>NC_069657.1:140716856-143216856 GCF_027244095.1 Hemicordylus capensis | reverse complement strand
CAAATCATGCCCCCAGTCTGGGAGCTGGGGAGAGGGCTGTTCACAGGCATCATCCCTGCAGTTGCTCTGGTTTTTCAAGAGTCTTGGTGGTGCCTCTCTACAGGGACTCCCCCCACCCACCCCTGGCCCCTCACAGGTGGGTAGGAAGACTGGGGCTCATCTCATTTGCCAGAAGGCAGCAGCAGCAGCACAGCCGCCAGGGAGAGTAAGGGTTGGGTCAGTGCCTGAAAGGCCTACTAGAAGGCTGTGCTCTTCTCTGGCTCCAAATGCTTTGACAGTAAGGGTGAATGAAGGGTCTGCTCCCTTGCACACAGCCAGGTGCTGCTGGGGCTTGGTAGCTCCTCGCCAGACAGCCTTAACCATGCAGATGAGAGGCTGCCTCCTGCTTCTTCAGCTTGTAGTGCTGCCCAAGAGCAAAGCCATTCTAATGAGGCCAGGCTTTGGAAATAACTCGGCTTTTGCTGTAGCGGTGATGTGCCACTGCTGACTCCCTGTGTTGCCCTGTTCTTCCTGGTGGCACTTAGGTGTAGGGAACGGCCATATCTTGAGTCAGACTATTGGTTCATCTAGCTCAGGATTGTCTGCACTGACTGGCAGCAGCTTTCCAGAGTTCAAAACAGGGCTAGTTCCCAACCCTGCCTGGAAATGCTAGGAACTGAACCTGGGGCCTTCTGCTTGCAGGACATAGGTTATGCCACTAAGCTACAATCCCTCCCCGACATTTCTGCTGGTGCCTGGGACTTGTGGGGGCAGGGGAACTGTTGGTCCCAAAGATTTTTTGTAGGTGGGTGGATTAATTAAATTAATCAACCAACATATTTTAATACCGCCCAAAACACAAGTTCTCTGGGCAGTTTACAAGACAATAAAAACAACCAATAAAAAGATTAACACATTTCAACAATTAAAATTTAAAAAGAACTATTAAAACACAATTAAAATGGGGTTGGTTTCAACCTCTGTCAATGTAACGGGTTGTAGCCACTGATTTCTCACTGACTGCCTGTTATTCTCCCCTCTTTATAGGAGTTATGAGGACATGTTGGCAGATGAATTGGCGAGAGACCAATATTACTTGGCTCCACTGGCCCAGTACGAGAGAGGCAGCATAGCAAGCCTGGACAGCCTGCGGAAAGGAGGCCCTCTCCCGGCCAACTGGCGCCAGCCTGACCTTCCTGAGGTGATAGCCATGCTGGGGTTTCGCCTGGATGCTGTGAAGTCGAATGCTGCCGCTTACCTGCAGCATTTGTGCTACCAGAACGACAAGGTGAAAACAGAAGTGCGCAAGCTGAAGGGCATCCCTGTACTCGTGGGGCTGCTGGACCATCCCAAGAAGGAGGTGCACTATGGAGCCTGTGGGGCCCTCAAGAACATCTCCTTCAGCAGGGACCAGGACAACAAGATCGCCATTAAGAACTGTGATGGCATCCCTGCTCTGGTCCGCCTGCTGCGGAAAGCACGCGATCTGGACCTCACTGAAGTCATTACAGGTAATGGCTGGCCGCTCTCTGTGATGGGTCTTTTCCAGGTGGGAGTGCAAGTGTTGGGGGCACCTCTGATGTGTCCACACTCTGCTAATGTTGTGCTCTCCATTGCAGGGACGCTATGGAATCTGTCCTCCCACGACGCAATAAAGATGGCCATTGTGGACCATGCCTTACATGCCCTCACAGATGAGGTTATTATCCCACGGTCTGGTTGGCAGAAGGAGCCCAGCGAGGATTTGAAACCCCGCCACATAGAGTGGGAGTCGGTGCTCACCAATACCATTGGCTGCCTTAGGTAAGCTGGGGCTGACTTATCACTACGGTTGCCTCCCTGCTTAACTTGGTCCAAGAGCAGCGCAAGGACTGTAGAAGGTTGAGTAGAGAACGGACATTTGCAGGACCTTTTGGTGAAGGGGGGGCCTTTGGGGGTGGCGTTACTAGAAGTGAGATGTGCTACTGAGATGTCTAGACTGGAGGAGAATCAAAGTCTTGTGGTGATGCTGATCCCCTCTTACAGACTGGAGATGAAATGACTGGAGAAAACAAAAGGGCTGTTGAGTTGCTAACTATAGGCTATGGCTGCCCTGTAGCCTGCTTGACTCTTAGATTTGGAAGATAGATGGACTTCAGGGAAAGCTAAAGTGTTTGCCAGCTGCAGACGCCCAGACTTGCTAGGTTTGTGAATGGGACTGACACTGACAATACCCAAATGGAAAGCACGTTACCCAAAGTTTATCATGGCTAGAAAGGCAGTGTGGAGAGTTCTGGCTTAAATCTCAAGGGTTGTCGGGGTGCATATCATGTCCTGGTCAGGGTCTCCTTCTAGTTCTGCCATGGGATCCAGAAGTTAGCACCGGAGACTAGATATCTCCCCTTCTCCCACGTATGCTACATGGATAGAAATGGGAAATCTGGCCCAGAAAAAGGCTGAACTTGCTTTAAAAGTCCATCATTGGCTGGCATCTCCATTCTAACACTTCTCTCCTTTGCAGAAATGTCAGTTCAGAGAGGAGTGAAGCCCGCCGAAAACTGCGGGAATGTGACGGGCTTGTGGATGCTCTTATATACATTGTTCAAGCGGAAATTGGCCAGAAAGATTCAGATAGCAAGGTAAAGAGAGGGTGGAGGAGGCAACACAATTTTCTCTGCAACCCTGCTGGTTGAGAAGCAGCTCATCAGGAGCTCTCTCACACTCAATACAGTTTGTGTTTTCCTAACATAACAGTAGGACCAGCCTGCCTCTTCCTCCGATTACCCTTTTCTGGGCAAAGGAGAGGCCAGCCTGAGATCTGAGGCTTTAAAGAATTTGTAGGAAAGTCTCTGGTCTTCATCTGGTGTCGTTCTGGATGATCTCTTGCTGAGGAGAAGTCTGAGGTTACTTTAGGATCTTTTCTCCGTCCTGTGGCCATATTTGCTGGTGTCAGCAGCAGAGAAGGACTCCTGCCTCCATTCCCTGGCTTTAGGCCTCCCAGGAGCATGTGGCTGGCTACTGCGGAAGACGGAATGCTGAGCTGGGTTGGAACTTCGTTTTGATTGAGTAGGGCTCTTGCACGACGCCTTGTTCACCATAGGTGTGTGCATGCACTCTCTATCTACCCTTTGACAGTAGGTCTTAAGTGCCTGAGAGGCCTTAAGAAGCCTTCACTCCATTTGGGATTGAATAAGTCTGGGAAATCTAACTTGGCATCCCTAGACTCCAGAAATGCAGAGCAGTGGCATGGGAGAGCAAGGGTGAAATAGGGTCTCATCAGGCTACAGCCTCCTTTCCCTTCATGCGTTCTCAGTCAGTCCCATGAGCTACAGCTCCTGGCCACTTTCTTTGACCCAGAAAACATAGTGCGTGCATGCACAATTGTAGCCCCAGCCCTCTTCTCTGAACACAATTTCTAGGGTTCTTGTATGCATCCAAGGGACCTCAGGCTGTCCCTTCGCGCAGCTGTCCCAATACTGTGGTGCTCCGTGGCACAGCTCCCCTTTCTACCTAAGCGGTTATGTTGTGGCTTATGACTGTGGTCTTGATGGGTGGTGGTTGGATGGTAGGCTTGACCCCACTCGCCTACCCGTGCAGTCCTTTCACTGAGTTGCCCAGAAATCTGGCCCAGAAAAAGGCCAGGGCTCCTGCTTTATCTTCCTTCTCATGCTCATCCGCATGAGCCTGTGGGACATGAGTAACTTTCAGATCTAACTCTGTGTCCTCCTCTTCTATCAGCTTGTGGAAAACTGCATCTGCCTCCTGAGGAACTTGTCCTACCAGGTGCATCGTGAGATCCCCCATGCAGATCGCTATCAGGAAGCCCCCCTCAGTACTGCCAACAATGCTGGCCCCCATGCAGCCAGCTGCTTTGGTGCCAAAAAAGGCAAAGGTATGACGCGCTGTTTCCAGGGTTTGTCTGGCTTTGCGGAGGGTCACAGGAGGGAGGAGGAGGAGGAGTTGGTTTAAGAGGTGCTTCTAGGTCATCTTTGGCTGGTTGGGACTAGTTGTTTTTCCATGGAAGCCTTCTGTAGCTGTGGTAACTCTCTGGCTCGCTTGCTTTTTATCTCTCAAGGCCTAAAGTCTTGTGTGGTGGGCTTTTCTGTTTGGTGTGTCAATTAAGGTGATGGATGGGTCTTCGACTAATTTGGGGCCCTTCCCCCCACGTCTCTTTGCTTTCCTTCCAAATGGCCTGTGATCCTGCTGGCATCTCTTCTCTCTTGCCTCCCTCTTCCCTGTCCTTCTCTCCGCCAAAAGACGAGTGGTTCTCAAGAGGTGAGTTGAGCGCTTTTTGGGGGGCACGCATGATTTCCGTGAAACACAGAGCATTGCAAGCATTTTCTAGAGCTTTCCACTGTCCTTGCCACTGTGGCTGAACCCGCCCAGCAGCACAAGCAAAGAAGACGCCTCGTGTGTCTGAGATCCCTTGTCTTGATGTTTAGTCCTTGCTTGGGAGAGGGTCCTGGCTCTCTGCTCTTCAGTCTATACTCTGCTGAGGGAGAGAATTGGAACACAGTAAAGACTAAAAGCCACCTCCCATGCCACACTTTAAAAATAAAACCTAAGATGTGTTTGTGTAAAAAGTATGAATGTGACAAACCTGTTATGGAAATTCATGTACATGCATGTTGGGGAGCTACGAGTGGCTGCAGCTCCCTTTTGAGTGTATTCCCTGGCAAACCCAGGCTTGCCTCTCAGTGTGTGAGATGGTCCTTATTTGTTCACATCATGTAGAGTGGGGTCGTGAGAATTCTGGTAAAGGATTCAGTAGCGCCCTCTCTTTAGCTTTGCCCAACTTGTGCAGGGGGGCTTTTTTCATGACAAAAGGATAGCTTCCAGGAGATGCAGGATTCTTCCTCATTCACTGTTTACTCCTGCCATACTACTTGTTCCTCCAACTGCTTGCTTAGTGCCAACCCAGCCCTTGCAAAAATATTATTTCCTGAGTTTCTGAATATGAATCTAACAGAAGAAACTGCACATTTGAGGAATCCAAACTTGCATTGGGGTTCTTGTGACTGCAGAATCCATCGAATTGAGTTACACAATGTCTGGACGGGGAAGGTGAGGGGATTAGAGTCTGTCTGAAGGTGTGTGTAGCAATAACTGCTTGAGAATGGGAGCCCGCCCCCCACACCCTGCCCCATCTTTACAAGACGCCCGTCTTGTGTTGCTTCACAGTTATGAAAGGCAGGCAGTCAAAAGCTCCTCTGGACTTGGCAATTCAGATTAAGCGGGGAGGGACCATAGTTCATGGCTTGCATGTACAAGGTCTGAAATTCAGACTTGTGTAGCAGTACTAGAAAAGGTTTCTGTTGGGTGTTTGGAAAGCTTTTGCTAGTCATGGCAGGCCGTGCTGGGCTGGATGGATCATTTTGATCTGGCTCAGGATAAGGCAGCTCTCTTGACACCCTCACTGCTGTTGGGTCGCCACAAACATCACCTGTTGGACTGAAACGCTTGCACTCTTGTTCTCCCTTGATTAAGCAGACGAGTCGGTAGCTTTTGGTGGGGAGATTGCAGTTCTCTTGTTGAGTGTAGGCAATATGGAATGCATGTGCCTCTTTATGGAGAAAGTGTGCCCAATGCTGTTCTTCCTCTTTCAAGGTAAAAAACCTACTGAGGATCCTTCTGCTGATATTGTGGACTTCCCCAAAAGATCAACTCCTGCCAAAGGTACTCCTCCCTGCATTAGATCAGTGTCTGTAGGTTGGCTTGTTTGCATGGTAGTCCCACATGTTCAGCTGTAATGGAGGCAAAGGGCGTGAGTCATGCACTGTGCAGACATGTTTTATTGGGGGTTGGGGTGGAGAGACAGACCTTTTGTCAGCTTGGGAAACTATCCCAAGTCTAACAAAGGTGTGGTGTGCCAGGTGTCCTCGGAAGATGGCTAGTCTTGCTCAGTCACCTGACCTAAAGGGTGCTGGGAGCAGTGGTTCAGCGACTAAAGGTCTGCCTTAGCTTTGTGTGTATTGAAAAGATGGGGGAAAGTGGGCAGCACAGTATAAGATACAGAATAAAAGCAGAATGCTTGCCAGGAGTGGTCTGTAACTTGCTAGGTCTGGAAATGGAAAAGTGACTTAGTGTAGTGCCTTGATACGAGATGGCTGTTCAGAGGGGCAGCAGGGCTTCTGCTCTCCCAGGCTAATGTGGACGAAGAGCAGCAAGTGCCTGTGCCGAGGCAAAAAGGATCTTGACCACTTCTCTTAGAGCTCTGCTTGGAAGAGGGCCGAGCAACTTGAAGAAAACGCTTCTAGTATTCCTCTCTTGTGTAAAAGTCCTTCTCTTCTCCAGTACTTGATGTGTAACTGGCGATATTCTTTTGGTAGGTTATGAACTCCTCTTCCAACCAGACATTGTCCGTATATATATCTCACTGTTGAAGGAGAGCAAAACTGTCGCTATTTTGGAGGCCTCCGCAGGAGCCATCCAGAATCTGTGTGCTGGCCGTTGGACGGTGAGTGACCATGTGAGAGAGGCAAGGTCTGCAAATTGGTTCCTGTGTTAACAAAAGGTTGAAATCAAGGTAATGGGCAAAGGAGGAGGGCCTTGGGTACGCCCATGTGATCAGCCCTCCTATCCTGAAGTGTGTTGGACTTGCCTTTAAAAAGATGGCCGTGTTTAAGACTTTCCCTCATGGCTGGGAGAAGTCCAGGGATGCAAACAATTTTTTTTTTTTTAAATGCAGCCATGTGAGCTGTATAAGGTTTCACGGAGCCAGGATGAATGTGTTATCATTTTGTCCTTTGTCAGTACTCCTGCTTTAAAGAAACTGACGGCCAAAGCATGTCTTTCTCTACTGGCAGAACATTTTAAAGGTTTTGAATTGCATTTTTTTAAAAAAAGTACACACTGTTGCCTTGCTCCCAGCAAATGGAAGGAAAGACTGATTGACTCCCTTTTTTAGCCTACTTTCCAGTAGGCTTAGGAGATCACCCGGCATTCCGTATGTGTGTCCATCGTGTGTGTGTTCCCCACGCCAACAACTTTGTAATGCCTGGACCAATATGAACCAAATTTGGGTACAGTTGTAGGGATGGTTTGCGATGTCTTCCACCCCAATTCAAGATGGTAGATGCATGAACATTTGAGGCACAATTGGGCTAACTTGTGAACCGCCTAACCGATTTGAACCAAATTTGCTACAGGTGTAGAGACACAAAGGGATGGCTTAAGGGGTAGTTTGTAATGATGTCATCCACCCTAATTCAAGATGATGGACACTTGAACATTTGAGGTGCAAGTGGGAACAGATTTGGACCAAATCTGATAGTTATAGACACACCTCAAACTATAATTTTTGATGATGTTGTCCACCCCAATTCAAGACGGCAAAATGGGCTAACTTGTGAACTGCCTAACTGATTTGGGCCAAACTTAATCCAGTTGTAGGGATAGTGAAAGGAAAGTAGGTGGATTAGTTCTTACTAGAACAACTTGTTCTTAAATCCTGGCAGTTGCTGCTGGTTGAAGCACGATGAGGAATTTGTGGTAGCAATAGAAAGACTTCAGCTTGTGCACCCTTCTTTCTTACAGAGATTAATATAGTTGAGTACTTATATCCTGCCTTTCTTTCATGGTAGACCTCAAAGTGGTGTTTGTAGGGGGTTACCAGGCAGTTTCCCATTAATGTACTGACCAGTACCTAGTTCAGCATTTGTCTTAGAACATGTGCCAGAGTTGATTCCCCATTTAAAAAAAACCTCCTCATTGCACCTGTTTCCAGATACCCATGCTCCTCCCCCCCCCATCCTCTTTCCCTTTTGATTTTCAAGGCTGCTTGAAAGTTGCTAATTAAAAGAACCTGGAAGAAGCATCTCAGACTTGAGAAGCACCTGTTCCTTGCTCTACAGATCTAGTGGAAAGAAGCTACAAGAGGGGAGGAGGCTGCCTGAAGAAAAAGGGCCAGTCTCTAGAGCGATCAGTTCTGAGTAGTCCAAGGCTTTCCAACCTTGGTAGAACTTCCATCATCCCCAGACCAAGTTTGGGAACACCTGGACTAGGGCACTGAACACGTCGCTCAAGAATAGGGAGGGGATGTGGGGAGAAATTGAGGTTCAAGCACTGATTTTTCTCTTCCTTGCCATTTCCCCTTTGAGAGCAGTCCCAAGGAGATCTGACTTAACGTGGTCAGTGGTCCTAATTTGAAGATGATCGCCATGGAAGAGGTCCTAAATCAACAAGTAGCACTCTCATGGCTGCCAGAACCTTGCCTCCAAGTCCCCATTTTGAAATCTTAACCATCAGAGACTAATAGTCTCGCACTTCTGTGCTTTATCCTATGGTTGATGGGGAATTTCCAGGATGGAACTGTGAAGTCAGCATTGTGGGGCAAAGGCATTTAGCCAGCTTAATGCCTACTTTTAATGTATATTACCGTAGTAATGGCTTGATTGTGGGCTCTGCCTATGGGAATTCACAAGGAGACTGTGCTTGCCCTGTACAAGGGTTGTATAGAACACGCAGGTCAGACTAAATGCCTTCTGTTCTGATAGTATATGCAGAAAGTACTGCTCTGCCTGGGCACCTGCCACACCCCTGCTCCAGCATATTCTGTTCTGATTTCAACCAGAGTGCCTCTCCTGTCTCTTTGCAGTACGGGAGGTGCATCCGCTCTGCATTGCGCCAGGAGAAAGGTCTCTCTGCCATTGCTGACCTTCTGACTCATGAGAACGAGCGTGTGGTGAAAGCTGCATCTGGTGCCTTGCGCAACTTGGCAGTGGATGCCCGCAACAAAGAGCTGATAGGTGAGTGCAGAGCGGAGTAAGAGTTTTATTTTACGCTTCGTATGTGTGTCCTTCTGTCTTAAGTACTGAATGTGGGTAATGTCACTAAAAAGAGAACTGCCCCCAATACGCACCAAAGGTCATTTCTGAAGGATGTTCAGTGTCAGGGAAGGGAGACTCTTACAGAGAGGCAGGCTATTTATGCCCATGCAACCAGAACGTGGTGTACAGACAGTGTGCTGCTGCTTATAAAAGGGGAACATCTTTAACTAAGGATAGTGTAACATGGAGGGGAGAAGCTTATTTAAGTCATTTAAAAGTTATTTAAGGCTATCTAGATTCAGCATCCCCTGATGAAGAGCATCTTAGATGCATGCTGGAATTTGGTACTTAGGGTTTTTGAACTCTTTGTCCCTTTTGACATTGTGGGCTCATGTTCACTTTAAGTTAGGATCAGCCCTTTCCACTCAAGATGTGGGTCATAATATAGACATGGCTTCTTGGGAAAAATTATGGAAAACTGATTTAAAGTTTACTGCATGTTATACTTTAAAAGAAAATTATTATAAGATGATGTATAGGTGGTATCTGACACTGAAAAAATTAGCATTAATGTATAAAAATGTTTCAAACAAATGTTTGAAATGTGGACAATGTGAAGGAACTTTTTTCCATATGTTGTGGTCATGTGGGAAGGCAAAGGCCTTTTGGGATATGATATACAATGAGCTGAAGAAAATCTTTAAAATGACATTTCTTAAGAGGCCAGAATCGTTTCTGCTGGGAATAACTGAAAGAGAGTTCTCTAGAAGAAATTCAACGTTTTTTATGTATGCAACCACGGCGGCCATGATAGTATACAGGTGAAATTCGGAAAATTAGAATATCGTGCAAAAGTCCATTAATTTCAGTAATGCAAATTAAAAGGTGAAACTGATATATGAGACAGACACATTACCTGCAAAGCGAGATAAGTCAAGCCTTAATTTGTTATAATTGTGATGATCATGGCGTACAGCTCATGAAAACCCCAAATCCACAATCCCAGAAAATTAGAATATTACATGGAACCAAGAAGACAAGGATTGTAGAATAGAACAATATCGGACCTCTGAAAAAGTATAAGCATGCATATGTATTCAGTACCTGGTTTGGGCCCCTTTTGCAGCAATTACTGCCTCAGTGCGGCGTGGCATGGATGCTATCAGCCTGTGGCACTGCTGAGGTGTTATGGAAGACCAGGATGCTTCATTAGCGGCCTTCAGTAGGGATGTGCACGGACCGGTTTGGAGGCCACTCTAAAGGCCTCCAGACCGGTCCGGACATGGGTGGTTTTGGTTTGGGTGGGGGGTTCTAAAGGAGTACGGGGTGGGTGGGTGGGTGTTACTCATCCCCTCAAGAATGGCGCCGTATTTTATAGAGTAAGCGGGTGACATACCTCCCTGCCGCCCGCTTCATTCCCCCTCCTCTTGGCGCGGCTGCAGTCAGTCATTGCAAATAATCTTCCTCCTCCGTTTTGAACACGCAATCGGGCGGCAGGGTATCACCCAGTCCCTGCCGCCCGGCTCTTCAATTCTCCCGGCTCGGCTGGCGGCCGCCCCCCACAGCCCGAAGACCCCTGCCGCCCCTTCCCTTCCCATACTCAATGGTTCGGCAGGAGAACTCCCCTGCTGACCCGTCCCCTTCGCCCGCTGAGCTGCAAATGGCTTCCTAGAAGCCATTTGCAGCTCAGCGGGCGAAGCGAGCGGACGGCAGGGAGTTCTCCTGCCACCCGCTCTCCACTCTCCGCTCTAAAGTTCAAACCTTTTTGGTAGGGTTTGAAATACAATAATAACAGCAGGTTGGGTTGGGTAAAATCGAGTAGCATTGTGGAGTATATATGTTTTGAATTATTATAGCAATGGTTTATATGTATAGTTATTGTGAACTGCGCAGATAGGCAAGCGGGAAGTCAGTATTCACTTATGTATAGAAATTAGATAAATGAATGCAATTTGAATGTAAAAGCTATTGTAAAATCCAATAAAATTTAAAATGCAAAAAGAAAAAAAAGATCAGCCCTTTCCAGTCATTGCTGGGAAGCACTAATTCTGGCTTTTTGGGCAGGATACAAATGCTTGAAATGAGCAGAAATTCAGGTTCTGGGAATTGACTCCGTGCATTGTGGCCAGCTCCCTTCCGCAGAGTGCCGTTGCCTGCAGCCTTTGAACAGTTGTCAAAAGGCAGTCCATCGTGGGCCACAGCACTCTAGTAGAGGCTGCGAGTTACCAAGTTTGTGAAGGGTGGGTGCCAGGACTGGCTTGGTGATGAATGCCTCCGATTGATTGCCTTTTCTATATAAGCTTTGGCTGGCAGTGCTCTCGGAGACAGGTCAATGAAGAGCTTTGAGGAGTTTCCTGATCCTGTGAACACACTGCTCTGTATTATATGCAGCCCTCCTTTTAACCTGTTTGAAAGAGTCTCAGAGACAATTAGAGCCAAAGCTGGGGGTGGGGCAGGATGTTGAGCAAGGTGGAGACTTCTGTGCAAGGAATGTCACGCTTCTGTCTTCCACCCACTTATGTTCATGATGTTCCTTTCCCCCTAACTGCAACTTTGATCTCCTCCCACCCTTAGGTAAACATGCCATCCCTAGCTTAGTGAAGAATCTGCCAGGTGGACAGCAGACACAAGCCAAGAACCTCCCTGAAGATACTGTGGTCTCCGTGCTGAATACCATAAACGAGGTCATCATGGACAACTTGGAAGCGGCAAAGAAACTGCGGGAGACGCAAGGCATTGAGAAACTAGTGCTCATCAACAAATCTGGGTGAGTGCAGGCCTGGACCACGGCAGGTAGAAGACTCTCTTGGGGACAAGGCTTGTGGGCTCTGCCACTGATACTCTGGTATGCCTTGTTCTTACCTTCTAGGAACCGTTCAGAGAGAGAAGTCAGAGCAGCTGCTCTTGTACTTCAGACAATCTGGGGGTATAAAGAGCTGCGGAAGCCACTGGAGAAAGAAGGGTGGAAGAAGTCTGACTTCCAGGTATTGAGGGTGGGGAAAGCAACTCTTAGTAGTTCTGCACCATGAAGAGTCATAAAGAGAGTCACTGCCTTGGAATGTGCCCTCTTGTCTCGTTTCTATGAACCAGCAGTTATTCCTATGCCTTCTGTCGTCTTCTTTTCCCACCCCTCCCTGGAGCACCCCATTCAAAAGTCATAGCTGCTTGAGTGAGCAGTCAGTGGGTTCTGTAAATCCTAACTAGTTCAGATCACTGAGCTGCACTGTACTTGCTAGTTGGAAATCGTATTGGGAAATACCTTGCAGTGAGCAATTGTATGGGAACCGGGGCGTTGCTCAATTTGTATGAAGCCAGTGCTTTCGTATACTTGGGGGTTAGACTGGAAATGGTGATCCTGTGCAATAGGGTTATCAGAGCTGAACTTTCATTGTGTGCTCCATTATATGAAACCATATAAGAGAACTTGCACAGCTTGGAATAGAGGGGAAAACAGCCCTTTAAAACTGAATCCGATCAGTCCAAAGAGTTGAGTTGTGAACTCCCATTTAGATATCCCTTCAAAAAAGCATTGGCCTTGCCACCCTGCTCTTAAGATGAGTTGTACACCTCTGTAGGGAGGAAATGCTCAATGACTCCTTCATGGGAACAGAGGGTCATGTTGCTCCTGTTATTTCACTGAGCCTTGCCCTGGGAATGGCCAACAGCAGACTCGACCAAAGGACAACACTTGTGGATTCAGGCCTATGGTCGAAGATCTGACTTGCACAATCATAGCTACACACCTCATCTGTGGAGGCTTGTTGCTGTAGTCCTGCTCTCCTAGGGTATGTGGGGGGCATGGTGCTTCTAAGACCTCCAGGTACTAGATGGCAGCACATGCTTTAATGTGCCGAGGAATGAGATAGAAAATGAAGATGACAAGCTCAGTGACAACATAAATACACTTGGCAATTCTTTTTCCAGGTGCATCTGAATAACAGCTCTAAAAGCCAGGGTGGTAACTCCTTTGATGACAGCACCTTGCCCCTCATTGATAAGAACCAAAAAGCAGGTAAGTACCAGGTTGGTGGTCGTCTGCACTAGAAATCCCAGGCTCTCTGCCAGAAAAGAGCCCTGGTCCGTGTGCTCCTTGGGGCAACCCTCTGTTAGCGGAGAGGTCCCAAGTAGCATATGAATGGGGCTAGTCTCCTTCCAGCCAAAGAGTAAGTGGTCTGCAAAGAGGGCTAAATTATACACATGCATGCTTTTACCTAACTCAGAGCAGGGACGTACATCCCAAACCTGGGTCCCCAGATGGTTTTTGGACTACAACTCTCATCCCGACCCACAGTGACCAAAGGCCCAACATTTGGCGAACCCAAAGTTGGGAACCTCTGTCCTAACTGTGTATACACAGAATGATGTGAAATGGCACAGTCCAAGTCAAAGAGTGTACAGTACTGTGGTGAGGGGTGTGATTGGATATTGAAGTAAACCGGGCTCTGGGATGGGCATGGTCTTTTGCTAGAGGCCACTGCATTATCACTTTCTACGCTAATGTTCAGAAGCTACACCCCCTACTCTCAGAATATCTAAGCAGTATATGCATATGTACCTTTTTTTCCCCTTGCAAAACTGTAGTTGGCATGCTTTTTATTCTGAGTAGGTTTCAATTTTAGTAAAATTTGGAATCATTTCTGCAGCATAGTAATGAGGCAAGTACACAGCTGTTGAGCACTAAGGGTGTGGAGTCGGAACTTGACTAGAAACCCTGAATGAAGGGCTTGATCCTTCAGATGTTTTGTATGTGATGAATTGAACGCACTCCCGCAAGCATTGGGACCAGAAGCTTCAGAAGAACTTGAGGTGCAGTGGTGTGTGGAATTGCAGCACTGCAGAATTCAGGCAGGGGATAACATTGTTGATTGCACACAGCTGGGACATGAAAAGAGAGATGCTGTGCATAGAAAACTTGGCATGTCCGGCAGTAGGATAGGCTAGGATTCTCCCTTACAGTCTGATTTTTTTTAATGTGCTGGGAGTCTGGTTCATCTGTGGTAGGGAGGGCACGTGTACACCGATACTTGGAATACTCAAATGCTTCCTTATACTGCTTAGAAATCTTACAAAAACCTTTGAGGGGAGTTGATCTCAGCTTTCTGTCTTGCTGAGTTATAAATTCTGAGGCATCCTTTTTTTTGATGAACTTTGCAATAACAGACCCATCAGTCAGAGGGCAAGGTATACATTTAATGCATTTATTTTGAAGAAAAACAATCACCCAGCAACTTGATGTTTTAAAATAGCCATCATTTTAAAAGCACAAATTTGCAATCATAAAGAACCGTGTTTTGGAATAAGAATTCACTTCCAACATAGTGAAAAGGCAATTTGCAAAATTTATCTGTGGTCTTTCTGCTCACAAGACACTTCTGTTGGGGCTCTCATAGGTGTAGTATCTATATATCACTTTATTGAAACTGAGAGCAATGTTTCTGTATTTAATGGTTATGTGTTTGATTTTCTGTCTAGACAAGAAATCTTCTCGAGAGGAGATCCAGATGAGCAACATGGGACCAGGTATGGAAGCTTCAGGATCAGTTTAGGCAAGCAGTTGCTCATGTGTGCTCATGTGTGCCCTATAGCTAGACAGATGCAGTGCTTGGCTCTTGGCCAACACTGTCCATCACCCATGTAAGTGATCCTCCCACCAGCAGGGCCCCACCACGTCTGGCTTTGACTAAGTATATAGCACTCATTGACAGAGTGCGGGGAAAGATGTTGAGTGCAGCTGCTGGAGTTGTGGAATTCTCTGGCTTCAGTATGCCCACATCTATATAATAGCAAACCCCCTCTCCGTCCACCCGCACTATAGAGGCGATAGTAGAGATTTGCTAACATGAGGGCAGGCCTGAAACTCTTCTGTTCCTCACCCATGCTTGCAAGTTGGCCCTTCTAGCAGCTAAGACCAATGTACACCCCTTAAGATAAACATAAGAGCAGCCCTACTGAATCAGCCCAAGGACTAGATAGTCCAGCATCTTGTCTCGCATAGTGGCCAGTCAAAAAGCTGAAACGAGGGAGGGAGCTGGAAGGAGAAGATCATGCTTGTTCCTTGGTGAGACACAAGGTGACAGTGTAGCAAAGGAATGGAAACTGATGTGTCCAACCCATCTGGGGCCCATATGAAATCTTCCCCTATCAAACGTCTCCCTTATTTCAGATAACTACTCTACACTGAATGAGCGAGACCATAATAGGACTTTGGACCGATCAGCAGAAGAAATGGAGTCGATGAAGGGTGCACCACTGATGGTAAGGGCCTGGGATGTCCAGTGGCCGAGGCCTCTGGGGGGTGTTCCCGTGCACATGGAGGGAGGTGGCTTTGGGAGCTAAGGTAAGGGTGGGGGTAATGGCAGGGGAAAGTAGGTGGCAGGAACCAGCGAAGGGGATGCTTCTGGGATGACTGCTGTCCAGGCTTGAAAGGACAGGGAATTCTAGAACTTCTATAAAACAGAACAAGAGAATCTGCCTCAGATTCTTCTTTTGTGTTCTGGTGTGATGCTACAGTCTTAGCCAAGTAACTAACCCTACCCAGGAACTAACACCACTTGTGTCAGCTTTTCTTCCTGCCACTGTGTCTGTTGCAGGGGTTCCCAACCTTGGGACTCCAGATGTTGCTGGACTATAACTCCCATCATTCCCAGCCAGAATGGTGGAAGTCTAACATCATCTGGGGACCCAAGGGTAGGAACCACTGGTCTGGTGACACTTCAGCTCTTGTCCCTCTTTTATTCCCTTTAACATAAAACAACCCTACTAACAATACATCTGTTCACAGCAGGAGGAAGGGCAGGAATCCCTTGAGGAGAGTGACCAGTTTCTTTACCCCCCTGTGGTATGTTCTTGCTTGCTGATGGGCTCTTCTGCTTTTAAAGTGGAAAAATAAATTGCTGGAGGAAGTAACCAATCAAACTTTCCTAGTGTCAATTTGGGGTTTTTTAAAATTAACCAATCTGCTTCCAGAGACTTTCTGTATTTGACTACATGGTGTGTTGGCTGCTTGATTATTCAACATCTGATCTGCTTGCAGTGTGTAAAGCTGTTGTGGACTGTGGCTAAAATTAACCTAGTTCTTCTCTTCCCCCCTCCACAGCAAAAGATCTAGAACTGCCACCAGTCTGCCTTCTCAGTTTTGGGTTTATAACATGTGTATAACTCTTCGTGGTGAAATGGACTGATTTTTTTTTTAATCGCTTGGCACACAAGTCCAGCCACCTGGCCAAATGACTGGTCCCTTGAACCTACAGGGCCTCAACCTCCCTGTAGAGGGTTGCGCATCCAATCCTCTGGACATTTTTTTTTGTCTCTCTCTTCTCAAAAGTGCAGCAATTCCTGAAGACCAAATACTCTTGATGGATTTCACTAGAGCAACTAAGGCAGACATTTAAAAATAGAAGCTGCTGCTGCTGCATCTACAGCAGAAGATAGAAGCCACTGATGCAGACAGATCTCCACTCTGAACTCTGCCATACTGGAACTAGTTTTTCTTGAGGAGTCGGCTCTCTGAGTGCATGGAGACTGTCTTCTCCTTCGCTTAGCCTATAGAATATATTTTTGTGTGTGATCATCTTTTTTTCAACAAAGGATGCTGGGAATACTGGAACATTCCTGGTGGTGGTGGTGAGGGAGGGTGGGGGTTGACAAAGGAGGGAACAGCTTGTGAGTGGCTGCCTCTGGGCCATCTGGAGGCAAGATGGCCATAAAGCGTGTGCCTCTTGGAGGTGACAGCCCTCTGTATCCTCATAGGCTGAGGAAGAATGTTGTGGGTTTGTCTTTGTTTTCTCCTGTTTCCGAGTGGCTTCTGGGTGGCTTGATCTGAGACGGACGAAGGCAGGAGTTTAGGAAGCTATTTATTTATGGGAGGAGAGCAGCTTGGGGTGCAAGGAATTTGAGTGGTGGGAAGAGGGTGCCAAGTACGTTAAGTGAAAGTTGGTGGAAGGGACGGAAGTCTTCATACCTAGAAGCAGCAACCTTCGCTCTCTGGTGGTGGCGGGCAGAAAACATGAGGCATCTAGTTGTGGGAGATTAAACTTCCAGGTGATTGGTGCCTGGGCTGGGTTGTGAAGGCTGAGGAGGAGGAAGTTAGGTGATGGGGGTAAAGTGCGAAGGAGTGGAAGCCACTTGTAAATATTTGCCTATATCCTCCCATGCAGGCAGGGGAATGCAACGGTTATCTGTCACTATTTACACGTGCCTTTCTTTGCCACTGTGAAATAACGTGGTGCTTTTGCCCATTTGGAGTGAGAGAGGAAGAGTGCCTGGACTGGAAGGATGGATTTTTGGCCCAGGGTTGTGCTTGGGCTCTCTTCCTACTCGCTGCATTGGAACTAGAATCTTGATATCGCCTTGTAAAATAGCTGTACTTGCAAGGTTCATGTTGAGGTGGGGAGACCAGGAACTAGTTTTCACTACTAAAGGTTCGCGGGCTAGGGAGGGAGAGATGAAAGTGTTGTTTGGCGAGGATCATCATGCACCTTAATGGCTTGCCTCTTCAGGGAATAGGAGGAGTTTAGGGTCTGCTCTGTAGATCTTGGTCCTACTGATCTGCCAAGGAGACAATATTGACTAGCTCTAGGCACCATATTGGTGATGCCACCTTTTTCTACTGAAGAGGATGGCAGCCTTTTCCCTTCTCCCCCTTTTCCCACTTCCAAGCTCTGCCTAAGCCCAGTAACAGGAAGGAATTCTGTTGCCTCCTGGGATTCTTTCCACAACAACAGTCCATGCTGCACAAAAAGGCAGGCCTAAAACAGAAGATTCTCGGTGCCTCTTGTTTGCTCTAATCCTACTTTTTTTTGTTACTTAGGGAGGGATTATACATGCAAATCAGCCTTTTGAGGGAATAGTCACTCAACTTTTTTAAAATGTAAAACACTATTTCCTTTCTTAATTCCAGATGAACCAAAAATACCCTTCCCTGCTGACCAATTCAATGCTATAAGGGGAACTAACTCACTGACTTCTTTTTTTGCTTTTTCTTTGCACCCAGGGGAGGGGAACATCCTGCTGTTCTTTGAATCCTGCGCTCGCTCTGTAATGCTTTTAAAATGAAATGATTTTTATATAAATAAAGTTTTAAAGTGTGTATTTGTTAAAATGGAATTGCCTTTTCCAAATCTTGTTGAGTCTGTCTCTTGCTGTCTTCCATGGAATTCCTTTTGTCTAAATACAAGCTTCATTTGATTCAAGCTAATATCCCTGAATATTTCCCCCATATTGTATTGGATCCATTTGGGGAAAGCCATGAATTATAGCTATAAAACATATGCCCTGAGCAGTCTACTAGTGAAGCTTCTCCAAAGCTCATAATGACCATCCTTTTAGTTCACTCGTTTCTTTTTAGTGTCTGAATATATTTAGTCTTGACTTGCCCCTTCTAACGCCAACTAGGGTGTTGCAATGTTTGCAGTAGAAATTTCATGCCAGTAAATGACTTCCCTTTGAGAGTGTATCTCTTAGCCAAGTACAAAATGGAATATTGAGTTGCGGCCAAAATGAAACTTGGTTCCTTAATGGCATGGAAGGCAATCTTAGGATCATAAACACATACTTGATGGTAGCAGAGAACAGGACCATATTGGCACACATCCCTCTGCTTTCACTTCTACATTGCTCCATGGCACTTGATCATTGTGGCTGGGCATGATGAGAGTGGTAGTCCAGCATCATCTGGGGAACCATGATTGGGAACCCCTGGGCAGCCTAGTAGTAAGTAAAGTGTAGCCGTAAAGTCGATTTCGACTCCTGGCGCCCACAGAGCCCTGTTGTTTTCTTTGGTAGAATACAGGAGGGGTTTACCATTGCCTCCTCCCATGCAGTATGAGATAATGCCTTTCAGCATCTTCCCATATTGCTGCTGCCCGATATAGTACCAGCAGGTATTCGAACCGGCAACCTTCTGCATGTTAGTCAAGCATTTCCCCACTGCACCACCTAAGGTGTATCTTCTCTGAATAGCTTGAGAGTTGCCGCTTCTCCTGGCCCTGCTATGCGAGAGATTTAATGAATGCTAGGAATTAAGCTTGGTCCTGTTTTTATGTACATGCAGCTCCTGTGTGCCATAATGGAATTTTTTTGGTCAGTGACTGTAAATAAAGATTGACTTGCCTTGCCATAAAGTTACAATTTCCTTAAGGCCTTTCTATAGGGAAAAACTACTAGGAAGTAAAAACAAATGATTGTATGTTGCTGATAAGCTAAACTACTTCAACCTGAATGAAGTGCTACTGTGCCCACCTTGCCCTGCCCTACGTTCCTGTGACTAGCTAAAGCGATCCTATCACTCGCAGTCATCCTGAGGCTTCTCCAGTGACAGGTTACAGAGCCCCAGTTCTCAAATCATCAGTTTACTCATTGTTTGTCATTTCAAAGGCTTTATGACTGGAAGTAGCCTAGATACAAGGGAGGGTGCTGTACTGGCTCAATAGTATTACTACAGACTCAGCTAGAGCAATTCCAAAGCGCAGCAAGGATCAGACAACCAAAACAATTATTCATGCCAGTGGGAAGCAGAAGCTCCTCTACAATGAGCTAAGCAGTGTTGTTCCAACTAGCTTTTGAGGCGCTTAAGTTGCTCAGCTGCTGTGTTTAGTAACTTAACTAGTTACTAAAGGTGTGAATTGCTCCATCAGTGCTAACTCTGGGGTGACCATCGGGGAAAGGAGGAATTGTATGCATGTTGTCCCAGAATCACTTGGCAGTACATATGAGCAAAATATTACCCTAGGAATAACTTGGTTGGTAAACTAAACTCTAATCAGTTATGGGCTGCTGGTAACATCTGCAAATTATATGGATGAGCCAGAGTCTTTGAAAGCTTTACACTTTTCTTGTATGACCAGGTACACTGAAGTACTACCTTGAGGTAATACAAAAGGATGTTCTGCTTTCCGTGTCCCCAAAGAAGAGGATCTGTTAGAAATGCATTAATGATCTAAACAAAACACCCTTTTGAATATTCTCTCTGTTTCTGCTCTGGGGTCTTCCCTTCCCTTTCTTAGACCAGGTCGCAAGCCAGAAAGCCACTTCGGATTTCCTTAAAGCCTTCTATGCCCACCACCTAGCTCCTGAAATATGGCGTATGGATTTGCTGCACAGAAAAGGAAGTGGGGAAGTGTTTGCTATGTTAGAAAATTTCCGTTAAAAGACCAAATAGAGTTGAAGCATTTGTCGCACTTTGGTCCTTGGTACAACCAGTGCAGAGTGTGTGGGCCTCGCTTCCAATACATTAGTTCCTCCTCCTGTTCACTTGTGGAATTGCAGCTCTGCAGCCATACAGTTTAGGTTGTGGTGGGAATTCTCAGATGGAATGTCTCCTAGACACATGATCCATGATGGAATAATGATGTGGAAGAAAAGGTGGGAGGCAAATATGGTGTGTGTGAGCATGTATGTATGTGTGTGTGTGTGTGTGTGTGTGTGTGTGTGTGTGTGTGTGTGTGTGCCACATATACATTTTCTCATATTGTTTCAGAGTACTTGGATTCTTGAGTAGGCCACTGTCAGGTGCTAGTAACACAATTTCAGCATCAAGTACTAGTTTGAAACATACCCTCCTTTGGGGAAGAAGCTGGAGGCCCTGCATCCCAGGTGCAGCTTTCTCTAAAAGTCACCTTTAGCAAATCTCGCTTGGCTTCCCAGGAGATCCTATTTTTATCTCTTTAAAGAATGTAATTTGACTCTGGGGAAACACAGTGAGATTGTTTGTGCCCTGTAGCTATGTTGCAGGAGGTGGGTTCTGACAAACCCATAAGCAGGTGCTGGACCAGGTCTAGAATGTTTCTTTGAGCGGCAGTCATGCATGGTGTCCTTTGTCAGTACCTTGAAAAACAGGATGTTTTTTGATCCTGAAAAGGCAATTAAGGATAGGATGGTCCTGAATTGTTCTGACAAAACTGGGACAAGGGGCATGCCAAAATCTTTTGAGGACATGCAAAAATGTCTAAGTTATTACAAGCAAAGCCAGTTGTGACAGAGAAGACGACTGAATGTCTGAACCTCTGCCTCCCTTCTACAGAAAGGAATTTCTCTCCATATCAGTACATGTTAGGAAGCATAGTGAAACTGAACTTAAGCAGGGGAAACTAAAGATGGGTCTGCTTGAACTGCTTTTTTGGGGAACATGGGAGAGGATGGAATGCACTGATCCCTTCCATGCTCTGCAGCCCACAAGTGCTTTTGGGGGGGGCGGGGGGGGTAGAGCTGCTTGTTTTTTTTAACTGTGGTGCCCAGGTATGAGTGAAGGTGAACTCTGGGAAGAGCAGACTGAACTCTGGGAAGAGCAGACACAGCTGAGAAGCTGAGCAAGCCCTTCTAAACATCTAGCCTTTTCCACTTCAAACAAACCAAGAGGGGAGTTTTGCAGGGGCTGTTTCTCTCTAAGGGGTAGGTCTTAGTCTCTCTATCTCTCTGTGTGTTACTTGTTAGGGTTACTGGTTAGGGTTAACATATAACAGGGCTAGGAGTTCTTAGGGTTACCTAAAGGCAGGGTTACTTAGTAGTGGGGGTGGAGTCAGCTAGGGCTGGGAGGGGCCCCACATTCCTTCCTTTGACTCACATCCTGTGTGACAGTTGGAAGCCTACTCTACATATGAGGTGTAGGCCCGAGAGCATAGCGAACAAGGATAGCAAACAGGACATAGGAGTTTAGCAGGAGTTTAGCGGGGGAGCCTGGAACAAGTCCCCGCGATCACAAGGAACACAAGGAGCCTGGTGGAGAAGAGAACGTAAGTACATATCCCTCCCTCGTATCCCTCATATTCTTGGAAAGGCTGTTTGGACAGTTAAATAGCTGACCATTACAGCAGAGATCTATCCTAATAAACTATCTAATAAATGGACAATAAGCTCCCTAAATACTGTAAAGAGCCAACTAAAACAGTATGAAGATAGAAGGTCAGCAGGGGAAGGGGCACTTCCCAGTGTATTGCACAGAGTGCCACATGTATGACTATTTGCCCCATGGGCAGAAGTCATGGGTGTGTGCTCGGTGCAAGGAGCTCCTGGCTCTCAGGGAACAAATCTGTTCCCTTGAGACCAAGGTGGCGGATCTGGAGAAGCTCAGGGAGACAGAGAGGCATGTGGATGAGACCTTCAGGGATGTGATAGAGGCATCCCACTCCAGGGCTGGTAGCTCCTCTGCTGTCAGGGAGAATGAAGGTCTTGGGTGAGGATGACATTGGTCTGAGGAAGAGGGAAATGCTCCTTTAGAAGGGACCCCTTCCATGGATGATGAGCCCATAGCCTCTCGCACAGGGGATACTCCTCTGGGGGGTGGGGGCCTCCTTGTAGTTGGTGATTCGATCATTAGGGGGGTTGAGAGATGGATTTGTGACCCGCGTGTTGACCGCATGGTGACTTGCCTGCCTGGTGCGAAGGTTGCGGACATTACGCAGCGTCTAGACAGGCTCCTAGGCAGTGCTGGGGAGAAGACAGCTGTCGTGGTGCATGTCGGCACCAACAATGTGGGGAAATGCAGTCGGGAGGTCCTGGAAGCCAAATTTAGGCTGATAGGTAGCATTTTGAAATCCAGGACCCCCAAGGTAGCATTCTCAGAAATGCTACCTGTTCCACATGCAAGTACAGTGAGACAGGCAGAGCTGAGGGGTTTCAATGCGTGGATGAGGCGTTGGTGCCGGGAGGAGGGGTTTAGATTTGTTAGGCTCTGGGACACATTTTGGGGCAAGCAAGGCCTGTACAAAAGGGATGGGCTGCACTTGAACCAAGATGGAACCAGACTGCTGGCGCTTAAAATCAAAAAGGTTGCAGAGCAGCTTTTAAAATGACACCTGGGGAACAGCCGATGGGAGCTGGGCAGTATCCCGTTTGGCAAAAGCCATCCTTTAAAGTGTGAGGCTGCAAAGAATTCAAATAAAACAGATGGGGACGGAGCAGAACTGCATAAAGAGCAGACGGGAGGCTGTGCCAGCAGGTCAAAGAGTCAAAGGAATAGCATACATCAGGGGAAAGATTCAGTGTATAGGTGCTTGTATGCCAATGCCAGAAGCCTCCGAGCCAAGATGGGTGAGCTGGAGTGCTTGGTTGCTAATGCAGAAATAGACATAGTGGGCATAACAGAAACATGGTGGAACAGTGAGAACCGGTGGGACACTGTTATCCCTGGGTATAAACTCTATAGGAAGGACAGGGAGGGGTGCCTTGGAGGAGGGGTAGCACTGTATGTTAAAGAAGGGATAGAATCTAACAAGCTAGAAAACCTAGGTGGACTGGAGTCCTCCACAGAAACCCTGTGGGTGACTATACAAGGCTGGAAAGGAATCGTGCTACTGGGGACATGCTATCGCCCTCCGGATCAAAATGCCGACAGTGACTGGGAGTTGCAGGAAGAAATCAGGAAGGCATCAAGGAGAGGCAGGGCTGTAATTATGGGTGATTTCAACTACCCACACATAGACTGGGTAAATTCACATTCAAGTCAGGACAAAGAGGTCAAATTTCTAGATACGCTAAATGACTGTGCCTTAGAACAGTTGGTCATGGAACCGACCAGAGAGAAGGCGACCTTGGATCTAATTCTGAGTGACACCCAGGACCTGGTGCGTGATGTCAGTGTCATCGACCCTTTAGGGAACAGTGACCACAGTGCCATCAAATTCAGCATACATGCGTGGAGAAAATCACCAAGGATGTCAAACACAGACATTTTAAATTTCAAAAGAGGAAACTTCTCCAATATGAGGAGTATGGTGAAAAGAAAGCTGAGGGGGGAAATCAGGAGAGTCACTTCGCTCCAGAGTGCATGGCATTTACTCAAAACCACAATACTAGAAGCCCAGTCAGCTTGTATACCCAAAAGGAGGAAAGGTACCACTAAGTCCAGGAGGATACCAGCATGGCTAACGGGTACCGTCAAGGAAGCCATAAAAGGGAAGAAGACTTCCTTCTGAAATTGGAAGGCCTGTCCAAACGAAAAGAACAGAAAGGAACACAAACTCTGGCAAAAGAAATGCAAGGTGACAATAAGGGAGGCAAAAAGAGAGTTTGAGGAACATTTAGCCAAAAGTATCAAGGGGAATAACAAAAACTTCTTTAAGTACATCAGAAGCAGGAAACCTGCCAGGGAGGCGGTTGGGCCATTAGACAATGAGGGAGTGAAAAGGATTATTAAGGGGGATATGGAGGTTGCAGAGAAACTGAATGAGTTCTTTGCGTCTGTCTTCACGGCAGAGGATACTGAGCATATACCTGTTCCTGAACCAGGCTTTTTAGGGATGGAGGCTAGAGAGCTGAGTCAGATAGAAGTGACAAGGGATGATGTTCTAAACTGTCTAGAAAAACTGAAAGCTAACAAATCACCAGGGCCGGATGGCATCCATCCAAGAGTCCTCAAATAACTCAAAAGTGAAATTGCCAACCTCCTTGCTAAAATATGTAACTTATCCCTGAAATCAGGCTCTGTACCAGAGGACTGGAGAGTAGCAAATGTAACACCGATTTTCAAAAAGGGATCCAGGGGCGATCCGGGAAATTACAGGCCGGTTAGCCTAACGTCCGTTCCGGGCAAATTGATGGAAAGCATCCTCAAGGATAAAATTGTAAAGCACCTAGAAGAACAGGCCCTGCTGGGAGTGAGCCAGCATGGCTTCCGCAAAGGTAAATCTTGCCTCACCAACCTTTTGGACTTCTTTGAGGGTGTCAACAAGCATGTGGATAAAGGTGATCCGGTTGACATAGTTTACCTGGACTTCCAAAAAGCTTTTGACAAAGTTCCTCATCAAAGACTCCTGAGGAAACTTAGCTGTCATGGAATAAAGGGACAAGTACATGTGTGGATTGCTAACTGGTTGAAAGACAGAAAACAGAGGGTAGGTATAAATGGAGAGTTTTCACAATGGAGGGAAGTAAAAAGTGGGGTCCCCCAGGGATCTGTACTGGGACCGATGCTTTTTAATTGATTCATAAATGATCTAGAAGCAGGGGTAAGCAGCGATGTGGCCAGATTTGCAGATGATACCAAACTCTTCCGGGTAGTGAAATCCAAAACGGATTGTGAGCATCTCCAAAAGGATCTCTCCAAACTGGGGGAGTGGGCGACAAAATGGCAAATGCGGTTCAATGTTAGCAAGTGTAAAATGATGCACATTGGGACGAAAAACCCCAACTTCAAGTATATGCTGATGGGATCTGAGCTGTCGGTGACGGACCAGGAAAGGGATCTTGGGGTTGTGGTTGACAGCTCGTTGAAAGTGTCTATTCAATGTGCGGCAGCTGTGAAAAAGGCAAATTCCATGCTAGGGATCATTAGGAAGGGGATTGAAAATAAAACGGCTAACATTATAATGCCCTTATACAAAACTATGGTGCGACCACACTTGGAGTACAGCGTACAATTCTGGTCATCACATCTTAAAAAGGACATTGTTGAACTGGAGAAGGTACAGAAGAGGGCAACCAAGATGATCAGGGGCCTAGAGCACCTTTCTTACGAGGCAAGACTACAACACCTGGGGCTTTTTAGTTTAGAAAAAAGACGACTGCGGGGAGACATGATAGAGGTCTATAAAATCATGCATGGCATGGAGAAAGTGGAGAGAGAGAGATTCTTTTCCCTCTCACACAACACTAGAACCAGGGGTCACTCCATGAAATTGATTGCCAGGAGGTCTAGGACCAACAAACGGAAGTACTTTTTCACACAACGCGTGATCCACTTGTGGAACTCTCTGCCACAGGATGTGATGACGGCCAACAACCTGGATGGCTTTAAGAGGGGTTTGGATGACTTCATGGAGGAGAGGTCTATCAATGGCTACTAGTCAGAGGGCTGTGGGCCACCTCCAGCCTCAAGGGTGTGCCTCTGAGTACCAGTTGCAGGGGAGCAATGGCAGGAGAGAGGGCATGCCCTCAACTCCTGCCTGTGGCTTCCAGCGGCATCTGGTGGGCCACTGTGTGAAACAGGATGCTGGACTAGATGGGCCTTGAGCCTGATCCAGCAGGGCTGTTCTTATGTTCTAAGGTTCTCTTGAGTAGGCTGCTGTATAGTGAGGCCAGAAGTGTAAAGCTGGACAGTGCCATAATAGCTTCCTATTTGAAGACTTATTGATCACCTTGTATAGGTTCCAAGTTACCTGTCATGAAGGAGGTTCAGTACAATGTCAGTGTGAGGTCCTACACAATAGTGTCCAGTCCAGCTCTTGCAATCAGTGTTGAAAACAGTATTATACAATGGTGGGGGAAATTGTAAAACAATTTATAGTAGTGGGCTGCTGTACATCACCAGCACATCAATAGGTATCTTGAGGACATTGTAGAACTGGAAAAGGTGCAGAAGATGGCAACCAAGACGATCAGGGGCCTGGAGCACCTTCCTTGTGGAACAAGGCTATAGCATCTGGGACTCTTTAGTTTGGAAAAGAGGCAAATACAGTGGGGGTGGGGCAGGACATGATGGAGGTGTATAAAATTATGTGTAGAGTAGAGAGAGTGGACAAAGAATTTTCTCCCTCTCCTTCAGGGGTCATCCCATGAAAGTGATGGGAAATTTTACGACTGACAAAAGGAAGTATTTTTTCACACAGTCCATAATTAGTTTATGGAATGCTTTGCCATGGGATGTGGTAATGGACACTTGGATGGCTTTAAAAGGGTCTTAGACAAATTCATGGAGGGAAATTCAATGGCTGCTAGTCTGATGGATATAGGCCACCTCCAGCCTCTGAGGCAAGAAGCCTCTAAATACCAGTTGCAGGGGAGCAACAGCAGGAGAGAGAGCATGCCCTCACCTCTTGCCTGTGGGCTTCTCAGAGGCATCTGATTGGCCACTGTGAAACAGGATGCTGGACTAGATTGGTTTTCATTTTGACCCAGCATGGCTGTTCTGGTTTTTTGTTCTTAATAGTCCACTACTGATAGTAAAAATTAAAAAAAATCTCATGAAACACAACTATCTCACGATCGATTGAGCTTCACCCCCACCCCTATAGAAGAAGGGGGTGTGGTGGGGGGGGAGAAGAAAAAATAATGGTTTAACTTCTTGGTTCACCAGCATGGCCCTGAAAAATTTAGCAGGGTTAGGGTTGTATGGTAGACTTACCTTAGGGTCAAATAGTCTTATTTGTGCTCCTATTATGTAATTATCATGAGAACGTATGCTCCTCAAATTCTTTTTGCATCCCTTATTGTCTCCTTGCATTTCTTTTGCCAGAGTTTTTATGTTCCTTCCTGTTCTCTTCATTTGGGCAGGACTTGCATTTTCTGAAGGAAGTCTTCTTCCCTTTTTATACCTCTCTGACTCTACTTGTTAGCCACACTGGCGTCGTCCTGAACTTGGTGGTTCCTTTCCTCCTCCTTGGTACACATTCCAACTGTGCTTCTAGTATTGTGGTTTTAAATAAGTTCCATGCTTTCTGGAGAGATTTGTCCCTCCTGACTTTCAGCTTCCTTCTTATCAGTCCCCTCATTTTTGAGAAGTTTCATCTTCTGAAGTCCAAAGTATCTGTGTTAGACTTCCCATGGGTATTCATCTTCTAGGCTTCCTTGTTTCTCAGACTGTAGGCAGTAGTGACACTACTTTGTCCTTGTACTTTTATTTCCCTGTGCTAGGCTTGATGGACATGAGGGAGACGATTCCATGGAACAGTGTGGTTCAATTTTTATTTAATAAGAAAATAAGAAATAACATGATTGCATTATCATCTCTTGAACTTCCAGTAGTTACATGTGACAATCCAAAATTCCCCTTCCACCCTTTCCCAGCCTTCATGCTCACAATAGATATTGCAAAAAGATATAAAATATAAGTAATACACTAGTCGGCCCTCAGTGCAAAAAAAAAAAAAAAAAGCCAAATCATGGGTGTGTCATCCCAGTATTATCGAGTTGTTTCATTCCCCCCACCCTGTCCCCCCTCCTGTAGTTTTATACTGTTCACTTTCCAATGGTGGTCTGGAACTATTCCTTTCTTAAGCACTAGTGCAGGTCTCTCTTAAGAAGCAGAGGGGTGGGAAGGTGTGAGGGAAAGAGCGGTGATGTGTACGTCGTCCTCATAGCAAGGCTCCTCTTCAGTAACACTTCTGTGATTTTTACCCTACTGAAACAGGATTAGGGCTAGGCTACCATAATAAGAGATGTTGCTCCACAGAAATGGTCTATACATAGCCTAGGCCCACAAATCACTTGTAAAATTGACTTCTAGAGCTGTGTGGAACTTCCCTGGGTACCACCCTTGCCTGTTCTTTGCAAACTTGGTCACGGTGACTGAAGTTGCTCTTTGCTGAAATTGGGGTGGGAAGCTAGGAAAAAGACACTTCCCCTTGGGTTTGAAAAAAGGAGATCTTTGCATTTCATCCAAATTGATCTGCAGTTCCTGCAAGACCTTCATTCATATGACTCGGAGCCTCGAAGACTTGTTAAAAAGTTTTGCTTAGTCAAAAAATAGGATGATTTAAAACAGGAAGGGGGCAGGGTAGAGAGACTCCTTTAGAAGAAGAGTGGGATATAAATGTAAAAATAATTTAATAAACAATAACCCACCCACCCCGCCCCTTGCTCCTCTACCAGCTTAATTTTGTCCCTAAGAGCAGAACTTCCTGGCTATTAAGCTGCTGTTAACTGAAGCAACATATTGGGTGTATGTGCTGAATCCCCAGCATGATAAAGCAGCCTCATTTTCTCTCCTTGTCTTTCTTGGAAGCTTTGCAAGGAGTGTGAGGAAAGGTGCTACTTGCAGAGCTTGCCAGCGTGAGATCTGACCCAAAGAGCAGCTCTGGGGGTAAAAGGGGGCATTTTGCACACTGCTGGTGCCTTGATTATCGCTGCCGAAAGTGATTGCTTCACTTGACTTGACTTTGCCTCCCCTCATGAAAGGGCTGCCCCTGATTCAAGGGCACACACTGAAGCCAGACCCTTGCCACATCACATGGCTCCAGCTAGGACTAGACCAGGCCTCTTAACACAGATACCCAGGATTCAAATAACACCTATGGCCCTATCCCACCCCACTCCTCCTTGTGACATTAATGTGACATTACTGAGTGGGTGTGAAGTGTGTATTTCTGATGCTTGAAAATCTGCATATAACTCAGTCATATACACTCAGTCTTACATTAAAATTGCAAGCTATTATCAATAATAGTAGGGGGTAGGTAGCCATCAAATTGGTAATATAGTTACTAAGTGTACTCCAAAGCTCAAAAATATCAGATTGCATACTTAGAGAGGGAAGATAGACCTTTGATTAAGTGCCGTCAAGTCAGTGTTGACTCTTAGCGATCATATAGATAGATTCTCTCCAGAATGATCTTTCTTCAATTTGGTCTTTAAGGTCTCTCAGTGGTGCATTCATTGCATTCATTGCTGTTGGAATCAGGTCCTTGCTGCTGGCTGTCCTCTTCATCTCTTTTCTTCAACTTTTCCCAGCATTATAGACTTCTCAAGCGAGCTGGATCTTCACATAATGTGTCCGAACTATGATAGTTTGAGCCTAGTCATTTGTGCCTTGAGTTAAAATTCTGGATTGATTTGTTCTATGATCCATTTGTTTGTTTTCCTAGCTGTCCATGGTCTCCTCAACAGTCTTCTCCAGCACCAAAGTTCAAAAGCATGCATCAATACTTTTTCTATCTTGCTGCTTCAAAGTCCAGCTTTTGGATCCATAGAGTGTCATGGGAAAAACCATGGTCCGAACAATTCTAATCTTTGTAGGTATAGACACGTCGCAGCATCTATCTAAATATCCTTTCCAAGGCCTTCATTGCAACCCTACCAAGTGCAAGTCTGCGGCATATTTCTTGATTGCTGGATCCTTTACTGTTGATGGTCGATCCTAAAGGCAGAAGCTATCCATTACTTCAGTGTCTTCATTATCAATTCTGAGGCTGGTTGCTGTACCCATTGTCATTAGTTTAGTCTTCTTGACATTTAGTTGTAGTCCCATTTTTTCATTGTGCTCCTTGACTTTCATTACTAGAGCTTGCAGATCATCCGCATTCTCAGCTATCAGAGTGGTGTCATCAGCGTAGCGCAGGTTACTGATGTTTCTTCCTCCACCTTTAAAAACATGCTCATCTTCTTCCAATCCAGCTTCTCTCAGTATATGTTCAGCATATATAAATTGAATAAATAAGGAGAAAGTAGACAGCCTTGTCTTACTCCCTTGCCAATCTGGAACCAGTCTGTTTCACCGTGTTCTGTCTGGACTGTGGCTTCCTGTCCTGTGTATAGGTTTCTCATGAGAACAATTAGATGTTCTGGGATGCCCATTTTCCTAAGGACATCCCACAACTTGACATGGTTGACGCAATCAAAGGCTTTTCGGTAGTTAATAAAGCACATATTGACTTCTTTCTGGTATTCTTTGGCTTTCTCAATTATCCAGCGTGCATTGGCAATGATGTCTCTTGTTCCTTGGCCTTTTCTGAAACAAGCATGGACATCCGGCATTTCCCTTTCAATGTAGGGCTCTAATGTGCGTTGGATGATCCTAAGCATTATTTTGCTAGCATGTGAAATTAAGGATATTGTGCAATGGTGTGTGTAATCTGTTAAGTCTCCCTTCTTTGGTATGGATATGTTGACTGGCCTCTTCCAATCTGTTGGCAACTGTGGTGGTGTTCAAATTTGCTGGCATAGTTTGGTTAGAGCCTTGACTGGTTCTTCTTCTTCTGCTTGCCATATTTCTGTAGCTATTCTATCAATTCCTTTAGCCTTCTGACTCTGTAATGTTCGGAGTGCTGATTTAGCTTCATCTTCCTGTACTAGAGGTTCTTGCAAATAGGGAATATCTTCTAGAGTATCTTGGATGTTGACATCGCTGCTGTACAGATGTTCAGTATACTCCTTCCATCTCTGTTTGATCTTCTCTGAATCAGTTACTATTTGTCCTCTGGCAATCTCTTAACATACCAATTCGAGATTGGAACCTCCTCCTGACTTCAGAGATCTTTTGGAAAACTCACCTGTTCTTCTTTTTCTATTTCCATTGTCAAGGTCTTTACAGATGTCATTGTACAGGTGAAACTCGGAAAATTAGAATATCGTGCAAAAGTCCATTAATTTCAGTAATGCAAATTAAAAGGTGAAACTGATATATGAGACAGACGCATTACATGCAAAGTGAGATAAGTCAAGCCTTAATTTGTTATAATTGTGATGATCATGGCGTACAGCTCATGAAAACCCCAAATCCACAGTCCCAGAAAATTAGAATATTACATGGAACCAAGAAGACAAGGATTGAAGAATAGAACAATATCAGACCTCTGAAAAGTATACAGTGTACTGTGCTTGATTGTCCAGCAAACTCGCCTGACCTGACCCCATAGAGAATCTATGGGGCATTGCCAAGAGAAGGATGAGAGACATGAGACCAAACAATGCAGAATTGCTGAAGGCCGCTAATGAAGCATCCTGGTCTTCCATAATACCTCATCAGTGCCACAGGCTGATAGCATCCATGCCACGCCGCATTGAGGCAGTAATTGCTGCAAAAGGGGCCCAAACCAAGTACTGAATACATATGCATGCTTATACTTTTCAGAGGTCCGATATTGTTCCTTGTCTCTTCTAACAGCTTTCTGAAATTCTCTATTAAGTTCCTTCCTGAGGTCTTTATCTTTCTTGACTTTGGCTTCTCTCCTCTTCTTGGCAATTTCCACCAGCTATTCTGACATCCATTTTAGACAATAATAGACATTAATCAGAAGCAAATCACAAATTTAGATAAAACTGCTACAGCGTATTTCTCAAACAGGGAGACTATCAAGCTCTCAGCCTGTGTTGAATACATATAAGAATGGTTATATCCCTTCAGCCTTCCCCTCAAACCTCCTCCTTGCACATTTGAAGAAAGAGAATTATATCCACCAGCATCAACTCTTCTGCAACCCATGTTTCCTGGAAAAAGATAAAGTCAAACATAGAAATATATTTAATAAACAAGGGTTCATTGCATTTGGATCTCCAACCTACTATATTCCAAGTTGTTAGCTCAACTGAGTTCAAAAAGGTTGAATGTCAATCAAAAGAAGAGTTTAATGAGTCTGTGCTTTGCCGGAGTCCCTGAGCTGGGGGAGAGACTCCAACTGGATTATCAGGTGGAGAGCTTAAGTCATTGGAGTTAAGCTGTAGTTGGGACTCTGTTAAATGCACTTCATGCCTACCACAATGCCTACCACAGAAGCACAAAGAGGAACCTTCTCCTGATGCCCAGCGCAATTCTCCAGACCGGAATTTTCCTTGTCAGTTTGGAGGTCTGTACTTAGATCACACTGTGAAAGCAGCATCTTTGGCTGGTTGATCAAACATAGTGGGCTTAAAGTCATTTAGTGGATCTGCGCGCGTGCGTGTGTGCGTGTATAAACTATTTTATATATTATTAAAGATAATTAAAAATAATCTCCTTCGATGGTACAATATGTTCAACAGGCAAGTGCTTGGATAGAACTGTAATACTAGGAGAGGAGGGGCTAGAAAAAAGCAATCTCTCACAAAAACTGTGAGCACCTTGAGCCACCTGAAGCCTTTCTAAATCATTCTGCCAAGCTGAGGCCACTTGGACTACCTCATTAGCAGACATTTTGAGAACAGTAGGCTCTAAAGTCACATCAGAGTCCATGTCTTCCATATCAGCTGCAAGTGTGAATCCAGATGAATTTAAGGCTCCTCTGAAGTTCTTGTCCATTCATTAGCCTGAATATGAGAACTCTCAGGACACAGATATTTAACTTTCAAGCATTGGTTCAGAGATTTAATGTCAGACATTTCAGAGAAGGGAGAATCAGCTATGGGCAGCCATAGATTTTAATAGTGCTAAAGAATCTTTCCGTTCTTTAATGCTGGCGCTCAAAGCTGGCTGCTCGCATTCTCCCAATGTCTTTGAAGGGTTAATTTCCAAACCTTCCTGAGTCACTGGCATAGGTTGTTTTAACTTATCAAGTGACCTTGATGTGTTGCTCATCTTTGTCAGATGGTAAAAGAAGCTTGTTACTGACATTATTTTAAAGTTCACAATCATGTTTACTTTACAAATAAGTTCCCCTAGAAATAAGGGGACGTGGAGGGCCATCATTTTTATTTTTTTTAGGGAAAATTTGAATCTCAAAGTCCTAGAGTAAATGTCTCAGCTAAATAAGCATAGCTGTAATTGTAGGCTGAGAAACATCTAAAAGGTCTCTCTTCATGTTTTCCAGGAAGATATTGTGTAAAATTAAGATCAAGGCTGACATCAATGTATTTGGGAGAGAGATTGAACAATCAGAATGTCCCTCCATCTTCCTTGGTTTAGCCAGTTCTGAGAACTCTGTAGCAGCTGCTGCCTTGGTTGCAAGGAGCTTGCACAGACATTTAAGTCATAGAACCCTCACTTCCCAGGTGATGTTACCAGCTGAGCTTATTCTGCCCACTAGATTTGTCTAAAAGCCCCACAAATTGGAAAGGGTGATTGGCCTTCACACTCTCTATGAGGGGTGCCCAGCTAAGCAGACTCCCAGGACTAGCTACTTCAAGTGTCTGGCATCTAAGATCATTTCAGCCTTGGAATGAAATCTAAACTCTCCTCTTCCTCTCGCAAAGAGAGGCAATACCTGGTCATCAGGCCAGGGAGAAAAGACAGATAAGACAAGTTTCTTATCTGCAGCCTCCATTACAATAGGGATGAGTTAGCGAAGTAACTTTGAAGAGATGTCCATCAAAACTCTTGACAGAATTATTGGGAAGCCCTTCCCAGCACAGGATATTCTTTAAATGCACTTGCACACTCCAATTGTCCTTGCAATCAGCCTTGAATGCCATAGGTGATTCACACACATTCCTACCCAGGAAGGACTAAGACACAATGCATTAAAAAAAAAAAAAGTTATCTGGGCTCCCCTGTTCAGCAGAGCAGGACAAAAGACAAGTGTCCTCAAGGCACATGTTGGGATATAAGTATCCCTAATTCCATGTCCCAATGTGCTTCCTCGTGTATTTTACACCTGGGACTCCCACTGTGAAACATCTCAGTGCTCCCTTGTGCCTCTCACTCTGGACTCCATCAGACTGCAACAAGAGACTCCAGCAGACCACCTTGGTGTTCCCCTCTTCAGGACAGATGTTACAGCCTCCTGCCCAGCTCCTTCAGGGCTGAACCTATCCCTTTCTCTTTCTGAAATCTTGCCCCTCTGTCTTAAAGTATCTCTCTAGCCCGCCTGGCAATTAAATTACACATAATTTGGAACTTTAAGCTAAATGTGCCTTACAATAGTCTGTTTCTTAGCATATTTGTAGTGCCTTTAAACTAGGGCCACATCGTAATTTAGTCTGATTTTTGTTTTAATAAACACCTTTTTGATTTAATTAAAACCTTTCTCTCAAGCTGATTTTCTTGAGTTCATATGCTTGCACAAATAAAGGTTGATTGAAACTGTCTCCCCTTTTGAGCTAAATTCCCCACACCCACCCAAACTAGGGGGTGCAGGCCAATCACCCTCGAGGCAGTTTCATTAACAGTGGGTTATCACTATTAAAATCGGAGAAAGGTACATGATTGCCCTTAAAGTGGCTTTTATCAGGAACAGAGTGCTCATTCGTAACTCCCAGATATACACAACTCTTCACAATTTTTTCAAATGCATCCTTGAGAGTATCAACTTTTAAAGCAACTGCTTCTAATTTTTCAAATAAAAATTCTACTATCTTGCCAATTAGAAAGCACTGATACACAATAAGGTCAGGTTGTTCTGCTTGTAACTGAGCTTGCAATGAGGCTTTGACTTTATCGTGTTTTTAAAAAAGCATTATTTGCCTGTAATTCTGGTGCCACATGTTAAAAGAACTGCTTGGGTGATTGGCGAGAACACCCCTAATGAGTTCGGGCTTATGTGGGGACTTAGCAAGCTAGAGTGAGGCAGTCTGACATCAGAATACATTTGTGCAAAGTTCTGGTCCTGGGGAAATGAACTGACAGAGTAAGTTGAGGTTCACAAATACAGTTGGTTTATTGAAGGATTAGGGGTACAGGAATAAAAGAAGATTTATTTATTTATTTATTTATTTATTTATTTGATTTATACACCGCCCTTCCGAAATGGCTCAGGGCGGTTTACAATTAAAACAGAAAACATTAAAAACAATTAAAACAGAGATACAAATATAAATACCGATTTAAAACAACTTAAAAAACAATTAAACTATTTGATTTGATTAAGGCCATATTACTACTAAAATATGTCACAGAGATTAACCAGGTAATTTACAAAGAGGCAATTTGAACTTGGTGTCCAAATTAAATGAACTCCAGGCTGGCTAGAAAAGGAAGGCTTTAGATGAATTGATGTTTGGATTTAGGAAAGAGCAGGGATAGGGAGAGGCCCAGAAGCGCGCAGGGGTTACAATACCACCTCTCTCCTTATGGCTCAGATGCAACTGAAGGACCTCTTTCCTCTAGACAGGACTGGGAGTAGGGAGGCAGCAGCAGGCGACCGAACACTGTTTGGGGGGGGTAGGCAAAAAGGGTTTCTTCAACGTGGTCTCTGTGCTTTACACGAATGGGCTTTGTGCCTGCCCATAGACCACATCGGCGCTTCCAAGCTAGAGTTCTAACTTTTTGGCAGTAACCCCGCCCGCACGGTATATAGGCGGCTGTGCGGGCTTCCCTCTTCATTCTTTCTTCATTCGTGATAGAAGACACATCGTTGAGCACTCCTTGCTAGATCATGCTGTTAAGAATCTACCCTTGCCGGGTTTTACCCTATATTTTGTTTAGTATTCCTCTTCATTAGTGTTCTTATATCGTCCCCGGTACCCCCGCCCCTCAAAGTTTCCTTGGATTTTCGCCGTTCTGTTCTGGTCCTTGGGCCCAGCGTGCTACGGTTTCCTTGGTCCTTCACCGGCCTATGGCCAAGTCTACAAACTTTAAGCAGTGTGGTCGCTGCAGATCTAAGATCCCCTCGACCAACGGCCACAAACTTTGCCTTTTTTGTTTGGGCGAGGCCCATAAGGTTGGTTCTTGCCCATACTGTGTGGCCTTTACCAAACAGGCACGCAAGAATCGAGCATTGCGTCTTCGTTCTTGACTTTGGGAACAAGCCTTCAAGTGTTCGGGCTCGGACAAACTGCCTACTATGCAGGCCTCTTCAAGCGCTTCTCCTTTGGCCCGGGGCTTACAACCCGTTTCTTCCCCACCGGGGATCTCGGTGAACACACCAGAGGCTAATGTACCGGTCGATCCCGTGGCTTGGGCTTCAACCTCGGTACTGAAGAATTCTGTGGCAGTGTCAATCTCAACAGTGGCACTCACTGAACCACGCTCCATCCAACTGGCCAAGAAGAAAAAGAGAACGAAGGCCCATCATGCTCCAGTGGAGCCCCCTAAGAAAAAGCATAGATCGACGTACGATACTGATCACCGATCCTGTACGCTCCAGATGGAGACTATTCTAGATGCTGAGGTGGCTTATGCATCTAGTCCCAACGATCCTGTTTACGAATCCGAGTGGGATTCTGAACTCGAGGCTCTTCTACCGGAACAGCCCTGTCGATGGTCTAATCGAGAACTTGAGGCAGCCCTCAATGAGCGCTACGCCTGTCAAGTTGAGGATGAGGCGGATTATTTTTACGCCCACCAGGAGCTTCACCAACACCGCCGAACCCAGGCAGCTACTGAACCGCCCCTTCGGCGTTCCGCCTCACCCTGGCCGTCTACCTCAGTACCAGCATCGGTACCGAACCCTCGCTCAGAGGCTACACCTCTTCCTCCTCTGCCTCCACCCCAAACCATGTCTCTGCTACTGCCGCAGGTTCCACCAAGGAGTTCTCCCGTGCAGGCAGCCATGGCTACGATCACCCCGGATTCTAGATCACCTCCTACTCGGCTTCGAATCCGACCCCTTCCTCCTCCGATCTTGAGCAACTCCTCAGATTCGTCTTTGGATGAAGAGGAACCAGAGTCCTCGATTTCAGACAAGATATTGTTGGGCTCTTCGCCCTCTGCACTCATTATGGAACCAAGGCCTAGCTATCCTTTGGAGGATTTCCGAATATACGCTGACTGTCTCCCGTATGGCTACCTCCCTGGGAGTTCAGCTTTCCCTTGGGGAAAAGCCAGATCCTCTTTTCCAATTGATTGAAGACAATGCCCGTCCTTCGGTCTCGCTTCCTTTGAATTCCTCCATCCTCAAGGTCACCAAGGCCTCTTGGTCAAAACCCTTCTCCCTTCCCCAGACATCGAAGAAACTTGATTCCTTCTATAGGGTGCACACTTCCCCTGACCAGGATGACTCCTTTCTAAAACAGCACCCTTCTACTGACTCCATTGTAGTAGAGTCCTCACTCTCTAAGTTCCGTGGATATACCTCTTCCACCACACCTGTCAAAGAGTGTGGAAAAAATCACAAAATACAAAGATCTACAAATTGAAATGGAAAGGCTGTAGCAGAAGAAGACCAAAATAATCCCAGTGGTAATTGGTACCCTGGGTGCAATTCCAAAATAACTTGAAGAGCACCTCAACACCATAGGGGCCACAGAAATCACCATCAGCCAATTACAAAAAGCAACTTTACTGGGAACAGCCTATATTCTGCGACGATATCTGTAATAACAGCAACAACATTGATAATAAAATTCAGCCATCCCAGGTCCTTGGGAAGGACTCGATGTCTGGATAAAACAAACCAGTCAATAACATCTGTCTGACTGTGTAAATAAATAACAATAAATATTCATATGTTCTGAAACGTCACCATATTTTTTCAATCTGCAATATTGCTTTCAAGGAATTGATTCTGTCATAATATTGGCATATATTGCTGACTTAATTTGCTATTGATATGTTTTGTTTGTTAAACTTTCTGAGTGATAAACATGACAAAAAGAGCTGGGGATAGGAGGCATCCCAGCCTAGTTCCCCTCTCAAGAGTTATTCTGTCTTAAAAGATTGGGCCATTGTAAAGCAATGAAACCCACTGTTGCAATTTCTCCCAAACCAAAATGTTGAAGAAATTTTTGTATGAAAAGCGACTCGACCCCCCTCAAATGATTTTTGAGCATCAACGAAGAACACTAGCCTTCTTATCTTGGTGCTTCCTCCCCCGCAATTGAATAATTGAAGTATAAAACGTTTTAACCTTCTGAAAACTTCTTCAGATCAGACTGGTTGCATTCACTTTTATGTATTTTGGGAGAATCTTATTCAACCACATAGCCAATACTCAGATTCACATCTTAGAATGCATATTCAAAATTTGTATATGAGGAATCTTCTAAAAGAGTAGGTATTGAAGTGGCCCGCATTTGCAGGGTCCTGTGTTACCCAGCGAAGCACACACCTGGTTCATCTGACTGGAGTTTCTGATCCATTTCTAGGGATATACAGTAATGAAGTACTCGACATAAAATTAATTAAGGGCTCTAACCTGAAGCTTACAATCTAAGGGTGCAACTATAAATTCTACATCCTGGGAACATAGGTGGTGAAAACATGTCTTCTAGGAGGGCTGCTGCTCGGTCGCCCTCTTTCTCTTGCCCTTCCTTTCTCTCAATGTGTATTATGCACATTGACATTGTTGAGGAAGTTGAGTCCCTCCCCATGACTGCCTGTATGAGCTGGAGAAGAGAAGATGTAAAGGGTGATGCCATGAAAGAAGGTGCAGTGGCAGCTCTTTGTCTTAGGCTAAACTGCCTGTTAAGTTAGGAGTTCTCAAACTTGGGTCCCTGAATGCTTTTGGACGACAACTTCTATCATCCCCTGCTGTTATGGCCTTTGGCCAATGTGGCAGGGGATGATGGGGAGTTGCAATTGAAAAACATCTGGGGACCCAAGTTTTGAGAATCTTTGTGCTAAACCTATCAGTAAGGTGTGCTTAATGCAGGGACTAAATTGGAACTATGCCCTTGCGTATAGGCTTTTCTGAGGCAGCCGGTGGGCAGCTCTGTGTTAACAGGATGCTAGACCAGATAGGCCTTCAGCCTGATCCAGCAGGGCTGTTCTTATGTTCTTAACAGTAGTGATGGTGGGCTGATGCAGATCAGGATTGGAGTTGGGGTGTGTGTGTTAAAATCCGCCCCCATTGTTTTTCCACGGAAAATTGGGGAAACAGTGTTTTTATGCGCCCCTGCAGCAGCTGTGCGCTGCAAATAGTTTGGGGAACATTTTTTAGTGCAGGGGGAAATACCTCCCCTTGCTGTGTGCCATGGTCCTGATCCATATCTCTCCCCACCTTCCACAGCGGGTGTGTGTGAATAACCCCAGCCTCTTGATCATGGAAACGCCTGCCATCATGGTGACAGCGTTTGTATTTTCAGACAAAGGCAGCTCTGAGCAGCATGGTGAGGGGAAGGTGGGTGACAGGCGAAGGCGGGGCAGGCCTTCCAGATCTGCTTTGGACACTTGACTCCTGCAGAGCTCTCTTTTCCATTATACCCAAATAGGGCTTGTAGATGCAGCCAATTGGATTGTTCCAGACTGACTGCCTAGGGCCTGTTGGGCCTCAAGTATCTTGTTTGATTCAAGTTTGCTGGTGGTTGATTTGCATCATTGGCTTGACCTACAGTTTAATGAGCTTATCAGGGGTAATTCACATGTGACTCTATCACCCATAGATAACGAGCTCTAAACCTCTAGGGTCTCCTGCTGAAGTTATATAGGCACAGCAGTTCTCACCAGAGCCAGCAGTGCTGTTTTAACGGCCCAACTAGTCTGCTGAGACAGCCAAAGACAGAACTACTTGTATTCAGATCTTGACTGTACTGATCTGTAGAATGACTTCTCTTTGGGGCAGGCTGGCAAGGCCACATTGCCTCCGTATGCAAAACAAGCTGGAGTCTGATTTTTAGAAAGGCTAGGGCTGACAGAGGCAATAAGCAAAATCCTTTTCCTGCATGCAAACATCACCTGCTGGGAAATGTGATTCTTTTTAAAGTGGTCCTCTTCCTGTCTCTGAGCTGGAGTGAAGCTAGACTATACAGCAAAAGGATCCATGCTTTACTTCTGCAATGGCTACATCTCCATGACTAGAATGTCAGCCTTTCAACGTAAGGTATGTGTTGAAGATATTCCTCTATGATTTCTGCTTGCAATGTCATCAATACAGAACTTGCTTGCCCCAGATCTACTCTCACTGTAGAGTATGGCTGGCAATATGCATGCTTGCCCACGGTCCAGAGGAGCTCGTCCATTATGTATGGAGCTACAGCAGTAGTGATCATACAGTTGAAGTCCACCTGAGAAGTGGTCCCTCCTGATTTGTCTTGACGGTACTGTTGCTACCCCTCACTTCTGACTTGTACCACTTTCCACACTACTGTTGCTTAGAGAGTTGCAGTCCAGGCTGCAGCATATCTGGCACCCTTAGCCCCAGTGTCAAATGTGCACTATCCTGATAAACATTTGATCTTCTTGGCAGATTTATGATGTACCTGGTAGGTAATGTGTGTAATGGCTGCATCACCATCATCTCAAGCATCTGAAGGACAGGCACTTAGGAAGGTGATGCAGCAAGTTCTGTATCACACAGTTTCTCAGAAGGAGGCACTGTACAAACTACCACTAATTGCTGTCACTTGTCAAAGGGATTTGCGAAGGATTTTTGCCAAGAGGCCTTAGAATTATTACCAAATATTTAATCCCTTCTATTAATTGTTACTATAGTATTCTTCCAGGGACACTTGACTGGTGCCTACTTGTCTACCTTTTTGATACCAGTTGAAAACAATGTTGTTCTCCTGAGCTTTTAATGGATGACTTATTCCTATTATTACAATTCCCAGCATGTCCAGTTGAGGGATCTCTGGTCACTTTTTATACATGTATTAAAGACACTAGAAAAGCCTTCAAAGTCATGTGTCAATAACCTCATCTGGCCATGATGCATGGCGTGCCCCTTGTGACAAGATTTTCCTGAAAATCCTGAAATAAATGACTGGGTGTAGAGGCTTGCATGAATCTTGCCTGCTAGAACCTTGGCTTACCTCACAGGAAGACACAGGGCTATTGAAGGTAAATCTCTGATTTAGGGATGATTTATACAACCCTAACATTACAACTCAGCTAAATCCATATGGGAGTGGGTGGGCAGTGAAGGTATTTCAATATATAGCGAGTTGTGATTTGGGGGGAGAGAGAGAGAGAGAGAGAGATGAGACTAATTGCTGAGAAGCCAAGATGGATTGATTTCATTAATTATGTGAATGAATCATTCAACTGCCCTGAGCTATTTAGAAGGGCGTTATAAAAATTGAATACATAAATAATAAAAAATAAATAAATATGATTCTTATGAGATAGAGTTAGGTGGGTAGATTTGTTCAAATCAAACATAATGTAAGTGCAGCTCAAATGTCCCATTAGAACTGTAAATGTGTCTTTCCATCTGGTTTCATCCGTGATCATTCACATTTCTGTCATGGCTTCCTCTACCTTTCTTTCCTAAATCTTCCTGCCTTTGATGCAAAAAAACCCCTTTACAGGTAACACCAAGAACATGCTGAATGACACCTCAGTCCCTGAATTCATCTTGCTGGGTTTCTCTGAGTTCCAGGAGTTCCGGTTCCTCTTGTTTACAACTTTTTTGACCATCTATCTCTTCACACTCCTTGGCAATGGTCTGATCATTGCCATCTCAAATTTAGATGTGAGCCTGCAGATCCCCATGTACTTCTTCCTGAGCAATTTCTCATTGCTAGAGATGTGCTACACCTCAGTCACAGTGCCTCAGCTTCTGGGGGATTTCCTCACTGGCACCCATGCCATCTCCTTCCAGACTTGCATCACTCAGATGTACTTCTTCTTTTTCTTTGGCACAACAGAGTTCCTCCTCCTGGCCACCATGGCCTATGACCGCTACCTAGCCATCTGCCACCCACTGCAGTACCCTATGCTCATGGATAGCCGCACCTGTGCCTGCCTAGCCTTGAGTTGCTGGCTGAGTGGTTTCCTGACACCCTTCTTGCCCACAGCTTTCATCTCCCAATTGCCCTACAACAGCAGCAACCAGATCAACCACTTCTTCTGTGACACCAGCCCCCTAATTAAGCTGTCAACGGGCAACACCTTCATGGCTGATATGATGGTCTTTCTGGTCTCTGCAGTGGTTGTGCTCACATCCTTCCTTTTGACGGTCACCTCTTATGTGCTGATAGTTTCCACCATTTGCCGTATCCCATCTGCCTCCGGAAGGCTCAAGGCTTTTTCCACGTGTGCCAGTCACCTCACAGTAGTTACCATCTTTTATGGCACGGTCATCTTTATGTACCTCTGCCCACGCTCTGGCCAGGCTTCTGACATGGACAAAGTTGTATCTGTGCTGTATGCTGTTGTCACCCCGATGTTGAATCCGATCGTCTATACCCTGAGGAACAAAGATGTGAAAATAGCCTTGAAGAAGGTCGTCAACCAAGTGAAGAACACCTTTCTTAGACAGAGAAGGGATGTGGTAGCCATTCCTGTATTATCATGAATCTGTATTGTCATGTATGAAAGTTGTTAAAGCTGTGTGTGAACTTCTTTAAAAAGGGAGGCAGATGTTTGTTAACAAGTGCTTTTACTAAATTTCTGAGACCTTTTAATAAAATACAGCTATACACTTAAGTAACATATTATTGATGCATGATTTGTATTGCTTGATTATCTCCAAAATGGTCTTACTACTGGAGCTAATCATTGCTGCAGTCATAGGTGAAAAATCTGCACACTGAAGCCATCAAAGTTGCTTAAGAACATTGGCTCACATTCCATGCAGTGCAATATGGGTGGTTCTGAAGCGCCCATGCCACTGCATGAGTCTACTACACCCCCTGTGGTGGTGCAGAACAGCTCTGTGCTGCTGCTACTTAAAATTGTGCAAGCACAGTGGTGTGACACTACGTCCAGTGGTGTGGGCACCTCAGAACTACACACATTGCCCTGTGCATGTGAGCCAGTGACAGTCGTGAAATTTGTGAAGAGGAGAGCTGGTCTTGTGGTAGCAAACATGACTTGTCCCCATAGCTAAGCAGGGTCTGCCCTGGTTGCATCTGAATGGGAGACTTGATGTGTGAGCATTGCAAGATATTCTCCTCAGGGGATGAAGCCGCTCTGGGAAGAGCAGAAGGTTTCAAGTTCCCTCCATGGCTTCTCCAAGATAGGGCTGAGAGAGATTCCTACTTGCAACCTTGGAGAAGCTGCTGCCAGTCTGTGAAGACAATACTGAGCTAGATAGACCAATAGTCTGACTCAGTATATGGCTGTTTCCTATGTCTTTCCATGAAATGATCATTCTTTTCAAACTAAATGGTAGCAGTTTGGGTGATGCGCTGCAGTTTAATTTAAATATCAAGGTAAGGTGGCATAACACTAGGGTACAGAGCTCAGCTGCTGCATGTTGAGTAGAATCAAGTGCTGCAGTTTTTGATGGAGTTGACCACTTCAGACTGTAGGAGGAGAACCAAATGTACTTAACAGCAGACAAATACATATCAGAATGACACTCTTACAATAGCTATTTGTGCTGTCCATGAAAAGTGTAACTTATTCAACTTCTGAGTTTCTCTATCAATTTTCCTAATAATTTAAGTATAATGTAGCTTTAATACTCAACTTTTCCAGATAGGTAGACTGCTAAATAGTTCACCAGGTTCTTCCAGAGTTTCCTGGTGTGCATTTCCCCCCCTTAAAGCTGTCTTATTCAGAGTCAACTGTTTGTCCAAGCCAAACAGTTTGGATTTAGTGATCTTCAACAATACCATAATTTTCAGTAATCTGCCAGACTGCTTTCACAGAATTGGTTCTGTCATAACAATATAATCAGCATACATTGCTGACTTATCTTGATGATCCCCAATTGATTAAAATGTTCTGATCTTATAGGTAAAAGGTAAAGTGTATCATCGAGTCGATGTCTACTCCTGGCAACCACGGAGCCCTGTGGTTGTCCTTGGTAGAATACAAGAGGGGTTTACCATTGCCTCCTCCCGCACAGTATGAGATGATGCCTTTCGGCATATTCCTATATCATTATTATTATTATTATTATTATTATTTACATTTTATATCCTGCTCTTCCTCCAAGGAGCTCAGAGCAGTGTACTACATACTTAGGTTTCTCCTCACAACAACCCTGTGAAGTAGGTTAGGCTGAGAGAGAAGTGACTGGCCCAGTGTCACCCAGCTAGTTTCATGGCTGAATGGGGATTTGAACTTGGGTCTCCCCGGTCCTAGTCCAGCACTCTAACCACTATACCACGCTGGCTCTCATCACTGCTGTTCGATATAGGTACCAGTGGGGATTCAAAATAGCAACCTCATGCTTGCTAGCAAGTCATTTCCCGCTGCACCATTAGGCGATCTTATAGCAATTGTATTAAAAAGTGCAATAAGATCAGAAGATGTAATGATATGAATGATGAAAAGAGCTGGGGGTGGGGGTATCCCTTCCTGGTTCCTTCTCAAAGGGTATCCCACTTTCTGATGATTAATACTTTGGAGGCTGGGCCATGGTAAAACAATGAAACATACAGTTGTAACTTCTCCCAAAGCAAAATGTTGTAAAAAAAACACCCTTCCTATAAGAGAGGCCACTCAATCCTCTCGACATCAACAAAACACTAACCCTTTCACCTGGCTGTATGTGTGTGTTCAGGTTAATTATGACATGGGGGGAAAAAGTGAAAAAAGGGCCACGAGAGAAGGAGCAATGGCAGCTCTTTGTCTCATAGGCCAAACTACCTGTTAAATTAAGCCCCTTGGCTTAGTATCTGTGTTCTGTGCTTTTGTCACCCCAGTCTTGCATCCTATCATCACTACCCTGAGGAGCAAAGATGTGAACATAGCCTTGGAGAAGGTCCTCAAGCAAGTGAAGAGCATGCGTCTCATGCACAGAGACGGACACAGTAACTCTTTCTGTATTGCCATGTATGGAAGCTGTTTGTACGTTTTACATACACAGCTGTATGTAAGCCCTGTGGGCTCTTTTTTAAAATGTGTGGTAAAAGGCTTGCTTTTAGTTTGCATTAAAACTACATTTCTGAGACCTTCTCCTGAAATACAGCTACGGTATATACTAACGTGTCATCTAAAACTGAAGTATTGCATTATGGCTGCTTGATTTGTACTGAGGAGTTGTCCCTGAAGTTGTCATTTAATGGAGCAAATTATTGCTGCAGTGAAAAGTCAACACACCAAATCAAGTCAGAGTTTCTTAACAATGACTATCTTTTCGATGTACAATGATAGTGGATTCTTTGTTCATTCATCATTTTGCACCAAGGATGATGAATGTACATCTTTGTTCATTCATCATCTTTGGTGAAAAATGATGAATGAATAGAGAATCCACTATCCCCACACTCAGAACACCTCAAAAAAATTGACAACAACAACAAAACCCTAAACCCCATGGGCTTGTGGTTGTGGGCGGGGGGGTTGGCACCCATGTTCACCACAACCTGCTCTAGGTCACTTTGGTGCTCCCCACATGGAGTTATGGGGCTGCTGAAATCCACATCACTCCCTATGGGGAAAAGCTTAAAGATGTTCAAACCTCAGAAATTTGTTAAAAACCACCCCTTTGGCCAATTTCTTTAAAATTTGGGTGGTAGCTTCCAACCATTGGGAACTACCACCCAACCCACTGTGGCCACAAAATGGAGGTCCAAATCTCTGAATTTTTTTCAGGTCCGAATCTGGGTGATTTGTTTTGTACCCAAATCTGGTCAGCTGAGCACAGGGGTGATTCATTCTGTCTACGAATGGTCCAAATCAGCTAGATTCAAGTACAAATTGTTTTGTACCCAAATCGATTTGCACATCCCTAATCCCAAGCATCTCTCATTCAGAAGCTTGCCAGAAGCAGGGCTGTGAGAGATCTCTGATGGGCAACAGCTCTCCAGGGTCTCCGAGCAGATAATACTAGACTACATGGACCAACGCTCTGACTCAGTATAAGGCAGCTTCATATGTTCCTATGCAAGTGTGAACCAATCCATGGAGTAAAAGCCCCTTAATCTTCTGTACAGCAATGAGGAGCACAACAGAGTGCAATGACTGGATATAACAGCTGTGTGTATTCTCTGTGTGATTTTGGGCAATGTTATTTTAAGCATCATCTGAAGATGAACAGTTACCAGAAATCAGGAGCACATAGATCCTTACCTATGTGGTGTTCCCCAGCTACTCATTAGACAGTTTTTGCTGTCTGTCAGAGTCTGAATTCCCTGGAGTTACTGGCAGGGTAATAGCGATCCTTGTGCAACCTGGTGAGGTGTTCTTCTGTGTGTGTGTTCTCAGTGGTCCACACTCATCCAGCATTTAAGACTGGGAGGTAATTATGTGATCCAAGGAAGAGAGATCATTCCAAGCAACTCCTCTTCATTCTACAAGGAGAACCCAGTAAGGCAAGCAGAAATTGTGTCATGGAAGTGTGGGTGGTGGTGATTTTGAAGAGTTTTGTGGCACCTGAAAGGCTAACATTAGCTTTTGTGGACAAGAGGTCACACGTTGTCAAAGGTATGGTTATCCTCAGTTGGCAGATACACAATTCTAGAAGGGCACAGAGGGGGGAAATGTGCAAACAGTGGGGGCCAAAAGGGCACAAAATAGGAGAGAGAGCAACAGGGAACAAGTGTCTTTGCAATGTGTCAGAAACCAAGGGATTGCTCAGGAGAGTTAGAAAGCCAAAAGTGAGGAGATGTGTGTGTTAAGCAGTGATGAGGGGGGTAGGATCTAAAAATGGGTGTTTCAAGGACTTAACCATTACTTTACTATTTTGGAGTAGAGGAACCTTTGTGCCTAGATAATGTCCCACTCTTCATATGTGTTTGGGGCAAACTGACCTAATTTTCTTCTGGCTGCTGTAGAATGTTTACAGGTCAGTCACTGCCCTTATGAGCACAGCTCTATGCTGTTGCATTTCAGTCTCACCCTAAATCTTCAGTTAGGCTGAACTGTCCATACCAGGAACTATAGTATCCTAACCAAGATAGTGGATTGCATGAATCCCTCTTGATCTAACGTGACTTAAATCAGATGTATATAAACCTACACAAGAGGACAAGTTCTGAGCACTGTGGAAATTCAAAATGCATTACAACTGGCAGTGCAGTCAAACAGTCATCTGGTTAAATGGAAATGCATATACATGAAACAAAACACAGGACTGAATGGATCAATCTTAACTCATCTTACTTTACTCCGTCCGTGTGTGTGAGTGTGAGTGTGTGTGAGTGAGAGCGAGAGAGCGAGCGCTAGCTTCAGGCAATTGGCTTTGGGCATAACAAAACCACAGAAGGTAAATAGCACTTTTGAGGCTGGATGAAACCAGGGGCGTGTGTCAAATCTAAGTAACTGAATCTGACCATAAGTCATAGCAACAGTATTTAAGATGAAATAAAAGCCAAGAACAATACTGATGCATCATAGATAGGCTTGTTCAGACCACAGATAATGACAAAAATAATTATACAGATTATACAGATTTTGACAATAACTGATCATTAAAACAATCCACCATGTGTACAGAAAGAAAGAAAAAAGCAACCCCTTTGGCATAGGTGCTATGCTGTGAAGGCATATGAAGCCACCTTTTCATTTACATATCTATTGCTGTTGGCAAATAGAAATTAAATTTTTTTTTTAAAAAAAATTATCCTCTCGATGAGAGCCCTGTGCTGAAAATGTACACCTGCATCAACTATACACCGGGATCTTTCTTTCTGGATCAGAGTGACAGTCTGTGTCATAGTCTCTAACATTTGCAGAATGGCTCCAGAAGCATCCATACAGTAAAAATCATTCATGGGGAAAGGTGTGGACAACTTTCTCTTACTTTAGGTAAGAGCGAGGTGTGGACAAACTTTCACTTTAGGTAGGGTATCTACCCACTAGCCTTCCCCTCATATTTAAAATTTGTTTGCAATAACTTTAGGGGTTAATTGTGCTCACAGTTAAATACTGACAATAGATTGTATTATATTAACCATTTGCTTAACCCTCATCCAGAGTCATGTTTTTCACACATGAATAGACCTTCAGTGAGATTCTTGTTAAGACTACCAGTTAAGATTGCATTGCCTAACTAACCTTTGTCTTCATGTACCCCTTGCCCCTTAAATAAATCTGTTATATTACATTTCTGCCTCCTCTTCATTTCCAAAATGTAAAATTTGCTCAAATTGATACTGTAACAGGACTGCTTCTTCCAGCCAAGCGAATCCCCCATGCTAAGCCAAAGCATAGCTGGAGCGTTGGTCAAGCACTCCAGAGTCAAGCACCCCAGAGCAGTTCTGCTAACAACTGCTAGACACTGGCTGTTCTAGTAGTTGCCTTAGGCACCTTCTGTGGAAAGATTATTTCAAAAAATGGGGAGCAGTTGCTCATTTGTTTAAATATATACCTTATTTTAACATCAAATGAAACTTATTTGAGGCTAGCTGACCTTTTCTGTCCATTGGCACTATGTTCTAATCTGTCTGTCTTGGTCCTCTAGATGTGGCCTCCGCCTGAGAATTGGACCCTTGTAACAGAGTTTGTCATGGTGGGCTTCACAGGCACCCATGAGGGGCGCTTTCCTCTCTTTGGCTTCTTCCTGGCTATCTACTTGCTGACCCTGACAGAGAATAGCATCCTGGTCCTAGCTGTGGCAATGGAAAAGCGCTTGCACACACCCATGTACTTTTTCCTTATTCACCTTTCATGCTTGGACATCTGGTACACCACACTCACTGTGCCCAAGATGCTGGCTGGCTTTGGGTCCCCTGGCGGCAGGATTATCTCCTATTCTGCTTGCTTGACTCAGCTTTATCTCTTCACCTTCTTGGGCAGCACTGAGTGCTTCCTTCTAGCAGCCATGGCTTATGACCGCTATGTGGCAATCTGTGTGCCTCTGCGGTACCAAGCGATGGTAGGTCGGGACACTTGCCTGTTGTTGGCTGCGGGCTCGTGGTTAGCTGGGTTTCTCACTCCAGCACTGCCTGTCTATTTCATGTCACAACTGACTTTTTGTGGCCCCAATGTGATAGACCACTTCTTCTGTGATGCCTCCCCACTCCTTGTTCTCTCATGCACTGATGTTTCCCTGAAGGAGATGGTTGATTTCTTGGTCTCGCTAGTTGTACTTGTGATTTCCTCCTTTGTCACTGTAGTGTCATATGTCCGCATTATCACCACAGTGCTGCAAATTCACTCCTTGGTAGGGCGCCGCCGTGCCTTTTCTACCTGTACTGCCCACCTGACTGTGGTGTCCATCTTCTATGGAACCCTTTTTTTCATGTATGTCCGTACTAAGGTTGCCTCCTCTATCAACCTGAACAAGGTGGTGTCAGTCTTTTATGCAATAGTCACCCCTGTGCTCAACCCCCTAATCTATAGCCTGAGGAATACAGAAGTGAAGGGTGCCTTATATAGGGTTATTTCCAAGAGAAAGCAGATTGTAAAGTGACAAAAGAGTCATGGCACCAACAATTAAATGGGTGTTTTGTGGGGGGGGGGGGGTTGTGGCAAATTTGCAGAATAACCCTGCCCTTTTAGGTCAAGCTTCCACCTAGCTCAAAACCACTGCTAAAAGCCTCCATGCTTATTTCTTTTCTTGATTTTATTCATAGGGTTTGGAATGCACATCTTGGTTCAAATCCCAGTTCCGCCAAGAAATCTCATCCTAAAATCCTCCATTGTAAAAAGGGAGCCCATCTGAGAGGCCTGTTACAAGCACAGGCCCACATGTTGTGCAGCATTATGAGGGTGGTGCCAATTCGTCTGTGCTGCTGTGGGCGCCTAACAAAGCAACTAGGATCTAGCACTTTTGCATAAAAGTGCCAATACTTCAAGTAGTGTGCCCAGATTCTGGAAACGCTAGTAGAATGGAAACACACTGCTGAAAGTCAGGCAACCTGTTTCCCATTTAAGTAGTGCTTCCAGAGTCTGGGCATGTTACTAGAAGTATTTGTGTTCTTGCACAAAAGCACAGGACCCCTGGCACTTCATTGGATGCCACAGCAGCCTGAGCAGATTGGCACCGCCCTCATAACACTGGGCAACATGTAGGCCACAGTATCTAATTCCTGGCCAGATGGGACCCTTTGCTAGGAATACAGCAGGGAGATATTCAGAAGATGTGTCCTCTTCCATCTCTGCAGTGTCGTAACGGCAGAGATAGTTGGGTGTATTAACTAGTGCTAAATTTGATTGTGGGAAACCCTAATGGCCTGTCCTAAGTCAATCCAGGCATGACAGGAGAGAACTGTGATTCGTTTCCTGATAGCTCCCTCCCCACAGCCTGCTTTTTGGAGAATGGGTGAAATGTGGAAACGATAGGGGCAAATTGCATCTTATAGACACAGAGTTTCCACAGTTCTGTTAAGGACCTAGAAATCCCCCCGGGCTAGGAATGGGCAACTCTACTATGAGGATGAACATTAATATGGATTGCTATTTACTGTATCTCATTAAATCTAACCCATGTTCCCGTAAAACAAGATCCTCTTTCCTGATATTTGCTGTACAGGTTCGGTCCCCTCTTAAAAAAAACACCTTTAGACCCCTTCTAGAAACTTCTTATTATCAGCCTCAAGACACAAAGCTCATTGGGACTACACAAAAAGAATGGCCTCTTCTTAAATTTTACTTAGTAGGCTATGAGATATATTCGCAGGCTCTGTGGTAATTCCTGATTCATCAAGATGTTTGGCTTCTGCATTTGTTCGCTTTCTCACAGATGTCTGCTATTCTTCACAGTTGTGGAACCCTCTTCGTGGAAGACCTGTCAAAGCCAGAGAGAGGGAGAGCCTCTTTTGAAAATGCTGCAAGGCATTTTTGCAGCTGTGATTGGTGGTAGTTAGGTGGGCAAGGAAGTGTTGCCACGCTAGCCCTCTAGAATTCTCCTCTTCATAACAGCCTGTAGTCTCCAGGAATCAGTACTAATTTCCAGTTGAAAGCAATCCTGGGGATGTTAATGGTTTGATATTGTGAAAAATATTGGGGGGAAATATTGAGAGGGGAGAAGATTTATTTTATTTTATTTTATTTTTTTAGAGTTGGCAGCTTTTGTCATGGCTTTTGAATAGGCTTTTGAATATGCCTGTTTTGTACATAACGATCTGTTTTCAGCTATTGCTACTTGCTCTGAGCACAATATGGTGGTCTGGAGATCTAACTAAATAAATACATTTCCAGAGAAAGAAATGTGTCTGCGAGACCTCTGTTGATGCACATTATCAACACTTTTAAAAAGTCTTTTCATCTCTACATTCCTCATGTACTAGGAATGTGCATAAAACCAGTTTGCCCGGTTCGGTTTGAGTCCGAAGCAGACTCAAAGATGTTCGTATTTGGCACCCCTGAACTTGGCCATGCAAATGACCCGGACACTGACAGAGGGCTGAAATGGCCCAAATCTGCCCATAGAAAGTGGGGGGGGGGGAGAGAGGAAGCTGCTGGAGAGCCCCCTACAGCCACAGCAGGATCCCCCGGGGCAGCCAAACCTGGCGGTGGAGGTGAGTCCAACTTTTAAAAATAATAATTCTAAAGTGTCTGGCACCCCCGAACCAGGCCTGAACTGGCCTGAGGGGGTTCAGCTCAACCTTGAGGCAAACTGGGCCAGTTTTGGTTTGAGGTCAAGCCCTCAGACTGAACCAGTTCAAGCTTGAGCCGGCTTGCACATCCCTATCATGTACTAGATCTTCCTTGGCAAAAACTGGTTTTCAGTTTGGACTTTAACATGTTGACTCAGAAATGAGAGCCAAGTCACCATGTGAGTCTCCTGGACAGCTGATTCCAGACAGCTGGCAGCCCCCATTAATGGAATATTGAATATCACAATTGATAGAACAGCATGTGCAGCAACGGTTCCACTTTCTCAGCACAGGGCAAGAAAGACCTCATGTCCCTGTGAGCTGCTTTCTGATTATAATGGACATTGGTGGAAAGAATTCTGCTTCCTTTTACAGAATTAAAAAACTTCAAAACCAGAAGGGAACTCAGTTATACACAAGCCCCTTTACAGACATTACATTGTACATGGCAAACAGATGTCTGTACAGAGCAACAGCAAGAGAGAGGGCATGCCCTTGCCTCTTGCCTGTGGGCTTCTCAGAGACATCTGGTGGGCCACTGTGTGAAACAGGATGCTGGACTAGATAGGCCTTGGGCCTGATCCAGCAGACTTGTTCTTATGTCACTCTGTAGTCATTTGTGTGAATGAGTTAATTTTGAAAGTGAACTTGGGTGCAGGCCCCCTCAAATGGAGGATACAGTTAGGAAGTGTGCTACTGTATGTACATTAAGAACATAAGTACAGCCCTGCTAGATCAGGCCCAAGGGCTATTAGTCCAGCATCCTGTTTCACACAGTGGCCTACCAGATGCCTCTGGGGAGCCCACAGGCAAGAGGTATGTGCATGCCGTCTCTCCTGCTGTTGCTTCCTTGCAACTCATATTGAGAGGCATCGTGACTCTGAGGCTGGAGGTGGCCTACAGCCACCAGACTAGTAGCCATTGATAGACCTGTCCTCCATGAATTTGACTAAGCCCCTTTTAAAGCCATCCAAGCTTGGCCATCACCACATCCCATGGCAAAGATTTTCATAGTTTAATTATGTGCTGTGTGTACTGATGGATGACTTGGTTGGCCTGATGGATGATCTCCAATTGGGAATTGACAGAGGAAGTGTGACTCTGTTGGTCCTTTTGGATCTCTCGGCGATTTTCGATACTATCGACCATAATATCCTTCTGGAACGTCTGAGGGTGTTGGGGGTGGGAGGCACTGTTTTACAGTGGTTCTGCTCCTACCTCTCAGACAGATTCCAGATGGTGTCGATTGGAGATTGTTGCTCTTCAAAATTGGAGCGTAAATATGGTGTCCCTCAAGGCTCTGTACTTTCTCCAATGCTTTTTAACATCTACATGAAACCCCTGGGAGAGATCATCAGGGGATTTGGAGCTGGGTGTTACCAGTACGCTGATGACACCCAGATCTACTTCTCAACTTCTTCAGGAGCTGGCATATCCTCCCTAAATGCCTGCCTGGAAGCAGTAATGGGCTGGATGAGGGAGAATAAACTGAAGCTGAATCCAGATAAGATGGAGGTACTTATTATGCAGGGTCAGAACTCTAGAGATGATTTTGATCTACCTGTTCTAGATGGGGTCACACTTCCCCAAAAGGAACAGGTTTGCAGTTCCTTTTTTTCTGGATTCACACCACTCCCTGCTTTCTCAGGTTGAGGCGGTGGCCAGGGATGCTTTTTATCAGCTCTGGCTGATACGCCAGCTGTGCCCGTTTCTCGAGATCAATGACCTCAAAGGTGGTACATTTGTTAGTAACCTCCAAACTTGACTTTGTAATGTGTTCTATGTGGGGCTGCCTGTGTATGTAGTCTGGAAACTTCAGTTGGTTCAGAATGTGGCAGCTAGGTTGGTCTCTGGGTCATCTCGGAGAGACCACATTACTCTTTTACTGATGGAGCTACACTGGCTGCCAATAGGTTTCCAGACAAAATACAAAGTGCTAGTTATAACTTACAAAGCCCTAAATGGCTTAGGCCCTGGGTGTTTAAGAGAGCGTCTTCTTCACTACGAGACCCCCTGCCCATTGAGGTCATTTGAGGAGGTCCGTCTCCAGTTACCGCCAACTCGTTTGATGGCTACACAGAGACGGGTCTTCTCAGTTGCTGCCCCAAGATTGTGGAATGCGCTCCCTGCTGAGATATGATCCTCCCCATCTCTGGCAATTTTCAAAAAAACCTCAAAAACCCATCTTTTTGCCCAAGCTTTCTCAGCTTAAAAAAAAAAAAAAGGTTTTAGTCTGTGGTTTATTTTTAAATTGTTAAATTGTTTTAAGTTTTTGTAAATATTTTTAACTTGTTTTATGCTATTGTTAACTGCCAAGAGACAAATGTTTGGAATGGTGTAAAAATTTGATAGATCGATAGATAAGTACTTCTTCTTGTTGTTCCTAAATTTCTGGTTCTATTGTTGTGAGAAAGGGAGAAACATTTCTCTCTGTCCACTCTTTCCACTCCATGCATAATTTTGTACACCTCAATAATCTTTCCCCTTTGTTCCTCTTTTCCAAGGTAAAGAGCCTCAATTCCCTTTCTAATGACTCCTAGCATGGAATTAGCCTTTTTCATACCTGCCGCATAATGAGTTGACTCTTTCAATGAGCAGTCCACCACGATCCCAAGATCCCTCTCCTGGTCAGTCACCGACATCTCAGATCCCATCCGCGTATATTTGAAGTTGGGGTTTTTGCCCCAATATGTGTCACTTTACACTTGCTTACATTGAACTGCATTTGCCATTTTGTCGCCCACTCCCCCAGTTTGGAGAGGTCCTTTTGGAGATCCTCGCAGTCTGTTGTGGATTTCACTACCCTAGATAGTTTAGTACAGTGGTCCCTCTACTTACGAAATTAATCCGTTCCGAATGCACACTTGTAAGTCGAAAAATTCGTAAGTCGAAAAGCGGTTTCCCATAGGAATGCATTGGGAATGGATTAATGCGTTCCGGAGTCTAGAAAAAAGACCCAGACCCCCAGTAAGGCTTGCAAACTGCACAGGAACATTTCTTTTCAAGAATAAACAGGCAGTAAACAGGCAGGCAAGTCAAGGAAACCGCATGTAAAATTCGTAAGTCGAGGAAACCCCATCTAAAAATTTGTAAGTCGAGGAAACCCCATCTAAAAATTTGTAAGTCGAAAAAACCGCATCTAAAACCGGATCTAAAACTGCCGTTTGTAACTTGAAAAATACTTATGTCGAGTAGTTTGTAAGTCGAGGGACCACTGTATCTGCAATTTTGGCCACTTTGCTGCTTACCCCAACTTCTAGATCATTTATGAACGAGTTAAAGAGCACTGGTCCCAGGATAGATCCCTGGGGACCCCACTTCCTACTTCCCTCCATTGTGAAAACTGTCCATTTATTCCTACCCTCTCTTTCCTGTCCTTCAACCAGTTACCGATCCACACATGAACCTATTCCCTTATGCCATGACTGCTAAGTTTACTTAAGAGCCGTGGGTGGGGAACTTTGCCAAAAGCATTTTTGAAGTCAAAGTATACCATGTCAACCAGATTAAATTTATCCACATGTCTGCTGACACTCTCAAAGAACTCCAAAAGGTTAGTGAGGCAAGACTTGCCCTTGCAGAAGCCATGCTGGTTCTCCTTCAGCAAGGCCTTTTCTTCTATATGTTTAACAATTTTGTAGACAGTTGAGAACATCTTCCCTTGTCACCTCAAATTGGCCCACTGCTTTGGCTGCTAAACCTGGAAAGCTCTATTCCGGAGAGGATATATGGTCAGTATCCTCCGCCATGCAAACAGATGCAAAGAACTCACTCAGCTTCTCTGCAATCTCATTATTCTCCATAATAATCCCTTTCACGCCCTCATCATTTAAGGGTCCAACCGCCTCCCTGGCAGGTTTTCTACTTCTGATATATTTAAAGAAGTTTTTGTTATTCCCCTTGACACTTCTAGCTATATGCTTCTCAGACTCTCTTTGCATCCCTTATTGCCTCCTTGTATTTCTTTTGCCAGAGTTTATGTTCCTTTCTGTTCTCTTCATTTGGGCAGGACTTCTGTTTTCTGAAGAAAGCCTTCTTCCCTTTTATAGCTTCCCTGACTCTACTTGTTAGCCATGCTGGCATCTTCCTGAACTTGGTGGTACCTTTCTTCCTTCTTGGTATACATTCCAACTGTGCTTCTAGTATTGTGGTTTTAAATAAGTTCCATGCTTTCTGGAGTGATTTGACCTGCCTGACTTTCCCTTTCAACTTCCTTTTTACCAGTCCCCTCATTTTTGAGAAGTTTCTTCTTCTGAAGTCTAACGCATCTGTGCTAGACTTCCTTGACAATCCTCCGTTCACATATATGCTGAATTGGATCACACTATGGTCACTGCTACCCAATGGTTCTGCAACTCTGACATCTTGCACCAGGTCCTGGTCACCACGCAGGATTAAGTCCAAGGTTACCATCCCTCTGGTTGGTTCAGTGACTAACTGTTCTAAGGCACAGTCATTTAGCATGGCTAGAAATTTGGCCTCTCTGTCATTACCTGAATGAAAATTTACCCAGTCTATGTGTGGGTAGTTGAAGTCACCCATTATTACTGCCTTGTCTCTCTCTGACACCTCTCTTATTTGCTTCTCCAACTCGAGGTCACTCTCAGCGTTGTGATCCAGAGGGCGATAGCACATCCATAGTAACACATTTCCTTTCAGTCCTCATTAAGTTACCCATAATGATTCTGTGGAGGACTCTGGTCCACCTACATTTTCTAGCTTGTTGGAATCCATCCCTTCTTTGATATACAGTGCTACTCTTCCCCAATCCTCCTTTCCTTGTCCATTCTGTAGAGTTTATATCCAGGAATAACCATGTCCCACTGGTTCTCACCGTTACACCCACTATATCTATGTTTTCATTAGTAACCTCACCCATCTTCTCTTGGAAGCTTCTGGCATTGGTATATAGACACCTATATGCCAAGTCCCGCATCTGGTGTTGGTGTGTACTATCCCCCTTACCAGCCTTTGACCTTTTTGGCAAGCTGTCATGTGTTTCCTTCTGCTCAACTCCTGACTCCACTCTGTCCTCTTCTGGTTTATCTGAAACTCCTGCACCTTAGGGGATTTTGCTGGCCAAATTAGATACCTCCCAGTTCCTGTTGGCAACCCCCCAGGCATCATTTTAAAAGCTGCTCTGCAACCTTTTTGATTTTAAGCACCAGCAATCTGGTTACATCTTGGTTCAAGTAGAACCTGTCCCTTTTGTACAGGCTTTGCTTGCCCCAAAATGTATCCCAGTGCATCACAAATCTAAACTCCTCCTCCCGGCACTACTGGCTCATCCACGAATTGAGACACCTCAGCTCTGCCTATCTCGCTGACCCTGCGCGTGGAACAGGTAGCAACTCAGAGAATGCTACCCTGGGAGTCCTAGGTTTCAGTATGCTACCTAACAGCATAAATTTGGCTTCCAGGACCTCCCGACTGCATTTCCCAATATCATTGGTGCCAATGTGCACCACAACAGCTGACTCCTCCCCAGCATTGCCATCATCATCATCATCAGTTTTATTACAGCCATTGGCCAGCAAAAATAGAAGTAACAAATATGTCCAATACAACAATCAATAAACAAAACAATAAACACAATAAAATGAAATACAATCACTCATAATAAATTACTTAAAAACATTAAACAGCTCCCACAATTAAGCGCTTAATTGGGACCTTAACCTAATGGCAATATAGAAAAATTTAGCTACAATTTTTGTAATCTCAGAGCTTAAATCTGCAAGACAATAATATGTATAAAAAAGCTCACACCTTCCAGGAAATTTGAGTAACAGCGGGGAAATTAGTTCTTCTCTGGCATCCCAATACAAAGAACAATATAGCAAAACATGGGTGACAGTTTCCAGGAGGCCAGCGCCACAGGGGCAAAAAACCCCATAACAGAATGATCTTTAGCAAACCTCCGTTCCAAAAGAGAAGAGGGCAACACATTTAACCAGGCCCGAGCAAATGAAACCCAAAATTTAGAAAAATGCAGCGTTGTTAAATAATTAGCACCTTTATCTCCCCAAGGTGGAAAAATCCCAAAATGTAAAGGGGAGCAAGTCCTATTGGCCGAAGACATAAGTTCCTGCCGTTCAATATCATGCAACCGGAGAAATAATATTTCCTTCACCTTATTATATTCCCAAGTGAGAAGTTCTGAAGGAGAAAGGCCCAGTTGCATAATTTTGTTATTTACATATGTTAGCCAAGGGTTAGGATAAGAATCCACCCATAAATATTGGAAAAAAGAGAATTCCTGTATCTCTGAACAAAGTTTACTCCATCTAGCAAAAGTAAGTTCCCAGGCTTTACAGGCTATGGAGAAAGACCCAGATTCCAAGCACAGAACAGAGTAAGACATGCACCTAGGCACTGCAAAGATTGCTCTTAAAAAAATAGATTGTACTCTCTCCAGTTCAGCTGTTACTCCTTGGACCCATAACGGGACTCCAAAAAGTAATTGAGCCACAATCTTAGCGCGAAATACCTGGAGTGCCATGGGAACAAACTGACCCCCTTTAGAGTAATAAAATCACAAAAAGGCACTGAGAGTATTGCGGGCTATATGAATTGAAGACAGCCTATGGGTATTCCAATTAAGATTATATTGAAATAATATGCCTAAATATTTATAGTTGTAAACCTGATCAATGCGGTTCTGATTTATTACCCATTTATATAATTTCCTGGATTTAGAGAAAACCAGGACCTTTGTTTTTTAATAATTAACTGTTAGTTTGTTATCATTGCAGTAGCCGGCAAAAGTGCGCAACAGTCTTTGCAGACCTAATCTGGACTGAGATAGCACAGCTGCATCATCAGCATAGAGTAAAATGGGCACTCGTTTGTTGGCCAGCTTCGGAGCATGGGAATCCACACTCTCCAGAAATGGAGCCAGCTCATTAATAAAGAGGTTAAACAGTGTCAGGGCCAAGACGCAGCCCTGTCTGACCCCTCGAGTAGAGGGGATTAAATCAGTTAGGGCCCCATTGGTAGCATATCTAACCCGTAATGAGGAATTGGAATAAAGCTGCATCAACAAAAATAGCAATCTCTTATCTATTGTTGTTTTTCCAAGTTTGGACCATAATAAGGATCTGGAGATAGAATCAGACACAGATTTTAAATTGATAAAGGCAACAAAAAATTTGCATTTGAGGCCGCTAGAGTATTTCTTTGCTAGATGGTACAGGATCATACAGTGATTGAGAGTAGAGCGGCCTGCTCTAAAGCCCGCTCGTTCAATCCCAAGAATTTGATTTTCTGAAATCCATGCCTCAAGCGTATACAAAAGATGCAGAGCATATAATTTGCTAATCACTGACAACAAACTAATGGGTTGGTAATTGGATGGATCTGAATGGGAACTATTTTTGAATATGGGAACAACTACTGCTGTTTTCCATTGCTCTGGTACAACTCCTGAACTATTAATAGATGTAAATAAATTAACTAGAACTAAAGCCCACCATTCTATATTGGCTCTTAATAGTTCAGGAAGAAGAAGATCAGGACCAGGGGCTTTTCCAATTTTAAGACGACCTATTAAATCCGTTGTTTCTGCAGGAGTAACAGGAGGCCAATGGGGCAACTCCCCAATCAGAGGTGGAACAAAGATCTGGCTAGGCTGGGCATCATTATAGACCTCAAAAAAGTGAGATTCCCGTGATCTAGCCGGAATTCTACAAGGCATATTAACCCGGCCAGTTGCGGAAACCAATCTCCAAAAAGTATGGCTATCTTTATTAGTAGTAGCCATAACAAGCTTGTGCCAGGCATTTTGTAATGCTTGTTTAGCAAATTTGAGACTACTTTTGTATGCCTTTTTAATCGAATAATAAATTGGTGGGACTATTTGTTCTGTACCCAATCTATATTTTCTATAGATACTCAGCAGTTGTTTGCGTAATGCCCTGCAATGCAGATCAAACCAGTTATTAGCTGCTCTTTTACTATAAGCCTGTGAAGAATGTAGCTTACTACAGTGTAGAAACTTTTGCATAAGAGCAGTTTCTAATTTTCCATAAGAAACAATTGTTTGAGGTCCCAGGTGTACTTGCACAATGGAGTTAAATAAATCTCTACCTTCGGGAGAATCATAGAACCTGGAAATCTCGTTTTCTACCTCCTTTGACCATTTTATTTTGCAGCTTAGATTGGTAGAATTATCCTCAAAAGCACAGGGGAACAAATTACCCCTTCTTTCCTGAGGAAGATCTAAATAGATGTTCATAGGAAAATGATCACTAGAAATTTGCTCACTCACTTCAAAGGAAGATACATAGGGAAGGATAGATTTGGAAACCATAACATTGTCCACAACACTATTTCCCCACAAGGAAAGAAACATATATTCCCCAGGAATATCCGGGGGTATAGTACCATTTAAAATGGTCAACTCATGTATCTTTGTTAAATAGAGCAATTGGGCTCCTGATGAGTTGATAAATTTATCTTTAGAATAACAGTTAGTGAGAGGGGCACCATCTATGCAATCTCCCCATTTCCAAAAATGTGAGGCCATCAACGTTTTATCATCGGTACCACATCTGGAGTTAAAATCCCCCATAAGAATTACAGAAGCATGGGGAAAATTCAATAATGCTTCAGTTATATATATATATCTCCAACTGTTCCCAAATCATAGTAGTGGAATTAATTGATTGACCAGGAGCCAAATAAACATTGACCAATAAGAAGTCTCCACTCCTAGCTTTGATCAGAATTGCCATAGCATAGGGGGGATGGTCAGCTAATCGGATGGATTCTACATTCAAGGCTAGTGATATACAACATACTAAGCCAGCCTTCAGCCTTCCCCTATTGATATCCAAGTGGGCTTTCAGTGAGTAGATGGTATAGCCGCTGCTATTGATCTCATCTTTTGTCCACGTCTCCTGAAACACTAGAATTTCCCACTGTTGGATGAAGGTAATAAACTTTGCATCATCCCATTCCACCCGGCAATATTCCAGCCAAGAATTTTCCAAGTTGATTGTTCGCCGCTCGCATTTCAAGTCTCTGAGCGGGCAGGGAAGAACTGTCTGGTCGAAAACTCCAAGAATGAGGGACCCACACCATTTCCCATCATGGACTTTGCCACCGAGGTTTCCAGCTCTGAAAAGCCTCCCACACTCCCTTCTAGTGGTGCATCCCCAGATGTTAAGTTCAGGTACTTCAACTTGGCCAAGACCAACTGAGACTGTCATTGCTGTGAAAGAGAATTGGATACATTTACAGAACTTCCTGCAGCCTTTTCCAAAGGGAAAATAAAATTTGTGATTATAGTCTGTCTCATATGATGTAGGTCAGCAGTAGCCAAGCTACTCGGTTGATCCTTTGAGTGGAGGGATTAGACTTATCATTCTCCTGTAAATAAATAGATGAGATAATATTGCTTGCGCTTTCCTCTGGAGGAATCTTCTTCCTTTGATTCCTATTTTCTGTTAAAATAGCCTCAAGAGATTTTAACTTGGAAATATTAGACCATAAACCATCCTTCAGGAGTGATCCCGCTATTAGTTCATTCTTATCTACTTCGTCCGACAACCCCATTGGGCTGGTAGAATTAAGAACTAGCAAAGAGTTCTTAGGGATAGAATCATTCAATGCTTCCATAGGTTGCAGGATATCGGAATCCAGAGACTTCAGTTCTTGCAAATTGGGAACCAGACTAGACTGGGTATCTGTCTGCATCGCCAAAGATAAATTCCCATGTATTTCAACTATATCACACTCCTCCAAAAAATATGGAGGTTGCAATCCATCGGATAGTTCACCCACTTCCGAAACAGTAACAAAGGATCATTGGGCTCACTTTAACCTAACAAGGTTGAACTGGGTACAGCAATAGTGTTCAATATAGAGTCTGTACGCCTAGTCTGAGTTTGATGAACTTTTGTAACTGTGGGGGAACTGCATGAGAATGTTCTCTTCTGTAGATTACCAGTAGTCTGATTTGCTCGTGTAATCATACATTTCCTCATGGCCCCCAGATATAGTTTGACGGGGTCATCGGGAGTATTTGGAGGCTCCCCAATAAGCCTCCTGGGAAATATTTCCAGGTTTGCTAGACGGTCCTGCATTCGGAGCAAAGATTGAGGAATTAGAGCATAGTCAAATCTAAGTAGTAGTTTGAACATATAAGATTTAAAGGATTTGAGTTGGTGAAGGAATCTTTGCAGGAGGGAACTGGAGGTGTTCACTGACTAATCACTGATATTTACCTTAAGAGAACAAGATGGGACTGGTAACCCAACATTTCCCTCATAACCTATAAGTTCCATGTTAAAATATTCCTCTGTTTTGATACAGACAGATTTGCAGTAGGGATGTGCAAGCCAACCATGAGACAGGTTTGGTTCAAATCCAGAATGGATTTGAACTGACCCGGCCCGGTCTGGGCTCAGGTCCAGGCTCGGCCAAACCAGATCCAGTCCAGCCATTGAACTGGGCTGAACCGGCTTGCAGGCTGGCTCGAGGATGGTGGGGATACTAAAGGGGAGGATTCCCCTTTACAGGTAAAGGGGGATACCCTAGAGAAAAGGTGAGGGTGGGGAGTGAAAAGATAGTTTTTGCCTTTAAAAATCAGATGCCGGGGTGGCGGAGACATCAGAGGCAGCAACGGAGGCTCTTCCAACCCCTCTGCCAGCCTCCATATGATAGCCCAGGCTAGCTGAAGTCCAGTTTGGGCCTCTGTGCACATATGGAGGCCATTTCTGTGACCTCTGCACATATGTACAGGGCTTTTGCATTACCACACAAATTGTGTGGTGATGCAAATGGCCTCTGTGCATGTGCAGAGGTCACAAAAATGGCCTCCGTGTATGTTCAGGCTGTCATTTGGGAGGCCAGCAGGGGAGTTGGAGGAGCCCCCACTCCTGCCTCCGATGTTTCCGCCATCCCCGCAACCCCCAGTGCCTGGTTTTTAAAGGTACAAAACTACCTGTTCTCTTGCCCCTTGCCTTTACTCTAGGGAATCCCCCTTTAATTGCAAAGGGGACTCCTTGCCAGATTCCTTTTTACAGGTATACCCCTCGAGCCAGCCTACCTAGCTGGTTCTTCAAACTGGGAGTTGGTCTGGTTCAAACGCAGACCAGCTCCCCACTTTGCGGGGTTGGTCCAATTCTATCTTGGACCACCTGAACCAGACTGGCTTGAAGCAAGCTGGCTTGCACATCCCTAATCTGTAGAGCTATGGACCCTACTTGTCCAATAATGGAACAACAATTTCCAGGATGAGAAATACTCTTTTATGTTGTTTTCTCTCCTTTAATTAAATTATAAAATGAGTGGAGATGAGGTTTTAAACTTTAAACAAGGTTGCTGACACAAATTTCTTTTTTTAGTGCATAATGTTGTTGATTAACAGAAATTGTAATATTTTTGAAATTTTGATTGAAATATAAAGGCTGACATTCTGGTTAATTTTGCGCTTCCAGGGGGGCATTGCACTTGTTGCACAGGTCAGCTCTGCTGCTTCGGGAGCTTTCCAGACTAGTGTTGTGCTAGCGTAATATTCTTGTGCTAACTCAAGTACATAACGCAAGGATGTTGCTCAAAGAAAGGAATATTATTTATTTATTTGTCTATTTATTTATTTGTCTATTTATTACATTTATAAATTGTCCCATCCAGAGGCTCTGGGCAGTGTACAACTTTTTAAAAAGACATAAAACCCACAATTCAAACACAATGCTAAAAACAATATTAAAACAATTCAAAAATGATTAAAACTATTTAAAACCAATTAAAAGACTTTTAAAAACAACAACACTTTACAAGCCTTGGAAAGCCAGCAAATAAATAGGTTTTTAGAGCTCTCTTAAAGGCCGACAGCGAGCCTAAACTGTGGATATCTGCCGGGAGTGCATTCCATAGACCGGGAGCAGCTACAGAAAAGGCCCGGTTCTGAGTCACCACCAGACATACCGGTGGTAACTGGAGACGGACCTCTCCAGATGACCTCAACGAGTGATGAGGATCATACTGAAGAAGGCACTCTCTAAGGTAACCCGGACCCAAGCCGTTCAGAGCTTTCAAGGTAATAACCAGCACTTTGTATTTCGCCCGGAAACATATCGGCAGCCAGTGCAGCTGTTTTAAGACAGGCATAATATGGTCTCTCTGGGTTACCCCAGAGACCAGTCTGGCTATCTGAATATCTGTTTGAGACTAGTCCTTGAGCTAGTAGAAGATGTAGACAAGTTGCGCCATGACTAATCAAGATGCTTCCTCAAGGTTCTTGCTCCAGACTGTTCCAGCAGAGCATTGCACAACAACTGATGCACAACACTTGTTACAACACTTGTTACACAACTTTGAGGCTATTCTCACAACCAGGCAAAACTGGGCTAAGGGAGCCTAGCCTAGTTTCGCCTGGTCGTGTGCTGCAATGGGAGCCATGGGGCTCCCAGCAGCAAGCCTCCCTAAATGCCCGTCCCCTTAAATGAGGTTAACAGAGCAAGTGCTCCGCTAACCCCATTTATTGGATCAGGTGTCGCTGTAGTACGGCTCCATGCCACAGCGACTCATGAGGAAACCCCCATCCGGAGGCTACAACAAGTCTCCCAGCATCGGGGGGCTGCCCAGAATGCCACACGCACTTGCGCAGGGCATTCTGGGACTTCCGTGGGCCAGGAAGCCCCCCGATCCCCACTGCCCCAACTGGCTCCGTGATGGAGCCAGTAATCGTGTGGGTGGCCACCCAGGGCAAGCTGACTGCTTGTGTGCAGGGAGAGTGGGAAGTCTGTTCTCCCCACAAACCCCCTCATGGTTCTCCATGCTGCTCTTGTGGAGAGCCTTCTTGTCTCACAACCTTGTATATGTCTTGGAGAAGGTTTTCCAGCATCAGCTGTGCAACATCATGGAGCACACAACATCATGTAGCGAGCATCATAACTGAAGTTGTGTCCATTGCACCTGAGGATGCTGGGAGTTGTAGTCAACCTTATCTGGGAATCCCTGTTACAGGGAACACTGTCCATAACCTTCTTGTGTGAGCACAATTTTGTCCTTTGTAAAAGCGCACCATTTGTCAGGATGTCTGCCAGTAATTTTATGCACAAAAGTATTCCTCTGTGTTACCCAAGGCCGTCCAGAAGCAATTGTCCAGTTGCAAGTCCCCCTGTCCCCCTCTACGGCCTAGAAATGCCCCCTTGAGAGAAGGCAGGTATGTTTCAGACCTCCAGTCATCAAGAAAGGATGACAATCAGTGGTCTTCAGATTCAATTTGGAATCTTTGGAAGATTCGATGGCTGATGACTTTCCTCAGGGCGGTTTTCACTTCTCTGTTCCTTAGAGTGTAAATAATGGGGTTGAGTAGCGGTGTCCCCAGAGTGTACACCATTGACAGCATCTGGTCTTGCTTTGGAGAAAAGCTGGAGCTTGGACGCAAGTACATGAAACTGCAGCAACCATATTGCAGGGCCACCACAGCTAAGTGAGAGGAACAGGTAGAGATAGCCTTTTGACGGCCATCTGCTGAATGGATCTGCAGCACTGCAACAGCGATGAAGAGGTAAGAGGTGCAGATCAATACAAAGGGCACAGCAATGGCCATTATCCCAGTTAGAAACACCCCGACCTCATCAAGCTTTGTCTTGTAACTGGCGAGCTGCAGCACAGGTGGTACATCACAAAAGAAGTGTTCAATTCCATGTACATCACAGAAGGGGAGGTGGAAAACCAAACACACCAGCATCAATGAAATCAAGAAACCAACCAGCAAAGAGGCAGCCACTAGCTGTATGCACAGCTCTTGGGTCATGATGAGGGTATAGCGCAAGGGTTTGCAAATGGCCACAAAGCGGTCATAAGCCATGATAGCCAGCAAGAAGCAGTCGGCACTACCCAGTCCAATAAAAAAGAACATCTGGGCACTGCAGCTCTGAAAGGTGATGGACTTCTTCTCCTGCAAGCTGGTCAGCAGAATCTGTGGGACTACAACTGCTGTATAGCAGAGCTCAACAAGAGAAAGGGTTCCTAGGAAGAAGTACATGGGAGTGTGGAGGTGGGGGTCCCCCCAGATAGCTACAATTATGAGCAAGTTACCTGTTGTTATGGTGGCATAGACCATGCTGATGCCCAGGAAGAGTAAGACTTGATGCACTGGGTGAGTAGGAAAAGCCAAAAACATGAGGTCCAGCATTGCACTACAGTTCCCCTGAAGCATCCAGCCTACTAGCTCCCACCCTGCAAAGGAGTGAAAAATAAGAGTCTCTCTCTCTGTGTGTCTGTGTGTTTCTGTCTGTCACACAGAGAAAGAAAGGTATACCAGTCTAAAATGATGGACATCATATTCTAGATTTGCACATTTCTGTCATTTGATAAAAAGACCTTTGATTTTAAGAGTGTTTAGAAATCTGAGATGTTGAGGATCAATAGGAGGTCCACTTTTTATGCTTTAATAATATATTTCTAGCCTCAACGTTTGGAGAAAATCTTGGATACATGACTGCAATTCTGTATTTTTAATACAGAAACCCAGTAACCAAAATCCCAAATTTCTTGTTTCATCTCATTATTTCTACAACCATGTTATTTTTGAAAGATGTAATTTATTATTTTGAAGACCTGGTATCTAATCTGCATTTTCAGAATCTCAGTAAGGATGGGTACAAACACACTGATTTTTCAGTTAGTGACTTTTCCAGTCACCTTGTGGTGGAGAGCCTCATAGATATTTATCTTAGAAATGATTCACAGTTTGATCAGAAACGCTGGGTTGAATCATTCACAACTTTAAGGTGCACTGGGGCACTATTACAGCATGGTGGAATAATGGTGGAATAGGAAAATTGCATGTGAGTCTACTTCTTCCCTTGAGGAACAGGAAATAAAATAACTCACTGGACCAAAACATGATTTTATTCAACATCACACACACGAAATTATCTGTGAGAGTGGACATTTGCTTTTTAATTAATTAAATCTAATGCTCTTTTTTCAGTACTTCCAGTGACTGTAGCTGGGGTCTATCTTATGTTTCTTTTTAGAATGTGAGCCCTTTGGGGACAGGGTTCCATCTTATTTATTTGTTTGTTATTTCTCTGTGTAAACCACCCTGAGCCATTTTTGGAAGGGCGGTATAGAAATTGAATAATAATAATAATAATTATTATTATTATTATCATCATCATCATCATTATTTAATTTTTTATCTCTGACTTTAAAGGGCCTGTGACAGAGGAAAGGCGTTATAAACTGATAAAAATGGGAAGAAAGGGGCTTCTTTCCATGCATTAAGGTGGCAGGAGGACCAAGGCAAGCTAAGTGTGAAAGTGTTGGTGAGAGGCATTGGGTTATGGTTTGGAAATGGACTGAAGAGTCTAAGTTTGTAATTCTAAATTCCTTGGCCTCAGAGCTAGAATGCATCAAACCAGTTCATAAACCAGTTTGTCCACAGAATATCACTAATAAACAACAAGATGCATATTAATGGGCTGGATGAGGGATAATAAACTGAGGATGAATCCAAATAAGATGGCTGTACTGATTGTGGGGGGTCAGGACCCAAGAGATGGTTCAAATCTGCCTGTTCTGGATGGCGTTACACTCTCTCAAAAAGAAAAAGTACGTAGCTTGGGGGTGCTCCTGGATCCAAAACTCTCTGGTTTCTCAGGTTGGCAGTGGCCAGGAGTGCATTTTATAATCTTTGGCTGATACATCATCTACGTCCATTTCTGGAGGTAAATGACCTTAAAACAGTAGCAAATATGCTGGTAATCTCCAGGCTTGACTACTTTAATGCACTCTACATAGCGATGCCTTTGTATAGAGTCCAGAAGCTACAATTGGTACAGAATATGGCAGCCAGACTGGTCTCTGCTACAACTCAAAGGGACCATAAAAGACTGATTTTAAAAGAATTACACTGGCTGACAATATGTTACTTTCTGAGCAAAATACAAAGTGCTGGTTATTTTCTATAAATCCCTGAACGGCTTGTGTCCAGGATACTTAAGAGAGCGCCTTCTTTGTCAGGAACCCTGCCGCCTATTAAGATCTGGGGAGGTCTGTTAGGGTTGCCAGCTTGGGACCAAGCATTCTCTGTGGCTGCCCCAGGGCTTTGGAATGCACTCCCTATCAAAATAAGAGCTTCTCCATCTCTGATTGCTTTTTAAAAGACCCTTAAGATGCACCTGTTTTCTCTGGCTTTTGACTGAAATTAATGTTAAACTGTTTAATTGTTTTAACCTTGTGAATTTTGTTTTAACTCTTTTACTCTGAGAAATTGTTTTAACTGTTTTAATTCTGTGACAGTGTTTTAATTGTTTTTATTTTGTTTTATACTGTGTTTTGGTCTATGTACCCCACATACAGCCATCTAATGGTGCAGCGGGGAAGTAACTTGCCTAGGGAGCAAGAGGTTGCCAGTTTCAATCCCTACTGGTATGTTTCTTAGACTATGGGGAACACCTAAGGCATAATCTCACACTGTGCGGGAGATGGCAATGGTAAACCCCTCCTGTATTCTACCAAAGGAAACCACATGGTTCTGTGGTCGCCAGGAGTAGACACCAACTCGACAGCACAATTTTACTTTACTTACAACACACAAACACACACACACACACACACACACACACACACACACACTAGATAGATAGATAGATAGATAGATACTGACGTTCTGGGGAGAAGTTGGAAAGGTATTTTATTGGGCTCAGATTGTGATGTTTACTTTCCCCTCTTTCTATGAAGCATCAGACCAACGGGAGTCACAAATGGAGACAGAGTGCCCAAAGGCAGACTGGTGCTAAAAGCCTAATAAAATAAAATAAAGTTGGAGAGACATCTCTACAGATGAATTTTCCATATATAGTCACAGCTGTATTCCACCCACAGAAACTGCTCCAGCACAATGATAATCTTATCTATACAAAAGCCATAGATAAGGTTTGTTATATGACTCGTGCAGTTGCCATGCATGGATACAGGGTGGGGTGGGGTGGGGTGGGGTGGGTTTTTGTTGGTGGTGGTCTTTCTTATCTGTTCAGTCTCTCTCATTCCATAGGACAGAAAGGCAGCAGATATTTGGGCTGTGGAAGCAAGATCAAAAACATTAGAAACCCAAGCAGCATGTTCTGATAAGATGGTAGGAGTTCATATGTTGAAACCACTAACAAGAGAGGAGAGCTGGTCTTGTGGTAGCAAGAATGACATGTCACCTTGGCTAAGCAGGGCCCACCCTGGTTGCATATGAATGGGAGACTAGAAGTGTGAGCACTGCAAGATATTCCCCTCAGGGGATGAAGCCGCTCTGGGAAGAGCAGAAGGTTTCAGGTTCCCTCCCTGGCTTCTCCAAGATAAGGCTGAGAGAGATTCTTGCCTGCAACCTGGGAGAAGCCACTGCCAGTCTGTGAAGACAATACTGAGCTAGATAGACCAATGGTCTGACTCAGTATATGGCAACTTCCTATGTTCCTAACTTCAGTTACTACACAATGAGGTGCTTCACATGACACGTGTGAAGCGCCTGATGGGGTTCTGTGGGGAGAGCAGGTTTAGCCCGCTCTCCTCACAGATAAGCAACTGCTTGTAGCTGAGTGGCTGGATCAGCCACCCACGTGGCTGCCGGCTCCATCACAGAGCCAGCGGGGGCTGCAGGGATTGGGAGCTGTGTGGCCCTGGGAAGTTCCAGGATGCCCCGTGCAAGTGCACAGGGCATCCTGGAGAGACCTCCGAACCCGGGAGTCTACTCGTGTGTCGCCGCGTGCCATGGTGACACACGAGCAACGAAATGAGGTTAACGGAGCGCTTGCTCCATTAACCTCATTTAAGGGGAGGGTGTTCTAGGTGGGCTAGCTGCCTTGGGAGCACCAGGCTTGCCTGTGATCCCTTAGCCAGCTTTCCGTTGATCGTGGAAATAGTCTCAATGAGTCTCTCCCAAGATCTTTGGCTCTTATCAGCTCACCGCTTAATTCCCCTTATGGTTAAGACATTAAGAGGCAACAGCGTGTGGGAATTCAGCACATGCCAACTGACATCCCCACAGTCTTTTCTGTGGTGAAATCTCGCAAGGTGACATTTTGGTTGATATTGTAGCAACATCTGTCACTATAAGGAAAATCTCCTATAATCTTTGCTGCTTTACACTTACAGTACCTGTCCACCTCTCATATTTTAGATGTTTGTCTAAGATGCTCAGAGGCAATACATCTTGGGAATTCACCATGTGGCAATAACTGAGGGACAATTCAGTTTTTCTGTATGAGTTGGTTATATGGTAATTGGTGATTGTGTTGCGATTGCCTTGGTTGCATCACAAGGTGGCATTTGGGTGCGGTAACCAAAAGTGAATGCTCTGACGGGTCTCTCACATGTGCTAACATTTGAACTCATGACCTTCTGACTCAGCTCATACTTCAAAAATTCCCAAGAAGGTGGTGAGTTGAGATCTTATGGTGACTAGGTAAAGACACATAGAAATAAGCTGGCAAATTGACTTTTGACTTAGCAGTTTCACAAATTTGGGTTATCAAGTGGTGACTGTGTAAATGTGTGGTATGTGAAATCATTCTTAATTATAAATCCATAATTACTAGGACCTGTTTGTCAGTAAGGGAGCAATCCTATCCCTCAGTTATCCCATTAAAGGTGGAAGTAGATGCTCACTGACAAACACAGGATTCTCAGACCTCTGTTTGCTGTTCGGCAAAGTAAGGTGCGAAGAGTAATCCGAGGGCACATCATATGACCCCTTGCTGAAGATAAGCAAGTCTGAGCAGTGATTGGATGGATGACCACCTGGGAACCCCATGTACTTACTTCCCTTTCAGTTTCACCAGAAAGGCAAGATAGAAAATCAATAAATGAATAAAAGAAATAATGCAAAGCAGCTAAGAAGTGCCAAGTGGCAAGAATGGTGCTTAGCCATTCACTATTCTTAGCCTGTTCACTATTTTTCTTTTGCACCCCTGGCTACTTTCCTTTCCTTGTCAAGGAAACATGTATGGGAACACTGATTATAAGAAATGTGGCTGGGAAGAGGCATTGCAAAAGTTGGATGAAGCCCACCACGCATCAACTCACAAATGTCTTCCTGTCCTAGCCTTTGAAGTTGAACACTGGTTGCACACACACTGCTACAGGGAAACCTGTGAGATAAAAAGTAGTTTACTTGATTAACACAATCTGGGGTGCAGAATCAAGGGACAAGAAAGAGATAGGCAAACTTCCTGCTGTTCCTCTAAAATCTTCTCTTCTAAACAGAGGCGTATCTAGGGGAAATAGTGCCTAGGGCAAGCACTGAAATTGCGCCCCCTTTCTAAACATCTGACACCCATCTTTCAGATAACTTTACCATAATATCAGCTGAAAAATACAAGTCAAGCTCGTTAATCTTTTTATATTTCAATAACTATTTAGCAGTGGACATAGCCAGACCAAAAAATGCTGGAAAACTACAAATTTCAGTATGCTAGGGCTCATGAAATACACAAATATTATGTGGAGGTGTACTTGGAAAGCAAAACAGATGTGTCTGTCTAATTCTCTACTATGCATTGTTGCATCACTATCATTGTAGCACCACTATCGTAGCATCACTATCACTACATCAGCCAGCGTGGTGTAGTGGCTAGAGTGCTGGACTTGGACCGTGGAGACCCGAGTTCAAATCCCCATTCAGCCATGAGACTTGCTGGGTGATTCTGGGCCAGTCACTTCTCTCTCAGCCTAACCTACTTCACAGGGTTGTTGTGAGGAGAAACCTAAGTATGTAGTACATCGCTCTGGGCTTCTTGGAGGAAGAGCAGGATATAAAATGTTAAAATAAAATAAAATAAAATAAAATAAATTACATAAGTTTTAAAAATAGATGGAGAATTTGACGTTTCCCAGATACTCTGAAAATAATTAAAGGATATGCTGAGTAAACTGTGTCACTGCTGGATGAAGATTATAGTTCAGATTGGACTGGCAGTGTGAGAAGTTGTAAAAAGGTGCAAATGCTTATGTAGTGCTTGGATGACTTGGATGCAGACAGAGGGAAAGCTTGAGGAGCAACTCCTCACTTAAACATTTTTGGGAGGGGAAGGAAAGAAATTTTTTGGCTGGCGGGGATAAAACATGTTTTGAAGAGTGAAGATATGGATTATTAGGTTTGGTGGGGGAGTTCAATAAAATGAGGTGGGGAACTCCTAAAATGCTTGGAGGGTGGGATCAGCACCATTGTGGAAATAAGGGACATCTATTGCAGCGATATAGGAAGATGCTGAAAGACATCATCTCATACTGCATGGGAGGAGGCAATGGTAAACCCCTCCTGTATTCTACCAAAGAAAACCACAGGACTCTGTGGGCGCCAGGAGTCGAAATTGACTTGATGGCACAGTACACTTTACCTGTTTACCTTACATCATAAACAATAACTGGATTCTGAAGCAGAGATGCTCCCTCAAAAGACAAGATGTCCCGCCAAAATAAGGAACATCTAGCATAAGTAGCCTTTTCTTAGGGTTTAGGAAAGGGGATCTAGTACCATTAGATTTGAATGTGAAAATTCATAGATGCTAGCCAGTTGCTCTTAAGGAAGAGTAGCTTTCCCCACCCTTCTGAGGGGAGCAACCCATCCAATGCAGCATCTAATCCATCCTATTGCATTTCAGTGGTCATTTGGAATGACAAACCTTTTTATATTCTGAGGGGGACATACTAAAATATATGACAGAGAAGGATCACTGTAATGTATTAGTTCCTAATGATATGCTTTTTATTCTGAGGCTATTTTTGGCTTGACCATTTGTGTATGTCCTCTAGAAACCAAAACCAAGGTACAAGCAAATAATCAGACTTAATCATTCCAATGGTCATTCAGAAAGTCAGTGCCTTCCTATGGCTCTTCAGAAGGAACCAATGCATTTCAATAGCCATTCTCTGTCATTTGTTTTAGCATTCCAATTCCGTGGGTAGGATATTGTACTTCTTCCATGGGACACATTAAAATGGCAGGAGAACACTTAAATAGTTACCACAAAACTTGCAACTTACCCCAGGATGACAAACTGGAGGTTCTGGTGTTGTTATGCTTGTTTCTGGTTTTGACTTGAACTACTAAGATGAGAAGGTTGCTGTGCTGTAGTAGATAATATCAGGAGAGAGACTGGTGGATGGTCCTCCATGAAAGCAGATATATGGATAGACTAGAATAGCCAGGGCCCCACTCCCTCATTGCACAGAGGGGATATTTATCTGCTTTAGAACAGAGCAGATGAATCCTCCTGCCTGTGGATCTATGGATGAGCAATTATATCTTTCAAGTTGTACTTTCCATGAAATCCCTTGAGCAAACTTGTTTAATCTGTTTGATTTCTGACCCATGGGATCTAGCCCACTTACCTCCAGGGAATATCCAGGTGGTTCTCTTTTTAGCCCAGGGAGCTGCTTTCATTAATGGTGGAGCCTGCCACTATGAGTATCACCAGAGATTGTTAATGATGACCTCCATGCACAACAGTTTGTAGGCTTTGTAAAGTTTCCATTTTGTGGTATGAGATACAGGGAGGGGCCATACCTAGTAACAGAGGGCCTGTTTTTTTTATGCAGGAGGTCTCAGGTTCAATCCTTTCCATCTCAGATAGGACTAGGAAAGATCCTGTCTAAAACCCTGGAGACCAACTACCTGTCAATACTGAGCTAGGTAGACCAATGGTAATATAGGTTGTGAAACCTCTTAAACATTATTACTCAGTTGTGAACCCATATGAAATGGCAAAGGTAATAAACTGAAGATTTGGGAAGTTGCTCTTTTTATGTTGTGATGAATGACACATGGTTAATCCTCGCAAAACAGCATAAATTTAAAGGCAGTTTATTCCTCTATGAGCTTAAGGCAGGGTTGCCCAATCTGTGGTACTCCAGATGTTGCTGAACTACAACTCCCATCACCACCAGCTACAATTTACCTGTGGTCATTAGAATAGGTTCATACCCTGGGACTGCTTATGGACTGGAGATTGTGACTGGAGATACACAGGGCTGGCCCTATCATAAGATCCTCTGAAAGAGTTGCCTCAGGCAGTGGATTGTCAGGAGATGAGGGGTGTTGGCTGCCATTCCCTCACCACTTCGCTTTCTGCCTCAGCAGCTGCCCTCTCTCCTTAGGACCACCCTTGCCTTTGCTTCCCTTCTCTTTCTCCTTTTTGCTTTGCGACAGTGTGCAATGAGCTGCTCCCCCTCCCTATCCTGCACTCACGGTATCTGAAAATGGAGGCTGGAGTAGGAAATGAAGTGTGGGGGAGGGGAGAGGAGACTGTTGGGCCAGAGTGCTTCCCCACCAGCAATTAAAATCTACATCATGCACTCTACTCTGTGTTCTGTTCCTGCATGATGAACCTCCGCAAAGAGCAGGCTTTTTTCAGTGATAGCCCTGAGACTGTAGAATGGCCTCTGAGAAGAGGTTTCCTAAAGCATCTCCCTGAGAGCCCTGCGAAGCTGGTGCAAGACATACAGAAAGGCATTTGGCAACTGAGATCAGCTGAGCGGTGTACTCCATTACTGCTGTTCCTGATGTTTTGCTTGTTTGCAATTTGAGAGGTTTGTTTCTATTAATAATGAATGCTGTGATTTTAACTATGGTTGTAAGATACCTCAAGTGTAGGATGAGAATATAAGAACATTAGAAGAGCTTTGCTGGATAAGACCAAAGGTCCATTATGTCTGGCAAAGACTAGCATCCAGTTTTCTACAATGTCCAATCTTAAAGTAGTATCTGGAGTGCATATGGAGGGGCAGTTAGGTGTTGGAAGTTAAAGGACTTTGCGCTGTCTCTTGTCTCAGACAGTGGAGGACAGACTAGTGAGTCAGAGGCTAGAGGGTCAAGACATTTGTCACCCCTTCTCCACTGCTCTGACACTATCCCTTTGAAATGTAGATTGGTACTCTTAGGGATTAACTTCCTTCCTCCTTCTCTTCCCTACCTGCCCTTCTACCTTGCAACATGGCAAGCTCCTCTCCCTGCAACATGTGTGCAGAGAAGATGCATCCAGCTAGATAGATAGATTAGAGATCCTAACTCCTCACTTTCCTATCTAGAATGGAGTTCCTTAATAAATGCCTTATATATTGATTTGAAACTATGAATTGGCTCCAAGTTACTTTACTCTCAGCATACACGCATGCCTAATTAAATTCCACTGTGTTGTGCCTCTGTGCACTCTGCTATAATGAGAAAGGGATTATCTCACCACAGAGAACTTCCAACATTAGGATGGGACATGCCTCCATGTGATTAAGGAATAGTGGTAGAATATGCATGCTCGTGACACACTCATGTTTTAATCACATGGGACATGGAAGCTGGTTAAGAAGTATAATCCAAACTGGCCTAGTGTTGGTTGTGCTTTGGGGGACTGGTTTGGCCTTTATCTAGGTGTGGAGAATCTAGTTCTAATCAACATTTATCAATTTATTGCTTACAGCTGTGAGAGTTCACCTCAGAAAGTCCGAGGAGAGACAGGATTTGATTATCAGGGTAGGCCAAGTCAGTGGGGTGGGTATATTTATATGGACTTGTCACTCGGTCTGAGGTAAACTTCTGGTAGGAAGGAATGCAGCTGAAGTAAGAAATTCCCTCAAGAGATGAAAATGAAGGACTTAAATCCCCAAAGGTGATTGGACAGTAATGGCCAAATGATCATTGATCAAAAAGTATCCTAAAAGGCCCAATCAGAAACCTGAGGTATAGTTCAATAAAAATGGGGCCTGAGTTGACAACTTCTCCACACAGCTTAGAAAAGCTGTGGCCTAGATCAGGCTTCCCCAACCTGCAGCCCTCCAGATGTTGCTGAACTACAACTCCCAGCATCCCTAGCCACAATTTATTGTGGCTGAGTATTCTGGGACTTGTAGTTCAGCAACATCTGGAGGGCTGCAGGTTGGGGAAGCCTGGCCTAGAGGTTAAAAAAAACGGGCCACCTTTTGGGCAGAGAACATAGCTTCCTTCAGGGCTTAGCACCTGCTTACCTGCAGGACCACCTCTCCTGGCCCAGCCAGTCCTGTCCTGTCCTGTGAGATCTTCTCAGGTTGCTCTTCTTTTGGTCCCTGGTCTCAGAGAGGTCCATAGTACTGTTGCGAGCAGGCTGCCATGCCCTCCCTTCAAAAGAGAGCGAGCGAGCACACAGCCACTCCCAACCTAGTTCGGTTCTGAGGTCATGGAGCAATCAGGAGTGAGGAGGAGGAGAGATGCTACAAGCAATTGTCGTTTTATAATCTTTATTAAGGGTAATGGTTCCAACTAAGCAATTAAGCATGCAAGCAAATCAATCAATTGGTTTTCTTCTCCAGCATAGTATAGTGGTTTTATTAACAGCTAAAATCATCTTCTCTCACTAGACATGATTAGCAGCAGAAAGCATTTTCTCTCTCACTAGCAACAAGCCCTGTGTATGTGTGTGTGTTATCTCTCAGCTGCGCTTAGCTAAGGCACAATATTCGCAGTTTCGGTTTTAAGCAGAGGGCGAACGAGAAGAAAAAAGTCCAAGCATGGGAAGGAAGCGGCGAGGGAAGGGAGATGAGCGAGAAGGAAAGAACAGAGGAGAGAGGAAATGCCCATTCTGGCCTTAGGCCTGACGGTGTGAGTGAGCTGTGACAGAGGAAGGGGGAGGGATGGGGGGGGAGCTGAAAGACTGAAGAAGAGACAGAGACTTTTCTGGGAAGGAGAAAAGGGATGGAAAGAGATCCATAGGACAGGGAGGGAGGGGAATTGGGCAGGGATGTTAGATTAGAGAGGCTGGACTGAAAGCACATCTGCCGGTATAATTACCGGGTCTTGTAGGTCTGCGTCAGCTGTAGGACTCAGGGATGAGGATTTTGAGTACGGAGGGAAGCAGTCACCTCTCCAGGTGTCTTGGCAGAGTGGGTGAGTATGCAGGAATGGAGATCCCTCTGATCTTAAGAGACCGGAGCAATTCCAGCAAATTGCTAGGCCCGAGAGCCTTCAAAGGATAGGGGGTCACATGTTACCCCTCTCACGGAGTGAGAGCATGCCTTCCCTTGCCTCATATGAATGAGCCCCTGGTGGCGCAGTGGTAAAACTGCCGCCCTGTAACTAGAAGGTTACAAGTTTGATCCTGACCAGGGGCTCAAGGTTGACTCAGCCTTCCATCCTTCCGAGGTCGGTAAAATGAGTACCCAGAATGTTGGGGGCAATATGCTAAAATCATTGCAAACTGCTTAGAGAGCTCCGGCTATAAAGCGGTATATAAATGTAAGTGCTATTGCTATTGCTATATGGGGGTGTCTCCCTTTTTATGCCTTCCTCCCAGCCTATTATCCATATTTCATATCGGAAACAGTCATATCATTTCTCTCTGTGTCTCCAGTCTGATATAAACACTCTGGTTCCCCCTCCCGAACTCTCTTCCCATATTTGGTCAAGGAGTCTACCATTCTTGGGGTGCGTATCCAGCACTTGTTTACAGACTCAGATGGAGCTGTTCTCAAAGCATCCCTATTTCTGTCCAGATTGACAGGCTTGTAGTCATTTCAGTGCAGGGTTCGTGCCTTTCAGTCCCGAGAAATGGGTTAAGAGATAGCATGCAAAGAGGGTCAGCAACTAACTGTGTGAATATAATGTACCCCTAAATTATGTAGGTAGCTGATATCTATGTGCGGTTTCCTAAGATTTCTAAATGTGATTACTCTTAGCAAATTTCAAGTTAGTTCCCATGATTTCCCATTAGCATAGCACAATGCACAAACAAGCTTCAAGGGCAGGGAGGGGCCTTGACTAGAGAATAAACCATTTCATTCAGTTACTTTGGCTCAGCAGAACCAAAGTTCACATTCCAGTTTCTTGCAAAACAGCAATTCCAGATTCAGGCCTAAGCTTAGCTTTTCGGGCTTTCAGTGCTGGTCCCAATCCCACCAGTGTGTTCACCACAGTACTAGGGCATGTGGAAAGGCTTTCTCTGTTGCTGCCCCCTGGATCTGGAACATTCTCCTCCCCCCCCATCCCCGATTTGGTCTGCGGCCTCCCTTTCAGCCTTCAAAACCTTATTGAAGACATTTCTTTCCCGCCAGTTGTTTGCGCTTTGTTAGAAGTCAGGGATTCTCCCTGTATTCATTTTCTTGGTTAGGTAATTTCCACCAGGCACCAGTATCACACTTTCAAACAGAGTTTTATTAAAGTTTCTAGCAATCAAAGCTCACTGGGTGTGGCCGCACACTCTATCAGTTTCTATGTCTCATTTATTTATTTATTTATTTATTTACTTACTTACTTACTTACTTATTTATTTATTTATTTATATGACTTTTTTATACTGCCCAAAACTTACATCTCTGGGCGCTTTACAACAAAATAAAAACAGAAAGTAAAATATTAGTTAAAACAAAAACAAAAAGTTTAAAACATTACAACAATTTAAAATTTTTTAAACAGCATTAAAAACATTAAAACAACATTAATTAAAAGCTTGGATGAACAGATGCATCTTCAAAGACTTTTAAAAAGCTGTCAGAAATGGAGAGGTTTTTATTTCACTAGGGAGAGCATTCCAAAGCCTCAGGGCAGCAGCGGAGAAGGCCCGTCCCTGAGTGGCCACCAGACGAGCCGGTGGCAAATGTAGACAGACCTCTCCAGCTGATCTTAGTGGGCAGTGGGGGTTCATGACCAAGAAGATGTTCTCTTAAATACCCAGGGCCCAAGCTGTTTAGGGCTTTATAGGTTATAACCAGCACTTTGTATTTTGCCTGGAAACATATCGGCAGCCAGTGTAACTCCTTCAATAAAGGAGTTATATAGTCTCGCCAAGATGACCCAGAGATCAACCTGTCTGCCACATTCTGGACCAACTGTAGTTTCCAGACTATATACAAGGGCAGCCCCACACAGAGCGCATTGCAGTAATCCAATCTGGAGGTTACCAGCGGATGTACCACTGTTTTGAGGTCATTCATCTTAAGAAACAGATGCAGCTGGTGTATCAGTCAAAGCTGGTAGAAGGCACTTCTGGCCACCACCTCAACCTAGGAGACCAGGGAGAAGCTTGGATGCGGAAGCACCCCTAGACTGTGTACCTGTTCCTTCTGGGGAAGTGTGACCCCACCCAGAACCGGCAGATCAAAATAGTCTCTCGAGTTCCGACCCCGCACAATGAGTACCTCCATCTTATCTGGATTCAGTCTAAGTTTGTTATCCCTCATCCAGCCCATTACTGCCTCCAGGCAGGCATTTAGGGAGGTTATACCATCCCCTCTCCCGATGATGCTGACATGGAGAAATAGATTTGTGTGTCATCCAGGGGCGTAACTATAATAGGGCAAGGGGAGACAGTTGTCTGGGGGCCCACTGCCTTGGGGGGGCCCCCAGAGGCAAGTCACATGACTGACTCCCCCAGCTGTGCACCCGCCTGGGCTTCGTTCAGTTATATTCATCCTCTGAAATTGATGTGAGTGTTAAGACCTGGAGCTACCAAAACAGCATGTCTTTCTCTGGTACCATTACATGACTTGCATCATCCACAATTCACAAAACCTTAAAAAAAATAATTTAGGATGATGTTCTATTGTGGCACATAGGATATATATATATAGAGAGAGAGAGAGAGAGAGAGAGCGAGAGAGAGAGAGAGACTCGCGCATACATACCTACGTATACATATACATATACATATACATATACGTGTGTGTGTGTATAAATTGTACTATGCTTTTTGTTACCACTATTCAGCCTCATGAGCCCCTGGTGGCGCAGTGGTAAAACTGCCGCCCTGTAACCAGAAGGTTACAAGTTTGATCCTGACCAGGGGTTCAAGGTTGACTCAGCCTTCCATCCTTCCGAGGTTGGTAAAATGAGTACCCAGAATGTTGGGGGCAATATGCTAAATCATTGTAAACCGCTTAGAGAGCTCTGGCTATAAAGCGGTATATAAATGTAAGTGCTATTGCTATTGCTATTTAAGATTTCTTTACTTCATGAGCAGAGCTTCAGTGAGTGGGGGGCATTTTAAAATCTTTTCTCTGGGCCCACTCCAACCTTGCTATGCCCCTGGTGTCATCAGCATACTGATAGCACGCTGCATCAAATCTCTTGATGACATCTCCCAGCGGTTTCATGTAGATGTTAAACAACATCGGCGACAATATGGAGCCTTGAGGCATACCATACAAAAGTTCAGGTTTTGAAGAACAGCAGTCTCCAAGGGACACCATCTGGAATCTGTCTGAGAGGTAGGAGCGGAACCACCGCAAAGCAGTGCCTCCAACTCCCAACACCCTCAGACACTCCAGAAGGATACTATGGTCGATAGTAGCAAAAGCCGCCGAGAGGTCCAAAAGGACCAACAAAGTCACACTTCCTCTGTCCATTCCCAATTGGAGATCATCCATCAGGCCGACCAAGGCAGTCTCCACCCCATAGCCAGCCTGAAAGCCAGTTTGTAATGCATCAAGATAATCAGCTTCCTCCAAGACTGTCTGGAGCTGGGAGGCCACCACCCTCTCAATTACATTGCCAATTCACGGAAGGTTGGAGACAGGTCTGTAGTTGCTCAATTCTGAGGGATCCAAGGTAGGCTTCTTCAGAAGCGGTCTAATAATTGGCTCCTTAAGACAAGGAGGCATCCTACCTTCCCTCAGAGACACATTTATAATCTCTACCAGCCCTTTTACAACAACCTCCCTGCCAGATAGTATAAGCCATGTCAGGCAAGGGTCAAAAGAACAGGTGGTAGGATGCACTGTTCTAATCAGCTTGTCCACATTGAGATAACAGTACATTCCACACTTGCACATTGCATACAAGCCAATACATCCCCTTTTACCTCACAAGGTCCCAGATGCTCTCAAGTGTGACTTCTCTCACCCACACAGACATAGTCAAGCACCTTCAAGGCAAGGGACAGAACGTACCAGATACGAAAAGCACCATCTAACTTTGCTAGCTTGATACTATTCAAACTAATCTTTTTAGCTGCTCATGCACATTTCAAAATATCTTCCCACACCTTTAATTTTTAATTTATTTTTTGATTTATTTATTCCCACCACCACCCAAATCTCAGATTCTGTTCTTGTTTATTCATCATCCTGAGTCTGTGGATTGGGTGGTATATTAAATCTCTAAACAAACAAAAGAAAGCAAACAAACAAAATAGCTGATGGTTCTAGAGAAGATCAAAGGTGTAATAGAGGGTGTGTGTGTGCACAGGGATGAAGTGCTGGTGCTTCTTGGGCTGTTGGGGTGGACATGGCCATGGGGGCTGTCCATGGGGGAAAGCACCTGCACTTATGAATTTGCAACTGCATCCCTGGAGAAGAGCTAGCACTGGAGGAGAAGATCAGAACAATGCAGCAGAGAAGGCAGGAGGGCTTAAGGAGTTGCAGCTAAAGGAGCTGATATCACTTGAAGAGACATGAGGCAGGAGAAACTGAGGAAGAGAAGCTTCCAAAGTCCCAGGAGGCAGTGCCAATTCTCATCAGCAACAATGACTAGCAGAGAACAACAGGGGGTTCCTCAGGTAAGTCTCTACTCAGTGGAGTCTTGTGAGGAATGATAAGCTTGTGTTTGGTAGGCAGGGTAAAGGAGTCTGTATGGCAAATATTGATCCCCAGCTCTGTGAGCTGAACTGGGATGGAACAAGAGTTTTGTTGGGTTTAGACTAGGGGTTCTGTCTCAGGGATGATAGATGGTAGGAGTGGATTATCAGGTAAGGCAGGCTAATTTGGGGTTTTTTTTCTTAGAAGAATGTTTGAAGGAGCACATTGGGAGCTTGGTAGAAACAACCCACACTCCTCCACAACCATCACATTAGGTGCTGATTGAAAAGTGAGAACCTTTCAATCTAGAGCGGAGAGCTGGACTTGTCCCCTTAGCTAAACAAGGTCCACCCGGGTTGCATTTGAATGGGAGACTTGAAGTGTGAGCACTGTAAGATATCCCCCTTAGGGGACCTTAGCAGGGGACCTTAGCAGAAGGTTTCAAGTTCCCTCCCTGGCTTCTCCAAGATAGGGATGAGAGAGATTCCTTCCTGAAACCTTGGAGAAGTCACTGCCAGTCTGTACAGACAATACTGAGCTAGATAGACAAATGGTCTGACTCAGTATATGCCAGCTTCCTATGTATCCTGCCAAAGGTGGTTTGACCAGAGATGATGGCAAGACAGAAAGATGAATGAGGGCAATGACCTCTCTGCAATATCATTTCCTAGTTCCTGAAGTTGTCGTCTGCACCTAGCCTTTCTTGTGTACTGCCAGTGTCAGGGTGGGTAGGCTTGACCCCAGCTGTAAAGTGGCCCCCCAAAGTTCAGTGCTTTACTTTTCCCTATAGAAATGAATGGCAGCTATTCTCTGATTCTGAAGAAAGTATAAGGCATCTACTGGGGGACACGACTGTAGGGCAGGATAAATTTTCCTCTCCCTCATCGGGGCTGGCAGTGTGATGTGTAGTGAGGTGGGAGTTTCCCCATGTACCATTCTCATGCTAAAAATCCCCCCTGAAGAGGCCATTTGTACTCAAAGTAGCAATTTGTTATTCAACACATCCTCGGCCTAGATCAGGGGCCTCCATCGCTAATTTTTACAGCTAAAAGGACCACTTCCAGGGACAGGTTACCTTGGCTTTCCAACTGCTGTTGAACTACAACTCCCCTCATCCCTAGTCAGAATACGTTGTGGCTGAGGATGATGAGGATTGTAGTTCAACAACAGCTGGAAAGCCAAGGTTGCTTACCCTGCCTTAGATAAGGTGTGATAGAAGTGGGGCTAAGGTGTGACAGAACATGAGCAGAGTGTGACAAAATGCTGGGAACTTTCTCTCTATCTCCCCACCCCAAGGGAGTCACAATCTAAAACTGTGATTAAAATGGTAAGATTGCTAAAATTGAAAAGAAGGGCTGAGAGTGGAAAATCTAGTTTTCATATCCAGTTCTTCCAAATCTGTAAAATATTTCCCTGAAAAGGGTTATGCACTTAGTCTAGACTGGGGAAAAGGCTTCCTAGAAAAGCTGGGTCTTGTGGAAGAATTTCAGAGATAACATCAAAAAGCCATTCTGAGAGGCAGTTACAGTTTCCTGCAAGAACTCTAGCCTGCCATAAATGAATGTGGGAATCAGGCCTTAACATGCCTTGGGTTCAGCAGTTCCCCAAATGGCTTTCTTCAGAGCCTGCTTGACATCCTTGTTCCTCAAGCTATAGATAAGAGGGTTCAGCAGTGGAGTGACAAAAGTGTATATGAGAGCAAGTTGCCGGTCCTCATCCTCTGAAGAATCCGACTTGGGACGCAGGTAGACAAGGCTGCAGCAACCATACTGTATGAACACCACTGTCAGGTGAGAGGAACAGGTGGAGAAGGCCTGTTGCCGCCCAGATGTTGAGCTGATCCTCAGGATGGCAGCCACAATGTACACGTAAGAGATGCATATCAGAAGGAAAGGAATGGTCAGGACCATAACACCAACACTGAATAGCACGGTCTGGTGGAGATGTGTGTCAGCACATGCCAGCCGCAAGACAGGAGGCACATCGCAGAGGAAATGGTTGATTTGTGGCTGGTGACCACAGAAAGGCAAAGTGAAGATCAGCACAGTCAGCTCTAGTGACAGCACAAGACCAACGATTAATGAGCCAATAACCAGCCATGTGCATACCTTCCATGTCATTATGAGGGGGTAGCGAAGTGGGTGACAGATGGCTACATAACGATCATATGCCATGACAGCCAAAAGGAAGCAATCCGTGCCACCTAATGCCAGAAAGAAGAACATCTGAATGCCACAGTTAGCAAATGGGATTGTTCTGTGGGCATCTAACACACTGGCCAGCATCTGAGGCACAACCACTGTAGTGTAACAGATCTCCAGACCAGAGAGGTTGCCCAGGAAGAAGTACATGGGGGTACGGAGGGAATGGTCTGTGCAGGCCACCCAGATGATGGAGACATTACCAAAGATGATTGAGAGATAGAGCAGGAGGAAGAATGTGAAGAGGAGGTGCTGTATCTCAGGAACAATGGAGAATGCCCGGAAGATGAATTCAGAGGCAGTGGATCGGTTGGTTTGGTTTGCAAGTGCCAGGTACATTGCATCTGTCACTATTAAAAAAGGAACCATGCATTAAAACAGGTTGTTATTCATGGCTGTTACAGTGTGTACATGATATAGTATGTATGGTACTCAGAACTGAGACATCTACAGTCTTATTCGTTTCTATACATCTGATTTCAACTATAAACCCCTTTAGTTTAGACTATAAACTATATGGGCCAGATTTGTTAAAAAGCGGAGGAGATACAGCATCCCTGAGAGCATGCTCTGAATCCTCAACCCCATGCTTTCATGTTCAGAAGCCCCACCATCCACTGTCCACAGTTGCAGCTTTTGTCTGCAGGGACAAAAGCTGTACCCCTGGTCAGGTTCTTGCCATTATCAGACTGTTGTAACCGTGGACAGCAGGGGGTTCCTTCCCACAGTAGGGTGGGGTTCCGAGTACGCCAACCCAGGATTCAGTGTGTGCTTTTAAGGACACTGTATGCGAGTACAGTGTCCCCAGTTTTTAAAATGTCCAATATCATGTCTACATTCTGAACAAAGCCACCTATTAGTGCAGCAGGGAAATGCTTGACAAATAAACAGAAGGTTGCCGGCTCAAATCCTCGCTGGTACTATAGTGGGCAGCAGCGATATAGGAAGATGCTGAAAGGCGTCATGCCATACTGCACGGGAGATGGAAATGGTAAACCCCTCCTGTATTCTACCAAAGAAAAGCACAGGGCTCTGTGGGCGCCAGGAGTTGAAATTGACTTAACGGCACACTTTACCTTCACAGTACACACCAGGGACACGGGTGAAATAGTATGAATAGTACTGTAGTGGCATCCAAGCACCTATCCAGTGTTTTATCTCCCAATGGGCCCTTGGGAAGTTTTTTTCCTTGGGTTTATAGCAGCTTTGTGGGGGGCTGTTTCTGACTGAGAACAAAGGGAAAAGGTTAAATGTACCCTCCACACATGACATTTGGGGCCCCCATAGCTGCTACTTTAATTTCTACTTTAAATGGGGCCGGGGATGACTAAAAGTCCCAATTCAGACAACATGTCAACTAGTCTTCTCAAAATATGGGAGGCAATCATGAGTGCATACATCGCCTCTGCTCCAGTGCATCACCTGGATGCCACTCACGTCGGGTGGATGTTTGTTCAAACCCCTTTCAATGTACAGATAAACTACTATTTCTAAAGAAGTATTTCTAAAGAAGTGTTTTGTTTTTTTAAGCATTTTAATTGGTTTTAAATGGTTTTAATCATTTTTGAATGGTTTTTATATTGTTTTTAGCATTGTGTTTGAAGTTGGGTTTTATGGCCTTTTAAAAAGTTGTTGTACACCGCCCAGAGCCTCTAGATGGGGCAGTTTATAAATGTAATAAATAAATAAATAAATAAATAAAATTAAAATTAAAATTAAAATTAAAATAATTGTGTTTTGGTGGATGGTTCAGAAGAAACTGCCTCCCCCTCAGGGGCATATCTATGGGGTAGGGCAGGCAGGGCATGTGCCCTGGGCACCACTTGAAGGGGGGTGCCATTTTGTAAAAATAATTTCTTTTAAAAAAATGGCTGCCAAAACCAAAATGGCCACCGTGCATGCTCAAATGGCCTCTGTGAGGCCCTAGGTCATGCCAGGCCTTGCAGAGGCCATTTGAGCATGTGCGGTGGCCATTTTGTTTTCAGTGGCCATTTAAAAAAAAAGATTTTTAAAAATGGCCACTGCACATGCTCAAATGGTCCCTGCGAGGCCCTAGAGGCCAGTGGGAGGAGGAGGAACCTTTGCAAACCCCCCAGCCTTTAGGAAGCCTCCCAAAGCGGCTACAGGTAAAAAAATAATAATATATAAGTCACTGTACACATATTCAGATGGGCACTATGTACAGAGAATCAGGGCTTGTGAATACTGAGCTGAAGCTTATGAGCTAGGATTGTATTCATTTGCTCTTACTTTGCTTCTTGTGATAAGTGAGTTCAATGTGATGTCTTGCTAATATGGCTATTAATGGTGAATTTGTCTTTGAATCAGTGTGAAATCCTTAATATTAAGGCCCACTGGGAGTTTCTTGCTCTCTTTCTCTCATTTTAACTGTCTTTCTGAAAGACTAGAATATATTCCAAGCAGTGACACAGTTTACTCTGCATATCCTTTAACTATTTACAGAGTATCTGGGAAAAGTCAAATTCTCCATTGATTTTTAAAACTTATGTAATGGTGATGCTACAATGCATAGTAGAGAATTAGACAGGCACTTCTGTTTAGTTTTCCAAGTACATCTCCACATTGTATTTGGGTATTTCATGAGCCCCCACAAACTGAAATTTGTAGTTTTCCAGCATTTTTTGGTCTGGCTAAGTCCACTGCTAAATAGTTTTTGAAATATTAAAAGATTAACGAGCTAGACTTGTATTTTTCAGCTGATATTATGGTAAAGTTATCTCAAAGATGGGTGTCAGATGCTTGGACAGGGGGCACAATTTCAGTGTTTGCCCTAGGCGCTATTTTCCCTAGATACACCTCTGCACCCCCTCATCATTAAGCAATGGTGACATGGTGTGCCAGATGGAGGGGAGATTGTCTTCTCCTTCCATGCATTTGATAGGGCCAGCAAATGTATAGACTGAGCCAGCCTAATAATGCATTTAGTGTAATACCGATGGCAAGCTACTGAAATCGCCCTTTATTTTATAAGCAAGCTTGCTGTTTCCTTCCAGGATGTTTCATGTTATCACACAAGTCTGTTTTGCTAAAACAAAACAAAAAAGCCGTGTGTGCGTGTGCGCGCACGCATGCATGTATGTGCATGTGTGCGAACACCAGGGTAAATCAGTAACAAATTCAGTCCAGATATTAGTAACACATTCAGGATGGTACCTCTCATGTTCTAGGCTTGTACAGAGAGGCTGATGCACTTTTCTAATAAGTTCTAGTCCCCCAAGTGACATTGGTGGCAAAAGCTGATTTCCTCACCAGCACTACCAGTGGAGTGGGTCAGGTCACCATCAGAGGTACCCATGATGTGGATCCCTTACAACAAAAGAACAACTTTAATCTTTACTGTGTCCGGACAATTCTGGATAGTTGTTAAACTTAGAATTTCATTTAAGAGAGAGAGAGAGAGAGAGAGAGAGAGAGAGAGAGAGAGAGAGAGAGAGCGAGAGCGAGAGAGAGCGTTTTTCAACATAAGCACTCAAGGAACCTTTTAAAAAGCCAAGAGCTTTGCCATGTTAAGTTAGCGTGGCTTTCCCCTTCCTTATTACATTTCCCTGTCCCCATTCAAACATCTGTCCTTCAGTTTTCATCAAAATACATTTGTTCTCCCTCTCCAGGGCTGGAGCAGGGGGCTCACATGATTTGCACAGAGCCACGCTTCTACTCGTGAGGCACACCCAACACTACTGGGAATGAACAGATGCACAATCAGTGCTACTGCTTGTTTGTTTGTTGTTTATTTGTTTATTTCGGCCCAAGGCCAGCATAAACTGCAGTTTCTCCCATTTCCATGAATGGAAGAAATGGTGGTAGCACTGATTTCACTAGGGTTGTGCGTTTTGTTTTTTCCCCTGTTTTGTTTTTGGCCCGAATCCGAAACACCCCCATTTTGTTCTTTGTTCGAAATCAGCCAATCCAAAACACCCCAATTTTGTTCTTTGTTCGAAATTGCAAAATCCGAATCCAAAACGTTTTGGATTTTGAAAAATGACCCCGGGGAAAAACTAGTGGGTGGGGGTAGTAGTTCCCAATGCGTGGAAACTACCACCCAAATTTCAGAGGAATTGGGCAAAGGGCTGATTTTTGGTGAATTTTTGAAGCATAGGATTTTTCCCATAGGGAAGAATGGAGGTTTCAGCAAAAGTATAGCTTCATGTTGGGGGGAAAGGGGTGGCCCAGAGCAGAGTAGGGTGGGTGGTAGTGCCCAGTTGGGGCAAGGAAGCTGCCAGAATTATTTCAAAGGAATTGGGCGGAGGGCTGATTTTTAAAGATGTAATGGAGTTTACAGTTCTTCCCCACAGGGAATGATGGACCTCCACAATTCCTGCCCCATAACTGCACTTGGGGGGCACCAGGGTGGCCCAGAGCAAGTGGTGGTGTAGAGGACATAGGGTGCCAATCACCCCCATGGGTTGCTAACCCATGGGGTACTGGGTTCTGTTGTTTCTGAGATGTTTGAGTGTAGATTCAGATTCTCTGGTTGCATGTGAGAGTGGATTCATGGTTTGTCATTGAAAATCTCATATGCTACCAGAGAACCTATACTCAGAACATCTCAGAAACAACAGAACCCAGCACCCCATGGGTCAGCAACCCAAGGGGGTGGTTGGCACCCTGTGTGCACTATACCACCACTTGCTCCTGGCTACCCCAGTGCCCCCAAGGTGGAGTTATGCATCTTCTGAAACCTCCTTTATTCCCTGGGGGGGGGGACCTTAAAGAAGCGTAAACTTCAACAATTCCTAAGAAATCAGCCCTTTGCCCTATTCCTTTGGAATAGGGCAAGTGGCAGGCACCCCTTGGGGCACTTCCACCCAACCCACTGTTTTGCCCCTCAGGCGCCCTTTCTGCCCCAAATCTGCCCCAAAGACATTTCAACTTCAGAAATTCTTTAAAAACCAGCCCTTTTCCCAATTCCTTTGGAATCTGGTTGGCAGCAGGCAGCCATTGGGGCACTACCACCCGAACCACTCTTCTTCCCCCAAAGCACCCTTTCTGCCCCAAATCCACCCCAAATAACATCAACATCACACATTAACAACAGCAGAGCTTTGGAAAGAATCAGGCAGATTTCCAAAGGTCATGCACATCCACATCCCTCCCACTCAAAATGCAATTGATCTATACACAACAGTGTGAAACAACAACAATGAAACTCACACTGCTCCACTGGCCAATGAGGGTAAATGCACACTGCCCCACTAGACAATGAGGGTAAAATTTACCCTTAAATTTGCTTAAAAGGAATAAGGAGGCAATTGCCAGCAGATCAGCCCATGTTTTTGCAGCCAATCTGTGGGCTGGAAGGGCTGGAAATTCAAACAGATGTCAAAACTCAAAATGGAGACTGAAGGAGAAAGACTTTTTGCGATTGCAAAATGGAGTTCCAAAACAGCCGAAACAACAAAACATTTTGTATCCAAAAGAGGGACGTTTTGTTTTGGCTACACAATTTTCTGTTTTGAGCATTGGGTGTTTTGTTTTGGATACAAAACAGCCAAAACAGCCTGTTTTGTGCACAAAACATTTTGTATCCGAAATGAAACGCACATCCCTAGATTTCACAACCCTTATTCCCAGCTGTGTTGGGGCTGCCTTATGATTCTGCAGTAATTGCACATCAACTCTCTACCACTGTGCATCATGTTAGTCAATATCTCCTTTGAAAAAAGAGGCAAATGTTAATTTTTCCAAAAGCCAGACTCATTCCCCCCCCCCCACACACAACAAGATCCATTCATGTAAAGACCCGTCTCCCTGATTCATGAGAAGACTGCAGAGATAAGGTTCAAATTCCTGCTAATCTGCAAAGTGTACTGAGTGCCCTTGAGCCGACCTGTATGTCTCTGCCCAACCTACCTCACAGGATTTTTGGTGAGGAAAGCATGTATGCCTCCTAACTTTGTTGGAGAAAGTGTGGGATAACAATATAATAGCAATTTCCCCCCCAAAGTTGATGTAAATAGAGACAAATGGATTCAATTAACAGGAAGGCTCTCTCTCCCCTACAAGAACATAAGGATGCTTTTACATAATGAGACTTTTAAGTAGCTGATATTTCAACCACATTTGTAGTGCAAATGTAAAACCTGGATGAACCAAAATGCTCTTTTGTATCCTAAGGCCTCCCCTGTTTTAACATCTTCATCAACAATGACTGGGCATCAGACATAATTAGTGAAAGAAAGGCTCAGCAATTATTTACGCCTCATATTTCCACAGACCCTAAGACTTGCTTTCCTAGCTTAGGACAAAGTCTACTTAGCTCAGCATTCTGCTTCCAAGAGTCATGTAAGGCCTGCACACTTGAGATTTAACAGTGCTTTGGAATCCAAGCTGTATCTGCCATCATTGATCAGGACTCTAGTCCAGCATTCTGTGGCCAAAAACCATTGGCCAGATGCCCCAGGAAGCTCACAATCAGGTCACAAAAGTGATGGCCATCCCTTGTTGTTTATCTCCAACATCTTTCCCATACATTGCATGCTGACATGCTATTATGCTATTTTTGTAACAGGGCTTGCAGGAGTCTCCTGCAAAGGATAATAAGAGGCTAGGGCATGCTTTAACATTGTTTTGAATTTGGGGTTGTTTTGATATTTTAATTTTGTTCTGATTTGTGTTGTTTTATTGTGAACCGCCTGGGGACATGGCTTTTGGGTGGTATATGTTGAATGGATAAATGTGAGGATCCTTATTCATTGGGACTAAACATGGAATCAATGCCCTAGAGCCGGCCAGGACTGTAACGTTCAGCAAAGGGAACGTACCTTTTAAAGGTTCTTCAGATTCAGAGTTGCAATCAATGTGGGGATGTGCTGCTCCTGCACGTGATGTCCTCTGGTTGAAATTCTGGTTCCAAAAAGGAAGGAGTGAGTCAAATCCCAGTGACTGAGTGGAACTGAGAGTAAGTGGAACTGAGTGGAACTGAGAGTAAATCCAGCAGCACTTGAAGGAAGGGTTGGCCTCTTCCTCCACTCATTGCTGTCACAGCTTTCTGTCCAAAGTAGCAAGTGATTCTAGGATAGGTCTGTTTTGCTCACTGGAATCTGGGAAGAGGGTCCGGTTTCTTCTTTTTCCTCTCTTCAAAACAGCAGTGGAATGGAAGCTACATCAGCCATCTATTCCCTGCCACTGTCTTTTCTTCCAGCCAGTCAACGTAGTATATAGCTTATTTCCAAGAGGTATGAATTATTCCCAACAGAGTAGCCAGATATGTGCTGCTTTAAGAGAACATCATTCCCTACTTTAGACTTCTACAGCTGTAAAGATCTTTAAAAACATTCAATTCCCAAAGCCCCGGAACCGATGGGAACTGCACAACAAACCTCCTGTCTCAATTTATTTATTTACTATTTATTTATTTGATTTCTCTACCGCCCTTCCAAAAATGGCTCAGGGCAGTTTACACAGAGAAATAATAAATAAATAAGAGGGATCCCTATCCCCAGAGGGCTCAAAATCTAAACAGAAACATAAGATAGATACCAGCAACAGTCACTGGAAGTACTGTGCAATTGGTCTCCTCTCCTTTCACAAAGTAGGCCACACAAAGTCTTCACAAGCCCAGGCAAGATATTTATAACAATAATGCAACACAACAAAATTAACACTTTGTATTAGACCTAATACTTGGACAGCTTCCTGCTCTGATATTCCCTGGAATCTCTTTGGCCACCTGCCATCCTGCTATGCCCCAACAGTATTTTGAAATCTTGCCTAGTCTCCTGATACACTATCTTTGCATGATTCTGTCATCTCACAATAAGAAGCATCTGATAGGTTCACCATGGTTCTTGTATATGAAGACTGAATCAGGATTTTGAAATGCTGTTCCACAAACCAGTGCCATCCCTAGTGGAAACCCATCTGAAATAGACATCTAGCAGCCTTATAGAATGCACAGTTCCCTCAGCTATACTCTAGGATCAGGGGCATAGCTAGGGGAGAGGGGGCCTATGTTTGCCCCTCTACCTAGCTGCCCGTCAGAGTGAGAGAGATTATTTATTTATTTATTCATTCATTCATCAATCAAATTTATATACCGCCCAAACTTTCATCTTTGTGTGGTTAACATAAAACAATTAAAACACATATAAAAAGTTAAAACAATTTAATTTAAAATCAACTACAAAATTAAAATCAACAACTTTTAAATAGCTGAGAAAGCTTGGGTGAAAAGATGGATTTTCAGATTTTTTAAAAAAATTGCCAGACAGGGGCGGATCGTATCCTAGTAGGGAGCGCATTCCACAATCTCGGGGCAGCAACCAAGAAGGCCCTTCTATGTGTAGCCACCAGACGAGTTGGTGGTAACTGGAGACGGACCTCCTCAAATGACCTCAATGGGTGGTGGGGCTCATAGCAGAGAAGACACTCTCTTAAATACCAAGGGCCTAAGCTGTTTAGGGCTTTATAAGTTATAACTAGCACTTTGTATTTTGCCCGGGAACCTATTGGCAGCCAGTGTAGCTCCATCAGCAAAGGAGTAATGTGGTCTCTCTGAGATGACCCAGAGACCAACCTGGCTGCCGCATTCTGAACCAAATGAAGTTTCCAGACTACGTACAAAGGCAGCCCCACATAGAGCACATTACAGAAGTCAAGTCAGGAGGTTACCAACAAATGTACCACTATTTGAGGTCATTGATCTCGAGAAACGGGCACAGCAGGTGTATCAGCCAGAGCTGATAGAAAGCACGCCTGGTCACCGCCTCAACCTGAGAAAACAGGGAGTGGTGTGAATCCAGAAATACTCCCAAACTGCGAACCTGTTCCTTTTGGGGAAGTGTGACGCCATCTAGGTAGATCAAAATCATCTTTGGAGTTCTGATCCCGCACAATAAGTACCTCCGTCTTATATGGATTCAGCTTCAGTTTATTCTCCCTCATCCAGCCCATTACTGCTTCCAGGCAGGCATTTAGGGAGGATATGCCAGCTCCTGAAGAAGTTGACATGGAGAAGTAGATCTGGGTGTCATCAGCATACTGGTAACACCCAGCTCCAAATCCCCTGATGATCTCTCCCAGCGGTTTCATGTAGATGTTAAAAAGCACTGGAGAAAGTACGGAGCCTTGAGGGACACCATACTTAAGCTCACATTTTGAAGAGCAACAATCTCCAATCAACACCATCTAGAATCTGTCCGAGATCTGGGAGCGGAACCACTTTAGAACAGTGTCTCCCACCCCCAACCCCCTCAGACATTCCAGAAGGATACTATGGTCGATAGTACTGAAAGCCACCGAGAGGTCCAAAAGGACCAACAGAGTCACACTTTCTCTGTCAATTCCCAATTGGAGATCATCCATCAGGCCGACCAAGGCAGTCTCCACCCCATAGCCCACCCAGAAACCAGTTTGAAATGGGTCTAGATAATCAGTTTCCTCCAAGACCGCCTGGAACTGAGAGGCCACCACCCTCTCGATTACCTTGCCTATCCATGGGAGGTTGGAAACAGGCCTATAATTGCTCAACTCTGAGGGATCTAATGCAAGTTCCTTTAAAATAGGTCTAATAATTGCCTCCTTAAGACAAGGAGGCATCCTTCCCTCCCTCAGAGAGGCATTTATGATTTCTACCAGGCCGCCTACAACAGCCTCCCTGCTCGATAGAGCAAGCCATGTTGGACAAGGGTCAAGAGAACAGGTGGTAGGCCTCATCGCTCCAAGCAGCTTGCCCACATCCTCAGGAGTCACAAACTGAAACCGATCCAGTCGAATTGCATAAGAGGAATTGTTGGACACCTCCAGTTCAGACATCAAATTAATTGTGGAGTCTCCATCTAAGTTGGCCCAAATCCGAGAGATTTTACCTATGAAAAATTCTTCAAACACATCTCAGCGGGTAATTGATGACTCTAAATTCTGGTTCAAGGGAGGAGGGGCAGATACTAGTCCTCTCACAACCCTGAACAACTCTGCTGGACGTGAACCTGCAGAGGCAATACGGGCAGAAAAGAACCACTTCTTTGCCGCACGTATTGCCTGAGCATAGATCTTTAAATGTGCTCTATGTCATAATCTGTCGGATTCAAGTCAAGTCTTTCTCCACTTGCACTCCAGTCACCTACCTTGCCTCTTCAGCCCCCGTAGTTCTTCCGTATACCAAGGGGCCAATTTTGAAGCAGGTCAGAGGGGACGCTTAGGAGCAATAATGTCTACTGTCCTGGTGAGCAAGTTGTTCCTATTCTCAACCAGGACATCAACAGGATCACCGGCAAAGCCAACATTGAATCCCTCCAAGGCTTCTTGGAATCCTACCAGATCCAATAACCTCTTCAGGCAGACCATTCTAATAGGCCCCTCGCCCAGGGGCGTATCTATGGGGGGGCAGGGGGGCACGTGCCCCGGGCGCCACTTGAAGGGGGGCACAATTTCTTAAAATTAAATAATTTTTAAAAATGGCCACCAAAAACAAAATGGCCACTGGGCATGCTCAAATGGCCTCTGTGAGGCCCTAGGGCATGCCACGCCTCACAGAGGCCATTTGAGCATGCACAGTGGCCATTTTGTTTTCAGCGGCCATTTAAAAAAATATATTTTAAAAAATGACCACCGCACATGCTCGAATGGTGCCTGTGAGGCCCTAGAGGCCAGTGGGAGGAGGGGGAAACTTTGCAGACCTCCCACAGCCTTTAAGATGTCCCCTGAAGGGGCCACAGGTAATTTTTTTTTTAAATTAATATAATATGTCACTGTACACATATTCAGATTGGCACTATGTACAGAGAATCAGGGCTTGTGAATACTGAGCTGAAGTTTATGAGCTAAGATTGTATCCATTTGCTCTTACTTTGCTTCTTATGATAAGTGAGTTCAATGTGATGTCTTGCTAATATGGCTATTAATGGTGAATTTGTCTTTGAATCAGTGTGAAATCCTTAGTATTAAGGCCCACTGGGAGTTTCTTGCTCTTTCTCTCATTTTTACTGTCTTTCTGAAATACTAGAATATATTCCAAGCAGTGACATAGTTTACTCTGCATATCATTTAATTATTTTCAGAGTATCTGGGAAAAGTCAAATTCTCCATTGATTTTTAAAACTTATGTAATGGTGATGCTACAATGCATAGTAGAGAATTAGACAGGCACTTCTTTTAGTTTTTCCAAGTACAACTCCGCATAATATTTGGGGATTTCATGAGCCCCAGCATACTGAAATGTGTCATTTTCCAGCACTTTAACCTGAGCTATCCAAACAAATTAATGATAGCCCCACAATTTGGATAGTTTTAAAAAATAAATCTGAAGTGGTAGATAGGAGCTTGACCACATGTATGATATTGGTAATTTTTTTAATTTTTTTAATTTTTAAAATAAAAGTTTTCTGAAACATGTGTGTCAGTCAGATGTATGTTGGGGTGGTGGGGGTGTGGGTGTGGCGGGGGGGCAATTTCAGTGCTTGCCCTGGGCGCCGTTTTCTCTAGTTACGCCACTGCCCTCGCCCTTGAAGAGATGGAAAATGATTGTAAGTCCAACCTTAACCAGATAGTGGTCCATCCGTGACAATGGGGAATTCACAGGAGTCCCCACCCATGGAACACTACCCTGATCAGAGTAAAAGACCAAATCAAGCGTGTGACCTGCAATATGCATCAGTCCAGAGACCACTTGGGATAGGCACATAGTTGTCATGGCCGCTATGAACTCCTGAGCTGCCACGGACAAATTGGTCCTGAAATGAACGTTGAAGTCCCCCAGTACCAAAAGTCTGTGTGACTCCAATGTGAGTTCCGCTACCAAGTCCGTGAGCTAAGGGATTCCATCGGGCAGAAGGGTGATCGGTACACCAACAGAAGTCCCAATTTATCCCTGGTCCCCAAACTTAAGTACACACATTCAATATGGTTTGATACCCTAACAGGGGTCCTGGTAAGGGAGATGTTATCCTTATAGACCACAGCCACACCACCTCCCCTCACCTGTTCCTCTACAGAATATCCTGGAGGGAGAAGCTAGGACCAGATTGGACCACTAGCCTCCCCCAACCAAGTCTCAATAATACATACTAGGTCGGCCCCTTCATCCATAATCAAATCGTAGATGAGTTCAAGCTTATTTTGGATCGACCTGGCATTGCAGAGGAGCAAGGTAAGGCTATGTGGGTTGTTGGCAGTGCTCCCTGAGGTCAAAGAGCTGGCAGGACAGCTGGAAGGGGAGACAACTATTAAATTTCTGACTACACTTCCCCTGGAATGGCCTGCTGACCTGCCAATGTTACTGAAGAAAATAGGGAGAGGTGGAGCTGAGAACCCTCAGGAGCAGGGAGGCCCAGGTTCTTTGAACCCACACACTCAATTATAGCTACACCCCTGCTCCAAGCCCTACCAAATACTGCTGGGTTTGGCTCCTATAGTTGTGCACCACAACTCCCATCAATATCTACCCACATCTCTTCAACACCTAGCACCCACTGCCTTGCATCCCCAACTTGCTTACCCAACTTCCCCAATAAATAGCTCACACCCTGCTCTTCGACCAACAGCCAAAGAGAATGGAATCAATAAAGTTTCAGGCATACAGATAGGATAGTATTGACAGTTTGGTCATAAATTACACTTTCTATGATCCTTTCAGCAACAGAGAATGTCCCATTTTTGATAAGGATTCTTTTATTATTTTGTTGTTGCTGCTGCTGCAGATACTGGGCTTGTTCCAATGCTGTCAGAAATGTCAAACCCATACATACTAGGCTCGTTCACACAATCTTCATCTGGGTAGGGGGAGCATCCAGCAGGGTAGGAATGCTGGGTGCACTCCTGATAGACAGTCATGTAAACCCAAATAACAAGGTAGAAGAAGGGAGAGTGATCGTGAGCAAGGCAAAAGTGGGGTACGACAGCTTTTTGTCCACCCTCGGTAAAATGCTGGAGAGATAATCTGGGTAGGGTATGCCCATCCAACCCCGCTCCTGTCTTCCACTTGATAACTCTCCCCTCCTTCTACCTTGTTGTTTGGGTTTTCATGACCACTGATTGGGAGTGCGCCTGGCTCTCCTACCCTTGCTGGGCACGCCTCCTGCTCTAATTAGGATTGTGAGAACCAGCCTGCTTCTAAATAGCTTCAAAATGCTAATGCAAGCAGGGACATCTTATGAAGTTGCTACGCAGCATCTGGACTAAGTTAGACATGGCTAAGGCTCATTGAAATTAATGGGATATAACTTAAGCATGACTAAGTTATATCCTGTTGTATATTGGCATATAGCTTATTGTTCCATTGATTTAAATGGTGCTTAGTTATGACTAACAATCTGGATGTTTCTCTTTGAGGTTGTACCGGGTGGATTGGGTGGCGGGTGGGTGGGAAGGCTGGTGGAACTCACCTTCTCCCCAGACAAGTGCTGGTCTGCTGCTGGGAGCATGAACCAGAACTCCAGAGGTCAAGACAACACGTCCTAGCCTCTGGATATCCCACAATGCACCACGTGACATGCACAATGCATTAGGGATGTGCACAGAACCAGTGCGGAGGCTCTTTATGGGCCTCTGAACCACTTCAAAGGTGGCGAGGATCTATCTTTAAGAGCGGGGGAGGGTGCATGCACCCCTCTCACCACTTTCCCCCCACCGGCGTCCGTGTGTTTCGAAGCCCATCGGGGCAGCAGCATACCTCCCTGCCACCCCATTGCCCCCATCTTCTGGATATGACCGGAAGTTGCTGATGTGCCGGCGTGGAAATCAGTGATTTCCAGTCATATCTGGAAGATGAGTGCAACAAGGTGGCAGGAAGGTATGCTGCTGCCCCGATGGGCTTTGAAACACATGGATGCCGGCGGGGGGAACACAGCAGGAGGGGTATGTGCACCCTCCCCCCATCTGAAAGATAGACCCCCGCCACCTTTGAGCCTCCCCGCCGTGGTTCCGTGCACATCCTGACAATGCATTGGGGGATTCCCGCAGGACATGGGTGCTCTAAGCTTCCGTCTCTGTGTCCACTGAGGCTGAACCTAGGGAGAAGTATTTTAAGAAGTGCATATGAAAAGGCCAAAATCCAGAATCCAAATAATTTCAATTAAACATTGATCAGAGAAGATCCTTCCAAAATGTGTTGTGAAAGGATTGTGGTTGCTATAATGAACCAGTACTGTTGCTGTATGAAATGAAGTTAAACTAATACTGCAATACAAACATTTGAAGCTATGTAACTTTATGATGATCTAGTTTCATTCATCTTTTATTTTAAATAAAACAATATGCCAGATTCTCTCATATAAAAAACCCCAATGACAACTATCTGATTCCCCCTGCCCCGATCCTTAACTATCCTTAAGTGTGCTGCAACTAATAAACAAATAATAAGGTTATTGTGAAATAAGTCTTGTGAAGGTCCTCAGATACAATGGATTGTGTAAACCATCTGGAAGCACAGGTTTCTGGTGGTGTACACATGTTTTAAATATATTTAAAAAAATAAAGATAGTTGTACTGCCATCACAAGATTTGGTGTTATCTCCTGCTTCGTAATTACTGAAATTTTGATATAAACATTTCCACAAAAGATGTTTAAAACATCACAGCTCTACCACATGTGATAAAAATGTATGCCTTTTGATGAAATGGGGTTTTAGAGTAAACTGTTGAGAGAAATCTGGATAGGAATGGGGTTAAATTCCATACGAAGGTGCCTGGCAGAGACAAACCCTGAAGCCGTGGCTAGGAAACGCCTCAGTGGCGAAAGGCAGTTAGGAGAGGAGAGCTGGTCTTGTGGCAGCAAGCATGACTTGTCCCCATAGCTAAGCAGGGTCTGCCCTGGTTGCATATGAATGGGAGACTTGATGTGTGAGCACTGCAAGATATTCCCCTCAGGGGATGAAGCCGCTCTGGGAAGAGCAGAAGGTTTCAAGTTCCCTCCCTGGCTTCTCCAAGATAGGGCTGAGAGAGATTCCTGCCTGCAACCTTGGAGAAGCCGCTGCCAGTCTGTGAAGACAATGCTGAGCTAGATGGACCAATGGTCTGACTATGGCAGTTTCCTATGTTCCTAACTGTTGGAATTCAGTTAGAGAGACAGTTGGAACCAGAGGTGCTCTTATCCAGAGGTTCACCTAGGTAATTTTGGAGCCTGGACCTTTGCAGGACCCCCTGCAAAATAAGCATCATCATGCTCCACCAGGTGACCACACCACCCAGGATAGACTAAAGAGGATTTAGGAGCCCCAGGGGCTGTGGAGGCCCTGGACTTTAGCCCCCAAATCCAGGGGAAAGAGCACCTCTGCTCTTACCCCTGGACCTTGGGGCTCTGGCCTGTGGCCTCCTAGGTTGGGTGGGGGGCTCCTGCAGCCACTCTGTGTGCCCTGCTGCTGGCCCTGCACCTGCCCCACCAGGCGGCTCCAGCGCACCTTTACCACCTCCCAAAGCCGCTGCTGTGCATTGGCAGCACTAGCTGTGGAGAGGCGGGGTGGTGGTGAGGAAGGGAGAGTTCCTCCTTAAGGAGATGTTTACCCCGGGGGAGGGGTGGCGGTTGCAGCGGGGGTGGGGCAGCAAGGAGGGCAGAGTTCCCCCGTTACCCTCTGGGATGGGAGGCCGCACGCTCCGTCCAGCTCCGCTCCCTTCTCCCAAGTGACGGCCTCTCACCTCTCTGCGTCCTCCACGTGGAGTGTGCAAAAGAGAGAGGAATTTCGCCTCACCCCGCACCATCATGACAGGGGGCCTCTGAAACCCTTCAGGTCCGGGCTCCCAAATGACCTGGGTGTGCCACTGGTTGGATCTAGAGGGTCACAGAGATAAGAGGTCTGTTAGACAGCCTAGTGAGATGGTTGAATGTTGAGAGAACCAAGTCGGACTCTTAGTAAAAAATAAGTAAAATGGATCAGTTATATGAGCTTGGAAAGGAAAAAGTTATAAAGCCAAAACTCATGAAAGTAGTTTTGGCTGGTTTTTTTGTTTGTTTGTTTTTTGGAGTGGAGTGTATATAAAGATACTGTAACTATAGTCCTGCAACTAAGCAAGCAAGTAACCCTATGTTATAAATAGAGATCCAAATAACCAGAATTGTTATGAATAAACTTTATTTTCATTCAGCTTTAAAGAAATGGAGAGTGACTCTGTCTGTACCCCTCCCCTCCCCCGCACACCTACAATACTGCATTATCAGGAGACCAATATGTATGCAGCTTCTGAGATCCTTTTTATACAGTGACCTTTAAAATGGTGGCAGTGGTGTAAAGTGAAAGTAATAGGGAAACGCATGAAATAAACACTAACTACTGGTCTGTGCAGACAAGACTGAGCTAGATAGACAAATGGTCTGACTCAGTATATGCCAGCTTCCTATGTATCCTGCCAAAAGTGGTTTGACCAGAGATGATGGCAAGACAGAAAGATGAATGAGGGCAATGACCTCTCTGCAATATCATTTCCTAGTTCCTGAAGTTGCCGTCTGCACCTAGCCTTTCTTGTGTACTGTCAATGTCAGGGTGGGTAGGCTTGACCCCAGCTGTAAAGTGGCCCCCCAAAGTTCAGTGCTTTACTTTTCCTTATAGGAATGAATGGCAGCTATTCTCTGATTCTGAAGAAAGTATAAGGCATCTACTGGGGGAAACGACTGTAGGGCAGGATAAATTTTCCTCTCCCCCATCTGGGCTGGGAGTGTGATGTGCAGTGAGGTGGGAGTTTCCCCATGTACCATTCTCATGCTAAAAATTCCCCCTGAAGAGGCCATTTGCCCTCAAAGTAGCAATTTGTCATTCAACACATCATCGGCCCAGATCAGGGGCCTCCATCGCTAATGTTTACAGCTAAAAGGACCACTTCCAGGTTAAGTCCACCTTTGAAAGAAGGGTTTAACACAGGGGCAGAGCTATCAGTGTTTAGGGACATCTGAAGAACATGAGCGGTCTGAGGGTCCTCTTACTTGCCTATGTCTGAGCGTCCCCAGAGCCAGCTGGGAATCAAGGGTGTGCATGTGCCCTGTGTCTGCATTAGGGGCACATGTGTGCCCTCTATTCCCAGTCAGCTCTTGAGCTGCTCAGAAGCGGAAAGTCCCCGCCCCTAGATGAACAGAAATGTTACATTTCTTAGTGGCCTGAGAGCCAGCTGGCAAGTGGAGGCAAGGGCTTCAGGAGTTGTGGCAGGCAGCAAGGCTGGTGACCCTGATGGTGAGCAGAGACTGGGCCACTCTGCCACCTGGTGGGATGCATTGCCACTGGGGGGGGGGAAGCGTCTGCCCATGTGAACATGTGCCCTCTCTACCCTTGCTATGCCACTGGTTTAACATAATGCTTAGTTTGTGCCCCATTTGTGGTAGAGGGTGTGGCTAAGGCAGGGACAGGTAACCTTGGCTCGCCAACTGCTGTTGAACTACAACTCCCATTATCCCTAGTTAGAATAAATTGTGGTTGAGGATTATGGGGATTATAGTTCAGCAACAACTGGAAAGCCAAGGTTGCTTACCCTGCCTTAGATAAGGTGTGATAGAAGTGGAGCTAAGGTGTGACAGAACATGAGCAGAGTGTGACAAGATGCTGGGAACTTTCTTTCTCTCTCCCCACTCCAAGGGAATCACAATCTAAAATTGTGATTAAAATGGTAAGATTTCTAAAACTGAAAGGAAGGGCTGAGAGTGGAGAAGCTAGTTTTCATACTGTTGTGAGCCAAGCCTGATTTGTACACTAGATATGCTCCAGAGCTAGCATATGAAATTAGGCTTGTTTACCAGTGTCACAAAGTGACCAGTTCTTTATACAGTTACCATGTATAGTCTTGGAACGAAAGCAGAAAGAAGGCCAAAACACTTTCAAACAATTCAATTGGCTTTATTGAGTATAAAAGTTGCTCATCGGGATAAAATTCAAACAGGTCAACCAAATTAAACAAGTTTCCAGTTTAAGGTGTAGTACAATGTGCCTTGCTATCACATGTGTGTGCAATCAATAATTACAGCTGTCTAACAAATCCTAATAAAACATTTAGAGAGAAACAGAGAGAAGAAGGGAGGGCTTAGGAAAGGGATGGCAGTGATTAGTAGGGAGGAGGGAATGAGGAGCAGGCTGAGTTGTTCGTTGAATAGGCATCTCACCAGGTTCACGAAGAAGGCTTCAAAGGACTTGTTCGTTGTTGGGGCTTGGAAGCGATGCAGGCTTCAAGCAGTCAGGCAGGCTGGTGGTAGATTGCTCAGAGCAAGGCACACACAGAGAGAGAGAGAGAGAGAGAGAGAGAGAGAGAGAGAGAGAGAGAGCACCATGGCTGGGTAGTATTAACTTCTCACTGCGTAGCAGAAGTTACAGACGGTCCCTACCCATGGAAAGAATTCCTGCTCTAGCCCCGCGGCTTGAACAGCGAACGCTGAGATCGCTGTCTTGAGCAAAGATCTGCTGGTTAGGCAAAGCTTGCTGCAATCTGTCCGGTGAGCTCAGTTCTTATAGTTTCCTTATTTGATCTCCGTAGAGTCTGTTCAAAATATCATCATCCTTCCTGGATCACAAAAGGTGTCAATTGCTGTTACCTTCTAGAGCCTGTCTTCTAATTATTGATCAGTTCAGGATATTAGGTCAGTCCAGGGTAAACAGGATCTGGCTCCCATCTCCTGTTAACTGTTGTTGGGCAGAGTATTGTTCTATTGACATTCCCAAAGCAAATCCGCATATCTGAGCTTGAAAATGGGCATCTTCTCTTGCCCCCAGATATTCTGGTGCCTGGTCCCCGAGAGTGTTAAATGGTGTTAGGAAGGAAAAATCAAGGCTATAGGTGTGAGAGAGCAGTTAAATCATTTTCTTTTGTGTGCATCTACCTAGGGTGGAATTCTAAAGACAGCAATAGGGTATAAACAATGCTTCTAATTCTACATAGCAAATATCTCCTCAGAGAAAGACAGGATTATCCCCTGGCAATTCAAGACAATTCACTGGAAAGCAAAGCTATGACCAATAGCTATTGTAAATTTTCTGTAAGAGGAAATGCGAGCTCAGCTACTAGCTTCCCCCAGAGACATTACCTGACAGCAAGTTCCAGGCAAATTTTAGGAGTTTTAATCATTTTACTCCATTTGAACTCCGATTGTAAGGAGTTCAGTGGTAGTGGCAAAGATACAGAACTCAGCCTGGCCCTCTAGACTATGGGTTCTGATCCAACATGAATGAGATGGGCACCAACATATACAAATTGCTAGTGTGTGTAAATCTTAATGTCATGCATTTGTAAAGGCATTCCACAGTGATAGCATTTAGATATGAGTGAGACAGGAAAGCCTGGCCATTGAGTCTCTTGATTACCCATTTCACAAACATTGAGAAACAATGGTGGATTGCCCCTACCTTCACAAAGCAATTACCATCTGTCCCAAAGGCAGGTCATGAGACCTGGGTGTCAGGTACTGGTCAGTTTATCTGAGTTCAGGCATTAATTGATTTCTTAATAAAATGGAATCAGACACAGGCCTGGATTCCACATAATTCTGGACTGGTAACTCTGGGTTTAATGTTGGACTCAGGGTGTCCACAACAATACCCAGTTCTTCCTAATCTGTAAAATATTTCCCAGAAAAAGGTTATGCACTTAGTCTAGACTGGGGGAAAGGCTTCCTAGAAAAGCTGGGTTTTGTCAAGGAATTTCAGATATGATATTATAAAGGCATTCTGGGAGGCAGTTACAGTTAGGGATGTGCACAGAACTGTGGCTGAGCAGTTCGGAAGTAAGTGCACCCTCCCCCCACTCTTAAAGAGCCAACCCCCAGGGCCTTCAAACTTTGAACCGACCCTGTGTTTACACCTGATTGGAGGCCCGTAAAAAGGCCCCCAGACAGGTTCGTGCACATCCCTAGTTACAGTTACCTGCAAAAACTCTACCCTGCCATAAATGAATGTGGGAATCAGGCCCTAACATGCCTTAGGTTCAGCAGTTCCCCAAATGGCTTTCTTCAGAGCCTGCTTGACATCCTTGTTCCTCAAGCTATAGATAAGAGGGTTCAGCAGTGGAGTGACAAAAGTGTATATGAGAGCAAGTTGCCGGTCCTCATCCTCTGAAGAATCCGACTTGGGACGCAGGTAGACAAGGCTGCAGCAACCATACTGTATGAACACCACTGTCAGGTGAGAGGAACAGGTGGAGAAGGCCTGTTGCCGCCCAGATGTTGAGCTGATCCTCAGGATGGCAGCCACAATGTACACGTAAGAGATGCATATCAGAAGGAAAGGAATGGTCAGGACCATGACACCAACACTGAATAGCACGGTCTGGTGGAGATGTGTGTCAGCACATGCCAGCCGCAAGACAGGAGGCACATCGCAGAGGAAATGGTTGATTTGTGGCTGGTGACCACAGAAAGGCAAAGTGAAGATCAGCACAGTCAGCTCTAGTGACAGCACAAGGGCGAGGATTAATGAGCCAATAACCAGCCATGTGCATACCTTCCATGTCATTATGAGGGGGTAGCGAAGTGGGTGACAGATGGCTACATAACGATCATATGCCATGACAGCCAAAAGGAAGCAATCAGTGCTGCCCAGTGCCACAAAGAAGAACATCTGAATGCCACAGTTTGCAAATGGGATTGTTCTGTGGGCATCTAACGCACTGGCCAGCATCTGAGGCACAACCACTGTAGTGTAACAGATCTCCAGACCAGAGAGGTTGCCCAGGAAGAAGTACATGGGGGTATGGAGGGAATGGTCTGTGCAGGCCACCCAGATGATGGAGACATTACCAAAGATGATTGAGAGATAGAGCAGGAGGAAGAATGTGAAGAGGAGGTGCTGTATCTCAGGAACAATGGAGAATGCCCGGAAGATGAATTCAGAGGCAGTGGATCGGTTGGTTTGGTTTGCAAGTGCCAGGTACATTGCATCTGTCACTATTAAAAAAGGAGCCATGCATTAAAACAGGTTGTTGGTCATGGCTGTTACAGTGTGTACATGATATAGTATGTATGGTACTCAGAACTGAGACATCTACAGTCTTATTTGTCCATTTCTATACATCTGATTTCAACTATAAACCCCTTTAGTTTAGACTATAAACTATATGGGCCAGATTTGTTAAAAAGCGGAGGAGATACAGCATCCCTGAGAGCATGCTCTGAATCCTCAACCCCATGCTGTCATGTTCAGAAGCCCCACCATCCACTGTCCACAGTTGCAGCTTTTGTCTGCAGGGACAAAAGCTGTACCCCTGGTCAGGTTCTTGCCATTATCAGACTGTTGTAACCGTGGACAGCAGGGGGTTCCTTCCCACAGTAGGGTGGGGTTCCGAGTACGCCAACCCAGGATTCAGTGTGTGCTTTTAAGTGTATGCGAGTACAGTGTCCCCAGTTTTTAAAATGTCCAATATCATGTCTACATTCTGAACAAAGCCACCTATTAGTGCCACAGGGAAATGCTTGACAAATAAACAGAAGGTTGCCGGCTCAAATCCTCGCTGGTATTATAGTGGGCAGCAGCGATATAGGAAGATGCTGAAAGGCGTCATGCCATACTGCACGGGAGATGGAAATGGTAAACCCCTCCTGTATTCTACCAAAGAAAAGCACAGGGCTCTGTGGGTGCCAGGAGTTGAAATTGACTTAACGGCACACTTTACCTTCATAGAACACACCAGTGACACGGGTGAAATAGTATGAATAGTACTGTAGTGGCATCCAAGCACCTATCCAGTGTTTTATCTCCCAATGGGCCCTTGGGAAGTTTTTTTCCTTGGGTTCATAGCAGCTTTGTGGGGGACTGTTTCTGTCTGAGAACAAAGGGAAAAGGTTAAATGTACCCTCCACACATGACATTTGGGGCCCCCATAGCTGCTACTTTTCTACTTTTCAACTTTTCTACTAAAAGTAATTTCTACTTTTAATGGGGCCGGGGATGACTAAAAGTCCCAGTTCAGACAACATGTCGACTAGTCTTCTCAAACATATGGGAGGCAATCATGAGTGCATACATCGCCTCTGCTCCAGTGCATCACCTGGATGCCACTCACGTTGGGTGGATGTTTGTTCAAACCACTTTTCAATGTACAGATAAACTACTATTTCTAAAGAAGTATTTCTAAAGAAGTGTTGTTGTTTTTTAAAAGCATTTTAATTGGTTTTAAATGGTTTTAATCGTTTTTGAATGGTTTTTATATTGTTTTTAGCATTGTGTTTGAAGTGTGGGTTTTATGGCCTTTTAAAAAGTTGTTGTACACTGCCCAGAGCCTCTAGATGGGGCAGTTTATAAATGTAATAAATAAATAAAATAAAATAAAATAAATAGTGTTTTGGTGGATGGTTCAGAAGAAACTGCCACCCCCTCATCATTAAGCAATGGTGAGATGGTGTGCCAGAAGGAGGGGAGATTGTCTTCTCTTCCCATGCATTTGATAGGGCCAGCAAATGTATAGACTGAGCCAGCCCAATAATGCATTTAGTGTATACCGATGGCAAGCTACTGAAATCCCCCTTTATTTTCTAAGCAAGCTTGCTGTTTCCTTCCAGGATGTTTCATGTTATCACACAAGTCTGTTTTGCTAAAACAAAACAAAAAAGCCGTGTGTGCGTGTGCGCGCACGCATGCATGTATGTGCATGTGTGCGAACACCAGGGTAAATCAGTAACAAATTCAGTCCAGATATTAGTAACACATTCAGGATGGTACCTCTCATGTTCTAGGCTTGCACAGAGAGGCTGAGGCACTTTTCTAATAAGTTCTAGTCCCCCAAGTGACATTGGTGGCAACAGCCGATTTCCTCACCAGCACTACCAGTGGAGTGGGTCAGGTCACCAGCAGAGGTACCCATGATGTGGATCCCTTACAACAAAAGAACAACTTTAATCTTTACTGTGTCCGGACAATTTTGGATAGTTGTTAATCTTAGAATTTCATTTAAAGAGAGAGAGAGAGAGAGAGAGAGAGAGAGAGAGAGAGAGAGAGAGAGAGTTTTTCAACATAAGCACTCAAGGAACCTTTTAAAAAGCCAGGAGCTTTGCCATGTTAAGTTAGCGTGGCTTTCCCCTTCCTTATTACATTTCCCTGTCCCCATTCAAGAATCAGTCCTTCCGTTTTCATCAAAATACATTTGTTCTCCCTCTCCAGGGCTGGAGCAGGTGGGTCACATGATTTGCACAGAGCCACGCTTCTACTCGTGAGGCAGACCCAACACTACTGGGAATGAACAGATGCACAATCAGTGCTACTGCAGTTTCTCCCATTTCCATGAATGGAAGAAATGGTGGTAGCACTGATTTCACAACCCTTATTCCCAGCTGTGTTGGGGCTGCCTTATGATTCTGCAGTAACTGCACATCAACTCTCTACCACTGTGCATCATGTTAGTCAATATCTCCTTTGAAAAAAGAGGCAAATGTTAATTTTTCCAAAAGCCAGACTCATCTGCCCCAGCTCCCACACACAACAAGATCCATTCATGTAAAGACCCATCTCCCTGATTCATGGGAAGACTGCGGAGATAAGGTTCAAATTCCTGTTAATCCACAAAGTGTACTGAGTGCCCTTGAGCCGACCTGTATGTCTCTGCCCAACCTACCTCACAGGATTTTTTGGTGAGGAAAGCATGTATGCCTCCTAACTTTGTTGGAGAAAGTGTGGGATAACAATATAATAGCAATTTCCCCCCAAAGACGATGTAAATAGAGACAAATGGATTCAATTAACAGGAAGGCTCTCTCTCCCCTACAAGAACATAAGGATGCTTTTACATAATGAGACTTTTAAGTAGCTGATATTTCAACCACATTTGTAGTGCAAATGTAAAACCTGGATGAACCAAAATGCTCTTTTGTATCCTAAGGCCTCCCCTGTTTTACCATCTTCATCAACAATGACTGGGCATCAGACATAATTAGTGAAAGAAAGGCTCAACAATTATTTACGCCTCATATCTCCACAGACCCTAAGACTTGCTTTCCTAGCTTAGGACAAAGTCTACTTAGCTCAGCATTCTGCTTCCAAGAGTCATGTAAGGCCTGCACACTTGAGATTTAACAGTGCTTTGGAATCCAAGCTGTATCTGCCATCATTGATCAGGACTCTAGTCCAGCATTCTGTGGCCAAAAGCTATTGGCCAGATGCCCCAGGAAGCTCACAAGCAGGTCACAAAAGTGATGGCCATCCCTTGTTGTTTATCCCCAGCATCTTTCCCATCCATTGCATGCTGACATGCTGTTATGCTGTTTTTGTATCAGGGCTTCCAGGAGTCTCCTGCAAAGGATAATAAGAGGCTAGGGCATGCTTTAGCATTGTTTTGAATTTGGGGTTGTCTTAATATTTTAATTTTGTTTTGATTTGTGTTGTTTTATTGTGAACTGCCTGGGGACGTGGCTTTTGGGTGGTATATGTTGAATGGATAAATGTGAAAATGCTTATTCATTGGGACTAAACATGGAATCAATGCCCTAGAGCCGGCCAGGACTGTAACGTTCAGCATAGGGAACGTACCTTTTAAAGGTTTTTCAGATTCAGTTGTTGCAATCAATGTGGGGATGTGCTGCTCCTGCACGTGATGTCCTCTGGTTGAAATTCTGGTTCCAAAAAGGTAGGAGTGAGTCAAATCCCAGTGACTGAGTGGAACTGAGAGTAAGTGGAACTGAGTGGAACTGAGAGTAAATCCAGCAGCACTTGAAGGAAGGGTTGGCCTCCTCCTCCACTCATTGCTGTCACAGCTTTCTGTCCAAAGTAGCAAGTGATTCTAGGATAGGTCTGTTTTGCTCACTGGAATCTGGGAAGAGGGTCTGGTTTCTTCTTTTTCCTCTCTTCAAAACAGCAGTGGAATGGAAGCTACATCAGCCATCTATTCCCTGCCACTGTCTTTTCTTCCAGCCAGTCAACGTAGTATATAGCTTATTTCCAAGAGGTATGAATTATTCCCAACAGAGTAGCCAGATATGTGCTGCTTTAAGAGAACATCATTCCCTACTTTAGACTTCTACAGCTGTAAAGATCTTTAAAAACATTCAACTCCCACAGCCCCGGAACTAATGGGAACTGCACAACAAACCTCCCGTCTCAATTGGTCTCCTTTCACAAAGTAGGCAACACAGAGTCTTCACAAGCCCAGCCAAGATATTCTATAACTATAATGCAACACAACAAAATTAACACTTTGTATTAGACCTAATACTTGAACAGCTTCCTGCTATGACATCCCCTGGAATCTCTTTGGCCACCATTCATCCTGCTATGCCCCAACAGTATTTCGAAATCTTGCCCAGTCTCCTGATACACTATCTCTGCATGATTCCATACCATCACCTCACAATAAGAAGCATCTGATAGGTTCACCATGGTTCTCACATATGAAGACTGAATCCAGATCTTGAAATGCTGTTCTATAAAACAATGCCACCCAGGGACATTTTTGGCGTGGAGTGTATATAAGGATCCTGTAACTATAGTCCTGCAACTAAGAAAGCAGGTAACCCTACTTTATAAGTAGAGATCCAAATAACCAGAATTGTTATTAATAAACTTAATTTTTATTCATCTTTAAAGAAATGGAGAGTGACTCTGTCTGTATCTCTCCCCTCCCCCGCACACCTACAACAATGCATTATCAGGAGACCAATATGTATGCAGCTTCTGAGATCCTTTTTATACAGTGACCTTTAAAATGGTGGCAGTTGTGTAAGGTGAAAGTAAGAGGAAAAAGCATGAAATAAACACTAACAAGAGCCGCCCGCCCCCGCCATGACACACTTTCACCAGATCTCTCCAGCAATCAGCAATTATGGCAGCAACGTATGTAGCAAGCATACATACGTTGGAGTGGGACCTGGGATGAAAGGTGAAGATGTGTCCCTGTTGCCCTACCTCCTCATCTTCTTTGAAAAGGCAGGTGGCGGAAAGGGAAGAGCAAGCTCTCAGTTGGTGCGTTCCCTCTCTTTCAGGGGCCCAGGGACATTTCTACCCCCACCCCTTGTTCAGTTATACCTATGTTCCTGATTTACAGTGTTATTAACATCTTGCAGAATTGAGGGGAGTCAAAGATCAGCTGTGACTGAGCTTGATCTTAGATGACACGATTCTAGGATTTCCCCCCCCCCTTCCATATTGCTTCTGAAGATAATTCCACTTCTAGGTCTTCTTCCCACATCAGTCTTGCCATCTGCATTCTCAGTAGATTCAGTCTCTAGGATTTCATAAATACTAGAAACCATTCCTTTCATTCGTGATGTGAAATTTAAGAAGGCTCCCTGGTGCTTTCCAGATGGCAACTTAAAATTGCTTTGCTATATATAGGCTTGGTGTGCGTTCATACAGTCTTGGTTTTGACACCGTCTTGCATACAGGAACAGCAAGGTGTCATTTGCACAACCACAGCCTGTATTCGGATCTTATCTTGAAGTTTCAGATTTAAAGCATTGCATGTGCATTACAAAATAGTAATTGATTTTGTAAGTTCTGAGAACAGTTTGCAGGCTTGCTGGGTTTACTCAGAAGCAAATGATTTAGTTCAATGGGCTTCCTTCCAAGTAAGTGCATAGGAGTGCTGCTGTAGAAGTGTGACTTGCACAAAGGCAGACTATTTTTTTCACATTTTGTTGTTGTTGCAAGAGCCGGGTGCTCATGTGCAAATTGTGGGATGGGGCAGAGGAAGAGCAACCACCAATTAAGGACAGCCACTGATTTCAACCTGCCACCCATTATGAGTGTCAAAAGGTACTGCTCGCCACCCTGGTGGCCGTGTTAGCAGCTACCATGTGCAAGGCTTGGTTGGAGAACACGCCTGTGGCAAACTCCTCCTGAACCTTCTGGAAGCTGGCACCAGCGCACAAATTCACTGTGCAAGGCAGAGGAGAGGGGAAAACCATCAGTCACCCTCCTCTTCTCTCACTCTCTCCTGGGAGGAAGTGGTGTAAAATCCAATGTCAGCTTCCAAATGTTAGGGTTAGCCGTGGGATTTTACACCACTTCCTCCTGCACAGTCTAGAAAGCACCCCTGTTTTAAGAGTAGTTTGAGTGCTTGTTGGCTGCTTGAACAATTAGTGTCAAGATGCAGAATTTAGTGTATTTTCAAGCAGTTAAGATTTTCTCTAATCCATGCACCTAAAATTTATTCTAACATGAACACAAATGTCAGTGAGAGATTTTCCATGGCATCTAAATGATGTCAAGGGATTTTGTGCTATTTCTTGGTGCCATCTGCTGCACATTTGCTGACAATCCATGAAAAAAAAACACTGAAACCAGTTCATTTTCAAAACTAGGGATGGTTTTCAGTGGGATTTTCATGGGTTGTCACTAAACTGTCAGCAGATGGCGCTAAGAAATAACATAACATCACTTGCCGTCACCTGGATCCCATGGGAAATCTCTTGGAGAAAATTGTGTTCATGGTAGAATTAATTGCCATCTAGCAATCCTTTCAATGCGCCTGAGGTTCAGTATTCCTCCAAATGGCTTTCTTTAGAGCCTGCTTGGCATCCTTGTTCCTCAAGCTATAGATAAGAGGGTTCAGCAGCAGAGCGACAAAAGCATATATGAGAGCAAGTTGCTGGTCCTCATCCTCTGAAGAATCTGACTTGGGACGCAGGCAGACAAGGCTGCAGCAACCATACTGTATAAACACCACTGTCAGGTGGGAGGAACAGGTGGAGAAGGCCTGTTGCCGCCCAGATGTGGAGCTGATCCGCAGGATGGCAGCCACAATGTACACGTAAGAGATGCATATCAGAAGGAAAGGAATGGTCAGGACCATGACACCAACACTGAATAGCACGGTCTGGTGGAGATGTGTGTCAGCACATGCCAGCCGCAAGACAGGAGGCACATCGCAGAGGAAATGGTTGATTTGTGGCTGGTGACAGTCAGCTCAGCACTGCACAATCAACTCTAGTGACAGCATAAGACCAAAGATTAATGAGCCAATAACCAGCCATGTGCATACTTTCCACGTGATTATGAGGGGGTAGTGAAGTGGGTGGCAGATGGCTACGTAACGATCATATGCCATGACAGCCAAAAGGAAGCAATCAGTGCTGCCCAGTGCCACAAAGAGGAACATCTGAATGCCACCGTTTGCAAATGGGATTGTTCTGTGGGCATCTAACACACTGGCCAGCATCTGGGGCACAACCACTGTAGTTAACAGATCTCCAGACCAGAGAGGTTGCCCAGGAAGAAGTACATGGGGGTACGGAGGGAATGATCTGTGCAGGCCACCCAGATGATGGAGACATTACCAAAGATGATTGAGAGATAGAGCAGGAGGAAGAATGTGAAGAGGAGGTGCTGTATCTCAGGAACAATGGAGAATGCCTAGAAGATGAATTCGGAGGCAGTGGATTGGTGTATCCAGTTTGTAAGTGCCAGGTACATCACATCTGTCGCTGTAAAAAAGAAGCCATGAGTTAAAACATATTGTTGCTATTCATGGCTGTTTCACTGTGTACATTCTATGGTATGTGTGGTACACAGGGGTGGCTCAGGGTTTTCTAGTGCCTGAGGCGAGATATAAGTGAACTTATTATTAAAACTACAATACTAGAAGCTCAGTTAGAATGTATACCAAGAAGGAGGAAAGGTAATATCAAGTTCAGGAGGATGCCAGCATGGCTAACAACAAGTAGAGTCAGGGAAGCTATAAAAAGGGAAGAAGACTTCCTTCAGAAAATGGAAGTCCTACCCAAATGAAGAGATCAGGAAGGAACATAAACTCTGGAAAAAGAAATGCAAGGAGACAATAAGGGATGCAATAAGAGAGCTTGAGGAGCATATAGCTACTAGAAGTGTCAAGGGGAAAATCAAAAACTTTTTTTAAAATATAGGAAGCAGAAAACCTGCCAGGGAGATGGTTGGACCCTTAGATTATGAGGCTGTGAAAGGGAATATTAAGTAGGATAAGGAGATTTCAGAGAAGCTGAATGAGTTCTTTGCATCTGTCTTCATGGCAGAAGATACTGACCATATACCCTCTCTAGAACTGAACTTTTCAGGTTTAGAGGCTGAAGAACTGGGTCAGTTTGAGGTGATAAGGGAAGATGTTCTAAACCAGGCATCCCCAAACTGCGGCCCTCCAGATGTTGCTGAACTACAACTCCCAGCATCCCTAGCCACAATTTATTGTGGCTGGGTATGCTGGGAGTTGTAGTTCAGCAACATCTGGAGGGCCGCAGTTTGGGGATGCCTGTTCTAAACTATCTTGTTTGAATGGAGGAGTGCAAAGGATGCTGCGTGGGGTGTGTGTGTGTGGTTCTGTCCCACCATAACCCAGGAAGATGTCACGAAGGGTGACCCCGACAAAGCAGTTCCATGCAGTTCCATCTGAAACCCACTGGGTTTCTGGCAGCTTGCTACCAAGCGGGCTAGCCCTCTCATGAGAGGGTCAGTCTACTGGGAATATGGCTGTGCAGTGCTCTGCCTGCAGGAGGGTAATTACCAACCCATGAACTGTGAGCTCATGAGAATAGCCAGCCCACTTGCCCACCAATGAACCCAAGGGGGTCCCGCTTTAGTGCCCCCCAACTCTCTATGGTAAATAATAGAACATGTTCTCCACTACCTTCTTCTCCCCGAATCTCTCTGAAACCTTGCACGTACCTCAGAGGAGTTTGTGACACCCCATGTGCCATAGGCTGGCCTCTTGCACATATGTGGAGTGGGCCAATGGGACGTACATTTACACAAACTAAAAAATCCTGGGTCCACTCTGTCTTTGCGCTGTATGCAGATGAGCAGGTGCAGAGAATCATGGGATAGGGTACTTTCCTCTTCTCCCCCAACCCTTGGGCAGCGGGGTTGACAGCAAGGGCTATCAGTGAGGGTGCACCTGTGCACAGGTATGGATGGCCAGGCAGGGGGATTGTTTCCATGGCAGCTTGGCCACTGTCTCTGGGATCAGGAAAGCAGTTTCGGGGATACCCCTGCCCACTGCTTCCCAATACACAGTAACACAGCACAGCTCTACTTAGAGCACCCACGGCTTGACAATCTAATGAGTGGGTGCAGTCTGCATAGTAGTACCTGTCCTTATTGCAGTACCTGTCCTTATGGTGGTACCTGTCCTTACTGCAGTACCTGGTACCTGTCCTTATTGGTGGTACCTGTCCTTATTGCAGAGGAAGAATTGTTCCACAAACTGGATCAATCCTTGATCCCGCTAGCCCAAGGTTGTAAACACCCAGCCTCCAAAGGGAAATGGCTGGGCCCTACTTCCCCATCCTTTCTTGGTAAAAAATAGAACATAACCCCCCCCCCCCCAAAAAACCTCCCCACTCTCTTCCTCTGTGCAGACCTTCATACACCCAAAGGGCATCCAGATGCTCCATGTGTTATTGCCTGGACATGTGCACAGTGGGGAAGGGAAGACACTGGGACAGACCTTTACACCCAGTCATGATCCTGGGTCTAGGTGCATTGTTGTGCCATATGCAGATCTGCAGGCATGGGGAATCACGGGAGAGGTGAGCCTCTGGTCGCCCTGGGACAGCAGGGCAGCCGTTCTGGAGTGATGGCAATGGTGCACATGGCTGGCAGGGGGCAGGGTTTTGCAGCAGCTTTTCTGTGGTCCCCAAGAAAAGGAAAGTGGTCTCCAGAGTACCCCTCCCTGCGGCTTGCCTGCACACAGCAACCTGGCTCTATTTTGAGCCCCCATGGCCTGACACTCTTGTGAGGGAGGTGTCAGTGGGAGAAGGGGACGTTTTGCCATCTGGCATCATTTCAGATTTGTCCAGGCAATTCTCTCCCCTCCCCTCCAATGGTCCGTCTCAGTTCTCTCCCTTCCTCTCATGATGGTCCTTTCCCTATCATGCCTAACCAGAGTGCCCCGGGTTGGGTGGCCATATCCTTGAAAAAGGATCTCAGTTTACCCAATACTGACCCTGTTCATGATAATTAGTAAGCCTTGATCATGAGTAAGGTCTGGCCCAGCGTGGCGCTGTATACAGATCTCCTGGCATGGGGATTGGTGGGAGAGGGGAGCCCTGGCTTCAAGCTGTCCCAGGACATAGGAACATAGGAAGCTGCCATATACTGAGTCAGACCATTGGTCCATCTAGCTCAGTATTGTCTACACAAACTGGCAGCAGCTTCTCCAAGGTTGCAGACAGGAGTCTCTCTCAGCCCTATCTTGGAGATGCTGCCAGGGAGGGAACTTGGAACCTAGATGCTCTTCCCATAACAGCTCCATCCCCTGAGGGGAATATCTGACAGTGCTCACACTTCTAGTCTCCCATTCATATGCAACCAGGGCTGACCCTGCTTAGCAAAGGGGACAAGTCATGCTTGCTACCACAAGACCAGCTCTCCTCCCTGGGACGGTGGTGTCACCCCAGGGAGGGGCGTGAGCAGGGGTGCACATCCCCACATGTGTGTGCGGGCAGGGCTTGACAGCAGCTTGGTGGCATTGCCAAGACCAAGACAGCACTCACCCAAGTACCCGTCCATGTGGCTTTCCTGCAGAGAGTATCCTCGCTCCCCATAGTCTGCCACTCTCATGAGAGAGCAGTCTGTGGGATAACAGGGTACTTTGCAGCATACATTGAGAGTATCACCTAGTACAGCTAAAAAGCCATCTCGTGCATTTGCAATTAGTCCGCATGGATGGCTCTTCTCATGAGCAAGATTAGGGAGCAAATAACCCCAGCTGGGGAAGGTGGGTTGGATTAGGTGGCAAATAACCCCACCTTGGCCCCCTTCCCCAACCCATCTGTGGGGGGGAAATAGCACTTGTCTGTTCCAGCTTCCCTGCTTGGGTCACCAAACGCAGGTGCTCCTTCTCCCCCCTGGCATTTGCTCCCTGGCGCTGTGATGGGGTGCTCTGCTTGTGTTGCCACTTGGAGTGTTTGTGCTTGTGAACATACATCACTGCTGCTCCCTTCTCGGGGAGCAAAGCACTGAGTGCCCATCCTGTCATCCTGTCCCCTTTCTCTACCGCTTGCCAGGGGAAGGGGAGGAGCAAGGGACAGAGTGGGAAGAGGGGATGCTCCTCTTGAGAGGATAACAAGCCTGCAATAGGATGTGGCGGCATCCTTGTTGCCTGGCAGCTCCATAGCTGCATAGCTGACAGGAGGCGCGGGACTAGTTTTCCGAGAGTCTGCCAGCGAGAAGTGCCGAAATCATGGAGCAGCCGTGTCTTCGGGCAGGTCTGTGCTACCGCCTCTTTGATTTCATTTTGAAAATTGGCACAAAACCGTGGTTATAGCTGCACCAGCAGTTAGATAGAACACTTCCGTGGCAAAACCACCGTTGTCAGTAGCGAACCTTGGAAATAACCGAAGGCTCAAATTGGAGTTTGGCGGGGTTGCTTTTGTCCCATAACTGCTGTTCTGCGCATTCAGGCATAATACAACCTCAGCCACGTTTAACTGTGGTTATCCATTACATCTGAATGAGGCCCTAAAACAGTGTTTGTCCACCTCAGGCTTCTCCCCTCTTTTTGTTTCCTCCACTTAATTTAAACTATACATCCCTTGGATGTATCATTTTTACATTTTGTATAGTACTCCAGTGACACAAAGTATGAAATAGTGCTATCGTACTATTAAAACATCGATTGTGGCATTCAAGTGTCTAATCTGTGCTTTATCATTTCAGTGGTGTGAATGGAAACTTCCTTCCTCAGGTTTATAGCAACTGTATTTTGTCAGGATTTCAATGCAAAAGGGAAAAGTTATATGCCTCCTCCCTGCATGCTGTGATTCTCATCCTGACTGTAACCCTTGCAGTTGCTATTGTAATCAAGAAAAAAAGAGCTCCAGTGGTCAGTTCAGACAAAGTATCCACTGACCTTCTCAAATGCATCAGGGAGGCACATAGGCATGCACATCTTCACCCATTTGGTACACTGTTGCTTAATTATGCAGCAGGGTGCTTTGTCTTAAACCTCTCCTCAACATGTGTATAAAATACAATTTTAAAAGTAATATTTCATCTGTATGTTGGAAAGGTTTGGATGAGTCACCTCTTCCTTGAAATTAAGAGGCAGCATGGTCTGCCTGCTAATGAGGCCCAGTGAGCTGGCAGACTGAGGCAGTGGATTGATGGAGGTGAGAGATTGACCATTAGCCATATTCTCTGCTGACCTGCCACCTGGGGTCGCTTCACCTGGCCTGCCGCCCCCAAAACATGACCTGGTCGTAGTGTGCACATACCAATAGAGTAGCACACAATTGCCCTCACCCTTCTCATTCTGGTCCTGCCTTGCCTTTTCAAAGGGTGAAGGAAGGGAAAGTTGGAGCAGCTGGAAGTGTCTTGACAGACACACGTTGCTAAGAATAAAATGGAGACGGGAACATTTCTTGGAGGGCCCAGGGCAGCAGAATCCCCTTATTTTCCACCCTTGGGGAACCAGCTTCTCTGCCCCCACCCTACCATTTCTCCGTCTAAAGCAGGGCCCAGGACACAGGAATTTTGCAATTAGTACTATCCCAGCCATGAAGGCAAACCATAATTCTCTCGCTTCCTTCTTTAGCAGTGTGCCTCCTAAGAACTTGCTGAGGACCAGGAAAAGAAGCATCAAGCCTCCTTGCGGCCCTTTTTTCTCCAAGTTGGTGTTGCAGGCTGCAGGAAAAAAAATTCTTCAGTCCAGCTGCTCTCAAGCAAAAAAGCACTGTCCTTCTGCTGGCAGTGCAGGCCTACTGAGGCCCCCTGATTGGTAGATGGAGTCCATCAGTCCTGTAAAGCTTTCTTGCCCTCCCTCTGGGCCCTTTCTCCTGTTCCTTTGCAGGCAGTATTACCCCCCTGCTGAAAGTCTTCCTGCCTTATCTTTACAAAAACAAAACAAACAAGCAGTGTGCCTCCTAAGAACTTGCTGAGGACCAGGAAAAGAAGCATCAAGCCTCCTTGCGGCCCTTTTTTCTCCAAGCCTTCAAAGGTCATATCTGGAGCTCTTGATTTGACCATGGCAGGCTCCAACGGGTGGGGGAGTTATGAAAGGAGGCTACTGGCAGCCTCTGCTCCTCACCCTGTGCTCCTTTCAAAGCCTGAAATGGTCCGATTGGGAGGTCCCAAACTGACTCTTGCAGGTTCTAACACAGATGGAGAGGGAGGAGGTGATGAGGAGTCAACTGTTGGCGGGCGGGGGGAGTGGTGAGAGGGGGAAGTGGTGTATACACACTCTGACCACTGTGAGGAGGTGGGGTGGATCACCATTCCACCTGAGGCATTGGGGGATAGGATAGATACTAACACTTTGTCCCAAACCCATACAGTAAAGGTGCATCCAGGCCTACAGTTTCATTCCAGATCATTTTATTCCATTCTCAGTGGCTGGATACTGATACAATTGTCACACATACATACATGCTGGAATTACCAGCTTGACATCCAGACTAAATTACTTCTGAGTAATCCTATTGAAATTAACTAGTCATTTGGAATAATTCCTGAGTAGGACTATTGAGTGGATGTCAGCCACCAACTCTAGATTTCACATTTTTCTTACTAAAAACTGAAAATGAAAGTGCAGGAAAGTACACCCCCCAAATGGCTCTGATTTGAAAAGAAGTTGTGTGTGTGTCCGTGTCCGTCTGTGTATGCGTCCCTCGCTATCAACTTCTTAATGCCTGAACCAATATGAACCAAATCTGGTACAACTGTAGGGACATATAGGGAAAACTCATCAGTGTAGTTTGTGATGATGTCATCTACCCCAATTCAAGATGTTTGAGGTACAAGTGGGCTAACTTGTGAACTGCCTAACTGATTTGAACCAAATTTGCTACTGCTGTAGGGACACATAGGGACACCTCAATGGCATAGTCTGTGATGAGGTCATCTATCCCAGTTCAAGATGGTGGATACATGGATGTTTGAGGTGCAAGTGGGCTAACTTGTGAACTGCCTAACCGATTTGGACCAAATTAAGTCCAGTTGTAGGTATAGTGAAATGAAAGTAGGCAGATTAGTTCTTACTAAAACAACGTGTTACTAGACCTAATAGTTATAAGGTCTACTACTGCTTTTATATTATGAACCCAGATCATGGCCTTCCCATCTGAGGAACAAATGGTAGTTCAGGAGATGAGACAGGGTGGGAAGACCCTGTGACCCTAATCCTAGGTGATCCCACACATATGACCCTGCCCCACAGCAGGAGAACCAAGGGAACCAGAACTAGTACCCCACCACAACCCTAAGATACACCCCTGCCACCTTCTTTTGATTTGGAAAGGTCCTTCAAGGACCTGTCAGTCCAAGTAGAGGTCCCCCAGTGCTGTCAAAGCCAGTGCTTTTAGAAAAGCACTGTTAAATGAGCAAAACTCATTTAAACAATAGAACCTTGCTGAGAGAAGTGGAGAGACCAATCCACTTTACATGGGCAGCAGCTATAAAAACTGACGGTCAGCTTCAGGCATCAACTGGAGCAACATGTTGCTAAACCAGTTCTCTTCTGGTCCTGTTTGGAGCTATCCAAGGTCTTAACTCCTTTCCTTGGAGCTGTTCAAGGTCTGTGTCCCTCCCAGATTTCTGCATTGACAAAATATCTGGCTCACCTTGCAGCAGGATACTATGACATTCTCTGGAAGCGCACTGGCAATCTTCATCATGCAATGCCCCAACAATATTTTGATAACTTGCCAAATTTCCAACCAAAACTTATATTATCCTTGCACTGTCCCTTACCATCAATCTCACTGTAAGAAGCATGTGATAGTTCAGCAAGGTAGTCAGATATCAAGAACAAATCAAGATCTTGAAGTGGACTTCAGGCTGTTTCACAAATCAGTATCATCACTGACACACTATTTGGGATGTCCCATCTAAAATAGGCGTCTTATAAAATGTACGTTTCCCCAGCTATTCTTCTTTCGATTCCCTCAAATACTGCTGGATTATTGATTCCTACATCTATACTTGTACACCACAACTTCTATCAACAGCTACCCACATCTCTTTGACATCTGTTCACATTTCTCTTGCTTGCCGGAAAAATCACTTACTCACATGTGTCCTGCTTTGTATAACTAAAAAATGCCAAAAAATAAAGATCTACATCATTGTTTAAGAAAGGATGGGGGTGGCAAAGAACCACACTAGTTAGCAGTTCTGGCAGACATTTTCTATCATGCTAGTCTGTTAAATCCTGGATGGATGAGCAAAAGCCACCACCTGATCCTTGAATGTGCCTTTTCATGTCAATGCCTGATGGCATCTGTTGAGGTGCCAGTCCAGGTTATTTCAGCAGAATCAGTGCTGATATGCAGCTGTCCATTCCCTCAAAATAGTCTTTGTGTGCGCAGTAAATGTATTAGTCGAGTGGGTGGGGGTGAGAGATAGTGGCAGGGTGGGACTTCCTCCCTGCCTTTGCGGATGTGAGTGCCCATAATGCTGATAATGTCAGAAGAGGGCTCCTGAGATAACACTGGGGACTCTGGGAGGAAGTCCCATTTGCTGAGGGAGAGGAAGCAAACCCTCAATGATTGACAGTAAATTGCATCAGCGACTCCCCCTTCTCCTACCCTCTGAGGGTGAGGAGGAGGAGAAGCTGCTACTCTGTATCCCAGCCACCTCTCTCATTCACCAAGGGAAAGGGTGGGAGGGAGAAGATACCTGCTGGCCCATCCCCTCTACCTCTCCACAACCTACCCACCACTGCTGCACCCAGTGCTCCTCCCCATTCACATAAGTTGGGCTCTAGGAGATGCATGGGAGGGCAGTGCCATTGGGGTGTGTGTGTGTGGCTCACTGCAGGGCTTAGTCCTACCCCACCCCCCAGCAATGTGACTGGTGGCACGTGTGTGTGTGGGGGGGTCCATATTTTTTAAAAAGTCGAATGGACTGAAGATGTTTTCAGGGTCAGTCATCCCTGTTGCTTAACCTCTAAACTGCTGTGGTTATCAGATATCTGTGACTGGTTTCCACTTTCCTTGTCTGCTTCTGAAATGAAAAGGGAGAGGTGTGTGCACATGCCATTGCAACAGGCTCAGATCAGAGGAAGGCAGAGGGCCTCTTCTCTGAGAGGGACTGTTGCACTGTATTTGTACACAGGTCAGAGACTAATGTCCTAAACTCAGTTCGTGCATGCTGACAGGGATAAAATCTTCCCATCTAGGGCCTTTTATATTGATGGTTTTAGATTTTTGCTTCTTAGTCCTAAACATACCCCCCCCCCCCAAAAAAAAACCCCAACCCAGCTCACTTGGCTGACAGAAAGGCAATAGAAAGGCTCTTCCTCACTCTCAAAGAGTTCAGATTGACTCACAGATTGCATTTTTCAGAGGAAGCCTAGCTGGATGACTCATCTCAAACCACAAGCAGAATCCTTCCCACAGTACTGTGCTAAGTCACCTACTTGTGTGCAATAGTGCTCATAACCCATAAGAGTAGCCACCAATTTCAGTAGTTCCCCCACCCTAGCAGCAGTGCTGGCTCTTATCTTTCAAAAATTGTCCTGAAAAGAGAGGGCAGAGGCATGGCCATTGAGGGGCAAAGTACACATACTAAGAAAATGTATCTCCTCTCCAAGAATGAGAAAACTCCTTGTAGTTGAGTCCAGGTAAGTTGTTATCTAGCAGAGCTGCCATGCCCCCTGAAATTCCTGGTTTCACTCAGATTTTAAGCATCTCACCCAGATTGCTTAGCCCACCCAGATTTGCCCAGATTTCAGATTTCTTTCTTTCTTTTTTAAAAAAAGCTAAGCTCTAGCCCTTGTAGAAGCAGAGTTATGGAGCAAAATGTGCAGTCACTATTCTGCTCAAAAATTATTTTCAAGCCAGTTTACATAATATGCAAATTAGGCACCCGGATTTGGAAAGCCAGAATATGGCAACCCTATTTTCTAGTTCTGGGACCAGCTGCTTCTGCACTTGAGGTAGATATTCAGAACTACACCCCCTGCAGGGCTGACTTGGGGTAGTGGGTGCCCCCCACCAATATTTCCTGCTCCCCCTTTCGCAACCCTATCCAGCAGACTGGAACTTTGCAGCAAAGTGTCAGATACAGTCATAGCACAGGCACTTCCCAAGTTACAAACAGCCAACTTACAAACAGCTGACTTACAAAAACTTGTACTTACAAACAAAGCTCCATAATGTATTACATTACGGAAGTCCCCAACTTATAAAAGCCAGTCCACACATACAAAGAAGTTGTCCCTCTTGCGAACTATATGTGTTCCGAGTTATGAACATGACACCTTACAAACACACTTTTGGACCACAACCTATTTGTAAATTGGGGACCTCCGGGATATTATGGTCCTATAACTTGAATTAACTATTTTAAAAGGCCTCTGTTGTTTAAAGAAGTCTAAATCACTCACTGTTCTACTTCAGCACAAGCAGCAGAAGCCAGCCAGGGAGGTAGGAGACTCCTCCAGTCTCCCAAGAGCCAGGCCAACCCCTAGGCTTCCTTCCCGGCCAGGAACTGGGCTGGATGAGACCATGGGGCTGTTCATGGCCTGGGTGAGGTTTCTGGGATTGGGCCTGATCCTGGTGGGACAGCACCACCTAGCCCTGCTTTCAAACTGGATGGTGTGTTTCGCTGGGGCTATGTTTGTCCCCAACGGACACAGAGCTGGGGGTCTAGAGCACCCATTTCCTGGACCTGGGGGGATCCTCTAATGAATCACATGTTTTGCACAGTGCATTGTGGGATCTTTGGAGGCCAGGACACATTGTCCCAGCCTCCGGGACTCTGCGCTGCAAGCATGCAGCGCGTATTGTCTGGGAGTGCGGTCCATGCCCCCAGCAACATTGGAACAGTCGTCTGGGGGTGGGCTGAGAGAACAGCATTTGACTGTCAGAACAAACTGTTGACAATTTCCAATTTAAAGAGTCAAATAGTAAAGTGAAGCACCGTTTCTTTGGTGTTCCGTGGTCCTATTTTTTAGGAGATATATATTCCAGCGTGCCCAGCATGTTTTCTATGTTGTGATATATTTCAGATCATTACCTGGCTGCTGATGTTTACCTTATTATTTTTTCTGCAGTTACAGTACTGCATGGTTATATCTGCAACACAGGAATCTGCTTTATATTGAGTCAGGCCATTGGTCCATCTAGCTCAGTATTGCCTACACAGACTGGCAGCAGTTTCTCCAAGGTGGCAGGCAAAGGTCTCTCTCAGCCCTATCTGGAGGTGTCAGGGAGGGAATTTGGAACCTTCTGCATGCAAGCATGCAGGTATTCTTCCCAGAGCAGCCCTATCCCCCTAAGGAGAATATCTTACACTGCTCACATATGTAGTTTCCCATTCAAATGCAAACTCGGGTGGACCCCACTTAGCAAAGGGGGCAATTCATGCTTGCTACCACAAGACCAGCTCCTTCCCATTATAGTATTATGTGGTTATGTTGCTTCCTCCCTTGATTGCTGGTTTGTGTGCAAGGCAGCCTTTTCTGTGCTCTGATTATTTCTGTGCTGTCAAGCCAGTCCTGAGTGGGAGCCTCTAAAATCATGCAGAGGGTCAGATGTTGGCCAGAAGCAACATCAGTAGATCTAATGATACACATCAGAGCACAAATGTAGCAAACCACTCCTCAACACAAAGGAACAATTGCATGACCAATTTAAAAAGGTAGAATTTATTTCCCAGTGCATGCTGCTCACTCAGCTATGAACAACATGCTGTAGATCTAGGGACTTAACACAGCATGCAAGTGAACAACGAGGGTTAGATTTAAGGAACAAAAGCTATTCACATCAATTGTCAAGAAGCAGCTTGCATGGGTGAGATTCAGCAGATTCACAAAGTAGAGATGGCTGAGTTGGTCTTTCCTTGATGCTCCTAGCATTCAGAGAAGCAAACTTGTGAAGTGCAAGGTTCTGTTGGCATATGATCCCACAGAGGTTACATTAGATATGCAAGGTTGACACTTTCGAATGCTGGGAATGCAATATCGATGATGCAGGTTTATATCAAGTTTGGTGGTTATGCCTGAACGTACTAGTAGCGTAGCCCAGATATGTCATTATATCAGATGATGGGAATAAAGTGGAAACATGGTGCTCTGACAATAATATTCAACTTTTGGATGGAGGATGCCTCCGAAATCTGCAATCTGTTGTTAATAATGGACCTCATTAATCACTCTGGCTTGTTTGTTATTGGGAGGTGGGAAGGGTTTTCTTCCGGTAGTGAAAAAACAGTTATTAAAAGCTCTAGAATAAGCAGATATGGATAAGTTGTTCATGGGAAAAACTTACTTTTAACTAAATGGGCTTCTTTCGAAGCGACACCCTTTTATTTCTTGCAGGAATATAAAATACTTGGCAACTAGAATTCAGTGTGTTTATACCGTTAAAATTTCCTGTTTACAAATAAAAATAAAATTTGAAAAATATATAATTTTGTTGCCAAAAAAGTGCAACATTTTCCAGGAAATGAATATTTTTCATTATTAATTGAAAAATCATGTTTTTATTTCACCAGCTGGAAGTGATCCCAGAATCTAGATTTCAATGAAGGTTAGGCAGGGCAGGCTCCAAGGAGTCCTCCATGGTTTGGCAAAATACTCTCCATGGGCCCCCTCTCTGCATGGATGGACCCTGACAGAATCTCTGCTACCATCATACAAAAGCTGTGTGTGCAGAGGTGGTCTCAGGAATCAGCAGTGGGCCCTTCTGAGGGCCCTGGACAGCTGCCCAATGATGCTGACTCTGAGATTAGGAGGTCATTCACACAATCAAAAACTGTGTTCTATCCAGGTTTGGGAGCTGTGTATGCTCCCAGTTTTCAGTTGTGTGGTAGGAGGAAAACCTGGGTAGCTTATACCTCTAGGTATTATTCAGTTGACCTTAGAAGCTATACATATGGGATATATGATGGAACCAGATACTTTGATTGTCTTAGGTAAGATATTGGATTAGATCCTCAGCTGCAGGGGCATGTCTAGGGTGGGGCAGGTAGGGCAAGTGCCCCGGGCGCCACTTGAAGGGGGGTGACATTTTTTTAAATTAAAAAAATTTAAAAATGGCCACCAAAAACAAAATGGCCATCATGCATGCTCAAATGGCCATGCCAGGCCTCGCAGAGGCCATTTGAGCATGTGTGGCAGCCATTTTGTTTTCAGCGGCCATTAAAAAAAAATTAAATGGCCACCGCACATGCTCAAATGGTCCCTGTGAGGCCCTTAAGGCCAGTGGGGGGAGGGGGAACCTTTGCAGACCCCCTCATGGCCTTTAGGAAGCCCCCCGAGGGGCTACAGGTAAAAAATTGTTTTTTAAAAATTTAATATAATATACGTCACTGTACACATATTCAGATTGGCACTATGTGCAGAGAATCAGGGCTTGTGAATACTGAGCTGAAGCTTATGAGCTAGGATTGTATTCATTTGCTCTTATTTTGCTTCTTGTGATAAGTGAGTTCAATGTGATGTCTTAATAATGTGGCTATTAATAGTAAGTTTGTCTTTGAATCAGTGTGAAGTCCTTAGTATTAAGCCCCACTGGGAGTTTCTTGCTCTCTTTCTCTCATTTTAACTGTCTTTATGAAATACTAGAATATATTCCAAGCAGTGACACAGTTTACTCTGCATATCCTTTAATTATTTTCAGAGTATCTGGGAAAAGTCAAATTCTCCATTTATTTTTAAAACTTATGTAATAGTGATGCTACAATGCATAGTAGAGAATTAGACAGGCACTTCTGTTTAGTTTTCCAAGTACACCTCCACATAGTATTTGGGTATTTCATGAGCCCCAGCATACTGAAATTTGTAGTTTTCCAGCATTTTTTGGTCTGGCTACGTCTGCTACTGAATAGTTTTTGAAATATTAAAAGGTTAACAAGCTTGACTTGTATTTTTGAGCTGATATTATGGTAAAGTTATCTGAAAGATGGGTGTCAGATGTTTGGCCAGGGGGCGCAATTTCAGTGCTTGCCCTAGGCGCTATTTTCCCTAGACATGCCTCTGCTCAGCTGGTATAAGCTGGCAGAGTTATTTGAAATTTAGTGAAGTACAGTGAAATCTAGAGGTCGTTCTCATGACCAATACCGGGATGGAGAGGGCGGGTGTGGGGGGGAGGGCAGGGTGCAACCTACCTTCCCCCAGATGATAGATAGTTGTGCCTTCAGTGCACAAGCCACACACCCAACACAGTCTGCACTGCTGGATTATCTGTGCTGCTCCCAGCCGTGTGGATAAACAGAAGCCCAGACTCATTTTCCCAGCCTCTGAATATCTCACAAGGCACCGTGCTTGTTGGGCGATTCCCCTGATAGATGGGTTCTCTAGGCGCCTGTCTCTGTGTCCTGGCACGATCCCAGCAGCCGGGTTAAGGGCATGATTGATTGTCTGGGGGAAGGTAAGTTGCACCCTGCCTTCCTCGCAACTCGCCCTCCCTGGTATTAGTCGTTACCACCTCTCTGGGTTTTCTGAAGCAGGCTACTGAATTTATGGTAGTGGAGACTAAGCAATATTTTTGGTCCCTGCAGTTCTTACCATCTAATCCTATGCTCATTTACTTGGCAGTAAGTATTTCCAGTGGAACCTTCTCCCTAATAAAGGTGCATAGGATTGAAGCTGTAATCCCTTTCAGGACATCTGTCTTTCCCTTATTGTCCTTCGAGTATAGTTCTTGGGAAGCCTTGAAATTTCCTCACATTTGCCAGTCAAACAAAAAGCTTGCTAAAACAAGAGTGACAAAAGGCCTTGTCATTTTGCTCTTGAAAGATGCCGTTGTGCAGTTGGGTAAGGCAAAAGGCACAGACAAAGTGCTCTGGATGGAACTTGTGTCCCATAGCACTGACACAGCGCCCAACAATGGGCTTCCCACAACCATGGCACACAGTCCCCTGACGATAGTGGAAGTGAAGCTCACAATATGGACGGCCGTCCAATTCGAAGAAGGAGCCATTGGCAAAGCTGCACATACAGTCCTGAAAGCAGAGGAAGACTGTGTCAGGGCACCAAAACATTCCTGAGGCTGACATATGGACAAGCAATTCATTGTCCTGCACTAGGCCAGGACAGTTTTCAAGACCACAACCAGCCAGCTGCTATTTGAAATAAGTCCTGAACATTCAAGATTTTGATTTGTTTGATCAAATATTCATTGAATTCAAATTTGGACATTTCAAATTTGAATTGTATTTTAAAATTCCAGTAACAAGTTCTCAGTTTGGAGATGAATTATTTTTGTAAGTGGAAACTTATATTAAAAAAACAAACACACACACCTGAATTTTGGATTTTAAAATGGAAATCTTATATTGTCTTTTTTGATGTGAAACTGTAGCCCTAACCAAACATTATCTAGTGTGTGAAGCACAGCATCCATGCTTTAGATAATATCTGATTAGCTTTTAGACAGCTGCCAATTCAGTGTGGGTTGCAGAGTATCTAACCGTTTTATCAAAGCTAAAGTGTCAAAACTAATATTTGAATTTTGAAATTAAGATTTTCACAATTCATTTTTAAGCTGAACTTTGCAATTAACATTTTATTAAATATCACTTCAACAGTTTTCAGTTTGAGGGATTTCATGCCACAAAGACTGCAATTCTGCCCACAGCTAGGTCACTTAAATCCTGTTGAAGTCAAAGAGATTTAAGTAACCTAAATGTATGCAGGAAAGTCCTATTTCAGTTCTATAATTCTGGAATTTATGACATTGTCTAAATGGACAAAAGGAGATTTGGCTCAGGAAAAATTGAGCTGTAAACAGCAAGTAGGCTGCGGTACAAAGGAAAAATAATAGACTACTATAACTTTACAACGTTTCATCAAACATTGCTGAAATTTGGCCAGATTATAGCCCACCTCAAATAGATTCCTTAAGATGCAGCTCCCCCTTAATGCAGGCACTTTTGTGGCTGCATAATTCCTGTCCCCATCACCAACTTCTTCAATAAGATTGGATGGACTGTGTACATTTTCAGTCCAGCTATCCATCATGGTCTCAAACAGCCATGGCCTATTCTGTATACTTACTCCACACACAAAGCACTCAGGGTGCCAGACAGCATTCAGTGCTGACAGATACTGGTCCATCACAGGCCGGTCACAGCTTCTGCACTTGGGAGAAAAAATGGCCAGGAAATCCTTCCGACAGTATGGCTTCCCATTCTTCTCATGGAAACCTGTGGAGACAAGTTTGAGAAGGTAACTATGGATTTTTTCACCCATAGTGCAGCATGTGAAATTAAAGATATAATAGCTCTCTCTACTTAGAGAAGATGAAGGGAAGGTATTCTTATTGTACCGTGACATCTCAAACGAATTCAATGTGGCACCTGCAAAAACGCTTGGCACCAAAGCAACATCTATTGCACCCAAATCTTCTATGATAGCTATTAATGCATACCTGTTACATGCCCTTTGCACACACAGCAGTCCTATGTGAGACACCAATTAATAAGTCTCTAGTGGCAATAAATGAAGGTGTGCCATAAGAAGAGAGCCATAAGAAGAGAGTTTCCATGAGAAGTGCAAAATTGCTTCTGTGTTTTTCTTTAGCAAGCCTGTAAAACTTGTGACCCACCAAGCCAAACAGGTGCACCAGCCACCTATCAGAACCTAGCAGGGCTTTGATAGACTTCCTCTTATAGCTACCTGCTTAGGACTGGCAAAATTGGGTCTGGCAAACATCTGGCAAGCCACAAGAAATGGTTGGTGAGCTGCACACAGCCTATGGGTCAGAAGTTGTGCATCTCTGTTTCCTGGAGAGTCTGTTGTGAGCCTCATTTCTCAGTGTGTGAAGCAAGTTGCACTAATTAGGTCAAAGAAAAGGAAGACATCAGCACAGAAGCAAAGCACAGAGGAAGCCTCAAAAGGGACACTAATGGTTGGAAATGGAGTTCCAGTGCATCGAATTTTTGCATCAACTATCCTAATGACCACTAGGGGCATTGGGAGTAGACATAGTTAGTGAAGGTCTCCTTACCTGTCCCTGATTTGCCTCTACTCTATGACCCCTGCCTTGACTCCTCAGGTACTTCCTGTAGTGAGTCAGTCCTCTTCCTTTCCTCCTAGAGAGAAGATGGAAACATCTTTCTCTCTCCCTAAAGTAAAGTTGTGCTGTTGAGTCGGTGTCGACTCCTGGCAACCACAAAGCCATGTGGCTTTCTTTTGTAGCACACAGGAGGGGTTTACCATTGCCATCTCCTGCGCAGTATGAGATGAAGCCTTTAGCATCTTCCTATATCGCTGCTGCCCAATAGAGGTGTTTCCCATAGTCTGGGAAACACACCAGCGGGGATTCAAACCAGCAACCTCTTGCTCCCTAGGCAAGTTACTTTACCGCTGCACTATTAGGTGGCTCTTCTCTCTCCCTACCTATCCATTATGTAGCTGATAGATAGGACTAGGTCTTTCCTATCTCAAATGTACTTCACCAATAAACCTATTTAGTTTAGACTATACAACAATCTCCATGCGTGTTCTTTCAATAATTGCAACAACTAAACTCAGCACTCTACTCTGTAACTGGGTAGCTTCTTTTTGCGCTTTGCTAAATAATCACACACCTCAACACTGATCACAGTTGATTAAGGTCCACCAGGGTTTGAGTCAAATGATTCTTTAGGGGCATGTGAACCTGTTTCATCAAGATATCTAAAGCAATTCTTCATGTTATCTCCTACAGTAAAAGTCTGCCCTGGGCTACACATGCTGCAGAAGAGATAATAGAATCTTGGGGTGGTAGAGTGAATTGCACTACTTGAGACTGCTGGTGAGGGATGCCATTCTGAATGCTTTGCCATATAAAAGAAGACTCCTCGCAAGAAAAGAAAAGAAAAGCTAAGCAGGGAGAAAGCTTCATGCCCAGCTTGTTCCCAGTGGTGCTAAGTTTCCTCTTGCAGGGTTCCTCCTCCCTCCGCTATACAGGAGCATTCAAATATATGATCCCTCCACCTGAAGTAAGAAGTACACCATTCTACTCTGCCACCTTAGAACTCCACTACCTCATTCCCACCAGAGAGACAGAGCTTTTCTTTCTTTCTTTCTTTCTTTCTTTCTTTCTTTCTTTCTTTCTTTCTTTCTTTCTTTCTTTCTTTCTGCTGATGCACCATCTTCTTTCAAGATGGTGGTCACTCAAAATATAGGCAACATCCCTTTTATTACTTGTGTTTATAGTCGGAAACAAACCAAATTCACAGCTCATGGTACTCTGGGAGGGGGTCCTAAGTAGGAGCCATCCTGTTAAAAGAAGCAGAAAGTAGGCTCACTTAGTTTAACTTAGAACTTAGAACTGTTCGTTGGTCCTACCAATGGCTATAGGCCACTTCCAGCTTCAGAGGCAAGCTGCTAAATACCAGTTGCATGCCCTCACCTCTTGCCTGTGGGCTTCTCAGAGGCATCTAGTGGGGCACTGTGTGAAACAAGATGCTGGACTGGATGGACCTTGGGCCTGATCCAGCAGGGCTGTTCTTATGTTGTTAACCATGGCCTGCCTTTTTCCACCTGTTGTTTATCTTTGCTTATGTTACCTCTCCTTAGCAGTTAATTATCCCTGCTCCCCAAGCCTCCCTGCTTCCCCTGTCCCAAACCTCTAAAGACAAAGAGAAATGGAAGGAGATAAAATCAGCATAGAATAAAAGAGGAGAAAGATGGTTTGTAGTTCTGTGATCAAGATCCCTCAAGGTGATCTGCCTGGCTTTTGGTTTGTCTTTGGAACAGTAGTCCACTTGGGCTCAAATCTATTTTTTTCTGGACTTAAGTAGGTTCATTATTACAACTCCAGTTGTAGTCAGTCAGATTTACACACACACACACACACACACACACACACACACACACACAAACACACACCCCGCCCAAGCAAATGTAATTGCTGTGGCAGATCAAATTGCTCACACTGGTTAAGTCGCTAGGCTCATTCATATTGATTCAGAGAATAATCTAGAACATTCATGAGTTGGTCACAACACAGCTTTGCTGAACTCCAGTGACAGAACTTTTCTTGAGGGACAACCCATGATTGCACAAAGCAGTTTTCTGCACTGGAACCTGAGCCACCACACCAAGGATTATGAAACTATTGCTAATGTGTGCAAGTCTCTGAAAGTTGCTTCTTCTGGCATGATGAAGCAATCAAAGGGGGAAGCAGTTCTCATGAGGAATTGTCCCTGATGACAAAGAGCGGTTGCCATGAGTTGGCATAAGAAGCCAGCTCATTTGGAGACCAGGGAGGATGTGGACTCAACTCACTCACAACATTTTCTGCACTAGTTATAATGAGCAGTTTGGGGACAGGAACTCACCACTAAGTGCTCCGTGATTCACTGGGGGGCCAATTACTGGAGCTGGGCTCTTGGGAGCACATTAGTGCCGGTCTGGGATCAAAGTCCCATGGTGGGCATGAGCATGTTTATGCTCTTCTAACAGTTATCCGCAAAAAGGGGAAATAATAAGTCCCTGTGACATGCCATCCACTAGCAAAGACTGAAACACATACACACCTCTCTCTCTCTCTCTCTCTCTCTCTCTCTCTCTCTCTCTCTCTCACACACACACACACACACACACACCTATTTCCAGGAGACAAAGAGCGGGATGGCCTTCAAGAATAACTGATGCTAAAGTCCACAGGTACATAGGAACATAGGAAGCTGCCATATACTGAGTCAGATCATTGGTCTATCTAGTATTGTCTTCACAGACTGGCAGCGGCTTCTCCAAGGTTGCAGGCAGGAATCTCTCTCAGGCCTATCTTGGAGAAGCCAGGGAGGGAACTTGGAACCTTCTGCTCTTCCCAGAGCGACTTCATCCCCTGAGGGGAATATCTTGCAGTGCTCACACATCAAGTCTCCCATTCAGATGCAACCAGGGTGGACAAGTCATCCTTGCTACAAGACCAGCTCTCCTCTCCATAGAAAAGGAGAGTAGAAAGGGGTCTTCACAGCTACTAGAGTAACTCCAAGAACAAATGGGTAAGCTTGGCAGGGGAGATTCCCAATGCTTTCGCCAGCAGTGATCAAATGGTCTCTCATATAGCAGAGGTTAGAAAGAATCGTGTGTTGGACGCCTCACCAAATGGATCACCACCTCATAAGCCTGACAGTGTGCCTTATAATAGGTCAGTGTGAGCAAAGTAAAAATCATTCATGTTTTTCAGCCTCAAATCTTGACAAAGTAGTTGTGATGCTGCCATCCCCACCTCTATGGCCACCTCAGCATGTTTGCTTAGTGCTCCTGGATAGGTGATTGTGTTGCTCCTGCTTTCAGCTATGCCCCTGGGCTAAGATCAGGCTTTGGTGTCCATGTAAAAACCAGGGGCATGAGCCAGCCCAAGTTAAGCATTCCTCATTGGTTTCAATGGGACAGTCGAACAACTTCCTCATTGATATCAGTGGGACCTAGAAATACTAGATTGTACCCCAGACAGTTGTCTCTATTACTCTGTTGAGCCAAGAGCATAGGAATGCATCAGGTTTTACAAATGTCTCCATATATAGCTATGCCCTCAGCTCATATTTAGTACAGCATATGAACACACACACACACACACGAGATTAAAAGCCCTGGGGATAACATTATGTCAGAGCTGGCCTTGGATTAATCTCTCCACTCACCTGCTGAATCACCACCTAATGAAACAACTATTTCCATCCAGCAGATTTTGTAGAGCTGGAAGGAGAGCCATGGTCTAAAATGGCAGGTAAAGGGTGAAATGGCAAGTTCCAGGACAAGTTCATAGAGTTATGTATGGCACATGCAAGCACGTACAAAGGCAAGGCAAGGGCCAGGGATTCAGGGAGGTAAAGGACGCACCATCATTGCCGAAGACCTTCCCACAATGAGCACAAAAGAAATGCTCTGGGTGCCAGGTCTGGTCCATAGCAGTTAGAATTTTCTGAAAAAAGAAGAAGAAAAGGTTATTGGATTGTAACAGTGATATTAAAAGTGCAAAGACAGGTGGTAAGGCAGAATGGAGCAGAGAGTGGACCTATGTCCTGGTTTGTCCCTGCTCTCTGTTGGAACTTTCTCCAAAGGAAGTTGATAGCCAGAAGACAAGGCCAATAATACGTACCTCATGGATGGGTGCAGTACAGTAAGCACAACGGGGGGTGAAGAGCTGATGGTAGTCTTCCTGGCAGTAGGCCTTGCTGTCCCGCTCAAAGAAGGGGGAGGAACCCACTTCCTTTCCACAGTGAGCACAGGTGAAATGTTCTGGATGCCACGTCTTTCCCAGTGCTGTAACTACCTAGAAACCAGAAAACCCAAGGGCTTTACAGAAAGCTCAGTTCAGAGACACACTTTTCTTTCCAGTAGAAGGTCTGCAACAGAAACCAGATGTCCTCAAAGGGCCGTGTTTCTAATGAGGGCTCCCTCCCATTTAGTTCAGACACCGCTGAACAGAGAGGTCAAAACCCCTCAGCAGTCTGTGACAGATATCATAGGGACAGTTTGCATGAAGAGATAACCCTGACTTCCTCCCGGGGGCCAAACTAAATACTCCCCAAAGCAGGAATTTGTTTTGACCTGTGACTAACCGGCAGTTGTTCACTGCAACCCCTGTGGGACCAAGAACCACTAAAAAGCTGTTTTCATGGTCCACACTTCTCACCTTTCCAGCAATGGGTTTGTGGCAGAAAGCACAGTCACCCTTCGACACAGTAGCAACACCAAGATCTTGCATCTCCTGAGTCAGGCCCTCCAGCATGCTGTCCAGAGTGCCAATGGTAATATATTCCTCTGATGGCGGCAATCCTGTACTTTTCGCCCCATCTGAGACCTGCAGAAAAGCAAATGACTTGAGCATGAGAACTTTCAGCATTCTGTACCTGCCACAATCTCTCTTTCCTCTCCTCTTCTCCCCCTGTCCATTAGAAACATAGCTGTTTCTATATACCAGAAAGGAAGAAGCACCAGGCCTGAGACTATATCTTATCCTTTTCCCTCCTGAAACACAAGGTGCATAAAATGCACCTTATTTTCAGGATCCAGGTGATGTTTAAAAAGATCCTTTATCCCGCTACCCCTTGTTTTCTCTCATTTTCCATTTCGGAGCTGCTCCTTGGGCTCTTTGTAAGCACTTGCATGTTTCAGTACACTCCTCCCCCAATTTTTACTTCAGGTCATTCTTCATGGCATTCCCTATATTTCTAAGAAACATTTTTGGAATCTGTCAGGCCTTCTCTCTCTCTCTCTCTCTCTCTTTAATCCCTCCCTCATGTTGGAAGTGAAGGACTCTGCGCTGTCTCATGCCTCAATGACAGAGGGGGACAGACTAGTGAGTCAGAGGGCTAGAGGGGTCAGGACATTGGTCATTCCTCCCCTCTACTGTTCTGATACTATCCCTTTGATATGTAGATTTCTACTTTCAGGGACTTCCTTCCTTCCTCCCTCCCTCCCTTCTCCCTAACACACACACACACACACTCACCTCTCTCCCTGCACCATGTGTGCAGGGATGCAGACAGCATTTCTCTGCATCCAGCTAGCTAGCTAGATTAGAGACTCTATCTCTCCACTTTCCTATCTAGAATGGAGTTCTCCAATAAAGACTCCTTATATTGATTTGAAACTATGAACTGGCTCCAAGTTTCTTTTGCTCTCAGCAAACACACATGCCTGGGCAGACTCCACTGTGTTTTGCCTCTGTGCACTCTGCTGTAATAGAAGGGTATCTCTTACCAGAGAGAATTCCCAACCCCTCAAAAACTGCTTCTGCAAAACTTTTCTTGAGGTTTCCTGAACCACTATGCAGAGACCTGTTCCGTGTTTGCCCATTTACTATTCCTTGCCCTACATCCAGTGGCCCTTGGGGAAAAGAACTCCCCAGGGAGTTACACATGAACCTCTCTCTCTCTCTCTCTCTCTCTCTCTCTCTCTCTCTCTCACACACACACACACACACACACCAGGCCTGTAATCCCTAGTGCCTCTAATGCTCTCTAGCTCCCACCCTCCATATCCCTGCCTGTTCCACAGTCACAGTACTTGAGAAAAATATTTACGAGGGCAAAGAAAGAACAAAGAAGTTTTTTGGGGGGGAGGGGAGTTCTGTCCCACAGGCAAAGGAAAGACCAAAACAGCTTCTGTCTGCTGACAGTCATATCTCCCGGTGGCCAGACCCAACAGGAAGCAGCTGCGTGCTTCCCCACTGCACTTGCCTGCTAAGACACTCCCCTGGACAGGCAGGCCTAGGCATCCTTCATCTTCTCCTGTCCCCTCACAATCTTTGCCAGTTCTTTTTACCTTTAGTAAATTCTACCCTCTCCCTTCTTTTTTCTCCTGACCATGCTACTTTTATGTATGATGTAAGCTCCCTGGGTAGGAGTATGGCATTTCTCCACTAATTTGCAATATCAAACCCATGATGTAATATCGATGCAGTCATGTCATATTGTGCTTTCTCTTGCATTTTGCTACAGTCCAGCCTTTCAGTCTGCACGACGTTTTTACTGTTCCTTCAACACAGAAGTCCTTGGGGCCAGTGTATCCATGATTCACCTTGGTCTGCATTGTTCCCAAAGAAGCCAAGAGGTCATCCAGCTGTTGAGCAGCTGAGGTAGAAGGAGCTGAGATCAGTGGCTGTGGAGGTGGCACCTTGCTGCAGAGGAGGAGACAAAGCCACATTTATGAATGGGGAAGGGAAAGGAAATCTTGAAACCTAGCAAGAACTATGTTCCCAGCTCCCATCCTTAACCCCTTCTGCATGTCACAAAGCCCAATCTCCACTACTCACTGACCCTGATTGGCCTCAGGAACTTACCTCAGACTGTGCTGCAAGCAAGCAAGCAAGCAAGCAAGTCCCTATATCTTCACTTGGTCTCAGGTGCATGGATTGGGGAGGGGTGGAGCTCAGAGTACATGCTTTCCATGCAGAAAGCCCCAAATTCACTCACCCCCCCCCCAGGAAGGGTGAAGAAACTCTTTCTGAAACCATGGAGAGCTGCTGCCAATCAGTGCAGACATTTCTGAACTGGATGAACCAACAGTCTGACACAGCAGAAGGCAGTTTCCTCTGAGTCAATGGAACTGCACCACACAAGAAGCTACACGACAACTTTGCAAGCCTCCACCACGCCCTGGAACAGAAGCTCAGTGTGAGCGTCACAGCCCACACAGTGGGATGTTGCACAAATCTCATGCAACAGGATGCCTCTTCTTCATGTACAATTAGCTTAGTGCGAGTGTGACAAATTGTCACATGCAGCGTCAGAAGTTTCCCTTAGGCTCAAAGTGCACATTCAGGTCAAACATACAATTTTGGTTCCTGTATTAATTTGGCCCTTATAAAGGGATTGTTCTGACAGGAACCAAAGAGGTGTTCTGACAATAGGAAGAAGATCAAATTGTAACAAATCTGATCTGACACCTCTTCCTTGGCGGCATTCATTCTTCTAAAGGCAATTTAAGACCTTCACCAGGCTCCGTACTAGCATACGACTCGCTTTATGGATGACAATTAAGCTAGGTTGTTCTTTCCAAGAACAGGTTATGCCTACTTGGAATTCAGAATTATATATATATTTTTTTGTTTTTGCTTATTTTAATTATTTATACTCTGCTTGTAGCTATAAGGCAAAAGGTTGAATCACAAGGGTTCTTGGAAACAGAGAATGAGTAATGTCTAGCCCAAGGTATACGTAAAATCAGGCTTAAGACTGTGCAACATTATTTTGAGAGTATTCCAGCTGTTTAAAATGCCAACATAGTTCCCTGTTCTGAAAAAGAATAGAAAAAGCCCATACTATACTTAAAGGAATCAATTTGTCCCTATTAGAGTTGCAAAAGAGCCATGATTTGGGACATTTCAGTCTGCAGTATGGATAAATAAGATAAAATCAATATTCAAAATCAATAGACCTTAACTGAAGACAAATCAAAGTTTTTAAAAAGTATTCTTGCCACACACACACACACACACAAAAGAGTTCTTGCAAGTGGACCTATACCACTTGCTGGAATTGTTGATCATCCCCACCCACCTATGGGGGTGTATTTGTCGTCCAACAGGCCTTTCCCCTCTCTAGGTTCAACTGGATGTTCCAAACATCTAATTAGCCCAGATTTCCAGCATGTTATAATCAGACTATCAGAATCAGGTTAGAATTTAACAAAGTTTTCTGAGACTTTGAAGCACACCCATCACAAGATCACAGTGAGTGACAGGCTATTTAATGTCTTATTTAAAAAAATAAAAGATTAGTACTGGGAAATCTGAAAGTTATAAATGAATAGGAAAGATGATGGTGACAGTTCTAATGATAAAAAGTAATTTATTAACTAGAACAAGAAGAGATTTAAGATAAGAGATATGGTTATTAGTTTGATAGAAATGTAGAGGTTACACCCAGAGAACAAGAAAGAGGTTGTCATTTTAGAATATCAGAGATAAGATTACGGGATTGTGAGCCCTTTCTCAAGATCGGTGAGAAAGGGCTCAAGAGAGAGTGGGGAGGAACGAGTGGTCGTCCCTGCAGACAACCAAGTAGGTCATCCTCTGCGCACCTCCCACACGGGCAGCCCAGCTTGGAGTTGCACGGAGCAGGGCAGAGGGATCTGGGGCCGGAACTTGTTGTTCTGGCCTCCGGGCATCCCACAATGCAACATATGGCACGTGGGTTGCATTGGGGATTCCCCTGTCAGACGGCTGCTCTATGTCTCTGTAGCTCCTCGGGCTGAACTCAGCCTGAGGAGACACACGATATCTCTGGTAGCTGAGGTAAGAGTACGAGTGCAATTTTAGCCTCGGCTAACAGTTGGGTTAGTTAAAAGGGTTAGGTAGGCGGGAAGCGGAGGGATCCACCAGGGATCCGCTGCCCTAAGCAGGGTTAAGCTGGTTGTGAGAACAGCCTCCTCGTTTCAGTTTGTCACACTAAGCTAGCCCTGTGTGTTTGGTTTCATTGGATGGACAGATAGCTTGAGGAGTCACTCCTCAAAGTGGCTACTTGGCCTCTGTCCTGCCTCCCTGATGGACAAAGACTACACAGATTCTTAGAAATTCCCTGGCTGAGGAATGTGAAAGCTTCAGTCACTTTACAGTACTGACAGGTGACAAGGGCTAACTTTGGTTTGGTCCTCTTCTTGAACCAATGATTGATTTCAAAGATGGTCATCGGTTGACTTAAACACGCTGACCCAATTCTGTGTTTTACCCCTCCTTTGGGTCATTATATCAGCTGCAGTTGTGAGCTTGGCCTACCTGCTACTGAAGCAAGCTTTATATGGGTTACGTTTGTAGAAGCTTTTCTTAATATGTTTCATCCTTCTATGTCTTTCATATTCAGACTTACTTCAACAGCAAAACTATTATAAATAATAGTATCATCTAAATATTTTCAGCAAAACTGACTTATTGCCCAAGGCAATATATGGTTGCTCCTGAACTGGACACGACAAAACAGAATTAGAATCTGAAAATATGCTTGTTTACATCTGAGAAATAGTCCACTGACTTGGCAACAATAAACTACCTTTAGTCGGAGAGGCAATGAACCTTGCAGCTGCAGAATAAAAACAAAACACCACATCAGAAGAACGAAGGGTTGAAATATCTCGGTCCCCTCGTGACTGGAAACAGTATGGGGTTTTTTTAAAGTCATGCTTTTCTGTTTTGTGTTCTAGGCACTTCCTGCTGGCATGCTCTATGACATAAATCTTGCACATTCTAAGATGGAATAATATTACTTGAGAATTGCAATATGCTTGTATTTTAAATGTGGGAATCAGTGACCATGTCTAATAGCCCTTGCCTTAATACTAAATGAATCCATCCGTCCATCCATCCATCAATATAAAACAGCAACAGATAACAAGTCATACATATTTGCTTGAGGTCTGCAGAAGACTTCATTCAGAAAACACAGGGGCAGTGTGACAAAAGCTCTACTTTGTGTTCCTTCTGTAGCATTTACCTGTAAATATCTGCAGGATCATCATCTTCATGGTGCTGTGTGCCGTGTGGTGGTTGCACCTGAGAATGCACATAGAGTTGTTAATGTTTGTTGTTTTACTTTTAATTTTTTTTTTTTGTTTTACTGGTTTGACCATTTCAGACTTTTACTTGTATGCTGCTTTGAGAGGGTTTCATAGAAAAGTGTCCTATTCATGCAAGTCTTTTGGGGGAGACAATGGCTGACACGATGAGGAAAATTGCTCAAGGTAATCCAGTTGGAATTAAAAGGACAATTTAGGCAATACCTAACTGGTCCTTTTAATTTCAATGGGACTACTTTGATTTTCCTTATCATGTCAGCCAATGTTCTTATCTAAATGGATGGACTGATAGGTAAGAACATTAGCTGGCATCCAGACTAATGCAGCAAGAGAAGCAGGAGCAGCTCACCATTTCTGATGGTGCATCTCAGTTAGAAACTTAATTAATTGATTCAGGATAATAACCAGTATAGGAAAGCAGCATGGTTTTGGGCAGACAGTGGATGACATCTAGACTAATTCAGGACTTGCATTGCTAATGCTGTGCTGGTGCTTGGGTGGGGATGGGGCAATTCTCATCAGATCTCCCCTTTGCTCTGAAGCTGTAGCAGATTAAAGCTTTTGTCTCAGAGCAGCTCACATGATCGGGGAAAATGCTGAATCATCCCTGGTGAGCTGCCTGAGTGGGCTCATAAAACTATATGTATTATAGTTTCACAAAACTATCAAACTATTCTGTATTACCAATAGATTCAAAATGCCACCAAGCACCCTAAAACTTACAGAGAACCAGACCAGTGGATTGGGTGCTGTAATCCAAGGTCCCTCTGTAACTGGATATTGGACAAATACCAAAAAACCTTGCATGTGTATGCTTACACAGGATGAGGAAAACCTATAGCTGCTCTGCTCCTGAGGATGTGTTTGCACTGGAGAAATCCCCCTTCTTCTACTGAGTTAAAAACTCACTCTGAGAGGGTTGTAAAAAGTAAAAAACAAACAAACCAGAAAAACAGAAAAAGAAAACTTTTATTCAAAAGGCTACAAAAATAGGTTGTCTCAAGCTTCAATAATAGGTTGCATTTAAGAACGCTTAAATGATTACAGAGTTTTTTCAATTGTTACAGACTGGTTCCATCTGAGGCTGTCTCAGCTTTTAGAAACAGTTAAAAATACTTAGGAAGTTACAAAAATAGGTTGTCTTTATGCATGCTTAAATGTTTACAGAAGCTATTGCAATGCCCTAGGTGTGTTGAGCATAGGCTAGTGTTACTTATTTCAATTACGTTGCAGGCAAACAATAATAGAACAGTATCAGGAATATGCAAAAGCACACACATACAAAGAAATGTAAGTTCCTAACACACAGTCTGACTAAACAAACTGTTCCCTATGCTGAATTCCCTTTTCCTTGAACTCACCCAATTCCTGATGAGAATCAAGCTTCATGCAAGCCTTTCTTTCAAGAATCTACAGAGTTATTCCATGAGAGAAACCTCCATGCTGCCTTCAACCATGAGGGAGCAAAAGTCCATTGCCCCTCACTAAGCCTTTCTGCATGGCTGCACTTCTCTCCAACAAAGACCTCCCTTCTTGTCCCCAGAATTTCCAGCAACCACTTTCAAGGTCCCACCCACCTTGTGTACTGATTGGCTGCCCTGGAGTCCACCCTAGTGGGCTGCCCTAGTCCTTGTCAGTCTAGACAAGGTTTAACTTCCTGTTATCTCTTTAGAGGGAGGGCAGGCCGTTCATTACAGAAGCCTACTGTGCCTGCTCAAAATATGTCCCTGAGGGCTGCACAACCCGCAGGGACATGTTTTTGGCAGCAACAGTGGGCTTCAAAGTCAAGAGAAGAATGATGAAACCACCCCTTTCTCCATAGTACCAGTACTGCATTAATCTGGATGTCAGCTATTGGGTGCTGCTTTCCAATACTGGAAATTATCCTGCATCAGTAGCCTTGGATGACCAAGGACCAGAACAAATTTGCACATAATTCATCTTGAGGACCCTCTGCCTCCCATAACCTTCAATATGCTAAAGAAATAGACAGCCGAAGGAAAATACCGTTTTGGCTTGAGGAATTGGTTTCTTGTTCTGGATGGCTCTGGACTCTGCTGCCGCTGCCGCTGCCGCCTCTGGTTTCCCCTTGCTGTCACGGTCCAGAAGAAAGGAAACCTTTTTGGGTTCTGGGTCACTCACATCCAAACTTGCTGAAGTTTGTTCCAGTTCTGCCAGCAAAGCATCTGAAGAAGACCATTATGTTTTGAATCCTATTGTTCCCTTTGTCCCACCCCAATTTTGTTTCTACCCTGCTCTTTGAGACATCCCATCTGATTGTGAGTACTTTGGCAACAGGGTTCCATTGCCTTTATCAAATAAATTGCTGGTCCTTCTGATCATCCATGTTGGAGTAAGCCAAAGTGGCGGGAAAGGCCCTTGGCATTGCAGGCTGCTCCAAGCACAGGGGTGAGGGAAAGCCCTCCATGCCCCTCCCCCTGAAGGAGGGGGGCAAAAAAGGGGTGAATTGCTTTACCTATTCCTTGATTATACTGGGTATCCCAGAGTGGGTATACCTCATAAAGGGCAGGAGGGCACACTGCTCTGTAAGACAAGTATGACTAAGAACTGGAAATCCCAAACTGGCTTTTTTAGAGAGTGTGCCAAGACTGTGAGATAAAGGAGGCTACACAAATATAGGATCTCTATTATCAAGATCCCAAGTGTGAGCATGGATATGACACATCCTACATAAAGGGTGCCATCCAGTCAAACATTTTAAAACCTAATTGACTTCAATGGAAGAAGAGAGCAAACTCTAGCCCAGAGTTTCCCAGCCTTGGGTCCCCAGATGTTGCCAGACTACAGAGCCCAGCAATGGCCTTTGGCCCTTGTGGCTGGAGATGATGAGGGTTGTTGCCCAACAGTACCTGCAGACGTGAGGCTGGGAAGCCCTGCTCTAGCCCACTGGAAGCCATGAGGGAAGATGTTGTGCTTTGACTGGATGATAGGCACCCGCCGCCATTTAACCCTCCACATCCCAGAGCAGGGCTGAGCAAACCTGGCTCTCCAGAGTTGTGGTTGAATTGCAACTCTTATCACTCCCAGCTGCCATTTAGTTACAGCCCTTTCCTAGAAAATACCAAGCAGTGGCTGACCTCCAGGCTAATGCTGCACAAGTGCAGTGGACAAACATGCACCCCCGCGACACGAGAAGGTCATGTCGTTGAGCGGACGATGCTCAGAGTTGCTCAGCCCCTTGGCGCTCTTGGTCTTCTAGTGTAAGTGCTCCACTCCACTTCTGCAGCTCAGATCACTGAGAGCTTTGCATCCTTCCCTGCAACATGTGTGTGGATTGAGGATGAGATTCACAGCCGGAGGGGAGCAACAGTTTGTGCAGGCTCACCCTGTGGCACTGGTGCAAGCCTAGGCTGGACTGCAAGCCCTTGGCTTGGCTGAACCAGTTAGCCCAACATCCTTGCACTAGGGCGCCGTTAGCCTGGATGTCAGCCAATTTGTCTAGGAGCTCCGGGCAGGGGGGTGCCTCTGGGCAATGCCCCAGGTCTATTCCGAGATCTCTTCCATGCAGTCCTCAGAGCCAGAGGCGCTAGTTATTTGGGTTTTGAGCTAATGCTGTCTTGAAGGCTACAGGCCGACTGCTCTATCTACTCCACAGGGATATTTTAGTGGCATGCTTTTGTCCAAACTTTAAATAATATTTCTAATTTTAAAATAATTGCCTCTTGCCCTGAGCTGAAGGGATGAGGTAAGGCAGAAGGGGAATGTCAGTATGTACTCTCTACTTTACATCTTCCTTTACTACAAGGTGTCTATGCAATTGCCTCGCAGCCATCCTTGGGCCATGCAAGTCACCTTCTTCTCTGGCATTTGTCCGTACATTTGCTGCCCAGAATCAGGGCTAGCCTTGGGGTGGGTGAGCTGAGCAATCACCCTTGGTGGCTTGCAGTTTGTTTAGTGTACTATCTGTGGTGAGCTGGGGAGGGATAGAAGGGGGGCAACCCTGATATATGAACCATTGGGGTGGGTACTCCTTACTCAAATTGCTATTTACCCTAAGACTGGCACTGTCCAGGGTCTATCTCACATTAACTCCCCCCCCCACAAGATGCAATTAATGCTTGTCTGCCCCCCCTCCCACCCAGGTTCCTTGTAACAGGGATTCCCAGATGTTGTTGACTACAATTCCCAGCATCCCCAGCTACAATGGCCTTTGGCTAGGTATTGTAGGAGTTGTAATCAACAACATCTGGGAATCGGTGTTACAGGGAACCCAGGTCGCAGGGGTGGGTGGGCGGGGTGGATTTGCATACAAGCATCAATTGCATCCTTCATAATTTCTACTTGTTCCTGTTGCTTTTCTGGGCGCCTTTGCAAGCAGGTGTATGCCACAGTTTTCACTTTTAAAGATGCAGTTATGAAATCTTATGGCTTGAGCCTTCACAAAATAAGCTGACCATAATCAGAGAGGTGAGAACCACAAAGAAAGTCTCCATCTGTGGAAAAGACAGGTTGTTACCTCTCATCTCCCCTACCATGGGGCTCCAACATAGCTAGAAAAAAAACAAATGGCATGTCGATCCCAAACAATACCACAAAAAGGAGGTATGTGTGAACTGCCAGTGATACAGTGATGACATGCAATCAAGCCATTTCCTTCTGCCAGTCAGTTTCCTAGAAGCAGTTCAAGGCTTGCTTGTTCAGCTAACCACAACTAACTTCATGACTATTTGTGGCCGTTCTGTTCTGCATGGAAAAATGGTTTGCTGACATTATACTCTCCAGTTCTATATGCAATCAATTCTCCAGGCTTCTGGCCAAGAGATCTGTTTGATCTGGTTTGATCTGTAGAACTCGGGTTAGGTGGCAACCTGATGACCTTTTGTGAGTTAGAGAATAACTTCATTTCCATTTCTGAAGGCTTCTATATCCGTGCTGCCTACAAACCCTAACCCCCGAACCTACACTGTTTCATCAGTGATACCAGCCCTGTATTCTGGCTTGTCAGTTTCAACTCTGTTATTTCTCTTGAACCTCTCAGCAGCTTTCTTTCTGTATCACTGAAAATGGCATTCTTCTGGACCACCTTTCTGGGTAGAGCACCAGGGACACCAGTTGGTGGCTCTGGTCCTTCCTGAGGGGCAGGTTCCAGAAGGTGGTGCTGGGAGACTATTGTTCTCTGCAAGAATTAGCTACCAGGGTTCCACAAGGTTCAGCTTTGGCCCCCATGTGTTTAAACATCTACATATTAATAGCATTAATACATATTAATAGAGACGATATCGAGACAGAGATTGAGGAGATTCTCTGGGCAGGATTAGTGCTGTCTGTCTGCTCCCCCCACCCAGCTTAACAAATACTCCACATAGCTGACCACTATCCCCAAATATGGTGGTTTTTTGTTTTTTGTAAAAAAAACACTTTTAATTAGATTTGAATTTTTATATTCCAATTTAATGTTTTTATTCTGTAACTGTTTTATATTGTTGTGAATGTTTTGTAAAACTTCCTTGAGATTGTTTAATGAAAGGCAGTATAAACATCTAACAATTATTTAAAATAAAACAGTTCAGGGATAGTTGGTGGGATGGAGTAGCATACATGCCTCCCAGCCTAACCTAGATCAGTGTTTCTCAAAGTTTTTGGAGTCCAGAATGGAGGGGGTGTGTTCACATCTCGGCCAGATTTCCCCTGAAGTCCCTGCGAGTAGGGAGCATTTCACACGCAATTTGGGTTTTTCCACTTAGTGTAGTCTGATTTAGGAACGGGGTGAAAAAATAATCATTATTTGCATTGTTTTTTTGAGACCACTTTGAGTTCGCAGTAAAGCCTCCCAGGAAACTCACAGTAAAGCCTGCTGTGTGTAAAAGTCCCATGCAAAGGAAATGTGCTGAAGCCAGTAGAGAGCTGGGCAAGAGTGTCTACATGGAAATGCTCAAGGTCAGCATGTCAGTGGCCTCCTTGCAGCAGCGACAGCAGGCACAGGCAGGTGGGCGTCATCTCACCTGCTAGGCCCTTTGCTGCCTCTGTGCCCAGTGCAGGAGGATCTGTTCTCCCCGCCACTTTGTTCTCCCCCACCTCCTGCATCGGCAGCCCTGGTGGAATCATAACAGAGGCAACATAGCCATCTAACATTGGTCTGGCTACATCTAGAAAATTAACTACGCCTCTAATAATTAACCCCCTTCTTTTGTTTTCCAGTCCATTATTTTTTGCACTTTTAGCCTCCCTTAAATAGCCTTCCACCCTCTGCTATATCACCTGTCTTATTTGCTAAGCATTTCTATGGTCCCCCCACCCCGCAACTGAGGGAAGGTTTCTTCCATTTCTGCTCAAGAGGTAACTTCTTTCACTCCTCCAATTATTCGAGTTGCTCTTTGAATCTGTTCTAGCTTGAATTCATCTATCCTGACCATGAGTGACCCAAATAAAGTTACCCAGTTTCACCCAAATAATGTCTGCCTGCTTTTAATAGTTGCATGGCAGGCAGAATTTGGACACTTGCAGCGTTTTCCTGTTGTGGGGAAAGCTGCATTTGGTGCCTGTTCTGCAGTTGTTAAAGGCACAGAGATGCTGTCAGGAAATCTTTTGTGAGCCCAGCAATAGATGCTTGCTGGGTTTCTTCATCTCCTCAACACGTTCTGTGCTCTCTCCAACAACTCACCAGAATGAAGTGTCCTGTGTTGCCTGCACGGAGATAAAAAAACCATCGCTTCCATATGTTCAGGCCTTGTTAGAGTAAGAAAGTTGCTTACCTAAATCATCCATTGCCTATTTGCAAAGGGTCTTCTCTCCCCCGGTTTAGGGATTGGGTTTGTTGGGTGAAGAAGCCGAAGAGGAAATGAGCAAGATGGTGAGTGAGTGGGAAAGGGGTTTAGACAGACTTTTTCAGTTCCTCTCTCGACCTGAACTTCCTCTCTTCAAGGCTGAAGGGCTCTTTCCTCCAGCAAGTCACATTCTGAGAAGCTCAAAAATGTGCTCAAATTGTTGAACAGGAAGAGACAGCAGCCTTGTCTTATCAGGTATGTGCTCATCAACTGTGTACGTGATTGTATATGGAGCACCTATTATCAAACTGTGGAATTTTACTGGCAAAACACTCTTTGAATCTTTTCAGGTTGGGATGATGACCCACTGCTGGGAAGAAGAAAATCACTGAGGTTACCACTTGATAGGTGCTGAAAATCAGAAGACATCAGATATATGCTAGCATTCTTAATTCCTCTCCCTCTGTCTTTATGATGAGAGTACTCAATTTCTTAAAAGATCTTAGGCTTCAGGAACAAGGTATATTTGGTGAGGGCCATGGAGCAGTAATATGTGGGCAGAGAATCTAAATCACAACCATTCCCCATAGTTTTTAATTCAGAAACACATCCAGCTTGTACTGAGTGCGCCACAGTATGAATGCTCCTGACTCTTTTAATTAGTTTCTGGTAGTATTCCAAGAGACAGTATGAGGCTGGAGCTGAAGAGAAGGAGCATGATGTTTTTTAAGTATGGGGTAATAAGGATTCAAGTATGTGGGACAGAGAAATTGGACAGAAATATGCTCCCACATATGGTCCCCTCCAACCTCAGTAATAAAGGGTTGTGGTTTGTTTTTTTGTTTTTTTTTAATCATGCTGAATTGGTGCCATCACGCTCATGCATTCTCTCCCTGTTGGCATTGCCAAGGTCTTTTCGCAGAAGTTAAACACAATTCTTCAGAATCTGGCTACTTCGCAATCCCAACTCTAAATAACAGACCTGCCTCCCTTTAGGCACACTGTATCAGACTTCTTGCAGTGCATGGGTGCAAACAGGAGGTGGGGCATGGGGGTAATTTTGTGAAAATGTTGCTTTAGTGCAGGGCTGCACAACTTTGGCCGTCCAGGTGGTGCTGGACTACAACTCTCATCATTCCAAGCCACAGTGGCCAATAGTCAGGTGTGATGGGAGTTGTAGTCCAACATCTGCAGGCAGACTGAAGGGGTGCAGCCCTGTTTGCGGGGGGATCAAAACCCTCAGCTTGCATACATGAGGGTGAAACGCTGGGCACATACTTGAATCCATTCAGGAAATGCTGGAGGATTAGTACTGGGACCACAAGAAACAAAGTGAGATTGAATGTGCAAAGACTCTTGATCTAGAACAGGCCTGCTCAGCACCCCCCCAGCTGTTTTTGGCCTACAACTCCCATAATCCCCAACCACAGTGGCCAATAGCCAGGGATTATGGGAGCTGTAGGCCAACATCTGCAGGAAGCTTTTCACACAGGGCTTTTATTGCGAATCCACTCCTGATTGGAGTATGCCAGTCCACATATTGGCTGGATTTACCCCACCATCCCTGTGGGCTATCAGGGACCAGGACAGACAGGAGTTTGATTTGCCCCAAATGGAGGCTGCGAATTCTGGCTCAGCCTGAAGTATGTTCGGTTTTTAAAAATCCTCTAGTTTCAGAGATTTTTGAAAAATAACCCAGGGATTCTGTTATTCCCCGCAGTTTTCTTTGTTATGTTTGTGTTGGTCATGCCAGTAAATCCGCGTTCTTCAAAACTCAGTGAAGAGGAGTTTGACAACTGTTTGGGGCATGGTCTGCTCGAAGTGATTTGCAACTGCAAGTTCTGGGGGGGGGGGTGGCCACCTAGGGGCGGGTTTTGGTTTTTACTTTTAAAGCCGCCGCTGAGCAGGACAAGTGGCAAGAGCAGCTCCCCTTCATCATTTGGGAGGCGGGAGAGCTGCTCTCGCCACTTGTCCTGCTCAGCGGTGGCTTTAAAAGTTTTTTTAAAAAATGTTTTTATGTGTCAAAAAAAATGGGACAAATAGAGTCCATTAGGGGCAGGGGTGGGCAGGGTAAACATTATGTGATGAAGGCAGTCACTCGCAAAGGCAAGGGTTGAGCATCTTGCTGTTGGATCCAGCTGTCTTGCAACTCATTATGCTGGTCTTGAGCTCTTAGCTGTCCAACTATTTTTTAAAAGCTCTCTCCCCTCCTCCTCTGTGCTGTAATTTCTGATTGGTTGGAAGGAAAACCCGGACCAGGGAGGTGCGAATGCACTGGAAAAAGCTCCGCCAGGGAGTGAAGGGAGAAGCCGACAGCTATGTGGACTGTCATTTTAATCCCCCGAAGTAAACATCTTGTGAATCTGCTGTGAAGCAGATTCGCTCTTCAGAGACCTTGAGGCATAAAGCCATGTGTGGAAAACCTCCTGGAGGGCCAAAGTTGAGCAGCCCTGATCTAGAAGCATCCTGTATAATCTACAGGTCAGCAGCTGGAGACTCCAGTGCTTGTGGAGTGTTGCCAATGACCTTCAAGGCATCAATCACCCCCTAGGCTCAGTCTGGGGGGATCTGGCAGGAGAATCATGGCACCTTATCTTCTGCATCACCAGAACAGCTTGCAGGTGGAGGAAATGGCTGACCTGCTGCTCTACTACAGCACCCCTGATGGTGGCAGCAAAAACAAAAAGAGACTATTGCTAGTCAGCCCTGAAGAACCAGATGAGCTAAGAAGTAACAGGGGCCCTCTTGGTCAGAGGGTTACTGGTTTGGATCCACAGTCTCCACTTCTGGTCCAGCTTCTTTGCTCTGTCTGGAAGAACAACTACCCTAAGTTTGAATTTCCAATCTGAGCAACTTGTTGCTAGAATAGCCATATTGCCTCCTTCACCATGATCAACGCAGTTGCTGATCTTCTAGAAAACATATGCAACTTGTCACTAAAATCAGCCACCTTACTGGAAGATTTTAAAAGCATCCAATATAATGCCATTTTCAAAAAAATGATCTGTGGAGATAGTGAGAAAATTACAGGGGAGCCTAAGGTCTATTCTAAGTAAATTGATGGAGAGTGTGATAAGAGCTGCTCTTACCCCTGGACTTCGGGGCTAAGGTCCAGGGCCTCCACACCCCCTGGGGACCCCCAAATCTTCTTTAGTCTGACCTGGGTAGTGTGGTTTGTGCCCTACATGTTAAAAAATGATGCTTAATTTGCGGAGGGGGGCCTCCAAAGGCCTTTAGGTCCAGGCTCCAAAATTACCTCTGAGTGTAATTAAAATTATAATTGTTAAACATGTAGAAGAACAAGCCTTGCTAAGAAAAATCCAGCATGGGTTTTGCAAAGTCAGGTCCTGCCTCACCAACCTGTTGGAGTTCTTTGAGATAGTCAACAAGCAGGTGGAAAATGGTGATCTGGGAAACCTATATTTGGACTTCCCGTGGATCTTATGTTTCTTTTTAGAACGTGAGCCCTTTGGGGACAGGGAGCCATCTTATTTGTTTTATTTCTCTTTGTAAACTGCCCTGAGCCATTTTTTGGAAGGGCGGTATAGAAATTGAAATAATAATAATAATAATAATGATAATAATAATAATAATAATAATAATAATAATAATAATAATAATAATAAAAATAATCTGTATCGGATCTGTAAGAAGCTGCCTTATCCGGAGTCAGACCCTTGGTCCATCTAGCTCAATATTGTCTACACTGACCAGCAGCAGCTCTCCAAGGTTTCAGGCGAGAGTCTTTCCCAGCCCTACCTGAAGATGCCAGTGATTGAACCCAGGACCGTCTGCATGCAAAGCAGATGTTCTACCACAGCGAGAGCCCAATAATTTACTTGTTTGTAAGCAATATGAAACTATGGATGAACAGTGAGTTGAGTGGTAGATACTGAAAGAAAGCATCACCTTGGTGTGCAGTGTCAGTGAAAGAAGCAACACGACACTAGGTATTATTAGGGAAAGGAATGAAAAGGACATGGCCAGGATCACAATGCCTTTAAATAAGGGCTGCACAACTTCCGCCTTCCTGTAGATGTTGGACTACAACTCCCATCATCCTTGACAATTGGTCACTGTGGCTGAGAGTTGTAATCCAGCAATAGCTGGAAGGCCGAAGTTGTGCAGCCCTGCTTTATATCAACCTGTGTGGTCCAGTATTCCCTCTAAGGTGTGTGCATATGTCCGTGCATTCACAAGTTTTAAAATGTCCGCTCAGTTAATTTTAGATCCTGCTCAGGTTGAATCAGGAAGGCCCCACTCTGAATGCATGTGCACACACAGTGCCTCGATACTGCCACTTGGAACAAAACTCATTCCGCACAGAGATGAAAAGGATTAGAGGGAACACTGGTGTGGTCTGTTGATGGCTCTTAGTCATAATGGCTATAGGGAACCTCCATGTTCAGAGAAAAAGCAAAGTTGCTGCAAAGTGAGAGGGGTTTCTTGCCTTCATGCCCTGCTTGTAGCTTTTCCAAAAGCATCTGGTTGGCCACTGTGGGTGACAGAATGCTGGACATGACTGACATCTATCTATCTATCTATCTATCTATCTATCTATCTATCTATCTACCAACCAATCATATTTTTATACTGCCTGATATGTATATCTCTCTTTATCCAGCTGGGCTTTTATGACAAAGCTGCATTAACAATTGGCAACCTCACTTGTCAGCAGCCATGTTTGAAAGTGGAGTGTGAGGGGCTTGATCTATTTCCTTCCATTCTCTTCTCAAAGCAGCCCTCTATTGTGACGAGTTGTGCAATTGTAATAATAACCCACTTTTGGTTTAGAGTGGATAGAATAGCTTGCATTGTTTAAACTGGCCACAGGGTGGCAGAGCTGCACCATAAAAGAGATAGACAACTATATTAAACCAAGAGAAGGCAATGAGTGCAGCAATTCCTTCTCCTGCAATGGGAGGTGGTGGTGGTGGGGATGGCCGTGAACCTTGAGAGAGGAACCCAAATACTGCTTGAAGTCCTGGAGAGCCACTGCCAGTCAGAGTAGACAATGCTGCTCTAGATGGACCTACAGTCAGACTCAGTAGGCAGCAGCTTCCTATGTTCTGATGGAAGTACCTTGACCTAACAGAATAGAAAGTGTATCTTAGCCTGCTAATCCTGGCTGATATGTTTCATGCCAATCAGGCAGTGCAGCAGGGACTGGGGGCAGTACATCTAGGGCCTTCCTCCTTCTGTCCCATGATGCAGCTGAGATGACTGGAGGCTATTACAAGTCATGTAAGGTCAGGGGCGTAACTAGGGGTAGGGCAGGCAGGGCACGTGCCCCGGGCACCACTTGAAGGGGGGCGCAATTTCTTAAATTTAAAAAATAAAATAAAAAATGGCCACCAAATACAAAATGCCCACCGTGCATGCTCAAATGGCCTCTGTGAGACCATAGGCCATTTCAGGCCTTGCAGAGGCCATTTTAGCATGTGCAGTGGCCATTTTGTTTTCAGTGGCAATTTAAAAAAAAACACCACAATTATTTTTAAAAATGGCCACTGCACATACTCAAATGGTCCCTGTGAGGCCCTAGAGGCTTGCGGAGGAAGGGGTAACCTTTGCAGACTCCCACCCACCCACGGAATATAGGAGCGCCCCGAAGGGGCTACAGGTAAAAAATATTTTTAAAATTTAATATAAGTCACTGTACACATATTCAGTTTGGCACTATGTACAGAGAATCAGGGCTTGTGAATACTGAGCTGAAGCTTATGATCTAGGATTGTATTCATTTGTTCTTACTTTGCTTCTTGTGATAAGTGTGTATGTATGTATTGGTTTATTTCGGCCCAAGGCCAGCATAAATACAGGAAAAAGAAGGGAAACAACAACAACAACAACTTGTGATAAGTGAGTTAAATGTGATGTCTTAATAATATGGCTATTAATGGTGAGTTTGTCTTTGAATCAGTGTGAAATCCTTAGTATTAAGGCCCACTGGGAGTTTCTTGCTCTCTTTCTCTCATTTTAACTGTCTTTCTGAAATACTAGAATATATTCCAAGCAGTGACACAATTTACTCTGCACATCCTTTAATTATTTTCAGAGTATCTGGGAAAAGTCAAATTCTCCATTTATTTTTAAAACTTATGAGTGATGCTACAATGCATAGTAGAGAGTTAGACAGGAACTTCTGTTTAATTTTCTAAGTACACCTCCACATAGTATTTGGGTATTTCATGAGCCCCAGCATACTGAAATTTGTAGTTTTCCAGCATTTTTGGGTCTGGCTACATCCCCTGCTAAATAGTTTTTGAAATTTTAAAAGATTAACGAGTTGACTTGTATTTTTCAGCTGATATTGTGGTAAAGTTATCTGAAAGATGGGTGTCAGATATTTGGACAGGGGGCGCAATTTCAGTGCTTGCCCTAGGCGCTATTTTCCCTAGATACGCCTCTGTGTAAGGTTCAGTGACAAAGCCATACGACAGGAAAGAAGAGTGACTGCCAAGCTAGCAACTATTAGAGGAATCTGGACCTTGTCTGTGTGGAAGCTGCAGCACAGCTACATCCCTGGGTCTGACCAGCAGTTGATGAGTGGCTGTTAGGTTTCTGAGATGCTGTCCCTTCTGGCAACACATGCCAAGCAAGCCGAAAAAGTACAGTTCTGTATACAAAGAACGGTATACCTGACTGTATACAAAGAAGTATACAGCCTGAAATTATGATGGTGCTGTGATGCAGAAACACCCAACTCACTGATAGCATATGTTTATCTTGGGAAGCAAGTTGGAAGCAAGCTTGACGTTGCAAACAAAGAAAAGGCTATAAGTTGTGCAGCAATGTGTACAGCCATGAAACAATACTTGAGGCCACCTGCTGAAGTGCATGTAGAGAAGTAATTTAGATTAGCATCCCTCTTAAGCAAGTAAAGGATGTGCCAAGAGCGCACTGGCACATCCATCAGTGACATCTAATCGGGAGAAATGCATTCTTGCTACAGACGTACACGAACCTGTTCGGAGGCCCTTTTACGGGCCTCTGAACAGGTTCAAATACGGGGCCTGTTCAAAGTTTGAAGGCCCCGGGGGTTGGTGCTTTAAGGGCGGGGGGAGGGTGCACTTACCCCTCCTCCACTTACCCCCTTCCAGTGTCATTTTTCGTAAAAACCTCGGGGCGGCAGTGTACCTCCCTGCCGCCCCATTGCCCTCTTTGGCTGGAAGTGCAAGAGCTATGCCCTCCACTCTAAAGGTAGTTGGGCTGCTTGTGAATGTGAAAAGGAAGGCTCTAAATGGGTGTTGAGAGTCATTCAGTTTATAGACATAATCCTATATGTGTTTACTCAGAAGTAAATCCTACTGTGTTCAATGGAGTTTATTCACTAATAGCTTTGTTTAGGATTGTAGCCTGCTTTTGCTTATAAATAAGAGTTACAAAGAATCGGTGTTTTGGAAACTCAGTCTTTCTGCCTCTTCTCAGTCTAAGTAATGTTATCTAAATAGGCAGAATTCTAAAGCAGTATTTCACTCCCTACTCAGAGTATATAATTTGCCAGAGAAACAGAAAAAAAAGGGGTTGTAATTGAGCAGTAATAACTAACGGCTAAAATAGAGGTGTATTCTTCGGGGGGGGGGGACTTCTGTGCCATTAGCAGGCTTTCACAGAAATGCATTCAACAGGTAGAGCCTTTCACATCAATAAAACCACAATGGAGCTGTGCCTGTTAGATTTCTACCTGCTAAACAGCTTTTTAACGCAAGAAACCCTTGCGTTCCTGCTCTGCCAATACCTTTTAACCTTATGGAGCTTATTTTCTGGGGTGGAAGAGGGCACTATTAAAACACTTTTAAGATACTGAAGCAAAAGGAATAATGAGAGTTACATCCATCTCTGTGCTTTTACCTAGATCACTGCATGTCCATCTCTTTTTACTTCTCACCAGGGGCATTGAAGAGTATAGAAGCCCTGACAGAAAAGGGGGGCGAGGGGATGCAAGTCATCAATAGTTTCTCTTTAAAAAACGAAAGCGAGCTTCAAATCCTGCCCAGTGAATTTGGATTTTTACATTATTTTGCTCCGTATTTCCACAACTCTTACCCACAACCCCGCACAGGGTTTTATCTGTTGTAACCAGAGCCCTGACGTGTGTCTGCCAGGAACCCATTACAACTGCATTACCCGTGCTTGTACCTTCCATCGTGAACATAATGGAAACTACAACTCCCATAATGCTGCGCCTATTCACACATGCGCGTTTCTGACTGCGAGAGCGGAAATGCGTGCGTTCTCCATAAGTCCCGCCTCCCCTTATCGGACGCCATTTTGTCACCGACTTTCACCCGCCACACGACGGTGCTTTTTTTTTCTTAAAGGAGAAGCTACAGTGTTTTTGTTTTGTTTTTTAAATCTCCCCAAGCATGGAGCTTTGAAACCTGCGAACGATGTGAAAACCAGAAAACACGTTTTCGGAAGGTACCGGCTAACATTTCGTTTTACTCCTTCAAACAGAAGCTTAGGGATATCAGACTGGTCCAAACTGCGGGGCGAGTGGGGGAGGCGACGTTGATAGGACTAATGGCTACTCAGAAATACTGTCTGTGAGCAGTACTAATTGTTTCGCAGCTCGAGGCAGAGCACGCACGCAGGATCTGTACAACGGTGTGCCTTCAGCAGGGTAAAGAAGGGAATCTAAACTTGGCGCGAGAGACATAACTGTTAAACGGCTCTCAATTCTACGAAGCGCGCGCCACGGCCAGGAATCAAGACAGCGCGCGCGCGCTCCCGACAAGACTAGCCCGTTGATTGGTCCATAGAGTGCCAGCCCGGCTTGCTGTTCTGATTGGTCAGCCTTGGAGAGGGGTGGGGGTGTGTGTCTTGCATCGTCTCTCCTGATTGGCAGGCGTAAGGGGCCTTGCGTTCAGCTTGAACTCCGAACCTCTTGCTGATTGGCCTCGGTCCCACGCGCGGCGGGAGGGGGGTCTGCCGTACAGAGGCGGTGTGAGCGGCGAGGGCTGTCAGGGCCAGGAGGGGGAGTCGCCGCTGGGGTTCCCTCCGCCAGCTGCTCTGATGCCGGGGGCGTCCGAGCAGCCGGGGACCCAGGAGGAAGAGCCGCCGCAGCAGCCGCCACAGCCAGAGAGGGAAGAGGCGCGGACTCCGCCTCCCAGCGGCCGCCGGCGTCCCCCGCCCCCTCCCACAGCCGCCGCCGAGCAAGGGGAGGAGTCTGGCGGCAGCCGCGTTCTCCGGGGGGGCCGGGAGCGGGGCCGGGCCGCGGCTGCTGCAGCTGCAGCCGCCGCCGCCGCTGCAGCCTCTCGCCGAAGGAAGGCCGAGTATCCCCGCCGTCGCCGCAGCAGCCCCGGAGCGCGACAGAGCCAGGAAGGTGGAGAGCTGCCGCCCGCACCCGGAGCTGAGACTGCACAACCGCCAACTGCCACTCCGCCTGGCGCTGCCTGCAGGAAGGCGACCCCGCGCGGCTCGTGAGTATCCACCACCCTATTGCGCGCGCTGAAGGGTTGAGGCGGGAGCGGGGTGGGATGTCCTCTCTCCCTCCCTTCCTTCCTTCCCGTGTCACGCAGGCCACGCCGCGCTGAGATGATGCTGCTGCCAGCAGGGTGATAGATGGCCGCATGACAATTGCCCACACGAATCTCACTAAGGCCCCGTCCAGCCCACTGTTCTTGTTCCCGCAGGAGCCTGAAAAGCAACAGTCTTGCTCTGATATTTGTCCCCGAACTCCTGGTGTTCACAGACAAACTGTTTCTATGGAGTTCTGTCAAACTGAATATTCCTGTCTTTATAAGTGTGGTCTTGTTCCTTGGCCAATTGTCACGTTATATTATGCATTCTTGTATTTTTAAATGAAACCCTGTTTTAAATGAAACCCTGTTTTGTATGCTGTTGCATTAAATTGATATGAATACTGCTCAGGAAAATTATGTAACTGCTGGACATTACCCAACTTCAAAAATAGCTTTGCTGTGATGTATTGAGAGCAGGTGAGGCAGTTATCAATTTGAAGCACATTGGAAGCTTTGTGCATGCTTATTTGGTTGGCAGTCCCACAGCATTCAGTGAGTCTTGCACTAATCAGATTATTACTTTAGGATTCCAGGCTCCTAAACAGTTTAACATAGGGCACTGCCTTATACTGAGTCAGACCACTGGTCCATCTAGCTTAGTATTGTCATTATTTACTAGCAGTGGCCCTCCAAGGTTTCAGTCAGGAGTCTCTTCTAGTTCCTCCTGGAGATGCCAGGGAGTGAACCTGGGACCTTCTGCTTGGAAGCATGCAGCTGCTCTTCCACTAAGCTATGGCCTCACCCCCTGAGCCAGCGGTAGTCAACTTTAGCTCTCCAGCTATTGCTGAACTGCATCTCCCAGCATTCCCAGCCACAATAAATTGTGTCAGAGGATACTGGGAGCTGTAGTTCATCAACAGCTGGAAAGCCAAGGTTGACTAACCCTGTCCTAAGGGGAATATCTTGCAGTGCTCACATGTAGGCAGGGCTGCCACTAGAGCAAATGAGATTCAGGACCAATTTTTCTCATAAGATATGAATCACTAGTATTTTTAAGCCCGTTATAACAACGGGCGCTAGCCTTTTTACCCCCCTTTATGTGTTCTTCATCTTTGTGTGTGTGTGTGTGTGTGTGTGTTTGTTTGTCTCTCCTGCCCCACCCTCCCTCCTGCCCCACACTCTGGCCTCTCTTCCTCCCCCTCCCACCCCGCTCACACCCTCCCCTTCCTGTCAGCCTCCTGCCCCAGTCCCTCCTGCCACCCTACTCCCTCTTGCCCTTCCCTTCCCCCTCCCCCTGCCTAACTCCCTCTTGCCCTTTCCCCTCCTCCTGCCCCACTCCCTCTTGCCCTCCCCCTCCACCCTGACCCACTCCCTCTTGGCCCTCCCTCTTCCCCCCTGCCCCACTCGTTCTTGCCCTCCTCCCTGCCCCATTCCTTCTTGCCCTCCCCCCTCCAACCCTCCCTCTTGCCCTCCCCCACTTGCCCTTCCCCCTCTCCCCTGCCCAGAAGAGTCTTGCGCTCCCCACCCCCAACCTGGCAACTTTACTCACTGTTTTGAACGCGACGGAGAAAGGAGCTCGCAAGCAGAGCTCATTTCTCGGGCAAGCCTCTTCCCGGACTGTTGCATTGGGCGTAAAGGACGCCCAGCGGCAGTCTGGGCAGTGTCTTTGCCGAGAGAGGAGCTCTTTTTGTGAGCTCCTTTTTCCTCGGTCGTCGGGGTTGGTTCTTCTTTGGGTAAGGAGGTCTCGGGCAGCTGGGTGGGCGGTTGGCGGCGGCGGCCGCAGAGGCATTTTCCTGGGCCATGTTGGCCCTTGTTCATGTGTGGGGGAGCGGGGAAGGCGGGATCGGGCTACTGGGAGGGCGGTTGGCGGCCGCGGCCGCGGTGGCATTTTCCTGGGCCATGTTGGCCCTTGTTCATGGGGGGGGGTGCGGGGATGTCGGGCTCTAGTGTGGGGAAGTCGGGCCCCAAAGTTTTCCCCCTGGCCGGCTTTAGCGGCGACGCCAGGCCTCGGCGGCGGCTCCGCCACCACCTCGGCCGGCTTCCCCCGCCGCCTCTTTCCCCTCCGCCTCTTTCCTATCTTCGCGGCGGCCGCTTCTGGCCCCGCCGTTTCCCTCGCCGCCTCTTCCCAGCTTCTTCTGAGCAGCCGCTTCTGGCCGCCCAGGATGTCCGCCGGGTACCGGCGAGCGTGTCTCCCTTGCTCTGTTCTGCTCCTGCGCTTCGCGCAGGCCCAGAACAGGGCAGGGAGGCACGAACACACGCTTGGTGCCCGTCCACGGACGGACACCAAACGTTTTATTAGAGAGGATTATATTTAAAATTGTGGGTGAGTTAGATCTGGGAGCTGTGTACATTTGCAAGTATATGGGACACAAGCAATTTAGCGTGTTATAATTTATTGCCAGTTGAAGCCTAGGTTTTAAAAAATGAGATCATGAGAATTGAAGTCTCAAGACCCTGACTGATACGGGCTCAGTTTCTATTATGAACTGCTATCACGAATATTTATATGCCGCTTTTCAACAAAAGTTCTCAAAGCAGATTACATAGAAGAAATAATGCGTAAAATGGATCCCTGTCCCCAAAGGGCTCACAATCTAAAAAGAAACATAAGGCAGATACCAGCAAACAGCCACTGAAGGGATGCTGTGTTGTGGTTGGATAGGGCCAGTTGCTCTCTTTCCCTGCTCAATAAAGAAAATCACTACTTTAAAAATGTTCCTCTTTGCTCAGTTAGCAGGGGTTGTGTGGGGAGTGGGGTATGTGTAAGAACTGAAAGGGCTCCACTGACACCTGGATGATTTTATTAATGTGTGTAGCCATATTAATTGTTCTTTTGAAGATGAAGATGCTTAATTTTTCCTGAACCTGTAGCATCAACACTTGTGGTCTGATATATATGCTTGTCTTATAGTGAGATTATGATAAAGAAAAAAAGTTGTTTTGCTGAAACACGTATCCTCTGGATGTCGTCCCCCCCCCCAACAGAAATTCACAATGTGTTTTATTTTTATTTCAGGTATCTAGATAAAGCTACAGTAAAAGGTAAGATTTCTTATAAAACATAAGAATTGCTTTGTTAGACCAGGCTAAATGTCTAAGTCCAGCTTGTGGATTAGAGTTGCTGCTGAAAACAGTAACTGCCAATACATGGTGGTGATAGCTCTGGTTTGTCCCTAACACTGGGGAGTCAAAAATGTACTGCTGATCTTGCTTTTAACTGTGATGGGTAGTAGCAGCTGATTAGTGTACCTTCTAGGAACCTTCTTTCTCCCACTCCTCCAGTCATCTAAATTAATACATCCTGTAACAACAAATTCCATGAGTTAATTTGGCATTGTGTAAAGCATCTCCTTATGTTTGTCTCCAACTGCCAGTTTCATGGGATAGAGGTGTGTGCCATCTGGTTCTGTTGACATTACTTTATTTGCCTGTTGTTGTTGTTGTTGTTGTTGTTGTTGTTGTTGTTGTTGTTGTTGTTGTTGTGTTTAAGCTTCATATACTTGTCACCTTTATTTGACATACATCAGGTGCAGATACCTTTTTCAGAATCATCAGTGAAAACTGATGTAAAGAATTTAGTCAGCTTGGCATATCTTCTCCCCCCCCCCCCCTTGCAATATTCTGTTTACATTTTAAAATACTCTTTTCCCAGTATACATTTTTTCTTGCTTATTGCCTCTATATCATGTTCTTAACAGAGACGTGGGATTGAAATATTTCCAATACTTAATTTTTTCTGTGGAAAATCTTCTACTTTTAAAGTTTCAAATTGGGCTACTTGAGAAACTGAGATACAGTGAGGGGAAATTAATAAGTGAAGGTGTGTTTTACTGAATAAATAGGTAACTATCACAGTCTGTTCAGGGCATCAGGAAAATCTGTATAGTATTTTTTGGGGAGGGGTGGCAGTAGGAAAAATTAATGCAAATTTTTTGCAAAAGACGCAATTGGCATGGGGAAAGTTTGATTCAATTTTTTTCTGGAAAACTCATCTCTGGTTATTAAGGATATGGGAGATCTGTTTTCAGGATAGCCAAACCTATTTATTAATTTATACCTCGTACTTTGACTGTTTAAGTTTCCCCAACCAGCCTACAAAATAAGACCAATTCAAATTACATTAAAACTGCGAACAACATAAACAATTACGTGCAAGGAAAATAATCACCTAATATCAACTGCTTGACAAAACAAAAACTCCTCTGCCAAACAATTGAATACCAGCAGTTGAGGGGGCTAAACCATGAGGGGACTGGGTAGTAATGAAATAGTATAGTACTTCCTTTTATTAAGTGGTTTTCCAAACTAAACTCAGAGAGCTTGGTAATTCTGTGTTGTACTGTTTAACATGGGCTGCAGATTCTGTTCCCTCTGTTTTTTTGCTTTTCAGCAAGCTTGCAAACAAGATTATTTTGTTTTTAAATGGGATATAAAATTTGCAGGTCATATTCATCAGCAAGCTTGCAAACAATGGTATTTTGTTTGGGTTTTTTTGAACTTGGATATAAGAGTTGCAGGTCATACTTATTCAGAAATTATTACCAGAGTATATTTGTGTTCATACATTGTAGTAAGTTAATATAGCAATGGAGCAAAATTGGAATTCTCCTGGGGTGCCAAATATTTTTGGTGGGGTGGGGAAGAGATGAATGAATTTCTTTTATAAGGAAAAAATATATAAATAGAAGCTTTGTGTGTGAGGCTTTTTGTCTTTAGTAATTGCTAAAGTTGTTTAGTAGTGAGATAAGAACTGCTATATATTAGCTAAATCACACTGCAAATCTACTGCATGTTAATATTTATTGATTTCCTTTAATTTCACATTCAGACTCATGGTTTAGGTTATGGGAGATAGGAAGATGGAGGCTATTCAGAGATTGGATTATTAGGTTAGGTATTTGTGGAAGAAATAGGGGGATATTAGGAGTCTTGTACAACTGTTGAGATTATTTCTGTACACCATGTCCAATTTTGGTCATCTGTGTTCAGAAGCATAACTCGTGCCAGAACAGGTGCAAAGCAGTCTCTAAAATGGAACACCTTGCCTCCTGAGATCTGTAATGCCCCCTCTCTTCTGTCCTTTAAAAAGCTTTTGAAAACTTATTTATTTTGCCAGGCTTTTAGTTTTTACTGTGTGTGTCCCCCCGCCCCTCCCCGGTCTTCATTGTTGTTTTAACTTATGTAAACCGTCTCGAGTCTAAGGAAGTCAGGAGGTCAATAAATTTGCTAAATAAAAAAAGGTGACTGGAACAGAAAGAGTTATTAAGCAGAAGCTGTTGTTTTATTTAACAAATTTATTTTATTTTTTAAAATCAAAATGAATCCAGAAAGCCACTTAAATATTTCTAATTAAGAGCTCATTTTGCAAATTATCCTGTTCTGTGGGCACCTTTCTCTAGTACAGCAGCTCTTAGCTTCTTGTTTGAATAGCATAGGACTGACCTGTGTGAGCCCAATGGATGAATGATATGGTTTTTCCAGGGGAAAGGAGATTGTCTGACCTCTGATTCCAGGTCAGCTGTATGATTGTAAGAGCAGAAGAAGCTTTCTCTACTTGTCAGCCTCCTGTGGTCCCCCTGCTTGACATCCATTAGGAGGCAGCATTCTCTGAAGAAAGACTTGGCTGGAGACTGGAATAGGAGACTCCTCACACTTCCTCTCTGAAGCCAGTCTTTCTCCTGCCTACGTCTTCAGAAGGATACAGGTTCATGTCCTGAGCAGAAAAAATGATTCTGACTGGTTTCGTCTGTCTGACCAGGCAAGAAGGAGTGAATAGCAGCAGGCTGGTCAGCCTGCTTTTGTTGAGGACACTGATCTAGCTTCATAGCTACAATTTGACTCCCTCTCCTCCTGCCCATAAATCAAGGTGTGAGCAAGAAGCCCACCAAGGAGAGTGAGTTGTGCCTTATTCCCTTGGCCTTGCAGCCCTCCCTGAGGTGCAGGAGATCTCCCTCCCCCATCTGTCTGAGAAGATCTAGGAGGATGAATTGTGCTTTGGGCATAATGTCTAGGGCTGAAATCAGGTTTAAGGTATTCTTCTATGGAGGCCCACATGCTCCCTTCCATCCCCTGTCCATTGCTGCTGTGCTTCCTGCTGTCTGTCACCCTTGACTGCAATTAGCCCTGATGGAGTTCTGGGTTTCCTTCCTCTTGGTGCTAGGTGTGGGGTGTGTGAGCATTCTTTAGAAAGACCTTCTTGTGGTGAGAAAGCAAGCTGGTATCAAGCCCACATCTTCATGGAAGCAGGGGCTCTACTTGGCTCCTGTTTGGGTCTTTATTGTTCTCATTGCAGGTAGTTGCGCAGTGGTCTCTTTGCTCTCGTTCTTGGCAGTTCTCTTGTCTTTTCACCAGACTGATCATAGAGAGAAACACTTCCAATATTCATGGTAATGAGAACAAGACCTAGTTTAAAGGGCCCTATCCCCTCTGTGACACCTAGCCACACTTAAGATCTGGTGCTCTTAAGTTCAGCTTGCAACACTCCCCACTGAAAAGACTAAGCTGCAACCTTCATTCCCATCACAGATCAAGATGCCCTCCCCTAGCCTTTCTCATGTTCCTGAATTTCTGGCAGACAAGCATGCTGCAATTCTCCCTAGATTGTCCAGAGTAATCTAAGAGACCATCAGGTCAGGCTAGGTCTGATTCTCATCATTGTGGGAAGCACAAACAACAGAGGAACTCTGCACTTCTAAGGAAGTAGATGGGAAAGCTCCATAATATATTTTCCAACATCAGTGTTCCTGAACTACATCTTCCAGGTTACTCGAGGTGCTCCAGCTCCCAAACTAACCCAGGACCAGTGTTCCCTCTAAGGCGTGCACATGTGTGCATACTCACATGTTTTTTGATGTCTGCTCAGTTAATTTTGGATCCCGCTCAGGTTGAATCACGAAGCCCCATTCTGAATGCATGTGTGCACACACTGCCTTGATACTGCTGCCCAGAACAAAATTCATTCTGCACACAGATGAAAAAAATTATAACACTTCCCAGGACCCTCCTAGTGTGTGCGCGCATGTGCACACGCCTACCTTGCCCTCCAAGGCTCCAGAGCAGTATTTCCCTGTTTCCAGTGTTCTGAGGCATTCTCACTTCTGTCTGGTTGGGCCCTGGCCATATCCCTTCAGCCAGCCTATCCCAAGTTGCTTAACAAGATTTACTTCTTCAGCATGGAGTGCAGTTTATTTATGACCCCCAGTGTTGATGAAGCAATGGCATTACTCGTCAGGAAAACCATCTCTTCTTGCTGTCCCCTGACACACCTTACCTAGGGATCAGACTGACAGAAGAGTTTGTATTTCATTAAGGAGAACAATGTATGTAACACCATGGTCTCCAAGATGGCACCATCCTTTCTCTTGTCTTGAGAGTTTCTTTTGAAGTGCCTTCAGAGAAAAACTTTCTGAGTCTGCTGCAAAGACCATTGGTGAGCCATATAACAAGTCTTCTGTCCTCACTGATGGCCTAATGGATACCCTACAATTCCTGGGCAGGGCCGTGGCTGTCATAGTGGCCACCAAGAGGTCTCTTTTAACGCCAAATATTAACTGATTCACTAGCTACCAAGTTGGTACTTACTGGAGCTGGAGTAAATGCTGCAGGACTAGTAATGTACCAAGAGGGCGAAGTATTAAGAATTCCAATTTATGTTGGCCTCCAATTACACTACTGACCCAGATTGGGGTGTGTGTCTACAATACTTTGGTTGAGTTGAGACCTCACTGTTTTGGATCTTTGAGTGCAGGAGACGCTTCATCTTAGGTATTTGCTGGAGTTCTGGGAGGTTTCACAAGAGAGCTTTCTTGTCTTTTCTGTGCTTGCTAGCTCAGGCCAAGCAGAGACTCATGAAAATAGAGAGGACAACGTACATGCATACATTCTGAGTCAATGGACCTTAACCCTGGGGAAACAGAACCAACTTGAACAAGTCTCCAGCTGAGCAGCCATTCACTTAAGACTTCTTGCATGCCATCAGTGCTATGTTAAAGAACCTCTTTTATTCATTCTCCCCACTTCCCCTCCTATTAATGAGAGTACTGATCAAGATACACTCACAGTGAGCTTGCGTTATCCTCACTGCTTCCAGATGCTCTCACAAATTTGCTCCTGCAGTAATGGGCATTAGTGTCCCAAGCGAGATCTCCTCCTACTCTCTGCTTGGAGCTGAAAAGGCAGGACTGCCGGGATGGGAGCTAGGTTATGCCATTAAGGAGTTAGGAAGGACTCTGCCATCAGGGTCTTTCAGGGGAATAGTTTTGCCTGCTGGAGTCAAACTAAGGCACTCCTGCCTATGTCTACTTCTATCCTTGTAATATTGGAGTTACTTCAGGAAGGCCTTAACCTAGGCCTTAGTCAAACACCTTCTGCATACAAGTTTATATTCCATTTTATTTCTGTCTGACTGGGTCCCAGTGGGTTCCTATCCCCACACCAGCTATTTCTACAGGACTCTTGTTAATCTCTCTCACAGTAGTTCAGTGTTTTTCCATTTCTGATAAGAAATTTCTGTTCTTATCCAGACAAACAAGTAGAAGGAGAATTTGCAAATTCTCCTTCTAATTGTTTGCCTGGATAAGAAAAGGAGCAACTACCCTGAGTGACTCAAATGGATGTCTCATCAAGGCTTAAAGCTCCAGGTTTAACTTTCAGGTGGAAAAACATTGAACTACTGTGAGAGAGAGATTAGCAGCAGCCCTGCAGAAATAACTGGTGTGGGGATGGGAACCCATTGGGACCTAGTCTGATATGCAAATTCTCCATTTTCCTCTTTGATCCATGTATTATGTTACATATGCTTATATCACAGATCCCAAAGAAGAGACTGAAGAGGAAGAAGTATCCAATATTATTGCTGCTGGAACCCCAGTTAGCACAGCCAGGCCCAGTCGGGGCTGGCGCAGCAACAGGGCAGCTGCTGTTGTTCGCCAGTGCGACACAGAGAATTCACGGAGCTCTAGGTCCAAGACTGGGTCCCTCCAGCTCATCTGCAAGTCAGAACCAAACACAGACCAGCTAGAATTTGGTATGTGCTTCTTTAAATCACTAAAAAGTGAAACCATTGGGACTATTAGTGAGTCTGCATAAAATTACTGTGTAGTAGAAGGGAGAGTTTCAAATTGCAAATTGTGTATCTTCAGCATTATATTCTAAAGTTCTCTTACTGAAAATAGGATGATCTCAGATAGCTGTGTGCAACAGTGATCTGGTGCAAGTACAGTTTAATAGTTGAAATGCAAATGTGTATTAGAGTGGCACACATCCCATTTTATTGGGTTACCATGAAAGAGATAACTCTGAATACTAAGATGCAGACTGATCATCACGAGAACTTATGCTGATCTGAAAATATCTTTGTCTTTGTTTTTTTTAGAGGTCACAGAAGACCATCCGTCTCCATCTGGAATTAGGTAAGGAGCTTTGATTGGAGTGTATTTCCCTACCTAATATATAGTGGTTGGAGGACTGGTATGATAGAGAAAATCCTGGTTGAAAGTGGGTGTCTTTGAGTCTTAAATGTCATTCTGAAAGACTTGGCGAATGGAAAGAATATAGATGTAACAAATGCCCACTATTAGTTGATTAGTCGCGTTGGATGAATTAGAGGCTAAATCTTAATATACAGGGTCCACGTGAGACATTTAAGCATTATTCCAGTTTAGGAATTCTTTTGATCTAGGAGAATTCTAGATTCAACATTCTATTTAAAGATAGGAGTCGGGGTGGGCAGAGTGATGTTATGGGGAGGATGAAGTGGATATGTTATCTTGTGCAAGTTTTCTTCTACTCACAAAGGTGATGGGTCTTTCCTCATGTTAGCAACATAAGTGTTCAAAATCTGTGTTCTGCACCTGACAAATCTTATTCCCATGGGCCAAAACTAATATTTTTGTTGCTGCAATCTGTCTCATGGTGGGGTATCCAGGATGTCTCTTTCTCCTTGGGTTTGATGATGGCACTAGCAGTGGCAACAGGTACACAGTCTGGGGGTCCTTCTGGATCTGAACCTCTCCCTAGTGTCCCAGGTTGAGGCAGTGGCCAGCTTCAGCTGATATGCCAGCTGCATCCATTTCTTGAGATGAACCACCTCAAAACTGTGGTACATATGCTGGTAACCTCTAGGCTGGATTACTACAGTGCGCTGAATGTGGGGCTGCCTTTGTACGTAGTCCGGAAACTGCAGTTAGTCCAGAATGTGGCAGCCAGGTTGGTCTCTGAGTTATCTAGGAGAGACCATATTACTCCTGTGTTGAAAGAGCTACACTGGTTGCCAGTATGTTTCCGGGCAAAATACAAAGTGCTGGTCATTACCTATAAAGCTCTAAACAGCTTAGGCCCTAGGTATTTAAGAGAATGTCATCTTCACCATGAGCCCTCCACCTGTTAAGATAATCCAGAGAGGTTCACCTGCAGCTGCCGCCAACTCGTTTGGCGATTATTCTGGAATGGGCCTTCTCCGTTGCTGCCCCTAGACTTTGGAATGCGCTCCCTGTTGAAATAAGAGCCTCCCCATCTCTGGCAACTTTTTAAAAGGCACTGAAGACACATTTATTCACCCAGGCTTTTAATTAGATCTATGGCTTTAAATTTTAATGTTGGTCTTAATGATTTTAATGTTTAAATGATTTAATTGTTTAATTGATTTCATTTGGATTTTAATTGTTGTTTGTTTGTTTTTGTAAACTGCCCTGAGCCATTTTTGGAAGGGCAGTATATAAATTACATTAAAAATGAAATGAAATGAATAATGAACTAGTCATAGTGATTTGAGGCACTGGGGCTTTAAATCCTACTGCTGTTGTCTGTCTTGACCATATAAAGGAAAATGTATCCACTTCTTGATCTGGTAGGGCGACAAGCTAGAGAGGAGACCTTTCACATGTTTGCTTTCTTTTCTGAGGCTTCAGTTTATTATTCTCTGAAATGTTTATAGATTGATAACAAACATAGGAAATATGTCATCTAGTTATTCTAGGAAAATAGATAAGTCTTTAGATCATGTTAGTTCCACTTAAATTGCAGCAATGTTCATTATGGCCATTCCTATAATTGGATTAGTTGAACAACTGCTCCATGCCCTCTGTCATATGTTCTAAAAGAGGTGGTTCTGTCCTTCGTAGTGAGTCTTTTCTGCATACTGCCCTTTGTTCAGCATCTACACTAGCTGTGATCTTGACTAACAAAGAGCCAGTGCAATAGGAAAAGCACTGGTGCTTCTGATAAGTTCAACTAATTCGGCTCTACTGCTAGTTCAGCAGTGGAGGCAAATTTCAATTACCTTTTCTTCCCCAGGAAGTGGTATCACCTGAAAACATGTCCCTGAGAGTTATGCAGCTCTCTGGGACATACTTTCGGGTAACAGGGCTTCCAGGGAAGGGGAGGTGGTTGAAATTCTCCCATACACTAGCACTGGGGCAGTGGAACTCTTCAGAAGCACTGGTGTTTCTCTCGTTGCACTGGTGCTTCATTGGGATATCAGCCACCGTACCATATTCAGCATAATATGCAGAAGAAATGAATGATGTTTATACTGTCCTCCTTTTGTACATGTAATATATTCCCAGACAAAATAAACCATTCCATTACCACTTTGCTCCCCCCACCCCACCCCATCAACAGCGATGAAGAGGAAATGCTCATCAGTGAAGAAGAGGTTCCTTTCAAAGATGATCCAAGAGATGAAACTTATAAACCCCACTTAGACAGGTACTAAATTTTGTTTTTTCAAACAGTAAAAAATTGTGTGCTCTCAATCTGATCTGTTGAGAGCAAAGAGGACATCTATAAGAACTCAAACCAGTTTTCCCCTGTATTAAGTTTCCATTACTGTGACAATTGAACTGGCGGAAAGGGGATATAAGGCGTGTATGTGCACTGATTACAGGGATGGAAAACATGAAAAGCTGAAATATTTTAAGGATCATGTTGAAGAATAGTCCAGATTCAATTAAACTACAGAGCTCATCTAGAAAGAAAAGATTGTCCTAAGTTTGTAAATGTACCTATATGCAGGGAAGTTCCGAAGCAAAGGAAAAAATCAGGAAAGGGAAAAGAAGAAAAAGAGAAACAGAAAGAGATTAAAGTGGAAGTGGAAGTAAAAGAAGAAAGCGAGTTTCGGGAAGATGAAGAGCCACCCAGAAAGTGAGTAAGATTCTCTGCCTTAGTGTATATTCATGTTACACTTGGTGTGGTCAAGACTCCAGGTGAAACTAAAGGCCATGATGGTGCTATAGGCTAAATCTGAAAGTCAAGGGGAATTTTTAGTCCCACATACTATTGCTGTGAAGTTGGCAATTAGGTGTTTCTGTAGATTTGCAAACCTAAGTAAATATCTGAACTGTAACTGCAATGTTGACAAATTATGAAGTAATGAAAGTAATTTGATGACTTTATACATAGCATTGCACCTACTACTTCTGCTACTAGATTGGTAATAAACTATACTATACATCAACTTTTTAGCAGACCACTCTTCCCTTTTGGCTTTTGCGTTTTCAACAGAGATTGCCCGTGGCCATGCTTGAGATTGCCCGTGGCCCTACCCACAGTCCAGTCTTGGGTTACCTAGATGAAGGTACCTAGAAATGTACAAAGCAGAAATTACTGGAATACTATGTTCTGTGCTGTGTGTGTGTGGGTACATGTACAGAAACAAAACAAAATGCAAATTCTAAATTTTGAAGCCATATGAAAACATAGTGCTCCTGTATCATTTCCCCTCTAAGTTATAATCAGTTAAGAAAGCAAGAGTGGTGTCTGTCTGTCTTTGCATTACCAAAATAATTAACTACATTTGAAATCTGTTTTTGTTTTGAAATGTTTGAGTTAAGAATTATACAATTTGAATCCCATTGTTCTTTCAGGTTTAGAAACTTTAGGTTTCAGAGTTACATAGCAAGTAGAATTAAAGAGAACAAGAGATGTATTGTCACAGCCAGTCTTGAACAGAAGATTGTAACTTCTAGTTATATAGCAGCCAACAGCTAAACTATATTCAGTCTGCTATGTCTTGAGTTAACTTGGCAAAACCCTAATGCATTTCTTGCCATAACACCATCAAGGAGATCCCCTTTGGAAAACTATTGCCTTGATCCAGTGAGGGAAACACATGTGCAGAGGCAGGTGTCTATCTGCATCCCCTGCTTGATCATAATTCACCTGGGCAAAAGGGTTGCTCTGTAGTAGATTAGCACTAGATCACCTCATTTAGTATTCATGGCTGTACATATAGTCCCCAACAATGCATTGGGAACTGCACACTTAGCACTCAGGAAATGGTCAGCACTGTCAGCTTTGACAGCACTGATCACCTTTTGATGGATCGGGTTCAGGGGAAGGAGAGGTCCTGGATTTGGCTGCTCTCTTCATCTGAGTAGATGTGCTGGATCATATTTAACATACACTGCTAAAATGTTTTATCACTGGACCTGACTACCCTCTATAGTAACAATACCCTTTAACTGCTCCATAACATCCACTCACACCACTGTTTTGAACATTTGGCTGCTTTAGTCGTCTTATAAGGACATCCAGGGTTCCATTAGTTTAGTTGCCTCATTCAAGCACCCCTATGTTTCCGATACAAGACCAGCTTGTGGGAGAACCCCACCCCCTTTTTTTCCCTTCATGGAGAACTTGGGGCAGGAAAGAAAGGGTGGCTTCTTCTGCTTGCTACAATTTTTGTAGGAAAGGCGAAAAACTATTCCTCTTTCCATGGAAAATCTTTTCAGGGGGTTTGTACAGTCGGTGGCAGCAGCAAGGCATTGCTCATGTCTTCTGCAAGAGCCCAGTACAAGGGGAAATGCCTTTTTTATTCTTGAGTTCTGTGCACTTGCCCTAAGACTTCGGGAAGGGGTCAGTGGTGACCACAAATAATTGCTTGCTTATTAATGAAGCCAAAATTTCTGGATCCTTGGAGACATTTAATGAATAGTACATAGGGAGCTGCCATATACTGAGTCAGACCATAGGTCCATCTAGTTCAGTTTTGTCTTCACAGACTGGCAGTGGCTTCTCCAAGGTTGCAGGCAGGAATCTCTCTCAGCCCTATCTTGGAGAAGCCAGGGAGGGAACTTGAGACCTTCTGTTCTTCCCAGAGCGGCTTCATCCCCTGAGGGGAGTATCTTGCAGTGCTCACACTTCTAGTCTCCCTTCCATATGCAACCAGGGCAGACCCTGCTTAGCTAAGGGGACAAGTCATGCTTGCTACCACAAGACCAGCTCTCCTTTCCCACCAGAAAATAAATTCCCACCAGAAGAGGAAAGCTCAATCTACTAGCTGGCCTCTAAAGTCTGAGAGCTGCACATTTGCTTTGTTGAATTCTGACTTATGTTGAAACCAGTTCTGTGCAGGTCTGATTAGTGGAGATGCACTTACTGACTTAGATCACAATGTACAGAAATGACTCATACCTTCGCTGAGACTTTGACATGTAAATGCTTATTTTCCATTAGATAGCATGCCATGTGGAGTTGTGCTTTCCTGTTTCTTCTTTTGTCTTCAGTTTTTCATTTTATCTTGGTGGTGTTCTAGGAGGGGAAGGAGGAGAAAAGATGACAAGAGCCCACGACTTCCCAAAAGGAGGCAAGTTGCTTTTTGTTTTCTGCATCTTACTTGATGTTGTGATTTAGGATAATTCTAGTTAACTAAAAATTGGTTCTCCAAAAATATTGTTTAGATAGACCCAGTGCTTTTAGCTTCACATATAAAAAACGGAAGGAGGTGGTGCTCTTTCTATTTACTGCCAGCAAAACTGATAAGCTGGTGATGCAATACACATATTTAAGGAGACTCCCAAGTACTCTTTTAAGACTTGAAATTTATTATGTAAAAGCAGATGACAATACCTTGTTAAAACGTTGTTTAAAATGTTAAAAACATAGTGAAAACAAACGTACATTTCAGTGTCAAACGCCAGCCTCAGTGTTCCTCCATCTTCTGTGGATCACCTGCTTATATTGTTCACAACTTTAATTACACACACTCTGGTAGTAATTTCAATCAACAAATGAAGTAAAAAGGTGGGGAGGGAGAAGACAAGAGACAAAGGGAACCAAGGTCATACAGCTGTGTGTCTGTGTTCCTACATTACATACTCCTTAGTAGCCAGTTCAAATAATCATAGAACTTTTAGAAAGCTGTACAGTGTCCTCCATGTTTAAAGCAACCATGCTATGTTGGGCAAAGGTCAGAAACCTAAACAAAACATTGCAGTCTCAACTGTAAACCATCCCTTTAAAAGGGATGACACAGTATCATGTATACAGTTTTAATTTCCAGATACTTTGTGTTCCAAATAGTTGCTTCTGAGAGTGGCCAACAGATGAAATAACTGCATCACAAACCACATTAAAATCCTACCCTAAAGAGAGTGAAGTTATGTTGTCTAAGAAAACAGTACAAACATTATAAAGCTCCTTCTGTGATAGATTTTAGTCAGTGTAGACTCTAGATCACCCATTTGAAGCTTATTTTAAAAATACTGGTAATAGAAAACAACAAACAAAGTAATCTTCTTTTATGCAGAAAAGTAATTCTTGTCAATGTGTTCATTAAAAAACCCCACTATGCTGCATTAGTTAACATTAACATTAGTCAGTTGTCTCCTATCTCCTCTACCTGTTCCTCTCCGATGCTTTTTCTTAGGAAGAAGCCCCCAATACAATATGTACGCTGTGAGATGGAAGGATGTGGCACGGTTCTTGCACATCCTCGTTATCTGCAGGTGAGAGTAACTGTTGTCAGTTTATATCGATTGGGGTAATACACTGCTACTGTTTATAGTATAGGTTTCTTTGTATTTATTTCATTCCCTCCCCTTGATCTCTCTCACGGAGCACTTGACATTTGATTGATTGTTAAATTTCTATGCTGCCTTTCATTAAAACAATCTTAAGGTGGTTTGCACAAAACCTAAAACAAGAACTACAAAAGTTACTGCTGTATTATGCCTACTGTAGCAGAGTATGACTTTGAAAGTGTAATTTTTATGAGAGCCAATGTAGTCTAGTGGTTAGAGTGCTGGACTAGGACCGGGGAGACCTGAGTTCAAATCCCCATTCAGCCATGAGACTTGCTGGGTGACTCTGGGCCAGTCACTTCTCTCTCAGCCTAATCTACTTCACAGGATTGTTTTGAGGAGAAACGTAAGTATGTAGTACACTGCTCTGGGCTCCTTGCAGGAAGAGCAGGATATAAATGTAAACAATAACAACACCTGACACCCACTTCCTGCTGTGGGGCTAACTAGACATTTGGGGCTAATGCATGTAACAGTGCCCCATTGTGAAAACAAAGCTACACTGAGAGCGGGGAATTTAGAGCAGAGACAGAGCAGGGGAAGGAGAGGATGATTTAATCCATTCCTTGTTCTAAATTGCACTCTCTCCTAGTAGAGAATCATTTGGCATGGGGAATGGGTTAAATCGCCCTCTTCTTCTGCCATTTCACTGCACTAAACTTCCTTTTCTCAAAACAGCATTTTTTAAAGAGGTAGTTTTAGAATACTTGCATGTGATAGTCATAATGTGTAGTTAGCCCCTTTGAAGAAACCAAAGGGCTTTGCTACTCAGAAGAATGCCAAGAGATTTTGGGATGTGTGTAGTATGGGTTTTTTTGTTTTGGGGGGGTGTTTTTTAGCTTTGTTTGAAGGAAACAGTTCATTCCTTCAGTAAAGCTAACAATCTGAGGGAAAGCATAAATACTGAGAAACTTCAGGAGGATCCTTATGTCTTTGCTTCTTCTCAAAGTCCTAGTAATCTGTCAGTCAGACCTGCATAATGAATGCTGCTTTAACCAGATACTGAAGCTATTCTCACGACCAGCAAAAACAGGGCTTGAGGTCTGAAGGCGGGGTTAGCACTCCTGTGTGAGACCTCGGCAAGCTCTCAAACAGGACTCTGTCAAAAAAGGGTCACCCAGTTCCCAGCCCCTCCTCTAAAACCAGGTTCAGCAAGCAGGAGAGGTTGCTGAACCTGGTAACCTCTCCCAGTACTCGTGTGAAGCTATAGAACGCTGTGGAAGGCTGCATATTCGGAGCTACCATAGGGCCTGCATACCAGAGTGGGCTGCAAAGCAAGCAGAAGTTTGCTTGGGGAAAGCCTGTCCAGCAAACGGCACTGAGCTTCCTTAAAGTGGCAGGTACCTTGCAAATGAGCCCAAGGGAAAATATGAACATAGGAAGCTGCCTTCCACTGAGTCAGACCATTGGTCTATCCAGCTTGGCTGACCCTGCACAGAGCATCTGTGCAGTCTTGCACTGAACCTGTGGCATCCCACCCCTGCAACTCTCTCGCTCGCTCTCACTGCCCTCCGTCTTTCTATCTCTGTCTCGCAGTCCTTGCCCCCTGCCACTGCCAGCGACTGTCGCCCGCTCGCTTGACAGCCTCCGAGCTCCCTGCCGCCTCACAGCACAGCTCTGCCTGCCGCCCGCGGCCCCAGAGCCAACTGTCCAGCTCCCAAATCCGCCCCCAGCCTCCAAGCTCCCTGCAGCTTCACGGCGCCCCTGAGCCAACTGTCAAACTGCTTTCCAGCCACCCCGCAAAACTCCCTGCTGCTCTGGAGCTCTCTCCCCCTCTGCCAACCAATCGCCTCCTTTCTACCATGTCCCTACACATGGCCTGTCTTGGAGAATTAATAATATAGATAGATAGATATCCCTCTCTTCCTCCAAGGAGCCCAGAGCAGTGTAATACATACTCAAGTTCCTCCTCACAACAACCCTGTGAAGTAGGTCACGCTGAGAGTGAAGTGACTGACCCAGAGTCACCCAGCAAGTCTCATGGCTGAATGGGGATTTGAACTCAGGTCTCCCCAGTCAACTGCCAAGGCAAGGGCAACAGCACCCTTGCCCTTTCCAGGTGGAAACTGCACAAGTGATGCGGCTGCTGCTCTCCCCTTCCTGGTGTCAGTGGCGGGGGGGGGCGGGGGGAGTGCACGCTTGTCCACTATATGGTAAGAAGACGCCTGCAGCAGGATGGCAGCATCAAAGGAGAGAGAAGCTGCCATGGGGAGAACGGCTTCCATTAGCAGGGCCCCGCCAGTGATCCCCTGCCAGAGGTAGCAAGGCCAGTGCACACAGCAAAGAGTATTCCTTGCCAGCGCGCTCCTCCTTCCCAAGCAGACGGCGGCTGCTCCGGGTGGGTCCGACAACGTCTCCAACAGGCAGGGAGCGGGTGGGATGGCCGGCCGACCTTCCTGCAGGCAGGGGAGCCCCTTCTCGGAAGCGCAACGGGCCCGCTGCACATCCACCTCCAGAGACTCCCAGAGGTTCAGCCCGCTGTTGTGCTCGCTTCCAAGCTGGGCCATGGCGGTGGCAACAGAACCGGCCACTGCGGCACCCCACTGGAGGATGGGGCTCTCCTTCCTGGGCATGCTCCTGCCCCCACACCTCGCAGCTGCGCGAGAGGGAGCCCTTCGCACTCTGCGAGGAGATGCAGAAATGCGCTCCATACGGGGAGCGTGTGGGGCCCTCAAACATGCAAGGCCGTAGCATATGGCCAGTGGACGGGGTGGGTGGACAGATGTTCAGCATCATCCACCTGCCGCGAAGCCAAACTGCTGGTCTTTGCAAGTATTCTAGCCACCATGTGTGCGGCGAGGAGGGGGAGGCTGGAGCAGGCTCCCGTGGTGGCGGGGGAGTGGAACAGGAGTGACCGCTGGACTGACAGACTGTCCATGCAAGAGTCATGGAGGCGGAGGGTCAGCCCAGCAGCCGCTCCTGGTCTGCCCACCACTGCCCTGGTGGTGGTGGGGAAAGCGGTGCGCACACGGTGCCTGGGATACTTGCAAAGTGTTTCAGCCTCATGGTGGCAATGGCAGCAGCAACGGGGGGCTTGTGATGGCCGCAGGAGGCTCAGTGGCGGGCAGAGCAGCTCCTACACCCACTCGCCTGGTAATGTGAGTGGCCTCTGTGCATGCGCAGAGGACCAAAAGGGGTTGCAGATTGACTTCCCTGTTATTTGGGAGGCTGCCAGAGATTGGCAGTGGCAGATTGATGTGGAAGCAGAGTCGCCACTTGACTACGGCGGCAGTGAGGGGGCGGGGCAGGTTCCTCCTTCTGCCTTCCCAAGCCATGCTGTTGTATGGTGGGATGGAGCTATGGGGGCTGCCACAGCAAGAGTGAAGCGGGTGGTGGCACATGTGGCAAGGAGGGCAGGTGCACACTGCCCATTGCCTGCTTGTCTACATCCACTGTGATCAGGGGAGCAACTGGACAGGGGTGGTAGGAGACACATCTCATCGCCCTTGCCACCAGCTTAGTGCCTGGGCTAGTTGTGCAGGCATCTGGCAGCTGCTCCAGGGGGCATCTGCTGTGTCCCTCCTGGATCTGGGGTGTGTGTTGAGGTTTGTGTGTGTTCATATTGGCTTTTCCTTTGCTGCAGCTGCTCTTTTCTTTCTCCTGCCTTGTTTTGAGCAGGGAGTTATGGGCATGGGGACGGAGTTCAGTGCCTTTGACAGTGCTGCAGTTGCCAGGAAAGGGTTAACTGAGGCTACCAATCAGGGAGCAACAAAGCGGGACTGCAGCTTGGAGCCCTCTGAGTGGTCTCCTTGGGTCACATGTTTGCCCTGTCCACTCATGGAGCTGCTGTTGCCAGCGGCGGGGCTGGAGGACCAACATTGCTACCTGTGGCTGGTGAAACTTAAAAAGTTAGTCGTCTGTTGCTCACACTCCCTGCCGAGTCTGCAGCATGTACTCATCTGTTTGCTATGAGATAAAAATAGGATTCTGTCTGCTTTAAGAAGCTCACCCTGTTTTCTGCTCATGTGAATAGCTTCACTATCTCCAGTGATGACTATTGGAAAGATGCTATGCTGGGTAGCATGCAGTACTTAACGATACTCCATATTGCCCAGCATACCAGTTTCCAATGGCTGTTACTGGTGTTGTGTGAGAATGTGTGAGTTGTGGGCTCTTCAGGGACAAGGAACCATTTTAATAATAATAATAATAATAATAATAATAATTCAATTTCTATACCACCCTTCCAAAAATGGCTCAGGGCGGTTTACATAGAGAAATAATAAATAAATCAGATGGATCCCTGTCCCCAAAGGGCTCACAATCTAAAAGAAACATAAGATAAACACCAGCAACAGTCACTGGAAGTACTGTGCTGGGGGTGGACAGGGCCAGTTACTCTCCCCCTGCTAAATAAAGAGAATCACCACGGTAAAAGGTGCCTCTTTGCCAAGTTAGCAGGGTTTTCTTAGACCTTCTGTTTTATGTAAACCATTTTAAGAACATTTTGTTGAAAAGCAGTGTATAAATAATATCCTTGGAAACATAAGATTGACTAATGTGCAAAGCTCTAGGTTTGATGTTATCAGTACATCTGTTTTATCAATATTTTATCTATAAACCTTTTAATTTGTCTTGTTTTCAGCATCATATCAAGTATCAGCATTTGCTGAAAAAGAAATATGTATGTCCCCATCCTTCTTGTGGGCGACTCTTCCGGCTCCAGAAGCAGCTTTTGCGGCATGCCAAACACCATACAGGTAATATAGATTAAGTTCCAAAAGCCCCACTTAGTAAAGGATATAGGAGAAAAATGCATACGTTCTTCTTGGATACAAGTCTTTCTTTAATCCAGGTATGAAAGAGCACAGTGGATGGACACTTCTGTATATTGTAGCAATTTCAGTTCTTTAGGGCAATAAAACATCTATGAAGAGTTGTGTATGAAATTGGGTTGATTTGAGTGACGCTATTTTCCTTTAAATGCTCGTTCAGATCTCCTCCAAGATGATTTAGGATGATAGGACTAGGGATTTGTTATCAGGATCACCCCTTGTATAGCATCTTGGCGTTTTGTTGAAAGCAAAGAGTGGATTTATAAGGTTTCCATCAAAGGAAAGTGCAATTTGAAATATGGTATGGGCTGCAGTTTTCAATGCCAAATATTTAGAACACAATATAGCTTTGGAGTTTAACTTTAAAAAATTCCTACTTAGAAGGAGGAGCAATCTCACAAGGTTTTGAAGTTTATCTACTCCTACTGTTTTTCAACTGCTTTTCTACTCCTTGGTTATTTAGGCTTTTTTGTTGGCATTCTGGAACATTATGCAGGTAGCAGTCATTTTTGGTAAGATTATAGTCTTCACAGGACAACAGCACAAACTGGCATAGTAAACTCATGTAACTTTACCTGTTACTTTACCTTTAAGACCAGTTCCTTATATTCTGCTGTTTCCAGCCAGGTAGCCTCTTTCTACGAGGGTCATTTGGACTTTTCTACATCTTTCTCATGATAAATTCTTCAGTATTATTATTATTATTATTACATTTATATCCCGCTCTTCCTCCAAGGAGCCCAGAGCAGTGTACTGCATACTTGAGTTTCTCTTTCACAACAACCCTGTGAAGTAGGTTAGGCTGAGAGAGAAGTGACTGGCCCAGTCACCCAGCTAGTTTCATGGCTGAATGGGGATTTGAACTCGGGTCTCCCCGGTCCTCGTCCAGCACTCTAACCACTACACTACGCTGGCTCTCAGTAGAGATTCGGAGTTATACCTGCAAGCTAAACAGTTTTGCAAACTGATCTGCAGCCCTCAAAAATGTTCTAGACTGCCTGTCCATACATCCCAATGTTTAATGAACAAAATGTGGATCTTCATACTTAGTAGTGTGTGTTTCAGCTACTTTCATATATTACAGTGAATGTCTAAAATCTGGAAGATGTTGGCATTCTTATGTGAATATTGGCATCTGCAATCACGTTTTGTGTATGTCGGGATACAGAAACATCCACAAAATTGGTCTAGAATTTTGGTGTTCACATCTGAATGCTGACATTTGCCAAATCTCAAACATTTCCTGCAGCAAACAGTTAAATTTTGCTTTTTTACCATCTGTGCTAGAGATTTTTGGAAGAGTTGTTTTAATTAATTGTATATGGAAGAGAGCATAAATTCATAAGACATTCTGCTATAGTGTGTGTCTTTTTCATAGCCCAGGATAAGAAACATTGATTGTTTCTGATCTTCACAGTATAAAGGGACACCATTATGCAACAATCTGAGCTTTGCAACTGACATGAATACTACTGAAATAGTAGATCCAAACCTATAATTTAATCTCTGCTAAAGTTGCTGGTCATCCCTATTTTCTTCAGACATTGGTAGTATATAATTTCTAATGCATTATCAATGTTTTGTTTATATTTATACCAAGGATGTAAAACCTCAGGTTCTTGATTTCCCTCTACCTCTCTTGTTCAATGGCCCCTATTATTTTTCTTTGCCTTGTGTTTGGTATAACTCGAACTTTGTCTTCAATAGGCAGTGTCACCTAGGGCAAGACTTCTAAAGGAATATGTTTCAATATATACTTGTTTCATGTCTGCTTGCATAATGATATGGAGGGTTGTGGCCTACTAATCAATTTAAAATAGGTAATATGTGTGATTACCCTACCACACCTTCAGGATGGGCGGTGGGGGTGGGGATTCGAAATGTATAAATTTTGTGGGGATAGCTTGAATGGGAGTGTTGGCACTTCACCTACTTTTCTGTCCATTTGTATATGTGGCTGAGAAATATTCCCCAGCTACTGCTGAAAACTACCTCAATCTTCAAAGAAGAATATTTCAAAACTTAAGGGTGTTGAGAATGGGGTCACAAGGAAGTTTCCAGAGCAATAAATATGGATATGATTTAGGAACAAGTCTTTATCTGAAATATTGTGTGCTGCCTTACAGATCAAAGGGATTATATCTGCGAATACTGTGCGCGTGCTTTCAAGAGTTCCCACAATCTGGCAGTTCACCGAATGATCCACACAGGCGAGAAGCCATTACAGTGAGTAGTGTAATTGTCTTACTGCTGCTTGTTGTGTGGGATCAGGCCAGCTGTGTCATCTTTATATTCTGGTCAATTTCATCTGTAAATCACAAATGTTATCCTGATAACTGCCTAGAGATACACATATCAGGTGGTATAGAAACATGATAAATAAATAACTATACTATCCTTCTGTTTCCACCCTGCCCCATATTTCCTCTAGATGTGAGATCTGTGGGTTCACCTGCCGGCAGAAGGCCTCATTGAACTGGCACATGAAAAAACATGATGCAGATACCTTTTACCAGTTCTCATGCAATATCTGTGGAAAAAAGTTTGAGAAAAAGGACAGCATTGTAGCACATAAGGCCAAGAGTCACCCAGAGGTGCTTATTGCTGAAGCATTGGCAGCCAATGCAGGTGCCCTCATCACCAGCACTGACATCCTGGGCACCAATCCAGAATCCATTGTCCCACCCACTGATGGCCAGGGCCTTCCTCTTCTTCCTGATCCCCTTGGAAACACTGCTCCTGGAGAGTGTCTACTGCTGAACCCTGATGGGATGCCGAAGGCATATTGTAGTGGGGGTGACCGGGTCAATCTGATGGCAGATGGAAAGATCTTTGTTGGCAGTGATACTGGCGAGAGTACAGAAGGGCTGGTCATGAACACGGAGATCCTTGGAGCCACCACTGAAGTTCTAATTGAAGATTCTGATTCTACAGGACCTTAGCAGAAAAAGAGCACATAGGTGTTGAGGCAACTCAAACTTGTATTTAAAAGAATAAACGAGAGGGGGGGAAACCTTATTCAACATAGAAAAGCTAAACAAATTAAAATTACTAGTCAGATAACTAAAGGGCCTGCTCCCCCTCTGCCCCATCTCACCCCCTTCCCAGAGTGGATCACTGCAAATTCTTTCACAGTCCCTTCTTGGAGAGGAATGTTGCCTTTACACAGACTGACAAAGCAAAGGAATTCCTGCGATGCAGTGATGGGAAGCAGCCAGAGCCTATCCCTCTCCCTGCCTCCCCAAAGTAAGCAAACTTCTTGCTTCTTGACCACATTGCAAGCTTGAAGGTGTTTGTGCTCTGGACCAGTATCTCATTCTCAGAACCCTCTTTTACTCCTTCAGTCGCATCATCCTGTTCTATGCATTATTGAATTCTGACCCTTGTAGGCTCTTATTTTTCCTTCTAGGGCTTGGGAGTATAGCTTGGCACTTTAGGACCCCTCAGCAGGATGAGCTGGAAGACACCATGTATTCCCTCTCTCTCATCTTTCCCTTCTGCCTCTCTTAAGGAAAGAGAGGTTATTGGCACTCTTGTTGCACCCCCCCTTTTTTAAAAAAATAAATGAGGGGTGCCATCCTTTTGTATAATTGCTCTGGCTGCAAAAGTCCTGTGTGGCAGGGGCAGTGAGAATGGGTGCTAGGCTGGTTTAAAAAAATGCACTTTGAACGTGTCCTTGTGTTTAAGTTGGGATAACAAATTCCTTATTTATTTGATTTTTTTTTTTTGTAAAGGTCTGTTTTAGTTGCTGTCTAGGGAAGACTTTTCTTTCAGAACTGAAATATTTTGTAAGGGGTATAAAACACAAGCAGCTTCTTTGGCAAACTGTGTTTAGGAACTGTCCCTCACTGCTACTGCTAGCAGTATAGATCCTAGTGAATACTGAGGAAGCCTGTTTTCTTCAGCATTTTTTTCTTGTTTGGAGAGAGAAGTCTGATGCAGAAGTGATGGTTGCTTCAAAGCTTTGACCTGCTGCAGTCATTAATTCCTTCCCCAACTTCCTAACCTTCTGCTCACTTCATTGCATTGTTAGCTTTGCCGTTCCCTCTGGCCTTGATGGGCTAATGCCATTAAGAGCAGGCAAGCCCAATCCTGCGGAGGTTTAACAACTGCTAAATAGCTTGACAGTCCTCTGACACACTCTGCCTCTTAGCCCTTTGAGCCAGTCTTTAAAACCTACTTAGAGGTAAACTGACACTGGGTGGTGGCAACAACTCCAGCTCTCCTCAGCCATGCATTCAATCTTCTCTCACTTAGCTGCACATTTTTTCACTTCTGTGAACCTAAGTGGCTTGGATATCACCAGAGCACAAGATGTGTAGATGTTTTGTACGGAATTCAGAAGAGCAATGATGATCTCCTAAAGATTTACTTAGGATATTATTTGTGGGAACTCTTGGCTGCTGTCTGAGAGCTTGAGGTGGCACACTATCCTTGTGATTTAGTTTGCTTTTTAGTGGCCTAGGGTTTCACATGACCAAGGACTGAGTTAAGGAATTCTCTTTAGCATGATTATAATTAAACTATTTCATGTTGCCAACTTGTGTTAGTAAGGTGCTTATACTGAAGGACAAAACAAAAGTCTTGTAGTCTAGGGCTCTGCTTCACAAAGTTGTGAATCCTACTGTAATGCTAGCTAGCATTATCAGCTCTCATTCCTAGCCACTCCTTTTTACAACACTGCTTATCTAGCGAGAAGTCTAGATGCAGCTCCTTTACTTAGTTGGAAGCTAAGCATCAATAGGGTATTACACAAAGCACTAAAATGAGGCAACCTTTTGCAGCCTACTAGTAATTTTCACCCACCCCTATCCTCCCTTTTCTGCAACCTGGTCAGCAATCTGGCAGGCTGCAATACATGGCTGGTATTCTGCCTGCAGCCTAAATGCTGCATGGTGTGCAGGCCTGACATGGGTCACAGTTTATGATTGGTGGCTAGAAAGGTGTTTGCAGTTGAAGGCTGGTTCTATGCACTACTGAGGAGACTGCTCTCTATCTTGGCTGTATTCTACTGCTCTACCATGAAAAACCATTCATAATATGGATCTCCCTCACTCACTCACCCCCCCCTCCCCCACGGCCCAGCATTGTAGAGGCTTGTGAGTTTTCAGGAAACATATGTTGTAGGTAGTAGGCAAACTACCTGAAGTCTGTTCCCATTGTTGGGTTACCTACTGGTCTCTTGGCTGCCTTTCCTAGACAGCTCTGTTGATCTTTTTTTGAGGGGGGCATTTTTGTGTGTGCATGTGTGTGAGTTTTTTGTTTTTGTTAAAGTAACCTTGTCTTGTGTTTAATGACAACAGCCCCTTGCACTCTCAGGCAGATAAAACTGTTGCAACTTCTACCCTGGATTTATGAACTGAACTATTTGTTCCTGACATAGAACGTTCCTGATGCTTCCCCTTCATGTTGCTCCCATTGTAGGCATGCAGTTTTGCTTCAATCAATTATTATAGTCGTTGCAATAAACTATTTGTGTTTTCTTCTAGGAAGCTTTTTTCCCATGGGAAGGAAGCATGGTGCTGGGAGCTGAGGCTACTTAATCTCCTTCCCTTTTTAATATGGGATAGTTTACAGTAACTAATTTTGACATTGACCCACTCCAGATGCAATCTCATAATCTTGTCCTATCTGTACACTCATTTTGGCTTTGTAAGCATTGGATTCCCTTCCTGTTAATGTTTTGGGGTGGTATGCATCTCCCCTTCAGGAACTGACATTGACTTACTTCCTAGTCAGATGAGTAGGGATTCTCTTTTCAGCATTTTATCTGACCAGTGATAGAATAGAATTGATGAGAACATGAAGCTCAGGAGTTTTGCAGAGACTAGCATATTTAATGCATGATAAATGGTTTGTCACTTTAAACAGTTCCTAATCAATGGCACAATGCTGAAGCCTTTTCAGTGGGGAGAAAAAAAGGGGAGAATTGTTAAATCCTCGGAGAAGCTTTCCAAGGTGATAGTGAAGAGCTGGGGCAAACTGCACTAGCATTGTGAATCCTACCAGATGGGGTGAGGATTTGCAATACTTAGCAGAACTACCTGAAGTAGTAGCCACTGGGTGGCAACAGAGCTGTGTTGCATTGTGGCACACCCCTATTTTTTAGTGTTTAAGTGAAGGGATGCTTGAGTTGACAAGTCTTTGATTGCTTAAAAGCCTTGTTGCATACAAAATTTTCCACAAAGTGATGGTGGAGATTTGGGGTAGGGTACAAGGGGGAGGGGCAGTGATAAATCCATGTTGATAAAGAGTTGTGTATACAAAAAGTAAATAAAATAATAAAAAGGGATGCTCTGTTTTCTATCTTGTATTTTTTTAAAAGCTGAGTAAGACATAATAAAGAGAATAAATCAGTCTTGTCCGGTTGTATGCTAACAGTGGAGAATGCACAAGTGCAAAGGAAGCTCATTACTGCATACCTACAGTGGAGTATAGAAGAGCACAGACCCCCTCCTGATGCACCCATAGTAGTGCCATCCCCTGCTTCTGGAGAGTTTATATGAGTGAAGTAACTATGTGGTTGGGCCTTACAGCTACTCTACTAGGAGGGAGTACATCAATTGGATAGGGAAGATGCATTTGGTTGCTCCTACCCATTAACGATAATACTTGGCATTTGTATAGTGTGTTTGAGTGTCAAAGTGCTCCGCATGCTATCTCTACAACAACTCTGTAAGATAAGAATTATTCTCCCCATATTGCAGCTGGGTCACCTTAAGTGGTGCAGCAGGGAAATGCTTGACTAACAGCAGAAGGTTACTGGTTCGAATCCCCACTGGTACTATATCAGGCAGGAAGATGCTGAAAGGCATAATCTCAGACTGCGGTGGAAGAGGCAATGGTAAACCACTCCTGTATTCTACCAAAAGAAAACCACAGGGCTCTGTGGGTGCCAGGAGTCTAAATCAACTTGATGGCACTCTTTACCTCTTATTGCAGCTGGGGAGCAGAGGCTGAGGAGGAGCTTGTCCAAGACCAGATTCTAGTGAGTTCATAACAGAGACAATATTTGAATCAGGAAAGTTCTGATTCCAGCGGAGACTCAGCACTACACTACACCAGCAAATGGCTGCTGCACACACGCACATACAGCTCCAGGGAGGTTGCATTATTACACTGGAAAGATAACCAAACAAGTAGCCATATTGGTCTGTTGTAACAGAGTCAAGTGGTATGTTAGTAACTGACTAAGACAGCAAGCCTTAATTTACAATACATTTGAGCTTTCATGGACTGGAAAGCTAACTTATAGTAGTGATTCTCAGATGGCTTGGGTGACAGCAACCTTTTGATTCCATGTTGCTGGAGAAACCATAGACTAGAGCAGTGTTTCTCAACCTTTTTGGAGTCAAGGACCGCTAAATTCTTCGTGCAGAGTTTCAAGGACCGCTACATTCTTCATGCGCAGTTTCCCGGACCGGCAGTTAGTAAAGGGGTTTCAAATCTATCTATCTATCTATCTATCAGACTTCTATACTGCCCAAAACTTGCATCTCTGGGCAGTTTACAATTAAAATAATATAAGCATTAAAATAATTAAATTTGGAATCTTTTGCAAACATGGAATATTAGGGGTTCTCAACCTTGGGTCCCTCAGTTAAACTCCCATAACCCCCAACCACAATGGCATTTGGCCATTATGGCTGGGGATTATGGGAGTAGAAGTCCACCAACGTCTGGATACCCAAGGTTGAGAACCCCTGAATCTAAAAGCCTGGGTGAACAAATTTGTCTCCAGTATGTCTTCAGTATGTGTGGGGTGGGGGTGGAGGTGCTTGTGATTACTCAATGGAGAGGGGATGTTGGGCCATTAGAAAAATTCAAAAGCTACATGGGGGCAATGAAAACAACGCACAAGCAAGCTTTTGAATCCCCCAAAATGCTTCATCAGGCTGGATGTCAAGCAAAGCAAAAAGGAGGTGAGGAGAGGAGAGCAGGGCAAGCTCAGTAGAGCCGGAAATCTACAGTTTAACCCTCTCATGATGGAGGTGGAGTTTTAGCAGGAGTTGTGTAGTCGCAGGGCAGGATCCAGACAACGTTAGTCACGACCACCCACTGAAATTAATTTAGTCATCTCTCATTTGTGTCAATGCTGCTTGGTCATGATCACCTGACTTGATCTGGCTCCTGCTCTTAGATGTGCACTTTGTGAGGTGGACCTAATGAAACCCGTGCAGCTCCTCCAAAACTCGTTAAATTCGTTACATGGCAGGTGCTGGGAATGGGGTTTTTTTAATGGTGAAAGAAAATGTGAAGAAGAGCGGTGGAGACCTGGCATTAAAAGAAAGGGGGTGATTCTGAGATGGCGGAGGGTGTGGGGCGTTGTAGTGGTAGATGCCTCATTTTCCTCACTGGGGAGACGAGGCACTGTTCAGGGTGGGTGAGGCAATGGTGCACCGGACTGCACTCGGAAGGTCGCCTGGGTCCAAGAGCTGCCGCCACTGTGCTTGCGCACCAGAGTGTAGCAAGTGTTCCCCATCCTCTCTCACAATGTGCACTTCTGTGCCCCCCTCCCAACTCCCCTGCGGGAGCCAATCACACCAGCCTGCCTTTGGGGCCACGCAGCTCACGTGGTCCCACATGCTGCCCGCACATACCTGCGAGGTGAGCCAAGGCGGCCCTCCTCCCTCCCTCCTCTGCTTAGCCCTCACCGCGGCATGATCCCAGCCAGAGATTGTCCCCCGCACCCGGCGAGGTCATAAAGGGGACCGCCGTCCTCCACCGGCGGTGCAGACCAGGGGGTTACAGGGGGCAGAGGGACCACAACACCCCACCGATGCAAGAGGGAAACAGCGTTCCCTCTCAAGGCGCCTCGACCACAATAGGCAGCTGGGTTTCAATCAATCAACCTTTGGCTGCAAACAATGAGCATGCAAGAACCAGCAGCCCTTCAAGTGGCAGCCCTTCAGGTGGCATACCTTCCACACCGCATACAGTTTGAAGCTGTAAAGATAGGGAATAAAATAGCTGTAGGAAGATCACAGCAGCACGTGGAGGCAAGGGACAAGAAGGTGATACTCTTCCTCTTCCGTAACATGTGCAAAATTGAGGAAGTGAGTGCCTTGATTGCAGTTGTTGGGGGGGGGGGGTTTGACTCCCAGTCAGGGACCGGCGCTCAACCCTTCGGGGACCGGCAGCGGTCCCCGGACCGGTGGTTGAGAAACTCTGGACTAGAGAATTAAGGGAAGGAGTTCATTGCTTCTGATTCAGTCTGTATATTCAAAGGATGTGGTCTGAATAGAAACAAAAGTCCATGGGTGAATCCCCTTTACTAACAAACTGAAGAACCATTTAGTTAGCAATCCATATCCACCAATGACATAACTTTCTAAAAAGTTCTGGAGACAATTCTGTAGGATTACAGTTTGGCAATCAGCCTTACATTTGTCATGCTATTAGAATGTAGCTAATCGGTAAGCAACCAGAGAATAATGTTCTGTTTAAAATACTTGTATCTCAGCTGTCTTTGAACCTTCTCTCTACACACGTGAAAACAAGAGAACATAAGAACAGCCCTGCTGGATCAGGCCCAAGCCCTATCTGTTCCAGCATCCTGTTTCACATAGTTGCCCACCAGATACCTCTGGGAGAAGCAAGAGGAGAAGCCATGCTCTCCTGCTGTTGCTCCCCTGTAACTTGTGTCATGCCTCTGAGGCTGGAGGTGGCCTATAGTCACCAGACTAGTAGCCATTGATAGACCTGTCCTCCATAAATTTGTCTATAAAAACTTTGTGGAAGATGCGATTACCTTCTCTGCTCAGCTAGGTGTTTAAAAACCTTTGATTGTCTTATCCAGGCTAGGTCATTCAGGATGATGACATGCAATTTCAGTGTAATCCTGGGAAACAGGAAGGTGGGAATACAACTTCCTAAATGTGAGGGTAGTAGAGTAGCTGTGTGGGAGTGGAATCCACGGCCTGTTTCTGGGAGGTATTTGTGAATTAAAGATCCCTTCAGTTGTGTGTGATATGTAAAAATTCTGCAAATCAATGATGGGGTGAGCATCTCCTTTTTTTCCTCCTTCCCAGCTACAACTTTCTGCTGTTCTGTCTCCCTGTCCAGGGCCAAGTGCCAATCATGTAAGATGATGATCACAAGAGGTATCATCTGTTCTAATGGTCAAGCATGTAGGTCCTTTTGCAAGAACACAACAAGACCACTGAAAACTCTAAAAGAAGCCTTGTTGGAATAACATGGGAGCTCTGCTGTGCTTTCTTTAGCAATCAGAGAGGCATGATGTGGCATAAAATCTTTCTTGAAATTCCAAGGACATGTTTAGATAGCAACAATTGATGGCATATAATCATATGTATCAACATTGGCTATAGACTTATATTAGGTTTTCACTACCAGATCATATCAGCCAGGGTAGACATTGTAATGAACAGGACAGTATTTGTCATTCTTAAAAATGACAGCAGTGAGTCCATGATGAGCTTCCCTGTGCAGGGAGTTCCAAAGATACAGGGCCGCCACACAGAAATCCTTGGTCTTGATTACTTACCTGTTGCATATTTGGTGGTACTGGAACCTTCAGTGTGGATCTGCAGCTCCAGAGTGGGGGGAGGGAGTAGCTTGAAGAGAAGTTTTGGGGGACACTCCCAGATGGGGCAAGGGCTAAGTTTCAGTTAGCTTGTTGTCTCTTGAGAGGTTTTAGTAGCAGAGGCACAGCTACCAATGAATATTATATGTAGCTGCAGTGCAACATGTTTTTGCCCCGAGGCACCTAAAAGAGCTGGAGTATTTAATACAACAGTCAAACTTAGTCTCCTTTTTGGAGGTTTTTGTTTTCATCCTTGGTATTTTGTCTACAAATATTGACCAGAAGGCCACTAAAATCAGAATGCACATTTTTATCTTTAAGTTGATGGATTACCTTAACTAATAGTTTAGTGTTTTCAAGCATTTTTGTGCATGCACTGAAAGTTGTGTCTTCTCCACGGGGTGTGGAGTAACATGTGCATGGGGTGACGGTGGCTTTTGAAAGGTAATGCACCTCTGTATTCTGTGCCAGTGTAATGCAGACCCAGACACAGTTGCTTTTCATTGGTGCTGTGAACTGAGATGTGTTACTAAACACTTCTAAGAGTGCTTCTCCATAAAGTAGTAAAGTGTGTCGTCAAATCAGTGTCAACTCCTGGCAACCACAGAGCCCTGTAGATGTCTTTGGTAGAATACAGGAGAGGTTTACCATTGCCATCTCTCACGTAGTATGAGATGATGCCTTTCAGCATCTTCCTATATCGCTGCTGCGCGTAAAGTAGGGAGTCACCATATTTAGAAATAACCTCCCATAGATGAAGCAGACATTGGCACCCTAGGCGATGTATGACTTTGCCCTCCCTCCACATTCAATATAAAGAAAAATGAATACACTTTTACATGTACTGATATTTGAAATATCAAATATATTTTGATATATTTGAAATATAAAAACAATAAAATATATACACATTTTTATTGGTTTTAAAAAACATTTTCATTAATCCTAACACAATTATACTGTATAGGATAAACCACTCAGGAGCTGACACTTTATTATAAGTAATATTCTGTGTGTGTATGTATAAAAATTTTAATAACCCTTCTTGGGACAATTGATTCTCCTAGGGTGCTGTTGTTGCTTATGCCACAACAGACTCACTTGATCATGCCACAAGCAAACTGGAATGCTTGGTACTGCACTTTGACTAATTAGACAGAGATGTCATTGCATGCTCAGGAAAGGTTTCGGTAGGTAGAGAACAACATGCTCTATTTTCTCATGGCTGGTTGGTTGGCATACTTCCTCTTGTGTGGGCATCCAGCATCAGTAGATCCTTGACATGGTCCCGGCTGTATTCACACAACTGGGTCTGCGCCTGCACAGTAGCCAGCCTGATAGGACTCTGAATCTCAGTGTGATGCTCTTGCTCTGTTTGCCCCACACTCCTGTGTGCCCGTTGGGAAGGGCGGTTGGAGTGTCGTTGCCTTCAGTTCCTTTCTGACCACCCCTCTAGCTGCATCGGGAGAAACTTGCTCTGAGTACGAGAGAGAGAGAGAGAGTGTGTGTGTGTGTGAGTGAGAGAGAGAGAGAGAGAGAGTGTGTGTGTATATATGTATGTGTGTTCTTCAAGTACCTAGGAAACTGTGTATGAGTGAGAGAGAGCGAAAGCACACGAGAGCATGCTTCAGTCTTTTATGACTGATCACAAAACTTTTAAGAGGTGTGATAAATGTATGGCTAAACTTCCCACCAGACAAGTAAGACATATCTTTTGTGCCTCAGGGAAGAACATAAAACAAACACATGCAATATCTGTGTGTCATTTTCTAAACAAATGGGGCGGGGGAACTCATCTGAAAGATGCCCTATACAACTTGGTGTTGAAACCAGCACAAGTCGCTATGTCCACACTTGCAAGGACTTCGATGTCAGGTTGAACCTCATGGCATTGATGCAGTCAACCACCATAACACTTACTACTGTTCCACCATCTACAACATCACCGAGTCCAAGAGTGCAAGCTTCCATATTGACAAAACATTGTTTTAAGATATTGTTTTAAAATTTTAAATTGTTGCTGTCTTAACTTTTTGCTGTCATTTATTTTAACCAATGTTTTAATGTATCTGTTGTCATTTATTAATGTTTTAATTTTCCTATTGTCATTATTTGTTGTAAACTGCCCAGAGATGTAAGTTTTGGGCAGTATAAAAATATGTTAAATAAAATAAATAAATAAATAAAACCCTCAGTATCAATGGTTCAGTCTTCAATGTTGAAACTGATTCTGCCTACCCCAGTACACCTCGGAAGAGGGCAAAAAGGGGAAGACGAAGTCCACCAAGAAACAGCCACATGGAAAAGATGAACAAAAGGAGAAAACAAAAAAACTTCAGAAGTCATACTCATTGACACCAAGCACTGATGTCAACATTGACGGAGAAACAATAGGACCAAACACCTGCACCATCAAAAGTAATAATGACCTTGACATCAAGCAAGTCGGCATTGACGATTTTGACACTGAAAATTATTCCGGCTATGAGGTCCACACCGTTGCCTTGCCTTTACCAACACAGTCCACAATTTTGACATTGGCTACCTTAATCAAAAGTAAGGATTTCCCCATAGTATTGGACGATCCATAACATTGCAATGTCCTGGCTTTACCAACAATGCCAAGAGCTACAATTTATTCAAGAGAGTATTCCCACTCCTCAGCTTATTCATTAAGAGGGGAAATGGGATATGGCGATGAAGTAATAGAAATTCAAAAGACACCATCGATGTCACCTAATCCTCAAAAGTCAGCAGTTGATGATGATTGAAACCGAATGTTTAACTGGATGCCTGAACAATCCTGGAGGGCACATCAGTACCATCACAGCCCAATAAGACAAGCACTGTCAACATGGTCTGCCCATGGAAAAGGGGATTATGATTATTGGCCTAAAGATCATGCTACCAACTCTTACAGATGGATATATGGACTATGTTCGTTGGCAAGCGCAAGTTCAATGGAATATTATGTTCCATGCAGAACATATGACCAACAATCCACCCCTGCAGGGGTGGTGGATCTATTAGGATAGTCTACCTAAAAAGGTTGCAGGATCCTGTGGGCTTCCAAAAAGCCTTGGAGGGCTTAATGCTGGTGCTGCCAGTGATTCTGTCAATGCCCTGGTGGGAACCTGGAATAGGGAACTCACCAGGGTGGAAAACACAAATGCTCCTAAGTTTCCCTTCTGATCTGCTTCAAAAATGGCCCCTTGGTTTACAGAGGACTTGTGGGGGCTGAAGCAGCAGGGTAGGTGACTGGAATGCAAGTGGAGGAGAACTCAGCTCAAATTTGACAGCATACCACATAGGACCAATTTGAAGGTTTATATGGTGGCAGTGCATGTGGCAAAAAATCTTTTTTTGGTCTGTACGCATTGCATCTGCAGGTTTGCATTCAGGAGAGCTATTCCGCGTTGTGATGAGTTTAATTTCTGCTCCTTCTGTTTTGGATCAGTCCCCAGAGACTTTGTTCTGCTGTAACACTTTTAATGGGTTCTTTGTGGATAAAATTTCCTGTATTTGGTCTGATTTCAACTCCACTATTTCTGCAAAGTCTATGAAGCAGATGTCCAGCAATCCCTCTTGCAGTATTAGATTGGATCAGTTTCAATCTGTGGTTCCTGACGATGTGGACAGGCTGCTTGGGGCAGTGCAGCCTACCACTAGTTCTCTGGATCCTTGCCCAACTTGGCTGCTTATATCTAGCAGGGATTAAAAAAAAAAATTTACAGGTGAAACTCGGAAAATTAGAATATCGTGCAAAAGTCCATTAATTTCAGTAATGCAAATTAAAAGGTGAAACTGATATATGAGACAGACGCATTACATGCAAAGCGAGATAAGTCAAGCCTTAATTTGTTATAATTGTGATGATCATGGCGTACAGCTCATGAAAACCCCAAATCCACAATCTCAGAAAATTAGAATATTACATGGAACCAAGAAGACAAGGATTGAAGAATAGAACAATATCGGACCTCTGAAAAGTATAAGCATGCATATGTATTCAGTACTTGGTTTGGGCCCCTTTTGCAGCAATTACTGCCTCAATGCTGCGTGGCATGGATGCTATCAGCCTGTGGCACTGATGAGGTATTATGGAAGACCAGGATGCTTCATTAGCGGCCTTCAGCAATTCTGCATTGTTTGGTCTCATGTCTCTCATCCTTCTCTTGGCAATGCCCCATAGATTCTCTATGGGGTCAGGTCAGGCGAGATTGCTGGCCAATCAAGCACAGTACACTGTATACTTTTCAGAGGTCCGATATTGTTCTATTCTTCAATCCTTGTCTTCTTGGTTCCATGTAATATTCTAATTTTCTGAGATTGTGGATTTGGGGTTTTCATGAGCTGTACGCCATGATCATCACAATTATAACAAATTAAGGCTCGACTTATCTCGCTTTGCATGTAATGCGTCTGTCTCATATATCAGTTTCACCTTTTAATTTGCATTACTGAAATTAATGGACTTTTGCACGATATTCTAATTTTCCGAGTTTCACCTGTACATTTATATCCTGCTCTTCCTCCAAGGAGTTCAGAGTGGTGTACGTGCTTATTTGTATCCTCACAACCAACCCTGTGCGGTAGGTTAGGCTGAGAGATACATGACTGGCCCAGAGTTACCCAGAGAGTTTCATGGCTGAATGGAGAGTCGAACTCAGGTCTTCCCGGTCCTAGTCCATTGTGAGAGGTGGCCTGGTTAATGTCATAAATGCATCGCTGAGGGAAGGTATGGTGCCTCCTTGTTTGAAGGAGGCAGTCGTTAGACCGTTTCTTAAAAAGCCTGGATCCCTTAGCGATGGATAGTTACAGGCCAGTCTCCAATCTCCCATGGTTGGGCAAAGTGATTGGGAGAATGGTGGCCGACTAGCTCCAGACGGTTTTGGAGGAAAGTGATTACCTAGAAGCATTTCAAACTGGCTTTAGCACTGGCTATGGAATTGAGACAGCCTTGGTCAGCCTGATGGATGACCTTTACCGGGGAATCGACACAGGGAGTGTGACTCTGCTGGTTCTTTTGGATCTTTTGGTGGTGTTTGATACCATCAACCATAGTATTGTTCTGGATCGCCTGCGGGGAGTTGGGGATAGAGGGCACAGCTTTGCAGCGGTTCCGCTCCTATCCCTCGGGTAGATTCCAGATGGTGGAGCTTGGTGACAGTTGCTCTTCAAAACAGGAGCTGTTATATGGAGTACCTTAAACAGTGTTCTCTCTATCCCCCCCCCCCCCATCTGTGTGAGGGATGAGTTTTGTTCTGGGCAGCAGTATCCAGGCAGTGTGTGCACATGTGCATTCAGAATGGGGCCTTTCTTATTCAACATGAGCGGGATCTAAAATTATTTATGTGCACGTGCACACACCTCACAGGGAACAGTGCCCTCAAGGCTCCATTCTGTCACCAATACTTTTTAATATCTACATGAAACTGCTGGGTGAGGTCATCAGGAGATTTGGTGCTGGGTGTTATCAGTATGCTGATGACACCGAAATCTACTTCTCCTTTTCATCTGCATCATCAGGAAATGGCATTCATTCCCTAAATGAATTAGAGTGCTGGACTAGGACCGGGGAAACCCGAGTTGAAATCCCCATTCAGCCATGATACTTGCTGGGTGACTCTGGGCCAGTCACTTCTCTCTCAGCCTAACCTACTTCACAGGGTTGTTGTGAGGAGAAACCTAAGTATGTAGTGCACCACACTGGGCTCCTTGGAGGAAGAGCGGCATATAAAATGTAAATAAATAAAATAAATAGATGCCTGCCTACAGGCAGTAATGGGTTGGATGAGGGATAACAAATTGAAACTGAATCCAAGCAAGACAGAGGTGCTCATTGTAGGGGTTCAGAATCTGAGGGACAAGTTAGATCTTCCTGTGCTGGATGCGGTTACCCTCCCCCGGAAGGAGCAGATACGAAGCTTGGGAGTACTCTTGGACCCAGGCCTCACCCTGATATCTCAGGTAGAGGCTATGGCCAGGAGTGCTTTCTATCAGCTTCAGCTGCGTCCATTCCTTGAAGAGGACGACATCAAAAAGGTGGTGCATCAGCTGGAAACCTCCAGCCTTGACTATTGCAGTGTGCTCTATGTGAGGCTGCCTTTGTACGTATTTCAGAAGCTTCAGCTAGTTCAAAATGCAGAAGCCAGATTGGTCTCTGGGGCAACCCGGAGAGACCATATTATGCCTGTTTTGAAACAGTTGCACTGGCTGCCAATATGTTTCTGGGCAAAATATAAAGTGCTGGTTATTACCTTTAAAGCCCTGAATGGCTTAGGTCTGGGTTACCTTAGAAAGTACCTTCTTCTGCATGATCCCCACCGCACGTGAAGGTGATCTGAGGAGGTCCATATCCAGTTACCACCAGTATGTTTGGTGGTGACTCAGAGGTGGGCCTTCTCTGTAATTGCTCCTGGCCTGTGGAATGCATTCCTGGCAGAAATCAGTAGTTTGGGTTCATTGCTGGCCTTCAATAAGCCCTTAAAACCTATCTGTTTGGCCTGGCCTTCCAGGGTTTTTTAACTGTTTTAAATGTTGTAATTGTTAATGGTTTTAAACTGTTTAAAAATTGTTTTGTAATTGATTGTTTTTAAAATAACCAATTCACGGGTTTTGTTTTTGTCACTGTGCACCACCCAGAGCCGTTTGGATGGGGCGGTATATAAATGTAATAAATAGTAGTAATAATATCTCCCATTACTCAGAAGAGATGCCAAGAGAAAACGAGGGCATATTTTGTTGCCCAATAGATAATAGACATCATCCTCATGTGGTAACACACACCATCACTTCATCCACCAATACAACACCTGCAGCACGGTAGACCTGATACTGGATGTGAGCCACAGGCACTTCAGCAATGGCTGAACTGGTGACAGCAACTACTACTCAAATGACAACTGCAGTTTCCACTTCCTCTGATTCTCCACAAGAAGACCAAACAGGAGCAATAGCAGAGGAAGAGGGAAAAGGTGGATAAACTAATTTTAAAATGAGTTTTTAAGCTGTATTGTATTGCATTTTTCTTCTTCTTTTTTTGTTTGTGATGATTTAATGTGTGTTGTGTTTTTATTGTATGTTTTAATCTTCTGTTGCAAGCTGCTTAGATAACAATTTGTTATGGGGCAGCTAACATTTTTTTTAATATTATCATTATTAATTAATGTATTATTATTATTATTATTATTATTATTATTGTGATTAACGATAGTGATGGAGAGGAGGAATTCTTGGAGGAATCTGAAGGTGAATCAGAATGCACTGAAACACCATCTGAACTGTCACCTGATGACAAGGTTCTAAAAAAAATCTCCTGACTCCCCAAAGGAGGAACGTAGACATTACCATTCCTTGATTATGGACATGGCAAATACTTTGTGTTTGGACATAAAACAAGTAGCAGCAGAAGTACCAGACCCAGTGTTCAAGTTCCTTCAAACTGCTAAAATGGCACCACAACCTACAGCATTGATGCTTCTGGTGCTACTGCAAGCCTTTAAACAGGCATGGCAGAAACCATCCAATACTGTTCCTACATCCAGGAGATTAAAGAATATGTATAAGGTGCAGGAGGAGAACTGCACATACCTGTCTAAGCATCCATCCCCAAATTATTTGGTCAATTGTGTCTTTTCATCCAGGTCCAATAGAAAACACGTGGCACCTGTTGTTTAAGAAGGCCTGAAATTAGGTTCAGTGTTACGTAGATTTTACTCACCATCAACCTTATCATGCATTTAGCCAATTAGATGGCATGTATGTCAAGGTACCAGCATGCATTGTGGGAACAACTGCAGGAAACTCTTAGTACTAACTCAGAAAATTTCGAAACAAATATAGAGTTACAGATTAAATCAGCTGAGAAGGCAACAGATTAGTACAATGAGGCACTTGATGGACTGTAAATCAAAGAACATGGCCGGGGCTGTGCACCATGCATCACTGTGCTCTTCAACTCTGCAGCATGAGACACATGAAAAAATTGAAGGTCTCTCTTTTGAAGGTGAAGGTCTGTTTAGTAAGGAGACAGACAAAACTCTAGAGAAACCTAAGGAATATTCTAAACTAAGATGTTTGCTGTCCTGATGACACAACAAGGTTATGCTTCAAAATGGGAACAAATGTACACCTCTTAGCTAACCATATTGTGTGTGGGGGGGGGGGGAATGACAATAATATGAAAGCCAAGACATGAGAGAGTACAGAAAGGCAGGGAGGAATCAAAATTGACCTTACACACCTAGAACAAATAATGTCTCAACAAAAACAGGGTGAGGGCAATAAACAAAGCCTTTGGTATCTCAGAGACTCCCCAGCAGACTATGATAGAAGTCACATTAATAGCAAACTACTACTCAAAGTGGGAACAAATAATGGACAAATGAGTACTTTGCAATTGTACAGAATGGTTATGCCACAGAATTTCAAAAGATACTGCTTTTTCGGGATATAAAATATACCCAATCGACTCTAACACTATTGGAGGAAGTCACAACACTTTTAGAAAAGGATGCTATAGAACATGTTCCCCAGAATCAACAGATAGGGGGATTCTATTCGAGGTATTTTCAAATACAAGTTGTTCTAATCAGCCTATTTTCCTTTCACTTTCTCTACAACTTGACTATATTTGGTTCAAATTGAGGTCCACAAGTTCTGGCACCTCAAATGTTTATGAGTCTGCCATCCTGGATCAGGGTGGATAACATCATTTCAAACTACACCACTGAGGTGTCCCTGTGTGTCACTCACTACAACTGTACCAAATTTGGTTCAGATCAGTTAGACAGTCCTCAAGTTAGTGCACTTGCGTCTCAAAAGTTTACATGTCCGCCATCTTGAACTGGGGTGGGTGACATCAGCAGGGATGTCAACATCCAAGATACTCTAGAAGATATTTCCTACTTGCAAGACCCTCTAGTACAGGAAGATTACGTTAGATCAGCACTCTGGTCATTACCAAGTCGGAAGGCTACAGAAATTGATGGAATAGCTACAGAAATATGGCAGGCAACAGAAGAACCACCAGTCAAGGCTCTAACCAAACTATGCCAACAAATTTGGAGAATGACACAGTGGCCAACAGACTGGAAGAGGTCAGTCTGCATACCCATACCAAAGAAAGGAGACTTAACAGATTGCACAAACTATTGCACAATATCCTTAATTTCACATGCTAGCAAAATAACGCTCAGGATCATCCAATGCAGATTAGAGAGCCCTATGTGGAAAGGGAAATGCCGGAAGTTCACGCTGGTTTCAGAAAAGGCAGAGGAACAAGAGACATCATTGCTGATACGTGCTGGATAATTAAGAAAGCAAATGAATATCAAAAAGCAGTCAATATGTGTTTTATTGACTACAGAAAAGCCTTCGATTGCATCAACCATGTCAAGTTGTGGAGTATCCTTAGGAAAATGGGTGTACCAGAACATCTCATTGTTCTCATGAGAAACCTATACACAGGACAGGAAGCCACAGTCCAGACAGAACATGGTGAACCAGACAGGTTCCAGATCAGCAAAGGAGTAAGACGAGGTTGTCTACTTTCTCTACTTTCTCCTTATTTATTCAACTTATATGCTAAACATATACTGAGAGAAGCTGGATTGGAAGAAGATGAGCGTGGTTTTAAAGTTGGAGGAAGAAACATCAATAACCTGCAATACGCTGATGACACCACTCTGATAGCTGAGAATGAGGATGATCTGCAAACTCTAGTAATGAAAGACAAGGAGCACAGTGAAAAAATGGGACTATGGCTACATGTAAAGAAGACTAAACTAATGACAACGGGTACAGTAACCAGTCTCAGAATTGACAATGAAGACATTGAAGTAGTGGATAGTTTCTGCCTTTTAGGATCAACCATCAGCAGTAAAGGATCCAAGAAACACGCCACAGACTTGCACTTGGTAGGGTTGCAATGAAAGCCTTGGAAAGGATATTTAGATGCTGTGACGTGTCTGCACCTACAAAGATTAGAATAGTTAGGACAATGGTTTTCCCCGACACTAAATGGATGAGAAAGCTGGACCTTGAAGAAACAAGATAGAAAAAGCATTGACGCTTTTGAACTTTGGTGCTGGAGAAGACTTGGAAGATACCATGGACAGCCAGGAAAACAAACAAATGGATCATAGAACAGATCAATCCAGGATTTTCACTCGAGGAACAAATGATCAAGCTCAAACTATCATAGTTCGAACACATTATGCGAAGATTCAGCTCCCTTGAGGAGTCCATAATGCTGGGAAAGGTTGAAGGAAAGAGAAGAAGAGGACGACCAGCAGCAAGGTGGATGGACTCGATTCCAACAGCAATGAATGCAACACTGAGAGACTTAAAAGGCCAAGTGGAAGACAGATCATACTGGAGAGAATCTATCTATGTGGTTGCTAAGAGTCGATGCCGACTTGACAGTACTTAATCAATCAATGCCATTGAGGTGTCCCTGTGTGTCCCTACAGCTGTAGCAAATTTGGTTCAAATCAGTTAAGCGGTTCACAAGTTAGCCCACTTGCGCCTGAAATGTTCGTTCATACATCTGCCATCTTGGATTGGGATAGATGACATCATCACAAATTATGCCATTTATGTGTCCCTACAGCTGCAGCAAATTTGGTTGCAACAGTTCACAAGTTAGCTCACTTGCACCTCAAAAGTTTAAATTTCCACCATCTTGAATTGGTGTGGATGACATCACAAACTGCACCATTGAGGTGTCCCTATGTGTCACTCACTGCAACTGTACCTGATTTGGTTCAAATTGATTAGACAGTCCACAAATTAGCCCGCTTGCGCCTCAGATGTTCACGTGGCTGCCATCTTGAAATGGAGTGGATGATATCACCACACACCATGCCATTAGGGCATCCCTATGTGTCCCTACAGCTGTGCCCGATTTGGTTCATATTGGTCCAGGCATTGTGAAGTTTATAGTGAGGGACACACATACACACGGACAGACACACACAGAGAATGCCGGGTGATTTCATAAGCCTACTAGAAAGTAGGCTAAAAAAGGATGGGGGCTTAGGGTTCACCTACCAATCCCGGAAAATTTCATAAATTCATTTTTAAAATCACCTGATTGCTTTGTGGGTTGGGTGGTAGGTAACACATATCACGGCTACCACCCAATCTGTTTTGGTGTTCCCAGGCACTACTCATGGGGAACTATGGTCCAATTTGAATTCCCATTATTCCCTATGGCAGAACAGATTCAAACCTGTTCAAGTCCTAATTCCAACCAAACTGCTGGTTCCGGTTTTCTGCACACCCCTACAATGAAGCTTGTCTGTCATTTTAACAGGCATAATGAACCGTCCCTTTGAACTCTGGCAATGTCATTGCTTAAATTTCTATCAATTAAAATGGTATTCCTGATTGCAGTGACAACAGCAAGAAGAGTTAGTAAGCTGCATGCTTTGAGAACAGGCGTATCTTATGTCAGGTTCCACAAAAAGAAAGTGGTTCTCCGTACAGACATAAATTTCATACCAAAGATAAATTTCTGATCATCCCTTTATCAAGCATTATGCAACAGACATAAGATCTACAATTGATACTTCCTTTGGCAGAGGACTGTTAAAACAAATCCTTCTTGACTTTAAGAAAAAAGAAGGTAAACCACAACCTGTACTCTCCACTTACACAGCGAGCTTACTAATCACTCAGCTGTGTGAATACAACTGGGTTCACATCAAGGATAAAAGGTTGTTTGCTTGTAACTAATTATTCTTGAGTGATCTGGAGGTATTCATGTGACCCACCCATCCTCCCCTCTACAGGGGTATGAATCAATATTGTATATGGCTTTTACCTCTCACTTACTTTATCTAGTTCCATTTGGAAGTCGTCTAGTCGTCGAGGAGCTGAAGGCAACAATGCTCCAACTGCCCTTTCCAATGGACACACACGAACTTGGGGTGGAACGAGAGTGTCATGCGGAGCTTCAGCGTCCTACCAGTTTGGCTACTGGGCAGGCACAGACCTAGTTGTATGAATACCCCCAGATCACTCAAGGATCATTTAGTTACAGGTAAGCAACCTGTTTTTTCTGCTGCACAGTTGCTGGCTGACTGGCAGACTCTCTCTCGCGTGCGATAGCCCCACCCAACCCAACGACAGCCAACCGATGCAGTGAAAGAATCACCCACAGGATAACAGAGCCTGTTTCTCTCTACCACTAAAACCTTTCCTGTTGAGTTACTGCACATGTGATGACATCATCCCAGCCAACAGCTTGGATCTGTACGCGAGAGTAACTCCAAGCAATAAAACTTGACAAAAATGTGCCTTTTGCAATGTTTCAGATAACAGAAATATGTAGATTGATCTACAAAATGTCCCATTTACATTTTTTTACTTAACTAGAATATTAGAGGGGGAAATTCACATTTGTCTAATTTGGTACCCCTTAAAGCTTGACACCCTAGTTGATCACCTTGTTCCCTTGTGGGGTTGGGCCACCCCTGTTTGATAACCTACCAGGGAAGCATGACCTTTTATTGAACAGTCTGATTCTCAAAACACTAGAAGCAAGCTTACTATATGTAGAACTCTTCTTCTTTAGTATTCACTGATTAGAGCTAGGAAAAAACAAGTGGTACATAACCAGACAACTGTGTACCTAACTGAGTCAATTAGTTGTACTGAGCAAAGAACAGGAAGCTAGGCTAGACAATACAACACCAATTAGGCTAGACCTTGTTGAAAGGGTTCAGATTACAAATGCTCTCCAGAAACAAAGCTGTGAATGAAAATGTTGATAATGAGAATGAAATGACTGAAAAATAACTCATTTCTGCTTCACCAGTTCCATTTGGGTGTCTCTGAAGTTTTAGAAGGCAGAGAAGAAGCAAAACAAAAGACAGTTTCTTTGTTGGAGATAACATTTGAAAATCACAGCAGGTAATGCCTGATGTTGATGGGTGTGAGCCAATGGTTTATTGGTATGAGAGACTGATGGAGTGGAATGCCTTCACAACAACAAAAATCCCATTTTTTGTGGCCTGACCAGTGGCATGACTGAATTTCTTTTGTGCATTCATAGTGGATTGTTAGGCTTTGTGGCATCCGATTTACAGGGATTAGCAGTTGCTGACCTGGCTACTAGCAAATCAAAAGGAAAGCAGTGGAAAACAATACAGGGGAGGGGAGGGAAACAAGCAAACTACAGAAGGGAAAGAAAAGGGGACCTACGGGAGCAGCCCACTTCTGGGCTGCTCAGCTTGAAAGAGTGGGTTGGAGACTCTCTCAGTGAAGTGAAAAAGTGCCTTTGTTGATCTCCGAGGGTTAAGCTTCATTGCCAGGAATTTGCAGTCTCTCCCCAGACCGTGGGGGACTGAAGCGGGGAGGGCGGGGGGGGGGAGCCAGGCATACAAGTGGAGAATTCTCTACTGGTCTGGAATGCATAAGCTGAGCAAGGGATTTTTGTGGCCGCACGCCCTGTGTGAGCAGCAGTGCCTCAGCAAGGACTGTCACTTCTGGGACAGCTGAGCTGGGTGATGGCTTTGGCAGAGCGGCCCCCTGGGACCTCCCATCACGGTGAACTCTGTGGCCGCACTATTCACCTCCTGAGGAAGATGCGCTCAGATGTCGGTAGCCTCCTGGAGACCTATGTAAGTAAGTCCTCTTTGAAAACTCAGGCTTCAGTGTCTCTTCACTTACAACCTCTAAGACACCTTGCTCTAGATAGCTGAATTTTTAAAGCTGTGCGTCACACACACTTCCTTCTGGAGGAAGAGAAATCCTGACTTGAACTTTCCCAGAGTGCAAAGTTTTTCATGTGCTACAAAGGAGAAGATGTGCTGGTGTTGGTGTTGGTCGTGAGGGTCTAGCAAAGTGAGAAAGCATTTTGCTGGAGAAAGAATAATGAGCTTTTTTGTGCTATTTCCCTCCCTCACAAAAGAAACTGCCTTCCTAGCTGTCTTTTGTTAATACTGCTAATTAGGAATGATTTTAATTTGCATCTCTCGGGATCATAATTGTAGATAGTTGTAGTGATTCCTAATTAGGGCTTAGTTGGACCCTTCTGGATACAATGGGCCAATTAATTTATTCCCGTTTAAATTGTGATGCCCTTGTGTTTAGCTAAATGGATGAGCATCTGATCTGAAAGGTGCAACCAGCTCTTACTTATCCTTTCAAAAACTATATTTATGTTGTTTATATTTATCTTTATATTGTAAAGTCATCTCGGGGGGCAGGGTCCACTCTCTGTCCAAAGGCAGAACCATCCACTCCCAACTCAACCAGTGCTGCAGGAAAGGTGCAGCACAGAAAAAGAGCCCCAGGTAAGTTGAGCAGTGTATATAATGTAGGGTAAAGGAAAAACCAAGAAAACAGTATTATCCACCTCCAAACTTAGTGGTGATCCATTGATCAGTCAGATTATGAGTGTGAGCAATTAAAAACAACTGATTAATTCTTTCAGAAGGAATATTTTGAAACAGTCAAGGTAAGGCGTTCTCCATCCCTGTCAAGCCAAGGAATGGTAGGCACAGGGGCTTAGTTTAATTGGTTTTTATGTGTGTGTGTGTTTTTTAAGTAGACCTGGTTTGAGAGAGGGGTGGAATGGAGAAATAACAGAAGGGCAAATATTCAGTTCCTATAATATAGTGCCATCTTGTGGGGGTTACTTGCATAACTTATCTTGCTTGAGGGACCACGTGAATTCATTTAAGAACTGGATTCATGTGTTATGTCCCCACACACATATTTATATTTTATTTTACTTGTTTGTTTGTTTGTTTGTTTTGATATTTTTATACCGCCCAAAACGTATGTCTCTGGGCGGTTTACAAAATAAAAACAGAAAGTAAAACATCAGTTAAAACAAAAACAAAAAGTTTAAAACATTACAGCAGTTTAAAATTTTTAAACAATATTTTGAAACAGCATTAAAACAATATTAATTAAAAGCCTGGGTGAACAGATGTGTCTTTAAATACTTTTTAAAAGGTGCCAGAGATGGGGAGGCTCTTATTTGCACATTGAACACAATACAGCAACACCCTCCTATCCCAACCACCACTTAGGTGTGAACTACATGCTTCTCGGGAGATGAATGGTGCCGCAACAGATATCTCAGACTTGTCCAGTCCAATCAATGTACAAATAGGAAGACAGTTGCATCAGAATTTCTAAAAGGACTAGATATACATTACTCATACAAAAGAAAGCTTCCTGAAGACATTCCAGAGGATAGTGTATCATTCTGAATAGAGGAATCTCATAATTCAGCCATAGGGTCCCATTCTAACAGTTCTCCAGTTAGCCTGCTTCTGTTAAAGACTGCACAAGCATGCAGAATGGTATAATGTTTCCATCTTCATCATTTCTAAAATTCCTAATAGGCTCATTTTTGGATGACTGAGAGAAATGTGATGTATCGAAGTTCTGTCATATGGCTACAACATCTCAAAATGGCTTAGTTCCATAAAAGATTCCATAAAAGACCAGTGTTTAATATCTCAGTATTATCAGTTCCACTTACATAAGCTAGCCCTGCCGTGTCCCATGATCCTCTTGGTCTTGCCACACCCACTTCACACCGTGACAGCCTTATGTCACTTTTGTTGCTGATAAAAATTCCGCTGTGCCTGCATGTATTTCCTCAATGTTCTTTGAAGCATCAGATTTTTTGGGATTCTTTCCCACTTGTCAAAAAAAATTACTTCAAGACAGGGCTCACTTTCTGAAGCACATGGAACTCCATTCCCATATCTCTCTTCCAATATGCCCTGCCTATCCTCAAGACCCATTTCAGAGAAATATTCCAAACACTTATGCAATAATGTAATAATTCTGTTTGTATCATGCAGAAGCTCTTACCCCAAATATCAACTTGTTCCCTAGAGAGACGTCTTTGTCCATTCTGAATAGCGGGATGTCACAAAACGTATATGGTATATCAAGCTGATGTTAATCATATTACCAAGTTCTTTATTGAAGAATGGTTGATTGGCAGCACCTGATATGAAAAAAGAATGTTTCCATATTATAGGAACATAGGGACATAGGTAGCTGCTGTATACTGAGTCAGACCATTGGTCAGGTCTGTCTAGCTCAGTGTGGTCTACACAGACTGGCAGCGGCTTCTCCAAGGTTGCAGGCAGGAATCTCTCTCAGCCCTATCCTGGAGATGCTGCCAGGGAGGGAACTTGGAGCCTAAATGCTCTTCCCAGAGCGGCTCCATCCCCTGAGGGAAATATCTTACTGTACTCACACATCAAGTCTCCCATTCATATGCAACCAGGGCGGACCCTGCTTAGCTGAGGGGACAAGTCATGCTTGCTACCACAAGATCAGCTCTCCTCTCCAGCCTCTTCTCTTGGGATATATCTGAGATTGCTTGCCTGACCATTGCCATCACAGCATGCAGATTTTAGGAATGTAGGAAGCTGTCTTATATCAAATCAGACCATTGGTCGTCGAGCTCTGTATTGTCCACACTTACTGGGGCCAAAGTCCAGAGCCTCCACAATCATCTTTAGTCTGTCCTGGGTGGGATGGTTTGTGCCCTCAAGAACCTAGGCATTTCCATAGATTGACTCCTCCTGAAATAATGCTGTAATGTAGAACGTCCAACATAACATCTTGGGAAATGCTCACCTATATATTTTGTATCTCAGATAGGTGAATAAAATTATATGAGGGGATAAGTCGCTTGTTAACAAGTCAGTTCATATCTCTTAACATTATGCTGATGTTGAGTCAGAGTAATCCATTCTGTTTTTCTGAATTTCAGGGCTTCTCTTACTACCAGTGCAAGAGATGAGGATAAACTGACTTCTTATTATTGAGTTTTAGTCAACTGTGAGTTTTAACTCCCTGTGGGGGAGCCACACAATTGGTGGATCTCCGTGCCGGACTTAGGCACAAGTTCTTGAGGTTCCTCTGAACACCAAAAAATGACTACATTTCAAGTTTAACATCACTAGTTGAAAATAAAGGAGAGGAAAAAATACTCTAAAATAGACATTATTATTCTGATAAATATACTTACGGCTACACAATATTTATCATATTGAGATTTAAAAGCTGTCCAGAAATTACTTTAAGATATATGGAAATTTTATTAGACCAGGACCTGGTTTAAATTACCATCTAACATCACCGTTACAGGCAGCATTTGCCTCTTCAGATTAACATTGTTGTAACTATGAGCAGTGTGGTGAAGCAGGGTGAGTGATGCCTTCTGAGCCTGGCATAGATTAGGGCCTCAATGTACCTCATTCCTCGTAACACGGATAGAGCTTTTGTTAGGATGAACTGATTTACAAAATGCTTCATAATATTTCTGAAAACCATTGCCTTCTCTTCTAATCTCCATGCTTTCAGATTGAGAAACAGGGATTGGACAAAAACTTCAATCTTGACTCGATCGATGGTGTACCAACAGCCAGCACAGAACAATGGACCGAGAAATCAGATGCTGAGCGTCTGGGAGACAACCTGAAGGCCTATTGGGCGTTTAAGACTTTGCTGAATGAGATCCTGCAAGAACAGAAGGCTGACTTGACACCAATGGATGGAGCTTTCCATGAGTCCATCCAGTCGGTCATGATCCAAGTCTCTGCTCTGGCTTACCAACTAGAAGAACTGATAGTAACGTTGGAGCACAGTGTGCCAGACAGACAGTTGGATTGTACCAGCAACACTGGTGAAAAAGGCTTGTTTGAGAAGAAAATAAGGGGCATGAAGGTACTGCAGGAACTAGCTCATTGGATTGTCAGGTCTGTCCGGGACCTACACCAGATCTCTAAGTCTGTTCAGATGGACACCGTCTCACATGCAAGTTGCCCTCTAGCTCAGGTCCAGAAAAAGTGAGGCTACTATTCTATATTGGATCCTTACCTTCCCAAAGGCCCTTCCTCACCCTCAGTGGTGGTGCACTAGAATGACATGTGGCATGGACAGAATGAGCTTTCTGAGAGAGCTGAAGCGAGTAGAGCTTTTCAGCAGTTGGTATTTATTTCCTTTTGGAGGAATCCTCAGATTCAAGCCCTTTAACCATATCCACTTTGCATGTATTAATGCAAGCGTATTTTTTTCAAGTCGTGACTTCTGGTGAACACATGATTGTTAATTTATTAGGGTTTCTTCCCCACTGTATCTGAAGGGTTTTGGGTGGGATGCAGTATAGCTTTACAGCAACCTTCTCAGAATGTAAGTTGTGGGAGATCACTGGCCGAATTTCATGACCAACCAAGGATTTAAACTTATGATTTCAACCTATTTCCAGTCTGTTTGCTATATCACACTGGTTTGATATTTTCATCATATGTTGTGCTAGCTTTTAAAGTTACATGTATGTAGTAGCCATCAATGGGAGATATATTTGACCTGAATTAATTAATGACATGAATAACCTTGTCAGTGAGCCATCTGAATCCATCCTGTTTAAGTTGCTTGGGCAAATTTGAATTATAATTACATTTTTAGTGCTATGGTACATGATGCACAGTAGAGAAATGTTTAGGTCCTGAGAGACTTAGTGCTTCTTGCAGAATCCATTACGCCATGGCCGCCTTCAACTGAGAGAATGCCAAGTTGGCCTGGAGATCTTGATGGAGTTCCACCTCTTAGAGAGGGTCATGGTAATATCATGACGTCTGAAATAATATGGTGTCCAACAAATGGGATCTAGAGCACCCGTTCAGGTTATAAATTGTGCCAGTACAAGTTTCAGGTGATATCAATCTGCATTCCAGAAATGTTTCGTTCTGAATCTGGAAATGATGAAGTGATGTATCCCTGCAGAAAAGTGTTGAGGAAATTCATAAAAATAATTTCATGTTCAAAGTTCATTGCTAGATATTCATATCAATTGGGGTGCATTACAGAAGCGGCAAAATAGTGATGTGTTTTCTTCAGAACTTAGTTCTAAATATGCATGTATCTTGAATGCTTTCTCTGAGCAGTAAAAGCAGAGCAGGAGAGTAAATGGCGGTTGGGAGACAGCATAGCCTGTAGCCCAGAAAATTCCTTTACTTGACCTCCTTTGCTAACACTTTACACAGGGGAAAGCATTTTCCCCTAAGTTTATTTCTGTAAGAAAGACTTCACTAGCTTTTAAGAGTTCTGAGTTCATTCAAAATTAGATCAAATGTAACTGGGTAGAGAGAAAGTTGCTTCTACTCCCTGGAAGTGGACTATCTATTGCCATGGACTAAACCAAACTGATCAGGGTTTTGTTTTAGTCTTCATACATTTTATTAGTTTTATTTATTTAAGGCCAGGAGTGATACTTATATCCCAACCATACACATGTTTATTTAAAAGTAAGTTTGTTGAATGCAGTGAGACTTACTCCAACATGAATGAGTATAGAATTGTAATAGGGCCATTACTTAAATGAATTGGTGTTGGGGGGGTGGGAACAGTTGTTTCTTTGGGTAGGTGTAACTCCTAATCCTAGGTGTGGATTTAAGTCATAATGACTAATCATCCATGTGGACCCTCCTTTAATCCATGCCCTACAGCTATACAAAAATTTTCTAAAGCAAGAAAATTGTTTTAAATACACTGGTTCTGTGCTTTTGGAGTATTTGGAATGATTGTATGAATGCACCCACTGATCTCGGCATATATTAGTGTTCAACTCTCAGCCAATTTTTTGGCTTCAGAATCCAGCTGGGATTCTCAGATGCTGACAGTTAAGCCAAATGAGTGAATCTAGTGTGTTTGAGCCAGAAGAACAAAATAAAGGTATGTAGACCAGGCACTAGGATTTAATGAGTCACAATTTTGAGTTAGAGGGCAATAATTTTAGATGGAGGGAAGAGTATTAACATGATGCCCTTGGGCAAATGTGGGAAACTGAACACAGGAACTGGAGATGCTGGGGATAGAATCTTGGATCTTCCACACGCAAAGCATGCATTCTACCACCAAGCTATGGCTCCTCCCCAGAGGTTCTGCTTAGTGCAGAAGAGGGATCAGATGGAGATGTCGTTTGCAAGTTGTTACGCTCTTAAATTTAAACACATGTTTGTTTGTGGAGAAGCTCTGTGTATGGAGGGGGTGGGGGAAGTCCTTGTGAAGGCCGATTAGTATTCTGTGCCAAAGTAACCCATATTCTGAAGCTCTTTATCTTTTTCATAGATGCTTCTCAACCTTAGACAAGTCTCTCTCTTTTTCAGAACCTGGGGCATTTTGGCAAGAAGTGGTGTGATGACAGAAGGTAACAGACAAGTCAGGGGGAAAGCAAGACTGTGCCAGCTCCACATTTTTAGGGACAGCAGGCAAGACATCCTTGCTGCCATTGTTGTCAGACTCCACACTGCTATTCCTTGCTTCCTCTGGGCCAGGTGAGCAAGCAAGCGGCGGTGGTGAAGAGGAGCAGCAGGAGGAAAGGGGCTCTTAGCAGGTGCCTGGTCATGCCAGCTCTTCACATTGGCCCTGGAACAATAGAAAGTGTGTGGGAAGAGGAGTCTGATTAGGGCTGGGATGGATCTTTTGCACACTTGCTTGAGAGTAAATCCCATTGAACTCAGAGGGGTTTATTTTTGAGTAAACATGCACAAGACTGGGCCATACAGGTTAAGAGGGAGAGCCAATCATTATCATGGTGGTGCAGATTTTTGCACACCTTGTTGAGTCACCTTGTTTTGTGTATGTGCTGGTGCGGGGAGGGAGAGAGGGAGGGAGGGGAGTGTTGCTTCTGCCTGTGTTCACACAGAGGCTGTAGACATTCAACCAAATGCAATTCCTGGAGAAATTAAATCTAGATCTAAAAAAGATCTAGGGAAAGCAGTCTTAATTTGTGAAATACATTTTTGTACAACAAAAAGAATCTTCTCTTAAAACTGGATAATTTAGAGGAAACCCTCTATAGTCCTATAATTGAATCCATATTTGCAAGGGCTTCCTCTGATGGCTATTACCTACTACATTTTATAACAGTATCATTTCTGATAAAATATATAATAAAAGGTAACAAGGCGGTAGTTGCCTTTTATCTACTGAGCTGCTTCTAACTTCAGTGTTGATATTTATTCATTTTTTAAAAATGTGAAGTGTTTCTTCTAGCAAATTTTACACCGCACCTTTAGGATGTATGAAAGCTAATGATTGATTGTGTTTCCTTATTTTTATACTGAAAATTAAACTGAGAGAAATGAAACCTAACAAACTCTGAGTTCTCTAACTTGCAAGCATCATGAAAAGCATCATAGCTACTTGATGATCATCACTTTTCTCACTGCAAGATTTATTGTGTTTGGGAAAAGAAAATAATAAGCAGATTTATTGCACCAAAGTGTGTTATAGTGATTTTTATTAAATAAAATGGTTTTATTTTTAACAAAATATTATGCTTGTTCGATTTATTACAGTGCCTCTGCATAGATGATAAAAATTGAAAAATGCTTTTAAAATGTAGATATTTCAGGCTGAATCTTCTGAGGCTCTTTAGGAGTGGGATTAAACAATGAGAAAGGCAGACCTTTTTGCCACCAGCAGAGAGAGGTGAGATGAAAACTGAGAAATTAACCTGTTGTATTTGGGAAATTTTGCCAAAAAGCTATTGTGCTTGCTTGTATTTCCTGATTATTTTGCTCTACGGAATCCCATTACTTGGGATTTTATCTCTACAGGAAGTCCCTCAACCCAAATGATCTGTGTTCCAAAAGTTCATTTGTAAGGCAGCATGTTCATAACTAGAACACATATAGTTTCCAAGAGAGACAAGAGGGTTGGTGTTCATAAGTTGGGGACTTCCTTAATGCAATATGTTATGTAGCTTGTTTTGTAAGAATAGGTCTTTGTAAGTCAGGGAGTGCCTGTATTCATAACTCCTTCTTTCTACTATCAACATTTCAGAATTAAATGCTGGATCAGGCTCTTGTCACAGTGGACATAAGAAGAGCCTTGCTGGATCAGGCCCAAGGTCTAGCTAGTCCACCATCCTGTTTCTCCCAGTGGTGTAGCCCACAGGCAGTGAGAATGTATACTCGGTATACAGGGTTTTGCAGTGCAACTTGGATTCTGCTTTCCCTCGGAAGGAGAGTCACTGTGCATTTATGCCATTTTTGTAATATTTGGTATACAAATATACTGACTGAACATTGGATGAAGCTATAAATAGCAGAACATCTCTCAAAGTAGGCAGTAGCGAAGATATGATAATCTGAGAGCCCAAAGTCTACATTCGAAAAATACTCCACTGGTCTTGGCTTCTGTCTCAGCTAAGCTGCTTTCTGTAGGTAGCAGCTATGAAGGAGCATCCTCTGAGTCACCAAACAGTGATTAACTTACAAAAGAATTGCCATCCAGCTAATGATCTGCAATTTTGGAACAATACTGACCACTGATCACCTGATATCGCTTTCCTTCCCCTTCCATTTTATTAATAGGACAGCATGGAACCTCTTGATTGTGTGTTGACTGATCTGAAACTGAGCTGCAATAAACACTAAAGCTGTGCCAAGTATGTGGGAGGGAGTCTTTGCTGAGAAGCCATGTGAAGCAATGAATGACTATCCATCAGTGCACTTGGCAATTTCTGAAAATTACATAGCATCAGCTCCTGCGTGATTAGCTTTAGAGCACATTCCCATGGTTGGATTATGGCCTAGTTAAATTGCCTCTCCTCAATCTAGCTTTTTGCTTGATTCCCACATCAGGATTCTCAGTTTGAGCTCTCTGAACAGAAGTTACAAGAGCCAGCAAGCATTGTTGGACCTAAGCAAGCTGAGTCCAAAACCTTGCTCAGCTTTAACTATACAGGGTGATCTTCTCATGGTCTTAGAACAGGACTGCATAACTTTGACCCTCCATCTATTGTTGAACTACAACTCCCATCATCCCCAGGAACAGCGGCAAATTATTATTATATTATTATTTTTACATTTATATCCTGTTCTTCCTCCAAGGAGCCCAGAGCGGTGTACTGCATAATTGAGTTTCTCTTTCACAACAACCCTGTGAAGTAGGTTAGGCCAAGAGAGAAGTGACTGACCCAGAGTCACCCAGCTAGTTTCATGGCTGAATGGGGATTTGAACTCGGGTCTCCCTGGTCCTAGTCCAGCACTCTAACCACTACACCACGCTGGCTCTCTCCGAATGGTCAGGGATGACTACTATAGACTCTGGCCAATAGTCAGGGATGACTTTATCCCCAGCTAACTGTGCCAAAGAAGCACCTTTTAAAAGTAGTGATTCTCTTTATTGAACAGGGGGAGACCAACTGGCCCAACCCATCCCCACCACAGCATTCCTCCAGTGGCTGTTGCTGGTGTTTTGTGAGCCCTTCAGGGACAGGGAGCCATTTTATTTATTTATTTTATATCTATATAAACCGCTTTGGGAACTTTTTTTAAAAAATGATATATCAATACTTGTCATATTCGTATGATGGGAGTTGTAGGCCAGCTACCGCAGGAGGGTCGGAGTTGTGCTGTCCTGCCTTAGAAGGCTCTGGTACCTGACTACTTCCTTATTCAAACTACAATGCGTCTCCATGGGATATTGATCAAAAGTAGGTGGGAGTTTATGATGACAAATTGCAAAGCTCCTAAAACCTAACTGACTCAGTTGTTAATAAGCAAGCTAGGGGTCACATTCAGACTAGTGCTGTACTCGTGTAAGGATGCACTGCACTGTCATTGTGTGAAGAAAATCACCTCTCTTCCAGACTTGTTCCTATGCTAGTACAGCATGTTGCACAGTTCTGTATATATGTGAATGGCAAGCTCCTTCAGAAACAATATGCACATCTATGTGTATATATATACACATGGGGAGCTCCTTGCACAACATGCATTCAGGTGGTTCCTCTTCTGCTAGTGGCAGCACAACTCTGTGGCATACACAACTGTCAGACATTTTCTCCAAGTGCCACTGTGGATAGGAACATAGGATCATAGGAAGCTGCCATATACTGAGTCAGACCATTGGTCTATCTAGCTCAGTATTGTCTCTACACAGACTGGCAGCGGCTTCTCCAAGGTTGCAGGCAGGAGTCTCTCTCAGCCCTATCTTGGAGATGCCAGGGAGGGAACTTGGAACCTTCTGCAGGAGGCTTTACATACAGGGCTTCTGCCCGAATCTCCTTCAGAAGAGAGTGTGTGAGTTCACACACTAGCCAAACTTACCTTGAAGTCCCTTTGAGACTTTTGGACCCACTCCATATACAAACTGGGCTTTGTGATGCAAATTCTAGCTTATCTCGTCACATGTCCAGGTTTTTAAAATGTTGTTTTTCAGCTACTTTTTCTGAAAATGCTGGAGCAAATGGGAGAGGCACTGATGTAGAATCCTTAGCATGATACGAGGCATGCTGTCATCAGAAATTCTCTGCAGGAGCTCTCGCTCTCCCCCGCTCCCATTGGCTAGAAGGAAAACATGGAGCATGCCACGTGGACTTGTTTCAAAAAGAAAACCGAGAGCAGAGGGAAGGGGCTGCTTCCCTAAATGCTGTGAGTGTACTTTGAAGTAGCTTTGCTCAACATTTAACCTGAAGCCAAGTGCGAATAACTCCCATGCAAGCATGCAGATGCTCTTCCCAGAGTGGCCCCATTCCCTAAGGGGAATATCTTCCAGTGCTCACATGTAGCCTCACATTCAAATGCAAACCAGGGCAGACCCTGCTGAGCAAAGGGGACAATTCATGCTTGCTACCACAAGACCAGCTCTCCTCCCGTTTTTTCAGGACCCTGTTTCCCAACATAGGATCAAATTCATAGCTCCTCCCATCTTCAGGACACCGAATGCTACCCCAAGTATTCACTGAGTTAGCAAATCCAGGATAGCTGTAGGTGCCAAAGCTCCTGTCATAGTGGCCAGTCCCATTTCAGGGGCTCGGGGCTGAGCAGCAGAGCCTTGCTTCTGGGCTTCAGAATGTAGAGGACAAAGATGGACAGAGTTCATAATGTGTTATAGAAGTGTTTCTTCTGAATTGGTGATGTTCTCGCACTAGTACAATGTTTACCATAACTGAATAGTTCTGTCTAGTAACTGGCCCTTTCCTTTTGTATGCATGCAGTATGGTTTGATGCATGTTTACCTGGAAGTTCTATAGTACTTTCTTCCAGTAAAACAGACAATGGAGAATTTTAATAAAAAATTTAGCTAGTTCAAGTCAATAGTTATTAGCCTTAAATACTAACTTAAGTTAAAAGTTACATAATTCCATTTTCAACTAGTTGAAAGTTGTTTCATGAGAAATGTGTGAAACATTGCAAATTGCCTACCAGCATAATTTTTTTCATTTTCAGATGCAATCAGTGGGTTTCTTTCCCACAGTCCACAGAAGCACACTAATGTACTTGGCACTCACCCTCCCTTAACTGAAATCACTGTTATACTGGTCAATTTTCAGAATAATAAAGTTTTTAATATTGATTCCTATGTTAGATCCTCCTCACCCACCCCATGTGAAGTAGCTTGTAAAAATCAATGCATAGGTATACCAGGATATCCAGAAAGAAGAAGTGATACTCACAGCCAGGTGTCAATTAAAGCTGTTTCTCTAAAGAACCATTTTTATTGCTCAAAAGTTACCAACATGTGGTAAGAGAATGAAAAAGATCCAAATTCAAAATAATGAGTGTCTGAAAATCAAAATTGGGCAGAAATGAAAAAAATTGGTTTACAGAAATGTTTTTTTAATGCCGTTGCATAGCAGAAGCTAACTTATAATTTCTGCTTTACAAAACCTTCAGTTAAACTTTTTAAAATTAGTTAAGAGTTAAAGTTGACAGCTGGAACATTTAATTAGCTAAAGTTAAAAGTTACCCATTTCTTTAACTGATAACTAGTTAATTCCCATGACATCTATGCTTAGACTTATAAACTTGTAGTCTAAGTTGCTGATTATCCAATTCTGGTTTGCACCAATGTTGTTTAGCAATTTTGGTAGCTAACAATTGTTTTGTCTGGCCTCTGTTCCTACCTCTGTTCCCTAGGAAACTACATGTGTTGGCTTTACTGCTAGATGCAGGGGAATTTCTGTAGCAAGTAGCAATTTCACTCTGTCTGTGACATGGGTAAAAGGGCTGCTAATCTTTTTGCATATGGTGAACTAGATGTTTAATATAGCTCAGTTCCTTTTTCTCTGCAAGGTTCTGCTTTCTTTGCTTCATGCCTTTTTAACAGAAGCAACTGCAGAACAAACTCGATTCTGAATCTTCTTGTGCTAATGAGGGCATAGGTCACATTGCTGAAATACAAAATGGCCCACACAGCACACAGTTTGGAGCTACATTTGTAAAATGGCAGTAACACTGACCTTCCTCACAGCGTTGCTGGTGAAGATACCTGAGATTAAGCCTGGTTGTCCAATAGTATTGTAGGTGCTATAGGAATGATTGATGTTAATAATATTGGGCAAACACAAGACGTATTTTCCTTGCCCTTCCTCTTCCTGGCTCCTTCCCTGCAGCCCCCTACCCCCAAGCTATTTCTTAGGCTCAAAGGAGCCTTGGCAATGGTGTGGAGATGTAATGTGAATGGTAGCAGAGGGGTCAGGGATGCTACCCAAAGTCTTCTGAGAGACCAGTGGAGTGATGAAAGAATGGACTGGGAACTGGGAAATCCCAATTCCAATCTTATCTTGGCTGTGAAGTTACTAGATAACCTTAAGTAAGTCTTGGCTTGGGTCCCGAATTGGTACTATACAGATAATGGTAAGTAGGAAGCTAGGAGTCAAGGATTCTGGTAGGTTAGTCAGTTTCAATGGCCATCTGTTATTCAGCTTAAAGCTGAGATAACAGGCAGAAGCCAGTGCGGAGCAGTGGTTGGAGTGCTGGACTAGGATGGGGGGATACCTGAGTTTTAATCCCCATTCAGCCATGAAACTAACTGGTTGACTCTGGGCCAGTCATGTATCTCTCAGTCTGACCTACCACACAGGGTAGTTGCAAGGATAAACATAACCCAACTATTACACTCTGGGCTTCTTGGAGGAAGAGCATGACATAAATGTAAACATTAGATCTAAATTAGAAGGGTGAAGATTACATTTCAGAGGTGAGGGTGAGTTGAGCCTCTGGACACCCTATAAATCTGATGGGGATAACAGGGAAGGCACCATGAGCAAATCCTTACTGTACAAGACATGTCACAAACTTTCCACTTAGCCAACAGTGCACTTTCCTTTAGGATTAAGGATGCCCTCTTTCATCCAGCAGACACAATCTACCAGGTTTATATTAATATGTATATGCAGAAATTATTACTTGAGTTAATCAATGAATATTCATGTGGACAGGATTGGCAAACAAATGTAATCTATTCAAATGTGATGGACTACAAATCTCAGCTATTCGTCCTTTAAAACCTGGGGCTTGTAACTTTTCTTGAATTCTTGGGCGCATCACTGAGGCTCACTTTAGACCACATTTAAGACAATAACCCAGTGCAGAGGCAACCCTGTTGAGTTTCATCTTCTTACGGCTTTCTGCATATATCTGGGCAGAGAGAGCTGAGGAGGGTCTTTCTAGAACATGTGCAGCTTCCCCCCCAATGCCAGGATAGTTGACTTATTAAAACCAACCACATAATCCTGGCCTACTACTGACTTCAGAGAGTGGTTGTAAGGATTATTGTGCGAATGTGTATGAAATGCTTAGGCTAAATCCTAAGTATATTTAAAGCAGAGAATGAATGCTTCCTGAGTAAGGTCCTTGGCTGCAGGCTGGCTGAAGTCACAGTGTGGTATCCTCATCAAGGGTAAATCAGATTACACTTTGTGGCTGCTTACTTACTCATACCCTATTGTTCTGGTTGTTAATTAGTAATGTAGCACCAGACAAATCACACTTTATAGAGTTGCACAAGCAAAAGCCAACAGGATGTAATGGGTGGCATGTCAGATAAGGACGGCAGAGATCTGCTGTGATCAACCACAGTGCTCCCTGGATAATCTTGGGCCAGCCACTCTCTCTCAGCCTACCTCACAGGGGTGTTGTAAAAATAACGGGGCGATAGATATAACCCTCTGTGCTTCCTTAAGCTCCTTGGAGGAAGGGATACAAATGCAATGTTGGGTCGCTACCCTGAGGAGTTTACCATCTAAATGTCAAGTGGGGGGCGGTAATGGGGAAGGAACTCCAGTTTTGTCTATGATGTAGCAGTTGCCACTGCCAGTGCTTCACAGGAAGCTCTGATTGCAAACAACTTCCCTTAATTCCCTTAAACTCTGAAATGTTCTCATCTCAGCATGTGACATTAGCTGCTGATAAAGAAGGTGAATTGTTGCTTCACTGCGGGCAAAAGTTGCTGCACTAAGACGGAAGAGTCAGCCCTTGCTATGAATATGATGATATATGCTGCTTTTCAACAAAAAATTCCCAAAGTGGTTTACATAGATATAAATTAAATTAAATTGAATGGCTCCCTGTCCCCAAAGGGCTTGTAATCTAAAAAAGAAACATAAGATAGACACCACTAATAGTCACTGGCGGCATGCTGTGCTGGGGATGGACAGGGCCAGTTGCTCTCCCCGTGCTCAGTAAATCTCCACTTTAAAAAGTTGCCTCTTTATTCAGTTATCTGGGAATTGACATGCTAAAAGGATCATGGGCCTGTTGTGTAATCTCCCTGTCATCTGATTGATCACATGAGGTACTACTAGCTTATCCTTTACCCCTGCTAACTGAGCAACAAAGAGATGCCTTTTAAAATGGCGATTATCTTATATTTAGCAGGGGGAGAGTAATTGGCCCTATCCAACCACAACCCCAGCCCAGCATCCTTCCTATGGCTGTTGCTGGTGTCTATCTTATGTTTCTTTTTTGGATTGTGAGCCCTTTGGGGACAGGGGACCATCTTATTTATGTATTATTTATCTGTCTATGTAAACCGCTTTGTGAACTTTGGTTGAAGAGCGGTATATAAATACTTGTTCGTTGTAGTAATAGTAACCTTGTAGTCAGAGAAGGAAAAGGCAAGGCTTTGTTGCTGGAGTGGCCAACCTGAGGCATTCCAGGGAAAGCCTCAAGTTGGCCACCCCAGGTACAAAGCCTTGCTTTTCCTTCTTTGACTACAATGTTGTTGTTACTACTACTACTACTATGATGATGATGTCTGGGGATGATGAAGTTGTAGTCCAACAGCTGGAAAGCTGCAGGATGTTATATTTGAAGACATGCAGGAATGCATTGTAGCAGTTAGGGGACTATCACCCCTAGGAATGTGACTCAGCATGCAGAAGAGCCTAGAAATGTGTTCCAGCTCTCTGCATACAGCAACAAACAAGGCTGCCACCCCTGCTAAATTCCCTTTGCCCTTTCAGTCCAGTTAAGTCCTGGTCTGGAATGGACTGAACGGTGATGAAGCCAGGGTGTGCTGAAATACAGGCATGATGGAACAAAGGAACAGCTCTGTCAGGTAAAAACTAAAGTCTGTACAGATGAGATTCAGACTTATGTTGTTTGTTTCCCGCCTTAGAAAATATACTCCAGTGCTGGAGGGCGATATAGCAGACAGAGTGTTGTCCTTTAACCAAGGATGCCTGAGTTACCCCTGCTAGACTATGAAGCCTTGGACAAGATGCTATCTCTCAGCCTAATCTAGCTAACAGGGTTGTTATGAGAATAGTGTGAGATATCCAAGCAATGTAACAACAACCTCACAAGGCTAGAGATCTGTCAATATATTCTTCAGGGGTATAGCTATAATTGAACAAGTCCGGTGGCGGGGGGGGCACTACCAGCGGAGCAACAGCTTGCTCTTTGCTCTCTCCCTCCCTCTCTCCAAAAGAAGAAGGGGAGGGGCAGGGGCCCATCTTCATTTTTTGTCCCAGGACCCACTCCAGCCTTGCTACACCCCTAGCATTCTTAACCTAAACTAGCTGACCCAGGCGCAGAGCATCTGCACCTATAGTTCCCCTTGTTCTCGGCCCCGCCACCGATGCTTTATTCCCCCCCATCACTTTCTCCTCCCCCTGCTACCAGCTGTCCGTCCATTGACCTTTTCTTCCCCGCCACCACTGTTACTTTCCTCTTCCCCTCCTGGCAGCTCGCTTGTGAACTCTCATGAGAAATGCCATGCATGGGATCAGCCACGGGTACGTCTTAGTGAATTACAGCGAGCTATAGAGAAGATATATAGATAAAGGCTCTACACCAGCCTGTTACTCACACAGCACATAATTAATATATGGAATACTCTACCATGGGATGTGGTGATGGCCACCACCTTGGATGGCTTTAAAAGGGGCTTAGACAAATTCACAGAGGACAGGTCTATCGGTGGCTAGCTACAAGTCTTGATGAGGATAGGCTGTCTTCAGCCTCAGAGGCAGGATGCCTCTCAATACCAGTTTCAGGGGAACAACAGCAGGAGAGAGGGCATGCCTCCATCTCTTGCCTGTGGCCTTCCCAGAGGCACCTGGTGGGCTTCTCTGGGAAACAGGATGCTGGACTAGATGGACCTCGGGCCTGATCCAGCAGGGCTGTTCTTATGTACTCTAATATAGTAGGAAACATAGGAATCTGCCATATACTGAGTCGTCAGACCATTGGTCTATCTAGCTCAGTATTGTCTTCACAGACTGGCAGCGGCTTCTCCAAGGTTGCAGGCAGGAATCTCTCTCAGCCCTATCTTGGAGAAGCCAGGGAGGGAACTTGAAACCTTCTGCTCTTCCCAGAGTGGCTTCATCCCCTGAGGGGAATATCTTGCAGTGCTCACACATCAAGTCTCCCATTCATATGCAACCAGGGCAGACCCTGCTTAGCTATGGGGACAAGTCATGCTTGCTACCACTAGACCAGCTCTCCTCTCTGATTCTGTCCTCTCCCCTGCTGCCCTGACAAGTAGCACAAATATGGTAATGCAGTGATGGAAAGTGGTCATACAAGGAATACAATACTTTAAAAAAAAAAAGAATTTTATTAGCTCAGAGAAGAAGCACTGGATAGATGCGAAAGGAACATTCTTTCTGTCCAGTTCTTTGAGGTGCCCACTTTTTTTTACAGTATCAAGCAAGAGTTTATAAAAGACAAGGTAAGATGAAAATATATGTAAAAACCAAAACAAAACCTTGATGCTGAACCACCTAAGAGACGCTGCTCTCTCTGAATTATCATCAACACTGGGCATCCCCCTTCACCACCACATCAATGTAATTTATATCCTTTCAAATGGAAAACTGTTACTACTAAGAAACAGTGGCTAACACATGATGAGGAAAATTACTCAGAACAGTCCCACTGAAATTAAAGGGACAGGTTAGGCATTGCCTAACTTTTCCTTTAATTTCAAAGGGACTACTTTGCCAGTTGTCATGATTGTAGGGTTCCCCGCCCCTTCACTCCGACCCCCTCCATCTACTGCAGCTTCTTTACTTCCCCATTTGCTCCTTATCATCTTACATGGGTTCCCTGAATCATATGCAAATTGCCTTGAAGAGGGTCACCACTAATCTGACTAAATCTATTTTTATAAGCCCTGATTTCAATGCTGAGAAATGTCACAGCTTGCTTCTCCCCACACCAAGTACCATTCTGCCCTTCCTTTCCCCAGAATCAAAATCAGACTGCCCCCCCCCGCCCGCCCTTAACATATGCATCTTGGCTCTAGAGGCCCAGGTAGAAAAGATCTCTCAAGCTGCATTGAGTTCTGGAGGAGTTTCTGCAGCTCCATAACTTATTCGATCCTCTGCCAGAAGCCCATTTTGCACCTCCTGGTATCCTCTGCTCCTGCGGAGCCGGATTCTGTAAATTATGGTGGCAATGACAATGGCCAAAGCAACAACCACTGCCACTGAGATTCCAGCAATGGTGCCCCCTGTTGGTCCTGAACCAGACTGTTCCTGGAAAAGACGGAGCATCTCCTTCTCATCTGTGGCATTGGCTGGTCTCCATCTCCCAGTGTGGCGCATTTTCACCCAGGCCTGGCTATCACCAGAGCGCACCAGGATGGTTTCTGGAAGGCTAACATTGGAGGATGGTGCACGCAAGAAGGGTGGGAGTTTGATGGGGGCTAACTGTTGGTTAAAAAGTGCCCCAGCCTGCAAGCAATAGAGGATTTGACAGCCGTCACTCAAGTAGGCCTTATGTTGGCTGTGCCCAGCTGGACATTTCATGGGGTATTGAGTAGGAGAGTCCTGATAGAAAAAGTCCTGAAGGATCCCAGGGCTCTGACCTTTCAGTAAGCCAGCCAAAGGGTTCCCAGACTGGCAGCTAAAGAAGCCACCAAATGGCATTGCAAAACGGGATCCCATCTCATAATCATTGCTGACACACACCTTTAGTTTATCAAAGAGGACCAGTGGGAAGAAGTAGGCAGGACAGGAATAGGTGTTAGTGACTGGGTTATCATTCCCAGGACTGTACAGTCCTCCAAAGAGGAAACCTGAGTTCTGAGGCACTGTGGCTGTAGCAGCACACCAGTAGGCATTGAACTGCACTCTGCTGGAGTAGTACTGGATGCCACAGACAGTGTTACAACAATGAAAGAAAAGCCAGCAGGAGTGGCATTGCCTATGGCACTCCGTCTTGGGTTTGCTGGCTGTACGTTCCTCTCCATGCAACAGGACAGCAGAAAAGTTAGCTGGGCAAGAGTAGCTGCCCGTCAGTGGGTTCTGGATCTGATAGGGCTGGCAAAGCTCCTCTGTGTCCTCGCCAGATATGCCATGGCACTCCTGGAAGACTCCACCAAAGGTGAAGTTAGTGTTGGGCTTTTGACATGACCCATCGTCTACATTGGCCTGGAAGTTGAAGTTGCTAGAATCAACTTTGACACAGCCTGGATGGGTGTTGACAGCATAGTAGAGGAAGATGGCTTTTTTTATGGTAGTGGCTACCCTTCTTACTGTCGGTTCTGGCAGTTCTGCCAAGGCCTCAGGAGTGATGAAAAAGTGCAGAGGCAACCCAGACTTGCCTATAGCCACTAGCCTGTTGGGGATGCCCTCCTGCCACTTCTGGAGGGTGATGCCAGGGTAGAAAGGCACACTGCCCCAGCTCTCAATCTTGGAATCCACGGTGTTCGCCAGGTAGCTCTTTGTCAGTTCATCCTGGAACTGCACAGAGGCCCCGATTCCCACATTGATCATGCTGAAAAAAGTTGCTGATGCTGAGGCAGTGACTGCTGCTTTCTCAGACACCTTGTCCAACAAAAACATGCGTTTCACCTGGTCCTCCTGCAGCAGGCTGGCTCCAGCCTCCAAACTGGTGAGGACATGAGTGCCGTAGTTCAGGACAAGCATCTCAGCAAGATACGCAGCAGCCCGGCTCTGGTTGTTCTCCAGGTGGTTGCCGATGTTCACAAGCTGATGGCGGAAGTCCTCGTGGAAGGTGAAGGATGGCCGAGCTTTCACAGAATAGATGTGATACCGTGCTTGCACCCGCGTAGTGACAGTCTCATCGAAGACACTGTGCGTCTTCGTCTCCTGGGAGCCAGCAGAGAACTTGCCATTAAGCACAGAAAGGAAGGACGCCTCAGCATTGACAGACTGAGCAAAGGCATCTGTGTAGGTCAGCCAGTTCTCAATCAGCTCCGAGTGCACTTCTAGCGCGCTCTTCTTGTGGGGCACCACAAAGACATCATTGGGAATGAGGTACTCACCATCTTCTGTGGTCCGGCACTGGGAGTAGTTGAGGCTCATCACCATCCCCATCTCCATATTGCGCAAGTTGTCCCAGCCGCCCCCTGGCAGCACTTCCAGCACTTTTGCACTGAGGTTCCTCTTACATGCTTGGAAGCCAAGATCCTGGGCTCCTACCTCCTCTGCCCTTTGGAAAAGCAAGAGTGGCCAGAGCCAAAGGAGCAGCATGGTGGGGAAGGGAAGGGCTGCAGAGTCCTGGAAAATGGCTCAGGAGTCACCTGCCTTCTTTCTCCAAAAGAACACGTCTCCAGCAACTCTGCTTCTTTCTTTAGCTTTCTGAAGTGCACCCTCGGCTTGTTTTCCACAGTTCGTTGCATCTACAGGAAGCAAGTCACTGGTTTATAAAAGAGGGGCAAAAAAACGGAAGGGGGGACTTTGGTTGTCCAATCGCTTTTTGAAAGGAAAAACCCTGATGGGTGTGTCTCTCAATCACGGATTCACGGTCCTGTGAGCTGAGTCACAGGAGCCATCTGACTTCATTCTGTAGTTGGCAAACAAAAGGGAAACAAAAACCTCTCGGCAGCACGTTTCCTTTGGAAACCATCCCCCCTTGTCCCAAGATGTGGTTTGCAGCAGAACTCACTCCCACAGAGATTTGGAATTTCCACCTCTAGGCAGAACTGAAAACGAAACCAAAAGACCTCTAACCAGAGAGTGCACAACTGCCATCAGAACCTGATCTGGCGAAAAAAGATCTGGGGAAATTCCTGCCTTCTAGCCTAAATATGGTACCTTTTATGCCAATAAAAATTGCCTCTCTCTATCCATAATTTGAGACATCTCAAGCTTAACTCTGTATATCCAAGCAGTAACTAGGACATGAATAAAGCAAACAAGGATAAGATAATGCTGGAGGTGTAACAGGGATGTGGTCATATGTACCTACAGCTTGTCCTTGTTCTGTTATTGCTTCATTTTGGTCTGAAATCCATAAGATTGTTAATATGACTGTATAGTGATCATTGTTTGTTAAAGATGTTTATGTTCTTTGGGGCTATCTCCCTGGTGTATGGAATTTATCATTGCATCAAGAATTATGGTTTTTTCAAGCCTGGGAATTGTCAGAAGGATTTTTATAAAACACTGAAAGGAATATAGGAAGCTGCCATATACTGAGTCAAGGGTGCCTTTGGCAAATGTGAGAAACTGAACACAGGAATCTGCCTTCTATGGAATCAGAGTATGAGGAATATAGGCAGCTGCCCTATACCAAGTCAAACCATTGTCCCACCTAGCTCAGTACTGTCTACACAGACTGGCAGCAGCGTTTCCAAGGTCTCAAGCAGGAGTCTCTCTCAGTCTTATCTTGGAGATGCCAGGGAGGGAACTTGGAGCCTTCTGCATGCAAGCATGCAGATGCTCTTCACAGAGTGGCCCTATCCCCTAAGGGGAATATCTCACAGTGCTGACACATTGTGTTCCCCATTCAAATACAAACCAGGGCAGACCCTGATTAGCAAATTAATTCTTGCTACCAGAAGACCAGCTCGCCTTTCATAGAGCAGCTCTCTCTTTCCAAACGATAAATCTACTCCTGATTTACAATTGTGGATAACTAATTTGTGTTCCCTGTCAATATTTGAACTGGTCTTTTTTTCAGCTGAATAAGAAATAAAAGGAATTCCTAGCTATTTGGTCCCATTTTAATGATTTAAGAACATAATAACGGCTCTGCTGGATCAGGCCCAAGGCCCATCTAGTCCAGCAACCTATTTCATACAGTGGCTCACTAGATGCCACTGGAAGCCAACAGGCCGGAGCTGAGGGCGTGCCCTCTCTCCTGCTGTTACTCCCCTGCAATTGGTATTCAGAGGCAGCCTGCCTCTGAGGCTGGAGGTGGCCCATAGGGCTCAGACTAGTAGCCATTGATAGACCTCTCCTCCATGAAGTTACCCTTGTAAAGCCATCCAGGTTGTTGGCTGTCACATCTTGTGGCAGAGAGTTCCATAAGTTGATTATGCGTTGTGTGAAAAAGTACTTTCCTTTGTTGGTCCTAAATTTCTTGGCAATCAATTTCATGGGATGACCCCTGGGTCTAGTGTTATGTGCGAGGGAGAAAATTTACTCTCTTATCCACTTTCTCCACACCATGCATGATTTTATAGACCTCTATAAAATCATGCATGTCTCCCTGCAATCATCTTTTTTCTAAACTAAAAAGCCAGCCCTGCTTACTGAAGTTTCTGCTTCAGTGAGATGAGGCCTCTTGGATATCAATGACTTGAAAAGACCCTTGAGGACCTTTCCAGAGGGGAGAAGGACACCAAATGCCAACTACTAGCAGCTGCTGGGCTGGATGCTGAAGATTTCTGTAGTCAGGCTTGTCAGGGGAGGGAGGTTCATTGTGAGCGGATAGTCACCTAATGGCGCAGCGGGGAAATGACTTCATTAGCAAGCCAGAGGTCGCCAGTAAGGGCCACCACCATGGTGACATGTGCCTTTGTAATGCATGTAATCCATGGCTGGATTGCAGCAATGCACTCTACATGAGGCTGCTATTGAACAGTGTTTGGAAACGGCAGTGGCTCCTGAATGCTATGACTAGACGCTTGATTGGCATTGGGTATTGTGAGCATCTAACTCCATTACGACAACTGCTGTATTGACTGCTGATCTATTCCTGAGCCCAATATAAAGTGCCATTAAAGATTTGCTGGAGGCCTTTCTTGATGTCTGCCAATACCTGAGATAGGTTTGGCTGGGTTGCTACAGAAACCTTCTCTGTGGTTGCACCCAGACTCTGGACTGGAGCCTGGGAAATGCCCTCCCACTCTCTCATTGCTGGCCTCCTGCTGCTCTGTCCAGACATTTTTATTTGGGTGGCTTTCAATTCTGCATCATGACTGATGTTATACTTCTCATTTTTATTATTGGCTGCATTTATGATTGTATGATGCTTGCTTTTGTTATTGCTATGTGTTTTTTTAACCACAGTATTGTAATTTTCTTTTGACTGATTGACTGACTGACTGATTGATTAAGTGCTGTCAAGTTGGTGTTGACTCTAAGAGACCACATAGATAGATTCTCTCCAGGATGATCTGTCTTCAACTTGGCCTTTAAGGTCTCTCAGTGGTGCATTCATTGCTGTCGTAATTGAGTCCATCCACCTTGCTGCTGGTCATCTGCTTCTTCTCTTTCCTTCAACTTTCCCCAGCATTATGGACTGTCTTTTTTGTTTTTAATAATTCTATTTTTTTTTAATGTTTTCCAGTCCACCTTGGGCATTATTTCAAAAATGGATAGGCAAGAGGTAAACATCCATAAATAAACTGATAAATAAGATAATGGTGGACAAGCTTTCTTGAAAAGAGTCCATCCAGACATCCAAACCAATGTCCTCAGATCAATGTCCTAAGTCAATGGACAATCAAAAGGTTGATTGTCAGTGTACACAAGTTAACCGATTGTGTTCAGTCAGTGAACATAGTTGGCATCCTTTTCTCTCCTTACTTGTATATCCCACTGTCATATATTGAGCTATTTTCCTGATGTATATCATGCTATTCTGCTTGGAGTTCTGTTGCTTGTAGCCTATTATAGAACTTATATGTAACCAGTGCTGTGTTCTTATATATGCATTCTTGCTGTGTGCTTATAAAGCAATATGGATGTAAAAGCCATCTTCATATATAACTAGAATTGTACTGTATGTGTGTGAAGAGAGTAGGTGGGAGGATGAAAGTTATGAGAAGACGAGGTTCATAAAGGAAAATAATAAATGGACAGGACTGAAGGAAAGGAAGATGAGGTCTTTATGACCCCAAAATGGTGAACGGGCCAGGCAAAACAAGGCACTTTGCTTACTTCTCTGGAGGACAGAATAAAAGTCAATAATCCAACATCACAGTTTGTGTTCCACTGTGATGTGTTCCACTATCACTTTCCAAAGTGATAGTTTCCCAAAACATGAAAGACGGCTGGAAACCACACACTATGGACATTGGCTATAAAAGAATCCCAGCCGATGATGATTTTGAGAGACCTTGACCCTGTCAAAAGGACCGTTGGCATGTTAACAACTCTCTGATCCCTTAGTACAGCTTGGGTTGCCCACCCAAAGAACGATTTGTGTATGAGTGGGGTGAATGTGAGTTTAAGCTAGGGCATAACTGCTTCATGATGTTTCAATAAAATAGTACTAGTGCTAAAGAGCAAAGCTTTCTCTTTTACTTCCTGTCCCCTGCCCCACTCAAGAAAACGAGACATCACAATTCCTGATCCTGCTACTATACCAGCTCTGACTGCCTGCTTCTTCTGATGCAGCTTGAAAGCAGAAAATCAGCATCTTTTTTCACACCTCGGCTTTTCATTTCTGGACAGGAACCTTCTTACTATGCAGAAGTCCTGAGGGTGAGAATTATTTTTTGGAGGGAAGCCATAGTACAGTGTGCTGACAACATTTTCGTTTGAAGGTGTCATTCCAAAGCATCAATGATTATGAAGCTCTTCTTGTTGGATTCACATTGGGCCTATCATGGTGGTCTGAACACAAATAGATGTGCATTTTCATCCCCACCAAAGGAGATGCTTTACCAATCTTTTCTTTTTATTGCACTTGCTGATCCAGAGTTACAGCAGTCCTTACTTCACACTGAGCTGCAAATGCTACTCTACCCAGCCCACACAGGGCAGAATTTGAGCTGGAGGAAGAAGGTAACATTTATAACTGAACGTGACCTTCTCAGCATGGGTCACCCACAGTCTTGGGTTTTCTCCTATGTTTTAGCACTTTATCACCAGAAGAAGAGTTATATGGCTGTTATTTTACATTGTTATGCACGGCCCACAAGCCAACAGAACAATCATGTTGTTGTCCAGCATCTAGCCTGCATTTGGAGCCAATGGGCTGTTTGGGTGAAAATACCACCCAAGGTCTGTCAGTGTCTAGTTTTAGAGCTGAGCATATGCTTTGTCTAATGTGCCAATCTGGAAACAAATGCCTAACAGCTTGCCAAGGGGGAATAAGAGGAGAACTTGTTTCTGTCTTGTGTAACTCCCTACAGTTCTGGCGGCAAAAGACTCACTATTACCCGATTTTTCCTACCAGACTAACAGTGTGGATGTGACTGTGTTTCAAGTAAAGTGACAGCATCCTCACCTTGTCTATCTACTTTTAAAAAATGCACTGAATACATCACTAAAAACAACCAACCTGGTTATGCCTTGAAGTTTCCCCTATGAAGGAATACAAAGAAATCAGGTGCTCAGCACATAGTCATCTTATCACAATTGCAAACATAACATTGATAACTGTAAACTTTAATTGTCCATTGGTTTCTAGATGGGCAGAGTTTTTATATCACGTATACGGAAAACATGCAGTGAACTGCTTTAAACTTAGTTATACTTTAACTATATCTTAAATACTTGCAGGGATCAATATATTATCCATCTTACTTTTAATCCATCAAGACTTCAAAATCCCTTCCCTTTCGGTCAAACTTTCCAACTTCCTGGTTCACGTTATGAAAATCCCCTGGAAATGTATGTGCAAGGAAATGGTCTAACCCTCATTTATTTATTTATTTTATTTAGTACATTTGTATACCGCCCCATACAAAAAAGTCCCTGAGCGGTTCACAAAATAAAAACCACCTAAAAGATGCAGGCTTTCAGACCCATGTGGGTAGTAATTAGTGTTACCAACAGTCCAATACTATACGAGAAATCCGATATCTGAGGTAAAATCTCTTGTCCCTTATGGCAGGGCCTGGTGCTCTCCCTCATCCCTGAATGCATTTGCATTGAGCCCTTTGAAGTCTGCGTGAAATTCATATTATAATGTGAAGGAAACAAGGAAGTTCACAAAAGAAGCCCCAATTGCTCTGCAAACTTGCAGGAACAATGGACTGGGTTTATTTACACCTTGCTAATCATTTACTTATCATTTGTAAATAGACCCACAGACTCCGGCTGACTCACCACTTCTGGCAGATTCAGAGGCACTCTTACCCCTGGACTTGGGGGCTGAAGTCCAGGGCCTCCACACCCCCTGGGGCCCCCCAAATCCTCTTTAGTCTGTCCTGGGTGGTGTGGTTTGTGCCCTCAAGAACCTACATGTTAAAAAATTATGCTTAACTTGCAGCAGGGGGACCTCCAAAGGCCTTTAGGTCCAGGCTCCAAAATTACCTACGTGCAGGGCTGTCCTTAGAGAGCCCTGGCGCCGGGGTGCGGGGGCCCCTTCCAGTTAATTCTAATAGGGGTTAAAAGAGCGGGGCCCAGGGCAGTCGCTCTGCTTGCCTTGCCCTAAGGACAGCCCTACTTATGTGCACCTCTGCATATAAATCAGTGGCAGCCACAGCAAGATAGAGTGGGGATGTATGTGTGTGTGTGTGTGTAAACCTGGGGGATTCTCTTAATTTTTCACCTGACACTTGCTCCATGTCTAAGTGGGATGGTCTGTGTGAACAAGAAGCTTTGTGAAATCATGGGGCTTGTGCTGTGTGTGTTTGTGTGTTCAAATGCATTGCTACTCAGGCGTCTGATTACGCATGGGATGATCCCACACCCAGATGATCCTGCCCCCAAGACACTCCCCCCCCCCACTTGTGTTCCACATTCAGGCAATGGAATATTGGCAGCCCTAGGCAATGGACCAGTTAGTAGTTTTACAGCAGAATTTTACTTGCCACTTAGTGGCCACTGAGGAGGACCCCTGCCCCTTGAACTGACCTTACATACATTGGTGCCCCAGGTAAATGCTAACAGCGAGAAAATGCTTGACTAACAAGTAGAATATTGCTGGTTCGAATCCCCACTGGCACTATATCAGGCAGTGCAGCAGCGATACAGGAAGATGCTGAAAGGCATCATCTCATATTGTGCGGGAGGAGGCAGTGGTAAACCCCTCCTGTATTCTACCAAAAGAAAACCACAGGGCTCTGTGGGCACCAGGAGTCAAAACCGACTTGATGGCATACTTTACCTTTTACCTCTACCCACACTAGATTCTAGTGGCTGCTCTTCCCTATCTCACTTATTCTTTCTTGACTTATCAAAGCCCAGCAGGGTCACTTAATTTCATGCCAACCCAGCAAGTGCCAAAGAAAGGGCTGCCAATTTACCCCCTCCCTCCTTCCTCCACCACCTCTTGGTATGAGCTTCCACTCCTCCCATTTGACTACAGAGGCACTGGATTCTATCTTGCTCCTCCTACTGGGATGGCTTACTTAACACTTCTTGACTTGCTTATAGTATCTAAAACATTTCCTTTCCTTTGCCCTCTGCTAGTTCTGAATTTCAAAATGGACATGCATCATGATAGTATCAGAAAGGAAAAGTGCCTTCCTTTTGCAGTTAAAGTGCTGTCCTAGGCAGGCAATCAATCAATCAATCAATCAATCAATCAATGTATTTTATGCTTATAAGCCACTGCAATCAAAACACAATCATAATAAAATATGACATACAAAAAAGCACACCAATTCAAACCACTGAATACCAATTGATAACAAAGCATATAAAATGCATCACAAAACAGAGTACTATTGGGACATAAAATGTGGCCATCATATTTAATCCCAGGCAGTTATTTAGGGTCATAAAGGTTAATCTCCCCACTAGCCAGTGTCTTATGGAATTCATTTTTCTCCTCTTGGAGGCCTTTCCTTCAGTGGGGTAGTTGCCAAAGAGAGAGATGCATTAATTCTAGGAACAGAAAAAAGAATGAGCTAATATATAGCATAAACTTTATGCTAGTAGTTTTAAAAAGTGTGTTTTCCAGGCTGTGAAGCTGTCAATCAAATAACAGTAAGCAGGTCCTGATGAAAGATGAACTGCTTCTTTGAACGCTTGGGATAAAAGCATTCTATAAGGAATGTCCAACATTTGGTTTCTGTCAACATTCATTTGTGAACATTGAAGAACCTAGAAAAACACCAGTGAATGCTGACCAGAATGCCATTCACAGGTGTGGATCTAAAAAGGAGGGCAATAAATATCAATTCTAGGAAATTAATCTGGGATTGTCAGCAGTTGCACATGAATGTCTAAATTCACCACATTTTGGGTGTTTATACCAACAAGTGCATGACCTTACCAGGGGCGTAGCTTGGGGAGATAGGCATGTTTGTCCCCTCCCCGGTGGCCCCTTGGAGTGAGGGAAAATGAAGGAAATAGGGAGGGGTGGAACTGGGGGGCCCAGGTTCTTTGAACCCATTCGCTCAATTATAGCTACACCCATGCATCTTACTGTATGTTTACTTGGACTAATGAATGAATGAATCTTTATTTCAATCACCGATCAGAAGCATAACAAGGCAAATGTTAATCAATACTTACATACCAATCAACAAACAACTTTGTGAACAAAATAACATATTTATTTTTTTTAACATTTTATATCCCATTCTTCCTCCAAGGAGCCCAGAGAGCGATGTACTACATACTTGAGTTTCTCCTCACAACAACCCTGTGAAGTAGGTTAGGCTGAGAGAAAAGTGACTGGCCCAGAGTCACCCAGCAAGTATCATGGCTGAACGGGGATTTGAACTCAGGTCTCCCTGGTCCTAGTCCAGCACTCTAACCACTATACCATGCTGGCTCTGCTGGCTCTGTACCATGCTGGCTCTGTTGCATTTGCCGCAGATTAAAACCCACTCCCATCTGATAAAACACACATCTTCTGTTGGACTTTACTCACTATTAAGCAGAACTTGGTGACATTTAGAGATATCATCTAAATTTTCTAAGAGGGAATTGACATAAAAGTTATCTGACCGTCCTGGAAAGTCTTTTTACAATGGCAGCAAATAATGATCCCAAATTACAATAGTAAGAATTATAATATAACAATACATGAGCCATTGTTTTGATACTACCTTTTTTGCATGAGCATTCATGCTCAGCATACAGGATCTTGAATCTCCCTTCAAGCACAGCAGTGTGTAATGCACTGATAACACTTTGCAATATTTTGGGACAGTAATTGTACCACTTGGACTAAATAATTCTCTTTATAAGATAAGGTAGGGAGGAGAAAGCAAACAAATGAGGGTTAATATTTTTATTATATGACAAATATCATGTGTCTTTAAAAGCTTCCCAAAAGGTAGCCATTTAAATATAAAGCTTTTCTAGGAATGAAAACGTATCTGTAAGTAAAGCTGCGCTTACAGAATGTCTGCCTCTCACACAGCCACATCAGAAAAAAAGTGGAAAAGGCTACAAGAGAGGAAAGGGGAAGGTAAACGAGGAAAGTGCTGATTAAAGGTAGTGATTGTACATTTTAAACTTGAATGGCACATGGCCACCTAAAGGATAGCTGCCTGAGCCCCCTCCCTTTTTGTTAATCTGGCCTGCTCAGTAGGAAATGGTTTCATGTTAGTTGTTCTAAGCTTTTCTTCCCAGGGGTAAATGTCACTTGAATTATAGACTGTTAATGCAAAAAGAATGTGGATCCACAGAACAGTGAAAGGGAGGTATTTACAGCACCATCTACTGGAAAACATAGTGAAAAGCAAGCAACTTTTATATTCATGTTATTAGCAAGCTCTGAAAAGGACCTTTCCAGGATATTATTTTACAGTGCAATAAATGCACAACTGTTGCTCAGTTTATTTATTTATTTATATTTATTTATTCTTCAAATTTGTAGATTGCCCCAAACTTCCGTCTCTTGGCAGTGTGATTGAATGATTCATTAAGTGCCGTCAAATCGTTGTCGAGTCGCCTCTTAGCGACCACATAGATAGATTCTCTCCAGGATGATCTGTCTTCAATTTGGCCTTTTAAGTCTCTCAGTGGTGCATGCATTGCTGTCATAATCAATTCCATCCAGCTTGCTGGTGGTCGTCCTCTTCTTCTCTTTCCTTCAACTTTCCCTAGCATTATGGACTTCTCAAGGGAGCTGGGTCTTTGCATAATGTGTCCAAAGTATGATAGTTTGAGCCTGGCCATTTGTGCCTCGAGTGAAAATTCTGGATTCATCTGCTCTATGATTCATTTGTTTGGTTCACTGGCTGTACATGGTATCCACAAAAGTCTTCTCCAGCACCAGAGTTCAAAAGCGTCAATACTTTTTCTGTCCTGCTTCTTCAAAATCTAGCTTTCGCATCCATAGAGTGTCACAGGCAAAACCATTGTCCAAATGATTCTAATCTTTGTAGGTATAGACACATCATGGCATCTAAATATCCTTTCCAAGGCCTTAATTTCTGGTTTACAACAACATAAAAGAGATTAAAATGAAAACCACTTAAAACAATTTAACACAATTTGAAACCACAGTACAGTTAAAAAGCTTGAGTGAAAAAAATAAGTCTTTAAAGACTTAGAAAATTGACAGAGATGGGAAGGCTCTTATTTCAGCAGAAAGAGCATTCCAGAGTCTTGGGGCAGCAAGAGAGAGGGCCCATCCCTGTGTAGCTACCAGACAAGCTTGTGGCAACTGCAGACAAACCTCTCTAGATGATCTCAATGGGCGGTGGGGCTTATAGTGAAGAAGGCGCTCTCTTAAATACCGAGGGCCTAAGCTGTTTAGGGCTTTATAGGTTATAACTAGCACTTTGTATTTTGCCTGGAAACCTATTGGCAGCCAGTGTAGTTCTTCTAATATAGGAGTAATATGGTCCCTCTGAGATGACCCAGAGACCAACTTGGCTACCGCATTCTCTACCAACTGCAGTTTTTGGACTGTATACAAAGGCAGCCCCATTCATTCATTCATCACATTTATATACCGCCCAAACTTTCATCTCTGGGTGGTTAACATAAAACAATTAAAACACACATTAAAAGTTAAAAGAATTCAACAATTTAAAATCAACCACAAAATTAAAACCAACAAATTTTAAAAGACTGAGAAAGCTTGGTTTAAAAGATGGGTTTTTAGATGTTTTTTAAAAATTGCCAGAGATGGGGAGGATCGTATCTTAGTGAGGAGTGCATTCCACAATCTCGGAGCAGCAACTGAGGAGGCCCGTTTCTGTGTAGCCATCAGATGAGTTGGCGGTAACTGGAGACAGACCTCCTCAGATGACCTCAGTGGGCGGTGGGGCTCATAGTGAAGAAGACGCTCTCTTAAATACCCAGGGCCTAAGCCGTTTAGGGCTTTATAAGTTATAACTAGCACTTTGTATTTTGCCTGGAAACCTATTGGCAGCCAGTGTAACTCCATCAGCAAAGGAGTAATATGGTCTCTCCGAAATGACCCAGAGACCAACCTGGCTGCCGCATTCTGAACCAACTGAAGTTTCTGGACTACGTACAAAGGCAGCCCCACGTAGAGTGCATTACACAATGTAAAGAGCATTGGAGAGAGTATGGAGCCTTGAGGGACACCATACTTAAGCTCAGATTTCGAAGAGCAACAATCTGCAATTGTCACCATCTGAAATCTGTCTGAGAGGTAGGAATGGAACCACTGTAAAACAGTTCCCACTCCCAACACCTTCAGATGTTCCAGAAGGGGCGCCTTCATTGACTGTGGGGCAGCTATACCGGTAGTGGTGGGCAATAGAAGAAGTAACATTGGCAGGTCAGCAGGCTGTTCCAGGAGAAGGGTACTCAGAAATTTAATAGCTGTCTCCCCTTCCGGCTGTCCTGCCAGCTCTTTGACCTTGGGGAGCACTGCCAACAACCCACATAGCCTTACCTTGCTCCTCTGGTAAGGCTATGTGGGTTGTTGGCAGTGTTAGATTGTATACCCAAAAGGAGGAAAGGTACCACTAAGTCCAGGAGGATGTCAGCATGGCTAACAGGTAAAGTCAAGGAAGCCATAAAAGGGAAGAAGACTTTCTTCCGAAATTGGAAGGCCTGTCCAAATGAAGGGAACAAAAAGGAACACAAACTATGACAAAAGAAATGCAAGGTGACAATAAGGGAGGCGAAAAGAGAGTTTGATGCTAAAAGCATCAAGGGGAATAACAAAAACTTCTTTAAATACAGCAGAAGCAGGAAACCTGCCAGGGAGGTGGTTGGATCATTAGACAATTAGGGAGTGAAAGAGATTATTAAGGAGGATATGGAGGTTGCAGAGAAACTGAATGAGTTCTTTGCGTCTGTCTTCACGGCAGAGGATACTGAGCATATACATGTTCCTGAACCAGGCCTTTTGGGGATGGAGGCTAAAGAACTGAGTCAGACAGAAGTGACAAGAGTTGATGTTCGAAACTGTCTGGAAAAACTGAAAACTAGCAAATCGCCGGGGCCGGATGGCATCCATCCAAGAGTCCTCAAAGAACTCACATGTGAAATTGCCAACCTCCTTGCTGAAATACAGTATATAACTTATCCCTGTAATCAGGCTGTGTACCGGAGGACTAGAAAGTAGCCAATGTAACACCGATTTTCAAAAAAGGATCCAGAGGTGATCTGGGAAATTACAGGCTGTTTAGCTTAACATCCGTTCCAGTCAAATTGATGGAAAGCATCCTCAAGGATAAAATTTTAAAGCACATAGAACAACTGGCCCTGCTGGGAGAGAACCAGTATGGCTTCTACAAAGGTAAATCTTGCCTCACAAATCTTTTGGAGTTCTTTGAGAGTGTCAACAAGTGTGTGGATAAGGGTGATCCAGTTGACACAGTATACCTGGACTTCCAAAAAGTTTTTGACAAAGTTCCTCATCAAAGACTCTTGAGGAAATGTAGCAGTAATGGGATAAGGGGACAAGTACATGTGTGGATTGCTAACTGGTTGAAGGACAGGAAACAGAGGGTAGGTATAAATGGAGAGTTTTCACAATGGAGGGAAGTGGGGTCCCCCAGGGATCTGTACTGGGCCCGGTGCTTTTTAATTTATTAATAAATGATCTAGAAGTAGGGTAAGCAGTGAGGTGGCCAAATTTGCAGATGATACCAAACTCTTTCAGGTAGTGAAATCCAAAACGGATTGTGAGGAGCTCCAAAAGGATATCTCCAAACTGGGGGAGTGGGCGACAAAATGGCAAATGCACTTCAATGTTGGCAAGTGTAAAGTGATGAACATTGGGACGAAAAACCCCAACTTCAAGCATACGCTGATGGGATCTGAGCTGTCGGTGACTGAGCAGGAGAGGGATCTTGGGGTTGTGGTGGACAGCTCGTTGAAAGTGTTGACTTAATATGTGGCAACTGTGAAAAAGGCCAATTCCATGCTAGGGATCATTAGGAAGGGGACTGAAAATAAAACGGCTAATATTATAATGCCCTTATACAAAACTATGGTGCGGCCACACCTGGAGTACTGTGTACAATTCTGGTCACCACATCTAAAAAAGGACATTGTAGAACTGGAAAATGTGCAGAAGAGGGCAACCAAGATGATCAGGGGCCTAGAGCACCTTCCTTATGAGGCAAGCCTACAACACCTGGGGCTATTTAGTTTAGAAAAAAGACGACTGTGGGGGGGAAATAATAGAGGTCTCTAAAATCGTGCATGGTGTGGAGAAAGTGGATAGAGAGAAATTCTTCTCCCTCTCACATAACTCTAGAACCAGGGGTCACCCCATGAAATTGATTGCCAGGAAATTTAGGACCAGCAAACGGAGGTACTTTTTCACAAGATGTGGGGAAAGCCAACAACCTGGATGGCTTTAAGAGGGGTTTGGATCAGGGGCGTAGCCACCATTGGGCAACCGGGATAAAAGAACCCAGGCCACTGCCCCTCAGGGGCCGCTCCTCACGGCCCTGATATGCCCCCTCATCTGATGTCAGACGCGGGTGCGGAGGCTGGTTTAGCTCCCGAATGGGGCCACACAGCCATGTTCAGGAGGAGTGGATCTTCCCTGCTGCAGGGAGAGCCGCTTCTGGCCATGCTGTGAACGCAGCGTTGGCCTTGATCTAACTCCCGAACGGGTCCTTGTTGCTCTGTTCTAGAGTTAGATGGCAAGGCAGGAGAGGCTCTGTTCGGGAGCCCAACCACACACCCCGCGTCTGACATCAGATGTGGGGGCGTGGCTAACCCCTGCATCTGATGTGATACTAGGGGGCAGGCCGGGCTGCAGCAGCATCTGGACACAGGCCGCCGCTGGTCTGGTTCCGCTACTGGTTTGGATAACTTCATGGAGGAGAGGTCTATCAATGGCTACTAGTTGGAGTGCTATAGGCCAGCTCCAGCCTCAAAGGCAGGATGCCTCTGAGTACCAGTTGCAGGGGAGTAATAGCAGGAGAGAGGGCATGCCCTCAGCTCCTGCCTGTAGGCTTCCATCGGCATCTGGTGGGCCACTGGGTGAAACAGGATGCTGGACTAGATGGGCCTTGGGCCTGATCCAGCAGGGCTGTTCTTATGTCCTTAACACAATTTATGAATAGTTCTCCTGCATGCTGGGAGGTATGGAGGATGTGCACACTCACTGTATATCCATGTCCTTATTCCACTGAGTCAAGCTAATGGGTGAACTATGGCCCCAACTGGTCTGGGGCTTGAGGGCCAATGCCATGTGTAATGGAGAGAATACCTGGCTTGGGTCAAGGAGACTTGGATTCAAATCCTGTTCAGCTATGAAGCTTATAGGGTGGTCTTGAACAAGTCATTATCTCTCTGCCCAAACTACCTCACAGAATTGTTGTGAGGTTCAATTGAGATAATGTCCTGATCTCTTGGAGGAAAAGGCAAAATATCCATGTGATTAAAAAAAATAATCAGCAGGGGCATAGAGGACAGTAGGTAAAAGGGATGGGTAACAGTTAGATAGCTGGCTGGAGCAAGTACCAGGATCATCTTGATGCAAATGTAGGAAATGTCCATGGAGTAGTTTAACTCATCACAGGACTAGGCTGAAGGCCAATAAAACTTGAATGAAGTTTGCTTTCATGAACTGGTGGCCTGATAGATGATGGGAATATTTTATGTAGATCAAAACTGGCATTTAACTGGGGTTAACTGACTGGTCAAATAAAGCATTAATTTATTACAACAGTAACAAAGGGTAAAACTAGATACTAGGGACAACTGTGTGCTTCTTAGATAGGAATTGCCCCACTTGCCATAAAAGTGGGGGCTGGGAGAGCGGACTAAAACCAACTGTCTTCCCTTCTTTATTTAATTTTTTTTGTACCTTGTTGTTTTAAGCAGTTTTATCCTTGCCTTGAGAATTAATTTCCAGAATTGGACCAGGGGGATAAAAACTACTTAAAAGCAGCAGAGTAAGAAGAGGTACGTTAGCTGGTTTACCTCCTCACCCCTTTTGGGGAGTGCTCCCTTTTGGTAGTAAAAAGCAGACCAACTACTACAACTACGACAAATATTTATATACCGCTTTTCAACAAAAGCTTCCAAAGCAGTTTACATAGTGTAATGCACCACTCAGAAGTTTGTGGAATATAGGCCTGGAATATAGGCCTGTGTCTGATTTCATTTTATATTAAGAAATGAAATCACACCTGAACTCTGGGTGAACTGCCTGCTCTGCAAAGGGAGAGGCGCATTCCAGCATTGCATTGTGAACTGGATACTTAAGAAAACACAAAGGGCCGGGCCTGAGCTAATCAATATGCTAAAATGTAACTCACTATCAGATAATGTCTGTGCAAGAAATCTATGCTAATCATTGTCAATGATGGCCCTGCTATGCCCAAGGGGGAATTACTCAGTTGCTGTCTATAGAACGTCCACCCTAGGAACACCTGTAGATTTAGTCTTTCTACTAACACTTGCTCCCCCTCCCGCTCCCTTCCAAGTGCAGAAGATGGGATTAAGGTCTCTCGGGACTGATTTGCTTTGGGCTATGTCCCCTCCTCAAGATAGCAGCTAACAGAAGATGAGATTTGTATAGATCAAAGGAAAATACACTATAAAGAGTGGGGGCCACTAGACAGAGAGTTCAGCAGTTCTGTGCCTACGGGCAATCCTGCTCACAGAAGCCATCTCAGAGTTTGCTGCTAAGCCGCATGGAGAAAGCAGGAACTCTGCCCATGGATGCTCAGCCGTGCCCTGAGCAGACTGCAAAAAGGCTCCTGTCTCCTACCAAAGGCCTGGCTTCTTCAACTGAGAAGATCCACCGCTCTCAAAGCCTCTGATCCTGGGTAATATGCTGCCTTCACAAGCCTTGGATCTCTACTTTCCTCCTCCTTACTAATCACTACTACCCCCCCTTCCTGAGCCCCCCCTCCTCCTTCTTTCTCTGCTTCTCTCTAAATGTTTTATTTAGGACTTGTTAGATTATTAGATATCTGTAATTACTGATTGCACACACATATGTTAGTTAGGCACATTACACTACACCCTGAATCGGAAACATGTTTTTAATGTTTTTATTTTGTCCTGATGAGCAACTTTTTCATAATAAAGCCCATTGAACTTTCTGAGTGTGTCTCTCTCTATCTCTGTTTGCGCGCCCAGATCATACATGGTCACCATCTCCAAGAACCAATTCAGTTTGTGTATGATGTGACTTTGCCTCTTTCCCTTTGAGCATGTACAGAGTGTGAAACCAGGTATAGTTCACAACAACAGGGAAATAATAAATACATAAATAAGATGGCTCCCTGTCCCTGAAGGGCTCCCAATCTAAAAAGAAACATAAGATAGATCCAGCAACAGCCATAGGAATGATGCTGTGCTGGGGATAGATAGGGCCAGTTGATCCCCCCCTGCTAAATAAAGAGAATCACCACTTTTAAAATGTGCCTCTTTGCCCTGTTAGCAGACCTCCACTGTATAGGTAAATATGCTTGAATAACTACTATTACTACACACACACACACACACACACACACACACACACACATATGTGTGTGTGTGTGTGTGTATGTATTTTACAGATATCATTACTACTACTACTAGTAGTAGTATTTATCCACACTTTAACAAAAGTTAAAAGTACTCTTTAACAAAAGTTCTCAAAGCAGTTTACATAGAAAATAAAATAATAATAATAATTAATAATAATAATTAATAATAATGATAAATAGATGGTTCCCTGTTCCAAAAGGCTTACAATCTAAAAAGAAACACAAGGTAAACTAAACACCAACCACCACCACTGGAAAAATTGTGTTGAATAGGGTCAGTAGCTCTCCCTCTGCTAAATATAAGATAATCACCATGTGGTCACCCCTAATGTCTAAAACAGAGAGAATTATGCTAATTGCATCATCTTCCCAAAGCACTATCAGAGATCACGTGGAGGCCTCTCCCTCCATAGTGAATGCAAGGCACTTCGTGGTAGTCCTGACTCCTGGGCACTTCTGATCTTTGCCACTTTGATGACTGCTTGGACTTGCTTCCTGTTTCCTCAACAGAATTATGGAAAATATTAGAGGGATACACAGCCTGAACTTCTGGTACTAAATTGGAGGGGGAGGGGGGAATCTCCTTGGCCCTGATCCTCTCTGACAAAGGTAGAGCTGTTGCTTTACCTCCTGTATAGGTAAACAAACTGGCTGAACCAAATCCAAAGGCTTTATTTATTTATTTATTTATTTTATTTCTGTCCCCCACATGTTTTTGTGTAGTATACTGTTCAAAGAGGCTCACAAACTTCCAAAACAAAACAAAGAATAAAATTAAATTAATTATGATATTAACCGTCCAGGAAGATGTATTTTCCTGCTAACTTGGCAAAGAGGCACCTTTTAACGTGGTGATTCTCTTTATTTAGCAGGGGGAGAGTAACTGGCCCTATCCACCCCCAGCACAGTACTTCCAGTGACTGTTGCCGGTATCTATCTTGTGTTCCTTTTTAGACTGTGAGCCCTTTGGGGACAGGAATCCATCTTATTTATTTATTATTTCTCTGTGTGAAACTGCCCTGAACCATTTTTGGAAGGACAGTATAGAAACTGAATATATAATGATGATGATGATGATGTATTTTAAAATGCAGCCATAAAACTGCAACAGCAGAATTTATCCAAAGGCCTGAGTTGATAAAACCATTTTCATTTGATGCCTAAATGTTAACAATGGGGTATTATCCTAAATTTCAGAATTCACTGTGTTGTAAACTGTTACTCATACAATACAAAGGGGGTGGGCAGTGCTCTAACTGTTATAATTTTCCTTAAAAAGTACTTTAATGTACTTTTAATAATAATGAAAATTGCAATCCCAGAAAGAGACTGAAAACACACCCCCATTGGCTGATGTGATTATGACTTCACTTTCCTGTTCTGCTCTGGGGCAGAGATACTACAGTTTATTCTGCTGGGTTTTTCCTGCATGCTTCTTTGCTGCCAACTAACAGGCCCTAACATTATTAAGAAACTACAGGGGGGGCCGGGGGAAGGTGGCGGGTTCATCCAACTTTGCTAACAACTAATGAGGATTGAGGAGGTTGCAGCTCTGATGGGATAGTGCTGGGGTAGGTGAACTGAGAAACTCTTTCTTTCCTTTTGCTCTCCCAACACTCCAACCCCACTCCCAGGATCAATAGAGATGGTGGTAGAGAAAAAGTTCCTCAGCCCCCCTCCAGTATTCCCCAATATCAGAGCTGCCAGGACCTCATACTGCAGCAAAGGTCTGCGGTATCAGAGAAAGAGAGAATTTCTCAGTACCCCACCCCAGCCTTGTGAAGCAAGGCCCTTCTTGTCTGCATAGCCCCATCCTGAGTTCTGTGTAGCCTTACTCATGATTGTCCGAATAATTGACTCATGCGGTCTCAGCACTCTATGGGTATTTGCACAGAAGTATTTCTGTATTTATTCTGTTTTCTAGTATTTGCACTAGAGAACTTGGTAATGCATAGTCCAAGTCATCTGATTACTAGAAACATGTGAAAATGGGACATTTGTACCCCACAAATGGGCAATTTGAGCTATTCACACAAATAGTTAAAGTTCTTCCAGGCTACCACTGGCATACATAGCCCAAAACATGCTGAAGTTTGAAAGGGAAGGATTTGGAAGTTCCTGTCTAGGCGGCACGAAGTGTATCCCAAATTGGTAAGTCACTTCCAGGTCATCCCCCCCCCCCCCCAAATTGGCACAAACACTCAGAACTACCGAGAAGTGCATGGGACAGAATGCTGGGTAGTTCAAGTTCCGTTCCTCTGATTAACTTCCTAAGAGAAGATAAATATAATAAAAAGCAGTTTTTTGGCAGATTCAATCCTATATGATTACTTGAAAATCCCATTTACCTTCACAAGTAAGAGTGCACAGGATTGCAGATTCAGATGAATTTTTGTCATACTCAAGAAGGCTAAGTGCCACCCCCTACTTTTGCTTACCATCTGATGAAGAATTCTATAGATTTGGAAAGCTTGCTGTTTAATGCTTTGTGGCTGTTTGGATGGTCCTAATAAAATATTACCTAACTCTGGGCTGGATTTCCCCCTCTAAGTTAGCAGCAATAGCCCTTCTCTCAAAAAGCAACCAGCAGTCAGAGAACATGCCATCCGACAAGAATCTCATTCTTAGACAATCTAACGAGGGTTCGAGATTCTTATTTCCGCCCTTCCTTTAGTTTCATTATCGAAAGTCTATTTTCAAAAGGGCGGGGGCACAGGAAATTGAGCTGGGGAAAACTGTTTGTCAGATTCAGGGTCTCCTGACGTGGGAGAAGACCGTGCGAACTTCTGAGGGCTTCTCTTCTGCCCACCGGTCAACGTGCAGTGGGGTGAGTGGCGAAAGCTGGGCTCCGAAGAGGTACTAGGGCAGTGCTTCTGTCCTGAGCAGTAAGCCACGATAGGAGGACCGCCTCAAGCAAGGTTTGGGTGGAAAAGCTTCCGGCTCCCCTTCTACACTAGGCATGCAAGCCTAGCTTTTATCTTCTGGCAGCATTCCAGGAAACATTTTGGAAAGGAAAGGAAAAACGGGTACTTGTCTTTATGATGCGTGTGAGAAGCAAACTACTTTATTTTGTTTTCATTCCATCCTGAAGGGGGACCCTGGATCTTTTTGTTCTCAGTGGGGAGCAGGGAGTGGGGTGGGGACGGAGTATTTGCCTTCACAGCGGCTTGACGCACAGGGCAGAGATAAACCCAGCTCCCTACTGCAGTTGCTGAAGAATCCCCAGGGACAAGATAGATCATTGATGTGCGAGACGACATTAGTTTATCTGCCCAAAGTCGTCCGCCCTTCAGCTCCTTGGTTTGGCTGAGCAGGCAATAAAAAGCGCTTGCTTCCCGCTCAAACCGCACAACTGCAAACACCGCCCAAGCAGGGCTAGCGCCTTTGCTCCAAAGGATAGCAATAGCAATAGCAATAGCACTTACATTTATATACCGCTCTATAGCCGGAGCTCTCTAAGCGGTTTACAATGATTTAGCATATTGCCCCCAACATTCTGGGTACTCATTTTACCGACCTCGGAAGGATGGAAGGCTGAGTCAACCTTGAGCCCCTGGTCAGGATTGAACTTGTAACCTTCTGGTTACAGGGCGGCAGTTTTTACCACTGCACCACCAGGATAGTTCCCGCGGTCACGAGAGAGTAGACACATGTAGCACCACCACCACGTTCGCTCTCCCTACGTTTTCTGCCTGGGTTAGGGAGACTCAGAGTAGGGTCTCTGGGTGGAGCATTGAAAGGGACACATAAGTAATTTTGTAAGCTGGACCCAAAGGCTGTTGGAGGCCACCCCACTCTCCCGCAAGTTAAGCATCATCACACAAACACACACAATTTTTAACATGTGGGTTCTTGAGGGCACGAACAGCAACCGAACTTACAAGAACCGATCTGTCTATATAATTAATTCATGTAGACGAGACCTTGCGGATGTGGCAGGTTCCGCCCTTGCTGCAGCCCCTGCTGCAGCCGTGAGCCAGCAGCTCACACCAGAGCAGCGTGCGCCCGGAAGCGGTTGGGCTGTGAGCGAAGCTCCGCCGCGTTTAGGAGAAGAGCGAGGAGGTTGAGGCAGCGAGCCAAGCTCCGTTGCTCGTAGGAGGAGAGTGGGAGGGAGACGAGGCGGGTGAAGTCCCGCCGCCTTCGGGAGGAAGAGGGCAGCCCGAGCCCACTAGTGTAAGAATATAAAACAGGTATATTTATGCAAATATGCATTAGCAGAAACATTGCAATACACAATGCAACAAATTCCCATCCTACATATTTCTTTCCCCGCTCTCCTCTCTGTCTCTAAAGCAGAGGTCATGCTGGACCTGGAACAGACTGAAGAGGATTTGGGGGGCCCCAGGGGGTGTGGAGGGCCTGGACTTCCATCCAGGGGGAAGAGCACCTCTGGGAACACTTCAGTGCAACAGTGAAAGGTGGGGGGGGGAGGAATAGAGTGGGATTATGATGAAGGTAAGGTGGGCTTGTGGTCTGCAGGCTTTGGTCATGAGCAGGGGTCAAGGAGCTTAAAGCTGCTGCAGGGTGTAAGGAGGAACCAATGCAGAGGTTTAAGGAAAGAAGAAATTAGTTAGCAGAAGTGTTTTGAACTGACCACAGAGGGGCCTGTGATTTGCTTGGAGGTCATGAGAAAATGGACAAGGATTCTAACAATAGGTGCAGAAATTATGGATTTTAGAATTGTTGAAGAAGTGGCAAGATGTGAGAATGCATCAAAGGGGGAAAAGAGGAAAATGGAGGAGCCTTCATTCTTCCCATTTGTTGTCCACTCTTGCAGGTGCCACTTACTGATGACTACATAAATGTATTTAGTATAACATGTTTCAAGCAGCAGTGTGATGAATAAAAACTTTAAAGCAATACAATAGGGGTTTCTTTTTGAAAATTAAAATGGGGTCAATAACAAAAATTCTCACTGAGGTGCTTCACACAATCGGTGTGAAGCACCTGAGGGGTTTCTGCGGGGAGAGTGGGCTTAGCCCGCTCTCTCCGCAGACAAGTAGTCGCTCGTAGCTGGGTGGCTGGATCAGCCACCCACACAACTGCTGGGCCAGCTCTATCATGGAGCTGACAGGGGCGGTGGGGATTGGGGGCCATGTGGCCCCCTGAAGTTCCAGGATGCCCCACGCAAGCACACCAGGCATCCTGGAGAGTCCTCCAAACCTGGGAAGCTGTTTGCAGCCTCCTGGCGGGGGTCTCCTCGTGTGTTGCCATGATGCGGAGCCGTGTCATGGCGGCACATGATCAGGAAACCCGGGTTAGCGTAGTGCTCGCTCTGCTAACCTGGGCTAAGGGAAGGGTTACTTAGGTGAGCTAGCCGCCAGAGAACCAGCGGGCTCGCCTACGAGCCCACTGGTTCTCATGATGGGGAAAAACCGGGCTGGGCTTCTTTAGCCCGCTTTCCCCCCATCGTGAGAATAGCCTCACTGAGTCACATCCTTGTTGGTACTGTAATTAGTGAGTCAGACTAGGACGGAGAAGAACTGGTTCACTCAAGCTATGAAGCCTGTTGGGTCATTTTGGGCCAGTCACTGTCTCTCAGCTTAACTTGCCTCACAGGTGTGTTGTGCTAAAAACGGTAGGTATAGAAGAGAACTTTGTTTGCTGCCCTGAGTTCCTTGGAGGAAGGATCCTATGTGGTGTAGACATAATGGTCTTGATACTTTAAATGCTGTCATTAAGAGGTTTACCAACTTTGCCAACTCACAGCACCAGAACAAATGAGCATCACACTATGGAACAACTGAAAGTTGAAAGTTGATCTAGAACAGTGTTTCTCAACCACTGGTCCATGGACCGGTGCCAGTCTGCATGGCGTAGGGTTCTGCTCCATGAGGCATCACTAATAAAAATCACCCTCCAAAAAACAGTTTTGGGCCACTGGGAGCTCTCTGGAGTTCATTTCCAGGCAACCCTCGCTGCTGGATAATGTTCATTTCACTTCCTCAAAATGAACATTATCCAGCAGTGAGGGCTGCCTAGAAATGAGCTCTTGACAGCTGCCCAAAATTGTTTTTTTGGGGGTGACCCCCATACTAACTGCTAGTCCAGGAAACTGCACATGAATAATGTACTGGTCCATTACTCCAAAAATGTTGAGAAACACTGATCTAGAAGTTATAAACTTAGACCTTTCGTTATAAGATCAACTTGATCAGAACCATAAAACTTGACCTAGTGTGGGAACTGCAGATGTAGATAATAGGACTCTGACCTTTTGCAGAGAGTTGAAATTATAGTTCAGAAGTTATGCTGCTGCTCTTTTAAAGTTCAGTAGCCATGCTCAAGCCAAGCTAATCACTCCCCTATGTGTGCTATTATTCCTGTTCTGTTAATCCTAATAATAATAGGTTTGATTGATAGTAAATATTTCCCCATATAGATCATACAGGCTCCTTTCTCTCTTTTACTTTGTTGTACTTCTGTGGGCAGCAATTTGAGAGAGTTCCCAGCAGTTGGCTACTACTGGTCACCATTTTCCCCCCTCTCTCTTTCAAATCTATAACGAAGCAGATTACCCAGGGTCATTTCCTGCCCCATTCTAGACTAAAGCATATGGCAACCAATAGCTGCACATGGCCAGCAATAGTATCCTTGCTTCAAATGCTGTGAAATCCACTGCTGCCCATGGATCCACAGTAAAGAGAGAGTGGGGAGTGAGGGGTGGGGAGCCCTACCACTTGCTCAGATGTCACTTCCAGATCACCAGTGGTGACCAAATGAGTAAAGACAAAACAAAGTATGCTAATGATATGTCCTTAATAATGTTTTTAAAGGTGCTGTGGTAAAATTGAGCGTTGTCAAACTTTGCAGGAGCACAAGAGTTTCTGCCCCTTCTGGCTGACAGGTGAGAAATAGGGGGAGATGAATACGTGTTGGGCTCCCCGATGATGTAAGCAGCCGGCTTGTCACCTAGTAATCTCTGAACCTGTTAATGTGTTCTGCCTTCAGCTCACCCAAGTCAATATGAAACAGACAAAGTCTTCACGTGGCAAGAAGCAGCAGCATGTTAAAACATCTAACAATGATGGAGATATCCTGCCTTTTCTAAAGGTATGAGGCAAGTGTGGTATATTCTGAAGAGGGTTACTGAATCTCAGCTCTCAAGAAAAGCTGTGCAAGAGGGTTGATATAGAATCTTTCTGTTCTTGAGAGCAAAGGTGCCTTAAAAAGCCTAAGTCTTACCTTTAGTTGAGTATTACCCACCTTTATTTTTCTCCGGTCCAGTTTCTTAGGCTGTTGATGGACGAAAAGGGCAGAGGCGCCCTTTGGACCAGATTTCCAGGTGGAATTCTGGTCCCCCACATAATTGCCCCCCCCCCCGTGTCTTGTTGGCGGCCAAGGGTGGCTGTGCCACCACCTACCGCGCCATGCTGGAAAACTGAGCACGAGAGTCTGTGCTGAGGGCGATTGTGGCCCAATCCACAGCCCGCTCACCCAATCACCTCTCTCTCATGCGCAGTAGGAGGGCCAAGTGTGGGCCTGCATGCAGCCAGCCTGCGGCCACCTGCCTGCCTCCACAGCAGCTGCGAATCTCTCCAAGAGGAGAGAGCAAGATGAAAAAGTGCCTCTAGACCCACGAAAGCTTCTCTGCCTGCCTCCTGTAAGTAGGATATTGCCAGCATCTGCCAGGGTTGCTTGCACATCTCAAGGGAGCAGCAGATCCTCAAAGCAGCAGCAGCAGAAAGAAGAACGCGGGGTAGGGTGGGGTGGAATAGTGGAACTCACGTGACACAGAGAGTGGAAGGGAGAAGGAGGGATGATGGGGGAGAGAAGGATGACGATGACAACACAGGCCAAGCCAGAGGCTTCCTGGCTTGCCTGCGAATTTAGTCTCTCCCTTGCTGCTGCTGTTTCTGCAGTGATTTTTCACTCACATCTAACAAACTGCTTGTGGATTTGGCACCTGGCTCCAGGGTTGCAATAGTTTTGGTCTGGTTTCTTCCTTTGGGCTCAGCCTCAGAAGGCGGCCAGCTCTGACTGAAGCTATTCCTGGAGATTCCCCACCCCATCCCACAATATTTTTTCACAATATCAAGCCACTAACATAAGAAGAATGTATTTGTATGGGGTGGCTAGCAAAAGGATGGGGCAGCAGGGGGAATGCAAAAGGTTTGTGAGCCAAGCCAGAGGCTTCCCAGCTTGCCTACGAACTTAGTGTCTCTCTCTCTCCACACACACACACACACACACACACACACACACACACACACCTATATTTATATGCATAAATATACTTCTTTTACATCCTTACAGTCTTGTGAATTCAATTGCTGTTTAGGCCCTCAAGAACCCACGTGTTAAAAATACTGCATGCGTCAGGGTGTATGTGTGTAAGGGGATGGTGTTTGTCTTGTGGCGGAGGGGGAGGGCTTTAGATCCATGCTCCAAAATTACCTAGGTGCACCTCTGGAAAAGGGTTTCTAAACTTTTTTGATGTCTTGACTTAGTGATCGAAGTGAAGATTTCTGTTACCATTTTCATTTCAAAGAATTAAGTAAGAAACTAGGTCATCATCTAGTTAAGCCCTGCTATGATTGTGAAAGTAGAAAACTGTGAGGCTCCTCGTTCTCCCGGCCTCTGGAGATCCCACAATGCATCGCAATATGTGTGATCCATTGGAGGATTCCCCTAGAGCGCCCGTCTGTCTGTGCGGCTGGGCTGGAAGCAGCCCGGCTTGCACTTGAGCAGTAAGCCCGGGTTGAGAGAGCGCTCACGCCTTTAATCTTGGCTAGCAGCTGGGCTAAAAAGCTGGGCTAGACAGCACTAGCCCACCAGGACTGGGCCTGATCCCAGTGGTTCTCACACTCAACCTAACCCAGGCTGGGTGTCCCTAGCCTGGGTTAGGCTGCCCGTGAGAACAGCCTCGGTATCTATGAAGAGTTGAGCAAGAACAACAACTGAAGGCTCTAATTATCATATTGGGGGGAAACCTAAAGCCGCAAATATGGTCTAGCTATTTCTTGGGGGAATTGAGTACATTAGGTGTAGTGGGAGCTGTGTGCTTCTCCCATAGAGCTCTATGTGGAAAGCACTTTTAATAGTTCATTGTTTTAGATTTTTAAAAATTGTATGTAAACTGCCTGAAGATGTTTTATATCAGGCAGTTTATAAATCTAATAAATAAAAGAAGATGATATAATGGTGACGAAATACACATCATTCTTCAGATGAAATTCTTAGACCACCTGAATGCGTACAATAAAAGCAAATAAAAGATCTTACAAATCACGCAAACACATTTCAATGTCCAAACATCAATGTCAATTTTCTATTTCAAGCGGCTGGGAGCACTTGAGATTAAGTACAGACATACCCCTAAACAAAATTTTAACCTTTCCTCAAAATCCCCATAGGATCCTATAACAGATTAAGGCCTTTGTCTCAGAACTAGCTCATGTGAGGGAAAAAAAAATGCCAGGTCATCCCTGCTGAGCTGCCTGAGTGGGCTTCTCATAATACCTTTCTATATTTCCAGTAGATTTAAAATGCTGCCACCATGCACCCTAAAACTTGCAGAGAACCGGACCAGTGGATTGGGTGTTTTAATACAACAACTGTAACTAGGTATTGCGCAAACAATTTTAAAACAAAACCTTCCATGTGTATGCCTATACAGGATGAGAAAAACTGATAGCTGCTGAGCACCTGAGGATGCTTTTGCACCAGAGAACCCCCCCCCCTTTTCCTGAGTTAACCAACGCTGTGAGGCTTTTTAAAAAAACAAAAAAACAAATCCCCCCGCCCAACAGTTTTATTCAATTACTACAAAAATAGGTTGTCTTACGTTTCAGTTTTAGGCTGCATTTAAGAATGCTTAAATGGTTACAGAGTCCTTTTTAATTACTACAGACTGGTTCCATCTAAGGCTTCAGGTTGGTTAGATAAACTTAATAATACTTAGTAGGTTACAAAAATATTTCAACAGCACCCTGAATGATACTGGGGCGGCATACAGTAAAATCTTAGTTGCAAACAACAGATATTTAGGAAATGCAAAGCACACACCAAAGAAACAGGAATTCTAATACAAATCCTTACTAAACCACTTTCTCCTGCTCTAAGCTTCCGAAGCCCCTAGCCTTGGCTTCCTTTTGCCTTGCACTCACCAAACTCCTGTTGAGAATCAAGCCTCTGCAGTTCTGTCTTCCAAGAGCTGCAGTTATCCTGTTGCAGCAAACTCCATTGCCACATGGAGAGCCAGTGTGGTGTAGTGGTTAGAGTGCTGGACTAGGACCGGGGAGACCCGAGTTCAAATCCCCATTCAGCCATAAAACTAGCTAGGTGACTCTGGGCCAGTCACTTCTCTCTCAGCCTAACCTACTTCACAGGGTTGCTGTGAAAGAGTAACTCAAGTATGTGGTACACCGCTTTGGGCTCCTTGGAGGAAGAGCGGGATATAAATGTAAAATAATGATGATGATGATGATGATGATGATGTCCCCTTGCTCCTCTAGCACAGAATTTCCTTACTTGTTCCCAGAATTTCTAGCAATAGCACTCTAGGTCCCACCCCTCTGGTGGACTGATTGGGTGATCTCTGGAGTTCACTAGCCTGTCAGTCAACACAAGGATCCACTTCCTGTTAACTCTTTAGAAGGAGGGGAGGCTGATATCTACAGATTCTATGGGGGTTTGGGGAAAAGGTTAAAATGTGTTTAAAATTGCCTTCTTGCCCATTTCTTTTGTGGGTTGGTTGGGTGGTAGGTAGCACCTACCATGCCCTGCCACCCAACCGCCTTTGGTGTCCCTAGGAGCTACCCATGGGGAACAATGGGGTATTTCAAGTTTCCCCATTGTTCCCTATGGCTGGAACACCCAAAATGTTTCAGGTTTAGCTTCATCAAATCAGTGTGACTGCTGATTCAATGAAACATTTCGGCCATTTGCATTTTGTTTCGAGCTTGAAACAAAATGCAAAATCTGTTTCATGCACATCCCTACTATTTGCCTGCCTTCAATCAGCCAAGAGAAGTCAAAACTCTTTTGGGAATTTTCTGTAGTGAGCCAGGTCCCAGAAAAAGCAGGAATATGGTAGCTGGTAGCACATTCATAAGCTGTTTGCAAACCACCTTTTGCCAGGGAAAAATAACAGGGCTATACAGAGAAAGAAGACCTGTTAGTCCAGTCATAATGGTTGGCCAGCTCCATTGCCCAGCAGGTAAGAGGCAGACATAGGGAATCTGCAGAAGGATATGAGTTCCACTGTTATTACACTGCCCATATGAGGGGTTCAAACGCCTAGCAAGTGGGAGGTAAAACGTGGGAATGGAAGCAACAAAAGCAGGCTCATATGGTGGTAACCTCATGAGCGGCTTAGTGAGAAAGAAGATTGTAGTGGGAGTCAATGGGGTATGTATGAGGCATTCTGGGGTGATGGAGATGAAGCCCCTGCAGAACAAAACCCACTTTTTTGAATGGCTTGTCAGCATCAATAATGTTGGGCTCTCTATTGACTTCAGTGGCTATTTAGTTATGATCACTGCCTTGCTTCTTGTTTTGCATCATGTCTGTAGGGGAGGTGGGACTTTGCTTTGAGAGAGGATAGGATTAAGATGGCCACTCCTCCAATTCTCCCTCACCATATTCCCAGATCCTCCTGTTTCTTCCTGCTTATGCCATTGCAATGATGCTGGCATAGGACCTGGACTGACCTAGCTAGCATTTCTATTGTGTGACGTCCCTGCACTCAGAGTAATCTAGAGTTATACTGATGTAGGGAATTTAATTGCAGTCCTCTCCTCATCCAGCAGGTGGACCCAAAAGATAAGAAGGATTGCATGGTTGGTGTGCAGCTATGATTGCTTTAATTATTTGCAGTTTTTAACTCTTGACTCTGAATTGCCCAGCAAAAAAGCATCTATAAGAAGTATCTGCTCCATTTGTAAATGCCACTCGCACCTTGGCATACATTCCAGGCAAATAAAATAAAATAAAAATCTCTAGTTTAAATAGGATTTGACTAAGTTTGGAGCGACTTGCATTGAAATAATTTAGACTGCTGTATTTGGCAAACATGAAGAATTTTACAATTAAAACCTATATTCCATTCCTACTTGCTCCTTCTTTGTGGCATTACTCCAGCAATGCACATATTCCATTTCTTACTGTCAGACAAAGACGACTAGCAGCAAGTGATACAGAAGGGTGGCAGACTTGGATGCCTTGTTAGGATTTTTAAGCCTGGGCTTTTTTTTTTTTTAAGTTGGCCATTTTTTTAAAAAAGTTGACTGTGAGACTAAGGGTCTTGCCCAATACATAAATAAAATAGTGTACAGCAAATGAGCTGTACGTTATGAGCCCCACCGCCCACTAAAATAATCTGGGGAGCTTTGCCTGCAGTTGCCACTGGTTCACTGGTGGCTACTCCAGGAAAGACCTTCTCCATTGCTATCCTGTGGCTTTAGAATGCGCTCCTTGCTGAAATAAAAACCACTCCATCTCTGACAGTTTTAAGAAGACACTTAAAATGCATTTGTTCAAAAGCTTTTAACTAGATTTCTAATAGGAACTTGTTTTAAACTGTGCTAATGTTTTTATTGTTTAATTATGTTGTTTTGTTTAAACTGCCCAGAGACGCAGGTTTGGGGCAGTATACAAATATCCTAAATAAATGCTTGTGTCATTTTCTTTGTCCTTTTATTAGCGTAAGGAGAACTCCACTGCGGTAATCACAAATGCCAAAAGGGTGAGTACCACAATGGAAGCTGGGAACCATCATACAAGAGAAATTATGTTGTATTGTTTAAACTGCCCAGGGATGCAAGTTTGGGGCAGTATACAAATATCCTAAATAAATGCCTGTGTCATGTCATTTTCTTTGTCTTAGCACCAGGAGAACTTCACTGCAGTAATCCGAAATGCCAAAACGATGAGAACTGCTACGGAAATTGGGAATCATCATACAAGAGAAAATACATCTAGCAATGAGAAGTCAACAGATGAAGAAAGAAAATTCACTGTGAACTTGGGTGATGGAAAGGAGCATGTGGTGAAAGGGAAACTTCATATCAATGTGTATACTGCCCTCATGGCTGCTAAAGCTGTTCAAATGCAGATGGAAATAGAGAGGGAGAAGAATAAGGAGATCTATTTAATAGGGCGGAAAGGAATTAAGGGATGCATTAACCTGGGGATGCCTCTGAAGTACTTGCCTGTGGGCACCCAATGTGACATGAAATTTTACAAGATTGGTAAAAATGGGGGTAGTGATGAGATAGGATACCGTCAATATGACAAGAGGGAAGAATGTATCTTGTTCTATGTTTCCCCAGTTGGAAATAGATTAGAAACCAACATGGCACAGACTCGTAAGATAATTAGGTGCAAATGGCTTCTTGAAGAACGCTGCAATATGTGTGTCTTTGCACCAAAAGGTGAAACAGTGAAGGAAGCTCTGTGCAAAGATGGACGATTTATGTCTGTGCTGAACAAACAAGAGTGGGTACTGATGAATGGTAAAAAGTCCATAGACAACTCTTACTCAGTTGACAGTTTATCTAAGAAGAGTTTTTCTAATAAGATTTTTTCCGTGGAAGTGGAGACTAAAAAACATGCCAAATCCAGGCTCAGTCTGGCCCACAGGGCAACAGGGTGTATTCCCAGTGCCCCCCACCCACAGGGTGCCCCTGCACCCCAACTCCCACCCTTAAGTACCCATTCTGCTCAAAACCTGGCACCCTCCCCACATACATCCCACCACCCTCTCAGTGCCTCCAGTCCGGCCCTGGCCAAATCTGTTGGTGGTCCAAATAATGAACAGCTCTCCCTGGACTCTCCAGAGGGGCGCAAAACTTTTCATTATTTTAAGACTGATATTCTGAATCAGTATCCTTACTTAAAGAAACAAAGTGAATTCATTGACAAGTTCATTAAAGATTTTCGAAAGCAACACAAGCATAAACGTAATATCTTCAGAGTGCATTTTGACAAGGAGACAAAGAATTCCACTCCGATTAAGATGGTGAAGAAACTTGTTACTTGTAGTGAGTCAGTGGGGTACATTTTGTGGGGTGTTACTAAAAAAGAGGGTGCTGCTACTTGCTTTGTTTTGCATGATAAGTACATACTAACTTGCCACCATGTAGTTAAGGATATAGTTGGAGAAGGAATTGAGGAAAAGGACTGGGCAGCTAAAATTAGCCAATCAGCACGTGTAACTTTCTCTTTTGAAGACCATCACCCCAGGGAAATTGACTGGTGGTCACTTGAGTCGTGGTTTGAAATATCAGATCAAGAACTTGACTTCGCTGTTCTGAGACTGAAGGAAAATAGTAATGCAAGAAGGCTTCCAGCAGGTTTGGTACAATTAACTTCTCCTATCCCATTTAATGGTCTTATTTACATTATTGGCCATCCAGATGGCGAAGCAAAGTCTATAGATAACTGTTCTGTGGTGCCTGTATTTGAGCGCCCACAGGCATGTGCTAGTCGTTTGCAGCAGGGCCAGGAGGCAGAATGCACCAATGTCAGTTGTGGTTATGATGCCAAGGGTAACAATTGCATCCATATGTACAATCCAAGAGATTTCCCAGAAGTAATCAATCAACCTGCTGTACTCACCTATGATACATCTTTTTTCTATGGATCTTCAGGTTCACCAGTCTTTGATACAAATGGCCGTCTGGTTGCATTGCATGCAGCTGGTTATGTTTATGGAGCCAAATGCAAACAGCGCAGCATAATTGAATTTGGGTTTTCAATGGTGTCAATTCTGTCAGTAATTGAGAAGAAGTATAAAATTTGGTATGACTCTGAAATTCGTCCTGCTGTGCAGGCTGGTCCTGACGCAGGAGAGACTAACTTGTGTGGTGACCCTACTGATGTGGAAATGGAAGTCTTGGATTGAAACAACTTCTCATAATCATCTTGTCATTTTGAAAACAGAGTTGGTCAAGAGGCTGTACTGTTTTTGAAGGTGGTTTCCACAATCCCACTTATCTCAGGGACTTTTGCATCCCATATGTGCCTGCTGTCATTGAGATCTACTGGGTGGGGTCATTGTTCTAGGACCCACCCCTCTTGGAGGCATGACTAGATGTGACCCTGACCGGGCCTTCTCAGTGGCGATGCCTGCACTTTGAATTCTTTGCCCTGGTAAATTAAAGTTTACCAGGACCCCACTTTGTTATTTTTCAGATAAATTAATTCTGTACTGCCCTCCTAATGTTTTTATTCTGAAATATTTGTGGTCTTGGACTTGTGGTCTGCTGGGCATATTTTCTGTTATGGCTCCTTAGTGTATTGTTGATTTAACATAGTTAGCTATGGTTATTTTATTTTATTTTCACCCACCCAAGCTTGCAGAGAGACACACCTCTATTCTGCTCTATGCAGACAATGCAGAAATTCTCTCTACAACCCCCACAGGTGTCAGAAGAACTCTGAGGGCCCTTGCCCAATATTGCAAAGAAGACCAGTTGGAAATTAACTATTACAAAACCAAAATTATGGCCTTTGCTAAGAGACAACACACACTCCTGGCATATAAATGGGCACAAAATTGAGCAGGTTTCATGCTTTAAATACATTTGGGTGGTCTTCTAAGCCTCTGGCACTGGAAAACCTCACAGCACTTATGTTGCCCCAAACACCCAGAGGAGTGCCACTGCCATCCTAAAATTCTTCTGATCAAGAGGATACATATCTGCAGTTCACTACATATTTGCAACCAGGGGTGGGGAACCTTGGCCCTCCAGCTGTTTTTGAACTACAACTCCCACCATCCCCAGCCACAATACTGGGGATGATAAGAACAGCCCTGCTGGATCAGGCCCAAGGCCCATCTAGTCCAGCATCCTGTTTCGCACAGTGGCCCACCAGATGCTGCTGGAAGCCACAGACAGGAGTTGAGGGCGTGCCCTTTCTCCTGCCATTACTCCCCTGCAACTGGTTCTCAGAGGCATCCTGCCTTTGAGGCTGGAGGTGGCCCACAGCCCTCCGACTAGTAGCCATTGATAGACCTCTCCTCCATGAAGTCATCCAAACCCCTCTTAAAGCCATCCAGGTTGTTGGCTGTCACCACATCCTGTGGCAGAGAGTTCCACAAGTGAATCACGTGTTGTGTGAAAAAGTACTTCCGTTTGTTGGTCCTAGACCTCCTGGCAATCAATTTCATGGAGTGACCCCTGGTTCTAGTGTTGTGTGAGAGGGAAAAGAATTTCACTTTCTCCACACCATGCATGATTTTATAGATCTCTGTCATGTCTCCCCGTGGTCGTCTTTTTTCTAAACTAAAAAGCCCCGGGTGTTGTAGCCTTGCCTCATAAGAAAGGTGCTCTAGGCCCCTGATCATCTTGGTTGCCCTCTTCTGTACCTTCTCCAGTTCAACAATGTCCTTTTTGAGATGTGGTGACCAGAATTGTACGCAGTACTCCAAGTGTGGTCGCACCACAGTTTTATATAAGGGCATTATAATGTTAGCCGTTTTATTTTCAATCCCCTTTCTAATGATCCCTAGCATTGAATTTGTCTTTTTCACAGCTGCCACACATTGAGTCGACATTTTCAACGAGCTGTCCACCACAACCCCAAGATCCCTCTCTTGGTCTGTCACCGACAGCTCGGATCCCATCAGCATATACTTGAAGTTGGGTTTTTTTGTCCCAATGTGCATCATTTTACACTTGCTAACATTGAACCGCATTTGCCATTTTGTCGCCCACTCCCCCAGTTTGGAGAGATCCTTTTGGAGCTGCTCACAATCCATTTTGGATTTCAACAATCTGTTTTGGATTGTTTGGATGATGGGAGTTGTAGTTCAACAACAGCTAGAGGGCCAAGGTTCCCCACCCCTGCCTTAAACTATTGAAAGCCAAGTTGCTAGACAACTCCTCTATGGCGCTCAACTGGGCCCCTTCTCCAACTCTGCCCATTGGAGCTTGTCCAGTCCAAATTCCTAAGAATAGTTCTCCAAGTACCACGGTCTTTCTAACTAAGAAGGTCTGACACAGTGCATGTTCACACAATTTACCCTTTTTAGTTTATTCCACTGTCTTAGTTTTAAACCCCATAGCATTTTATGGTTTTTACCAACTGAGTAAAATTTTAAGAATTTAACCAGTTGGAACTTTTATATAGTCTTATCCATTTTACACTAATTTTACTTATCTTAACTGTAGTTTTAAGATAGTTTACCACAGCTTAACAGTAGCTGTATAACCATGTACAGCTTTTAGCTTCTCTGCTGTCTTCATGGGTCAGGCATAGCCCATTTTAATATGTCTTTATGGTGTTTTAATGTAATCTACTTTATGCTGGTCAAAGACCATAATTGTAATTTTTAACTGCTTATTTGTATTGCACACTACCTTGAGTTTCAGTTGATGGTATGTTGGTGCCTGGCTTGTGCAGCAAAGACTTGGTCTTTGTATTATTATTATTTTAAAACTCATGTGATATTCTCGATCTGCAGCCATAGTATATCATGCAAATAAAACGTGACCATGTAGGTGATGTATAAATGGGCAAAAATCCTATTTCATTTACCACCCTGTGCATGCAGTACTTCTCTTATTTCATTTCTATCCTTTCCTCCAGGGTTAGAACCACTCAGGAACTTTTTGTATTGTATACAAATATACAAATGTACTAAATAAATAAAATAAGAAGCAAAAGATAGTGTATACTGATAACACCCTGCACTAAATCTCCTGATGAGCTCTCCCAGCGGTTTCATGTAGATGTTAAAATCATTGCAGACAGTATGGATTCTTGTGGGACTCCATACTGGGGCTCTTGTTTTGAAGAGCAACAGTCTCCAAGTGACACCATCTGGAACCTACTCGAGGTAGGAGTAGAACCACTGCAGAGCCATGCCGCCCACTCCCAACCCCTTCAGGCATCCCAGAGGGGTATCATAGTAAATGGTATTGAAAGCCGCCAAAAGGATCAGCAGAGTCACATCCCCTGTCGATTCCTAATTGGAGATTGTCCAACAGGCCGACCAAGGCCATCTCAACTCCATAGCCTGCTTGAAAGCCAGTTTGAAATGGGCCTGGATAATCTGCTTCCTCCAAAACAGCCTAGAGTTGAGACGCTGCCACCCTCTCAATCACCTTGCCCAACCATGGGAGGCTGGAGACTAGCCTATAATTGCCTAATTCTGAGGGATCCACTGCAAGTCTCCTCAAGAGTGGTCTAATAATTGCCTCCTTGAGACAAGGAGGCATCCTGCCCTCCCTCAGAGAAGCATTAATGATCTTAACAAGACCCTCTCCAGTAACCTCCCTGCTAGATTGTATACGCCATGTTAGGCAAGGGTCAAGAGGACAGGTAGTAAGGCGCAGTGTCCCAAAATATCTTGTCCACATCCTCGGGAGCCACAAACTGAAACTGATCCAATTTAACCACACAAGATGAGCTGCTGGACACCTCCACAATAGATTCTGCGGTAACTGTAGAGTCTAGTTCAGCTCAAATATCAGAGGTTTTATCCACTAAAAACTCATTTAAAACATCACAACGGGTAACTGATGGATCCAAATACTAATTCAAGGGAGAAGGGGCTCTCTCACAACTCTAGACACCTCTGCTGGACATGAGCTTGTAGAAGCAATGTGGACAGAAAAGAACTGCTTATTTGCTGCACAAATTGCCAGAGCATAGATCTTCAGATACTCTGTGTTGTAATCTGTTGGATTTGGGCTGAGTCTTTCTCCACGTACACTTGAGCCGTCTACCTTGCTGCTTCAGCCCCCATAGTTATATACTCCATATACTAAGGGGCTAATTTAGAAGCAGGTCCTAGAAGGTGCTTAGGAGCTTTCATGTCTACTGCCCTAGTAAGTTCATTATTCCAAGTCTGAACCAGGGCATAAACAGGATCGCTAGCAGAACCAACTTCCCTAAATGGCTGCTTAGTGCCTGCTTAGAGGCGGTAATGGGCTGGGTGAGGGAGAACAAAGGCTGAATTCAAGCAATACAGAGGTACTCATGGGAGGTCGAGACTTAGGAAGTGGTTTAGAATTGCCTTTTCTGAATGGGGTCGCACTCCTCTGGAAAAAGCAGGTATGTAGTCTGGGAGTACTTCTGGACCCAAACCTCTGCCTGATTTCTCAGGTTGAGGCAGTGGCCAGGAGTGCTTTATATCAGCTTTGGCTGATTCACCAGCTACACCCATTTCTGGAGATAAACAACCTTATAACAGTGGTGCATATGCTGGTAACATCCAGACTTGACTACTGCAGTGTACTCTACATTGGGCTGCCTTTGTATGTAGTTTGGAAATTGCAGTTAGTACAGAATGCAGCAGCCAGGTCGGTCTCCAGAGTTGCCCGGAAGATATCATATTATGTCCATTTTTAAAAGAACGGCACTGGCTGCCAATAAGAGACTGGGTGAAATACAAAATGCTGGACATTACCTATAAAGGTCTCAATGGCTTGGGTCCGAGGTATTTAAGAGAATGCCTTCTTCTTCATCAACCCCACCACCTGTTAAGATTATCTGAGAAGGTCCGGTTGCGCTTGCCACCAGCTTGATTGGTGGTGACTCAAAACTGGGCCTTTTCTAGAGTTGCCCTGGGACTGGAACACACTTCCTAATGAAATTAAGAGTTCCCCCTTCCCTGAATGTTTTAAAGGAGGGATTAAAAACATAACTGTTTAGTCAGGCTTTTAGTTTATAGTTTTAAAGCCTTGGTTTTTAGAGTTTTTATTGTATTTTAAATTGTTTTAATTATGTTAATGTTTTAATGGTTTTATATTGGGAACTGCCCAGGGACTTTTTTGCATGGGGCGGTATACAAATGTGCTAAATCAATAAACAAAAACAGAACTTCACTAGTCATAACCTATAGCTCTTAACTAGGGGTTTTAACATAAAAGAGTTTACATCTCATTGAAAGTGATTCATATCTTCAAGAAGTCACAGGTGGTATAGTGTTGTCATCAAACCTGAAACTCTGCTTACAACCCACAAACCCTTCTTATCTAATTTATGCTAAGGCTTAAGACCATGGAATCCACCTAGATGGCCCCCATGTCCTTTAATCATCAAAAAGAACATTGTTTGTGGACCCAGTAGCACTTGTCCCTGCTCATCTGTCCACATGGTGTACTGCATTTGTCTCAGTTCAAATGTCCCTCAGCTGTTTACACAGTACAAACAGGACTGTCCTTAAGACAATGAGGAGATTCTCACGATTGGCAAAAAGCGGACTAAGGGAGCCTAGCCCGTTTTTTGCCGATTGTGTGCTGCAATGGGAGTCGCACGGCTCCCGGCAGCAAACTTCCCAAAGTACCCCTCCCCTTAGCCAAGGTTAATGGAGTGAGCGCTCCATTAACCTCGTCTTTTTGATCGTGTGTTGCTGCAGCGTGGCTCCACGCCATGGCAACACACGAGGAGACCCCTGGTGGGAGGCTGAAACAAGCCTCCCAGCCCTGTGGGTCTCTCCAGGATGCCCCATGTGCCCACGCGGGGCATCCTGGAACTTCTGGGGGCTACATGGCCCCTGATCCCCGCAGCCCTGGCTGGCTCCATGACGGAGCCGGCAGTTGTGTGGGCGGCCAATCTGGCCGCCCAGGGCTGCCTGAATGATCATTAGCAGGGAGAGCCCTCAAACTCACTTTCGGCTGATTGTGAGACTCACCTCATCGTCTAAATGCTTACAAATCTGATATGAAGAGCAAGAACACCTAAAAGCCAGGCATTTCCATCTACAGGGACACAGCATCACAGACCTGAGAGTAACTGCTCTTAAAATGATCAGTCCTGGTAGATGCACATGGAATGGGAAACAGCTGAGCAGGATTTCATTTTTAAAAAAACCAAAAAACCAAAAACAAAACCCTGACACCATTAACCAAGGAGTTAACCAAGGAGAGGAGAGCTGGTCTTGTGGTAGTAAGCATGACTTGTCCCCATAGCTAAGCAGGGTCTGCCCTGGATGCATATGAATGGGAGACTTGATGTGTGAGCACTGCAAGATATTCCCCTCAGGGGATGAAGCCACTCTGGGAAGAGCAGAAGGTTTCAAGTTCTCTCCCTGGCTTCTCCAAGATAGGGCTGAGAGAGATTCCTGCCTGCAACCTTGGAGAAGCCGCTGCCAGTCTGTGAAGACAATACTGAGCTAGATAGACCAATGGTCTGACTCAGTATATGGCAGTTTCCTATGTTCCTATGTTTCTAATGAGATTATGGTTTCCTGTCACACTATAAAGATTCTACTTTATGTACATTATTACTTCAAGAACTTTAAGTCCACTTTTAAGAACTTCAGAATGCTTTTTAACAGACCTTTCTGTTAGGGGTGTGCCCGAACCGGTCCGGCGGCCATTCTAAAGAATGGCCGAACTGCCGGACCGGTTCGGCCCTGGCTGGTTCGGGTGGGGGGTATGTCTTTAAGGGCGGGAGGGCTTGCTTACCCCTCCTGCCTCTTTGCCCCCTCCAGCGCCCCTATTTAACAGAATAACGGGGCGCTGGAAACCAGCCGCCCCCCCCGCCGCCCCCCCCGCCGCGAGCAGATTTAGCCGAAAAACTACCAATACCACTGCCCCCGCCGTCGCCCGCCAGCCCTCCCTCCCTCCCAGCCGCCCGCCCGCCCGAGTCCTCACCCGATGCTTTGTAAATAACGAGAGGAGCTCCTGAACAGAGCTTCTCTCGCTAGGAAATCCTTCAGCATACTGAAGCTTTGCGCGCGCGCGCATGCGCGCACCACAAAGGACGCCGATCGCCGGAGGCCCGGTCTACCCAGCCTTTTCCCGGCGGGTAGACCAGGCCTCCGGCGATCGGTGTCCTTTGTGGTGCGTGCATGCGCGCGCGCGCAAAGCTTCAGTATGCTGAAGGATTTCCTAGCGAGAGGAGCTATGTTCAGGAGCTCCTCTCGTTATTTACAAAGCATCGGGTGAGGACTCGGGCGGGCGGCTGGGAGGGAGGGAGGGCTGGCGGGCGACGGCGGGGGCAGTGGTATTGGTAGTTTTTTGGCTAAATCTGCTCGCAGCGGGGGGTGGGGGCGGCTGGTTTCCAGCGCCCCGTTATTCTGTTAAATACGGGCGCTGGAGGGGGCAAAGAGGCGGGAGGGGTAAGCAAGCCCTCCCCGCCCTAAAAGGAAGGCCCCCCTTCGGTGCCGGTCCGGACTGCTCCGGACCGTGCACATGTCTACTTTCTGTTGTGCATCAACTAGATTCTGCTTTGCATCTGATGATGCTGTAATACATAATTAAAACATCTTGGCAATCTATATAATGCAGTTTCACTTATTGTGAAGTTGACCACACAGCTATCAATGTATGCTGATGTCAAATGACACTATCAAGTCAATGCAGTTCGGTGCACTGCTGGCTGTGACCTAGTTTACTGGACTGTCACATATTCTAGAGAAGATAACTTTTCCTCGTTAAGTGAATAGTAATGAATTTTCAAAGGATTTATACATCTGAGGTTTTGTTTTCTCCAGGCAATTATAGCTGGCAGTCATGGGAGAGAGCTCGGAACACACCAGGCATTATTGCACTGCAACAGCTCCAATCCTTAGCAAATGAGATTGAGTTTTTTTTCAGCTGAAGATTGCCAGGTCAAAATTTTTATAACTGGCAGACAATGCTGGACAACTTTAGCAGTTCTATGAAATCGTGATGCTCTGAAATAAGGAACACCCTTTTTATTCGGTGTGACACTTGTGCTTTAAAATATGAGATTTTATGTAAGATTGAGTCACCTCTGGCCAATGTCACAAAATGTTTTTGTACTCCTTGATTCCACATGTTATATGACAGGATTTGCTATAAAGTTTGTGCTCAACAGTGCTGCAGCCAGTAGGGATGTGCAAACAGGTTCAATGTCGAACCAGTTCTGTTCGACAGTTTGGGGTCAAATTGAACCACCCCCATTCGGTCTGACCCCAGAATGAACCAACCTGGCTGTTCAGGGGGTTCGCAAGTCAATTTTTTTTTAAAAAAAAAATTTTTAGTACTTACGCTCTCTGGGGGGCTTCTCCAAGGCTGCAGGGCGGGTCCATGGGTCCTCCCCCTGCCAGCCTTCCTTGTAGCAAAAACCACCTTCAGCCCTTTCTGGACCTTTACCTATCACGGTGGCCATTTTGGAGGCTGCCGTGCATGCGCAATGTGCCTCTACATGGCCAGGTCATGACACTTGTGCAGTGGTCTCCAAAATGGCCTCCCCGAGGGGGAAGGCCCGGAAAGGGCTGAAGAATGCCCAAACCAGGTGATTTTTGCTACAAGGAAGGCTGGTGGTGGGAGGGGGACCCTCCATGGAACACCCCCCATGGCCTTAGGGAGCCCCCCCAGAGGGGGTAAGTACTAAATGTTTTTAAAAATTGACTCGCGAACTGTACTTAACCCGGGGGGCTCGATGGGGGGCAAAACTGAACTAGGGCGGTCCTGTTTGGGTCCAGTTCAGACTGGAATCAAACAGGGCCAGCCGGTTTTGTGCACATCTAGCAGCCTGTCTTCTGCCCTCCTTGCTACCACCTCCACCTGCCACTTTCGTAGTGAGCTATAATGATGACATAGCTTGCTGCAAAAGTGGCAGGTGGAGGCAGCAGCAAGGAGGATGGGGCGAGTGGGCGGGTGTTTCCCATCACTCCTTGCTGCTGCCTCCACCTGCCACTTTTGCAGCAAGCTATGTCATCATTATAGCTCACTACGAAAGTGAGCCTCGCCCTCACCCAGATGGAAGAGAGAGGGGCACAGGCACAGCTTTGCCTTTTGAAGGCAAAGGAAAACTGACCCCCTATTGCGATGTGGGCTGTGGCATGCTGAGGCAGCACTGGCCATTGCACGGCCTGCGGCCACTACAATCATCATGGCAGGCAAGCGCTGTGGGTTGAGTGCATGTACTGCCTACACCATGGGAGACTGGCCAGGTTTGAGGGACCCTTTGAGGCAGCTGGGCCAGGAGACAATTGTCTCCCGTTGCCTAATGTACAGTACGCCCCTGGGCTGTGCCCTCCCCCGCCATTATTGGCAGAGTCTGGAGCTCTCCCTCATCCCTCAATGTAGTTGCATTGACTCCTTTGAAGTCTGGGTGAAGTCCAAATTATAATGTGAAAGAAACAACAAAATTCACAAAAGAAGCCCCAATTACTCTGAAAACTTCCAGGAGCAATTGCCTGGGTTTATTTACATCTTGCTTATTGTTTACTTGTCAAATGTAAATATACCCACAGACTCCCGCTAACAGACGAGCAGGGAGCCTTCCCTGGGTGGCTGGATTAGCCGCCCAGATGATTAGCGGCTCCGTCACGGAGCCAGCTGGGGCGATGGGGTTCAGCCGCTGGAAGCTCCAGAATGACCAGTGCGGGTGTGGAGCCACGCTGTGGTGACACACAATCCTCTGCTGAAACCTGGGTTAAGTGGTGGGTTACACAAGAGGATTTGCCGCTGTGCCACTGCCGGGAGCCACGCGTCTCCTGGCGTTTCTCATGTGCAGTGGAAACTGGGCTGCACTCCCTTAGCCCGGTTTCCACTGCGCGTGAGAATAGCCTCATAGTCTTCTGTATATTGATGACACCTCATTTCAGATCCGGGAATGACTTCTTCCAGCCATTTAATGCAAATGCTAAATAGCATGGGGAGAAGACAGAATGGAATCCCATTGCATAAATGCCACAGAAATAAATATCAGCCCCATCATCACATTCTGGAATCTGCCAGCCAGATAGAAAAGGAACCGGCAAAGTAGAGAGATAAACTTTATTACAATCGAAGATCAGGCCGGCCGGCAGAGTATGGGGTCTCTCCAGTCTCCATTCCAGACCAGCAAATCATTCAAGAGACCATGGATGATGATACTGAAAGTTACTGACAGGTCTAGGAAAACCAACCCAGTCACACTTCCTCTATTGCTGTATTGGCATAGATTGTCTGTGGGGGCAACCAACGTAGTTTTAGTTCCAAAACCGACCCAGAAGTGAAACTCAAATGGGTCCAAAAAATCAGCACCAAACAAAAATGTCTGGAGTTGGGCTACAACCACCTACTCAAACACCTTGATGGAAAGTCATCACTGGGTGATGATAGTTGAAAAAATTGCTGGACACAATTTTTCATGAAATTAGAGAGGAATTCCTTGCTTCTACTTCCCTTTTGCTCTCCTTCCCTCCCTTATGTGTTGTCTTTCTTTAGACTGCAAGCCTAAGGGACAGAGACTGTGTTATTTCTAATGTTTGTACTGTGTCTAAGGAAGGAAGAGCCTTTGATCTTCTGCAGTTAGGTCCATTACTTCTTATCTTTTAGGGATGGCACAGATTATATATTTTAAGAGATGCAGCAATAGTGTTGTCCTCTTGTTCCGAACATATTTTTTCCTGTTACATCCTCCATTATATTTCTATACTTACCAAATGATTGTTTCAGGGCTAGAGTGTATGCCATCTTTCCCAAAGGGGGGAAGATCTCCAGTTACCCTAGAAAAAATAGTCATCTACACAGTACCACATGCAATAGTAAAGTAGGCCATAGTCTACAAAACTCCATGCCACAATAAACCAATAGATCATTGTTCCCTGAGAGCTTTCTCTATCTCTTTCACAGTACAACTACTGACAGGATACTGGCACTGCTTTCAGAGGACTGAAGATAGCCCTTTTCTGCTTTCTTCCTTTTTGTCTTCAAGTGATTTCAGCTCATGACAGCTTGTCAACTAAAGCTCTCCTGCATCTTCTGCTGGGTTCTTTGGCTGGCTTGTCCTCCTGACTCAACTCTATCTATTGGCAAGAGCATGCCTTTTATATTACACTGATTAGGCTTCCTCACCAGTCCACTTTCTGGTTGCTCAGGCCTTGATCCTATTGGTCTTTAACTTGGGCTATTCTTATATGGGCAGAAAGGAATTTAACTGACCAATAGTCTAAAAGTTCACTTTTGTCCAAACATGCCTAATTTTTGGTGCCTCCAGTTTCCATAACTGTAGAGATCTACCATAGTGTCTCTAGCCAGATTAGTTCTTAACTGTGAAGCAAGCACCTCTCTCTCTTTGTTACATAACAGAGAGTTATTTTTAATGCTCTGTAACAGAAGGTTGTTTTTATCTTATGTTGCCTTGGGGTCTTTTTTGACGGAAGGCAGGATAAAAATCGATAAAATGAAACAACCAACAAACAAAATAGCCAAGCTGACAGGTTGCCCCTTCTTATGAAATACTGCCCAAACAATGTAACTGCTTCTATGAGGCTTTAGTTTACCTAAGCCAATTCACCTCATAAGGATCTGCCAACCAGTTCTTCCTCAGAGCTTCTCTTTACCACAGAATGCTCAATATAAGCCCTATTCACATTATGTTCAACACACACACAATTTGTGTGCAGATCTGTTCTGTATATATGTACAATTTGTGTACAGATCTATATACATATTGTACATATACAGATCTGTATGCATGTACAGAGTTATGCTATGCTGGGGCTGGTCCTATCCATCCCCAACACAGCATCCCTCCAGTGGCTGTTGCAAGTTCTCTTGGCGGTTTACAAGACAATAAAAACAACCAATAAAAAGATTAATACAGTTCAACAATTAAAATTTAAAACATTAAAACTATAAAAACACAATTAAAACAATGTCTAATTAAAAGCCTGGGTGAACAAATACGTCTTGACTGCCTTTTAAAAAATGTGTAAGAGATGGGGAGGCTCTTATTTCAGCAGGAAGTGTGTTCCAAAGTCTCGGGGCAGCAATGAAGAAGGCTGAATGCATGTACAGTAGTACATTTCTTAACTGTGGCCTGCATTTGAGTGGGCCTGAACTTGAATGCATGTACAGTTAGTCTCACAGAAATATGTCCCACACAGAGGCGTATCTAGGGAAAATAGCGCCTAGGGCAAGCACTGAAATTGCACCCCCTGTCCAAACATCTCACACCCATCTTTCAGATAACTTTACCATAATATCAGCTGAAAAATACAAGCCAAGCTCGTTAATCTTTTAATATTTCAAAAACTATTTAGCAGTGGACGTAGCCAGACCAAAAAATGCTGGAAAACTACAAATTTCAATATGCTGTTGCTCATGGAATACCTAAATATTATGCGGAGGTATACTTGGAAAAACTAAATAGAAGTGCCTGTCTAATTCTCTGCTATACATTGTAGTATCACGATTACATAAGTTTTAAAAATAAATCGAGAATTTGACTTTCCCCAGATACTCTGAAAATAATTAAAGGATATGCAGAGTAAACTGTGTCACTGCTTGGAATATATTCTAGTATTTCAGAAAGACAGTTAAAATGAGAGAAAGAGCAAGAAACTCCCAGTGGGCCTTAATACTAAGGATTTGACACTGATTCAAAGACAAACTCACCATTAATAGCCATATTATTAAGACATCACATTGAACTCACTTATCATAAGAAGCAAAGTAAGAGCAAATGAATACAATCTTAGCTCATAAACTTCAGCGCAGTATTTACAAGCCCTGATTCTCTGTACATAGTGCCAATCTGAATATGTGTACAGTGACCTATATTATATTAATTTTTTTTTTTTAAAAAAAATTACCTATAGCCTCTTCGGGGGGTCTGCTGTGGGGGGTCTGCAAAGTTTCCCCCTCCTTCCACTGGCCTCTAGGGCCTCACAGGCACCATTTGAGCATGTGCGGTGGTCATTTTTTAAAATAATTTTTTTTAAAAATGGCCGCTGAAAACAAAATGACCACCACCCTTGCTCAAATGGCCTCTGCAAGGCCTGGCATGGTCTAGGGCCTCACAGAGGCCATTTGAGCATGTCCAGTGGCCATTTTGTTTTTGGTGGCCATTTTTTTTTTAAAAAATTAATTTTAAGAAATTGTGCCCCCCTTCAAGTGGCGCCCGGGGCATGTGCCCTGCCTGCCCCACCCTAGATACGCCCCTGGTCCCACATCTGTATCCTATACACACATACAGTATAATGTCTGAACAGGGCTGAATGGTAACGTATAATTGTTAACAATGTTAACTTTTTTCAGGCCACACCAGTATTAGTTACTCTACGGTAAGTAACAGCCACTAGCAGTCAATCAACATGTTGAATGGCTGTCTTCTTGCATTGCCCAGACTCAGGCCTTTCAGGAGCTGGATGTAATGGACGTAATCATCACACCTGTCATCACCATTCATAGAACCATGCTCAGTGAGAACAAATCAATGATCTTGTAGGACATTACTGTATTTCATAGGTGTTTTACTGTTGGCATGTTGAATTCAAGGCCATATTCTGTCTGAAGTCCCTGGCACAAGGTTATGCCTTGCCTGTGTGAAGGCTCTCAGTTGTTTGTATCTACTTTTGCTTTGACTTAAACTACAGCAGTTTCTTACCGAGACTCCACCTATCTTTTATCGACACATTCTGAGAATAATAAAAGGTTGGTGCTATTCTCTTTAAAGAGATTTTTAAAAGGACAGTTTCATAGTAAAATTGACTTTTTATTGCAACTTCTTATTGTAATTTTATGCATTTCTTACACTTTAAAATGGTAAGATTAATAAAACTGGGGTTTAGGAACATCAACTTGCATTACTTCTACAGAAGCCAAAGGCAATGGCATAAATCAAGGTATAACAACTTACAGTTTATACAGTAAAATCATGCATTCTCTTGAAAAATTCCAACCCATACAGTTGAAATTCTATAACCTCAGTCTTCACACAAGGCATGAAGCTAGTAAGATACAAGGAGAGAGAGAAAACCAACGATGCTTTAGGTTCATTAACAAACCAGCAGTCCTCAATCATAGGCTGAATTTATGAAAATGTTGGTCAGTGTGAAATCTGCAGAGATGTACATATTCACGGCAGCCATTGTAGGGCAAGAACAATAGAGTTACTAAATGTTGTGTATTAAGCTCCATAGATGGACAAATAATGCTGTTTCAGCCGGATATTTATTTTAACTTGATGTTTCTGCAGCAATTCAAGCAAATAATATTCAAATCCTGTGGATAAAGGTGATGCAGTTAACATTGGACTTTCAAAAAACTGTCAACCAAGTTCCTCATCAAAGACTCTTGAGAAAACGTAGAAGTCATGGGATAAGTGGACTAGGGATGTGCACAGAACAGGTCCGGTGCTGCTTTTCTGGAGTGCCGACCCAGTTCTGTGGACCAGCATCTGAGCTGGTTCAAATGCGGGGTGGTGGTGTTTCCTAAGAGGCAGGGAAGGTACTACCTACCTGGCAGCCCCTGCCCCACCACTCCTCCCCCACCGGTGCTCTCTCCAAAAGTGGGCATGTGAGACAGCAGCATCCCTCTCTGTGTCACCATACAAATGGTCGATGTATATGTGCAGCGCCCAGTACTGATTGGACAAGTCACACACTTCCAAGCCACACCAGTTCTGTGCACTTCCGGGAGGGCGGGGGTGTTCCTTTAAGAGGCACGGAAGGTGCTGCCTACCTGCCAGGTCCCCTCCCTGCCGCTCCTCCCCAACCGGTGCTCTATCCAAAAGCGGGCACAAGGGACAACAGTGTCCCTCTCTGCACCCCATTCTGTGTTGCCATGCAAATGGCCAACATGCATGCATTTGCATGGCAACACAGAACGGGGCGCAGAGAAGGACGCTGCTGTCCTGTGTGCCCACTTTTGGAAAGAGTGCCGGTGGGGGAAAAACAGCAGGGCAGCGGCTGACAGGTAGGCAGCGCCTTCCCTGCCTCTTAAGGGAACCCCCCTCGCATTCAAACTGGCTCGGACGCAGGTCCACGGAATCGGTTTGGCGCTTCAGAAATGGAATGCCAGACCAGTTCCGTGCACATCCCTAGGTGTAGATGGCTGGCTCTTGCTGCTGCAGGCGCTGGAGCAAGAGTAAGCTGGAGTCCCACCATGTTGGAACATCATGAAGGAACAGGTGTTCAGGTAGGCCCAGCTTAAGCAGTCACTGCCTGAGCATACACCTACCCTTTTCGCTCCGGTGGAAGTAAGTTGCTTGCCCCCCAACTACAGGATGGCACCCAGTACCTGCAGCAGGAATGTCTCACCTGGCTGCATCCTGCATGACCAGGTTCAGAGTGTGCGCCACATAATGGATGAATACAAACTGACCCTGCTCAGCTGCCTTTGTTATGTTGGCAGCCTTATTGGTGAACATGAACCTTTGGCGAAGGTTTGGCTGCTCGGACAGCCATTTCTCCACCTGTTGATTCATGGCCACCAACAGCTCAGCAGCTGGATGTTCAGTGTCATTTCAATGACAGAATACATCTTCTCTGAAGCAGTAAGCACTCTGGAAGCAATGGCAACTGTAACTTCCTTGTCCCCATTTCTGGGTAAAGACAGCATCCAAACCATATTCAGAAGCATCAGTGGTTACAATAGTGTGCCTTTTGGTGCCAAAAGAACTGAGAGTAGGGCTTTCAGTAATGGCTGATTTGATAGTCTGAAAACTAGCCTTGCAGTATACATCCCAGTTAAATGCTACATTCTTTTTAAAAAGATGCAATGGAGCAACTTTGATGACAAATTGTCTAACAAATTTAGAGTAATACTCACAGAGTCCTAAAAATGAGTGAACTGCATTGTTTGGCTCTGGTACTTCCCAAATAGCTTTCACCACAACTGTTTTAGGATATATGCCACTTTGAGATACTATTTGTGATGGAAGTTAAAGGACTTTGCGCTGTCTCTTGTCTCAGACAGTGGAGGACAGACTAGTAAGTCAGAGGGCTAGAGGGTCAAGACATTGGCCACCCCTTCTCCACTGTTCTGACACTATCCCTTTGGATATGTAGATTGCTAATCTCAGGGATTAACTTCCTTCCTCTCTCTCTTCCCTACCTGCCCTTCTACCTTGCAACATGGCAAGCCTCTCTCCTTGCACCATGTGTGCAGAGAAGATGCAGAATCCATCTGCATCCAGCTAGATAGATAGATTAGAGATCCTAACTGCTCACTTTCCTATCTAGAATGGAGTCCCTTAATAAATGCCTTATATATTGATTTGAAACTATGAATTGGCTCCAAGTTACTTTACTCTCAGCATACACGCATGCCTAACTAAATGCCACTGTGTTGTGCCTCTGTGCACTCTGCTATAATGGGAAAGGGATTATCTCACCACAGAGAATTTCCAACAGGTTATGGGAGCCCAGTATTTTGAGCTGTGTGTACTGCAACTAGAGAGTTAGGTTTGTTCCAGGAGATCCAGTGAGATCTAGTGTGGACACTTTGAATTGCTAATCTACAGCAACTGCCTTTGGGAGCCAGTGAGGATGGCTACTTACCTAGAGGGAAAACTCAGGCTGACTATCTTGAACGCAGACAATTATTTGGAATGGAAAACCAGATTGAGGCTTGCACTGAAAGCAGAAGGACTCCAAAAAGTTACTGAGGAGGACCCCCCGCAGAAGGAACCACAGCTGCTGAGAAGACTGCCAGACAAAATTGGGTGCTCAAGGATGCAAAAGCTGGAGCTTTGATTGCAGCTTCTGTGAGTAAAAATTATCTTTACACGATATGTGATCTTGGAACCTCAAAGGAAATGCTAAGCAAGCTAGATTCCTTGCATATGAAGAAGGGGTGGGCATACACCTTTAACTTGAGAAAGAAAATGCAGGATCTCCAGTATAAAGATGGGGACTGTTTTGCTACATATATGGGATTTTTGGAAGATTTCTTTTTTCAATTTAAAGAGGCAATTCTCAGAGAGTCAGAAGCTGGAAGCTCTGTTCCTAAGCATGCCCCCCAGCTATAGCAGTATAATTGGCCAACTGGAAATCCACACCAATCTAAGCTTTGAGAAAGCAGTGGAAACGTTATCTTCTGAAGCAAACAGAAGGAAAGTTTTGAATTCACACTATGAAAGTGAATTGGCGAATAACTTTGCTCTTAAAGCAACAATTGATCATTCCAGAAGAAACCCAAGGTGGGGAGGGAATGCTGCAAGAGGAAACCGCATGGGGCCCCCACATTTACACACAAAGAGGTCTGGCTTCGTTGCCAAGGAAACTCAGTCCAGAGAGAGAGGTCACATGACTGCCAGCAGGGAGACTGCTCCTGAAATGAGGCCAACTGGGACTAATGCCTTTAGATGTTGTCTGTGTAACCAATTTGGCCACAAGGTGGCGAACGGTCCCAAGAATCAGACAAGAAGGTCTGATTTTACTAAGAGGAATGTAAATCAGGATTTTAAGCAGGCATCCCCAAACTGCGGCCCTCCAGATGTTGCTGAACTACAACTCCCAGCATCCCTAGACACAATTTTTTGTGGCTGGGTATGCTGGGAGTTGTAGTTCAGCAACATCTGGAGGGCCGCAGTTTGGGGATGCCTGATTTTAAGCATACAGAAAGATATTCAAACAGGAGTTTTAATGTTTACTTGATGCAAAGCGATGAAAAGTTCATTTTTTTGGATTCTGATTCTTCTGTTCATATATCAAATAATTTGGATTTCTATACTGAACTGTTTGATATTCCTGAAGAGACTGTTTATTTGGGCAATAATACTACAATTAAAGCCAAGAAGAAAGGTGAAGGAATTTTGTATTGCAAGTTGCTGGATGGATCTGTTAAACCATGTTTTCTTAAAGATGTTTTGTATATCCCTGACTTCTCAAGCTCCCTGATTTCAATATCCAAGCTAGAGAAACAAGGCTGTGAACTGTATATTAAAAATGGACAATGTGTTGTTACCCAGAATGGAGAAGTTTGGCTCTAAATCCAAAGGTCTTTACAGTGTGGAGGAGCAATCTACAGACAGAGAAAGATCAGCCCAGTCTAAACCTAAGGCATACCAGCCTAATGAAGTGAACCTTGCTAAGTCATGCCTGCATGAAAACTGCTTGCAACTGTGGCATAGACACCTAGGACACAGGAGCTATGAGTAAATCCAGAACATGAAGGAAAAGGGATTAGATAATGGCATTGATTTTGTACCATGTGACACTGTAACTAACTGTGTTTGTTGTCTTGAGTCCAAAGCAGTTAACAAGCCATTTCCTAAGCAGAGTGAAAGGAAGACCGGAAGACCCCTAGAACTGATCCACAGCTATATATCTGGACCACTACCAGCAACCATAGGTAATCAAAAATATTTTCTAACAATAACAGATGATTTCTCATGATACACGTGTGTATTTCTACTAAAGGAGAAATCACAGATGCTGGAGAAACTCCAGCAATATGTAGCCATGGCAAGCAACAAATTTGGCTGGAAGCCAAAGATCCTACACACAGACAATGGAGGAGAATATATGTCCAGCGCCACACAGCAGTTCCTGAGAGAACATGGAATCGTGCATCAAACCACGGTAGCTTCCAACGCATCACAGAATGAAGTGTCAGGAAATAGAAGTCTACTGGACATGGTAAGATGCATGCTTGCTGACACACACCTCCCACAGAAATTCTGGGAAGAAGGCATCATGACTGCTACATACATACAAAACAGAATGCACGCAAAGCCTATAGGAACAACACCATATGAACTTTGGCATGGTCATAAGCCATCCATGACGCATCTGCATGTCTTTGGAAGCACGGCTTACTCATATATCCCAAAGGAAAAAAGGACTAAGTTAGGGGCTAGGGCCACAAAAGGGATTTTTGTAGGCTACTCAGCACAATCCAAAGGCTACAGAATTCTGGATCCTGACACCAACAAGATAACCATAAGCAGAGCGGTGTATTTTGATGAGAATGAAAGAGCTACACCTTCAGAGGGGGCCTATACCGAAGCAAGCAACCAGACCAAGCACCCTGATGACTGGATTATGCTTCCTGATCTCAGAGGAATTGAGGAGGAGGAGACAGCAGATCCAGATCCACCCATACTCGACACAGAGACCCCCAGCGATCCACCAGATGCACCCGAGGTAATGGGAGAGACCACAGAAGGTGAGGTGAGGCGATCAACGTGCTCAAACAGAGGTGTTCCAGCCCCGAGACTGTCCTACCTCGCAAGAATGGCAGAACAACCAGAACCTTCATCATAGGAGGTGAATTTGTCCCAAGTATGCCACAATTTGTCCCAAGTATGCCACCTAATGTGTGCAAAACTGACATTTCTCTGCATAGATAGTATGACCATGTTGTCAGTTTAGCATCATACTCCCCAATGGTTTTGCCATACACTAAAAATGTAGTCCTAAAAGTAAGTCCCCAAAATTGCCTGCATGCATCATTCTTTGAAATACCGAAGCTGCAGAGGCTAATCCAAAGGATTAGGGTTAGGGAGGGTTAGGGTTAGGGGGTCTTAAGAGCTCCTTTCTCAGGGGCGTATCTAGGGTAGGGCAGGCAGGGCACATACCCCGGGCGCCACTTGAAGGGAGGCACCATTCTCTAAAATTTTTTTTAAAAAAAATTAAAAATGGTCGCCGAAAACAAAATGGCCTCTGTACATGCTCAAATGGCCTCTGTTTTTAGTGGCCATTAAAAAAAAAACATTTTAAACAATGGCCACGACACATGCTCAAATGGTCCCTGCAAGGCCCTAGAGGCCAGTGCGGGGAGGGGGAATCTTTGCAGACACCCCCCCCAGCCTTTAGGAAGCACCCCGAAGGGGCTACAGGTAAAAATAAAAATAATATAATATAAGTCACTGTACACATATTTAGTTTGGAACTATGTACAGAGAATCAGGGCTTGTGAATATTGAGCAGAAGCTTATGAGCTAGGATTCTATTCATTTGCTCTTTCTTTGCGTCTTGTGATAAGTGAGTTAAATATGATGTCTTAATAATATGGCTATTAATGGTGAGTTAATGAATCTTTGAATCAGTGTGAAATCCTTAGTATTAAGGCCCACTGGGAGTTTCTTGCTCTCTTTCTCTCATTTTAACTGTCTTTCTCAAATACTAGAATATATTCCAAGCAGTGACACAGTTTACTTTGCATATCCTTTAATTATTTTCAGAGTAGCTGGGAAAAGCCAAATTTTCCATTTATTTCTAAAACTTACGTAATAGTGATGCTACAATGCATAGTAGAGAATTAGACAGGTACTTCTCTTTAGTTTTCCAAGTACACCTCCACATAGTATTTGGGTATTTCATGCGCCCCAGCTAACTGAAATTTGTAGTTTTCCAGCATTTTTTGGTCTGGCTACATCCATTACTAAATAGTTTTTGAAATATGAATAATGAGCTTGACTTGTATTTTTGAGCTGATATTATGGTAAATTATCTGAAAGATGGGTGTCAGATGGTTGGACAGGGGGCGCAATTTCAGTGCTTGCCCTAGGCGCTATTTTCCCTAGATACGCCTCTGTCCTCTCTAGGTGGTTGGCACAATGCTATGGTTCCTCACTTTGTGTTGTACAGGTATTACATTTGTCTTCATCTGAATTTTATGTTTGAAATGTATGGCAGTGCCAGGAGTATCAGCAAAAACACCCAAGAAGTCAGCAATCATATTGGCATATGGCTGTTCCATCATCTGTAATATGGGTACCATGCTATTTGGGTCTAACACTATCCATAGATCTTTCTGCTTGTTTCCAGCCAAATATTGAAACTCCTTTTTTGTGACACATACACTTTCCCTTCTGCAGCATGTCCTTTGTATTTCAGGACAACAGTGAAATATCCTTTTATGGCAATAGGGAACCTCCATATCCCCATGGGTGGATGTCTGAAGGCTGCAGGTGCAGATCTGATTTTGTGAGGAGTTTCTTATAAATCCCATGGGAAACGACAGTGTACCAGAATCAGCCAGCTTCCACACTTCATGGCCATTAAGTTTTATTTGACAATGTGCAGAGGCAGGCTCTAAGTCTCACATTTAAAACACTGCCAGGAAGTGGTTCATCTGTCTCATCCTTATCATATGGTGAACCAGTATGAAGTAGACTGCAGACTTCAGCAAAGTATCCCCTTTTTGTGCACCTCTTGCAAGTGACCTTTTGTGCAGGACACCAGTCTGGACTTCTTGGAGGAAGCACAGGTTATTTTTGTAAAGTAAATCTATATAAGTCACAGGGAAAAGCACAGCAGAGATCAGCTACAAAAGTGGAGAACAAATGCATTCTGAAGTTACAAGGGCAGCTCTGCCGGCCTATTTCAAAAATTCATACATAAATAATAGAAAAATCACAGGTTTTTCTGATACTTGCTGCAGCTATGAACCATCTCCTGTAACTTAGAGGACACCATGGGAAGCAAAGATGCATGGGGACACCCTCTCCCTACTGCATGCCTGCTGAACAGCTGGGTGCCACTTTGATTTCCACAGTCTAGTCCAGCCAGCACACTAACTACTGTACCACTCTGGCTCAGAGTTCTTTCTTCCTGTTGTTGTTGTTGATTAGTAATACTTACTTTTGAAATCCTATAATCAGGAAGGCAAAGCTGCCCTGGTGACTTTAGAATACATTTACTCTCCACAGAAGCAGCCTTATTTATTATTATTTCTTGTTTACACAGTCAGACAGGTGTTATTGACTGGTTTGTTTTATCCAGACATCGAGTCCTTCCCAAGGACCTGGGATGGCTGAATTTTATTGTCAATGGTTATAGATATCATCGCAGAATATAGGCTGTTCCCAGTAAAGCTGCTTTTTGTAATTGGCTGATGGTGATTTCTGTGGCCCCTATGGGGTTGAGGTGCTCTTCAAGGTCTTTTGGAACTGCACCCAGGGCGCCAATTACTACTGGGATTATTTTGGTCTTTTTCTGCCACAGCCTTTCAATTTCAATTTGTAGATCTTTGTATTTGGTGATTTTTTCTATTTCTTTTTCTTCTATTCTGCTATCCCCTGGTATTGCTATGTCAATTATTTTGATTTGTTTTTCTTTCTTCTCGACTACAGTTATATCTGGTGTATTGTGTGGCAGATGTTTGTCTGTTTTTAGTCGGAAGTCCCATAATATTTTTACATCTTCATTTTCAACAACTTTTTTCAATTTTATGGTCCCACCAATTTTTGGCTACAGGTAGCTTCTATTTTTTGCAGATGTTCCAGTGTATCATCCCTGCTACTTGGTCATGCCTTTGTTTGTAGTCAGTCTGTGCGATCTTTTTACAACAGCTGATTAGGTGGTCCACGGTTTCATCTGCTTCTTTACAAAGGCGGCACTTGCTGTTTGTGGTGGATTTTTCTGCTTTTGCTCTTACTGCATTTGTTCTTAGTGCCTGTTCTTGTGCAGCCAGTATTAAACCCTCTGTTTCTTTCTTCAAGTTGCCATTCTTAAGCCATTGCCAGGTCTTGGTGATGTCTGATTTTCCACTTATATTGTGCAAATATTGACCATGCAGGGGCTTATTTTTCCATTTTTCTGCTAGGTTCTTGACTTGTTCTTTCTAGTAGGCCTGCTTTGTTTCATTGGTGTTGAATAGTTTCGCATTATTGACCATTTGAAGTGCATCTTCTTCACTGTCCTTGATATATTTTTCAAGGCCTCTTTTCTCCTCCTCTACTGTTTGATGGACTTGCAGCATTCCTCTTCCACCTGAGCTGCGAGGGAGGTATAGCCTATTGACATCACTGCAGGGGTGCAGAGCATGATTGATGGTCATGATTTTCCTGGTCTTACGATCTAGCATCTCTAGCTCTGCCTGGGTCCAGTCTATTATTCCTGCACTGTATCTGATAACAAGTATAGCCCAGGTGTTCCCGCCATTGAGTTTGGACTTGAGGATTTTTCTAACTCTCCTGATGTATTCACTTCAAATTTTTCTTTTAACTTCAGTGTGTGCGATGTTATCAGCCTGGAGAATGCCCAAGTATTTGTAAGGTTCTTTCTCTTCCAGGTTCTTGATGTTGCTTCCATTGGGCAGTTCTATTCCTTCTGTCTTTGTTATTTTCCCTCTGTTCATTATTAATGCAGCACACTTGTCTAGTCCAAACTCCATTGCTATTATTATTATTATTATTATTATTACATTTATATCCCGCTCTTCCTCCAAGGAGGCCAGAGCAGTGTACTACATACTTGGGTTTCTCCTCACAACACCCCTGTGAAGTAGGTTAGGCCGAGAGAGAAGTGACTGGCCCAGAGTAACCCAGCTAGTATCATGGCTGAATGGGGATTTGAACTCGGGTCTCCCCGGTCCTAGTCCAGCACTCTAACCACTACACCACGCTGGCCTTTTGTAGCTGGTCTGTACTTTACTTATGGCTTATACCAAGGTTTCTTATCCTTGGGCCTCCAGGTGTTGTTGAACTACAACTCCCAGAATCCCCAGCCACAAAGGCCATGTCTGGGGATTCTGGGAGTTGTAGTCCAACAACATCTGGGGGGGCCCAAGGTTAAGAAACCCTAGCTTATACAGTTATTTCCCTCTGTGTGTGTGTGTGTGTTTGTGTTTTGATCCTACTATGTTAGATACAAATCTACGAACTACTGTAGTCCCATTAAGCACTATAAAGCAACTGATGGTTTCCATATTTCTCTGTGTCTCTGCTGATGAGCAATTGAGATTTGTGTGCTTGTGTTTTTATTTTGATCCCACTCATTAGCTACAAACTTACACTTTGCCAGTTATTGCTAAGGCACCCACCTAGTCCTAGCTCCACCTCCACAGCTGCCCACAATTGGCTCCACCTCTCACTACCTGTGACTCTACCCATCACCTGCTTTGCATACTGTACCCCCCACCCCCACCCCAGGTACCACCAGCCATCATTGTTCCTTGCCATCTCTATAACTTTATCCAAGGTAAGTTTCTGCTCCAACAGCAGTTTTTCACGGAACTTTACTGGCAAATCCTCAGGTTACACTTAAGGCGCACAATGCTGTGACTTACTGATCGACAGATTCACCAGGCAGTTCAGATCTAGAACAGAGCTTGTAATGTTCTGCAATCACATTCAAAGTAGGATTGAAATGATCATCTAAGGGCTAAGGCTAGAAGAGCAGCTTCATATGAATTGGCATGCCCTTCCAAGTTGGCAGGAAAGGGCAAATGATTATATATTCTTTGGCCTTCAGGGCCCAGGCAGTGAAGCAATATAGCCTTCTGCTTTGCTGGAGTAAAATCAGGAGTTTATATGGTAGGAGGTAATTGTAGAAATAGGACCTCAATTGTTTCCAGGGAGGAGCAGGTTCTCCTGGAGTGGACAAGACAAAAAAGTGTTGGTGGGATCTAAACCATGCTGCAATGGGCATCCAGTGAACAACAGTCCAGGATTGATAAGAAAGACACAACTTCAGAGGTTGTGCACGAAGGTCACGAAGCTGGAGAAACAATCAGCAACAGTGATAGTAGAAAACAGTTTAGGAATGTAGGCCACGCCCAGTAATGCAATGAAATGAGGTTGCAGGAACATTCACAAGCTTTGCAGGCTCACACGCTTAACTGGTTCAAAATCTCTTCCCCAAATGTTTTATAGCTGCTTCCCTCACAAACACAAAGTAATCTTATGTATTTAACTAAAAGTTTATTCAGAATAAAGACTCCATTTTCTCCTTCTTCTCCCCTGCCCTTATTCTTTCTGACTCCACCCCCACACCCTCTCTACAGGTGCAAAGGATCCCCACTGGGACAAACTTCTCAATAGAAGGAGATAGAATACAACAAATATCCAGCTTACAATGAGCTTTGAAAATTGCCAAGTTTGAGGAGCTTATATTTGCATGACAGATTGGGAAAATATGGATATCCAGAAATGTGCATTTTTAGAAGATACTTGATAAATGAGCGCTTTAAATTTAAGGTTTACCCATTCTTTTGATAGTCACTAGACCATGGAAATGGTATGTTCACGCTGCCTAGCTATGAAGGAGCGACTCGTACATCAAACAACTTCACCTATTTTCTCATCTCAAATGCTGAAGGACCTAGAGAGGCTATCGTGAAAGATTGGGGTATATTAGCAGAACACACGACAGGTCTTAAGAAGCAGGACAAGGGGTGATTCTACACTACAGACATACTGGCAACACCATTGTTGTCCCGGCGTAACCCTTCTCCCTGCTCGTGGTGGCAATTCGCCTGTCACCCCCTATTTTCAGTGAGGTGGTTCAGTCCCTCTTGCAGTCGCTCTTCGTTCCGTATGGTCAGCAGATGGCGCCCTGACGCTGGCCAGAGGGTGGGCTTAGGGGCGGGGGGCCCGAGCATGAGGTAATGGTGCTGAGAGGAGGGGGAGAGGAGTCAGGAACGAGTGTGCTGGAAACGCTGCGTTCCTGGGGAGCTGGTGGTGCTGCGGCTTCTACTCCCAAACCTTGCTAAGGCAGGGAAGTTGTAGCGGGTGAGGCTGCGGGTTGCCTTAGGCAGGCGTGAAGTCCCCTGGCCGTGCAATGGGTTATTGTTTCTCAGTTGTCGAAAGGGGGCATCGCGTTGGGTGGGGGCTTGGATCTCTCCTGCTTTGCCGAGAAAACCCCACTCACCCGGATTCCTCGTAGAAAGCAGACAGACAGAAAAGCAACAGGGAGGTGGAGCTGGACTGGAGCGATTGCTGCATCTAGTGCACAGGGAGGAGGGGGAGGAGGGAGGGAAACTAGAGCATGAAATTCCGAGAAGGGTTTGCTGCTCCGAAGGATCCCCCGTGCAACTGCAGAGAGAAAAAGAGGAGTAGGAGGAGATGCAACTGGTGTAACTGAGTCACCCTCCTTTTGCCGTAGAGACACGGAGAAATTCCCCTCGGAGCCACTTCACAGAGCATATGACGGAACCTGCTTTTCCAGCTCGCTGAGTGGATGGGTCCTTGTTATTTTTTAAATGCATGGATTTTACAGGCAGGGAGGCAAGAGTGTTGAAATAGGAGGGATGAACGCTTTCGAAGGCTTTGCATTTTGTGGCTGTTGCACGGAACAGTAACCTGAAGACCTAAGGTTATTTTATCTTATTGTATTGGCTACGAGACCCACATATTCGCTGCGAGTGGAAAAAAATAATTTTACGAAGAAGAAGAAGATCTGGAACGGGTCCAAGGAGCAGCCAGCCACTCAGCCCGTGGCCGTGACGTTGCAGAGTTTAAAGGGGGTAGGCGAGAAAGATCGGACATTGACCGAGCGAAAAGAGGCTCGGGTTGGTGCTTGGGATTTGTGGGGCGCTCGCTTCCTTGGAAGGGACTGCTACAAATATGCTGTTGGCTTCCGCCGTTGTGGTTTGGGAATGGCTGAACGAACACGGGCGCTGGAGACCCTACAGCCCGGCAGTGAGCCACCACATCGAGGCGGTGATTCGGGCCGGGCCAAGAGCCGGGGGGAGCGTTGTCCTAGGCCAGGTGGACAATCGGCTCTCGCCCTATATCATCGATCTGCAGTCCATGCACCAGTTCCGCCAGGACACTGGTGAGTGACCCTGCGTCGTCTTCACGTTGACCCGATCCCTCCACGCTTACTAGCTAGCTGTGAGCTGGTCCCTTCCTGCACTGTCCCGTCCCCCATGCCTGATTTCCCTCCCCTAATTGCCTAGTAAAAGCCTTATTGAAGAGTAAAGCCCTGAAATTGGGTGCTTTGTGAAAAGTAGTATACCAGGAAAGCTTCATGGCACTGTGGGGATCCGTCTCTCGATTTCACAGCTCTCTAGAAGATTGGTTCCGACCGAGATGGGGAAGAAAGGCGTGATGATGGGACAGACTGAGGCAGGTTTTGGGATTAGACTCACGTTTCCCAACCCTGGAGAGGAACTCCCGAGACGTCGTGTGCATGATGCGTTGGCATGTCACATGTCCCTAACCCTACTGTCACTGCAAAAGGAGGGCGGTCGACAAGGAATTAACACAGATGTGTTTCTGTGCCACTGGGATGTTTTGCCAATTTTTTTTTCATAGGCAAAATTGCACCTTCGCTTAATAGTTCCCACGCTAATAGAAAAAGGCTCCTACATTGCACGTCCCGTTGATCCTCGGAGCCCAGTGTGCAAATGTTAGTTCTTGGATGCTTTGTTTAATGTGTGTGATTTCTTCAGCATTTGCACCTACAGAGAGTTAAGCGTGGGGCAGGACAAAAACTTGGGTCAAAGGCAACCCCCCCCCAAAAAAACAATGCCCCAAAAGTTTTCCATGTTTCATAAGGCTGGCTGAATAGCACTGACTGAGGAAAACTAGGATTGCAATCCTATGCATGTTTCCTTGGGAATAAAGCCAAGTGTGTTCAGTGGAATTTACTTCTGATTAAACGTGCATAAGATTAAGCTGCACGTCTTATACAGATGCAAGGCATACATGTAAACGATGAGTAGATACATAACATGGATATAATGACCCTTTTGATGTTTAGGTGTATGGAGAATTTTTCACAGCAAGTGCAAGCAACAAGTCAGATCAGCAGTACACAATAGTTGATTCCCACTGAAGGAATGTTACTTATACACAAAATCGTGACACTGCACCTTAAGTAATTTGGAGTAACAAGCCAAATTACTTAAAGAACTCTGTCCTTGAAATTATGAAAACAGAATAGAACCTCTACTTTACCTGTGAGCATGGATTGAAAGGGAAGAATACACTCTTTACCTACCCAGATTGTGAGTAGGACAGTGTGATTAAAAAGTTGTTAAGGAGTAACAATAAATCCAAGTGAAATTATCTTGAGTGTGCACCCCGAGGGTGTTGTTCTTACTTCACCTTTCTGAGCTTTGTAAAAAAAGTGTATGCGCTTGAGGGTGTGTGTGTGTGTGTGAATTACTGGTTCTTTCCAAAGTCAGTTTTAAAGGGCATTAATCAAACACGTATGCTGATCTTTAAAATTCTTCATGGAAACCCTGGGGGAAATAATTGCTGTTTGCTTTCCATTAGAAAAAGCCATGTGGTGAATTGTGGTGAACACTGCAGTGCAGAATTGACAGAAAAAACGATAGAAAGTCATTCTGATTCCCACAGGCAATGGCTTCAGATTTGGCGACAATGGCAGAGGTGTGGGCGTTGCTTCGGTGTTGCTGCTGCTGGGTTTCCCCCATCCTCTTCTTCATTAGTACCTTGATTAAGAGACTTAACGAGAGCTGAATACCTCTAGGTGAAATGTTTATGAAATACCAGCAGTGAGGCAATTGTAGTCTCATGACTGGAAATTAAAATCGTGTAGGTGGAAGAGATGTAGACAGCGAGCAGTCTTTGCTGACAAGAGGAAAATACCCTGGGAAAGCCATTGGTCTCCTTGGCTGGGAATCCCTGTTTGCTGCTGCCAGTGAGCTCACTTCAAGAAGGGGCAAAGCTATTGGATCAGGAGAGGAGCTGGGAGGAGATAACAGGTGAATCACGCCACCACAGTGCATAGGAATGAAAGCCAGGTCGTCTTGTGATGTGTCTGTGTGTGTGGGGGGGAATAGACTGAAAGTGGGTGAGGGAGGGAGGCAGAGAAGGGTGAAGAACAACCATTAAAGCCAATGCAGAGAAAGCAAATAAGAATATTTAGTGGGAGGAAATACAGCAGGGAGGAGGATGACAGAGAAACCAAACAGAAACAAGGCTGGGTAATCCTTTTAGGGGACCAGTGTTTGAGGAGGAGAGGACTCTGTAATTTTGTATACTCAGGCAGGTTGGAAATATTATTAAAGAGAGATGTAAGTAATAAATCAACTGTTCATCATATGATGTGAACAAGGACTGAAGTGAACCTGAATCAGATCCATAGATCCAGAACTGAAGTGATCTTAATCAGATCCCCTTAAGTTGTCCTCGGATCCATTTCTGTGTCTTCTAAGAAGAGCATAGGTACATATTACCTTGTGGGTAGCAGAGTCCTGGCACCTTAAGACTAACATATATTATGGCATAAACTTTTGTCGGCCAGAGCTGACTTGGCCCAATTATTGTGTTATATCCTGTCTCCAAGCCAAATGTAGGCTCTTGAAGCAGCTTACAGTTGTAAAGCAGATAGGAAAATTACAGTGAGACCAAAACAATAAGTTAAAACACAAAATCAATTTAAATGTCAACATAAAAGTAAAAAAAACTTTTGATGGCAGCTAAAACCACTGTTTTAAACAACACCTATCAGTCTGAGGGGAAATGGCTGTCTTAAAAAAGAACAATTTTAATCATCCTCCTGAACTTGGGTTGAACTGACCAAGCTTCCCAAGGTCCATGGAGAAGGCTCCATAATGGAAAAGGCCCTTGAACAGATAGCCACTACCTGTATTCCTCAAATAGCGGCAGGTGGGGTTGGGGGGAGCATGACACTTCTCTCTGAGTGATCTCAGTTCATGGAGGAGAGTGTATGGGAGGAGGCAGACCTTCAGATGTCCAAGACCAAGAATATGTAGGGTTTTAATGCATTTTGAATTGTGCCTGCACAGGTAACCTGTGCAATTCTTTGAGAAAAGAACCAGGGATCAAGAAATGTTGGTCCAGTTCGCCAGCCAAACAAAATATTTTACTCATCGGATGGTTCCTCGAGCTATATTGGTACATAGACTTACCATGATCCCCCACCCCCCACTTGTCAGGTATCATTTTTCATTCACCATGGACGAGTAGATGAGTGGATTTCCTGAGCCCTAAAAAGGACTATTCTTCATTTTTATGTTCTGTACTCTTCAGCTGGTACCAGTCAATAGTCTTGGCCACAGCATGCTGTAGCAGCTGTAGTTTCTGAACATTCTTCAGAGGCACCATTATTTGAGCACATGATAGTAGTCTGATCCAAAACTTACCAAAGCATCTATCACAGTAGCTAAATCTCTGTTGTCTGTTTGCAGCTGATGCACTAAGCATAGTCAGAAAAAGTGCTCCTGGTTACAGATATCATTTGATATCTGTAATGATTACAAATATTTATATACCACTTTTCAACAGTAGTTCTCCATGGTTTAAATAGAAAAATAAATAATAAACCAGATGGTTCTCTGTCTAATAATCTAAAATGAAATATAAGATAGACCCAGCAACAGACACTGGAGGGATGCTATGCTGGGGTTGGATAGAAACTGTTGCTCCTCCACTGCTAAATGTAAGATAATTCCCACTTTGAAAACTGCGTCTTTGCTCAGTTAGTACCGCTTTGCTCAGTTAGCATGGGTTAACCAATCAACAGTGCTGGGTGCAAGAGCACCTCCAAGTTATGAACTTCATCATCCAAGGGAAGTGTGACTACATCCAGAACAACCCTCAACACCTAGAACAACTGAGATCCACCGTCAACAACTCAAACCCTCTTTACACGTTATATAAACGGTAGTCGTGTACGGCATCACTGAGAGCATTCCATGAAGCCCCATCCCCGAGCTTATGTGCCTAGAAGTCCCACCCTGTGCTGTCTATGGTCACAGCCATTTTTTTAAAAAAAGAAAAAATACGTACCCTGGCTTAGCTGCCCTAGCCCATTCTTGCTCATGAGAACATCCTCCATGAGTACAGTGTTTGTATCTGCAGACAAAAAGTGAGGCTCTCCACACAAGCAGTGTGGAGAGCCTATGAGGGTTCTGCAGGGAGAGCGGGCTTGGCCCGCTTTCCCCGCAGACGATTGGGCAGCTAGCCCTGGGCTAGCCCATTTACATGATTACCCCCATTCACACGATTACCAGCTCCATCACGCAGAGGCGTATATAGGGAAAATAGTGCCTAGGGCAAGCACTGAAATTGCGCCCCTGTCCAAACAGGAATGAGGGGACTTGTAGTCAACAATATCTAGAAATCCCTGTTAAAAGGAACACTGTACCATCTAGACATGGTTTTTGATCAAAACCTGAAAACATGAGCCATCTCTGTAAAAGACTTAGAACAACAGTCAGGAGTTATGTGAGGATTCCAGGTGTCATTTTCTCTGTCTCATCTCATTCTTTTTTAAAAAACATGACTTTGTCCTAGAGGATCACCTGCCCAAATAGCCACTAGCAAAATAGGAGAAGAAGAAGGTGGTGGGGGGAGGGGTGGTCTATAAACCAGTGAATGATTTCTGCCATCCTTTGTCTTATGATGACTGTTGGCTCATGATGGGATATATGTGCATTCACCACACCAGTGCTTACTTTGACACCAAGAGGGAGGAGGATACATTAGTTTGCCACACTAGACGGAAGAATTTGCAACAGGAGCAGACAGCCAAGTTCTGCCAGGGCCAAAACCAGCCCCTGCCAGACTAAGAAATCATTGTAATTTGCCCCTTCCTGTCACAAGCAGTGTGCTGTTCTTTTATTATTGACTCTAACTCTCAGATATCCCAGTCATGGATGGAAAATTCAGGGTCAATTTATAAGAGACACCTTTTCTACATGGAAGTTTCTTCTGTGCAGGTGTTGTGCAGAAACCCATATGTAGTGACCGCCAGGGGCATAGCAAGGTTGGAATGGGCCAGGATGAGATTTTAAAATGGGCCCCCAGCCCCTCAAAGTCCAGGGCCTCCACACACCCCAGGCCCCCAAGGATTTAAGTCTGATATTTCAACATAAGTATGCTGCCTGGAAATACATTTCACTGAATACACACATGCACACTTCACAATATATAGTGATATACATTGAGTACTATATATTTGTGCTACCTTTAATGCCTAGAACACACTAGAAACACTAATTATTAAAATGAGCCCCTCACTGCAGATTAGCAAAGGAGACGGTTCAGCCATGGAGTGTGAGCCTATGTGTGTTTTCTCAGAATTGTGAACAAATTCAGTAAAGTTTGATTCCAGGAGGTTTTTCACACAAGGCTTTTAAAGCCCTTTAACACACATCTCCTCTGGAATGGAGGTGCTGCATTCACATGTTGGCCAGATTTACTCTGAAGTCCCTGCGAGTTATTGGAGAGCAGTTCACACACAAGAAAAATAAAATAAAAGTACAACACATGCTTCACAGTTCTCACTCAGACCTTCTGGGTTGCAAAACAACTTGAACATAAGTGCATTTATAAATGAATGAATGAATAAATGAATAAATAAATATAATATTGTTCCAGAAGTTTTTGTAATTTTCTGCCATGAAACAAGCCACTTATAGGCCTTTTTAGACAATTTTTGTTTTTAAAGCCAGCAAATTTTCCAATCTGTTTTAAATTAAATATTCAGAGACTTCTCAGTCCCCCCACTCCATATCAAAGCCCTATGGCAAGCAGATCCCTATATACCCAGGGGAGGGGGGTAACCACAAAAAGGAATTCACAGTCTACCTGGCCAAAGCTGAGCTGGATGGTCTGTGCAGAGGGTCTTCTGCTGCAGAGAACTCTTCCTGCCTCCTTCCTGGCTTGCTTGGGGCCTGCTGAGTTCAGGCTTCAGGGAGGCCTACTCAGAGGCCTCTCTGGAAGCCCTGCCCAGCCGCCGATCAGCTGAGAAGCGAGGAGAGAAGAGCTCTCTGAAGTTTGCAGGCCTCGCTGATCCTAGGTCGGAGTCGGAGGCAAGGCAAGCAGGATGGCAAGTGGCTGAGGGGCCCTGGAGCTGGGCAGGTGGGCAATGGGGTGGGGGTGGCGGGAACTTGCATGGCGCCCCCTCCTCAGTGGCGCCTAGGGCACATGCCCTGGCTGCCCCCCCTAGTTCCGCCTATGCCGTCACGGAGCCGGTAGGGGCGGTGGGGATCGGGAGCCACCTGGCCCCTGGAAGTCACAGCATGCCCCACGCAAGTGCACGGGGCATTCTGGGGAGACCCCCATGCTGGGAGGCTTGTTGCAGCCTCCCGGTCAGGGGTCTCCTTGTGAGTCATTGCGCCTCGGAGCTGCGCCGTGGCAACTCACAATAGAAAAACAGGGTTAGGGTTAGCGCACGCTCCACTAACCTTGTTTAAGGGGAGGGGCACTTAGGGAGGTTTGCTGCTGGGAGCCCTGTGGCTCCCATTGCAGCACACGGCCAGGAAAACCAGTTTCTCCCTTAGCCCAGTTTCTCCTGGTTGTGGGAATAGCCTCATTGTAACCATGAGCACTTCTGAGCATGTCAGGGCAGGACTTCAGGACATTGAGCTGCGTCTCACAATCTGTGAGACCCAGTTTTGCAGGGAGAGCGGGCAGAGCGGGCAAAGCCTGCTCTCTCCGCTCACGAGCGGAGAGGGATCCCTGGCAAGCAGGATCGGCTGCCCACACGATTGCCAGCTCCATGATGGAGCCTTCTTGTCAGATAGGAGTGGAATCATGCCACCAATTTCCAACCCTATCAGCAGGATTGTACTAGGTGGATGCATCAGGTGGCTGAGAAGTTCAGAAGAATCAGTAGGGACACACACCTTCTATTTGCCTCCTCTTGCTCCTCCTCAGCACATCCAAGGCAGTTTATTATTTATTATTTACATTTTATATCCCTCTCTTCCTCCAAGGAGCCCAGAGCTGTGTACTACATACTTAAGCTTCTCCTCACAACAACCCTGTGATGTAGGTTAGGCTGAGAGAGAAGTGACTGGCCCAGAGTCACCCAGATAGTATCATGGCTGAATGGGGATTTGAACTCAGATCTCCCCGGTCCTAGTCCAGCACTCTAACCACTACACCACGCTGGCTCTCCCAAATGTTTAAATTTAAATCCCAAATGAGGTCTGAAGGAAGACTGCAATAGTCCAGATCATAGGAACATAGGAAGCTGCCATATACTGAGTCAGACCATAGGTTCATCTATCTCAGTATTGTCTACACAGACTGGCAGCGGCTTCTCCAAGGTTGCAGGCAGGAATCTCTCTCAGCGCTATCTTGGAGAAGCCAGGGAGGGAACGTGGAACTTAAGATACTCTTCCCAGAGCAGCTCCATCCCCTGAGGAGAATATCTTACAGTGTTCACACTTCTAGTCTCCCTTTCATATGCATCCGGGGTAGACTCTGCTTAGCTAAGGGGACAAGTCATGCTTGCTACCACAAGACCAGCTTTCCTCTTGCTACCACAAGACCAGCTTTCTTCTCTCCACTGGTTTCCAACTGGGGTCCTCTAGATGTTGCTGAACTACAACTCCCAGTACCCCCAGCCACAATACATTATAGCTGGGGATGCTAGGAGCTGGGTCTCACGATCGGTGAGACCTAGTTTGGTGAGCTGAGCGGGGAGAGCGGGCTAAGCCTGCTCTCCCCTCAGACAATCCGTGTGGGAGCCCTGGGCGGCTGGATTGGCTGCCCACACGATTGCCGGCTTTGTGACGGAGCTGGCGGGCGCTGGGGGGTGCGGAGGCCGATCGGGGAGTGGGGGGCCTCCCCTCTGGGGATCTCCTTGTAAGTAGCCACAGCACGGAGCCGCACTGCGGCTACTCACAATTTTTAAATTCATGGCTATTCACTTTTTAAATTCACGGATAAATTCATGGCCGCACTGCGGCTACTCACGATTTTTAGGGCAGGCGTACTTAGGCGGGTTACCCACCTAGGAACCACTGGGCCTGCAGCCGAGCCTGGTGGTTCATACGATGGGGTAAAATCTGGCTAGCCTCCACTAGCCAGCCCAGTTTCGCCCCATCGTGTGAATAGCCTCTAGGAGATGTAGTTCAGCAACATCTGGAGGACCCTAGGTTTGGAACCCTTGGTCTGGATACTGGTCTTGTGGTAGCAAGCATGAATTGTCCCCTTTGCTAAGCAGGGTCCACCTGGTTGCATTTGAATGGGAGACTACATGTGAGCACTCTCTCACATGTCTTACATTCCCCTTAGGGGATTGGGCTGCTCTGGGAAGAGCTCTTCCATGCTCGTATGCAGAAGGCTCCAAGTTCCCTCCCTGGCATCTCCAAGATAGGGCTGAGAGAAACTCCTGACTGTAACCTTGGAGAAGCCGCTGCTGGTCTGTGTAGACAATACTGAGCTAGATGGATCAGTGTTTCTATGCATTGTCTTAGAGTATGGAAATCAAGTTTTATAGGACTCCACTATAGTGAGCCTGCTGCAGCCCTGGAAGACAAAACATGAAGACAGGCTGATGGTTGAGGGAGTTAGCTTTGCAATGATGAAGTTACATTTTTCAGCACAGAAAAATAAAACTTATCCAAGAACCTTGATGTGCTCACTTCTATTCTGCATGGAATAGGACACACAAAAGGAATTCTTGGTGTGTAGGCTTACAGTAACACAGAAGTCCTGTGACACTTTGTGTGTGTGTGTTCAGTTTTTATACTGCCTTTCATAATGCACCTCAAGGCAGTTTACAAAAGTTAAAATATAATAAAATTCCATAAAAGTTACATTTAAAACCTTAAAATCAATCAAATATTAAAAACATAAATCTCCAAGAAACAATTAGAAACAAATGCAAGAAAGCTGAGGAACCTGGAGCCTCTGGGAAGTAAAAGCCTGGGTAAATAAAAAGGTTTTAGTTGTTTTGTAAAAAGCAGCCACAGTTGTCACAGAGCGAATGTTTACTGGGAGAACAGTCCAGAGTCTGTGTTTCTGCTTTGGGGCTGAACCATGTCTCTGTACATAGCTTGGAGTGGTAGTTTGCTTGCTTGGATATGCTAAGGTTTCGCAGCCGAGACCCTTCTTAGCCCAGTTGGAAACCCTACCTCCGCTGTAGTCCACTATACTATAGCAGTGCTACAGGCTGTAGCACTGCTATAGTACAGTGGATTAAGCATGTGAGAGTGGATGTTCCCAATTAAAATCTCAGCTCTAGCATGAACTGGGTAGTTTTAGGCATGTCACTTTGTCTCAGCCTCCACTCCCCATGTTGAGGTATCGAGGCCATTTGCCAGTTTGCCATTGGCAAGTGGCCCCAGCCCTTGGGTGAACAGGACACCTAGCACTACACAGAGCTCCTCATCAGAGGTCTCATTTCCACTGCCATTTTTGAGAAGGCAAGAAACAGCAGGGATACTTCCTATGCAGTAGGAGGGGGGGCCCTCACTGTTTATTTTACCAACTTCATATCCTAGTGCAAATGTCAGAAGACCCATGTCTCTCCTAAGTGGATCTACCTGTGTGCCAGAAAAGAATTTGAAAAGAGAGGGGACTGGTGGTGACCACAATGGCTGGCTAGTGAACTAAGCCTAAATTTGTGGATCCCTGGAAGACTATTAATACTGGCCAGTCTACTTTGTCAGAATTGTGACACAAATCAATAGGGAAATGAATAAGAAATGTTTTGAACACCTAGGAAAGGAGGTATATCAAGACGACATGTTTTGTATTCTGGGTTAAGACATCATTCCACTTCCCACTGTGGAGACTTCTAGCTACCAACTTACTTTATGATTCTACAGAGATACTCCCATGTGCACACACATGCAATATTGTAAGAAAGTTGATACAGGAGCACCTTGAGCAGGAGAGAAAGGTGCCGGGACAGGAGGGGAAGCAGCAAAAGCTTGGTTGGACTTAGATTGCCAGATATGACCTGCAGGCTCCCCACTGTGGAATAGATAGTTTAGGTTTGACGTGTTACCTGTCTCCTCAGATATTCAGCTACTGGTTCAGGTGTTGCTATATTTGGGTGCCCCGGACCCTGTACAACTATAAGAATTGTCTTGCAAAGTCAAATCAAAGGTCTTTCTGGTTTTAGCATTTTGTCTTCAACGGTGACCAGCCAAAAATGTCCTGGGAAAGCTCACAAGTTGAGTATGAGGGAGGTAAGTAATTTAGGAGACATACCAGAACTACTGAGGTAGCTGTCTCCTTTTGTTGGTTTCTAGTCTCTGGTGAGCTTAACCTATCCTCCATGAATTTTTCTAATCATTTTTAAAGCCCTTGAAGTTTGTGTGGATCACAAAACCTTGTGGCAGTGAATTCTGTCAGTCAATTGTGTAGTGTGCAAAGAAATATTTTTAATCTTATTTGTCCTGCACCTAATTAATTGCCAATCCGTTTCATTGATCATCCAAAGTTCTTCTGTTTTGAGGGAGAGAAGAGACATTGTGAGTGTAATTATTCTCTATTTAATCTTTCCATAGTTTTAATGATTTTGTAAAACATTGTCATGTTCCCGCCAGAGTTTTTGCAATGAAGAAAAGATTTGAGAACATGCTGCTAGCGATAATATTGGTGGATTGCCATCAGCCCAGAATTTGACTGTATGTATCTTTATATTTGTACAGATATAGAGAGCACATTGACACTAACATTCCTAAAACCCCATTCTACAGTATGGTGGATATGAGCTTCGTATCATGAGGCCATTACTGCTGCAGGATCCTTTAGAGGGGGCAGTTTGCAGTTTCCCTCAGCAAAGGGCTTTGGCTCCCTCTGAGAGGATAATTAGCATGCACACCAGCTACTTGTCTGTGTGGCTGTGGTCTGGGCTACCTCACTCCCCACCCCTTCCCCAAACTCACTTTCTTGCTCTGAATAAAAGCACTGTCCTTCTACTAGCCTCTTGAGTGGTTGCCACGGTGATAACAGCAATATGTCTGCTTGTCCTTCCATTCCATCTCCCTGGCTGAATTTGCTGAGGCAAAGTCAAACTAATTTCGAAGTCTAATCTCATCCCAGCTTGGCACTAGAGGCAGTGGGTCAGGAAAGAAAGTGGGCCGGGCAGGCTGCCTGTCTGTCTATAGCCCTTTCTCTGCTCTGAGACAGGCAGAGATTAATGTTTGCTTTGCTCTTGGAAAAGGAAAGTCTGAAAAGGAATACCAACAAAAACGGGTTTCCTTCAAACCTTGGAGGTTGCTGGACAAAAAAAAAATGCATTCACTTGGCTGGGGAAAATAAGAGAAAGGAATTTTCTGCCCCTTGAGTTCAGAATTTTATCTAGAGACCATTTTCTTGCTATCTCGTGCTGCAATTTTAATGTTCAGTACATTTTGAACGTTTATAGTGTTTACCTTGCTTGTGTTCAAAACACGTGCAAAGTTGCTGTTATTCCCATTTTACAGATGGATGATTGAGGCTGAAGTAGAATCAAAAGCATAGGCCATGTGCCTGGAAAAGCTAATAAGTGTTTCTTCTTGCACATGCTTGTGCAGATAGCAAATCTGCCATGCAGGTTGCAGATCCTGTAGTAGTGGGTTAGCCAACTTTGTGAGCTGTGTGGATGGGTGAGGAACCAGTGCATGTCCCCGCCTGTTTGGATGTGTTCATAATCCCATCTTATCATCACAATAAACCTGTGAGATAGGTCAGGCTGAGAGATGGCAAGTGGCCCAAGGTTACCCAGTGAGCTTCTTGGGTGAGTGGGGAGGTCTCCCTGGTCCCAATCCCAACACTGTTTGCTACAGCATCCTTAGATGTGCTGTTGTGATGTAAGGCCGTAGTTGAGTTAGCATTTGAAACCTTTTCAATCTGACACTTTATGTATTGGAACAGACTCCTCCTATGTCCATACTGGCACTACTCATAGCCTTATGAAAGGAGGAGGTAATACCAAGACAATGTGATGACTTCATAAATCTTAATGCTGTAGATGATGTAGGATGGAAAGTGAAAAACTGCTTGTGTTTCAAGTTGGCATGTGGACTCTCTTTCCCATTGTTCTTGCAAAAGAAATTAGAGTCTTGATTAATCCTGCAACACAGGATGTGTCCAGTTCCTCCAGCAGCCTGGCTTGCTTTCTAGATCTGGAATGAAAGACATAACACCTGAATACTGCATTCATCTACGAAAAATATCTCTGAGGACCTAGATGAAGGGACATAAGGCAGTAAGAAATCTTAAGACAACACTATTTAGAAACATGGTGGGTTTGGGTGGAATGCTTTTCCACCATGAAGGAATATTGTTACTTTTCCCAGTAGCAGCTGGTTTACATGTTAACAGGCACCATATCAAAAGAACCTATGTGATTATTTACCCAGTTTACTTGTTGCCATAAAGTATAGCACTGCGTCTTATTTTTCTAGTTTCTCCTCACATGGAGTCTCCATGCCAGCAGTGGTGCTAAAGGTTATGGCTCTGGTCAGCCATAACCTCCCAGTGTCTTTTGCTCTTTCAAGGGCGTGCCCATGAGATCATATGTTTTAAAATTCTAAATTCTTTTTTCTAGAATCAATAGCATTTCCTGGTTCCATTCTTTCAGTCACTAACACAGATTAGAAATTCTCTTTCATACTTTAAAATGAATGTTCTCTGTTTTACTTAGTGTTCATGCTTTTAGGTTGCATGGCTCCCTGTGCTGTGTGCACAACATAGATGTGGGGGCGTGGGGAACCCATATGAAGTAATATTCCTTGCATATTTCCAGGAACACTGCCGACACACAGAGTATAGATATTTATTTATTGAAAGTATTTATATACTGTCTTTCAACAAATGTCTTACAAATAAAAACAAAACCATCATAGCAATGTTAAAATAGCAGAGCAGTTAAAACATTAAAAGATCTGGGAAAACAAAAACACAATAAAACCTGCTTTTCCTTAACAGTGAGAGCATTCATTGTTTCTCTATGATGGGCCTGGTGCATCCTAGTAACTTTTCCTTGAGCAAATACCTCAGGTAGGAGGATATATTCTTTCCAAGGGAAGCATATTTCTGTTCCTTTTTCAGTTCAAACTCCTCTCTAAGTGACAACAGATAAGAGTGAAAGAGCATTAAAAATTCATTAAAGCGAAGTGATTATGCATGTGCACATAGAGCAAAGCCCCAATAAGTGTGAGGAGGGGAGAAGTTCAGATTTTTAAGATTAGGATACTAGCACAATTTTGGCAGAGAAGGATCTGCTGGCTCTTTCAGAAACTGAGAATGCTGTCAGTATCCTGTTGTGAGGTGGCCTCAGAGAAGGATGGGCAGCATTCCCCTCACACCCCAAGCTGCCTTCTTGAATGAGCGATTGTTCTGTGTGTCTCCCCTCCCCTCCTTCCCCAGTTGCTATGAATGTTGTTGTTTTGGGTCATTAAGGAGTTCTGATGGTAGAGGGGCCATGACCCTGGCAGGGTCTTGAATAGCTATTGTCCCTTTTCTTTCCTTTTTGAATGGAAGGCTGATGGCCTGTCTCGGAATGACCCAGGGAGCGAGAGATGGCGGGAGGATTTTCCCACAAGATTGATGGATGGAGCTGGATGGGGCCAGATGCTGAAATTCCAGCATTCTCTCCCCTTCCCCACACTGGTTCCTTCCCCTTCTCATGATGGATTATAATAAATTATAGTCTATGCTAGCGGCACTGTCATTTAGATTGTAACAGGCTTTTTCATTGTAATGCGTGATTATTTCTTCCAGCCCACTGCCTCCCATAATTTCCTCAGAAAAACCCTTTTTGTTTGAAATATCTTGTGTGGGTGTGTGTGGTCTTCCCCAATAGAGGATTTTACTTTTGCTCAAGACTAATGAGTCAAGGAATTTTGGGGAGCTCAGAACTGGAGGGAAATATCCAGATGTCCAGCCATAGAAAGCTGATAATCTTTATTAACTCATACCTGCTTTCTTGTATCCCCAACTGTCTAGAGCAGTTCATAGAATGGGATCCAGGCACAACAGTGTCTATCTTTTGCACACAGTACATGCCACAGTGCATTTTACTACCAAATCATAAAGTATTTCATGTAATGCAGACTTAAACTACAATCAACAGAATAAATTATCCAAGTTTATCTTTCCTTTTTATCATTTGATCACTTGCTAATTCCCACTGTTGAGCCATCTGCATCAGGCACCTGTTTCTAGTGCTCCTTAACTAGATTCTGCTGCTCTGAATCTTAGAAGTTGCCTCCCCTTTTTGATAGAAGGACCCCAAATTGCTGCATTGCTGCTTGGAGCGGGTGGTGGAAGAGGGTATTGTAGGGTTTGGAAGTGATGTGACACATGGCTAAATGATTTCAAACTGCTAGATTGGCAAGTGATGTTTTGCATTGAACTTTTTACCAGTTTTGAATTTTTTAATGAGCAATCTTGCTTTTATATTTATTATATCAGCTTTGTTTGTTGAGCTTTCATACCCTTATTTTCCTCTTAAATAGGCCTAGCCTCAGATGAAGATCAATGGGGACAAGACTGGAAGGAAAATACTATTGAATACTTGAATACTGTTGAAATTATAATAACAGAACTCTTACCCTTGTGTAAAACCACAGAGGTTAGAATAATGAGGCACAGGTCATTTAGTTTTGGTAATCCAAGCCTCTCTACATTTCTTTTCCGTTTGGAGCCCAGATGCTTAGGGACATACAGAGATCATTCACACAGTCAAAAACTGTTCTACCCAGATTTAGGAGATGCGTGTGCTCCCAATTTTTGGTTGTGTGGAAGCAGAGTAGGAGGAAAACCTGGGTAGAAGTGATTGAGGCTATTCACACAAGGGGGCAAAATCGGGCTAGCGGAGGGTAGCCCGATTTCGCCCCATCGTGTGAACCACTCGGCTTGGCTGCAAGCCTGGTGGTTCCTAGGCGGGTAACCCCCCTAAGTACCCCTCCCCTAAAACCAGGTTTGCGGAGCGAGTGCTCCACAAACCTGGTTTTAAAGATCGTGAGTAGCCGTGGTGCGGTTACTCATGAGTAGACCCCCGGAGGGGAGGCGAAAAGCCACCTCCCAGCTCCGGGGGTCTCCCCAGTATGCCCTGCGCACTTGCGCAGGGCATACTGGAGCTACTGGGGGCCACGCAGCCCCCGAGCTCCCCAGCCCCTGCCGGCTCCATCACGGAGCCGGCAATCATCTGGGCGGCCGATCCTCCCTGCTCGTGTGCAGGGAGAACGGGCTTAGCCCGCTCTACCCGCTCGCCCTTCTAAACCAGGTCTCACTGATCGTGAGACCCGGCCCATTGTGTGGAAGCAAGGTAGGAGGAAAACCTGGGTAGCTTTTCCTCTTGCCTTGCTTCCACACCGTCGCTTCTACTCTCGTTTTCCTTTAATCTTACTTCCACACAAATGAAAATTGGGAGCACACACCGCTCTTAAACCTGGGTAGAACACAGTTTTTGATTGTGTGAATGACTTCTCTGTGTTTCCTCATAATTCCAGCAGAGAGGCATCTCTATTGTGTCAAAGTTTTGGAATTCAGTATTTTAAAAAGCTAGAACCACTGACTACAATTCAACATTCTGTACAGACTATTTAGATACACACATACAACAGTGCAGAGGAAGTGTGCAGGCACCCATAAGATTGTGGAATAATCAGGACTGCTCAAGCTGCATTTTGCTAGATTGCATCCTATGTACTGTACTTAGGCATATGCTTTTCTGAATGCATAGGTTTCAGGGCAACTCGCTCTAATAAAAAAAGTTTAGGTATGCAACTGTTTTGGCACATCCACATGATGGGGCTATTCACACAACTGGGCAGACAGGATGGAAGGGTTCAACCTACTTCCCCCCAGGCAATCGCTCTTCAGTTATTTGGCGCATGAGCCACGCACCCACATGACCCTTGCTGCTCCTGGTAGCACGGATCAACAGAGGCTGGGACTCATTTTCCTGGCCTCTGGATATCCCACCAGGCACCACGCAACAAGCACGGTGCCTTGGGGGATTCCCCCATCACAGGCAATCTAGGTGCCCGTCTCTGTGTCTCCTTGGCCTCCATGCAGCCCTAGGAGACATACGATCCTGGCAGCTAGATTAAGGGAGCACTCACTCCCTTAACTTCGGCTAAGAGTCAGTCTAGGAAGTGGGGTTAGGCTGAGCGGCTAGGCTAGGCTGCTCCTGAGAACAGCCATGAGGAAAGTGTCTGAGAAGGAAAAGGTATTTTTCCTTTTACTTTCATAGCAGCAAGCCAGGAATATAGATTGCACAGTCTGTGCTGATGTTACTGGGCTGACCATCCCCTTCTTCAATGTGGCCTGCAAGGAACGAATTGGTTCAGTAGCAGCAGAATTCAGAAACATTAAATGAACTCCTGAACCTTTTCGTAACGTTTGTGCATTCATTAGATACTATAGTCACTGCCTTGTCCAGACCTTGCATGTATTCTAATGTGCATGCACAGTTCCTACACACTTTGCATAGGCATACAGTTAATTTGGAGCTATTGTATTGGTTGGTGAAGCTTTTGCAGACCGGGAGCTCCAGGTGCACTCCAGAATTTTGCACCAGCAAGTGATCACTGGATAAGAACAAATGAGTTTATTGTTACAGTTGAATTCTTGCTAAGTTCTCATGATACTTATAGCCTAGAGAACTGACACAAGTGGTGCATTTAGATTTGATTATTTCTTTTATCATTTTGCAGTTAAACTGAATGTTTTCTTAACAGTCAAGAAAAAGGGGGGGAAATCTCTGATCTGGAAATTTCATGTTGGTAAACTTAGTTTAGGTTGAACATCTTGGGCTCTTATTTTTCATTTCTTCCCATTTAAAGTAAACTATCAGTTGCTATAACGTTTTACAACAGTGACTTTGTACTCATAATTTTACTTTCCCCAATTCCTTATTTCAAGCAGGACACTGGTAAATACTGGTTGAAATGGTATAAATCTACCTAGTATCCTCTTCTGTGTGGGGATTTTGCCATGGATATTGTCTGAGTTCTTTATATGGGGCATGCCTGTATATATCTGAATGTGTCTGTGTACTGGCTTGGAGATGGAGTCACTGTGTTTGTTTGTCTCCTCCTCACTAGTTGTTTAGAATTCAAACTGAGAGTAGAGATGTGCTTGAAACGTGACTCGGCATCTGAATCGCAGCACAATCCCTTTAAAACTGACATCTTCCACAGCCCCTTTAATACAGAGGAAAGCAGATCCATCCCTGCTCGTGCTCCATTCGGCATCATCACCATCATACCCGCAGCACTCCCCACAGCTATCTGTCCACACCATCTGCACTTCCCCCCAGTTGCCCCCGCACAATGGCGGCACGCACATGGCCTCCGCCCATGGTTGCGTGGTCAGTTGGGGGAGAATGCTGCTGCTGAGCACTGATAGCTGGGGGCGGGGAGCACTGCAACAGTGGCGAGTGGCGGAGGAGCAGGGATGGATCTGCTCTCCTTCGTGTTAAAGGGGCTGTGGAAGTCCTTAGTTTTAAAGGGATTGTGCTGCGATTCGGACACTGAATCACGTTTCGGCACATCCCTAACTGAGAGGTTCGCCCTCTCCCTTGCATGAGAGACTGTTAGTCTGTTTATTGTTTTCTTAGCCTATGTTTGAGTTAGTAATAAATAGAAAACTCTTGTTTCTCAGTTAAAGTTGCTTCCTCTACAATTACTTATAGAGGATAAATAATTTCTCTGCAACTTTCTGAACTAGTTTTTTCTGGGGAAATTGCCAGCTTTCCATTCCTTAGCCACCCACCTGTACAGAGATGCAGCTAGGTAATTTTGGACCCTGGACCTAATGGGCTTATTGGACCCCCCTGTAAAGTAGGCATCCTTTCTGTTCACCACAAATTTGGAGTTTCACCACAAACCCACAGGTCTGGGCCAGAGTGCATTTGTGGGGTCGGGGGAGGTGGGAGGGGGGAGAAGAATGCACAACGCTTTCTGGCAGCTTTACTGCAGTAAGGTAAAGTGTGCTGTCAAGTCGATTTCGACTCCTGGCGCCCACAGAGCCCTGTGGTTTTCTTTGGTAAGAGGGGTTTACCATTGCCTCTTCCCATGCAGTAAGAGATGATGCCTTTCAGCATCTTCCTATATTGCTGCTGCCTGATATAGGTGTTTCCCATACTCTATGAAACATACCTGTGAGGATTCGAACCGGCAACCTTCTGCTTGTTAGTCAAGCATGCAAAAATCACAGTATTCACCAATTTTCTTGAAGTAAAAATAAGAGTCCTGCCAACTTGGACTACATGTGTGCCCAATTTCAGAACTCTAAGCCCAACCATTCTGGAAATGTAAAGGGAGGGACATGTTGTACTTTTTTATGAAGGCAAAGGACAGAATCCTTCACACAGGGGTGGAATGATGGTCTAAGTGGGGACTTCAGTTCCAGAAGTTTTTGTAACGTTCTACTATGAAACAAGTCGCTTACAGGACTTTTTTTGGGAAGTTTTCTTTTTTTAATTAAAAAAATCATTAAAAATCAACAGATTGCCCAGTCTGCTTCAAGATCAATACACAGTGTCCTGCTAACCTGCCCTACATTATAATTAATACTTAATAATTATTATTAATAAACAGACAACTTTATTTGTTAGCGACCCCATAACAAATTGTTCTCTGGGCAGCTCACAACACAGCATTGACATCAAATAAAAACACATGACACATTAAATCATAACAGACCCAAACAAACGGGGGGGGGGGGAATACAAAATACAATACAAAGCTTTTTAAAAATTAGTTTTAAAAATTTAAAAATCAAAATTTAAAAGACCTGAGTGAACAAAAAGGTCTTTACCTGGTGTCTAAAAGAACAAAGTGATATTTCCTCACTGTCCCTACATTTGTTCCCAATTTCAGAACTCTAGGCCAAGCCATTCTGGAAACTTAAAAGGGAGTGATGTTTACCATTTTTTATGGAGGTGAGGCAGTGGGCAAATTCCTCTACATGGGAGTGGAATGATGGTCCAGGGTGGGCCGGTGGCAGGGTTCAGTTCAGTGTTACCTCTAATTTTTCTCATCTGTGTGTGGAATGAGTTTTCTTCTGTGCAACAGTATCAAAACAGTGTTTGCACATGTGCATTCAGAGTGGGGCCTTCCTGATTCAACCTGAGTAGGATCTAAAATTAACTGAGTGGACATCAAAAAACTTGTGTACATGCACACACCTTAGAGGGAACACTGGTTCAGTTCCAGAAGTTTTTGTAATTTTCTGCCACGAAACAGGACGTTTTTGAAGGTGTTTTTTTTTAAATTAAAAAAAAATCATTAAGCAATAGATTGACCAATCCACTTCAAAATCAAACACACAGAGTCCTGCTAACCTGTCCTACATCTGTGCCAAGTTTCAGAACTCTAAGCCAAACCATTCTGGAAATATAAAAGAGGTCTTCTGTTCCCTTGGGGAACATTATGGGGCCCTCTCAGAGAGTGAGCACATGGACCTGGGCCCCCCAGGTCCATGTCTGTCTAACGGCACTCCTGCATATATACATGAGGCAAGAATTGGCCTCTCATGTTTCTGGTGAAAATCTCTTTGATAAATTGTCATTCTCTCTTTTCAATTCATTTTTAAACAAGTAAGGGAATCCCTAATCTAAGTACTAGCCACCTAATGGCGCAGCGGGAAATGACTTGACTAGTGAGCCAGAGGTTGCCGGTTCAAATCCCCGCTGGTATGTTTCCCAGACTATGGGAAACACCTATATCGGGCAGCAGCGATATAGGAAGGTGCTGAAAGGCATCATCTTATGCTGCGCGAGGAGGCTATGGGAGGAGGCTATGGGAAACCGCTCCTGTATTTTACCAAAGACAACCACAGGGCTCTGTGGTCACCAGGAATTGACACCCACTCAATGGCACACTTTACCTTTAATCTAAATACATATTTGCATGGAGTTTCAGTAGGAGACAAGATAACTGAATTAAACATACATTTCCAAATTGAGATCCTCATAGTCTGCACTTTTCACATCATTTCAGTACTGGTTTTGTAGTGGTGCCTGACATTTACATGTGTTTTATATCAAATCTAATTACCCTGCTATCCAATCATTTGTATTCTCAATGTTCACCAGTCTTGGGTACCACTTAGCAAGTTATCCAGAATTTAAATATATAGGTTCCTAAATTGCCTCCAGAGCTTGTCAAATTAGATTTCAGTTTTGTCCTTCACTGTCCAAACATACTTGTTTCTCTTGAATTGCAGGTGCTTCATAAAAGCTGCATTAGCACATTTGGATCTACCCACCCACCTTTTTAACTGCTTTGATCCAGTTTGCTAAAAAATGGGAGTGGGACCTTGAGGTAGGATTGAAAAGTAGTTGAGCTTCAGGATTGTAAAGTAGCCAGGTGTGGCTCCTGCTAAAAGACATTAGCAGATAAAGGACATGAGATGAGCAAAATTATACATATTTAAATCCAATTTTTTTACACGGGAAATTGTTAAGCACTTGGGGTGGTTGTTAAGCACAGTGGAAAAAGATACTGAGGTCATTCACACAGTCAAAAATGTATTCTACCCAGGTTTGGGAGCTGTGTGTGCTCCCAGTTTTCGGTTGTGTGGAAGCAAGATAAAAGATAACTTGGGTAGAAGTGATTGTGTGGAAGCAAGTTAGGAGGAAAACCTGGGTAGCTTTTCCTCTTACCTTGCTTCCACACAATCATTTCTACCCAGGCTTTCCTCCTAAGGTGCTTCCACACAACTGTAAACTGGGAGTACTCACAGCTCCCAAACCCAGGTAGGACACAGATTTTGATTGTGTGAATGACCTCACTGAGTGAATGGTGAGTCTGGGGACTGAAGGCCAAACTAAACATGACATTTAGGGACAGTCAGTCACATTTCTTTATAATGGGTTTGCCTTGTTCACATATAAAGCAAAAGGTTGGACGGGGCCTGATTCTTAACTTCAAAAGGGGCTTGCAGGGGAAGGGAGCTGAATAGGCAGAACAAAAGGGCAAAAGACAGGGAGGAAGGAAGGGCGTTCCAAAGGTTCAACACTCTCACAGACTGCAGTACTAGAAGGTCTTCCAATATCACCGATTTAGCTAACAACCCAACAAGTCCTCTTCCTTGCCTTATCTCCCCACAGTCCATCACTTTACATATGTCTTGTAGCCCGGCTTACTTCTGGCATCGTATCTATCAGAGCTGAGAGAAAAATGTTTGGGCTGGTGAACTGTAGTGGGGTAAGGTGACAGGTGGGGAAGGTTTCTACTTCCCTCACCTGTATGCTTCTTTGATGTAATAATCCGACACATACACACCCCTTCATATGTGAATGGGGAACAAGTGAATAAAGAAATGTGTGAGAGAGGGGCTAGAGAAGGGAGGAGCTGGAATGAGAGGGAGCTGAAAGGAGGGCATAAAAGAGGAGACAGAGCTATTGTGTAAGGTGTGACTAGGGAGAAGGAATTGTGTGCACATGTACATGCATGCCTCTTTTCACAGATTGTAAAGCTCTCCCCATCTCTGTTTTATTTTTAATGAGATTTAAGGGGTTTGAAGTTCTACTACAATATTACAACAAAAATAGAAATGCACATGACTTTGATTTCCTATACCATGCGTCAGTATCTCAGTGTTTTTTGCATGAGCTCATCAACTACTTATTGACAGGGCTCAGGCAATCCACTAGTCTACTTGTCTGTGACGAGTGAAGAATGATGACTGACAAGCTAAAAAAATCCTGACAAGAAATGTACCAACTTAGCTTGACGAGTGAGAAATGTCTGTCTAGTGAACAGAGCCAACATTTCTTGACTCCTGCTTATTGAGTTCTCTTCTTTGTGTCCTGTTAGACTACAACCTAAAGGCTGCCTAGTTCTGCAGTCTGTGAGTGTGGAGCCCTCTGCACTCCCTTCCTCCTTTTCCCATCTTCTGCCCCTTTGTTCTCTCTGTATGCCATGCCTTTTTTCAACAGATCTCATTACTGTTGAAACTCCATGAACTGAGGCAAAGGAAGCTGTGTTGTAACAAAGGGATCAGCCACAATTACTGCATTTTGTTAATGAGGCTATTCACACGCGCATGCAAGACCGGGAGCCCAGCTTGGTTTTGCACACACATGTGAACCGCTGGGATTGGGCCCAATCCCGGTGGCACCGCAGCAGCAAACCTGCCTACGAACCCACCCTTCAAAACGGGGTTAGGAGAGCAAGTGATCTCCTAACCCCGGGTTGGTTTTTTTAAAATCATGTGTCAGACTCGGGGAAGGTGCATTATTCCACTGGCGTGGTGCATTATTGGAGCTCCGGGGTGCGGGGCGATGTGCAGCTATGCGTCCTGGCACCCCAACCCTCAGAGCTACTGGCAGCCGCTGGTGCTCATGTGGACGAGTGATCCGCCCGCCCAGGGATATCGGATTCGTAGTCTGTGGGGAGGTAAATTCTTTAGGGCTCCCTCCCCACAAGCCTGGTAGCCCTTTCTCACTGCTTGTGAGAAAGGGCTCAGTGTCTCACAATGACTGCTGGCTAGTTCAGCACATCATACCTTTTCCCATGGCATATTTTAGGACTTGGTTAAGGTAAAAATGGCTTCTGAAGGAATAGCAGTATCCTTTTTGTGCCCTTCCCCTTGACAGTGGGCTATATGATACCCTCTGATGATATCACGGCACATCTTCATTATTCTTTAGTAAGACCACTGCGAAGAGCCATACCTATGGCCCACGTCTGTTGGGCCAGTTGTTATGTCAGAGTTCATAATGTCCTAGTTGTCATATAGACATATATGTCATATAGAGATATAGCTGTCTGCTTTGGAACAATGGGGAAATATTTGATTCTGCCAGGTCAAGTTCACGGGCAACTTTTGCTCAGTGAAACAGCAGAAGCTACATATTGAATGCTGAGGGGGTTTTCTTGCTCATTCAGAGTCGACATAGAGACTTTTGCTGAAATGGCTAGACCTTCCTAGCTGCTTATAAGATAGGCCCATCATGGATAACATGATGGGCTTACTATCTTAAAATAAAGTATGGATCACTGACCCTAAGCTCCACCCTACTTCTGTCTATACGCAGTGTGCAACTCAGCAAAATCACTGACACACTTTGTGAGTTATTCTTTAATGCACAGGTTTGCCAGGTTTATCCTATAATTCCTCCTTAGAACTATGCAGAGAGATGGGGGTGGGGTTTGTAGTTAAAAATCACACAAATTATGGGCCTATTTTTATGCACTGATCATGGATATTATTGACATTATTATCACAAACAGAGGAGGGGCAGCTGTCAGTCTTATGCTTCCTGGCCTAGCTGTGACTGGAACTACATGTTGCCTCAGCAAATATTTGTTCTTCCTCAACCTGCATTTGCAGAAGTAATGCAGGGTGGGGCAGGTTATTTATTGGGAAGAATGGATAGGTGGGAGGAGAAGGTGCTTAACCCTTCACTCAACCCACAATTCTCCCCTGCAAACCCCCCCCCCCCCGGCCGTTTCCTCCCTAGAGGTCGTCCCCCCCCGGCCTGGTGTCAGATCCTAGCTGGGAGTGGGCAATTTTTGTATAACATTAGTATCTTGCTTTTTATGCTTGAATTCAAGGTACCATATGTAGGTTTGCCAAGTGGTCTCCCATCTGGCCACTCACCAGACTTGCTTAACTCTAATGAAATAATGTGCTTTCGGACCATTTCCAATGATCAGGAGAAGGGTTAAGTGCTCATCTTCCCTTCTGCTGATGCTCCCCAACAAATGCCCCTCAGTCTCTGCATTAGCATTGTGAGGCAAAGATGAATTTGGAAACCCCACGTTTCCACCCTGAGTCATGCAGGAAAAGCTATGCTATTGGAGATGTGGAGGAGAGAGGCTTGTAGTTTCCTTTGCAACTGTATTTGCCTTTTTAGGGAGCCCCACCCTTTACGCATGAGGACCATAAATTTAATCCAAAAGCTGTAATCAAGTAATACTTCTGTTAGGACCAACCAAAAGGTTGCAAAAACTTAAGCAAGCTTTTGAGTTCTCCTGAAATCTTCATCAGGCAGAATGTTAAGCAAAGCAAAAAAGGGGTGAGATAAGTGAACATGTTGAAGAATAGTCCTGTGAGTCTACAGCTTATAAGGTAGAATACAGGATAAGATAGGCAATTGATCAGCCCCACTAGGTGCTAGACAGGAGCCCTATTCAGATATTAAAGAATAAAACAATTCAATACGGTTCGAGTACCAAAGTGGGTTGGAAGTCCCGCCCCATCACTCAGCGCCTCCAGCTCGCCGCTCATGGTTAAGATGGCATTTATGTTAAGAGGGAAATGCCATAACTGTGATGGCTTGCCACTTCCATGGATTGTCGGAGGCTGCTGGTCACAGATACACCAGCCATCATGGTTATAGCATTTCCCTCTTAATGCAAACGGTGCCTTAATTGTGAGCGGTGAGTTGGAGGTGGTGAGTGATAAGCCGTGTGGTACTTTCGACTTGCTTCAGCACTAAAACCACGTAGAGCCGCTTTATTTTTAAATATTTGAATAGGGCTATGATCTCAGGTTGTACTGAGGGCTCCTGGGACAAATCAGAAGCAATAACGTTTTTAGATAATGTAAGTTGCCCAGTTACTCTGTTCAGTCCCTGTTGCAACTGAAACACATGGGCCCCTTGTAAGGGCAGAGAACCAGAACTAAAAGAAAATTGGGGTGATCTTCATGTTGGTAAAGCTGATGATTAATTTCAGGGGGTGCATTAGGTATAGAGTCAATACAAGCCAGGCTGGTAGTGTTACCTAGTGGATTTAATGCTTCAGAATGTAACTAATCAGATTATCTTTAAGCCCATTAAATTGACTGGCATAGATGAAATAGTCTTGAGATCTCATTAGCAAGTTTTGTGGATAAAATGAGGGTAGTATTTCAGAAGACTCAAGCTGTCGCGCGTGCGCGCTAGAATATGTGGTTGTGGTAATGTCCTCCTGTTGTAATTTCCTGCGGGGATTCATATATTGCCTACTGTGATATCCAGGGATTTTATTGCTAGTATTTATGTTCATTATTTTATTCTAACTTCCCTTGAGCATCTTTTAAAATAGAAAGAAGTAGTGGGTGAGACATGTTAAAATCAAGCCAATGAAAATATGAGAAGGCCCATGGACACAAAATAGCACAGGGAACAGCAATAGCAGTGTAAGTGTTGCTAGCTGGCATGTAAGCATTCACAGGGTAATTGTTTTCTGCCTGCACAGATGGTAACAATGATTTTTGGAGGTCCAGGGGTTAACTCCAGCAGTGGAATAGCTTCAGTGGTGATTAACCCCGGCTGTCTGTGTAAATATTTGTCCCTGGGTGTGATTCCCTTATCATCTGTGGTCTGTGAGCCAGCTTTTGTCAGTGTAGCTGGTGGGGCTCCTGGTCATGTAAACAGCATTGACAGGAGTTAATGATGGTGTTATAATACGTTGACACTAATGATGTTACAATTATTATTAAACAGTGGTTGTGTACTTGAGGTCTATGGTGATTTCACATGGGAGAGGTAAGATGTATTTAGTGAGAGGGTCGGTTATGAAATTGCAGAAATGAATTCCCCCTTTCTCACCCATGTTTATTTTTGTTTTTCTAATGTCTAATTGCTATTTCAGTAGCACCTTGTCTTGGACTCTTGACAGCTTTTACTGGCAAAGACAAATGCAAGGCTGTAAAGCTGAATCTGCAGTCAGAATAAATTGATGTGAATGAGCATATATTTCCTTCTTTTGCACAAGTTATTTTGCTTACAAAGGATTCAAAGAACAGCCTTCTTTTACAAGGATCTGGTGATTAAGAGTGGGAAGACCAGGCATGGTTTGGAAGAGTGGTAGATCACATGGGCAGGATCAGAGAAATATTAACCAGAAGGGAGGGACAACGAGCTGAAGACCTGCTACAGAAGCTTTACACATTTCTAGTTTATTACACAGGTTTATTTTACTGCAGAAACATGTGCGGGAACAAGGGCAACTCTCAGCAGTGTGCTTTTGAAGTGTACTTCACATAAATGTACCTAAGCACTTCAAAACCACAAATTGAACATATGATGTGCTCACTAATTGGCAATGTTTGAAGCAGCCCCACTGGAAATCCTCCTTAGCTCCCCTCTTCTTTTTGAGATTATGCCAAGTATCACTCCCATATTTAACCTTGCCCCCCAAAATGATAAGGGTCAGAAGCTTGCCTCAGACCAGGGATGGCCAAAGGATGTTGTGGCTCAGGATAATGGGAGATGTAGTCCAACAAGAGCCTCTAGGGAGTCAAGATTGGGAACCTTTGCTTCGGACAGAATGCTGAGATTCTCATCATAAAAGTATGAAAAATGGTCATATGATTTCCCAAGCCCCAAGTGCATAAATAAGCTCTTACTGTGCTAATGTACCAAAACAATCACTGTGCTGTGGAACTGTACAGGAAGCAATGCCGTCAACTGTAAGTTCTACAGACGTGCATAGTATATAATAAATTGTCAATGCATAATTAGCACAGTATACCAGTATGGTGTGTATTGCTATAATGGAAATAAATAAAAAATATCAAACTTTGGATAGTAACCTGATGGTCACAGTTCACCTATAATGTGCTTCCCTTCTTTGTGAAGAGCCCAGGAGAAGAGATAGGTACCCCTTCAGTCCACTTGGACTTTTGCATATTTGCAGAAAAGAATACTTTGACTTCATGAGCCAGCTGAACTTGAATACTTTGACAATTGACTTCATGAGCCAGCTGAACTTGATCCTGGAGTAATCCCGTTTTTGCTTGGATTTTGTTGATACCCTGCTCCCCTAAACCAACTTCCTATATAGGTTCTATATTACTTATAATATAGGTTCCTATATTACACACACACACACACACACACACACACACACACACACATCAGTAATACGTTCCCAGTCAAAGGCCATTTATTATTTCCTCTCACTTGCTGCATGGAATGTATGGCTCCGTCCCCCACTTCCATAATGAGCTTGAAAAACTGGAATTTATCGGATAATAGCTTTCACAGGTTGCCATGTGACAAAGATGGAGCTTTAGTACAGGGCCTTGCTTCAGTGCCCATTGGGTTGATCTTTAATCATAATAATATTTGAGTATTTATAGAGCTCTGCAGAGTAGGAATGTGCACAGAACCGGTTCCATGCACTCCCGGGAGGGTGTGGGGGGGTTAATTTAAGAGGCAGGTAGGGTGCCTCCTACTTGCCTATCTCTTCCCTGCTGCTTTTCCCCTGCCGGCGCTCTCCCAAAAAGCGTGGGTGTGGGGCTGCAGCATTCCTCCTTGCAGCTTCATTCAGCATCGCCATGCAAACGGCTGATGCGTGTGTGCACATGCGCCAGCCATTTGTGTGGCGACGCTGAACAGGGCTGTAAGGAGGAACACAGCCCCATGTCCATGCCTTATGGGAGAGTGCCGGCGGGGTGGGGGATGACAGGTAGGCAGCGCCTTCCTTGTCATTTAAAGCAAGCCCCCCACCCTCCGAACTGGTTCGAACGCTGGTCGACAGAACCGGTTTGACACTCCAGAAAAGGTGCACAGAACCAGTTCTGTGCACATCTCTACTGCAGAGTGCTGAAAGCACTTCATGTACATTATCTCAGTAGCCATTGTAACAGTCCTGTAAAGTAGGCCAATAGTATTTGGTCCACGTTGCAGATGAGAGGGCTGAGGCTGAAGAAACATGTAGCCATCCAGTGAGTTTGTGGTTAACATTATATTTTAGCCATGCACTTCCTGGTTCACACTTTGAGCCACTGTGCTATACCAGTTCTTTTTATAGAGCTCCTAAAATATCCTTTTCCGTGCTTGATTCTCAAGTACGTTCCTCTGTCCCAGAGCTATAATCGAACTTCCTTCCTGTTCATGCCTTTTGTTATCCTCCTTTCCATTGCTCTCTTTATAGGCACCATTCGGCCAGTGCGGCGCAGTTATTATGACCCCTCCTCGGCACCAGGAAAGGGCGTGGTCTGGGAATGGGAGAATGATAATGGCACCTGGACACCGTATGACATGGAGGTGGGTATCACCATCCAGCATGCCTATGAGAAACAGCATCCTTGGATTGATCTCACTTCCATTGGCTTCTGTTACATCATTGACTTCAGCACCATGGGGCAGATCAACCGCCAGACCCAACGCAAGCGCCGTGTTCGCCGCCGCCTCGACATGGTCTACCCACTGGTCACCGGTACCTTGCCCAAGTCCCAGTCCTGGCCAGCAAGCCCTGGTGTGGCCAGCACTCCTCCTGCTCCTGCTTGCACTTGTCCACAGTGCCTCCTTGTCATGAGCATCAAGGCAGCTGTGGCAGCTGGGAGCAACGGGGGGACTGGAGCTACCGCCAGCCAGCTGCAGCTGCAGCAGCAGCTGCCACAGCCACCACCACGTAAAGCTGTCTCCCTTTCTGGGAGCACCAAACTCCCCAATCAAGCATCAGTGCACAAGCCCCAAGATGGAGCAGCCACCATGCGCAGTTCATTGAAGACCCTAGCCTCTCAAGTAAGCCGGAGACAGGCAGCCAGCACACCAGCCCTCACCACAACAGGCTCCCCTGCCAGCCCTCCCAGTGCCAATGGCAAGGTGACCCGTGCCAGCCTTAATACACTGAACCGTACCAACCTGCAGCGCTTGGCCATTGCACAGTCCCGTGTGCTGATTGCCTCTGGGTAAGTACTACCCACTGTCATTGTCTGAGAGACCCGAGCCCTGAATGAATCAAGTAACTCTGGACCCTGCTGATTGGTGTGCCCTCCCTCCACATTTTTGTTTCTGCATGGTAGACTTAGAGTCCATACATTTTGTGTGGATAATGTTGTTTTGCATGCACATTCTTGGATCATTACGAAAGAAGCTCTTCTGAGGTTTCCTCTTCAGGGGCCCCTTTCGCTGTGGTTGGTTCAGTCTTTAGAGATGACCATCCAACCCCAGTCTTTGTCACTGAATTCCTGTAGACAGATTATGAGTCAATCCAGATCTTGACTCATGTTAAAAATCCTCACCATGTTGATGGTAAGTTAAGCTTCAGCTTCTTTGCAGAATTTGGGGAGGATTCTGCAGCAGGTGAACCAGCCACCAGCAGAACCATCTTGAAATGTTTCCTTAAAGCCTGAGCTGGAGATTTAAAATCATGTTGTGTTCTAGCTATTCCTAGGATGAGGAGAAAGATATTTTGATGGTGGCATCTCTATAGGCTTTATTACAGACACATCAGTTTGTGCAAATTGAGGGGCCTGACCAAGAAACTGTCCAGGAGAATAGAATGAGTGATGAGTGTTAAAGTAGAGATAAGCTGCTGATTAATATATGCAGCCTTTACTACCAGCATGATACAAAATTCCTAATGAAGAGTTACGACTGCCCGTGGATGACACACTGACATCAGCCCCCCTCTCTTTTCTCCCCCACCTCAGCAAGTACCACAGCCCCCTCCCCTATAAAATGGGGGAGGCCTGCAAACCCCTTTTGAATATTAATGAGGAAGTGAAACATTCTTTTTCTGTACCCTCCAGATCTGGGGAGGATTCTTATCAAAGGCCCATAGAAAGCTTTTCACGCTGTTGCCTGATCTGGAAGGCACCCCATCCTCCGTCCCCCCACGCTACCTCACCCTGACTAAAACACTCTTTCTTGGACATTTAATTAGCGTGTTTCTTCCCTTTTGTCTGACTTTGCCATCGGCCTTCTGTCGATGGCTGCTCCCCCCTCCTTGCCCATGACCCTTCCAAAAGACTTTCCCATGGAAGAGAGCAAGAGAGGAAGGGGCCAAGGCGACATTTCCAGGAACAAAAGCCTCTGTGAATAACTTGGAGACACGACCAAGGTTTCTAAAGGGCTGAAGAAAGGAGCAGTGAGAAGGGTGCTAAGCAAATGCAGGAGGGTGGAGAAATGCCTCTGTCTTTAGATTAGAGGATTCTCTGTCTCTGGTTAGGCCTTGGTCTGTCACTACGGCAACAATTGTCCAGCTGGAAAGGTTCCTAGCTCTGTCTGTCTTTAATCAGGCCTCTCTATTTTATACATACTTCATCCATCCCTATCCAGATGCCTCCATCCATATTGGCTGCCCTTCCCTTTTTGTCTTGGGAGCAAAATCAGGATTGTTCATTTTTCACTGACTTAAAATTGTCAGCAAATGTCACCTTCTGGTATTCAAGCTGCTTCCTAGGTTTAGCCAGAAAACTCTCAAGTCAGCTCAGAGATCTGTGGAAGGATGTCTCCTAAATCTCATATAGCATTTTTAGTAGTAGTAATCCATTAAGCAGCTTGCCATTAGGCAGTGTTGTGATTTTTTTTTGTCCTACATGAAGTAGTTTGTTTTAAAACCGTGTTTAAAGATCCACATTTCCCTGGCAGAGCAAAAACACTCTCCCACTGGTTGAGGTGATTATGACATCAGTGCTGCTCATCCTCCCTGCAGCCTTCTGATATGTGTGGGATGTCTGCCTGAGTTGTGTGGACATGTTTTACACTGATTTCTGAAAATGACTGAAAAACGAATTTGTAAAAGGAAATGCAAGAAATCTTCCATTTGTAGATTCCTATATGAACACAAGTTTCTTCGCTGGCAGGGCTGTCCTTAGAGAGCCCTTGCAGGGTGTGGAGTCCCAAGGCAAATCAACCAATGTGGGGGCCCTCTTCCAGTTAATTCTAATGGGGGTTAAAAGAGCGGGGCTCGGGGCAGTCACCCTGCATGCCATGCCCTAAGGACAGCCCTGTTCGCTGGATATGAAGATTACATTGGAGTAGAGATGAGAGGAGTGAAGACCACAGAATTAGTATTAGAGCTGGTTCTATACCACACACACACAAATCTCCTCCAAGAATATCACCCTCTTGCGTGGTGTGCCAGTATAAGGCAAAAATATTTTTCATTTTTTCTCTCCCATTAAAAAAGGGGGAGGGAGTGACTATGCAAGGGGGCGCACGTTTGAACAGTACCTGTTTCCTGCTGTTTTTGTCTTTCACTCTAATAACAGCGTGAAGAATTTCTGTCAAGGCTAGTGAAATCTGCCCCTCCTCCCACAAGGAAGGAGAAATCTCTTGAAAATAAAGGGGAACCAATTACACTTGAATGATTTAACTCATGTCTCTGAGGTAGATTGGACCTATTACCTTTTATTATGTAGGTCTCAAATGCTTGACAGTGGTAGTGTTGCTGCTTCTTTCTGACAGGCTTCCTTCATTTTACCTCAGAACTGATAGACCTCAAATTCCCTATATGGCTTTTACAACCCTCCAGCATTGTATCTCATAAGCAAAAGGGCTGCTGAGTTCCTTGAAGGGGCCAGAGGGCCCAGGACGTTCAACACTTTTATGGCAGGCAGACATCCAGCAGGTATATCTTTACCTACCATATGAGGATGGAAACAGAACTTGTTGGTATTTGGCCTTTACTTCAATTGCTTGACAGCCAGAAATTTAACTGATTGTTCTCATATCCAGATGCTCAGGGAAGCTGCACCTAATTAATTTCTGTCTGTTAGGGGTGTGCAGGACTGTTTTGAACTGAAACTGAACTGGCCTCAAAAAAAGGCGGCCAGTCTGAGTTTGACTTGAACCAGGCCCAGTCCATAACGGACCATTTCAATCCGGTTCGATGGGCTGTGCTTGTAAAGGGGGATCTGGTGAGGCTTCCCCTTTGCTTTAAAAGCCTTCTAACGGTGGCTGGGGCAGGGGCAGTGAGAGGATACCTTGCCGCTGCTGGCTCCTCTAAACCCCAGCCTGTATACTGTCTGTGTGGTTTCGGTCTCCATGCATGCACGGAGGCCAGAACTGCACCACCATCATGCGAGCCGCACTGCTAGGGGGAGCACCGGAGCTTAGAGCAGTATTTCTCAACAGTTTTTTAGGCATGGACCAATACATTCTTTGTGCGCACCCCCAGGCACCCCCCCAAAATACAATTTTGAGCCAGCGGAAGCTCTCTGGAGCTCATTTTCAGGCTGCCCTCACTTCTGGCTAATCTTCATTTTGAGGAAGCGAAATGAACGTTATCCAGCAGTGAGGGCTGCCTGCCTAGAAATGAGCTCCAAAAAACTTGCCCAGGCTCAGTGGATCCCGGGCCCCACCCCTCTGAACGTCACATCACATGCAGAGGGGTGAGGCCCAGGACCCACTGAGCCTGGGTGAGTTCTTTGGAGCTCATTTCTAGGCAGGCAGCCCTCACTGCTGGATAACGTTCATTTCACTTCCTTGAAATGAACATTATCCAGCAGCGAGGGCTGCCTGCCTAAAAATGAGCTCTGGAGAGCTCATGGCAGCTGCAGCACCCACCGGTCCAAAATTGGTTTTGGGGTGTGTGTGATTTTTATTAGTGATGCCTCACGGACCAGTACCCAGTGCCTCGCAAACTGGTACCGGTCCACAGACCAGCAGTTGAGAAACACTGGTTTAGAGGAGCCGGCGGCAGCAGTAAGGTGCCCTAAAGCCCCACACCCAAACCACCCCCAAAACCACAAGCCCATGGGGTACTGGGTTTTGTTGTTTTCAGTGTCTGAGGTGTTCTGAGAGTAGATTCTCTGGTAGGAAATGAGAGTGGATTCTTTCTAAGTTCATTCATCATTTTGCACCAAAGAAGATCATGAATGAAAAGATGAGCAGTGATAGTGGATTCTAAGTTCATGTAGACAAGTTGTGAGAGGGGCTGTGGGATCAGTCAGTCAATCAACCTTTACTGATATAAAGTCACAGACCAGCAAACAGTACAGGTCAAGCAAAAGAAAACCAGTGAGTAAGCATAATACAGTAGCACAGTTGGAGCTATACTTATACCTGTGGAGTTGTGTTTTTCTTTCTCTACAACCTTGTGATATAGATGATTTCTCCTTCCTCCAGATACAGCACAGAGAAGCATCTTGTTCTCTCCTTTCACGCAAAAGTGAAATGAGCCGGATTTTTAACTATTCCCTTTTGCATTTCCCCAGTTGTTAGCTTGCACATTTAGACATGACTATCAGCCACATCTCTACATTACACATTTCCCCTAAAACGTGGGTATATCTGAGAGAAGGGAAATGTGTGTACCCATACTGAAGCTAGCTAAATTGTCATCTCCCCACCACCAATACTTTCAGCTCAGTTAACAATATACTGCCAAAAGCTCACATATTCTGTGTGTCCATGTGCTGGCACCTGCACAGCTTTCCTTGTGTGAATATTTGCATTTTTAGGAAATATTTTGTATGTGAACTGACCCTTTGAAAAGGCCTATGGAGAATGTGTGGATTGTTGGTGCAAAGCACTGAAATGCTTTATGTGAATAATATCCTATCTCAGGACAGAAATTTGAACTCTTGTAGAACTATAGCACTGAACTGGAAATTCAGGCAGTCCCCCTGAAAAGCTTAGGTACCTTTTCTCTGAGAGGACCCTCCACTGTTGTGAACATACTACCTGCTCCTCTGGTTGATCCTATCTGCCATGCAGACAAATGGAAGACTCATCATTGGCTGGAGACTTCTTGATTTCAGTCTTCACATACTGCACATCTTCCCAACTCCCATACAGACACACCTTTTCAGGAGTCCTGCTGACACAATGCCTGTCACAGCCACAGACTTGCCCTCTCACCAAACCAGTCCTCCTGGCTGTGGCACACACCCTTATTGAGATCCTTGCAAGCTTGCTTGCCTCTCCCAGACCAGGTCTCCTTGCTCAGCCAGGGAGTGTGTTTGTGCCTCAAGCTGCTAGTAGTCAAAGGGCAGGGACGTAACCTGCTTGCCTAGCTGAGTGGGAACACCCTGCTTTTTTGTCACTTTCAGGGTCCATCAAGTTGTAGATCAGAGAAACTAAGGGGAGCCTGCCACCCGGTGTAGAGTCCATGGAAACTGGAACCATGTAACGCACACTCTTTCTTGCCCACACATACCCATTCTAAAGAGGGATTGTTTTGTGAGATGTCCTTTGGAATCTGTGTCTAGTCCCCTTCCAGTTTGTTTATAGTTTTCAAGGACTTTCCTCTTAGCAATGGGGCAGTACCCTCAACAGCCCGTTCTAAAGCCTGCGTTCTTTCCTCACAGGGTTCCTACAGTTCCTGTGAAAAACCTCAATGGCTCAAGCCCAGTCAACCCAGCACTGGCAGGTAAGCGCAACACAGCTGGATCCCAATGCAACTAGAGCAAATGTGAACGGCTCAGGACAGTTCCTTGTCCAACATAAGAGGAACCCAGGGAGCTGCCATAGATTTGGAGGCGTTTTGAAAGGTTCCAGAAGGATTTTATCAAAACACAGTGCTAGGGAAATAGTGTGAATTAGGGATGTGCACGGAACCGGTTCAGCGCTCCTTTTCTGGAGCGCTGAACTGGTTCTGTCAACCAGAGTTTGAACCAGTTCAGAGGGCAGGTGTGTGTGTGCTTTAAATGACAGGGAAGGTGCTGCCTACATGTTAGCCCCTGTCACACCACTTTCCCCCTACCATCACTCTCCCAAAAAGAGAGCGTGCGGAGCTGCAGCATTCCTCCTTGCAGCCCCATTCAGTGTTGCCATGCAAATGGCTGACGTGCATGTGTGTGCATGCGGTGTGCATGTGCATTGGCCATTTGCGTGGCGATGTTGAACAGGGCTGCAAGGAGGAATGCTGTAGCCCGTACCCATGCTCTTTGGGAGAGTGCCAGTGGGGGGAAATTGAGGCAGGGATGGGCAGGTAGGAGGCACCCTCCCTGCCCCTAAAAATAACCCCCCTCCACCCTCCTGGGAATGCACGGAACCAGTTCCTTGCACATCCCTAGTGTGAATCTGTATCCAGACATGCATATGTGGTACATGCATATACATGCATATATATGTGAACAATCATACACACATTAATTTTAAAAGTGAACCTCAAGTACAGCCCCCCTCAAATCCACGGCATTGACAGGGAGTGTAGAAGTTGTACATGCATGGAACATAAGTTCAGTAACTATGTGTGTACACTGTACACAGACTGTACATTCATTGAACACAACATGTGAATAGGGCTTGTGCTTCACATTTATTCAGGGAGTGAAGAGGGTATGCAGTGATTTGATAAGGGGAAAGGCAAGGTTTGTATAGACAGAAACATAAGAATGGTAGTGATCATGGCGTTCTTCTTTGGAGATGGGATTTGCTTGTTTGTTTAAATAATCAGCATTCCAAGCCTTACAGGTCTTCTGAATTTGCAAGGCAGCTCACAAAATAGTAAAACATAAACAGTATTAAAGCAATCTCAAAATTACAATGTAAAACAGGAAACGTAGTAGTCAAGCCATAAAAACAGCAGACAAAAGTGGCAGAGAAAACTTAAAAGCTCAAGCAGCAGCAGCAGATTAACGATGTCAGGTGTGAGCAGATAAAAGGGTCTTAGCTTGGTACTGAAGCTTATTGGGTCAGGCACACATTTCTTGGGACAGCTTTTCAAAGAGGGGGAGCCACAACAGAAAAGACCCTTTCCCCAAGAGAATATACGTCACCATTTTTGGGAAGTGCAGCCTTATGGGATAAAGGAATTATGGTTACATTTTTATACTGGTTGCAAGCTTCGGAATAGCTCAAGCCTCCTTGGTTGCAGTCTTAGTTAGTAACAGATGAAGAATTATCACATACATTTTAAATGTTTGAGTTTAAGTTGGGGGTGGGGGGAGAGTCTTTGAGGATCATCAGTCTTGACTTAAAGCCTGCCTGTTACTTTGTGACAATATAAGTGTAAGAATAAGAAGCAACCAAGAGGCCATCTTGCCAACTCACCACAAGATAGCCCCACAGATAAAATACAGGCTTTGTTTCTGGTGTTAGCAAGGTTATGTTAGGCTTTGTGGGGACAGGGAGAAAGCAGTTGCTAAATTCCCCCTCCCCTCTGTTCTATCCAGGAATCACAGGGATCCTTATGAGTGCTGCAGGGCTGCCTGTCTGCCTCACTCGGCCCCCGAAGCTGGTTCTACATCCCCCTCCTGTAAGCAAGAGTGAAATCAAATCCATTCCTGGGATCTCCAATACGTGTCGCAAGACCACCAAAAAACAGACAAAGAAAGGTAAGAAAGGAGATTCCCCAGCCATAGAATCTAGAACTGAAAAGGGCCAGAAGACCATTGGCAGGACCTGGATTATGTCCGGAATTCACTTCTATACATTTTCCTATACAATTCAGACCACAGTGTGGCACAAGCAAAGAGAACTGCATTGTAGAAAGTGTCATCTCTCCCTGAGTAGTGACTTGGAGTCTGACTGAGGAGATAGGACTAGCACTAGACCCAGTTTGTGAGTCCCGACACCAGGTCAGACCCTGAAAGAATTCCAGAATTGGAGCTCCCTAAAACAGTACCTTCAGGGCATGAGCCCCCTGAAATGGCACAAAATCAGATAGAGAGGAGCAGTGCCAAACTCCAGGTCAGAAGGCTGTCCCTTTTAAAGCTTCTGCTTTCCAGGCAAGGAGGAATAGCCCAGCAGGGATAGCCTGAACTCAGAAGTGTTTGACAGCTCATTCTGCCTCTGAGTGCTGTTGGAGCAACTTGTCCCACAGAGCTACAGGTGAAACTCGGAAAATTAGAATATCGTGCAAAAGTCCATTAATTTCAGTAATGCAAATTAAAAGGTGAAACTGATATATGAGACAGACGCATTACATGCAAAGCGAGATAAGTCAAGCCTTAATTTGTTATAATTGTGATGATCATGGCGTACAGCTCATGAAAACCCCAAATCCACAATCCTAGAAAATTAGAATATTACATGGAACCAAGAAGACAAGGATTGTAGAATAGAACAATATTGGACCTCTGAAAAGTATAAGCATGCATATGTATTCAGTACTTGGTTTGGGCCTCTTTTGCAGCAATTACTGCCTCAGTGCGGTGTGGCACTGATGAGGTATTATGGAAGACCAGGATGCTTCATTAGCGGCCTTCAGCTCTTCTGCATTGTTTGGTCTCATGTCTCTCATCCTTCTCTTGGCAATGCCCCATAGATTCTCTATGGGGTCAGGTCAGGCGAGTTTGCTGGCCAATCAAGCACAGTACACTGTATACTTTTCAGAGGTCCGATATTGTTCTATTCTACAATCCTTGTCTTCTTGGTTCCATGTAATATTCTAATTTTCTGGGATTGTGGATTTGGGGTTTTCATGAGCTGTACGCCATGATCATCACAATTATAACAAATTAAGGCTTGACTTATCTCGCTTTGCATGTAATGCGTCTGTCTCATATATCAGTTTCACCTTTTAATTTGCATTACTGAAATTAATGGACTTTTGCACGATATTCTAATTTTCCGAGTTTCACCTGTATCTCTGGTATTGCAACTTGCCTTGCCTTTCCACTTCCCAGATCTTGTAGGCTCTTCTTCTCAAGTTGAGACAAGACAGAAGGCTTTTGCACACGACCAGAAGGAGACCAAAAGGCCATCTTGCCAACCCACCACAAGATAGCCCCTCAGATGAAATACAAGCCCTGTCACTGTATTTGGTTGGGGCTGGGAAGGTTCTTACCCTATTTAAGACGGACGAGCAGAGCCTCTGGTTGGCTCTGCAAGCCCCGCTCTCAGACAATCACTGTAGCCAGGAGCTGGTGGGGGGAAGCCTCTGAGCACTGGGGAAGCTTCCCCAGTGTGCATCACACTGCCAGGAGAAGGGGGAAACCTCCTAACATCATTAGCTGATTGGCCGTGAGCGGGAAGGAAGCCAGGCAAGCCCAATTCAAGCCATTTTGAGCAAGTGATCATCGAGGGTGTAGGGTAGCACATTCACAGATCACAGCCCACCCAGGCGCAGCACGCTCTGACAAACATGGCAGCCAGCTCCTGGGACCGACAGAAAGAGGGGGAAACGGATGCACGAGTAACAAGGAGATACTGGGGGCCCTGCTCTTTGCTAACCTGGGTTAAGATCAAGGGTTAGAAGAAATGTTACCCAGATTTGGATTAACAGGGCTTGGGGGATTTGTCCTGGTTCACACAGGCATGAAACCCTGGGGGGCAATTCTCACAATCAACAAAAATCGGGCTAGCAGAGGCTAGCCCGATTTTTGTTGACCGTAAGAACCACTGGGCTCGAAGCCGAGCCCGGTGGTTCTTGAGTGGGTAACCCGCTCGAGCACCCCTGCTAAAAAGCAGGTTTGCGGAGCAAGCGCTCCAGGAAACCTGCTTTTTAGGATCGTGAGTAGCCGTGCCGCGGCTTCGCGCCGTGCCTACTCACGAGTAGACCCTCGGCCGGGGGTCTCTCCAGTATGCCCTGCGCACTTGCGCAGGGCATCCTGGGGCTTGCGGGGGCCACGCAGCCCCCACTCCCCCCACCCCCCACCAGCTCCATCATGGAGCCGGCCATCATGTGGGCAGCCGATCTGGCCACCCAGGGCTCCCTGCCCGCTCGTGATTAGGGAGAGCGGGCTTAGCCTGCTCTTCCCGCTCACTGCCCCAAACCGGGTCTCACTGATCGTGAGACCCGGTCCTGGGTTAGAGAGAGATAACCCTGGTTTAGATGCTCGTGTGAAGAGGCTAAGTAGTAACTAATTCAGACATTGTGCCAAACCATGCTTTGTACTCATTGAGCCTCTTCTCACGACCGGTGAGAAGGGCTCCAGAGTGGGCTGTGGGGAAGGTGGGTCAAACATACCTCCCCTGCAGACGAACAGTTCCTCTGCCTTGGGCAGGCAGATTGACGAGCACCTGCTGGGAGCTCCAAGGGTCAGGGTGCCAGGATGTGTTGCCCCGGCCCCCCCCAGCTCCTATAATGCACCATGCAAGCGTGCCGTGCATTATCCCCCCTCTCCCCTCTGAGTCTGCCAGCTGCGGTTGCTAGCAGCCACGGCTGACACACGGCCAGAGAAACGGGGTTAAGGGAGTGCTCGCTCCTTGAACCTTGTTTTACAGGTGGGCTACTTAGGTGGGTTTGCCACCGTAGTGCCACCGGGATCTGCCCAATCCTGGTGGTTCATATGCGTGTGTAAAACTGGGCTGGCCCTGGAAATCCCATAATGCACTGCGCAAGTGCACAGTGCATTCTAGGGATTTTTTTGCCACTGGCCAGGAGGCTGCTCCCGTGTCAGTGCTGCATGTACGGATATTTAGCCTGGGTTATGGGGGCATTCACACCTTAACTTCAGCTAGCAGGTGGGCATCTTGGGCGTGTTTGCCGCCAAGGCACCACCAGCAGCCGCACAGCTGCCGGCAGTTCTCATTCACAGCCAAGCCCAGACTTGGCTACCTTAGCTCAGTCTTGGTTGTGTGTGAGAAGAGCCTCACTGACTCCTTCTGAGAGTGGGCTAGCCAAGACTTTGCCTGTGCAGAAATCTCAGGTTAGCTCCCAGGTTTCCAGATCACATAGTACATTCCTACCTTTTGCAGGTACCTGTCCGCAGACTATTCCTATCTCATTTCTCTTATGGTCCCCGTCATTGTCACCTGAACACTGTTCTAAGGCAGCAGAGCTCAAATGCCAGGCTTGCAAGATCTACTTGGCATTATTAGAACTCAAAGATCCACCAACCTGAGCCAGCTGGCAAAAGTGTGGCTTCGGGGACATACATGCATGCACCCAGAATTAAATAACAGGGTGTTTCTGAGTGTAGGCTTAGCCCAGGAATTTCTCCCCCCCCCCCCGTGCCAGAACTGAGCTCACAGTCCTTTCACACAAAACTCCATTTCTGGTTCCCCCAAACATTCCTAATTTCAACAGCCTAATGCTTTCCCAAAAAGTCATTTTGTTGTTGGTGTTGTTAAACCATTGGGAGTCAGAAATCCTTGCTGATCTCATCCAAAAATCTACCAGGAGATCTTGATTTCCCCTCTGCCCACTCTGTTCTAAAGCATCATTTGCTTTCCTGCACTGATCACTCACCACTTCAGTTTTTCGATCCCATTCTGGTCTGCTGCTACACTCATTGATCTCCAGAAAATGGCAGTCTACCAAACAGTGTTGCTCTTCCAGAAACATCTCCTGGATTCCCATCTGTTGCATTGCCCAACACATGTTCCCTACTGCTGGCTTACCCACATTCCTACCCCACCTCCTTGTAATTTCCCAGCCAGCTGTGGTGAGCAGACTGTATTTTGAAATTGCACTCCCTTTCACGCATGCCTTTCCCCCTATTTCCTGTACTTCCTTCAGAGTGCTTCATGTCTGCTTGACAGGTTGCAATTCATATTTCTGTGTGCTCTGAGGGGGTGGGGGGGAGGAATGCCAGAAGCCTAGCCAGTTTCATTGGAACCTGTTGTGCGTCTGTAAACGAGGCAGAAGCAGAGGCAGAGAACAAGAGGGGTCCATAATGCCAGCACAGCTCCTTTTAACCTCATAATGGTGGCAATGATATGCCACTGAATAACAGTGGCTGGGGCACAACATGTGGAATATGGACACCTCCTGCCTGGAAAAATCCACTGCAGTGGCGGGCAATATGGACAGCCAAAACCCGGTCACATTGCATAGAAAACTGCATCAAAGCTGCTGCGCTCACAGTTTCAAACCGCTGCCTAATTCTGCTCAACATCTTCACCGTTGCAAATCTCCTAGTCTGGAAAATTATTCTTTCTTTCTTTCTTTCTTTCTTTCTTTCTTTCTTTCTTTCTTTCTTTCTTTCTTTGATTTGTATACTGCCCTTCCGAAATGGCTTAGGGTGGTTTACAATTAAAATAAACCACTAAAACAGTAAAGAGTGAAGTAAAATGCCCTGCAGGTGTTGGAGAACAACTCCCGACAGCCCTGACTGTCGACCACTGTGGCTGGAGATGATGGGAGCTGTAGTCCAGCAACAGCTGGAGGCCAAAGTTGTGCGGCCCTAGTCTAGAAACAAAGTCCTGCCAAGAGCAAATACTCTCCTGCTGTGTTTTCTCAGATGGCCAGCCTCAGGCTGCATAAGAACAGCCCTGCTGGATAAGGCTCAAGGCTGGCTGTCATAATCCTGTCCACAGCCAGGCATGGTGTTTTGTGACTAGAGTGCTATAAGCACAGGCTGGAAGTAATTCACCCCTTCCTCCCAAGCTTTCCAGCATTATGTGAAGTCATTGTGGCCTTGACGCTCTGGAGTTTACATTTTCAGATAATGAAAGGTGAACTGTGATTTCAGTGGAAGGTGCAGATAGGGGAAAACCCAGTAGGGGATGAGCCATTTGTTTCTTTAACTTTCTGAGACCAAAGGCAGGAGCGTAACTATAATAGGGCAAGGGGAGACAGTTGTCTGGGCCCCCCCCCCCCCAGAGGCAAGTCACATGACTGACTCCCCCAGCTGCGCACCTACCCGGGCTTCCTTCAGTTGTATTCATTCTCTGAAATTGATGTGAGTCTTAAGACCTGGAGCTACCAGAACAGCATGTCTTTCTCTAGTACCATTAAATGACTTGCATCCAAAATTTACAAAACCTTTTAAAAAATAATTTAGGATGATGTTCTATTGTGGCACATAGGAGATATATAAATGCTTTTTGTTACTACTATTCAGCCTCATTTAAGATTTTTTTACTTCATGAGCTGAGCTTCAGTGAGTGGGGGCCGTTTTAAAATCTTGTCTCTGGGCCCACTCCAACCTTGCTACTCCCCTGGACCAAGGAATGTGGAAGTTCATGTAGAAAATATCAAATGCAACACATTGCAGCACTTAGCCATTTTTAAAATCAGCACCAATTTGTACCACTTGACTTTTTCAAACATAACCCTTGCCTGCCTCTCCCCTCCCACGTCTCTCCATGTCCTGCCAAATAATTTTTTTTTATCAGACTTTTAAGGACAAGCAGGGTAGCAGCCTGCAATGAGGACTGAACCAGAGCTTGCTCCCAGGGCTAGCCCACCAGTAATACTAACTGCTGGAGATGATAATAATTTGGTGGGGGCGGGGGGGAGGAGCACAGTGATGGTGGAGGCATGACTACAACACACTGCTGTACCTCCGTAGCAAGCTTTTCATAGACCCTGCGTGCTGCTGCATTTCCCTCTCAAGCACAGTAGCAGATGGTCTCTGATAGCAGCAGCTCCTGGCTTCACCATGCTTGAGATACCTTCTTAGAGAGTCAGACCACGATCCTGAAGTCCCCTTGCCAGCAGTCTGTTTCATGCTGGTCAGAGTCCTGCAGAGACTGGCACATTGCTTGGCATGAGGCCCCAGCACACTGCAGATGACCCTGAGGCATCCTGCTTACCATATTGGTGGTGACCCTCTTGAGTGTTGTACATCTTAAGGAGGAAGCATCGCTTGCAGTGGCACTTGTGGCTGGGCTTCTTGCAGGGGATTCTTGGATTGCACCTGCTCTGCATCTTGAGCTGGATCTTCAGCTTGTCTTTCAGTCTTTATTCATGGGTGTTTCTGGGTGTCTATGGGTGTTTCTGCTAATATGGATTCCTTGTTCATATTAGCACAATATGCTGTTATGACTTCCTTGTTTGTTTTGTCTGTGTCACTGGGTTTGTCATCTGGGCATGAAATTTGGAAACAGTATGGTGAGTGCTGCCGATGGGAAATTGAGTTGCTGTCTCAGAAGCATTCATTGTGTAATTAGTGGAAGTGCACTCACTTGGGAGTGGGGTCAAAAACTGGGGCACAGTTCCAGAACACACCTGCTCATCCTTGTTTGAAAGTTTGGACAGAATGAGCACGCTTAGGGAATCACCAGTAGGGACCACATATGTGCTCTTATTTTCCCTCTTCTCAGTACTCCCATCTGTATGGAGCAGTAGCCTTTGATGGCAGAGAGTAGCTCTAACTATAACTATGGTCCTTTAGTTAGGACATCATACCAAACCATGGTTTGCAAACATGCTTCAAACTATGGTTTCTGTCAGCCGCAAACTATTGTTTGTCAAGGTGGATGTCACGCCAAACCATGGTTAGGCATGGTATCTGAATTGAGTCAGCATGTGCAGAGCTAATAGCTCCAGATGACTTGGATGAATGAGTAAGTGGCACATAGCAAGAGAAAAGAATGTGGAGCACAATCCTGTGCATGTGTGCTGAGAATTAAGTCCCACTGAGTCCAGTGAAACCTACTCCCAGGTAAGTGTGCGTATGACTGTAGCCTTCCTTCCTTTTGCTCAGCTCTTCTGGAAGCCTATAATGAAGTGCTTCTAGGCTCTGTCCATTCCTTCTCCCAAGAGAAGTCCACCTCACTGAGAGCCCTTAGAAATGATGCTTCCGATATGTGACTGTTGCTTCCCCCCCACTTCCTCTTGTCCAGGTAAGACTCCTGAGGAAGTACTGAAAAAATACCTTCAGAAGGTGCGCCATCCCCCAGATGAGGTAAGTCTTGTTCTTTCTATGTTGCACAATGGTGTATGTTCAGGCAAGTGTGGTATAGGTCCACGAGCACTGATCTTGGATGCAGTATTTACCCTGGTATGGATTTGTACTGCAGAACATAAGCTGCCCTGACAATAGTACTCTTGCTGCTGCCTGAGATTTATCTGGCACCATCAGTGTGCCAGGCCTCATCTAGAACACAGAAGTGATGCTGTCTTGGCTTTGGGGATTTACACTTGCACAAATGACCTCAGTGGGGAAAGAGGTCAGGGATAGGCCACAAAACAGTGAGTGAAAATGAAGCAGGGGAGACTGAGTGGAGGTGCAGTTTAAGGTGGTTTGGGAAAGACCTTGTTTAAGAAGTGAGCCTTGTGGAAGGGCTTAGAAGAGAAATAGGGAGGCGGTTTCATGTATAGGGTGGAGGCTGCCGGCATGGCAGAAGGCACTGAATAATGTGTCATAAGAACAGCCCTGCTGGATCAGGCCCAAGGCCCATCTAGTCCAGCATCCTGTTTCACACAGTGGCCCACCAGATGCCGCTGGGAGCCACAGGCAGGAGTTGAAGGCATGCCCTCTCTCCTGCAGTTACTCTCCTGCAACTTGTACTCAGAGGCATCCTGCCTTTGAGGCTGGAGGTGGCCCACAGCCCTCCGACTAGTAGCCATTGATAGGCCTCTCCTCCATGAAATTATCCAAATCCTTCTTAAAGCCATCCAGGTTGTTGGCTGTCACCACATCTTGTGGCAGAGAATTCCACAAGTGGATTATGCGTTGTGTGAAAAAGTACTTCCGTTTGTTGGTCCTAGATTTCCCGGCAATCAATTTCATGGGATGACCCCTGGTTCTAGTGTTATGTGAGAGGGAGAAGAATTTCTCTCTATCCACTTTCTCCACACCATGCATGATTTTATAGACCTCTATCATATCTCCCTGCAGTCGTCTTTTTTCTAAACTAAAAACCCCCAGGTGTTGTAGTCTTGCCTCATAAGAAAGGTGCTCTAGGCCCTTTCTGGGAGAAAGTGTCTGGGAGAAAGAGGCAGCCAATGAGCATTACACAAACTTACCTCTGTCAAGCTGAGCATGAAGGTGGCAGGAATTCCAATCATGATTAGCTTGGGCCTTGTTCAGACCGATATTTCTGTGTATGTCCATGTTTCACACTCCTTATTAACATAGTTTCCTTCTCCTCTTTAGGACTGTACCATCTGTATGGAACGTCTCTCAGCCCCTTCAGGCTACAAGGGACCCCAGCCAGCCATCAAGCCAGACTTGGTGGGCAAGCTGTCCAAGTGTGGCCATATGTACCACCTCCACTGCCTTGTGGCCATGTACAACAACGGGAATAAGGTGTGTTACCCAGGAGAGGAAGGCCAACATGGAGCAGGATTCACCTGCAGCCTTTCTTACTGGTACTGTTGCACCATAAATTCTGTTCAGGAGTGAGTTGCCATGTTGGTGCTTCATATAGCTGTCAAAAATGGATTCTCAGAACTGATTGATGCAGCCATTAATGACATGGAAAATCCACCATTAGATGGATTTCCCTGCTGCATGGTGTGCCCTTAATTTGCATAATTTATTATGCTTCTACTAAGGACCTCTACTGAGGCCCCTGTCTCAGATCACTGCCAGTTAAGTCAATTTGGCTTCCAAAATTGCACATCCAAATGTGTCATATATTAATGGCAGAATCTGGCTTTTCCTGGCTCAGAATTTTATATGTATGCGAAATATACAAAGTTCTGTTTGAAGCCCACTGTTAGAAAGACATAATCCATGGGGATGTGCATTCTGATCAGCTGCAGTAATCTCGCCATAGTTTGCTGGCATGTCACTTTCTGGACTATTGTGTGCAAGGAAGCTGTGTAACGTGACAGCTCTGTCATGAATGCAACTACTCCCATTGGGCAAAATGTTGTCACTGAAAAACTTTCTTTCCTTTGAGAGTCACATTCAGAGTCACATACAGTTTATTACATTACCAAACCCATGATGTTTATGGGGGAGTTATTGTGAAAGTGGCATCTTTTCCTCTTGGCTCTTACCCTGGCTTATTAAAACTCTTTTCACTGGGCTTAGGAACACTTTACACATGGAGGTTGTTCTCACGACCAGGTGGGTGGCAGCAGAAGCCTGCCTTCCCCGCAGACAATATCTGAGGGCTGTCTGGGCGCCATCACGTGCCCAGACAACCCACCACTGCCCCAGGGAGCGCAGAGGTGCAGGGGCTGGGAGACGTCGTCCCAGCCCCTGGAAATCCCACAGTGCACCATGCGGGTGCGCGGTGCATTTTGAGGATCCCCCCCAGTGACAGGCAGGTGCCACCAGTGCTTCAGTGATCAGGGAACTGGGGTTAAGGGAGTGCTCGCTACTTCACAGGGTTGTTGTGAGGATAAACCTAAGTATGTAGTACACCACTCTGGGACCCTGGGACCCTTGGAGGAAGAGTGGGATATAAAATGTACATAAAAATGTACATAAATTTACTTGGGGACCACAGTTTTCAACGGGGGGAAAGTATGGCAGGCTGTGGATAGAGCCTTCAGATGCACCTTCCCGTTCTCTTCTGGAGGCCATAGCTCAGTGGTAGAGCTTCTGTTTTGCATGAGCCTTGGTGGGCTTGCTGCTGAGGTGCCGCTGGGAGCCACATGCCTCCCGGTGGTTCTTATGGGCAGCCAAGCCAGGTCTTGGCTGCTCGTGAGAATAGCCTCTATATGTGTTTTGAAGATTACCTGAAATGTCTTAAATGTACACTAAAGTGTGAATGCAAGAAACCTGTCTTTGCAAACACATGGCTCAAACATGCACCCTCAGCAGGAAGCTGGGATGGGTTGCAGGTCCATGTGGAATGTGCACTCCTGGGTCTGCTGCCACAAAATGTATGAAGGGGTTCTTAATGGCCACTTGAAGGTCAGGCTCACAGGGAATAGATATAATAAGAATGGGGAGCGAAGGGGCCTGGGCTCTAACCCTGCTAAACTTTGGTGGTTGCTCTCCACTTGGGAATTGATTTCCCCTCTAATTATGTTGTGCTGAGAGCATCTTTATGGTGTCTAATGACAGCCTGATATCATTTAGGTCAATTCTAAAATATTGCCAAGTCTTATTGCTTACCCATCATGCTTTCAGGATGGGAGCTTGCAGTGTCCGACCTGCAAAACCATTTATGGAGTGAAGACTGGTACACAGCCTCCAGGGAAGATGGAGTACCATCTTATTCCCCATTCGTTGCCTGGACACCTCGACTGCAAAACCATCCGAATTATCTATAACATCCCACCGGGGGTCCAGGTGAGAAACCAGATCCATGGGCAGAGATCTTAGGCGGGGACCACAGTTTTCAACGGGGGGAAAGTATGGCAGGCTGTGGATAGAGCCTTCAGATGCACCTTCCCGTTCTCTTCTGGAGGCCATAGCTCAGTGGTAGAGCTTCTGTTTTGCATGAGGAAGGAACCAGGATCAATCCCTGGCACTTCTCCAGTTACAGCTGAGAAGGACTCCTACCTGGTGAACTGCTGAAAGTCAGGGTAGGCAATACTGAGCTAGATGGTCCAATGGTTTGACTAGTATAAGGCAGCTTCCTACGTCTCTCCATCCGTAGACAGTAAGGTGTTCAGATATAGTTCCACCCTTTGATTCTTTAGGGAAGCCTAAAGAATATTTTAGTGCCAGGTTTTGGTCTGAAGGCACGTGAGATAGCCACAGAACCTTGCTGTAGACTCAGGCAGGCCTGAGTCTGACCATTGCCTGGATGAGAGACTGCCTTGAATTCCAGCATGAAAGAAAAGTGAGATATACATATTTTTTTTAAAGGTTCATATCTCTCTCATTCTCTATCCCTCTAGGGACCGGAACACCCAAATCCTGGGAAGAGCTTCACTGCCCGGGGTTTCCCTCGACACTGTTACCTCCCGGACAGTGAGAGGGGCAGGAAGGTAAGTGGCATCTTCTTGCCATAGTGGTTGAACAAGCTTACAAAATGGTCTCCGGTGCAAGCTCTCATGAGATAGATATTCATATCCCATGGCAGAGAAGGCCTCCGTTTTGTATCCTTTGGCCTGGATTAATCTTTTCTTGGCTCTTGCTGGACGTCTTTGAGCTTCAGTTTGCACACCTGTGTATGAGAGAGGAAGGGAACTTATTTTGAATGGCTTCTAAGGTTTATGAATGTAGAGTGTGCAGGTGGCTTTTGCCGAAGGAGCAAAGGGAAGGCTTGCATGGTAATGGCTATAGTTGTGGAGAGGCCAACTTCTGGGTCGGATTTCAGACGGAATGATGGAGGAGAACCCTAGCAGGAAGAGGGTTCTCCACACCTGCAGTTGCGAATGCAAAACATTAGTCCAGAGTGCTTGTGTCGTTTGGTCTTGCCTTCTTGGCATGATGTGTTAGATGTGACACGAGTGGTACAGAAGTTGCTCAGCTTGGTGGGTTGTAGAGGCTTCATCCTCCATCCATTTCTTGCAAAGATGCCAACTTGTGCCTCCACCCGCACCCTTTACTACGCAAGGGCATACTGCTTTGAGAATTATTCTGGTTGGAAAGCTGTATAAAAATATTGTAAATACATAAAATTCACTTACGACACTTTTATTCTTCAGAGAAGCTCAGCGCAGTTTGTGTGATTTTCCCCCTTAATCCTCACAACAGCTGTGTGTGAGGTAGGCTCTGCTAAGAGAGTGATTGGCTCATGGCAGCCAGTGAGCTTGTAGGCTGAGTAGGGATTTGAACGCAGGTCTTGCCAGTTGTTTTCCAACACTTTAGCCACCTTGCCGGTGTGGCTCTTTTATCCCTTTCTTCTGGCTTTTCCTTCTGTGCTAATTCTGGACCCAAATGCATCTCCCATTCTGACTGGAAAAGGGAAAGCGAGATTGGGCTAGATGGGGTAGGCAGCCTTGGCTCTCCAGCTGTTGTTGAACTACGGCTGCCATCATCCCCAGCCAGCAATTGATTGTGGCTTGGGGTGATGGGAGTTGTAGTTCAACATCTGGATATCCAAGGTTGCCTACCCCTGGGCTAGATGAAATTGTCCTCTACAGGTTGATTCTAACCCATGGACTACTAGTAGACCATATGCTCTTAAAGTATGGCATATGAAACAGTGAGAGGGGAAACTCTGGGTATCCGTTTGCTCCCAAATGACAGCTTCTGCACTGCTGGTTGCACGATATGACATGAAATCAAAAGTGTGGAAAGCATTACCCAGGAGGGAGAGGGAGGGAGAGCGAGAGAGAGCGCGCCAGGGTTGCATGAATCTTTAATGCTGTAGTCCCTGATATGGACTTTGTAATGACCCCACTGATCCCCCTGGTCTGTGTTGGACTAATTAATATCAGCATGAGGATGGTGGTCCCTGAGTAATACCACGCAAGTATGGAGTTAACAGGATCAGCAGAATTTTCTATTTGGAAGTGCCCCTTTTTGTTCCCTTGGCCATCTTTCAAGGCTTGTAAGGGAGACAGGACAGTGAGAAGACGCTCCTGTCTCTTGTCCTTAAGTAAGTTAGAAGCCTCCTGCCTCTTGTCCTTAATCTGCATTATAAAATGTTGCAAGGTCACTGCACAAGGAGGGAAGGTTGCCAGCATGCAAAGGTTTGCAAGGGCCAGATTGGGAGCTCCTGATCTGAATCTTAAAAACTCTTGGAGGGCAAAGAGGGCCCTCCTTTCCTGCCACTGCCCGTCTTGCTGCTCTCTCCCACTTCATCCTGCCCTCTGCTTTTTCTAAAAGCAAAGGGTTAGGAAGTTGGAGTAGCAGGAAGCGTGTTTCATTACTTTCTGCTTCTCCAACTTCCTCAGCCTTTTGAACAGGCAGCAGTTGGGATGTGGCTAGGAGGAAGGAGGAGAAAAGGCACCCCACAAGGAAAAATATGTTGGGGCAATGGGGGTTCCAGGCAGGGTGAGGTGCCTGGAGGCAGCTAATCCACCACCTCCTCCAGTCCACTGCTTGAGGCAACTGCCTCATCTCACCTCATTAACAAGACATCCTGGAGCTTTTTCAGATGGCAACTTTACTGCGACTTTTCTTTGGGAGGGTGTGTGTGTGTTCATATATCGGCCAGATTTATCCCAAAGTCAGTGCTATATTTCAGAGAGCACTTCACATGGTTATGGGTTTCCCCTCCGTATTGGAACCTAGCCCAATTTATGTCCGAGGTAAAAAAAAATACTCTTTTCCCATTGGAGTATCTGTTATGTCTCAAACGCACAGTAAAGCCTCGCGGTAAACCCACGGTAAAGGCTGCTGTCTGAAAAGCCTCCTGGAGAGCATCACTAGAAGATTGCAATCTCTTACTTTCCCCCATTTTTAAGTAGGGGAAGGAGCTGATAACCTTCTATCTGCAAGGGAGATGTGCTGGAGCAGCACTTGCTATACACTGATGAGATTTAATGAACATTGGATCTATTTAGCTTGCCTCCCCCATCCCATTAGCAGATCCTTGGAATAGCTTCAATTTAGCCCAAGATCTTTCTAAACTGGCTTGGTATTCCGAGCTCCCAGTTCCAGTGTCGCCTAAGAGCAGTTCCTGGGGGTTCCTGTGTGGCTTCAAACAAGGCCTCTTGTGTACCTTTGTTGCAAGGGGAGCTGCAATCCCGCAGCATGAGCTCATTGCTTTCTCCAGTGTTCAGAGGTGATTGCTGGTTTTGAAGCTAAAGCGGATAATTTTCCCCAAGCCCAGATAATATTGAATCAAAACATGAAATCCTCTTTCGTTAAATATTAGCTTATAGCACTGCAGAGTACCTTATTATCAATGGCATTAATGTGATGTAGAAACAGCTTGGGTGGGGGGTGGGGGTGGGGAGAAGGTTTAGAAGGAGGGGTAGGAGGGGATAGTTGGACACTGTGGGATTATCTGCTCAGGCTAGCTTTCTAATTCATTGGCAATAAAAGTCTGCGCCATGTTACAGAATGAGTCTGTGCCGCAGGTCATTTCACTCTGTGGATACTGTGAAAACCTGCTGTGGAAAGCCACAACTAGCCCCAGCTCCGCATGTTATAAGGTGCCTGCAAATCATAGTCTGATGTTTCCTTTTTTTTTTTTTTAACATGAAGTTTTCCATGTTCAGTAAGAAAAACATCTCCTCTTGTTGTGGCTCAGCTTGTCAGTGTTCTCCAGGGTGATAGTGGATAGACCCCCTTTTTTACTTATGAGGAAGAGGAAACTCAGTTTCCTTTGCCTGGAATAATTCTTTAAGTTGCACCCCAGGCAAGTTTTCCCCGCAGTTTTCAGGGGAAAGTAGAGTCTTAACCATGGAAGTGCTCCTTTCTGCATGCTTGAGATCAACAAGAGCTTAGCCTCTTTTTGGAAAAGAAGAAAACCTCCTGTCTGACTAAGACACTTGTGAGATGGCTGTTGGGCCCATTCCCATGTTATAGGAATGCATGTATGCCCCTGATTGTGTGGGCTTGTAATCTTACCACAACTTTGCAACTATGAGACTATGGAATCTGTACATATTGTGTGGATTCCTACATACTACCACCCAAGCATTTGCAAGTGCATCAGATGCTCATAGTATAGTAAGAGAAATTACCCATGATGTGGGCTACTGTGGTTTTGGCACATCACTCCTCTAACACAAATCCTTTGCCCTCCATTCTTCCCTCCTTTAGGTGCTGAAACTGCTGTTGATAGCCTGGGACCGGCGCCTGATCTTTGCTATTGGCACGTCCAGCACCACCGGCGAGTCGGATACAGTGATCTGGAATGAGATTCATCACAAGACAGAATTTGGGTCCAACCTGACTGGCCACGGCTACCCTGACCCCAACTACCTAGACAATGTGCTGGCTGAGTTGTCCATTCAGGGCATCACAGAGGAGAGTGTGGCTCAGGAAAAGGATTGAGAGTGTGGGAGGAGGGGGGAAGGGCCTTGCCCTGGGGGCGGAGCTATAAGTCTAGCAGTATTCCATGGATCGAGCTCCCTCCCTCTTCCACTGTGCCTGCTCTGTCCTCTCCGACTCCTGGTGCTGCCCATCCAGCAGTTTGCTTAGGGGCTTGCTCCGATGAGAAGCCACCGGCCGGCACCCATGCGGCCTACAGCACTTGGCTACTGGGAGCAAACACACCTGGAGTTTCCCCCCAGTTCATCTTGGGCATGAGGCAAAGTGTCCTAATGAAGCCTGAGGTTACATTAACCTCAGCAGCCAAAGCGGCTTTAAGTTTTAGCTCAGACACCTAGCCTTGTTCCTCCTTGGGGTATGGTGGCGTATTTGTGTGGGGAAATTAGGAACCCACTTTAAATTCTGTGGAAAACAAAGCATGCCTTGGGGGCAGGCAGCCCCGTAAGGCATCTGTGGTGGACCACTTGGGAGCTAAGAAGGCAGCTTCATTCCTGAGAAGGCACTGAGGATGAAAACCAGCCCTAGTCTCTCTCTCTCCCTCCCTCCCTCCCTCTCTGCTAGGTGCCTGGTTCCATGTTGTCGCGTCACTGCTACTTTCATGTTGTGGGCTCATTGTGAGTCGGAAATGTGCTGTTTGCTGGTCTGGTATTCCCCCCACCCCACCCCTGCCTCCAGTTATCTCACACATTCCAAGGCTGCCTCCCTAGTCCTTTTCTTCCAAATTAGCTAAAAAGCAGGCCTGCTGCTTATTGCTAGGATCTGATCCCTTCACTTTGATACATTCCAAACTAGGTCAGCTGTATGCAAGTCTCCATGATCCAAAATGGAGAAGAGCAGAGCAGAATAAATCTATTTAGTTGGTATCTGGACTGAACTCAAGCCGAGGCAGTGAACCTCTTTTTTCTCTCATATTGCTGTATCCGAAACGGACTTATTCCTGCCTCCAAACCAAGTCAGAACGGCCCTTGCTCCAGTGGCGGGCTCTGCCATACCCAGCTGGGCTTCTTGATGCAATACTGGCTTGGTTAGAGTTTAGTTCAAGTCTCTCTGTCTCTTTGCATTTGCTTAATTCCAGACCAGTACAGAGCCATGTACCTTGACCTCTCTTTCTGTTTGTGAATTGCATCCCAGGGGATTGTTTTTGTCTGTTGTGGGTTAGAATGAGTGGAGATATGGGGTTGAAGTTGAAAGAGACACTGACTGTTTTTGCCTCATACACTCCAAGGTGGGTTCTTTGAACTTTTTGTATGGGGAAGTCCCCTGGATTGAATTTATTTACCTCATGTTTTGAGGGTTTGTCGTATATATGTGTATAATATATACATATACATATATATTTGTAATGTATGAGAAGGACTTCGAAGCTAGGATGTGTAACAAAATGGTACTTAAGTTAGACCTGGAGGCTAAGCGCAATTGTTGCTGCAGATAGCCATGGTACAGAGATAAGACTAGTGGCCATTTTGTAATGGCTGCACCAAGAATACATTGGTCCATATTTCCCCCCACCCGTGGCCCCATATTTTAATTAATACCTTGACTTTTTTGAATCTTAACAACCCATGTGAAATCTCTGTGGGGCAGGCTCGGGTGAGGAAATAAAGGGATGGGATAAGGTTAGAACGAATGCACGTGAGAATAGAAAGGGGCATGTTTGTGGAGCTGACTGACTGCATGCTTGTCATGGTGGTGGTAGCAGGGTGGGTGAATGAGGAGGAGCCCGGAGGCATCACAGGGGTTGTTAATTCTTCAGCATTCATTTAAAGTTCTTACTAAAAAAATTCCGGGACTCCTGACTGGACATCCTCCCCTCTTTTGTATCAGCACAAGTCAAAAGAAGTTAACATGGGTGTTAACATGTCAATATGCTTACCTTCCACTGAAAATGTAAGTGTGCTTCAAAAATCAATCCTTTTCAGCCAGGGGTAGGCAACCTTTGGCACACAAGCTGTTCTTGAACTACAACTCCCATCACCCCCAGCCAAAGGTTGTCTACCCCTGATTTAGGCCCTTGCAGAGGAGCTAAAACCATGTCCCAGTTGCCGCTTCCCCAGTTTTGTGTGCCTCCCTGAGACCAAATTCATCTTCTGGACTTCCTTTACTTCTTAATGACCCCTTCTTAACAAGGGGTCAGGGGATATCAGCCAGTCTTAAGGACCCTGATATTCATCGTATATGTAAGCCCATAGATATTTCCATTTTCAGTAGAGCTGACTGGGTATTTCACTGTTCAGATTCACAATCACATGTATCTTCCCCTTCTGGGAACTGATCTCCTTGAGTGGTTGTCTTGTTGGAGAACAGAGTATCCCCTTAGGAACACGTTTTCCCACTCCTTTTGAACTTTTAAAGCAGCAGCCTCTTTTCCCAAATAACCATGGCGTTTCCTCAAATATGGCTTAGCCTCCAGGATAGGGGAGAGGTTTTGGAGGATGACCTTCCAGCCACTGTCAAAGGGAGCCAATCTGCCTCTTATTTTTCTTTGTTTTGGCTGCTTTATTTCCTCTTTGAACTCTCCAGCTGTTGGTAATTTTATACTTCATAGAGAATGACCAGCCTGATGTGACGCTGTCATGGGGAAGAAGATGGGGAGGATCTCTTCCCCTTCGTCTTTGTCATGTCCCAAAGCAGGTTGTGTGGGTGCTGGTAGTGGTATTGGGGGTGGGAGGGCAGGGGTGGGGTGGGGTGAGCCATGCTGTATATTGTTCGTTGGTTGTTTGTGAACGGTGCGTTTTGCCCGTCTCTAGTTTGTTGCATTGCGTGAGGATGGCACCCTTGGGGTGTAACAATAAAAGGAAATCTCCACTGCCAGTTTTGAATAATGTTTTGTGTCTTTGTGTTTTCTAAGTCTGTGCGTCTGTCTTTTGTTCATTGTTTCTGTTCCCTGAGCAGAGGTGAATGTGTACAATTTACCGATCTGGAAGAATGCCCACCTTCAAACAGCCACAAGAGGGCATTGCTTAGATCACAACAAAGTTTCCCTCTTTGGGCATGAGATCAGCTGGTAGAAAATCTGCTCACTACAGTTAAACAGTTTGGGGCAAGAAGAAATTTAGACCCAGTGACAAATTTTTAATCCCATAAAGATTCAAAATTCACATTTGTATTGGATAGGAGGAAAAGCCCTTGAAGTAACAAAGCAGGATCATCTTGCCATACCTTTCATTTGATTTGGAACCAGTCTTGGAAACTAGACTCATAGGCAGCAAGAGCTGCCGGCATTTTTCCTGATGTAGTTTTCATGCCTCTAACAGCAGTGTGACAGGTAGAAATTTAACAGGTGGAACTTTGCTAAAGGAAAAGCAGAAGGTTCCAAGTTCCTTTCCTGGCATCTCCAAGATAGGGCTGAGAGAGATTCCTTCCTGCAACCTTGTAGAAGCTGCTGCCAGTCTGTGTAGACAATACTGAGCTAGATGGACCAAGGGTCTGACTCGGTATATGGCAGCTCCCTATGTTCTTGTGTTCAACTACTGCCTGACATGCAATGATTAAATGCACAGACTGTGTTAGGAAATGTTTTGGCAACCCCAAGTTTCCTGGCAGTTGCTGGAAAATAATATGGTTCTGCATCCCATTCGTTACAGGAACCCATAATCAGGGTTATGTCTCTTCTTTGTGTTTCCTTGGCAAGCATAGAACCTGCCATCTGAGCTACAGTTTGCAGTTTACCTCAGCTTTATGGGTTTTTAAAAAGCAAGCTTTTAGCCCCTGGCTCTAAGACAGCTGAAAAATTGTTGGAAGCTATAATGGGCAGTGCCTGATGAAAGCTCAGAAACTAGGGTGGGTCTGGTCTGGTCTTCCAAGATGCAGGAATGCAATTTTCCTGTCATACACAGCAACTTGTTCCGATTTCCTAATTCTTCTAGAGATCCATCTCCCCAGTCCTTTGATTCTGTCACTTTTTTTGTTGCCAGAGAATTCCATATTGTGGGACACAGGTCATGAAAACAATGTCTAATTAGGCAGAACTATGAATCCACATATTCTGGTTTGATCAAAGAATATGGATTTCATAGGTGCATAATTCAGAAATATTTTTGTTCAGATACTCTGTCACTTAAAGCACTGAGAAGGATAAATTCTTTTCCACTTATTTGCTACTTGTGTGTAGTTCCCACTCTTTGTTTTAATGAAATCTGAGTGCCTACACCCCTATCCCTTATGTGCCTTTGGGAATCTGAGGTGGTTTTAAAATTTTATTTTAAACAGGTCCTCCACCGCTTGGAGACAAGAAGCAATAAAATGAAAATAGATGGCTGGGCATTCAAATAGGAGCAACTTGAGAAAATCAGCAAGGCTGTTCATCTGCTCCTTAAATAGTGCACTTATGCAAAAACCAATTTATTTGAGTTTATTCTCATCAAATACATGTGTTGGGTTCATGTTTACAAAAGATTGCAGTATATTTTTACATTCTGGAGTATATTTTAATGCATTGTCACATATGCAAATACCTTTGCTGGATCAAATAATTAAAAAAAAATCAAGATCTTGTAAATAACCTGCTGTGATTTACAGACAAATCAGTGGCTGATTCATTGACATTCTGGGGAAGAGTCAATTTTCCTGTCCCCACCCTTCCTCCCCCCAAAAAACGGATATAGATTCTCATAATGGGAACAGGCTGCTAACTGAGCACGGAGAAGCTATTCTCAGTAGAATAACATTTGTGCTAATGGACCAAGGGATCTTTGTCTCAGCCTTGTGCATTCAATGATGCACTTGTGTGGCAAACTCAGGGCAGCGGGAGGATTTCTCGTTGAAAGATAAAAGTCCTTTCTGCCTTCTGGCATCTTCAGACAGGGCTAAATCTTTGAGTTACTTGAATTCTCATTGAGTTTCATAGACTCCCCTTCCCATTCTCCTCTCCCCGTGTTTAAGTGTGTGCATATGGCAGTAAGAATGCTTTGTCTGCCATCTGAATTGCTCAAAGGGTTTTTCAGGAAAGCCCTCTCTTTTTCTAGGCAAACTTTCTCCTTGTGGCATGACTACATGCTACAAAAAGAGAATGAAAAACTAGGCTTCTGCCTGCCTCTGCTGTGATTACCCAGGTAATGTTTCTACAGCGCTGCTGGTGAAAGTTATCAATTCAGAAGCTGCTGCTGTGTCATATTGTCCCCCTTATATTGGGAAAAGGGGGTGGGAAGAGTGTCATTGTCAAATTGTATCCAGCGGTTTCTTAAACTAGAGCCAAAGGCAGCTTGACAGGCTATGCCACAGCAGCAAGCTTTGCAGCCTTCACACACGATTGGGCTCAATAGATGGTGGAAGCACTAAAAAAAAGCAAAAGTAAAAAGGACAGGGTTGTAGCAGTGTTTCCCCTCCTAAGGATATATCTTCTGGGGCAGGGATGGCCCAAAGTATTGTGGTGTCCAAGGCAAGGCACCAAATGCTGCTGTGTTCCTTGCCCCTGGCGGGGGCCAGTTCTCTTTCGGAGGACTACAGGACACCTCCAGCCTCAAAGGCAGGATGCCTCTGAGTATCAGTTGCAGGTGAGTAACAGCAGGAGAGAGGGCATGCCCTCAACTCCTACCTGTGGCTTCCAGCAGCATCTGGTGGGCCACTGTGTGAAGCAGGATGCTGGACTAGATGGGCCTTGGGCCTGATCCAGCAGGACTGTTCTTATGTTCTCTTTCAAAAGCAACCCTTGCAACCTCTGAAGGTGGCAGACAGGAAAGTAAGGTTGCCAGCAACCGTCTATTCTCTCATGTTTCTTGCAAGGTCTATGGCGAGTGTCAGTCCCAAAGAGTCAGATTGATCCCAAAGAACTGTTCTGATTTATTATTTATTTATTCAATTTCTATAGCGCCCTTCCAAAAATGGCTCGGGGCGGTTGACACAGAAATAATAAATAAATAAATAAATAAGATGGATCCCTGTCCCCAGAGGGCTCACAGTCTAAAGTGATGGCGGTGGATGGGCGGGGGCATTTCCCACCTGGTAATTTTCCACCCGAGGCAACCGCCTCACCTCACCTCATGAAAGGGCCGCCTCTGTGTTGGGGATGCGAGAAAGGAGTCTAAAGCTAAAGGGTTTTTTACCAGCAGTATAATACAAGAGATGGAAAGGCTGTTCTCTGGGTTTTTAGCTAGGGCAGGGATCAGCAGCTGGTGACCTATGGATACAATCTGGGCTCCTGAATGATGTTGTACACTGTTCCCAATTACTAACCCCAGAGGACAGCTCCCCACAAAGTATTGATTAGGCCATTTTGAGTGTGTATGGATCTGGGGGAAACCACTCCCCATTATTTTGCAAGCATGGTTGCTGACCAGGGCCTTTGGGCATGTCTAAACAACAGCTTACCCATGCCAAGTAGGGCACTAAAGGGATTCCTCTCTTTACCTGGTTCTCAAATGTGGGAATGCCTTCATGTAGATTATCCAGTCTGCCATATTTCAGTCAACCCTGGGGCCTGCAAGGGACCAGCATCGGCTGCCCTGCCCCTGTGCCTGAACAGGAAGTGGGCAAGAAGGAAGCAGAAATTTAGAGGGAGCTGTAACCAGTTTAAAATGTGTGTGTCCTCTCCTGAGGACCTCTCAGGCCCTGACTCACAACTGCAGGCTGATGTGCTTGCTGGATGGCTCTCTGCTGCATCCCTCATGCTGCATCCTCTGCATAGTTAACGGAGCAGGACCAAACTGCAGGTTACACGAAGCGTGGCGCTTGGCCCTGTCTATGTACTACTTTTATTTCTAAACTAGTATTTTTAAGCCCGTTATGATAACGGGCGCTAGCTTTCTATCCCGTCTTTTCTGTCTCTCTCTCTCTCTTTCTGTCTCTTTTTCCCCCCCTTGTCCCCTCTCTCTTTTTGTTTTTTGTTTTGTTGTTGTCTCTGTTTTTGTTCTTCCTTATTTTGCTTTTACTTTTTTTGGGGGGGGGGTGGATGAATAACGGCCAAAATGGCCCATGAGAAGGTGGCCGCCCCCGCCTATCGCCTTCCCGCGCACCCAGCTGCCGGAGCCCACCTTACCCGCTCCAGCCCGAAGGAGAAGAGAGGAACTCGGAAACAGAGCTATTCTCTGTGTTAAGCTGCTGCCTATACTGTCGCAATAGGTGTCCTTTGCGTCCATAGCGGCAGTTTGAGCAGTGACTTAGCACAGAGAGGAGCTCTGCTCGTGAGCTCCTCTCTTTTCCCTCGGGCTGGAGCGGGTAAGGTGGTCTTCAACAGCTGGGAGGGCGATAGGCGGGGGCGGCGACCTTCTCATGGGCCATTTTGGCCCTTAATCTTTTTGGGGGGGGAGCGGGGAAGGTGATTTTGGGCAGCTGGGAGGGCGGGTGAGCAGGCGGCGGCGGCGGCTGTGAGCGGGCGGGGGCCTTGTTGGCGGCTTTGCCGCCACCTCGCCCAGCTTCCCTGTCCCCCGTCTCGGTCTTCCCCCGCCGCCACTGCCCTCGCCTTTTTCAGGGCGGCCGCTTCTGGTTGCCTCGGCCTCCTCTCGCCGTGCCGCAGCTCATGGCTGAGGCGGCGGCTCCGCCGCCGCCTCGGCCACTTTCCCCCGCCGCCACACACCGGCTAATGGCCGCCCGTGGCTGTGGGACACTGGTGTCTGAGGTCCTGTGTCCCTTGGGCTCTTCTGGGCCTGCACTTCGCGCAGGCCCAGAACAGCCCAGGGAGGCAGGGACGCAGATCCCCAACGTTCCAAAGCCACGGCCACTCACTTAGCCTTTTATTATATAGGATGATAGCTGTAGAGGGAAGGGGTCAGGGCTGAGACTGCGATGAGCGGGGAGCTCTTACCTCTAAGCCAAAGTGCTGCTAAAACCACTCAATACCACAGTTTGTATTAGGAGGGAAGCTGCAGTTGGTTGTGGGGTCATCTGCACACAGCATTCTTCCTCTTTTACAAGGGGCATTTCTGCTGCTGTCTTACTACTGGTTTAGCTCAGATGTATGTCAGCTGTGAACACACAATGTGGACAGAGCCTAATGCAAATACTTCCTTAATAGCTTCAGATACCTCTGTGTGTGTGTGTGTGCGTACACACACCACTGTTCCATCCATCTGGAACCCTGCACATTTTCTGGCGATTGTCTTTGAAAATCAACATCCCTAACAAGGGGCATCATCTAAGCAGAAGCTTCCAGAAAGTGTGCGGAAAGAAATCTCTTTCCCTGTATGGGCATCACTGTTTGTGGTGATCTCATAACTACTACCCCCTGCCCCCACAGTTCATGGGGCGGGTCCTGAATAGACCCTGTACGTGGCAGACTCGCAATTGTGCCTCCAACCCGGGACTCACAGTGCTGACAAGCCAGGGGACCTGCAGGGAAGGGGTTTAGGCATTGTGTTGGCTGTACCAAATGAGCATATCATAAACCCTCTGCAAAAGCCACATGCAGATGTGCCCCCTTTCTAGAAAATACTATAAGCCATATAGAGAGCAGAAAGTGCACTAGGGAGCTGCTAACCCTACTCTTGCACCCACTAACTGAGAACAATTAAAAAAGAGGCAACAAGAAGAAGCCTATGGCTGTGCTGGGTTTGCAGGGTGGGAAGAAGCTTATCAAAAAGCATGTTAACACATAGCATGGTTTGCAGTATCTCCCCCACTAAACTGGTAGCCTTTCCTGCTCCTGCTGGTCCTCCACTTCAGCTGCGGAGGCCATAGCCAGCATTGTTTGAGACCAAGCTCTCCTCCTCTCCCCCCACCTTGCTGTACTCCCTTCTCTTGTACCTTCTGCGGCCATAGACAGCAAGGACAAAGAGAAAGGCCAAGCCAATGGCAACACCAATGGAGATCCCCGCGATCTCTCCAGCTGCATTGTGGTGCCCGTCAGTAGGGCTGCCTATCTTCCACAGCTGGGTCTGGGGGTCCTTGACCCAAGTCTGGCCACCATTGCTGTTCATTACTAGGACAGTATCAGTGGCAATGAAACTGATGGCAGGCTTGCGAGTGAAGGGCGGGAGTCGAGCTTGGGGTAATGAGCCTTGTGTGAAGAGTCCAGCCCGGACACAGTATTCCACTTGACATCCATCGCTAATCAGAGCCAGGTGCTGACTGAATCCATCTGGGCATCTCTTTGGATATGGGTCACTATCTGTTCCATTGTGGAATCCCACCAGTGGGTTGCCTGTCTGGCAACTGAAGAACCCTCCAAAGGGCACAGAGTACCTCTGCCCCCTTTCATCCGTGCTGACACAGAGCTTGAGTTGGTCAAAGAGCTTCAGTTCGTAGAAGGTGGGGGGACAGGACTGGGCATTAGTCAAGAGGTTGGTGCTCTTGGAACTAAAGAGCCCCCCAAAGAGAAATCCTGAGTTTGCTGGGGCTGTGCCTCTTGCTGTGCACCAGTATGTGCTAAAAAGCACTCTGGAGGGTGTGAAAACATCCTCACAAACCCACTTGCAAAAAACCCACATGAAGCAATCCTTGTGGCAATCCCAGTGGCTGTAGCCTTCCTCACGTTGCTGAGAGTTCAGCCTGAATGGGGCATAACCCACAGGGCAGGAGAAGGTTCCAGTGAGTGGGTTCCTCTGCTCCAGGTCCTGACAGAGCACGGCAGCATCAGGACCCTCAAGCTGAGCACATTCCTGGTAGGCTCCGCCAAATGTGAAGTTGGTTGCTGTCCCGTCACAGGATCCATCATCCATGTTGGCATAGAAGTTGAAGTTGGGTGAGGCTTCATTTGTGCAGCCAGGGTAGGTGTTGAAAGCATAATAGTGAGAGATGGCAGATTTCACAGTCTGATATAATTTGTTCACTGTGGGAGTGGGCAAACCTGGGAGGTTGGTTGGAGTGATGAAAAACTGCAAAGGCAAGCCTGAACGGTCAATAGCCACCAGCTGGTTGGTGATGCTCTCTTGCCAGCTTTTCAGAGTAATCCCAGGATAAAAAGGAAATCCTCCAATGCTCTCCACCCTAGAGCTGGTGCGATTGGACAGGTACTGCTTGGTGAAATTGTCTTCCAAGCCGGCTGAAGCACTGCTTTTGAAATTGACAATATTGTGGAAAGAGACTCCAGCAGCAGCTGTGATAGAACTCCGCATGGACCAGCTGTCCTTCACAAAGCTGGATTTGATCTGGTCCTCCTGGACAAGGCTGGCTCCAGCATCCACTCCAGTGACAACGTGAGTGCCATAGTTCAATACTAAGACCTCTGCCAAGTAATTAGCCATTTCAGTCTTGTTGTTCTCCAGATGGCTAGCAATTGTAAGAAGCTGCCGCTGGAAACCTTCATCTAACATTGCTGCAGGATCAAATTTTGCAGTGTAAATCAGATTTCTGACCTGAACCCTGGTGGTTACAGTCTGGTCTCTCACTTGCTGGGTTTTCGTCCTGCGGAAGTCGCTGGAGAACCGACCGTTGATGAAGGAAGAGGATAGCTCTGCATTGATTGAAACAGAGGTGACACACTGGTAATCCACCCAAGACTCAATGATCTCCGAGTTGATCTCCAAATAACTCTGTTTACGAGCAATGGTGAAAACCTCATTAGGGATTAGGTAAGCCCCGTCTTCGGTAGTTCTGCACAATGAGTAGTTTAGCTTGATCACTCTACCCATGTCCAGATTCCTCAGGTTATCCCAGCCACCTCCAGGGAGAACTTCCAGTGCAGGAAGTTTCAGAACTTGGTGGCATTCCTGGAATCCAACTGCAGATGGGTCCAGTGCCCAGCTTGTCCAAATGAGACTCAAAGAGAGAAGGACTGCTGTGAAATTACTCATGACTGGAACAGCAGTGGGGAGAAACAAGCATTGGAATGGTATAAACGTGCTTCAGGCTCAGCTGCCGTCGATCCAGTAGATGGATACTTCCCCCTTTTAAAAGAGAAACAAGACACCAAAATGTATAGCTTCACACTTCTCCTTTCTCAGATTGGAGGGATGTTAGGACAGCTTTTTAGCAAAAGGAGCCCTGGAGGTTTATGCTGACTTTGCAATAGTTGTTTATTAATTACAGGCTGAGCAGGCATTACTAGAGTACACAAACAGACAAGGAAGCAGATCTCAGAACATCATTTATTTATATTTATATTTTTATACTGCCCTTCATCCTAAGACCCCCAGGGCAGTCAACAAAAAAATTAAAACAGTCTAAAAATAAAACAAACACAGCTTTTAAAACAAACACAATTTAAAGAGAGAGCAGGGGGCAACTCATTGGCCAAAAGCTTGGATTAAAAAGGGCAATCTTCAATTTCCTCCTATAGGCTGGGAAAGAGGGAGCCATACGGATCTTAGCAGCATGCAAATCTCACCACTTCGGGGCAATCACTGAGAAGGCCCTGCCCCACATGCTTGACAAATGGGCCTCAGCACATATCAGCATGTGGAGCACAGCCCTCCTAGCCTAGCCAGGTGTGAAGATTTAGTTTGGAGCGGATGGTCCCAAAGGTACTCGGGGCCCAAGCCGTTTAGAGGAATAAATACATCTATTTCTACTGTATAACTGACATTGATCCCAAAGAAACAGCAGCATCCTGGAACCCAACACTTCTTTTATCCAGAAATTCCAAAAGAAGTTTTCCAGACAACTCCCAATGCAAGCTGTTCATTTCCTCTTTCCTTCATCCCATCCCAGGGTTTGGGTGCACTACAAACTCTCCACAGTCTTGGCACAAATGGAGTTTTATATCCTCGTTCCTGTTTAGAAAGGAAAGCTTTATTATGGCTTGACAGATGGAGGGACTGAGGCCCGAAAGGAAGTCTGTGATCAGCAGGAAAATGAACATAGCTCAGGTCATCAGATGCTTGGTTCATGGCCCCCTCCATTACACCAGCACCCATCTAATCTTCTTCCTCTTGAATGTGCACCGGCAGCAAAATAGAAGCTTGTTTGGAATAAGAGAAAATAGTCATGTGCTTTGAGTGAGGTTAAGAGAGAACTCTGTACACCAGGGAAGCACTAATAAAATGACAGGGAAAGCAATGAACTGGAACACGCTCAGAGGGCTGCCAACTTGGATGTCAAGAGGGTTTCTCTGTGCAAGGAGAAGACTGGCAAGTGCAGCTTTTCCTGTCATCCTGCTGCAGTGAACCTGCTCCTACCACAAAGAAAGTAAAAGGTACAGGAGCACCTTTCCAAAACTAGACTCCCAGGAGACATGAAGCAGTAGCTTAACTGATGCTGTTTTTCAATGACTGGTGCAGAAATGCCTAAACAGCTAAAATGTACATATTTGGAGGGGGGGCATGGCTAGGGGTGAGGGGGCTCGAGTTTACCCCTCTCTCTGGTGGTTGGCCCCTCAGAGGGAGGAAGAGAATGAAGAAAATGGGGAGGGGTGAGCCAAGCAGCTCTCAGGAGCTGGGCAGAGGGGTGGTCCAGGTTGTTTGAGCCCATCTGCTCAACTATAGCTACACCCTTGACTTGGTTGCTCTTAGTCCCACTAGAGTTACTGCTATTGAGGCTACTTTTCTGGATAGGATTTCACTGAACACAAAGGAATCTTATAGGGTCAGTCAGCAGGTGGATAGGTAGGTTCCCTTCAGGAAGATTAGTGGTCTGTCTGTTCAGGTAGCTACTCCTGTGCTATGCTTCTACTCCGATAGGATGGGTCAGTACAGTACCCAAAGGGAGTACCTGCATCTTTTAATGACTGCACCATACCAAGGAGAAACCAGGCAGGTGCAGCTTCTCCAGCCATTGTGCCATCACTGGGGGAAAGCCTCACCTGTTGACTCGCTTCTCCTTACCACACAACTGTCCAATACACAGCTATTCAAGGCCAGGGCTGACAGGCCCCGAGCCTGCTTCAAGCAACGGTCACAGTTGTCCAACCCAGTGCTAAACACTGTGAGGGGGAAGTAGATGAGGCAAGCAAGCGGGCAAAGATTCCTCACATGACGGCTCCCGGTTCAGCTGAGTTCCCCCCTCCACCACCACAGGGTCATCTAACACAATTACCTTGGGAGGGAGAAACAGCAGGAGCAGGCAGGTGCCACTTCAGCTGGACAGTTATTCTTGTACAAAGGTGGAAGTGAATATGTTGTCAGCAGAAATGAAATTGCAAGTGTTTTGGTCTGTCCTGGTGAGTCACAGATCACAGCAGAAATATGCATACATAGGGGAGTACATGAGTGGAAGAAAGAACGGAATGGGTGGGCAAGTCTTGCTACGTGAATGCTTTTTATGTCTTCATTGTAGCCTTAATTAATGAGATGGTATAGAATGGAGTAGCCACATAACTCCTTACCAAAATAAAAGTTTTAGTGCTTTCACCATTAAACATTCACACCACCATATTAATGTTGTGCCATAAATAAAGAGGTGTGTTATTGTTCATTCTGTGTCATTTCTTCTTTTTGCATCTTAATTCCTCTTTTTGAAACAGATTCAGCAGAGAGAGACTGTAAAAGAAAATTCTGCTTGTATAATTAATCTTCACAGATGGTAACAAAAAGCTTCATAACCACTGGCATGTATTGGTTGAACAGCACAGACAGATGATGCAAAATCCAGGTCTAGCTGAAGGGTTGGGCACTTGTTCAGCTGAAAGAATGTGTCCTCTTGAGACTTGTAATGGTGCTAAACTGCGCTTTCTCTTTTAACATTACTGGTGGCATCCAAATGTGTGCTACTATGTACAGCAACGATCAAGTTTTTAATGTGTGTACAAGGAGCCACTCAACTGAAGTTGCTGCTTTGCAAGTTGTAGTTCTACCTGTGTTTCTGTCAGGTCCTTCTAGAACAGTGGTGATGGCTTACCTGTGCTGCTGAATAAAACATGCTTTGCTGTCTCTTCCTGTGTCCACAGTATAACGAATTAGGTAAGAGCATAAGCAGAGACTCGCTGGGCTGCATGTTCTGGCATCCTGGTCCACCAGATGCCTCTGGGAAGCCCACAAGCAGGAGCGAACCTCTCCTCTTGTTGCTCCCCTGCAACTGAGCTCAGAGATAGCCTATAGTCATCACGACTAGCAGGCAATGATAAACCTGTCCTCCATGAATTTGTCTAAACACCCTTTAAAGCCATCCAAGCTGGTGGCCATTACCACATTCCGAGACAGGAATCCCATAGATGAGTTTTGTGCCATGTCAAAAAGTACTTTCTTTTGTTGGCCTTAAATTTCTTGGCAATCAGTTTTATGGGAAGTTCTCTGGTTCTAGTGTTGTGAGCAAGGGAGAAGACTTCCCTTTTCACTCTCTCCACATCATGCGTAATTTTATAAACATGTCTCCTCTTAGTAATCTTTTTTCTAAATTAAAAAGCCCCCAAATTAACGTTGTAAACTTACATCATAAGAAAGGTGCTCTAGACTCCTGATCACTTTGGTTGCCCTCTTCTACACTTACCCCTTTGGGGGATATTGTGGCCATAATTGCATACAGTACTCTGGATGTGGCCGCATCATAGATTTGGACCAGTCACACCAAATGAGCTGCTTTATCAAAGAACAATGTCACTGATCCAGAGGACATTGTTAATAAGAACATATTGAGGCTCTTCTTACAACCAGCGAAAATCGGGCTAGGAGAGCCTAGCCCAATTTTCGCTGGTCATGTAAACCACCGGGTTCGCAGGCGAGCCCAGTGGTTTACAAGTGGGTAACCTGCTGAGCTGCCCCTGCCCTTAAACTGGGCTTGCGGAGCGAGTGCCGGTTTTTAAAATCGTAGGTTGCTGCAGCGCAACTCCACGCCGCAGTAACTCACAAGTAGACCCCCGACCGGGAGGCTAAAAAGCAGCCTCTTGGCTCGGGGGTCTCTCCAGCATGCCCTGCTGGAACTTCCGGGGGCCACGTGGTCCCTGAGCTCCCAAGCCCCTGCCGGCTCCGTGACAGAGCTGGCAGTCGTGTGAGCGGCCGCTGCGGCCACCCAGGGAGGGCTTACTGATCGTCTGCAGGGAGAGTGGACTTAGCCCGCTCTCCCCGCAAACCTGATTTGGCTCTTCTCACTTGATCGTGAGAAGATCCTTATTGTGTGTAACCTGATAACATACATATAGGAAACAAAATCACCAGATAGCAGATTATGCATTTCCTTCCACATCACAAGACATAAGAAGGTTGTCACCTAATTAAAGAAAGCTGAAGTAACAAATGCATTTTAATTATCACTTGGGAATCTTCTCCCACTTCAGCTAATGCACATTTTCAGTTCTTTCTTCTCATTTCCCTAGGAAGCCAGAATTATTTATCAGCGACATCAGTGTGGTTGTCCACACTAACTAGGTCAGAAAAACAGATTCTACACAGAATTATTAATTATACTCATCTAATGGTCCAAGTTGCATGCAGCTCAGCTCCCATCACAAATACTTATCATTTGCCAGATTCAGGGGCGGATTAAGCCTTTTGCTGCCTGTAAGTGGTAAAGAATTTGCTGCCCCCACTGCTGCAGTGAGGGTAGGGGTGGTGAAATGTGATTTGTGTGTGTTTCTGTGAGTGTGTGAGAGAAAGAATTAATCAGACCACCCAGAAAAATCACTACATCTACCCCCACACACTGACACACATATGAACACTCCATGCTAGATTTACAAATCCCACACCTCCTTAAATGATCTAAGAAGGTGAGAGACCCTTCCTCATAATGCCATTGTCCTTCTGAAAACAGACCAGAACTTGCTTTATGTTTTTTGAATTTCTAGCCATTCTCTCTTTTATCACTATCCCCCTTAGCCTCATGACCATTAATACCTAACCTTTAAGTGGACCACAACCCAGAATTAAAGACACTAGATGGTTCCCTGTATCCTGTTTGAGTCCCCCGTAAAGCTCAACTTATTTGCTCAACACAAAAAATACATTTCAGTTTTCACATTTCACATTCAAAAGGAACATGGAATGTAGCATACACTAAGGTTGTCCACACGACCACAATCCATGGGGCTAGGGAGGGCTGGGTTGAAGGCAAGATTATACCTACCTTCCCCCACATGAGCAAGGGCTCACCTGTGCTCCATTGCACCACACGCCCACACAATCAGTGCAGCAGAGATGTCTTCAACAGGGATCTGGAGGAGGAAATCCTCCAGTATCCCACAACACATTGCACAGGCAGCAAAGAGGCTGCCCACATCAAAGCAGCAGCTCCCAGCTTCCTTTCCACTCAATGGTTGGAAGAGAACCAGGCTGCCAGGAGCTGCTCCTGCTAATAACCCTGATCATGCACATGATCGGGGCTGTGACATACTGTAAGATGGAGCTTCCCCCCTTACCTTGGTTAACACCTGGGTAAAAATATAAGGTAGTCCTGATCTGGAGCAGCAGGGTAGGAGCAGGTCCCATGGCTCCACATGATCCTCTCTACCCTGGTTTCTCCACTCCTACCCTGCTTTGGCTAATAGTGAGAATGTTTCTGTACTTCTTCAGCATATCTTGCAGTCCTAAATGTATCTCAGATAAGATTCCAAAGTCTGTTATCTCTTGCAGGTGGATGAATGCTCTGGGAGCAAGCATACACAGGGTCAGGCTGCATACAGTTCTCTGCTTTTCCTAAACAGTAAGCTTCTTGATTAGCTTCACTGTCTTGTCCAGATATTAAAACATATTAAACTCAATGGAAATAGAAGAGGCAGTACAGGACCACAAAACACCAAGTGTGAAGAAAGCATAATCCTTTATTGCTTGCACAAGGAGGTGGTTCCTCTTCACTCCACTATCCAGTCTTCTCCCCAACTGCTTTTAGTATAAGAGGGCCTTGAGAGATGGGTCGGCTTGTTTCATTCATGGTTGATGGGCATGATTCCTGGAGCATCTATAGTTTCCTTCTTTAGCAGCCCAGGTGAGATCTTGGGTCCTTGCAGGCATCGGTGAACTTCCCTTTGTAGCGCCAGACCAGATTCTTAGCCTTAGCTTCTCAGTTGTACCATTCCAGGGCCCGCTGTAACATCATAGGAGCATAGGAAGCTACCTTATACCAAGGTAGACCCTTGGTGCATCTAGCTGTGACTGGCAGTGGCTCTCCAAGGTTCCAAGCAGCAGCCCTGCCTAGAGATGCCAACCTGGGACCTTCTGCAAGCAAAGCAGATGTTCCGCCACTGAGCTATGGCCCCATCGCCCACTAGTCTGCCTTATCAGCTGTTACCAAGACTCTCTCTCCTGCTTTGATTTCCACCTCCAGACTGGCACTTTTTCCTAACCTGGTCTGTGCAGCACTCTTGGCAGTGAGATTCTGGTCATTTGGGGATTCTTCCTGGCTCCTGGACTTTTGCCTGGTCCCCAGGCTCCCGCTCCCACCTTTCTGCCTACCTCGGAGGAGAGAAGCCCCTCGATAACAACTGAGCTACAAGGGTTTTACCATACCTCATCAGAAGGACCGAGGTAGTAGCTAGCCCCTGCTCTCAAACTTCCCATTCCCTTTCCTCTTACTTCTTCTAAAATCCAAAGCCTGTTTCTCTCATCAGCCTTGAATGAACTTAATTTGGAAACTCAAGCCAAATTGCCTCCTTGTGAGCTGTAACATAGTCTTTTAATCTCTTAGTCTTGTTAGCCAACTGTTGTTGCTCATTAACCATTATTTTCTCTTCCTGTACCCCCCAAAGCCCACAAATAAACCTTACTTTAAAAACAAACAAACCCCTCTCTGTTATTTCTACAACCAACGCTTTGAACAAATCTATTCTGAAGGTGGGCTGCTCCATTCAAGCTCTCTAATCCGCCCCCCCAAGCCTAGAACATAGCACAAGGTATTTTGCCAATTCCTTGGGAGAAGTACCATTAACACAGCTGGAAAGCGAAGGGTGGGTCTGGTTGGTCCCCCACCCTCTGCTGCTGTGGCTACTTCATCAAGGCTTGCTCCTCCTCATAAAAGTATGCCTGTACTTCCCACTGGTCCAGCCAAGGCCTGCGGATGGCACATCAGTAGATCCCTGTAGGATTCTCCCCTTCCAGATGGGGTGACTGCAACCTGACCACACAGGGATTCCAGATCTGTTGCACACAGAAAGGGGGCAACAAGCAACTCACAGGATGTATACCTGATCTGAGCAAAAGCTGTATAGAAAAAGGAAGATCAGGAACACAATATGCAAACATATATTTTATTTATTAACTAGAAATTAATGTTCAAAGTATTGAAATATATATGCCTTATTAAATAAAAATTCACTAAATAGTCATCCAAAACAAACACGTTGAATACAGAGTTCAATAATCTCTAATTCACAAATACACAATGTATAATTTCTGGTTTAGATAAAGAGGTTGTTCACACAACCCAATCGGCTGGAGAGGGCTGTGGGGAAGGCCCCCACACAATCTGAGCCCCATACGATCCTCCCCCGCCCCCCGATGCAATCCAAATCTGCAGAGGGCTCCACTGCTTGCTTGTCCAGATAAATGAACGGTGGCAACCAGCCCAGTGAGCAGGAGGGATGGGAAAGGCAGCCGTACTGCCAGATATCCCACAATGCACTGTGCAAGCAGTAGGATAGCTTCCGGCTTCCAGGACACTCCTTTCCTTGGCCTCTATGGTAGGTATAGCTACCAGAAGCCTGAAAGGCACTGCTGGCAGCCTGCACATCCACATGACCGGGCAGTGAGGTAGGAGGTGCACTAACATCCTTCTACCTCACTTTTAGCCCCAGTTTCAAACAGGCTGCACAGGGGCAGAGTGCCGGGATCAGGAGCAATCCCGGCACTTCTCATGATGAGCCCTAACCGGGCTAGCACTGTCTTATCCAGGTAGGGCTGGTCATGAGAATGACCTCAAAGTCTTAGAAGTTCCAAAATGTAGCCACCCTCTCAGGTTATCCTGTTACTCTTGTAGACCCTTTGTTCTTTTAAAGTTTGCAGGATGATCCAAACATGTTTTGACCCATGGTCTTCATCAATCGCTTCCTTGTACTAGATAGTCATTGATACAAGGATTATGAAAAGGATCCATTCTTCCCTCTTCTAGAGAGAATGAAATTCTTTCTGTTTATTAACTGTGAGCTTCTTACTACCACCACCTCAAGTAGGAACTGCAGCTACTGATAGATGAATAGCCCATCAGTCTATGAGGGAAGAGAGGAAGGCAGGGAGCTGAAACCCACAGGTTTGAATATGAAAGCCTCCTGTGTGCATGGAACAGAGTGGTGGGGGCAGGGGGGAATGGGCGGGGGGGAGGCAGTCCTTGTGCAAGGCAAAGTGACTCTGATGATCATTTATCACACTTCCTCACGCAATAAACCTCTCTCTGTCTGGAAAGCTTCCATGTTTGCCCATGCAGAAAAACTGCTCTTTGCACGCAAGCTTTCTACAGTTCAGGGTGATCTACATTAAAAATTAATATTGGTTTTTATTCCAGTTTAACTGTCATGGCTTCCCCAAAAGGGACCCTAAAAACTGCCATCTGCTGAGGATCCTGAGAACTCTCTCAGATCCCTAGCCCCTCACGGAATTACTGCTCCTTGGGCAGAAAGAAGGACTGTTAAAATCTCTAGTGCAGCTATATCCTATGGCTCTGATAGCTACATGAAAATACACAGTTGCTTCCCATTCTAGAGCCAACACTACTTTACAGGCATAAATGCTTCATTCCTAAACTGAGAAATGCTGTGAGAAGAATGGACTATGAATATGACAAATATTTATATACCGCTTTCCAGCAAAAGTTCCCAAAGTGGTTTACGCAGATACAAATACATAAAGTGGCCTCCTGTCCCCAAAGGGCCCACAATCTAAAAATGAAACATAAGATAGACACCAGCAGCAACAGCCACTGGAGGAGGGATGCTGTGCTGGGGATGGAAAGGAATTGAATCCTAGGTGTGTGAGGACCAGTGCTGAATTCAGGCACGAGCTAAGTAAGCTACAGCTTAAAGTAAAGTTGTGCTGTTGAGTTGGTGTTGACTCCTGGCGACCACAGAGCCCTGTGGTTGTCTTTGGTAGAATACAGGAGGAGTTTACCACTGCCATCTCCCCCGCAGTATGAGATGATGCTTTTCAGCACCTTCCTATAGTGCTGCTGCCTGATATAGGAGTTTGGGAAACACACCAGCGGGGATTCAAACTAACGCTCTCTAGGTAGGTTTCTTCCCCACTGCACGATTAGGTGGCCTAAGCTACAGCTTAGGGCCTTACATTATGAGGGGCCTCTGAAAACAAAAAACAAAAACACCAAACCACATTTCAAGTTTTATATAATGTATTTTCATTTAAAGATATTTGTAAAAGTTAATATACAATAAGACTCCATAAAGATCACATTAAAATATTAAAATCAATTAAGAAGAATAAAAACATCAAAAAGCAACAGCCATTAAAAAAGACGAAGAGGCTATTCTCACGATTAGCCAAAAGCGGGCTAAGAGAGCTGCAATGGGAGCCGTGTGGCTCTCGGCAGCAAGCCTCCCAAAGTACCCCTCCCCTTAGATGAGGGTAACAGAGCGAGTGCTCCGTTAACCTCATCTTTTTGATCATGTGTCGCCACGGCACACAGCAACACACGAGTAGACCCCCAACCAGGAGGGGGGTCTCTCCAGGCTGCCCCGCACACTCACGCAGGGCATCCTGGAACTTCTAGGGGCCGCATAGGCCCCGATCCTGTGACAGAGCCGGCAGTTGTGTGGGTGGCCGATCCGGCTGCCCAGGGCTCGACATTTGATCATCTGTGGAGAGAGAGGGCTAAGCCTGCTCTCCCTGCAAACCCCCCTTACGGCTCTTCACACTGATCGTGTGAAGAGCCTCAAAGACAGAGCAGCAGGAGAGCAGAGAAACTGGCAAACCCTAAGGAGTAAAAAGCCTGAACACATTTTTAAAAAGATTTTAATTGCTTTTTAAAGGCAGCCATAGAGCCGACATCCACTGGGACAGCATTCTAGAACCTGAGGGCAACAACAGAACAGGCTCTGTGTCCAACCAGTATGACAACTGAGTCTCCCACAGTGTTGATATGTGGAGCAAAACCCGCTCTGACAACTTTGTTGGATGGGCAGAAATCCTTGGGAGCAGCAATCCTTCATATATCCAGGGCCCACACTGTTTAGGGCTTTAAAAGTCAAAACCAGCACCTTGAATTAGATCTGGAAACAAATTGGCAGCCATCTTTCAAAATAAGTGTAATATGCGCCAAGTGAGCAACTCCAGAAAGAATGCAGAAACAGTTTTGGCATCAACTGAAGTTTTTGAATACTCTTCAAGGGCAGCCTCACACAGAGCACATTGCAGTAATCTAACTATGACATGACTAAGACATGGATAACCATTAAATTGCTAGACTATTAGTTTTTCCTTGCATCTTTGCCACACAAAAATAAATCTTTTTTATTTCTGTTTTCATTGTCCTTTTTGTTAGAATACATATTTTTGTTTCAGTTTTGACATTTGTCACTCACTTGCCTGTGGCCACAGTTTCAAACTGCCTTCCTTCTTCTTCTCCTGTTCAAAGTCTATTGAAGTGTCCTCAGAAGTGCTGGGGAGACAGTTAATTGTCACTCTGTTCCTCTACCAGCCATCAGGGTCACACCACTCTTCAGAGGTCTCCAGGGGCCAAGACTCTCATCTCTCCTGACCTCCTCATCCCTGGCCATCCAAACCTTAAATAAAGCCCTGCAATCAGGGCAATCCCAATCACCTCTCCTGACCCCATCCTCTCCAGTTGCCTCCCTCCTCCAGCTGTTGCCCATCTCACCAGCTGTTGATGCCCTGCCTTCTCCTCTTCTCCTCTTCGCCACCAGGGGGCAACTTGCTGGGCCATGCTGGCTGGCCATTCACGGTCTGTTGGTCCCCAGGTCTCCTGACTCTCCCTGGCAACTGGAGAAGCTCCTGGCCAGCTTTGACTGTACCTGGGAGCGGTGCAGCCCCTTCCTTTTCAGACCCGTGACTGGGTGATTAACTGGCCAGCGGAAAGCCCCAACAGCAAAGCTTAGGGCCTCAGCGTGTCAGAATCTGTACCTGATGAGGACTGGCTGTGGCAACTTTGTGGAGGAGAGCAGAATTCCACACATGTTCAAAGGTGCTCCCTTTGGACTGTTTCCCTGTTGCTCCGCTGTGCAGCTTTTGCTCTGGGTTTCCTTTAGATACACCTGTCCTCGAATGGTTGCCGCTGTCTCTGAAGATACTCCCACTTAACAGGAAGTAGAGCACACACTTTGCTGTGCTGACTCCAGGTTTAAGGAGGCCCTCAACAAACTGCCGTCCAAGGGACTTCCTACCACTGGATAGGCCCCAGGAGACGAGTCACTCCACCACCATCACGCAAAGGCCTTGGACACAGAGGTGGCCCCAGGGGGATCAGCAGTGGCCCCTCAGTAGTTGCCCAATTATACCAAGCCCTGATGCTGCTGGCCCTGATGCTCTAGAAAGACACCTCTCTGAAACCCCAGAAAGTCACTGCCAGTCAAATGATACTGACCTAGATGGACCAAGGTTCTGACTCAGAAAAAGGCAGCTTCATACAGTCCCTTCAGCTTGGATGCATACGATGCCCATGTGTGGTTTGGCTTCCTGGTGTGTTTCCAGAGCAAATGCGTGATGTTGATGCCTGTAAATGCCCCTGATTCATTCCACATGGGTAGAAGCAAAGCCTTTACACATGTTCATAGCAGACTAGGGGCAACTGTGGAGGCTGCTGCAACCATGCTGGGAAAGGGAGAAAAGAATGGGGGTGGGGGTGGCTCTGCTTAGCCACATGATTACGCATACTAGAAAGAGATTCAAGTGTTTCTGTGGCCAGGCCAGGCCTCTGAACAAGATGAGCTGATTGGGGTTGGGGGTGGGGTGTAGCAATCACACGGCTGTAAAACATGAATGGGCCCTCTGTTACAGGTTCTTGGGTTCCAGGGCTGTTTGGAAACAATGTCTGGAGCTGTTGCATCCAATCTCACATCAAGCCTTCCTTGATGACCATGACTGGGTAAAACAAAAGCAAAACAGGGAGGGGGGGGACCGATGAGATCCACTGTGTGTCATGCTCCAAACAGGTGACATCCTTCCTCAGTGGGGCTGCTTTAGCATACCTCCCCCACCGACATTTGGACACAGCCTCAGCTGTGACATGACACATGTTATTTCCCTCCGCTACAGGAAACAGGTGTTCCCATTGCGAAGAGAAACAGTTAATGGCTTTAAATGCTGTTGAAAGAAGTGGGGGCTGGTGTGCCTGACCATAAAAGAGGAGTCCGAATGAGGATATGGCTAGGGATCGATTGTGCTGCCTTGCCATGGACTTCCAGGTATTGTGTATTGTCCCGGCATCATTCAGGTGGTTGTGCTCTCTGGACGGCTGCCCCATGCCTTTCTCCTCCACATGGTGACAAGCAGCCAGCCCCCGCTCCTCCACCCACACCTCTTGCTAGGCGGATGCTTGCCCAAAGTTGCTCTGTGCTTTTGTTAAAAATAGGCATTTCTGCGGTATAGATGAGGCTGTTGTGTGTGGTACGCTCCACAGTGCTGGTTTAGCTTCAGGGATGAGTGACTCTGGCTGAAATCCCTGTGCACCTGTGGAGCTTATTGGTGTGCAGGGCTGGCCTTAGGAGTCACCAAGGGCACCTAACTGAAGGGGTCACCAAGCGGAGCATAGTGGCTTGCTGCTTCTTGCGTGTACTGTCTGCCATGAGCTAGAGGTGGTGGTGGGGGACATGGATAAACCCACCGGGTGTGTGCGTTGAAGGAATTCCTTGCCCGGGGCACTGCTTATCCTAGGGTTGACTCTGCTAGGCTGGCTTTGGTCAGTTCAGGGTTCCTTAGCTGCAGCCTGCCTTTCACATTGTTTGGTTTCAGTTCAGTTGTGACCAGAGTTGTTCTGGTTTGACTGCAGTTCCAGCCAATAAAGTTCCACTAAACAGCTTGCCATGCTTGGTTCCATTGATTTAAAAATAATTTTAAAACATCCATATTTACATTACTGATTGGTAAAGTGGGGTGCAACAAAGCCAATTAAAGGCTTCTGCTCTTGGACTCCTTCCCGCAGGAGCCAAATCACAGACTCTGCCCTGCCTGCTCTTGAAGATGGCAGAGTACATAAGCTGGACAAACCCAAGATGCGTGCTGGTTGGTTGATGTCCTCCTGGATCATCATCCAGGTAGAATGATGAACAGTAAGTGAACATTTAATCACATTTTTATTCTGAACATATAACTCCACACACAGAGAACTTAAAACGTTCTGTTGGGTTTTTGGGTCTTGCTCCCATTTGACTGCACTTGACACTTTCAACCCTGAATAGCTCAGGGTTTGTTTTGTTTCAGGGAAATGAGTGCTTTGGCCTGGCTTTTGGTTCAGGTTCAAACCTGGGTTGACTCCTTCAGGGCTGTCTGAAGGGTGGCTGGGGGGAAGCAGTTGCCCAAGGGTCTGCCCGGCAGTGCAGCAAAGAGACCCTTTTAGTTCCAGCAGAGTCAAACAATATTGATTCATCATGGGAGCTCCCCGGTCACAAACGATCCCCCTCTCCCTGTACTGAGCCCTGCAGCACAAGCTAGAGACAGGCAGCCCCAGACTCCCTCACCAGAAAGCCCCCTGTGAGACTGGAAAGCACGTCCACACAAACACGAATTGGCCCATTCCTACACACACTGCGTATCTGTGTGCTGTATTGCAAACTGCTCTGTATGGTCCCCAGATGCTTTGGGATGACTTTTCATTGGTCCCAAAGGGCTGCAGTGGGCACAAAAGCCCCAACATACGTATGGAAGACCACCCATGGCCCTTTGCCAGGTGGTGGTGGTGGTGGGGTGGGGTTAAGCTAGGAAGGAGCACAACTCTATGCATAGGTACTCAGAAGTAGGGCCCACTGTGTTCAGTGGGCCTTATTCGCAGGTACGTATGTGAAAGATTGTAGCCTGGTGCTTTTTGTAAAGAACGTTTAAAAAGAAAAATGTAAAGAGAGAAGGGTTTTTGTGGCTGGAGAACGTAATATGGCAAGAAAGGTTCAAGCCAACCCTACCCGCCCAAGAAACACAGGAACTGCCAAACTGGGTTAATGTTGTCCATTCCTGTGGTTCATCCCCAGTCTTTGGTCACTAGAGGTACATTGCCTCTGAACATGCAGGTTCATTTACTTAACAGTAGCCAATAGTAATTGAGAATCTTTATGCATTTATCTATAAGAAATTTGACTCTTGCCTTATATTCAGGGAGGCATGGACAGTCAGTACTGAATTAACGGAGAGCCAGAGTGGGAGGGGCAGAAAATTTTGCCCCTCCTCAAATTCTGCCGCCGCTCTCTGTGGGCAGTGACAGCTGTAGCAAGGGTAGAGTGGGCGAGGAGAAAGTCCCCCCACACACACTTTTTACCTTTTTTGTTTAAGGTAAAAGGGCACCTATGGGTGGCAAAAAGCTTAATCCACCCCTGTGGACAGTTAGTGTCTTGATTGGGGATACAGGGGCGTAGCTAGGGGAGAGGGGGCCCATGTTCTCCCCTCTCCCCAGCGGCCCCTTGGAGTGAAGGAGATAATTACGAAAATAGGGAGGGGTGGAGCTGGGGGCCCCTCACGAGGTGGGCCCCCTGGGTTCTTTGTACCTATCTGCTGAATTATAGCAACACCTCTGTTGAGATGTAAACCTCAGCCTACCTACTCAACCTACCTACTTAACCTACTCATCCTCAACCTACCTATTCAACCTTTAGTAAACCTACTAAAACAAATATGAGAACACCACTAATCCAAATTGTTCTTTGTTACAGCAGCACTTCCAGAGACTGCAGGGCAGGCATGCAAGTATACTTTCAAAGAGCTTGCATGATGCTGCACAACAGCGCCATCTGGCATCACTTTTATGACAAGTTTCCGGTGCAGCCTGAAGGGAGGAGGCTGTAATTTAACAGCATGAACTGCAAACTATCCAGCTGTAGCTATTTAACAGATATGATATCTGCTTTTTTGGTCTGTGTGCAAGTTACTGCTATACCACATCCTGGAATTTATCAGTCTAACCAGTACTGGCCAGCACACAGACATTATGCTTGACCAAGACTACTGGATTTTGAAATTCTGGATATTTTCGTGATTGGGGGTAGTAAGTGATGTGTGTTGTGAACATAAAAATGTAAACATTTATAATATCTCTGCGTGAAATATGCATTCTAATGTGTGTGGAAATGGTGACCGACATACCACACAACAGTACATCAGCCCAGTAACATTACATGCATACCAGTTGCGCAACTGAGCAAACACAAAAATTGTGCAAATGATATTACACAAGAGTAAACCCACTGGAAATGGAAAGTGCTTGGTATACAAGGGGCCCACCCATTCAGATTACACATGTCTGTCTGCACTTATGACTTCTTGTGTTCCCACTTTGAATGATGTTGCTGAAATGGGAGGAAATCGTTCTTTTTGATACAGGAAAGAATGCATTGCTGGACAACTTTGCAGCATGGTTGCAGCTGTGATGGTGTACAGTTGACTTTGTTTGCCATCCTACTTCTGATTATGGCCTAGATCTTGCTGAGGTGATCATCCTATGTGTGGAATGCATCAATTCAGAATGCAGGCCGAGACCCACTTTGAATGGTTCTCTATTCATACAAGTTTCTTGTAATTAAGCAAACAGATATCACTCAGGGAGGAACATAGGAAGCTTCCATAAACTGAGTCAGACCATTGGTCTATCTCGCTCAGTATTGTCTGCACAGCCTGGCAGCAGCTTCTCCAAGATTGCAGACAGGAGTCTCTCTCAGCCCTCTCTTGGCAATGCCAGGGAGGGAACTTGGAACCTTCTGCATGCAAGCATGCGGCTGCTCTTCCCACAACGGCCCCAATCCCCTAGAGGGAATATCTTACAGTGTTCCCATTCATATACAACCAGGGAAGACCCTGCTTAGCAAAGAGGACAAGTCATGCTTGCTACCAGCAGACCAGCTCTCCTGGTCTAGAGTGCTAGCCCTTTCCATGTGGTGGGTTTTTTTGTATGGAGGATCATGAAGTCATGTGAGGTCTCACCTACAATCTGAGGTGATACAGCCCAGACACAGGTTTTGGGGCAGAGCTGTACTAGTGCACATGGGTTCAAAGAACCCGTGCTGAGCTGTCTCTGGGGCCACCTCTGACTCCTTCTGGGTCCGCCTTGCTCGCCCCTTCTCTCCCCGCTGAGTGGCCAGCATGGCACTTGGCTACTGTGCCAATCACTCAAGTGGCCATCATGCAGGCGTGGTAGCCAGCTGAGCAGCTGGGACAGGGGAAGCCTCCCTACAGCCTGCTGGGTCAGGGAGGAGGCCACCAGGCTGGGGGATTCTGGGTGCCTGCAGTGGCAAGCCACGGGGAGAAGGGGCAAGTGAGGTGGCCCCAGAGGGAGATGAGGTGAGGAGTGCGCCATCATCTCCAGCAGGTGGGCTGCTGTAACTTGAACACAGGCCGTCTATGCCCTCCCTAGGCCACTGACAGGTTTACCAGCTCAGTGAAACCAGGCCCATATCTGTGCAGATGGTAATTGACCCGATAGAAGTATAGTGCGGAATGGCAAGGTGGTTAAATATAGCACAGTCTGATGTGGATCAGACTATAGATCTGTGTCAGGGAAGATCTACCTATAATTCCATGGGGATCCCAATAAGCAATTATCATGATGGGGTTGAGGGGGACGAGGTTTTCTGAATCTAGCCTTGTGGTTTCATAAGCAAACACTGTGGCAGGCGTGTTCACTGGTAAAACTGCACGGTGATGGATTATGTTTTCCTAGAATGTTCTAAGATTAGTCAAGCGTCCAGACCACTTTTCATCTCTCTCTGTCTCTGAACTCATTTTGGAGTTCTGTTACACACTGTACCCCCATAACTCATCTTTATGAGTTTTAGGAGGATGGGAGCTGTGAAAGACCTTGATTCCTGCTCTACTCTGCACTTGTGAAACTGATTTGCTTTTGAAGACAAAGAGGGAAACTAAGGCTTGTCGACACTGCAGACATGAGCAATTAAGCTCAGCCAAGCTTGTGTCCTTCAAGGAAGCCTTTGAATTGCTTTGACTTTCATAAGAGGACTCTAGAATAAATAAAAATATGTGCTGTAGCTTTAAGGCATTGTTGCCTGTATGGGCATGATGATTTGTCCTTGATAACGTGGAACTGATATTATTTAGTTTGCACTCCCCTGTTCCAGCCTACACACAATTTCCTGAAGAGGTAGTTACTCACAAGGCAGCACTTAGGCAGCTCTAGCCAAATGCCAGTACTCTCCTGAAATCTGATGCATGTTTACTAGGGAGTAATTCCCATCCAACATCCAGGGGGCTTACTCCATGGACAGAGGTGCACCTAGGTAATTTTGGAGCCTGGATCTAAAGGCCTTTGGAGGGCCCCCCTCCCCTGCAAATTAAGCATCATCATACTCTGCTGGGTGACCACACCACCTGGGACAGACTAAAGAGGATTTGGGGGCCCCTGGGGGCTGTGGAGGTCCTGGACCTCAGCCCAGAAGTCCAGCAATAAGACTGCCTCTGTCCATGGAACATGTGTGCATAAAGATTAGGGCCTAAAACCAGAAGGGAACTGCTTTATCTGTCCATAATGAATTCAGCATCAGAGGCACTGCTCTGGATGCCTTAGTTTAAAAAAATGATGGCCATCCATTAAGAGCAGGGTCTTTTCAGTCATGGCATCAGTCTTGTGGAATGCTCCCCTACCCACCCCAGTAAGCCCACCAAACCCAGACTTTATATGTGTCTATAAAGTATAGAGGTGTAGCAAGACATTTTTTATTGCGGGAGCAGAGATAAGCACTGGAGGGGCAGGCGGTTTGGGTCACCATAAAAGGGGGTTTCTTGTAAAAAATGTTGACGGGAGGTGCTGACAAAAATGAGCCCCAATTCATATTATAATGCATTTTAAGTAGAAAGTATGATTTTGTGAAATGTAAAAGAAATCAAGTCAATTAAGAAGAATCAGAATTGTAACATACCTTGATTCCTGCTCTACTCTGCACTTGTGAAACTGATTTGCTTTTGAAGACGAAGATGAAAACTACTGCTACTACTACTACGAATATCTATATACCACTCTTCAACCAAAGTTCTCAAAGTTGTTTACAAAGAAAAATAAATAATACTGTACATAAATGAGATGGCTCCCTGTCCCCAAAGAGCTCACATTCTAGAAAGAAACACAAGGCAGATACCAGCAGCAATAGCCACAGGAGGCATGCTGTGCTGGGGCTGGATAGGGCCAGTTGCTCTCCACCTTTAAAAGGTGTCTCTTTGCTCAGTTACCAGAGGTAACTAAGGGGAAACGAAGGTTTGTCGATGCGGCAATATTTTCCATATATGGAACAGTTGAGCTGTGTACACTCAATAAGAGTGATCAGCAGTCTGCCTCTGCACTTGGAAAGACTGTAAGGCGGAACTTGTGAGCAGTGCAACATTCTGGTACTTTCCCTTCCGCTAGGCCCCAACCACTTCACAGCTGTGAACTCTCCTCAGCTTCTCAGAACTAAAGGACTGTCCTGGGGCCGCCCTTTGCTGTGCCAGGGAAGCTCATTTAAGAAGTTTCACTTTCAGATGAAATTAACAGCTATAAACAACACTTGCGCAAGTAAATGTTTGACAGCATGACACACAGGAACCATAAATCTCTCTGAGCTGCAAGTCCTAGAATTAACTGTATAAGCACATACTCTCCATTCTACCAAATGGCCCTGGGCCAGTCAGTTAACTCTGCTTCTGATTGACTCCAGCAAAAAATCTCACAAGCTTAGACACCCTGTTTTGGTAGAACATACGTATTGCAATAGGTGCAATAGGTGTTTTTCAAATGCTGACAGTGATACATATCCAAGGATGGAGAGCCGAATGGGAAGGCAAGGGTTAAATCTGTTAATACGCTGGAGTGTGTGTGTGTGAAGTTAAACAAGGAAGAGGTAAAAGAATAGCCAAAGGCTTAATTCCATGGATTTGAATGTGACAGCTGAAAAATCTATAAAGAAGTTCCCACACTCACTTCATCTCATTGTTAGTGTTCTTCTTCAGATATAGCTGAGCAGCCTAGAAAGAAGCTCCAATCTTCTCCTTGGTCCATAGCCTGACCCAGAAAGCAGGATCACTTGCAGTTGTTGCTTACAGACTTCTAGGAGAGATGGGTCCCTGGTCTTTTCTCTGTGCTTTGCCTTTGAGTTTCTTCATTCAAATTGATTCATGTGTGAATAGGAAAAGTATGAACTTGAGGACTTTGGGTGCTGAGTGTAGAAATGTGAGCAGGAAGGTTGTGGGGGGACAATTAAAAACATAGGGTACAGGGCAGTTTATTACTTGATCATATCTGCTGATTTGTGTGGGTAGCCAAAAGGGATGGCTTCCCACCAGAAGATTTGAGGTCCCCCGCAAAAGGTGTTGCCCAAGGGAAAGAGAGGCAGTGAGCTGCTGGCGTGGCACCGAGGTCTGTGGTGCTGCTGGGCCTTCACACTGATATCATAGGGAAAGCATGGGGTTCCCTGGCGGTCAAGTGCAGGGGCTGTCCCATGGGAAGCCCACATAGGGAATGGCCCAGCCTCAAGCTCTGTCTAGAATTCTGGTTGGGAGTCTAAGGGTTCTCAGGTAACCAGGCACAGGGATAATCCTGTGGCTGGCAAGTCCCTGCAAAGAGTGATCCACTGAATCTGGGTTCTAAGAGTGGCCAAGGCAGTCCAGGGCAGGGCAGGAGTGCTTAAGGCTCGTGATTTCAGCTCAGCTCTGTGATTCTGGAACCTGCATCCAGAGTTCCAACCTGGGGCTCAGCAGCCCAGCAATTCAGCTTAGAGGGGAAAGGTTTAGTGCACAGTGAGTACTCAGCCAGGTAGACTCTGGGGCAGTAGCAGCAGCCAGCTTGTACCACCAGATTCCTGCAGCAGCAGCAGCAGCAGCAGCAGCAAAGAAGCCTCCAAGGGACCTTCTATACACATGTCTGGGGACAGGAATTTTTATAAAGTTCTGAACTCTGCCAAACCCCAAGGATATAAAAAATCCTTAGGTTCCAGAGTAGTCAAAGGGACTAGACATTACAGCAAACTAAGGTTTGCCAGCCTCAAGAGAGAGAAGGAATGGAGTACATGAAGGTCTTGACAGGCAAACCCATAGTTCCCTTGGGAAGCTGCCTCCTACAAAGTACATCTACCTTGGTACATCTACCTCTGCATAATCTATTCTAACTGGCAGCAGCTCTCCAGGTTTTCATATCACGGCCTTTCCTAGCCCTACCTGAAGATGCCAGTGATTGAACCTGGGGCTTTCTGCATGCAAGGCATGTGTTTTACCCCTGCACCACACAACACCCTTCCTGCTTGTTATATGAACCAACTCACTGTAGTGTGAAGTGCACTGGACGTTCTAAATAAACGCTAAAGGTGATTCCAGAGGGAGAAATACTCCATTTTGAAACAGAAGTTCTTGCTACTTTTCTACTCAGCATTCAGATTATGTCCTTGGCCAAAATGTTCTCAAAAATGATGACAACTATGACAAATATTTATATACAGCTTTTTAACAAATGTTCTCAAAGTGCTTTTACAGAGGAAAATAAATAAAAAAGAAAGAAGTTGGTTCCCTGTCCCCAAAGGGCTCACAATCTAAAAGGAAACATAAGGTAAACATGAGCAACAAGCACTGAAGGGATGTTGTGTTTGGGCTGGATAGGGAAAGCTGCTCTTCCCCTGCTAAATAGGAGAGACCACTTTTAAAAGTGCCTCTTCATTCAATTCCCAACCTCAGTTCTCATCACACATTGGCAGCAAACAGCCAGCAGATGGAACTGCAAAATTGTTTGATGTCCAAGAATATCTGACGACCAAATAGAAAAGCAGTAAGAACTTACATTCTGAAATGGAGGGTAATTGTCACCCTGGAAGAACCTAAGTTTGATTGATTGATTGATTGATTGATTGATTGATTGACTGGGTTTCATTTCAGTTCTGTAGTTCCTAGAATTTGTTCGCATCCATGGCAAGCTTTGGATGACTTATCTAATTTACTGTTAGTACACTGCAATACTTGGGAGTAGCTTTATCAAAAGTAGTAAATAATGACTGAGGGCATAGTCCAGATCTACATGTTTGTCTGGACAAGCTTCACTAATGATAGTACACTGTGATCCTCATCTCACAATCTGGGATGCTGTCTCTAATGCTTTTCTTCATTTTTTTTCTTTTTCCAAAAGAAGCAAAAGAATTACAAACATTTCCATGATTAATCTAGACAAGTATCCTGCAGTGTCCCTCTCCGTGAACATTGTCCTTTTTTATGATATGATGTTACTCCTTTCCGTTTTATTCTCTTAAAAGAGGGTTTTCACAAAGAAGACCAATCACTGAATATACCCCACTATTTTCCACAGGAGAGAACGCCAACCGATGTTAAAACCCTTTTCATAAAATCCCCACCCCCTTCTTCTGGAGCATGCTGCATTAGAGTTGTGTGCAGTGGAGTTGTGTGCAGGATACATGGGTGCAGTGCACTTGCAAGTCACATTATTTTAAGATTTTAAAAAACAAAATCTCTAAGCATAATACTGATAAAGGAAATATGGCAACTTCAGAAATGCATGAGATTAGTAACAGGACGAGAGTTAAAATGGGTGAAGACAGTTATGACATTATTGGAGCAGTGGAGCCAGCTTTCAAAATGTTCTTATTACATTCAGTACAAGTCTTTTTTTCCCCCTTCCCCTGAGGAAAGTTTTGAAAAACCAGCTCTGCAGGTTTTCAGTGTGGTTTAGTTTTTAGAGCAGGGAAAAGCCAACCATAGAGGGCACCAATAGGCTAACACCCATCACATCACCAACATATCTCTGCCTCTAAACATCTTGAGAAGCTTTTAAAAAATGGTGAATATCTTTAGCTTAAATGTATATAGGCTACTTGAAAACATCATTTAGAAATGAGGAAGCTCACCTGGAGGGCACATGGAGGGAGAGACAAGATTAATGACTGATCAAGCATTTAACTTTCTTGGTAGGTATGTATGTGTGCACAATGGAAGAAAAGTTAGTACTGGAGCAACGAGAGACAAACTGGAAAGCAATGTTGTCCCTGCTTACTTCAGAACATTCATAACACAGGTTTAACTCTAGGTCTGTGCAAAGTGGGCCTGCTTAACTTCAGGAACCACTATGGAGCTTCTGAAGGGTACCCAATCTGCCTCAGCCCTCTTTGGCCCTACTACAAGGGGAAGAAAGCTTCAGTCCCCTTGCCCCCTGCCTTTCAAGCTATTTATCAGGACTGGCAAGGAGACAATACCGTAGTATTTCTCTTTGTTCCCCACTGCAAGGGAGCAAGCAGCCATGTTCCACTGCCTGACTTTAAAAGGGACACTTTTTTTACCTTGTCCCATGGAGTCCTGGGAAATGGCACAGGTTCTCCTGGGATTGGTAGTCTTTTCTGAGGCTGCAGCAATGGCTTGCCAATCAAAAAGTTCATTTTCATACTCTTTCTGTTGCTAATTCAGTAATACGTTCCTGGAAAGCAGATAGCATGGACTGATGTGACGAGCAGAGTAATGATTGCAGACAGTTCTGAGGTGCCTGTGCTTCTGCAACATCCAAAGCAACAACCACAGTGTTTCACAAAAGTGCTCTTGAGAGCTAATACTTAAAATTGCATAATTGGACTTGAGTTATGATCCTTGAGTGATGAAACCATGGAAGTGTCATCGCACGAGTGTTGGACTAGGATCGTGAAGACCTGAGTTCGAATCCCCATTCAACCATGAAACTCACTGGGTGACTCTGGGCCAGTCATGTATCTCTCAGCCTAACCTACCTCACAGGGTTGTTGTGAGGGTAAAAATAAGCATGTACACCACTCTGAGCTCCTCAGAGGAAGAGCGGGATAGAAATGTAAAATAAATAAATAAATATTAGTACAAGAGTGTCTTGCACAACACTATGGGTGTTGCTTTAGATGCCTGCAACAGTATGGATGATTCAGAACTGTCTGAGCTCATCATGTCAGTCAGCCTGGTGTCTTGTTCAATAGAGAGGACAGCCAGCACCTTAAATCTCTCTTGTGTCACAGCAGAATGTAGGTATGTCTTCACTAGTTTCTATCAGGAAAAGCAACATTCTGCGGCTGCAACAGTTACTGGTATGCTTACATGCTGCTTTGGGGCATGTCAGCAGCTTCTGGTTGACCACTGTGGGAAGAGGTTACTGGACTAGATGGACCTCTGGTCTGATCCAGCTGGGCTTTCCCCACATTTTATGATGGTTCTGCAGTTTATCACAATACTAATTGCCACTGCCACATGCCACAAAAGTTACAAATTCCTTAATAATGTGTGCTGGTTTTTTTGCTCTGAAATGCATATCCCAATGATAGTTTATATTAATTCAGCGTAAGTCCAGGTTAAAGCAGCTGAAAAATAATCATGACTAGAATTAACAAAGCTAAGGGACTCTTTTCTGTCTCTGCAGGACACCAGTCCAAATAAAAACCTTTCTGAACAGTTATTTTATTTGTTTTGTATCACCTCTTCCACTTCTCCCACTTACAAAAGTATTCTGAAAGAATGTAAGTGATCAGCCTATTTTTTAAAAAATTCTCCTCTAAGTCTGAAGGCTGCAGTTGAGATATGGCTGACTTTTATTACTTTTCAAATATTAGCCTGTGTGCATTACATTAAAAACACTGTTAAAATAAAAGCCTTCGTGAGATTTATCCCAATTACAGAGAAAGGGCAATGCTTATTAAAGAACAGAATATATAGAAACTCTTTCCTGTTTGTGTGAGTGTGTGTGTTTGTTTCTATACTGCTTTTCATTAAAATAATCTCAAAGCGGTTTACAGTATAATTAAAACAATGCACAATTAAAATACAAAAGTACAGATATTAAATAGAAATATAAAAATATCATCTCTATTTACAAATCTAGATAAAACAGTAATACACAAAATACGAAGCAGAGCCACATCTTTACTTGTTTCCTAAAAACCTTTGTGGAAGCTAAGGAGCAGGACTAGGAGAGCCTTCCCCAGAGCCTGGGGGCAATGACTGAGAAGGCCGTGTCCTGTGTGCTAGACAACTGTTGACTCTCTGTGTGTGGTGTGTGGGTGTCAATGGGAAATCAGATAAGGAAAAAAGAACTTGAGCCAAAGTAAAGAATGCCATGGAGTAGCATGAGCCAGAAGCAAATTCCTGCATCTGGTTCACTGCAGTGTTATTGCTCAATCTTCAGCTAAAGCTGGGCACCTATAAAGAAGCTCAGTTTCTCTCTCCATAGTCAGCTGCAGCAGCAACGTCAGCTAGCAAGCAAGGTCATTGTGCAACTGCTTCCTGACTTCCAATCCCGCTTGCATTTGCTAGCAAATATGAATCCCTGGTCCTCTCTTTGCTTCTTGCTTCTGATTTTCTTCATCAATGGTGAGTTCAGGCTGATTTAACTGTGAAAGGGTAAAATGAGAATTAGGGGACTTCTCTGTTGTAAATCACCCAGAGATGAAAGTTTGGGGTGGTATGAAAATTTGATAAATAAATATGCACTATCACTGATGAGAGTACAAAGAGCAAGTATAATAATAATATCCTGGCAAACATCTTGCATTGCCCTTCTCCCTGAATATTGTCCTCTCCTCCTCCTTTTAAAAATAAACAACCTGCCTAGAGAGCAGGAGGCTGTTGGTTCGAATCCCCACTGATGTGTTTCCCAGAATATGGGAAATTCCTATATCGGGCAGCAGAGATATATAGGAAGATGCTCATCTCATACTGCATGGGAGAAGGCAATGGTAAACCACTCCTGTATTCTACCAAGAAAACCACATGGCTCTGGGGTCACCAGGAGTCAACACTAACTCGACAGCACAACCTTTCCTTTCCTTTCCTATGCAGATAAAAAACTTTATATACATAATGGATTAAAAAGGCACCCATAACCAGGGAGGGGAGGGGATGTTTAAGTAATTCTAAAGTGTGTTTTAGATTGTTCCTTATGCATAGCGCAAATGGACTTTACAAAGTTTCCAACTTGGTTTCCTTTCCATAGCTGTTATTTCAACAGACAATAACCTCCAATAATTCACAAATTTCTGGATTGCTTTAAAATGTTTTTCTCGCCTATTGTGAGTAATTCATGTTATTTTATTTAACACAATATCCCAGACCTTTGAACCCAGTTGTTAAGTTAGGGTCTCTTTCTATATATATATATATATAATATACAAAACCAGAAATATTACAAATGTCCAATACCAATGCCTAATAACAATCTTTACAATTCTATACATTTTAAGCAAAACATAATTAAAAACCTAATCAAGCAGAGAAAGAGAGAAAACAAAACAAAGAAAATATAAAACAGAAAAAAATCAATTTTAATTACTTCTTTAGCTTTATCTTAAATAGAGAAGCAGGGGGAAATCCCATAACATATATGAATATTTTAAATTGAGGGAGGTAGTACTTTCACATTGAAATTAACCTTGTCTTTTTAAAAATAATATTTTTATTATTTTATCCATAATATAAGCAGAAAAGAAAAATAGAAATGACAAAAGGGGAAAAAAAAGAAGTGATCAAATGATACAATTACAATGCTTCTCATTATAGTCTGTATACTTCCACCTGAGTTCTTTACACCATCATCTCCCTCTCCCCTTCTCCAATCTGAAAGATAAATGGCTGCAAAATTAAAAACATTAACAGTGAGGTCAATAATTAGTTTACCTGCTATCTACACAGAGCATTCAGCATTAAATTTCTCTATAAAAAGAAACCAAATCTCGGGTGAGGAACCAAACCCTGTGATATATTATATTGAATAAATGGTTCCCATGTCTGAGAAAAAGAATCTTCAGATTTGTTCTTAATATATGCAGTAATTTTGGCCATTGATCTATAATCCCAAAGTTTAAGATACCGATCGTCTAGAGACTGAATCAGATTTGTTTTCCAGCAAGAAGCATAGAGTATTCTTGCCACCGTTATGAAATTAACCCTGTCTTAATTACCTCCAATAACATGAATGGCTGTGCATTATTCTGAGTTTTATCTCTGCAATAATGAATAAATGGACCGTTTTTAAAAAACAAATCTGTCTTCTCACTTTATTTCCTCCCTCTCTCATCCTAATAAAACTAGTTAGTTTAACCAAGCTGGCGGAGCCCCATGCTTTTAAAATAATATCCAGCATATTCTAGGAACATTCTAAAACCAGAGCCACGTATCATCGGGAACAACCACCCCTAAATCAGTTTCCCATTTTGTGAGGTTCTGATTCTGGATCTTGTATAGGTCTACTTCTGAATTCCTCCCCCACCATCCACTTTGCTGTAAAGCACTTTTGGAGAGGGATGTGTATATTACATCAGAAGCTCAGAAAGATTAGCACTGGGGCAATGAGATAAAGGTAAAGTTGTGCCATCGAGTTGGTGTCAACTCCTGGTGACCACAGAGCCCCATGGTTGTCTTTGGTAGAATACAGGAGGGGTTTACCATTGCCTCCTCCCGTGCAGTATGAGATGATGTCTTTCAGCATCTTCCTATATCGCTGCTGCCCAGTATAGGTGTTTCCCATAGTCTGGGAAACATACCAGCGGGGATTCGAACCAGCAACCTCTTGCTCCCTAGGAGAGTTACTTCCCCTTTCTGGAGCAATGAGAAGCAACCTTAAAATGAAATGAAGGGAAAAACAACCAGGGAGCCACAAGCAGCTACTCTGAGGCTGGAGGCGATGTGAGGCACCACACACCACCTTCCTCTCCCTGGAAACTGAATAGGATATGGATGATGGTGGTGAGTAGGAAATACATGGAAGTACATGGTGACTAACACACTCTGTTTAATCTCTTAACTGCATTTTGGTCCCTTCTCTTTGCAACAGCTGCCTGTTCCCAAAATTGCCTCTGTGCCCAAGGTGCTTGCCAGTCGGGCTGGGTGCAATATCAGAGTGCCTGCTATAAAGCTGTGAGTGAACCAAATAACTGGACTGATGCGGAGGTAAGTGACTGATGTGATTGATGTGGCAATGGCATCCAAATGGCCATCTGGGCACTTTCCAGATTGCACGCTACCACAGTGTCACGATGTGTATCCCTTAAGTGTCCTTCCATACTGCCTGTGTCTTGAAATCGCAGTCCCTGTGCTGTAAGCAAGGTGCCATTCACATTTCCGATGCCTTCTTTTGAATTTTATTGCTGCATTACAGCCCTATAACGTCACATCTGTGTTGCAAAAAAGTAGCTGAATTTGCCCATTGTAGGAGGCAACGGATTTCAACTGCGGTTTCAAATCAGCACTACAAAACATAGCCATTTAAAACACTTTTTGCAGTGTAAAGCTTGCTATCTGGAAACCACCCAGGGGCAGAAAGAGAACAGTCATGTGTGTCCTTTGCTAGTTTTGATTTCTAAGAGCAAAAGTCTGCTATGTGACAATATGTTGAGCAGATCCTTGGTGTTCTTTTGGTGGGGCATTTCTTGTTAGAAAATGTAGGTATCATTTCCCTTGGATTCCTTTCCTCCCAAGCTGTTTTACAGAGAGCAGGTGACATTAAGATCAAACCTAAATGGGACATGAAGCAGACATGCACCACCGAAAACTAGCAGGCTCCTGTCTAGCTCCATCTCCATGACATACAATGGTTCTTTCTTGAGTCATGATAACACAATACTCTATGAGGTCATTCATTCACACTATGAAAAACTGTGTTCTAACTGGGATTGGGAGCTGTGTGTGCTGAGTGCTCCCAATTTTTGGTTTGGTGGAAGCAACAGAGGAAGAAAAGCTACCCAAGTTTTTCTCTTACCTTGCTTCTACACAACCAAAAATTGTGTAGACACATAGCTCTACCCAGGTAGAACAAGTGTCAGAGAGGGCCACTCACTGAGACATGCGTTTACCACCTTCAGCAGTGGATGCACCTTTAGTGACACATTTAGTTTGGGCCTTAGGGCCTAGAAGTGACCATCATGGCTAATCTTGAAACATGATGCTGACCAAATGTCATCTTTGTCAAGTACAGATTGATACAGCTGCTCCATTGTCCTGCCTAAAAACAAAAGTGGTAGGACTGTCACCCAGTTAAAGACACTTTAGTTGATGAATGATATGGGGTTTTCATCTAAGGAATGCTTAATGTTTTATTTATTTATTTATTTATTTGATTTGATTTGATTTATATACCGCCCTTCCGAAATGGCTCAGGGCGGTTTACAATTAAAACAGAAAACATTAAAAACAATTAAAACAGAGATACAAATATAAATACCAATTTAAAACAACTTAAAAAGAATTAAACTATCAAAACAATTAAAACCCTGAAAACCAGGTATTCAAACAATTAAAACTGATTAAAAACCCTGAAAGGCCAGGCCAAACAGATAGGTTTTAAGGGCTCTCTTGAAGGACAGCAAAGAATCAAGATTACGAATTTCCACTGGGAGTGCATTCCACAGTCCAGGAGCAGCTACAGAGAAGGCCCGCCTCTGAGTCGTCACCAAACGAACCGGTGACAACTGGAGACGGACCTCCCCAGATGACCTTAACGTGCGGTGGGGATCATGTAAAAGAAGGCGCTCTCTAAGATATCTTGGACCCAAGCCATTCAGGGCTTTAAAGGTAATAACCAGCACTTTGTATTTTGCCCGGAAACATATTGGCACCCAGTGTAACTGTTTTAAAACAGGCATCATATGGTCTCTCCGGGTTGTCCCAGAGACCAATCTGGCTGCCGCATTCTGAACTAACTGAAGTTTCCGGACTACATACAAAGGCAGCCCCACGTAGAGCGCATTGCAATAGTCAAGCCGAGAGGTTACCAACTGATGCACCACTGTTTTGAGGTCATCCTCTTCGAGGAATGGGCACAGCTGTCGAATCAGCCGGAGCTGATAGAAAGCACTCCTGGCCATGGCCTCCACCTGAGATACCAGGGTGAGGCCTGGGTCCAGGAGTACTCCCAAGCTACGCACCTGCTCCTTCTGGGGGAGTGTAACCCCATCCAGCACAGAAAGATCTAACTCACCCCTCAGATTCTGAACCCCCACAATGAGCACCTCCGTCTTGCTTGGATTCAGCTTCAATTTGTTCTCCCTCATCCAGCCCATTACTGCCTGTAGGCAGGCATTTAGAGAATGAGTGCCATTTCCTGGAGATGAAAAGGAGAAGTAGATTTGGGTGTCATCAGCATACTGATAACACCCAGCACCAAACCTCCTGATGACCTCACCCAGCGGTTTCATGTAGATGTTAAAAAGCATTGGTGACAGAATGGAGCCCTGAGGGACTCCATATAACAGCTCCCATTTTGAGGAGCAACTGTTACCAAGCTCCACCATCTGGAATCTGCCCAAGAGATAGGAACGGAACCACTGCAAAGCAGTGCCCCCTATCCCCAACTCCCCCAGGCGATCCAGAAGGATACCATGGTCGATGGTATCGAACACCGCCGAGAGATCCAGAAGAACCAGCAGAGTCACACTCCCTCTGTCGATTCCCCGGTAAAGGTCATCCATCAGGCCGACCAAGGCTGTCTCAACTCCATAGCCCGTTCTAAAGCCAGTTTGAAATGGGTCTAGATAATCAGTTTCCTCCAAGACTGCCTGGAGCTGGTCAGCCACCATCCTCTCAATCACCTTGCCCAACCAAGGGAGATTGGCCTGTAGCTGTCCATCGCTAAGGGGTCCAGGGAAGGCTTCTTTAAGAGTGGTCTAATCATTGCCTCCTTCAGGCAGGGGGGCACCCTACCCTCCCTCAGTGATGCATTTATGATATTAATTAGGCCACCTCCAACAATCTCTCTGCTAGATAGAAGCAGCCAAGTCGGGCAAGGATCCAGAGAACAGGTGGTAGGCCACACCGCCCCAAGCAGCTTGTCCACATCCTCAGGAGTCACATTTGATTTGCATATAACTTCAACAGTAGTTCTGAAGGAAAACACACATTTTTTTTTTAAAGCATGTGTTTATTAATTATTTATTTATACTTACATCCCTCTCTTACAGTACATGAGGCTCTGAGGAGTCTCCTGTCTTGGTCCACACTCACTCAGCTTCAGCAATGTCAGAGCATCAGACCCACTTACCACGCCCGACATGTTTTGCTTTCAGGTCATGCCTCCATGTCTCGCAGTGGGCAACGGCTTATTAGAGGTGACCCTCCTCCTCTCTCTCACACTGGACAGAATGCCTAGTCTGAGGAGACACCTTCCCTCCACAGTCCTTTGCAAATACTCTTTTCAAAAATATTGAGCAGAATCCAGACTAATGCTGCCCTCATGTTAGAATGTGATGCATGTGCAACAGGGCTTGCCAACCCCAATGCTAATCTTAATGCTCTCCCTGCCCCCATACGTCCCTGAAGGCTGGACGACTCTGATGGACATATGTCAGGAGCACCAGAGGGCGAGCAGGACTGGTAAAAATCACTGTGCGTGCAAAACATTCTCACACAGGGGAAGCATTAATCCAGATACTGCCTGATAGGTATTTTTATTTTAATCTGCTGCCTAATTAATTGGGGTCACCTTTTTGGTCCATTGCGTTTTAATTGATCAGTCAAGTAACTGACTAAATATTGCAGCCTTGCTTATTTGTGTGGGCCACTCGTATGCACATGGCACATCAGCGCATCAGCACCACATTTGCTGTGGTTATTGATCACTGGTGTGCTACATGTATATGAACCAATATGTGATGTAAGATGCTTTTTAACTATGTCAATTGTGTAGGAGCATATACTCAAGGAAGTGCTTTTTGATGGCCTCCACAACACTGCTTACATCTGCTCTTAGTCTGTATTTACAGGAGACCTAAGAGCTTGTTAGATATCTTCTTATGGGAGGGGAAGCCAGACGCCAGGCATAACTTCCCAAGACAGTCTTCTTCAGTAAAGTACTCTTTGACTCATTTAACCAGCCACAGAATCCATGCTTGACTTATCTACCCAGAATCCCTGATGGCTCCAGTCTGTCATTTTTGACAAGTGAGGATTAGCACAGCACCGGCTTCAGCAGCTGTTTGCAGGAATCTGAGGCACTGAATCCAAGCCCTGCCAAAAGCCCTGTGTAGATGCTGCCATCAAAATCAAACAAAACTCACCCAGGGATTGCACCATCGATAGTTAGCTACTCTGCAACATATTTTGGGTCTTTATGCTAACTGTCGGATATAATCTGGCAGTATAAAATAATATAATCCATCCATCAGGATGTATGTCAGCATCCATTAGGATGTATGCTGCCTAATCAAGGTTGTATCTGCTTCCACTCCAGGCAGACTTTGCTATCTTGTGCAGATAGGAATTCTCAGTGTTGTTTTGAAAAATGCACACTTCTGATTCTCATGATGGTGGAGAAATGCTGAAATTACGTTAAGGGTTTAAACAAGCTTTGGTTTACTGTGGCCAGAGAGTATGAGAGTTGTAGTTCAACAACGGCTAGAGTGCCAAAGGTTGTCTGTCCCTGATGCTGGCTGTTGCTGTACTGGTTTGCTGAACCTCAGTGAAGCATTTGAGTGGCAGGTGTTGCACTGTATTGGCTTTTCATAATACAGGCCGCTTTGGGATAGTGAATTTCACTGTGACTTTCCCTCAGATATCTTGCAGTAGTCTTGGCAAGAATGCCCACTTAGCCTCCATTCACAGCGCAGAAGAAAATGACTTTATTTTTCACCTGATGGGCAAGCCATTGGAGTATACCAAGGGACAGGCTTACTGGATCGGTGCTCATGACTCTTTCAAGGTAAGTGCTACTTTAGTCATTCAGGACAACCAAAAGCAGAACTTGAAATCTGAATTACTGGGCTAGAAATATCCCAAGAGATATTTAAGGCTCACAACTTCCACCTCAGCCACTCATTCTCATGCTTTGTGCCTCAGAAGACTAACAAGGTCTTCTGAGGCACACAGGGTTTTATGCCCCTGCTCAGTCTCAATCAAACCATCTACATGCTACATCTACATTCAAACCAGTGGCAGCCGATAGGGGTGGAGTGGTGTGTAGCAGGGAAAGAGCCTTAGGTGGGGCTCACTCACACTCTTCTCACCTTCTTCTCTCCCCACTCACTATCTTTTTTGCCATCCTCTGAACCCATCCCAGTTTATCAATGTCCTTCTTACAATGCAGTGCCCAGAACTGGAACAGTGAGGCTGACCACTGCAGAATAGGTTGTACAGCACCTTCCTCCCACTCATGATCCCCCCCCCCCAAATGATTGCCCTTGCATTGATATTTTTCAGCAACCATTAATGCAGTAGTTAATAGTCAGGAAATTCATGTTTCCTGATCTAGTTCCACCTAAGAGGAAAGAAGTGATCTTGGAGAAACTTGAAGTCCTATGAGTATCAGCTGTGTAGTTCCTATATCAATTAAAAACCCCAAAGAGTAAAGAATCCATGTCCATGTTTATAGCTTTTATTGTTGTGAGCCACCCTGAGCAGTAGTGCACAGCAGGAGCGGGATATAAATATTTTAAATAAATAAATAATAAATTAATTTTCAATTTTTTTAGTATTCTATTTTTATTTTCTGTGTTCAGCTTTTGCAAGTTTTTAAACATTATCATATTGATTTCATTTCTATTCATTTCTAAAATAGCCTAATCTAATGTGTGATCCCTGCTGGATGCCCAGAGGAAGGCGAAAAACCTCCAGGATCTTGGCCAATCTACCCTGGAGGAAAATTCCTTCCTGACCCCAAAAGTGGCAGTCAGTGCTACCCTGGGCATGTGAGCAAGGACCCAAAAAAAAAAAAAAAAAAAAAAGCCATTTGCTTAGGCTAGACTGATCATTTCCCATGTCCGCCAGAAAATCCCATCATTCCCAGATATCAGTCAAGCCCCATCTCCTGTTTTGATGGAGGCAGCTGATGTTTCCATCAGCCAGTTGCTTCTTGTGCATCAGGCAGGTTTATAACAGTTCCGCAGCAGCCATGCCCCATCTCCACCCACCATAAGACCCCGAAGAGCTACTTCTGGTTGCTTGTGATTTTGCCTGGGAGTTCCATCGCTCCAAGACACTGGTCTCTCTACCTCTTCAGTTTTCACTCCTCCACCCCTGAAAGTGACAACCTGTTGAAAGAATAATCACAACAGAAAAATATGTTTTGCAGCCCAAAGACTTTTTCATGTTTTTCAAATCCTTTTAAACCCATGAAGAGAAGGGGGCAACCACTGTTTCTCTCTCCTTCACAAAAGCTAACCCTAAAGTGATATCACTCTCACCTGGCAAGAAGATTGGAGGCCTTACCTCCTGGTCCAGAAGCATTATCGATCTTGACAGGAACTGAGGAACCATTCCTTTCCGTTCACATTTAATCACCACTGAAGGCGACAATCTGTTCAAAGAGTCTTCAAACCAGAGAAATATGTTTTGCAATCCAAAGAGAACAATACAGAAGCCAAAAGTCTCACCTGAATATTATTGAATTTGGAAGTGTCCATTGTGTGATGGGATCAACTCATTCCAGTTTGAGATTGTGATTACAGCTGCATTCTCAATCTCCTCCTGTCTCTTCACTACTTGCCTGGCATGTTCCAGCTGCATAGCTGCATCCTGGTTTCCCTTCTACACTGAAACAGAACAGCCAGTGTTTGTCAAGCAAATGATCACTGATCAAATTAATGTCAATCAGTACATGATAATTGATGGTCAAAAGTGATCACCTTTACAAATCTTTGCTGTAGGGATATGCAAACAGGTTCAAATTTGAACTGGTTTGGTTCGAAGGTTTGAACTTGAACCAAACAGGGCACTGAATTGGCAATACCGGTCTGAGTTCAAACTAAACAGGGCCTGTTTCTATTTGAACTAGTTCGAACTGGTTCAAGCCTCCAAAACTGGTTTGGGTGGTAGGCACCCATGGGTGCCAATTACCACCTACGCCCCAAAGCAATCAGACACTCCTATGATTTTTAATGATTTTTTTGAAAAAAAAATCTGCATTTCCCCCATAGGGTATAATGGGACCTCAAACTGGCCCATTATTCCCTATGCAAAGCAAAGAACCTAGGGGCACAAAACTGGGGTGTGTGATAGGCACCCAGGGGTGCCTACCACCCACTGAACCCAAAGCAATCAGACAATCCTGCAATTTTTAATGATGTTTTGAAGATTTTTAAAATTTTTGCATTTCTCCCATAGGAAATAATGGGCATTTGAGGCAGCCCAAAGTGGGTCTGGGGGCAGGGCACAGCAGGTTGTGCCACAACTCTCCCCAGGCTAGTAGGGTTTATGGTTTTTTAAAAATAATTTTTAAAAATATTGTAGCCTGTTTCAATGCAATGAATACTGTGTGACCTTAATTGCTGTGAACTTTTGAGTTCACAGCAATTAAGGTCAGTAGGCCACACACTGTTCTACTTATATGAATGGGGGAGGGACTCCTATTCATTGTATTGAAACATGCTAAAATCTTTTTAAAAATTATTTTAAAACCCTGTAAACCCTACCAACTTGGGGCTGCCAGCGGGGAGTTGTGGCCATACCTGCTGTGCCCTCAAACCCACTTTTGAGTGCCCAGGCACCCCCCCCCGGGGGGCAACTGGGGCATTCTCAAATCCCCATTATTCTCTATGGGAGAAATGCAAAAATTGGAAAAATCTTCAAAAACTAATCTAAAATCGCAGGAGTGTCTGGTTGCTTTGGGGTTTAGTGGATGGTAGGCAGGCACCCCTGGGTGCCTACCACCCACTCTGATTTTGTGCCTCTAGCTGCTCTGTATAGGGAATAATGGGCCAGTTTAAGTCCCCATTATACCCTATGCAGAACCTTTTAGAACTGGTTCAAATTCAAACTGAACCGGGCGGGTGGGGGGGGGGGAGCGTTGAGCAAAATCAAAACCGAGCCTACTACCCACCCTGGTTCAAAGCTGGTTAGAATTCGAATCAAGCAGGCCAATCCAGTTATGTGCACATCCCTACAATTCTGCGCAAGCATTATCTCTTCTCTCCTTCCTCTTCACCCCATAGTAAACTAATGAAACAAAGCACGTGTTTAATCTGTCCTACAACCCACAGCCAAAGAGGTGTGTCAAATGTTCCTTCCTCATGTACTGTATGGAAAACAGAATCTACCTTTTTGGCTTTACCATCACAATTTTGTAGATCTTACACCAGAAGTAATACGTCCTTCCTTCTTTCTTAACTGCTTTGGTTGCATTAGGAGTCAGAGGAGTAGTGATAGGATCTCCCTCAATCTAGGACTCTGCAATGCTTTTTTCTGAAAAACAAAACCAAAGCAAAACTTTTTAAAACTGTGAAGAGAAGTCAACCACTGTTTCTCTGCCTTTCACAAGCCCTGTAATATGACATCTCTCTTACATGAGAAGAAGACACCTGAAGGCCTTGCCTCTTGGTCCAGAAGCATTGTCTTGATCTTGACAGGAGCTGGGAACCTTTCCCTTCTTCCTTCATTGCCAAAATATTGGACCCTAGTGTGATCCCTGTGCTTGTTAGGGACTTTGGGTTCAAATTCTTTCTCTCCTAGGCATGCACTGGATGATTTTCTTGAACTAGCTGTTTCTCTGAGCCTTTTTTATTATTCACATAGAGAATTAGACACTGCAAATAAAATGGTTAAAAGGCAGAGAACTGCCCTCAGGCTTAACCTAGATACATAGGAAGAAAAAATAAATGGCTCCAATACATGTCTTACTTTCTTTTGAAATGCAAAAACAAATATTCAAAATCTTCCTTCATCCATTCCCTTCAACTTACCTGTTTTGCTTGGGACTTAACCAAACACTTGTCTCTGTTAACCATGGAGTTTCCAAGAGCGTGAGTGTTCATCCTAAGCACTCCAAAGTAGAAATATATTGGGGGTGGTGGTGTTTGTTTTTTAGCCAAATAAACTCCATGAGAGTGCAGAATTCCTTGCCATACAATAAGTATCCCCCATTTCCCTCTCTATATTTGACTCATTGCCAGTGTGCTAGAACCTTGTCTTAACTACACAGCCTCATTTCTCCATCCTCCTCTTCTTTCTCAAATACGTCTGTTATGATTTTCGTTTCATTTCTTATATTTCTGCATTTGCTTTTTTATTCTTCTTTCACACACTTAATGTTTGGGTTTTCTTCTCTGTCCCTTCCTTCCGCCTTTATTTTCCATTTCCTCATAAGTTTTCTGCATTTTTCTTGTCCCTTCACTACTTCCTTTCCTCCTTCATCATCTTTACTCCTGTTCTCTCCTTTGCCAGGTGCAAAGGGGCCCTTCATAATTTGTGCAACATTTTTAGGCAGAAATAAATATGAACTCAACTCAGTGAGTGCTGAAAAGATGCAGGGAGCCATTACAAAGAGCACATTGCAACCAACTAACATCACCTTCCCACTCCAAAATAGTGGGGGCAACAAATATGAAAGTGTGAATGAGAATTTCTGAAAAATCCAAATGTTGATGTCCATCCTCATATTTGAGGGAGATACTTCAATTTCACCGGGCTGCTTCCAGTCTTGGGGGTAGAATCTAGCTGTCAGAAACTTAAATTTCAGTGAAGGGAATCAGAATTCCAGCAGCAGAAGTTGAGTTCATCAGCACAGTGAAATTCAAAAGTTGGATTCAAATGTCAATCTTTGAAAGTTTAGATATGAATAGGACAGGGCTTTAAAAAAATGTGCCACCAGACACAAAACATACAGTTCCAAAAACAAAAGAAATTGTGCACTTCACAAATGCAAGTCATACTTAAGTTGTATTATGTAAAAAGTGGATGCAAAGAATGAGAAAAGTGAAGGAAGTTCACTTCTAGAACCCAGCCCTTGATCAAGCATCTCCATTTCTCCTCCTCCTGCCAAAGATGCTTCCAGCAGTCTCCACTGCTACTCGCTACAGAGTCTTCACCAGTGATATAATAACACTCTTCTGCCACAATGCTGTCAGATTCCCAGTTCTGAGGATTTTCTCCCACACTATGGAGACTTCTCAATGACATGGAATGTGAATCTAGGCAACAAGGTATGTGTGTGCAGACAAAGAAAAGGCACAAGTGTGTGTTGTAGTGGTGCACACTACATGCACAAATGACACCCTCATACATTGTGCAATTCTGAATGTTCCTTCTAAAAGGCCCTAGAATGGGACAGCTTCAGTTTGGGAATGTGAGAGCTATAAATGACCCATGCCTCTCTCCAGCTGCATTGCCTCTTCTGGAGACATCTTGCCTTTGGAATCCAGTTAGGAGCCCACCCAGTGCTGAATTTCATGTTCTCCTCCTATGATCTGAAACAAGGGAAATCCAGGATGGTGGGCATGGGGGACTCCTCCTTCTTCCTCCAGTAAGCAGCTGTTAGTTTTTGCTTCTCCATTATACAATCTTCCTCTTTTTCAGACTTCTTATGTCTGTTTTTTGTGGCTCAACAACTCTTTACCCCAAAGTGGGACTGACCTTGTATTCAGTTTTCAGCAGAGACTGGGGATGAGCAGGAATGACAATGTTTCTGAGTTAGTGCAGTTGAGCTCTTGAACTTTAAGGCTGCTGGTCCTGCTTCTGTCTGAGATGCACATATCCTGATTCTGCCAGTTGACCAGCAACAGCAGCAACATTTTCAGAAGGCCAGGGCACAAGATACTCCCTGGAAGTTTTTCACACAGGGCTTTTAGTTTTCATCTCCTTTGGAATGGAGCTGTGCATTCACATATCGGCCAGATTTACCCCAAACTCTCAGTGAGCTATCTGGGATCACTTAAAACCCAATTCGGGTTTTTCATTGCACGTTAAGAATGCAGCCCAATTTATATCCAGGGTAAAAAAAAATATCCACTTTTTGCATTGGATTTTTAGGGGAAATTCGAACTTGCAGTAAAGCTTCGCAGTAAACCCATGGTAAAGCCTGCTGTCTGGGAAAGCTCGTGGTACTTTGCTTCCCTTCCCTTGGGCTTCCTGGTCAAACCTTTGCCCACTTTTCTTCTGGCCTTTAAAAAAAAACAACAGATCTGTCCCTGACACATGTCACACAGCCTCTTTGCCTTATGCCACCCCTTCCCGGGCTTCTTACCTCCTCACCACATTTATTAAACCATGCCCAACAGCTCAGTGACACAAGGAGTTGTTTGGAGCAGCAACCTTCCTATGAGCATCCATCAGGTCCTTCTACCACCAATTCCAAGGTTTAGGGGCCCCTGGGCAAACCGCCCTCCATGGCCCCCCTCGTACCCAGGTGTAGGGTTGCCAGCCTTCCAGGATTGGCACAGAGCCTCTAGGAACTGGCACCAATCTCCAGGAGACTACTGAAAGCAATCCTGGAGTTTTCAGTGGTTTGGTATTGTGAAAAATGTTGCGGGCGGGTGGGAGAGGAAAGAGTAAGTCCAGGAATAACTTTAGACAGAGCAAGCAATCTGTCATGATTCTAGACCTCCGAACACCCCAGGTGGGGGATGGGGTGGGGTGGTTTAAAGGAGGAAAATGCCCGGGAGACATCTGTGACCCAGTCACAGGGTGGCCCTGAACCACTAGGAGCCCCACACCAGGTGAACCAGGAACAGCAACCCTGCCAAAACCTGATGACACTGCCTTGCCCACATCCTCCAAGTCAGAAGAGTCCTCTGAGGACCTCCTGGACATGTCAGAGGCCCCTAGCATCATCAGAACAAATGCCTGCAAAATCAGGCAAGGCCCCTTTGATTGCCAGGGCTTGCCTATTGTCACCCTGCCTCAGCAGCTGGTGAAAGCACCCAGCATTCTGCTGAGACTGAGAGACACTGCTGGAGCAACATCCTCCTGTTACAGTGCTTAGCTCCTGCTGTTCCTGGTGAGCTCTGGCCATGGTTCTGACAGGTTGCTGCCCCGGGTCTGAGGCATCCCTGTATGCTGTCGATATCCTGGTGCAGCCCAGAGCAGAGCTTTGGGCCTACCCATTCCTGCTTGGACTGGACCCAAGAGAGTTGTTCCTCCGCTACCACTCGGAGGTTGTGGGCACAGAGGTGGTCTCTGTGACCTGCCGCGGGTCCTCAGCAACTGCTTAACCACTGGCCCTGCCGCCATCAATGTCACTTCCTCTGCAACATTCTGGGGCAAACCTGTCAGACAGCTTGGAAGCCGCAAACGTCTTCAGCCAATCCTGACCCAAGCAACACCTCTTGGGTTGCTCCCTTTTGCCTTCCTGCCATCCAGAGGGACTCAAACTTCTCCAACAAGACTTGTTTTCCCTTCCTCATCCTGGTCCTGCAGCTGTGTGTGTGTGTGTGTGTGTGTGTGTGTGTGTGTGTGTGTGTGAAAGAGAGATGCTGCAGAGCCATAGGTGCATCACAAGGGGAGATCCCCCATCACCTTGAGGTCAGAGTGAGGTAGACAATGTGTCACTTTCAAGTGCTGCTGGTGGTAGGATAACACCTCTGCTTTTCACCTGCAGCTGAGTTGCCTCTCCAGCTACTTTCCCCATAGCAGAGGTCCCAGCTCTATTTCCATTAGTAAGACAGACACTGCTGTACACCCTAACAGAGACAGCAGCAGGTCATCTCCAATACAGAGTTGATGCACAACACCAGCCTCTGGCATGCAAAGTGAGAAAGGAACAGGTGTGCCTACTTTTCTGAGCCACCCTGAGTAGTATATGGCACTGGAGGGGCAGGACATAAATGTTTTAAATTAATAAATAAATGGCAACATTAGAGGGTCTTGTAGAAGCATTGTGACCATGCATCAGACCCTCTTCAGACATTATGTTCTCTGTATACAACCAATGAGTGGGCAGGGGTGGGGGGGGGGAGAGAAGGGAATGGATCAGCTAGCTATGCCTCTGTGTTGGTGGCATAGCTAGCTGTGTCCGGGTGGCCACATCCTCAAGCATCTGCACATTCAATGCTTTTCAACAATGTGGAGCACTGACTGAACATGGCTGGTGGGAACAATCTCCCACCTCATTTGGAAAACACAACATGCACCCACCACTTGAGAGGGTCCAATCTAAATGTCTTAGGGCTATTTTCTCAACCCCTTGTTGTGTGTCTAATGCAAAGTTGCGTCTGGAAGCAGGCCTGCTAAGTTTGGAGACCTGTGCCTGGACCTATACTTTCAACTTTCGGTTGAAGCTAGCTGATCTATTTTCCTTCTGGCCTAGCTCCTTTAACTTTTAAGGATGAATATCCCTCTGATTGGATGCATCTGATCACTGAAAAGTTAAAATCATTTGGGTTATCAATGGAATATCTGCTCCCTCTGGGTTATGATTACGCCAAGGTATCATAAGCAGCACACCAGCTTGATCTAAGCCAAGCATCAAGCTATGCAAGGTTTGGAGATGTTAAACCTTTACAAAAACTGGTCAAATATCTGTACAACTTGACATACCCAATACACAGGAGAGCCCTGAATTGGCTAGGCTGGATGTGCTGCCCTCTGCAGTAATGGATGGTGGGTTTAGGAGAGCCCCCTACCTGGAGAGATTGTGCCCCTGTGGGAATGGGGATGTTGAGACTGTTGGCCATGTACTCCTCTACTGGTTTTTGTTGGGGTTTTTGTGTGATCTACGTTTTAGATATTTAACCCTTTTGTTTTAAGATATCCAAATAACTCCGACGAGTTTTACATACACTTATACTTCTTTCTGATAGTCACACCAATGTTTCGCAGCAGGTAGCCAGGTTTTGCAATTAAGATCCCCACATGATGTATTAGAAATGGTTAATTTAGGTTTTTAGGCTTTTAGGTTGCTTCATCTTATCTTATTTTACTCTCATGTGTTATCTATCTATCTATCTATCTATCTATCTATCTATCTATCTATCTATCTATCTATCTATAAATTAGTGTGTGTGTTCTTATATATCTGCACTAATATTTACTCTTAAGGTTCTTTTAATTTGGATCTGAGCTGTAATTTGTTTATCTGATCAAAGATAATAATAAACTAAACTGAAACTGCATGCACCCGGGTGCCCCCTCACGCAGAGGAGTTAACATCTGAAGAGGGCTTCAGTACATCTGAAGCTGTCTTATCCTGAGGTAACCCATTGGTCCATCTAGTCCAGTCTGTACTCTGGCAGGGGCTTCCCAGGGTCTCAGGCAGAAGTGTTTTCCCTTAGGGAATCAGGGATTGGCTTAGCTGGGTGGTTCGGCAGCATGCCTTGCCTGAGCCTCCTGGCCTCCCCTCCCTTTTTCTGGCTTTCCCATACTGTCAGTGGGGCAGCTTGAAGAGCTAGGCAGTAGAACACAGGCACAACAAAGACCTGTGGTGGTGTGGGGCAGGGAGAAGAGAGGCTGATGCGCCCCAGTGAGGGAAGATGGTGGGCAAGTGAGGTCGATGATGCCTCATTAGAGGAGGAGGTGGGGACCCAAAATGGATATGTGGCCTCAGGGCATGTGCCATGTGCAGAGGAGAGCTGGTCTTGTGGTAGCAAGCATGACTTGTTCCCTTAGCTAAGCGGGATCTGCCCTGGTTGCATATGAATGCGAGACTAGAAGTGTGAGCACTGTGAGATATTCCCCTCAGGGGATGGAGCCGCTCTGGGAAGAGCAGAAGGTTCCAAGTTCCCTCCCTGGCTTCTCCAAGATCGGACTGAGAGAGATTCCTGCCTGCAACCTTGGGGAAGCTGCTGCCAGTCTGTGAAGACAATACTGAGCTAGATAGACCAATGGTCTGACTCAGTATATGGCAGCTTCCTATGTTCCTATGTTCACTTAATCCAGCCATGCCCATTAATCATTTTGCATCTGGATTGGTAGCTAACTGTGATTGGTAGCTAACTGTGTACCTCTTTTCTCAGGAGGGAGTCTTTGTGTGGACAGATGGTTCTGAATTCAGTTACCAGACATTTGGTAATGGACAGCCTGATAATCTGAATGGGGAGCATTATCTGGGGTCCTGGTTTCTTCAAGATGGTGAGAAATTATCCAATATCTATTAACAAACGCCTTTCCCCCACTGTGTGAGGAGAGCCCTCTATGGCTTTGAGGGTGGGGGTTGTTCACTTGAGTGGGAATGAGGCTGTGTGCAGAACAATGTAAAAACGATGTGCAGGTGTGTACACAGACACTCTGAGAATGTAGTGATAGGAAGCAGAAGAGAAAAAGCGTGGAAATCAGTATAGAGGAGGTGAAATTCTCTTTAATTCTTGTTTCATCCAAATTCCATTCCTTCACATTGGGTGTTGGTAACAAAGTAAGATCCAAGCATCCAATTGTTTTTCAGTACTTTGGTGTATGGAAATGGTGCTTATTCTGTGAACTTGCACTGCAATCTAGAAATGGGTGGGATAGGTAAAAATGGACCACAGACAAAGTCCATGCACAGTTGGCCTGCACCCCTAAGGAGACAGCCAAGCGCTTGCTAGGAAATACTTCATTGGTATTGCACTATAACTCTGGAAGAGCATAATCTGTAGAAGAATCCAGAAAGGTCATTCACACAACCATTTCTGGCAGGTCTGGGAAGGGTTGGGAAGGGCTGGAGAAAAGGCAGGACACAACCTACCTCTCCCCACATGATCCTCTCTGCTCCGGGATCGCTCACACTGTGCACCCACATGACTGGCATACGAGTGATCCCAGAGCAGCATGGGGGCCATGGAAAAGCAGGCTGCGGCCTCCCTCATCCCACAGAAAACCATTGTGTGGTGCACTGGGGAATTTCCTCGCTGCCGGGTACACCTTTTGTCTGGCTCTATGCTGGCAGCCTGAGCTTTTGTACCCTCACTTTTAGCCTGGGTACAAAACCCGGGCTACCTGGTGAAGGAGCTGGGATCGGAACTGATCCCTCCAGTTCTTATGTTCATCCCTACCCGGACTAGCGCTGCCAGACCCAAGTAGGGCTGGTTGTGAGAACAACCTCATATTCTGCCTGCATAAGCTGTGCCCAGTGATCTCAATGAGTCTAGAGAACACCCAGACGCAGCTGACACAAATCTCCCTTCCCTTCTCACAATCTCTCAACGCTATTCTATGGGTCATGTGCTAGCAAACATGCCATCGTTACGTAGCACCTTGAGCTTGCAGTGGAGGGGTTATTTTAGCTTTGCTTACATTATTGCAATATGTTGCATGCCAGATTAGCAGGGTGCTCTGGTGCTGGGTAAACAGACAGAGAAGATTTTGTGCTATTCATCATGTGCCCCAAGCGAAGCTTCAAGGTTTTTGTTCGTAGCAGAGCTGTCCATCTTTGCGGCTTGACTGTTCCTCCTGAGTTGATGCCTTCACTCTCATTTTCAGGATTTATCACATGGAATGACTATAAACCCTCATGGCAATTCCCGTCTGTTTGCAAATATGCTCTGGGAAGCAGGTGAGAACTGGATTCATCCTCCTCAGAACTGGAGCAAATATTTCTGCTATTCCAGTGACCTCCTTGTGCTCTGTAGGTTCCATAATTGCACTAGATACTATATAAACATATAGGATACTCTATAAACATATAGGAGCACTAGGTACTATATAAACATATAGGAGCAAGCATTCTTCTGTTCAAACCTTTCCAGCCATGGCTGCCATTGGACGGTCTTTCCAATCAGGATAACGTGCACCCTCTGATAAAAGCCCTCCAATTCCTGGAGATTTTTTCCAACTAAGTGCCCATGCTTAGTTGCCATGCTCACAGATCTTCTCCATTCCCTCATCCCCACCATGTCAAACTTGACGGCAGACACAACCAGTCCATCCCCTCCCAATAGTTCTCCTATGGCTAGTTGTCTCGCAGTTTGACTACCACTTGTTTTTCTTTCTTGTTTTCCTAAGCAGTATGTGCTGCTCTTCACAATGAACCATCTAGGACTGGGGTCAAATCACTGACATGAAGCAACAACAACAGCAACAGCCTGAAACCTTCTCTCTGGCCTTAGAGGTACCTTGTCATGCTGCTGCTTGTTCCTCTCTCAGCCCCCTTCCTTTGATTTTCTGTAGAGAATTTCTAGACTAGAGCCTTATGCAGGATCCTTTGAGACACTGACGTTCCACAAAAAGCGAAACATGCTGAATCTGTTTCTGACTGACTCCCATATGACAAAGACGAATGAAACCGGACACCTGAAAAACTTCTGTGACAACAATAAAATGGATGAAAATATCACCTGCTCCCTTAATGCAGCTTTGTGTCATGAATATAACTTGCCCCCCTTTTGTGCTTGACCTCACAACATATTGAAGCACCAAGGGGTGGGGCTGAGAAAAGCATATGGGCCTTTGAGTAATGATTGACAATCATCTATGGTAACAGGGGTTCTCAACCTTGAGTCCCCAAATTTTGTTGGACTACAACTTCCACGTCCCATCGTCCCAACCTACAATAGCTGACCATTGTGTCCAGAGATGATAGTAGTTGTAGTCTAACAACATCTGGGGACCCAAAGTTGGGAAACTCTGTATAATAAGAGAGTGCTTGCTTTATTTCACATTTCCTGGAAACAACACAATGACCATGTTTATAGTGAGCTATTTTTCAGATACATGCAGCTTTTCTCAGTAATTTACGAAGTGTGTATGCTGGAGAGAGAAATACACAAAAAGCCTCCTGGGGATTTTCCTTGATCTAATACATTCTCTAAGCGCAGCCTTGCACTGAGTGATTTAAACCACTTGACCTGCCGGAAGGGCCATTTGCAAGCTTTTTAAGTGGAATAGCTCAGACTTGCAATTTAATGTTGAAAAGTTTGCTGGAGCGATGATTCAATATATGGAGGCTCCAGTATCGGTCTCTTGTGGTATGAGTCCAATATCTTCACAGAGCCAGGCCACCTAAAGTTGTCTTTGTTTTATTTTAAAAAATTCAGATATCTGTCACTTTAGCAGTAGCATCTCATAAGATTTTTTTAAAAAATCCTTCCGAAAATATTAGCTAGGGGCTTAGTTTAAAATGGTAGCTAGCATTTGGGATGCAGTAAAGGGGATATGTAAGGAGACTTGATAAATGGTTAGCAGCCATCATCTTGGCCTTGGAGAAGAGGAAGCTTGGTCTGGGTGAATATGATGGCTGTATGATGTAGGGTCTTCTCCTCCGTTTGGGGTTATTTTCTGGGGGGTCTGGCATTTTGCGCAGCCACCTAATAGAGCACTGGGGAAGTAACTTGCTTAGGGAGCAAGAAGTTGCTAGTTTGAATCCCCTCTGGTATGTTTCCCAGACTATGGGAAACACCTATATCTGGCAGCAGCAATATAGGAAGTTACTGAAAAGCATAATCATACTGTGCGGGAGGAGGTAATGGTAAACCCCTGCTGTATACTACCAAAGAAAACCACAGGGCTCTGTGGTCGCCTGGAGTCGACACCGACTCGGCACAACTTTACTTACTCTACATTAAAGGAGATTGGCTCTGAGAAAAATCACTTGAGCAGCCTTTTATCCAGAACAGCACAACATTGCTATAAAGTTCCGTCTTGCTGAATGATATAGATCCGTCTACTAGGATGGCTTACAAATATGAAGATTTTAATATTAATGTTTGTGCCCGTCTCCACAAGTGGCAGAGGCACAGAGTTACTGGTCCAGGTAGGGAATAGCTTTGCAAGTTTGAGCATAACTCCCTGTTAACTGAACAAGGACACATATTTAGGCAGAAAAGCACTGGACAGAAGAGGAAGTACACACAGTTGCATTTGAAGCAAGCAATTGCACCTCAGGGATGGGGATGTGCAAGCAATGACACCTCAGGGATTCAAACCCCATCCTGGAAACCAGAGTGCCAGCAGTCACTAGGGTCTTTTGCTTTCTCCGTGTGTAGTCTAATAAGGCAAAAGGCAAAACCGGAGAGAACAAGAGATTGTTCTCTCCGCAAAAGGAAAACCTTAAAGTAAAGGTTAAGAAGATATGTGCTTCATAAGCATCCACTTCTGACTGCTCACTTCATGCCACCAGCTGGTTCCTAGAATTTTGTGCCCACCTTCCAAGATGGCCCTGGGGCTCAGGGTGGCTCTTTTTTCTTAAGTTTTAAGGGAGCCCCACCAGTGCTGATTGCCTCCCTGCAGTGCCAGGAAGGCAACACAGTATTCCGCTTAAACAGAAGCTTTGCACAGGCCTAATAAGCAATTAGTCAGGGAGTCACATTTAGGTTGGTGGGAGTCGCCTCTGGCTTCCAGGCCTTGTGATGAAAAATGACCTGTTTTATGATCTCCCATAGAAGCCAAGCAGAGACATTCACCCCCATGCAGGAAAGCTCAACGCTGCATTTGGGGACTCTATTATAGTATATTATTTGCACTTGCCCAACAGTGCTGTGCGCAGCTGCGCAGACGTGACATTCCACTGTGTGTGCATAACAGTGCACAGTATGTCAGCCACTGCATCCTGTCTCAATGTAAAAAACCCCAAATACTGAAATAATTCTTGATTCCGGGGTTATATTTTAACTGATTTGTTTTACTGCCTTGAATGAAAAGGATTGACCTGGTCATTTCAATGACTGAGCCATACTTTGGATGGTCCCCCCTCCATATTTGGGGCCTGGGGGAATTGACACAGTCATGCATGAGATGGTCCTCTTGCCCCAGAGACTCTGAACAGAGCTCCAGCTCCCTTGAACTGGTACTATTTTTCTATTGGCCAGGATGTCAGGGGGGAAAGTCTCTGAGATGCTTTCATACAGGCACATAAAAAGTAGCAGCCAGGATCATTTTGTCCTTTGGGTGTCAGAGGGAGCTTTTGCTGTCTCCCAAGTTCTGATGCAGTTTCACATCAATTGCATTGCTAACCTGAACATCAAGTGCTGCTATTCCCAAATGTATCCACAAGATGGCAGCACAACCAGCTGTAACTGGAGTGGAGCTGTAACTGTGAGGCAAACCTTGAGCAAAGAGCAGCTGCCTATAGTCTAGGCAAACCAGCATGTGTTTAATAAACACTGGCCGCATTCAGATGTAATGGCAAGCTGAAGTTAAACTTGGCCATGGTTGTAACTCCATTATGCTCGAATGCGTGAGACCATGGTTACGACCCGAAAGCTAGCTCTGGTTTGTCTCACCAAACTCCAGCTTGAGTTATTTCTAAGGTTCACCACCGACAACTGAGGTTTTGCCGCCGAGGTGTAACGTCCAACCACTGATGCAGCTATAACAGTGGTTCCGTGCCAATTTTCAAACACCAATCGAGGGGCGGCAGCTCACACACACCCAGGGACTTGGGTGCTCCATGCTTTCAGCACTTCTCATGGGAAGCCTTTCAGAAAATCAGCCACGCCCCTCCTGTCAGCGATGTGGCTATGGAGTTGCCAGGCTCCAGGAATAGCACCACACCCCATCCTTGACTGGCCAGCCTGTCAAGCTGCACAGTCACTCAAGGGCAGCCCTGATCCCCACTCTGCCCCTTGCTCCCCCCACCTTGCAAGCGGGCACAGGATGACAGGATGGGGACTCGGTGCTTTTCTCCCCAAGAAGGGAGCAACAGTCATGTATGCTCACAAGCACAAACACTCCAAGTGGCAACCTGAGCAAGGCACCCCGTCACAGCCCTGGGAGGGGAGAAAATGCCTGGAGGGAGGAGGGATCCCTGGGGCCAGGTATGAAGGGCAGAGCAGCAAAGTCCTACTTTTTTCACATATAGGTTGGGGAAAGGATGGCCAGCCCCTTCCCCAGGTGGGGATATTTGCTCCTAAGTCTTGCTCATGAGAAGGGCCACCTGTGATGTCCCATCTCAGACATCATCACACTGGAGACCTAGCCCATCACCCCAAGGAATGCTCTCTCGTGAGAATGGCAGACTAAGGGGAGCGAGGGAGGCTGCTCTGTGCAGGGACAGGCACTTGGGCAAGTGGTGTCCTGGTCCGGCAACTGCCCCCAAGCCGCTGTCCTACCCTGCACCTTGCCAGTCTGCACGCCCATGTGAGGATGTGCGTCACTGCCCATGGTCCTAAAGGGCAAGCCCACTGTCCTTGGCCAGCAGAAAACTGGGGCTCTTTGCTTCCAGGAATCCACGCACTGGGAGATCTGCATAGAATGCTACATCAGACATAGTGTGCAGGAGCCTATCTAGGGAAAATAGATAGCACGGAAATTGTGCCCCTGTCCAAACAAGGATGATGAGCCTTGTAGTCAACAATATCTGGAAATCCCTGTTAAAAGGAACACTGTACCATCTAGACATGGTTGTTGATCCACACCTGAAAACATGAGCCATCTCTGTTAAACACTTAGAACAACAGTCAGGAGTTATGTGAGGATTCCAAGTGTCATTTTCTGTCTCATCTCATGCTTTTTAAAAAACATGATTTTGTCCTAGAGGATCACCTGCTCAAATAGCCACTAGCAAAATAGGGGAAGAAGAAGGTGGCAGCAGGGAGGGGGGGAGCCTATAAACCAGTGAATGTTTCCTGCCAGCCTTTGTCTTATGATGACTGTTGGCTCATGATGGGGTATATGTGCATTCACCACACTAATGCTTACTTTGGTACCAGGAGGGAGGAGGATACATTAGTTTGCCACACCAGACAGAGGAATTTGCAACAGGAGCAGATAGCCATGTTCTGCCAGGGCCAAAACCAGCCCCTGCCAGACTAAGAAATCATTGTAATTTGCCCCTTCCTGTCACAAGCAGGGTGCTGTGCTTTTATTATTGACTCTAACTCTCAGATATCCCAATCATGGATGGAAAATTCAGGGTCAATTTAAAGAGACACATTTTCTACATGGAAGTTTCTTCTGTGCAGGTGTTGTGCAGAAACCCATGTGTAATGATCAATACATATGTATCTATTCTGCCAGCAGCATAGCAAGGTTGGAATGGGCCCAGAGATGAGATTTTAAAATGGGCCCCCAGCCCCTCAAAGTCCAGGGCCTCCACACACCCCAGGCCCCCAAGGATTTAAGTCTGATATTTCAAAATAAGTATGCTGCCTGAAAATACATTTCACTGAATACACACACGCACACTTCACAATATATAGTGATATACATTGAATACTATATATTTGTGCTACCTTTAATGCCTAGAACACACTAGAAACACTAATTATTAAAATGGCCCCTTCGCTTCAGATTAGCAAAGGAGACTTTCAACCATGCAATGTGAGCCTATGTATGTTTTCTCAGAATTCTGAAAAATTCAGTAAAGTTTGATTCCGGGAGGTTTTTCACACGAGGCTTTTAAAGCCCTTTAACACACATCTCCTCTGGAATGGAGGTTCTGCATTCACATGTTGGCCAGATTTACCCTGAAGTCCCTGCGAGTTATTGTGGAGCAGTTCACACACAAGAAAAATAGAATAAAATAAAATAAAAGCACAACACATGCTTCATAGTTCTCATTCAGACCTGGGTTGCAAAACAACTTGAACATAAGTGTATTTAAATGGATGGATGGATGGATGGATGGATGGATGGATGAATAAATTAATGTAATATTGTTTGTTCCAGAAGTTTTTGTAATTTTTTGCCATGAAACAAGCCACTTATAGGCCTTTTTAGATAGTTTTTGTTTTTAAAGCTAGCAAATTTTCCAATCTGTTTTAAATTAAATATTCAGAGACTTCTCAGTCTCTCCCCCACCACCCATATCAAAGCCCTGTGGCAAGCAGATCCCTATATATGCGCGGGGGGTAACCACAAAAAGGAATTCACATTCTACCTGGCAAAGGCTGGGCTGGCTGGCCTGGACAGAGGGTCTACAGAGAACTCTGCCTGCCTCCTTGCTTGCTTGCTTGCTTGCTTGCTTGGGGCCTGCCGGCATACTCGAGTTCAGGCTTCAGGGAGGCATGCACGAAGCCCCACCCACTGCCGATCAGCTGAGAGGCGGGAAGAGAAGGAGCTGCTGTGTCCCAGTTTGCAGGCAGCTCCGATCCTAGGCCGGAGGGCAAGGCAAGCGGCTGAGGGGCCTTGGGACTGGGCAGGTGGGCAATGGGGTGGGGGTGGCAGGCACTGGCGTGGTGCCCTCCCCTCAGTGGCACCTAGGGCATGTGCCCTGGCTGCCTCCCCCAGTTACGCCCATGCTAGCGGACCACACCCGAGCCCTGTGCCTACACCATCTACGCAGGCAGGTATGTGCTGGCAAATGGCCCCCTCATGGGGGGACGGCGCTTGTGTCTGCTTTTAAGGGCCTGCCACAAGCAGGGATTCAGGAGTAATAAAGTTGGAGATGTCTCAAAGTTGGAACAGCCCCTGTGAGGATCTGTACCACTCCTTGCGCCTCCCCCAACCATGGGTGACACAGCCATCCTGAGGATGCTGGAAATTGGGGATCTCTACTCCCAGGAATCCCCATGCCTGGTGATCTGTATACAGCACCACGCCGGGCCAGATCCTGGAATTCTGAATGGGTTTAAGTGTCTGTGCCACAGCCCCTTATCTGCACTGTCCATGCAAATGTTTTAGGTGGGGGTGCTATAGGCAGGCTTTGAAAGGAAGGGGCAGGAATTCCCTAGCAGGCAAGTTCTATCTTTTCCTCAGAGAGGTTGGGGAAGGGGCAGCCCCTTCCCCCTTTGAGGGGTTCATGCCCACCAGACCTACTCATGATCAAAGCCAGTCACCAGGGTCAGTTTTAGGACAAGTGAGATCCTTCTTCAAGGATTGAGCCACCTGACCCGGGGCTCAGTGGCATGAGAGGGAAAGGCCATGGAGACCCCCACCACCACCAAGAAAAGGACTATTGTGGTGGGGGGGATGCTCGGACAAAGCACAACTGATTCAAGAGGGCAATACATCCCCTTTCCCCAACAACATCTATTGTCCCTATTATCCCTTTGGCCATTGTGACTGGGGATGGTGTGAGTTGTAGTCCAACATCTGGAACTCAAGGTTCAGAACTTCTGGTTTAAGCGATAGCAACATAAAAGTCCTCCCTCTATTGCCCCAGGCAAATTCCAGCTGAGGTGGTGAAGCTCTTCCAAACTGAAGCCAAAAGGCAGGTGCACAGATACTGCTTGTTATTGAGTCAGACCATTGGTCCCTCTAGTGCAGTAGCATCTGCTCTGACTGGCAGCAGCCTACCAAGATCTCAGGCAGAGTTTTCTTCCCCATCCCTTGTTACCCGAGATATTTTAAACTGGAAATGCCAGCACTTCCATCTCAAAAGTATGTGCTTGGCCAGAATTGCGACCCCCTTCCTAAACAGTGGAAATGACTCTAGCCTCTCCAGGAGCTGGCTTAGGAGGGGATGGCACCCAGCCAAAGAATAAGAAGAGGAAAAATGGTCAAGAAGCCAGTCTAGGGGTCTGGTGCCCCCCCCGCCCCCGCTAAGCCTGGTGTGGTCCCGGGCAGATTAAGCTGTTTGCCGCCTATAGACAACCAAAGATTTGCTGCCCTGGATCGAGGGGCAAGGATTCTCCTTTATAAGGAAAGGGCTTGGGGAGCGGGAGTTAAATCTTTTCCCCATGCACAGGCAGCCCTGAAATGGGCTGGAAATGGCCCGACCTGTTGTTTGGCAGGCAGGCAGACCAGTGGGAAGAGCCCTTGCCACTGTCCCTGCCACACCATCACCATCCTGCCGCCATCCCGATGTGCAGTGGCGGTTTTTAAAAGGTAGAGAAGGAAGATTTAACTTTCCCCTGACCCAAGCCCTTTACTTGCACACTACTCTCAAAATTTGCCGCCCTTCAAAAGTTGTCGCCATAGGCAAGTGCCTATATTGCCTATGCATTAATCTGCTCCTGGGTGTGGTCAAAGCACCACCAGCCAAGCCATCGACCTCAAACACTCCTCAAACTGGAAATGCCAGCACTTCCACCCCAAAAGTATGTGCTTGACCAGAATTGCAGCCCCTTCCTAAAACCAGAACAGTGGAAACGACTCTTGCCTCCCCAGGAGCTGCCTTAGGAGGGGACGGCACCCAGCCAAAGAATAAGAAGAGAGAGAAAGGCCAAGAAGGCAGTCCAGGGGGCTAGCACCCCCACCACTAACCCTGGTGGGGTCAAAGCACGGCCAGCAAAGCCATCAACCTCAAACATGCAGAAATCTGTCACTGGTCACCAACTCGCACCCAGTGCAGGCGGGTCAGCTGTGCTTTGCGGGGAGGTGGAAGCAGAAGCCAGAACAGTGTTTCCGGTGGCAAGAAGGAGGAACCCACTTCTCTTTATGCTATGAATTTCTTGTGCCAGAAGCTGCGCGAGAAGATGCAAAATGTCTCTGTTTGGCTAAGAGCAGCACACTCATAAAAGGAGCAGTTCCCGGGGTATGATGAAAGGCCTGAAGGTTAAACTCGTTTTATTTGCACAGAGGGAATATGCTCTACTGGTGCCTTCTGCTATCTGGAGCCAATCTAAACCGTTCCAAACCTTGCAAAAGGCTTGGTTTCGCAAATGGGTTAGACTGAATCTGCATTCAGTTCACCAATTCTAAGAACAGAATGTGACTGGGGCGGGGTGGGAGGGGGACGTGTTAGCTCAGAATATAACCAATTCTACATTCAGGACTGTGTGTATTGTGTAAGTAAGTAAGTTTATTGTTGTAACCACAGGTCATAAAATACATATTAAAGCATTATAAAACTTCTTCTTCTTCTTCTTCTTCTTCTTCTTCTTCTTCTTCTTCTTCTTCTTATTATTATTATTATTTGTAAACAAGCAAATAATAACAACATTATTTTATTTATTAGCTATTAATAGTAGAAACATCACTCTTAAAGAAAAACAGATAAGATATTAGACAGTAAAAAAATTAACAACTAACTTAACAAAATGCACAAAATTAAAAGATATTTAATCCTAAATTCTTAACTATAGTTATAGCTCTGATGGGTACAACACGAGTAAGAGTGCTAGTCCTGGAACTACACCTCAGCCAGATGTGTGGCAGGGCTAGCAGATACACTTCTCTTCCTAATTTTTTTTTTTAAAGCAAAAATAGCTGCATGATAACTAACATAAGGGAACATGTCCGCTAGCAAGTAATTAACACAATCTGTTTTAGAACCTGTGATCTGACCCAGTGTGTTTTCTCTTACTGCTCCATAAAAGGAGCAGTGTAGGACATCATGTTTAAGGTCCTCCACTTGCCCCTGGCCATGGGGCAGAGGCCCTGTTCCACAGATATGTCAAGGGCATGGCTTGAAAATGAGAACCTGTAAATGCCTTCCTTAGTGGAGAGGATGAGTAGGTACTGCAAAGTGTATCTGTTTTTCTTGAAGGGAGGACACCATAAGGAGAACTTTGAATGCTGGACCCAACCAGCAAATCAGCTGGCATCCCACTCAAGGAGCCCATATTGGGTTTCCCCCTGACCACAGGAGAGCTGGTCTTGTGGTAGCTAAGCAGGGTCTGCCCTGGTTTACATTTGAATGAGGGAGTACATGTGTGAGCACTGTAATATATTCTGCTCAGGGGATGAGTCCACTCTGGGAAGAGAAGGTTCCAAGTTCCCTCCCATCTCCGAGATATGGCTGAGAGAGACTCTACCCTGGGAAAGCCACTGCCAGTCTGTGTAGACAATACTGAGCTAGGAGGGAGGCAGCAAGGTATGCAGGTGGGACCCTCAGAGACATGATAAAGGAATCCCACTCCCAGGCTGACAGCTCCTTTGCTGTCATGGAGAATGAGGGTTTCAGGGAAGGAGAACATCAGTCTGAAGTAGAGGGGAATGCTCCCTTGGAGGGGACCTCTTCTTTGTGTGCTGTGCCCATATGCTCTAGCACAGAGGATACTCCTCTGGGGGTTAGGGGGTCTCCTAGTAGTGTCTCCTAGTTAGGGGTCTCCTAGTAGTGGGTGATTCAATTGCTAGGGGAATAGAGAGATGGGTTTGTGATGTCAGGGAGAATGAGAGTTTCAGGGAAGGAGGACAGTCTGAGGAAGAGGGGAATGCTTCCTTAGAAGGGACCCCTTCCTTGGGTGAAGCACCCATGTCCTCTCACACAGAGGATACTCCTCTGAGGGTTAGAGAGTCTCTTAGTAGTGTCTCCTAGTTAGGGGTCTCCTTGTAGTGGGTGATTAGATCATTAGGGGTATAAAGAGATGGGCTTGTGATGTGCGTGTAGCCCGCATGATGACTTGTCTGCCTTGTGCGAAGGTTGCAGACATCGCACAGCATCTAAATAGGCTGTTAGGCAGTGCTGGGGAGGAGTCAGCTGTCACGTTGCACGGCAGCACCAACCCTGTTGGGAAGTGCACTCAGTCTGGAGGTCCTAGTATTGGACTAAGGGGCCTATTTGAAGCCCACCCTGGGGGTTGTTAGTGTTGGAAATTCTCTGTGCTGAGAGAATCCCTTTCTCATTATAGCAGAGTGCACAGAGGCACAACACAGCAGATTTAGTTAGGCATGCGTGTATGCTGAGAGTAAAGTAACTTGGAGCCAATTCATAGTTTCAAATCAATATAAAAGGCATTTATTAAGGAACTCCATTCTAGATAGGAAAGTGAGGAGTTAGGATCTCTATCTATCTAGCTGGATGCAGATGGATTCTGCATCTTCTCTGCACATATGGTGCAGGGAGAGAGGCTTGCCATGTTGCAAGGTAGAAGGACAGGTAGGGAAGAGAGAGAGGAAGGAAGTTAGTCCCTGAGATTAGCAATCTACATATCAAAGGGATAGTATCAGAGCAGTGGAGAAGGGATGACCAATGTCTTGACCCTGTAGCCCTCTGACTCACTAGTCTGTCCTCCACTGTCTGAGACGAGACAGCGCAAAGTCCTTTACTTCCAACACCCCCTCTCGATGTCTCATGACTCAGTTCACAAGATTCATTTTCTCTCTCAGCTTTTCAAAGCAGGGTCTTGGTAGTGGCTTAGTGAGTATGTCTGCAAGCATTTCATTTGTCGGGCAGTAGATCAGCTTGATTAGTCCATCTTTCTGCAGACTTCTCGCTACATGGTACTTTACATCAATATGTTTGGTACGCCCCTTTACATCTTCTTGTTTGGAGAGTTGAATGCAGCTTTGATTGTCTTCATACACTGGTATGGGCTGTGGTACATCTGTACCTAGGCCCTTCAGTAGTTGACACAGCCATTGTATCTCGTGACAGCCCTGTGCAGCCGATACATATTCCGCTTCAGTGGTTGATGATGCTACTATGTCTTGTTTTGTGCTTGACCAGCTTATGGCTCCATCTCCATAGAAAATTATGTGACCGCTGGTGGATTTCCTTTCTGTTAGATCTCCACCCCAGTCTGCATCTACGCATACTTCTAGTTTTGGTTGACTGTTAGCTGGTAGCTTGAGCTTAAAGTGTGCAGTACCCTTTAGGTACCTAACAAGTCTCTTAATTGCATTCCAGTCCTTGACTGTTGGTGATGCAGTCTTTCTGCAAAGTAAGCCAACTGCTGTGCTAATATCTGGCCTAGTGAGTGTACTAATGTATAAAAGCTTACCCAATGCTTCACGATATCTATGGTTGTCAGATAGTGGCTCAGTTTGATCTTCTTGCTTTGTGTAGTTCTCTTCCATTGGAGTTGGTGTAGGATTTGCATTTTCCAGTCTGAGCAGGTTTATCAAGTCTTTAATTTTCTGTTCTTGGTTGATGAGGAAACTTCCATCTTTCTCTCTTTGTACTTGAATGCCCAAGTAGTGTGCAATGTTGCCAAGTCGCTTGACTTCCACATCTCTGTTCAGATGATGCATTATTTCCTTGCTGTCATCTGGATTTTCATAGGCAATAATCAAATCATCAACATATGCCAAAATGTAAGTCCACTTGCCATTGATGCACCTTGTGTACAGGCAGGGATCCGCGTTGCTTCTTTTGAAGTTTGCTTGAAGCAGCATATCATTTAGTTTTATGTTCCATGCTCTGGCAGCCTGTTTTAAACCATAAATGCTCTTTTGCAGTTTGCATACATAGTCCTCTTTGCCTTTCTCTAAGAAACCTGGTGGTTGTTGCATGTAAATGTCCTCTTCTAGTTCGTCATGCAAGAATGCAGTTTTCACGTCTAGGTGTTCAACATGCATTCCTTTGCTAGCAGCAATACTTAACAGAGTCCTTACTGTGGTATGTTTAACCACTGGTGCAAAGGTTTCATCATAATCTTCTCCATATTTCTGCGAATATCCTTTTGCTACTAATCTGGCTTTGTAGCGCTGAATCTCACCATCAGCATCATGTTTGGGTTTGAAAACCCATTTGCAGCCTATAACTTTCATCAGGGTGCTTGGTTTGGTTGCTTGCTTCGGTGTAGGCCTCCACTGAAGGTGTAGCTCTTTCATTCTCATCAAAGTACACCGCTCTGCTTATGGTTATCTTGTTGGTGTCATGATCCAGAATCCTGTAGCCTTTGGATTCTGCTGAGTAGCCTACAAAAATCCCTTTTGTGGCCCTAGCCCCTAACTTAGTCCTTTTTTCCTTTGGGATATATGAGTAAGCCGTGCTTCCAAAAACACGCAGATGGACAGCTTATGACCATGCCAAAGTTCATATGGTGTTGTTCCTATAGGCTTTGTGTGCATTCTGTTTTGTATGTACTGTATGCAGCAGTCATGATACCTTCTCCCCAGAATTTCTGTGAGAGGTGTGCATCAGCAAGCATGCATCTTACCATATCCAGTAGACTTCTATTTTCTGACACTTCATTCTGTGATGCGTTGGAAGCTACCGTGGTTTGATGCACGATTCCATGTTCTCTCAGGAAATGCTGTGTGGCGTTGGACATATATTCTCCTCCACTGTCTGTGCGTAGGATCTTTGGCTTCCAGCCAAATTTGTTGTTTGCCATGGCCACATATTCTTGTAATTTCTCCAGCGTCTGCGATTTCTCCTTTAGTAGAAATACACACGTGTATCATGAGAAATCATCTATTATTGTTAGAAAATATTTTTGATTACCTATGGTTGCTGGTAGTGGTCCAGATATATTGCTGTGGATCAGCTCTAGGGGTCTTCTGATCTTCCTTTCACTCTGTTTAGGAAATGGCTTGTTAACTGCTTTGGACTCAAGACAACAAACACAGTTAGTTACAATGTCACATGGTACAAAATCAATGCCATTAACTAATCCCTTTTCCTTCATGTTCTGGATTGACTCATAGCTCCTGTGTCCTAGGCATCTATGCCACAGTTGCAAGCAGTTTTCATGCAGGCATAACTTAGAGAAAGATCAGCCCAGTCTAAACCTAAGGCATACCAGCCTAATGAAGTGAACCTTGCTGTCTGTAGATTGCTCCTCCACACTGTAAAGACCTTTGGATTTAGAGCCTACAAGGCAAACTTCTCCATTCTGGGTAACAACACATTGTCCATTTTTAATATACAGTTCACAGCCTTGTTTCTCTAGCTTGGATATTGAAATCAAGGAGCTTGAGAAGTCAGGGATATAAAAAACATCTTTAAGAAAAAATGGTTTAACAGATCCATCCAGCAATTTGCAATACAAAATTCCTCCACCCAAAACACAAGTCTCTGGACTCCCCACCACAGCCCATTATCTCTTTATTGGTTAGGCTTAAGCTGAGATCTGAAACCCACTTGAGAGCCAAATCTTGGATTCAGATCTGAATTTATTGTAGGGATTCTTAACCTTTTGGCACCTATGGACCCTCCAGATCAGCAAGTATTACCTATGGACTCCCATTAAAATTATATAATTAAAATTCAAGAAAAATAAGGGATGTATTTATTTATTTGTTTGTTTGTTTGTTAGAAACATTTGATATACCACCCACTCCAAAGACTCTGGGTGGTGTACAAAAACATGCAAAACAAGACAGCATTAAAATTACATTCTAAATAAAACTAAAGTAACTAACAAACAAGAAAAAAGGGGGGAAAGCAAATAGGTAAACTACAGGGTAAAAGCCTGGTGAAAAAGCAAAGTCTTCAATAACTATTTAAAAATCAGCAAGGAAGGAGCTAAATGAATCTGCAGGGAAAGGGAATTCCAGAGAAGTGGGGCAGCACTTGGGGCAGGGATGTACCATATTTGTTTCGAAATAATGTTTATGTGGAGGCATCTTTAAATCTATGTATATAATTCTCTAAGACGTACCTGTTGCTAGTCCTATGTATGGCAGCTCTCGTGAGAGTTTGCAAGCGAGCTGTTGGGAGGGGGAAAGGAAAGTGGCGGTGGACGGGTGTGTTGGCCTCTGCTGGCCAACGGCCATAATAAAATTGATGATGGGTGTGCTGGCGGAGGGGGGAGAGAAAGCAGGGGGGGACGGCAGGGGGGGCGAAAACAGCGGCGGGGGGAGAAAATGGGGGAGAATGGGGGAGAGCCAAGAGGGAGCGGGAAGGAGGGGGAGAACTAGAGATGCTCTGTGCCTGGGCAAGTAAATATTTAAGTATATAGTAAATATTTAATTTCCCCTGGATCACCTGGATCAACCCCATGTTCCACAGGAGGTCCATGGACCCTAGGTTAAGAACCCCTGGTTTATTGCAAGGAGGTTAATTATAAAAGTTCAGATGTCAGGAGAGAACTTATTCTTCTTTCCAACTAAACTGGAAGTGGAATTCTTTTGACTGAGCAGGGACTTTTACACACAGCAGGCTTTACCATGAGTTTACCTGGAGGCTTTACGGCGAACTTGAAGTTGTCCAAAAAACCCGACACAAATACTGGATTTTTTTTTTTTTTACCCGGGATATAAATCAGGCTACACTCTACTGTGCTGTGAAAAATCTGAACTGTGTGTGAACTGCTCCCTGATAGCTCACTGGGACTTTGGGGTAAATCTGGCCGATATGTGAATGCACCCCCTCCAGTCTGGAGGAGATGCAAGTTAAAAGGCTTTAAAAGCCCCATGTGAAGAACTTCCAGGGGAGTGGGGAGTACTGTAGTTCATGGGAAGCCTGAATTGTCCTTTTGCCACTGGCAAATTTCATTCTAGTCCAATTATGATTTTTTGCTTTCTCTCTCTCTCTCTCTCTCTCTCTCTCTCTCTCTCTCTCTCTCTCTCTCTCTCTCTCTCTCTCTCTCCCCAACCTTATAATCATTTTTAATATGTTCAACAGGTGTTATATAGCGAAGGGAGCAAACCACTTTATTAAACAAACTCAAAAAATAAAGAAGCCAGCACAAGTATTAGCAAAGTAATAAGGAACTAAGCAGCTGTTTAGTTTTGTTAGAATATTGATATCCCTCATAAACAGAGTGAGAGATCAATAGAATGAGGATGTGTTTGCTTTCCCCCAAGCCAGATGTCCATTGAGCAAGGGAGCCCCAGGTTTTTGCACACATTGTAGATGGCTTTCTTTCTTTCTGTAGGGAAAGAATGGCAGTGCAGGCCCCAAATAGCAGAGCAAAACCAGTTTGGTGAGAAAGCAGCAAAGCAAGAGGTCTTGAGGCAGTTCTTTAGTATTGAAGAACTACAAGGATTTATTTAAAGAAAAGGTTACAATCAGGTGATAAAGAGCCTGAAGCTTAATTTCAGTTGTAACTCATGGCTGAAGAGAGAGGCCAAAACAAACAGCTATCTCTGGAGATACAAAATGGAGACTAACACTGGAATAACAAAGAGGAGAGGAGTCCAACACTTTTATCCATAACCCTACCCCCCGCCCCGCCCGTGGTCACTATGAGACATTGCAGCTGAGAGCTGATGCTGCCAGGGTCCTAGCTCTAACACTCCTCCTCATTGGCTCATGCTGCTGTCTATAATTCCCAACTTCTCTTTCAAGGGTTTGAAACGATCCCTGGGCAACGGCTTAGTTAGCACATTGGATACCATTTGTTCACTTGGACAATACATCAATTTTACAAGTCCTTTCCATTTTACAAGTCCATCAATTTTACAAGTCCGTGCTTGCAGCTACATCAACTGACTCCTCCACTACCATAAAAGAATACATAACCACTGGTTGACTTCTGGTCTGTTTGATTCTCAGCCCAGTCTGCATCCATTTAACCTACTAACTTGGGTCCACTACTAGCAAGCGACTTTAATTTTAGATGGATTGCCACTTTTAGGTACCTGCTCAGTCTCTTTATTACAGACCAGCCATCTTTGCTGGGTGTGCTTACTTTCCTACTCAAGATTCCCACAGATGCAACATATACAAGTTTTCCAGTCGCTGTTCTGTACTCACTGTTGTCTGGCAGAAGTTCACTCTCCTCCTCCTGCTTTAGGTAGCCTGTTTCCATAGGTGTACTCATTTCTTTGGCCTCTGTAAGCCCCAAATACTCTAGCAAATCATTTATTTTCTGTTTTTGGTTAAGCAATTAGCTTCCATCCTCTTCTCTCTCTACGTGTATCCCAAGATAGTGTGAAACAGGCCCAAGCTCTTTTATCTCACTATTCAGATGCTTTATTATTTCAAGGCTGTCCTCTCTATTTTCATAATAAATTATCAGATCATCAACGAAAGTACGTTTATAGGTCCATCTGTTGTCTTTGAACCTTGAGTACAGACAAGGGCCAGCCTTTCCTTGGGTAAATCTCTCATTGATTATCAATTGGTTTTATTTTACATTCCAGGCTCTTGCAGCCTGCTTTAGTCCATAAATACTTTTCTGCAGCTTACATACAAGTTTTTCTTTACCAAGTTCTACAAATCCTGGAGGCTGCTCCATATAAATATCTTCTTTGACGTCTTCAGAAAGAAATGCAGTTTTCATGTCTATGTGAGCCACTTGCATTTTCTTTGCTGCTGCAATGTTTAGGAGTATCCTTACTGAGGTGTATTTTACAACAGGAGCAAATGTCTCATCATAATCTTCCCCATATATTTGCATGAATCCCTTTGCCACCAGTCTAGTTTTGTAACACTGGACATCACCTTCTGCATTTTGCTCAGTTTTTAAAATCCACTTGCACCCCACAATCTTTCTTCCCTCAGGTAGTTCTGTGAGTGTCCATGTGTTATTTTTGTCCAATGATTCCATTTCTTCTTTCACAGCTTCCTTCCAGTTTTGTGCATCAGTTGCAGGTAAGTTATCAATTTCTTTCCATGTGCTTGGTTCTTGAAACCTTTCTTCCTTTGCAATGTAGGAAAGTTTCTTAGATGGAACTCCTTTATTTTGATGTGTTGAACTCCACATCCTTTGTTCATCATCAGCATCCTTTTCTGCTGAATTGCTGCCAGGTGTAAAACTTATAGTGGATCCTTCCTTTTGGTCAGATTGCCTTGATTCTTTCTCCAACTGAAAATTGGTGTCTAGGTTTGGCAGTTCACTTCATTTTCACTGAGTATGCTACATTGCATATTTTAATTGTTTCTGGGGCAAGATCTAAAATCCGACATCCTTTACATCCTATGGAATAGCCAACAAGTATTCCTTCCTCAGATCTACAGTTGCGTTTGGTTCTTTTGGTTTTTGGTATATAGGTGCAGCAGGGAAATGCTTGACTAACAAGCAGAAGGTTGCCTGTTCGAATCCCCACTGCTACTATATTGGGCAGCAGCAATATAGGAAGATGCTGAAAGGCATCATCTCATACTGTGTGGGAGGAGGCAATGGTAAACTCCTCTTGTATTCTACCAAAGTAAACCACAGTGCTCTGTGGGCACCAGGAGTCGAAATTGACTTGATGACACTCTTTATATAGGTGTATGCTTTAGATCCAAACTCTGTTCTATGACTCAAAGTGGGCTTGTTGCCATGCCATAGTTCACGTGGTGTTCTTGTGGCTTTTGTTGGCAATCTGTTTTGCAGGCAAGTAGCAGTCATCACTGCATCTCCCCACAATTTAGTAGCCAAACCAGCATCTACAAGCATGCATCTCATCATTTCCATAAGAGAACAGTTCTTTCCTTCTGCCACACCATTTTCGCTCCAGAGTATAAGGATCCGTCTTTTGGTGATCAATGCGCTCCTCCTTTAGGAATCTTATGATATCATTCCCAGTGTATTTGCCACTATTGTCAGTACAGAGGATCTGTGGCTTTCTCCCAAACTTATTGCTCACTCTTGCAACATATTCTTTTAGTCTTTCTAGTACTTGTCCCCATCACTGTATATGTGTATCTAGAATAGTCATCAATGAAAGTAAGAACATATATTCCCCCCTGATGTATTTACTTGCATAGGTCCACAAACATCACTATGAATCAAATCCAAAGGATGCTGTGTTTCTCTTTCTTTGCGTGGAAGAAAAGCAGGCCATGTTGCCTTTGCTTTTATACAGTATGCAGTCTTTGATTCAGTGCTGCAGCGGGCTATTTTTAGATCCTTTCCCAAATCGAACTTTTCAGCCTGACATATCGTTTTGGCATCTCTATGGCCTAGCCTTCTGAGCCACAAATTCAGACATCCTTTGTGTGTGCATTCCTTCACATTTTGGCCTTTTCAGTCACACATTCTACTTCAGACAATCTATTCTCTTGTAAACCTGCTTTCATAAGCAATTCCTGTTTATGAGTAATGGAACAGTGCCTTGCTTTAAATTTTACTTTGTAGCCCCTTTCTGTAGCATATTTTACAGACATCAGACTTGTTTCTAAAGTAGGCACATACAGAGCTTCTTCAATTGCTAATCCAATGGCTTCTCCTTTCTCCAGTTTGCAGAGCAACTGTGCAGATCCTTTCCCTTCTGTATACATCAGTTTTCCATCTGCCAAGTATATAGAGATTTTACAATTTGTATCTAAGTTTATAAATCTCTCCTTTTCTCTAATCAGGCTGCTTTTATCACCTGAGTCAATTCAGATGCCACTGCTGCATTTCTCAGGCTTAGTTTCCACAAATTTATCTATTCTTGCAAGGTATGTCCTTTGCTTATTAGCTTTAGTCCCTGATTGCTTGTAAATTCTGTAGTCTGTGTTCCCAGATGACTCACTCTCTTTGCAACTTTGTTTTGCTTGCCTTTTGTCTGCAAACTTTATTCTTGGGACACTTATTCTGCAAATGTTTGGGGCTTCCAGCAATAAAGCATTTCTTATTTCTTTGCAAGGTTCTAAAAGAGGGATGTGCATGGAACTGGTTCAAAGGCCCTTTATGGGCCTCCAAACCGGTTCAAACGATTGCCAGTTCCACTGGTTCGAAGGCGGGGGGGTTGACTTTAAGGGCAGGGGAGGGTGCACTTGCCCCTCCCTACATTTCCCCCCCACTGGCGCTCCATTAGCAAAAGGTCTGTCGGGGTGGCAGCGTACCTCCCTGCTGCCCAGTTGCCTCGTTGAACCCTACATAAGCAGAAGTACCTGATGTGCCTGTGTGCGTCAACACATGTGTGTGCTCACAAGCGTGGCGTGTGTGCGCACATGCAGGCACATTGTGTACTTCCGCTGACGTAGGGTCCGATGAGGCAATGGGGTGGCAGGGAGGTACGCTGCCACCCCAACGGACCCTTTGCTAATGGAGCGCCGGTGTGGGAAATGTTGAAGGAGGGGTAAGTGCACCCTCCCCAACCCTTAAAGTCAACCCCTCCACCTTTGAATTTCCCCCACCCAGTTCTGTCCACATCCCTAGTTCTAAATGCATTTTCTTCACTTTCCTTTGGTTGCCTATCATCCCTTCTGCACAAATAAAAGTCCTCTAGACGGTTAATCACAAATTGTAAGTCTGCATCCTCCTTGACTTCCAAGGCACTAGCCACACTATCAGAGTAATGTGGCAAACTATTCAACAGCAATCCTATCAAAACTGCATCTGGCATTTTTAGTTCTTGAGATTGCAGCTTCCTAGATATTTTTAAAATTTCATTTATGTGTTTGGCCAGACTTTCTCCTTCCCTTATTGCTCAGTTTTCTTACTAGACGCACTTTGGAAACTACAGACCTCTTTTTATATAATCCCTTCAGAATTTCCCACATATTATTTGCATTTTCTTTCTCTCTTAGATGCACTAAGATTGGATCACTCACCACCAAGCAAATCATTCCTGATGCCTTTTCATCTGCTCTGTCCCATTCTTTCTGCTCCTTTTCTGCATCTGCAAGATGCTGCACGTGCAGAACACTGCCAAGTCCATGACTCTTGAGGAGCATCTCCATCTTGAAAGACCAGAGCTCGTACTCAGAACCTTGAAACTTTTCAATCATCTGCAATCCTTGTGCTGTCTCCATTTTCAAAGCTTTTCTCTTCGCTTTGCTTTCTATTTAACTCTCTAGGCTTTTCTCTTTTACTTACTGGCTTCTGAGCCTCATAACGCTTTGTAGGGGAAGAATGGCAGTTCAGTCCCCAAATAGCAGAGCAAAACCAGTTTGGTGAGAAAGCAGCAAAGCAAGAGGTCTTGAGGCAGTTCCTTATTATTGAAGTACTACAAGTTTCTGAGGTTTGCAAGTTTGGATCTAGAACTCCCTTTCTGGCCCCTGCAAGGCTCTGGAAGGGCATTGCACAAGGAAGGAACCTTCCTGCCCTGCATAGTGTCTTTCCAAAGGCTTATACAGGCCAGATTGGGAGCTCCCAAATCTAACCCTTGCTCTACATGCCCTACCCACTGCCTGGTGGCTGCAGAAGCAAACCCACACCAGGGTCTTCTTCCTTGCTGCACCCGCCCACCCAAAGCAGATCATCTGATGGAGCTTGGGGTTGAAGTAGGCAATAACATGCCTTTGAGGCCTACATGGGCCATATCTTCTTGCTCCAAAGGCTGACATCCGTAGTTAACCCAAGAAGAAGAACATAAGAACAGCCCTGCTGCATCAGGCACAAGGCCTATCTAGTCCAGCATCCTGTTTCACACAGTGGCCCACCAGATGCCTCTGGGAAGCCCACGGGCAAGAGCTGAGGGCATGCCTTCTCTCCTACTGCCCTGCAACTGGTATTTTGAGGCATCTTGCCTCTGATGCTGGAGGTGGCCTGCAGCCCTCAGACTAATAGCCATTGATGGACCTGTCCTCCATGAATTTATCTAAACTCCTCTTAAAGCCGTCCAGGTTGTTGGCTATCACCACATCTTATGACAGAGAATTCCATACGTTGCCTATGCATTGTTGACCCCTGATAACTGGGCAAAGAGGCACCTTTTAAATGTGATGATTCTCTTTATTAATCCACCCCTAGCACAGTACCTCCAAGTACTGTTGCTGGTGTCTATCTTATGTTTTTCTTTAGACTGTGAGCCCTTTGGGGACAGGGATCCATTTTATTAATTATTTAATCAATTCTCTATGTAAACCTCTTTCGAAATGTTTGTTGAGAAGTGGTATATCAATATTTGTTGTGGTTGTGGTTGTGTGAAAAAGTATTTCCTTTTGTTGGCCCTAAATGTATTGGCAATCAGTTTCATGGGATGACCCCTGGTTTTAGTGTCATGCGGGAGAGAGAGAAAGATTTCTCTCTATCCACAGAGTTTGCCCCCCTCCCCTGATTTTGGTGAATGTCCAGGGAACTCTCCTCCTCATTTACCCAAATGGAAAAATACAGAAACCTCCCACATGCAGCCTACACGTGGTGAGAAAACTTGGTAGATTGCTGAACAATTAACCTTGAAGTATGTCTGCACCAGAGTAAAAACCCCTTTTCCTGAATTAAAAATCTGCTCAGAGGCAGGTGAACTTACACAACATAAAATGAGAAAACTTTATTCAAAAGACTACAGACTGCTTTGGCTCAAGCATTATCAGTTACAGATTAAAAAAAAAGAAACACTCAGTACTTTCAGAAGGAATAATTCAAAAAGAGCACTCCAGTTTATAGTTGGAGTGGTACACTTTAAAATCTTGGTTACCCACTTGCAAAGATAATTGAAAAATCACCCCCAGTTGTAAGGATCTGCAAAGCACGAAAATAAAGAAATCTGATGCCAGCTACCTAACACACGGTTCCCTGGCTAAACCCTTCTCCAAAGCCAAGCCCTGGCTTCTTCCCTGAACTCACCAAAACCATGGTAGAGACGTCAGGCCCTTGCAGAGTTCCTGGTTGCTGCCATGGCTTGGCCAGCCAACCTGTTGCTTCCCCTGCCAGCCTGGCTACCAATTGAATTAGAAAAAAGGACCCCTTCACTTTCTGCTGCCAGGCCCTCTGGTCACAGTGTGCTGAGTGACTGAGTGACCTAGAGATCACTCACAGACAGATAGGTCAGGGTTCCCTTCCGGTTCACTCTTTAGGGGGAAAGGAAAAGCTGTTCCTGACTAATCATAACAACCTTCCTAATGATCCCTAGCATAGAATTGGCCTTTTTCACAGCTGCTGCACACACACGTTCAACAAGCTGACCACCATGACCCCAAGATCCCTCTCCTGGTCAGTTACTGACAGCTCAAACCGCATATGTGAACTTGGTCCCTTCGCCGCAAATATTGGCCACTTTACACTTGTTAAAATTGAACCCCATTTGCCATCTTGTCACCCACTCCCCCAGTTTGAAGAGATCTTTTTGGAGCTCTTTGCAATCTCTTTTGGATTGCACTACCCTAAAGAGTTTGGTGTCATCTGCAAATTTGGTCACCTTGCGGCTTACCCCAACTTCTAGATCAGTTAAAAAGCACCATCCCAAAACTGATCCCTGGGGAACCAAACTTCTTACTTCCCTTCATTTAGAGAACTGTCCATTTATTCCTACTGTCTGTTTCCTCTCCTTCAACCAGTTACCAATTCATACACGAACCTGTCCCCTGTCTTGAAAAGTTTTCTCAAGAGAATTTGATGAGGAACTTTCACATCTGAGAACTTTAAGGACTCGGGTGGCTATTTGTTAATTTTTAATTTCCCCAGACAGTTTAGAACATCTTGTCACCTCAGTCTGACTCAGTTCTTTAGCCTCTGTCCTTGAGAAGTTCAGTTTAGGCACAAGTATATGCTCAGTATGCTCTGCCATGAAGAACGATACAAAGAACATGTTTAGCTTCTCTGCAATCTCCATATTCTCCTTAATAATTCCTTTCACTCCCTCATCATCTAATGATCCAACTGCCTCCCTGGCATGTTTCCTGCTTTTTATATAATTAAAGTTTTTGTTATTCTCCTTGATGCTTTTAGCTAAATGTTCCTCAAACTCTCTTTTCACCTCCCTTATTGTCTATTTGTCTCCTGAAGTGGCACAGTGGGGAAATGCTTGACTAACAAGCAGAAGGTTGCTGGTTCAAATCTCCACTGGTACGGTAATGGGCAGCAGCAATATAGGAAGATGCTGCAAGGCATCATCTCACACTGCACAGGAAGAGGCAATGGTAAACCCCGCCTGTATTTTACCAAAGAAAACCACAGGGCTCTGTGGGTTCCAGGAGTCGAAATCCATTGGACTGCACACTTTACCTTTATTGTCTCCTTGCATTTCTTTTTCCAGAGTTTGTGTTCCTTTCTTTTTTCTTCATTTGGGCAGCCCTTCCATTTTCTGAAGGAAGTCTTCCTTCCCTTTATAACTTCCTTGACTTTACTTGTTAGCCATGCTTGTTAGCCATCCTCCTGGACTTGGTGGTCCCTTTCCTCCTTTTTGATATTCATTTTAACTGGGCATCTTCTATGGTTGTGGTTTTTAAAAAAACTCCATGCATTCTGGAGTGAAGTGTCTCTCCTGATTTTTCCTTTCAGTTTTCTTTTCACCAACTCCCCATTTTAGAGAAGTTTCCACTTCTGAAATTCAAAGTTTCTATGTTAGATACTGTGTTAGCATACATGTTGCTTGATTCGATTCACAGTGGGTGTGATCTTGATGAATGATAAAGTGAAGTGGTTTGAACAACTTGTATGGACTAGGGTGAATGGGCCTGGGGTGAATAGGCCCATTCACTGTAGTCCATACAAGTTGTTCAATCCACTTCACTTTATTGCTGAAAACGTATCTTGTGTGTCAGGAAGACCTTCTAGGCGTGGAAGAAGGAATTCTTTTAAGACTAAGGACCCTTTCCTTGGGTCCCTGCCAACCATTAGCATTGCAATAGTGGGATGGGAGTGTTTTTTCAGCCTTATCTACAGTAAGGTCCTGTGGAGATGATTATTGAAACTAATCCTTTGTGCCATCAAAGGGAGTTTTTCACAATTCCTTTGAGAAATAGTTAACTCTCATCTGCTCAGCCAGCTTCCCTTTCTGTACTGGGCATAGAGAGGAACCATGGGGAGTTACCTTGCAGTTGCCTGTCATACTTGACCTGGGGTAGCTGTTGCCCCATGTTGCTTGTACTAAGCAGCCAACTTGAAAGTTTGCCAAAATATGAGCATATGCAGAGTTCACGGTCCCGTGAGCTCATAGCCAAGATGGAGACTACAAGACTGCAGTTCTAAATCACACCGAGGAGTGCTGTCTGCAGCCCCTGAACAGGCTGTCTCATAACAGTATACACCAGCAACAGCCACTGGAGAGGTGCTGTGATGATGCTGGGATTGGATAGGGCCAGTTGCTCTCCCCTGCGACATATAAGAGCATTTTAAAAGGCATTCCTTTGCTCTGTAAACAGGAATTTGCAAAACTTGTTAACCAAGTTTTCAATGAAATGATTTATAGACCATGAAAGCTTAAATGTATTTGTTTTTAAGACTGTATACATACTCAAAATTGTTGACTCTGTTGGGAAGGGTGTCTCTATGTAAATTTGTATAAGGAATAATAAAATGAGTCAAAGTTAAGAATTCCATTGCTTAACGTAACTGCTTTGCATAACTGCTTCTTCCTTGTTAATTTTAGTGTTATTATTCTGCTTCAAAGGCAGCTGGTTAGCCTATAAAAACACTAATTTTTCTCTCAATAGTCAGCACAGCAGCAATCCCAGCTAGCAAGAACAGTATCTTGACATTGCTTCCTGACTTCCAAGCCACTGCTGCTTCTAGCAGAGATGGATTCTGGATCATCTTTCTGTACCTTCCTTCTGATTTTTTTCATCTTAGGTGAGTTCAGACTGATTCAATCATGTCTAGGGAAAATAAGAACTGAAGCATTTATCAGTAAATTGACTGGTTGAGTATATACCCCTGCTAACTTGGCAAAGAGGCACTTTTTAATGTGGTGATTCTCTTTATTTAGCAGGGGGAGAGTAACTGGCCCTATCCACCCCCAGCACAGTACCTCCAGTGACTGTTGCTGGTGTCTATCTTATATTTCTTTTTAGAATGTGAGCCCTTTGGGGACAAGGAGCCATCTTATTTGTTTATTATTTCTCTGTGTAAACCACCCTGAGCCATTTTTGGAAGGGCGGTATAGAAATCAAATAAATAAATAAATAAATATAGTGGGTACTTGGCTGGGTAGGTTCTGGGGCAGTAGTAGGCAGTTTGCGCCACCAGACTTCCATAGTAGTAGCAGCAGCAGAAGGGATATTCTCCGGAACCTGCTATATACTTTTAATAAGGTTTTGTCCTCTGCAAAATCCCAAAGGTGGAGAGACTTTACAAGAAACAAAAGGATCAGGCTTGAGGAGGGTGTGGGTGTGGCACTGGCTATTCAGAGGAAGTGCAGCAGAATGAAAGGGCTGTATTATGCCAAAACCTATATAATTGACCTGGGACCTGATTTTGATTGCGTTCTGTGGGTTCTGACCATTTAAAAGCACTCCAGCCTCAATCCTTTTACTATGCCAGGAACTGGCTCAATTCACTGAACTCAGTAGGGGACTCCCCTTCTGCAAAGCAGCTTTTGCATCATTTCCGTCTTTGCCCGACACTGCTGCTTGAACCAGTCAGAGGCCAATTTCCTGTTGAAACCAAGTGCCAGTCTTTCCTCTGTTTCCATCACTCTTCTGCAGGTGGTGGTTGAGGGAAAGAGGTGGTGGTGGGTGGGGGAAGAGGCTGTCTGCTAACAGCAATGAGAGACAAACTTGAAATGAGATGTCAGTCAGTATTTCATTTATTGCAATATAGAACTTGCCATTACACAATATCCATCACATAACAAGCAGCAATATTTTGATCATACTGGTCCACAGCACTTCCTTTAGCCTTTGCATGCACCATTCGTGTTTGAAAGCAAAATGTTTTGCTTTTCTAAATGTGGCATACTTCGCAGTATCCAGGAACAGGAACAGCAGCTTATCTTGCGGAGAGTGTCATATTTTGGTGTTATTAGCCTGAGCGGCGCTCATGTTTACAATGAAAAAAGAGAGTGAGAAGTCCCGCCCCACCGGGGAGGCACTGTAAACATATTAATCAGTGATTCCATGAATTTTTTCTAGTCAGTATGTGTCTCCTTAGATTCATTGCCACCACAATAATACTTGTACCTCCCTGGAAACTGAGGAAAGAGGGTGATGTGGATGTCAATGATGAACTGGCTTTAAATGGTGCATGGTGACTAAAGCACTCTATCTAACCTTTTGACTGCATTTTGCTCCCTTCTCTTTGTAACAGATACCAGTCACACTTCCCCTTGGCCCACTGGCTCTTGTGCAGTGGGCTGGATCCAGTTTCAGAATGCCTGCTATAAAATCGAGGTGGATCGAAGGAACTGGAACGATGCTGAGGTAAGTGACTCAAGTGATATCAAAATGGTTTCCAGGAACAGGAAAAGAGTGCGGGAATGTCTTCTGGTAGCACAGACAGCAGTGTGGCAATAAATATTCCTTAAGAGTCTTGCCCAGTTCAAGAAATCCTAGTCAATTCACCATGTGAGGTTTATTTGATTAATCAAGTGATTGTTTAGATTGACATATGAGTAAAAGCAATAGTTGTGAAGCATACTTCCTTGGGTTTTTTATACGTTGTACTCATAAACTGGACTCGCGTGGTTTGCCTCCTGTACCACAAAAGAACCATGCACTCTTCCTTCACTCATTGCTAGTTGCTGACCAGAAGAACTACTTTGTTTTGAGCATGGGGAAATCCCCAAACTGGTGTGTTTCTTTTAAATTTTTCTGGGAGAGATCTGGAATCTACCTGTGAAAATAGGCATTCTATCTTTCATGGTTTGGTCTGGGAGTTGCATATCAGCCAGTCAAGCGGTGAGGCCAAAGTCAATCAGTGAGTGAAGCCCATGGAACACTTAATTTCTTGATAGGCAGTTCTGCAAACTTTTTTCTTTCTTTCAAAATATCATGGACTTGGTGTTCAAAAGCTATTAAGCAATGAGGATAATGAGGGGGAAAATCCCCCCTCTTCTATGGAGTAGTGATGCCATTATGTCATAAAGTTTTACAGAGCTCTTCCTCAGACAGCACATTAAAAAGAGAGATGGGGGAGGATAACAGAATTTAGGTTCAATGCAAATTAATTTCTGTCCGCATCTGGCATGATGGTAAACAAGTAAAGAATGCATTGCTGTTATGTCTAAACTTTGTATTTGTTTAGATTAGTTTATGAAACATACAAGAGAGAACCCCATTCGCAGGATCCTTAAACTTTGCAAGTAAAATAGCACATGTTTGCATTTCAATAATAAAACCTTAACATACTATTGTATTGATTTTGATATCAATATAGATGGTTTTTGAAAAGATTGTCTCCATATCTAGACAGAGGTGCAGCTAAGTAATACTGGACCCTGGTCCTAATGAGCTTACAGGCTTCCACACCTGCAATATAAGCATCCTCTCCATACATACTGTAAACCCTCAGGACTGGGTAAGAGTGCATTGGTTGGGGGACTACACAAGCCCCAGTGGATTCACACAGCTCCTTGCCCATTCAGAAACTAACTGGGATATAACACATGTCCTTTGTTCCATAGTTCAAGCAAAAAACCAACGTAGTTGGGTTTTGGTCCAATATAGTGCATTTGTAAGGGAAATAATTTAAAACCACAATACATGCCCCTTGCTTCACAGTTCTCATGCTGACCTTTGGGATCACAAACCAAATTGAGCAGAGGGCATTTGTAAAAAATAATAATGTTTGTTTATTCAGATTAGTTAGTTCCACTTACACTAGGTGTGAAGTACTCTTACTGGCAGTTTTACTGCAGTGGGGGAAAATTCATTAAAAATCACAGGATTGACCAATTTCCTGGAAATAAAAATTCATACAAGCCTGCCATCTTGGGCTACATGTGTGCCCAATTTCACAACTCAAAGCTCAGCCATTCTGGAAATGTAAAGGCTTGGGCAAAAAGGGAGGGCATGTTGCACTTTTTTTATGAAAGCAAAGGGCAGAATAGGGACATAGGAACATAGGAAGCTGCCATAAACTGAGTGAGACCATTGGTCCATCTAGCTCAGTATTGTCTACACAGACTGACAGCAGCTTCTCCAAGGCTGCAGGCAGGAATCTCTCTCAGTCCTGTCTTGGAGGTGCCAGGAAGGGAACTTGGAACCTACAGTAGATGCTCTTCCCAGAGCAACTCCATCCCCTAAGGGGACTATCTTACAGTGCTCATACAGTCTCCCATTCATATGCTAACCCTAACCCTGCTTAGCTAAGGGGACAAGTCATGCTTGCTACCACAAGACCAGCTCTCCTCCTTCACATGGGGGTGAAATGATGGTCCAGTGATGGGGGGGGCTACCTCGGTGCCAAATTTCAGACCACTAGGAAAAGCCATTCTGGAAATATAAAAAGGGCCCCTTTTCCCCTTGTGAAACACCATGGGGCCCTCTAGGAGAGTAGGCACATGGAACTGCTCTCCCAGGTCTGTTCCCAATGGTGCCCCTGTTTCTAGCTCCCCCCACCCCAAACTGAGAAAAAAAATGCATTGACATAGGATGTAGTAAGAAGAAGGTACGGGTGGTGGGCTCAGTTGAACATTCTGCCCCGGGCCTTTCTGAGTCTTAGACAGGCCCCATCTACTATGAATATTTATATACTGCTTTCCAACTTTTAAGATGGGTCCCACCATCTCCCCACCCCAAGCATTTGTATTTAAAATAATACATGTTCTGAAAAAAGCTACTGCCGAATAAATTGGAGCAGCATCTTGGTAACCAGTCACATCTTTTTAATGCATGAATCCAGTCAATGAAACATTCTAGCTTTAATTAATCTTTTTTTAACCTACTTGCCATCTTGAATTTCCATTAAAGAATGTAAGCTTATGAGATGACCCAGGTGTGTGTGTGTGTGTGTGTGTGTGTGTGTGTGTGTGTGTGTGAACTTTGCAAAGCCTGGACCGATTTGAACCACATTTGTTACCATTGTATCGAAACATTGGGACACTTCAATGGTGTAGTTTGTGATTATGTCATCCACCCCAGTTCAAGATGGAGGATGCATGACTGTCTGAGGTGCAAGTGGACTAACTTGTGAACAGTCTCCCCGATTTGAATCAAATTTGGTACTGTTGTAGGGACACATAATGGCATAGTTTGTGATGACATAATCAACCCCAATTCAAGGTGGCAGACGTGTGAACATTTGAGGCAGCAGTGGGAACCAATTTGGACCAAATTTAGTACAGTTGTAGTGACACATAGGGACACCTCAATGGTGTAGTTTATGAGTATGCCATCCACCCCAGCTCAAGATGGAGGATGCATGGCCATTTGAGGTGCGAGTAGACTAACTTGTGAACCTCTCCCAGATTTGAACCAAATTTGGTACCATTGTAGTTACACATAGGGACATCTCCACGGCATAGTTTGTGATGATGTCATCCACCCCAATTAAATATGGCGGATGCATGAACATTTGAGGCAGAAGTGGGCTAATTTGTATCTATGGTACTTACCAATTAAAATTATAGTGAAAGGAAATTAGGCAGATTAGTTCTTAGCAGAACTTCTTGGCTTTTTGGCAAACAGCAGAACATCTATCTATCTATCTGTCTGTCTATCTATCTACACATTTACTGGTTTTTCTTGATGGAGGGATAAATAGGTAGTGAATTTCTCTGTGACTTCTCCTCAGATTGCTTGCCAGAGTCATGGCAGGAATGCCCACCTAGCCTCCATTCACAGTGCAGAGGAAAATGACTTTGTATTTAACCTGATGGGCAAGCCATTGGATTACACCAAGGGACAGGCTTACTGGATCGGTGCTCATGACACTTTCAAGGTACTGTATGTACTTTCACCATTCAGAACTACCACCATAGAGCTTAATGTTAATAAGGAGTCTGGTAAGGACCCATAGCGCAATGGGGAAATGCTAGACTAACAAGCAGAAGGTTGCCAGTTCGAATCCCCGCTGGTACTATATCAGGTAGCAGCAATATAGGAAGATGCTCATCTTCTCATCATGACACACTATGCGGGAGGAGGCAATGGTAAACCCTTCCTGTATTTTACCAAAGAAAACCATAGGGCTCTGTGGCCGCCAGTAGTCGAAATAGACTCAAGGGAACCCTTTACCTTTTACCTTAAGGACCCACAAGGGATCTAATGCACACAACTGGCAACTTGTCCTTTCTTTCACTTGCCCTGCACCTCAGGAATCGTACAAGACAGGAACACAAAGCTTGACCCTTCTGTTCAGTCTTAATTTAAGATAAATTCTAAAATGTATATGTAACAGTAAATGTGACCCGTACGTTTTAACCAAGACAGCCTGATTGCCTTCAAGGGTACTGACAAATAAATCTCACTGGCCCACATTTCCCCCAGTGTTAGGAGAGAAGAGCAAGAGTAGTGTCCTCACAGAGAGTCGGGTGCAGAGCTTGGCCAAAGGCTTGTCCTACAGCTGAGGATGCGCTGCGCACGAGGATGGGGGGAGCTGCCTTTGGTGCCTTGCCTCCAGTGCACAGAGATCTTGAGCTGCCACTCAATCCTAAATTGCATGGTATGTTTGAATGAAATATCAGGAAAGCTTAGGGACATAGGAAGCTGCCTTATACCAAGTCAGACCATTGGTCCATCATCTAGCTCAGTACTGTCTTTACAGACTGGCAGCGGCTTCTCCAAGGCTGCAGGCAGAAGTCTCTCTCAGCCCTATCTTGGAGTTGCCAGGGAGGGCACTTGAAACCTAGATACTCTTCCCACAGCGGCTCCATCCCCTGAGGGGGTATCTTACAGTGCTCATGTTTGTAGTCTCCCATTCATATGCAACCAGGGTGGACCCTGATTGGCAAATGGGATGAGACATGCTTGCTACCACAAGACCAGCTCTCCTCCCATAAGTATAAGATACTTCTGTAGATTTATTCATAGACATAACTATGATTACTGTAACTTACAGTAATCATAGTTATGTCTAAGAATAAATAGTAACAAACAATTTAGATGGAAAGACAGTTTGAATGTGTCATAATGCTGACATGTTGAAAAAAAGTCCGTGTGGTGCACTGGTTAGAGTGTTGGACTAGGTCTGGGGAATCTTGAGTACAAATCCTCATTCAGCCATGAAACTCACTGGGTGACTCTGGGTCAGTCACATAACTCTCAGCCTAACCTACTTTACAGGGTTGCTGTGAGGATAAACATAACCATGTACAGCACTCTGGGCTCCTTGGAGGAAGAGCGGGATAGAAATGTCAAATAAATTTTAAAAATGTAGCTATGAAAAATGTTTTAATGAGACAGCATTGCAAGTTCATGTAGCCCTTAAATCTTTTTACGAACTTTACTGCTAACACCTCGTCATGTTAGCATGGGCTTTTTAGCAAGCCTTTTTCAAGGGAGAGGGGAAATGTATACACACACAAAGTATGCAAATAGAAATCAAAACACAACAGGTTAAATTCAATGTTAATAGTGGCTCAATCCAGGGAGAGAGGGGGCAACTGCCCCCCACCCCTGCTCCTCCTCTGGACACCCGTGTATGTTAGTCATTTGTAAAGCTTCCCTGCCTGGATTCATGGAGGCTTTTTCAAACCAGGTTTGGTAACTAACTTTTTGACTCTTTTCTTAGGAGGGAAGATTTGTGTGGACAGATGGTTCTGAATTCAATTATCGGACATTTCCTCCTGGGCAACCGGATGGGTTGCCGGGAGAAAACTACCTAGGATCCTGGATTTTGCAATATGGTGAGGAACTACCATATATCTATTTACAATTTCTTTCCTCCAGAGTATTAGAATAGACCTGCATGGCTTTTCAGGATGGAGTATGTTCACTTAAGTGAGAATGAAACTGTGTATATGATAGAACCAGCAACTGGTCTTCATGCTGAGTGCAAGTAATTTGGCAATGCAACTACAGGAAGAAGATGAGAGAGTGGGAAGAGATCTGGGTCCTCAGTTGACCCAGATGATTTAAATAACCCCCAACCAGTGTCTAACTTCCCCTTCTTGGGCAAGGTGTTGGAGAGCGTGGTGCCGTCTCTGCTCCAAGCAGTCCTGGATGAATCTGATCACTTAGATCCTTTCCAGTCTGACTTCCAGCCTGGATACGGGACAGGAACTGCCTTGGTCAACCTGCTGAATGACCTACGCCTGTAGATAACAGAGGGAGTGTGACTCTATTGATGCTCCTGGACCTCTCAGTGGCTTTTGATACCCTTGACCATCTATCTGGTTCGTTTCTCTGGGTTGGGACTTGGAGCCACGGTTATATGGTGGCTCCTCTCCTGCCTAGAGGGTCATACTCAGAAGGTGGTGCTGGGGGATGCCTGCTCTGTCCTTTGGGGTGGCACAGGGATCTATTCTTTCCCATATGCTCTTTAACATCTATATGAAACCTCTGAGAGAGGTCATCCATGGACGTGGGCTGTGATGCCACCTTTTTGATTGTGGCCTCTTGGCTTTGGAATGCCCTCCCCGAAGAGCTTCACCATGCTCCCTCCCTCAGTATTTTTTTTTAATTAAACACACTTCTTTTTAAAGGGGCTTGTTAATGTTTTGTCTGCTGCTTATATCTGCTAGATTTGTTTTAGTTTTTAGTTTTCCATTTTTATCTTTCTATTAATAACTTTTAATTCAAAACTTTTGAAATTTGTAATTTTAAATGTGGGTTTAGCCTGTCCTTTTAACTTAACTTTATAAATCTTTTTATTAATGTTGTGAGCTGCCCTGAGCAGTAGCGTGCTGGATGGGTGGGGTATAAATATTTTAAATAAATAATTATCTGATTCCTCTCTTATACTTTCCTAACAAAATTTCCCTATGGAAGTCCTATGGAACTTTCCTATGTCAAAGTCCCATTCCTCCACGTGGAGTGCTTGGAACCTTGGAAGAACCTGGCATTGAATCTTCTCTCAGTACATTGGTTGATGGAATTGTTGCACTGGCTGCAAGGGTAGGGCAGAGCTACTGCGTTATAGCTAAAGGCAGAGATTATGTTTTCCAGCAAGAGTTCTCTCAGTTGCTCCAAGTGGCTTGGAGTACTCTTGGGCAGCTGCACTAGAGGTAAGCCGCCATAAGGGTTATCAGTTGGCCAACTTTACCTTTCTCCAGTGAAGATCAATCCCAAATAAGTTTTTGGCAGAAATTGGGCAGTAAAGTCAGCAGTTTAGATCGTGTTTTGGTGGCTGCAGTAGTGACCACCATCTTTTCCACCAGCGCCTCGGGGACTGGCTATGGGCCTTTAGTTCTTTTGTGCCCTCAGCCAGTACTCAGGTTGTCCAAACACCCGGGCTTCTCTGACATCAGCTCTGAGTACTCTGATACTTGAGTTGCTAGACCTGGGACAGGTTAAAAAAAAAGGTTGTGCTACTGGCTTGTGCCTCCAACCATGTTTCCGTTTCTCTCTTTCTGATTGCTCCTCTTGGACTTATGGTTTCACTCTACCTGTTTCAGGACATGTCACCTGGAATGACTATGGCATTGGATGGAGCTTCCCATCTGTTTGCAAATATCCTCTGCAAAGCAGGTGAGAACTGGATCCGCACCCTTTGAGCTGGGGCTACTATCTCCTTTTGGTTTAGCAGCACAAGAGAAAATTTCTTTTTTAGAATTTAGGGGTGTGCAGAACTGGTTGTGCAGTACTGGTAGAGGTGTGCAGAACTGGTTCAAATCCAACCCGGTTTGAACATGGCCCAGTTTGGATCAAAACACTTTGGCCCAGTTCGACCCAGTTTGCAATGCTTGTAAGGGGGAATCCGGTGAGGGTTCCCCTTTACAAGCATCCTGAACCAGGCCAAACCAGTTTGAGTGTAATCACCAAACCGCCAGTCGGTTCTAATGTACCCATTCGTGGACTAGCAGTTTAGTTCTAATTCAGGTCAAATTCTAACCGAACTGCCCAGAACAGTTCCGTGTACGCCCCTACAATGAGTTCCCTGAATACATATGAGCTGAAGACTCATGGACCATCCCAAATATTGTATGAACCAATGAGATCCTAGTTTTCAGGAATCATTCATTTAGAACTTCCTTCCTGCCAGGTTAATTTGCACTCTGAGAAAAGAACTCCAAGTTTCTGGAAGATTTTTCAGAATTGCAGAATTCTTCTGGATCTTCCCAACATCCCCATCATGTCCACCCTGTGATTTTTTTTAAAAAAAATGTTTCTGTGGTGATTGTAAGGGAAGCTGAATGCGCCAGCTGGTGAAAGGTTCTGCATAAAAGCACTAATTTGAGTTGCGCTGCTGCTGCAGAGCACTGGGGTCTCTCTCAATCTGCCTCCACTAGCCTGACTTTTAACCCCGGCCCTTAACTGGGGTTAGAGGATGGGATTGTGTATGCACTTGGGCTGCAAGCAGGGAGGAATCTCCCAATGCACCATGCTGCTCACATGGTGCATTTTGGGATTACTGAAGGTAGAGTCTTGTTCTCCTGGCCTCCAGTGATCAGTCCTGCTCAGTGTGGCGTGGATTGTGTAGGCGTGCACCGGAGCACCGAAGAGATCATGGATGGTCTGGGGAGAAGGTAGATTCATCCCTGCCTTCCCCACTGCCTGCCCTTCTCATGAGCATGTGTACGGCCTTATATGGTGCTTGCAAATTCTCCTTTTTCCTTTTCTAAAAACAATTACTTTATGCTGCACCACTCTGTGGCAGCATCAGTGCTGGAAATGCTGTAAGCCTGTAACTCTTTCCGGCTGCCAGTTCGGTCCAGCCAGCATTCTCCCCTAGAAAGCCCAGGAACCACAGAAGGTCATGATGGCACATCATGGCCTTGGCAATGTACCCACACCCAACTTCCGAGGGAGATCTGGAGTCTTTGGGGCCGAGTCCTGCATAAGAGGGCACTGAAAGGCTGACCATTGGAGCACTGTTCACAAACTAGCCAGCCAGTCCTCCTGATCTTGGGCTGGGTTACAGTCATTGAGTCTCAGGACAGCCACTTTCAATGCCCAGAATACATTGCAGCAAAAGGCTCTCTTCTCCGATCTGCACCAGCTCCTGGGTAACTGTGGGCCAGTCATGTATCTCTCAGCCTAACCTACCTCACAGGGTTGTTGTGAGGATAAAAATAACCATGTACACCACTGTGAGCTCTTTGGAGGAAGAACAGGATTTAAATGTAACAAACAAACAAACATTCCCATTGTAAGCATCAGTATGCGCCTACCCTTTCTAAGTCTGCAACCCTCTGCACACGTACCTGGGAGTAAGACCCATCGAGCACTGTGGGTCTTCCGCAGGAGCAGCCCAACACATTTGGGCACCAGAGAGGATCTTCAAATTGCTGCCTTGCCTAGAACTGCGCCCCTTCCTTTGCCCCCTGAAACACATAAACAGGGTGCAGGTTGAGGGGAGGAGGCTGCTTGCTGGCAGCCTCTTCTGGTCACTCTGGTCACTTTGCAAGGCTTGCTGGGGGATGTGGCAACGAGAAGAAGCTGCTGGCAAGCAGCCTCTCCTCCCCCTCCCCCTCCTCCCATGTTCTAGAACCTCCTTCCCATCCCTCCCTTCCTCTTTCCTCCTCCCTTAAATGTTGCCGAGTGGGACTCCCTGCCAGAGCCAGAGCTGGGAGCAGGGCTGGGATTGACCATTTGCAGCATGCCAGAAGAGAAGGGAGGGAGAAGGAAGAATGGACAGATGGACAGTGCGAAGGAGGGAAGCAGCAGAGCACCAGGGGCCAGCTGGGGTGCCATGCAAGGTAGGAGCAGTTGGTCCCTAAACGGCCTTGCAGATGCTGGAAGGGAACCTCCTGAACCAAGCCCTGGAAGGCTCTCCAAGGGCACCTTGAGAGGAAGGAGAATTGCTCTCTCTCACACACACACACCCCATGTCACTTTTTTTAGATGGCTTTGCAAGGAGGGAGGGTTGCCAGCAACCCCACCACACTTCTGCCAGAGGCTTTGCAAGAGTTGGATGGAAAACTCCTGATCTGACCAGTTTCTGAAAGGGCAGAGGAGGGAGGAGGATGCCAGCAGCAGCACCTCTTCCATGATGCCCTTGCAAAGACTTGCAATGGCCAGACCAGACGCTTCTGTTCCGTCCCTTGCAGCTCAAGTGAACCACTTCTTCCCCAACCTGAGCCTGCTATCTGGAGCACAGCAAGAAAAAATGCTTTGGGGGAAGATGACAGGTCCACTTGTGGGGAGGCGGCTGGAGGTGGAGGCGGGCCCATGGAAGCAGCCAATCCACCACCTCTGCCACTTGGGGCAACTGGCTCACCTAGCCTCATTATCACGGCACCCCAGTCCTCCTCCCTGGCAACTATGCGTAGAATCAGGCTACACAAAGTTCCAGTGGCTAGGAGCCTTGCTCAAATGTTTCCCATGTTCATTGGTTTTTCTTCCTCGTTTCTTTCTTCCCTAAAAACACAGGTGCTGCACATGTTGCAAGGACTGCTGATACAAAAGAGAAAAGTATGCAGAAGTTTTATTTTTGCCTTCGAAACTATGCTGTAATGTTGTTTCTTCCTCCTGAAGCCACCTTGCCTTGCTTCTTTGCTTCTCTGTGGAGCATTTCTGGAGGGATTATTTAGTGGGGTCCTTTCAGACATACCCTTTCAGTGCAGAGCAAAACCTGCTGCATCTGTTTCTGGATTCCATATCACAAGAACAAATGAAAGGCAGTCACTATGGATACCTGAAAATGACAGTACTATGATGAGTGACAATGAAACCTCCCACCTCAAAATGTATCTAGTACTGATCACTAATAGGGCATTTACCCTCTTCTGCTTAGCCTCCCAACGGCTTTATAAGGTTAGCTCCTGCTGCTACCATTTTGCAGAGAGGGTTTTTGGATGAAAGAAGGTACCTTGCCTAAAGTTATACAGGAAATAGCTAGGAAAGGCAAAACTTGAACCCAACTCCTTAAAACCATACAAAGTGCACTCCTCTAACCAGTAAGGCAAATTGTTTTCTTAGCATCTTGATTTTCTGCAAACATTCTGTATCACAGGAGTCAACAACCTTTCAAAAGTGGTGTACCGAGTCTTCATTTAGTCACTCTCTAGTACATAATGTTTTGATTCCGACCCTGCCCCAGTGAGGGGTTGCCCTTCTCCCCCACCCCCAATTTCCAGCATGCAGCCCCTGAGTGTCATTAATGGGATTAGCAGTGAGAGTACCACTCAAAATCATTTTGCATGCCAGAAGTTGCTGACCCCGGCTGTATCAAGACCCAAAGGTCTTGAGGAAAGTGCTATTGCAATGAATTCTATTTATCTCCCCCTCCTCAAAAAAGTTTTCCTTTCTCTCTCTCTCTCCCTCTCTGCCTCTCTTTTTAAAAAACATAACTTAAAATGGCTGCAAACCTGTGTACACTTGTGTAGAAGTAGATCCCTTTGTATTCATTAGAACTTACTTTTGATCAAACATGCAGAAAATCATTCTAACTATACTAAAATGAAAGGGTGATCACAGTTCCCAAAGTCTGTGACTCTCTCAGAAAAGGACCAGATTTACAACGATTCTCCTTCTGATGCCCTTTCTAAGTAAATACCTTTCACTGAAGACCTTCCTGGAGACAGCCATTTTGTTCCCTTTCCCTTCTGCTTTCCATTTTTTTCTCCTTTCTTCTCAAGAACTCCATAATTTGTTATTGAACATATCCAATGATAAAAATAAGAGAAGCAATTAAAAACTCTGCTCCTATCAAAGCAACCTTGTAATGCAAAATTAATAAAGAATGGCTTTTAGCATGGCTTTCTCTGCGTACCAGTTTTCTATAACAATGAAAAAAGGTAAGACGCCAAAAACTGGAACCAGACTACGTCAGAGCTATTCAATTACCAAGTTTCAAACAGTGGATTGAACGCAATTGCAGTCACACACAACACAATATAGAACACTCAGGATTATCTCCAGAGAAAATTTGCTAAGGAAGTTTATTTATTTATTTATGGTTAAATTTATACCCCGCCTTTCATGAAGAAAATCCCAAGGTGGCTCACAATAAAAATGAAAAACAAGATTATAAAAAAGACACTTTAAAATATTGAGCTAAAAAAAATATATAAAAGCAAAATCTGATTAAAAAGTTGCAACTCCTCACTTAATTTGGGATGGAGGAGAATGCCTGGGAGGAGGGAGGGTAGGCCTCTGTCACCCTGGCTGGCTCTCTGTGTTCTTCCAACTCCACCTGCAGCAGTCTTGTGACCCCAGAGAATATCTCGCCAACACGACGGTCAGCTCCTCCTCCACTCTGCCCAAGGACTTTGCCTCCATCTGTCCAGAAGAGCTATCCCAACTCTCCAGCTTTGTACGAAGAATCTCAAATGATGATTGGTGGGAGGAGCCAAGTATGTCTGGCAAGCCCCCGCCCACCAGTGGGGAAATCCTCATAGTGCACGTTCCAAGCCCTTCTCTTTGTAAACCTCTTTCTTTGCCACACCTCGTCTCAGCCATCATCCTGCCTCGCATTTGCTCCTACAAAGGCATTTGCGTGCAGATCGCCTTGATTCGGCATGTCTCTGGTCTCATGCTTTTGCACCACAGGGGCCAGGTGCAAACCTGACTCGAAGCAGTCTTCCAAAGTGAGCTTCTGCATGGTGGCCAGCTTGGTGACCGATCTTCTAAACAGAAAAGAGACATCTTCTCACCTGCTGTCCCTGACTGGGAATGCAAAACAATTGGGTTTTACTCAAGCAACACCAGTATGTAGCTTTGTAGTGTAAACCAAAGTGTGCATAAAGCTTGGCATCGTTAGAACACAATGTTTGTTTATCTAAAGATTCAAAATTTCAGGATTCAAAAATCTTTTAAAGATCACAAGATACACAGCTTTGTTGATATATTTATTTTTTCTATGTTAATCCTTTTGAGGACTTTTGTTGAGAAGTGGTATATCAATATTCGTAGTAGTAGTATGAATCTCAGTAAAAGTGTTCCCCCACTGTTCCCCATCAGGTCTCAAAAGAGATTTGTTCACAATCTGGTATCAGGGGTGCAGCTAGAATTGTGTGGATGGGTTCAAAGAATCCGGGGCCCCCAGCTCCTCAGGGCCCCCCAGCTCCACCCTCCCAATTTTCTTCATTATATCCCTCTCTCCAAGGGGCTGCCAGGGAAAGGGGAGAACACAGGCCCCCTCTCCCCTACCCCCTCTTCCCTGTCTGGTATATGTCACACCATTCTGTCCATCCAAGTAAGTAACTCCCTTCAGGGAGCTAAAGGAGCAGTTGTCATGGAGAGTGCCTTGGCTTGTTACCAAGAGAAAAAGGAACAGGGAATGGGTTCGAGTTCTGCTGCTTTTTTGGTGCATTTTAGGACAGTGGATACTTCAAATATGCCTCATTTCACCCCGACAATGACACATGCTTGGCCTCCCCGGCCCCACCCTGTGTGTCTGACATCGGATGCAGGGAGTGTTCATCCACACACCCTGCATCTGACATCAGACGCAGGGGGCATGTCTAGGGTGCGAGGTGCAGCCCCTGATTGGCAGCAGCCAGAGTTCTTTGAAACCATTTACCCAGTGGTGGTTCTACTCCTTCCTTGGAGGAAGAGCAGGATTTGCCAGCTTGCTCCAATAACTAACATTCCGCAGTGCCAACGCTTGGAGAAGTCATGTGAACATTGCAAAAGCTTTTCCTCTGGGTGAGTTCTGGCTTAAAGGTACTTGCCTTAAGAGAGGGCTGACTTCATGCGTTTGTGTGGTCTACTTTATTTTATTTTATTTTATTTTTGTAGTGGTCCACCAATGCTAGGGCCTTTTTAAGACTCTGAGGAGCCACGGGTTAGAATGTTCATTTGAGCCCCCTCCCCCACTTTCTTCTCTCTGGCCAACCTACTGCACAACCACAATGTTACACATGTGGTGGAAAGTGATGTTTCCGTAGTTGTGCAAGTGCAAAAATTGCACAAATGGAGCTGCATGACAGTGTGACTGTTCTATGTAATGGCTGCAGTGTGCCCAGCTCCATTGGTGCCATTTTTGCACTTGCCCAACAGCACTGTGTGCAGCTGTGCAGACATGACGTTCCACTGTGTGTGCATAACACTGTGCAGCATGTCAGCCACTGCTTCTTGTGTCAATGTGAAAACCCCAAGTACAGAAATCATTCTTGATTCCAGGGTTATGTTTTAACTGATTTGTTTTACTGCCTTGAATGAAAAGGGTCGATCTGGTCATTTCAAGTACTCAGCCATACTTTTGATGCCCCCCCACCCTCCATATGTGGGGCCTGGAGGAATTGACACAGTCATGCATGAGATGGTCCTCCTGCCCCAGAGCCTCTGAGAAGATCCCTAACTCCCTTGAACTGGTATTATTTTTCCAATGTCCAGGATGTTAGTGGGGGAAGTCTCTGAGAAGCTTTCACATGGGCACATAAAAAGCAGCCGCCAGGATCATTTTGTCCATTGGGTGTCAGAGGGAGCTTTTGCTGCTTCCCGAGTTCTGATGCAGCTTGACATCAATTGCCTTGCTAACCCAAATATCAAGTGCTGCAGTTCCCAAATGTACCCGCAAGATGGCAGCACAACCAGCTGTTAGTTGAATGGAGTGATTCAGATCCTGTGAGAAAAACCTTGGGTGGAGAGTAGCTACCTATAGTCAAGGCAAACCAGCATGTGTTTAATGAACACTGGCTGCATTCAGATGTAACGGCAAGCTGCAGTTAAACCCAGCTGAGGTTAGAACATAAGAACAGCCCTGCTGGATCAGGCCCAAGGCCCCATCTAGTCCAGCATCCTGTTTCGCACAGAGGCCCACCAGATGCCGCTGGAAGCCACAGGCAGGAGTTGAGGGCATGTAACTCCATTACACATGAACACACAAAACCACTGTTATGGCCCAAAAGCTACCTCTGGTTTGTCTTGCCAAACTCCAGTTTGAACCTTCAGTTATTTCTAAGGTTTGCCACCAACAACTGAGGTTTTGCCGCCGAGGCGTAACGTCCAACCACTGATGCAACTATAACAGTGGTTCCGTGCCAATTTTCAAACCCCAATCAAGAGACAGCAGCTCAGACCCACCCAGGGACTCGGCTGCTCCATACTTTCAGCACCTCTCACTGGAAGCCTCTCAGAAAATCAGCCACGCCCCTCCTGTCAGCGATGTGGCTATGGAGTTGCCAGGCTCCAGGGACAGAACCATGCCCCATCCTTGACTGGCCAGCCTGTCAAGCTGCACAGTCACTCAAGGGCAGCTCTGATCCCCACTCTGCCCCTTGCTCACCCCCCCCCCACCTTGCAAGGGGGCACAGAATGACAGGACAGGGACTCAGTGCTTTTCTCCCCAAGAAGGGAGCACCAGTCATGTATGCTCACAAGCACAAACACTCCAAGTGACAACATGAGCAGGACACCCCATCACAGCACTGGGAGGGGAGAAAATGCCTGGGGTGGGGGAGGAAACCCCCAGGGCCCCGTAGTTTTTCCTTGCAGGGGACACACCCAACCTTCTGATCATTTTGTTCACCACTTTCTGAACTGCTTACAACTCTTGGTAGCATTTTTTTTAAAGTTCTTTTCTCAAAAACAGATGCAGAACTATAATTAAAATAACATACAAAGATTCCTTTAAAATAAATCCACAAACCACCCAAATAGCACATGCTACAAAAACAATGCAATGATTTTAGGGCTTTTCCAGACTGCATTATACTGCATGCGTTTTATAGCTTCTGTAGTATTTTCTTACCCATTCTGACAGAAAGGTCCATATGCTTCCTGGAATCCCAGAATCTTCCATGGTTTCCCGTAGCTTTTGGTCATCCTTCCTAGCACCTGAGGCCCAGTGGTGCTCTTACCCCTGGACTTTGGGGCCGAGGTCCAGGGCCTCCACACCCCCTGGGGGCCTCCAAATCCTCCTTAGTCTGTCCTAGGTGGTGTGGTTGCTGCTGGCCCACACTGTGCTGGGTGGCCGAGTGACCTGTGCTGGGTGCTTAAGAGACAGAGGGTGGAGGGGGGAAAGACAAATTTTGGGATGGGAATATGTTATGTATTGAAAGGTTTCTGCTAATGCATATATGCATAATTATAACTGTTTTATATTCTTACATTCTTGTGAATTCAGTTGCTGTTTGTGGCCTCAAGAACCCACGTGTTTAAAATATTGTTTGCCATGGTGTGTGTGTGTGTGTGTGTGTGTGTGTGTGTGTGTGTGTGTGTGTGTGTGTTGCAGAGGTGCTCTCAACCCTGAACTTGAGGGCTGAAGTCCAGGGCCTCCACAGCCCCTGGGCCTCCCACAGTCCTCTTTAGTCTGTCCCAGGTAGCGTGGTCACCCAGCAGAGCATGATGCTGCTTAATTTTCAGGGGAGCAGGAGGGGGCTCCAAATGCCTTTAGGTCCAGACTCCAGAATTACCTATTACTAGGGGTGTGTGTTTCATTTCAGAAACAGGCCATTTTGGCTGTTTTGTAGCTGAAACAAAACACACAATGCTCAAAACAGAAAATTTTGTAGCCGAAACAAAACGTCCCTGTTTCGGATACAAAACGTTTTGTTGTTTCGGCTGTTTTGGAACTCCATTTTGCAATCGCAAAAAGGTCTTTCTCCTTCAATCTCCATTTTGAGTTTTGACATTTGTTTGAATTCAAGCTTGTAGATTGGCCAGCGAAAGCATGGGCTGATCTGCTGGCAATTGCCTCATTCTTTTTAAGGAAATTTAAGGGTAAAATTTACCCTCATTGGCCAGTGGAGCAGTGTGCACACTGCGTGAAGCAGTCTGCATTTCATTGTTATTGTTTCACACTGTTTTGTGTAGATCAATTGCATTTCTGGGGAGGGGGGGATGTGAATGTGCATGACCTTTGGAAATCTGCCTGGTTCTTTGCAAAGCTCTGCTGTTGTTGATGATGTGTGATGTTGATGTTATTTGGGGTGGATTTGGGACAGAAAGGAGGCTTGGGGGACAGAAGAGTGGGTCAGGTGGTAGTGCCCCAATGGGTGCCTGCTGCCACCCAGATTCCAAAGGAAAGGGGAAAGGTCTGATTTTTAAAGAATTTCTGAAGTTTACATGTCTTTAGGGCAGAAAGGGGCAGAAAGGGGGCCTGAGGGGCAATACAGTGGGTTGGGTGGCAGTGCCCCAAGGGGTGCCTGCCACAACATACATTCCAAAGGAATAGGGCTGATTTCTTAGGAATTGTTGAAGTTTACACGTCTTCAAGGTTTTCCACCATAGGGAATAATGGAGGTTTCAGCAGACCCATAACTTCACCTGGGTGGCACTGGAGTGGCCGGGAGTATGTGGTGGTGTAGAGCACATAGGGTGCCAACCAGCCCCATGGGTTGCTAACCCATGGGGTGCTGGGTTCTGTTGTTTCTGAGGTGTTCTGAGTGTAGATTCTCAGGTAGCATATGAGATTTTCAATGACGAACAATGAATCCACTCACATATGCTGCCAGAGAATCTATACACAAAACATCTCAGAAACAACAGAACCCAGTACCCCATGGGTTAGCAACCCATGGGGCTGGTTGGCACCCTATGTGCTCTACACCACCACTCGCTCTGGGCCACCCCGGTGCCCCCAAGTGCAGGACACCTCCATCATTCCCTATGGGGAAGAACTTCAAAGACACGTAAACTCCATTAAATCTTTAAAAAATCAGCCCTCTGCCCAATTCCTTTGAAATAATTCTGGAAGCTTCCTTGCCCCCCACTGGACACTACCACCCACCCTACTCTGCTCTGGGCCACCCCTCACCCACCCCTCACCCAAACGTGAAGCTATACTTTTGCTGAAACCTCCATTATTCCGTATGGGAAAAACTAAAACTTCAAAAATTCACCAAAGATCAGCCCTTTGTCCAATTCCTCTGAAATTTGGGTGGTAGTTTCCACCCATTGGGAACTACCATCCCCACCCACTAGTTTTGCCCTGGGGCTATTTTTTTTAATCCAAAACATTTCGGATTTGGATTTTGAAATTTCGAACAAAGAACAAAATTGGGGTGTTTTGGACTGGCTGATTTCGAACAAAGAACAAAATGGGGGTGTTTCGTATTTGGGCCAAAAACAAAACAGAAAACAAAACAAAATGCACAACCCTACCTATTACCTAAGTGCACCTCTGCTGAGGACCTTCCTTTCGCTGTATTCGCTATGCCACCTGCTGGCCAGTGCTTGTGTTAATCCAGATCACGGCAGTACCAGTGGAACACTAGCACTTTGCTGGAAGTCCTGGTGCTTTCTTAGTCTGGATATCAGCCACTGATGTTGTGTTTTCCTGGGACTCTCAACCACAGCCCATTCTCTCTTCATTGATTAGGCACCGCTAGTTCAGACCTCACCAGTAGTTTTTATTTCATTTCATTTTAAATATTTTTATACCACTCTCCAGTAGTGACCCATATGGGTGGAATGGGGGTGGTGATGAAGAAGCCACAGGTGCGACTCATTTCCTCTCCCCTCAGTCTGCCTCCCCTCCCCTGCTGCTGGGTTAACTCCAGGCACACGGGCTACTCATGCTCCCAGGCTTGGGACTGATCTATTTATTCTAACCAGATCCTTTGAAATAAACTGAGATCTGAAACCCACTTGCGACCCAAACCCTGGATTTTTCCCTGCTAACTTGGCAAAGAGGCACCTTTTAATGTGGTGATTCTCTTTATTTAGCAGGGGGAGAGTAAATGGCCCTATCCTCCTCCAGCACAGCAACCCTCCAGTGACTGTTGCTGGTGTCTCTCTGATGTTTCTTTTTAGATTGTGAGCCCTTTGGGGACAGGGATCCATCTTATTTGTTTATTATTTCTCTGTGTAAACTTCCCTGAGCCATTTTTGGAAGGGTGGTATAGAAATCAAATAAATAATAATAATAATAAATAATAATAATAAATAATATTTATTTATTTATTTCTGTCATAGACCAGTACAATAAAATAAAAACAAATGAAAAACAGCAATAAAAATTCATTACACCATATGAGTCCGCATTTGACATATTATATAGCAAAATTTAGCCACCGTATATACAACATCAAAGTTTGGATTGGTAAGCAAATAAATTAAGTAAAATTCATCTTGATGACCAGGGAAATTATTCAAAAGTGGGGCTATTAATTTACATCTTACTTCTTTATAATAATCGCAATACAACAGGACATGAGCGGTTGTTTCAATATGGCCAGATCCACATGGACACACTCTAGATACACTTGGTGTGCCTGCGAATCTTCCAAATAGGACTGCTGTAGGTAGAGCATTTAGCCGGGCGAGGGTAAGAGCTTGCCTGGACTTTGGTATCAAGTCACTACTCAAATATGGAGCTGGCTTTAGCTCAATATTCTGACTTCCAAGATATATACCGCTCGTTAAGTTTGCCTGTCCCATTTGCAACTCTATATCCTGTATACGCTGTATAATCAAGCGCTTAGCTCTATCAAATCATAACCTGGTTACCTCCATTAGGGAGAGTCCATATGCTGATAATTTTTCCATGATTCCTAATTCCCAATTAGATTTAAAAGAATCCTCCAGGATAAGGTATACCAATCCAACCTTTGTAAATACAAGCTTTAGCCAGAAAAGTATAATAGCTTTCCAATAACATGATTTGATTGTGGTCAGTCCCACCTCTCTTCTAATGACAGAATTTGAGACACACCTTGGAAGTTGCAGTATACTTCTTATAAATTTAGTTTGCAAAGATTCAATCAGGGCAAAATTAGTAAATGTACCTAACTGTGAACCATACATTATTTGCGGAAGTACTTTGGCAGCAAATAGTTCTAATGCAACAGGTATATACCTAGCTCCACGTGAGAAGTGAAACGACTTGATTAAGTTAATTGAGGTTTGAGCACTCTGGATAATATGTTTTTGGTGTGCATTCCGAGAGCCAGATGCATGGAAAACCACTCCCAGGTATTTATAAGGTTTTACTTGTTCGATTTTGTTTCCATTCATATACCAAGTGTAAATCTTAGGCCTCTTGGCAAAGACTAATACCTTAGTCTTCTGGCAATTTACCTCAATTAGCTCTCTGTTGCAGTATAAACTTAATTGCACCAATGCTCTGCGTAATCCAATGGGGGACTGGGAGAGAAGAATCATGTCATCAGCATATAGCAAAATTGCTATATGCTTCTGTGCCAGTCGAGGTGGATGCAGAGATGAATCAGCAAGGCAACTCACTACCGAATTAATATAGATATTAAATAAAGTAGGTGCCAGTATACATCCCTGCCTTACCCCTCTATTTACTGATACCTCTGCTGATAATTGATCATCCTGGGTGCAAAGCACCCGCAACCGAGTCTTCTCATATAACTTATATATCGGTAATAGTAAACGTTTGTCAATAGCCAATTCTATTAGTTTCTGCCAAAGCCTATCTCTCGATATGGAGTCAAATGCCGATTTCAGATCTATAAATGCAGTGTAAAGGGCTGCTCCCGGCCTAGCGGTGTATTTTTCGACTAGATAATGAAGAGTCAAAGCATGTTCCATCGTAGAGCGGCCAGCTTGGAAACCGGCCTGTTCAACAGCAAGAATGTTGTTGTCTTTAATCCAGTCTTCCAATTTAGTTGCTAAGTGCTTAGCATATATTTTGCTAATCACGCTCAATAGACTTATTGGTCGATAATTGGCAGGATCACTTCAACTGCCTTTTTAATAAATTGGTACTATTATTGCAACCCCCCAGTAAGATGAGATGATTGCAGTACTATCAATATAAGTGAATAAGGAGGCTAATACTGGTATCCACCAGTCCATGTTAGATAAAATATTTTCGATAGTAATTTTATCAGTTCCAGGAGCTTTTTCCTTTTTAAATTGTCTCACTAGATCAACCACTTCCGAACAAGAGACCGGGTTCCATCCTGGTGAGTCAGCTGTATAGTCCTCTATCGACCTCATAGGGACTTTGTTTTGCCTATTTAGTGTATTAAAATGGCTCGCCCAGATTTCTGCAGATATTATATTATCAGATACGGATGGAGCCCTTTCCAATGGTAAAGCTATCAATCGCCAAAAAGGTGCCTGATTTTTCATTTTAGCTGCTTCAATAATCTCCTTCCCTTTCTGTTTCTCCCAAAGTATTTTCTTTTGTTTTAATAGGCTCTTATATTGCCTTCTCATAGATAATAATTCCTGGACATTAACCTTAATTGCATCATCATTATTATACCTAGCAAATGTCTTCATTAGCATACATTTTGCTTCCTTATAGGCTCTATCAAACCAAGGGCGTGAAGGTGCTTTTCGCTCCATGTTTGTAGTTATACTAGTAAGCGTTTAGCAATAGCACTTACATTAGCACTTACATTTATATACCGCTTTATAGCCGGAGCTCTCTAAGCGGTTTACAATGATTTAGCATATTGCCCCCAACATTCTGGGTACTCATTTTACCGACCTCGGAAGGATGGAAGGCTGAGTCAACCTTGAGCCCCTGGTCAGGATCGAACTTGTAACCTTCTGGTTACAGGGCGGCAGTTTTACCACTGCGCCACCAGGGGCTCTTTATTATTGCTGTATTAATGCTAAAAGTCTATCATAGTATTCTATTAAGCAATTCTTGTCAGGTAGTATTGGCCCAGAGATGATAATTTCATGTAAGTATTGGGCTTTTGGAGAGTTGAGTAAATCAGTAAGACGGGCAGATTGCTGTGCCATTCTTTTCACTCTGTGCATAGCATTTCCTTTAGCCATATCCAATTTCTGGCACCTCCTAGTTGGAGTATTCACTCTTATCATTAAATTCATGACTAAAGGAAAATGATCACTTTCCGGACAAGGGATCACTTGAAAACCCCACACACGCGGAACTAGATTTCTTGTAACCGCGACATAGTCAATCAATGAAGGATTTAATCCTGCCCAATGGGAATACTCTGCCGGGTAATCCGGTAACATCACACCATTTAATAAATGAAGGTCCAGTTTACGGAGTGTTAAAAGCAAATTTAGGCCCAAAAAATTAGCGATTACATCTTTTGAATGTCTTATTAATAGTGGAAAAGGAATAGGCACGGACGCAGGAAACATATGATATTTTGCAAAGGCTAACTCATCCGACTCTCCCACCTGTCCGTTGAAATCGCCAGCAATAATTAGTAGGAATCATAATATGTCATTTTGATATCAGCAATAAATGTTTCTACTTTAGCCCACACTTCAGATATCAAAACATTTGTAGTTATTGGTGCTAAATAGATATTAATCACAATCAGATTAAAATATCCAATATTAAATTGAGTAGCAAGTGCATATGGATCCAGCTTTCTGAGAGGAAACAGTTGAGAAGTCAGAGCAGTAGAGACAAGAGTTATTAAACCCCCACTAGGCCTGCCTCTGCTCGCAGTTTTAACAGCTTTAAGTGAAATCGATGTGAAACCAGGGAGAAAAAAATCATCAGTCAACCAAGTTTCTTGAAATATTAAGATCCCATACTTCAAAAGAAAGGACTTAAAATCAGGGACATTAGATTTTACTCTCAAGCCAGCCACATTCCACACTAAGACTGCAACCTGGTTAGGAGACTTGAACTGTCAATCAGCTACAGATTTCTTTTCTGCCTCCAATGATAACAGTGAATCCTGGGTGCCAGGTGCCGTCTGTATTTGATGCACATCCTCGTCATTCACCGGTGTGGGAATCCTCAGTAGTATGGTATTTGAGTCAGTGGATTGCTTACATTCTCTGCCAGGTACATTGCTCATAGTAGAATTGATAACAGCCATAACACAATTATCTCCCATAATAATAATAATTCAGAACTGAGTTTATTGTAAGGATTCTTAACCTTTTCGCACCCATGGAATCCCAGATCTGCAAGTATTACCTATGGACTCCCACCCGCTTCATAATTTTATAAATTATAATTCTATAATTAATATTCAAGAAAAATAAGGGATGTACCATATTTGTTTAGAAATAAAGTTTCTGGGAACCATCTTTAAATCTCTCTCTATAATTCTCTAAGATGTACCCGTTGCTATTCATATGCACGGCAGCTCTCGCGAGAGTTTACGAGCGAGCTGCTGGAAGGAGGAGAAGAAAGCAGCGGCGGACGGGTGTGCGGGCGGAGGGGGGAGAGAAAGCAGTGGGGGAAATGGCAGTGGGGGAGAAAATGGTGGCAGGTGGGAGAAAATGGGGGGCTAGAACGGGGGGAGTGCTGAGAGCTGAGAGGGAGGGGGAAGGAGGGGGAGAACTAGAGGTGCAGATGCTGTGTGCCCGGGCAAGCTAGTATATATTTAATTTTCCCTGGATCACCTGGATCAACCCCATGTTCCCCAGGAGGTCCATGGACCCTAGGTTAAGAACCCCTGGTTTATTGCAAGGAGGTTAATTATAAAAGTTCAGATGTCAGGAGTGAACTGATTCTTCTTTCCAACTAAACTGGAAGTAAAATTCTTCTGACTGAGCAGGGACTTTTACATACAGCAGGCTTTATCATGAGTTTACCTGGAGGCTTTACAGCGAGCTTGAAGTTGTCCCAAAAAACCGACACAAATACTGGATTTTTTTTTTTTTTACCCTGGATATAAATCAGGCTACACTCTACTGTGCTGTGAAAAATCTGAACTGTGTGTGAACTGCTCCCCAATAACTCACAGGCAGGGGCGTAACAATAGGGGGGCAGGCAGGGCATGTGCCCTGGGTGCCACTCTGGTGGGTCACGTGGGGGGGCGCCCAAAAGTGGCATGCCCCCCGACTCCCCCTGGATTGCATGTTGGTGGCAGGCAGCGGCGGGCGGCGGATCGCCAAGTGCGGCGGCGGTGGGCGGCGGTGGATCACCGAGTGCAGCGGCGGCAGGCAGCGGCGGATCGCTGAGTGCAGCAGAGTGACGCCGAGGCCTGCCGTCTGGCCCGGCGTCGCTTCCCAACTGCACAGGCGCGCCTGTGAATGAATTAACTGCGCAGGCGGGCCAGACGGCAGGCCTCAGCGTCGCTCCTCTGCACTCGGTGATCCACCGCCGTCCGCCACCGCCACGCTCACTCCTGCCGCCACCCGCCACTGCCGCACAATCTGCCGCCACCCGCCACCGCCACGCTCACTCCGGCCAGGGGGGCGCAGGTATGGGGGGGCGGGGGAGGGCGCAATTTCAGGGGCAGAGCTTGCCCTGGGCGCCGTTTCTCCCCGTTACGCCTCTGCTCACAGGGACTTCAGGGTAAATCTGGCCGATATGTGAATGCACCCCCTCCAGTCTGGAGGAGATGCAAGTTAAAAGGCTTTAAAAGCCCCATGTGAAGAACTTCCAGGGGAGTGGGGAGTACTGTAGTTCATGGGAAGCCTGAATTGTCCTTTTGCCATTGGCAAATTTCATTCTAGTCCAATTATGATTTTTTGCTCGCTCTCTCCAACCATACCATCATTTTTAAAAATATGTTCAGCAGGTGTTATATAGCGAAGGGAGCATACCAACCTTTATTAAACAAACTCAGAAAATAAAGAAGCCAACACAAATATTAGAAAAGTAATAAGGAACTAAGCAGCTGTTTAGTTTTGTTAGAATATTGATATCCCTCATAAACAGAGTGAGAGATCAATAGAATGAGGATGTGTTTGCTTTCCCCCAAGCCAGATGTCCATTGAGCAAGAGAGCCCCAGGTTTTTGCACACCCGAGGCAAATTGTAGATGGCTTTCTTTCTGTAGGGAAAGAATGGCAGTTCAGGCCCCAAATAGCAAAGCAAAACCAGTTTGGGGGGAAAACAGCAAAGCACGAGGTCTTGGGGCAGTTCTTTAGTATTGAAGAACTACAAGGATTTATTTAATGAAAAGGTTACAATCAGGTGATAAAGAGCCTGCAGCTTAATTTCAGTTGTAGCTCATGGCTGAAGAGAGAGGCCAAAACAAACAGCCATCTCTGGAGAGACAAAATGGAGACTAATACTGGAAAAACAAAGAGGAGAAAAGTCCAACACTTTTATCCATGACCCTAACTCCCCACCCCACCTTTGTGGACACTATGAGACATTGCAGCTGAGAGCTGATGCTGCCAGGGCCCTAGCCCCAACCCGTTCCTCACCCCCACTTTTCCTCTCCTCATTGCCTTGGTCACCTTTTAAGGTCTGTAAGGGAGCCAGAGCAATAGGAAGAGCCTGCCAGCGCAGCAAGCAGCCTCAGCCCCTTGTCCCGAAGCCTTGCAAAGGTCAGATTGTACCCAAATCAGAATGACTAATTACCTTCTCATTGACCAGAGAGACATGCCTGTGATGGTGTCATAGCTAGAAGCAGACACAAAGGTATAGCTACTGTGCAAAAGCCAAAGATCAGGTCATGGAGGTGCAAGAGCGCAACCAGTCCAGGCAGACATGGCAGCAATGCAACCTGACATCCATCCGTGGACTGCGCTCATGGTGGCTTGGGTCAGCGACTTCCTGGTGTTTGGCTTTATCTTCGGAGTTTCAGGGCTTTGCAAGTTTGGATCTAGAACTCCCTTTCTGGCCCTTGCAAGGCTCTGGAAGGGCATTGCACACGGAAGGAACCTTCCTGCCCTGCATAGTGTCTTTCCAAAGGCTTATACAGGCCAGATTGGGAGCTCCCAAATCTAACCCTTGCTCTACATGCCCTACCCACTGCCTGGTGGCTGCAGAAGCAAACCAACACCAGGGTCTTCTTCCTTGCTGCACCCGCCCACCCAAAGCAGACCATCTGATGGAGCTTGGGGTTGAAGTAGGCAATAACATGCCTTTGAGGCCTACACGGGCCATACCTTCTTGCTCCAAAGGCTGACATCCGTAGTTAACCCAAGAAGAAGAACATAAGAACAGCCCTGCTGCATCAGGCACAAGGCCTCTCTAGTCCAGCATCCTGTTTCACACAGTGGCCCACCAGATGCCTCTGGGAAGCCCACGGGCAAGAGCTGAGGGCATGCCTTCTCTCCCACTGCCCTGCAATTGGCATTTTGAGGCATCTTGCCTCTGATGCTGGAGGTGGCCTGCAGCCCTCAGACTAAAAGCCACTGATGGACCTGTCCTCCATGAATTTATCTAAACTCCTCTTAAAGCCATCCAGGTTGTTGGCTATCACCACATCTTATGACAGAGAATTCCATACGTTGCCTATGCATTGTTGACCCCTGCTAACTGGGCAAAGAGGCACTTTTTTAATGTGATGATTCTCTTTATTAATCCACCCCTAGCACAGTACCTCCAAGTACTGTTGCTGGTGTCTATCTTATGCTTTTCTTTAGACTGTGAGCCCTTTGGGGACAGGGAGCCATTTTATTAATTATTTAATCAATTCTCTATGTAAACCTCTTTGGAAATGTTTGTTGAAAAGCGGTATATAAATATTTGTTGTGGTTGTGGTTGTGGTTGTGGTTGTGTGAAAAAGTATTTCCTTTTGTTGGCCCTAAATTTATTGGCAATCAATTTCATGGGATGACCCCTGGTATTAGTGTTATGCGAGAGAGAAAGAGAGAGAGAGAGAGAGAGAGAGAGAGAGATTTCTCTCTATCCACTTTTTCCACACCAAGCATTATTTTATACACCTCTATTATGTCTCCTGTCAGTCGTCTTTTTTTCTAAAGGAAAAAGTCCCTGGTGTTGAAGTCTTGCCTCGTAATAGATGTGCTCTAGACCCCTGATCTTTTTGGTTGCTCTATTCTGCACCTTTTCCAGTTCTACAATGTCCTTTTGAAGTTATGGTGACCAGAACTGCATGCAGTACTTCAAATGTGGCCACACCATAGTTTTGTATAAGGCCATTAAAATATTAGCAGTTTTATTTTCAATCCCCTTCCTAATGATCCCTAGCATGGAATTGGCCTTTTTCACAGCTGCTGCACATTGAGTTAATACGTTCAACAAGTTGTCCAAGATGACCCCAAGATCCCTCTCCAGGTCAGTCACTGACAGCTCTAACCCCATCAGTGTATATGTGAAGTTGGTCCCCCCTCCCCATATTGGCCACTTTACACTTGTTAACATTGAACCCCATTTGCCATCTTGTTGCCCACTCCCCCAGTATGAAGAGATCTTAGGAACATAGGAACATAGGAAGTTGCCATATACTGAGTCAAACCATTGGTCTATCTAGCTCAGTATTGTCTTCACAGACTGGCAGCGGCTTCTCCAAGGTTGCAGGCAGGAATCTTTCTTAGACCTATCTTAGAGAAGCCATGGAGGGAACTTGAGAATGGCTCCATCCCCTGAGGGGAATATCTTGCAGTGTTCACACTTCTAGTCTCCCATTCATATGCAACCAGGGCTGACCCTGCTTAGCTAAGGGGACAAGTCATGCTTGCTACCACAAGACCAGCTCTCCTCGCCATCTTTTTGGAGCTTTTTGCAATCTTTTTTGGATTTCACTATCCTAAAGAGCTTGGTGTCATCTACAAATTTGGCCAGCTTGCAGCTTAACCCAACTTCTAGATCAGTTATGAACAAGTTAAAAAGCACCAGTCCCAAAACCGATCCCTGGGGAATCAAACTTCTTACTTCCCTCCATTTAGAGAACTATCCATTTATTCCTCTCCTTCAACCAGTTACCAATTCATACATGAACCTGTCCCCTATCTTGAAAAGTTTTCTAAAGAGCATTTGATGAAGAACTTTCACAAATGAGAACTTTAAGGACTCGGGTGGCGATTTGTTAATTTTTCATTTTTCCAGACAGTTTAGAACAACATATCCTGTCACCTCTGAATGATTCAGTTCTTTAGCCTCTGTCCTTGAGAAGCTCAGTTCAGGCACAGGTACAGTATATGCTCAGCATGCTCTGCCATGAAGACAGATGCAAAGAACACGTTTAGCTTCTCTGCAATCCCGTTTAGCTTCTCTGCAATGATGAGGGATGCACTCCCTCATCATCTAATGGTCCAACTGCCTCCCTGGCAGGTTTCCTGCTTTTTATGTATTTAAAGTTTTTGTTATTCCCCTTGATGCTTTTAGCTAAATGTTCCTTAGACTCTCTTTTCGCCTCCCTTATTGTCTCTTTGTCATCTTAAGTGTCGCAGCAGGGACATGCTTGACTAACAAGCAGAAGGTTGCCAGTTCAAATCCCTGCTGGTACTATATCAAGCGATATAGGAAGATGATGAAAGGCATCATCTCAAGCTGTGCGGGAGGAGGCAATGGTAAACCCCACCTGTATTCAACCAAAGAAAATCACAGGGCTCTGTGGGCACTAGGAGTCGAAATCAACCTGACGGCACACTTTATTTTATTTATTTATTTTTTATTTATCAAATTTGTACACTGCCCCAAACAGTTTATGTTCCTTTCTTTTTTCTTCATTTGGGCAGCCCTTCCATTTTCTGAAGGAAGTCTTCCTTCCCTTTATAACTTCCTTGACTTTACTTGTTAGCCATGCTTGTTAGCCATCCTCCTGGACTTGGTGGTGCCTTTCCTTCTTTTTGATATTCATTTTAACTGGGTGTCTTCTATTATTGTGGTTTTTAAGAAACTCCATGCATTCTGGAGTGAAGTGAATCTCCTGATTTTCCCTTTCAGTTTTTTCCCCCACCAGCTCTCCATTTTAGAGAAGTTAACTCTTCTTAAATTCAAGTTTCTATGTTAGACACTGTGTTAGCATACATGTTGCTTGATTTGATCCACAGTGGGTGTGATTGTGATGAACGATAAAGTGAAGTGGCTTGAACAACTTGTATGGACTAGGGTGAATGGGCCTGGGGTGAATAGGCCCATTCACTGTAGTCCATACAAGTTGTTCAGACCACTTCACTTTATTGCTGAAAACGTATCTTGTGTGTCAGGAAGACCTTCTAGGCGTGGAAGGAGGAATTCTTTTAAGACTAAGGACCCTTTCCTTGGGTCCATGCCAGACCATTGGTGTTACAATAGTGGGGTGGAAGTGTTCTTCAATTTTATCTAAGGTCCTGTGGAGATGATTAGTAAAACTAATCCTTTGTGCCAACAAAGGGAGTTTTTCACAATTCCCTTGAGTCTGCTCACAATGGAATGCTTAGCCAGCTTCCCTCTCTGTACATGCGAATAGAGAGGAGCCATGGGGAGTTACCTTACAGTTGCCGGTCATACTTGACCTGGGATAGCTGTTGCCCCATGTTGCTTGTGCTAAGCAACCAACTTGAGAGTTTGCCAAAATATGAGCATGTGCAGAGTTCACGGTCTTGTGAGCTCATAGCCAAGATGGAGACTGCAAAACTGCTGTTCCAAATCACATAGTGGCGTGCTGTTTGTAGCCCCTGAACAGGCTGTTCTCATAACAGCAGACACCAGCAACCGCCACTGGAGAGGTGCTGTGATGATGCTGGGATTGGATAGGGCCAGTTGCTCTCCCCTGCGACATATAAGAGCATTTTAAAAGGTACCTCTTTGCTCTGTAAGCAGGAATTTGCAAAACTTGTTAACCATATGTTTGATGAAATGGATTATAGACCATGAAAGCTTAAATGTATTTGTTTTTAAGACTGTTTTTGCTAGTCTATATACATACTCAGAATTGTTGATTCTGTTGGGAAGGGTGTCTCTATGTAAATTTAGATAAGGAAGAATAATATGTGTCAAAAATTGCTTTGCTTAATTGCTTTGCATAATTGCTTTTTCCTTGTTAATTTTAGTGTTATTTTTCTGCTTCAAATGCAACTGGACAGCCTATAAAAACACTAATTTCTCTCTCAATAGTCAGCACAGCAGCAATCTCATCTAGCAAGAACAGTATCTTGACATTGCTTCTTGACTTCAAAGCCATTGATTTTTCTAGCAGAGATGGATTCCAGCTCATCTTTCTGCACCTTGCTTCTGATTTTTTTCATCTGTGGTGAGTTCAGACTGATTCAGCTATGACTAGAGAAAATAAGAACAGAAACATTTATCAGTAAATTGACCAGTTGAGTATGTAGTGGGTACTCTGCCAGGTAGTTTCTGGGGCAGTAGTAGGCAGTTTGTGCCACCAGACTGCAGCAGCAGCAGCAGCAGCAGCAGGGATGATTCCCCAGAACCTTCTATATACAAAACTTTTTATAAGGTTTTGTCCTCTGCAAAATCCCAAAGGTGGGAAAACTTTACAAAGAAGCAAAAGGATCAGGCTTGAGAAGTGTGTGGGTATGGCATTGGCTATTCAGAGGAAGTACAGAATGAAAGGGATGTTTTAGCGGATTTAACCCAGTCTTTGTCTTAGAGCAGAGTTTCTCAACCACCGGTCCGGGGACCGCTGCCGGTCCCCGAAGGGTTGAGCGCCGGTCCCTGACTGGGAGTCAAACCCCCCCCCCCCAACAACTGCAATCAAGGCACTCACTTCCTCAATTTTGCACATGTTACGGAAGAGGAAGAGTATCACCTTCTTGTCCCTTGCCTCCACGTGCTGCTGTGATCTTCCTACAGCTATTTTATTCCCTATCTTTACAGCTTCAAACTGTATGCGGTGTGGAAGGTATGCCACCTGAAGGGCTGCCACTTGAAGGGCTGCTGGTTCTTGCATGCTCATTGTTTGCAGCCAAAGGTTGATTGATTGAAACCCAGCTGCCTATTGTGGTCGAGGCGCCTTGAGAGGGAACGCTGTTTCCCTCTTGCATCGGTGGGGTGTTGTGGTCCCTCTGCCCCCTGTAACCCCCTGGTCTGCACCGCCGGTGGAGGACGGCGGTCCCCTTTATGACCTCGCCGGGTGCGGGGGACAATCTCTGGCTGGGATCATGCCGCGGTGAGGGCTAAGCAGAGGAGGGAGGGAGGAGGGCCGCCTTGGCTCACCTCGCAGGTATGCGCGGGCAGCATGTGGGACCACGTGAGCTGCGTGGCCCCAAAGGCAGGCTGGTGTGATTGGCTCCCGCAGGGGAGTTGGGAGGGGGGCACAGAAGTGCACATTGTGAGAGAGGATGGGGAACACTTGCTACACTCTGGTGCGCAAGCACAGTGGCGGCAGCTCTTGGACCCAGGCGACCTTCCGAGTGCAGTCCGGTGCACCATTGCCTCACCCACCCTGAACAGTGCCTCGTCTCCCCAGCGAGGAAAATGAGGCATCTACCACTACAACGCCCCACACCCTCCGCCATCTCAGAATCACCCCCTTTCTTTTAATGCCAGGTCTCCACCGCTCTTCTTCACATTTTCTTTCACCATTAAAAAAACCCCATTCCCAGCACCTGCCATGTAACGAATTTAACGAGTTTTGGAGGAGCTGCACGGGTTTCATTAGGTCCACCTCACAAAGTGCACATCTAAGAGCAGGATCCAGATCAAGTCAGGTGATCATGACCAAGCAGCATTGACACAAATGAGAGATGACTAAATTAATTTCAGTGGGTGGTCGTGACTAACGTTGTCTGGATCCTGCCCTGCGACTACACAACTCCTGCTAAAACTCCACCTCCATCATGAGAGGGTTAAACTGTAGATTTCCGGCTCTACTGAGCTTGCCCTGCTCTCCTCTCCTCACCTCCTTTTTGCTTTGCTTGACATCCAGCCTGATGAAGCATTTTGGGGGATTCAAAAGCTTGCTTGTGCGTTGTTTTCATTGCCCCCATGTAGCTTTTGAATTTTTCTAATGGCCCAACATCCCCTCTCCATTGAGTAATCACAAGCACCTCCACCCCCACCCCACACATACTGAAGACATACTGGAGACAAATTTGTTCACCCAGGCTTTTAGATTCAGGGGTTCTCAACCTTGGGTATCCAGACGTTGGTGGACTTCTACTCCCATAATCCCCAGCCATAATGGCCAAATGCCATTGTGGTTGGGGGTTATGGGAGTTTAACTGAGGGACCCAAGGTTGAGAACCCCTAATATTCCATGTTTGCAAAAGATTCCAAATTTAATTATTTTAATGCTTATATTATTTTAATTGTAAACTGCCCAGAGATGCAAGTTTTGGGCAGTATAGAAGTCTGATAGATAGATAGATAGATAGATAGATTTGAAACCCCTTTACTAACTGCCGGTCCGGGAAACTGCGCATGAAGAATGTAGCGGTCCTTGAAACTCTGCACGAAGAATTTAGCGGTCCTTGACTCCAAAAAGGTTGAGAAACACTGTCTTAGAGGAAGCCCACATGAGGGGAAGAAAAATCCTGAATCAGCCCTTCTGTATGCTTTCACCCACAAAGGCTGTTCCTTTAATCTTTCCTGTATCTCCAGTAGCTTATTCGCTGCCACCACACCCTATTTTTAACACAGCTTATCCCCACCAACCCACTCCAGCTTGGGTGAATGCCAGGGAGACTCTGCTTCTCTTTACTATTGGAAAAGTACAAAACCCCTCCATGTGCAGCATATACATGGTAAGAAACCTGGTAGAGTTGCTGAACTATCAAACTGAGGCATGTTTTTCACCAGAGCAAGCCCTTTCCCAGCCCCTCCCTTTCCTGAGTTAAAAATCCACTCAAGAGGCTTATCAAAATTGCAAAGAACGAGAGAGAGAGAGAGAACGAGAACTTGATTCAAAAAGACTACCAAGAGTTTCCACCTAAGGCTCTCTCAGCTTCTAGTTACAGGTAAAAGAAACACTCAGCAGTTGCAAGAATATAGATGTAAGAGAGATACAAAAGTACCTTTAAAAGCTTATAGAGTCCTTTACAATGCCCTGAATGGATGAATGGGTGCAGGCTATTGCTTTCTTAGCTTAGTGTTTCTAGGTAAAACAGCAATAGACCAGTTGCAGGGATAGACAAGGCACACAAAAGGAATATAAAAGTCTAACACAAACTGACTAACAAACTGTTCCCTAGGCTAAATTTTCCAGAAGTCAAAAAGCCATGGCTTCCTTCTCCACTGAACTCACCCAAACTTTAGGATTGAAAATTCAATCCCCTGCAGTCCTATCTTCCAAGGACTACAGTCTTCCCTTTTGCAGCCATTTCCCCTGGCCACATATCCTGCTGCTCCTCCAACCTAGCTTCTTCTGAACAAAGAAAGCCTTCTCTTCCTCCCTCATGGCCCTCTAAGTCCCACCCACTGTGTGCTCAGTGGCTGATCCCTAGAAGTCACTGCCTGTCAGTCAAGACAGGGTTCACTTCCGGTCAACTCTCTAGGGAAAAGGAGAGGCTATTCACTACAGCTGTATTATGCTAAAACCTACATAATTGACATGCAACTTGATTTTGATTGTATTCTGGGGGATCTGACCATCTAAAGGCTCTCCAGCCTCAATCCTTTTTCTATGCCAGGAAGTCTGGCTTCATTCACTGAACTCAGTAGGGGACTCTACCCTTCTGCAAAGCAGCTTTTGCATTATTTCCGTCTTTGCCCGACACTATTGCTTGAACCAGCCAGAGTCCAATTTCCTGTTGAAACCAAGTGCCAGTCTTTCCTCTGTTTCCATCACTTTCTGCAGGAAGTCAGAGGTGGTGGTGGATGGGGGTAAGAGGTGGTGGGTGTGGGAAGAGGTTGCCTGCTCTTCCAATGAGAAGCAATGAGAGGCAAACTTGAAATGAAACGTCAGTCAGAAAGTTCAATATTGCAATATAGGAACTTGCCATTACACAAAATCCATCACATAACAAGCAGCAATATTTTGATCATAATGGTCCACAGCACTTCCTTTAGCCTTTGCATGCACCATTCGTGTTTGAAAAGCAAAACATTTTGCTTTTCTAAATGTGGCATACTTCGCAGTATGCAGGAACAGGAACAGCAGCTTATCTTGCGGAGAGTGTCATATTTTGGTGTTATTAGCCTGAGCGGTGCTCATGTTTACAATGGAAAAAGAGGGAAGTCCTGCCCCACCAGGGAGGCACTGTAAGCATATTCACCAGTGACTCCTTGGATTGTTGCTAGTCAGTATGTGTCTCCTTAGCTTCATTGCCACCACAATAGTACTTGTACCTCCCTGGAAACTGAGGAAAGAGGGTGATGTGGATGTCAATGATGAACTGGCTTTAAATGGTGCATGGTGACTAAAGCACTCTATCTAACCTCTTGACTGCATTTTGCTCCCTTCTCTTTGTAACAGATACCAGTCACACTTCCCCTTGGCCCACTGGCTCTTGTGCAGTGGGCTGGATCCAGTTTCAGAATGCCTGCTATAAAACCGTGATGGAACGAAAGAACTGGACTGATGCGGAGGCAAGTGACTCAAGTGATATCAAAATGCTTTCCAGGAACAGGAAAAGAGTGTGGGACTGGGAATGTCCTCTGGTAGCTCAGATAGGAGTGTGACAATAAATATTCCTTAAGAGTCTTGCCCATCAAGATTGATTGACTGTTTGTTTTATTGATTGATTGATTGATTGAATGCCGTCAAGTCGGTGTCAACTCTTAGCAACCACATAGATAGATTTTCTCCAGGATGAGCTGTCCAACTTGGCCTTTAAGGTCTCTCAGTGGTGCAAACAGCTCAGTTCAAGAAATCCTAGTCAATTAACCATATGAGGTTTATTTGATTAATCAAGTGGAACATAGGAACATGGGACCCTGCTATACAGTATATTCTGAGTCAGACCATAGGTCCATCTATCAGACACAAAACAAATCAGGGGTGATTCAATTTGGGCACAAATAAAATTGAAAAAACCCAATTCCAGCACATCCCTACCCTAGTAACTATGAATATTTATATACTGCTTTCCAACTTTTAAGATGGGACCCACCATTTTTAGTATTTCTAAGCATTTGTATTTAAAATAATACATGTTCTGAAAAAAATCTGCTGCTAAATAAATTGGAGATGCACCTTGGTAGCCAATCATATATTTTTAATGCATGAATCAAGTCAATTAAACATTCAAGCTTAGTTAACCATTTGTTAGCCTACTTGCCATCTTGATTTCCCATTAAGGAAAGTAAGCTTATGAGATAACCCAGGGGTGTGTGTGTGTGTGTGTGTGTACTTTGCAATGCCTAGACCAATTTGAACCAAATTTGGTACTGTTGAAGTGACACCTAGGAAAACTTCAACAGCATGGTTTGTGATGATGTCATCCACCCCACTTCAAGATGGCAGATGCACGAACATTTAAGGCACAACTCAGCTAACATGTGAATTGTGATTAGAACCAAATTTGATACCACTGTAGGGACACATAACAACAAAACATTGTGCAGATGTGGGAACCAATTTGGACCAAATTTAGTACAGTTGTTGTGACACATAGGGACACCTCAATGGTGTAGTTTGTGATTATGTCACCCACCCGTTAAAGATAAAGGACGCATGACCGTTTGAGGTGCGAGTGGACTATCTTGTGAACCATCTCCTAGATTTGTACCAAATTTTGTACCTTTGTAGTGACACTTAGGGACATCTTCATGGTGTAGTTTGTGATGATGTCATCCACCCCAATTCAAGATGGTGGATGCATGAACATTTGAGGTGGAGGTAGGTTAATTTGTAACTATGGTACTTATCAATTAAAATTACAGTGATTGGAAAGTAGGCTGATTAGTTATGATCAGAACTTCTTGGGGTTTTTGCTTTTTGGCAAACAGCAGAACTCTATCTATCTATCTATCTGCACATGTACTGGGTTTTCTTGATGCAGGCAGCTTTGGGATTAATAGGTAGTGAATTTCTCTGTGACTTCTCCTCAGATTGCTTGCCAGAGTCATGGCAGGAATGCCCACCTAGCCTCCATTCACAGCGCAGAGGAAAATGACTTTGTATTTAACCTGATGGGCAAGCCAATGGATCACAAAAAGAATGAGGCTTACTGGATCGGTGGTCATGACCTTTTCAAGGTATGTGCTTTCACCATTCAGAACCACCAGCATTGAGCTTAGTGTTAATAAGAAGTCAGGTAAGGATCCATGAGGGATCTAATGCACACAACTGGCAACTTGTCCTTTCTTTCTCTTGGCCTGCCTCTCAGGAATCGAACAAAACCTCATCAGGAACCCAAAGCTTGATCCTTCTGTTCAATCTTAATTTAAGATGAATTCTAAAATGTTGATGTGCGATTAAATGTGACTTGTGATTTTAACCAAGACAGTCTGATGATTGCCTTCAAGCTACTGACAAATAAATCTCACTAGCCCACATTTCCCCCAGTGTTAGGAGAGAAGAGTAAGAGTAGTGCCCTCACAGAGTGCAAAGCTTTGCCAAAGGCTTGTCCTACAGCTGAGCATGCACAGAGCAGAGAGGAAATGATTTTCACTGCCCTCCCCTCCCTCCAAAAGTGCTATTTTACTTTGGAGCCTTTCCCATATGAGGAAAGGCTACAACAGTTGGGCCCTTTTAGTTTATAAAGAAAGTGGGTAAGGAGGAACAAGCTAGACGTGCATAAAAGTATGCACTGTGTGTATCAGGTGAGCAAAGAGAAGTTTATTTCCCTCTTGCATAATATTAGAACTCAAGGTGATCAATTGAAGCTCGATGCTGGAAGAATCAAGACAGACAAAAGGAAGTACTCTTTTACACAACATGTAGTCAAATTACAGAATTTCTTGCTCCCAGATGTGGTGATGGCCACCAATCTAGACTGTTTCAAAAGGGAACTGGAGAAATTCGTGGAGGATAGGGTTATCAGTGACTACTAACAATTTTATCACAGTGGGGGCTGGGGGCGACATGTCCCTGAACATCAGGTGCTAGGGAACAGCAAAGGGAGGATGTGGTTGTCCTCTTTTCTCTTCTTGCAGGTTTCCCAAATATACCTGGTTAGCCACTGCAAGTGTGGCAGCAGGGGTGGAGCCACCATTGAGCGGTAGGGTTCAAAGAACCCAGGCTGCCAATGAAAGGGGCCGCTGGTGCCCTCCGATGGCACTCATAAAGGGGATGTAGCCCAGTTGCCGGAGGGCGCACCCCAGCCCTCCTGGTTGCATTTCCCTCGCTGAAGGGAGAGGAAGGGAAATAAACACAGCCAGCCTGCAAACGGTAGTTGGAAATGAGCTGGGGAGAGCTCTCATGGCTCTCCAGGCCCAAGGCCATGTCCCCTTTGTGCGTGGTCATGCCCCCTTTGCAGGTGACATCAATCACACCAACATCATGCGTGGGGGGCAGGAGGGACACAGCCCACCCTTTCATTGGATACACCACAATGTGGCAGGTTGCTGGACAGGATGGGCCATTGGTTGGACCCAACAGGGCTTTCTTATGTTCAAACAATCTGTCCCCGAGGGTCACACACAACACTTGGGGGGGGGGGTGTTTTACCAAAAATAACTCCCCCTCTGGCAGAGCTCTGAATCAGTGTCTGTGTGAAGTGCAGCTCCTACTCTGCCTTTTTAACACTGCAGAATATGTGGGTCTTATTTCAATGGATGTGTGCAAGTGAGTACTACAGTGTAAGATCCTGACCAAAATCCCATGGAGGAGGCTCCAAAATGAGCTCCCTCTGTTATTGATTCTGCTCTGCAGTACTGGCAGACCATCCCTGACTGACTTTTGTGGCTTGTGTGGAATACCAGAGAATCTTAAAGTGAGTAGCTCATTTCAGAATAAATTTCTGCAAAGCTTCATTCTTGGAAATGACTGACAGAGAGGTGAAGAGTTGAAGTTCAAAACAGAATCAGGTTTATCATAGGGTTTAGGGGTACAGAAGAGAGATTCTGATTAATAAGCAACACAATATTATCTAGTAAAACTAAGAAGACTAATAAATCAATAGGACAAAATAAAAACTCTCGAAGAGGCATTTTGGCTTGAGATCCGAATTAAATCCACTCAAGGCTGACCAGAGAAACAGTCTGATTGGGAGGAAAGGTCTGACTGAGAGGCAAAAGGGGGGATGGACACGAGAGTCCAGGCACAGCAAGGTGGTATAGCTAATGCCCAAACACACAAACACACAACATGTGAATCCAGAGAAGAGACACATTGCTTGGTAGTCTCAAGGACAGAAATAGGCCACATCTTGCCTGGGGGGCCAAATGCTGACCACACCTCTCTGCTGAAAAGGGCGATATCCATGATAGACAAGAGAATACATAGTGTCCAGACATTGCTGGGTGTGCCACTGTGCTCTCGAAACACAATGAGGTGGATAGGCTTGAGGAGAACTGGTCAGAATGGAGGGAATGGGTGCGCCTGAGCTTATCTTATGCAGCCAAGGGGACGTTGATAGGTGCTGGAATGTTTTAACAAGTGTACCTCCAGAGCCTCAGGTCACCGTTAACACTCTTGTTAGGGATTGATCAGCCTGTTACCTCTTATCTATTGCTTCGAAGGCAATAAGCACAAAGATAAACCGATGTGCCAAAACAGAGGGGAGTTTTTGGCCATTCTTGATAGAAGAATAATGCTTAATTAACTGGCTTCCTCACCTGTGCTTCAATCAGGGAAGCAAGCAGAGGAATAGTCCTCCTGCAGTCCTGAGTAATACTTGACAGAGAGTTACCTTCCCCATGGTATTGGCCAAGTGACATTCCCTCGTGAATTGGCTCATGGTGAGCCCATGATCCCAAGAGTCCAGAGCAGGCCTGCTCAACTGTGGCCCTCCAGCTGTTTTTGGACTACAACTCCCATAATCCCCAGCCACAGTGGCCAATAGCCAGGGATTATGGGAGTTGTAGGCCAACATCTGCAGGAGGGCCGAAGTTGAGCAGGCCTGGTCCAGAGAGTCCAAAATGGAACCTACAAGCCAGTAGTTCCAACCCAGATGTAGGGGTGCTCCTGGAAGCCCCCAAAGAGGCTATCTTGGGAAGAGGCCCAAGATGGTCCAGAATAGGCCTAGCAGGGGTGGCCCTTCCATGAGGCAGAGGTCCTAAGGCTGCAGATTATTGGCGTGCCAGCGAGATGACAGGATGCTCTCCCACCCCCTGCTTTTAAAAAGGAGAAAGTAGCAGGAGGGTATGCACAAGGATGGGGTGGGGGGAGCAGCATTTGGCATCTTGCCTCCAGCGCACAGAGATCTTGAGCTGCCACTGAGTCCTAAATTGTATCTCTCAGTGAAATACCAGGAAACCTTCAGTGTAAGATACTTCTATAGATTTATTCTTAGACATAACTACGATTACTGTAACCAACTATTCAGATGGAATGAATTCAGATTGAATGTATCATAATGGTGACATGTAAAGCTATGGAAAACATTGTAATGAAACAGCATTGCAAGTTTATTGATAGCCTTTATTTTTATACTGCCTACACCTCGTCATGTTATCTGCAAGCCTTTTTCAAGGGCTGGAGGAATATATATATACACACAGTATGCAAACAGAAATCAAAACACAACAGGTTGTATCCAATATTAATAGTGGCTCAATCCAGGAGGAGGGGGTAACTGCTCCCACCTTGTGCCTCCTCCGGAGGCATGAATGACTATCTATCTATATAATTCTCTAAGGCATACCCATGGCTAATCCTGTGTGTGGCAGCTCTCATGAGAGTTCGTGAGCAGAAGCACCATGGTTATTGGGCAGTGGGGATTCCATATGCAGATAGGGAGGAGGAGCCTGTGGTAACTGGGCAGTGGGGATTCCATATACAGATAGGGAGGAGGAGCCTGTGATGGTTAAGGTCAGTTGGAATGCAACTGTTACTGGTCGGAAGATGTTCTTGATTGTAGAGGAGAGGAATCTATCTAAAGGATAGTGGGCAGGGGTCTGCAAAGAGAGGGGTCATGAGGGAGGAAAGAGACCCTTCAGGAGAAAGAGGCTTCTGTTGTGTGAATTAGAAGAGGAAACTCGGGGCAGGGGGGGAGAGAAGAAGAAGAAGGAGGAGGGAAGGGAAGAAAGAAGGGAGAAGAAAGAAGAGAGAGAGAGAAAAAGAAGGGAGAGGAAGAAAGAAAGAAGGAAGGGCAAGGGGAACGAGCAGCCATGGTGGCACCTATTGGCAGCAAGGAAAGGCTCAATCAACCACTGCTCCTGTTTGCGAAGGCCATTGGCAGAGGGAGGCAGGCAGGCAAGGGAGGGGTCTGGGCCTGTCAGCAGCCTGAGGAGAACAAGCAGCCATGGCAGTGGTGGCAGTGAGAAAGCTGCTGTTGCTGCTCCTGTGGGGAGGAGCAGGAGTGGAGCTTGGGTGAGGGTGGGGAGGTCGCTGGGGATAGAGGGCTGCAGCTTGGCCAATAGGCACCAGAAATGCTGCAGCTGCGACCAAGAGGGGTGAAGGAGATGGAGTAAAGAGATGGAAGAATGACCAAGAGGGGTAAGTGGGATGGAAGCAACCAGATGGAGGAGGAGGAGGAGCAGGGAGTACAGCTCAGGTGAGGGTGGAGAGATCTCTGAGGTGAGGGGGGTTGTAGCAGGGGATGAGGGGAGCAATCAAGTACTAGCACACAGATGCTCTGTGTGGGTCAAGCTAGTATACAGTATAAGCAGAAGATTCTGTTCCCACTATCTGGAATATCTAGAATGTTTTTCTTCCTGTGAACCTTTTTGAACCAGGTTTGGTAATGAACTTTGTGACTCTTTTCTTAGGAGGGAAGATTTATGTGGACAGATGGTTCTGAATTTAATTATCAGTCATTTATCCCTAAACAACCTGATGGGCAGCCAGGAGAAAACTACCTGGGAACATGGTATTTGCAATACGGTGAGGAACTATCATATCTATTTACTATTCATTTCTTCCAGAGTATGAAGACAGGCTTCCATGGCTTTTCAGGGTGAATTATATTCACTTAAGTGAGAATGAAACTGTGTATATGATCAAATGTAACTGGTGTGCATGTTAAGCACAAATATTTGGCAACATAACAAATATAGGGAGAAGAAGAGAAAGAGAGTGAAAGAGATCTGGGTCCTCATTGGACCCAGATAATTTAAATAACTTCCAACCAGTTTCTAACCTCCACTTCTTGGGCAGGTTGTTGCAGAGCGTGGTGCTGTCTCAGCTGCAGGAACTCCTGGATGAATCTCATTACTTAGATCCTTTCCAATCTGGCTTCCAGCCTGGATATGGGACAGAAACTGCCTTGGTCACCCTGGTGGATGACCTATGCCGGGAGATAGACAGAGGAAGTGTGACTCTGTTGATTCTCCTGGACCTCTTATTGGCTTTCGTTACCATCGACCATGGTATTCTTCTGGGACGTCTCTCTGGGTTGGTACATGGGGGCACAGTTATACAGTAGCTCCTCTCCTACCTTGAGGGTCGAAGGTGGGGGGGTGGGGTGTGCTTGAAGGTGGTGAGGTGGGGGGTGCTTGCTCCATCCCTTGGTCTTTGGCTTATGGGGTGCCACGGGGATCTATTCTGTCCCCCATGCTGTTTAACATCATCTACATGAAACCTCTGGGAGAGTTCATCTGTGGGTGTCAACTGCAATGCCATCAATGTGCTGATGACACTCAGTTCAACCTATCTTTTAAACCAGCAGAATTTAAAATTCTCAGTTTTTAGTTTTCTATTAATAACTTTTAATTCAAAACTTTAAAAATTTGTAATTTTAAATGTGGTTTTAGCTTGGCCTAACTTGTTTAACTTTATTTTTATTTTACGTTGTATCTGTTTTATCGATGTTGTGAGCCACCCTGAGCAGTAATGTACTGGAAGGGTGGGATATCAATATTTTAAATAAATAAATCCACCATTGGATTCCTCTCTTACACTTCCCTCACAAAATTTCCCTATGGAACTTCCTCTTCTTCCCATGTGAAAGTTCCATTCCTCCACACAGAGTGCTTGGAACCTTAGAAGAACCTGGCATTGAATCCTTTCTCAGTATTTTTGCAAATGGAATTGTTGCCCTAGAGGGGCATGCCCCAACAATGGGGCAGAGCTATTGCGTTATAGCTAAAGGCAGAGATGCTGTTTCCCAGCATCTAAGAATGCTCTAAGTAGCTCCAAGTGGCTTGGAGTGCTCTTGGGCAGCTGCACTGGAGGTAAGCCCTGTAGGGAAGCAATAAGGGAAAATCCCCTTGCACAAGCATACCGTATTGTATCTCGAGGAGGGAAAATGTAGTGTCTGTGTCAGGATCTCAGCTATGAAATGTAGTGTAATGCATGTGCCAGTCCCTGTGCAGAAGGCAAAGGATAGCCATCTTGCTTGAGAGTTAGTAGGGTGTATAAAGCATTCTCGCTCCCTGCTGCAGATGGAGGGGCGGGGGACTGTTCAGAGAAAGGCCAAAAATGGGCTGCAGATGGGCAGACATGCAGTCATTCAGGAGCGGGGAGGGGAGGGGAGGTGGAAGGAGCTCTTGCCGCCCCCATCCCTCCAGGCAACGGCCTTGCTTTAGAAGGTAAAAGGTGGGACTTTCCCCTTTGCCCCCCACCCCATCCTTGCTGCAAAGAGAGGAGACAAAATTTGAGGATTGGCAAAATCTGCCGCTCCTCAGATTTTGCTGCTGTAGGCAAGTGCCAGCTTTGCCTCTCTGTTAATCAGCCACTGGCAGTAGTGACAACCATCTTTTTCACCAGGTACTGGCTATGGGCCTTTAATTCCTTTGTACCCTCAGCCAGCACTCAGGTTGTCCAAACACCTGGGCTGCTCTGACATCAGCCACGAGTACTCCGATACTTGAGTTGCTAGAACTGAGACAGGTTTAAAAACGGCTCTGCTAGAGGCTTGTGCCTCCAACCATGTTTCCGTTTCGCTCTTTCTGACTGCTCCTCTTGGACTGATGGTTTCACTCTGCCTGTTTCAGGACATGTCACCTGGAATGACTATGGCATTCAAAAGAAGATCTCATCAGTTTGCAAATATCCTCTGCGAAGCAGGTGAGAACTGGATTCACACCCTTTGAGCTGGGGCTACTATCTCTCTTTGGTTTAGCAGCACAAAAGAAACATTCTAATGAGTTTGCTGAATACATATGAGCTCCAGGTTCAATGACCACCCCAAATGTTGCATGAACACATAAGATCCCCATATCCTTTGTGCCAGGGTAATAATTTGCACTCTGAGAAAAGGCCTCCGACTTGCCATGCCTCCGAGGTGCCATGCAAGGTAGGAGCGGTTGGCCACTTCCCTTCCCTAAGGGCCTTGCAAATGTTAGATGGGAACCTCTTTACCCAAGCCCTGCAAGGCTCTCCAAGGACACCTTGGGAGGAAGGAGGATTGCTTGCACCAGCCACCTCCTCATGGCACTTTTTGAGATGGCTTTGCAAGGATCAGAGAGAGCTTTGCAAGAGTTGGATGGAAAATTCCTGATCTGACCAGTCACTGCAAGGGCACAGCACAAAGGAGGAAGGAAGATGCCAGCAGCAGCACCTCTACCATAATGCCCTTGCAAAGACTCACAATGGCCAGATCAGAAGTGTCTGTTCCATCCTTTGCAAGCCCTTGCAGGTCAAGTGAACCATTTCCACAGCCTGGGGGTGATAGCTGCAGCACAGCAAGAAAAAGTGCTTTGGAGGAAGATGACAGGTCCACTTGTGGGGAGGTGGCTGGAGGTGGAGGCACGTCCATGGAAGCAGCCAATACACTGCCTCTGCCACTTGGAGCAACTGGCTCACCTAGCCTCATTATGAGGGCACCCCAGTCCTCCTCCCTGGCAACTATGCATAGAATCAGGCCACACAAAACTGCAGTTAGGTTCGAGCATGATTTGAGAGCAGGGAACAAGAGCTTTAAGAAAGCTCAGGTCCTTACCTGCTCTCCGCTGTCCCATGTGGCTTCCTGCTGGGGTGGCACACATCTCATACCCCCACATGGTGCCAACACGCAAATGGCATCCACACATGCATAGGCACCATTTGTGTGGTCAGCATCATGCTGACCATTCAGTGGTGCCCATATATGCGCCAATGTCATGTGTGTGCTGGGGCCACGTGGGGGTACTTAGGCTGCGCACCACTCCAGCAGAAAGCTGCATAGGCCGGCTGAGAGTAATTAAGGACCTGCCCTCCTCTTTCTTAAAGCTCTCAGTGCCCGCTCCCAAATGGTGCTCGAACCGCGGTTCGTGCACACCCCGAGTTGCAGTGGTTAGGAGCCTTGCTCAAATGTTTTCCGTGTTCATTGTGTTTTCTTCCTCCTTTCTTCTCTAAAAAAAACAGGTGCTGACCACGATCCAGGGATTGCTGATGCGAAAGAGAAAACTAACTATGCAGAAGTCTTGTTTTTGCCGTGGATAGAAGCTTCACTGCAATGTTGTTTCTTCTTTTTCAAGCCACCTTGCCTTGCTTCTTTGCTTCTCTGCGGAGACTCCTCGAGGGCTGGACTCCATATCACAAGGACAAATGAAAGGCAGCCACTATGGATACCTCAAAAAGGCAGTACTGTGATGAGTGACAATTTAACCTCCCCCATCTCAAAATGTAACTAGTACTGAAAGTTAGTACAGCATTTACCCTCTTCTGCTTGGCCTCACAACAACTTTATATGGTTAGCTTCTGCTGCTACCATTTTGCAGAGAGGGTTTGAGGATGAAACAGGGTACTTTGCCTAAAGTAATACAAGGAATAGCTAGGAAAGGCAAAACTTGAACCCAAACCCTTAGAGACATTTCATCAAGTGCCCTTTTCTAACCAGTAAGGCAAATTGTTTTCTTAGCATCTTGATTTTCAGCAAACATTCTGTATCACAGGAGTTGACAACCTTTCAAAAGTGGTATATACCAAGTCTTCATTTAGTCACTCTAGTACATAATGTTTTGATTCTGACCCTGCCCCAGTGAGGGGTTCTCTCTCTCTCTCTCTCTCTCTCTCTCTCTCCAATTTCCAGCATGCAACCTGTGAAAACCACCCTTGGAGCTGAATGCCATTAATGGGACTAGCAGTGAAAGTGCCACTCAGAATCATTTTGTGTGCCATAAGTTGCTGACTCTGCTGTATCAAGACCCAAAGTTCCCTTTGTACTCATTCAAACTTACTTTTGATCAAACATGCAGAAATCTTAACTATACTAAAATGAAAGGGTAATGACAGTTCCCAATATCTGACTCTCTTATAAAAGGACCAGATTTACAATGCTTCTCCTTCTGATGCCCTTCATAAGTAAATATCTTTCATTGGAGACCTTCCTGAGAGACAGCCATTTTGTTCCCTTCGCCTTCTGCCTTCCATGTTTTTCTCCTTTCTTCGCAAGAACTCCATAATTTGTTAGTGAAAATATCCAATGATAAAAATCAAAGCAGCAATTAAAAACTCTGTTCCTATCAAAGCAACTTTGTAATGCAAAATTAATAAAGATTGGCTTTTGGCATGGCTTTCTCTGAATATTAGTTTTATATAACAATGAAAAAAGGTAGGATGACAAAAAATGGAATCGGATTAGATCAGAGCTATTCAATTGCCAAGCTTTAAACAGTGGATTGAATGCAATTGAAGTTACACACTACACACAATGTAACACTTAGGATTATCTCCTGAGAAACTCTGCAGAGTTGCCATCACATAACACTTAGCATCAAAGTTTTTCAAATGGTGATTTATAGCTTCTTCATTATGGTTACAGTCGTGGGGGGAGGGGCGGATTCAGATGGAGAATGGCCCTTCCTAGTTTCCTCCCCTGATGATTGGCCCTTCAATGCGTGAAATAGCAGTCTTTAAAAAGCTGTACTTTTACACAATCCTGAAAACAGCAGTGCAGAATATTGCGGAGGTTCGGAGCAGTCATGTGGAAGACTAAGCGTGAGTTGGAGGTGTGGCTCCCAGTCCATACCTGGGGGGTAGGATGCCTTTGAGAGTGTTGGCTCTGCCCAGAATGCTCCCTCCATTCCACACCTTGTTAGAGATTGTCGATTTTTACCCTCAATAGGTAAAACAGCAGAGCATTAAGGAATGAGCACAAACGCGCTAGTTACAGAGTGTGTCGCAGAGGATGGTTTAGTTATTGCAGCTATTTAGAGAAAACACATGGAGATCCTTGTATTGCTAAACACTAAATATTTATTGGTTAAATACACTTAGATAGGAAAGACCTATATCTAATCTAAAGGACTACATAACGGATAGGTAAGGAGAGAGAGAGATGTTTCCATCTCCTCTCAGAAAGGAAAGATTGTGACTCAGTCTCAGTACAGGAGGTGCTGCAGAGTCAGTTCAGGGGTCATAGAGTAGGGACAGATAGGGAGACCCTTACTCACTGTCTCTACTCCCAATGCCCCTAGTGGTCATTAAGACAGTTCGTGCAAAAGGTCGATGCACTGGAAGTCCATCTCCAACACACCTGGGATCACCTCTGCAGTCCTTTTTTCTGAGGCACACACACAGCCCATTTCTTGTCACTAGCTAGCTTGTTAGCTAGCTAGAGCTTTCTCCTTTCCCCCCACTTTTTTGTTTTTAATTATACTGCATATGTATACTTATTTGCATTTGCATGAATCTCCAGACCCACCAGCCACAACATCAGTGCTGTGATGTTTTCAGGGGTAGATTGGGGGCTGCTTTAACTCTGGATTCTTCTCTGAGCATGTGTGCCTTGTATTCATGTGAAAGGAAAGTAGGTAGATTAGTTCTTACCAGAACTTCTTGTTTATCCATATGTTTGAAAGCAATAAATTTTGGTAAGAACAAATCTGCCTACTTTCCTTTCACTACAGTCTTACTTGATCATTAACATCTTCACAAGTTAGGCCACTTCCACTTCAAATGTTCATACATCCGCCATCATGAATTGGAGTGGATGACTTCATCACAAACTCTGTCATTAAGGTGTCCCTACAACTGTACTACATTTGGTCCAAATTGATTAGGAGATTCACAAGTGAGCCCACTTCTATCTCAAATGTTCACACAGCCACCAGCTTGAACTGGGGTAGATGACATAATCACAAATTATGCTGTTGAGGTATCCCTGTGTGTCACTACAACTGTACCAAATTTGATCCAAATCAGTCCAGGCATTGCAAAGTTGATAGGGGGACCCAGTTACAGACAGCTGGGTGATCTCATAAGCTTAGTTTCCTTGGGTAAATCCAAAGCTGTGTTTATGAGTCCCAGTCAAGGTCTTTATTTCAACTAAAGGAATTTCTCAAAATAAATGTTATATCATCTGCAGATAACTCCTCTCGGGGGCTAATCTGAAAGAGCTGTTACTTTTTGTAACTATGGAAAGTGTGTTGGCTTCTTACTGAGAGGAAAAGAGCATAGAAAAAACCCTGCTGGACCAGGCCAAAGGCCCTTCCAGTCCAACATCTTGCTGCTTCATGCAGTGGTCCACCAGGTGCATCTGAGAAACGTGCAAGCAGGGAAAAGAGGGCAACTTCTGTTGGAAGTGAAGGACTCTGCGCTGTCTCTTGTCTCAGTGACAGTGGAGGACAGACTAGTGAGTCAGAGGGCTAGAGGGTCAAGACACTGGTCATCCCTTCTCTACTTCTCTGACACTATCCCTTTGATATGTAGATTGCTAATCTTAGGGACTTCCTTCCAGCAGCTTCCTTCCTCTCTTCTCCCTTCTCTTCCTGTTCCTTCTACCTTGCAACATGCAAGCTCCTCTCCCTGCATAATGTGTGCAGAGATGCAGAATCCATCTGCATCCAGCTAGATAGATAGACTGGAAATCCCAACTCCTCACTTTCCTATCTAGAATGGAGTTCTCTAATAAATATCATATATATTGATTTGAAACTATAAATGGCTCCAAGTTACTTTACTCTCAGCATACACGCATGCCTAACTAAATTTCGCTGTGTTGTGCCTCTGTGCACTCTGCTATAATGAAAAAGGGTTTCTCCTACCAGAGAAAATCCCCAACAACTGCCCTCTCCCGCTTGGTGGTGTTTAGAAGTATCTCCCTCCCCCATTTAATGGCTAGCAGCCATTGATTGCCCCATCCTCCATGGTAGGGAATAGGTTCAAGTCTTGCCACAGTTTGTCAGTGCATTTTAGAAAGACAAATACTTTGGAATGTCTCACTTAGCCCTGACAATGACATTTTGGTCTTATAGGTCCATCAGGAAAGATGATCTTAAGCCTGCTTAAGATGATCTTAAGCCTTTAAAATCCTTGTCTTAATAGAACAAGGATTTTAAAATTTATTTAATTCATATTTGTTTTTTTCCTAGATTCATGGATGCTTTTTGATAATTTTAGATTCTATCTGTCCATCAGCTTAATATATAATATTATATATTATATAATATATAAAAATATGATTATTAAATGACTACATATACCATTTATTATTTTGTATGGAACATTTTTATTTATTATTTAGTGAAGCTGGGACAGAAAAGATTAGAAGATCTATGACTTTTTAGAAATCTCCTTTTTATTTAGTATTGGAAAACAATACATAATAAAATATATTTTATTAAATATATACATTATAAGATTCATTAAATTCATTAAATGAAAGCTTTTGAATAAATTTTAGGTTTTCTCATCTTTATTTATATAGGTTTTAAAACAGATGAAGGATGAAATTGGAGTGAGGAAACTCATATTCTCTCCTATAGAATACAGAAACTAATCATTAATATTTAATAATATTTTTGAGCTTGTGGGTTTGGGCTGGGAGCCCATACTGCAGAACACTGAGGATGTTTGGTTCTGTGCTTGAATTATTTATATTACTTATATTTTGTATGTTATGGCTGGGTTGGTTCTCTTCTCTTTAGACTGCTTGATTGTATGATGATTGTATGATGACTGCTTGATTGTATGAGGTGGGGGGGGATTTTTCCTTGAGGGATTCAAAATTCTTTATTGATGGCTATTGCCTAGTCTTAGATCTTTTAGATACAATTAATATTATTGTATTCTTCTTATGTTTTTTTGATGGACAAGATCTTGTATGTAAACATGTATGGTTTTGTTGGACTCTCAGAGATGTAACCTTTCTGTTTTTATTTATAATACTAATAAAAGCATTTAAAAAAAATTTTTTTAAAAAGGAAAGATGATCAGCAGGGGCATAGACTTCTCAATTTCCAGGGGGTTGGGGTGGGCATGGGGCATGTGGGAGAGGTCTTGTGGTTGCAAGCATGAATTCTCCCTTTTGCTAAGCAGGGTCTACCCTGGTTTGCATTTGAATGGGTGACTATGGGGCTCTTCACACGAACGTGCAAAACCGGAGCCTAGCCTGGTTTTGCACGTTTGTGTCAACTGCCAGAATGGGGTCAATCCTGGTGGCATCACGGTGGCAAACCCGCCTAACTAGTCACCCTAGAAAACGAGGTTAAGGGAGCGAGTGCTCCCTTAACCCCATTTTTCTGATCAGAATCCTAGAAAAAAAAAATTATATATATATATATATATATATATATATATATATATATATATATATATATAATATTTATATTTATATTTATTTAAAGGGCAAATGCCTGCCAGAAAAGAAATGTCTTCAATCAGGTCTTAATAGCTGAAAGAGAGGAGGCAGACCAAATCTGATGGGGGAAGAGAATTTCAAAGTGAAGGGGGTGGGCAGCAGCAGAGAAAGCCCTTCCACGGGCCCAAATACGATGGACATCTCTGAGACTAGGGACTGAAAGGAGGGCAACCTGAGAAGATCTCACAGGATGGGACAGGACTGGCTGGGAGAGGCGGTCCTGAAGGTAAACAGGCACTAAGCCCTGAAGAGTTTGGTAATCAGTGCAGCGACTGCAAGAGAGGTCTTACACGATCCTATCTCCTAGCACCCATAAGCAGGCGGGCTGCCGCATTCTGGACCAACGGAAGCTTCCGGGTCATCTTCAAAGGCAACCCCAGGTAGAGCACATTACAGTAATCCAGAAGAGAGATGACAAAGGCATGTGTTACCATTGCCAGGGTCTGCCGGTCGAGATAGGACCAGCCGAAGCTGAGCAAAGGCACCTCTGGCCATGGCCTCCATCTGCTGCTTAAGCAGGAGCCGTGAGTCCAAGAGGACCCCCAAGTCACGGACCACCTCCTTCAGGGGCAGCGCAACCCCGTCCAGGAAGAGACTCAGACTTGGCAACTGGCCAGATCGAGGAGTGAGCAAAAGCAACTCGGTCTTGGAGGGATTAAGTCTGAGCTTGTTTTGGCCCACCCAGCCCCTGACAGCCTTCAGACACTCGGCATCTCCAGAGTGGCCTGGGGTGACAATAGACAGCTGAGTATCATCGGCATATTGATGGAATCTCACCCCAAACTGACGGATGACCTGCCCTGGTGGTTTCGTGCAGATGTTTAAAAGAATGGGTGTGAGAACTGAGCCCTGAGTCACCCCACAAAGGAGTGGCCACAGGGCAGAGCACTCATCACTAAGACACACCAACTGAAAGTGCCCACTAAGGAAGAAACGGAACCACTGCAGAACAGTGCCCCCAACATCCAACCTGCACAGGCGCTCCAGAAGGATACTGTGGTCGATGGTATCGAAAGCCACTGAGAGATCTAAAAGGACCAAGAAAGGGGCGCTACCCTCATCGAGGTCATGATACAAGTCATCAACCAGAACGAGCAATGCTGTTTCTGTGCTATGCCATGGCCTGAAACCCGACTGACAAGAATCTAGAAAGAGCGTGTAGCCAGAGCAGGCACATAGGGAGACAGAACAGAACACATTTCCAGCCAGATCAAGTTTAATACAGACAAAAGCTAGTTTATCTAAGTAGATATAAAAAGTAGGACAGTTCACAGGCAAACAAAGCAAAATGGTAAAAATGCACAAGCGAAATACCTTTCTGCCTGTCTGGTGTTAGACAGGAGGCTCGGTAGCATTAATAGCTCTCTCTCCATTAATTTTTCTAATTCCCTTTCAAAGCCATCCAAGCTAGTGACAATCACTGCATATTGGGGTAGTAAGCTGCATAAATGAATTATCCTTTAAGTGAAGAAGCACTTTCAACTATCTGTCCTGAATTCCCTGCAAATCACTTTTATTTGGTACCCCTGAATTCTAGGGAGAAGGAGAAAATGTTCTGTCTGTCTATACTTTCTCCACACTGTACAATATTATATAAACATCTACCAAGTTTCCCCCTTACATTCCTTTCCTAAATTAAAAACACTCACGTGTCTTAGAAGATTGAAATCCTCTCCCACTTGTTTCTGAATGTTGCTATTTTTTATGTCAGATGAGTGTCCATTTAATTTTTTTGCATTGAGACCTTTTTGCATTTGGCCTCCTGCTGTCTACATAGGACATCACTGGCAGGTGATAGCATATATCACATTGGAGGCTGCGGAGGTCCATGAGCCCCTAATAATGTGGCTGGTTTTACTAAGCTATATAATAGTATGTGTGCGTGGATACAGGGATAGTATTGGCATCTGAAATTGTTACTGAGTCTGGTCTCTGAGTTCAGGTCCTGTAAGGTTGTGACCCTGCTGCTGTTTGAAGTTGGGAGACTGTCTGTGAATGACAAGAGGCCTACCACTCTACCTTAAATGCAACTAATACCAGTATATACTTGTTTAATTTATTTATTTGATTTGTATACCGCCCTTCCAAAATGGCTCAGGGTGGTTTACAATTAAAACACACCACTAAAACAGTAAAGAGCTAAAACAAATTAAAAAACAATATAACAATTAACAATTTAAAAACAATTTATTTGACATATTTGTATACCGCATAAAACTTAAGTCCCTGGGCAGTTTACAATAAAACAATACAACAATAACAACAACAAATATTTATATAGTGCTTCTCAACAAGTTTTTAAAGTGGTTTACACAGAGAAATAATAAATAAATAAGATGGATCCCTGTCCCCAAAAGGCTCACAATCTAAAAAGAAACACAAGATAGACACCAGCAACAGTCACTGGAGAGACTGTGCTGGGGGTGGATAGGGCCAGTTACTCTCCCCCTGCTCAATAAAAAGAATCAGCACATTTAAAAGGTGCCTCATTGCCCAATTAGCAGGGGAACAAAATACAAACAAAATAAATATGAACAAAATAAAAATGTTTAAAAAACTTTACAAATAATTTAAAATTTAAAACAATGTTTTAAAACAGTGAGGCGCTTCACACGATTGGTGTGAGGCGCCAGACGGTGTTTGTGCAGGGAGAGCAGGCTTAGCCCACTCTCCCTGTACACGAGCAGTCGCTGGTTGCTGGGCGGCCAAATCGGCCACCCAGATGAGCGGCTGCTCCAGTTGGGCGCACCCATGCCTGGCTGCAACTCCGTCGGGAGCTCCGGGGGGGGGCTGGGGTGCCTGTGCGGGCCCCAGCCCCCCAAACCCCAGGAAAGCACCGCACAAGTGCGTGGTGCATTCTTGGGGTTACCCCTCCTCTCTCCCCCCCACCCCAGTGTGTCAGCTGTGGCTGACACACGATCAAACAAACAAGATTAATGGAGCACTCACTCCATTAACCTTGAGGCTTTTCTCATGATCAGTGAGAAGATCCGCTCTCCCCATACACAAGCAGGGTGGCAGCCCTGGGCAGCCGGATCGACCGCCCACATGACTGCTGGCTCCATTATGGAGGTGGGGGGGCGGGAGGATCGGGGGCCTGGGAGGATCGGGTGGCCCCTGGTAGCTCCAGCATGTCCTGTGTGAGCGCACAGAGCATGTTGGAGAGACCCCCGAGCCAGGAGGCTACTTTTCAGTCTCCCGGTCAGGGGTATACTCATGAGTTGCCACAGCATGGAGCCGAGCCGTGGCAACTCACAATTTTGCTCTGCAAACCTGGTTTAAGGGGAGGGGTACTTTAGCGGGTGACCCGCTTACGAACCACTGGGCTCGCAGCAGAGCCCGGTGGTTCACACGATGGGAGAAAATCGGGCTAGCGGAGGCTAGTCCAATGTTCTCCCATCTAGTAGTGTGCATGGTTCGGTTCGGGCACACTGTTAAAGCCCTCCGGACCGGTTCGGAAGTCCGGCGGTCCGGAGGTTCGGATGGGCGTGGGACTGTTACTTTAAGCGGGGTGGGTGGGTGGTAGTATTTACCCCTGCCCCGCCGCTCTTCCCCCTCCGGTGCTGGTCCTTTTAAAAATCTTCTTGGGGCGGCAGAGTTCCTCCCTGCCGCCCCTGCCCCCATCGTTGTTCCTTAAGGCTAAAAAAGACTAGAGCTAGCGGCGTGCATGCGCCCTGCGTGGTGTGCACGCTCGTCTCTGACGCTGCCGCACGCGCGCCGCATACATGCAGCAGCGTCAGAGACGAGCGCGCACGCCGCGCAGGGCGCATGCATGCCGCTAGCTCTAGTCTCTTTTAGCCTTAAGGAACAACGATGGGGGCAGGGGCGGCAGGGAGGAACTCTGCCGCCCCAAGAAGATTTTTTAAAGGACCAGCACCGGAGGGGGAAGACCGGGGGGGGGGGGAGTACTACCACCACCACCCCGCTTAAGGTAACAGTCCCCCGTGCCGGACCGGGGGGACTCTGGACCGTGCACACCCCTACTCCCATCATATGAACAGCCTCCTTGTTTAGGGTGAGGGGTGGTTATGTATTCTACACAAAATCACTTTGCTGGGTGGATGACAGGTGGGCCTCACCTACTAGTGTGTGTGTGTGCATGTGATTTCAGGAGAGAGAGAGAGAGGGAGAGAGAGAGAGAGGGAGAGGGATGACGATAGAGAGAAACATTCTGGAGTATGTTGTGAAAAACCACCTTTCTTTCAAGTTATTACAGGGCAGGGGTCCATCTAAGCGGGGAGTGGGGGGTGCACTACTTGCCTTGGAAGCACTCACTTCTGGTACTGCTTATGATGACTGCAGTCTGTGCACACACACCAGTGAGCGGGAGGAGGGAGGGAGATTCTGCCCTGCTTGGGATAAATTGACTCGAGCCTCTCCCAGGTGTCCGCCTGCGCTCCTTCCACGTGAGGCAGCACCAATTTGCAAGACCCCAGCAGAGAGAAACAGAAAATGTATCTTTCTACTGTTATACCACCCAAGAAGAGCGCTGTTTTCCTGAACGGCGAATTGAGTAACTTTGAATAGCGAAAGGGCTAAAGTGTTGGTCTGCTATTTCAAATAGGCATCCGCCCGACCGAGTTCGAATCCCACTCTTCGGCCTTTCCTCGTAGGAGCAGAAACAATAAGCACTGGAGAAGTCTTTGATAGAATCTAACGCTCTAGCAGAGCCTATAGAAACATCAAGCGAACAGCTCAGGTCCTCTTCCCACGAAGGGAAGATCAGACGACTAGTTTTCCGTGCACTGGTGGTGGGCACGCAGGAGGAGACTAGACAGTCCCCATGCGGCTCTTTCACCGCCACAGACCCGCCATTCATGTTTACTCCTTCAAAAGAGCAAAACTTCCGGAGGTCGCTCCTTCCTGTGCAGCTGCAAAACGTTGATTTGGGCTAATTTAGCATCACAGAGATAAGAACTTGCTGCCTCTCTTCAAGTTGCATGAAAGTAGAACACGAGTTGTAATGGACTGAATTTTCTCAAAATATACGACTCTGGTGGGATTCGAACCCACAACCTTTGAATCTCTTGATCCTACTACTAGAAGTCCAATGCGCTATCCGTTGCGCCACAGAGCCTTCGCTTACCCGCCCTCTTCTGCCACAGAATGGCAGTTCCTGTAACCTCACCGATAGCACAAGAGAGCGTTTCAAACGTTTGCTGGAAGAACTTTTGGCAAACGTCATATTTCCTGGAGCTGCAGCTGGAAGGAGTAGACGCAGAAAAGGGGTTAAAATTAGTGGTGTGCTGTGTTGAAAGTCGTAAAAAGCTTGCTTACCAGAAGTGGGGTTCGAACCCACGCAGACATACGTCTATTGGATCTTAAGTCCAACGCCTTAACCACTCGGCCATTCTGGTGCGCACTGAAGCCTTTTTTTAACTCTTTCAAATGAGGTTAATCTCAAGTCTTATGCTATGCGCCCACTACACAGGAGTCTAATTATGAGCTCGATCCGTTTAGTGCAAGTCGAAACCCCCGCGTAGAGAGATCTGTCCTAGCGACTTCTGCCTGCCCGCTTCACTTTGTCCAGCCAGGGGAAACTTTACCTTCATTATTCTGGTGGTGATTAAGAGGGTACGGCCTGAGGAGGACCCTTTCCCTCTTTTCCTTCCCCCAAAAGCCTCGCGGAGAACAAGAGAGAAAGGAGCAAAGCAAACGAAGGAAAAGACTTTCTTCCTAGCAGTTCTGTATTTCCAGCGACCTCCCTACGTGAACGAAGATTCTTCCGTTCCATCTAATCGTTCCTGCGGCTGCCTCTACAAAGGCGTGTGCTTGCCTTGACTTGGTTCCTACTCTCTCTCAAACCAGGTGCCGGTATTTGTTGGCATTAAAGGACAAGCACTTCGCGTATGCTCAGAGGAAGGGACACATGCCGAGACGCAACTATGGCACTAAAACAGTCAGAAGTGACTCACTGAAGCCCACCTCAACGGCGTCTAAAGCATTTCTCATCATCGTTACGATTTCGCCGTCTGGCTGGAAGTCCTGTCTTTGTCACCAGAGAGAGCTCTGCGTCGCGATCAGCTTGGAGACAGACAGATCTATTACGCGGAAAGGTGACATCTTCACTCTGGGAATGCAGATTGACCGAGGACGCTGGTTTTCACCTGAGCAACACCGAGGCGTAGAGATCCGCAGCGCAAACCCAGCCGACATGCCTGCTTGCTTTGCTTTTGGATCCGCAACACGGGAGGTAAAAGGGAATTGTGCCGTGATGTGTGACAGTCAGCAGGCGGCTTGCTTGCTGCTGCTTCTGCACTCTTCCTACTGGTTCAAGACAAAGACAAATTAGCAATGCTTTCCTGGGGACCGGTTTTGTCATGTTTTCCACCCCGGGCACATTTTGCAAAAATATAAGGAGAGGACTCAGTTGATGAGTCTGGATGAAAGACTCATGCATTTTCTGAGGGCTAAGTATAATCCAGTATACTTTACAGCAGCAAATCCACCTGAATCCTGCCAGGGAGTAAATCCAACGCCACGCTCACAGAGAAGTATGGGTCAGTGGAGCACGTACTGGGACACTGAACGGGACGGAGAAAGGGATGCGCTGGTGGCAGGTTGTTCGAGTCTCGCCAGAGGCGGAGTATTTAAATGTAGCAATACCTGGGAATCCTTCATTTAGAGGATAGCTTGAAGAGGATAGCTTCCTTCACTGATAACAAATGGAACTGCTAACATCTCCACAACAGCAATGGGAAGGCTCGCGTGAAGGAAAAGCTAGGAGTGTCTGCGGAGAAAGCCTGTGCGCTCAGTTATGCTTGTGTTGTGGAGTTTCTCCTACTGCCACCCTGCAGGGCAGTCAGATTTAGTTGTTTGGTCTGGAAATGCGTAGAACGTGCTCCCTGCTGACAGGGCAGTTTACTGGCTAGCTCAATTTCTTTCTCCCTGCTCCTGTAGTTTATTCTGTCTTGCAGTCACAGGACAGTATAATATTTGTGTCTAAACTCTAAACCCTAACTAATGCATGTAGAAGCACTGATGATTACGAACTATCACGCTCAGAGGGCGTGCTTTTTACTTACGAAGTGAAGAATTGACCAGTTTGCTCTCAGGACTCACATTGTTTATTGTTTACAGTCTGGGGGCAGCCAGGCAGACTTCTCAAAGGTGCTGCTTCTGGCTTCAGGGCCCAGAAGTCTTCTTCTTGTCCATTAGGTATGGGTGCGTGTGTTTTCTGTGTGTCCCCATAACAGAGGTACTGGTTGGCATCAATTACATTGCTAACCTGAACGTCATGTGCCGCTCCAAACGTGCCCACAAGAGGGCAGCAGAGCCAGCTAGAGCAAACTGTCGACTGAGCTGAGCTCTTCCTTCAGTCTACTAGATTCAGAGAAGCTGTAAGGAACGCGTTGTGGGGCGGGGAGCAACACGTGTTTGTGTTTCCTTTCCAATACGTGTAATTGAAGAGCTCAGGTCTTTGGTATATGAATGTGTAGCAGACTGTCATAGCAGTAAGTACAAGAATTAACACTACCCCTTCTCCTGCAAGACTCTTTTAAGACTTTTGCAGTTGTGCTTTTTCTACTATCTATATAATTATCAGGCATAACTGTGGCTACTCCCTTGCGTGGCAGATCTCTTGAAAGTTCAGGAGAAGAAGCACCCTGGGGATTGGACAGTGGGGATTCCATTTGCAGACAGGGAGGAGGAGCCTGTGATGGTTAAGATCAGTTGGAATGCAACTGTTACTGGCTTGTTCTTGACTGTAGAGGAGAGGAATCTAAAAGGATAGTGGGCAGGGGTCTGGGAAGAGAGGGGCCATGAGAGAGGAAAGAGCCACTCAGGAGAAGGAAGCTGCCATTGTGTGAATTAGATGAGGAAACAAGATGAACAAGGTCTGTTAATCAAGGGAGAGAGGGAGGCAGGGGAAGAAAGACAGACAGGAAGAGCGGGTGGAGGAAAGAGAAAGAGAGAAAAAGAAGGGAGGGGAAGAGAGAAAGAAGGAAGGAAGGGTGAGGGATGGGTCCAAGCTAGGCTTGTGCATTTTGATTTGGGTACAAAACTTTTTGTACCCCAAAATGGCAATTTTGGAGTTAAAAAACAGAATTAAAATTTTGAATTAAAAAACAGATTTTTGTTTCCAAATCGAAATGACTGTGTTTCAGGCAGAATGCTTTGTTCTTTGGGAAAGTATTGCAATTGAAATTGACTTCTCTGACTCTCTCCACTCCAGCTGAGGCACTGAGTGATTAGCAAAATATAAGATATGCAAAAAGCTGTTGAGCTAGTTAAGTATGTGTTGTATTCAGCGTGATTGAAATGCAAACTGACCTTGCAAAGGGATTTGGAAGACAGCATTTTGAGACAGAAATACCCAAATATCTTTGGGAGCTCAATGCAATTCCAAAGCTCTTGCTAAAAGCCATGGTATAAATTGTGTGGAGAAGCTGTTCTGAAATTACACAGGTTTTTCTTTCCAAAGGTTTAGAAAGAATCTAAGAAGAATCTAAGAATCCATGGAGACTTGTTCAGGGGTCTTTTGAAGAGCTATTTTGTTTTTCTTCTGATTTTTATGTGTTATAGTGTTGTCTAAGTTTTGTTGCCCATGTTGAGCAGTCTAATGTAATTTAGGCCACAATGTAATTTGGTGGGAGATGATGTCTAAGCCAGTGGTTCACAACTTTTGCCATTGCAGGGACAAGTCATCCACATGGGACTACAGGAGACAAAAGGAGGGCGGGTGGGGAATATCCCTGTTTGACATCCCCAGGAATCTTAGTTGCTTCTCTCTTTCTTGTAACCATGATCCATGGTTTTGCACTTTCTTAAATGCAGTGATGATAAATCTCAACAATTCTGAACAGTAGGCTGATTTGTTTGGGCTACAGCTCACTCCACTTCAGTTAAATGAACATTTGAAGTTGTTCCATAGTACCAAGGCAGTTTAATTTTTATTTTTATTTCTTTATTTACATTTTATATCCCACTCTTCCTCCAAGGAGCCCAGAGCGGTGTTAGGTTTCTCCTCACAACAACCCTGTGAAGTAGGTTAGGCTGAGAGAAGTGACTGGCCCAGAGTCACCCAGCTAGTATCATGGCTGATTGGGGATTTGAACTCGGGTCTCTCTGGTCCTAGTCCAGCACTCTAACCACTACACCATGCTGGCTCATTGGTCTATCTTGCTATTTCAAATGACCTGTGGTCACTGTTCCATGGGAAGGAAGTGTTTTTATTGAAAGATTGCTTGAATCCATAAATGGGTTGTGCTGCTGTGCTAGTGCCACAGGGACAGGCTCCCACCTGCTGCAAAATTCTCAAATACCGTATTTTATGGACTATAAGATGCTACGGACTATAAGACGCACCTTAATTTTAATCCAGTTTTTCAGAGTTTTAACATATTAAACTGTTATCAAAACTGTACCGAAAAGTCCTGCTAGCTCCAGGAAAGGACTCTCAGCCTTGCTTCAGTTTGTTCTCCTTTCTTCTTGCCTCAGATAAGTCCTCTTTCAATTGCTCCTACTCCACTCCTTGTTTTCTCTTCAACCTCGCTTCTGACCCTATTAAAAAAAAACAACCCTCTTTCATTTTCGAGCTTTCCTTCTCCTCACCAGAATGCACATACCAGAGGAGGGAGCGGCCACCACTTCAGCTCTCCTACTTCTTTGAACTTTCTTCAGCTGAACATGTTTGCAGAAATTAAAATGGGAGGGAGAGCTGATAACGATGGTGGTGTTGTTGGTGATGTTAAACTTGCACGATCGGGGAGGAGGAGGAGTCCACGGCCCAAGCGGCGGAGGGTGAGCTGGAATGGCAGTCCCCAGGCGGCACGGGGTTAATAGAGGGTCGCCCCCAAGCCCCTCCTTTAGCATCGGTACAGGCTTTGCCGGGGGATAGCCCCCGCCCTCGAACCTGTTGGGCAGGCTTACAAGTATAAGACGCAGTTACGAGTATAAGACGCACCTGAATTTTGGTGGATATTTTTCGAGGGGAAAAGTGCGTCTTATAGTCCATAAAATATGGTAATGCGTATTTGCATAAATATACCTATTTTTTATTCTTACATTCTTGTGGGTTCACTTATTTATTATTTATTTATTTTACATATTTTTATACCGCCCAAAACTTGAGTCTCTGGGCGGCTTACAACAAGATAAAAACATTAGTTAAAAACAAAAACAAGAAATTTAAAACACAATTTAAAATTTTTAAAACAATTTTCTAAAACAACATTAAAAACAATCAAAACAGTATCAGTTAAAAGCCTGGGCGAACAGATGCATCTTTAAAGACTTTTTAAAAATTGTCAGATGGGGAGGCTCTTATTTCACTAGGGAGCGCATTCCAAAGCCTTGGGGCAGCAACGGAGAAGGCCCATCCCTGAGTAGCCACCAGACGACCTGGTGGCAAATGCAGACGGATCTCTCCTGATGATCTGAATGGGCGGTGGGGTTCATAACGAAGAAGACATTCTCTTAAATACCCAGGGCCCAAGCTGTTTAGGGTTTTATAGGTTATAACTAACACCTTGTATTTTGCCCAGAAACATATCTGTAGCCAGTGTAACTCCTTCAATACAGGAGTAATATGGTCTTTCCTAGATGACCCAGATACCAGCCTGGCTGCCGCATTCTGGACCAACTGCAGTTTCCAGACTACGTACAAGGTCAGCCCCACATAGAGCGCATTACAGTAATCCAGTCTGGAGGTTACCAGCAGATGTACCACTGTTTTGAGGTCATCTATCTCAAGAAACGGACACAGCTGGCGTATCAGACAAAGCTGATAAAAGGCACCTCTGGCCACTGCCTCAACCTAGGATACCAGGGAATGCACCCCCAGACTTGATTACCTGCTCCTTCTGGGGAAGTGTGACCCCATCAAGAACAGGCAGATAAAAACCGTCTCCTGAGTTTTGACCCCATACAATGAGTACCTCAGTCTTATCTGGATTCAGCCTCAGTTTGTTATTCCTCATCCAGCTCATTACCGACTCCACAGGCATTTAGGGAGGTTATACCCTCTCCCGATGATGCTGACATGGAGAAATAGATTTGGGTGTCATCAGCATACTGATAACACCCTGCACCAAATCTCCTGATGATCTCTCCTAGCGGTTTCATGTAGATGTTAAACAACATCGGAGACAATACGGAGCCCTGAGAGACACCATACAAAAGTTCAGATTTTGAAGAGCAACAGTCTCCAAGGGACACCATCTGGAACCTGCCCGAGAGGTAGGAGCGGAAGCACTGCAGAACAGTGCCTCTCACTCCCAACCCCCTCAGACACTCCAGAAGGATACTATGGTTGATAGTATTGAAAGCCACCGAGAGGTCCAAAAGGACCAACAGAGTCACACTTCCTCTGTCAATTCCCAGTTGGAGATCACCCATCAGGCCGACCAAGGCAGTCTCCACCCCATAGCCAGCCCGGAAGCCAGTCTGAAATGGGTCTAGATAATCAGTTTCCTCCAAGACTGTCTGGAGCTGGGAGGCCACCACTCTCTCAATTACCTTGCCCAGCCACGGAAGTTTGGAGACAGGCACAAACTTGCTGTTTGTGCCCTCAAAAACCCGAGAGAGAGTAGGGGATGATGCTTAACTTGCAGGGAGCAGGGCTCGAAAGGCCTTTAGGTCCAGGCTCCAAAATTACCTCAGTGCACCTCTGTGTGTGGTGGTGGTGGGCCCTCACATAACTGAAGGTTCATACAAAAGACGCCCCCACCCCAAATTTCTGGTCATTAAAACCTCATGTCAGAAAGGTGGCTTGTCTACACCTTTCCTTTCCAGCAACTAGTTTTCTGTATTCAAAGACTATTAAAAAGTCTGTTTCTTTTTAGATTGTGAGTCCTTTGGGGACAGGGGACTATCTTATTTATGTATTTTTCCGTGTAAACTGCTTTAAGAACTTTAGTTGAAGAGCAGTATATAAATATTCACCATAGCAGTAAAAATGTGGCACTACCATTGCCCAGGTCTTGACAACTAGGCCTCTGCCAGTGATGTTTAGGTTCCTCCCTCCCTCCCATATCTTCAGCTGGCCATCCTCTGTTGCTGTTGGGCTTCATTCTTTAGTTGCAAACATAATATTGTCATACCAGCCTTGCCCACACTCTGCCTACTTCCTCACTTGGAAAGTATTGCCCTCATGGTAGGGTTATCTTTCACTGGGATGCTACATGTGTAGGGTTTATGGTTCTGGAGCCATTAAAAGCTCTAGATATAATGTTGTGATGGATTTTGAGGGGCACATTCTACCCTGTGATGTTAGAAAGCTGGATGAGAAAACATTTTTGAAAAGTGGTCATGAAAGTCCACTGTGGTAGCACCACTCGCCAGGGGGCTACTGTGGTATACATTACTTTGTTGCTGTCTCAAGAGCAATATCATTTGTTTTAGCCAGAAGATTCCCAAAGAGTTTTGCTTTATTATGGTTTTCAGCAAAAGTTGAGAATCTACTGCAAGTAAAGACTAAGCTGCATTAGGGAAGCAGAAGGAGCTTTGCCAGATTTTACAGTGGGCAGCAACCTTTGTGGCTATTGTACATAATAAAATGATGACGACGATAATAATAATAATAAAGTCCATCTTAAACCTGCTTCCTAATCAGTACAACTTACTTTGTCTGCTTGTTGTGTGACACCCTTTTTTATGGCATATCAGCTAATAGTTATATATCGCGTTGGCTGCTGCCCTATTCTTTTCCCTTGCCCGAATTACCAGTGACATCAGTAGACAGGCTTTTACTGCCAAACAAAACCATTTCATGAGTAGCAGTTAAGCAGGCACAGCTAATCATTTGAACATACAAATTAAATGTAGATGATCATTTTACTTTCACCAGCTTTGATAAGTAGAACCAGCATTATAGTTATCACTAAAATATGCATCAGTTTTGAGTTAGACTGAGCTCTGCAGCATGCAGTTTCATAAGCAGATGTAAAGGAAGATTGTGGTTCAGAGGAGATGTTAAGTGTTGCTTTTCTCATCCTCCAGCACAGTGACTTAACTTGCATTTGCCAAAATTAGTGATATGGGCGAACTGCCCCTGGCTCAATCTGAGCCAATTACAAGCTGCTTTTTGGGGGGTAAGCATGCAGGAAAAAAGTATGTCCCAGGAACTTTTATGACTGAAGTTGATGCATGTAAGCTGACGCTGCTGCACATATATTACACAGGCATTTCATTTCCCAGGATCAGTCATAGTAGAAAGCTGCTTGGAAATCCAGTTGCTCTCTTCTTCCAACAACATAACTGGGAAAGAAGAGAGCATTGGTCACTTACCGTGAAGGCTTCTACTGGTTGCTGCAGTCAAGGCATCTCGATGGGTTATCCCCGTCACATGCTCCTGGTCAGGACTATTCTAATTCGCTAGATAGAAGCCTTTAGAGCCCAACGGGGATGACCCCGCCCAATTCTTACAGGCCGAGTTAGCCTTAGAAAAGTACCTCAGAGTGAAAACGTAATAAAAACATATAGAATATAAAGTAGAATAACAGATAGCCAACACGAAAGAACGGCATATAACACATATATTGAAGAAAACAGGCAGACAGTCATACAAGGATGCCTCACATACCTAGCACAAAATTCAGCATGTAAGAGATTCCTGTCCAAATATAGAAATTCCCCTGGAGTAGACCAAACATATAATATACCGGGAGGGCCAAGATGCCTTGACTGCAGCAACTAGAAGAAGCCTTCACGGTAAGTGACCAGTGCTCCATTCTCGGTTGCTGCAATCAAGGCATCTCAATGGGACATACCAAAGCAGTACGTCTCTGGGAGGGAAAAAACAGTTTGCTCTACTCCTGGGGAAGTACCCCCTGAAGAACCCGCCTCCCAAAGTCTGCCTGACCAGATGCATATAGGTCCAAATTATAATGTTTAATGAAAGTGGACAGGTTCTTCCAAACCGCCGCCTTACAGATTTCCTGGACAGGGGCATTGGTTGCAAATGCCCCTGAAGTTGCAGTAGCCCAATGAGCTAGTATGTACTGAGGCGGACGGACGTGCTGCACCTCATATGCGAGAGAAATGCAGGCTCGGTAAGCGTGTGCATGGTCCGGACTGTTCCGGACCGGCACCGAGGGGGTGTGTCCCTTTAATGGCGGGGGGTAGAACTTCCCCCTCCCGCCGCTCTTCCCCCTCCCGCCGCTCTTCCCCCTCCGGCGCTGTCGTATTTAGTGCAGATTTTGGGGCGGCAGCGTTCTTCTCTGCCGCCCTTGCCCCCGTCGTCGCCAGCAAGTCCTTCTAAGTGCTGCACGCATGTATGCCCTTAAAGGGACACCCCCCCTCGGTGCTGGACTGCCGGACCGGTCCGGCTTGGAACCAGTCCGGAGGCCTCCAACATGGCCTCCGGACTGGTTCGGGACCCATAGGGTCCAAAAAAAATATCCAGAGCTGGAGGAGGAAAAGCGGTGGGAGGGGTAAGTTCTTACCCCCCCCCCCCGCCCCTGAAGGGAGACCCCCCCCTCGGTGCCGGTCCGGACCGTGCACATCCCTAAGGCTCGGATCCATCTCGCAATTGTCCTTGAAGACACTGCCTCCCGCATAGATGCAGGTAGATAGGACACAAACAAGGCGTCTGACTTGCGAAAACTGGTGGATTGTAAGATATACTTTTTAAAACAATATCTGACATCCAACTTGTGCCACAACTTTTCCTGAGGGTGTGTTGGCCATGGGCAAAACGATGGGAGAAATGCATCTTGAGAAAGATGGAAGTCAGATAGCACCTTTGGGTGGGTGAACGGGTCTGGTATCAGGTACATGGAGCTCTGAAATTATGCAGTAGGATTTATGAACAGAGAGCACCCTCAACTCCGTTATACCCGCCTTGCTGAAGTCATGGCCACTAGAAAGGCTAGCTTAAAGGACAAAATCCTCAACGGTATAAACCTAATGGGCTCAAATGGAGGATGTTTCAATGCTTTCAGAATCGTGTTCAGATTCCAGGTAGGGAAACGGTGTGCTACTGGTGGAGAGATAAGAGTAGCCCCTCTTAGAAACCACCTAATTAATAGATGCCCTGTAGAAACTTTTGATGAGCCCCCTGAGATAAGTGACATCAGAGATGCCGCCTGTCTCTTCAGAGTGTTTGGCCTTAACCCTTTGTCCAGACCTTATTGTAGAAATTGTAAGAGGTGGTTCACATTGGCCTGACCCTTGGCAATAGAATGATGACAAGACCAACGAAGGAACGCCCTCCAGGTACATCGGTATACCCGATTAGTCGAAGGTTGATGTGCAGTGAGGATGGTGGAAGCAACCTTGTCCGGTACACATTGACTGTTTAGCCGCCGCCACTCAGTCTCCATGCGGCTAGCTGAAACCAGGCTGGATTCGGGTGCTGGACTGGTCCTTGCAGTAATAGATCTGGCGCAACAGGGAGGGGGCATGGTTTGTCTACGCATAGGTGAACCAGCTCGGCGAACCACGGTTGCCTTGGCCAATAAGGCGCCACTAGAATGACTTCTGTTTCTTGCTCCTTTATGCCCCTCAGTATGCGAGTCAATAGCGGAATCGGTGGAAACGCATACAGACGCCCTTCGGCCACTGGATTGACAGTACATCCATGTCCTCTGCTGCCCGACATGGGAACCTAGTTACGAAGCGCGGAAGTTTCGCATTGAGACATATCACAAATAAGTCCAGAACAGGCCGTTCCCACCTGTGTGCTATTTGTTGGAAGACCTGGGGGTTCAATGCCCATTCCCCTGGTAGCAGATCTTCTCTGCTGAGCCAATCGGCTAGTGAGTTCAGGTCTCCATGTACGTGGTGGGCTGTTAGTGATCCCAGGTGATGTTCTACCCAAGACATCAGAAGCACTGATTCTTTGAATAGGGATCTGGATCTCGTGCCCCCCTGCCTATTTACATGTGCCTTGGCCGTAGTATTGTCTGTTTTTACTAAGACATCCCGGCCCATCACATATTGGGGATTGAGCAAAGTCAACCTGATGGCCCTCAACTCCAGCCAGTTTATTGAGTGTGTTTGTTGCTCCCGTGTCCTCCTTCCTTGCACTGAGAACTGATGACAGTGGGCACCCCAACCTCTGGTGCTGGTGTCTATAGTAGCTATAGTTCTTGGAAATTCTAGAAATCTCTTTCCCAGAGTCAGGTTTTTTGGTGAGGTCCACCACTGAAGAGACAACCGTACAGTGGGGGGTAGTGGGACCATGTGGTTCCGCTTCCTTGTGATGGCTGACTGAAACGGCAAGAGAAACCACTGTAGGTCACTGAGGTGGAACCTCGCCCAAGGTACTACATCCAAGGTGGAGACCATTAGACCCAGAAGCCTCGCTAATGATAGTAGTGGTGTCCTCTGTGCACAGAATGCGAGTTCGGTTTCTGAGACCAAGGTCTGTATTCTTTCCTTCAGAAGGAAGAGCTGATCTTGTATGGTATCTATTATGACCCCCCCCCCCCAAATGTAGCAGCTGGCTTTTCTTTCCGTTTATTAGAAAACCGTGCTGTTTTAGAGTAGACAGTGTCACCGCCAGGTTGGATAGCGCTGTCTCTGGGGACCTTGATTGCATGAGCAGGTCGTCCAAGTAAGCAAAGATGTGGATGCCCTGGAGACGAAGCTGCACCATCACAGGAGCCAGAACCTTTGTAAAGACCCTGGGGGCTGAGCACAGGCCGAATGAAAGGGCCTTGTATTGATAGTCAACCCCCATGTACTTGAAGCGTAAAAAGGTCTGCTTTTTGAATGAATCAGAATATGGAGGTAAGCTTCTTTTAAGTTGATAGAAGAGAGCAGGTCTCTGTGGTGAAGGGCCTCTGTAATGGAACACAGAGATTCCATGCGGAATTTTTGCTGCTGTATGCTCTTATTCAGATGTTTTAAGTCTAGTACAGCTCTTTTGGACACGTCCCTTTTGGGGACAGTGAACAGAATAGAATAAACGCCCCACCCCGCCTGAGATGTGGGAACCTTTTCTACCACCCCTATGGCCAGAAGGTGTTGAATTGCTGCGTTTAACTCTGCATGTTTGGAAAAACAATGAGAGCGGGGAGTAGGACGGAACCTTGGATGAGGAATGCCATTCATTTCTATTCTGTAACCTGCTTTGATCAATTCCAGGACCCACTTGTCTCCAATAGTCTGTTCCCAACTGTGGAAAAACTTGGTCATGAGAGGGTTAAAGTCTTCCGGGGCGAAAAGGCACTGCGATACCTGTGTAGATTCTAAGTCCTCCACCCCTGACCATTCCCCTTCCTCTTTATCATGGGCAAGGTCCTGATCTGGATCCTGGCCACCTCCTCCCAGTCCCCCTAGGCCACCGGTGGCATCATCATCCAGCAGGGGTACTAGAGTTTTTTTTGTACCTGTTGCCTTGGGCCTAATCTCTTTAGAGGTAGGGTCCCCAGAATCTTCCTCCGATAATTCTGAGGAATGCACCTCTTTTTTTGTGCCTGATATTGATTTTTTAGAAACTTTCTTCACTGGTTTCAAGTGTTTTTTTCTTGCACTTAGCCTTTTTAGGCAAAGGCACTGAGGAACTGGCGTCAGAAGAACTCTCGGAGGAAGAGGAGGGGTGCCTATGGTGCTTTGATTTTTTAGCCCTTTTAACGGACTTTAACAGAAAAACCGTGTCCACAATAGTATTTTTTAGTCAAGCTTGCCGCTCTGGGGGCACGGATCTAGGAACGGAGTGGGGAATAGAATGAGAAACTAGTTCAGACCCACCCGGTCTAGAGCCCCCTTCCCCATGGTCAGAGCTCACCACAGTTTCCTCAAGGTGTCCTTTGTCACCCTGCACACTGGATTCCTGAGTTTTGGCAGGCTTCTCAGCAAGCTTTTCTTTGCAGGCGCCATCTTGTCTCCCTTCCGATCTGCCCGCTTGTGCTGCCATTGTTGCCCCTCCGACCATAGCCCTGGTTTTGGCTTGCGTGGAAGGGGTTTTTGCTAGGGGCTTGACCACCCCTGCCTTGTCTGGCTGCCAACAAATCAAAAGCGGCTTGTTCTGCCTGCCGCTGCATTGCTGCCGAGCTTTGTGCAGCCGCTGCACTGCGTCTCTGCGGCGAGCCTGCTCCTTGCCTCCCTTCCGTTGTCGCCTCCTGGTCTTCATCACCCGAGGGCGGGAATGCAGTGGGGGCTTTGCTCTCCACCCACTCGGACAGCCACTGAGAAAGGAACAGAGGGTGGAGGAGTACTGCCCAGCGAAGGGAAGGTGGTGAGCAGAGGAGGAGAACCGGGTGCCCTTGTGCCCCTTGGGAACTACGGTTTAGCTGGCCCAGCAGGGACAAAAACATGTCTCATCCTCCCTGCGTGCTCCATAAAACCGTGAAGGAGAGAGGGAAAGGTGAAGGGTGGGGGGAGAAATACAGAGAATAAAGGTCCCCTCCCCCTGGTAAAAGACAGAATGAAGAAAGCGAAGAAAATGGATGGAACTGGAAGAATTCAGAAGGAAAGGAGTTAAATAAGGTTCAGAAGAGATAAATGAAGAGAGAGAACACCTGCCAGGAGCAACGCAGGACTGTAAGAACTGGGTGGGGTCATCACCGTAGGGCTCTAAAGGCTTCTATCTAGCTAATTAGAATAGTCCTGACCAGGAGCACGTGAAGGGGATAACCCATCGAGATGCCTTGATTGCAGCAACCGAGAACAAGGGGTTTTTTTTAGATCAGAGTGGGGGATAATCACTACATAAAATGGTTGTAACCACCAAAATAACTAACCTTAATAAGTTTAAGTAAACAGTTTACCAAATGAAAGGCTTGTTAGGCAGGTGGCCTGGAAATAGTTCAGAACAATTAATGAAGTTTGCGTTTGTGTTAGAGTTTAGTACTATAGGACACTTGTGCATGTACCTTTCTATGTTTGAGTATCTGGACTGGAGTGATTGCTAACTACAGAGGTTCAAAATTCCATGTTACCTTCCCTGAACCAAAGAAACATTTAAGCAAAATGCTGCTCAAGTTATAATGCAGATAAGTATTGTAACCTGGATAGGTTTGTATTCTTGACCAGCTAATTACAAACTTTGACAACATCCATACAGAAAACCCTTCATCTATACAACTATTATCAATGGCTTTACTTTCTATTATAACTGAGCCGAGTAGATTTCAATATAAGGAACCATTTTGGTGTGATTAAGAGCTGCATAGTTTTGCCACAGAGCTTCTCCTGTCTTTATTTCTATTCTACCTGTCTCTGCATCAAGGCAGAGTTCTTTAGTAATGTCTTTGCAGCCCCAGAGGAAATATATTTAAGTTGCATATTAAGCACAATTCATAAACATATACTAATCTGAGTTTGTGCACATATTGCTGTAACACTATTGGTGCTACAGGATTTCAAAATGCTTTGTTTTCCAAAGAGAAGCCCATGAATCTGTTTTGTAGACCCCGTACTACTTGCATGGCCAAGTGTGCTGTAAAATCAAGCTCAGTACATGAACTAGCATACATACATAGTTCTCCCTGCCCTGAGGTGGTTGTACTTCTTGCCTGCTAAACTGAGCCAGCAAGCAACGCTGGGGACACAAGCAGGAGATTAAGCCACAGTCCGACACTCCTGCTCCTGTCCAGAAATGCCGCCACCACCAGCTGTCTGTGCCACTTATTAGTCACCAATGCCCTACAACTCCTCCCATTTGGGGGTAGATTAAGTGCTGGCAGGTGACACCATGGATGGAGTGAGATGAAGGAACAGTTGCAGCACAAGATTCTGTACTCTGGTTGTGGGTTGTTGGCAAATACAGTCAGATGAGAACTTGTGAAGCCCAGGAAATGTTGCAATCAAGCAGTGCTTCAGACACATCCGTGTAAGCAAGTGGAGGCATCCCTCTCTCACTGCACCAAGGAAGGGAAGAGACAGCCAGTTCTTCTTGAAAGATGAATATGATCCTTTACACGTCACTGCTCAGAACTGGAGAGCTCCAAAAGGGCAACTTCCTTCTCAGTTTCGGATCACTCGTGGGTCCTTGTTAGTGACAAAACAAGTCATAAGGGTATTTTTAGGCAGAGGAGGCAACAGAGAAATAATTCCTATGTATTAGTTAAGCTAGACAATACCAGTTGCCATTGAAAAGTAGACCTGTTAAACTCCTGTCCGTGGAACACATGAGTTTTAGGCAGATCTTATCAATATCTGTGCTCATTGTAAAAGCAGTTATGGCTTTCCTCTGATGTGCTTGTGTCTCTTGCAACACTGAAGATAGCGAGCTTGCCACAATTGGATGTCTGAAGAGTAAGAGGTAGCACAGATTCAACTTACAGTGAGTTGGTAAGAGTGTGCATGGTGGTTCTCAAGTAATAGCTAACAGCCATTTTACCTTGAAATAATTATAGCAAACACAAGTCTGAAAACTTGAGAGCTACATAGGCAATATTGGCCACACACACAAAAAACACCAACTCACCTGCCCCAACAGCTAATGAAAATAATAGAGATCTTCAGGTAACACCAGCAGGGTTAAGCAAGTCTGCAATCCAGAGAAATCCTCCTGTCATTTAACAGCTAAGCCCCTTTGCACTTGTGGCTTGAGCACACAGGACTCATTTTGCACAATGGGAAGGGAAAGAATGGGGAGGGAGAAGCTACACCTTGAAAGGAACAGGAGGATTCTCCAAGACGGGCCCCAGCTATCTGAAACATGAGGAAGACTGCTTTGTTTACCTGGCAAGAAATCAGGCACTGAAGGTTCTAGCTAGAGGATATTATCCTGCCACTCCTTTATTATATTACGTAACCAGTCTCTGCTACAAATAAATACTCTGCTTGCTTTAAAAGGTGTGCTCAGTTATCCTTATGAACAGTTCTCCAATCTAACAGCTGGGTACCAGTATCTTCGACAGAGAATGAAATATATTGAAGGCATACCTGTGGCTAATCTCGTGTGTGGCAGCTCTCGCGAGTTTGTGAATAGAAACACCTGATTGAGCAGTGGAGATTCCACATGCAGATAGAGAGGAGGAGCCTGTGATGGTTAAGGTCAGTTGGAATGCAACTGTTACTGGTCGGAAGATGTTCTTGATTGTAGAAGAGAGGAATCTAAAAGGATAGCAGCAGGAGTCTGTGAAGAGAGGCCCCTTCAGGAGAAGGCTTCTGTTGTGTGAATTAGATGCAGAAACAAGATAAACAAGATCTGTTAACCCGGAAGTGGGGAGGGAGAGGGGCAAGAAAGACAGAGGAGAAGAGCGAATTGAGGAGAGATAGAGAGAGAAAAAGAAGGGAGGGGAAGAAAGAAAGAAGGGCGAGGGATGGGCCCGAGCCCGTCAGCAGCCTGAGGGGAACAAGCGGCTATGGCGGCGACAGCAAGGAAGGGCCCAGTCAACCACTGCTGCTGTCTGGGGCTACTGAGGCCACTGGTGGAGGCAGGCAGGCAGGCAGGCAAGGGACGGGCACAGGCCTGTCAGTGGCCTGAGAGGAATGAGCAGCCATGGCATTGGTGGCAGCGAGGAAGGGCCCCACCAACCACTGCTGCTGCTTCTGTGGGGAGGAGCAGGAACAGGGCTCGAGTGGGGAGGTCTCTGGGGATAGGGGGCTGCAGCCTGGCCAATTGGTGCCAGCAACACTACAACCGCAACCAAGAGGGGTGAGGGGGGTGGAGTAAAGAGATGGAGGAGTAACCAAGAGGGGTGAGGGGGATGGAAGCAACCGGATGGAGGAGGAGCAGGGAGTGTGGCTCAGGTGAGGGTGGAGAGATCTCCGAGGTGAGGGGAGCAATTAATTACTAGTGCGCGGATGCTCTGCGCAGGTGAAGCTAGTAGAAGAATAAATGGTGTATTTGAATATAAATTCTCTCAACAGTAGTTGATACTGATATAGGCCACTGTGACTGAAGGAATCTTAGATCAGATTGTTGGCTCAATCCAGCATTTAGCAGAAAGCACTCACTGTCTAGCTTCAGTAAGCAGACAGGGATTTTTCCTTCCTTCACACGAAAGAGACATTGCTATGGTAAGCCTTATGGATTTCAGAAAGTGGCCTGTCAGACTCTGAGGTAAAACCAGAAGCCAGGCTGTTTCACCATCCCTCTCCTCACTATACACAGGGCCAGTCATTATATTAATGTAGGAGATGACCAAGCCACTAGGGTGTGTGCACTCACAAAATTTCCATCCCTCCACCACAGAATCAATACTGTCCCCGCCCCCAAGACACAGCAAGGAAAGGAGATAAATGTTATGAATTGTGTGGGGCATATCCTCTCTCACTTACAGCTTCACTGGAGAAACAGAGGAGGATAAACATACTGCTGAACCCTCTCAGTCAGCCCTGAGAGTTAAAAGAGAGAGAGAAAGTCACACACTGTTAGATATTTCAGGTTTTATTATTTAATTTAGTTTTCTTGGAAAAAAGACAATAAGGCAAAAAAAACCCAAAATAGAATTGCAGGGATAGTCTCTCTCTGAAAGCCTGCCATTATCCCATGCAAGGGAGAATCAGCCTCCACCAGCTGCAGAGAACAGGCTTTAAGCAGGGACCATGCAGCACAATGCAGAGACCCCACCCAAAGCCCCTTCTTTCCCACTAGGCAGCATGCCCTTTGCTGCTGGGAAGGCAGGGCTCATGGCCTCATCTCTCCCAGCCAGCAGCATGATTCCAATCTCACCAGCAACCAGCCCTGGGCAGAACCTTTGTCCTCTCTAACCCCCTTCAGTGGCTAAAGTTCAAATGGAAAGGAAAGGAACAAAACCAAAAGAAAAAAGAACAAATACAGAAGGAAGGCACCTCATTGTGTGATTCTTATTCAAGGGCAGGGTCTGCCTCTGCCCTCTAAGTGTGGGCCTGACTTGGGTAGCTTCTGTGCCCTTGTCCACCTCTACACAGTGGCAGCACCTTTTCAGCCTTTGGATCCAGCTTTGGCAGCTGTGCTCAGAGCTGTCCAAGACCGGTTTGGGAGTTCCCAGAACATCCTTATTTCTCCACAGAAAAAGGGACACCTGGCTTATGCCTGCACAGCATGAAGAGCCTCAAGATTGACACCACTGAGCTTTGGCTCCTGCCTCAGATGGATTTTTTATTTTTTTAGAAGGCAAGCCAAGCCAATGCTGACACACTTTCTGCAGAGCACCTCCCTAGATCTGGGACAATGGAGAAGATGTAGCAGGAGCAAGTATTACAAAATGGGGTCTAGGATGGGAGGGGGGGAAATCAAAACAAAAATTAGATCTCTTTTTCTCTCTACATATATATAATATACATATGAACAGGTGTGCATTAAGTCAGAGGTTGCTTGAGGCCAGGGCTTTAGGCAGAGGGAGGCTCTATCCTGCATCACAGCTCCCCCATCTGAGTACATGTGGGGAAGGAGCTGGGGCCTGATGTGAAGTCTGGATTTGAGAAGGGGAAACAGTAAGCTTAGTTTCCTTCTGCCATACAAACAGCTGGTGAGGCTCCAATGGAAGGATTCCACCATTGCAAGACCTATCCCCCTACCGCCCCCTCTTTAGGATTCAATTCAATGCTTTGCTTCTTCCATGAACTGAAAGATAATTAGGGCTCCTGGAGAGAACGGCTTTCCATCTATCCCCCTCCCCACAATGCTTCAGAAGCTTCATTTGTATAGCACCTTTCCTATGGGGGTGGGAGGAAGAAACAGGAGAGCAATCCACATGGTCAAAACTACCAGAGGGTCCCTGTACCTCCCCCAACCATCCCCATGGTGCATACATTCATGGTCGCAACTGCACTCCACTGGCCCTTCCTGATCTGAATGTAGAAAAGGGGGCCAATCTGTACAGCACCATATTGTTCCCCTTTTCCTCTCCAAACTCGTAGGGATGTGAGCAGAGTGAGGCTCTCATGGTGGGGAAATGGAGGAAGCCGCCCTCTACTTATACATGTCCCCAGCCAACCAGGGATCCAGACACCAACTTCAGCTTCAATCAGCTAAGGCAACCCAGCCAATCACCACCGCTGGATTCTGCTTTGGGTGATTGATTCAAAACAAGTGATTGGTTAAGACAGACAGATTCGGTGAGGAAAGCACTAGGCAGAAAGTCACATGATCAGCTGCTCTCCTCCATCCTTCTTCCCCTCCTCTTCCTCCTTGTAATAGTCCTGCTGCTTCCAGCTCAGAAGATATCGGGGCACATGCTCCAATCTTGTTTCTCTTTGCTTTCCCAGTAGCCGCCTCTGTACACATGGGCTACCTCCTTGGTGTTGGGATCCTTTTTCCGCTCAAACCACAGTGCCCTGTAGGGGTCATAAGAAGTTCCTGCACAGGGAAGCGAGAAGAAGAGAGAGAGGTGCTTAGTTTTCACATTTCATGAAACAGCCATTTGACCAGTATGGGAATGCAGTGTCACTTTCCCCAAAGAAAGGGAGCCACAGCTCAGTGACAAAGCTTCTGCTTTGCATGAGAAGGTCCCAGAATCAGTCCCCAGCATCTCCAGGTGAGGGACCTAGGTAGCAGGGCCAGGAAAGACCTCTGCTTGATCTTTTAAAGATTTTTTTGGAAGTCCAAGTACTAAATACTGGGCTAATATTATTCTGCTCTGGCAGAATAAGGCAGCTTCACAGGTTTATATTACGTTTTAAAGATCAGTAGAGGGATGAGTAGAACACCACCTACCATCCTCTGTTGCCTTCATGGCTTCAGCTTCGCGTTTTTTGCGGGAGATGCGCTGCTTCTCCTCTAGACGCTGCTTCTCGGCATTGGCTTCATCCCAGCGCCCATTCTCCATGAGCCTCTGGTCAGGCCGAAGCCTGCTGTCCGTGGGAGCAGTGCCACCTTCTGGGGCATTGAGAGTCAGAGCCAGCTCTGAGAAATAGTACATGTTCTCAGCATACTTCCTACACCAAGAGAGGAGAAAGAGGACTCAGAACAGACAGCATGGCACTGATCTGTTCTGGGAAGTGGGCTTAATCCTTGCTCTTCGAATGGCAGCAAGCAAGGAAGAATACTTGTATCTAGGGCCATCAATGCCTGCAACTCCACAATGCAAGCAGAGATATTTGTATCCCAAGAGTCCATTTTAAATAAAAGCAAGTATTTAGCTGTTCCAACTGTGAAGTTGGACTTCAAATGTGGGCAGCGCCTGCTGAAGTTTAATAAACCAGTGTGTGTGAGAGAAGAAAAGGGGCTGAATTGGACTTCTAGGGTTTGGAAAGCAAAACTTCAGTATTATGCATTATTTGGATTGCCCAAAGACTAATGGAACATACATATTGCATACATACCATTTAGCTCTTCTTGGTGCCCAAGTATGAGCTGGAAGTGGGGAGAGTATACAAAATCCTACTTCCTTTAACTAGAAAGGTGTATTCTAACCACTTTGTTGATCGTCCCTCCTGTCAACAAAAGCCAACTGAACCTACATTCATATTTGCCAGGCTCTCTCTCTAACCATAGGAAAGCATGGCTGCACATCAGCAACCCACAGGGAGCTACTCACGGGAGTGGGTTCCTCTTCCACAGCATGACCCTGCTGTCCTCTGCTTCATGTGCTCTCTGCCGACCTTCACCACCGTTCTCCATGCTGGTTGCTATTACCTTGAAACAGTCTATCTTCTCATCCCAGGTGCCCAACAATACAAAGTGCACCTTTCCTGAGGGATCTATCACTTCTCCAGTGACCTGTGATTGGAAGGAGTTCATCAAGGTCAATGGGCACAGTACTCTTGCTACTATCTTCCCAGCAAGACTACACACCCTAGAAAGACTGTGCTTTAGCCTTCCTCAAGCTAGCTCAAGAGCTGAAAAGCACCTCTCTCTCTTTCTTCTTAAAAGCAGACCACTAGCCAACACTCCAGAGAGCAGAGTTGTGCAAGCAGCATCCCAGAGTTACAATACATTCAAATAATGATCTCCAGAGCTGTTGTACATGTGGCCCCTTCACCTTATGGTACATGGCCCCTATTGCCATCAAACAGTGAAATGGCTTTCCCCTTGTCTGTCAGGGGGCGGTGCCTTCAATGTCCTAACCCCCCACCCTGGAATGATTAAGAGTGCATCATCTCTTACCTTTCTGGCCACATCTCTTGAGAAGTAGCTGTAAGGAACAAACTTGAGAATACACTTATCATTGGTCTTGTGGTTCAAAATCTCAATCTCGCCAGACTGGTGGGAAGAAGTAGTGAAGGGCAGCGTTAAGTAGGCTCAACACCATTATGCAACATACTAAAAACAGAGCTGTGCAATTAATGAGTAGATCCTCAAGAGTAACAAATCGATGGCAGATCTGGAAAATGGATCCCGGGTTCCAGCTCTACCTTCCAAGGGCACATTTGTCTCCAATACCATCTCACAGAACTTTTCGACTTTAGACTCACCTGGTCTATCCATAATTTGCCCACAATGATGTTGTGTACTGTGGTGGTGACTTTTTTCCATGTATAGTGATTGCCAGTTGCATGGAATATACAGTGGATGGTACCTAGAAACAAGAAGATGGTGCTTAGGAAAACTATACTGATGAAGAGATCCTTTGCAAGCCAAATGCTCTGGACAGGAGTATTTGACTTGCAAGATCTAGGTCCCAGATCCACTATGGATTAATCAATTCACCCCAAACTGCCCATTATATCAGTTCTCCAGAAATGCCCCTCTTAAGAGACCTCTGAAGAATGTACCAAATTTCTCAAAAGGGTGGAGCAAGGACAGATCCACTGAATGATAAGCCAAAGGTGCTTGATATATGATAAGCACACATTGCAAGGAACCTACCATCTTCCCAGATAGCCAAACTATATCTAGGAATAAGCTGGAAACCCCAGATTCTGATATAAAAATGGGGAGTACAGATGGAATCCAGCCTTCCAAAAGTCACCATTAGACTTCCGTGCCCTCCTAGAATAACAGGCTGTGGTAGTGGCACCCAGCAGTAAAGACTCACCAAGCGGCATGATCGAGAGGTATTTGCCACGGAATTTGCTGGTAATTTTAATTTCCTGGCGAAGGGTCCAGCCATGCTTGGATTCAGCATGATGGGCAGCAGCTGGAGGGTGGTGACTCACCTTAGGAGATAGGACAAAGAAAGTATATTCAGTCTTTCAACTAAGCCTCAAGGGATATGCAGAAGCAGCAATAGGGGCCAGCAGGGATGACATGGAGGCTTGGGCCTAATCCAGGAGGGCTATTCTTATGTAGGCTAGGATCTTAAGCAAACTTATGTGGAAGCAAGTTCCACTGAAGTAAATTCATATGCTTAACACAAATGTCAGGAGACTATCCTGAAATCCAGCATTCTAATTTAGGATCAAACAAGGAACAAGCTCTGTTCTTCACCTGCTCACAGAGGGAGCGGTAGCCATTTTCCTCCAGCCGGTCAAGCTCAAAGGTCTCCCCTAAGAGGGGGTTGAATGGCTTGCTAGTGCGGAAGACGGTGGTGGAGTAAGATGATACAGTAAAGGCAGCCACATAACAGAGTTGCTCCAGAGAGCTCTCACACTTGGCTGCCCGGTCTAACAGATCATGATATTCCAAGTCCTCCGTGAGGCGCTGCAGCATGGATAAGGGCTCATTGAAGTTAACCTGGAGAAATAAGAGGCAGGTTATCAGCAGAAGACCTCGTGTGGGACAAATTATGCGATGCAGAACTGAGTAAGGCAGACAAGCCATGAGTTTATACCATGTCTCATATCACAGAGACATTTATGGCACAGGGTCACTCAGCTTCATTCCTTGGGTCAAAAGGGAGACTGGCTTCCTTGTCTTCTTCCCCAGGGGGTATGGTACTAAAAGCCCCAGATCTTGCTACCCAAGCCAGAACAAGAGGACTCACTGGCATAGGGATCTTGGAGAGTTCCTTGCCAATACAGTTCTTCATGATGCTCCACAAGTTGAGGCTGTAATTCGGTTTGTAGGGAATTCGAGTTCTCTTTTCCTTCTTGGTATCCTCCAGTTGGTGCTTATACTTTGAAAGAAACAGGAGACTAATAAACCCAGGTGGAGATGGTATAGTTGTTCATGGAACCCTATCTAGTCTCTTGAAGGTTTCCACTAAACTATAAGCTTAGGGAAAAGTAAACATCTCTCCCCCTCTCCAGCATCTTGTCTATGTACTATGAGATAGTTAACTGTGCCTAGAATCACTACCCTAGTAAACCAAGACTTGTAATCCAAAATGGACAAAGATGTGGAGCAAGAATGATCTTGTGGTCAACATCACACTGCTTTTTCTGTGAACCTTCTTTCTATGGAAAGCAAACTAAATGCCACTGCACTTAAAACAAGTGTGCTTATCCATTCTGCATTCATTTCCTAAAGGGAAAGATTACTCCATTCAGGAAGCTTCATCTCAGGTTATATTCCAGAGCATGTTAAAATCTTGCAGGCAACATTACATGAGAAGGAACCACCTAGATTCTCTAATATGGAGAGCGTATTTGTCCTTGGTGAGACTGAAACGACAGCTCATGTACTCCTGTACTGTCACTATTACCGTGATACTCGGCATAAGCTCATCTCTTCAGATATTAGCTCATATCCAGGCTGTACTGATTCCTTTTACCTAAATTTCCTCTTGGCAGATCAGAATGACTCTAGATCCTGTAATGTGGCTAAGTTCTTACTTATAGCTAGCAAAATTCATTTAGAGCTTATTAAGAACTAAATATTCTATGAGATTTAACATCGCCCTGTATTAATTACATAATTTTGCTGTCTTGCTACCTTTATACTCAGTGTCATTCTGTTATTAGTGTTGACTAATCTTTATATATAGTTTTATGTCCATAGTTTTAACTTCTAGCTTCTTCTACTTATTATATTAGGTAATTTTATAGAGACTTTTTATTATTTTGTAGTAGTAGATTGAACCGTTTTTGTCTATTTTGCTACTGTGCTGACCGAAATAAAGACTATGCTATGAGTGGTTCTCAGACTTGAGTCCCCAGATGTTGTTGGCCTACAACTCATTGCCAAAGGCCACTGTAGCTGAGGATGATGGAAGTTGTAGGCCAACATCTTGGGACTCGTGTTTTAAGAAACCCGGACCCTGCAAAGACACGCCTAAGTTGGTTTTCATAAATCTGTTCCCACTGTATTCTGAATCCAGTTCTCCATGCGGACACTGACCATTTTAACATGCAGGGACCTCAATCTTAAGGCACTGAACTATTCTAGAAGCTTGTGGAAGATGCACATGTTCCAGTTTTCTGCCTCTGCAGGATCTCAAAGGCAACTGGTGAAAAGGATGGTAACCCCCTCCCTCCCCTCAAATCAAAGACATGGACTACCTGCTCATCAAGACTGATGTCACTGCTAGCACCACTGATGTTGCTTCCAGTTCGTCTAAAGGAGGAAGAGACACACCATGATAAAACTTTGGAAAGGGAACATGGATGCTCCAGTTGAGATATTTGTCCTAGTCAGAGAAATAATTTAGGGTGTAACATTAAAAAAGAACAATTTGACAGAACAAGACTGTGGTATCTACTTTGCCAGAGTGAAAAAGCACAGAGCAGTGTCACATATTAAAGATCTATTGCCCTGGTTGAACTCATGACCCACTGCCTACTAGAGCCTCTGAAGTCAGCCCCAGATGCCAGGCTTGAGCAGCGCCCAGCAGGAAGACCCTCTTGGTAGCAGCAAGTGATCTGCAGTGCCAAGAAAGACTACTTACAGGGTTGCTTTTAAGAAAGGTACACAGTGGTGCCTGTGTGGAAGTTTAGTTACATAATGTCTTGTATTAGAAGCGTATTGGTAATAGCTATTGATATGGACAGCTTGACCAATCCGGCAGGCTTGATGAGAGTTATAAAAAAGGCAGGCTGCTGGTTTTTTAAAGTGATGTTACAGTAAGTATTGCTATCTGTGCTGAAATTCCATAAGGGTGGTAAACATGTAGTGGGGTAACAGCTGATGCTGAGAAATTGATGGATTTCAACATGGATGCAGAAAAACAAAACACTCGCAGGTTGACGTAGTGGAACATAATGAAATCAGAATTCCTTGCTGGGATGGTCAAATAAAGTGCTCATGACTTGGTGGGAGATCCAATGAGAAAAAAGAGTAAACAATGGTCATCACAAGGCATAAAATGACTGAGCAGACTGTAAGGAGTGCTCTCAGATCTTCGCTGGAAGTCTGTGGCCCTCAGCCAGTTGAGTAACACAGCCTTGTTGCTTACTGCTCTGGATTGTGGTGAGTTCTGAAATAAAGCCTTGCTAGATAAGTACGATTCTCATCCTTTCTTGGTGGGTTTTTTGTTGGGTTTTTTTTAAAAAAGCTTGCTTGCCAGTAAGATTCTCTTCCCTACCTGAGACTGCTAGACACTTGCCTGACTCTAATCTGAACTTCTGAAAGTTGATGCTCCATCTGTCCTATAGCCAAGCTCAGTGTTGACCATCAACTATCATCTTAAATCCTTTCCAATTCTCTCACACCTGTACTGCAAAGTGGAACATTCAGCAAGCAGACTCCACTTGCAAGCTGCACACCACATGATCCCTAAAGCTGTTTTAGCTTAGGGGTCTGACTCCCTTGGGCTGGGAAGCTCCCTATGAGTCCTGACTGTGGTCAGCATTTGGAAGTAGAACCACTGCTGCTTTGGGGACAGAGGATGCTGCCTTACTCCCATGAATGGTCCTGCTCTGTCAGGAAGTGTTTTGTGGCTAGGCTCATATCACAGGGTGGCTGCTACACTCTGCTCAGGCTGGCCTCCTTTCTTTTCCTCAACAGGCAACCTCTTCAGCTTTCTTAAACACCTTGTTTTTTTAACACAGGAAGCTCCCATATACAGAGTCAGACCATTGGTCTATCTGGCTCAGTATTGTCTTCACAGACTGGCAGCAGCTTCTCCAAGGTTGCAGGCAGAAGTCTCTCTCAGCCCTATCTTGGGGACGTCAGAGGGGGGACTCGAAACCTAGATGCTCTTCCCGGAGCAGCTCCACCCCACAAGGGGAATATCTTATAGTGCCCACATGTAGTCTCCCATTCAAGTACAACCAGGGCGGACCCTGCTTAGCTAAGGGTACAAGCCATGCTTGCTACCACAAGACCAGCTCTCCTCTCCTGTTTTGGCTAACGTCCACACAGCAAGACACAATTTAAAAAGAAAGGAAGGCAGGCAACTTGCTTCAGAACATTGGATTTCACCCAGGGCCTGCTAGCTGACAACCTCTACTCTGTAGAATGGGCTATGAAAATGAGAAAGAACATCCAGTGCCAATGGCTTGCTCAGGGCTGCACCATAGGAATATGCACGAATTGTGATTCATGCACAGATTCGTAGAACAGATCAGGCACTTTTAAAAATGAGGAGAGCAGGTGGAGGAGCAGAAAAATGCTCCTCCACTGATCCATGCAGCTTCCTGCTGGTGGTAGCATGCCACCCAGCACCCCTGGTGTGGTGGTGATGGCGGCACTCACATAACCTCTGTGCATGCGCAGCGACCATTTGAGTGGTCAGCATGGTTGCTGACCACACTAATGGCCACCGCACATGCAAGGAGGTCCTGTGCGTGCCACTGCCACCACCACGTGAGGGATGCTAGGGGGCGCGCCACCACAGCAGGAAGCTGCGTGGAGCAGTGGGTACAGACCTGCTCTCCTCACTCTCAAAGGTGCCCATTCTGTTCTTCGAATCTATGCACAAATCATGATTCGTGCACATCAGGGGCGGAGCTATCATTGGGCGAACAGGTTCAAAGAACCCGGGCCCTGTTCAATCAGGAGCTGCCATTCGCAGCCCTGACACGCCCCCCACGTCTGACGTCGGACGCGGGGGTGTTAGTTTAGCTCCCGAGCGGGGGCCACGCGGCCCCTTCGGGAGGTAAACTAAGGCTGTCGCTGTGTTTGCAGCACCAGGCAGGGAAGAGTTGCTCCTGGTTGCGCTCTGCAAACGCAGCGCCAGCCTAACTAGCTCCTGAAGGGGCCACGCGGCCCCTTCAGGAGCTAAAAGACTGGCGCTGCTTTTGCAACGCAGCCCAGGAGCGGCTCTTCCCTGCAGGGAAGAGCTACTCCTGGGCTGCATTGCAAAAGCAGCACTAATGGATATCTCGCCATATCTCTGGTTTTCTGCTGTCGTGAGTCTTTTCCATGCTCAGAGAGCCTCAGCGAGGCGAGCTGCAGCCGCCGCCTGCTGCTCACACAAACTGGGCTCAAAAGCTTTAAAGACGCTCAGCTGACATACTCGTTGCTTCCGTGCCTTTTACTTGAAGCTGGACAAGCACCAGCCAGAGGGCTCCAGCTTTGTGCATGGAGGGGGGTGGGGTGGAAAAACATTGGGTGACGGACGGGCGCTTGTGGTGAACTTTGCCACTTGGTCCCGTGAACGACGGGGGGGAGGGGGGAAGAGGAGCAGAGCCTGCCAGTCAGCAGGAAAGGATGGTTACTTGGACCAATAATGTCAACATGTAAGTTCCCTCTCAGCATTGCGCTTCTCGACTGGATGGGAAGGAACAAGCTCTCCTTTTCCCTTTCCCTTCCTCCCCCCGCCCCCCCCCCCCCCGAGCCCTGTGAATGCCTTTCTGATGCCAGCCCCTTTAGCAGTAAAAGTTTAACTGTAACTGCAACTCCCCACAACTCCTGGCAACAACTGACTCAGAAAAGATCTGACTCAGAAAAGATCAAAAAGGCTTGCTTGCATTCATTAAAATGTAGCACAGCCTAGGCAGGTTTTAGTGGAAAGCTTCCCTTTGCATCACAATTAACGTGGCATATACTGGTTTAAAATATGCATACTGGGGAAGCAGTTTGTATGTACACACAAAGGGGGAAGAAGAAGAACAAAAGAGACCGCTCTTTTTATCTGGGGATGATGAGGTCAGTTTGATTTTACTGACAACTATTGATGTATGTGGAGCAATTGCAGGGCAGTTCCCTGCATCTGCTGACACTTTGCAGGAGAAACAATTATGTTAACTGGCTAAAACATTCGTCCTTTTGCAAATCTTGAGGCTTAAGCACTTAACTTCAGCTGAGCTACTACTCACTGCCAGACCATGCCCCCAGCATCTGACGTCAGACGTGGGGGGCGGGATTAGCGGGGGCGGCCGCACACAGGCCGCTGGTGGTCTTGCTACGCCCCTGGTGCACATCCCTACTGCACCGCTCTCAGCAAAGCCGATGACTCACTCACTTGTGGCCCATGCTTTCAGGCATGGTGATGATTTCAGGAGCATCGAAGAACTCATTATCATCATCTTCGTCACTCATATCTCCCTTTGATGGGCAACATCGATCTGTAAGATGAATACATGTCAACATTATCTTCTTCTTTTTTATCATCATCATCATCTACTACTACTACCACCACTACCACCGCCACAGACTTGAGGTTACCCAAGACTTCAGTGCTAGCATTTTCCAGCGGGAGCTATTTTAGCTAGGAGGAACATGAGGGAAAAGGAAATTCACTTGAAAGAGAGAGTCAGAATCATCACTTGCTAGAGCTTGGTTTATGAAAGGGAGGGAGCCCAAAGCCCGACCTTTAGAGGAATCCATACGGCCAGGTGCATTGGATGGTAGGACTGTCGCTCCACGGAAGGCTCTTTCCAGGTGGTTGTGCTGCTTGGCCAGCTGCTCTAAAGTCTCCTCCAAACGGATGCGCTGGTCTCGCTCATACTGAAGAGACTTCTGCCATTTCTTGCTGTGTGTCTGAGCCAGCAACAGAAAGTCTCGACAAGCCTGTAGGTAATGTCACAAAACATTCAGACTCAGAAAAAGCTGCAAAACCAAATGCCTCTTGCTCCTCCTGCTCTGCAGGCCTCTGCAGTTTCAAGAAGTAATATCTCTTGTGCATGAGAAACTATAGAGGAATGCAGCGCTTGGAGTTATTTAGGCTAGAAGTCCCAATAAGCATTCTGTACCAGTCTGCTAGCAAGCACAGCGGAAGCATTCCTTTGAAATATCACTGTAGACACTTACCGGGGAAAGATGCTCAAAGATACAATGGCAGGAGCATTAGTTTACTACAAACCTAAACCAAATCAAACATTCCACCACAACCCAAGATTCAAAATGCTTCAAGGATATTGCAAGCAGATTAATTTGCACAAATCACACAAACGCAGCAAGTGTGACAATTTGACCTCATAATTATGCTACTGAAAATCCAAAGAAACTATTCAATATTAGCCTTTGTTCACTAATCTGCCCTAAATACAAAAAAGAAGAAGCAATAATTGCACCATAAAAGAAAGGATGGAGAGGACTCCTGAAATTTTGGTAAGCAGTGCTTAGGGACAAGAAAGCAAAGGCTAAGTACAAAGGGACAAAGAAGTGCGAAGAGAGGGAAATGGTCCCAGAACTTGCTGTACAAGCAGATGCACCTAAGCACTTCAGGAAAAGTGTTATTGTTCTCTTTAGCCCTGTATCCAGAAGGTCTAGGAAAAACTCTTCCCTTTACTAAAACAGAAAAGCTGGCACATTCAACAGTCTGAGAAGGTGCTTTGGTTATCTAGTAACTATACAGACTTGTGCCCTTGCCTGGGCTGCAATGTATGAATGGAATATTAATTCTGTAAAAAAAATAAAAGAAAGAAATTTCCTGATTAGTACTTATCCCAGCTGTGTCTGGATAGGTACCAAAACAATTATCACGTTCTTGCTGTTTTTAATCTAAAAAAAAGAGAGATAAGAACTTTCTCAACTGTATTCCATTCTATTCAGTCCTCAGTAGTTTAAACTCTTAAGGGATGTTTTCAAAAGGAGATTGTGATGTTACTGCCTCTTCAAAGAACAGTCTTCCCTCATTAAAGGAGAGTTTGGCCCAGGAGTCCAGCTCCATTGTGGCAATTGCTGCTGTTCTCTAACTCAATTAGTGCATCCACTATACTCAGCAGTACAGACTTTTGCTCCCCAGGAAAGATCAAGGTCAGTGTTTATCAAACACCAGTCCATGAAATGATGCCGGACCCTGGCAGTGTAGCCAGCCAGTCCACATCCGCTTAAGAAGGTAGCCAACTGGTCCGTCACATCAAAAGGTTGAAAAGCACTGATCTAAGTAAACTGTAGATACTTTGCAATTCTAGATAGGACACTCAAATCTTCAACATCCGGCATCTATTCTAAATCAGAATGCAAGTTAGAATACTATCTGACTAGCAGTGTTCCCTCTAAGGCATGCACATGTGCGCACGCTCACACTTTTTTTATGTCCACTCAGTTAATTTTAGATCCCACGCAGGTTGAATCAGGAAGGCCACACTTTGAATGCATGTGCACACATACTACCTTGATACTGCCGCCCAGAACAAATATCATTCTGTACACAAATGAAAAACATTAGAGAGAGCACTGCTGACTAGGTTCCTACATCTCAAATTTTTGGATCTCTCTCTTTTGTCCCTGGTTGTACAATGTTCTAGCCAAAGATAAAGCTGTAAAGATAAGCAATGGGCTTGAATGTCACCTGAATTAAATGTGTGCACAGACCTGTGTGACTGAAACATTTGGCTGTTTGTATATCCCAAGAACCTCTATCTACCGGGGAGTTAAGAAAGCATGTGATGGTGATAAGGGCCAGAACTGTGCTCAAGCACAATCTGCCTGATCTGGCTCAGTTGTGCTCAAATAATCCAAAACAGTTCCAAAAGTGACAGGAGTATGAGCTTTACCAATGTGGACCATCACATTGCCTTTAATACATTATCACTGGGGCTCCCAACCGAGGGTTCTAGTACCCCTAGGGGTTCTTGAAAGGCTCCCAGGGAGTACTCAGAGCCCTCCTTCCTCCTCACACTGTAGCCATGCTATTTGAAGTTTGCTGTCTTGGAGCCGACATATTTTCAATGATTTGTCCATTGCAGAAGGGGAGAGAAGAGTATGAAGACCCTCCTCATCTGCTTATGATTCGCTGCTACGTGCTGAAGCTCAGCATAACCCTCCCTTCAGGATGACTGACAGGCTTCAGAAAACTAGCAATGAGGACTCCCATTAAAATCAATGTGATAAGTAAATTTTCCCATTAATTTCAATAAAACTGCACATGAGTAACTTAGTGTAGATGTTAGCCAGTGACTATGTTTTTTCTATAATACTTTAATTTGTGTGTGTGTGTGTGTGTGTGTTTATACACACACACACACACACACACACACTTTACAGTTATGAGACAGACTACTCTAGTGACTGGCTTACATCCACACTAAGTAGTAAGTAGTCTCACTGAAATTAATGGGACAAGTACTCATGAGTAACGTAGTCTGGATGTAAGCCAGTGGCTAGAGTAGCCTGTTTCATAACTAACATTTTAGCATGTGTACACACACACCCCCCTCCCTCTTTGGGGTATCTGAGCTGTAGATTTGCGACAGAAAAGGTATATTTGTTTTAAAAGGCTGGGAACCTGTGCATTATCAAGTACTTTGCTCAAAAGAATTGATGGCATCTGAAAACTGGAAATGACATGCATAGTTTTGCTTAAGAATCAAGGACACAATTACCTGACAGCCAGTCTCATCTCACACACATTTACTCAGAAGCGAGTCCCACTGTGCTCAATGAGGCTTACTCCTAGTGTGAGTGTGCCCAGGACTGCAGCCTAAGCACACTTCAGTGCTTCCCTCAGAGCCCTTCTGGGATTCTGGCTGCTCAAATCTCTCTTATCCTCTGGGAGAAGCATTCTCTCCCCCGCACTGACCCCAACTCCTGATGGTGACACATGGCAGATGGCGAGTAGAGCTGCAGTTTTACGGTTATGAATCTCAGTGACTGAGGTCATCAAGTCTCTGCACTGTCCAGCTCCAATACAATTTTTCTAAAACCCGTTGCTCCATGTTGCCTTTTTCTAGTTCATTCCTTTCTGCTGCTTCTTCCCAAGCTCAGAATTCAGATTGTCTGTACTGTTTACTGATATGGATTTCTGTTCTGCTCACCCTATAGTTCAGGGTGGGTTATCAAGTTTTAATGCTATTATTTTCACTGCAGTCATACTGAGCTGAGAAAATACAGGCAGCTACAGGAGATTCAGAACAAGAAGGAATTTTGCTTATGTGGATTCTGATTTAAAGTCTTATATTTCACTTAGACGTGTGACATCCCAGACAGCTTAGAAATTCAAAAGCTTAGCTAAATTAACCACTACATAGTGCTACAGATAATCTTTCTCTTCTCAAGAGAGGAAAATGCCATAGAAGGCCAAGGGATCCCAATACAGAGCAACAATTCGTGGCTCTAAAAGCCATGGCATCAAAAGCCTCTGCTTCAAGAGCGTTGGTGTCACTGTATCTGCCATAGAAGTCACTCTGATCTGGAGCATACGCAATAGTTTCTATTGTCCACAGCATCTTTTCAACCTAGCAGGCTTGAAGCCAATGGCTGGCAAGACACTTACATTGATCATGGCATTGGAAGTGATGCGGAAGAGTGTGGCACGCTCATTGACCTGCTTGATCTTTTCATTGCTCTCTGCAGGCAGCTTGAGAGTCTCCAGCTCACTGAGGGAGCGCTGTAGTGCTGTCCCATGCTTGGCAATCAGGTCATTGCAGGTGCTGAGATCTTCTACCTTGCTAGAGAGAGTGCGGAGTGTGTTCTGCAATTCTGTCTTGTCTGTTTGAGACACTGATTCTTCATCACCTGACTCATCTGTGAGGGATAAGGAACAACTGTAATACCTTTAAACCAAGACAAGAGCCCCATCTCTGAAACAAACACATAAGCAGATCTTTTTTTGTCCCCAATACTGGCCATAATCTCCAGGGGACTATGAGGTGGGATCACACAATACAGAGGGACAGCTCAACTAGATACAAGTTCTGAACACTCAAAATCTTCATCATCCTCATTCTAAGTCTCATATGAAGGAAAGGATGGAATTTCTACAACCTCATTGAGAAACTGAAGAGTCAGCACCTATACTGCAAATATTCAAAGGGTAAATCACAAGGAACCTCTGGATTGTGCAAAGTGCTTCAGGTACCTTCAGCACTAGTGACTCCAAATGTAAATTGTAAGGGATTAAAGTCTTTGTCTCAGAGCTAGCTCACGTGGGGGACAAGAAATGCCGAGTCTTCCCTGGTGAGCTGCCTGGCTGGGCTTCTCATAGAACTATACTTTATTTCCAGTAGATTTAAAATGCTACCACCAAAACCACTCTTAATGGCAGAACCTGAACCTCCCTGAGACGATGCCTTTCAGCATCTTCCTATATCGCTGCTGCCTGATATAGGGGTTTCCCACAGTCTGGAAAACATAGCAGCAGGAATTCAAACCGGCAACCTCTGGTTTGCCAGTAAAGTCATTTCCCCACTGCACCATTAGGTGGCTAGGTTGCATTTAGGCATGCTTAAATGTTTACAGAGTCTTTTGCAATGTCCTAGGTGGGTTGAGTGTAGCCTAGTGTTTCTTATTTTAATTACGTTGCAGGTAAACAATAATCAAACAGTATCAGGAATATGCAAAGCACACACAGAAGAAATATAAATTCCTAACACACAGTCTGAGTAAACAAACTGTTCCCTATGTTGAATTCCCTTTTCCTTGAAAACTTACCAAAACTCCTGCTGAGAATCAAGCTGCCTGAAATCCTCTCTTTCAAGGATCTGCAGAGTAATTCCATGAGAGAAGCCTCCATGCTGGCTCTGACCATGAGGGAGCAAAACTCCATGCCCCTCATTAAGCCTATCCGCACGTGCTTCTCCTGCACAGACTGCCTTTCTTCCTTCCAGAATTCCTAGCAACTGCTCTCTAGGCCCCACCCACCTGGTATACTGATTGGCTACCCTGGAGTTCACCAACCTGTCAGGCAAGACAAGAGTTCACTCCCTGTTAACTCTTTAGAGGGAGGGAAAGCTGGTCAGTACACAAATATAAGTTAATAAAACCAAATACCCTATGCTCAGTGCATGCATCAGCTGTTAGCTCTCTCTTGCAAAATTGAAGGTTCAGTCTGAATCTACAAAGTCTTTAGTAGCATTTCTCAGCACTACTACATCATCACACTATTTCCCTGGAACTTCTTGAACTGGCCCAATCTCAAAGTGCACCTTCCCTCTCTCCAACAGTGGGAAGAAATGGCAGGAAAGAAATGAAGAGGAGGGTGTATTGACTTTATTACAAAATATATCTAAAAGTTCTAACTGTTCTGGGGAGACTAATTGGAATTTTTTCCTCCTGCCCTCATAATATTACAACTTGGCAATCACCTAGGAAAACTGATCTGTGATAGATTCAAAAAAGACAAAGGAAAGTACTTCTTCACATTACCCATAGCTTGGGTAATTCACTACCATAACTGATGATGGTTTAAGATTTTTTTTAAAGAGGATTAGAAAAATTAATGTAAATCTACCAAATATTATTAGTGCTGACAATCAAATGGAACTTCCATGTTTAGGGGCAGTATACATCTGAATCCCAGGGTGCTGGGATGGTGATGAAGGCCATCACCATCATCATGCCCTGCTTGAGAGCTCCCAGAGGCATTTGGCTAGCCATGTTGGAAACTGAATGCTGGACCAGACAGACCTTTGGTCTGATTCAGCAAGGCACATCTTACATTCTTCTAAATTAAGAACAAAACCCCCTATTGACTGTTGCCTCATGCTGATTTTTTTTTTTACCACCATCCACAAATAGTGATTCAGCAACAAAGCATGAATTCACTGAGAGAAAGACTACAGGAGTGTATATTTACACACAAACATTCCAAGCTTCAACATGGCAGAGAAACAAAATAGGAACCCCACAGTTGCTGTGGGGGTGCAGAGGGGAGGGACTGAACACTTTAGTGGAGCTAAAGAAGTGCTTATACTTACAAATCTGAAGCCTAAGGCCTAGTGCACACAGACACAGCGCATGCTACTGAGCAGAAAAACATTAGCCTGCTCTTCCCAATGGGGTTTTGTTTTTTTAAAAATATTGAATGATTTCTTCCCTGTAAAGCTGACAAATGCCTCACATTCCTTCAGATCCCATATCTAGAATTCCATGAAAAATGTAATCAACTCTTCCTGCAGTAACTATGCTGGGGGTATTTCCCCCTTTTTCTTTTACTTCCTGAAGAACAAACATTTACCACAGAAAACTAAAGACAATTCAAGTAGGGATGTACCCAGAGCATACTAACTAGATGAAGGCCACAACCAGGGCCGGACTGGGGGAACTGAGAGGGTGGTGGAATGTATGTGGGGAGGAGCCAGGTTTTGAGCAGAATGGGTAATTAATGGTGGGAGTTGGGGCGCAGGGGTGGGGTGGGGTGGGGCGCACTGGGAATATGCCGTTGCTCTAAGGGCAGTCTGAGCCTACTTCTCACGAGTGATCGGAAGGAGAGGAAGTGGGGCTCTCCGGACAGGGAGAGGGGGAAAGGGGAGCCGGACAGCTGGCGCGGGGAGAGCCCACCAAGCGCAGCAGGGCGCACCAGGCAAGGATGCACCAGGAAAATGCCCTGCTGGTGAGCCAGTCCGAGCCAGGCCACAACCATGTTTGTATACCAATATTTACACCCCAACGCAGTCATCTAAGGAGATGTGATGCCCAAAAGCAGAGGGCATACCATCTCTTCAACGCAAGACTTTATTCTATACAGGGATGGCCCTTTGACACTGCTCTTTGGAAACGTAACTTTCCTGCTGATAGACACTTGAATTAAGAAGCCATCAGTATACAGCGTGTGGCTCATTTGACAAGTACTGTGCAGGACATATTTGGCACTCACTGCTAAAAAATTTTTTTGGTCTGGAAATCAGGAAATCTAATGGCGTCCAAGAAGCCAATACTTAAAAACAGAGACAATTTTCCAGAGTCCCCATGATAAACCACAATACCCTCAAGCCACTTGCTGCATTGGTATGTCAAACACAGGATTCAAGGGACACTGAGCAATTTGTCTGAACAACATGCATTTGGTATTTCACAGAAAACCTTGCCCCAGGAGTTGGAACTCTAAATAGGATGGTTCAGGAAAAACTGGAAAAGATGTTCACCCATACTAACATTGCCACATGCTCAGAATAGACTAGGAATGGTTATCCTTGAGTCTTGATTCATGCATTTCAAATGTAGGGTTTCAACCCTCCAAACCACCAAAGAAAGCCCAATATTACAAACAGAAAAATGGAATGGAACAGAAAAAAAAAGAAGGGAGGAAAATCCATATTGGCCCAGTGAGGCCTCAGTGGCTTCCCACTTCCACCAGTGCCATTAACCAACACCAAATCTGCTCAGAGAAGCCCACCCCTCATATTCATACTCTTGGGCATCTCCTCCCTCAATTAGCTCTTTCTATTTCTCCCTTTCGATCTGTGGCTGCCCTTTACCTGATTCTGCAAGCATCTTGACTGCCTTGGCCTTGGCCAACTCCAGGGCTGTGACCCAGCGCTGCCTCTCGACTTCTGAGCTGGCTTTCAGATGGTAGGTCTGTGCCCCTCCATTGGAAATGATGAAGTTGCAGGAATCCTCCACAGTGATGTTGGCTGTAGCCAGGTTGATGGTTCCACGGCAGGTATGTCGCATCTCTGCCTTTGATCTGCGGCCAGAACAAATGTTGGGGCGGGGGTGGAGAAGAGAAGTGATCATGCAAAGGTATACAATATAGGACACGGAATACTGCAGAAAGGACAGTATTGCATCGCCTTCTAAAGCAGACAACCAGCCCCACTCCGCCGCCCCTCCAGTGTCTTCCCTTTCCTAGGCAACAGAGAAAATCAGGTGAACACCAATGAGTCAGAGACATCACTGTGTTCCCTGCTCTGGCAACAATTTGCTACAATTCCCATATGAAGTAGTTGGTCTTTGGAATTTTCAGGGCTTCAAGCTGCAGACAGAGAATGAATGAATGTCACATAATCAAGTAGACTCCAAAGAATCATAAGGATGAGAGCCAATCAACAATGAGGGTTTCTAGTTCTTCGAATCATGGAAAACAAATGGAACATTTAAAAACTAGAAGTGAGCAGGTTGGGGAGTGATAATAATAGCACTTTTGCAGTGCAATATAAGAAAGAGGATCCATCAGAGTTCTTTCCCTATTGCCTCCAACACCTTTCCAATTCCTTCATTCTACATACCTTTGGCCCTTCAAAATTTTGCACTCCCTTCTCTCTACCACCACTAAAAGTCATTTGTACAGCACTGGTTTTTATTGCATTTTCTCTCCCAACCACCCTGTGAGGTAAACCACTACTGGTAATCCACACATTTTACAGAGAGAATGCCGAGAATGAGGATTAGTAACTTGGCCAAGACCACACAATGAATCCATGGCACAGAAACCAGGTATCCAAGAAACAAGTAGAACAGGCTAGTGGATGGAACACCGTTTCTGGACTATATCACTTAAAACTACAGGCCAGGGAACACATGACTTGATATAGAGATAATTCAAATATCCAGCATACAGAAAACTAGATATAAAGGTTCTAGCCTAGCTTTCCCCAAAATACTAGCTTTCTACATGTAGGATTTCCCCTTGAGCACTCAATACCATGAGAAAATACTAGCTTTCTACATGGAGAAAGCTAGTGGCACCCTTCCCCTCACAATCGGAAATAGTACAATCCAGCAACTGTATTACCGTGGAGTTATTTATCTAGACAGCATTTTACTCTGTACACATCTTTTCCTCTTTGGTCTCTCTGATTTCAAAGTCTTCTTTTTTGAGGTGTGTGAAGGCAGAATAAATCACCTAGTTTGCCTGATATATGCCAACCGTATGTACGTTTTGCACAAAACTGTAGGCACCTTATGCTCTTTACATTGGAAAACTATTAAACTGAAGTGCTGAAAGGTATTTAGCACTAACTTTCAAAATGTTTGTCCAATACTATATGTACACACATTTTAAAATGGCTTCTATTGCTTAGGCCACTTCCCCCACCTCCCAAAATAGCTGAAGGGATTCCCAGACTGACATGGCCCCCTTTTAAAGCCAGAGTAGGGGAAACCTTCTCTCTGTTACTGTGATCACTACTGGCAGACATTTCTATTAATAGGGCAAGCTCTTGGACTTTGCAGAGCTGCCTGATAATTTCACCAAGCTAACTAGTCTCTCTCTCTCACGCGCGCACACACACACACAAACTGGAGAGGCCAGATGGCCAGGGATTTTAACATCCAATATTGCGACTCAGCCAGACCTGTAACTATTTGGGGGAGTTAAACCTAGAACACAGCAGGGACTGACGCTCAAAGCATTCACTAAAAGTGCTGTCCACTCCAAAGAAACATTTACCACAAACCCTACTGAGCCACAACACTCTCTTGCCTACATATCCATATTTATTTGTGAATACATGCAGCTACCTGGGCTTTATTCACAGATGGGATTTATTTAAAATAAAGCATCAAGGCATTTCCATAACAGAGAGTAACTGAAATTTAGCATATGCATAATCCAAGACATCCTGATTACTTAACAAGTCTGGAAATGGGGTATTTTTATCCTTCTCCCTCAAGAGATGGGACACTAATCTGCTTCAACACCCAGCAATGAGGGAGCTGAGAAATTGGGCTGTGGGAACCACAATCTGCTTGAAAGGGAGAGGGAGAAGAGGATTTGGAGTGGCATTCAAGAATTAATGCATATTTGAAAACGGGATAACACTGCTCATGCTTTAACAATCTTTGGCTTGGAAAGATTCTCCATGGCTACCAGGGACAAATCTATACTTGGTAGAATGATTTATTTGTGTGGGTATGTTTATCTATACACACCCAGTCATTCATCCACCCACCCCAGCAGGAAATTCCAGAGCCAACCAGGAAGCTGCACTGATGAGAATCCAATTGGCAAATATGCCCTCTGAGCAAATCAATGGGGCAATCAGAATGTGGAGAGAAAGACCTCCTCAGTCTTGGTACATTTTATTCCAGTCTCCAACCACCTCTCTCACTACTCTCCAATGCCAAGGATGTGCCTACTCCCAAGTTTGCAAAAATAGCAAGCATCTCCCCTTAGGAAGTACATTGCTTTGGGCCACCATAGTGCTCACTCAACTCCTCCCATCCAGGGCAAGATCAAAGTTCTCTGTGTATTCTCTGGTACAAGGCAGAGACATCTCCATCCCACGGCAAGGCTGAGTAACGCATGAGCACACACTTGCACACCCTGCTTGGGGCTGGAATGCAGAAACTACCAGCATGGGGCATTGGGGAGGTCACTGGTTTTCTGTTTCCTACACCCTGGACTCTGGGAAGAAAGCAACTGGGCATTTCAGCTCAACAGCAGGCTGAGTCCACCTGAGAAATATGATCCTGTATCGCCAGCTATTCTTATCCTTCTGAGCCTAGTTATTTTATGAATAATGCAGACTGAGCTACAGGAATATGGCTAACAAGCAGTTACCTCTGCCTAAGTAAATGGGGATGGAGCCCTCTAAAAACATTTCTTTGTGCTGGAGCTTAAACAAAGCAGATTCCCCTGCTACAAGCCAGAATGCCTGTGTTTCCAGGCAAATTTCTAGACAATTGGCACAGGGTGTTTATGACACACACCTTAGGATTAAGCAGAGCCATCAGCTAGATCTGGAGTATGCCAACAATATGGGCTTGAAGTGAGCAACACTAGAGGGACATCGAAGGCACGTGCCTCTCCTCTTTGCAGGTTGCAGGGGGACAAGCTAGCTTCACCACAGAGATCCCAGTAGACAGAGGATCCTAAGAGCAGGCAATGCAAAAGGAACAATTGCTATTTTCATTTCCCCTTGGATGTTTACACAAAGCATTCATTAGGAACATAAGACGCTGCCTTATACTAAGTCAGACCATTTGTCCATCTGGCTCAGTACTGTCTACACTGACTGGCAGCAGCTCTCCAAGGTTATAGACAGGAGTCTCTCCCAGTCTTACTTGGAAATGCCAAGGACTGAACCTGGGATCTTCGGTATGCAAGCAGATGCTCTTCCACTGAGCTAAGGCCCCATCCCTTAAGGGGAATATCTTAGAGCAAACAGTGCTCACATGTAGTCACCCATCCAAATGCAAACCAAGGCAGACCCTGCTTAGCAAAGGGGACAAGTCATGCTCCCTATCACAAGACCAGCTCTCCTACAAGATTTTAGTGGTTCACTGCAGGAATTGCTATAACAGATTGGTGCCCCTCATTACATCTCCCCATAAACAGATACAGATCAGAATAAGATTAGCACATTTTTATTCCGTAAATAACCAATCTGGGCATCATCATCACCACAGTGCTTTACAGATACCACAAAGAAGCCTTGGGGCCTCATCATCACATCCTTACAGCTGGGGGCCAAGGGGTTCTAAAGCCTCTCTTAATTTGGCATATACATTGACCACAGTGAAGGCAAAGTTTGTGGCGCATATGGCATTGTAGGACTGAACAAAGGGCACACAAATGAATGTGTACATTCATATAAAAGAGGATTTTTTTTTAAAGTAGGCCAGGATCCCAGGACAGCAAGGCATTCAGAAGATGAGAGGAATGTCTATATTACAAAAGTGATAGTTAAACCATTTTAAAAGGATTAAAAACCTTACAACTTCCAATCAAGGAATCCCAGGATCTGTTGTAGCATGAAAAGGCTAAGGATCTATCAGAAAATACTTTGCATTCTCACAAAACTGTAGTTCCCAAAATTATTTGTAGGATAACTGACAGCTAAACCAGACTCAAGATTTGTAGGTACCCCAAAGGTCTAGCCACTCTATACCTCTGAAAAAACTGCAATTCTGAGCTGACTTTGCCATTTAACTAAAGAGGTGTGGGTTAAAGCATTACCCTAATATTCCTCTTGAAACCTGGGAGTGGCATCAGGTTACGGTCCATTAATATAGGACAACCCAAGCTCAGCACAGGAATTAAATTTACCCTCCAATAAAGGTGTCACATCATCACATACTTGAGTAACGTTCTCTCCTCTTCTTTGAATGGCTTCAAAGCCATCTAACAGAGCCATGCTAAGAAGTCATCATTCAAAAGTCTATGGCATCCAGGTTTTAAAGAGGAGGGAATTTAATTTAACAAGAGCATGGGTCATAGCCACCTAATGGCATAGCGGGGAAGCAACTTGCCTAGGGAACAAGAAGCTGTCAGTTTGAATCCTCGCTGGTATGTTTCCCAAACTATGGGAAACACCTATATTGGGCAGCAGCAATATACAAAGGTACTGAAAGGCATCATCTCATACTGTGCAGTAGGAGACAATGGTAAACCCCTCCAAGAAAACCACATGGCTCTGTAGTCGCCAGGAGTCAAGACTGATTCGAGGGCACAATCTTTCTTTTTCTTTATGGATCTCAGAAGGTTGGAATGTTTTAAATCAAATTTCCCATTTTGAGATGGATATCTTTTCTGAACAAGCATGAATATTAACTGGTTGCTACAAGAAATAAAACATATTATGTGGGGCTGCCATTGAAGACTGTTTGGAAACTTCAGCTGGTTCAGAATCTTGCCGCAGGAATGCTCATGGGTGCAAGTCACTTCATGAGTATTACACCCATCCTGCAACAGCTTCATTGGCTACCAGTCCGCTTCCAGGCTAGATTCAAGGTGCTGGTATTGACCTTTAAAGCTTTACACAGCTTGTGGCCGGGGTACCACATTTGCCCATATGAATCTGCCAGGGCCCTCCGCTCATCATCTCAGGTCCTGCTCATGACCCCGCCACTAACAGAGATCCGGTTGGCGGGGACTAGAGACAGGGCCTTTTCAGTTGTGGCCCCTCGGCTTTGGAACACCCTCCCTGAAGAGCTTCACCATGCTCCCTCCCCTCAGTGTTTTTTAAAAAAATCTTAAAATGCACCTTTTTAAGGAGGCTTTTTAATGCTCCATTATTATTAATTTTTTGCTCCATTATTATTATTTTGTTATATCTGGTAGATTCTTTAGCTTTTTATAATTTTCAGTTTTAATTTGAACCTTTTGTGCTTTTCAATCTGACCTTTCCCACCCTTTCCCTCCCCTTTTCTTTTGTTTAATTTAGTTAATTTTATTACTTTTATTGTATCTTGTTTCTATCTTATTGTTGTGAGCCACCCCAAGCAGTAGTGCACTGGAGGGGTGAGGTATAAATATTTATTATTATTTATTTACACAGTCAGACAAGTGTTATTGACTGGTTTGTTTTATCCAGACATCGAGTCCTTCCCAACGACCTGGGATGCCAGAATTTTATTATTAATGTTGTTGCTGTTATTATAGATATCGTCGCAGAATATAGGCTGTGCCCAGTAAAGTTGCTTTTTGTAACTGGCTGATGGTGATTTCTGTGGCCCCTGTGGTGTTGAGGTGCTCTTCAAGTTGTTTTGGAATTGCACCTAGGGTGCCAATTACCACTGGGATTATTTTGGTCTTCTTCTGCCACAGCCTTTCAATTTCAATTTGTAGATCTTTGTATTATTATTATTGTTTACACAGTCAGACAGGTGTTATTGACTGGTTTGTTTTATCCAGACATCGAGTCCTTCCCAAGGAACTGGGATGGCTGAATTTTATTATCAATATCATTGTTGTTGTTGTTATAAATATCATCTCAGAATATAGGCTGTTCCCAGTAAAGTTGCTTTTTGTAATTGGCTGATAGTGATTTCTGTGGCCCATATGGTGTTGAAGTGCTCTTCAAGTTGTTTTGGAATTGCACCTAGGGTGCCAATTACCACTGGGATGATTTTGGTCTTCTTCTGCCACAGCCTTTCAATTTCAATTTGTAGATCTTTGTATTTTGTGATTTTTTCTATTTCTTTTTCTTCTATTCTGCTATCTCCTGGTATTGCTATGTCGATTATTTTAACTTGTTTTTCTTTCTTCTCGACTACAGTTATATCTGGTGTATTGTGTGGCAGATGTTTGTCTGTTTGTAGTTGGAAGTCCCATAATATTTTTGCATCTTCGTTTTCTACAGCATTTTCAATTTTATGGTCCCACCAATTTTTGGCTACAGGTAGCTTGTATTTTTTGCAGATGTTCCAGTGCTACCTTGTCATGCCTTTGTTTGCAGTCAAAGAGCCTTTATACAACCTAGGAAGATCATTTAAAAGCTTTGGCCCAGCAGCCCACATACTTTTTACACTACAGATTTATATCTGCTTAGAGACAAGGCATATTCCTGCTCGGGGTAAGTCTGCAATCTATTTTATGCACATTTATTTGGAAGCATGCCCTAACTGAATCAAGCAGGATATACTTCCAAGTAAACATGCAAAAGGTTGGACTGTAACAAGTAGCCAGAACTTTCTAGAAGCAAGGGCAGGTCATTACTGGGATGAATAGTTTCTTTTCTCGAGATGGAAAGAAAAAATCCATGCTACTTCATAAGTCATAAACACTCATAATTTTAAGAACTGAACACCCTGTAGAGTACAGGTATTTGGAAAATATAGACACAGCTCCTATAAGAGCTCAGTGCATATTCCTGGTGCAATACAGGATGGCGTCTTCTGGACCCTCACCCCTGACACATTTGATAGTCTCTGCATTCAGCAGCAAGCCCATAATATAGGACTATGTCATTTTTCATGCTTAACCACATATGTAAATAGTTTGTCCCATAATTCCTTCTTTCACATACAAAAATAACTTTTAATTGTAGTGCTTGATCAGTGGCCATGATTCTATTTTAACAGATATTGTAGACTTTAATGTTTGCTTTTACTACATTCAAATTTTTAAAGCCAGTTTATTTTTGAAAAGACGCAGTTACTATAAGTGGTTTGTTTTTAAATTAAAAAAATCCTCCCCCCCCACTTTAAATCATCAATTTGTATCCACTCCAGTTCTTCAATTAAAAGCTCCCAAGGGCTCCTTGATACTCACCTACAGGGTCTAATACTACCTTCAGCTCATTATATCAGATCAAGCAAGTCAATGGTAGTTACAGAGACCTGAAAGCCTGTGTGAAGTGTTACTGTGATATCAGAGCAGACCAGCCAGTGAAATTAAGAGAGGATGATGCAGGCTGAGGACCAAAAAAAATGGAAGTGTTGGAAGACAAGATTGTATGGGGCGATGAAAACATAACCCAGGGCTGCACAGCTTAAGCCCTCCAGCTGTTTTTGGACTACAGCCCCTATAATCCCTGCCTATTGGCCACAGTGGCTGGGGATGATGGGAGTTGTAGGCCCAAAACAGCTGAAGTAGGGCAGCCCCAATATAGCCTAATGTATAAACAACCCCTTAGTCAGTTACAAGTGAAAAGCAAGCATTCTCCAAAACTTAGAATTACTCTTTGCACTCTTGAAGCTACTTGAAGAAAGAACTACTGACCCTTTCACAATTTGATTGTATTCTTAATGTTTCACCTTTAACATCTGTTCAGGAAACGGCATACTAATTCAGTTTCAAAAAGTGTGCCCTGGAAAAGGGGCAAGGAAAGGTACGCAAGAAGCCTCCACTGAACTCACTATCTAAAGTAAGAGACCATCATGCCAAGAAAGGATACAGGAAAAGTATGGCCTGGCAATTCTAGCTACATAGCCAGTTAGCATGGGAGAGTGGATTAAGTGGGACATAGACATTTGCCCAGATTCTGGAAGTACAGGTCGAGTACCCCTTATCTGGACTGCTTGGGACCAGCAGTGTTCCGGATTTTGGACTTTTCCAGATTTTGGAGTCTTCTATTTACAGTACAGGGTACAGACAGAACCCTCGCGAGAGCACGCAAGAGTTCCAGCGGCGAGCAATAATGGTGGTGGTGAGGAGGTGGACGGCTGAAGAGGCTAACGGAGGAGGGGAGAGGCACCAGTGGGGGTGGGTGGGTGGTGGCGGGATGGCCTGGCCTGGCCCTGAGGGAGGTGGTGGCGGGATGGCCCTGGGGAAGGTGGCTTGACTGAATTTTTAATGTGAGCTGATGCATGGGTGTTTTTTGTGTGTGTGGTTACGGTGTGGTGCCCGGATTTTGGAGTATCCCAGATTTCGCGTGTCTGGATAAGGGATACTCGACCTGTACCTCTCACTATGTCAGTCTTTAACATGGATAAAGATATCCATTCACTCTCTATTTACTTCCTATCCTCTTTGGACAACTGGGGAGCACAACTGTATGAGTAGACCTGGTGCCTCTTCCAAGAAATTATAGAAGTGTGCCATTAATTTTGTATCAGTAAGCTTCTAACTAGTAAAATTGCTGGAAAAATAGTCTTCCTGTAGAATTTCCCTGTTTGATGTGTTATTTCCCGTTTGATATGCTACTTGGAAGCCCTCCTGCTTTCTGACTGAAAGACAGTTAGTTGAAACAAGTTGCCTAGTCCATATACAAGCAAACTGTGCACATAAGATTTGGCAAAGAGTCAATGAAAACTGCAAGTGCTTAACTCTTCTGCAGTGACATGAGTAATGAGCGGAGCAGGCAAACACCACAACACTGTAAACTGTGACGGTCTGCTTAGAAAGGCAGGCAATGCATAATTAAGAATATTTGTTTCTGGATTACCAGAAACTACTTAAAAATAAGTGGAATCACCCAACGCTAAAGGAGAGAACTCATGCAAGTGGAATCTTGCTATAAGAGAAGGACCTGGCTGTCTGAGTTTGTCACATTTGTATCTCAGCCTCTCTCTAAAGCATTCACGATGGTGTATAATGATTTATCCTAATTTTCCTAACAACCCTGTGAACTTCATGGTTCAGCAGGGATTTGAAACCAGAGTGCTCTGTTCCAAGTATATTACACTAGCTCTGAAACTTAACTAGGTTTGGATGTGAATGTCAAGGTGAGCCTGCACAGAACTTCAATTATGCACAGTGCATAAATAACCTATAGACTTCCCTGCCACAAGATGTGGTGATGGCCACTAGCTTGTATGGTGTTACAAGGGGCTTAGACAACTTCATGGAGGGCAGGTCTATCAATGGCTACTAGTCTGATGGCTATAGGCCACCTCCAGCCTCAGAGGCAAGAGGCTCTGAAGAATATCAGTTGCAGGGGAGCAACAGCAGGAGAGAGTGCATGTCCTCACCACTTGCCTGTGGGCTTCTCAAAGGCATCTGGCAGGAAACAGGATCCTGGGATAGGCCTCAGGGCTGTTCTTATGTTCCAACCCACTGGGAGGGCTCTCTCAATTAAGGATCTCTGGTAGCAGTGATGTCAGAAAAGCCACTTGTTCCTTTCTTAGCACCAAGAAGCTCAGAGTGAACATAAGAACAGCCCTGCTGGATCAGGCCCAAGGCTCATCTAGTCCAGCATCCTGTTTCACTCAGTGGCCCACCAGATGCCGATGGAAACCTACAGGTAGGAGTTGAGGGCATGCCCTCCCTCTGCTGTTACTCCCCTGCAACTGATACTCAGAGGCATCCTGCCTCTGAGGCAGGAGATAGCCTGTAGCCCTCCGACTAGTAGCTGTAGATAGACTTCTGCTCCATGAAGTTATCCAAACCCCTCTTCAAGCCATCCAGGTTGTTTGCTGTCACTACATCTTGTGGCAGAGAATTCCACAAGTTGATTATGCATTGTGTGAAAAAGTACTTCCAGTTGTTGGTCCCAAATTTCATGGCAATCAATTTCATGGAATGACCCCTGGTTCTAGTGTTATGTGAGAGAGGGAATTTCTTTCTATCCACTTTCTCCACACCACGCATGACTTTATAGTCCTCTATCATGTCTCCCCGTAGTCCTCTTTTTTCTAAACTAAATAGCCCTAGGTGCTATATCCTTGCCTCATAAAGTGCTGTGGTGACCAGAATTATACGCAGCACTCCAGATACTCTCTTCTGGAACCCCACCCTGATTCCACCTTTAGATTCTCTCTCTCTCTAAGAAAGTTCCAGCAACATCACACGATCCAGAGGTACACTCCAACCACCCCAGGAACATCAGAAAGAATCCAGTTATCTGGCTGTTAAGTGGCACTGGCAGATCATCAAAAGAGAAAAAAGGAAAAATAGGGAAGAGGGAGGCTGGCACGAAAGTAAACGCCACTACGTTTAAGTCGTGGTGCGTGTTGGTGGCCAGGAAGAAGGGATCCAAGGGCTGAAGGCCGCTGGGCAGCTGCTTCTCAAGACGTGGCGGACAGGACACCTTCGTGCTACGTGGCAGGGAAGTGCTAGGTGAGCACATCCCCGGAGAGACTGCGGCTGGGTGGCTTACCTGCCGCCACCATACAGGACAGGACCACGGGGAGGGGGAGGCGGGGTGTGGGGGGCCAAGAGGCCTCGACCACGGCTGAGACCTACTGAGGTGTTCTGGGCGTGGCCTAAAGGTGGGCGTGGCCACCCCGCCAAAGGCCAGCGGGAAGGGGCGTGGCCTCACCTGTAGTAGCTCAGGAGTCCGTTGCTCAGCACGAACCAGCGCCGCTGATACCCTTTGATGTAATTGGTCCATTTGAAAAGCCAGCCCTCGCGGGACGACCCGGAAGCAGAGGTGCTCGACCCGGAAGCGGAAGCAGAGCTCCCCCCTGGAGCGCCTGCCACCCCCCCTGGGGCCGGTCCCCCGGGGCCCAGTGTCCCTCCGCCGCCTCCACCGCCAGGCCCAGGCGAGGGCAGTGGGGTCGCTGGACCAGGCCCGCAGGCAGCCGCCGGTCCTGAGGCTACGGGCCCGACCGCTGTTCCTGGCCCGGGTCCCGCTGCTCGTAACTCCGACATGGCACAGCGCAGCACCGTCGCCCCCACAAGCCCGAACCGCCTCTGCCAACGGGAGACGAGGAACCGCCGGAGGCTCAGCGCCTCCCTCCTTCTTTCCTTCGCCCTCCCCCCCCAACGGTACGCGTCGCGCCGTCACCCAGCCCTCCCCATTACCAGCGAGCGACGCCCACTCGAGGGGCTGGAGTCCCGCGGGGCACCGCCCCCTTTGCCGCTACTGGTCCAAAAAACCTCAGGAGGCGGGACATGCCGGTACATTGGCTGGCCTTCCGCTGTCATTACCTTCCTACTGGCTTTCCTTATGCCTGTTCCTATTCGTGTCTCCTCCTGTCCTTTCCAGCTAACAGCCATTAGAAAGCTCATGGAGACTCTGACGTCATTTGAGACGGGGACTTTGTTGGTTAGGCACAAATGACAGGGGAGACTTAATTTCTGGAAGAGACGAGAGGGAGCCCCAGACTCAGTGACGTTATTTCTTGGCAGCCCAATCCTGTGCATGTTTACTCAGAAGTAAGACTGACTGAGTTCTAGGAGCATGCAACCTCCATTTAGATTGTGAAATTGCCAGTCAGCCCGATCCTAAACCTATTTATTCGCAAATAAGTTAAACGTAGGAAGGCTGGCTTCTGCGTGAAGAGACTTCAAATTAATTAATTAGTGGCATTAAATAACCTCTTGTTGTAATCCCTTTTCATCCTGGAGAGAATCTATCTATGTGGTCGCTAAGAATTGACACCGACTTGACGGCACTTAATCAATCAATTAAGTAAACCCTGTATCTTACCTAACCGATAACGGATCACTGTTATGCACAACAGAGTGCAGCGAAGGGAAATGGCAAGACTTTAGTGGGGCAGTGTCAAGTGATTCCCAAGCTTTGGAGTAAATAAATGTGGGGGTCTGGAAACCGTCTCCTATGCAGAACAGTTAAAAGAGCTGGCTGTATTTAGCTTGAAGAAGGAAAGACTGAAGGGGTGTGTGATAGCTGTCTTCACATATCTGAAGAACTGTCGCTGTCACATAGGAGGAGGAGGAGGAGCAGCAGCAGCAGCAGCAGACTTATTCTCTTTTGCTCTGGAGGTTGTAATTACAAGGAAGCAGATTTAGGCTGGACATTAGGAGGAATTTCCTAACTGTAAACTGTTCAACAGTGGAACAGTCTGTCTCATGCTATAGTGGGCTCTCCTTTGCTGAAGGTTTTCAAAAAGCCATCTATCAGGGATGTGGTAATAGTTTCCTGCTGGATTAGAAGACTCCCAAGATCCCTTCCAACTCTTAAATTCTATCATTGTATTATATTCACAGACAAAATTGCATACATTCCATAGCCATTTTACTCCACTCTTTACAATGTTTCTTCTTTTACATTTGTGTGTACCTACCAATTCAGAATAACAAGGAAGCCATAAAAGGGAAGAAGACTTCCTTCTGAAACTGGAAGGCCTGCCCAAATGAGGAGAACAGAAAGGAACACAAACTCTGGCAAAAGAAATGCAAGGGGACAATAAGGGAGGCGAAAAGAGAGTTTGAGGAACATTTAGCTAAAAACAAAAGGGAAATAACAAACTTATTTAAAGACATCAGATGCAGGAAACCTGCCAGGGAGGCGATTGGACCGTTGGAAAATGAGGGAGTGAAAGGGATTATTAAGGAGGATATGGAGGTTGCAGAGAAGCTAAATGAGTTATTCGCATCTGTCTTCACAGCAGAGGATACTGAGTATATACGTGTTCCTGAAACAGGCTTTTCAGGGATGGAGTCTAAAGAACTGAGTCAGATAGCAGTGACAAGAGATGATGTTCTAAACTGTCTGGAAAAACAGAAAACTAGCAAATCACCAGGGCCAAATGGCATCCATCCAAGAGTCCTCAAAGAACTCAAATGTGAAATTTCCGGCCTCGTTGCTAAAATATTTATATTTATTTATTTATTTATTAAATATTATTATTAATTAAAACTTTAAGGGAGCCTTCCAAAAGGCTCAGGGCAGTTTACATTAAGAAACCATTAAAATCAGTTAATAATTAAAACAAAAATTAAAATATATAACTTATCCCTGCAATCAAGCTCTGTACTGGACTGGAGTACTGGAAAGTAGCCAATGTAACACCGATTTTCAAAAAGGGATCCAGGGGTGATCCAGGAAATTACAGGCTTGTTAGCTTAACATCAGTTCCAGGCAATGATGGAAAGCATCCTAAAGGATAAAATTGTAAAGCACATAGGCCCTGCTGAGAGAGAACCAGCATGGCTTCTGCAAAGGTAAATCTTGCCTCACAAACCTTTTGGAGTTCTTTTAGACTGTCAACAAGTGGGTGGATAAAGGTGATCCAGTTGATATAGTATACCTGGACTTCCAAAAAGCTTTCAACAAAGTTCCTCATCAAAGACTCCTGAGGAACCTTAGCAGTCATGGGATAAGGGGACAAGTACATGTGTGGATTGCTAACTGGTTGTAGGACAGGAAACAGGGTAGGGATAAATGGAGAGTTTTCACAATGAAGGGAAGTAAGAAGTGGGGTCCCCCAGGGATCTGTACTTGGACCACTGCTTTTTAATTTTTTGTTCATAAATGATCTAGAAGTAGGGGTAAGCAGAGAGGTGGCCAGATTTGCAGATGATACCAAACTATTTTGGGTTGTGAAATCCAAAACAGATTGGGAGGAGCTCCAAAAAGGTTTCTCCAAACTGGGGGAGTAGGCAACAAAATGGCAAATGCAGTTCAGTGTTGGCAAGTGTAAAATGATGCACATTGGGACGAAAAACCCCAACTTCAAGTATACGTTGATGGTGACTGACCAGGAGAGGGATCTTAGAGTCATGGTGGACAGCTCGTTGAAAGTGTCGACTCAATGTGCGGCAGCTGTGAAAAAGGCCAATTCCATGCTAGGGATCATTAGGAAGGGGATTGAAAATAAAACTGCTAATGTTATAATGCCCTTATACAAAACTATGGTGAGTCCACAGCTGGAGTACTGTGTACAATTCTGGTCGCCATATCTAAAAAAGGACATTGTAGAACTGGAAAAGGTGCAGAAGAGGGCAACCAAGATGATCAGGGGCCTAGAGCACCTTTCTTATGAGGCAAGGCTACAAGACCTGGGGTTTTTTACTTTAGAAAAAAGACGACTGCGAGGAGACATGATAGAAGTCTATAAAATCATGCATGGTGTGGAGAAAGTGGATAGAAACAAATGCTTCTCCCTCTCACATAACACTAGAACCGGGGGTCATCCCATCAAATTGATTGCAGGGAAATTTAGGACCAGCAAACGGAAGTACTCTTTCACACAACACATAATCAACTTGTGGAATTCTCTGCCACAGGATGTGGTGACAGCTGACAACCTGGCAGACTTTAAAAGGGGTTTGGATAATTTCATGGAGGTCTATCAGTGGCTACTAGTCGGAGGGCTATAGGCCACTTCCAGCCTCAAAGGCAGGATGCCTCCGAGTACCAGTTGCAGGGGTGTAACAGCAGGAGAGAGGGCATGCCCCCAACGCCTGCCTGTAGACTTCAAGTGGCATCTGGTGGGCCAGTGTGAAACAGGATGCTGGACTAGATGGGCCTTGGGCCTTATCCAGCAGGCTGTTCTTAACACTTCATGTGTTCCAATTCAGAAGAGTGCACATTACAAAAAAATGTGCCACAAGACACTTTGTTTTTGTTTTATATTCATCACAGATCAATTTGGGTCAGGATGCACCTACCAGCTGAATCTCTTCCACTCACAAAAAATATTTTGTGGAAGGTTAGATTTTGTACAGGGAACACTTTGTTTATAGACGGATGATGACCATGGACTGAGTCTGTTTGTCACCGTGGAGTTTGCTTAACCAACTTTATGTATTGCTCTTACGCAATAATGTTTGTTTCAATTGGGAACTGAATTTCACAACTTCACTACTTGGAACAGAATTTTAATGTTCCGAAAATATTGCTGGGTTAGAAGTGAGAGTGGTAGTTACTGTCAACACCTATGGCCAAATAAGAACAGAACATAAGAACAGCCCTGCCAGTCAGGCACAAGGCCCATCTAGTCCAGCACCCTGTGTCACACAGTGGCCCACCAGATGCCTTTTGGGGAGCCCACAGGCAAGAGGTATGTGCAGGCCCTCTATCTAGCTGTTGCTCCCCTGCAACTGGTATTGAGAGGCATCATGCCTCTAAGGTTGGAGATGGCCCCCAGACTAGTAGCCACTGATAGACCTGTCCACCATGAATTTGTCTAATCCCCTTCTAAAGCCATCCAAGATGGTGGTCATCACCACATCGCATGGCAAGGAATTCCATAGATTAATTATCTGCTGTGTGAAAAAGTACTTCCTCTTGTCAGTCCTAAATTTCCCAACCTTCAATTTCATGGGGTGACCCCTGGTTCTAGTGTTGTGAGAGAGGGAGAAAAATTTATGTCCACCTTCTCCACTCCCTGCATAATTTTATACACCTCGGTCATGTGCCCCCTTAGTTGCCTCTTTTCCAAGATAAAAAGCCCCAGATGCTGTAGCCTAGCCTCATAAGGAAGGTGCTCCAGGCCCCCAATTGCCCTCTTCTGGACCTTTTTCAGTTCTACAATATCCTTCTTAAGATACAGTGACTAAAGCTGTATGCAGTACTCCAGATATGACCACACCATAGATTTGTATAAGGGCATAATAATATTAGCATTTTTATTTTCACTCCCCTTCCTAATGATTCCGAGCATAGAATTAGCCTTTTTCACAGCTGCCACGCACTGAAATGACACTTTCAATGAGCTGTCCACCATGACCCCAAGATCTCTCTCCTAGTCAGTCACCGACAGCTCAGATCCCATCAGCATATATGTGAAGTTTGTGGAGTTTTGCCCCAATGTGCATCACTTTACACTTGCTTACACTGAACCACATTTACCATTTTGTCACCCACTCCCCATTTGGAGAGATCTTTTTTCAAGTTCCTCACAATCCGTTGTGGATTTCACTACCCTAAATAGTTTAGTGTCATCTGCAAATCTGGCCACTTCACTGGTCACCCCAACTTCTAGATCATTTATGAACAAGTTAAAGAGCACTGGTCCCAGAACCAATCCCTGAGGGACCCCACTTCTTACTTCCTTCCATTGTGAAAACTGTCCATTTATTCCTACTGTTTTCTGTCCTTCAACCAGTTACTGATCCACACATGAACCTGTCCCCTTATTCCATGACTGCTAAGTTTACTCAAGAGCCTTTGGTAAGGAACTTAAAAGCTTTTTGGAAGTCCAAGTATACGATGTCAACTGGATTATCTTTATCCACATGACTACTGACACTCTCAAAGAACTCCAAAGGTTTAGTGAGGCAAGACTTTCCCTTGCAGAAGCCATGCTGGTTCTCCTTCAATAAGGTCTTTTCTTCTATATGCTTAACAATTTTGTCCTCAAATATGCTTTCCATCAATTTACCTGGCACTGACGTTAAGTTGACCAGCCTATAATTTCCAGGATCCCCTTCTCCTGCAACCTTGGAGAAGCTGCTGCCAGTCTGTGAAGACAATACTGAGCTAGACCAATGGTCTGGCTCAGTATATGACAGCTTCCTATGATCCTATGGAGACCACCATCGTGGAAGCGTCCTGGTTGCACAGCTCCTCCCTGACCTTCTCAAAGATACGTGTCTTGAGGCGGAGACTAGAAAAGAGTTGTTCCGGCCAGGGAAAATATACCATTGGTTGTCAAAGAACACCAATCATGTGTGAGAACTGTTTTGTTTCACTGTTGTATCATTTTTGTATTTTAGATTATAAACCACCTTGCATGCACTTGCTGGAGGGCAGTATATAAGTGCAGCCAATAAATAATCATTCCATTTATGTCCCAATTATTATTATAATTACTCTTCTTACACTCTATCCTAAACATGGGGTTTTTTGGACATAAGTCCCATTGAGTTCAATTAGGAATGCAGATCTAGTATTTCCCAAAGACAAGATTTTTCTTAAAATATCTGATAGAAAGCATTGTTTGCTTGAAAGTTGTGGTCACTTCATATCTTTGCAAACACTGTGCATATAAACACTGTATTGTCTTAAAATGCTATCTTTGTCATCTAACCATGGATTCCCTTGGGGATTTTCTGCTTGGCATGGCTATCACTTCTTTTAAAGCCCTGGTCACTGTGTGGAAGTAGAGATGACCCAAGCAGTTGACATGATCACTCCTAAGCTCTCTCTCCAACTGGGCACAGCTTGATTGGCTCAGTTGTATGACATACTGAAAGCTTTGAAGCAAGTATGGGAATGGCTGGAATGCAAGTGGTGGAAAATGTGCAGTGATTCTGACCAGACACAGATAAGAGCTCATTACCAAGCCTGCTCTGTGGCAGTGAAGAGAGCAAAGAAACATTACTTCTCTGTCATTGATGCATCCTTGCAATGCTATTCAAAGAACTTTTTCAAGTGGTCTTCTCCAGCTTGGCGATGTTAAGAAACCCTCAAAGGCTCACTGCAACATGTTTGCTAAGCACTTCTGGATAAAATCACTCATTTGTTAAGAGTTAGTTGCCACTTTTGGAACAGTTCAGTCTAGGGTAGTGTTCAGAGCTTCATCAGGTCCTATTTTGTTGGATGAATTTCAGTGGTTGTGCTCAGAGATTGTGGATAAAGTTCTCAGAGAGGTGTTCCCTTCTGTTTGTGTGCTTGCCCTTTGCTTCTTATGGCTCAATATTAAACAGAAAATGAAAGACCAGCTAAATCTGGAAGGTGATGCCCCTTTCCAAAAGGGGTGGTCCCAGCTGCTTGAAGGTGGTGGTTGTGGGGCCACTTCTTAAAAAGCCCTCCCTGGATCCGAACGATTGTCATAACTATTAGTCAGTTGCCAATATTCCCTTCCTGTGAAAGGTGCTTGTTGTCCAACTCTGGGCTCTCTTGGGCAAGTTTTTAGCTATATTTCAGTTGCACATCAAGCATGGTTTGGGTAAGGGAACTGCCTTGGTTATCCTAGTAGATGACCTATGCTGGGAGAGACAGGATGACAATCTTGTTTCTCCTCAACCTTTCAGTGACTTTTGATACCATCAAACATCATAGCCGCCTGGGTTGGCTAGCCATAATACTGAAGGTTGGGGGCACTGCTTTGTATGTAGTTGTTCCACTTCTGTCTAGACAGCAGATTCAGAAGATGGTGCTGGATTGGGGCAGCTCCTTGGCATTTATGCTATGGGGCCCTGTAGAGCTGCATCTTGATCCCCACGTGCTGTTCAGTATTTACATGAAGCCGCTACAGGTCATCAGTATGCATGATACCTAACTTTGCCTCTGCTTTATCTCTAATTCAGAGGCAGAAGAAACCCTGAACTTGGCAATGGACTGGACTGGATGGAGGCCAATGAGCTGAAACAGTCTGGACAGTTCTGAGGTGCTGTTGATGGATAATTCATCTGCCCATGAAAGTAATGTTTGATTTGCACTACCCCTAGACCATCAGGGGGTGCTCGTTGATCTAATTGTGTCCTCCATAGTGTCCTCCTTTGTGTCCTCCATAGCTCAGAGACCTTCCACCAGCTGAGGCTGGTGTGCTAGCCGAGACTCCTTCTGGACAGAGATAGCTTAGCCATAGATATCCATACTCTAGTAACCTCCAAAGAGAATTACTCTTGAGTTGTATATAGGACTACCTTTCAAGATTGTCCAAAAATTTGTCAGAATACAGCTGTTAAGCTATTGCCTGGAACTAGGCATTCAGATCACATCTCTATAGTCCTCAAGACAACTGCATGTGCTCCTGATCAGTTTTTAAGGCCCAATTCAGTGCTGGTACATCCATTTAAAGTCCTATACAGCTCAAGGCCAAGGGCATTGGAAGGGACACCTACCTCTGTTAAAAGCTGTAGAGACCTTCTCTTGCTTCTGAAGGGGTGGTAATGAGAATGTTTTTTGGAGGAGGTGTCCTGGTTATGAAAGTCTCTCCCCAGAGAAGTTTGGCTGGTGCTGGCTTTGTCATCTTTTCAATAACCAGTGAAAACCTATTTTTACAGCTCTTTGAATTGTTATTTTATTTCATTATCAGAAGTCTGTTTTAGTTTAGGTTAATTTAATTAATTGTATTTTAGCTTTGTGCTAGCTGCCATAAAAGTGTGTTTGAGTAGGATATAATTTTAAAAATAGTGTGGTACACAGCTAGTTCTAATTATGATTAAATTATGTCATTGCCTTCCCTAGGATTGGCTTCTAAATAAGAGTGCTCAGCAATCTAATCCTATGTAGAATTAGGCACACCTAGTATTTATTTCAATTTGCTTAGGTGTACTTGCCTCCGTAGAGGACTGGGATCTTCAGTTTATAATCTGAAACACTCTTACTCCCTATTAAGTCCCATGGAATGCAGTGTGACTCATGAATAAGCTTGTTTTCGATCAGACTTCAGACCTTGGTTTCTTACCCAATGGGTGATTTACTGTGCAGTTCAAGCAGCCAGCTTATAGAGAAATCTCACAATCACCATTAGGTAAAAGGCAAACTAGTAACAAATATCTATTATATACATGAATAGAAGAGCAGAATTGAGATAATATTGCCTAGAATTCAAATAGCCCCCAAATATAACTGTTTCTAAATGTCTTTGGCAAAGATGGACTCAAATTCTGTTTTCTCAACGGAACTGTTGTTGCCTTTTAGTCCTATAATCAGCAGTTTTCAGAATCCCTGCCAATCTTGTTTTAGAAACCAATATTTTGGCATTTGAACTCTGCCATGTTACCATAATCTGAATTCTGCTTCTCTGTTTACATAATATTAACAAATACCTAAGTGGGTTCAATATTTGCACAGCACACAATTTTCTACAGAATTTGCTCTTTTTGACACACTACTACTACCATTGTTTCTCAACAAAATTTCTCAAAGCAGTTCATTCTATCCAAGTTTGAAGGGACACAAATCCTGCTGATTGTAGTGGGACTTTAGGAGTAAGTATGTACAAATTAGGAACATAGGAAACTGCCATATACTGAGTCAGACCATTGGTCTATCTAGCTCAGTATTGTCTTCACAGACTGGCAGCGGCTTCTCCAAGGTTGCAGGCAAGAATCTCTCTCAGCCCTATCTTGGAGAAGCCAGGGAGGGAACTTGAAACCTTCTGCTCTTCCCAGAGTGGCTTCATCCCCTGAGGGGAATATCTTGCAGTGCTCACACATCAAGTCTCCCATTCAGATGCAACCAGGGCAGACCCTGCTTAGCTATGGGGACAAGTCATGCTTGCTACCACAAGACCAGCTCTCCTCTCCCCAAATTGCAGCCTTGGTCTGGATGGCTAGGATGACTCCTAGACCTAGAGAGATCTTAAGAGGGACACAGGTCTTGCTCAAGAATATATTTTCCTTCGAGAACCCCTTGACAGACATTTCTAGTGGGGAGCAGATAGAACTATGAAACTCAGTGCAGAGAAATACATTTAAATCAGAATGCACAAGATCCTGTGCAAGAAGAGGTGCTCCAATCCCTACAGGCAACTTGTTCCATAACTGAGCAAAAACAAGAGGCCTGAAGTTTTGTGTGGTTTAATCAGAGCCAAAAATCACACAACCTGAAGCACTTGTCTCAATAACCAATTCATGCAGCATGTTGTCAGAGACAGAGAAAACTCCACACCTCTTGAGCAAGTTGTTCATTCACTCATACATGTTTCTCCAATGTAAAGGGTCTCATGTCATTTCTGCCATATGAGAAGCACCCCTAAGTGGGCAAGAATGACACAGTCCCTATTCAAAGAAATACAAGATCTCCCCATAGAACACCAGGGTACACACTCTCCACAAGTATAGAATTTTTTTTTATTTACAATACCCTATAAAAATGTAAATTTAGAAATTTTCATTAATCATAACCAAACCAAAAAGTAAAAGCACAATAATAATAATGGACCACTTGATCGTGTACTGAAAGGAGTAAAGAGTGGAAGGATAAGAGAGGTTGAGGAGTTGGTGGAAAGGAAGTGGTCGACAGGTTAGTTAGAAATTTGGATTCAAGAGAAGGAGTAGGGAAAGGCAGATGGTAGGGGAATACTGTGAAGAGGCAGCCGGTTAGTAACAGGAGTCTTACTGGTTTTAGAATACCTACATGTGCAAATTGTTTTTAAAAAGCAAGTAAAAAATAAACCTCACCACATTAAAAAAAAAAAAGAGCAAAAAAACAAAACAAAAAACCCAAAACAAAACCAGTAGGACCTAGCTGTGTATGGATATTGAAATTTGCTAAGATTAATCTGTTCCAGGGGAATTAATTCCTGGTACCTTATTGGTTAGTCTACAGGGGGTCTTGGCCAGCGGGAGCTTGAAGCAAGGTGTAGGTCAGAGACAAACAGCTCAGGTAGAAAATGGGACCTGGGAAGACTAGACAAATGTGCAAAGATGACGTTGCTTCATCACAAGGTTCAGAAAGGTAACCACTTTGTAGGAAAGAGGCAACGCCACATTAGTGAATCTGGCGCTGGAAGAGGAGAGAAGAAACCAGTGAGCCAATCAGAGGGAATTTCCCATCATTTAAAAATGCTCTAACACATCAGAGACAGAAATATCTGATCTCATAGTTTCCACAGTAGAGAGCTTCAGATTACAACTCCCCCATCCCCATGTTCTTAGTGATATGAGGCAGAAAGGTGGAACTATTTTCTCTTCTAGCCCATCAGTAGTGTACTGGGAAGAATGGGGTATGTGTAGGGAGAAAAGGCAGCAGCCATAGTGAAAATGCAGAGGGAAATGGGGGCAGGGATTAGTGCCTAGGTGAATTCAATGCAGCAACGACATGCAGAACTGCAAAACTGGCAATGAGGGGCAGAGAAGGAAAGCACATATCCAGCCAAGAGAGTAATCTTCTGTGCTAGACCAGAGAAACAATCCCATAAGGATTTATTTTGAGAAGGCACTGCCTCCTCTTTGCCCATTGAAATACTCTGGAGATGGGAGCATGATGGAGACCAGCAACGACAGCATTTTGAGATCTATCGTATTTCTTGAATCAACCTAGAAAAGGCAATGAATGAGAGGAGTTGGTCAGACTGAGTGCAGAAGTACTATCTGAAAAGTTAGAATGTCTTTTTCTTAGCTCAAGAACCTTTATAAGCCACCTTTCAATTCAAACATCTCAACTTAATAGTCAAATACTCCAGAGTGAAAATATAAATCCTTCCTTTGCATCAACTCCCAGTGAGAATATTGTTTTATACAGTGCCATCACTAGGCTTCTATATACTTCTCTGTAGATCGTTCTGGTCACTACCACCCCTTTGCTCCTCTATTAATACACAGATGATGCAACATACTTACTGCAACTTTGTTTCTAGCACATTCAGCTTCTGCCGATCAACATAGCGAGAGAAGAGAGATAAGAGATTAGATGGGGTAGACACTGGCTTGGCCAAGGCTGCCTGAGGGATCCGAAGAAGTTCTCTGGTTGCCATAAACATTAGCTCTGTCCTGCCAAATACAAAGCAACAATGGTAAGAATGTGCTTTGTGTAGAGAGTGGTACATGGGGCTTCACCTTGTTGTCATGTTGGAGTAGCTTCACCTTGTCATGTCTACTGCACTACAAGAGTTATTACGAGAAGACAAACCAAAGACATAATTGTAAGTGAACACTTGTAAAAAACAAGGTGGATGCAGTATACCTTAAATTTTAAGTTGGCAATGCTCCACAAAGCATTCTCCCAAATCAGCTGGATAAACCTGACAGAGGGCACAGCTCTCAGGCAACTATCCTTTGGCTGCAGTTCAGATGGATCAATGACAAATTGGGAGGTGACAGAGAGAAGTTTAGTATCACGAGGCCATTCCTAAAAAAAGTCTGTACATGGTCTGGCCCAGTTAAACATTCAAGGAGACCAAGTGGGAGGGCAGAGGAGAGAAATCAATCCTAAATCTACTTACTTGCAACAAATGGTTGTACTGCCCGCCTCTGGAGGATGTTGCAGCAAAGAGGCATCTTGCTTTGAGAGACCTATTCTCTCACCATATACACACGTGGACAAATTTGTTGGTACCCTTACAGCTCATTGAAAAAGTGTTTTATGCCTCCTGAAAAGTGATTAAATGAAAAGCAATTGTCCCATGTATACCTGCATGCCTTTGAGATGTCATCGAGTAAAGCAAAGTAAGTGTGAAAACAGATAAAATATTGCTTATTCTACAAAGATATTCTAAAGTGGCCTGGACACATTTGTTGGTACCCCTAGAAAAGATCATAAATAATTGAATTAGAGTAAGATTTTTCAAATTAGCTGTTTTATTTAATTAGTATCACACGTCTCCAATCGTGCAATCAGTCATTCAGCCTATTGAAATGGAGAAAAGTAGTCACTCTGCTGTTTGGTATCATCGTGTGTCCCACAATGAACATGGACCAGAGAAAGCAAAGGAGAGAGCTGTCTAAGGAGATCAGAAAGAAAATCATAGACAAGCATGCTAAAGGCAAAGGCTATAAGGACACCTCCAAGCAGTTTGATGTTCCTGTGACCACAGCTGCAAATATTCTTAAGAAGTTCAAGGTCCAGTGGAATGTAGCCAACCTCCCTGGATGCGGCCGCAAGAGGAAAATCGACCCCAGAATGGTAGACAAAAAGCCAAGGACAACTTCCAAAGAGATACAAGCTGAAATCCAAGGTCAAGGTCCATCAGTGTCTGATTGCACCATCTGTCACTTTTTGAGTGACAGTGGGCTCAATGGAAGAAGACCCAGGAGGACTCCACTGTTGAAAGAAAAACATAAAAAAGCCTGACTGGAATTTGCTAAAATGCATATTGACAAGCCACAATGCTTCTGGGAGAATGTCCTTTGGACAGATGAGACAAAACTGGAGCTTTTTGGCAAGTCACATCAGCTCTATGTCCACAGATGAAAAAACGAAGCTTTCAAAGAAAAGAACACCATACCTACTGTGAACTATGGAGGAGGCTCGTTTATGTTTTGGGGCTGCTTTGCTGAGTCTGGCACAAGTGGCCTTCTATGAGCCCTGATCTGAATCCTATCGAACAACTATGGAAAGAACTGAAACATGCAGTCTGGAGAAGGCACCCTTCAAAGCTGACACAGCTGGTGCAGTTTGCTCAGGAAGAGTGGACCAAACTACCTGTTGACAGGTGCAGAAGTCTCAGTGAGAGCTACAGGAATCTGTTGTTTGCAGTGATTGCCTCTAAAGGTTGTGCAACAAAATATTAGGTTAAGGATCCCATCATTTTTGTCCATGCCATTTTCATTTGTGTTATTATTTGAAATATTTTGCTGCATCGAAACTCTAAAGCAAAGTCTGATTTTTGTTGAATGCAGAACAAATAACGATGGGTGCCAATTACTTTTGTCAGATTCAAGTTATTTCAGAGACAATTGTGGGTTCTTCTTTTTTCATGGAGGGGTACCAACACATTTGTCCACGTGTGTACCATTCATTGCCTCTTTCAGTAATTTTGCAATATAAATGCTCTTTATCCCAGTGACACACATTCACTCTACATTGTCAGAACAAAGGGGACTATAGTTCCAAGGACCAGTTGTAAAGTGAAAGATTACTAGGAGTTTAGAGCCTGTTGAAGTTATACCCTCAGGCACAGGACTTTTGCCTCCCTAGCTCCTAGAAGTAGTGTGGCAGGCTGCAGTTAGACAGTGAGCACACGGTCAAAGACAGACACTGTTTTCTAGCCAGACTTCAGGCTGAAAGAGACTACTAAACTCAACCTTCTCCGAATGTCAGGATTCAGCCCTGAAGCATGTGAAATAAGTGTGGAAAAAAGCAGGGCAGTACTGCAAGTGTTAAATAGATAACTCAATGTGCAAAAGACACCCCCCTTGAAACAATCAGGCATCCACATACTGTGAAGGGGAGCTAATCCTTGTGTAGCTCTCTACAGTGAATGACAAACTGAACTCATAAGACTGTGACTGTAGCTTAATGGAGGGCAGGAAAGTGGAAGAGAGCAGAGGAATGCTAGACTACAATACACTGATGCAGAAGCCTAGAAATACATGAAGTACTATTTTGCTTGGCTCCAAGGGAGCCCACAGCTGAACAGTGTGTTCAGTTTATGTTTAAAAGGCTGTAGACAAGTTTGAAGGAGGAGTCAAGAGTACATAAGCATGTCATGACAGACAAAATAACTAAATGTGTTTAGCTTTAAGGAGAGACTGGGAGAGGTCAGGAGATTAAACTACCTTAAGTATTTAAAAGCCTCCCTAAGAGAAGAGCAGCAGTCACTGTCCTCCACTGCCCAATAGGCAGCGAGTTAAAAGTTTGCAGCAAGTTTTGGTTCAGCTTCCAGTTGTTCAGAGAAGTAAACAAATATCACCTCCTAAGAGACATAATGAGATGTTTGTTTAGCTCCTGGCAAATGCCTTAGGCACAGATCCTTATGTTTCCTACCAAAAGCTACTATTTCAAGTCACAGTTAAGGGTCACTATGACATCCAAGATGAAGGTGACAAGCCTTAACACAGTGTTAGAGTGTACATAACTTTAAAGGAGGAAGCTGCTTCTACTACTGGCTCAGGATGTCTCAACATCCCCATGAGAACAAAATGCCATGAACCCATCTTCCCATGAACCCATCCCTCTCGCTTTGGTAGGAGAAGAGACCTTCAAGTTGACCAGAGGATCTCTTTTTCCATAGCTTTACAAAAACTCTAAAAGCTACATGCAGCTTGTAGCCACTGTTTTAACAAGCTATTAGTCCCAGATATACAAGCTCAAAACATAACCAACCACCTGCCTGTGCTAGCATGACTAGCAGCAACTGCAGCTGAAGGCCCAGTACTTTAGTCAGTGTGGCGCAGTCTCCTGAATGCTGAAACTGGACATGAAAAATCCAGGTGCAAAATTCCATGCAGCTGCAACATTCAACTGGCGACTTTGGGAAAAGTCACCCTCTCAGCCTAGGTCTACCTCATGGGGTTGTGCCACAGACAAAAAAATGTCCCTTGGAGCAAGAGCAAGATACAAACATAGCAAATGATCCACCATGACACTGAGAGCCTGGAATGAGGCTGGAGTTTGTACAAGTCAGAAGTGCCAAGTAACTTGCTTAGTATACATTGCCAACGTACCAGACAAGCCATCACCTACTGCTGTGTATTCTCTGTACTGTTTAGAAGCCAAACTTAACACGTGTGTGTGTGTGTGTGTGTGTGTGTGTGTGTGTGTGTGTGTGTAAATGTTTGCAAAGTAGATGCAGCTAGGGATAGACTGCCAAGACTCACCACTGGTTGTCCTGTGTGAACTCTGTAGTAGAATCTGAACTCTGCAATTCCTCCCCACGGCTCAAGACCAAGTACAGCAAGGAGAGACCAAACTGTAGAGTGGGAGGGAAAGAAGTTCCTATTAGCAATGCGGCTGAAGAGACTGTGTTAACCTTTAAAAATGCAAATGGTCATATCTCTTGCATCCTAGGGCAATACAGCTGTAAGTTAGAGCCTTCTGGTATGTTGGGTTGAGTATGGCTAAGAGCAGAATGAGAAGAGGCAGGCACCTTATTCTGGAGCACAGCTGTGAGATGCAGGTTGGCAGATGCTGGCGCTGTTGCGCTCTGAGGTAGGTTCATTAGCTGCTGCAGGATGCTGGCGACAGTCCCCAGCGGAAGATGATAGAGAACAAGAGAGAAGGGCCTCAACAGGCAGGGTAGCACCTGGAGAAGAGGCAGAATACACTCCTATTTACTCAGTACTTGAAAAGCATCTCACATGTCAAGAGTGGGGCTGAAGCAAATCCAGGGACCAACATAGTTCTGAACTTTTTCAACTAGCAGAAACAAAAGGGAATCAGTTTCTTTTAGAATCAGCCAAGGAATACAGAGGAATGATGTTTCAAGAGATAAAATAAAGCTGAAAGATCTGTATAGAATGAAATGGACAGCAGAATATCAAGGCTGGGGACTTTGCAGTTTTGTCCTCACCATTAAGCATCTTGTCATACATTTCAAGGGGCCTAATACAAATGAATATTTGCCACCAATTTTCATAGATGAAGATGGTGGCCCTGAGGGGAAGTATTTAGCACAAGGCTAAACAGCAAGCTACAAGCAGAGGTAAGAAGACATGTTTCCTTCAAATTCTACTTGCTTGGCTATATATAAAAAATATTTATACCCCACCCCTCCAGTACAACACTGCTTGGGGTGGCTCGCAACAGTAAAAGTAATATCAAGTTTAACATAACAAACAAGACAGCATAGAGTAAAACCCATTAAAACAAACACAATTTTAAAAGAATAAAAAATAAGAAGTCCACCAATTTATCATTAACATGTTTTAAAAGCCTCTCTGAACAAATGGGTTTTGAGCTCTTTTTTAAAAACCCTAAGGGAGGGAGTACGGCATTCTTCTGGGAGGGTTGCTGTTTAGGCTCTTCCAGAACACCAAAGTGGACCACCCACAACCAAATTGCTATTGAGGAATCAGGCTGTCAAGCCATAAAGCACACTGGGAAAATATGTAATATGTTTAGTGACTGTTGAAAAAAATCATCCAGAGTACTGAATATTTATTTTACTTAATCGAGAAAAAAGTTAGCTATGTAAGTGAACTCTTGCAATCTACTAGATATGTCCCCTGAACAGAAAGAGGACCTGTCTCTTCAGCTGTGCTTACCTCATCCTGAGCATCCTTCTTGATTAGGAAGGGCAAGTTCCTGGATGTTGCCATAAGTATGTCAGCTGCTTGCTCAGCGGACAAAAAGGGGAGGATCCGGGCAACCAGACGTTTGCCTTTCCGAATACACATGATCTGCACAAAAGGGTCATCGCTCAGCCTGCCCAAAGAGAGTACATAAACTGCTTATGAGGCAGAACCAGAGCACATGACAGTTCCCCATTGAGCGACATGCAAAACAGGCACTATTGAATGGTCCAGAGGTGCAGTGAATACAAAGCAGCATTTGAGGCATGACTTCTCCCACTGCCACAAGACTGATGTGTTTCAGAAAGGATTACTCATTATTTCCTAAAGGAAAACATCTAGGACTCCATGCAAAAACCTTTTATACCTAAGTGAGTCTTGTCTGAAGAGGACTTCAGTGAGAATAACAGGGCCAAAGTCAATCAAATAAGGATTTAAGTTGTTCAGCTTAGCTTTGAGGTTGGCAACTAAAGGTCCCTCTAAAATCCAGCCCTTGGTGACTACCAACTGATACATCTAGTTCACAACCAAGAAATGAGGAGGAGCAGACAGAGAGTGCAAGGTTTGTGGCAGCAGCACTTCCAGCAGGTTACTTAAGAAGAAAAAGCAAATTGTGAAGAGAATGCAGAAATAGTTTCTCATTTGAAAGATGTTTGTTTTTGAACTAATATCTTGGAAGAACGAGTTAAGTCAAGTTTGTCATTATGTTCCTTACAACAGCTCTGACAACCTCTCTCTACATAAAATTCTCCTAAAAGTACTCATGTCATGAGATTACATGAGTAATCTCATGTGTGGCAGCTCTCACGAGAGTTTGCAAGTGGCTGCCTGGGGGACAGCAATGGGGAGAACATGGCTGAAGCACTCGCAGCCCGGCGAGAGGCTGAAGCACAGGGCGGAGTGGGGGGAGATGACAGGTAGGACTAGGGGCACAGATGGTCTGCACTGGATCAGCTAGTTTAGAATACTTGCTTTCTTGCAATGTTCATCCCACAATTATTCCCCAATATGGAACAATAGAACACACTGGGCAGAATCCAGACTAAGTTAATCATGATGAAACACCACTGAAATAAGAGAGTCGTGGCTAATTTCAGTCCCATTAATATTTCAATGGGAGTTACTCATGACTAATTCTGTTTTGACTGGGTAGGGTCCAGAGTAACATATATCCCTTCAACACTGAGGGTAGAAATAGGGGAATTTATCCCCATACACAGAACACTTACAACTCTAGAGTTTCCTCAAATGTCTCGTGCACATGCTTACAGCCATCAGGTTGGAATGACCTATCCATTTCAGACAAAGAAGAAAGGAGACATACCAACGCTTGTGGGTAATAGTGGTAGCATCCAACACTCTCCCTGCCTTATAATCACCCTTCTGGTAATTTACTATGTCTCTCCAAAGCTGACATTCATTATTCTGTAGAATATTAATATTAAGCAAGCTGTTATATACTTCCAAGGGGCACTTGATGGCGAAAACACTGAAGTTTTTTGTAACCTATGGTAACATGAGTCCAGTCCAGAGAACAGGCTTCCTCATATTTAATAGGAGACGAGCAGAACACCCAGATTCGGGGGGAAACACACTCCATATCTGGGTTTTTAAAAAAAAATTGTATGGAGGCCTTAGCATTCTACTGAGTAGATTCTTACCTTTCCTGGTTGGGCATTTTCCCTCTCAGATTGTCATACATGTCACAGATCTTCTGCTTTCTCTCCTCCATCAAGGCCAGCCTATCACCTTCCAGGCTCAAGAGGTAACGCCTCTCATAGTCTTCTACATCCAGGAGGAAGCTGTATGTCTAGTTACCCAAACACACACACGTGAACTCACCATCGCATATACAACCTTCCAAATGCCACATAATATTCTAAGGCTTCAGTTCCGATGTCTGGATAACATTGTTGAATTCATCTCCCAAACAGTTCTTGAAGACCAGGTTGTTGCTTTATAGATGTATGTCTACTGAGTCACACCATTAGTTTAAAACTAACTAACTATACTATAAGCAGGAACTTAACCTATTAAAATGAAGTAACACGGCTAGGCCATCAGAAAGAAGTTCTGATCAATTCAGTGGTAGCCTCTAATCTAAATACAAGGAGGAAGGAATGCAGGAGGATCTCTTTTATCCATGGTGTTTGGTGGCCTAGAACAGATTTCAGTTAGGCTGCTGCCACCACCAAGCATAGAATTAACTCCTCCCCTTTGATACTGGGCTAGATGATTCTCCTTTGAAGAAATAATATCTCAAGCTCACCTTCTCAATAGTGAAGAGAGTCTGACGCCTCTTATCTCGAACCTGCTTTTCTTTTGTTTCCTAAGGAGTACAAAACAGGCTAGTAAAGACTTCCACAGCTTAAACACACAATCTGCTTAGCAATTTGAGCAGAACAGGGAACAAAAAGGGTAGAAAATAGCCTAAGTCCATGTTTGGGATAAAAGACTGAAATATGAGATGACAAGATATCCACAGAGAAGTCACAGCAAGAGAACTTACATCTTTTTCACCTCGTAATGTCACTACAGCATCAATCATTTTGCGGGGGTTATTCACACTGGAGACTGTAAGCTTCCCCAGTGAGCCCTCAAATTGCACTGCAAACATAAGGAACAAACAATGCAGGTTAAACACCACACATCAACTTCTCTGCCTGGCTATTCTGTCACCTCCATACAAAATTATAGTATTCCTGGCCCTTTGCAGTTTTCCCCTCCAACAACTACTTTCATATTGGCAGACTTGAGAATGAAGCTGTACTTTAGTTATGCAGCAGTCCTACTGTTCTTTGCCCTGTCTAAATTTGCTTTGCTTTGCTCTCCTCTACACCATAAGGGTATGTTGGGTCTCATTTAAACATGCAGCAGATGAATCTGGCAGAGCTCCAAGGTGTGGAATGTAGGGGTGTGCACGGAACCGCCAATTGCGGTCTGGCACTGGGGTGGGGGGTACCTTTAAGAGCGGCGGGAGGGCTTACTTACCCCTCCCGCCGCTTTCTCGATCTTCCGCCGTAATCCTATGTGTAATTGGGGCAGCAGGATACCTCCCTGCCGCCCCTTCCCCGACGGTGCTGGGAAAACTCCCAGCAGTCCTTTGCGCGCCGCGTGCGCACATCACAGAGGCATGTACGCGCGCCGCGCAAAGGACTGCTGGGGTTTTTTCCAACAATGTCGGGGAAGGGGCGGCAGGGAGGTATCCTGCCGCCCCAATTACATATAGGATTACGGCGGAAGATCGAGAAAGCGGCGGGAGGGGTAAGTAAACCCTCCCACCGCTCTTAAAGATACCCCCCCTCCCGAACCGGACCGCCCAGGTCCGGACCGGTCCGGAGGCTATTTCAATGGCCTCCAGACCGGTCCGGGCCCATCCCTAGTGGAATGGCCTGCACCACTTCAGACTGCAGATGTGGGGGAAATAATATTTTTGAATGCTCCCAAGTTAAAGACTTGCCTGAAAGCGGAAAACTAGCAAAGAATCCAATCTAATCCTATCCAACCTCCTTCCTTATGTACTAGTCTCCTACTTTGAAGGAAACATTTAGTTTTCCCACATTAAGAAGAAATGTCATTCAGAAATGATACCTTCCACTATCCCTTACAGTGGCCCAGTCCACTCAAGCACTTCCAGAATATACCTCCTCATTCTCCTGCATGTGTAGACCAGACCTCTATGTGCAGGGATAAGGGACACTTACCTGGCTTGTAGGCATGCTCTAACTTGGCCACTTGTGGGGTAATTAGTTTGGTGCGTTCTTTTTTAGGACCATCACCATGCATCTCCTCAGCTGCAGGCAATTTTTCCAGCTTCTGAAAGTAGTTCTAAGGCACAGAAAGGTGGTTAGAAGCCTAGCAACAGCAACTGCCAACCATTAAGCAAAACAGGGTTCTATTCCTCCCCCAAAACAAGATGAAAAGCAAAATGCTACTCTAGGGGCCTTAAATGGGCTGCAATGAGAAGGACATTCTTCAGCAGAATGGCTGGACCTTGTTTTTTCAAGCAGAAGAGTGCTGGCACAGGAGAAGTGGTGCTCAGTATACCCAGCTACTAATGCCTGCCGTCTCAGGTTTCCACATAATCTGGGTGGTCAACAATAGCATCTTGAAGTACCAACCTGATAGTAGAAGTCATCCAAGTATGGATCAGTGCTTTGCAGTTGCATCATTTGGATCTTGGACACCCAATCCTTTTCCCGCTGCAGCATGAGATTGGCATATGGGTCCTTCCGTATCTGCTCCTGGTGGCTATTCCGGTGGCTCCCCCGATCCCCCGCTGACCCATTTAGACTCCGGTGCTGACTGAAATGGCATGAAATTCAGGAAAACTACCCAAAACAGTGACCGAGGATACAGCATGCAAGTACTTCAAGGCAGTAGCCTGAGACTTAGAAGAAGCCTCTTGGCACAATTCTGACAGGGAAGGAGATACACTCCAACAAACCCTTACAGCTACATACTTTACATGTCATGAAAATCAGCCTGACTGACCTAAAGTGCAGGATCATGGTAGCAAATTCAACACTTGTGAAAGCAGTAAACTCACAGTAGGACACGAGAGCCAAGTGTACTCGGAATAAGTAAGCTCCATCCCAATCACTATCTTGTCTTATGTTTTGGCAAGTCATGACATCTCTTGCTGGACCTCCCAAATAGAGTCAATTCAGGTAAGCATTTGCTTTTGAGAAATACCTCCAAGATCACAGAGCTATGGGCACGCCAGGCATGAATGTGACAACTGTACCAGAAGACTGGCATCAGAAGAATCTGAGCTCTCTCCTCTCATTTTTAAAAAAGCATTTAGTCCTGATCACAAAGAAAAACCAACAGCAGTCCGAGCCCAACATTCCATCTCCACCAGGGGGAAACCAGATGCCCCTCAAAAGCACACAAGCAGGGCATGATGGCAATAGCAGATTCTCTCCATGACCGATTTCACATTCTCAGCATCTAATCAACAGAGACATACTGTCCCTAAACAGAGCTTTTAGCTGCCATGGCTAATATCTGTTGATAGAGCTCTCTCCTACTAATGAGTCTTATCCTCTCTGAAAGTTAGGCAAGACAGGAGCCATTGATTGGCTCCTGTTCTATGCATGGAATGAAGTACTTATCCCTGGCTACTCCTAGGCTGAAGTTACATGATGAGTACAATCCATGCCCTTAATCTAATCAATTCCTATTCATTGAAATCCTTGTGCATGCGCACACAGAGAGCGCCACATTTTTCTTTGAAAAATCCCATGTATGCAAAACAGAGATATAGCAGAAGCACTTAATCTGCACAGGTTACTTTATCTATTAAGTCTGGTTTATTTGATGCCAAGTATTTACAAACTTGAGCTATCTAATGGCACAGCGGGGAAGTAACTTGCCTAGGGAGCAAGAAGTTGCTTGTTCGAATCCCCACTGGTATGTTTCCCAGACTATGGGAAACTCCTATATTGGGCAGCAGCGACATAGGAAGATGCTGAAAGGCATACTCTCATACTGCGTGGGAGATGGCAATGGTGAACCCCTCCTGAATTCTACCAAAGAGAACCACATGGCTCTGTGGTCGCCAGGAGTCAACAGTGACTCAACAGTACAACTTTACTTTATGTACAAACCTCACTCAAAATGCACATCGGAGCCTCAAGGCAATGTTTCAAGCTTCCCCTCCCTGAATCAGTAGAACTACACAGACGCATTCACCACTCACTTCCTGTTCTGCTGCTGCCTCTGGTGCAGGAGTCGCCGGTGCTGCGGATGAAGATGAGTTGTGTCTGGCCTGAACATCTGTGGCTGAGCCCTAGGGAATAAAGCTCTCACTTAGGAAAGGGCAGCTGAAGACTGACGGACACAATTCAGTTTTGTTGTCTTATTAGAAGTAGAGCAAATGGGATACCTTAGATTCGTCAAGGGGGCTCCAGGACATGGGGAGTGAGGCAGTGGTGTCCCAAAGAAGGCCCGGAACCCACTGGCTGGAGGCATCATCTGCCCAACTCGGCCCTGAAGAAGCTTGGGATTAATGGACGCAAGAGGATTGCTAACAAGTCCAGAGACCCGTGCAAACTGGCTAGGAGACATTCTACCTGCCTGTAGAAGGAAAAAGCAGCATCAAGAGTACAGAACCTGTATCCACTGGAGAATGCTGACCAGAGAGAGGGATGGACAGACAGACAAATACACAAGCACGCACACAGACCCCTGATGGGTTATCTATTTCTATTTCCTGAATCTCTGGACTTTGAAAGCAAAAGAAATGGAGAAAGGACTGATTACAGCAGAGGAAAAAGGCCTCTAGGCCATGTTGTGTGCCACAAAAGATAAGAACAGGACAGCCAGATGTTTACCTGTGCACCTCCTAGCAGTTGCGCTCTTTGGAGATGGGTGAGAACAGGAGGAACGCTGGGAGGGAATGGGTGGCCCAAGAGGGAGGAGTTCTGGGAAGAGAAAAATGAAACACACACAAATTCTATGCAAACTACTCCAATATGAACATTCCAAGGTTAAACCTCCGGAGACGTTCAGATGACACATAAAGGGGAAAGGGTGAGATAGAAACTAGAAACATCTGAATCAGGGAATACAGAAGGAGAGATGTGTGTGAACATCCAGCACATTGACCATTCCGATCAGACAGGAAGGCAAGGAAGAACAGAAAGGCAAAATAATTTGTGTTCCTACACTGGATGGCCACACAGAGTGTCTTTGCTAGATTATTAGTACACTGGAATGATTAACTCCCTAAGATACCAAGTTTCCATTGTATATTAAAACACGTATATTGCACCTCTCTCAAAGACCCCCAGGATAATTTATTAAGACAATTATTTAAAACTAGCTGAACCCACACAGAGCATCTATGTACTAGTACTTGTTGACTCCCCTCGCCACAGCCCCCTCACCCCAAAGACCTCCCCACCCCCATCTGAGCCCCCCACACACTGCCACATCCCTGCTGCTGTCATTGCTTCTCACCCAGTCCCTCCCTACTCACACACCCTCAGTGCCCCCCATGACATGGCTTTTCTCCCACCCATCCCAGCAGATGAAATTGCTCCCCCCACACTACCCTCACCTGAGCCGTGCTCCTGCTCCTCTTCCTCCTCCATCCTGTTGCTTCCATCCCCCTCACCTCTCTTGGTCGGGGCTGTGGCATCACCGGCACTGACTGGCCAAGCCACAGCCCCCTAACCCCAAAGACCTCTCCACCCTCACCCGAGCATTGCTCCTGCTCCGCCACCCCCACAGCACTAGTGGTTGACCGGGCCTTTCGTCGCTGCCGCCACTGCCATAACCCCTTGCTCCCCTCAGGCTGCTGACAGGCCTGGGCCCGGCCCATCCCTCCCCTTCCTGCCTCCGCCAGTGGGCTCACTGCAGTGTTCACTCTGATTTTTTTCATCAGTGAACAGAATGAGTTTTGTTCTGGGTGGAAGTATCAAGGCAATGTGCAGTGTGCACGTATGTGCATTATTATATGCCACTATAATGCCGTGCACATACACATGCACAGACATACACATACACCATAAACATGGAAAGAAAGAAGTGTATTTTACAATTCTACTCTATTTTATTACCAAAAAAACAAGTAAATAGAGAACTCCCTGTTGTCTAAGTTTTGTTTATTTAAATTTGAATTCACCCTTGCTTTCTTGCTCTTATCCTGTAAGGACAGCAGGCTTTGGGGACAGGGCAGCACGTTTCTACCAAAGCATAGAAGGAGAAACTGCAAGAAACGTAGAAACACCAAATAAAGAAGAAACAGTGCAATTCTGGGGGAAATTATGGGACAATCCAATAGATTATAATAAAAAAGCAGGCTGGATGAAAGAGGTCAAAAAATGTAACCAACAAATGCAAGATCTAATAATAACACCAGAATTAATAAGTGAAAGAGCAAAAAATTTAAAAATTGGACTGCTCCAGGCGACGATGAACTGCATGGCTTTTGGCTTAAACACTTAACAAGCCTTCATAAACAACTATCAAAACAGTTCAATCATATTTTGCAAGGAGGTTGCAAGGAACAATGGCTAACAACTGGGAAAACCCATCTCATCATGAAAGACCCAGCAAAAGGTGCAGTTCCAAGTAATTATAGACCGATAACCTGTCTGCCAACCATGTTCAAATTATTAACTGGAATAATAGCAGATGAAGTGATGCAACACTTATTAACTAACAAACAGCTTCCAGTTGAACAGAAAGGAAACTGCTCGAACACCAGAGGCACAAAAGACCAGCTGCTAATTGACAAAATGATTTTAGAAAATTGCAAGAGAAGAAAAAACAATCTAAGTGTTGCATGGATTGACTACAAGAAAGCCTTTGATTCATTGCCTCACACATGGATACTAAAATGTTTAGAAACAACTGGTGTCAGCAAAAACATCCAGATATTTATAAAAAAGCAATGAGCATGTGGAGTACACAGTTAACAATCAATGGCGAGACACTTGGACAGGTTAGCATTAGAAGAGGCATTTTCCAAGGGGATTCACTATCCCCTCTGTTGTTTGTAATCGCCATGACCCCACTTTCACAAATACTAAACAAAACAGGCCTCGGATACCAAACATCTAAAACATCAAGTCAAATCAACCATCTGCTGTACATGGACGATCTGAAGTTGTATGGAAAGTCCCAGTCAGAAATCGAATCACTGCTAAACACTGTCCGTATATTCAGTAGCGATATAGCAATGGAGTTTGGACTAGACAAGTGTACTGCATTAATAATAAACAGAGGGAAAATAACAAAATCAGAAGGAATAGAACTGCCCAATGGAAGCAACATCAAGAACCTGGAAGAGAAAGAACATTACAAATACTTGGGCATTCTCCAGGCTGATAACATCGCACACACTGAAGTTAAAAGAAAAATTGGAAGTGAATACATCAGGAGAGTTAGAAAAGTCCTCAAGTCCAAACTCAATGGCGGGAACACCATACAAGCCATAAACACCTGGGCTATACCTGTTATCAGATACACTGCAGGAATAATAGACTGGACCTAGGCAGAGCTAGAGACGCTAGATCGTAAGACCAGGAAAATCATGACCATCAATCATGCTCTGCACCCCCGCAGTGATGTCGATAGGCTATACCTCCCTGGCAGCTCAGGTAGGAAGGCTGCAAGTCCATCAAATGGTAGAGGAGGAGAAAAGAGGCCTTGAAGAATATATCAAGGACAGTGAAGAAGATGCACTTCAAATGGTCAATAATGCGAAACTATTCAACACCAATGAAACAAAGCAGGCCTACAAGAAAGAACAAGTCAAGAACCGAGCAGAAAAATGGAAAAATAAGCCCCTGCATGGTCAATATTTATACAATATAAGTGGAAAATCAGACATCACCAAGACCTGGCAATGGCTTAAGAATAGCAACTTGAAGAAAGAAACAGAGGGTTTAATACTGGCTGAACAAGAACAGGCACTAAGAACAAATGCAATAACAGCAAAAGTAGAAAAATCCACCACAAACAGCAAGTTTCTTCTTTGTAAAGAAGCAAATTTATTTATTTTATTGTATTTATTTTTACATTTATATCCCGCTCTTCCTCCAAGGAGCCCAGAGCGGTGTGCTACATACTTAAGTTTCTCCTCACAACAACCCTTTGAAGTAGGTTAGGCTGAGAGAGAAGTGACTGGCCCAGAGTCACCCAGCTAGTCTCATGGCTGAATGGGGATTTGAACTCGGGTCTCCCCGGTCCTAGTCCAGCACTCTAGCCACTACCCGCGCTGGCCGTGGACCACCTAATCAGCTGTTGTAAAAAGATCGCACAGACTGACTACAAACAAAGGCATGACAGAGTAGCAGTGATGATACACTGGAACATCTGCAAAAAATACAAACTACCTGTAGCCAAACATTGGTAGGACCATAAAATTGAAAAAGTTGAAGAAAATGAAGATGCAAAAATATTATGGGACTTCCGACTACAAACAGACAAACATCTGCCACACAATACACCAGATATAACTGTAGTCGAGAAGAAAGAAAAACAAGTCAAAATAATCGACATAGCAATACCAGGGGATAGCAGAATAGAAGAAAAAGAAATAGAAAAAAATCACCAAATACAAAGCTCTACAAATTGAAATTGAAAGGCTGTGGCAGAAAAAGACCAAAATAATCCCAGTGGTAATTGGTGCCCTGGGTGCAGTTCCAAAAGACCCTGAAGAGCACCTCAACACCACAGGGGCCACAAAAATCACCATCAGCCAATTAAAAAAAGCAGCTTTACTGGGAACAGCCTATATTCTGCGACGATATCTATAACAATTGACAATAAAATTCTGGCATCCCAGGTCCTTGGGAAGGACTCGATGTCTGGATAAAACAAACCAGTCAATAACACCTGTCTGACTGTGTAAACAAGAAATAATAATGCACAACTAAAAGTGCATACACACTGAAAATAGGAAAATGTTTAAAATATTCAATATTTTGCATGAAAGGCACATTAAAACCAAATATAGCAATTAAAATATTAACCAAAACACTCAAATATGCAGCAGGATGGTGCTAAAACCAGCAAAAAGCAACACCATATACTCCTTGATATGTATATCAAGTGCTACCTCAGAACAAGTAAAAAAAAGTTGTTCTAGAATCACTGATGAAGGACTGCACATAATTTAATTTTTTTTAAATCACAAATTAAATTTTTTAAAACATATTTGTATACTGCCCAGTGCGTCTCTAGGCAGTTTAGAGCAATAACACAATTAACACATATAAAAAGTTCAAATTATTGAAAATATAAAAATAGAACAAAGTATTACAGGGGAGGGGAGTTGGATGGGGGCTACGTAGGGGTATTTTCCTTATGTGTTACATCTTTTTTAAAAAATAAACTAATTCAGCTAATAGTCAACTAATAAGTCAACTTTCCAAAATATATATAAATTTCCTCAGGGGTGGGGAGGTGATTTCTTTTCATTTCAAACACAGAGGAGGCAGCACTGGGAGGACCAGGGGAGCAGCAGCTGTCAGCAAAAATTTTCCCTCCCTGGGTGAGGGCAAGTCTGAGTGATTGGGATCACTGCGTGGGAGGGTTCAAGCTCTGGGCACCTGCACCACCATGCACCTTAGAGGGAATGCAGGCTCATTAGCCCCAAGCAGGAGCAGCAGTGGTGGCTGACTGGGCCTTTCCTCGCTGCCACTGCCAGGGACACTCGCTTCTCAGGCCACTGACAGGTCTGGGCCCAGCCCTCACCTACCTGCCTGCCTCTGCCAACGGGCTTGGAAGCTCCGAGCAGGAGCAACAGCAGCAGCTGCAGCTGACCAGGCCCTTCCTCACTGCCACCGCCGGGTCTGCTCACTCCCCTCAGGCCACTGACAGGCCCAGGCCCAACCCTCGCCTGCCTGCCTCCCTCCCCTAATGGGCTCGGAAACCCTGAGCAGGAGCGGCAGTTGACTGGGCCCTTCCTTGCTGCCACCACCATGGCCACTCACACAGCACAAGGACTTTGCCGCCAGAGAAGCCCGCTGGCCTCAGTAAACCCACACATGCACACTGCTCTACTAACACACACACACACACACACACACACACACACACACACACACACACACACACACACACCATAGTTCCCTCATCCCAGACACCTCCCCACCGTCCAGCATAGCAGCAACACTACTTTTCTTCCCTATGCCGCCACCTCCTTGGGGCTCCCTCCTCTGCCACCCTGCTGCTGCTGCTCCTCATCTCTGGCACTGGCTGCCCCATCAGGCTCCTCCAGTTCCCTGGCCAGCCCAGAGCTTTCCCTCCCTGCACTGCCTCCACCTCAGGCCTCCTTCCTCTGCGGCCCTCCTGCTCCTCCTCCTCAGCTGCTCTGTCTGGCTCCTCCAGTTCCCTGGCCACCTCTCGGGAACCCACCACCACCAATGCTGCCCTTCTTTCTTATTCTCTGCCCTTCCCTTGTTGCTTTCTCTCTCTCCCCCCTTCCCATTTAATTTTTCCTCCTTAATTTCTCTCTCTTCCTCTGGCTTCTTTCTTTTTCGCAGTTTACTTCAGAAGGTCGCCATGGTACAGAATTCTCACTGCCGGAGAAGCCCGCTGCTTGGGCCTCCAGTGTCACTGCCAATTGGTGGTTAAGCACTGTGTGGGTGTGGCTTGCCACATACCACCCAAGGCTTTTATACATATAGAAGGCTTACACACACACACACACACACACACACACAGGTGACCAAGAGGAATTTTACAGAAGAGGCAAAAAATAAGGATTAGCAATCGGCCAAATGTCTCTTTAAAAAAAGGCATATTTTAACTGCTTGCCAAGAGGTACACAGCAAAATGGCCAAACAATGTGAAAACCTGGAACAGACCTGATATATTAACATGCCATGAGAATTTAAGAACCAAAACCTACCCCAAGCATCTGAGCTCTCTTGATCAGGCTTCTTTATTGCAACAGCAAAATGCTAAAGGGTTATTTTTCTCTCTCTTCAGCAACAGATCATTCTACCAAATGCCAACACCACAAAGGATTCCAAGAACTCAGAAATACACACAGATGTGGGTTGGGGTTGTCAAAAGGACACAGAATACACTCAGGACAGGAGGGTTTTATTTCAAAACAAAGTGATTTTGAAACAATTCAGGGTCAAGTTTGTGAGGAATGGCCTTAAAGAACATTAGAAATAGCAGGGAATACTGGGGGGAAAGAAAAAGAGGGCAATGCACAATATCATACCACAGACCAAACAGAATTGGTTTGCAATCGTAATTACCGTCACACTGCAGAGTTGGTTTGGGGACATCCTTTCATTGAAGGGACTTGGGTAACGCTGCTGTATTGGTACTCTGATGTGAACAGGCTTTGGACAGAGAATCTGCCATACAAAGTGGGGAAAGCACAAAATAAGCAAGACAGAAGTGCCAGTTTATGCCTTAACCACTCATTACATCCTCCAGCTCCCAAATACCAGATAGTTACTCCAGCATCAAAGCAGCTAAATAAATGTATCAAGTTCAAATTTTGCTTGCATTTGAGAACACCCTTGCCAGAATAGTATATGCGCAGAAATGGAAGGACAATGAAATGCCCTCAAAAGAAGATTGGTTGATAAAAATGTTGGAATATGCTGAGATGGCAAAACTTACAGTACTGATAAGGGATGAAAACTTTGAATCTTTTAAAAGAGATTGGAAACCATTCTTACTATACTTAAAGAACTATTTTTCTAATATGGACCTTTCAGCAGGGTTTGAAATTTAGTAATAATAGCAGGTTGGGTAGAGCAAAATCGAGTTTGCAATGTGTAGGATATATGTTTTGAATTACTATAGCAATGGTTAACTTGTATAGTTAATGAATCGCGCAGATTGATGAGAGGGAAGTCTACATTTACTTAATTAGATGTAACGGGATTGTTAAGATATTGTAAAAACCAATTAAAAATTTTTAAAAGCAAAGAGAACACCCATAAACCCTCAGTGACAAAGCAGTTAAACCCCCAATTACCCCCTCCCCCCCAAGACCCCATCTTCCTGAATATCCAAACACGGGAGAGAAGTTTCATCCTTGCCAGAGCCTCTATATTGCCTTTCATTAATAAATACTGGCTAGTAAACAACAGTTTCACAGACAGTTTTCCTATTCTACCGGGTTTGGACAGAAGGAAGACAAAAATGGATTTTGAGACAGCTGCAACATCTAGAAGTCAAAGAGAGAAAACAAATTCCAAAGGAGAAGAGCTTCTGAATAATGTACTTGCCTCTGTAGATGCCAAACTGGAAATTCCTTTATGGAAACTCCATAAGGCAATGCCTTATGTTACACAACACACTACAGGGTCTGTCTCCCATTTTTCATCTGCTCCTGGCTGAAGCCATAAATCCACTCTCTCCACCCACCCCTAATCAAAAAGGGTTGTGTGGCAGGTTGGTAGGGAGGAGAAGAAATACCTGCTGGTTAAAGTTGGGTATTGTAGGCTGTTTAGGCGGGGTCCCAATGGGAACAGCCCTAACAGGAGGGCTGCCAATGACTGGAGAGGACGACCGCCTGGGTAGTGCCCGCTCTGAAAGGTCCTGCTCTTCTTCTCGGGCCTGTGGAGGCCTCTGCGGCAAGGCATACTCCAGCACTGACACAGAAGGCACCTCCTGCATAGAAGAAGGGAGAAACACACCTGTTAGTTTTCTTGAATACCAGGTATTTGGAAAGGAGACAACAGAATATATCTTAGGGAATACTCTCAAGTTGGCGGTACCCTAATGATATTTGTTTAGTCGGTCATCAAAATGTAATCTGTGGAAAGCAGGAATACAGAGATTCAAGATGGCGCCTGTGACTGTAAGCCAGTGGATAGGTAGGCACAGTACCATTACACTGCATCCCATTGTGTGTACAAGGAACAGATCCAAGGAGATTGTTGCTCCATTTCCCCCAGCCTGGTCAAATGCTTTGCTTTTTCAGATGAACAGATTTGCAAATGGGAGGGGAAAGCAAGGATGTGTCACTCAGTTACCAGGAGCCTCTTTGAGCCAAGAATCTCAGAGGCTCTAGATGATTCTTCACTTTAGTGTGAGACTTCCATTCCCAGATATCAACTTTCACCAAACACAGATTTTAGTAGTACCAGAGGCAGGCCCCCCCATCTACTACATTTCACTGAAGTGGGAGTCACCTTTCAGGAAATCCACTTTCCCATGCATGTTTCAGGGAGTGCTTCAATAAGAAAGAGGTGAGCTGACATCTAGTAGAGATGTCAGAGTTTACAAGTCCAAATTAAAATACACAAGAATTGACCTACTAAATTAGGCCAAGGACCCACCTAATCCAGCAATTAGATAAATGCTTTGGGGAAGGCCACAAACAGGGCATGAAACAGCCCCCTCCTCTTTGCGGTGAGTAACCAATGCTCCATTCTCTGCTGCTCTGGGTCCAAGGGCGTCTCACATGTGGGGATACCACAGCCCTTGTCCAACCAGGGAGGGTGCCAGAGACTACTGTGTGGAAAGTACCTGCTGGAGTACCCTCCTCCCGAATGCTGCCTTGGCAGGGGCAAAGACATAGAGGGTGCCCGCTAGGTTGCTACTCTGCAATGTCCTAGATGGATGAGTTATAGGAAAAAACCACTGCTGTGGTTGCAGCCCTAGTAGAGTGGGCAAACGGCTTGGTGGGAGCCCCGAGGCGTGGTGATTCGTAAGCCAGAGTTATACCTGCCTTACGCCACCTAGCTATGGTGGTGGGTGTGGCCAGGTATCCCATGGATAGAGGCAAGAATGAGAAGGGATTCGGAGGTTCTAAGTGTTTTGTCTACTTCATGTAGGTTTTAAGGCACCTGCGGACATCACACTTATGCTAAGCTCCTTCCCACCAGGTGAACTGCTTTTGGGGCAAAAGGAGGGCCAAATAAGATCCTGAGACATGTAGAGGGGTAAGACTACTTTTGGTCAAGAAAGGGGTCTGGGATCAGCTTCACAGAGACCTCCAGAATACTCAAGAGGTTTATATATAGCTAAGGCCCTGAGTTCAGACACTCTGTGTGTTGAGGTAATGGCCCAAGGAATGTCAATTTAAAGGAGAAGATACGGAGTGGAATTGAGGACAGTGGCTCAGAAGGAGGGCGTTGGAGAGCCATAAGGATAATATGTAATGGCCAGGTAAGGAAAGGATGGACCACTGGAGTAGACAGGAAAGTAGTGCCCTTCAGGCCACAGTTTAAATGAAATTGGTGACGCCTGGCACCTTTAGAGGTTCCCGAGATTAGGTCCACTAAGAGGATGGCTTGGTGGTCTTAAGGTATTTGCGGAGAGCCCCTTGTCCAGTCCTTCTTGCAGCAACTATAACGGGTGGTTCACAGAGGTGGACCACTTGGGGAACCTGTGGCAGGCCAACCAGCATAGAAAGGTTCTCCATGTAATTGGTATATCCTGCTAGTGGATGGCCATCTGAATGCCAGCAGTGTGGTGAAAACCCAAGCTGAGTTTCCATGTTATGTTAGCAGTAGGTGTTCAGTTTCCAGGCGGTTAGCCCTAACCATCCTGGATCTGGGTGCCGGACCTGGCCGTGCTGCAAGAGAACAGGTGTCAGTGTGTGTGGGGTGGTGGTGGAATGCAATGGCAGGCCCCCCAGCCATGGCGATGATAGGAATCCACCACTTCCGCCTGTTGGCAGGGGGACCTTGTGAAGAAATGAGGCAATAGTGCGTTTGCTGGGGTTGCAGATGGATCCACCGTCGGTGTGTTGAAGTGTTCTATGATGTGGAGGAAACCCTCCAGTCGAAAAAGGGGGGTCTGAGTGGATCAGCCAAGCAGTTACCGTGTTCGAGACACCCCGTACATGATGTCCCAGCAAGGACACCTCGCAGTATTTCACCCACTGGAATAGCAGCGCTGTTTTTGTTTGCAGGGACTTGGATCTAGTTCCCCCTTGCCAGTGCACGTTAGCCCTTGCTGTGGTACTGACTGTGCAAAGGGGTATGTGGCGGTGAAGGATCATGGTCTTGAGCTCACAGAGGGCTAGCTGAATGGCTCTGAGCTCCAGCCAGTTTATACTGTGCCAATGCTCCGGGGTCGACTGCTTGACCTGGGCGGGTCGGTGTTGGCAGTGCGCTCCCCAGCCTTCCTGCTGGCACCTGTGGTGACGAAGATCCTGGGAGAATCCAGGAATTTCTTCCCCACCAACAAGTGTGGGACAGTGGTCCACTAGCGCGGAGGGTGAAAAAACGTCTTGTGCCCGGGAGACGCATATGCTGGGTTTTACTGCAATACTATTATTTTATATTTTAAATCCCACTCTTCCTCCAAGGAGCCCAAAGTGGAGTGCTCTATACCTAAGATTCTCCTCACAACGAGGCTGTAGGAGCCGGGCTCAAGGCATGCAGTTTTGACCGTAAGTGGGGCCAGATCCACCACCTGGAAATCCCTGGGGAGCCTTAGGTGAGTCTGGCTCTTGGGCCGCAGGCCAGTTGCCCTCAGACCTATGTTGGTCTAGATCCTCCTGGCCCATCGGTATAGTCAGTGAGTGAAGCTCCTTAATGGAGCTAGAGGGCCGTTGGAGGGCCCCTCGTGGAGTTCCAGTGGTATGTTACCCCATACCACTATGAGGGGTAACCCTGGGGTCTGGGGACCTGTGATCAGATATATCAGAGGAGTGAACGCTGAATTCCCTCTGTCTAGATCTGGGTCTAGCCTTTTGGATCTTTTACCATGTCTCCTCTTACTCTTCAATTTCTTAGGGGCTGGAGTCTCAGAGGGAGAGGAGGCCGCACTGTAAGAGGAAGGGGAAACCGTTTGGTCTGCTTCCATTTTTGTTTGTTTTAAAATCATCATTATCATTATTATAATTTTAAATTCCAAAAGCAGCATCTCTCTCAAGATTCTGCCTATAATCCTCAATCCACACCCCGCAGGTATGTGGCATATCCCTAGGAACATCAATAAGACCTGGGCTACTGGATATTTTTGGGTCAGACTAGATGACCCTGTGGAAACACATAGTCGGGAGGTCAGACTATCGTAAAGACCCAGCATGGGCCAAGCTCACCAGTTCCTCCAGTGCCGTTAAGGCTGAACTCCTGGTCAACACTGTACGTGCCCACACATCCACCATAGCCACCCCAGATCTGGCTGCTGGTGTTTTCTTGCGGGCCCTGGAGCCCAAGGCTGCCATTGCTGGCAGTAGCAAGTCTGCTTGGCCTTCCGCGCACCCTGGGTGGCCATGCTGGGCAAGCGGGAGGTTGCGGGTACTGCCCGCTCAGCAGTCACCCCAGATTCAATCGTTGGCGCCTGCTTATGGGCCTTAGAGCCCGAGGCCGCCAGTGCCGGCGGGATGTGTGTGTCTGCCCGGTCTTCCATGCACTCTGGTTGGCCGCAAAGGCGAATGGGGGTTGCGGGCAAGTTTTGGCTGCTTTCTTGGTGGCGAGAGAGGTTGGGGAATACGGAGGCAGAGGTGGTGCCCAGCCCGCTTCACCGCCCGATGGCTGAGGCCTTTTCTGTTCCGGGATGCCACCAAACACCTGATTGGCGGTGTCCACGTGCTCCGGAGGCTGCGGGCTTTGTGAAATGCTCGCCCATGAACATGGGCTCAGCAGCAGTGCTGTGGGCGGCAAAGAGCAGGTCGGCCATTCAATTTAGACCCCCTCAGAATCTGTACGTGTAGTACTCTAGGGGGGTCTTTCCATAAAATTATGCAGCCCAAACGCAGGTTAAAATGGAGGAGGGAGGGGGAAAACAAACAATGAAAGTGAAACTAGAAGTGCTGGAGCACTGAGAAGAGCTGCCTGGAGCCTTCACAGGATTAAAAAGAACTGAGGAGGGGCTTGCTCCTCCCGAACTTAAAGCTAAGCTAATTATCATAGTCCTGCCTTGGAGTCACGTGGGTCAAGATAACCCACACGTGAGATCCCTTGGACCCAGAGCAGCAGAAAAATCAGAATTCTGTTTTAAGGAGTTAGCTCATGTTTTAAGAACACAAGTTTCGAATTGCCTACAGAAGGGTGTCAAACTACAACCCTGCAGCTGTTGTTGACCTACAGCTCCCATCATTCCCAGCCACAGTGACCAGTAGTCAGGGATCATGGGAGCTGTAGGCCAGCATCTGCAGGAGGGCCACAGTGTGACACCCATTGCCTATACACAACCAAGGTGAAGAAATATTCAGAAAGGTAGACTGTATCATGGGAGACCTCATTTCAAGTGAGTACACTAGAGTCATCAGCAACTGATGCCATAAGACAAGATACAGCCAATCCAACCAATCTCAATGAAGAGAGTTTTGTACTTCTTTGTAAATCACAACATATTCTGTTCTCCTCTCCCCAATACCATCTTCTTCCTTTACCTAAGACTGCATGGCCCCTGGGCAAGGACAGCATCGCTCTCTTCTGCTCTAGATAAAGACTGAATAATAGAAGTAGTGGGGGAGATGGTCTGCTGTCGGAAAGACAGATTCTTTTTGATGGAACAGAAAGAAAACGGAGCACTGCACCTGAGTGAGAAGAGGTCCTCTAATGCGCCTGAGAACTGAAGGCCCATCCCAGATGCTCGAATTGAGACCCCCAGGCTGCTGCAAAAAGGCAAAAGGTTAAAATCACAAAAAGGTCCTTACCACACAGTCCCCCAAGGATTAGGTTATTCATTTTGCTACTTACTTGTACCAGGGGCCGGGTTTGTACAGCCTGCATGATGGCAGGATCTTCCAGCTCATTATCTATCACCATCTTGCTCAGCCTCTCTGCCAGGATTTCTTCATGGTCCCCCAACAGGTCCATCTCATCAGTGACTGCCTGATCCACTTGCTCTCCTGAGGATGCAGGCTTCTCTTCCAGCTCTGCCAGGCGCTCATGTGCCTCCTGCCAGTCATCGTCTACAAGGGATAGTTAGAAATGGCATTTGCTTGGCATTATTGCCATATCCCTTACCCCTTACTATAGGTGCATCTGTTCAAAAGCAGAAGCTTTGGACAGCAAAGGGTTCCCACGCGCAGCCTAAAAATTATCTATTCAGATCAGGACTGGGCCACATGATCTTCCACAGGGAAGAAGTCTACAAGTACAACCATTAAATTGTGTAAACCCAGAACTTGTGTAAACACAGCCTTGGCCATATGAATGACAAGGCAACATACATTCATCACGCAAACTTACCAATGGCGCCAGCTCCAAACGTGTCATCGTTGAACTGGTCAATATCTTCATCTTCCTCAGCCACGTTTTGAAAAGCTTCTTCATCCTCATCAAGAGGGGAGTCCTCAAGGGACTTAAAGGGGGGAAAGACACACAATATTGATTTCAAGAATGATAAAGGCATTTTAGCCTCCCACTATAGTGTTTTAGAATGTTCTTCTCCAAGTATGAAACATGAAAACATGTTTCTAAACATCACAAGTGTCTCATAAATGAAGCAGGTAAAGTCAAACTTCACCTTCCAAAAAAGGCAAAATACATTTCTGTTACACCTGCCAGCAGAGCTACCTACTTATCAGCCGGGATTAAACAGGCACAGATTCCAGGAGAAGACAACACTCACAATGAAAAACCATACTATCTGCATGTTGCCTCCACAACTGAAAGTTACTGCCTACGTTATGAATTGGGATGAAGGGGGGACAAGATCAAGATCACAAAACCCCTGCTAACTTGGCAGAGAGGCACCTTTTAACGTGGTGATTCTCTTTATTTAGCAGGGGGAGAGTAACTGCCCTATCTACCCACAGCAGAGTACCTCCAGTGACTGTTGCTGGTGTCTGTCCTGTGTTTATTTTTAGATTGTGAGCCCTTTGGGGACAGGGAGCCATCTTATTTATTTATTATTTCTCTGTGTAAACCGCCCTGAGCCATTTTTTGAAGGGCGGTATAGAAATCGAATGAATAAATAAATAATAAAATAATAAGATCATGCTGTATCAGATCCAGCCAATAGTCTCATTCAATACTTTTAGTTTAGCCACACCCACAGAGGCTTAACCCTGCCATGGTCATTTCATCTGCTAAGGTGGGTGTTCTAGGATTCAGAGAGAAAATTGGTTAACTTCTTGTGAGGACGACATTTAGCAGAACAGGAGTGATGGTGAGCTGAACTGTAGTTCTACTCATGAAAATAGAATGTGCAGGCTGTGGTGCACTCTTAGCTCACATGCTGTATTTTAAGAAGCGATGTGAATGCTAGGTTATGTTGTTATACAAATAATTTAATTCTGCTGTAGTCTTGATTTTAAAAATAAACAGCCCCAGAGATAAGTGGATCAAGGATTGAAGCTTGAACATATTTTTTCCACTCCCCATACTTGTATTAAAGTAAATGTATCATTTCACATTATCCCTCCCTTTTGATATATCGCCATGTGTTTCTTATATAAGGAGTGGTTTTACCCATGAGGTAATTCAAGTTACATTTGCATCAAAGCAACATTTCAAATTCAAATCATAAGCACAAGCCAGCCTTTAACTCTCTCTCATTCCCTTAAGTAACTATCTGAATTGTGCTAGATAGATAAAGACAACTTGTGTGAAACCAAGTATTTGCACTGAGGAGAAGTTGAAAATAAGTTAGGGAACAGAAACCAGCCAGACGTTTTTCCTGAACTAAGCAAATACTGAACACTATCTCCTTAATGGTTACTTTTTAAAGACACAGACATTCTAGAAAATAAAGCTCGTTGCTAAGGATGTGCAACAGTCCAACATGAGAAATGGAGCCCATTTATCCAAGGTAATAGTTTTATCAGATCACAGTTACCTTATTACTGGTCATTTCACCGGGGTGGGGGGAGGAGGGTCAAATATTTTTAAAGCATTTTCTTTTTTAGAACAAAAAATACTTAAATTATCAACAGGTTTATACAAATGCTAGTGGAAAAAACATGCTAGCTGTTCTTGTGACATAATGAAATTATTATTTTTAAACTGCAATGATCTACTATTGGTATTTTAGTGAAGGTTTAAGTATGAGTGATTGAGTTAACAGTTCTCTTTGGTTTCTGTTCTGTAACACTAGGATCAGCCATTTAACTTTCAAAAGTTAAATTACACACAGAAGTCAAACTAACAGCAACAACCAAGTAATTAATCAGTTTTTAAAAGGCAGTGAGAAAGGTACACAGTGACCCATCTACACAGTGGCATTCTTGGCATGAAAGGTTTGACAGCATTTAACTGGTCAACTGACTGACATGCCAGCCCTGCATAATGGACCAGAGTGTAACCATCTCTTTGGACTCAGTGCACCCCAGCTGCACTGTTATGTAAGCCTCATGCAAAATCTTCACTGCTCTATATTAAAAGAAGGGAATTGAACTTAAAGTTATTTATGGTCATCACCTTCCCAGGGATTCCAGCTCAAGTCTCAAGGCAAAGTCTGGAGAGCTTTTCTGTTCATTACTTCTTGTATTGCTGAGGATGCAGTGTGGACTTGCATCACCTAATTACACACCACAGGTACTAGCCAGTCAGAGCCAGGGACAACTGGATAACCATCATATGCCCCTGGTGGCGCAGTGGTAAAACTGCGACCCCTGTAACCAGAAGGTTACAAGTTCGATCCTGACCAGGGGCTCAAGGTTGACTCAGCCTTCCATCCTTCCGAGGTTGGTAAAATGAGTACCCAGAATGTTGGGGGCAATATGCTAAATCATTGTAAACTGCTTAGAGAGCTTCCAGCTATAGAGCGGTATATAAATGTAAGTGCTATTGCTATAGCTATATTAGCACTGATTGTGCTAACTGGGGAAGAAATTAAATTTTCCTATTATCTGTTATAAAAATTAACTACCTGGCAACAGCAGCGCAACTCTGGAAGAAAATGTGAATCCCCACAAAAGAGTAATAACTGAGTACTTATTTAACGCACAAAGAAGATAGTTTGGAAAAGGCCTTTAAAGCAGTTCCCTTGATCCCTATATGGTTGGTGGGAGTATGAATAAGTAAGCTCTCTTGACCATACTGCACTTCCAGCACACATGAAAGCCAGGGGCTTCTTTTCATTGCATTTCAGTTCACTTTTTAATACACAAGACTACATCCTTGTATTCTTAGTTAGTTAATTTCACATTAACTAATTCAGATGATTGAAACCCTCCTTTTCAAATCTTATGCTCTCAAAGACTTATGCAGATTAGAATCCTCACTTCAACAATAAACTGATATTGATAAAAAAGCAATGATTAAAATAAATAAATAAATGATGTTTTAATTTAAGTTGGATTTTAATTTTTAAAAGATAATTTATATTCATGAAAAATATCATCATGAATATTAATCATAACTTCTAATTATATTCTATGAACATGTTAATGACAGAATATGGGGATCAGAGATAACATACCTAATCAATCCTAATCCTCAGGTGGTGTACATGCAGCATGCGCGTGCGCACACACACACACACACACACACACACACATAGTGTCAAGTCCTTTTCCCCACCTCTCAAAGTGCAAAGACAAAGAAGGTCAATGAATGAATAGAGGATTTGGGGGGATGGAGTAGATCTGAGCAAGGATGACGAGTCTGGATATAAATAAAATGAAAGGGATAGGGGAGGGGGAATAGAAAGTGGAACCAAAAATGGAACATATTCATGCAGTCCTGTGAGGAAACCTTTTCTGAGTGTATCCTCCATCGTAGAAGGGAAACGCCTATAATGACAACAGGTCCTATTTGGGAATATTTTTAATGTAGTTCCTGTACCTGTGGTAAGATAGGCCTGCATGTGAAATACAAACAGTGCAACAAAGAACTGCAAGGTCTGCTTGCCTGAATGAAACAGCATTATAAGTTTACCTACCTTCTAAAAATAAAACCTACATCTCTGAATGTTTTAAGGTTATATTAGACAAGAATGTATTTTTACTAGAAAATGATGATTAAATAGAATCTTTCCAACTAGTGATTTAAATAATTAAGGATGAGTCCTCCTGTGAAACAATTTAAATTGCTTTGATTTAAATCACACACACCCTGCAATAAACAAGACATGCAAATAAAAGAATGTTCCCTTTTATGATCCTTGTTATAGGACTAGAGGTGCACCAAGGTAATTTTGAAGACTGGACCTAGAGACCTTTAAAGCCCCCCTGCCCGCCACAAATTAATCATCATCATGCTTGGCTGGACGGCCACACCATCCAGGACAGACTAAAGAGGATTTGGGGGCCCCTTGGGGCTGTGGAGGCTCTGGACTTTGGCCCAGAAGTCCATGGACACAGTGTTTAAAGGATATTAAAGTATGACTACTCTGGGCAATCTGTCTTGAATATACATATTTAGACAACCTCAGGAGAGTTACGCTTTAACTGTCCAGGAGACTTATGCAGCTCAAGCCACAGTTAACTACTCCAGATCCAGACTTTGTCATGGGAGAGCATAAAATTGGAGGAGAGACTGAGAGAGGGACTTGGATCAGAATACCACTTGGAATGCTAACCTATTAAGCTCTCCAGAGAATCTAGTATAACAAAGTAGCATCTTGTACTCAAATCGCTGAATGTAACCCACTAACCAAATGCTACAGGTTGCCACCTCAGTGCAACTCAAGATGCCTATTTTCCAATGTATGCTAGTTACAGAGTTTCCTCTAGTACTCAAGAGGATCCGTTTCCCAGATCATAAGATTAACAAATATCTCCAGCTCAGATCAACAGCTTTCCTGTTCCATTAATGAACAGCATCCAAATGCAACACTCAAAAAAACACAATACAAAAAAGGTAAGAAAACAGTAATGGAATTGAGGTTTTTTGTTTTGCTTTACCCTCTAATTCCACCTTTTACATTTAGCATTTAAAAACTATTTCTTATATTTACATAAGTTGTTCCTTGTCTGCAAAAGTTATCTGCAAACAACTCTTGCTTGAGTACATCAAAATGGCATGCCTGATTCTGGAATCTGGCAAATCACTAGTCCACAGACATATCAGTGTGTATTATTTATTAATTCTAGATGTAATAAATTCAGTACCCCAGACTGCATGCAATAACATTTAAATCCCACTTTTCTTCCATCATGTAGCTCATGGAGGCATACAGGGGCTTACTAAGTTATAACTCATTGAGACACCAGACACAACAAGATGACTATCATGTGCACCCAGACCATGCCCTTGGACTCCTGGGTTTCATAGAATAACTCATAGGAGTCATTTTTACAACACAGACACACGAAACGGGGCTGTTCAGCTTTGGCCCTCTTGCAGATGTTGGCCTACAACTCCCATAATCCCTGGCTATGGGCCACTGTGGCTGAGAATTATGGGATTTGTAGTCCAAAAACAGCTGGAGGGCCAAAGCTGAACAGGCCTGCAATAGATCAAAGCCCTAGAGATCAAAACATGGTGTCTGGCTTTCCTACCAACAAAGCTCACTGGCACAATCATTCTTCACCCACTTGTTGACCATGGTATAAGTTTCTTCTGCTTTCTCTTTAAGGAATTTCTTAAAGGAATTCCTAGACCCTAGCCCATAATTCATGTCCAGGCCTTTACTCAACACACACAGTTTTAGTGTTGTACAGTCTCACTGCTACGCCTGTGATTAAGTGCTTTTCATTATGAAGCGGCACTCAGTAATGGAAACAAACAGGAGAGTGCAGAACTTTCTCTTCCCTAAGGGGCATCACCACTGCAAGCAGCGACAGTAACCTGTGCTCTACACAGTTAGGCTAGTTGTTTGTAAAGGTGTTAGGAATTAGGCTACAAAGGGCGGTGGGAGAGAAAAGTACCTCATATATCGCATTATGACTACTTGCTACAAAGTGGAGTATGTAGTGACAAAGTCTATTGGAACTGGAAGGAAAAAAAAGAGCCTCCCTAGCACACCCACAAGCACAAAAGTAGGTGGTCACGGGCTGTCCTATTTCCCTACTGCCACCCGCACTATGGCAAAGACGGGGCACGGCCGCTCCACATGCAGGGGCCTCCTGGGTCATTGTTCCCAGATCCTTCGTGCCTAGAGCGACCTCTCTCCTTTAGCGCGCACGCTATCGGACAGCTCGGGGAGGAAAAGGAGAGCAAAGAGCTCCAAAGAAGGGTCAAAGGTCACCGCAAGGGTGGTCCTGGCCACCCCCGTCCTCTTCTGCCCAGACAAGGCAAGCCCCGCTTGCAAGAGGCCGGGCGGCGTCCGCGTACCACGCACCAGTGGTATTTTCACCTGGTAGCAGAACATGGTTCGTGAGGCGTGGAGGCTCCCCCCGCCACCGCCCGGGAGGCCCCGCACGGACCCTGCTCTAGCTCTGGGGTCCCCGCCCCCTTGCTACGTGCCCTGCATCTTGACGTAGTCACATAAAGTCCGCCACACAGGTTTCCTCTTGCGTAAATTCAGTGCACATGCGCACTGACAGCCTTGCTCTGCCCTCATTCCTGCTATTAAATGGCGAGTGCTTCAGTCTTTCATAAGGGGGAGTGTCCTCTTAAAGAGCCAGAATGCCATTCTTCTCGTGAGGAAAGGGGATATTCCAAACAAAGAACGGTGCTTATGATCCTCATTAAAAATTGCGGCTGTACGAAATGGTCTTTGTGCATGTTTTAGTACACACCTGGACTTCGCAGTGAAATGTCGCAGATAGGGTTGCCAACATACATTCCACTGCCCGAATACAGGGACTCGAGGCGGAGGGAGTATACTGGAGTAATGGGTAGCCGCCTGCGTGTGCTATATGTGTGTTTAACACTTTCAGCTTAAACTATGGTATACGTTACAACTTAGATTGCTTCTCTTCTGCTGATGGATATAACCATTGTTGGTTAGCCAAACTGGGTGTGATGATATAATTTTGTTTTGTAGAAAGAGAAGTGTTGTTAGCCAGTAAAAATAGGTTTCACACATGAGTACTATCTAGTAGTCATCACTTGCATGATTTTCATGATCCTGATACGAACACGACGAATATTTATGTACCACTTTTCAACGCATCTGACAAAGCAGTTTACATAGATATAAATAAATAAAATGGCTCCATATCCACAAAGAGCTCACAATCTAAATAAGAAACATAAGACAGACACCAGCAACAGTCACTGGAGGGATGCTGTGCTGGGATTAGACAGGGCCAGTTGCTCTCCCCCTGCTAAATAAAGATAATCACCACTTTTAAAGGTGCCTCTTTGCTCAGTTAGCAGGGGACTGGTATCCTGATACCTGGATAATGCTAAGATAGCTAATTACTGATGACTGTTAATGTTTTTGTTAATGTCCCAAATATGGGACTTGGCAACCTTAAGCCTGCAGGTAACCAGAACCACAGAGTACTCTCGTTGGGAGGGAGAAGGGAAAGGAATTGGAACAGGGGCATAGCTAAGGGAGGGGACCCATGTTCATCTCCTCCCAGTGGCCCTTCAGAGTGAGGGAGAGAATGAAGAAAATAGGGAGGGGTGGAGCTGGGGCCCCAGGGTTCTTTGAACCCACCTGCTCAATTATAGCTATACCCCTGAGTTGGAGTTCATTAATTTTTTTGTTATGAGTGAAAATAATTGGTTTGATTTTAGCCATAGGTTCTTCCCATTAGCTGAAAATAAGAGATAAATGGCATCCCATAAGGGACAGGAAATTTGGGGCTGAAATAAGGGATATCCCTGCTAATAAGGGACTGTTGGTAACCCTAGCAGACTTTCTGTACCTGTTGCTTTTCTGGGTCTTTTGGCCTCACTGTTTACATTTCCCCCCTCTATATGAATATGTATCTACTTATCTGACAAAGCTTCTCAAAGCTGTTGAGGTCTATCAACGGCTACTGAGGTCTATCAACGGCTACTAGTCTGAGGGCTATAGGCCACCTCCAGCCTCAGAGGCAGGATGCCTCTGAGTACCAGTTACAGGGAGTAACAGCAGGAGAGAGGGCATGCCCTCAGCTCCTGCCTGTAGGCTTCCAGCAGCATCTGGTGGGCCACAGTGTGAAACAGGATGCTGGACTAGATGGGCCTTGGGCCTGATCCTGCAGGCTGTTCTTATGTTCCTAAATGCCAGAACAGATTTGATTGTCAAGCATTCCCAATCTTTCCCATCATCCCCAGCCACAAAGGTTGAAGGTAACAACATCTGGGGACTCCTGGCTTCTATGTTTTACAAATGACTTGGAAAAGGGTGTAGAGGGGATGCTTAACAAATCTGGAGATGACATGAATCTGGGCCGGGGGAGCTAACTAGCAGTCTGATATGGACAGCCTTGAATATTGGTCCCAAACCGACAAAATAAAGTTAAACAGTCACAAAGACAAATATAAAATCCTGCCTTTGAATAAGAAAAATCAAATGCACAAGCACAGGATGAGGGAGACCTGGCTTGCCAACAATAATGATCCTGTGAGCTGCATAGTGCAGAATTTTAGTTGAATGTTCATCAACTGTTGGATAAACAGATATCTTCTGATATATGGAAATATTAAAATAAGAAAGAAGTGGGCAGGAAAAGGTAGTCAATTGGTCTTTCATTGTAAACCACTTGGGGAGCAAATCTTGATTGAAAAGAAGGGCAAAAAATAAATACTCATCATTAAATTTGTAGATCAGCCAATATTTTAATGGTTCAGCCAATACAGTGGTGTTCTTAGGTAACCAGTACTATGGTCTGAGAAACTCAAAACCCAGATTCTTCCAGGCTCTGTCCACAATCTGCCAGATTCAGTCCCAATGCTGCCAATAACCTTCAGATTCTACTCTGGCTCTAACCTTGTCAGGCTAGATTCTACACAGGCTTTCAGTCTACTCGAAGAGCCAGAATTTATGAAATCAAGAATTGGCAACCCAGCTGACAACTGTGATATTGACTTGCTTATTTGTTATTTTGAACATTGATCCAATTATTAAGCCCAAAGGTTCTCAGAGCAGCTGCCTATAGGCTAATACAATGATATACAAGCATACAGTCAAAACAAACAGATCAGCCAAAGATACACCAGCATTAAACCAGCTCAAAATACACACACACACAATCTAAAAAGCTATACAGTCTAAAAGGAGTAGACAAGGAGTAAACAAGCAGGTTTTCACCTGGAGCCAAAGAGCATCTGTCAGCACCAAGTGAGCCTCCCTGGAGAGAGCCTTTCAGAGCTAAGATGCCACAAGTGAGAAGGCATTGCCTTGGGTTGTTACCACCATCCACCTTGCCTCTGAAAAGAGGAGCTGAAGAAGGGCCTCTGAGGGTGATCCTTAATATCCGGGCACGTTCGTGTGAGAAAATGTGGTCCTTTAAGGCTTGAAAGTTTAAAACCAGCAGTTTGAATGGTGCCTGAAACTGGGCTGGGAGCCAGTTGTTTTAAGAGTATTTATTTATTTATTTGAATTTATATACTGCCTAATATTGAAATCCCTAGGTAGTTTACAGAATTAAAACATAAAATATAAAACATTTAAAATATATAAAAAGATAAGATAGATTAAAAACACATTAAAATTTAACAATTTGCAAGATTAGCCAAATATGTTCCATTCAGGGGTGACTCCCCCATGCATAAATTGCAATTATTTTTAATTTCAGCCTATTCATGATATTTTGCATTGTACTTGCAATCACCTTTATTTTTAACATGTAACTTATAACTGGTACCTTTTATTAGCCCCCTTAGTATCACTTTCTTTTAACTTGTAATTTTATGCTGGTCTACAACCATAATAAAGGTTGATTGATTGATTGACTGATTGCAAGTATTCAGCCCACATATCTCAAGTCAGAGACCAGAGTGTTGCCTGCTAGGGAGACAGACAGCTGATGGCATTTGATTTACTACTTACATTTTGCCAGCATAATAAATAAAACAGATCTGATCTATGGTTGGAAACAGACATTTTAATGGGAATTTGAAACCCCTGCTGCTTCATACACAAGAACATTTGTTTTTGCTGTTACAAGGGATACGATACATTTCCAAGCCAACGTGGAAGGAAGTGGCTTTTGGGCATGCTGTGGAATCGATTGTCCAATACATCCAATCTGCCCTCCACCCGCAAAAAAAAAATCACACCTGGTTCGCTGCCTTGAGGACTTCTTTGTTGAAAGGTGAGATATATCAATGAGAGCCACATTGTGTCAGGACCAGCCTGTGCGCAGACCCCGACAACCTCCTCAAAATACGACCCCAACAGCAGGTACAGGAATAAGAGAGTCGGTGTACTACTACTGCTTTGACACACAGCCCAAGGGGGTCAAGCCAGAAGATGGCCCAGCCGGAGAACATGCAGAGTTGGGGGGGTCTGATGTACCTGGACTGCTGTCACACACTGAGCTCCAGAATCAACACTGGGATCATAGGAACATAGGAAGCTGCAGTATACTGAGTCAGACCATTAGTCTATCTAGCTCAGTATTATTGTCTACACAGACTGGCAGCAGCTTCTCCAAGGTTGCAGGCAGGAGTCTCTCTCAGCCCTATCTTGAAGACGCCAGGGAGGGAACCTGGGACCTAGATGCTCTTCCCAGAGCGGCTCCATCCCTTGAGGGGAGTCTCTTCCAGTGCTCACACTTTTAGTCTCTCATTCATATGCAACCAGGGCAGACCCTGCTTAGCTAAGGGGACAAGTCATGCTTGCTACCACAAGACCAGGTCTCCTGATCCCAGAGACAGTGATGAATTGGAGTCAAGCCCAGACCCAAAGGGATAGCAGCACAGGGCTGTTCCGAGCCCTACCTGCAAGGGACGCATGTGCCTAGTATACTCCAGATCAGCACCCAAAGAGGGAAGGAATAGCAGAGGCTGAAAAACCTGTCACCTGCTCCTTGTCTGGATGGATTCTCAACACCCTGGCTATGGCTCTGCTCCTTGCCTAGTGGGGAAGCTCCCTGGCCTGCCCAGGAAGGAGGAGGATTTAAGTTCTGTGTGTGGGGGGGATTGGGATACATTGCCACCACTTTTCAAAGACATGGTCTTGCACTGAACATAAGAACAGCCCTGCTGGATCAGGCCCCAAGGCGGCCCATCTAGTCCAGCATCCTGTTTCACACACCAGATGCCTCTGGGGAGCCCCCAGGCAAGAGGTATGTGCATGCCCTCTATCCTTCTGTTACTCCCCTGCAACAGTATTGAGAGGCATCGTGCCTCTGAGGCTAGAGATGGCCCACAGCCACCAGACTAGTAGCCCTTGAGAGACCTGTCCACCATGAATCTGTCTAAGCCTCTTTTAAAGCCATCCAAGCTGGTGGCCACCACCACATCCCAAGAACAGTAAGGTGGCAGCTTTTGGACTTCTTGTGAGGACATCTTTGCGGACTTTTCCTGTGCGGATTGTGAACTGAGCAAAGAACACCTTTTTAAAGTGGCGATTCTCTTTATTGAGCAGGGGGAGAGCAACTGGCCCTATCCATCCCCAGCACAGCATCCCTCTAGTGGCTGTTGCCGGTATCTATCATGTTCTTTTTTAGATTGTGAGCCCTTAGGGGGAAAGGGATCCTGCCTATCTATCTATCTATCTATCTATCTATCTATCTATCTCTATGTAAACTGCTTTGGGAACTTCTGTTGCAAAGTGGCATATAAATAATCACTCTGTTCATATATCTTTGGAAGCAAAGGGTCCTGGTCTGAGTGAGTACCCAGACTTTTCCAGCTTGACTCCTGGGCCCAGAACAAAACATGGAAAGCACAACCATCCTCACTGGAGAATAGCTGTTGAAACCATCGTTTCCAGTGGGAGACATTTTGGAACTGTGCACCAGCCTTCCCAGGCCCCCTTCTACTTTTACTCAGTACTTACAGGGATAATCAAAACATCCTCAGCATTCAAATCAAGGAAATAATGATATGATTCCGCTACAGAAAACCCTCTAAGGGCCTCGGAAATAGGAACCAAGCAATTCCTCCCTGATTTGCTGGCAGGCATACCAATTTGTAGGAGTAAACCTGGCTCCATCTGTTATGGGCTTCTTTACTTTTAATTATGATCTCCCATCACATCGATGTATTGAAAAGCAATTTGAACAAATAGGAAATCTGGGAAGCTGAATCATTAATTGAAGTTTGTTTCGTTCCCATTCAGGGAGAAAGGGCCCTAGGAGTCAGCGGACTCCTTGAGCACCACAAAAAGCTGCCTCCAACGGCATTGTGTGCATGTGCACTTACATGTTAATTCATACATCGTTAATACAGGGCTGCTGTTTACTGTCTTGAAGCTGCTTTGGGCTCTTCAGGGTAAGCAAAGCAGAAAGCTGGTAGAGTGCAAGGAAACAGTTATTGCAAATTATGTACAGCACAAGCAGCAATAAATGGTGCGCTGTGCCCCTAGACAGCTTTAAGCTCCAGGACTATACCTTAATTAATTAATTAATTACATTACATTACATTTATACCCCTCTCTTCCTCCAAGAAGCCCAGAGTGGTGTACTACATAACTGAGTTTCTCCTCACAACAACCCTGTGAAGTAGGTTAGGCTGAGAGAGAAGTGACTGGCCCAGAGTCACCCAGCTAGTTTTGTGGCTGAATGGGGATTTGAACTTGGGTCTCCCCGGTCCGAGTCCAGCACTCTAACCACTGCACCACGCTGGCTCACTTTATATATATACCTTGACAGGCAATAAAGGCCACATCACTTTCTAGACAACACACCGCAAGGGCATCAGTCACAAGGGGAGGCTCCTCATCATACCGAGAATCACTCAGACAGGCAACAGGAAGGAAGGGAAGGCTCCTTTAGAGTTGTTGAGCAAACAAACATCAGGGAAGCCTGCTCTGGGGAGAGCATTTCCCAGGATTCTGTAGCATTTTCAGCATTGCCCGCAAGGGGAGAAATTTGCTACAGAAGCAGCACACTCAGGGACCAAAACAGAGTCAGAAACACAGACTGGGAGAACACCTGAAGTTACAGGTGTCCATTTGTTTTACACAGCAGCCTGTGATGTTATTGGAAAGCAGTCCCTCCGATGGTAGGACAGGGGATGCAGTGTCTCAGGGATGCGGTTGAGCCTCGACTCTCCCCTCCCAGTCAATAAGATCTGCAATCTGGTTGTCTAGGCAAGCTAGTTTGGGGAAGCTGATTTGCTACCAAGGCAGTCCACGAGATGAAAACAGCAGAGAGCAGAAAACTGAAGATGGGATGGCTCAGAGAGGAGGAAAATTGGCCTATCGAGTGACTCCATTGGAGACATCTCATACATTTTGCTGCTGCGCCGAATCAGCATTAGGGCACGTACAGGTTTTCCTCTCTTTTTCATTAACGGCTTTTAATGTCTGTCCTTCTTATACAAATGTCACACAAGGCAGCCTCCTTGCTAAGGCCTCTTCCCCGAATTAGCAATGGGTGGGAAATCACTACATTGCATTGACACAGACACACGCCCCCCTGTGCCCGGGCTACTCACGTGTAAGCTCAGCCTTGGACTCTGGTCCTGGTCCAGTGCTTTTGAGGCCATTCGCGCTCTCAACTTTCAGAGGCAAAATGTCAGCTGAACTCATGATTCTTTCTTTCTTCTGCCGGCCAGGCTTTTTTGCGACGGAAGTTCCGCGCAACTCTCGCGACATGCTGCGAGAGTTCGGGATTGAGGGAGGAAGCGCCGGAAGGAGCATGCTCAGACGCACAGTGAAGGACTCGTTGATGGACAGGGGAAAGTGATGCTACAGTCCCATTGGCTGCCTATAACAAACGCGATGGGCGGGGGAGAGAAAACGGAGCGTGGAAGGAGGTGGCGATGGGAGGAGAATGCGCATGCTCGTGAGATTTCTATAAATAAGAGGCGGCGACGGCAACTGCCCGCCATTTTAGCTTGCAAGGCGTGGGAAAGATTTTTTGTGTTTGTTGTTCCTCTTTCCGCGTGAGAAGCAGCAGAGGCTTTGCTTCAGTGGTTTCATATGGGGGTGGACATTATAAGTGCTAAATTGGCGGTTAAGCAAAACGGAGAGAATTTTAATTTATTTTTAAGCTTTTATTGCAGAGCCCGTGGGACGACAGTCTCTTTACGTGCATATTTCCATATTAAGCGTAGTTAGGGTTTCTATCTAGAGCATTAATTTGGTGTACAGTGTAAGCAATGCAGGCAGTTCTTGGTAGGGAAACAAATACTTAAGCAGTGCAATGCGACACGTGTTTGATGTTCTTCAATATTTACACCGTGAGCCTATATTTATAATTAAGAGAGATGTTTGGAGGAGGAGTTGACCTGATAGAAAATGAGACCCAAGAAAACGAGATGAAATGCCCAGAAAAGTTATACTGAAACAAAGTAGTGTGTACATACTACATTTCCATGTTTAGCTTGTAAGCCTACAGAATTTGGATTTTTGGTAATTTTAAAGCAACCATAGTTCTTTGCAAAAGGCCCTGCAAATAGTATGCAACCTTCCCAATGTGTTACCTATGCATACTTAAGCTAGACTGGCTATAAGCTTGTATATTTTAAGTAATATTTCAACTCAGATTTGATGAGCTAGTAACTGAATTGAACCCCTGACTCTTAACTGTCATTTTAAGGGGAAACTGGGAGCAACAGCAGGAGCCCTTGCCTGTGAGTTTCTCTGAGGCATGTGGTGGACTAGATAGGCCCTGGACCTGATCCAGCAGGGCTATTCATGTGTCCCATTTTTTTAAATATACAGTTGTACTTTTTAAAAATTACTATAGAAATCAAGCCTCCTTCAAGTTAAATGTTTCAGTAAGTTAAAATTTAAAGGTTTGGGGATCTTTGAAGTGGTTTATCCAGTAAGCTAGTTCCACTGCCTTCATTGAAGCTGTGCTCTCATCTTTTAAAAAAGCTTTCTTATCAGTGCTAAGTCTAATCTCTTGCCTTAAATACCTTGCTTTCTTGGTGGAATAGGAGTCATAATAGTTAAGACTTTGGAGAGTACTATTTAAGTACTTCTGAAACACTTAATAGCCTAGCATTTATCAGTCTTTTGTTTTTGGACAACTTACTAGCCATGTGTGAGACATTTGAGAAAAACTCACGTGGGCATATTTAAGAACACAAGCTTCCAACTGACGCGTCTACCTTCAGAAATGCACTGTGCTGAAATTAAAGGGATTCAAAAATCAGCTTTGGCCACCCTGGGCTGCTCTTTACATTGCAACATTTAAAAACACTGCTGAGACTTGAGTTAAAGCATAACAGCTAAGCTATATGTGTTCATGCATTAGTTTTTGGCATCTGGTCCACCTAGCCCAGTTCTGTAATGATTAGCAGTGGAGTATAATCTAGGAAGGACGGTCTCTCTTGGCCCTCAGTTTGCAAATCCTCTTCACTATTTGTCCGAGTAGTATGCATTCACTCCTGGATTCTGAGAAGCCAATCTTGCTAAGCATGCAGCAGAAACATACTGCTTATTTACTCTCTTTTGTGAGAGCCAAACCACATATTACACAAATGTTTACTTTAAATCACGCTAAACCTTAGCAGAGTAGATCTGTGTTTGTATGGGTATGACCTGCAAGAAGCTTGTGTATAGACTAGGTCAGGCAATCATTCCTGTCTACTGTTTGCAATTCTGGGTTATTATAACTCTGGGAAGGTAACCGGTGAAGCAGGGCTATTCTATCTGCCTTGCTGGGACCTACCATCTAGCCCCTTTGCCTCCTGTGGACATTCCAGCTCAGACAGAGTGCAGCCTGCTTGTCGGCTGCCAAGTTCCAGCTGGCTGGTTGCCAGCCTCCCAGACTGCTGAAGTTCCATCACCTGCTGCCTGTCCTGGGAGCTGCTTGTGTGAGGAGTGGCTTCTGGGGCTTGCAAGGTTAAAAGCAAGGAGGCTTGCCTCAAAGCAAGTGAGAAGGTAACAGGGGGAGCAGGGCTATTCCATCTGTCTTGCTGGGACCTACCATCTAGCCCCTTTGCCTCCTGTGGACATTCCGGCTCAGACGGAGTGCAGCCTGCTTGTCGTCTGCCAAGTTCCAGCTGGCTGGTTGCCAGCCTCCCAGATTGCTGAAGATTGAAGTTCCATCACCTGCTGCCTGTCCTGGGAGCTGCTTGTGTGAGGAGTGGCTTCTGGGGCTTGCAAGCTTAAAAGCAAGGAAGCTCGCTATAGGTGTAGCCGTTGGCGTGGCCATCAGGCCGCCTATAGGCGGCCGCCGAAGGGGATTGGCCTTTGGGGGGGGGTTGGGTTGGGTTGGGCCAGGCCTCTTGCAGACATGTGCTTGGCCTCTCTTGAGTGGGATGGTGCTGGGGGTATGCCTAGCAGTTTGGGGGCAGCTATTACTGTAGTGGTGGGGAATAGAAGAATTGGCTCTGGCAGAGCAGCTGGCCGTTGCAGGGGAAGGGAAATCAGTAATTTAGTAACTGTTTCCACTTCCAACTGTTCTGTCAACTTTTGGCCTCGGGGAGCAGCTCCAATGACCCACAGAATCTGGCCTTGCTCCTCTGTAATGCCAGGTCAGTTCAGAATAAGATTGAAATTGTCCACAATTTGATCGTGGATGAGGGAGCTGACCTGGCATGTATAACCGAGACCTGGTTGGGGGAGGCAAGTGGTCCAGTGTGGGCTCAGCTTCTCCCACTAGGTTACTCTGTCGTGGAGCAAGCCAGGGGAAGTGGGCGGGGGTGTGTGTGGAGTGGCTGTGGTCCATAAGAATACTATTTCCCTTACCAGGGCCTCTGTGAGACAGCTGACTTATATTGAGTGCATATTTTTGAGGCTGGGAACTAGGGATAGATTGGGGATTCTGTTGGTGTACGTCCACCCTGCTGCCCAACTCCCTAACTGAGCTGACGGAGCTAGTCGCAGAGTTGGTGTTGGAGTCTCCTAGACTTTTAGTGTTGGGGGACTTCAATATCCACTTTGGGGCTGGCCTGTCTGGTGCGGCTCAGGAGTTCATAGCGGCCATGACAACTATGGGCCTATCCCAATTCGTTTCTGAACCAACTCATGTTGCCGGCCATGCACTTGATTTGGTCTTTTGTTCGGATCAGGGGGGTGTTCCGTGGGTGGAGGATCCAGTGGTTTCCCCATTGTCATGGAAGGACCACTACCTGGTGGTCACAGCCACAATCCACTCCTGCAGGGGTGGTGGACCTATTAGGATGGTCCATCCAAAAAGGCTGCTGAACCCAGTGGGATTTCAAAAGGCCTTGGAGGATTTTGATGTTGGTGTGGCTGGTGATTCTGTCGATGACCTGGTAGGAACCGGGAACAGGGAACTCAACAGGGCAGTAGACACGATTGCTCCCAAACGTCCCTTCCGACCTGCTGCAAAAATGGCCCCTTGGTATACTGAGGAGCTGCGGGGGCTGAAGCAGTTGGGTAGGCGACTAGAGCTCAAGTGGAGGAGAACTCGGTTTGAATCTGACAGGATTCAGCATGTGACCCATTTGAAGGCTTATGTGGTGGCAGTGCGCGCAGCGAAAAAGAGATTCTGGTCTGCGCATTGCGGCTGCAGGTTCACGCTCGGCGGAGCTATCCTGGGTTGTGAGGAGTTTAGTTTCTGCTCCTTTTACTTCTAATCAGTCCCCGGAGTTGCTCTGCTGTTATGCCTTTAATGGGTTCTTTGCGAATAAGATCTCCTATATTCGGGCTGACTTGGACTCCACTATTTCTGCAAGGTCTATGGAGGAGGTGTCCAGCAATCCCTCTTGCAGTATTAGATTGGATCAGTTTCAATCTGTGACTCCTGAGGATGTGGTCAAGCTGCTTGGGGCGGTACAGCCTACCACCTGTTCTCTGGATCCTTGCCTGACTTGGCTGCTTCTATCTAGCAGGGAGATTGTTGGAGGTGGCCTAGTTAATATCGTAAATGCATTGCTGAGGAAAGGTAGGGTGCCCCCCTGCTTGAAGGAGGCAATGATTAGACCATTCTTAAATAAGCCTTCCCTGGACCCCTTATCGATGGACAGCTACATGCCAATCTCCCTTGGTTGGGCAAGGTGATTGAGAGGATGGTGGCTGACCAGCTCCAGGCAGTCTTGGAGGAAACTGATTATCTAGACCCATTTCAAACTGGCTTTAGAGCTGGCTATGGGATTGAGACAGCCTTGGTCGGCCTGATGGATGACCTTTACTGGGGAATTGACAGAAGGAGTGTGACTCTGCTGGTTCTTCTGGATCTCTTGGCGGCGTTCAATACCATCGACCATGGTATCCTTCTGGATCACCTGGGGGAGTTGGGGATAGGGGGCACTGCTTTGCAGTGGTTCCGTTCCTATCTCTCAGGTAGATTCCAGATGGTGGAGCTTAGTGACAGTTGCTCCTCAAAACAGGGCTGTTATATGGAGTCCCTCAGGGCTCCATTCTGTCACCAATGCTTTTTAACATCTACATGAAATCGCTGGGTGAGGTCATCAGGAGGTTTGGTGCTGGGTTAGGATATGTTGATGACACCCAAATCTACTTCTCCCTTTCATCTTCAGGAAATGGCACTCATTCTCTGATGACACCCAAATCTACTTCTCCCTTTCATCTTCAGGAAATGGCACTCATTTTCTAAATGCCTGCCTACAGGCAGTAATGGGCTGGATGAGGGAGAAAAAATTGAAGCTGAATCCAAGCAAGACGGAGGTGCTCATTGTGGGGGCTCAGAATCTGAGGGGTGAGTTAGATCTTCCTGTGCTGGATGGGATTACACTTCCCCAGAAGGCGCAGGTGCGCAGCTTGGGAGTACTCCTGGACCCAGGCCGCATCCTGGTATCTCAGGTGGAGGCGATGGCCAGGAGTGCTTTCTGTCAGCTTCGGCTGATTCGACAGCTGCACCCATTCCTCAAAGAGGATGACCTCAAAACAGTGGTGCATCAGCTGGTAACCTCCCGGCTTGACTATTGCAATGCGCTCTATGTGGGGCTGCCTTTGTACGTAGTCCAGAAACTTCAGTTAGTTCAGAATGCGGCAGCCAGATTGGTCTCTGGGGCAACCCGGAGAGACCATATGATACCTGTTTTGAAACAGTTACACTAGCTGCCGATATGTTTCCGGGCAAAATACAAAGTGCTGGTTATTACCTTTAAAGCCCTGAACGGCTTGGGTCCGAGATATTTTAGAGAGCGCCTTCTTTTACATGATCCCCACTGCACGTTAAGGTCATCTGGGGAGGTCCATATCCAGTTACCACCGGTTCGTTTGGTGACGACTCAGAGGCGGGCCTTCTCTGTAGCTGCTCCTGGGCTGTGGAATGCACTCCCAGCAGAAATTCGTAATCTTAATTCTTTACTGACTTTTAAGAGAGCCCTTAACTCATCTGTTTGGCCTGGCCTTTCAGGGGTTTTAATTAGTTTTAATTGTTTTAATGTTAACCTAGTTTTCAGGGTTTTAATTGTTTTGACAGTTTGTTTTTTAAGATGTTTTTAAATTGGTGTTTATATTTGTATTTCTGTTTTAATTGTTTTTAATGATTTCTGTTTATAATTGTAAATCGCCCTGAGCCAGCTCGGAAGGGCAGTATAAAAATCGAATAAATAATTAAATAAAATAAATAGTAAATAAATAAATAAATACCACGAGGCTAACAAATGCAAGTTGAGTATATATCTGTAGGTCTCGATTTTGTTCCTTGCAGGATTTTGTTCCTTGCCCACAGATGTCATCTTCAGAGAGAAAATTCTTTAGAGGGTTATCTGTCCCATATTTATTGTGCTTAGTAATAAGTAACTAGTTTCAGTGTTGATTACTGAGCTGCAGAAGAAGAGAGGTGGGGTGGAGGGGGAGATAAAAATTTTTTGCACAGTATTACTGTCCGTGTGTGTGAGAGAGAGAGACAGACGGACAGAATTATGTATACACAATACCTCGAAACTGCCTCCCAGGACAAAACTGTTTCCACTCACTGACAATAAAAATCAGAGGGAACACTGTGTACGACTGTTGTGAGGTTGTTCATCTCAAGTAAAGGATGCAGCTGGCGTATTGGCCAAAGCTGATAGAAAGTAGGGATGGGCCCAGAGCGGTCTGGAGGCCATTGAAATAGCCTCCGGACCTGGGCGGTCCGGTTCGGGTGGGGAGGTACCTTTAAGAGCGGCGGGAGGGTTTACTTACCCCTCCCGCCGCTTTCCTGATCTTTCGCCGTAATTTCCAGAGTAATTGGGGCGGCAGGATACCTCCCTGCCACCCCTTCCCCGACGTTGCTGGGAAAACTCCCAGCAGTCCTTTGCGCGGCGCGTGCACACATCACAGAGGCGCGCACGGACAATTACTATCCTGGAGATTGTTGGAAATGTATGGAGCAGACAGGTACTTTCTATTATATGTGGTGGATATGTAAAAAGCTCAAAAATTTTGGAAAACAATACATTCCAAGATGCAGCAAATTTTTCATATAAACTTCCCTTTCCCCCCAGAATTTTTCATGTTAAATTTTACTAAATCGCATATTCCTGCAAAACATACTGAACATTCATTATGTATAAGAACAGTGGCAAGAATCCTTTATGCTTCCTGTTGGAAAATGAATTTGATCCTGACTTTAGATGACTGGCAACTCAAACTTTGGGAATATGCATCAATGGCCAAAATAACTGCATATATTAAAAATAAATCTGAGGATTTTTTCTTTCAAGTGTGGGAACCATTTATTCAGTATAATATATTGCAGGGATTGGTACCCCATCTGAGATACGGCTTTTCTTTGTAGAGGAAATTACAGTAAGAATATAATTGCCGTTTCAGTTCTGTACTCAATAATAGGGTTGCGTGTTTTGTATTTTTCCTGTTTTCATTTGGACACAATCTGAATCAACCCCATTTTGTATTTTGTCTGAAATTAAGCCTTACAAATCAACCCCATTTTGAATTTTGACCAAATTAATCTGAATCTAAATTAATTTGGAATAATCAGGGTGGCCAGAACCTCAGGGGTATGCTCGTGAGTCAAATGGTCCGTAACCCAAAATTTGGCTTAAAGCCAAATCTGGCAACAGAGATTCGGATTAAAAATGGGTCACATGGCCAAAAGAGTGGGTGGGGGTTGTAGTGCCCAATGAGCAGGAGCTACCACAAAAATTTCAAAGGAATTGGGCAAAGGGTTGATTTTTGGTGAATTTTTGAAGTTTGTGTGTCTTTCAGATTTCCCCCATAGAGGGTATAATGGGAGGTTTCAACAAAAGTATAGCTTCACGCTGTGGGTTGGTGGTAGTGCCCATCTGTGGCAAGGAAGCTACCACATTTTTTTCAGAGGAATTTGGCAAAGGGCTGATTTTTAAAGAATTAATGAAGTTACGCATCTTTCAGATTTTCCCCATAGGGTATAATGGAGGTTTCAGCAGTCCTGTAACTCCACAGGGGTGGCCCAGAGCAAGTGGTGGTGTAGTGCACATAGGGTGCTAACCACCAACATGGGTTGCTAACCCATGAAGTACAGGGTTTTGTTGATCTAGAGGTGTTCTGAGTGTAGATTCTCTGGTAGCATATGAGAGTGAATTCATGGTTTTTCATTGAAAATCTCATTTGCTTCCAGAGAAGCTAAACTCAACACCTCAGAAACAACAAATCCCAGTACCCTAATGGTTTAGCAACCTAGGGAGGTGGTTGGCACCCTCTGTGCACTACACCACCACTCGCTCAGTGCCATCTCAGTGCGCCCCAAGTGCAGTTATGGGGCTGCAGAAACCACCATTATTCCCAATAGTGAAAAAAACATGAAGACACTCAAACTTCCACAAATCACAAAAAATCAACCCTTTGACCAATTCTTCGAAATCTGGGTGGTGGCAGGCAGGCACCCATGGGGGCACCACCACCCGGCCCACTCTTCTGCACCCGAAGGCCCCTTTCTGCCCTGAATCTGCCCCAAAGACACTCCTGCTTCAACAGTTCCTAAGAAAGCAGCCCTTAGGCCAATTCCATGGGTGTCTGGGTTGTGGTAAGCACCCCTTGGGGCACTTCCACCCATCCCACTGTTTTGCCCCAGCAGACCCCTTTCTACTCCAAATCTGCCACAAAGACACACAGACTCCAGCAATTACTTAAAAATCATCCCTTCGCACATTTCCCTTTCTTTCCCTCCTCCCACATGGGGAGGCTGCTCCAAGAGGCAGGAGGCTTGCTTGCAGTGCAGGCCAGGAAGAAAGAAATATTATGTTCAAACACCAAAGTTAAATGGAATCCCCCTCTCTCCCAAGCCAATTTTTTAAAAAGATTGAATAATATGAATGCAGGAGAAGAGCAAGGCTCTTCTCTTCTCTGATGGGCCAAAAGACACAAACACAGCCTTGGAAGGAATAACGCCTTGGAATTGTATGTAAGGAAAGGTGAGATATAATGAATAATAAGTACAAGTACTTGTTATTGTAAAATACATCATTAAGGAAAGGTGGGATATAATAAATATAAACTCACTCAACAGTAAATAAACATTTTAAAAGTCTGGGAGAATTCAACAAGTAGAGGCTGCTGTGCAGGCAGGCTGGCATGCAAGCATGGATGAAATATGTTTTATGCATAAAAGTAGATATAATCGCCTTCTTTCCCAAGCCAATCTTTCTAAAAGCATGAAAAACTGGAATGCAGTATAAAAGTCTATTTAAAGTATAAATAAAAGTAAATAATCAACTTCACACGCCTTTTTTTTTTTTAAAGGCTGAAAATACAGAAGGAGAGAGAGAAAAGGGGTGGGGGAGGGCTTTTGCTAGCAAAGCTCCAAGCAGCCCAGACAGAGTAGAAGCTCAGGATATTGTTACTTAGAGTTGGCACTGTATTGGCTACTCTTCAGGTTCATCATTGCATTCTTAGTACACAATTACAATACAACACATTCTCAACTAAATCATTCATGCCCAAGGAAATGTCTTCAGAGAAGATGTGGCCCCTTTTGCATATCTTATCTTCTGCTATGCTAATTGCTAATCCTTTTGACAAACACTCAGTGGCTGAGTAGAGAGACCAAGAGGACAAAATGCAATGCTGAACTGCAAATGGAGCTCTGAAGTGTTTTCCGAAGTACACAAACTTCGAACCCGAGAGGAGGTCATTGTGGTTTGTAAACGAAAATTATCGGAGGTCTATTTCTGGTTTTGATTTGTAGACAAATCATCCGAAATTGCAATTTTCGGGCACAAATTGATTTGCACCCGAATCAAAATGCACAAACCTACTCAATAATGTGTAGAGTAGGAGGGCGAGACGTTGGCTGAAAGAATTTAGGTCAACATATATAGACTATATTGAGAATCTTTCTAATTGCAGGGTTAGATTATTCTGTTTCTTGTTCCTTCTCCCCCCCCCCGTTTCTTATTTCTGTTTGTTTATATCTTTCTTAAAACAATAAAATATATATTTTTAAAAGGAAACCTTCACACACCCCTAGTCAGCGCTAGTCGCAGGCACACTAGGCGCACTAGCGCCGCCAGTGGAGTCAACCCCTGCTAACTTGGCAAAGAGGCACCTTTTAACTGGTGATTCTCTTAATTTAGTAGGAGGGATGTAATTCGCCCTATCCACCCCCAGCACAGTACCTCCAGTGACTGTTGCTGGTGTCTGTCTTATGTTTCTTTTCAGATTGTGAGCCCTTTGGGGACAGGGATCTATCTTATTTATTTGTTATTTCTCTGTGTAAACCACCCTGTAAACCACCCTGAGCCATTTTTGGAAGGGCAGTATAGAAATTGAATAAATAAATAAAATAAATATAAATAAATAAGGAGATCCAGGTGACATCGTCGCATGTGTTGTCACATGGAGGTTGTCCCCAGATGCTTAAAATCCTTGCTCTGACTGTGCCCTGCAGTGGACCCAGCAAGCAGCGGTTTGAGACAGCTTGAGGAATCTCAAAATGCCTCCAAACCTTGCTGTTCTGGGTGGCCTCCAATGTCCTGGATGCCGTCTTGGACCTTTTGGGTGACAGCAGACCTAGTGGGGCTTCTGGTGCTCACCCCCCCTTCCACCCTGCATGGAAGAAGGGCCTGGCTTCACTGGAGGAGGGGCCACCCCCTCCACTTCAGCACTCTTCCCCCTCAGAGCCAGACTGGAAGGACCCAGAACTGGATTCTACCATGATCTGGACGAAAAACCCCAACTTCAAGTATATGCTGATGAGATCTGAGCTGTCGGTGACTGACTAGGAGAGGGATCTTGGGGTCGTGGTGGACAGCTCATTGAAAGTGTCAACTCAATGTGCGGCAGCTGTAAAAAAGGCCAATTCCATGCTAGGGATCATAAGGAAGGGGATTGAAAATAAAACTGCTAATATTATAATGCTCTTATACAAAACGATGGTGCGGCCACACCTAGAGTACTGCGTACAATTCTGGTCACCACATCTAAAAAAGGACATTGTAGAACTGGAAAAGGTGCAGAAGAGGGCAACCAAGATGATCAAGGGCCTAGAGCACCTTTCTTATGAGGCTACAACACCGGGGGCTTTTTAGTTTAATAAAAAGACAACTGCGGGGAGACATGATAGAGGTCTATCAAATCATGCATGGTGTGGAGAAAGTGGATAGAGAGAAATTCTTCTACCTCTCCCATAACACTAGAACCAGGGGTCATCCCATGAAATTGATTGCCAGGAAATCTAGGACCAACAAACGGAAGTACTTTTTCACACAATGCATAATCAACTTGTGGTATTCTTTGTCACAAGATGTGGTGACAGCCAACAACCTGGATGGCTTTAAGAGGGATTTGGAGAGGTCTGTTGACGGCTACTAGTTGGAGGGCTGTAGGCCACCTCCAGCCTCGGGGGCGGGGTGCCTCTGGGTACCAGTTGCGGGGGAGTAACAGCAGGGCATACCCTCAACTCCTGTCTGTGGCTTCCAGCAGCATCTGGTGGGCCACTGTGCGAAACGGGATGCTGGACTAGATGGGCCTTGGGCCTGATCCAGCAGGGCTGTTCTTATGGGCACTCCAGGGGGGGAAAGCATTTAAAGCAGGGCAGGAATGGTGGGGGGATGGAGCAGAAAACAGGCAGAAGGGATTTGGAACAAAAACACCCAGCAGTATGCCAGGCAGACTCTCACCACCAGCAGGCAACAGCAGGCCAGAAGGAAGCCAAGGAAGACTGCAGCCAGAGTGATTTTGTTAGGCCAGAGGCTTGGCTTTAAAAAGGAATTGAAATTCCCTCCTTTTGGAGCACCCAACTTTGTCCTTCCCCCTGGCCAATAGGGGGCCAGTTCTCAAGGACCAGCACAGAGCAGAGCTTACCAGAGAGCCAGACTCATCTGGCCAATCAGGAAAGCAAGAGCTCAGCCAATGAAATCAAGCAACACAAGTCACACAAAATGAAGGATAGAAGCTAAAATGGACTCTAGAACCTTTGAACCAGCTCAGACCAGTTTGAAATGAACCTGGCTTGATTGGTTCAAACTCGAACCGGCATTGCCAGTGCAGTGCCCTATTTGATCCGAGTTTGAACCTTTGAACCAAATTGGTTCGAATTTGAACCAGTCCAAGTTCGCACCTATTTGCACATCCGTAACAAGGAGAGGCCGCTGCTCCATGCTAGAAGCTCCATCTGGTGCCTCCATCTGCTGAGCAAAGAGGCACTTTTTAAAAGTGGTGATTCTCTTTATTGAGCAACAGGAGAACAACGGACCCTATCCAGCCCCAGCATAGCATCCCTCCAATGGTTGTTGCTGGTGTCTATCTTATGTTTCTCTTTAGATTGTGAGTCCTTTGGGGACAGGGATCCATCTTTGTCTATATTTATTTCTCTGTGTAAACTGTTTTGGGAACTTTTGAAAAGTGGTATATAAATATTTGTCATCGTCCATCTCTGCTGTTGACCTGCATTTTAAAACAGCAGCACACACAGAATGTAAGGCAGCCAGGTGATGGGGAAGAAGCCAGATCTGGCAAGAGAGGAGTGCTGGCATCAGCATTAGGGGGTGGGGCCAATGATATCTTGGCTTCCACTTCCAGTGGTGGGAGACAATGAGCTGATGCTGCTGGTTTCATTTGCTTGTCCCAGTCAGTAGTCCAGCTGCCGTATTCAGTAGACCAGCTGAAGTTTCTGTCTTCGGATGGAACTCCACATACAATACATTGCAGCAATCTGAACAGGAAGTTATGAGTGTTGGGATGACTATAGCCTGGCTCCCTCTGCTGAAGCGGGGCCACAACTGGCACCAGGGGCGGAGCCACCATTGGGCAACAGGTTCAAAGGACCCGGGCTGCCACCAATAAGGGGCTGCGAGTTTGGCCCCAGACACGGCCCCTGCATCTGACGTCAGGTGGGGGGGGGGGCGTTATTTTGTTCCTAAACAGGGCCATGCGGCCCTGTCTGGAACTGAAATAGGCCCATGCTGCGTTGGCAGCGCGGCCAGAATGACTCTCCCTGCAGCCCAACCTGCAGCACCAAATGTGCAATGCAGCCATCCCGGGGTGCCTGGAAACCTGGGCTCTTTACTGCCAGGAATCTCTGCACCTCTAAATCTACATACACCACAATGCTGACCATGGCCTGGTAATTTTGAATGACTGGAAGGATCCGCTCTGCTCCACTGTCTGTTGCTTGCACCATCCTTGTGATTGGTTTTTGAGAGGGTGCTATGGGCAGGGTCTGAAAGGCAGACCCCCAGAAGGGATTCCAGAGCAGCCAAGTTCTGTTTTTCATACATAGGAACATAGGAAGTTGCCATATACAGAGTCAGACCGTTGGTCTATCTAGCTCAGTATTGTCTTCACAGACTGGCAGCGACTTCTCCAAGGTTGCAGGCAGGAATCTCTTTCAGCCCTATCTTGGAGAAGCCTGGCAGGGAACTTGGAACCTTTTTGCTATTCCCAGAGCGGCTCCATCCCCTGAGGGGAATATCGTACAGTGCTCACACTTCTAGTCTCCTTTTCGTATGCAACCAGGGCAGACCCTGCTTAGCTAAGGGGACAAGTCATGCTTGCTACCACAAGACCAGCTCTCCTCTCCCATAAAGGGTGGGGAAGTCAGCTGAGATCCTTTTTCAAAGAAACCACTGGCCGATCCAGGGCGCAGTGGCCAGGCAGGAAAGTGACAGGCCATGGGGACACCCCCCAGACAGCTCATGATATGGACCGTCAGAGTAGAGAGGCAAGGAGAGTATTGCCTGGAAACAGCAGAACTGATTCAAGAGGGCAATTCATCCCCTTCTCCACCTAACACCTCCATTATGAGAGTGTCAGGCCATGGGTGCTCTGGATAGAGCGAGGATGATTTCTGCTCACAGCCGTGGGGACTGCTATCCCGGGGAACACATTCCTAATCTTGGGGACCACGGGCAAGCTGCCATGATACCTGCTTCCTTCCTGCCCACATGTCCATGTGCACAGGTATACTCTTTCCAGCACCAGAGTGGCAACCCTGATCTCCCACATTGTCTGGAGAGCAGAGGGGCTCCCCTATCCCATCCATCCCCATACCTGCAGATCTGCGTACGGTGTTAGGGCGGACTGGTAACCGGGAGTCCTGAATGGGCAGAAACCTTTGTGCCTGTGTGCATTCCTCCACCAACACTGTGCACTTGCTAGGGAAAGGGGGCATCTAGGTGCCCTCAGAGTGCTTGCAGGTCCACACAGGGGAGGAGTATGGAGAAGTTTCATGGGGATCTGTTCTTTTTTTTTTCTTCAAAGAAAGGGTGAGGAAGTTGGGTCTAGCCACATCCCGGGGAGGGGAGTTTACAACCCCTTTTTACTCACGAGCAAGGCCTTGGTCGCTCCTCATCAAAATATGACTATGGGTGTGGTGACTAAATGGCCACACGGACTACACCTGCTCATGAGAGGGTCAGTCCATGGGTGCTCTGAGTTGAGCTGTGTTGGGATCAGATGGGCAGGGGTGTCCCAGGGAATACTTCCTGCTCCCAGGGATGGTGGCTGAGATGCCAAGGAAACCAACTCCCTGCTCAGCCATCTGCACCTGTACACAGGTGTGCCATTGCAAGTGGCCTCAGCAGTCCACCCACCTGCCCTGGGGTCCAGGGAGCAGAGGAAAGTGGCCTCTCCCGCGATTTCCTGTGCCGGCTCATCTGCATATGGCACACAGATGGACCGGACCGAGGGACTTTAAAACTTGAGCGAATGTGCTAACCCTTTGTGTCCTACCCCCACCCCTTGCCCATGCTCACAGCCAGGCTATGGAATATGGGGTGCAGGGGTGTCCTGCAATGCTGAAGAGGGATTAAGGGAGAGTGTTCCCTTAATCATATCACTCATATTGGTCACTCATATTGGACCAGAACTCAGCCCAGTGGGCGAGGCTGAGGCCTGTGTCTCTGCCAGCAATTCCATTGAGAGATTCCCTGTTGCAAGAGATCACTGAACTCTTTGTGAAAATTATTAACTCCTAGGAGAAAAGCTAGAAGCTAATCCTATACTTCCTCTGACAAAATGTTTACCATGTTGCTGTCACCGATATTGTTTTGCCTTAGTCAAATGCACTGATTAACTAGTCTCAAACCTATGTCCTCTTGCTGTTACTTTGGAATGTTTTTTTAGAATTACACACTAGATGGAACAGCATTGTACACTTTTGAGATTCATGACAGATCAAAAGGACCACTTTGTATAAATAGGGGTCTCTGAGACATGGCAAATCAGCAATCTTTGCCTAACAAGCAATCTTTGCTCATGTGCGTATCACAAGTGCCTGCTGTCTAGCTGCTTAGTTAGCATAGGCCTGGGACCTGCAGACAAGAGACTGCTCTAGAGATGTGCACGGTCCGGACCAGTCTGGACCGGCACCGAAGGGGGGCCCTTTCTTTTAGGGCGGGAGGGCTTTCTTACCCCTCCCGCCTCTTCACCCCCTCCAGCGCCCGTATTTAACTGAATAACGGGGCGCTGGAAACCAGCCGCCGCCGCCGCCCCCCCTGAGCAGATTCACATACAAAAGTGCCCATGCTGGGAGGGAGGGAGGGAGGGAGGGCTGGCTGGCGGGCGGGCGACGGCGGCAGGGGCATGGGCACTTTTGTATGTGAATCTGCTCAGGGGGGGCGGCGGCGGCTGGTTTCCAGCGCCCCGTTATTCAGTTAAATACGGGCGCTGGAGGGGGTGAAGAGGCGGGAGGGGTAAGAAAGCCCTCCCACCCTTAAAGTTATACCCCCCACCCGGGCCCGAACCAGCAAGGGCCGAACCGGTCCGGCAGTTCGGCCATTCCTTAGAATGGCCGGCGGACCGGTTCGGACTCACCCCTAGACTGCTCTGTGATTCTTGCCGCAGGGCGAAGAACCAAGGGCCAACTCTGTCTGTGAATTCCAACACCAGCCTTTTCATCTGAAGCCTTGTCTGCAATGCTCTCCAGCATTATTCCCAAGCTGCTCATACCTGCCGCCACACAATAAGACCCAGTCAAATGCTTCTTTTATGAACCAGCCATTGCGTCAAACTTCCATCCCTTTTACTAAACTTGTCACCCTGCCACTTTCCCCCCTTCCAAGCAACTCCCTCCTCTCTTCCTTTCCAGTTTCTCTATCTCTTGCTAATTAGAAGTAATTACTGAGAGGACAGGTATCCACACATAGATGATGGTTAGGAACCCTGTCTTGCTATTCCTAGTAGCTAGAATTGATTGTTCAGTTTTCTGCTCGGTTAAATTGATGTTGTTGCTCTTTTATACTCAGTAAAGCCCATTGAATCATGTAAAAGGGTTTGGTTTACTTCTGCCTTCGTGCCCAGATCATACATGGTCACTGTATAAAGAACTGGTCACTTTGTGCTACTGGTGAAACAAGCCTAACTTCATATGCTAGCTTCTGAGCATATCTAATATACAAATCAGGTTTGGCTCACAATAAGAGGGACGTTTTATTTTTCTCCTTTTCTTTTTCAACAACAAAGATAGTCAGGGGGCCAACTACAGTGGGGTCTCTTTGGATTCCCTGATGGTTAAGTAGCCGGCTCAATTTGTGAGCTCGCAGTCCGTGGGTGGGGATAACAACTTAATAGGCTCAGGCATATCCCCATTAGACTGGCCCTCTCATGAGCCCGTTAGCCCACTGGGCAGCAAGCGGCTGGCAGCAGCTTGATGATGTGTCTGGCTGGAATGCTCTGTCGGGGTCTCCCCTCGTGACATCTTCCCTGGTCATTGTTGGAAACTCTCTGTGGTGAGAAAATCCCTTTCTCATTATAGCAGAGTGCACAGAGGCACAACACAGCAGATTTAGTTAGGCATGCGTGTGTGCTGAGAGTAAAGTAACTTGGAGCCAATTCATAGTTTCGAATCAATATATAAGGCATTTATTAAGGAACTCCATTCTAGATAGAAAAGTGAGGAGTTAGGATCTATAATCTCTCTGTCTAGCTGGATGCAGATGGATTCTGCATCTTCTCTGCACACATGGTACAGGGAGAGGAGCTTGCCATGTTGCAAGGTAGAAGGACAGGTAGGGAAGAGAGAGAGGAAGGAAGTTAATCCCTAAGAGTACCAATCTACATTTCAAAGGGATAGTGTCAGAGCAGTGGAGAAGGGATGACCAAGGTCTTGACCCTCTAGCCCTCTGACTCACTAGTCTGTCCTCCACTGTCTGAGACAAGAGACAGCGCAAAGTCCTTTAACTTCCAACACCCCCTCTCGATGTCTCGTGACTCAGTTCACAAGATTCATTTTGTCTCTCAGCTTTTCAAAGCAGGGTCTTGGTAGTGGCTTAGTGAGTATGTCTGCAAGCATTTCATTTGTTGGGCAGTAGATCAGCTTGATTAGTCCATCCTTCTGCAGACTTCTCACTACATGGTACTTCACACCAATATGTTTGGTACGCCTCTTTACATCTTCTTGTTTGGAGAGTTGAATGCAGCTTTGGTTGTCTTCATACACTGGTATGGGCTGTGGTACATCTGTACCTAGGTCCTTCAGTAGTTGACACAAGTTAGCCATTTAAGAGCTCTAAAAAGTGAGAAGTTCCTTATTGATGTTCTATCACAGCCATTGTATTTCCTTTTTGGAGACTGAATGAAGAATAATATGCCTGTATCTTGGAAGGATACTAACTTGATTGTAATTCCTAAACCATATAAAGATGTGACAAATCCAGATTCATATCATCCAGTAGTGTTGATGAAACAAGATTTTAAAATCTGGATGACTATTTTAGCTGAAAGATTAAACAGAGTTATTCCTTCTTATCTTGATAAAGGTCGGATAGGCTTTGTTCCTGGCAGAAGGTTATTGACTAATATTAAATGTTTAGTTGGTGTTATTAGAAAATTTAAATATACTAAAAAGAAAAGTTTAATTTTCTTAGATGCTCAAAAAGCATTTGATTGTATGGAAATAACTTATTTAATTCCAGTATTAAAGGCCTTTAAAACAGCTGGAAGTTTTATTGACTGGGTAAAGTCCCCTAAGGCCAGAGTTATAAGTAATAGAGACCCTTCAGGATTTCCTAAATTATAGAGAGGCACTAGGCACGCTTGTCCCTTATCACCTTTATTTTTTGCTCTAGTGATTGAACCTCGGGCTATTGCTCTTCAAGATAATGATGAGGTCCTTGGTATGTTAACAGGTAAACAAAAGTTCATGCTGTTCTAACAGTGTTAAAGGTTCTACTATCACTGCAATCCTTGAACTCCTACCTACGTCCCTCCACACAAAAACGTCAGACTTTGGTCAGAATGGGATCCAGGATGGAAGGAACTGGCAGCAAGTGATGCTGGGCCATGACAATTTGTTGACTCAAAAAGAACCCAAAATGGCAGCCTGTTCTTTCCCTCCTCATCTCTTTTATTTTCCTTATTAAAGCCACATACCTAGTTCCTTTGAAATCTCTCCCCATTCCTCCCTTTTCTGTTTGGAAGGAAAGAGGAAGAGTAGTGTGGTGCAATTTTACTTTCCTTTCCAGGGGCATAGCAAGGTTGGAGTGGGCCCAGAGGCAAGATTTTAAAATGGGCCCCTCCCCTCACTGAAGCTCAGCTCATGAAGTAAAGAAATCTTAAATGAGGCTGAATAGTGGTAACAAAAAGCAGAGTAAAATTTGCTCAGAGTGTGTGTATATATATGTGCCACAATAGAACATCATCCTAAATTATTTTTTTAAAGGTTTTGTAAATTGTGGACAATGCAAGTCATTTAATGGTACTAGAGAAAGGTAGCTCCATGTCTTAAGACTCACATCAGTTTCGGAGGATGAATACAACTGAAGGAAACCCAGGCCGGGTGCGCAGCTGGGGGAGTCAGTCATGTGACTTGCCTTTGGGGGCCTCCCCAAGGCAGTGGGGCCCCCAGACAACTGTCTCCCCTTGCCCTATTATAGTTATGCCCCTGTTCCTTTCTTTGTAGACCATCCATGGGGTAGGCTACTGTGCTCTCCCTGAGATCTGGTCCACAATCTGTTGCCTGGATCAATCCAGGTTGCAAGTCATGAAATCACTGATGAACACATGGTGCCTCCCCCTTCAGATAAATGGTGCAGTAATAATAATAATTATTATTATTATTATTATTATTATTAATTAATTAATTAATTCAATTTCTATACCACCCTTCCAAAAATGGCTCAGGGTGGTTTACACAGAGAAATAATAAATGAAGATGGCTCCCTGTCCCCAAAGGGCTCACATTCTAAAAAACCCCACAAGATAGACACCAGCAACAGTCACTGGAGGTACTGTGCTGGGGGTGGATGGGGCCAGTTACTCTCCCCTTGCTCAATAAAGAGAATCACCATGGTAAAAAGTGCCTCTTTGCCCAGTTAGCAGGGGACTATGTTAGTTAGGTGGAAAGGTGTGAGTGACAGTGGCAAGCTGGGACTCCCACCCCCCCACACACACTTTTGCTGTTGTAAGTGTGCCCATGGCACCCGTAATGTCTGAAGAGGGCTATTGCTTTATTCTTATTCTCAAATGGTCCACTAACTCATTCTGAAAGGAGGTAAGGTATGGTTGGCACTCACTGATATCTCCTTATACTTTCCCCCACAGGGTCTTTTCATCAACGCCATGGGATATGAAAACCGAACTGAGTTTCATTTTTGTACCTTTTCACGCCTTCCTGAGACAAAATAGGTTATATTTGTGTTCTTTCTATTCCTCTACATGCTCAGCCTTTGTGGGAATGCTGCTGTAGTGCTCATTGTCCATGCCGACTACTCCCTCCACACCCCCATGTATTTTTTCTTGGGCAACCTGGCTGCTCTGGAGATCTGCTACTCTTCTGCAATTGCTCCCCTGGCCCTGGCCAACCTTCCATCCAGCAACAATGCCACCATCTCCTTAAATGGATGTGGAACTCAAATGTTCTTCTTTGTCTTCCTTGGAGGGACTGACTGTGTCCTACTGGCCATCATGGCATATGACCGATATGTGGCAATTTGCCACCCACTGCGTTATATGATCATCATGAGCAAAACAGTCTGTACATGCCTTGTAGCTGCATCCTTGCTGCTAGGGTTCCTGTTGTCCCTACAGCTGACTATCCTTATCTTCCGTCTGCCATTTTGTGGCAGCAATGAAATCAATCACTTCTTTTGTGACATTCCAGCCATCTTGAGGTTGGCTTGTGGTGACACTCATATCCATCAGACTGCTCTCTTTATTGTTAGTGCCATGGTCCTGACCATACCCTTCCTTCTAATCTGTATCTCATATACCTTAATTGTGGCAGCCATCTTGCAGATCCGCTCCACCCAAGGCCGCCAACGAGCCTTCTCTACTTGTTCTTCCCACTTGATGGTTGTCCTTTTACAGTACGGCTGTTGCAGTTTCATATATTTACGCCCCAGCTCCAGCTACTCACCAGAAGAAGGTAGAGTGGTGTCTGTGGTTTATACCTTTGTTACTCCCCTATTAAACCCTCTGATTTATAGCATGAGAAACAAAGAATTAAAGGATGCACTGAACAGAGCCTTTAGGAGAAGAGTGCTTTCCCAGAAAAAATGATCACTTATGGTCAATTATTTGGAAATAGCAGCCTCCATTAAAGGAATAATTCATGGGCTGATAGTAGTGCCTGACTGCCCCCTCATGTTAGAAGAGAGAGGAGGATGGCACAAGCACAGGCATTTTCACTATCACATCATGTAATGAAATGCTTCCTAACTAGCTTGGTGCTGAAGCATATGGCACCGTAGACTTTAAGTCCGCCATCTCTGCAGTAAAACCTTGTTCTCTACACCTTTAACCATTAACCACAGTTTGTCTTTAAGATGAGTAGTGCGTGCTGTCTGTGTCAGATTTTGATGGTGAATGGTTAGGCACCATGAAATACTATTTTGACTGTCTGCTAGTTCCGAGAGATCATGGTTCATATACATGCTTTCAGAGATAATACATTTGTTTATAAAATCAAACAAGTGTAGGCTAGGAAAAACAAAGTTCCAAACATGTTTGAGGGCCAAACTACATACTGCATGAAAATATAAGTAACAGTAGCCTGATAACTCATTGAGATCAAGAAAAACTGCTTCTAGTGGGGCAGTCAGGAAGCAGGATGGCTGGGGGGGAAGGGTACATAACCCTTTTGGCACCTAATATTTCCCTGCTCCAAATCACCCTCCATTAGCTGTTCCCCAGAAAGGATTTAAACATGTATAAATATGCATTAAAAATCACACAAGAAGAAAAGTCATGCGAAGAGCAATTTTAGAGTGGGGAAATGAAGAGTGGGAAAAGACTTGAGCAGCCTTCCTTCCCTTCCATATTTCTGTTCAAAGTTGCCAACAACAGAAGCAACGTTTTGTTTTTCTGGCTCCCATTGCACATATCTGCCTACAGAGTATAAATTAGACCTCAGTGTTTAATGTGGAACAGAAATGAAACATTTGCCAAACGCTATTCTAACTGCTTAACTTATTCTATCTTCACATGGAATGAATGGTGAGCCCCTGGTGGCACAGTGGTAAAACTGCTGCCCTGCAACCAGAAGGTTACAAGTTCGATCCTGACCAGGGGCTCAAGGTTAACTCAGCCTTCCATCCTTCCAAGGTCGGTAAAATGAGTACCCAGAATGTTGGGGGCAATATGCTAAATCATTGTAAACCGCTTAGAGAGCTCCAGCTATAGAGCGGTATATAAATGTAAGTGCTATTGCTATCGCTATTGCTAATGGAATGAGCCCAGAGTTTATATTTTGACAGCAGTTATGGAATTTAGGTTGCCATTCTTCCATGTTTTAATAGGTTTTCAATACATATTGTTTGTTTTCCTAACTTATTTCAATGTATTTAATTTGCAATGTGTAACCTATTAAAAGACAAGGTCAGTTAAACACTATTAATGGAGTGTGCAGAGAAATCATTTTTAAAATAACTAGCTATACAAATGAATTTTTGTTTATTAGAAAAGCTAATTATTCTAATAAGCTGACCCTAATTGTTCTAATAAGCTGACTTGCTGGGAATTGCAGTGATGGCACTGGGGGCAGGGGCAGAAGGGGCAAAGTACAATTCTGGATGGGTGAACTGCATCCCACACATACAGTTTTTGAATCAGAAATAATAGCATATTTCACATTCACACTCTCATCCTGAACATATTTTCACTGAAGTAAATCCTGTTGGGTTCATAAACAAACGGGGGCAAGTGGGGAGTCAACTACTTGTCTGGGGGGTGCTTGCCTCCCCATGCCCCACCTCTGAAGCTGCCCCTGGGGAATTGCAATGTCTATATTGTGGTCACATCATGTTGTGCCCCAGATCTGCTGAGCCTAGGTTGCTCTAGATCCATTTTATTTATTTATTTATTTACAACTCTTCATTTATCCCTTTGCTCTGTTTCCTGTCCTTCAACCAGTTAGCAATCCACACATGTACTTGTCGCCTTATTCTGTGACTGCTAAGTTTTCTCAAGAGTCTTTATTTATTTAGCACATTTTTATACCGCCCTAACTCAAGGTCTCAGGGCGGTTCACAACAAATACTAAAAACAACAAATAATAAACAATCAAAAGTTAAAAAGTTAAAAGCTAAAAAGTTAAAAAGCTAAAAGGCCTGGGTAAAAAGATAAGTCTTTAGACACTTTTTAAAAGCCACTAGAGTTGGGGAGACTCTTATTCCCACGGGAAGCTCATTCCAAAGTTTCAGGGCAACAACAGAGAAGGCCCATCCCTGGGTGGCCACCAAACGACATGAAGGTAGCCAAAGACAAGCCTCCCCTGATGTACATAGTGGACAATGGTGATCATGCAGAAGAAGACGCTCTCTTAAATACCGTGGGCCTAAGCTGTTTAGGGCTTTATAGGTTATAACCAGCACTTTGTATTTTGCCCGGAAACTTATCAGCAGCCAGTGCAACTCTTGTAATATAGGAGTAATTGTTGGAGATGAACTTCCAGTGCATCAACCTTTTGCACCAACTGTCCTAATGACCACTAGGGGCATTGGGAGTAGAGACAGTGAGTAAGGGTCTCCCTATCTGTCCCTACTCTATAACCCCTGAACTGACTCTGCAGCACTTCCTGTGCTGAGTCACAATCCTTCCTTTCCTCCTAGAGAGCAGATGTCAACATCTCTCGCTCTCTCCTTACCTATCCACTATGTAGTCCTTTAGATTAGATATAGGTCTTTCCTGTCTAAGTGTATTTAACCAATAAATGTTTAGTGTTTAGTCACACAAGGATCTCCATGTGTTTACTCTAAATAGCTGCAATATCCAAACCATCCTCTGCTACCTACTCTGTAACTGGAGTGTGTGCTCATTCCTTAGTGCTCTGCTGTTTTACCTATTGTGGGTAAAAATCAACAACCTCTAACAGTAATATGGTCTCTTCGAGATGACCCGGAGACCAACCTGGCTGCTGCATATGGTACTAATTGTAGTTTCCAGACTACGTACAAAGGCAGCCCCACATAGAGCGTATTGCAGTAATCAAGTCTGGAGGTTACCAGCAAGTATACTACTGTTTTGGGATCATGAACCTCAAGAAACGGACGCAGCTGGCGTATCAACCAAAGCTGCTAGAAAGCGCTTCCGGCCACTGCCTCAACCTGGGGAACTAGAGAAAGGTGTGGATCCAGAAGCTCTCCCAGACTGCATCCCTGTTCCTTCTGAGGAAATGTGACCCCATCTAGAACAGGTAGATTAATATCACTTCCTGAGTGACGACCACGCACAATAAGTACCTCTGTCTTGTCTGGATTCAGTCTCAGTTTGTTATCCCTCATCCACCCCATTACTGCTTCCAAGTAGGCATTCAGGGAGGATATGCCTTCTCCTGATGATGCTGACATGGAGAAATAGATTTGGGTGTCATCAGCATACTGATAACACCCAGCACCAAATCTCCGGATAATCTCTCCCAACGGTTTCATGTAGATTTTAAAAAGCATTGGAGAAAGTATGGAGCCCTGAGGGACCCCATATAAAAGCTCAGATTTTGAAGAGCAACAGTCTCCAAGTGACACCATCTGGAATCTGCCAGAAAGGTAGGAGCAGAACCACTGCAAAGCAGTGCCTCCCACCCCCAACACTCTCAGACGTTCCAGAAGGATACTATGGTAGATAGTATCGAAAGCTGCCGAGAGATCTACAGTAAAAGGACCCACAGAGTCACACTTCTTCTGTCCATTCCCAGTTGGAGATCATCCATCAGGCCAACCAAGGCAGTCTCTCATAGCCTGCCCGAAAACCAGTTTTAAATGTGTCTAGATAGTCAGTTTCCTCCAAGACCGCCTGGAGCTGGGAGGCCACCACCCTCTCAATCACCTTGCCCAACCATGGGAGGTTGGAGACAGGCCTGTAGCCATTAAACTCCAAGGGGTCCAAGGCAGGCTTCTTAAGAATAGGTCTAATGATTCCCTCTTTTAAACAAGGAGGCATCCTGCCCTCCCTCAGAAAGGTATTTATAACTGCCACCAAGCTCTCCACAACAACCCCCTTGCCAGATAGTATAAGCCACGCTGGGCAAGGATGAAGCAGACAGGTGGTAGGACAAGCAGCTTGTCCACATCCTCAGGAGTCACAAACTGAAACTGATCCAGTTTAACCACACAAGAGGAGTTGCTGGATACCTCTGCATCTGAGAGTGCAATAACTGTGGAGTCTAAATCGACCCAAATACGAGAGACTTTGTCCACAAAAAACTCATTAAAAGCATCACAGCGGGCAACTGATGGTTCCAAATTTGGATTCAGGGGAGCAGGGGGCCCTACTACCCCCCTCACAACCCTGAATAGCTCCACTGGACGAGAGCCTACGGAAGCAATACAGGCAGAAAAGAAACACTTCTTTGCTGCACGTATAGCCAGAGCATAGATCTTTAAATGTTGTAATCTCTATGTTGTAATCTGTCAGATTCGAGTCGAGTCGAGTCTTCCTCCACTTGCACTCCAGTCATCTACCTTGCCACTTCAGTTCCCATAGATCTTCCGTATACCAAGGAGCCATTTTTGAAGCGGGTCGGAGAGGACGGTTAAGAGCGATCATGTCTACTACTCTGGTGAGCTGATTATTCCAATTCTCCATCAGGGCATCAACCGGATCGCCAGCAGGGCCAACATTAAATCCTTCCAAGGCTTCTTGGAATCCTATTGGATCCAATAACCTTTTTGGACGGACCATTCTAATAGGTCCCTCACCCCTGCAGAGGTGGGATGCAACTGTGAGTCCGACCTTAACCAGATGGTGGTCCATCCATGACAATGGGGAGATCACAGGAGTCCCCACCCATGGAACACCACCCTGATCAGAATGAAAGATCAGGTCAAGAGTATGACCAACAACATGTGTCGGTCCAGAGACCACTTGGGATAGGCCCATAGTTGTCATGGCCGCTATGAACTCCTGAGCTGCACCAGACAACCCGGTCCCAAAGTGGATATTGAAGTCCCCCAGCACCATAAGCCTGTGGGACTCCAACACCAAACCTAAGACCAAGTCCGCGAGCTCAATTAGGGACTCTGTTGGGCAGTGGGGTGATTGGTACACCAACAGAAGTCCCAATCTATCCCTGGTCTCCAAACGTACATACACACATTCAATATGATCAGACACTCTGATAGGGACCCGGGTAAGGGAGGTATTATCCTTAAAGACCACAGCTACTCCACCTCCCCGCCCACACTCCCTTACAAGCCCTTCAACAGAGTAGCCTGGAGGGAGAAGCTGGGCCCAAACTGGGACCAGCTTCTGGCCCCGACAAAGTTCCTTTGATGAGGAACTTTGTTGAAAGCTTTTTGGAAGTCCAGGTTTACTATGTCAACTGGATCACCTTGATCCACACACTTGTTGGTACTCTCAAAGAACTCCAAAAGGTTGGTGAGGCAAGATTTACCTTTGCAGAAGCCATGCTGGTTCTCTCCCAGCAGGGCCTGTTGTTCTATGTGCTTTACAATTTTATCCTTGAGGATGCTGTCCATCAATTTGCCTGGAACGGATGTTAAGCTAACTGGCCTGTAATTTCCCAGATTGCCCCTGGATCCCCTTTTTAAATTTTTATTTATTGTTAGATTTATATACCGCCTTTTGTTAAAAACAACCCCAAGGCGGTTGTTTTTTGACAATTGGTGTTACATTTGATACTTTCCAGTCCTCTGGTACAGAGCCTGATTGCAGGGATAAATTATATATTTTAGCAAGGAGGTCAGCAATTTCATATCTGAGTTTTTTGAAGACTCTTGGATGGATGCAATCTGGCCCTGGCAATTTGCTAGTTTTCTTTTTCTTTTTTTTCAGGCAGTTAGGAGCACAGGAACATAGGAAACTGCCATATACTGAGTCAGACCATTGGTCTATCTAGCTCAGTATTGTCTTCACAGACTGGCAGCGGCTTCTCCAAGGTTGCAGGCAGGAAGCTCTCTCAGCCCTATCTTGGAGAAGCCAGGGAGGGAACTTGAAACCTTCTGCTCTTCCCAGAGCGGCTTCATCCACTGAGGGGAATATCTTGCATTGCTCACACATCAAGTCTCCCATTCATATGTAACCAGGGCAGACCCTGCTTACCTATGGGGGCAAGCCATGCTTGCTACCACAAGACCAGTTCTCCTCTCCATTAGAACATCATCTCTTGTCACTTTTATCTGACTCCCTTCAGATAGTATGCACACGGTTTTAAAATCCCACTTCACACGGACTTTGTATATCTGATGTTAACTTTTGATTCTATCCCTAGTGAGAGGCTATAGAAGAAACTATTGGCAACTACTAATATTGACAAAAGACTTCTATTGCTGATATATAAGCTACACAGTAATACCAAACTGAGGGTCATATGTGGCATACAAGGTCAACTAACTGATCCTGTCCCTAAAATACAAGGACAAGCAAGGGTGCGTGCTTTCTCAGTTATTTTTTCAATTACTATATAAAGTATATAAACTCAGTGGTACAACATGTTTACAGAAAAGAGTTCCATCACCCAAGTTAGCTGATAAGGATCTCTCACAGAGGCATCGCTTCTGTGTGCCAATGATACAGTTATCCTTTCATAATCTCTTATAGGGCTAAGAAGAGCCCTAAGATCCTTTGCACAATTTTGTGAGGATGAAAAGCTGCTGATAGATTACAAATAGATGAAAGAAGTGATCTTTGCCAGGAGAGTTATGGAGAATAGTTGGTTTATTAATGGCAATAAAATAGACCAGATACACTGTTATAACTATCTAGGAATAACCATCCTTCAACTGGTCAGAGAGATGCACATTTAGATTATGCCTCACAAGTAGCACAGAAGAGTGCTTTGGCTATCCTATCTTACTATCATACCAAGGGAGGGTGATATGTCCCTGCAGCTCTGAAACGTTTTGAGGCAAAAGTAGTGGCACAGGTACTATACGGTGCATAGCTGGATCCTTACTCTAACCTTGCCCTGACAGAGAGTGCAATCCAAGTTCTTAAGAACAATTATGCAAGTCCCTAGATGTGTCTCTAATATAATGTTAAGACTGGAATTGGGAGTCATACATGTGGAGAACTGGATGTGGATTACCATCTTTAACTGTTGGTTGAAGGAGGTATTCTCTCCAATGGGGCTGGCCCCACTGGTGCTTGAAGACTGCTTCCAATCTTGGTGGAAGTCGGTGTAAAAGAAAAGCTTGTGCTTTATGGTTTTCCCCCTGAAGCACTGTGATCTATGGGCTATGAACAAGCAAAATGTTGGGGGTTTGTAATTTTTATCCCCCAGTTAATTAGCAGAACACTAAAGAAGCTACTCACTCCAGTTACTGAGTAGATTGCAGAGTTTAGTTGTTGCAGCTATTTAGAGAAGATACATGCGAATTCTTGTAGAACTAAATACTAAGTATTTATTGGTGAAGTACACTTTGGATAGGAAAGACCTAATCCTTAATCTAAAGAACTACATAATGAATAGGTAGGGAGAGAGAGATGTTTCCATCTGCTCTATAAGAGGAGAGGAAGAAATCCTGACTCCCACAATACCTGAGGGGTCCAATCAGGGGTCATAGAGTAGAGACAGGCAGAACAGCTAGGGAGACCCTTACTCACTATCTCTACTCCCAGTGCCCCTAGTGGTCATTAGGATAGTTGGTGCAATATGTCAATACACTGGAACTCCGGCTCATGACTCCCATCTTCTCACAAAGCATCTGGAATCTGTCTCTGGGCAATGGCTTGGTTAATCTATATGGCAGCATGTCTTGCCCAACAGCATGTACTGTTGGGCAGTACTCCAAATGGACCACCTCTTTCTCTTGCAAGTCTCAAACATAGTGATATTATGGGAATGTGCTTGGTTTGAGACTTCATCTTCTCCATCTGGGAGATCTGGATACAACTTTGGTTATCCTCAAACATCACTGTGGGCTTTGGTTCCTCAATCCCACAGTCCGATAGTAGTTGGTGTAGCCACACTACTTCTTTGCACACTTTAGCTGTGGAAATGTATTCTGCTTCTGTGGATGATTGCACAACAAGTGACTGCTTGCAGCTACTCCGATTTATGGCTCCATTTCCATATAAGAAAAGGTGTCCACTTGCAGACTTGCGATCTATTCTGTCTTCACCCCAGTCTGCATCCATGTATCCCACTAGTTTGGGACTGCTGCTTGATGGAGTCTTCAATGCATAGTGTGCAGTACCTTTTGGATATCTTCCCAGTCTTTTGTCTGCTATGCTATCCAATCATTGTTGTTTGGTGAACTTATTTTTCTGCTCAGGATTCCCACTACTGAAGCAATATCTGGCTTTGTCACTGTGGCTCTGTACAGAAGCTTTCCAATTGCCTTTCTGTATTGATTGTTAGCTGGTAAAGGCTCTCTGTCTCCATCCTGCTTCCAGAAATTTGCTTCCATTGGTGTGCTGACTTCATTGGCATCTGTCAGTCCCAGGCATTGTAGAAGATCCTTTAACTTCTCCTTCTGGTTGAGAAGGAACATCCCATTCTCTTCTCTTTCTATTTGAAATAGAAAATATTTTCTATTTCCTTCTTAAGTAGCAGTTGATTCAGTTTCTCATTCCATGCTCTGGTTTCATGCTTTAAGTCATAGATGCTCTTTTGTAATTTGCAAACTAGCCCCTTCTTTCCAGGTTCCTCAAAGCCTAGTGGCAGTTGCATGTAGATGTCTTCCTCGATTTCCCCATGTAGGAAGGCAGTCTTTACATCCAAGTAGTCAATTTGCATCTTTCTGGCTGCTGCCACGCTAAGTAATGTCCTAATGGAAATGTGTTTTACAACTGGTGCAAAAGTCTCATCATAGTCCTGACTATAGATTTGGGTGTATCCTTTGGCTACTAGTCTGGCTCTGTAGTGCTGTACATCCGCTGCTGGACTTTAAAGACCCATTTGCATCCCACAGTCTTTCTTCCTGTGGGTAGTTCCACAAGTCTGCAAATCTCATTTTTGTGCAAGGAATAAATTTCTTCCATTGCTGCTTTTCTCCACTTTTCAGCTTCATTGCTTGGCAATTTTTCTATGTCTTGCCATGTAGTGGCTTCTTGTACCTCTCTTCCTTTGGCCATGAGTGAGAGTCTTTTTGGTGGTACCCCTTTGTTGGGCCTCTGTGAGTGACTCAGTTCAGACTCAGGTTGTGCAGCCTCTTCTGAATCTGGTACTGGTTCTGCCACCAATTCTTTGGGTCCACTGCCAGGATTCAACACTGACTCGACGGCACAACTTTATTTTACTTGTCTGTTGCCTTGGTTGGCAATCTGTTTTGTAAGCAGTTTGCAGACATCACTGCTTCTCCCCAGAATTTGTCTGCCATGTCAGCTTCATATAACATGCATCTGGTCATTTGTAGTAGAGAGCAATTCTTCTTCTCTGCCACACCATTAAGTTGAGGTGTGAATGCAGGAATAACTTCCCGTGAAGTTCCATTTTGCTTCATAAATTCACTCATATCATGTGACATATATTCCCTGCCATTATCTGATCTCAGTCTCTGGGGTTTTCTCCCAAATATGTTATTCACTAATGCAACATATTCTTTAAACTTCTCAAACATTTGACTTTTCTCTTTCAGAGCACATACATAGGTAAATCTTGAGAAATGGTCAATAGATGTTCATATGTATCGATTTCCAGCCATGCTTGGTTGTAATGGACCACAGAGATCTGAACAGACCAGTTCCAGAATTCCCTGTGATTCAATATCTGGTCTGGCAGGGAAACTCGGTCTCACTCCTTTATTAAGTATGCAACGCTGACATCTGCTGGTCGTTTCTTTACATGCATTCACATCAAAATCTTGGATTAATTCTCTCATTTGAAGATCAGCTTTAATATTTAATTTTTGATGTGCTGTTCTTCTGTGCCATAAAAGATCACAATTGCTGTGTTGCCATGTGCCTGCTATATTTGCTTGTTCAGTAATACAGTCTAATTGAAAAAGTCCATCTTTGCACATATGAGCAGTCATCATTAATTCATCATCTTTGGAAATATTTTCAAAAATTACTTTGCATCCCTTCTTAATTCCATGCCCAACTAAAATCGAATTGGCTTGCATTTCTGGTACTAAGAGTGCATAATTTATCAAAACCTCTTGGATTTCATTGTCTAGTCCCTGGCACAGGAGTTTAGCAATTCCGATTCCTTCCATGATTAATTCCCTTCCATCTCCTACAGTTACAGCTGACTTGTAGTTTTTGCCTAATTTAATTAAACAATCAGCAGTATTGAGGATATTTTTTTCTGGAGACAGAATCCACAATAAAATCATGCTTTTTGTCTGTATCCAGTCCTACATTATAGCCTTTGGATTTGAGTAAAGAAGCATTGCCTTTTCTCTGTTTCAGAACAGATTTTTCTCTTTTGTGTTTCAAATTGACCATGGGATCTGCCTTTTCTTTGTCTGTCACCATTACTGAGCTCTGAGTTTTCTTTGTAGTTATGGTAACAGGGCTTGCAGCCTTCAGTTTTCCTGCCTTCTCTATTTGCAAATGAATGCCTTTGTTTGCTAGAGAGTGCTGCAGTGTTTTGGCTTGCAGTCTGGAAACTTTCCTGTTCCCATTTTGAGCTAAAGCCTCTCAGACTTGCTGGAACATTTTGCAATTTAAGTTCAGAGCCTGATACCTCAAAGGCCATGATTAAAGGGTCAAGACTTTTAGGCAAAGACTGTGAAATTAGTCCAATAATTATAGAATCATTTAATTCAGATCCACAGGCTTTTAAAAGTCTGTTCATCTCCAAGAGACTGGCTATGTGCACTTGGAAATGGCCTCCTCCCTTTAGCTGCATTTGGCAAAGTCTTTTAAACAAAAGAACTACAGTATTAGATGTTTTCCCATATTGCTCCTTTAATATTTTCCATGCTTCTGAGGCTATTCTAGTATCATGTATATGAATTAATATATCATCACTCACATTCAAAATAATGACTCCAAATGCTTGCTCATTCTTGTCCCACAAGGCTTGTGCAGCTGCATTTTGGGCTGGACATTGTTCCATGAGAATTCCTGTAATCCCTTTTGTCATGAAAACTCCTTCCATCTTCAAACCCCAAATTTCCTAGTAGCTTCCATCCAACTTGGGGAGAGGAGAAGCTGTTCCTGGTAGCAGGGAATCCATGCTTTGTTTCTAACTAACTTAGCTGCACTTTCAACCCCCCCCCCCAAAAAAACCCCCTACAACTCTGTTGTAGACATTTTAGGATGCTGGTTCCCATAAACCCTGTAAGGGGTTTGTAATTTTTATCTCCCAGGTAATTAGCAGAGCACTAAAGAGACTACCCACTCCAGTTACAGAGTAGAATGCAGAGTTTAGTTGTTACAGCTACTTAGAGAAGACACATGGAGATTCCTGTGGAACTAAATACTAAGTCTTTATTGGTGAAATACACTTCGGATAGGAAAGACCTAATCCTTAATCTAAAGAACGACATAATGAATAGGTAGGGAGAGAGATAAATGTTTCCATCTGTTTTCTAAGAGAAAAGGAAGGAAATCTGATTCTCAAAATACTTGAGGTGTCTAATCAGGGGTCATAGAGTATAAACAGGTAGAACAGCTAGGGAGACCCTTACTCACTACCTCTGCTCCCAATGCCCCTAGTGATCACTTAGGATAGTTGGTGCAAAAGGTCGATGCACTGGGACTCCATCTCCAACACAAAAAAGGCTGTAAAGCAAAGAATATTAGATATAGAATGGTAACAGAAGATGAGTAGGGCCCCAAAATGACTTAAAATATGGAGCGAATCTTATTATTGCCAGCTGATTATTGCCAAGCCCTAACTATCCCTGAGCACCACAGAGCATTTGCACTGGCTCTCTTTGACATATTGCCCTCAGCGGTTTTAGACATAGTAGGATTTCTTACTCTGAACGCTACTAGCCATGTGATACACAGACCATAGAGGATGTGGATCATGTTTTATTACACTGCAATTTTTATAGAGACTTGCATGAGCCGTTAATTTTACCCCGATTAAAGACATACAAGGCAGAAAAGATGAAGTATATATCTCGTTTCTCTTGTCAGACCATCAAGCTAATGTTACTTATAACATGGCTAAGTTTTGTTTAATAGCAATGAATATATGACAACACCTAATGACTAATGTAGTGCAATAATTTACTAAGTCACTGTATATTCATAAAACTCTGCTGTTGCTATATTATTGTATGGATATGACACTGTTTTCCTTTCTTTATGCTTCTGTACTGGTCAAAGACTGTAATGATATTTATCTATCCATCTATGACTTATTTTAGAGTGACCAGATGCAAATGAAGGCTCCTTGTACCTTATTTAAAAAGTTATGCTGAAAGAGGTCATGACTTCACAGGTGCTATTTAAAGTGCTTTTGAACTTTTCTCCCACTATTCCTGTGCATTTGTGAAACACATGAATGCAGTCTTAAATATGCTTGTGTACGCACATTGCCAACCTGACATTACTGGAAATTTTCAATTTTTCACAACCAGAAATCAGGAACATGTTCACCATGATAATGTATAGATTACTGCCTGACATTGTTTTAATCATGAGAACCACCCCAAAAAGTTGTACACATTCGGGACTGTCTTTTTCACATTTTCACCTCACCTCACCGTACAAACAAAAGTTCTCTGATCACTATTAACAGGCATCCTTTGACCCCTGAGGTCCTCCCCGTTTTTCATCTGTGAGCATCTGGGGAGGGCCATTTCCTTCCTCACCTCTGATGTCTGAGGAGACTGACAAGGCTGAGGGTAAGAATTTCATGCATATGTTTCTCTTTCTTCAAAACCTAGAAGTGAAAACTTTCCCCGATCTTGTCAATTTCACAAGAGACCATAGAATGGTAGCATGAAGGAAATGGCATTGGTGAAATTGATAAGGGTTTCACTGACTCTGTCAGTTTCACTAGAGAAGAGAGACAGTGAAGGAAATGGTGCGTGGGCAGGCAATGTGGAAAGAGGGGTAATGTATTCAGAATGTCACTGATTATGTCCTGATGGGATAACACCCAGGTGTAATCTCTAGTATCCAGCATTTGGGGTATCCATGCGGGCATATATTTTTCACTAGCTGAAGCATAAAAAACATAACATGAACTTTGGTAGCATGCATTAACTGAAGTAGAGAAGATATTCCAAAAAGATAACTGAAGTGTTAGAATGTGTGATTTCAGCCTTAGTTATAGAAGCCCCTCCTTTCTTGGCCTCTGATCACTATAGACTAAATATTTCCTATATGGGATGCTTAAGACTGCAGCTTTATTTGACTACATTGAGCAAATAATGTAGCTAGATCCTAGCAAAGGACACATCCTAGATTTCCCACCCTGTCCCTGAGACTCCTATGGAATTTTGATAACTTTGCATTTTGATCGCTCTGAGGAACTCACATTCCACTTGAGAGGAAAAACAAAACATACTATTAAGTATTAATTTTAATTCAGTGCACTTTTGTTATTAACAGTATACATAGGCATTGCTATAAACCTGACAAGCCCGCCCACAACTCCTTTCACAGAGGCAGATTTAGAAATTATCACCAATGGAAATTTGAGCAGGTCCTATGATCTTACGTGAAGCTCTCTTATACTTCCTCGAGTCGTTTGGAGCTAATTGCCTTGCTGCTGGCATCTTTATAGTGTTCATGCTTCCTGTTTCTAGCACACTCCAGTCTGGATTGTCTACTAGATGACCTGTGGCTCTTTTCAGTTCTATAATTCCTGGAAATCTAGAGAGCGACTGGGTTCAACCAGATTCAGGATGAAATCTTGAGAAAGAAAAGCAGGAAATGGGTAGGTTTCTAAGCTTGTTTCTTCTAAAAGAAAATCCCAGGAACATGACATGTTCTGAAAGTTTGCCCTTCATTATTATTTTATGTAGAGGGCCTAACAATGTATGTCTTGTATTTCTTCTCAGTGTCTCAGGCAGTATTTCAAGTATCACAGTTCAGAACCAGCTTGAGACTTTCCCCTGCCTAACTTTCATACTTTCTTTGCTCTTGTAATCACTGTGTGAGAACTGTAGTGGACCTCTATGAGGAATATTTACATATATGGGAAACTGAAGATAATAGGAGCATTGGTTTTCACTTACCATGAAGGCTTCTTCTGGTTCTTGGTGCCAGGGACATCTCATGGGTTATCCTTCCCCACCAGCTCCGAACAGGACAGATACTCTGTATTATAAAAAACAGATAACGGACCGCCCACTCGGGGCTGCTGAGGATAACCCCACCCCAGTTCTCTGTCCGAAACCGAGCCATTAATGAGAAGCAGAAATGTACAGAGAGATAAGAAAAAACAGCACTGACAAATACCCTCAAGGAAGGGATCTTATGGTAAGCCAGAAAAGGGATGCCCACGTCAGAGAGACAACATCAACCCTGGTATCCTACAGGAACAGGCAGTACGCGTCCACTGGGTGGGCCGAGATGTCCCTGGCACCAAGAACCAGAAGAAGCCTTCATGGTAAGTGAAAACCAATGCTCCTTTCTCGGTTCTTATTGCCAGGGACATCTCATGGGACATACCACAGCTTTGGCCACTCTGGGCGGGAGCGTACCTGCCTATTCCTGTGGGAGAACCTGTTGGAGAACCCTCCTACCAAACGCCACCTGGACATTGGCGTGAGTCTCCATCTTATAATGTTTAGTAAAGGTGGAAGGGGCCGACCACGTCGCCGCCCTGCAGATGTCCTGAACAGGTGCGTGAGCTGAAAAGGCCACTGAAGCTGCCGCTGCCCTGGTGGAATGCGCTGTGACACCAGCTGATGGGACTTTGTGCTGGGCGTTGTAGGCCAATACGATGCATTCCCTTATCCAGCGAGCGATAGATGTGGATGAAACGGCAACCCCTCTAGACTGAGCACTGTAGGAGACAAACATGGTGTTAGTTGTACGCACAGACGCTGTCCGCTTGATGTACACCCTCAGACACCTGCAGACATCCAGCTTGTGCCAGAGCTTTTCCCTCTCATGGGCAGGATGAGGGCAAAAGGATGGAAGAAATATGTCCTGCGACTGATGGAAGATCGATGAAACCTTTGGACGTACGAAGGGGTCCGGAATAAGTCTCACCGCCTCCTTTTGAAACACACATAACGACTTTTCGACTGATAAGGCCCTTAACTCTGAGACGCGTCGAGCCGATGTTATCGCCACCAGGAAAGCCACCTTTTGGGACAGTGTCTTTAAAGGAATGGACGCGATTGGTTTGAAAGGTGGATGCTGAAGTGCCGAGAGGACCACGTGGAGATCCCAGGAGGGGAACCTATGGACCACCGGTGGGGACAACAGTGTAGCCCCTCTGAGGAAGCGTCTCAGGTGAGGATGAGCTGAGAGAGATTACTGAGAGCGGCCCGAAATGAGGCCTAGCAGAGAGGTTGCTTGTTGTTTTAGCGTATTAGGTTTGAGTCCCTTCTCTAAACCGTCTTGCAAAAACTGCAATCGATGCTTCGAGGTAGCAGACCCGCGTGGCACGGAATGACATGAGCACCAGCGCAGGAAGGCCCGCCAGGTCGTCTGGTAAATGCGGTTAGTGAACGGCCTCCGCGATGCCAAGATAGTTTTCACGACCGCTGCTGAATAACCAAATTGACTTAGCAATCCCCGTTCAGTCTCCAGGCGGTCAGCCTTGACCAGCTCGGATCTGGATGATGAACTGGCCCCTGTGAGAGTAGATCTTCTCTGAGGGGCAGCTCCCAGGGGATTCCCTCGGCCAGGTGCATCAACTCCGGAAACCATGGTCTCCTGGGCCAGAACGGAGCGATGAGAATTACTTGAGCTCTCAAGAGGCGAATCCTCCTGAGGACCCTGGCCAGTAAAGGGGTCAGGGGGTACGCAAACAGAAGGCCTTTGGGCCATGGACTCGACAGGGCGTCTACTGCCGTTAACCCTTGGGAGGGGAACCTGGACATAAACTGCTTTACTTGAGCATTTCTTGGAGAAGCGAACAGGTCCATGCATGGGAGGCACATGCGCTCTGTGACAAGTTGAAATATCTGCGGATTGAGGCTCCACTCTCCGGGGTCGAGGTCCTCTCTGCTTAGCCAGTCCGCTATCCGGTTCAGTTTGCCCTTGAGATGGTGTGCTGAGATGGACTGTACATTCACCTCTGCCCATGAGTGCAGTTGCATCGCCTCCTGATGTAGGGACCGGGATTGTGTGCCTCCCTGTCGGTTCACATGGGCTTTTGCTGCCGTGTTGTCTGTCCTTATGAGGACGTGTCGACCCTGTATAGCTGGGCGGAAGGCAATCAGGGCCTGTCGAATGGCTCTCAGCTCCCTCCAGTTTATGCTGTGCAGCTTCTCGGATGCGTCCCAGCGACCCTGGGCCGAGAGATGGAGACAGTGGGCTCCCCATCCCCTGTCGCTCGCATCTGTTGTAACTAATATTTTTGGTGGATCCAGAAATTCCTTCCCCCGGAACAAGTTGGTCGGACTCAACCACCAATGCAGCGACTCGCGGAGCTGAGCAGGAACATGTAGCCACAACCTCCTCTTCTTCGCGATCGAGTGTTGATGAGGCAACAGGAACCACTGCAGAGGACGTAGATGAAACCTGGCCCACGGGACCACATCTATTGTCGCGACCATTAGACCCAGTAACCTGGAAAGAGACATCAACAGGCTTTTGGATGACGCCAGGACTGATCTCACATCATTCGTGATGGTGTCGAACCTGTCCCATGGTAGGAAAAGGCGATCCTGTTCTGTGTTTATCACCACTCCGAGGTGGAGAAGGTGGTGAGTTGGCTGTAGGTGGCTCTTGTGACGATTTATGAGAAAGCCGTGCCTTTCCAGTTCTTCCAGAGTTATGGTCAGGTCCCGATGAGCTTCCTGAAGGGTGGTTGATTTCAGAAGCACATTGTCTAGGTAAGCAAACAGCCGGACCCCTTGGAGTCGCAGGTGAGCCACCAAGGGAGCCAGAACATTGGTAAAGATCCTGGGTGTGGCAGAGAGACCGAATGGTAGGGCGGTGTATTGATAGTGGAGTCCGGCGTACTTGAATGGCAGTAGGCACCTGCTTTCGGGATGAATAGGAACATGGAGATAGGCTTCCTTCAAATCGATGGAGGATAGGAAGTCCAGGTGCAGTAGTGCCTCCGAAATTGAGCGCAAGGTCTCCATGCAGAAGCGCTGTCTCTTTACGAACCTGTTTAGGAATTTTAAGTCCAGGACCGCCCTCTTTGTGCCGTCCTTTTTGGGGGCGGTTAATAGAATAGAATAGATGCCCCCTCCTCCTGGGAGAGGGGGTACCAGTTCCACCGCCCCAATTTCCATCAGGTGAGCGATGGCCTGTAACATGTCTGCATGTTTCAGGTGGGATCGAGATCGAGGGGTAGGGATGAATCTGGGGGGAGGGGGGCGTTTAATTCTATTCTGTAGCCCTGTTGTATAACCGTCAGGACCCAGGAATCTGTGACGGAAGACTCCCAGGCGTGGAGGAACTCTGTCAGGCGACCTCCCAACCTGACCTCCTTGCAGTCATTGTTGGGTTTTCTGTTTTGTTTGAGCGGCCTGCTGTCTAAATCTGCCAGCCCCCCTGTAAGGGAAACGCTGACAGCCCCAAGACCCTCTCTGTTGTCTAGTGTCTCTGTACCGGCCTCTGAAACGCCGGAACCCCCGAAAGGGCTGAAACTGTTGGAAAGCCCTCCTAAAGGGTTGCCATTCTGTCTTACGTGGGGCCGTGGGCATGGTCTTGTGTTTGTCACTCGACTCAACCAAGACATCTTTAAGGGCCTCTTCCCCAAATAGTTTAGTGGCGTCATAGGGGACGGCAGTTAGATTACTCCTAGAGGTGCTATCCACCGCCCAATTTTTCAACCAAAGGTGTCGCCTACCCAGCACCACCGCTGCTGCTATGCGTGCGGAATATCTAATGGAATCAAGGGTATCATCAGCTATAAAAGCTTGGGCTTTTTGGATCTTAACTAACTGTTGCCTAAGCTTAACGCTATCGGTGGGAGGATCGTTTAACAGACCGTCAATCCAGAGCAAGGAGGCTCTAGCTGCCATGGAGGCGGCCGCCGCTGCCCTGGTCGCGTGTGTGGAGTTGTCATGTGTTCGCTTGAAGGCGGACTCAGCCTTTTTGTCCGCCGGGTCCTTAAGGGTCACTTCGCCATCCCTCGGGACCAATGAATTCAAAACCAGCTGCACAATCGGGGCATCAGTGCTGGGCGTTTTTAGGAATTCAGTGACCTCTTTCTGAAAGGAATAAAAACGATTAGAAATGGCCAAGGGCTTTCTATTCACTGCTGGGAGGTTCCACTCCTGCTTCACCACATCTGTAAAGAGAGAGGGGAAGGGTAGGAGAATATCTTTAGGTGTGGCCCTGGGAAAAACCCAATCCCCTTTCTCATTTGTAGGTTCAGGGGTAGCGGTCTGCTGAAGCCCAATTGTCTTCAAGATCCTATTCATGAGGGGGTTAAAGTCCTCTGCTATGAAAAGCCTCTGAGACACTGAAGAGGCATCATTGTCCTCTCCCCCCGACCACTCAGCGTCCTCTCTATCCGGGTCCCCGGGGTCCTGGGGGACAGGATCTGTGGGCCCGACATCTTCTCCTCCTCCCAATACTGGGCTCTGGGGAATGTTTCTAACCGGGTTAGTCAAAGGTCTAGGGTTTAGAGGCCTAGGGTCCCCCGATTCCTGATCCGATAATTCAGATGAGTGAGGTTCACCCCCTCCATTGTGTGGCTTTTTAGGCTTGATGTGCTTAGTTTTTGCTTTGGTCTTCCGGGGGGGGGGGATTCACTGGATGAATCAGACTCAGAGGGAGACGGGTCCTGCTTTCTTCTCTTGCGAGACCTTTTTTCTTACTGGCCTAACTTGGTAGATAGTATCCACAATGGCGTTTTTGAACCACGCCTGCCAGTCTGGGGGCACCGTTTTCGGGACTGACATGCTAACAACGGGGGCAGATGTTCCCGGGTCTCCCCCGCCTTCCAAACTGTCCCACATTACCTCCCTGGAGGCCGGTCTTTCTGTTGAAGGCCCCGTTGGGAGTTGGTCTTCAGAACACAAAATGGCCACCGTGGGCTCTTTTCGTGCCCTTTTTTCTGACTCCGCCGCCATTTTTTCCTTCCCCCTTCTTCTGTCGTGTGCCTCCGCTATGGCCGCTATTTCTGCCGCGCACCGGGGTGGATTTGCCAGGGGCCTTTTTGAGAACGTTAAATCCTGAGCGTGAACTAAAAAGGCACCCCCTGCTGCCCTCTGGGCCGCTGATGAACTAGTCTCGCGGCCCGAAGGCAGGAAACTCACCGCGGACCCGGGAGCGAACGGTGCGGGCGGCTCCGAGGCAGCCGTCACTGTCGCTGCTGCCAAACACTCTACGGCGGACTCTGTAGCACCTCCCTTCCCTTCGGCGGGCTCTGTAGCGCCTCCCGGATTACTTGGAGGAGAAGGAGGACTCCTGAAACGCCTGTGTAGGCGGTCGTTGGTCTCCCTGCTGAAGCGGCCCCAGGCACAAGCGTTCTTGAGGCGGGAAGGGCGGAGGCGTCGGTTGCTGCGGGGCCGTGGCTCCGAAAGGCTTAGAGCACGCCGGCCCAAATCGGCTCTGTTTAGTCCCCCTCGGCACCAGAACTATTCTCCCCCTGGGGGGAAACGCCATACAAGGGGAGAGGGACCAGACTAGAACACAAAGGAAGGACACAGAGAAGGGAAGTACGAAGGCATAATTTTTTAATTTTTTTTAGGAAGAGAACGCAGGTAGGATAAGATGGAATGGACAAAAGATCGACAAAAAACAGAGATAGACGAGGAAAATTGGGAGAATATATAGAGAACACACGGAGAAGCGAAAATCTGCTGCCAGAGCTAATGGTGAGGACAGAAAGAACTGGGGCGGGGTTATCCTCAGCAGCCCCGAGTGGGCGGTCCGTTATCTGTTTTTTTATAATACAGAGTATCTGTCCTGTTCGGAGCTGGTGGGGAAGGATAAACCCATGAGGTGTCCCTGGCAACAAGAAACGAGAAGAGGGTATTCTCATGATCAGTGGAAAGCGGGCTAAGGGAGCTTCGCCTGCTTCCCACGGATCGTGGGAACCACCAGGCTCACAGGCGAGCCCCGTTTCCCCAAAGTGGGTCACCCACTTAACTCCCCCCCTCCCATTAGCCCAGGTTAGGGAAGTGAGCTAACCTGGGTTTTTTGGTCGTGTATTGCTCCTAGCAGGCTCAGAGGTCTCTCCAGCATGCTCCGTGCACTTGTGCAGGGCATCCTGGAACTTCCGGGGGCCATGTGGCCCCCGATCCCTGAAGCCCCCACCGGCTCCATGACAGAGCCAGCAGTTGTGTGGGCGGCCGATCTGGCCACCCAGGGCTGCTTTCTGCTCATCTGTGGGGAGAGCGGGCTCAGCTGGGTCTCCCCACCAGGGCCGGATTAAGCTAGTGCGGGGCCTGTAGCATATGTTATAAACACGCCCTAAATTTTAAAAAATGCACATAAATATTAAAACATAAATTATTTATTTGCATAGTAAAGTAATTCAATTTTTTCATTTGCTATATTTTGGAGTATGGGAGACCAAGCCACAAACTCACACTTACTACAACAACAGTGAACATTTATATACCGTTTTTCAATCAAAATTCTCAAAGTGGTTTACATAGAAAAATGAAGAGTGGATAGATGATTATCTGTCTCCAAAGGGCTCACACTCTAAAAAGAAAAACGAGTAGGCACCAGCAACAGCTACTGAACAGATGCTGTGCTGGGCCTTTTCTTAAAAGACACATTTAGCAGAAAAGGGATAGTTTATCCAATATGTACCAAATAAAACAGGTAAAGTTTTAACTTTAATTCCCAGAGTTTTTGATTTAGGAATGAATTACAAACATGGCAAGGAAAAGTGAAGGGCAACACTGGAAAAAAGCACAAACCATACTGCCTGTTAGTTCTGCTATCATTTAAATCTACAATCTAGCATTTAGAAATAGTACAGCTGGAAACCTATGCACCTGAACCCTGGAAGTGCCACATACCGTACAGGACTCAGGAGACCAGAAGTTTCTCCCTGCCTCACCCCCCCCACCCCCCAAGAAAGTCTACTGTTCACAGGAATCTTTCAGCCATGCCCTAAGGGAAATACATTACATACAGTGCTTCAAATGCAGAACAGGTTGGAACAATGCATGATTGCTACTACAAGACTAGCAGCTTATCAAGCAAAACTAAAACCATTACAGTCAGAAGTTTTTTCTCCTGCTTCAGATTTTTATCCTGCAATTAATACCCACATAGTTGAGAACCAGTGTGGAACTGTGTAGTGATGAGAGTCCTAAATTCTAGAAGTGGGGGACTTGCATAGAAAAGGAGCTGGTAAGGTCTTGTATGAGCTTTGCAAGACTCTTTGTGTATCCTCCCAGCTACAACATGCTTGACCAAAACTAGCAATGCAATTGGAAATTTAATGAAGGAAAGGGGTGGGTGGGGGAGAAAGGTCCAAAAGGCATCACCAACCTGTAGCTTTAGGTTTTGAAAGCAAAGGCTAAAACTCCCTGGAGAAGGTCTTGGCTCTCTGTATCTTTGTTCTGCTCTTCTGCACTGAGTCCCTCCCTGTTCCCCGGGCCCAAGATATTTTTTAAAAGACTTGCTCGCACTGTCAATTGTGTCCTAGCCTCTGCTTCAGATGACCTGCCTGCCTGGTCCGTCTCCAGCTTTACTTGGAACATTTTTCTTTCTGGCCTCTGGGATTTCTTGAAGTAAAAAAGTATTTTCCTAATTATTTTTCTTGGAAACATTGGAGTCAGGGCTGGAGAGGAATCTCCTGCAAGCTTCATGGTCTCTTTCCCTCCCTGTCCACTAGCCACGCCACCCTACCCTTGCAGCGATTACTGCCTGCCCCCTCCCCCTGCCACTCAGTGATAAAGATAAAGATCTGCTGAAAACTTTGCAAGTAATGGCCCATTACCTGTTAACAGGGGAGGGGTGCACTACAGCTGAGCTGAGCTTGCTAATTGGAGGCAAGTGAAGTGAGAGCAGGCGTTTACTGCAGCTGCTGCAGAGGCAGGAGTCAACAGAGCCCATTTCTCAGCATGCCCTTCCCCACGCACCAAGTAGAGAGAGCAGAAGGGGCAGTTGGAAGTCAGGCGTGCAGGGCCCTTGCTACATTTGCTACTATGTTAATCCGCCATAGCTCCCCGCTAACCCTGTAACAGTGAGTCTCACTCATTGTGAGACTCACCTCAGTGGGTAGTGACTTCCCAAGCCTACTCCATCTGAGATAATATTTGAAACCCATTTCTTTCAGGTACAAGTCAGTCACCCTTTCCACTGGACTATACAGACAGAACACAAGGAAAGCCCTACTGGATCAGGCCCAAGCCCTATCTGGTCCAGCATCCTGTTTCACACAGTGGCCCACCAGATGCCTTTGAGAAGCCCACAGACAAGAGGTGAGGGCATGCCCACTCTCCTACTATTGTTCCCCTGCAACTGGCATTCTGAGGCATCTTGTCTCTGAGGCTGGAGTTGAGGTTTTTTGCCCCAATATGCATAACTACACTTTCTAACACTGAACTACATTTGCCATTTTGTTGCCCACACCCCCAGTTTGGAGAGATCCTTTTGGAGCTCCTCACAATCTCTTTTGGATTTCACTACTCTAAATAGTTTGCTGTCTTCTGCAGATTTGGCCACCTTGCTGGTTACCCCAGCTCAGAGGCGTACCTAGGGAAAATAGAGCCTAGGGCAAGCACTGAAATTGCGCCCCCTGTCCAAACATCTGACACCCATCTTTCAGATAACTTTGCCATAATATCAGCTGAAAAATACAAGTCAAGCTTGTTAATCTTTTAATATTTCAAAAACTATTTAGCAGTGGATGTTAGGGATGTGCATGGAACCACGGAGGCGTGGTCCGGCACTGAGGGGAATGTAGCTTTAAGGGGGGGGGTAGTACTTACCCCCCGCCACTCTTCCCCCTCCAGCACTGGTGCTGTTAAAAATCTTCTTGGGGTGGCAGAGTTCCTCCCTGCTGCCCCTGCCCCCGTCGTTGTTCTTCAAAGCTCTCAACAGAGTCCAGCTAGCGGCGCGCATGCTCCCTGAGCGGCGCGCATGCATCTTCGCCGCTGGCGCGCGCATGCCATATGACATAACACGACGCACGCGCTCCAGCAACGGAGACGTGCACGTGCCACGCAGGGCGCATGCGCTCCGCTAGCTGGACTCTGTTGAGAGCTTTGAAGAATGATGACGGGGGCAGGGGAGGCAGGGAGGAACTCTGCTGCCCCAAGCAGATTTTTAACAGCACCAGCGCCGGAGGGGGAAGAGCAGCAGGAGGGGGAGTACTACCCCCCCTTAAAGCTACATGCCCCCGCCATGCCGGACCTCCGAACCGGTCCGGCGGTCCTTAACATAGTGCCCGGACCGAACCGTGCACACTCCTAGTGGATGTAGCCAGACCAAAAAATGCTGGAAAACTACAAATTTCAGTATGCTGGGGCTCATGAAATATCCAAATACTATGTGGAGGTGTACTTGGAAAACTAAACAGAAGTGCCTGTCTAATTCTCTACTATGCATTGTAGCATCACTATTGCATAAGTTTTAAAAATAAATGGAGAATTTGACTTTTCCCAGATACTCTGAAAATAATTAAAGGATATGCAGAGTAAACTGTGTCACTGCTTGGAATATATTCTAGTATTTCAGAAAGACAGTTAAAATGAGAGAAAGAGAGCAAAAAACTCCCAGTGGGCCTTAATACTAAGGATTTCATACTGATTCAAAGACAAACTCACCATAATAGCCATATTATTAAGACATCACATTTAACTCATTTATCACAAGAAGCAAAATAAGAGCAAATAAATACAATCCTAGCTCATAAGCTTCAGCTCAGTATTCACAAGCTCTGATTCTCTGTACATAGTGCCAATCTGAATATGTGTACAGTGAGTTATATTATATTAAGGTTTTTTTAGTTTTTTTAACCTGTAGCCCCTTTGGGGGGCTTCCTAAGGGCCGTGAAGGGGTCTGCAAAGATTCCCCCTCCCCCCACTGGCCTCTAGGGCCTCACAGGGACCATTTGAGCATGTGCGGTGGCCATTTTTAAAAATAACTTTAAAAAAAAATGGCTGCTGAAAACAAGATGGCCACCACACATGCTCAAATGGCCTCTGCAAGTCCTGGCGTGGCCTAGGGCCTCACAGAGGCCATTTGAGCATGCATGGTGGCCATTTTGCTTTTGGTGGCCGTTTTTTATTTTATTTTTTATTTTTTTAAATTTTCAAAAATGGCACCCCCCTTCAAGTGGCACCTGGGGCACGTGCCCTGCCTGCCCTACCCTAGATACACCCCTTCCCCAGCTTCTAGATCATTTATGGACAAATTAAAGAGCATTCGTCCCAGTACAGACCCTTGGGAGACCCCACTTCTTACTTACCTCCGTTTAGAGAACTGTCCATTCATTCCTACCCTGTTACCTGTCCTTCAACCAGTTACCAGTCCACACTTGAACCTGTCCCCTTATCTCATGACTGCCAAGCTTTCTCAAGAGCCTTTGATGAGGAACTTTGTCAAAAGCTTTTTGAAAGTCCAGGAATACTGTATCAACTAGATCACCTTTATCCACACACCTGTTGACATTCTCAAAGAACTCCAAATGGTTAGTGAGGCAAGATTTACCTTTGCAGAAGCCATACTGGTTCTCCTTCAGCAGGGCCTGTTCTTCTATATGCTTAACAATTTTATCCTTGAGAATGTTTTCCATTAATTTTCCTGGAACAGACGTTAAGCTAATCGGACTGTAATTTCCCAGATCACCCCCAGATCTGTTTTTGAAAATCGGTGTTACATTGGCTACTTTCCAGTCCTCTGGTACAGAGCCTGATTGTAGGGATAAGTTATATATTTTTATAAGGAAGTCAGCAATTTCATATTAGAGTTCTTTAAAGACTCTTGGGTGGATGTCATCTGGCCCTGGCGATTTGTTAATTTTTAGTTTTTTCAGACAGTTTAGAACATCATCTTTTGTCACTTCTATCTGACCATTTATTTACCCTCTGTCCCCGAGAAGCTTGGTTCAGGCAGAGGTAGGTATACACTCAGTATTCTTTGCCATGAAGACAGATGCAGAACACGTGTTCTGTTTCTCTGTAATCTCCATATCCTCCTTAATAACCCCTTTCACTCCCTCATCAGCTTATGGTCCAACCGCCTCCCTGGCAGGTTTCCTGCTTCTGATGTGTTTAAAGAAGTTTTTGTGATTCCCCTTGATGCTTTTAGCCAAATGTTCCTCACACTCTTTTTTGCCTCCCTTATTGTCTCCTTGCATTTCTTTTGCCAGAGTTTGTGTACCTTTAAGTTCTCTTCATTTGGGCAGGCCTTCCAATTTCTGAAGGAAATCTTCTTCCCCTTAAGACTTAAAATGCTCTGAGCTAAGATGAACAGCAGTTAAGACATTTTTAAATTGCCACCTTGTTTCAACTTTACAACATTTGTTGTGAGAGGGGAGGCTCCAGTAGTTGGCAGCTAGTGCATGGGCTAGAGGAGGAGGCAATGGCAATGGTGGTTCAGGATCATGTTGTCATAGAGGCTGGCAGTTCTGGTGGAGATGCTGCTGTGGCTGAAGCTGCGGAGAGGTTGGCTGACTCACCCCTCCAAGATGCCCCTGCCCTGCTGCTGCTCCTCCTCTTCCTCTAGGCTCAGCTGCTCTGCTGTGATGGCATGTGCAAGAGAGACAGACCAGCCTGTTTCCAGCCTACACGCCACTTCTTGCCCACTCTCCTTCCTTCCCCATCTAACTGTTGCCCATGAGGAAGATGAGATGGAGGCAAAGTACTCAGTTGCCTCCCTACCTTCCATGGAAAAGTGAAAAAGAGCCAGGAGGGGACTGGGAAGGGAGTGGGCGGCAAAGGTCTGATTCTCTACTATCAACTTCTTTGCTGCATGTCTGTCACCAGCTTCGACAGCAGCAGGGAAAAAAGAAACATGTAATCTGGCCTTGGTTCAGAAACCAAATCCCCAATAAAAGCATTGTTTCCTATCAGAAAATAGGTTCTGAGTTAAGATGTTTCAACTTAAGGCATAGTTTTCAGGAACCAATTGTGCCATAAGTCTGAGGACTTCCTATACACCAGTTCTTTTGTAGATACAGAGCTGCGACTGAAAGTGATAGTGTAAATATACTTAAGCCAGAGGTGCCTTATGTGCATTTAAACTTTAGAAACTTACAAGTCAGTTCTCTGAGGGCACTCATGCTGCTGCAGGTGCCTTGGGAACCAGAGCCTAAATCTGTGATAATCTTGGCCCAAAGAGATAATTGTCTCTCCACACAGGCCAGCTTTCTCTTTAGGGAACCAAGTTATCTTTCTTTGATGCTTGAGTTTGTAAAGTCCTAAAGCATCATTCATAATCATCAGAGAATTGTATTAATTTGTGTGTGTGCGTTCCATAAGAGACCTAGTTATTTTAACAAGCCTCCAAGGCACAGTCTTGAAATTAACTGTCTAAACAGGAGAAAATAACTTTAGCCTTCATAACAACCTTTCCCCATCTAATCTGTAAAACCACTAATCCATGTTTGAATAAAGTTTACAGAAGTTACCAAAACAAATGTCTCAAGATCCTTCCAGTTATTACTTGAGGGGTTACTTGGAATGCTGACGTCTTCAAGAGAATGGCAACCTTTGGACCATTCTCAAGTTTATATTTAATTCTTAAAGAAAATTGTAGCTAGAACAAAATTTTCTATCACTGCTTTTCCCAATGATGTAAATTCCAGAGCCCAAGAGCTTGAAAGCACTTCTTGCTCTGTTGTCATCTAGGGTGGGTTGCATTCTATACCACATATTCCATTTGCAAATATCACTCATCTCCTCCACACATAAGCATTCCCATAACAACTTGGTTCCCAATGCACAGTCAGCGGTGGACACATTAGTCATGACCAAGATACCCAGGCTTTCAAGTAAGCATTTTTATTTTCATATTTTAATTATTTGGTTTATTAATTGGCAGTTAATCATTTTCTCCCATGAGGCAGAAATACATATACATATACAAATATAAATGTTCAACCATATTTTCATTACAAATTTATATTACAAATCAATCTAATAAGAAACAGAAAGCTTTATCAGCACTGAAATCCATCAGTCTAGAGCAGTGATTCTCAAACTTGGGTCCTCAGGTGTTATTGGACTTCAACTCCCATAATCCCCAGCCTCAGTGGCCTTTGGTTGGGGATTATGGGAGTTGAAGTCCAATAACACCTGAGGACCCAAGTTTGAGAATCACTGGTCTAGAGCTTGCAAAGCTATATTCATGGCCCTGCTCTTACCGGGGGGGGGGGGATATATAGAGAGAGAAAGAGAGAGAGAGGTCATAAAAGCAGTCTGTATTGCTCCATCTCTATCAGTCTAGTTATTTTTTTCATGATGACAAGTTTCAAGTATCATTCTTACATTTAGTCTCATGATTATAAAGTCTCATGATTATAAATAAGGTAAGAAACCACTAATCTACCCAGATTTGGTAGCTGCGTGCGCTTCTGTTTTCTGCTCGTGTGCGAGTTAACAAGGTCAGAGGTGCTGGCAGTGGTCATATACTAAGCAGCAGCTGGGTCAAAGGATTTTCCCTCCTACCTCATTAGAGACCTGGGTACAGCTGCTGGGTAGGAGGGAGTCCTCTGACTCAGTGGCTGCTTAGCATACAGTCACCGCCAGTGCCTCCAACCACCGGTGCCTCCAGTTGGAGTTTTTAACTCACAAACAAGCAGAACACTTGTGTTTTTAACACACACTGAGCCTTCTCTGTGGCTGCCATGGGGTTCTAGAATACACTCCCTCTTGAAATAAGAGCATTTCCTTCTCTGTTTGATTTTAGGAAGAACCTCAATGTTCCTGTTTTCCCAGACTTTTAACTGAAATTTTAATTTTTTAAATTAATTAATTTTAATTAAACAACCTTTTAAGGTTCTTTTTAAATTGTTTTGTGAATTGTAACTGCTTTATATTGTTTTACATTTGCTATGTCTTAACTTTGTACATGGTTTAGAGATGTCCATATCAGGCAGTATAGAAATATGATAAATAAAAATAAAAAAATAAAAATGGGAGTGTGCACAGTTCCCAAGCTAGCATAGAAGGCTTCTCCTACTCTATTCATAATTGTGGGAACCAGCCTTTTATTTTAACCAAGATGTTACATCTGGTGCATGTACTTCTTTCTAGAGTTTGGCTCTGTAGATGCTTGGGGCCCATAGGAAGTGGTATATAGGTTAGTTGGGGTTTTTTTAAAAACCAGCGATTGGTTAGTCCCAAACAAGAGAGGCGGGTAGATATTCTCAGGTAATTTGTAGGCCATTACTGTTCTTCTGAAGACAAGGTTTCTTTCCAAAAACCTCATGTTTTTTAAAGCTGCATTTCCAATATATAACTTTCATACACCCATGTTTTGGTGCCACAGTTTCCCCAAAATGTATCCTAGCCCATACCAGTTATTTCTCTCAAACTCGACAAGGTTATAATGCTATCTTGAGACTACTGTACAATAAGATTATCTTCATTCATTAATCATTAACATTGCATCATTTGCATATTTTACATGATGCATGTAACCATTTTATAAGGTTTGTCAGCTTTCTCATAAATAAGCAAACTAATAAAATGATCCATCGCCCTCATTACTGGAGTATGAAAATATGGTAGATGTCATTGCCAGCCGCAGTCAGAAATGATATGCAGGTCACATACAGGAACTCTTACAAGACTAAAAACAAATAAACCCATTATCAGCCACATCAATGAGAAAATAGGATTTACAGGCGGCCTATGTAGATCACAAACCTACACTCCAGGTAAGCTCTGCACCTTTACACATGGGCCTAGATAAATTGATCTCTAGGAAAATATCTTTCCATTGATCTGTGAAGGATCTAGACATTCTTAAGATATGTTGAAACAGGCAGTGCATGCGCTTTTGGGTTTTGCACTTCTTTTGTATGGTTCAGAAAGGATGATTGTGAATCTCTCTACTGGTGAGTGAGAAAGTACAACTCGTGTGCTTCCTCTTTCAGGGCTGTTAAGAGCAGGCCTGTGAGAAGGCCAATAAGCAAAGCGGCTTGAAGAATGCTAAAAAGAACTCCAGAGATATTGTAAGAGGAAACTCCATTCACAAAACACATTTAATTTTATTGGAAGGAGAATTTTATTCAGATATTATCCATAGATCATCTGAGTGACATCTAAATACCTTCACACAAACCTCAGAGACAGCTGGTGACTGTGGCTTTTTGTGAACCTACTGAAACAACAAAAGCCACTCATTCAGTGGTGGCGGCTGCTTCTTGGAGCTGGTGGGGCAGAAGGGAGGGGAGAGAGCCAGGGGTAATGTTACAGAGATAGCCTATTTGAGGGCTCCTAAACAGCACACCCCTACACCTGGTTTGGAGTGACAGGTTTGTAGTTTCCATTTTTGCCTTTTCAGAACCCATGGGATCGTGGGCTCACCATCTGGTTTGCATGAGCATGGGGCATGTCACTTGGCACGTAGCTTGGGAGAGGTGGTTCTAGGTCAAGTTTAACCCACGGCTTCAGGAGGACTACCCTCTGCTCACCTCCCTGATTCCAATCCAGATGAGGAAGCTGGAGTAGACATGAGTTAATTAAGTGCTATCCTCCTAGAGAACTAGCCAAATTCTCTCCCCCTATGTTGGCACATTGGTTCAGTTCAATCTTATCACCTTCGCTGGTGACAAGCTAATCTCCCTCCCTAAGAAAGTGACAATGGTTGGCTCAAGCATGGGGAGGAAGCTTGTTAAAACATTTCTAGGCACTCCCAAGGTCCTTCTTGTCTACATGAGATAAGCCCTGATGTACCAATTTCATTTCACCTCACACAGGTTTCTCAAACCTATCCACCTTATTGTGCTGAAAAAGTACACCCAGAAAGGTTGAACAGGACAAAGAGGTATTATTTTGGCTATCACCATTATCACCCTTTTCAACAGAAAGGTGTGGTCAGTATTCTACCTTAGGGCAAGATGCTGTCTATTTCTAGTATCAATCAATCAGTATGTCTCTTCCTTGAGTGTTTGTGCTTTTGGGCATTAGCAACACCATCTTGCTTTGCCTGGACTCTTGTTCCCGTCCCGCATGTCACCTCAGATTGGCCCTTTTGACAGGCCCATTCTGTGCAGCATGCTTGGCTGCAGTGAGATACTGGTCTCCTTTTGGATTTTTCAGACCTGAGTCCCAGATCTTCGTTTGGTGCTTGGGTCCCTGCTTCTCCTTTTTGTCTTCCTGGAGGAAAGAGGTCCCTTGACATCGGTCAAGCTACAAGCGTCCACCCCCCACTGACTTAGGTATAACTAATCTCTATTCTCAAGCCTCTTGCTCCCCTTCTTTCTTGCTCTCTTTAAAATCCAAAGCTGTTCTCTAAGACAATTTTTCTGGATTTAATTTGGACCGCGAGCTAAAATGCTTCTTCATGAGCTTCAGTTTAATATTATTAAATTTGTCAGTCTGGTTAGTTTTTGTTTGTTTGTTTTTTAAATTTTTATTTAACATATTTCTATACTGCCCAAAACTTGCGTTTTTGGGAGGTTTACAATTAAAATCATTTAAACATTAAAATCATTTAAAATCCAACATTAAAATATTAAAACTATAAATCTAATTAAAAGCCTGGGTGAATAAATATGTCTTCAATGTCTTTTTAAAAGTTGCCAGAGATGGGGAGGCTCTTATTTCAACAGGGAGCACATTCCAAAGTTCAGGGGCAGCAACGGAGAATGCCTGTTCCTGAGTAGCAGCCAAACAAGTTGATGGCAACCGCAGACTAACTTCTCCAGATGATCTTAACAGGCGACGGGGCTCATGGTAAAGAAGACATTTTCTTAAATACCCAGGGCCTAAGCTGTTTAGGACTTTATAGGTAATAACCAGCACCTTGTATTTTGCTCAGAAACATATCAGCAGCCAGTGTAGTTCTTTCAACACAGGAGTAATATGGTCTCTCCTAGATGGCCCAGAGACCAACCTGGCCACCACATTCTGGACCAACTGCAGTTTCCAGATTATGTACAAAGGCAGCCCCACATAGAGCAAATTGCAGTAGTCCAGCCTGGAGGTTACCAGAATATGTACCACGGTTTTGAGTTCGTTCATCTCAAGAAATGGACACAGCTGGCATATCAGCTGAAGCTATAAAAAGTACCTCTGGCCACCGCCTCAAACCAGGAAACCAGGGAAAGGTTCAGTTTCAGAATCACCCCAGGGCCCAGACTGTGTACCTGTTCCTTCTGGGGGGAGTGTGACCCCATCCATAACTGACAGATCAAAATAGTCTCCTGAGTTCCGACCCTGCACAATAAGTACCTCCATCTTATCTGGATTTAACCTCAGTTTGTTATCCCTCATCCAGCCCATTATTGCCTCCAGGCAGGCATTTAGGTTATGCCTTCTCCTGATGATGTTGACATGAAGAAATAGATTTGGGTGTCATCAGCATACTGATAACATCCCACACCAAATCTCCTGATGATCTCTCACAGTGGTTTCATGTAGATGTTAAACAACATCAGAAAAAGTATGGAGTCCTGAGGGACACCATAGGAAAGTTCAGATTTTCAGGAACAACAGTCTCCATCTGGAATCTGCCCATGAGGTAGGAGCAGAACCACTGCAAAGCAGTGCCCCCATCCCCAAGCCCCTCAGACATTCCAGAAGGATACTATGGTCAATAGTATTGAAGGCCACCAAGAGATCCAAGAGGACCAACAGAGTCACACTCCCTCTGTCAATTCCCAATTGGAGATCATCCATCAGGCCGACCAAGGCTGTCTCCACCCCATAGCCTGCCCAAAAGCCCATTTGAAATGGGTCTAGATAATCAGTTTCCTCCAAGACCCCTGCCAACTTGGCAATGAGGTACCTTTTAACGTGGTGATTCTCTTTATTTAGCAGGGGGAGAGTAACTGGTCCTATTCACCTCCAGCACAGTACCTCCAGTGACTGTTGCTGTTGTCTATCTTGTGTTTCTTTTTAGATTGTGAGCCCTTTGGGGACAGGGATCCATCTTATTTGTGTATTATTTCTCTGTGTAAACCGCCCTGAGCCATATTTGGAAGGGCGTTATAGAAATTGACTTAATAATAATAATAAACAATAAGAAGAAGAAGAAGATATGAAAGACAAGGAGATATGAAAGACAAGAAGCTGAAGAATGAAAACACCAAACAGTATCTGATCCAAAAATACCACCTAGATTCAAGGAAAATTAGAGAAGCCCTGGAAATAATAAAGCAGCAAATAACAGCAGTGTCAAAGAAGATTAGCAGATATGAAGCCAGAATTACACAATACAGGCAGAATCGCCAATTCCAGTTGAATCAGAGACTAGGGTTGTGCGTTTTGTATTTTTTCTGTTTCAATTTGTACCAAATCCAAATCAACCCCATTTTGTATTTTGTCTGAAATTAAGCCTTCCGAATCACCCCACTTTTGTATCTAAATTACTCTGAATCCGAATTAATTTGGATTTAAAAATGGGTCACATGGCCAAAAGAGTGGGTGGGGATTGTAGTGCCCAATGAGTGGAAGCTACCACAAAAATTTCAAAGGAATTGGGCAAACAGCTGATTTTTGGTGAATTTTTGAAATTTGCGTGTCTTTCAGGTTTTCCTCATAGGGTATAATGGAGGTTTCAGGAAAAGTATAGCTTCATGAGGGGGGAAAGGGGTGACCCATAGTGGAGTGTGGTTGGTGGTAGTGCCCAGTTGGTGAAAGGAAGCTACCACAATTTTTTCAGAGGAATTTGGCAAAGGGCTGATTTTTAAAGAATTAATCAAGTTATGCATCTTTCAGATTTTCCTCATAGGGTATAATGGAGGTTTCAGCAGTCCCGTAACTCCACTTGGGGGGCACTGGGGTGGTCCAGAGCAAGTGGCGGTGTAGTGCACATAGGATGCCAACCACCCACATGGGTTGCTAACCCATGAAGTACAGGGTTTTGTTGTTCTAGAGGTGTTCTGAGTGTAGATTCTCGTAGCATATGAGAGTGAATTCATGGTTTTTCATTAAAAATCTCATTTTCTACCAGAGTATCTAAACTCAACACCTCAGAAACAACAAAGGCCAGTACCCCAATGGGTTAGCAATCCAGGGGGGTGGTTGGCACCCTCTGAGCACTACACCACCACTCGCTCAGCACCACACCAGTGCCCCCCAAGTGCAGTTATGGGGTTGCTGAAACCACCAGAGGGAATACTCTGTGGGGAAAGCTTAAAGACACTCAAACTTCCCCAAATCACAAAAAATCAGCCCTTTGCCCTATTCCTTTGGAATCTGGGTTGTGGCAGGCACCCCTTGAGGCACTTCCACCCAACCCACTGTTCTGCCCCAGCAGACCCCTTTCTGCCCCAATTCTGCCATGAAGAATATCACCAGGCAGCACACACATCAACGACAACAGCAGCAGAGCTTTGCAAAGAGCCAGGTTTCCGAAGCAGGCATCATATGCACAGCAGACTGGTAGCCAACATCAGCATCAAGTGCGCCCTGCCCTCCCTTCCCCACCCAAGTATTTGTCATCCACAGACAGGGACTGAGACTTCCAGAACATGTGATATGGGTGAAGCTGGGAATGGCAAGGATACAAAACAACATACTCCCACATAAACAAGTTGAAAGAGTGAAGACTGATGAACAACGGCACTCAATTTTTTGGTGCCGTTATTTGGGCATTTTGCGGCAGTTCGGAGCCTGTGGCACCCCAGCGCAGCAGCACCACCCATTTGTGGATTCAAGCAATATTTCAATAAAAACCCTGATGATACAACAACTCACTATATGACCCAATCCTCATTATTGGGGACCGGGGAGACCCGAGTTCAAATCCCCAATCAGCCATGAAATTAGCTGGGTGACTCTGGGCCAGTCACTTCTCTCTCAGCCTAACCTACTTCACAGGGTTGTTGTGAAAGAGAAACTCAAGTATGCAGTACACCGCTCTGGGCTCCTTGGAGGAAGAGCAGGATAGAAATGTAATAATAATAATAATTGTTGTTGTTATATATTACTGTCTGCTAGACATGGGTGGGTGAAAATTAGCATTTTATACCTGTGTGTGAATGGCTGCGTGCTCTGTGAGAGGGTTGGAGAGGGTTTAGGGCAGGCCTGCTCAACTTCGGCACCCCAGCAGTTTCTGGACTACAACTCCCATAATCCCCAAACACAGAGGCCAATAGCTAGGGATTATGGGAGTTGTAGGCCAACATCTGAAGGAGGGCTGAAGTTGAGCAGCGCTGGTATTGGGTTTGTGCTGTGGCCTAATGCTATGTGCTGCTTTCAAAGTCTGAGTGGCAGACATTTGTGAAGGAGCACCAGTAGCATCAAGCTCATCAATGGCCACCGCTGGTGGTGGGGGCGGGTTGGGGTGGGTGGGCGCATGTGCTTCTGTCTGTGCTGCCGTTTTAGTCAGTCACAGAGTGTCAGTCACAGAGTGCTTCTTTCTATTTTGGAGAAATACAAAGAAAATACTTATACAGCAGACTATTTATTTATTTATTTGCATTTTATATCCTGCTCTTCCTCCAAGGAGCCCAGAGCAGTGTACTACATACTTAAGTTTCTCCTCACAACAACCCTGTGAAGTAGGTTAGGCTGAGAGAAGTGACTGGCCCAGAGTCACCCAGCAAGTATCATGGCTGAATGGGGATTTGAACTTGGGTCTCCCCGGTCCTAGTCCAGCACTCTAACCACTACACCAAGCTGGAAAAGCATTGCATTTACTGTGATCACATTATCAGCATCAGCAAGCATCACAATGTTTACTTTTTAAACATTTCACATTTGTAACCTTCATTCCAACATCAAGCCTTTTTTTAAAAAGGCTGAACACACAGGAGAAGCAGCAGGCTGGTCAGCGAGGCTAAGGAAGGGCATAAATCCTGGAGAATGGCAGCTCCCTGGGAAAGTGGAGTCAATGGTGGAGGATAGGGGCAAATGATGATGGAACAGGCAATGAATGGAGCTCTCTTTTCACCCACACATGCAGCAGTAAGGAGGAAATGATGCCCTACAACAGCATATATATTCCTGGTGCAAACTCAGTTCTCTCTTTCTGGAAACGGGAAATAGAGCCATCAGTTCAATAAAGGCAGCTGTGTCTAAACTCCAACTAGTTTCCTTTCCAATGCAAATCTGAAGTTTAAAAATCTGTCAATCGCGATCTCTTCCTGTATCATGTTACCTCTCAAACCCTCACCCTCCCCATATTCCACTTATCTACTTCCCAGTATGTTAATAGCAAGTGTATGCTTTTTGCTTTAACCAAGCATAATAGCTTGTGCCTCCCATATACCTTGAAAGAGACTTGCAGTGTCCTTGCTGGCATTTTGTTTTGTTTTCTGCAAGGGCTTAAATATTTTAAATGCAAACAGGACAGGGCATGTGGAATCTTAATCATTACACACAAGATAATAAAGAGGGAGAAAAGGGGGGGGGGCAAAGCTGTAAGAAGTCTCTCCTCCAGGTGCTCCCAGCAGCCCCCCAGACAGAGTGGAAGCTCCGGATATTGTTACTTAGAGTTGACAATGAATTGGATGTTTTCACCTTAATCCTTTCATTCTCAGCACACAATTGCATCACAATACAGCTCATTTCTCTTAACTAAATGTCTTCAGAAGCTGTGTCCCTTTTTGCATATCTTATCTTCTGCTATGCTAATCCTTCTGACAAACAAACAGTCAGTTGCTGCTGGAGTCTGTGTGGAGAGACAAAAAGGACAATTTGCAATGCAATGCTGATGGAGCACCAAAGCGTTTTCCGAAGTAAACAAAACTCGGATCCGAGAGGAGGTCATTTCGGTTTGTAAACGAAAATTATCGGAGGTCTAATTCTGGTTTTGATTTGTAGACAAATCATCCGAAATAGCCATTTTTGGGCACAAATCGATTTGTGCCTGAATCGAAATGCACAAGCCTATCAGAGATGCTTCTACCAAAGCATAGAAGGAGGAACTGCAAGAAACATAGAAATACCAAATAAAGAAGAAACAGTGCAATTGGGGGGGGGAATTATGGGACAATCCAATAGATTATAATAAAAAAGCAGGCTGGGTGAAAGAGGTCAAAAAATGTAACCAACAAATGCAGGATCTAATAATAACACCAGAATTAATAAGTGAAAGAGCAAAGAAAATTAAAAATTGGACTGCACCAGGCGATGATAAACTGCATGGCTTTTGGCTTAAAACACCTAACAAGCCTTCATCAACAACTATCAAAACAGTTCAATCACATTTTGCAAGGAGGTGATATTGAACAATGGCTAACAACTGGGAAAACTCATCTCACCATGAAAGACCCAGCAAAAGGTGCAAGTCCAAGTAATTATAGACTGATAACCTGCCTGCCAACCATGTTCAAATTATTAACTGGAATAATAGCAGATGAAGTGATGCAACACTTATTAACTAACAAACAGCTTCCAGTTGAACAGAAAGGAAATTGCTCAAACACCAGAGGCACAAAAGACCAGCTGCTAATTGACAAAATGATTTTAGGAAATTGCAAGAGAAGAAAAAACAAATCTAAGTGTTGCATGGATTGACTACAAGAAAGCCTTCAACTCATTGCCTCACACATGGATACTAAAATGTTTAGAAACAACTGGTGTCAGCAAAAACATTCAGATATTTATTTTAAAAAGCAATGAGCATGTGGAGTACACAGTTAACAATCAATGGCGAGACACTTGGACAGGTTAGCATTAGAAGAGGTATTTTCCAAGGGGTCTCACTATCCCCTCTGTTTGTAATAGCCATGACTCCACTTTCACAAATACTAAACAAAACAGGCCTCGGATACCAAATATCTAAAACATCAAGTAAAATCAACCATCTGCTGTACATGGACGATCTGAAGTTGTATGGAAAGTCCCAGTCAGAAATCAAATCACTGCTAAATACTGTCTGTATATTCAGTAGCGATATAGCAATGGAGTTTGGACTAGACAAGTGTGCTGCATTAATAATGAACAGAGGAAAAATAAGAAAAACAGAAGGAATAGAACTGCCCAATGGAAGCAACATCAAGAACCTGGAAGAGAAAGAATATTACAAATACTTGGGCATTCTCCAGGCTGATAACATTGCACACACTGAAGTTAAAAGAAAAATGGGAAGTGAACACATCAGAAGAGTTAGAACAATCCTAGAGTCCAAACTCAATGGCGGGAACACCATACAAGCCATAAACACCTGGGCTATACCTGTTATTAGATACACTGCAGGAATAATAGACTGGACCCAAGCAGAGCTAGAGACGCTAGATCGTAAGACCAGGAAAATCATGACCATCAATCATGCTCTGCACCCCCGCAGTGATGTAGATAGGCTATACCTCCCTTGCAGCTCAGGTGGAAGAGGAATGCTGCAAGTCCATCAAACAGTAGAGGAGGAGAAAAGAGGCCTTGAAGAATATAAAGGACAGTGAAGAAGATGCACTTCAAATGGTCAATAATGAGAAACTATTCAACACCAATGAAACAAAGCAGGCCTACAAGAAAGAACAAGTCAAGAACCAAGCAGAAAAATGGAAAAAATAAGCCACTGCATGGTCAATATTTGCACAATATAAGTGGAAAATCAGACATCACCAAGACCTGGCAATGGCTTAAGAATGGCAACTTGAAGAAAGAAACAGAAGGTTTAATACTGGCTGCACAAGAACAGGCACTAAGAACAAATGCAATAAGAGCAAAAGCAGAAAAATCCACCACAAACAGCAAGTGCCGCCTTTGTAAAGAAGCAGATGAAACCGTGGACCACCTAATCAGCTGTTGTAAAAAGAGCACACAGACTGACTACAAACAAAGGCATGACAAAGTAGCAGGGATGATACACTGGAACATCTGCAAAAAATACAAGCTACCTGTAGCCAAACATTGGTGGGACCATCAAATTGAAAAAGTTGAAGAAAATGAAGATGTAAAAATATTAAGGGACTTCCGACTACAAACAGACAAACATCTGCCACACAATACACCAGATATAACTGTAGTAGAGAAGAAAGAAAAACAAGTCAAAATAATCGACATAGCAATACCAGGGGATAGCAGAATAGAAGAAAAGGAAATAGAAAAAATCACCAAATACATGATCTACAAATTGAAATTGAAAGGCTGTGGCAGAAAAAGACCAAAATAATCCCAGTGGTAATTGGTGTCCTGGGTGGAGTTCCAAAAGACCTTGAAGAGCACCTCAACACCACAGGGGCCACAGAAATCACCATCAACCAATTACAAAAAGCAACTTTACTGGGAACAGCCTATATTCTGTGACGATGTCTATCATAACAGCAACAACATTGATAATAAAATCCAGCCATCCCAGGTCCTTGGGAAGGACTTGATGTCTGGATAAAACAAACCAGTCAATAACACCTGTCTGACTGTGTAAATAAATAAATAATAGAGCTAATACACCAGATATAACTGTAGTCGAGAAGAAGAAAAAACAAGTTTAAATAATTGACATAGCAATACCCCTAAACACTAAAATAAACCTGATACTGTTTTTGAACTTCAAACTCTCCACCAGTTCTTTCCAAGACCAAAGCTTTGCACAAATTTATTCTGAAATGGGCTGCTCCATTTAAATTTGCTAGTTCCCCACACAAGCCCTAAAGTAGTCAGGGGTGTTTGCCAATTCCCCGGGAGCAGCACTATTAACAGTAACCATAGCTGAGGCTAATAGTAGGCAGGTCCAACCCTAAATTTTAATTCACTTCTTTTTAATTACCAGCCTATGGTTTTCTCCACCTGTAAAGTTGTTTACTTGTCTAAAACAAAATCTCCATCATCCACCAACACTTGGCAGCTGGCTATTTAGTGCTAATTTAGTGCTAAATTCACCACTTGGTTGACTGTGAGTAGAGGAATCCTGCCCTTAGAGTGGTTCATGGTGGGAAAGTGGCAGTACCCTCTTGCTCTAAAGTCCCCATGCCTCTTCTTCCCCGCAATAGCTCCATCCCTCCTTCCATCAGCATTGCCTCTATCTCTCCTCCTCCTTGTAATCTCAGCCATCTCCTCCTCAGCCCATGCAGGACTACCCTAAGAAGATCAACTTTGTGTGTTGGGGCAGGGAGGGGGAGGTTTTGAATCTTGAGTGCCTATTTGCAGGTAGCACCTGCAAATGCACGTGTCTTACACTGCCTGAAAATACCACAATGTATTTGGCCACACACAGAGCCCACTAGTTTTCTTTCTCTTCACAAATATGGACATGCATACTTTTAATTTTAAAAAAGCAAGCCTTATTTCTCCCTTTCTCACAATATAAACATGTCTGAGATATGTCCTTGTGCTGCAATCCTATCCACACACCAGTTACTTGGGAGTAAGCTCCAATGAGTTCATTAAACATTTACTTGGAATAAACTGTATAGAATTGGCTGCAGTTCTAAGCAACATTTACTTGAGAATCCTTTCATCAGTTTTGGCCATATAAATCACAAACTTGTCCAAAGAACTTATGCAAAGGACCTCTCCTTTCAATATTGCTACCAATCACCAGAGGTGCAGGAGGGGACACAGGGAATTAAAACAAAAAAATAACCAACCAACTGCTAACAAAACCTGGCGTAAGGACTATGGAGTGATGGAGTTACTTGACTATTTTGGACTGCCCTGGTTTCAAAGCTGTGCCTGTTAGGTTGCCCATGAAGAGAAGGCAATGATCTCAGAATTCTTAATTTCTGCATTAAAGACACATTTCAAACAGGATAGGTTTGAAGTTGCCCAACTAGTAATTTCAGTTAAAATGAACACCTGGAGTACTGTGTACAATTCTGGTCATCACATCTAAAGAAGGACATAGTAGAACTGGAAAAGGTGCAGAAGAGGGCAACCAAGATGATCAGGGGCCTAGAACACCTTTCTTATGAGGCAAGGCTACAATACCTTGGGCTTTTTAGTTTAGAAAAAAGACGACTGCGGGGAGACATGATAGAGGTCTATAAAATTATGCATGGTGTTGAGAAAGTGGATAGAGATAAATTCTTCTCCCTCTCACATAACACTAGAACCAAAAGTCATCCCATGAAATTGATTGCCAGAAAATCTAGGACCAACAAACAGAAGTACCTTTCCACACAACGCATAATCAACTTGTGGAATTCTCTGCCACAAGATGTGGTGACAGCCGGGGAGGAGCTACCAGTAGGCCAATGGGTTCAAAGAACCTGGGCCGCTGCCCAATCAGGTGCCACATCTCGTGGCCCCGACACGGCCCCCGCATCTGACATCAGACGCGGAAGTGCTAGTTTAGCTCTCGGGTGGGGGCCACATGGCCCCTTTGGGAGCTAAACTAAGGCTGGCGCTGCTTTCGCAGTGCAGCCCAGGAGCAGCTCTTCGAAAGCAGCACCGGCCCTTTAACTCCCATGCTTTAACTTCTCTGCAAAGGCAGGGAAGAGCCGCTCCTGGCTGCGCACTGCGAACGCAGTGCCAGCCTAACTAGCTCCTCAAGGGGCCGCGTGGCCCCTTCAGGAGTTAAAAGGCTGGCGCTGCTTTCACAGTGCAGCCCAGGAGCGGCTCTTCCCTGCCTTTGCAGAGAAGTTAAAGCATGGGAGTTAAAGGGCTGGTGCTGCTTTCGAAGAGCTGCTCCTGGGCTGCACTGCGAAAGCAGCGCCAGCCTTAGTTTAACTGCTGAAGGGGCCGCTTGGCCCCTTCGGCAGTTAAACTGCACTCCTGGTCTCGAACGGAGCCTCAAGGCTCCATTCAGGAGCCAGACCACTCCCCCGTGTCTGACGTCAGATGCAGGAGCGTGGCTATCCCAGCGTCTGACGTCAGACGCGGGGACAGGGTTAGTGGGGCTGCAGCCGCGGCCGCACACAGGCCACCAGCAGTTCCACTCTGCCACTGGTGACAGCCAACAACCTGGATGCCTTTAAGAGGGGTTTGGATAACTTCTTGGAGGAGAGGTCTATCATCAGCTACTAGTTGGAGGGCTAAAGGCCACCTTCAGCCTCAAAGGCAGGATGCCTCTTAGTACCAGTTGCAGGGGAGTAACAGCAGGAGGGAGGGCATGCCCTCAACTCCTACCTGTAGGCTTCCAGTGGCATCTGGTGGGCCACTGTGTGAAACAGGATGCTAGACTAGATGGGCCTTGGGTCTGATCCAGCAAGGCTATTCTTATGATGGGAGGCTGCATCAGCCATTCATTCCCCAAGGGCCATGAAATTTACTGTATGTAAAGGCTCCAGAGCCAGAACCTGTAGAGAAAGGAAAGCAACTGCTGATGTTATTTTTCAGGTAAGGAAGAACCGCATCCCCTTTCAAGAATACATACATACAATCAATAAGCTGCATTTGGTGTTGACCCTCAAAATAACATTCTGCAAATTGAATCTGGGAAAGAGTGAAGAGGTTTGTATTTATTTGAAACAGTAAGAACAAAATACCAGTTTAGTTAGAGCAGGTTTTTGCTGCTGCTGTGTTGACTCAACAGCCTATAAGCTGTGGGGAGGAGTTTAAATCTTTTTCCTGGAAGCCTAGTTCAAATTTGTTTGCAAGTACTCTGGACTTCCCTCAGAAATGAGAAATGTTTAAAATGTATAATACCTATATAAATGAATATCCCTCAAACCAAACTAAAATAAAATGGAATCTGGTCCAACATGTCAGTCCCATTGTTTGTTTATCTATCATGTCTAAACATTTTGAAAGCCTTCTTCAGCCATCAGAGCAAAAATAGCATAAGTGTTACATGTCCAGGTTTAGTCGGGTTGTCAGATTTCCTGGGGCAAAAAGAAATGCTTGAGATGTTTTTAAAATTTTAAACGCTACACTTGGCAACAACTGCTCCATCCAGTAATTGCTTGCATGAAAAATCCACTTCACATCAGCACAACTAATCAGTTACTTGTCATTTGCTCTCTGCTAGCTGGGCAAGCGGCATCTTTTATATTAGGCTCTCTTAGGTTTTTATTTGTTTGTCGTATGTATATACCATTTTTCATAAAATATAATCTCAAGGCAGTGTACAAAAATGTTTTAAAAATTTAAAAAAATGACTAAACAGTTAAAACAATACAAATATTAAATTGGAATATAAAAAGAAATACAAATCTATTTTAAAAGTTTAAAACTATATACACAATAAAACTATGAAACACAACTCAGAAACAGCAGCAACAAGAAAACAACACTCATATAAAAGCCTGGGCAAAAAGCCATGCTTTAACTTGCTTTCTAAAAGCTAGAATGGAGACAGGAGCAGATGCCCACCGGAATCTGAGTTCGCAGGAGGATAGCAACACTCCCTCTTCAGCACAGCACAGCACCACACCGCTCCAGTGACTGTTGCTGGTGTCATGTGTTTCTTTTCAGATTGTAAGCCCTTTTCGGAGTGGACAGGGAATCATCGCATTCCTTTTGCTATATAAACCAATCTGAGAACTTCTTTATTGAAAAGTGGTATATAAATATCCTAAATAATAAAAGATAATGATGATAATCACCTACTACTACTACTACTACTACTACTACTACTACTACTACTACTAAATAAATAAATTCATTTCTCTCTGGCAAAAAGCTTGAGGCAGGAATGTCAAACCATCCAAAATAAATCAAGAATGCTTCAGTCCTATATGCAGTAAAACTAAACAAGAGCATAAGAACAGCCCTGCTGAACAGCCCAAGCCCTATCTAGTCCAGCATCCTGTTTCACACAGTGGTCCATCAGCTGCCGCACACCGAGTTGACACTTTCAACAAGCTGTCCACCAAACCCCCAGGATCTCTCTCCTGGTCAGTCACTGACAGCTCAGCCCCCATCGATGTATATGTGAAGTTGAGGGGGTTTGCCCCAATATGTACCACTTTACACTTGCTTACATTGAACGGCATTTGCTGTTTTGTCGCCCACTCTTCCATTTTGGAGAGATCCTTTTGGAGCTCCTCAAAATCTGTTTGGGATTTCACTACCCTAAATAGTTTAATGTCATCTGCTACTGAACTCCTAGCAAAAATATGTAACTTGCCCCTACAATCAGGCTCTGTACCAGAGGACTGGAAAGTAGCTAGTGTAACTCCAGTTTTCAAAAAGGGATCCAGGGGGGATCCAGGGTGAGGGATCCTTAGTATTTTAAAATCATCAGCAACTTTATCAAAAAATTTTTTGACAAAGTGCCCCATCAAAGGCTCATAAATTTAGTAGTCATGGGATAAGGGAACAGGTGCATGTGTGGATCGGTAACTGGTTGCAGGAGAGGAAAAAGAGGGTAGGAATAAGTGGGCAGTTTCCACAATGGAGAGAAATAAGAAGTGGGGTCCCCCAGAAATCTGTACTTGGACCAGTGCTCTTTAACTTGTTCATAAATTATTGAAAATTGGGGTAACCAGTGAAGTGGCCAAATTTCACATTTGAGTGCCTTCAGAACTCTTGGGTGAGTGGGTAAAAAATTGATTTTTTTTTTTAGTTTTTCAAGACAGTTTAGAACATCCTCTCTTGTCACCTCAAGTTGGCCTAATTCCTCAGCTTCGAAGCCTGTTTCAGAACAGGTATATGGTCACTATCCCCCACCATGAAGACAGATGCAAAGAACTCATTCAGCTTCTCTGCAATCTCCTTATCCTCCTTAATAATCCTTTTCACCCTCAACAGCTAAGGGTAAGGTTTTCTGCTTCTGATATGTTTAAAGAAGTTTTTGTTATCCTCCTTGACACTTCTAGCTCTATTTTTGCATCCCTTCTTGTCTCCTTGCATTTCTTTCGCCAGTGTTTATGTTCCTCTTCATTTGGGCAGGACTTTCATTTTCTGAAAGAAGTCTTCTTCCCTTTAATAGCTTCCCTGACTACAAATGAGTTTCTATTATTGTGGTTTTAAATAAGTTCCATGCTTTCTGGAGTGATTTGACCCTCCTGACATTCCCTTTCAGCCTCCTTTTTACCATCCCCTCATTTTTGAGAAGTTTCCTCTTCTGAAATCCAGTGTATCTATGTTGGACTTTCTTGGATATAAACTGAATTGGATCACACTATGGACACTGTTCTCCTGTGGTTAGGAGAGCTGGTCTTGTGGTAGCAAGCATGACTTGTCCCCTTAGCTAAAAAGGGTCCGCCCTGGTTGCATATGAATGGGAGACTTGATGTGTGAGCACTGTCAGATATTCCCCTTAGGGGATGGAGCAGCTCTGGGAAGAGCGGAAGGTTTCAGGTTCCCTCCCTGGCTTCTCCAAGAAAGGGCTGAGAGAGATTCCTGCCTGCAACCTTGGAGAAGCCACTGCCAGTCTGTGAAGACAATACTGAGCTAGATAGACCAATGGTCTGACTCTGTATATGGCAGCTTCCTATGCTTCCTATGTCCTGGGCACCACTCTTGATTAAGTCCAAGGTCACCTTCTCTCCGATTGGTTCCATGACCAACTGTTGTAAGGCACAGCCATTCGGCACATCTAGAAATTTGGCCTCTCTGTCAATACCCGCACATTAATTTGCCAAGTCTATGTGAGGGTAATTGAAGTCACCCATTATTATAGCTCTGTCTATCTTTGACGCCTCTGATTTGCTTCTCCAACTCCAGGTCACTCTCAGCATTTTAATCCAGAAAGCAATAGCACATCCCTAGTAACACATTTGCTTTCAGTCCTTGTATTGTCATCCATAATGATTCTTTGGAAGACTTCAACTGTTTGGTCCTATTGAATCCAGGATTCTGTATGGGATAGCAGTCCAAACAAAGATGTCAACTGTTTGAATTAAACACTTTCCCCTTTCTGTTTCCCCCAAAAGTTAGAGTCAGAGACAGATCATTAAAATTTAGCCTTTAGCTGGAAAAAATGACTCATTTATCAATGACTCATTTATCATAATACATTTATGTATTATGATAATTAAAACAATTGTTTTATTTCTAATGGATATAGCCACCTTAGTGACTAACATGCTCTCAAATCCTTTACCTTACCATGGCTTTTTAAGAGGAAAATTCAGAAGTGCACAAAGTTATGTGAGTGTAATTCATGCATGGACATGCCACTACAACACACACCTATGCATTTTCCTTGTCTGTGAATACCTACCCTGTTGCCTGGAGTCACATTCCATGACATCTGGCAGCCTAAACAGAATGGGAGATAATCCTCACAACTGAGAATTTGACAGTACTGTTGCAGAGGAGTGTTATATTCATTGGCGAAGACTCTGTGGGAATAGCAGTAGAGTCTGTGGGAATCAGCTTTGGAAGGAAAAATGGGTACACTTGATCAGAATCTAGGTTCTAGAGGAACCTGGACCTAGTCAATGAAATAAGTACGTTATCACTCACTTTTGGAATTGCACAAATTTTCTTTTGGAGCTGCACCTTCCTTCCTTCCTTCCTTCCTTTCTCTGCATGTTTTGCATCCTGGTTATTTATCCTGGTTAAATGCTTTTTAACTGCAGTGATTTGGCTGGGATTGCCTGGAAATCCTGCATTCTCACTTCAGACTCCGCAGGATTGCATAGATATTGAAAATCATGGTTTACTCTTTAACCACACTTGCCACCATTGTCATAATGCAGCCCTAGTTGCATTTTTTAAAAAAAAATAAATCCCTGCATCTAACTTTCCACCTACAGAAATCTGTAGACTAAACATTTAAAGTAGGAGTTGGACAATTTCACCTTCAATGGGAGCCAGGCCAGCTACACCTTGATATACTGCCTTGATGTAGCATTAATTCCCATTCCTGTTTCATTGCCATTTAAGCTATAAGCAGAACCTAATTCCCTGGTTGTAATGTAGGCTTCTCTGTAATTTGCTCTCTGCTCTTTTATCCCACAGCAGAACTTACATTCTTATTTACATGGAGAGTGAAAACCAAACTGGAATCATACAGTTCCACTTCCATGCATTCACAACCCTCCCAGAGATGCGACTGCTGATTTTCTGGGCTTTTCTGATTCTGTACTTACTCAGCCTACTTGGAAATGCTGCTGTTGCTTTCATCATATACTCAACACATTCTCTCCACACACCCATGTATTTTTTCTTGGCTAACCTGGCAGTTTTAGAGATTGCCTATTCTTGTACTATTGCTCCACCAACTCTGGCCAACCTTGCATCTGCAAGACAGGTCTCCATCTCTTTGGCTGGATGTGGTACCCAGATGTTCTTCTTTACCTTCTTCGGAGGATCTGACTGTGTCCTGCTGGCCATCATGGCCTATGACCGATATATGGCAATCTGTCACCCACTAAACTATGCTATTGTTATGAGCTGGAAAGTGTGTGTGAGTCTTGTAGCTGCAGCATTGACCATGAGCTGCTTGTTTGGTTTTCAGTTGTCTGTTCTGATATTGACTCTGCCCTTCTGTGTCAGCAACAGCAATAATGAAATTAACAAATTTTTTTGTGATTTTTCTGCTGTCATGAAGCTAGCCTGTGGTGACACATATGCACACCAAATTGCCCTTTTTATTATTAGTGTCATTGTCCTGACTGTCCCTTTCCTCCTAATATGCATCTCCTATGGCTTCATTGTGATGGCCATCTTGCGCATTCACTCTGCAGAGGGTCGACAGCGGGCTTTCTCCACATGCTCCTCCCACTTAATGGTTGTCCTTTTACAATATGGCTGTGGCAGTTTAATCTACCTCCGCCCCAGTTCCAGCTACTCACCGGAGGAAGGTCAGGTAGTGTCTGTGGTTTACACCTTTATCACTCCTGTACTGAACCCCTTGATCTACAGCATGAGAAACAAAGAGTTAAAAGATGCACTGGGCAGGACTTTGAAAAGGAAAGTGATGTCCCAGAAAAAATGACAGCATTAGGTCAATGACCAGGAAATGACACAGTGGCTGTGGTATCAAGTGGGACTGAACATGCAGGTTATTGATGGTAGCATAGATTAGCTGTCTGCATACTTTACTGAATCTCTAGATTATAACTATCCCTTGAAAAGCATGTAGTTTGCCTGTGGCAGAAGTTGCACAAATGCATCATGACTATTGCCACTCTATTGTCTTTAAACACAGATACAATGGAAGGAAATGGAACACATGCCTTCCTGAAAACAAACTGTACAAGAGTGGAACAGGTAATACTGAGTATTTTCTTGATGGACAGAAGTAGCTGTTTGTTTAAGGAGAATAAATATGTATAATGAGATGGGCTGACCACATTGAGAAGTAGGGATGTGCACGGAGGCACGGTCCGGCACTGGGAGGGGGGGTAGTACTTACCCCTCCCGCCGCTTTCCCCCTTCCAGCGCTCGACTTTTTAGCACAGTTTTTGGGGTGGCAGCATTCCTCCCTGCTGCCCCTGCCCCCGTTGTTGCCTGGCAAAAGGGGAAGTTGAGTGCATGCATGCACTTGTTGCGGCGCGCGCATGGCGGTGATGGGCACGTGTGCTGCCGCCCCAAAAACTTTGCTAAAAAGTCGAGCTCTGGAAGGGGAAAAGCAGCGGGAGGGGTAAATACTACCCCCCCACCCTTAAAGCTACATACCGCCCCCCCCTGCCGGACCGGCCCCAATCCAGACCGGTTTGGAGGCCGCTTAAAATGGCCCCGGACTGGTGGCCACATCCCTATTGAGAAGCATTCAGAGGAAAGGCGGTCTCGGAGGGGATCGGAAGATTGTCACCAGGGCAACAAAAGAAGCAGAAAAATGACCACAAACCACACTGCTCAAAGATGTTTGGATAGGATTGGCAAAGAACCAGCGTGACTGGCATTTCTCTGGAGAGGACATCATCCAATGAGTTGAACTGAAATTGTTGATAGATATAGAAGTTGCTATTCAGACGTGTATGCTTGCAGACACATTGAAAGTCAATGGATATTTTGCACTGGTGCAGGGGCAGAGCCACCATTGGGCCAACGGGTTCAAAGAACCCAGGCCGGTGGCCAATCAGGAGCCGCGAGAGCGGCCCCGACACGCCCCCCCGCATCTGACGTCAGACGCGGGGGTGGTAGTTTAGCTCCCGAGCGGGGGCCTCGCGGCCCCTTTGGGAGCTAAACAAAGGCTGGCGCTGCGAACGTAACGCCAGCCTAACTAGCTCTTGAAGGGGCCGCGTTCGCAACACAGTCCAGAAGCGGCTCTTCCCTGGGCAGGGAAGAGCCGCTCCTGGGCTGCGCTGTGAATGCAGCACCAGGCTTCGTCTAACTGCCGAAGGGGCCGCGCTGCCCCTTTGGCAGTTAAACTGCTGCAGCGATCCCGCATGGAGCCTCAAGGCCACGCCCCTGCATCTGACGTCAGATGTGGGGGCGTGGCTATCCCCTGCGTCTGATGTCAGATCCAGGGGGCGGGGCTATTGGGGCACCCACCGCGACCACACATGGGCCACCAGCGGGCTAGCTACGCCCCTGCACTGGTGGGTAGAATTTCTGTTATTAAAATGAATGTACTACCAATGATGTTATTTCTATTCCAAATGATACCTGTAATTAATACTTTGACCTGTTTTAAGTGTTGGCAGAAAGATAACTCTAACTTTATTTGGCAAGGGAAAAGACCCAGAATTAATTCTAAAAACTTAACTGATGCTAAAGAAAGAGGAGGTCTTGCCCTTCCAAATTTAAGATTGTATTTTGATGCAGCATGTCTGTCTGGTATGGATGAAAGAATGGATAGTTTTAAGAAACCCAAGAATTTTTGATTTGGAGGGCTTTGATAGAAGATTTGGTTGGCATGCGTATTTTTTTTATGATAAGACTAAAGTACATAGGGATTTTCTTAATCATTACATCAGAAGAAGTTTGATAATAGTTTGGGAAAGAAATAAGAAATACTTAGAAAACAAGGTACCCACTAGAAGTTGTTATGTGTAAAGAAGTGAATATGAAAACCAGATGGCCGACCTATAATGAAGTGTTGAATAAGTGTGATAATAAATGGGAACTGGAAAAGGAGGAAGAACTAAAAGACAGAGTGACCAACTGGTTTCAATATTATCAGTTAAATGAGGTTTTTTAAAAAAGATTCGAAAATAGGCTTTGAAGAGCAGAGATCAAAATCTGAAATAGAGTTATGTGAAAGTGATGTAAAAACTAATTACCAAAAAGTACAATTTGTTATTATGTGAAGAAACAAGAGATGAAGTGGTAAAATCAACAATGGTAAAATGGGCACAAGATGTAGGTCATAATATTAACTTAGAGGACTGGGAGAAGCTATGGAAGAAAGATCTTAAATTTACAGCGTGTTATAATTTAAAAGAAAATTTAATTAAAATGATGTACAGGTGGTATTTAACACCTAAGAAACAAGCTTTAATGTATAAAAATGTATCTAATAAGTGCTGGAAATGTAAAGATAGTGAGGGGTCCTTCTATCACATGTGGTGGTCCTGCAGAGCGGTAAAGAGGTTTTGGGATATGATTTATGATGAACTTTAAAAGATTTTTAAATGTGTATTTCATAAGAGACCTGAATCCTTTCTGTTGGGCATAATTAATGAAGAAATCTCGAAAGAAAATAGAAATTTATTCCTATATCTTACGACGGCGGCTAGAATGGTTCTTGCTCAGAAATTGAGATCTGCGGAAATTCCAGCAAAAGAAGAATGGCTGAAGAAGGCATATGAATATGCAGAAATGGCAAAACTTACCGTATTAGTAAGAAATAGTCATATAGAAAATTTCGTAGAAGATTGGAAACCCTTTTTGCGGTATATGAAAAACAATGTGAATTTGGATTTATTAACGGGGGTTGAAATGTAAAAATAACAGTTGGGGAATTTGTTATAGTAATGAAACTAATAGATTGCTTTGGTGATGAAAACAAGGATTAGGACATAATAACCAGATATATAAATACGAAGAAAATATTTACATGAGAGCAAATATGGATGTTGCAATATAACTGTGCTGAAAGATGAACGGGAAGTCACATTGATATGTAGAAAACTAATTAAAATAAAGGGGGGGGGAGAGATTTTGCACTGAGTAGAATTAAACAAGGAGTTTTGTATTTCAATGCAAAATTCAGACAATATAAAAATAAGAGGAGCACTGAGGTTATTGATAGTTGTTTTAATATATAAAGCGAGAGATGGTAAGGCAAAATTCCTGCAACTTTGGGAAAGTGGAATAGCGAGTGGTTACAGAAATATATTGTTTCTTCTAACTTTCCTCATATGCTACAGTTGTAATTATTTGGAGGTAGTTTTGTTGATGTTTAGTTTTATTATTATGCATATTTATTATGAATATTATCATGTAATGAATACGTTGTTGTTGTTGTTCAACTGTATACTTGAAAATTAAACAATTTTCATATACAAAGGGATCATGGTCTCCAGACTACAGTACTCTCTTGAGCACTTGAAGCTGCCTTCTGCTAAGTGAGGCCATTGGTCCATCTAGTGCAGTGTTGTCTACATTTACTGGCAGTGGCTCTCCAGGGGTCTTTCCCAGCCCTACCTGGAGAGGGCAGGAAATGAATTTGGGATGTTCTGCACGCAAAGCATGTCCTCTGCCACTGAACCACAGCCCCTTCCCACAAGCCCTTCTTCCGCTTCTTCCAAGTGACGGAAATGTAACAGGTACCACCTTAAGCAGCATGAAGGTACAGTGATGCAGAAAGCAGCTGCACCGGTTACTCTTCTGCCTGTCACACAGCTTTAAAAAGGCACAGTAGCTCTTCAAGAACAAAAATCTAGCAATTGCCATTGCTCATTGATACTGTTGGTTTGTGTCCCACAACTGATGCTATTCAGTAAAAAGCAGTGACTCTTTTGACAGTACTTTTATCAATAGGCCTTCAGCAACTTTTAATGTCTGGATTATATAAATCACAGCATATTCAATAATTGTCCAAGGCTTCATGGCCGTCAAGAGCAATTCTGGAATTAAATAAAATAAAAGGAAGATTTATTCAGGAACATTTAAAATAATTTCAGACATATCAAAAGAAAGTATAACTGGCCTAAAATTGCTGTGTGGTGGCATAGATGGAAATGAAGCCAGATTTCTACTTCTTAAAAGTTACAGAGAATCTATAGTCACTATCTGCCAGTGACTTCTAATGAGACATTTTATAGTGAGGTAGAGATCCATCCCAGTATGAAATATGTATATGTTGCATGCTTCATATATGAAGGGCACATGTGTTTCAAATGCAGGTTTCCCCTACAAAGTATTTGCAGATATAAGGTGCAGTCCTTTCCTGATTATATATATATATTTTAAACTAAAGGGAAATACCTGATCCATACCTGATTCAATTCACATGTATTTTGTATCTGTACTCACTTGATACTTAGAGAGGGAAAAAGCTATTCTACCTAAGACTGACAGAGAGGATTTTTAACAAGCTCAGCCCGTAGTCTGTAAACATGCTGTCAAACAATGTGCCTCTCTTCTCAAGGTGCTGAAATCTAATTATCTGACTGTATTGGAGGATCTTAACATTCATCCCAAGGTCTCCTCATCAGAACTGGCTCAGAACCAGGCCTGCCATGAAAATCACAAAGCTAACCCAGTATAATATTGGACTATTATTGTTCAGCACTGTTCTAGAAACAGGTGATCTGAAAACAAGGTTTATGTGTGCTGCCGTTCTCATTACTTTATAAAGGCTCAGATCATCACCGGCCATCACTTGTGCAAGCAGGGCTGTCTGGTGCCCATTTTATACACATATGCATGAGTCTTTTTAGAGGGGGCCCCACCATCACACCTGCCTCAGGCTCCAGAAAATATCTTGGTGTCCCTGTGTGCAGTGGTGAGGGATCGATTAAAATGGGCTGGTTCCAAAGGTCATGGATCCAGCTGGATCCCAGAACTCTTTGAGGAATGTGTCCACTGCTCTCAACAGCCACTGTGTAGGTGGCTTACAGGTGAAACTCGAAAAATTAGAATAACGTGCAAAAGTTCATTAATTTCAGTAATGCAAATTAAAAGGTGAAACTGATATATGAGATAGACGCATTACATGCAAAGCGAGATAAGTCAAGCCTTATAATTGTGATGATCATGGCGTACAGCTCATGAGAACCCCAAATCCACAATCCCAGAAAATTAGAATATTGTGAAAAGGTTCAACAGTCTAGGCTCCAGGTGTCCCACTCCAATCAGCTAATCAATCCATAACACCTGCAAAGGGTTCCTGAGCCTTTAAATGGTCTCTCAGTCTGGTTCATTAGGAATCACAATCATGGGAAAGACTGCTGACTTGACAGTTGTGCAGAAAACCATCATTGACACCCTCCATAAGGAGGGAAAGCCTCAAAAGGTAATTGCAAAAGAAGTTGGATGTTCCCACAGTGCTGTATCAAAGCACATTTAATAGAAAGTTATGTGGAAGGGGAAAGTGTGGAAGAAAAAGGTGCACAAGCAGCAGGGATGACCGCAGCCTGGAGAGGATTGTCAGGAAAAGGCCATTCAAAAGTGTTGGGGACTTTCACAAGGAGTGGACTGAGGCTGGAGTTAGTGCATCAAGAGCCACCACACACAGACGGATCCTGGACATGGGCTTCAAATGTCGTATTCCTCTTGTCAAGCCGTTCCTGAACAACAAACGTCAGAAGCGTCTTACCTGGGCTCAAGAAAAAAAGAACTGGTCTGTTGCTCAGTGGTCCAAAGTCCTCTTTTCTGATGAGAGCAACTTTTGCAACTCATTTAGAAACCAAGGACCCAGAGTCTGGAGGAAGAATGGAGAGGCACACAATGCAAGATGCTTGAAGTCCAGTGTGAAGTTTCCACAGTCTGTGTTGATTTGGGGAGCCATGTCATCTGCTGGTGTTGGTCGACTGTGCTTCATTAAGTCCAGGGTCAACGCAGCCGTCTATCAGGAGATTTTGGAGCACTTCATGCTTCCTTCCGCAGACGAGCTGTATGGGGATGCTGACTTCATTTTCCAGCAGGACTTGGCACCTGCCCACACTGCCAAAAGTCCCAAAACCTGGTTCAGTGACCATGGGATTACTGTGCTTGATTGGCCAGCAAACTCACCTGACCTGAACCCCATAGAGAATCTATGGGGCATTGCCAAGAGAAGGATGAGGGACATGAGACCAAACAATGCAGAAGAGCTGAAGGCTGCTATTGAAGCATCCTGGTCTTCCATAACACCTCAGCAGTGCCACAGGCTGATAGCATCCATGCCACGCCGCATTGAGGCAGTAATTGCTGCAAAAGGGGCCCAAACCAAGTACTGAATACATATGCATGCTTATACTTTTCAGAGGTCCGATATTGTTCTATTTACAATCCTTGTTTTATTGGTTTCATGTAATATTCTAATTTTCTGGGATTGTGGATTTGGGGTTCTCATGAGCTGTACGCCATGATCATCACAATTACAACAAATTAAGGCTTGACTTATCTCGCTTTGCATGTAATGCGTCTATCTCATATATCGGTTTCACCTTTTAATTTGCATTACTGAAATTAATGAACTTTTGCACGATATTCTAATTTTTCGAGTTTCACCTATCTAGGAGGAAGGTTGTGGTAGAGGGCCTGGTAGAGATTATAAATGCTTCTCTGAAGGAGATGGGATGCCTTTTTGTCTTAAGGAGGCAATCATTAGACCTCTTCTGAAGAAGCCTGCATTGCTTCCCTCAGAGTTAAACAACTATAGGCCTATCTCCAACGTTCCATGGTTGGGCAAGGAGACTGAGAAGGTGGTGGCCTCCCAGTTCCAGGCAGTCTTGAAGGAAACTAATTATCTAGACCCATCTCAAACTGACTTTTGGGTGGACTATGGGGTGGAGACTGCCTTGCTTGGCTTGATGGATGATCAATTGGGAATTGACAGAGAGAGAGTGACTCTGTTGGTCCTTTTGGATCTCTCGGCGGCTTTTGATACTATCAACCATAGTATCCTTCTGGAGTGTCTGAGACAGTTGTAGGTGGGAGGCACTGCTTTGCAGTGGTTTCACTCCTACCTCTCAGGCAGATTCCAGATGCTTGGATCTCCTAGACACTTGGAGACTGTCATTCTTCTGAATATGAACTTTTGTATGGTGTCCCTCAGGGCTCCATACTGTGTCCAATGCTTTTTAACATCTACGTGTAACTGCTGGGAGAGATCATCAGGAGATTTGGTGCAGGGTGCTATCAATATGCTGATGATACCCAACTCTAATTCTCCATGTCAGCATCATCAGGGCGCTTTCCAGATTAGCCACTCAACAGTGTGCAAAATGCTTCCATTCATAAGAACATAAGAACAGCCCTGCTGGATCAGGCCCAAGGCCCATCTAGTCCAGCATCCTGTTTCACACAGTGGCCCACCAGTTGCCACTGGAAGCCTACAGGCAGGAGTTGAGCACATGTCCTCTCTCCTGCTGTTACTCCCCTGCAACTGGTACTCAGAGGCAATCCTGCCTTTGGGGCTGGAGGTGGCCTATAGCCATTGTGGACTAGTAGCTGTTGATAGACCTCTCCTCCATGAAGTTATCCAAACCCCTCTTAAAGCCATCCGGGTTGTTGGCTGACACCACATCTTCTTTGTTCTTACAGTTTGGGAATTAGACCCTTCTCACCCCACCCAGCAAAACAATTAGAACCGGGATCCATGACAGTCAAGGCAGGCTTGTCTCAGATAAAGCCAGTTTACCCGTTTCCCCCAGTTTGTGTGCTAGTTTGAATAGATAGGCTCCAAGTTGTCTTAGCATGCCACTGTTTGAGCTCCACAAGTTGCTAGTACACCACCCCCGCTCTGTGCTACAGCACACAGAGGGTGACCACAGTTGATGGTTAAGTTCGAGCATGCTGGTGGTGCCTAACAACCTCTTAAGCCCAACAGCCACTCCGGAAGAAGGATGTATGCCAGACCAGTGTGATGGCAGCCTGCCCGAGGATCAAGGATGCACTGCCATAACTTTTAGTATCAGTAAGACATTTTACATTCAACCTTCAGTGCTTACTTGAGGAAGTGCCTCTTCCAATGCTAACCTATCCCTCCTTACTAACTTTCCATATCTATGCTAACTCCCTATTATAGCATACACTACTTCACAGACACAACTTCACCCACACAATCACCAGCCATAGAACAACAGGTGTCTTATACACTTGTGAGGCAACTGATGGACAAGCTTAATCATCAGTCTTGAACTAAGTATCAATTGGCCTCAGCCGTCTATTGACGGGATTTTAAAGCGACCACCCCTTCTCTCCAAGTCAGTTCATAGTCTAAAAGTGAGACTACGCTTGGCTACAGTTCAGCTCATTTCAAGGGGGAGGGGTATGTTGCTAGAACAGCCTGTTTGGGGGCTACAAAAAGTACCCCACTATGTGATTTTGAACTACAGGCTTGCAATCTCAATCTTGGCTATGAGCTTGTGGAACCATGGATTCTGTGCATGCCCAAATTTGGCAAAACTCTCAAGTTGGTCACTTAGCAAAAGCAAACATGGGGAAACTATTACCATGGTCAGTATAACAAGCAACTGGAAGGTATAACCCTATGACCCCGCTCTATTCAGTTAAGGAAGCTGGCTGACAAGGCATGAGTTAAGGAGAGAGACTATTTCTCAAGGGAATAGTATAACTCACTTTTTGGCATAAAGGATTAATTTCACTAATCGTCTTCACAGGGACTCAGATAAGGCTGAGCACTCCCACCCCACTATCGCTGTGCTAATGGCCTGGCATATACAAAATGGAAAGTTGTTGGTATCAAAATAATCATTATCTCCCCACCTGGAAGATCTTCCTGGTGTGCAAAATAAGCTTTGAGCTCACCCTCATTAATTCACTCCAGCCCATACAATTTGTCCATGCCATCTATATATTTATTTCTCTAAGACGGGCCATGCATGGGGACGTGGCAGAAAGGAGGCAATTGGCTGACAGAGAGGTGTGAGGAGATTGGCTGACAGCGCGCGAGAGTTTGGAAAGAGAGAAGGCAGCAGCCGGAGAGGAGTGAAGGCGGTGAGTTGCAGGTGGGGGGAGAGCGAGCGAGGGAGTTGCGGGTGGAAAGAGAGAGGGCGAGGGAGTTGCAGGGGAAAGAGAGCGAGCGAGGGAGTTGCAGGGGAAAGAGAGCGAGCGAGGGAGTTGCAGGGGAAAGAGAGCGAGCGAGGGAGTTGCAGGGGAAAGAGCGAGCGAGAGAGTTGCGGGGGGAAAGAGCGAGCGAGAGAGTTGCGGGGGAGAGCGAGCGAGGGAGTTGCGGGGGAGAGCGAGCGAGGGAGTTGCAGGGGGAGAGCGAGCGAGGGAGTTGCAGGGGGAGAGCGAGCGAGGGAGTTGCAGGGGGAGAGCGAGCGAGGGAGTTGCAGGGGGAGAGCGAGCGAGGGAGTTGCAGGGGGAGAGCGAGCGAGAGAGTTGCAGGGGGAGAGCGAGCGAGAGAGTTGCAGGGGGAGAGCGAGCGAGAGAGTTGCAGGGGAGAGAGCGAGGGAGTTGTGGGGGGGAGAGCGAGGGAGTTGTGGGGGGGAGAGAGAGAGTGAGAGAGTTGTGTGTGGAGGGGATGCCACAGGCTCATTGCACAACCGCATAGATGCTCTGTGCAGGATCAGCTAGTTTCACTTTATTGTTCATCAAGATCACACCTACCAGTGATTGAATCAAGCAATATGAATTATTGGTCAACCACGGATGTCAGCCCCAACAGCAAGGAGGTGTGACTCGTGTATGGCCTAGAGGTATGATTTTGCCTATTTCTAGTCCAAATGCCAACAAATGTTGTGCTCTGGCTTTAGCATCAGCTACAGCTTTTGCTCCAGCCTTGATTCCAGCTTGGATCCCAGCCTCTGCCAGTTTGGACCTATGTCCAGACTCAAACTGCTCACCATGCTTGGCTACTCTAGAGAATTGGAGCCTAGAGACCCAACCACCCCTGGACTTTTCTTGGAACCAGACACTATCCTTTTTTCCTGGCTTGCAAGTTCCATGCTTCCCTCTTCTTTTCCTTGCCTTCCTGCCTTGTCCCTGCGAGGAGATCCACCAATGCATGCTACCTGCAAGTGTTACCAACACACCACCGGATCTTGGAATGGTAATGCTAATTGCTTATCTTCCTAAATCTCCTTGCCCCCTTCTCTTTTCTCTTTAAGTCTAAAGCTGCTCTTCAGGCCTTTTCTCTAGCCAGCCCTGAGCTGATCTTGTAATAATTCAAACCTGAAGTTAAAACTCCTCTTTGTGAGACTCCAGATTAGCACTATTAGTTAATATTGTATTGCCTCCTTGCCTGCTTAATAAATTTTTCTCTTCCATACCCCTAATTCCCTATATACATCTTGTTGTACCATACAGTATCTCTTTCTCTCTCATCATTTCCAGACCAAAGCTTTGCACAAATTGGCACTGTAACAGACTGTTCATTATAGTTTCACTAATTCCCCACGCAAGCCCCAAAGTAGTCTTGGGACGTTCCCCCAGTGCTCCAGAACAATACTGTTAACAACACTGTGCCAGACAGCTCAACAAACTCGGGTCAAACTACGCTTACATTAAGTGTGTCTTTAGAACTCATGTGCTTGTGCTTTTTTCTCTCTAAACAGGAGTTGCAGGAATGCTGACCCATATCAGGATCATGGTGGCTTTAACCCTTTCCCTTGGGATGCCTTTAACTCTTTTCCCTGGCCATGATCCAGATCCAAATTAGGACTCCCCATAGTTGCTGTTTGCCCTGGGACAAATGCTCCCATTGACACCAATGGGAGTGTTCCTCCTGGGAAAATAGCAACCATGGGCAGGTCCGATCAAGAATAGCAGGTTAATAACTGGTTAAAGCCACCTCCCCCATGCCATGATCCTGATCTGACTCCTCCCATGGCTGCTTCTTCTTTAAAACAAAAACAAAACATCTCCCACAAATACATCAGATCTAATGATGTATTTAATGTAATGTGTAGTTTGACTCTAGAGGTCCTAGCTTCAAGTCATAAGGTTCAATTCTCAAGCTCTGGAGTCCCTAACACTCTAACCCTTCTTTTCATTAGGCTTTCCATTTACACCCACCAAATTGGACCAAAGATGGCAGAAATCCCTTTGGAAAGGTTATTCAATGGTGGGGATAGCAACAAACAACTTTCTCCTTTGCATTCTCAGGGTGCATGAATTGCTGGTGCTTTCCTGATGCCTGGCTGAGTGGAAGATATTGGGACTAGCTTACCCCCCAAGGACCTTTCAGAGTACATAAAGTCTTCAGAGACAGAGATATTGTAGAGAAAGGGCAGTGGTTGCTATTCTTTTTAACAAGGAAGGGAGATTACTCTAGCCCTGTTTAGGCAAAAATGCTCTATACTTTCCCCAGATAAAGGCTGCTGGGTATTGTAACTCAGGGTCAGGCTCTTCCAAGACGTTTGGAGAAAGACTCACCATTGATTGGTTGTAAGTACAAATAAGATTAACAATCTTGCAGATCCTTCAAGGTGAATATTTTCACTGAGATAGAAGAGTCATGGTTGGTGTTTGGGAGAAGCAGTTTTATTTCTGCAAAAATGTTGTGCTGTCTATAACTGTCAGGTGAGCACAGTCTGAGGTCACTTTTGACACTTGCTTTAGAGTGATATATTATTTTTATGCATCTTTTTTTTAAGTGTTTCTGACTGAAGATGAGGCATAACACTGAAACAATGAATAATAATGTGCCATTATTTTACACTAGTCTAACTCTATTCACACATTATGGTTAATGTATATACAATCTGTTTACAGTGTACATGCATACATATTCATCGTCGTCAGTCTGTGTACACATATAGTCATTCACACATTATGCTCAGTGCATGCACAGCAGTACATTTCCTATCTGTACAATGTGTCTGAGAGAGTTTGCACCCAGATTCACTTTTTAATGAACACAGTCACCATCATTTGCACAAAAACATGTACATGTGTACAAACACCTGAATGCATGTACAATATAATGTCTGAATAGAGCTGAATAAGTACAATATAATGTCTGAATAGGGCCCTAGACTCCATTATAAAGTACTGGGTGAGTGAGGATTCTTCAGCAAATTCTGTTACATTTCACTGTAGCAGTCTTACAATGGTTTGAATATACAATGGGCTCATGCCAAAAAAAGCTAGCCACAACTAAATTTCATTGAAAATAATGGGACATTTGCAACAACCTTTGGATGGAGTGCCTGTTAATGTACATAATGAAGAGTGGTAACAGTTACTATTATTTCCCAGAAGCGAAGTACTTTGCAATTGTTAGCTAAGTCAAATAATAATAATAATAATAATAATAATAATAATAATAATAATAATAAAAAACCAGTCAATAACACCCGTCTGACTGTAAACAAGAAATAATAATAATAAAAAATAAAGGCTATGGCAGAAGAACAAAATAATCCCAGTAGTAATTGGCACCCTAAGTGCAATTCCAAAACAACTTGAAAAGCACCTCAACACCATAGGGGCCACAGAAATCAGCATCAGCCAACTACAAAAAACAACTTTACTTGGAACAGACTCTATTTTGCGATGATATCTATAATAATAACAACAATATAGATAATATTGATAATCAATATTGATAATTCGGCCATCCCAGGTCCTTGGGAAGGACTCAATGTCTGGATAAAACAAACCAGTCAATAACACCTGTCTGACTGTGTAAACAAGAAATAATAAACAACTTTATTTGTTTGCCACCCCTTAACATGTTGTTCTCTGGGCGGCTTACAACACAACATTAAAACATGAGATAAAAACACACAACAGATTAAATCATAACAGACCAAAAAAAGGGGGGGGGAATACAAAATCAGATCAAAATTTAAAATTTAAAAGGCCTGAGTGAACAGAAAGGTCTCCACCTGGATTCTAAAAGATCACAGTTATGAAGCCAGGCAAACAACAACAACAACAGCAACAACAACAATGCTAATGCTACTATTATTTAGCATTGATCAATGGTGTCACTCAATGCAGCACAAAACACAGAAGTGACATAGCATACAGACTAACAACAGCCAGATCCTAAACACATTTATATAGAATGAAGTTGCATTGATTTCAATAGAGCTTAGGAGTTTGTAAGGTGAACAAGACAAAAGTATAGAAAGAGAAGAGGATAATGAGGATGGAATTGGAAAAGGTTAACTGGTAACAGAAGGAAAGGAAAAATGAAACTAAGCTTGAGGCTAGTCCACAAAAGGTTAGCACAAGAAGCCCTTGTAGTATATGAAAACAATAAAGTCCAGTGGCACCTTAAAGATTAACATGTTCATTGTAATATAAGCTTTCATGGACTACAATCCACTTTATCAGAGTATTATCCTAGGTGTGTGTGTGTGTGTGTGTGTGCGCGCGCATGTGCATAGAAAAATGGGGGGGGGGAGTAAACAATGAGAACAAATGGCCATGAAATGCAAAAGGTACAGGCTGTGACAATCTATATACTTATTTCTTGTAGATGGGCCATGCGCGGCAACATGGTAGGAAGGAGGCGATTGGCTGAGTTTGCAAGCAGAAGCACCTGATTGGGCAGTGGGGATTCCATATGCAGATAGGGAGAAGGAGCCTGTGAGAGCAGAAGCACCATGGTGATTGGGCAGTGGAGATTCCCTATGCAGATAAGGAGGAGAGGCCTGTGATGGTTAAGGTCCACTAGGAATGCAGCTGTTACTGGTCGGAAGATGTTCTGGATATAAAAGGATAGCAGGCAGGGGTCTGCAAAAAGACAGGTCGTAAGGGAGGAAAGAGCCCCTTCAGGAGAAGGAGGATGCAGTTATGTAAATGAACAAAATCTTTTAACTCAGGGAGGGAGGGAGAAAAAACATGAAGGGATGGGGAAGAAAGAGTGGAGAAGAGCGAGTGGAGGAGAGAGAAAGAGAAAAAGAAGGGAGGGGGAAGAGAGACAGAAGGAAGCGCAAGGGACGGGCCTGAGCCTGTCAGCAGCCTGATGGGAATGAGCGGCCATGGCAGCACTGGCAGCAAGGAAGGGTCCAGGCAACCACTGCTGCTGATTGGGGCTACTGAGGCCATTGTAAGAGGGAGACAGCCAGGCAAGGGATGGGCCTGGGCCTGTCAGCGGCCTGAGGGGAACGAGCGGCCATGGTGGTGGCAGCAGCGAGGAATGGCGCGGTCAACCACTGCTGCTGCTCCTGAAGGGAGGAGCAGGAGCGGGGCTCGGGTGAGGGTGGGGAGATCTCTGGGGATAGGGGGCTGCAGCTTGGCCAATAGGCGGCAGCAATGCTGCAGCCACGACCCAGAAGGGTGAGGAGGATGGAAGCAATGGGAATGAGGAGGAGCAGGAGTGCAGCTCAGGTGAGGGTGGGGAGATCTCTGAGGTGAGGGGAGCAATCAAGTACTAACGCGCAGATGCTCTAGAGCGTGCAAGAGTTCCAGCATTGAAGCAGAGAGAAATAATGGCGGCGGTCAGGATGCAGAGGTGGAGGGCTGGCAGGCAAAGACCCTCCGGCCAGAAGAGGTGGGTGGGCGGCGGGCAAAGCCCTGCCGGCCAGGAAGAGGAGGCGGCGGGGAGAAATGATGGCGGTGGTGAGGAGGTGGGCAGACGGCGGGCAAAGCCCTACCAGCTGGGAGGAGAAGGTGGGAGGCGCTGGTGGGATGGCCTGGCCCTGACCCGCCCAATGGGGAGAGCTGCAGGGGGCGAGCGAGCTGCGGGGGGGGGAGAGTGAGCGAGCTGCGGGGGGGGGAGAGCGAGCGAGCTGCAGGGGGGAGAGCAAGCTGCGGGGGATGTCACAGGCTCAGTCTACAACTGCACAGATGCTTTGTGCGGGGTCAGCTAGTTCTATATAAAGCTTAAACATATAAAAGATAAAGACATTTGTTGACATCCAGACTAAGTTACTCAAGAGTAGCCTTTCAGTCACTCTAAAAAGGATGACTTAATTTCAGTCCCACTACTCAGGATATTAGGCACCGACAACAGCAATAATAGGTGATAAGAAGATCCTCCTAGTTATGCCAAGTTAATTGACTCCATAATATGACTGGAAACCATCATCTCAATTCAAGTGTGACTGGAAAGAATTGGACCTCTTGATAAATTCTAATTCAGCAGTCTCACACTGAAGATTCCCTTAGAGTTCCCTTGTTTACAAATATCCCCTAATCTTGAGTGAGCAGACACATCAGGCTGAAGCTAAGATCTTCTGTCTCTTGATGTCCACAATCCTATGCTTTGGCAAATGTATTATCAGAGCAGAGAAACAAAGCTGGAGGAAAAACCAGCAAGTCAGGGGCTTAGCAAGGTTGGAGTGGGCTCAGAGACAGGATTTTAAAATGGGCCCCCACCTCCACTGAAGCTCAGCTCATGAAGTAAAGAAATCTTAAATGAGGCTGAATAGTGGTAACAAAAAGCATTGTGGATGATGCAAGTCATTTAATGGTACTAGAGAAAGACATGCTGTTCTGGTAGCTCCAGGTCTTAACACTCACATCAATTTTGGAGGATGAATACAACTGAAGGAAGCCTGGGCGGGTGCGCAGCTGGGGGAGTCAGTCATGTGACTTGCCTCTGGGGGCCCCCCAAGGCAGTGGGCCCCCAGACAACTGTCTCCCCTTGCCCTGTTATAGTTATGCCCCTGCAGCAAGTAGTTCTTCAGCAACAAACCTGCTAATGTCAAACCACCAAGAACACACTCAGGAGGCAACACTATAAAGTCTGTTTCCAGCATGCTCTGGCAGAGAGCTTCTAAATATAGAACCATTCCAGCAACACACTTGGGAAAGCCCCTGGGTAGGTCTTTGATAACTGGGCAAAGAGGCACCTTTTGAAATGGTCACTCTCTTATATTTAACAGGGGAAGGACAACTGTCTCTATTCAATCCCAGCACAGCATTTCCCAGTGGCTGTTGCTTGATGTATTTCTTTTTAGATTGCAAGCCCTTTGGGGACAGGGAACCATCTGATGCTTTTTTCTATGTAAACTGTTTTAAGAACTTTTTTTGTTGTTGAATAGCAGTATATACCTGCTCTTAATAACAAACAAACAAACTACCTAATACTCATTGTTGGCTCTCAAAAGATGGGAACAAAACAGTTATTTATACTGGCACTCCACAGAGGATCTGGGATTCCAGTTTGGTTTTGTATATCTGTAATACAGCAGGAACAAATTTACTGTTCTTTGTAAAAAGAAGTGGGGAATAGCCTTGGGGCAATGTTTTGACTCTTGCAATGACCCATTTCCTATGAACTACCCATCTAGTTGATCTATGAAAACGTATACCCAAGTATTCAATCAGCTTGTTCAATGAGATGTCTATCTAATTACCACTTGTGTTATATGCACCCCCACCCCCAAAAAACATTTTCTCATAGCTGATGATCAACTGATGATCTATACAGCAATTGGCAAAGCCAGGAAGTAGACATCTCAGACCAGAAATATTCATCTTCTCTTGCAAAAGTGGAGAATTTTGACCTCCAGGTGCAACTTGGTTCACTGTACACTTTAGGAATTGATTAGTGTGACCTGTTGATTCTGGAAGTGAGTATTCTCATGTCATGTCAGCTTCTTTGTAATTGATCCTCTCTCTCTTTTTATCTTGTACTAGATCACATGTGCCAGTTTACATGGAGAATAAAAACCACACCAGACTGACACATTTTCACTTCCATCCTTTCTCAGCTCTCCCAGAGATGCAGTTGTTGATTTTTTGGGCTTTCCTGTTTTTGTACCTCCTCAGCCTTTTGGGAAACTCTGCAGTTGTGCTCATCGTCTATACGGAACACTCCCTCCATACTCCCATGTATTTCTTCTTGGCTAACCTGGCAGTACTGGAGATTGCATACTCCTGTGTCATTGCCCCACTAACCCTGGTCAACCTTCTCTCTGGGAGAACAGCCTCCATCTCGCTGGCTGGATGTGGCACACAGATGTTCTTCTTTATCTTCTTGGGAGGGGCTGACTGTATGCTGTTGTCTGTTATGGCCTATGACCGATATGTTGCCATCTGTCACCCACTGCGCTACACCATCATTATGAACTGGAGGATGTGTGTGAGTCTTGTAGCTGTGACATTAAGCATGAGTAGCTTGTTTGGCATTCAGCTCTCAGTTCTGATATTACACCTTCCATTCTGCAGCAACAATGAGATCAATCATTTTTTCTGTGACTTCCCTGCCATCCTGAGGCTAGCATGCAGTGACACCCATGCCCATCAGGTTACCCTTTTTATGATCAGTGCTATAATCCTGTCTGTCCCTTTTCTCCTCGTCTGCATCTCCTATGCCTTCATTGTGATGGCCATCTTGCACATCCGCTCTGTAGCAGGCCGACAGAGGGCATTCTCCACATGCTCCTCCCACTTAATGGTCGTCCTTTTACAGTATGGCTGTGGCAGTTTAATCTACCTCCGCCCCAGTTCCAGCTACTCACCAGAGGAAGGTCGGGTAGTGTCTGTGGTTTACACCTTCGTCACTCCTGTACTGAACCCCTTGATTTACAGCATAAGGAACAAAGAGTTAAAGAATGCACTGAGCAGAGTCCTGAAGAAGAAAGTGCTCTCCCCATGACATCCTTGAGCACACACCTAGTGTGGTAGCATGGCATAAACGGCTGATACAAGCCAAGGTATTGCAGCTTTTATGTGACTGTAGGTTTATTTGCTTATGCACACAAATCACTTTTTGTCACTCGATCACTCAGTACTTAACGCTTCACAGCCCAGTCTGTGAACTGCCTCTATTGAAAATGGGTACATGAACATTTGAGGTTTCATGAGAACTCTGCCTGTGGCTGTTTCACACACGGAAGTCGTCATAGGCTCACATCTCAGATGGTTGATATGCTGCAGATTCCCAGGGCCAAACAACACATTATGTTAGGCCCATCATTAACTGATGAGCTTAAGAACAGAAATAAGCCAGAAGTAATCTTTCGACATTAAAAAGTAGCTACGGGGACCAGGTCGAGCTTGAGACTGTGGTGCACCAGGGTCCCAAGCACTCCACGTTTTCCCTGAGCAGTTTTTTCCCCCACATGGGGAATCCCCCTTACTAAGTGGCAAAAGGGGCATCCAATGATATATTGAAGATGAGAATTCTGTAGCTCTGGGCAGTTGTGGAGAACTGGCTCAATTGGATCACAGAAAGGCATGGGAAGAAGTCTGTGGTGTGAGAATAAGTACATTTCAGGGATAGAGCCACCAACTGTTTTCTGGCAGGCCTCCTGTGTCTTCAATAGCTCCATGGCAGGCAAAGAACTAGGAGAAAAATCATGGCATGCAGCTTCATGACATTCAGATGAGGAGAGTTTTACCTGTGAATTCTTCTTTGTATACATTTCAGAGAGTTAGTGCGATGTGGTGGCTAAAAACATGAGTTGAGTTCCGTGGTTCACATTTCACCTTGGCCATGAACTCAAACAGGCAAGTCACTGTCTCTCAGCCTCTGCAATAAAGAGATAATAATGCTGTCCTACCTCATAGGGTTGTTGTAAAGATTACTGAAATTGTCTGTGTAAAATAGTTTGAACACTCTAAAATGAGAGCCAGCATGGTGTTGAGAGCCAGTGTGGTGTAGTGGTTAGAGTGCTAGACTAGGACCGGGGAGTCCTGAGTTCAAATCCCCATTCAGCCAAGATACTAGCTGGGTGACTCTGGGCCAGTCACTTCTCTCTCAGCCTAGCCTACTTCACAGGGTTGTTATTATTATTATTATTATTATTATTATTACATTTATATCCCGCTCTTCCTCCAAGGAGCTCTGGGCTCTGCCCTTTTGGTAACCCTAACCCTAACCCTAGTCCAGCACTCTAACCACGACACCACACTGGCTCTCAAAAATCTTGTCCTATCGTGGAGATGCCAGGGAGGGAACTTGAAAACTTCTGCTCTTCCCAGAGCGGCTTCATCCCCTGAGGTGAATATCTTACAGTGCTCACACTTCTAGTCTCCCATCCATATGCAACCAGGGCAGACCCTGCTTAGCTAAGGGGACAAGTCATGCTTGCTACCACAAGACCAGCTCTCCTCTCTTGTTGTGAGGAGAAACATAAGTATGTAGTACACCACTATGGGCTCCTTAGAGGAAGAGCAGGATATAAAATGTAAAATGCTATATAAAATGCTTCTTGCTGCTTCTGCTACAAGATGCCTCTAAGGAAAAAAAAGAGATGGAAATATCACAGGATGACGTTACTATGAAAAGGATCAGCAGTGAAACAGTTAGCATCCGAGACAGTGAAAATGACATCTTTACTCCAAAGTTGTACCAAGTATTTGTCAGCCAGCAATGGAATGTTGAGCTTTGGGTTTCCCAAATTTTTTCTTGGCTCTGGGAAGGGAGTGCCGTCTCATACTATGACACTCCTCTTTATCCAACTTTCTTGACCTTTCAGAAATTCTTTATGGGTTTCTTAAAGGATAGGCAGGCCCTCCCTAAGGATTGCAAATAAAAGGCGGGATACAAACTGAAAAAAAATTCTTCAGAGAACATCTGTCTTCAAAGTGACCGTAGTGCTCTTCAAGTGTAAGAGAGTTTAAAGGACATAATTTAAACACACAAGGCAAAGGAGAGATTAATAGTTTAATCAACACTAAAATCATTAGCATAGAAGTCCATCTATTCATCCCACAGAGCTGCCCATGAAGAATATCCTTCCTTACAGACAGCAAGGATAAGCTGGGTGGATGTAAGAAATCTCCTAAAGGTTGACCATGACCACAGCCTATTGAGCCATGTGCATGCAGGGCTTTGTGTAGCTATGGTGTAGTGATGGCCAACTGGTGGCCCATGGATCTGGTCCCTAAAGGTATGGTAAAAAGGTTGCCCACATAAAGAAAAAGGCAAAATGCTTTCAACTAGTAAAGAACACAGATATCCTATACTTAATGTAACATTTTTCTTTTGAGTCTTATAAAGACCTATGTAATATCCCAGCTATGGCTGAACGTATGCACAGACTCTGCAATGGAGTGGGATGAGATGCCCAGGCAGGTAGCTCATTGGGTATATCACATATGCACATTATCTATCTATCTATCTATCTATCTGCATCAATGTATACTGTATAGTCCAGGGGCATACCAAGGTTGGAGTGGGCCCGGAGACGAGATTTTAAAATGGGCCCCTCACTGCCTTCCTCTCCTTCTCCTGGCCTGATGTCTCTGCTAACTATCCCAACTAGGTAGCAAATTAGCATTATGAACTCTTTGGATATTAATGCTTCCATTGTTTTAGTATGTTATGGGCATCTGTTAGCTACTTTGGGTATTCTGTTTTGAAAATGGAAAGGTAGGAAAGAAAATTTATTATAAATAAATCTTATATAGTGGATGATGGTCTTGGCCTCATTATCTCTTTTTACAAACTTCTATATGACCAGAATAGTTTGGTCTCCCCAATGCAGATGATAATTACATAGCCTTTTCATTGAAAGTAACTGAACAGCTTCATATCACTGCCAAAGTGCTGGAAGGGAGTAAATGTGAATGGATAGTGGGTATCATAAATTATTGTTTATAGCTAGACAAATAAATGACTGTCTCTTGAAAATGGACCTACTTGCACGGTTAAAGATTAAAGGGATGTTTATAGTAGCAATCTATGCCCTTAAAATAACCCTTTAAAAATAGGCACATTGTAGTGCTTCAGCTGCAGTCCTACTCAACAGTCTTAAATCATTCTAATTATTTAACATAGCCTGTTATTTATCAGCCCAAACAAGTTGAGTGTGGGGCTAACCATACACACCAAAATATTGAGACCAAAATATTCTTGGTTCTTTTATTTTGAAGCGGCAGTGAAGTCTAGCAACTGAGTTTGGAAGTGTTTTGTTTTTAGGTCACCTGCCACCCCACAGCGACGTCAGGATCCACCTTTTGCTCCACGTGGGTCTCATACTGTTGGAAGTTAAAGGACTTTGCGCTGTCTCTTTGCCTCAGACAGTGGAGGACAGACTAGTAAGTCAGAGGGCTAGAGAGTCAAGACATTGGTCATCCCTTCTCCACTGCTCTGCTGCTATCCCTTTGAAATGTAGATTGCTACTCTCAGGGGATTCAACTTCCTTCCTTCTCTCTCTCTTCCTACCTGCCCGCCTACCTTGCAACATGGCAAGCCTCTCTCCCTGCACCATATGTGCAGAGAAGATGCAGAATCCATCTGCATCCAGCTAGATAGATAGATTAGAGATCCTAACTCCTCACTTTCCTATCTAGAATGGAGTTCCTTAATAAATGCCTTTTATATTGATTTGAAACTATGAATTGGCTCCAAGTTATTTTACTCTCAGCACACACGCATGCTTAACTAATCCACTGCGTTGTGCCTCTGTGCACTCTGCTATAATGAGAAAGGGATTCTCTCACCACAGAGAATTTCCAACACATACTAACCGAGGAGTCAGGCTCCATGTCTCTCCTCACAAACATGCCCAAAGCCCCAATCAATGACACCTCTCACCGCCCCCTCACTCGACCAACCCCCCCCCCATCACCTCTGCTAGCTCCAAATGCAGAAGCTTCCATCCGGCAGCTCACTTACCCAAAACCGCCTCCTCTGGCTTCCCCCACCATCATCCACTGCCGCCGCCTCCTGCCAACCACTCGCCCAAGCCTCCAAGCCTCCATCATTATTATGGAGCCATGATGCATCACCTATCCACTGTGCATTGCCCATCCGCCACGCATGTGCGGGAAACTTTAAATTCTTGGGGGAAATGCTCACACACCCAACACCAATTTCATATTGGCCGGGAGCCTGTGGAGGAATGCGGGGGGGGGGCTTACTTGTGATAAAGGTACCAATGCCTTTAAGCTGGGGACTCACCGGGTGCTTGGCCGCCATAGAATTGCCCACACGTGACAGCCCCACATTTACCATGGGTGCAGGAAGAGGAGAGGAGCCACCGAGGGCGCACGGCGCACACCCTGCAGCTGCAACCCAGCCAACCCACCTCTCCAAGGCACCTTGCGCAGCGCCTCTGCTTCTCCTTCCTGGTTCCCAGCAAAGTGCAGCCCCATCTAGCAGAGCAGTGGAGGCTTGTTTTTAAACAGGACAACGCGGTTTGCAAACAACTGCCCTGGCAATGAAGCTTTGCTCCATGGGACTTCCTCCTCCTCTTTCCCCCAAACAAATGCACAGCGCAATACAAGGGAAAGCATTAGGACGCATTTTCCTTTACCCTTTTTAGCAGGCAGGCAGGGAGGGTGCCGATGTGTGCGCCCACCCGCCAGCCAATGAGAGCTGGATGGGGCCAGAATGGGGAAGGAGGAGCCAAGCCAAGGCAAAAGGGTGGAGATGGAGAAAGGAGGGAGGGAGGGAGAGAGACACAGAGAGAGAAGGTCACGGCGCAGAAGGAACAAATTTGGAATACCAAAGGAAGCCCGGGCAGGCACACTGGAGAGTCATGTGACTTGCCTCGGGGGGGGGGGCTTCGAGGCAGTGGGCCAGGAGACAACTGTCTCCCCTTGCCTAATGGCTGGTATGCCCTATAGTCCCACAGATTCACTTGCTGTTATGATGGTTATGGACAAAGTGGAAATTCTAACCCGATGGTGGTCATTTCCCCCCTCCCCCATATTTCTTAACACAGTGTAGACAAGAATGTGATCTTGAATATGTGGCACTGGGCAAGTTTGTATAAGTTCTAAATGAAGAGATCCACAGAGTAGAAAAATCTCCTCAAAGCCAGATATGAAAGCAAAATTCAGTATTAATGAATACGGATTGGTTTGGATGAGAATGCAGTCCAAACGTAAAGCACAGAAAAAAAGATATATGGCACAATATGGGATATCTATGAGTGACAGAGCACCAATTTATATCAATATTAACATTTGGTGCATGCATTTTTAAGAAACAGCCTCACCTCCCTCTATTTAATTTTTTGCCCTCGAGGATTCAAAATCTGGACTTTGATTTCATTTCTCACCCAGATAGAACCCATCTACACATTTCAAACAAATCCTTCTACTCAACAGCAGAGGTTGAATAGACAATGAGCCTTTCTTTTGAAACCATCAGCCTCGAAGAACTGAAAACCTTTAAACAGCAGACAGGACATGTCCTTTATTTAGACAGCAGTTATGCATCCAGTCTGGAGTGGGTTCCTATTTATGGTCTGCTTTGTCACTAAGGCTCAGGAGGACAGGAAGTAGCAATTTCTTATCTCATCTAGCCTCACAAAAGTGCAGTTCGGTTGCACAAGTCATTATTGCCCCATTTTACAGGAAAGGAACTGAACCCTAAAGCAGGGTGGGCAATAGGTTGCTCAGTGAGGAGCTTATCTGAAGTAGCAATCCAGACCTTGAAGCATCCCTCCTCCCTCCCCTCCCCTCCCCTCCCAGTCAATACTGCAAATCTGATGGGATGGCTGAGTGGGGGCACAGCCATGCCATGTTTAATCTTTCCCTCTCTGGGTGTTCAGAGTTGCTTCTACTTTCTTTCCAATTCATTTCTCTCAATTTTCTACTCCCACAAAGTAGAGTATTTTTCTCTCCTGCATCCTGCAGCAAAATTCTCCGGGATTCAGACATTTTGACATTACAACCCCTTAATGACCATTTATGTGCAAGCTGCCATTTTGTGAATAGCTCCCCGTCCCCAAGCTACCATTTTGTGATTGATCCCAGCCCCACAAGCTGCTATATCATGCTTCATGTTCAAAGACTCTTGTGGGGAGTGGCCTCAAGTCTGTGCTCAAATCTGTCCTCCCCTGCCCTAAGGAATTTTATTGTTGTTGTTGTTGTTTGTTTACATTTTATATCCTGCTCTTCCTCCAAGGAGCCCAGAGCGGTGTACTACATACTTAGGTTTCTCTTCACAATAACCCTGTGATGTAGGTTAGGCTGAGAGAGAAGTGACTGGCCCAGACTTCACAGTTGAGTAGGCATTTGAACCTAGGTCTCCCAAGTCTATTCTTTCTGGAGTTTACATAATCTATTGTTCATATGGCAACTCTTAGCTCACACTGCATTGCATGTCTTATCTTCTATACCACCATTCAGCCTGGTTCTTTTCAGCAACCAGTTGTTCCTCTAAAGAAGGCAAAGGTCATGGTGTCATTCTACAGTTTAGTTGGTGCAAACCTCTTTACATGCACCCTCTTTTCTTTTCCCACTTTGCCTGGGCTCTTTGCAACATGTTACTTCCTTCCCTGTACATGGACCTCCAATTAACCTTTAAGCATGATTTGGGGGTCATTATGGTGCCTGTGTGCAAAAACAGAAATCACTTGTTAAGGAGAGGAAAAACAACTTAAATAGCATACTAGAGATTTCATGACATTAGATGAAGTTTGGTGCCAAAAGTAATTGAAATGAAGCAAAATAAGCAGGATAGATATCACACTGCATCGCACTAAGCTGAGACTGAAATAGGGTTTTTTTTAATTGTGCAGGAAAATCAGTGGCACTTTAAGATTTCTTTGTGTCTGAGGCAAAGTGTCAAATGCTGCCCTCTCATGTACACACAGCCACCTCCTCCACTGGCAGAGCGGGACCGCCAGCGGCCTGTGTGCGGCTGCTGCCACGGCCCCGCTGACCACGCCCCCGCATCTGACGTCAGACGTGGGGGCAGGGTCTAGCTGAACGGAGCCTTGAGGCTCCGTTCGGCCAACTCAGTCCCCTTTAACTGCCGAAGGGGCCGCGCGGCCCCTTCAGGAGCTACTTAGGCTGGTGTTGCGTTCGCAGCGCACAGCCAGGAGTGACTCTTCCCTGCCTTTGAAGCGTCTGACGTCAGACGCGGGGGGCGTGTCGGGGCCGCTCTTGTGGCCCCTGATTGGTCAGCGGCCCAGGTACTTTGAACCCATTAGCCCAATGGTGGCTCCGCCCCTGGCCTCCTCTTTACTTTTCTTTTTGTAAAGCAGGGGGCAGGAGGGCATCTTGTTGTCTCCCTGGCACCCCAGTAATCTGCAGCCTGAGGCAAATGCCTCACCTTTCTTCATAAAAGGGCCACCCTGAGGAAGGCCTTTAACATTCTGTTCACCAAGCCACACATTCCCAAACACTCCTCTTTAGAAGCCTCTGCAGAAAAATCCTTGCTGGTGCTTGATTTCTAAGTTGTCATTTAACATTTGCCAGATAATTACAGTAATTTGCAATGTCTGAGTTTTGCAAGAATCCTGACTGTTTTAACAAGGCCCCAAGGCAAATAACTGTCAAATTGTGTATGTAGTTAACTAAGAATTTCCAGCTTTCTAACAAATTCCCCAGTGAGACAGTTCCAGAAGTTTCATCAACAATTTGTGTATTTGTTCCAAGGGTGGGGAGCATGCAGGGGAGGGGGGATAAATGAATTTTTAATAAGAGTAGATGCTTCCCAGGGGTTTGGGAGCAGCAATGCAATACAGGAGTCCAACTAAACTAGATACTAAACTAGATTTTGTAGTGATACCAGAATATAGTGAATTTAGCAGAGGAACAATCCTTAACATAGCCTGTGACCAATTCACACAACATCTGACTTGAGCCTTCTCTGTGTTAGCAGCTCTGTGCTGCCTAATGTATCATGGCTAATAGGGTATGTTTACATGACCAATGATAGCAGGATAACACTCCTGTTATAAAGCCTCCTTTGAACATCTAGTTTAGTTTAAAGTCTGAAGAAAGGTGAAATATATTGTATCTCACCCTTCCACCAAGAAGGTCAGAATATTCTTTTAGCCTGGAAACAACCCTGTAGGGTAGATTAGACTGAGATATTAAATTGGGGACTTGCTCAGGGCAGCCCTGGAGATCTCCATAGCTGAACTTGAATATTTTAATATGTACTTTCCAAATCCAAGACCAACTCTCCAATCATCACACGAGCTAGAGCCAATAACCCTGGACGATAACATTAAGATTTTCCTTATATTTGATGGATTGGTGCTCACAGTGCCACAGAGGAATACAGTAACTTCTGACTGACCTAACAAAGAATGGGTCGAGAGAAGACAACCAAACTCCTTGCTCATCCTTTTGACAGCAACCTCTGAGTACTGATAGTATAAATAAGTCAGAGAATGGTGCCAGCTGTCCACGTATGGTAGGGGAGGATTGCGTAGATTGGTTGGATTATATCCTGGTGTACTCTTTCCCCATTCCTCAAGGAAATGTAGATGCTGCGTGTTAAAGAACAATCCATTGGAGGAAAGAATGCTTATTTCATTGCTTACTTATTCTATTTTTATTTCACCCTTCCTCCAAGGAGTTCAGGGTTAGGGTTGTCTCTGTGGTAGGTTATTATGTCTCTGTGGTAGGTTATTTTATTTTATTTTATTTTATTTATTTACTTACTTACATTTTTATCCCACTTAGGCTGAGAGAGAAGTGACTGGCCCAGAGTCACCCAGCTAGTATCATGGCTGAATGGGGATTTGAACTCGGGTCTCCCCGGTCCTAGTCCAGCACTCTAACCACTACACCACGCTGGCTCCAGCGTGGTTAGGCTGAGAGATAATGACTGGTTCACTGAGAGATAATGACCTGGTCCCAGTCCAACATACTCATCATTGTTCCATACTGGATCTCAGAAAATGATGAAGATTCACAGGATAAAGAATATCATGCCTTCCAACCAGAAGAAAACATCAAGAACTCCTGAAAGACCTCCTGCTCCTGAAGGTTTCTGCCCACTTGACAAGATCATCAGAGGGAGCTGATCTCTGGGTCCTGACACTGAGAGGGGCTCAATCCAGAGGTGCTGCTACCCCCGGACCTTGGGCCCAGTCAGTGGCCTGCAAGGTCTGGGGGCCTCCAAATGTTGGGGGGGGCCTCCTGCCACCACACTGCGCCCTCCCCGCTGCTGCCCTGCCGCGCCTTGTGACAGATGGTGCTTGCAATGATCTATTCCAATGATGGAGTGCCTTGCAGTTCTCAAGGGTTGCTGGGCTGGAGGGACAGGCACATGCACCCACCCCCCAGCCACGCACATGGCAGCTAACATTATGGAAAAGATTGGCAGTTTGGCGCAGTGGAGCAGCAGCAGCAGGCTTCTGGAGAGTCCTACCCCCCACACAAAAAAAAATGCAGGGTTCTTTTTTTTTTTTTTAACAAGAGTGGGGGGCCTCGCAGTGGGGGCGGTCGAGGCGCAAAGATTACCTAGGTGTGCCACTGCGCTCAGTTGTAATGCAGGGGGAACAGGGCCTTCTCAGTCATTACCCCCAGGCTTTGGAATGCCCTCCCAATGGACATCTGCCCCTTGGTCTCCCTTGCTATTTTTTAAAAGACAACTTAAGATCTGGCTGTTCAGTCAGGTCTTTGCCCTCTAGGAGGTGTTTTGAAATGAAATGAAATGAAATGAAATGAAATAAAGCAGCTCAGGCAAGAGGGGAAGGCAAAATATCCATAGAAGCTTCCTGGTATGTTCCTGACAGTGAGTCTCTAACCCTGCTTTGCCTTCAATTTCCTTAGGCGAGACACTTCATTTTAGTGACCTATGAGCCCTTGGATGGACTGTTTTGTAGAAGCAACTGCAAGTTAAATTCTGATGAGTGATTCACCACATCCAAAGAACAGTAACATTACACAATGTTTGTCATTTTAGTTTTTGTAAATATTGCAGTAAATGTTTATTATTCTTCATACAGTTTTGCGTTTTGTAAAAAATATTTTATGTGCTTATATTCATTCTTCTAGAAGCTTTGTTTTATGTATATTTTTGCATGTGATTTGGGGGGATATTCTTAATATTGTTTCTATTTGTAATTGTTTCACTTTGTCATTTCATATTTGGATGTTGTAGTTTTTTTGTGTTTTTTCAAATAGTGATTACTTTGTGTTGCACTTCTAAAATTTCATGTTTATATTTCTTATGTATTTATATAGTCCCCTAATAAAAAGATCATGCTTGAAATTGCTGAATAAAATACTAATTTTTGCATCAGTGGATAATTTTTTCTTTAGTTAAAGGGAAGATAGTCTACTCTTTTCAAAAAATCTATTCTATTATCTTCAGTAAGGATTGCAACCCAGATAAATATTTATATCAAAATGGGAAAATAATCTTCAGCAATACATGCATAATTGTTTTAAATATTTTAATTGGCTTTAGATGGTTCTGAACTGTTTTAAAATTGTTTTTATATTGCTTTAAGCAGTGTGTTTTTAAAATGGTGTTTGTTTTTATGTTGTTTAAACTTGCTGTGCACCACCCAGAGCCTTTGGATGGGGGCGGTCTAAGAGATGTAATTAATAATTTCTTGTTCACAGGAGTCTTACATTTTATTTATTTATTGTTAGATTTATATACTGCCTTTCATAAAATTATCCCAGGGCAGTTTGCAAAAATTTATACACTAAAATTCCATAAAATCACATTAAAATATTAAAATCAATTAAAACAATAGAAACATAAAAAGCCCCCTGCCCCCACAAAAAGCCATAAAAACAAACCAGCTCAGCTGGAAAGAAAGGACTCAGCTGGAAAGAAAAAAAGGGGTAAAAGCCTGAACAAATAAAAGTGTTTTCAGTTGTTTTCTAAAAGCAGCCACAGACACCAGAGAATGGACACCCACCGGGAGAGCATTCTAGAGCCTGGGGGGAGCAACAGAGAAGGCCCTGTCCCTCATGCACAACTGTCGAGCCTCCCTCAATGTCAGCACATGGAGCAGAGCCCCCTCTGATTACCTTGTTGGGTGGGCAGAAACCTTTGGGAGTAGGCAGTCCTTCAGCTATCCGGGGCCCAAACCATTGGGCTTTAAAGGTAATAACAAGCACCTTGAATTGGATCCAGAAACTAATTGGCATCCAGTGAAGCTCTTTCAAAATAGTTATAATATGTTCTGAACGAGGAGTTCCAGATAGAACCCTCGCCACTGCATTCTGCAATTAATGAAGTTTCCAAATATTCTTCAAAGACAGCTCCACATAAAGCGCATTGCAATAATCCAGCTATGACGTGACTAAGGCATGGGTAACTGTGGCCAGATCTGCCTTCTCTGAAGCTGTGCAAATCACCGCTGGCCACTGACTCCTCCTGAGCATCCAAAAGCAGAGCTACAACCTCAAGAATCTTTGCTCTTTCAATGGGAGCACAACGCCATCCAGAGATGATTGGATTGTTTTATCCCAATTGGCTTTCCTACTGACCAACAGCACCTCCATTTTCTCTGGATTTATCCTCAGTTTGCTAGCCCACATCCAGCCAAGGGGCATGGGGACAATAGAGCAAGGGGAGGATGACCCTCAGCTGCCAAGGTCCAGGGGGGCTGCCAAGGCACCTCCTCGCCCTCGGCCAGGGCCCTTGCCCTCTCCCACACCCAGCCAGTGCTGCATTGAAACACTGGCTAGGCTGGCGGGGGGGAGGGAAGCACTGACTGGGGAGGATGGGAGATGGTCTGAATGGACCCTCTCCTGGGCAATAGCCATGCCCCCTGCATGTGATGTCAGATGCAGGGCCAATACTGGGGATGGCCAATACTGCCAGTCTGTCCTTGCAAAGTTTCCCCAGTCAGTAGTTCATTGAATTGCTGACTGGGAGCACCTTTCCCTGTTGAGGCAGTCCAACACTGGAGTAAGACACCTTGTTCCAGAGTAAGGGAAACTGTGGATGCAGGGGCGGAGGGAGGCCAGAGGCGGCTCAGGTCCAGCCCACCGCCGCAGCCGCCTAGCCCCACTCCATGCATCTGATGGCAGATGCTAAGCCATGCCCCCTGTATCTGATGTCAGATGCAGAGGGCTTAGCTTTGCTTGCAAACAGGGCCATGAGGCCCTGTCTGCAGGCAAAATCCGTGGCCAGCACTGCCAGAGTGGCTCTCCCTGCCTAAAAGGCATGGAGAGTCGCTCCCAGCCGTGCAGCAAATGCGGTGCTAGTTTAGCTCTCAAACGGGGCTACGCAGCCCCATTTGCAAGCACAGTCCCCGGCCAGCACTGCATTCGCAGCACAGCCGGGACCAACTCTCCCGTCTTTTAGGCAGGGAGAGCCACTCTGCCTGCACTGTGAACGCAGCGCTGGCCAAGGATTTTGCCTGCAAATGGGGCCATGCAGCCCCATTTGCAAGCAAAGCTATGCCCCAGGGGCGTAACTATAATAGGGCAAGGGGAGACAGTTGTCTGGGGGCCCACTGCCTTGGGGGGGCCCCCTGAGGCAAGTCACATGACTGACTCCCCCAGCCACGCACCCGCCTGGGCTTCCTTCAGTTGTATTCATCCTCCGAAATTGATGTGAGTGTTAAGACCTGGAGCTACCAGAACAGCATGTCTTTCTCTAGTACCATTAAATGACTTGCATCATCCACAATTTACAAAACCTTTTAAAAAATAATTTAGGATGATGTTCTATTGTGGCATATATATATATATATTTACTTCAGTGAGGGGGGGCATTTTAAAATCTTGTTTCTGAGCCCACTACAACCTTGCTACGCCCCTGCTACGCCCACAATGTCTGATGTCAGATGCAGGGGGTGTGGCTGGGGCGCTAGGTGTGGCCCCTGATTGGCAGCAGCCTGGGTTCTTCGAAATGGTGGCTCCGCCGCATGTGGATGCCATCCCTTATATTTAAATATCACAGAAAATGGTTACAAAGTAATTTTGTAGTGACATCACACATCCTGGAAGCAATAGTATTAATAATAATCTGAAGATGGAACATGGTAAATGTAGGCTTTCTAATATACCAAAAGAAATATTTATTCACATGTGATCACTATGCCTTATAAAAAAGGCAATTTTGGAGTATTGTAAGTGGAACAATCGATGAGAGTGTAGCCCAGATTCAGGGAGTTGTCTCCACTGTAAAGCACTCTTACCAACAACATTTTACCATCCGCTATTGTAATCTGGTAATTGCTATTCTATACAAAACTTTGGAACCCATTTTCTAAAACTTTGAAAGTGTCGTGATTAGATAAATTGTGTTAGGAAGAAAAAACTCCTTGCATTTAGTGAACAGGATCAGCCTATTTCATGGTCTGAGGTTGCTACCTCTGGCAGTGGATTAGTGGAGAGTGGGGGCCTCTGTCACTATTGTCTGCTGTCATCTGCCTCTGCCCATTTCTGCCGTCTACCTCCCCTCCTTCTCTTCTCACATGCCCTAAAAAGTAAAAGGGAATGCAGTGGGAAAGGGAGGAGCAGGAATGGTAGCAGTGGTGGCTCTTTGCAGGTTAGCCATAGGTGTGGCAAGGTGCCATGTGCCACCAAGAAAGGGGGCATCTGTATTTGGTGCCCCACCTCCTGGAACACAGCTCTTGGGTTGACTCTGATAAAAGACAGGGTTATAGTAACCAGAGGTGCACCTAGGTAATTGGGGAGCCTGGACCTAAAGGCCTTTGGGGGACCCCTGCCACCCACCCACCCGCTGCTGCAAGTTCAGCATAATCTCCCTACACACACACATACACACACACACACAGAGAGATCCTCATTACACACACAACGAGGCTATTCACATGACCGCAGGAAATCAGGCTAAGGGAGCCCAGCCTGCTTTCCTGCGGTCTTGTGTGGCAACGGGAGCCGCACAGCTCCCGGCAGCAAACCCTTCTAAATACCCCTCCTGCTAAATGAGGTTAGTGGAGCGAGCACTCTGCTAACCCCATTTCCCAATCGTGAGATGCCATGGCTGAGTCCTGTAGCACGGTGACTCACGAGGAGACCCCCAACCGGGAGGCTCCAACAAGCCTCCTGGCCTCAGAGGTCTACCCAGAATGCCCTGTGCACTCACACAAGGTATCTTGGGACTTATGGGGACCAGGCACCCCCTGATCCCCACCAGCCACCACCCCAACCAGCTCCATGACAGAGCCTGTAATTGTGTGGGCAGTTGATCCAGCCCCCAAGGGACAGCTGCGTGGAGAGCGGGTCAAGCCCACTCTCCATGCAGAAGCCCTGCAGGCTCTACACACCGATCATGTGTAGAGCCTCAATATTTTTAACAGGTGGGTTTTTGAGGGCACAAACAGTAACTAAACTCACAAGAATGTAAGAATATAAAACCGGTATATTTATGCAAATATGCATTAGCAGAAACATTTCAACATACAACTTAACATATTTCCATCCCACATATTTCTTTCCCCCCTCCCCATGGTCCTTAAATCACCTGGCACAGGTCACAATTGCACTCAGCCGCCCAGTGCAGCACAGTCAGCGGCACAGCATTCGGAGACAACACTACCCAAGACACTACACACTACCCACATTACACACACTACCCAGACACTCCCACACTACCCAAGACAGACTAAAAAGGATTTGGGGGCCCCCAAGGGGTGTGGAGGCCCTGGAATTCGGCCCCGAAGTCCAGGGGTAAGAGCGCCTCTGATAGTAACTGTTCCTCTCTGATGTGCTAGTTTACTTCATTAAAAAGTGGTGTTTTACATGAGGCAACATCCAAAAAATTGAGGCCTCCCCATACCTGCACCCCAATTTTGTACACCTTATAAGCTTACCCCCTCAGCATATTCCTTTCTGAATAATACATAGAACTAGCCAACCCCCACACAGAGCATCTGTGCGCTCTTTGGGGCCGGCTACCTCTCCCCCCCCCACCTGCCCCGGTCTCCGGCTGGGCCGAGGTGCCGCTGCTGCGGTGCTGCCATCACGGCCAAGCCCACCGCCGCCTCACATCTACAGCTGGGCCTGCTGCAGCCAGGCCCACCTCTGCCACCGCCTCGCCTCCGCTGCCTCGTATCCGCGGCCCGCCGCCATTGTGCCTCACCTCCACGGCCGGACCTGCCACAACCGCCGCTGCGGCCTGGCCCATCACCGCTACCGTGGCCTGGCTCGCCATCGCCTTGCCTCCACTGCAGCCAGGCCAATTCTCCTGGGTGCGCCTCAGCCAATCAGGTGCCTCCGCCACCCAGCCAATCAGCTGGGCGCCGGGACGCACATTCCAAGCACACCCAGGAGAATTAATATAATAGATAGATGGTTCTTTATCACAAGAGAGAGGACCAATAATCAACTTTCCTATAGAAATGTTTCCTATAGGAAAACTGAAGGGGGCGGGGACTCTGAAAATAATGGTAGTGCCCAGTAATGGTAGCACAAGTAAATTAATATTTTATATCCTTATTTAACTGACTATATTAGCTGCTACATATGCTCTACATACACACATGTTAAATAATAACTGGAGGAGTACTCCCAAATGCAGGTGTATTCCATCATGATCACTAACTGTTATGGGGGATTCTGTAGTGCATCCAGAATATGTTCTTGAAATCCTGTGGAATCTCAGGTGGGATTTTCCCTACTCCCTAGAAAGACCTATTTAATTTCAGATCACTTTTTTCTTATTTGAATGAGCTTGGAGGAAAACTTGCTCAACAAGCAAACATGTAGACAGACCATAGCACAACTCTGAAGGGAAGTGGTTTTCAGCATAGGTGGTGATATATCAGAGGTTGACTCCCAAGGTCACACTCCTCCTTCCTTACTTAACTGACATTTACAACTGTGCCACTTCACTTCCAGTCATTGCTTTGCAGTTCTTTCTTTTCTTTTCAACGGAGCCCATTTTCCCCACTATAATGAACTTCTGGCCCTCCTTTTATGTATGTATGTATGTATGTATGTATTCATTTATCAATAAAAGCCCATTTCCATACATGTTCATTTGTTCGTTCATTCATTCATTCATTCGATTTAAGTCTTACTGCTCTTCATGGGATTTCCTCCCATGAAGAGGAAATCGGCCAGTCACTTCTCTCTCTGCCTAACCTACTTCACAGGGTTGTTGTGAAAGAGAAACTAAAGTATGTAGTACACTGCTCTGGGCTTCTTGGAGGAAGAGCGGGATATAAATGTAGTAGTAGTAATAATAATAATAATAATAATAAGGTGGAGGGTGGTAGAGGAGAAGCATGAGGTTTGGGGGAAGAAGCAGGGTTTTTCGGATTCATTCCTATGGAGGCTTTAAAAAAAATAAATCCCCATTTGACTGCTCTAATTTCGCCAATTTAAGTGGCAAAAAAGCCAGTTCTAGCATTCTGTTAAGTGCATACCAAGAAGACAACTTCAGCATTTAAAATGTAGAAAATGTTTAGTGTAATAAGGAAATGCATGTCCTGCATTGATTGATGCCTCCAAATTCACTACTCTCTTACATGATTTCTCCCTCGTCGTTCACTAATCGCCTGCCTGGAATTTATCCGAGACAGAGAATCTAAGTGTTGGGCACCCTTCTGACTCCCATCATATCCCCCACCAACCCCCACCGCTTTCCCCCTGAAGTGTGGGTTTATCTCCATATAGCTATCATTCAAACAATAATAAGCAATAATCACTGCATTGGGGCATATAATTCCCTCATTCTGTTGTCTCCTTTTGCTTATAATATTCTCAGGGCAAAAACCTCTCTTTTTATGTTACTTTTCAAATGCGAAGAAGAAGAAGAGGAGGAGGAGGAGCAGCAGCAGCAGCAGCTAGGACGTCCATAAAAGCCTCTTCCCCATTCATGCCTTGTTTATATTTCCATTTGAGGAAAAGCAGAGGTCACTGGCTGGCGGGCTGGGGCGAATCTTTAAGCGCTCTGGAACAGGCTCGACCGACAGCTTCGCCGGAGTCTTGTCGGGCGAGGTCTCTTTAAGAGAGCTTTTTGCCCAGGTAAAGTGGGAGGGGCCTCTGTTATTCCCCCCCCTCCCCCTCTTTCCTTTCCTGCCTGTATGTCACTGTGGATTAGCAGCTGTGGCTAGCTCAGCGCCTGAGGATCAGACGCATACAGAGAGAGACAGATTTAGATTTGTGTGCGGGGGGGATGGATGTGTGTGTGCGTATTTTCCCCTTGCCCTGATGAAACTCAAACGCTCCTCCTAGCGAGCGCGAAAAGGAGGAGGAACCTTCCCCCTTTGAGCTGCGCTGGGAGTTGGGCTCCACTTCCTGGAGAAGTCCTCCCGTTGGGGAGTTTCGCCTGGGATCCCTGCTTCGCTGACAGAGAGGAGGAGCAACAGCAGCAGCCGCCGCCGCAGCACCTGTCCAAAATGAAGGACCGGTTGGAGCAACTGAAAGCGGTGAGTGAGCACCACCGCTGACCTCACTCCTCCGCCAGCTCGCCCCCCCCCCGCTCTCCTGGGGTGTGGTGGAGTGGGAACTTCTGCGGGACACTCACCAGCTAATGGAGTCGCAGGGAGGGGGGTTCTTCAGGCTGTAATGCAAAGCACTCCGACACATAAACCCCATCGAACACTGTGGGGCGACTTCCTTCTGGCATAGGATTGGGCTTGTGAGTTGTATATTGGCAGTGAGAGAGGAAAGGATTAAGCCCCATTAATATTTTCCCCTCCCCACCCCTCTAGCCCCACGGAGGCTCTCATTGGGCGGACGTGTTAAGCCCATGGGGAGGGGGGACTTGATGAAGCTAACTTCAGAATAAAAAGACTAGGCAAGGGGGCTTTACTTAGGCCAGCAGGCTTCTGAGCTGGAAAGATGAAGGTAAAACTGTTTTCTTCTGCAAGCAGGAAAGGGGTGAGGCTTCATAGGAACACTCCACAGCAAATGTGTGTTTACCAAAACAGAACAAAAGATGGCTGGGGGAAAGCATAGGAAAGGGAATGAAAAGCAGGTTTTGTGTGTGCAGTTCTGAATGAAATGAGGAGTTCCCAAGCTTGGGTCCCTGTATGCTGTGGGGCCACACTGGCCAGAGCCAATGACAACTCCTTGGCACGTGCACCTGTAAGATGAGGTAGTCAATGTGCATTTGCATTCACACATTTCAGATGCATGTAAAAACAGCAGAGTGCAGGACAAAGCTGTGCTGAGAGATGGGCAACAGAGGTGCTTTTACCCCTGGACTTTGGGGCTGAGGTCTGGGGCCTCCACACCCCTGGGGACCCCCAAATCCTCTTTAGTCTGTCCTGGGTGGTGTGGTTTGTGTCCTCAAGAACCTATGTGTTAAAAAATGATGCTTAACTTGTGGGGCGGGGAGCGGGGAGGCTCCAAAGGCCTTTAGGTCCAGGGCAGGCTACAAAATTACCTAGGTGCACCTCTGGTGGGCAGAAAAGGTGGAGCTAATTCCTTGGGAGGGAGCTTGAAGTGAGGACTGGGCCTCAGGGGAAGCTTTTTTTTGAAAGAGCAGGTAGTTGCTTTTCCCTCCCCACCCCTTTTTTCTCCACATGTTTCATGAAGAAGAGATGTGGAGTTGCAACTTCCTCCTTTTGGTTTCCATCCTTGGTACACGTAGCGCTCTCTCCTTCCCCACTCTTGTGCACACTGCACAGACTTTCTCTAAAACATGTGCCTCAGGAGGACCCAGCTGTAGCAAACGTCTTGAAAGAGTTGGGCTCCTCAAGGGGTAGGCACAACAGTGTTTCTTATAACCTCTCGTGTAACACTCCTCCTCTTACTGCTCAGTGTCTTCTTGTTGCTGGGGGCCATATAGTACCAGAAGGTGTCCTATTTTAAAGGAGCTATTCTAGGCTACCAGCTCCCATCAAGCATTATGGGCATGACTCTCCCCCCCCCCCGCCCCACCACCTTTTGTAACATGATAGTTGCTTAAATCTAGAATCCCAACTCACCATTTCCTTAATTTTCAAATTTAATCTGATTGCTCCATATAAAATATACAAGATTAGCTGCTTATAAGGCAAGTTTGCCTGTGATGTACCTAAAGTACATCATTCTTGTAGCATTAGGAACCTGCCTTCTATAGAGTTGGGTCATTGGTTTATTTAGCTCAGTATTGTCTACAATGAGGGTAGTGTAGACAATACTCTACACTATCCTCAATATTTCAGACAGGGGTCTCTCCTCATCCTACTTGGAGATGCCAGGAAGGACCTCTTGCACACAAAGTATGTGCTCTGTCCTTGAGCTACAGTCCCTCCCCAAAAGCTCTCTAAGGTCCAAGCATCCTCCCTCTCTGGCCAGCTAAGCCAGGAGTCGCTTGTAGGGTGATGCATGGTGTGTTTTGAGTCATGGTGTGAGTCTGGTCACTCAACATAGGACTTTGGCACAAAGACAGCTTCTCTCAGTTTTTATTGTCAGAAAGTCTTGTTAGTTCAACTTGTGTCAGGCAAAACAAAGGACTAGACATGCTTTCTTTTCCCATCCTGCTGGGGAGGCCTGGCTCACCTCCGAATTCCTAGACTGGCTGTTCTCTTCTTTACCACTAAAATAGGGCATATTGTCTTTGTGCTTGTTGGGATGTGGAGATGGTTTCTGTTTTCCCCTCCTGCTTTTTTGGCACAATGAGCTTTCCTTGTCTGTTACAAACCAGTTGCCTAACTTCAAGGAAGGATGCTGTGGAAATTGTGGTGGCTGTGCCAATGTGTCCGACCTCTGGATCAGATAGAATAGGGTGGGGTGATTAGGCATAGAGGAAGATAGCAAAAGGAAGTGGCCTAGAGCCATAGACCTGGCTTAATTTGTGGAGAGAGAAATGCTCAAGTCTACCTGGAACACTTTCCTTGCTTCTCAGCTCTGGTGGGAACAACTTGGTTGTGAGGAACAAGTGTTCTGTGGATGCTCAGAAACTCACTTCAGATTAAAGAAGAAGAAAACCATGCCAGAGGCAGGCTTCAGGGCTTGTGACAAGTTCATTTGGAATTGCTCTGGAACTGTTATCTTGCACAAAGTCATCTGGAACATAGGAAGCTGCCTTGTACTGGGTCGGGCCACTGTTCTTGCTCAGTACTGCCTACACTGGCAATGGCCCTCCAGGGTTTCAGACAGGAGCGGGTTGAACCTGGGACCTTCTGCATGCAAAGCAGATTTTTTTCCAGTGAGCTATGGCCCGTCCTTATTTGGCCACGTACATTTCTTGGAAGACAATGCCCTCTTGAGTAGGAGAATGGCCTATTAGAAAGGTCCAGCTTGACTATATTTTTGTGTCTATAAAGCATGAGTAGCCATGTTTGGGGGATAAATGTTGCAAGTGATGCTCGAAAAGGTTATTTAGTCAGGGCTACGGCTAGGGATGGACCAGGCTGGACAAGAGCCCATGCCTGCCTAGCCAGCCAGCATCTTTTTATGATAGCAGCCGTAGCGCAAGTCAGCCAGCAGATTTTGCCACCAACCAGTCACCCCCTTTCATGGGCCAGTGGGAGCATCCTCCAGGCCTGGGAGATACTCCCATTAGCTGGTAAGAGGGGAAGGAGCTGCTGCCAAACTCTCCTAGCTGTTTCTGAAGCTTGGGAAGGACATAGTGGCAACTTATCTCCCCTCCACTTGAAGTGACAGAAGAGACACTGCCACCTAGTAGCAGTACCTGTTGCCCTGTACTTCATCACTTCAGAGACAGGGACACGGGCCCAGTGTGCTGGGGCAGGGGTTTCAGTGGAGCGTGGAACTGGCCCTATATTTAGTGGGTGGTACCAATGTAAATGCGTTGTTAACTTCTCACTTTGTATCTTCTGGGTCTGAGTCAAGGTCATATGAGGCAGCAGGCAGAAATGGGGAGGGAGAAATCTGGTAGAGAAGATGAAACTGTCAACGCAATGCCATAGGGTCCTGAAGAAAGTATTCAGTGGGTGGGGCTAGTCCCTAGTATGGAGTCTCTGATAAGGGAGAATAGAAAGGACTTATCAGGCTTATTTTTCCAGTTTGGCTGATATAAGTCAAACAGAAGTGTCAAACAGATGAGGTCAAACTTCAGGTTTCGGAGGTGTTTCTTGCTTCCCACCCACCAACTCACCCACTTTTTTTGAGAAGAACAGAATTAAGTTGAAACTCAACCAGAAGTTGTCTGGTATCATAATCTAATACTAGACTGCAATTGAAGAGATGAGAGCAGTAATAGCCTAGTAATCGGAGAATGGATGTTGGACTTGGGCATGTTTTTATTTATTTAATGCATTATATACGGCCCTATATAAAATCTCATGGCGGTTTACAGTCTAATCAAACAGCAGCTAAAACCCCAAAATCATATACAATTGATTAAAATTAGTGTAAATAAATAAAACTTTATCATAAACTAAAAGCCTGATGAAACAGATAAAAACAAACAGAGATGGGGAGAGTCTAACTTCATTTGGGAGTGTGTTCCATAGCCTCAGGACAACTCTAGAGAAGGCCCAGTTTGGGGTTGCCGCCAAGCAAGCCAAGCCACTTAATGGTGCAGCGGGGAAATGGCTTGACTACCAAGCCAGAGGTTGCTGGTTCGAATTCCCTCTGGTATGTTTGGGAAACACCTATATCAGGCAGCAGCAATATAGGAAGATGCTGAAAGGCGTCATCTCATTCTGCGCGGGAGGAGGCAATGGTAAACACCTCCTGTATCCTACCAAAGAAAACCACAGGGCTCTGTGGTCGCCAGTAGGGATGTGCACAGAACTGCAGCGGGGAGGCTCGAAGGCGGCGGGGGTGCTGCTTTAAGAGTGGGGGAAGGGTGCACTTACATAGGTAGGTATGTTAGTCTATTGCAGCAAAAATAGAGTCTGTGACACCTTGGAGGCTTGTGATTATAAGCTTTCATGGGCTAGAGCCCATTTCATCAGATGTATGGAGTGTTTTCTTCAGTTGGCAAATTCATATGCTTGGCACAGAGGAAAAGTCCATTGCATACTGTAATCCAAAAGGCAATAAAATGCAAGGGGTATGGGAAATCGGTGATCTCTCTATGCAAAGTTTAAATGTATTCAAAATAAGAACAGTGACAGTCCCCAGCAGTCATTTGGTGATAATGCAGCCTTCCTAGCTTTATGCTGACTTGTATATCTGAAATGGGACACAAACCCAGGATTTTTATTAAGACCTAAATGAAGATAATCAAATTTGCTGATAAACTCTAGTTTAGCAATGTTATACTGAAGTCTCCATATGAAGCTGTTTTGTGGAATAGTGGTGAACTTTCAGTTCTGTAGCACAGTGTTATGGGAGATGAAAATGCTCTCCCACTGGCTGCTGAATGTTGCCATTTTGGGTGTCTTGTGACTGTGTCTTGTGACACCCAAAAGAAGAAATGGACATACATCTGTTGTGCAGGAAGCAGTTGGGAATTATTGGTATTTCAGTGACATCTGCCAGCAATACCCTGCTGTTCTCTACACAGGACAAAGATGTCTGTCTCTAATAGCAAAACAATAAATGGACACACATCTGATTTCAAACATGGCAACATTCAGGAAGTGGACTCTAAACTATGGAAGTTTATGCCAGATGTGATCGGTTGGATCTTTAAAATGCCACAAGCCCTTTTTAGCCTACTTTCCAGTAGGCTTACGAGATCACTCAGCATTCTGACAGTATGTCTGTCCGTGTGTGTGTGTATGTCCCCGCCACATCAACTTCACATTGCATGGACCAATATGAACCAAATCGGGTACAGTTGTAGGGACACTTCAACAGTGTAGTTTATGATGTCATCCACTCTGATTCAAGATGGCAGACTCTTGAATGTTTGAGGCCCAAGCAGGCCAACTTGTGGATGCCTAACCAATCTAAACCAAATTTGGTACAATTATAGTGAGTGACACAGGGACACCTAGTGGTTTGTGATGATATCATCCACCCCAACTCAAATTGGCGCACACATGAATATTTGAGGCACAATTGGGCTAACTTATGAACCGCCTAACCAATTTGAACCAAGTTTGCTACAGGTTTAGGGACATATAGGAATGGCTCAAGGGCATAGTTTGTAATGATGTTATCCACCCTGATTCAAGTTGGTAGACATGTGAATATTTGAGGTGCAAGTGGGCTAACTTGTGAACTGCTTAACCAATTTGGACCAAATTTGGTCCAGTTGTAGGGATAGTGAAAGGGAAGTAGGCAGATCAGTTCTTACTAGAACAACTTGTTAAATTGCTTTTCCTTGCTATTTCCTTACTGCTTATAAAGCAAGGATTCTGATAACAGAGCACATCATCACGGTTTTTTGTGTACTACTAAATAATACTTTTTAAAAAACAGCATGGCGGTAATCTGAATTTTGTAGCTTCCACAAATTATGTAGACATGCATAGGTTGTCTCACTTTTCATAGAAAAGTGTCATGGAAGTTGTCTATGACAAACTTCTGCTTGTCAGTGGGGGAGGGGCAGTGAGCTGTGCCAGGCGTTAAAGTCCTATCTTCTGGAAATCAAACTGAACCTCTCTCTAGTTTTGGAAAAATTTGCCTGCCATTTCCCCATACACATTTCAAAGCCTTTCCACAGCCAGGTCAGAATTTCAAAATGAAAGCTGAGCTTTGCTTTTTGGTGCTTGAATAGCTTTGAGGAGAATGCACAGGTCTGTCAGAAATCTGATTTCAGGGCAAGAAGCATAAGGTTTCCCCCCTCTCACTCTGAGCATAGTAATTTCCCCCCAGTTGTCCTCTTAGAGCTCCATAGTGGGAAATGACAATTTGGTAAGCCCAAGAAGATGGAGAGTTTGGATTCTTTGGGGTAGAATTAAGAGGATAAATATCTTGTTCCATAAGTACTGTTTCTGTTCCAGCTCAAAGAGAGGAATGATGGGCTTTCATTCATGAAAGAAACAAATTTATTAGTACTGTACAAAGTGGGAGAAGGAGTTTGACTCACCCTTAATTCATAGCTACTTTGTCCAGAGCATTACAGAAGAAATAGTGTTGAGATGAGCTATCACTTTTGAAAGATTCCAAATAGCCAGTGAGGAAATGGAAACACCAACTTTACTAATGTATTTATGGTTACTTGAGAAACTGCAGGATGAACTGCAAGGACCACTTGAGAAAACAATCAGTAGCCATGTTGGTCCATTTTTTCAAAAAGCCACACTCTAATTTCTTTATAAGGACCAACCAAAATATTAAAGTTATAAGCAGGAGCCCTGTTTACAGATTATGTTCAACGTTTGTACAATGCACGTCCATTGTACACTTGAATTGAGATCTTTACTCAGATACAGCTATTTACAGGTTCCATTGAACCGTGTACAACAATACACTTGTGTACAGCAATACACTTGCTATTTGTATCCTGTGTTTCATAGGTTCTGTTCCTGTACCCAGGTTCACATTTTAAATGGTCATAGTATAAGTGTACAGACATCTGTACATTCATAATGTCTGACACTTGTACAACATAATGTCTAGATAGGGAGTCGAACCAAACCTGAAAACAAGAACTGGTTAACAAAGGTTTAGGGTTCCCCCCACCCCTTTCCCTTCGGTGAACTGGAACTGATCCTAAACCTAAAATCTCTTGGTTGTCTTGATTCTCAGCCAGAATGGAACCCTTTAACACAAAAAGTAGCTATGGGTTCAAATGAGTAGTTCAGTAATTGGATGCTCTTCTCTCAATTATGACTCTTGTTTTATCCTTAAGTATACTTTTATTTTGTAAAACCTTTTAAAGTTCAAAATTACAGTTTAGAAATATTTCTCAAGTTAAATAGTTACTGTATTCCTTTTACAGAGTTATAGTATTTTGCAAGCAAAAGTTTGGTGGTATTCTGCATGAAATGTACCTAATGTGATTAGAGGGTCTGAGCCAGATACCAAATCACTTTCAAAGTTTGTATCTGAGCTAGAGATTTTTAAAACTTGTTTTGAACCTGAACTGGAATGCACCCATGTTTTAACGGTTCAGCTTCCTGCTTTTGAGTTCTCCAGAACTTTTCATCAAACTAGATGATATACAAAGGAAAAGGGGGTTGGGGAAGCTGTAATCATGGTGTAAGAACCTCAAAGCCTGTATTTTATAACAGTCTTAAGAGGCAGAGTGCAATAATAATGTTGTGCAATCTTTCTGATGGTTTTTTTTTTTAGTTGTCCTTCTGATGTTCCAGTTGTTACAGCAATTCTCATCAAGCTTGCGCTCTATCTTCCTACCTTACAGCAGGGGTGTGTGTGCATACATGCTTGTACATAAACCCAGGAGAGGCCTTTCCTCACTAGACCAGTCTATTAAATTTGTGATCTATTGGACTGGCATTTTGGGCTGATAGCTACCTCTAATATCAAGACATCATCTTTCCAGTGTCTATTTTCTCTCCTTAAATATTATCTTCATTATAAGGTATCTTAAACTCTGTAGATAGAAAAGTGTGAGTTGGTTAGGCTGCTGGAATAAAGAAGGATTTTATTTTTATCCTGTAATTAAGGCTTTTCTGTTTCTATGGTGAAAACTACATTGTAATTTAGAACCTCTGCCTTTATTACCTAGTAAATCAAGTTCCCTTTTAAGCCTTATTCAGACATTAAGTTGTATGTGCATCCAGAATTCTGTAGAAGTGTGAGAGGGTGTGTGTGTCCCCCCTGTATTATTTATTAACTGGGATATTTCTCCCTGCCCCACACATTGAACCTTATGCTTCCTAGCCTGACCTCAAGTTATACATCTTTTGTATATGTTATCCAGTTCAGATTATATTTCATCTACCAGCCCAACCACTCATGATAATATGTGCATGCCATGAGCATACATACCGTTTTCTGCCTTCTGGTGCACTGGGATACCTTTCCCTAATTGTGTGTGTTTGTGGGGGTTGATGTGCACTCATGGCATGCATGTGTCGTTATCACTTGTAGTTTGATCAATAGACACAGTTTTATCTGAATCAGCCTTTTGTGTGAATGGCTGTGTGTGTGTTCATTTTAAAGTGAACCTGGATACAGGCCCCATCAAACGAAGGCTACAGATAGGAAGTGTATAGCTACACATGTGTTCAACATAGTGTGAAGAACTGTACGTATATACACTGTACACAGCATAGTGTGAATAAGGCTAAAGTCATCTAATTATGGGGTGTTGATAAGTGCCTGAAAGTCTTACAGCTTCATCAGCTTTGTCTCCTGGCTTCTGCAAGGACTGTCTTTCAGAACTGAGACATGATCTGCAAGGCTATAATATGGGACTTTAAAACATTTTTAACCTTTACTCTGGAGTGGTAAGAGTTTTTCTAGTTCTGTAAGCAATTTTTCATTGGAACAATGTTTATTTCTGATAGATGAGGTATTATTTCACACTTTCAGTTGGGATGAAATAGGGTACCATATCCTGCTGATGCTTTTCCTTCTGATCCCAGCTTTTCAGTCTGTACACATTCTGCCTAGGTTCTGCAAATATGAAGTGGTCTCTTTTGCCCCTCTCTTCTAATCTTCTGTTTCTATCTTAATGAGGTTGAGAATAGACAACAGAGTGCGGTCTGCCTTCCCTCATATTCCAGTATTGACAAATCAGGAACTCCAGACCCAAGAGAGTGTTTGACACTGAGTGGGTGGGAACAGCTTCCTGTTTGTTGAAGGGAATGTCTTTCTTCAGGCCTAAAGGTAAAGTGTGCCATTGAGTCAGTGTCGACTCCTGGCAACCACAGAGCCTTGTGGTTTTCTTTGGTAGAATACAGGAGGGGTTTACCACTGGCATCTCCCATGCAGTGTGAGATGATGCCTTCCAGCATCTTCCTATATCTCTGCTGCCCAATTATAGGTGTTTCCCATAGTCTGGGAAACATACCAGCGGGGATTTGAACCGGCAACCTCTGGCTTGCTAGTCAAGTCATTTCTCTGCTGTGCCATTCTTCAGGCCTACCCCTCCACAAAAGATCCCACCACATGACCATGTGCTTATACTTTTCTGTTGATTTGCTTGGCCCAGAAGTGTGATCTTTGAGAAGAATCAACTTACTTTTGTCTTTAATAAAGGTCAAAGGACAGTTCACTCTGCTGTGAATCCCAGCACAGGATCCCTCCAGTGGCTGTTCCTGGTGTCTATCATATGTTTCTTTTGTGAGCCCCTTGGGGACAGGGATCCATCTTTACTTGTTTAAACTGCTTTGGGAACTTTTATTTATTGAATTTATTTACTGCGCAATATCAAAATCTCTAGGCGGTGTACAGAATTAAAACATAATATAAAATATAAAGCTATTATTATTATTTCTTCTTGTTTATACAGTCAGACAGATGTTATTGACTGGTTTGTCAATCCAGACATTGAGTCCTTCCCAAGGACCTGAGATGGCTGAATTTTATCATCAGTACTGTTGGTTATTATAAATATTGTCGCAAAATATAGGCTGTTCCCAGTACAGTTGCTTTTTGTAATTGGCTGATGGTGATTTCTGTGGCCCTTATGGTGTTGAGGTGCTCTTCAAGTTGTTTTGGAATTGCACCTAGGGTGCCAATTACCACAGGGATTATCTTGGTCTTTTTCTGCCACAGCCTTTCATTTCAATTTGTAGATCTTTGTATTTTGTGATCTTTTTCTATTTTTTTCGGTTAAGCGATGTTTCTTCCAGTAACCTTGCAGTCTCCAGCCCTGGTTGCTCAACTGAAGATCCTGAGTCCTGTTGCCCACTTGGCACCAGATGTCCAGGGACTCCGGCACCTGGCGTGGTTCTTGTTGACCCGGGCAACGACTGATCCGGTATAGTTTTATTAAAGTTACGTCTCACCATATTGTTGATGGGAGAGGCACTCTTCGTCTGGCTCCTCTGGTGAGACCTGTCCAGTATGTTTGGACCTCTGGCAGAGCTCTCACCTTCCTCAGAGCACGCAAGCCCCACAACCACACCAAGGTAGTGCCTTATTATTATTATTATTATTATTATTATTATTATTATTATTATTTTCCAATTTCTATACCACCCTTTCAAAATTGGCTCAGGGTGGTTTACACAGAGAAATAACAAACAAATAAGATGGATCCCTGTCCCCAGTGGGCTCACAATCTAAAAAGAAACACAAAATAGACACCAGCAACAGTCACTGGAGGTACTGTGCTGGGGGTGGATAGGGCCAGTTACTCTCCCCCTGCTAAATAAAGAGTATCACCATGGTAAAAGGTGCCTCTTTGCCAAGTTAGCAGGGGTTAAAATCAATAAATAGCATAATAGATTGTTCTTGTTGAAAAGCAGTATATAAAATACTGGTGGTGGTGGTGGTAGTAGTAGTTCCTTGGCTTTCGGCGATCTGGCTGGCAGTGTTGGAGACCCACTCCCCTTCTCAGCTTAATGGAAGCAACGAAGGAAGATGTGCGAGAGACTTGGTTGTTTCCCTGTTCATGATGCAAAAGAGCTGGGGGCAGGGCAAGGGAGTGAAGGAGTGACCGGGATTTAGTCAGGATTATAAAGCCATCAACCAGGGGAAGAGGAGATAAAACGCTTGGGAGAGAGAAGGGGATTAATTTTATTTTTATTCCTCAGTAGACTCAAGTCCCAAACGGACAGTGAGAGTGGGAGGACATACAAGCAGGATAGGTCTGAACAGAGAGGATTGGAGAGGGTCGGGGAGAGTTTCTAGAGAATGGTTCCTGGCTGCTTTTCTTGAAGGAAGGGCCCTTGCCAGGAGGAGGTGATTGTTTGGAGGGGGGAGCAGAGCAAAGACTTCAACACGTAGGATCCCCCTCCCTCCTTGGACGTAGCTACATTTCATACTGACATGATGATCTGACCTCTGAATGTTGCAACAATGGCAAAAACAGATGCCTATTCACTACTTCGAACCCTCCCCTGTGACAGCACTTGACTGTGACAATGCTTGGTTTGCACAATTAGTGGATGGAGTGGTGGAGGCTTAGAGCTCTTCCTGGACACCACTGCTTCAGATTGTCACATGACTGAACATTTCCCCATATAAAAATCTCTTATACACAGAAAACCTGATGTTAAGGTTTCAACCTAACAGTCTACCAGGCATCTATATATATAATTCTCCTGGGTGTGCCCAGGAGAAATGCGTCCTGGCAGCCCAGCTGATTGGCTGGGCTGCAGGGGGCGCCTGATTGGCTGGCAGCACACCCAGGAGAACAGCGGTGGCGGCCATGGCCGGGGAGCCAGGCGGGCCCGGCCGCGGAGGCGAGGCGGCGGGCCTGGCCGGGCCCGGCCACAGCAGCACTCTCGGGCCCGGCGGCGGCGGCGGCACTCTCGGGCCCGGCCACGGAGGTCAGGTGGCGGGCCCGGCCACAGCGCAGGCGGCGGCGGGCCCGGCCGCACTAGAGGCACAGATGCTCTGTGCCCGGGCCCACTAGTACATCTTATTTTATAAAGACATAGTGATTGATGTGAGGAGAGTATTGAAACGCGCAAGACCCACCACTATCACCTGCAGTCTGAATAAATATCTATATAAAAATGCTAAGGCAGTGTGTGGCATGCTGGAACGTATTAGAGTGGGCATGGCGAGCTGGACCTTGACTAGAACATCATGAATACCCACTGCTGTAGGGCTGTGGATCTCCAGGCCTGGTAAGGTGCCCTTGCATTAGCCCCTGTGACTGGGAAGAGCTGCAGAGTTCCCAAACTTTGAGGGGTGGCAAATTTCAGGTCAGGTGGGCGGGGAAAAGTTAACACTTTTTTTAAAATAATCCCTTTTAAAGCTGTGGTGGAGATGGTGGTGAGGGCTCCTCCCACAGGCCCCCTACCTCCCATATGACCCAACCTGGCATTTGGGAGGAAGGTGGACCCAGGGAAGGAGCTCTCACTGTCATATTCGCTATCCAGGTGAGAGCTCCTTCTTCTGGTCCACCTTCATCCTGAATGCCAGGTTGTGCTGTTTTCGCCCATTCCAAGGCATTTGGGAGGCAGGTGGCCCATGGGAGGAGCCCTCACTGCTGTCTCCACCACCCATCTGTGGTGATATGGTGAGGATAGTGGTGAAGACGGTAGTGAGAGCTCCTCCCACAGCCTGCTGCCTCTGACCTGGCATTTGGGAGGAAGGTGGGCCCGAGGAAGGAGCTCTCACCACTGTCTCTGCTGCCATCTCCGTTGCCCAGTGGAGGTTTTAAAAAGTGGTATTAGAAAAGATTTAACTTTTCACCCAACCCCAAATTTGCTGCCCCTCAAAATTTGGGAACTGAGCATGATACTGAGCAATAAAGTACTAGTGCGCAGATGCTCTGTGTGGGTAAAGCTAAGCTAGTTGATAATATTTGTACACTGCCCCAAACTTATGTCTGTGTGATTGACAACATAAAACAAATTAATACACAGATTAAAATGTTAAAACAACTTAAAACTGCAATTCTAGTTAAAAAGCTTGTGTCTTTAGAGACTTTTAAAAAGCTGTCAGAGATAGGGAGGCTCTCTTATTTCCATAGGAGTACATTCCAAACTATTAACCCCCAGGAACAGTTTTACTACCAGATCGGCTGTTTGTATTGCTGCACCCATTACTCGGAGTCAGACCCAAACTCATAATGGTGAGGTCTGGTTGTCTGAAAGCTCTGACTCATGGCCTCATCTTGCAGTGTCCCTCCCTTGATGTTCTGCTCACCCTATGACCAGAGCCTACAGGCAATGAGCTCTCCAAGCCATTGCTACAGCAAGGTGGGGTTTTAAAATACTCACCATCAGTTTCTACTCTGAGGATACTACAAAATGAGGTTTTCTCTTGGCTAGCCTCAGCTGGGGGAAAATCAATTCCTCTTTTGCAATGTTTTTTTTTTAATCCTCGTTAGTTTAGTAGCATTTATTTAGGAGTGCTCTAGAGCTGACTGGAATCCAAAGCCTCACAGAACTGCAGCCCATTTAGCACACTTTAATATAAATTGGCATATGTTTTAGAAGCTTTTGGCTCCTGGCGCATGAGAAGAGGACACACCACTGCTGTGTTTCAGCTTCCCGCTCCACTCCTCCCCCCTGAGGAGGGCTATACTCTTGTTAAGTAGTAGGTGATTAACACTTCATGTCTTTGAGGTAAACACCGGTGTACGTGCGGCTGCTGGATGAAGTGTGGTATGCCCTGATGTTGCTCTTAACTTCAAGACTCTGGACTATGTGTGAGAGTTGACAACTCTTCTCTAATGACAAGCAAAATGAATCCTTAGGGCTGACAGCTATCATATTATTGCAAACCTTGTCGTTTTAGAAATTTCTTAAAATCATGAGAATCTAAAATCATGAGAATCTCATTTTAATTTAAACAAAGGTCAAAATCCATAAGCTTATATTATTACATACTTAAAGCAAATAACTTGACAGCCAGATTGTAAGTGATTCAAAAGAGACAGACATCCTGCCACAGTCTCTTAGAAGTTTGATCTTATGGTAGTTTTAGTCTTACATGTATACGTATTGTTACATTTATTTTACTTATCGTAATTCTGAACGGCTGTGTTATTGTCACTTTTGTTTTTGTTTAGCCTATGGCTGCAATAAAAGAACTACTACTAAAAGAGACAGGCTCTTTCCTGTTTTGATTTCTTACTGTTTTCTGCAATAACTTTAGAGGCCAGTGTGATGGCTTGACTAATTCCTGATTATTTGGAGTTGCTAGCTCTGGGGATCTATTCCTTGTGAAGAGGGACTTGGAGCACTGTGTAACTTTTTTTAAAAAGCCTTTATGTCCTTGGTATGCTCTCTCATCTGTAGGCTTGCCAACTTTATTTAGAAGGGGGGAAACCCCTGTGTTAGACAAACCAGAACTTCTGGTAAATGGTTCTAGCCAGCCCCACCTATCTTGACGTAGACAGTTCCTCTGCACTGTAACTAGGGTATCTTGCTTCTTCTGCTTCCACTCACTTCAAACTCTGGTTCTTACTTCAGTAAGTGTTTTGTGTTCCATCTGGATTGCCAGTGATTTTTGTTGCAATTTTTGCTAGGAGATCTTGCTGCTCCTGCCATAACAGCTCTATACCATCTTTCAGTTGCTCCATAAAGATCCTCTCTGTCTCTGATTTCCATTGTAAATCAGCCATGTTGGATCCACAGGAAGACTCAATGAGATTTTTAAAAGTCCATTTAGTTACTTTAAAATGTTAACTATGGCCTTGTGGAGTCTGATATCAGGGCTTGAGGTTGGAGGGGGGAGAAACCAGATCTCATTTGCTATAGCTTCTGTGTTGTATGTCCAAGCAGAAGGCTACTTGGTTGGTTACAGATGATGCTCTTTAGAACTAAAGACAATGAAATTGCTTAGAGTTTACCACAAAGAAAACTCCTTGTGAAGTGGCTTGAATTTTGTTAAATTCTTCACTGTAACAACTTCAAGGGAGGCATTTCTTTTGACTCTTAATACAATTCCTCTTTTGGAAGATGTAACTATCTTGCTTGATACATTGAAGCATTTGTAATTTTAAGGGTTCCACAAGGGAGAATAGATGGAGTTACTTTCACTAGGCGAACTAATCATTTTTTAAAATGCAGTCTACAACTAAATGGAGAATACTGAGTTATCAGCACAGGCCATCCCTTCTTAGAAAGGAATATAGTTCTACAGTGTGTCCACATGTTCCAATAACGTCTTTGCCTTGACCTTTTGGAGTACCCAGCACACAACTATACTATGAGTATAAAAATTGCAGCTTCCCTCAGAGAAAAAATGATGATGTGCTGCATATATAAACTTAGACCAGCAGTGTTTAGCTGAGCCATTGATTCGTTTGATTTAAAGAACTTTGATCAAGTGAAAAGATGCTCATGATTAATGAGGCAACACATTTTTAAAAATATACAATTGTTTAAATATACGTCCCTTGGGATGGAGCTGCTCTGGGAAGAGCAGAAGGTTCCAAGTTTCCTCTTCCTTCCCTGGCTTCTCCAAGATAGGACTGAGAGAGATTCCTACCTGCAAACTTGGAGAAGCTGCTGCCAGTCTGTGAAGACAATACTGAGCTAGATGGACCAATGGTCTGACTCAGTATATGGCAGCTTCCTATGTTCCTATGTAAGGCTTGACAAATCTCAGGTGCCAGAGTCATGGCACCTAGAAATTTAATTGTGACGCCTAGACTAGAATATTCAGAGGTAGAGTTACTTAATCAGATCTCTATTTGTTCCAGGCAGCTCTGTTTCATATGTTGTCAGTGTCCATGTGCCTGGCTCCCAGATCTAAAGAAAAATTGTCAAGCCCTGGATTAGTTAGTGGTTTCTTTATGCTTGTCAGACAGAATAGCGGAAAATAGGTTGGAGACCAGGAGAGGTTTTTACTTGCTTGAAAGCTAAGAGACATTTGAGGTTGTAACTCCTTCCTTAATGATACCTGGTCATGTAGAGGATAAGTGCTTATGCCTCAAACATCCAAGACATAGCCCAAGGAACAATTATTTTCAACTAAAAATGATGTCAGCAAGGAGAGATGCTCCAAAAAGGGGAGGTAAACAACTAGAAAACAGGAACAATTTATCATCTATTCTTGTGATGTCATGAATCCTGTAGAAACTACTTCGGTCAAGGTCTGAAGGCTCAAAATGTTTCCTTGGCTGCATTCTGTCCTCATCCAGTTCTCACTCACACTGAATGCTCTCATTCTACTTGGCCAAACTTAACCACTGAAACAACTGCCTTCTCTTTTTAAACAAGTAAATTTGCAGTCTTTACTCAGCTTTCAGGAAACCACTGAGAATAGCATACATGATGATGGTCATCTGTAAGGGATGAGTCAACAAGGCAAATAAGCTTGTATCTTACTTGCTCAGCCAGTGTGCTGATTTAAAAGTTTCTTTCCAGTATTGCTGCCTTACCAGCAGAACCAATGCTAACACTTTAGCAGAAGAGCCCCCCCAGCATTACTAATATATAAAATATAGTTTTAAAGATAGATTTGAATTGTTCAGAAGTTCTTTTCTTCACTATATTTTTAGAGAGTGCCTTCCCCTCATTAAGTAGTTACTGTAGTCAGTCTCTATGCACTTCAAATTAGAGTGGGTCTGCCTCCCATGGCAAATGGCAAGGTCCCCCCACACACCTGCACCTTGGCTCTACTTCTTTTTAAAAACTGCTTCCACCTCCCTTGACAGCATTCCAAGAACACAGTTCTGAAGACATTTCAAGCTTTTAGTGGTGTTCCTTATCCAAGATCTTCTACTGAATTTTTACTGCTTATGAAATTCATCTTCCTGGTGAACTCTGGCCAGAAGCTGCAACTTAACCAACCAAGAAACAGAAGTTCAAAGATTCTCTTTCAGCGATATAATAAAACTTAGCATGTTACTAGGAATACATACTGTGTGTGCAGTTCTAAACTGTTTGACTTGATAGTGCTCACACATCAAGTCTCCCTTTCATATGCAACTAGGGCAGACTCTGCTTAGCTAAGGACAGGCCATGCTTGCTACCACAACACCAGCCTTAAGCTAGAGACTGACTCATTACTTTTCAAGAAAATGCTATCCTATTCTTAGATCAGGCCCTAGGACTTTTGTGTTGAGTGTAGCTTTGGTGTACCCACCTATATAACTCTATATAAGCTCTGTATAACTAATTTTGAACAATATTAAGCATACACTTAATACCCTCCTCCCTGTGCCACTCCTAGCTCTGATAAGATTTGTGGGATATTTGTGGGAGTACATACATTTATCCTACTTGTCTACTTTAACTTTATTGCGGTCTGCAACCAGTATTTACAACAAGCTGGAAATAGTAAGCCCAAACTCTCCTTGCACAGTCCATTAATTTGATATTCCTAAACTGATACCATATTGTGAAAAGCCTTTGTGTAAGCTTGAATGTTAGGAACCTAGGAAACTTATACTGGGTCAGACCGTTGGCTCATCTATCTCAATATTATCTACACTTGCTGGCTGTGGCTCTCCAAGGTTTCAGCAGGAGTCTTTGCCAGCTCTATCTGGAGAAGCCAGGGACTGAACTTGAAACCTTCTGCATGATAAGCAGATGCAATGGCCTCATTCTTGATGTTAATCTCTGCTGATATTTCATAATTGGTATGTTAAGAGCTGAGAATGTTCTGTGGACTGCAGTGCTAGAACAACACAGCTGATGGTATAGAGCTGGTCTAATGATAGCAAGCATGAAATGTCCCCTTTGCTAAGCAGGGTCCACCCTGGTTTGCATTTGAATGAAAGACTACTTATAAGCACTGTAACATATTCCCCGTAGGGGATGGGGCAGCTCTGGGAAGAGCAGAGAGATGCCTTCCCTGGCATCTCCAAAATAGAGCTGAGAGACTCCTGCCTGCAACCTTGGACAAGCCACTACAAGTCTGTGTAGACAATACTGCACTAGATGGCCCAATGATCTGACTCAGTGTAAGGCAGCTGCCTATGTTCCTAACTCGACCCGAGACCCAGGAAAGGAAACTTATCACAACAAAATATAATTTTAGGAGGAGTACATGAATGTCAAACAAAATGATTTAAGATGTATGAGGCTGTCCATACAGTGGGGATGGGGGAAGAACTGGTTCATTGTGGGAGCTGGGATTTAACTTATGTAAGATAAAATAGTTTTTACTCTGTCTCTCTATAAGTAAGTAAATTATAGCTGCTGTTCTAACAGCCATCTCGGCTTTCTGGAGCAATTATAAGGGCTTCAGCTGGGAGCAGCTCTCATCTCATAGGAAGCTGCCATACACTGAGTAGGACCATTGGGAGGACTTCTGCTCTTCCCAGGGCAGCTCCATCCCCTGAGGGGAATATCTTACAGTGCTCACACTTCTAGTCTCCCTTTCATATGCAACCAGGGTGGACCCTGCTTAGCTAAGGGGACAAGTCATGATTGCTACCACAAGACCAACTCTCCTCTCCCTCCTCTCATTACTGGCAGCACCTGGAACTGTCTCTAAGGTTATTCTCAAGACCTCTTGCTCTTGAGGAGATGTCTCTCTTGGCACCACCGGGGTGCCAAGCAAGCATGTATCCAGTGCTCCTGGAGGTCAGTCCAAGCTCAACAGCACCATCACTCTTGGGAGCTTGGAGGCTCATCTTGATTGGACCCTGGGGTTCGGCCTGGGGATTCACGGATTGAGGAAAATCCCAGGAGGCAGAACACTGTGGGTCCTTGAGGTCCTGGCTCAGGGAAGTCTTGGTGGAAGCTTCGGTGGTCTGTTCCTTGGTTGGGGCCCCAGCGTGTGTTATGCTGAGGTTTTCCTCTGGCCCAGCTGGGATCTTCCCCAGTCTGGGATTTTTCCTTGGCAATCTCAGGGTCTTCCTCTGGCTGGAGTTCTTCGGGGACCATCTCACAATCCTCTTCTGAAGATTCCCCTGCCTTTGGTTGGGGTCGTTATCCTCCTCTGAGGATTCCCCAAGGGGCAAGCAGGCATGGATCCTGACACCGTCTCATTTTGCCAAGTCAAAATGCTACAGACAGGCCTTTTCCTACAGTTTGAATAACACCTTTATGCTTGGTTTTTTAAAGGGGACAAAATTCCTAGGTAACTGTATTGAGACAGAGGTTGGTTCAGATGAACAGCAGCCCCTATACGTGATGATGTCAGGGCAGTGGCAAGATTGGGGCAGTGGTGAGAATGCACTTGCCCCAACATCACTCAAGGACATGCTGCTGTAATCTCGAAACATCCTTTATGATCTTGAGTGTGTGAGAGGTGTTCTTTGGAGTCTTCCCTCTACATGCGCTACAAAACCCTGTTTTGTAGCATGTGTAGAGGGGCAGTTCAGATTATCACTCCCCACACGTGACTAAAGGATGTGCCAAGATCACAGTGGCATGTCCTTGAGTGATGTTTGGGCAGGTACCTTCTTGCCGTGGCCCCAACATTATTGCATATAGGGACAGCTGCAGGCTGCTGTTCATCTGAACAAGCCTTATGTTATGAGTGTACAAATGTCCATATACAGTACATGTGTTTGTGTGAATGACAGTAAAGGTAAAGTTGTGCCATTGAGCCGGTGTCAACTCCTGGTGACCACAGAGCCATATGGTTTCTTTACCTGCGCTCATTTTAAAAGTGGGCCTGTGTACAGGTGTTGTATTATCTCCAGTAATCTTTTATGATTTGTTTAGAAGTTTGACCCAGTGGGGATCCTGTAGACTAGAGAGTGTTGGGGAGGAGTCATAAAAAGAAAAAGGGAGTGGGAGGAGAAGGAGAAAATGGAGTTGTTTCTGAATAAACTCTTAGTTAAATCTACATAAGATTACTTCGTGTTTGTGAGGGAAGCAGCTATAAAACAGGCCCCTCACATGCATGGTATAGATAGAAAGTGTAGTACTGTGCCTGTCTTCAACAAAATGTGTGAATAATTTTACCTGTGTACAGATCTGTACCTGTGCACACTGTACACTCATTGTATGAGTGTTGAACGATGTGTGAATAGGCCTTCTAAGATGACTCCTTTTCTGCTGTAGATTCTGCCGCTGAAGCAAGCTGAGAAGTGTCGAGTGATGCTCCAGTCTTTGTACATAATGGTGTTATCTGGCATTGTGTAGGGGATCTGTGGCAAGGGAAGGGGAGAGAGAGAAGTAGGGTGACAGTGTGTCTCATGGTAGAGATGGGGATAACAGAGAGGTGTTTTAAAATCCTGTTACAGTGTTACAGATGTTAAATGCATGTAGGAAGACCAATGTGTGCTACTTCCGTAATATTGAGTTGCCTGTTAATGACCATTACAGAGCAGAGGAGAGACTGATATCTCACAGTTATTCCACTATAGAACCAGTATAGAGCACTGTACAGTGAAGACCACAGTGAACCCAGGAGGCCTTGTCCAGTGACATGGACAGAAAACATGGCATCAGACTCTGTTGTTGTTTTGATCAAGTCTTCATTTATACCACAGGTGGAAAATATGACTCGTCTTTTTAACTGCCTGTGGATATATGTGTGCCTGCTTGTGCGCTGTAAGCCATGCATATATGGGGTGTGTCTTTGGTCTCCTGGCACCCTGTGACTTCACGTGCTCCACGCGCCTCTCTTTCTGTTTGTTCTCTCTGTGGTGTTGCCATTGGAAAGCTGCTATACAATTTGCTTCCGTCTGTGACCAACCCTAATTGTTGGCAGCCAGCACGAAAGGTGATATCACAATTTCTGACATTTCCTTGAAATCTCTGAATCAACATCAGCACTCTTTTCCCATCCTGCATAATGCCTAAGTAGCATCAACACAACACAAATAAATCTATCTTTAACCATCCTGAAATGTGCTATAGGAAGTGCATGATAGGAGGTGTGTGAAAGTAGAACCAATGAGTTCTAGTTACATTTAATTACATCACTAAAAAAATAAAAAGCAAGACATTAAGGGAACCATCTGCCCCACCACCCACCCCCATATAGGGAAGCCCTCCATTTAGTCACTATTTCGGGCCCCACAGCCTAGTGAGGCTAGAAAGATGGTGGCAGCTCTCTCGTTATGGAATTCCATGCCCAAAGAGGCCCACCAAGCAATGTCTTGTCCTGTTTTAGATGTCTGGCTAAAACACTCTTATTTCAGATAGTATTTGTAAATGTTAGCTCAGTTGTAGTTTTAAGTCCTCTTTTTTTTTTTTTGGTATATCTTTTCCTGTTTTAAGTATTTTCACACATACAATTTATGTAATTTTAAACTGCCTTGAGAGCTCATTTGTGCTGAAAGTCTGGGTTTAAAAAAAATTGGTCTAGACTCAAAGGTAGAAGAACTAGGTGCTGAGAACATGTGTTTACTATACATTAAACAAGTTTAAGGGTAATGACTCTCAGGCAAAGAACTAAGTTGGGAAGTGTAATTCTTTGAAGGGGCAAGGGATCTCTCGCGAAGGATTAGGATTCTCAGATCTCTTGGAAAAAGAAAAAAAATTCACACAGTTCTTCAGGAGAATCCTTGGCAATTAAAACTGGTTTCAAATATAGCCTGCGGCCACTTTATAAATAATTCCTTCTAACACAAATTAAATGTGCATCTGGCTCCAAATGTCTATTATCTTCCAGTATCCCAAAGTGTGTGTACATAGTAGTTTAATCAAGCGCTAAAATATGAAATACAATCATTTAAGCAACTAAAGCTCCATCTCTAAAAATATGTTCCATGAAACTAGTGGGAGTTCATCATATAAATATGTTTAGGTCTACACCTTAGATTGTAAGCTGCCGATAGGACTTGTGGTCTAATTTTTGTACAGACCTAGCATTTTTAGGTGCTTTGTAACGATAGTCTTGAGATTAAGGTCTCTGGAGAGGCTTACCCCCCCCCTTTTTTCCCCCTGGAGAGAAGTGTTCACATTCTACTCTGGGCAGGCTTGTGATGTCTGCTAGAGGACTTCTACAGAGATTGTACTCAAACATTCGTCCTGTGATGAGATGTGTGTATAATGTATTAAGCAGGAAGAAATGCATTCATAGTCTTTAAGCTTTCTGAAATGTGGACATTCCTCCAAGGGAATGGAGGTAACAACTCTGTATTAGCACTGATAGTTTGCTTGCCATTGTCATTACCTGACAACCTGAATATACTAATCAGTATGTTCTTATACTGACTGAGTATCCTTTAGGAAGTGTTATGAAAATTCTTCTCGCTTTACTAAACCTTGTATACCCCAATCAAAATAACGGGCAGAGGGTGCTTCTAAGTACCTAGAAGCCCCTGGATGAAATGATCAAAGTGATTTCATCAAAGGAAGAAATATTACTTTAAACCTTTACCTCAACAAGGAACTCTCAGAAGCACCTTCTGACATATTGCTCTGTAAGCTATATTTCACTGAGCAAACAGAATACATGTTCCCTTCCCTCTTGCTGTTTGCACTTGGTGACCCGAACCTGCAATTAAATCTAAGCCGGATGAATGTCTCTCTTCTTAGAGTATTTTAGATACAAAATACTTGGTAAACAACCAATAATACAAAATAGTATTTTAAAAGACATCTTAAAACACAAAATACAATGCCTGGGAAAAGGAAACAATTTTGAGCTGTTCATTACTTATCCAAACGTTTCCATTTCCTTTAAACAATACAAGTTTTTGAAAAATTAAATCACTGAAGTTGTGCCTTCTGGGGTTGTGAATCATACCAGCAAAGGAAAATAACTGTTCTATGGGACCACTTGATTTAAGATTTGTATTATATATTTTAAAAATAGCCACCAGACAATGGGTTACCCATTCAACATGTGCTTGGATTTTTGTCTTGCAAAAACTGGAGTATTTTCAGCTTTTTAAACACTCAATCCAATCAATAATTCCAAAAACTAATACCCTGTTTCTTTTTGCTATGTTTCTCCATTCTCACCATCCTCCATGGGTGTTGGCAGACTTTTTGCTGGGGGCATATTGTTAGAAATAAAAATGCATATTGTTAGAAATAAAAATGCAACAGGATGTATCCAATGTTAATCCTGATTATAGCAGACTCATTTAAATAATTGAGTTAGTTATGGCAGACTGCAACCCTATAGCTGTGGCATAGTCAAATGAGCAGCAAGTTGTATTTATGGTGAAGAAATCAAATGGCCAAATCATGGAGAGGAGAACAATTCCTTTTACCTTAATTAATCTACTCCCCCTTTCCTCTCTCTATGCTATTATTGTAGCACTGAGAACAATGGAGGTTGTCTTGGGGAGTGACTCAGGAGTCCCCTAAACCCAAGCTGTTAGTAAAAATGCTAACAATCTTCTAGTTTATATACAAATCAAATCCTACAAATTGGAAAATAAAGAAGGTTCATACTGCCCCACAAGCCAATGTGTGGCTTCATGACTGACTGATGAGGACTGGGTTGAAGCCCTCACTCAGTCATGAAGCCCTCACTCAATCAAATCTCTGGATGATCCTGGCCACTCACTATTTCTCAGCCTAGCCTACCTTCCGTGCAGCCCAAGGAGACACAGAGATGGGGAAATACCCCAATGCACCACACACAGTACATTGCAGGATACATGGCAGCCAGAAGAATGAATTCCAGCTGCATAGCACTCTGTGCCCCCCCCCACCATGGAGCGCTGCTCATCTGGGTGCATGGGAGGCATGCCAAAGACCTGGGGCTTGGTCATGGGGGAGTGAGTTAAAAGCAGCCCCATATGCCCTCCCCACCTGCTCTCTGTGGCTGTGAGAATTGCCTCAGTATGTCCCCCTCCCACTACAGCCAGGTAACCTGATAAGCACTCTGCATGCCCTCCAGCAATCTGAACACACAGCTTTCTAAAGGTGGATTTCAGACAGAGTATGCTGATGCTTTGTTTGACAGAGAGGAAAGAAATGGAAATCTGCTACCATCTGGTCCAGTCAGCCACAGTAAACAGTAGGGGGCACAGGAAGATATTTGTAAACTCCTCTGCAAAACAACCTGCCTAAGCATTAGGCAAGTTGCAAATTTTACACAGAGACTGGACCAGAAGAACTTCAGCCTCTTCAGGCCAGGTTTCTAGTTGCAACGTTGCAGCTAGAGGGATAGGGAAACTTTAAAGCAAGCGACCTATGAGGCAGGGAGTTCTCTTGCATCCAAAAACTGGAGGGGGGGCTGCTCTTTCACCCCCCACCCCATGGACTCCAATGCCAACCTCCTCCCTCATTTCCCATTTTACTCACAGGGACAGTCTCTCTCTTCCCTCTCTTTGCTTTTCAAACTTGGCTGGTTGACCAGTCAGCAGCAGAGTTAAAAAAAAAAAATCAAACTTCAGGGGGCAGAGATGGAGGAAGAGAGCACACACACAAGGGTGCTTGGAAGCCAATGAACTGCCTGCTTGCAAGAACAAGGCAGTTCCTGAAGCAAGTAAGCAAAACAATGATTGGCTGAGATGTATTTTGGTTTCAGCAATGTATTTTTAAAATACCAAATACCTGAGTAAATGTACTTCAGATACAAAATGCTCTTCTGAAAAGTACTGAAAATACATATTTTAAATACTGGTGTTTTAGATACTGCCCATCTTTGATATCACTGAGAATTAGAATATGCGTTTTATTACCTTTTTAAAGGTTAAAGGAATGCATACTTGCATCTGTATCTTTTGTTTTGTGGCAATCCCCCCCTCTTCTGGGGAGAGAGGTTTTCAAATAATTTGGGGGAGGGGCTAAAACTGATTGGAATGAGCCAATCAGTGGACAATAGGGCAATGAGTAAGGAACCGTTGTAGGTGTGCAGACATCCTCTGTTAGCAGCTGGAAACCTTCCTAATATCTGCTCCCCCCAGCACTACTGTAGCTTGGGCATCTGTTAGCTGGCTATGCTGCCGCTACTGTCTCTTACCACCAAACTGTAGACCCCCTCTTTATTCATTATGCATTACAAACACATTTCGCTAGTTGTTTAGTCTTGATTTACTAAATGGCTCCTTGCTAACCCTAAAGAGAGAATTAGACTTCTCCTACTTGACCTAGAAGCCCCTGCCCTTTGTACCAGGCTGAAATTGTATCTAGGCCAGGTATTCTGATATCTGGATTAATCGGCTCACATTCCATGTGGGATGCTTCTTACAGAAAACAATAAAAGCAAAACATTAGATTTTATATTTTAAAGATGAAAATATTGGCCAGAGACCCTCTTTCTGTACTGTTTTGTTCTTTGCTGTGTGGAATTATAATTGCAATTTACAATCTCTATTACATTAATTATCTTGCAGATCAGTGAGCACCCAGATCTGCTGTTGCAGAGCTTATTTATCCTAACAATTCAGAAAACTCCCTTTTAAGTCAGTTTTTGATTCTACAATGGCTACATGTTGTACTATTGCTGGCCACAAATATAGTTTGCTTTTTCTTTGACTATTGCATGTTTTTGGTTTTTAACATTGTCTACCATGTAAATGCCTGCCTGAATTTTTTTTAACTCCTTCACTCTGGTGCCATTGCACTGAATAAGAAAGGTAGCAGGGAAGCATTGCTAGATTTGTGTGTGTATTGTGCTGCTAAAGACACTTTTTAGTCAAGGCATTATTTACTATTCAGAGCTTTCTGAGCATGAAAGAATTTAGCAATGTTTTCCCCTTCAACATGCAGTACAGCTACATTAAAGTACAGAAGTTGTTTGATATGAATTCAGCATTTGTTACTGTTTGTTGTGTTTCTCCATTTTTAAAGTCCTTGTGGGCCACAGTTTAGAAACTGGACTGCAGTTTAGAAAATGCTGACTTAATCTGAAGCTGTAAACATGTACACAAAGTAAATTCCTCACAGTTAGTTGGGAATCACTTCCTGGTAAGTATGCCTTGGACTGCAGTTTTAAGCAAAATTGAAATTTTGAAGTGGTGGTAGGAAGTTGGCTTAGTCTTCCTCCCTATAAAGAGTCAGCAGATTTGAATAACAGATCCCAGATATGAGGGGCCCAAAATCCACTGAAGTGCTCTACCCGTCTGTACTTCATTCTTCACAAATAATTGTTCAAAACCATTCCACACAGTGACTGAAAATGGGATTGCATCTGTCTTAAGAGTTGCTGTTATAACCTTTGGTCATATGATTGTATCATTTACTTAGGTTTACAATTAATAAACGACTATGGAGCACTATGGCAAAATGCTGCTGTGATGAATGTGTTGGAAACACTATTGGACTGCTTGGTAATCACCAATGTGATGCCTATCTTAGTACCAAAAGCCTTCAGGAAATTGAGTGTTAAAATCTCTAACTTATCTAAAATCTCTAATTTAGACCAGAACATGTTTAATAATTATTCCTCTCTTTCATTAAAGGAAAAATGTTCGTACTCCTGGGGGAAGGACCAGTGTTATAAGGGGGGTGGTGACCCCATGCAGTTACTGTGGGTAGTGCTAGAGTTGAGCCACCAGCAAGCAACTGCAATCTAGCCCCTCTCCATGCCCTTAGAGTTGAGCCACCGGCAAGCAACTGCAATCTAGCCCCTCTCCATGCCCTTAAAGCAAAGAAAAATGGCTCTGACCAGTGGTCTCTCTAATTTTTTTTCATCTCTGTGCTGAGTGTGAGTGGTGTTCTGGGCAGCAGTATCAAGGCAGTGTGTGTGCACCTGCATTCTGAATGGGCCTTCCTGATTCAACCTGAGTGTGATCTAAAATGAACTGAGCGGACATCCAGAAACTTGGGAGTGCGCTGTGACACTGCAGCTTATATTGATGCTATTGTTATGTTTAGGTTTATACCAGATAACATATCCCTTTCACCACTGGGAAGGATGATAATTCTCACAATTAATTGTTTGGGAATCCAGTGCAGTAGTTGGTCAGACACTGTTAGAATTTAAGTGGAAATCTAAAACACTTCAAATTTGTCCTGAGGTAGGTATATTCTGGAGTTATAACCTAAAAAGACAGGTGGACAGTGTACTTCTGTTTAAATCAAATTCATCCTTATTTAATATTTTTATATGAATTGTACTTAAACCTAAGTGTAGCTATATCAGCTCATCTAATTTTAGCAGGCCTGCTGAATTGCAAAATGCCACACCATTTGTCTTTGTTAAAATGACCCACCTTCTTATCAGACCTGTAGTACTCTTGTTCATTGTTGTTCCATACCCCTTTAAGATGTATTGGGCTAAAGGACAGAGGGTTTTTGCAGAACACACTGTGAAGGTATAATGCAATTAAACAAGGATGCTAGCCATCTGTCCTAGTTTTCATCAGGCTGAAGGAATAAATCATGTGTTCCTGTGAAGAGGAAGGCAGAGCTGAGGCATTCAACCCCTCCCCTCTGTACCTAGGCAAAGGAAAATGCTGGTTTGGCAGAGGAATAAAATTCTGTTAAAAGTAAAGTGTGCCGTTGAGTCGGTGTCTACTCCTGGCGACCACCGAGCCCTGTGGTTGTCTTTGGTAGAATACAGGAGGGGTTTACCCTTCCATTTATGGGGAGGCCGGAATGCATGGTGGAGAAGGTGGAATGTATGGCAGGAAGGCATGTATAAAAGCACATTCTGTGTGCTACTTAGAAAAGTGGCTGCAGATTTAGATCATGGAGAAGAAAGAGAACAGCAATTATACAAATGACCTGTGTATCATCAGAGGTAATCATTGCAGAAAAGGCTTAAATAGGAAAATTCTGCAAGACGTTTCAGTGATGTTTCAACTAACCACCTCTAAACCTCCATTTTGTGAGTTTCTGGAACACTGAGGAGCCTTTGCTGCTAGTGAGCCAAGAAACAACACTTGTCTCTTGTTTTCCAGGCAAGTCATTGTGGGAAAGGCTTGGGGAAGACTCTAAAGGGGACGTATAGGCATTCAGGCTGGCGTGTGTGTGTGTGTCAGTGTCAGCAATCCGTTAATACCTTTGCTGTGTGTGTTCAGGACCAGATGTGAGATTAGCTGTACTACTCCTTGTGAATGCCGATGGTTCAGAGACTTTTCAACTAACTTAACCTCTGACCTCCATTCTGTGAGACTCTGCGACACTTCAGTCAGGAACTTTCATTAGTGAACCAAGAAACAACACCTTTTCCTTGGCTCACTGCTTGACCAAAGTCTCACAAAATGGAGGTCGGAGGGACCATTCATGGGTCTGAACCACCAGACTCTTCTCTTTAAAATTCGATTTGATGAAGCTGAAGAAAGGGGACTCTGGGCGTGCTTATTTAATTGGTATTGCTCATTTGTGGAATGTGGCACCTGGGCTTCAGTTCCCACATCTTGTCATTTTTCTACTAAACATCACACAAATGATCCTTCAAGGTAATGGCACTGCTGTTGTTGGCATGTTAAAAGTCCCATAAGAAATATCACTAGCAACATGATTAAGTTCTCTTAAAAATTCCTACCAATGTGTTTGCTTGAGTAGGACCCTCACATTTTACCTTAGTTGGAGTATTACTTTCAATCTTCCTTCTTTAGCAGGGCTGGGTGACTTTGGGGGATGGGATATGAAATCTTTTAATTCTAGGTCACTGGCTCCAATCCAGCTTCGGATTCTAAACAGAAATGGCTTACCTCAAAGAAATTACAGCTGGGAAATGCTTCCTCCCAAATTTAACTCACAGTGCTCCTTTCTGCAGAGTTTGGGACTTCTGTGTACATGTATATGTATATTTTTATATACATGTATATGTATATTTTTAAATCTTAAGCTGCTTCACACACAACAATTTTTCTGTATAGATGCAAGGAAACAAAAGATGTCCACCATAATACATGAAAATCACACATTTCTTTTTGTCATGAATGTATGCTTTCAGAAGCTATACTATTAATCTTAAAAAATGTATAGAGAATCTTGTACTGTGCTTTCTGAAGGATAATAGTGCATTGATCATAGCCTACCTTGTGAGGATTTAAGGACATCTGATCTTTCTTTTACCACACTTGCTCACAGATGTGTATGCTGCCCATGTGTGTGTTTATGCATTTAGAACAAATGGGCGGCGGGAGGACTTAACTCAAGATGTTTGAAATAAAGAAATGAATTTTATTGATAAAGCACAATGCAAAGTGTGATATTGGCAACACTGATACTGTCACAATTGCACAGGAAGTGAAGGCAGCTCCCAGGGATAAGATAGGCAGTGGGGAGGGGAGTCATGGTGTTAATAGTCCTCTGGCTGGTGGGTGTTGAAATGTGGACAGAGAAGGGGGATAAGATAAAGAATGGAGGCGGAAGAGCAGTTTATCTCTGCTGTTTTGTGCATGAGAAAGAAGGGAAAGGACTTGCCACCAGAAGAATATTTGGGGTCCCTTGCAAAGGGTTTTTGCCAGAGTGAAGGCAAGGAGAGGCAGTGGGATGCCAGCGTGGAACCAACGTCTGTGGCTCTAAGCGTGGTCATCACTAGTGAAAGTGAGCACAAGGGTTCCCAGGCAGTCAGGTGTAGGGAATAGCCCACAGCAAGCCCTTGCAAGGAATGGCCCAGCCTCAAGGCCAGTTTTCTTTCTTTTTCCTTTTTCCATCTGTGTGCAGAATGGCGTCTTCTTGGGTGGCAGTATCAAGGCAGTGTGTGCACACTGTGTGTGCATACAGAGTGGGGCCTTCCTGATTCAACCTGAGCAGGATCTGAAGTTAACTGAGCTGACATCAAAAAACATGTGAGCACACACACACACGTCTTAGAGGGAACACTGCTCAAGGCTTAGCTTTAGGGTTCTGCTTGGGAGTCTACTGGCTCTCAGGTAGTCAGGCATAGGGATGGTCCCATGACAAGCCCAAGCAGAGAGTGACCTAAAGACTCTGGTTTCCAAGAGTGTCCAGGACAGTCCAGTGCAGATCTGTCCACAACAGTCCCATGCAAGGAGCGTTCAAGGCTAGTGGTTTCAATTCAGTAGCAGTTCTGAACCCTGCAGTACAGTATTCCAACCTTGGGACTCAACAGCCCAATGATTCAGCTTAGAGAGCAGGGGAAAGTGTGAGTATGCAACAGGTACTTGGCTGCATGGGTTTCTGCTGCAGCAGCAGCAGCAGCAATGATTTCCAGAAACCTGCAAGAGAAATGTCCACAAAACCAAATGTGTCTGGGGGAGATGGGACCTTCTTATAAGGTTCTGCACTCTGCAAAATTCCTGTGGCAAGAAAATGCTTGGTACAAAGGGGACTAGACTTGAGGAGGGGTTGGGTGTGGCAATGGCTATTCAGAGAAAGCACAGAACAGAGTATCTCTGTTATGCCAAATCTGCATAACTGACTTGGGACCTGATCTTGATTGATTGCAATCTGTATTGTGTTTTCAGGTTAGAGGCTCTTCCAGCTTCATATGCTTAAAACTACTTTTGTTGAGTCAGGAGGACCTTGGGCTTAATCAAGAATGCCCATGATTCAGCGGTGGTTCAGTAGGTAGCTTTTGCACTGGTTCAGTTTCTGCACAACACTGCTACTTGATCCAAGCAAAAGCCAGTTTTCTTTCTCTGTCCATGCTCTGCTGCTTTATGTAGAAAGCCAGTTTCCCAATTGAGGCAGGTGCAAAGGAAGAGACTGAGGTCACTTACACAATAAAAAACTGTGTTCTACCCAGGCTTGGGAGCTGGTGTGTGCTCCCAATTTTTGGTGCTGTGAAGCAAGGTGGGAGGAAAACCTGGGTAGCTTTTCCTCCTACCTTGCTTCTACACAATCATTTCTTACAGGTTTTCCCTAACCTTGCTTCCACACAGGGGTGTAGCAGCTATTGAGCGAATAGGTTCAAAGAACCCACGCCACACCTGGCACCCTACCATGTCTCAGCATCTGACATCAGATGCAGGGGGCATGGCCGCGTTAGCAAATTGGGCTGTGTGCCCCATTTGGAAGTAAAATTTGGCCAGCACTGTGTTTGCAGCATGGCTGGGATGGTTTCTCCCTGCTTGCGAAAGCAGGGAGAGGCATTCCGGCCAGGCTGGCAGCCCAGCACTGGCTGAAACTTTTCAAACAGTTGTGCGGCTCCATTTTCTTAGAGGTTTCAGCCAGTGCTGGGCTCCCAGCCTGGCCGGGAATGCCTCTCTCTGCTTGCAGAGGAGTTCCCGGCCAGGCTGCAAATGCAGCATTGGCAGAATTTTACTTCTAAACAAAGTGCTTGGCCCCATTTGTGAATGTGGCCACGCCCCCTGCATTTGAAGTCAGACACTGGGTAGCAGGGGCCAGTGGCGTCCTTGTTGCACCACTGCTTCCACAACCAAAAATTGGGAGCACACATAGCTCCCAAACCTGGGTAGAACACAGCTTTTGATTGTGTGAATGACCTCACTGCCTGCTAACAATTCTTGCTTGAAAAGTAATGCAAAGCTTGAAAAGCATGCAAAGAGACCAACACCTAATGATACAAAGGATTTTTTCAGTCTCTTTAGGATAGGAGGAAAGCGCGTTCATTTCTTTTCTTGCATTAACATGAACCAGAAGTACCTTTCAAATGAAACATTCCATTGCTCAATAGCTGTGGATGTTTCTGAGCTGTCTGCATTTTTAAAAGCAGATATAGATTACAGCACTTGTTCATTCCTGACTTTTGCCCTCTTTCTTGCTGCTCCAACTCCAGTTACAGTTCAAGACTGAGACATATATCTTCTAAATGAGCCTTTGATCTCTAAAGCCCTTCTGTTATTTCCTGTTAAAACCAAAGAGGACCAAGGACACAGAAGTTGCCTGTGAGATCCTTAGGTATCTGATCTTTGATCAAAATAAAGCATGATTGATTGATTGGCCCGTGAAATCCTTGGTTTTACTTTGACTCCGCTGTAGTCCTGTGGAATCCATCTAGGTATTGAGGTAATAATAGATGGCTGCAGAGTTTTCAGGAAGAAATGCTGAAACAGGTATAAAGTAAAGGTGTGCCCTTGAGTCGGTGTCAGCTCCTGGTGAACACAAAGCCCTGTGGTTTTCTTTGGTAGAATATAGGAGGGTTTACCATTGCCATCTCCCACGCGTTGTGAGATGATGCCTTTCAGCACCTTCCTATATTGCTGCTGCCCAATATACTTGCCAAACATACCAGTGAGGATTCAAACCAGCAACCTCTCACTCGCTAGGCAAGTCATTTCTCCACTGCGCCATTAAGTGGCTATGAAATGGGCATAGTCATCTCTAAAGGACTTGGTGACTTGAATTGATTCCAAGTAGCCCAGGCTGTGCCACAAGACAAAATAGGTATAGCAATAATTCCATATTTGGGTGTTTGCTCAAGATTGTCTCTCCAGGCCCTACTTCCTACATTTTTGGTGATAAGGGATTGCCGCTGTCTGGTGACCAGATTTCTTTCTGCTCCAATAATGTTTGAATGCATGTGGGATGGGTGGATCACATGGGAGGCTTTTACATCAGTACTACTAGCCCCAAATATTGGAAAAATAAAAATTGGGCCTTCGTGTCCCATTGCTGAAGTGGAATTTGAAGACTGATCCATGCTTTTTAATGAGCTATGCCTGACCTTTACTGTGCATCTTCCTCCAGCACCAGACAGGAAGCTTTAAGTCTCCTTGTTATGACCAGCGACTTCAGACCTAATTCAGGTTATCCTTAAGAAGTGACTCAAATGTCACATTATAGCAGGGGTGGCTAACCTGAGGCTCTCCGGCTGTTGGACTACAACTCCCATCACCCTAAGCCACAATTAACTATAGCTCAGGGTGAAGGGAGTCCAACAGCTGGAGAGCCTCAGGTTGGCCAACACAGTATTACAGCCTCACATTCTGTGAGCCTATGGAAACAGTTGCTGTAGCCAGCCAACAACCAACTATAACTTGTCAGAATCCTAAAATCTACAGAGTGCTTCATAATTACCAGTTGGATGTGCTCAGTACAGTATACTTTTGACCTTGGCACCCTTTGCCACGAGCGTAAGTATTGTTTCATTCAGTACCATTCTGACTTCACTTGACCTTCTGTTCGCTTGGAGAATTTTGCTTTCATTTCTCCCTATCTTCTTGGCAACCACCAGAACACTGAGATAAGATGACCATGTTGCCTAGTTCATTAGGAGCACTGTAGCTACATTTAAAATGACACACAGTCTCGCCCTTTTCTCCTTTTAACCAGAAGAAGAGTTCTCTTTTTAATATGTTAGCTGTTTAACATACCATGATGAAAGGAAGCCTGTCTCTAGGACATCTCTGAATGTTTAGTTAAGCCTGTTTTTGTTTGGAAGCTTGTCCCAGGGAGATCTTGTAAAGCAGGCCTGCACAACTTAGGCCTCCCAGCTGTTTTTGGACTACAACTCCCATAATTCCTTGTGACCAATAGCCAGAGATTATGGGATTTGTAGGCCAACATCCGCAGGAGGGCCCAAGTTGAGCAGCCCTGCTGTAGTGTGTGTGTGTGTGTGGGGGGGTGGAGTCAGAAAGAAAAGGGAGGGGGAAGAGAAGGAGAAAATGGAGTGTTCTGTAATAGTCTTAGTTTAATCCACCTAAGATTGTTTTGTGTTTGAGGGAAGCAGTTATAAAACACCACCCTTCCCCTGCCACATACACAAGGTCTAAAAGTTGTAGGAGAAAACAGAGAACAGACTGACTTCAAATGGGATGATACTGGAGTGGCAAGCATGGTTTTCTCCTCTTCTTTCTGACTCCACCCCCCCCAAAGGATCCCCCCCACAAGCTTCCAAACAACAAAACACAAAAGACTAGATAGAATACAACACTTCCCTCCCCTTTATAAAAACCAGAATTGTATTGATTTAAAATGTGGTGACAAAGTCTTGAAGTTTTTTAGGTGATCTGTCAAAACACACACTTCTCCTAATTCTTGGATTCTCTGGCACAGGAGCTGTGTTTGATGTTTCTTCTGGTACTGAGGATTATCCATCACTTTCATCAGCCTCTTCTGTGAGGTCAAAACAGGGGGCAAGATCAAAGTTATCTCCAGTTCCTCCCTTGAGAACAGACTCCTTTCCCTCTTTTCTCATAGTATGTACGCTTGAAAGCATTGAACTGTCCTATTTCTTTCCATCATCCAACATGATAAAATCTCTGTGGATTTTGATTATTTATTTTGGTCCAGAATATTGGGAACATCCCTTTCTCACTTTATAAGGCAATCTTACCCAAAGTCCCCCACCTGAAATGTTTGCTACTTTGTGTTTGCAACCCACATTCAATGTTGTATGTTTGTAGCTTCTCCCTTACCCGATCATGAATCTCTCTGCAACCTCAGGTTGAGATGGCATGGCAAGCCCTATCGGTTGTTGCATTGGGTAGATTTGGTGGTAGCTTTGTGTCCTCTCAGCAATTCAAAAAGTGATTTCCCTGTAATAGAAAGAGGAGTAGTTCAATAAGGAAATAGAGTCATGGATTGCCTCTTTCCAGGGTTTTGTTGCATACTAGCCAGTTGTAAACTTTCCTTCACTCATCTGTTCATTCTTTGAACTAAGCCATTCACTCGAGAATGGTACAAGGAAATCGTCTTGTGTCTTATCCCATGGTTATGCAAATATTGCTCCATTTCAAATGAGATAAGCTGTGTCCCATTGTCAGTCACTAGTTCTTTAGGAAAACCTTCTCTTGCAAAAACTGCAGCCCTGAACTGGATCACCTTGTTTGTAGTAATATTTTCAGCAAATGAATTTCTGGCCACCTGGAATAGTAATCCACCATCACTATAACAAGTCCTTGTTTTGTGAGTTGGTAATCAAAAGGCCCCATTATATCCAGAGCACGTTTTCCCCAGGGACCATTGGGATACTCTGCTGGAGTCAAGGGGGTATCAAAAATCTTCTGTGACTTGTCACATACAGCACAAATCATACAGTGTCTGAATACATTTTCAATGTGCTGGTTCGTACCTGGCTACCAAAACCTTTCTCTGATTCCCCTTTTAGTCAAGCTCATGTCCAGGCGGTCTTGGAGCAAACTGACTATCAAGACCCATTTCAAACTGGTTATCGGATGGGCTATGGGGTGGAGACTGCTTTGGTCAGCCTGATGGATGATCTCCAATTGGGACTCGATAGAGGAAGTGTGACTCTGTTGGTCCTTTTGGATCACTCGGTGGCTTTCAATACTATCGACCGTAGTATCCTTCTGGAACGTCTGAGGGAGCTGGGGGTGGGAGGCACTGCTTTGCAGTGGTTCCGCTCCTACCTTTCTGGCAGATCCCAGATGGTGTCGCTCGGAGACTGTTGCTCTTCATAATCTGAGCTCTTATATGGGGTCCCTCAGGGCTCCATACTGTCTCCAATGCTTTTTAATATCTACATGAAACCGTTGGGAGAGATCATCCGGAGATTTGGTGCTGGGTGTTATCAGTACGCTGATGACACCCAAATCTATTTCTCCATGTCAACATCATCAGGAGAAGGTATATCCTCCCTGAATGCCTGCTTGGAAGCAGTAATGGGGTGGATGAGGGATAACAAACTGAAACTGAATCCAGACAAGACGGAGGTACTTACTGTGCGGGGTCGTCACTCGGGAAGTCATATTGATCTGCCTGTTCTAGATGGGGTCACACTTCCTCAGAAGTATAAAGCAGTTAGGTGTTTATGGTCTGGCCGTGAAGTGAATTTTCTGCCTCACAAGTAAGCCCTGAAGTGCCTCACTGGCCAGAATCATGCTAGAGTTTCCTTTTCAGTGACGGAATACATCGTCTCTGAAGCAGTAAGCACTCCGGAAGCAAAGGCAACTGTAACTTCCCTGGCCCCTTTTTGCTGGGTCAAGGCAGCACCCAAATCATATTCAGAAGCGCCAGTGGTTACAACAGTGTGCCTGTTCGTGTCAAAAGCAATGCAGCAATGGCCAAATTGATAGTCTGAAACTAACTTTGCAGGATACATCCCAGTTAAAGTCACAATGGAGCAACTTTGGAGACAAATTGTCTAACAAATTTAGAGTAATACTCAGACCTAAAAACAATCAAAGTGCATCCTTGTTGGGTGGCTCTGATGCTCCCCAAATTGTTTTAACAGAGTCCATTTTGGAATATATTCCACCCTGAGATATTGTGTCCCAAGTACGTCACAGTGTGTGCAAAACTGAAATTTCTGTGCAGAGATAGTAAGTCCATGTTGTCGGAGTGTTATTAAGGCTTCTCTCAGTTTATCATCATGCTCCCCAATGGTTTTGCCATACACTAAAAATGTCATCCTGAAAGTAGGTGATGCCATCTGTTGCCCCCCCCCCCCAAATGCATACATGCATGCATCATTCTTTGAAATACTGAAGCTGCAGAGGCTAATTCAAAGGGCAGTATTTTGTACTGAGAAAGACCCTCTGGGGTATTGTGTATTTGTGAGAACCTTTGAGCAGAGCAATTTGATGATAGGCCAAAGACAAGTCCAAAGCTGTCAACATGGAGGCCTCTTTCAGAGTAAGCAGCATTTCGTTAATATTGGGTAATGGATGACAATCAATTTGTTTTGGAGTTCACATCTCTTAAATCCACACACGTTCAAAGTGTCCCACTTTGATTTCTGTAAAAGTACAATGGGAGACCCATTCTGAGGAAACAGGTTCTATAATGTCAGCATGCTGTAGTCCTGAAAGCTCCTCTAAGTGGTTTGCGCAATGCTGTGGGGACGTTCCTCACTTTGTCTTGTACAGGTATTGCATTTGCCTTTATTTTTTGTGTTTGACATGTATGGCAGTGCCAGGATATCAGAAAAAATATCTGAGAAATCAGCTATCATATCAGTATATGGATGCTCCATCATACGAGTTCCATGCAATTTGGGTCTAACACTATCTGTAAATCTTTCTGTTTCCAGGCCAATATTGAGACTCCTTTTTGTGACACAGAAACTTTCCCTTCTACAGTCATCCCTCGCCTACTGAGGGTTTCCCAGTCACTGTTTTGAGTATCCGTGACTGGGAAATTATGGTAGGTCTTGCCAATCGTGACCTGAGTATCTGTGGTTCAGCAAGTTTTTTTTTTCCCCCAATGGGGTTTTTTGTATGTGTGATTTTCAGGGGTCCCCTTCACTCCTCTTAATGACTCCTGGTGATTTGGGGGTGTGTGATTTGGAGGGATTTATTTCTATTTTTCACTGTATTTTGCAGACTTTTTTGCAACCGCAATTCCCCTAACCCCGTTTGCCATTTATTTCAATGGTTTGCCAACTTCGAGGTTTTCCCGGAACGGAACCCTCGCGGTTGGTGAGGGATGACTGTATTCCAGGACAGCAGTGAAGTATCCATTTATGGTAATAGGGGAACCTCTAGATCCCCATGGGTGGATGTCTGAAGGCTGCAGGTGCAGATCTGATGTAGTAAGGAGTTTCTTGTAAAGTAGATGGGAAATAATAGTGTATGGAGAAGCAGAACCAGCCATCATCTGCACTTCTTGGCCATTAAGTTTTACTTGATAATGCAAAGAAGCAGGCTGTCACACTTAAAACGCTGTCAGGAAGTGGTTCATCTGCCAGTTCATATGGTGAATCAATAATGGAGTGGACAGCAGACTTGCAAACCTTAGCAAAGTATCCCCTTTTCTTGCACCTGTTGCAAGTGACCTTCTGTACAGAACAGTGAATAAATTGGCTTTGTGGGCAAGGTCTCCACATTGGTAACATAGGTAGCTCTTCCTTTCCTGTGCTGCCACTTTCCAGGGCAGTGCCATATGAGAAGATTGGGTTTGGAAGGCTCTAGTTGGAACAGCTTGGTTTTCAGGGGGTTGGTTTTGGGATACCACGGAGAGTAACACAGTGAAGAGCATCTTCCATCCCCCTAGCCATTTCTAACTTTCTCCAAGGTAAATTTCCCTTCCAGTAGAAGTTTTTCATGCAGTTTGGAGCAGTTTGTTTTTATAACAATCTGATCCCTGATCATTTCATCAGTAAAGTTCACAAACTCACAGGTTACACTTAAGGCACAGAGTTCTGTGACATATTGATTGAAATATTCACCAGGCAACTGGGATCGGGCAACTTTTAATTACATTTATAGTTTTACAATTTTTAATACTGGGTTTTTAATGTTTTTAATTATTGTAATTATTAATTGATTTGATGTTTTAAATGATTTTCATTGTAAACCACCAAGAGACGCAAGTTTTGGGTGGTTTAGAAATACCATAAATGAATCTAGAATAGAACTTGAAATGTTCAGCAATCACATTCATAGTAGGGTTGAAATGATCACCTAAAGCTTGAAGAGCAGCTTCATATGAATTGGCATCCCCTTCCAAGGTGGCAGGAAAGGGCAAATGATTATATATTCTTTGGCCTTCAAGGCCCAGGCAGTGAAACAATTTAGCCGTCTGCTTTGTGGGAGTAAAATCACGGCTCTGTATGGTGTGGAGGTAATTGCAGATATAGGACCTGCCATTGTTTCCAGGGAAGAGCAGGTTCTGCTGGGGTAGACAAGAAAAAAGGTGATGGTGGGAATTGAGCCATGCTACAGTGGGCATCTAGTAAACAACAGAGTCCAGGATTGATAAGGGGAAAGTATCCTCTGGAGCTGTGTAGGTCCAGAAGCTGGAGAAACAAGCAGCAATAGTAGAAAGTAGTCCAGGAATGTAGGCCCAGTAATGCAATGAAATGCAGGAACATTCACAAGCTTTGCAAGCTCACACGTATAGCTGGTACAAAATCTCATTGCCAAATGTTTTATAGCTGCTTCTCTCACAAACACGAAACAATCTTATGTGGATTTAATTAAGAGTTTATTCCAGAAACTCTTTTCTTCTCCTCCTTTCCCTCCCTTTCCTTTCCAACTCCACTCCCCACACTCTCTTCAGGATCCTCCCTGGGACAAACTTCCAAAGAATAAAACACGAAAGATTACCAGATAGAATACAACAGGTGTCCACCATCAATTTTGAAATCTGTGGTTCTGTAGTAATAGTGAAATGGTGTCCTTCCCTTGAAAGGCCTTTACTGTGGAGCAGGACTTCCCTGTCAGTCTGCTTTTATAACACATGGCTTGTTGACCTTGGGGCCTGGCTCTCCTTTGTAACCTTTCTACTTAAAGCAGGATGAGTTCCTCTGAGGGTGTAGTTTGTTTAGTTTGTGTTGCTCAGCTAGCAATGACTGATGTGCTTTTCAAGACTAGGCATTGAGGTCTGGAGTCAACACTGCAGAGGCACAAAGTTAAATACAGGCAGGCATAGCTGTGTCACCTGAGAACAAGGCTGGCTAAGAATAGGAAAAATCAGCTTTGGGGATGTGAGGGGAATTGCTGACTCCTGACTCGCTTCCCTTCCCCTTCTTCCACTTCCCTTCCACTGTGTTCAAGGGCTTGCCTAAACTATTGGCCAGTTCTGCATACCCGGGAAGTGACGGTTACCAGTACTGAGAGAGGTCTACTTCCATACTTCTTTCTTGTCTTATCTGCTACCACCTAGTTTCTGGTTGGTTTTCCCTGGAGTGCTTTAAAGCACCTTTTCTCTTTTCGGATTACAGCTATTGAACCTTCCCTTGCCTTTGTTTATAAAGGTGGGTAACCAGGGCTACAACAAAATGGTGGTTAGGAGAATGGAGCACTAGATCTCTGCAAATAGAAAGATGGATTTGTACCCTGGCTATATGTCTCTTCCATCCCTGTCAATCATTTGCTCTTTCCTCCCTTATGTTGTGTAAGGTACAAGGAACACAGCGTAGTGGTGAAAAGGAAACAAGACACCAGGATGTGTTTCACACAGGACTTTTAGCTCTGGAGGGGGTGCGTTCACATATCAGCCACATTTACCCCAAAGTCCTTGTGAGCTATCAAGGAGCACCTAACACATGATTCGGGGGTTTCATTGCTCATTAGAGTGTAGCCCAATTTTAAACTTGCAGTAAACTCACAGTAAAGCTTGCTGGGTGAAAAATGTCCTGGCAAGCCAAGTGGGCCTGACTACCATATGGCCAGTAATACTCAAGGGTGGAGGAGACCAGCGGCAGCCCAAGTACAGCCATGCAGCCCCATTTGCTAGCTAAGTCCAGCCAGTGCCGCATTCACAGCGCGGCTGGAGCGGCTCTCCCTGCCTTTAAGGCAGGGCTTTGGACATGGGGTGTGGCTGGGGCATGAGGCACAGCCTCTGAGGGGCGGCAGCCTGAGTTCTTCAAACCCATTCGTGCAATGGTGGCTCTGCCCCTGAGTAATACTCTCTGGGCCTATCTTCTTTTGATTAGAGCTTTAAATCTTATATCATATTGGTAAGTATGAGCTTTGAACCTTGTTCTACATAACTCTTTCTTTCCTAACCATGCCAAAAGGCTATTCCTCTATTGCTAGCTTTGGGGGTTTGTGTGTGGTGTTTTTTTGGTTTTTTTTAAATATAGAAATTCCTCCCGCTTAATGATATTCCTTGCCCCTTTGTTTCCTTCAGGCAGAACAAGAAGGGTAAATCTTGGTGCAAAATATGGTTGTGTGATTCTTCTTTAACGGATGTTCTCTTGTTCCTTTACAGAAACAGGATGACGATGAAGGCGAGGATGACCTGGAAATTGCCATTGATAACACAGCTTTCATGGATGAGTTCTTTGCAGAGGTGAGGAGAGGTTAGAAAGAAGAAAAAGTAGTCTTGAGGTTAAAACTGAAACTATACTTGGGAACTACAGAGCAGTGATATGCTGGATTTTCATGAGGCTTGATTTGCTTGTCAGATGAAAGCTGTCATCTTGGGAGGGGACATGAAATATTCACAGAAAGCCCTTCCCGTCTATTCATTTGCATGCCTCTTGTGCCTTTCACAGCTGCTATTTCACCATCTCCTGCTGCTTCAGTGGTGGTAGCATCCCAGCTAGCCAGGCAATTGCCCCAGTGCTCCTTGCCTTGCTACTTTGTTCTGGCTGTTCTGTTGCCCGCTAGCCCTTCATGTCAAGACTCTCTTGCCCAGATCTAATTGCATGTAGTTATCGGTGCCTAGTTGGAGCGGAATATCAGCTCAGTTATTTCTGCAGCTTGGAAAACTTCTCTCTCCCCCCTTGGCAAATGGGTGGGGGGTGGGGGGCATTACATGTTCCTGCAATCAAAGGGAGCAATTCCAAAAGGTGGAGGGTGTGTTTTGCAGAGACAAATGCCTTTGTGAAATGCCCCTTATTTTAACTTGGCATCAGTCTGGATACAGCTGAGTAACTTCCAGCTATTGAAGGAAACAACACTATACTGTTCCTGTGTTAATGACTTTTGGATGTCATTGTAATGAGAGTTTAGAAAGTTGTGATCCAGTGGATATAGAAGAGTTAGTCCATATTCAGTGCTACAAACTTAAATTGACCATTGTCATGTGTGGGCATATGCCTACAACCTAGGAACTTGTCATCTGCATTCTATTAGTATACACTGGTGTGTAATTAATGTGAGACGAGACCACTAAATGAAGCTTGGCTGCCTGCGGAATTGGTTCTGCTACATGTAGATTGCTCCAAGTAATATCCAATTATATAATTATACAATTATATAATTATACAAGCAGCAATCCCCAGATAGTGACCAATGCTTCAACTGAAGAAAGCACACAGTCATTGTAAACTTTTATTTGCAAAACAAAGCATTCTTAGTAGAGGAATAGATTGTGGGTGGGTGGAGGCAGATGGCAGAGATTGTTTAGTAAACTTGGAACACCTTCACTTCAGGAGAGAGACGCTAGTTGCCGCTGGAGCTGAAAAATTCTTGCCATGCATAGAAGTTACCTATAAGTCAGATGCATTATCCTGTGAAGGTTTTTTTCCTTCTTGTTGCTCTCTTGTCTTTCCTGTCTTGTGCAAGACAGTTCTCCATTGGGCTTTCTCTCTGGAGCTCCAAGTCTGCATTTCATCCCAATGGAGTAATAATCAAATGATACATTTGCATCAATAGAAAGAAAGGAAAAAGAATAATCCATCATGGATAGCATATGATACAGGTATCGCTTGCTAAACATAACTGCATGAACTAGCTTAACTTAAAATCAACTTTGAGCTTGGGGCTAGCTTCAGGAGCTTAGGCCTCTCCCTACCATGTCCAAGTTGGTGTGTCTTCCCCTACCAGGCTTTTCAGCAGCTGCCCCTCTTCATGTGAGGGATAAGGAAGCAGCAATGGCACTGGCTTATTTTTAGCTACTGCTCTCCTTTTGGCTGTGGTGGCAGCCCTTTAAAGCCGTAGGCACTGGGGGGGGGGTGGCCCTCCTTCTCTTTGTCTAAATCTCATCCATGCTATCTGTTCCAACTTCCTTCAGCCAATAGCAGAAGGACAAACTAATGGATGAGAGATCACCCATCTTCCCTCCCTGTGATCACATGATTGCAGTCTCCTCCATGGTTGTAGTTCTCAGGTGACACAGAATTCTCCCCCCACCCAACCTGTGTCTTTTATGGAGTATGTAGAGAATCCTCCTTACCTTGCAACATATGTGCACACACTTCCTCATGGAGTCGAAGACTTGCCAAGGAGTCTTCTCCATGTTTGACAACAGCAGTTTGCTATTTCTATTTCCTTACAGATTGAAGAGACCCGGCAGAATATTGACAAAATTTCTGAGAATGTAGAAGAGGCAAAAAGGCTGTACAGTGTCATCCTGTCTGCTCCTATCCCTGAACCAAGTGAGTAGGATGTGTGCTCCTTGTGAGAAATGTTGGCAACGAGGCTGATGGGCTCCTCCCTACTCTGAGGGTCCAACCCTTCTGCACCTCTTTACCAAGACGTGATGTCTTGGTAGGAATACAGTGGTCCCTCGACTTACGAACTACTCAACATCCGTAGTTTTCTACTTACGAACGACAAAAATGACCGGAAGTCGTTGCCAGTTTAGATGCGGCTTCCTCGACTTACGAATTTTTAGATGCGGTTTCCTCGACTTACGAATGTTTCCAGACCTCCGTGGGTGCGCTTTTCGACTTTACGAAAATTTCGACCTACGAACGTGCGTTCAGAATGGATTAACTTCGTAAGTCGAGGGACCACTGTATAGGAAGCTGCCATATACCGAGTCACACCATTAGTCTATCTAGCTCAGTATTGTCTTCACAGACTGGCAGTGGCTTCTCCAAGGTTGCAGCCAGGAATCTCTCTCAGCCCTATCTTGGAGAAGCCATGGAGGTAACTTGAAACCTTCAGCAATTCCCAGAGCAGCTCCATCCCCTGAGGGGAATATCTTACAGTGCTCACACTTCTAGTTTCCCATTCATATGCAACCAGGGTGGACCCTGCTTAGCTAAGGGGATGTCATGCTTGCTACCGCAAGACCAGCTGTCCTCTCTACCAGCTCCTTCCTCTGTCACTGTTGTTGGAATTAGTACTTGCATCAATTTGAGATGCAAATTCCTAGTTGGCCTGGCCAGAGCTTAGTTAGTGGGCTCAGGTTTGTGTTCATCCATTTGCCCACTGCTTAGAAAATGAAACACACACTGTAAGGACAAAAGTTAAAGTTTTATTTACGTCAAAAGAGCTAACTTAAAGAATGTTAAACAATTAAAGAGTTGAGTAGAGATCATCTTTGATCAAAGTCCCACAGCACAAGAAAAAACAGCAACAATTGGATGGTCAAGCCCTGAACTGGAAACCTGATGTGAGTTTGAAGAAAAAGTTCTGATTCTAGTTTTATCTCTCCCCCCCCCCCCCACTTCTGTCCTTTTTTCTTCAAACTCGCAACAGGTTTCCAGCTCGGGGCTTGAGCTGAACAATAACCAGTGGGGAGGGGGGACAAGGGGTGTGTGTTTTCCCTGTGTTACTAGACTTTGATCAAAGACTACTTGGACTGGTGAGATCTCCACTAAACTTTTTAATTGTTTTAAATTCTTTGTTAGCAATTTTAATTTTTAACTTAAATAAAACTTTAACTTTTGTCCTTACAGTGTGTACTTCATTTTCTAAGCAGTGGGCAAACAGATGAACATGAACCTGAGCCCCATAGCTAAGCTCTGGCCAGGCAAGGCTAATGAGAAATCTCAGGTATAAATAATTTTAACACTGTCCCATGATAAGGAAGGGTAAATTGGGTTTCCCAAAGACCCTGGGGGTCTTGCCTTCCCTATCACAATCTGAAAATTAGGTTCTTTCATCCCTGCCCTCTTGTATCTGGGAAATGCTGGCTTTTGCTCTGTGAGTGTAGGAGGGGAAGATCTCTATTGCTGTTCTCGTACCGCTCACTGCTGATGTATTTGTATATTGCAGAGACAAAGGATGATTTGGAACAGCTCACAGCAGATATCAAGAAAATGGCTAACAGCGTCCGAAACAAACTTAAGTGTAAGAGAGATGTCTACCATGCAGACTAGTCTTGGGAGTTCTTATTTATTGCTCAGTGATTATTTGTTATAGGGTGGACATACACCTTATGCAGCAAGTGCAATTGCTAAACAGTGTAACTTTCAACAAACATGTAAAGTGTGGACAACATGCCAGTATCTTGCCAGTATCATCTTGCCAGTAACACCTGCACAAATGTGTTGGAGAGCCCTGGCTCAATCAGGATTCCCCACATTTCAGTAACCTCCTTGTTGCCTCCTCTTGAAAACACACTGATCTCCAATCACTAAAGGGGTTGGCTTAAGGCGCTTGGGCACAGAACACACTATTGTGTTCTTTGAAAAAAAATGATCTATCTGGTGCACATTTTCTTTCCTTGGGAATGTCTTGACTGGTATTTCAAGTTTGCATTCAAAGGTTCCTTCTTTTGAAATGCCACCAATTCAGTTCTACTTCTTAAATCCAAGTTATTAGGGTCTTCTCTGGTACTGCTAACTCTTTAACAGGGAGATGCAAAGAGAGCCCTCCCCCTTTTTCCAATGAGAGATCACAAAATGCAAAGTACATTTTAAGTTGGCACACAGATCTTTCAACCTGTAAACAAAGGGCATTTACAAAGATGTTGCAAAGAGCTTGCTTGTATATCAAAAACAGTATAATAGAATTTAAAATGTAATAAAAAGTTGATATTAAGTGCTTTAGTGTGTTAAATGTAAAAAAAGAAAATGTTTGCCTTAAAACTTTCTATATCCACTGATGCAAATGCCTGTGCTGCTACATGCCGTGACCATTCATTTTCTCCTGTTTTGTCACTTTTTCACTTTCAACTCACTCGGCGTCTTCCCTTCCTTATCCCTTAGCATGCAGGCTACTATTTAGGGACCTGGATGGTGGCTGTGGAAACTAATGGAGTGGGGGATGGGGTAGAAATCTGTGAGTAAGTCCCCTGTGGCCCATATGCATTCCCCAGAGTAATAAGTGAATCTCACTGACAGCCTAGCAAGCTCCTTCAGACAGCAACTTTACATGTGGTAAAGTTGTCCCCTACTTGTCCCTAAAACGCTTATACTCTTCTGCCACATCTCCCCACCACCCACCACTAGCTGGCAGGCAAAGTTCAGCTGTGTTTCCTCAGTCTCTTGATAACAGTGGTGCATTAGATTTTTCAGGCTCTTAAGGAAAAGACCTGCACTCCTTTTAGATTTCCCTGCATACTAGTAGGTCTTCAGCAATTTCCAAATAAGCACTACTGGCTTAGAGTGCATTATGATGGCTCTGGTTAGAAATTTCCTCTGCAACTCAAGTACTTACTGAGCTGTGCAGAACAGAGCTAGAGCCCCCACTAAACACATACATCTTTAGCCTGTGCTGATTTACTCCAGAATTCCTCAGTTCCATCCACCATGCTGATCATGGTGATTTTTTCCATTGTCCTCTGGCAAGGTGGTGGGGGAGTGGGGTGAGAAGGAGCCTTGCCAGCACCAATGGCCAACCCTAGACTTTCTCTCTAGCTTTGAACTGGGGAAGGAACAGGGTCATTCCTGCAGTTTTACTGAACCTCGGAGTCAGAAAATATTTGGAAGATGCCTTCTTACCTCTGCAGCTCCATGCTGGAGACGAAGACTTGCATTGGCCATGTTGGTACTGGATGGGTAGAGAGCTTTGGCTGTCTCGCCTGTCCAGCACCAAAAGGTGGTTAGGACTGGCTTTGCCCACACAACTCTGGAGACGAGGCCCACCCCCAACTTTGAGCTGGGAAGGGAGTAGAAGATTGCATCTGTGTAGGTCAGTGACAATGAGGGTGCAATGCAATACTGCTACTAAAGGTAAAGTGTGCCGTTAAGTCAATGTCGACTCCTGGAGACCACAGAGCCCTGTGGTCCTGCTACTACCACAATGGATATTTATATACCACTTTTCAACAAAAGTTCTCAAGTCAGTTTACAAAGAAGATAATAAAAATTATAAATATGGCTCCCTGTCCCAAAAGGATTCACAATCTAAAAAGAAAAATATGGTAGGTGCCAACAACCACCACTGGAGAGATGCTGTGCTGGGGTTGGATGGGGACAGTCGCTCTCCCCCTGCTAAACAGATGAAACACACTTACATGAGAGTAAGCCGCATTGAAAACATGGACCTCTTAGTAAACATGCATAGGATTGTGTGGGATGGTCCTAGTGACCATGTATCTTGGCTTGACTATCAAGGTCAGCCAAAATGTATGGGGCCCTGTTTAACTCATTTCTCTGCGTTTGCAGCCATGGAGCGGAATATTGAGCAGGATGAGGTTCGATCATCGGCTGACCTGCGAATACGGAAGTCTCAGGTAAATGAAACTTCATGGCAATTCCAGGATGCCTTTGCCTGCCAGTGCCAGGGGAAAGATGCAGGGGAAAGATCTAGAGCTAGATCAAATCGTGGTTTGGGGTTCTTTTGTGGGTTTGTTTTTTTGGAAAGCAACAAGTGGTTAACTGTGGAGGGAGGGTAAGACACTGAGCTTCAAGGTGGTGGAGGTTTTTTGGAAGCCACATCTTCAAGTCTGCGTCTCAGTCCCAGATATGTGTGAATTAGCTGTGGTTGTTGGTGAGTGGAAGCATCTGTATATTCTGAGAGGCACTCTGTTATTCCTTTGCATGGTTGATGACTGGCATCTTAAAAAACTGGTTGCAGGCTAGAGCCTTGCCTGAAAATAAGTCCAGGAAATAAGCTTTTAACAAGGAAAAGAGGTGGTGGTGGTTTCTGATCAATAGGTGGGTTGCTTGGCATTTATATTTCTTTCAGCTTGAAGGTTAGGAAGGATACAATGGAGGATACTTTAAACCTTCTACAATTGTGTTTCACAATAGTGTATCCACTTTAATTTTAAAAGTTCAGAATAGAAAGCTGTAACTCTTGCTGTGTATAATAGCAGAAGATTTTGTGTCTTGCTCCAGACTCTGAAACTTTTAGGTTTCCCCCAAACCAAACAGCTTTCACATCCCAGTTTCCGGAGGATAAAGCCAGCAGAATCTGTTGTATTTCCCTCTGCAATACTAATCGGACAGTTATAATGAAAAGAGTCAGGATCTCTTGTGATATTTTGTTTGTTCCCATCACCAGCATTCGGTCCTTTCCCGAAAATTTGTTGATGTGATGACAAAGTACAATGAAGCACAGGTTGACTTCCGGGAACGGAGCAAAGGAAGGATCCAGCGGCAGCTTGAGATCAGTACGTATGTCTCTTGTTGAGCAGCCTTAGCCTTCACTTTTTGGTAGAGCAAGGCATTGAAAGCTGGAGTGGACACCATACATTGCCTTCAAGAATGATATTCTCTAGTACAGAGGTAGGCAGTATGCAGCTCTCCAGATGTTGCTGATCTACAACTCCCATCACACCAGCCACAATGTCATACAGCTGAGGATGTTGGAGGTTGTCGTTCAGCAACATCTGGAGAGCCACACATTGCCTACTGCTGTCCCAGTAAATACACTGCACACTCTCCAGTGTTTCCTACTCACTACTGATGCAGCATTACTTCTTCTGATGTCTCTTCTGTCATGGACTAGTCCAGGGGTTCCCAGCTTGGGTTAGAAGTTAGATGATGGGAGGGAAGTTGAGTTGGATGATGGGAGACCACCTTGGACTACAAAGTGGGGACCTCTGGGCTAGAGACTGCTCCAGGTGGCACAGAAGCCTCTTCTTCTCAGAACCTCTCTGGAGTGACTTCACCCTCACAAGCAAAACTAGGCCATCTAGATTTCACTCCAGGTCTGAACTTCAGTCGCAGTCACGATCCCATTTCTCTGGTTTCTGATATATCACCAGGCGTACCTTACATACTGTCAAGTTTCTCTTCTTCAGATGAAGGGCTATGCACTTTCTTTTAAAAAGAAAAAAGTTGAAATCCTCAAGATGCCTGATTTAATAATATGTTTGCTATTTATTCATTCTTGAAGTACTTCACATTACCTCAACCTTACAAGAATTCTATACATTAGGTCAGTTTTGATACAGATACCCACTGCGGCACTTGAAGGTTGCAATCATGACATACATAGAGCCCTGCTTATGAACACAAGTTGAGACCAGTGAGGTACAAACTAAACCATGGCAAAACAAACATCGATGCATGAAAGCAATTCTCCTGTTTCCTACCCTGGCAGTTTTTGTAACTCATATGGCAGGGTCCCTTCTGACTTAAGTATTTGAAGCTCTTGTTTTCTCCCTTTCTTTTCCCTGGGATATAGCTGGGAAGAATACGACAGATGAAGAGCTGGAGGAAATGCTAGAGAGCGGGAATCCCTCAATATTCACATCTGGGGTGAGTGCATGTGAAGGAGGCTGCTTGATTCTTTCAGGGAGGGAGGAGGCATGTTGCTGCTGAATGCAAGGGAAATACTTCTGGATTACAGGATGGGTGGTGTATTTGGGGGCACCAAGCATCCTTGGTTGGGAGGGAGAACATGGGCAGCAAAATGACAGCAAAGTGTAAGCAAAACATGGGAATGTACACTTATGTCCAGCTTGAGCAACTGGGATGGATTGAGATGGAGCATATGAAAAATGCAGGGCAGAGTATTATCCAGAGTCCTCACAGAGCAGCATGGTTTTTATAGTCTGTGTGCAAGTGACTGTGTCTGGGCCTGTTCTAGATCATGGATTCCCAGATCTCGAAGCAAGCACTGAGTGAGATTGAGGGACGGCATAAGGACATTGTGCGGCTTGAAAGTAGCATTAAAGAGCTTCACGACATGTTTGTGGACATTGCCATGCTGGTGGAAAACCAGGTAATGAAACTACTGGAGGGGAAAATGGATAAACTACTGGGGGAAGGAGACAATCAAAAGAGGAACAACAAGGCTGGTTATTTGTTTAAACTATGGAGAGTGATGTTGATTGTATATAAAGATAGCAGCACTAGCAGAGAGTATTCTAACTTGCAATCGGTAGGAGGATGGTTGTTTATTCATTTGGATACCTTTCCTAATATTTCACAGTGTGTTAAGACCATAGATTCTTGTTCTCCTTCCAGCAAGTCTCAGGAGTTGTAACCAGTGAATGTTACAGCTGGGCAGGGATTTGGATGCGAGCTTCCTAAGACTGCACCCATCATTCTGTCCATTGTGCCTTGGCTCTCTGAGGCAGGGCAGGGATGGGTAGGAGACTGAAAAGCCGGGATGGCCCAAAGGCTTTGGGCACCTGAGGCAAAGAGCCAAATGCCACCTTGCCCTACCCCCAGCAAGGGGTGAGAAGGCCGCTGCAGACGCTTCTTCTAGCCCTACCCTCCTTTCAAAGTCTCCAAGAGTCAGATCCTGTAGACCAAGCAGCCTTTCTCTCTCGCCCTGTATCCATTTCAAAGCCTGCAAGGGTTGCAGCTGACCCCAACAGGCTTTGAAAGGGCTGCCAGCAGCTTCCCCACTGCCACTGCAACCAAATCCGCCCCCTCCTCCTCCTCGAAAGAAGGGAGAGAGTGGAGAGAGAAGAGCTGTGGCAGCTGCTGCCTGGGTGAAGCATGCCCTTGTGGGGGGAAGAAGAGGAGGCATGTCTTGGTGAGGAGGCAGTGCCAGTGGGGGAGCAGGCTGCTGGCATGGCACCGGTGGGAAGAGCACCCGCTGTCTGTGGTGAGCATCTTTCCATGCTTCATGAAAGGGCCATTTCTGATTAGAAGGGTGGGGAATCCAGAGTGAAAATACCATAGCCTAGAATCCAGGGCTGAGGAAGGAAAAAGCAAAGGACTGTGCAGATGTGTGCTCCCCTTGTCTCCCCACCCCCACTAAATCCGAGAAAAACATTGCAATTCTTTATATTCCTTGTAAGTTAACCATATTAGCACAACTTATCCTGCTTCTGTTAACCATAAGGAGATTCAAATTATTGAAGCTCCTGGAAATCCTGCTCCCAAATGCAGCTTCTGAGATTTCTCCAAGCATTGCCCACATAGTTCTTTCAAGCGTATTTTCACACCATAACAGCTAGAATCTTGCTTTAAAAAACAAACAAACCCAAAGAGCTGGGATTTTAAGAATGCTAAATCCTGCACTGGACAAGAAATCACAGCCTTGTGTGATAGGATCATGGGACAGATTTTTAAAATGAATATATTTGAGCAAGAAAGGCTAGAGGAATATAGTGTAGGGCAGGATTACACAACATAAGACCTGTGGACTGGTTGCAGATCCCCTTCCTGGCTATTTGCACCCCTGTGGGGAATCCAAATACCCTTTGGAGCCCTTTCCCACCCCTTTTTGGGACAAACAACTGAGACTCCATAAATGAGGGTCGGAGAATGCCTTCTTTACCTGTTCAGGGTGGGAAACAAAAGGAAAAGAGGAGTTGGCTCTGAAACCAGGGTGCAGAAAGCACATGATAGTGTGCAGAGAGGGAAACAAGTTAACAGAGAACATCTTAAAGATATAGCAAACATGTTTTTTCACAGGTTAGCTGTGTGGCCTTGCTTGGTTGATAAAACATGTAAGAGCGACCCTTGAAGTGAGTTCTGTTGAGCATCCCTGGCCTAGGGATGACTCATTCATCTGGGCAAATTGAGACTTGCTGAACCTAGACAATGGCAGGCCAGTATAGCTTGATAAGATCCATTATGAAGGCAACTTGGATGCCAGATTTGGAATATGACTGGATTTATCCATGGGCTTCATAGCTATGTAGGCTGAGGGTGGCTTGGTAGCTTGTTGGGGGAGAACCTGGTTTTTGGAGCTGCAGAAGCTGTGCTGCTTGCCATGTTTTCAGCTGGTTACTATTTCTTTGCACTGTACATAAGATGTAAAGACCTTTTCCATCCATAACAAGCTGGACCTTCATTAACACCTATTCATTATGGGGCAGAAGTACTTTGCTTAGCAGTAGTTAGGCTTCAGTGCCAATCTCTAAGGCCCCATTTCTTGTTTTCTGCTCACAATGCAATGCCGAGGAGGTGGTGCTCAAGTCAAGTGATGGTAAGTCTTCCTTTCCAGAACTTAAAAGGGGGTGTGGGGAGAGGAGGAAGGTTGGGCAAATTGATGCTGGAATCTCATGGCTGAAGCTCATGGTAGGGCTGCACAACTTCGACCCTCCAGCTGTTGTTGGACTACAACTACTCCCATCATCCCTGATGATTGGCCACTGTGGCTGGGGATGATAGGAGTTGCCTAACAGCAGCTGGAGGACCAAAATTGTGCACCCCTGCCCATGGAGACCAAATACTTTCCCCAGGAGAATGAGCCATTCAGTGGGAGGGTGACAGTGGTGGGATGGAACTCCCTAAATTCTTTTGAGAAGAGTTGGGAAGAAGGAACTCTGGACCACAGTAGAACTGGGTGGGATGGAGGGGCTGGAACATCCTATTGTCCTTCTCTCAAATCAGTAGGTGTTGTCTAACTGTTCTATTTCTGTCTGCTTCTCTTCCTCCTCTCTAAACTTTCACAGGGAGAAATTGTAGATAACATAGAACTCAACATGATGCATACAGTAGATCATATAGATAAAGCTCGCGAGGAGACCAAAAAGGCCTTGAAATATAAGAGTAAGGCATTAAAGGTGAGCCATGCACTCTCAGCTTTGCACCATCAGCCACTTGGTGGCTTATGCTTTCTGCTTCCACTTCTCTGTTTTGCTTCTGGGATTCCTCATTCTCTGCAAGGGAGCCATGATTGACCGCATAGAGAACAACATGGACCAATCAGTAGGCTTTGTGGAGCGGGCTGTTGCTGACACCAAAAAGGCTGTAAAGTATCAGAGTGAAGCGCGAAGGGTGAGAACAACCGATCGGAGCCCACATACCTCCTTTTCAGACCCTTGTCCCTCTGCTTTTCGAGTGGTGTTGCTGAACTTGATTTCTGCCAGTCAATGGGAGCCATATTCCTTTTGCCCTTCTCTATCCCAAAGTCCCAATTTAATCTTGTTAAGATTGTAAACCCCTCTCCCCCAACCCCAAATCTCATTTACTCGTTGGTCTCTCGTCCATCCCCATGGCCTGCTCATACTCTGTTTTCCTGTTAGGCAAAGAATTCTGTAGCTAACTGGCAATACTTTAAGTAATGTTTCCCCAGTAGTGCTTAGATTACCTATATCCCTCTCTCCTCCTCCTCCTCCTCCTCCTCCTGCAGCTTGAGGAAGGTCTCTTCTTTCACAGCTCCTTAATTCTCTACTACACTATATCTTAAAAACTTTGAGTGGTGAACTTCATGTGCTAGCTTGCACACAACTTCTGCTGCTTTTGGCTGTACTTCCATTCTTTTGTTGCTATGCACATGCTAAGCTTCATTTTCATCTAATAACTTGTATATGAATTCTGATACAGCAGTCTCTTGAGTAAGGTTGCCATTTCCTCCCCCCCGCCGCCCACATTAGAGGATCCCTTGTGCCTTTATCAGCAGTGTGACAGGCAGAGAATTGCCTGGCAAAGTTAGAAGGGGTGGTGATGGAGGAGAAGGAGCAGCAGCAGGAAAACCCAGATGTTTTGCATATTTTGCAGCTGCAGAAGGCATCGGAGCTCTGTAGCTTGTACTTGTCAGTGCCTCTTGGTCCTGATAGGAGAGACTGGGACTGAAGCAACTGAGAAGCCTTTCATTTGATTTGCTTGTATTACCGTAACTGTTTATGTTGGGGGGCAGTTGCTGATTTGGAGATGTGAAAGGAAAATAAGCCATATTGTTGTGACTTTTTAGCTTTGTTTAGGAAATGGTATGTATGTATGTATGTATGTATGTATGTATTTATCTATCAATCAATCAATCAATCAATCATACATATTTCTATACTGCCTGATATGTACATCTCTAGGCAGTGTACAAAATTTAAACGTTACAAATTAAAATACATAATAAAATAATTGAATAAAATATATATTAAAACAAGTTTTAAAATTATTAATTCTAATTAAAAGCCTGTGAAAACAGGAGAGTCTTGAGGTTCTTCCTGAAAACAAACAGAGAAGGAGATGCTCTTATTTCAGTAGGAAGCATATTGCAAAGCCTGGGGGCAGCCACAGAGAAAGCCCAGTCATGGGTCACCACCAAACGAGCCGGTGGCATCCATCCAAATCAAAGTGGGTCAACTCAGACTGATTTGTAAAGCATAGGCTCAAATTGGTCTGTTTAATTCACATCCAATGTGGTGATTTTGAGGGTGTGTTTTTTAAGTGGGGGAGAAACCTCAGACTTTAAAGTGCCCATACACAGTAACCCTGCACCTATCTGCCTGCAATTTGTCAGGCGCCATGCCTTCAGAAGGAGCTGCTATCCCTGTGATTGCCATCTAGTTCTGCCATAAAACAAACAATTGTTAAGGGGGTGAAACTTCAAATTTTAAAGTATACATTCATAGAAACCCCCAGTACCTATTTGTCTGAGACTTGTGAGGATTCATGTTTTCAGAAAAGGCCACCATCCCTGCAATTTTCATCACATTCTGATGGATAGATATGTGCATGAAGCATTTCGGCGCCTCTAATTCGAGGTGCTGAAATGCTTCAAGCTGCCCCATCTGAATCGTCATGATGAGCAGGTGCTTTAAAAGGAGGAAGGCAGGACTTACCTGCCCCTTCCTTGCCCCACCATGGCATCCTGTGCATGGTGTCCACGCATGCACAGATGCCATTTATGTGCCAACGCTGCCTATGGGCTGCTGGGAGCAGCACTACAGAATTTAATACCAACAGTGCCATGGTGGGATGGAGGAGGAGTGACAGGGGGGCAAGGTGAGACCTGCCTTCCTCCTCTTAAAGCACCCCTCCACCACCACCCCCAGATGTGTACAAAACACTTTGTGCACATCCCTATAAATAGGGGTGAAGAAATGTTGGCTTTGTTTATCAACCAGACAAGATATTTTACTCATCAAACTATGTTGGTACATTGCTCATCAGGACTTTAAAAAAAAACAACTCGTTGAGGTATTTTTTTTTACTGCAACAGGCTGCCCATCAAGTGTGCTCACACCATTTTATTCCGTTTGACGTTATGCCATTACTCATTGTTGAATCTTCTTTTCTTTTACCATTCTAGAAAACAATAATTATCATTGTGATAGTGGTTGTCTTGCTGGGAATTTTAGCTCTCATTATTGGACTCTCCGTAGCACTGAAATAAAAGCAGCCTGCAGGGCTGCTGGCTGAACCGTAAGTAGCTTGTGGGGTGGAGGAGGATGGTTCTTCTTCTGAACTGCCTCATCAGGATTACATTAACCTCTCTTGCTGCTTGGCTGTCGGGAGGCTTCCTTAATGTCTGTCTTTGTGGGTGAATGTTGGGACTCTTAACAGCTTGGGGCTAGACTCGACTGGTCTATCTGATCTCACCATTTAAATTTATCCTATACGGCAAGAAGATGCAAATTAGTCATGAGTCATTTATTTCAATGGTGCTTAGCCATGACTATTTCTGTGGGACTTCAATTTTCAATCAGACTCATGACAAAACTTAGTCTGGATGCTGCCCAAAAGGTTTGTGGCAAGCTGAGGTTTTACCAACCCTTCCCAGACACTCTTTCTACACTGTGTGGAGTAAGGTTGGGGACAGCTATAGAGTTCTGTCTTAAACCTACCAAATATTGTGACCTTTGTAGGGGCCTAATCTATAATGACTTATAGATCAGTGTTGTCTTCACATAACTTATTTTGGTTCTGCTGTAAACCCTGGGCTTTACTTCCTAGCTTTACTTACTGCAATTTTGTTTTGTTCTTGTTGGCTCAGATGAGAGAGGAGAAGGAAGGGTGGAACGTAAGTGAGATCCTAGGGAGCTGGTGATTCGAGAGTTGAAGAGAGGAATAGAATTGTGCAGAAGCACTTGACTGGACAGGGTGTCCAGTGATGCTAACTTCTGGCTTCTGAGCTTTCTGATAATGGTGCTGATATCTTTAAAAATCACTTCAGCAGCCATGAGGGCTAGCAACATTATTTAATAAGCCAGGGTTCTGGGATTCCAAAACCATTTTGAGGCAAGGTGAGGGGTGTTAGTAGATTCTTACATAGGTCTGTGATTCAGGAGCATGGAATGTTTGCTTTGCAGCTCTGGGGTTTATGCACTAACTTACACATGTAAATGTTGAGCTTGGTATGTTGTCTCCTGAGCAGTTGGTTCTGAACTCTTGTTTCCTAGCATTTGGTGGGAGGGAGGGTTTGATCAGTCTGATAAAGGTACAAGTATACTATAGTGTCTGAGGCAATTTGGAGATGTCATTTTATTTTATTGAACATTTATTTATTTAAATATTTATTGGATTATGAATATTTTTATTTATTTGTATACCACCCAAAACGCAAGTCTCTGGGTGGTTTACAACAAAACAATAAAAACAACAGATAAAAAGATAAAAACATTACAACGATTAACATTTACAATGTTAAAGCTATTAAACAATTTCAGAGCAGTCAGCTCCATAGTGTCAGCAGTCGTCTTTTCCAGATCTGCTGCTGATAGCTTTTGTGCTGCTGCTCTGCCTCAGTCACATACGCAACTTGCTTGTTCATCAGTGTTTTTAGGACACTGCTGCAGTGTGTGTATGGTTTACAGTCCCACTCTCCATTTGCGAAGGAAGGTTTAACAGTGCAATTGGGTCCTGTATGAAATTCTGATGGTACTACAAAGTCCTCTGCGACTATGTAACAGTGCACCAATGTGAGGATGTGCTTTACTAACCTGAGGCTCTCCTCTTTGACCCTGTAGGTTGCTAATATCAGGCCTGTGACAGCATCTCCCACACCCTTTTCTCTCTGTGTTTTCCTCATATCCTGCTTGGGCATTCGGCCTTAAGCACCTTGCTCAGATTGTGCCTCTTCACTGTTCCTTGAACATGGCCGCTTCCCCTATTTATCTCTCTGCCCCCATTACCAATGAGCAGACACAGTGCCTAAGCTGAGCTTCAGGGCCAGAGGGGAAGCGGGATAGTGTGTGGTGTGGTGCTCTTCCCTCTAAAACCTCTGGAGAGTGTGAGGGAGAGGGCATGTTTCCTCACTTACCCTACCATTCCGGAAAAGTTTGGATGTGACCAGAATAAGTTGGCTCCTCATTCCTGGATGAAAACTAACTTTTCCCATTTCCTCCCCATTCCTCTTTCTCCAGACACTCCTGAGCTCTTCCTGGGTTGGTAGCAAGACTTCCCTCCTAATCCTCACCATCATGTGCGACCTTCCCCACCCTGCTGCTGTGACTTCCCTTCTGCCTACCCTTCAGCCTGGCCTCTTGGATTTAGTTTGAATAGTTCCCTGCAGGATGAGATCACTTTCACCGGTGCTTTCTGTCAAAACTACATGCTATTCCCATTCACTCCTCGGATGAAGCTCTGCAGCCAGAAGATCCTTATGTACTTTGCTGCAGCGAGGAAGTAAAGCAATCACATGGCACGCCAAAGACTAACTCCTGTGAAATCTGTTCCTTCCCCATCCCTTCCTTCCTTCCCATTGTATTTGCTGCATCCAGTTCAAGCATTTCCTGTTTTATTTAAGCATACATCCTTCCAGAATCCTTTTCCAATTACAGTGACGTGAACAAAGGAATCTTGGAGACACTACTGCCTACCTCACTGCCGTGTTTTATGTCCGATTGTGCCTTTTTAGTTTTTACAATGTTCAGATCTTTACAAGGGATATTATGTTATGTGTCAAAATGGCCAAGACTTAGGGGCTGGGTTGCCTGCCACAAAACTTCTAATCATTGTACATGGAGGCTGGCCTTCCAGTGTCCTTGAAAGATGGACCAGATCTTGCAACTCTTATGTAGTTTGGCAGATATAGATGTTAGTACCTTGGAGTCATCGCACACTTGACCTGCCAACCCCAAAGAGAGATTGGGTATATAGAGTGATGTGGGACACAGCAATACAAGCTGTTAAACCCAAGTTTGCATTGCTTTGCATCTTAGCCATTCTTGGGGAGATCCCATGGATTAATGCAACTGTTCCAGGCATGAAAACCCCAGAGTACTCAGGCCAATGTTCCCAGATCAGTTAATGATTGCATACTATAAGGGACATAGCTAGGGTGTGTGCTGCCATTAGCACTTGCCTTCTCGGAAACTGAGCTTCTTGTGGTCCATCTTGGATAAAGGCAGGCCACATTATGGGAATGCAAGCAGATTTCTGAATAGAGTGCAATTCCTTCCTGCTTGTTTGTTAGTTTTCTCCTGAATGAGTGTGAATGTCTGTATATGCTAAAGGTGCAGTTGTGCTTCCTGTTTCTCTTGAGGTGTAATTCTTGTTTGAGGATGCTTATGCTTTTTGTAACAAAGGCTTTGACCTTCTTGTTTGAACAGCCACGTTGCCTTCACCACCCAGTTACTGATTTATAATCTGCCCATTCAGTTTGCAGGACAGGGGAAAACTGGTGGAGAGGAAAATGTATCCGTTGGCTAAGGCAGGAGTTCTCAAACTTGGGTCCCCAGATACTGTTGGGAACTACAATTCTCATAACCCCCAACCACAATCGCCAAATGCTGGCAGTGATGAGAGTTGTAATACATCATCATTTAGGGAACGGGTTTGAGAACCCTGAGGCATGACAGCTCAGATAGGTGCCCTCCTGAAATCTAAAATCAAACCAGAGAAGACCTTATTGTTGCCTCAGAGCATCACTTCTATTTTGTTAGAGAAGAAATAATTTATCTACCCTGTATCAGAATATAGCTTTAAATTCCTCTCAGGGTTTGTTTGTTTTTTAATGTGTTGTTTTGTGTGAGAGAAAATTGCTATTACTATTCATAAGCTGTTTGGTCCTTTCACAGCTTGGTTTTCAGTCATACTTGTGTCAGATGTCTACAGGTGTGTCTGAAAGAAATCTGAGTATGTACATGTATGAGTAGTGTGTGAATGGGAGAGAAATTGGTCTAGAAAAGTATTGTGAGATCCAACCCAGAGGAAGCCTGGGGAAAAGCTGTCACATCCTTGATTCACGCTAGCCAGTTTTTGTTTGTTTAAGTGGGGGAGGAGGAAGGAGTTTAAGGCCCTGTGCAGGAAGGCAAGCATTTGTGTTGCAATGACCTTTAGATTAATCAAGGTTCACTTCATGGAAGCCTACTTGAGTCTGAAAGAACCACCAAGAGAATTTTTTTAACTGGGAATCTTTTTGGAGTGGAGGACTGTTGGAGGTGTAAGAGAGCCATTTCCATGGCAGTGGGCTATAAGTTATGACATTACTGGTATTTCAAGTTAATTGATACTGAAGGCAACTGTGCACACAGAGGTGTGTGACATTTTCACAGGTTAGCCGGAAAGCCAACTTTACCTGTCACTCCAATGGGAGATAATGGTCCTTCAGTTAAAACTGAGGATTTCCTGAAGGAGAAGACCACCTCCTGATCACTAGCAAACTCTGGCTGGTCCAGCTGTGGCCCTCAAACACAGCACAGTTCAAACTCACCCAGCATGTAGGCTATCTAGTAACGCTATAGATGTTTTCCTCTGTAGAATGTAACCAGCACTACTGACAGAATTGTGTAAGCCTCCCACCTGAGCGCACAGATGGAGCTAAGAGGAAGAGTTTCTGATTACTGCCTTTCCTCTAGGCCTTGATGTCTAACTTGTAGGTGGCAATTGAAGGCATGTTGGAATCACCATTAGTGAGACATCTGCCAAGGAGGACTGAATTTCAAAAAAGCTGAGCTAGCTATGGACAGCAAGGTTCCTAGGAATTTGGTTTTGGCTTTTAATTTAAAAATAAATGAGGTTATTTGAACATTTATGTGTCTGCACTGAACTGATGATAGCTGTGCTCCATTTTTGAGCTGTGATGACATGTACTTCCTTAGCCTAGTATGGCTGATATCTGTATCTCCTATACATGTTTGTGGAAAACATAGTTTAACATGAGGACTGGGGAATGTGCTTAGGATAGTCTATAACATATCCAGAAAACTAAGCCTGGCTGGACTCCTCTCTCCTTGACTGTTGCCATTATGCCAAGTTACTCAGGTAAGATATGATGAAGCATACATGGGACTGCTCTTCTCTTACGGTATTAGTACCTGCATTTTTTCCTTCTAGACCACTTAAAAAGCATACAAGACCCAAAATAAAACTGGATGCTTCTAGATTATACAAAAGTAGAAAGTGAATACAAAAGCTACATTGTTACAGTAAACTTCACAGAACAATCTCAGTCCTATCTACATCTGTGAAAGAATAGCCCATAATATCCTCCTCCTAACTCAAGCTTCCTGTCTTGGGTAGTCCATAATCCTTCCCTCTGCTCCTATAATCCTCAAAAGATAAGCATTATCCTTTTCTCCCACCCCCTACTCCTACTGTCAGCTCCATTTTGGTTAAATGTTTAGAGATACTGCAACTCACTTTTCCTCTCACTGAGTAGAAGAAGATCATGATCATGATCTGCTGCATCATCCTTGCCATCATCCTGGCCTCCACTATTGGGAGCTTCTTTACCTGAGCACCTACTCTCTGTTCCTCGCCACTTGCCTCAGGTAAGCTATATAAGCTTGATCCGGTGCAGTAGTTCTTAAGAGTACCACCACTGGTATTCATTGTGACACACTATTTTGTGGTGGTCTCTTTCTCTGTGCTGCCTAGTACAGCTCTGGTCATAATACTCTAAACAGCCTCGGCAGATATTCCCCAAACCAATGAAGAGTTGAAAGAAATAGAAAAAGGATCAACCTGAAGACCTCTGGATAGAATTTATGCAATTCAGTTGGGTGAGGGAATTAAAATACACCATTGAGTGCAGAAAGTGAGTGTTACAGGATTAAGAGCATGCTGCTTACTTTATGGGATGATAAAATATCTGTAGTTGAGGGTAATAGGCTGCCTCAATCCTTGTTACATATACCACAGATTTCTGCATCTCGTTTGCCTTCAAATATCTAAGTTCCTTGCTTTTTCTTTCCTCCAGGATGGACTTGCAAGATGGTTTTTCTTTCTTACCTCCCCAGTCCTACAATCTCCAGCACTTCCTCCTTATGGAGATATCACAGTCAACTATTTACCTTAAATGTTTTTAGCTGGATTCCAGGAGATGAAAAAGGCAAAAGAAGCCAGAGCAGGATCCAAGATTAGAACACAAGCATGAAGATAAGACAGTGGGTGTCAACTACTAGAGCAAGAGAGTCTTGTTCTTTACTTCTTGCTGTAGCAAGGCTCTCTTTCTATTTGTTGCCGATTTTGCTAAGAATCAATGTTTTAATTAAAACTTCCTTATCAATGATGGATTTTTCTGCCCTGTGGATAATTTCCTTAGTGAAATCAATTACTTTGGAGAGAACTGCTTAAATGTCTCATTTGTGGCAGAAATCCACTACCTACCATTTCCTTTATTACCTGTATACCTGCTATTCAGGTAGGGCTGAAAAGCCACAGGCCCTAGTTGCCTATGACTCTTGAGATGTCTTCCTGCTCACACAGCTCTCTGCTTGAAGGGGAAATTGACTTCTTACAGTAGCCATATTTGATATGCCAGAAGTTATGACTGAACCGGATAGTCTCCTGACCTGCTGAGCAATGTTGCTACAATGAATCCTCCTGCCATCCTTGTGATCCTAGTCACATTCCTTCTACTACAGAAGTTGGAAGTCTTGAGGCTCAAGCTGCAGGTACATGTAGGAGAGCCATAACCCCCTTATAATCTACTAAATGTCTGGTCTGACACCAGTTGTATTAACATGTATAACTTGTATATAGGTAAACCCCACACCGGATGTACTGAAAGAAACTTTAACAACTTAAAATGTGCTTAAGTTATCTATGGCTTCCTCTTTTTATTAATCTCTTGGTAGGGGTGTGTGGTTGGAACACCACAATTCCTATTAATTCTGGCCAATGCTATTTGTGGATTCTCTTCAGCTGGGTAAAACGCTTGGGTTGTTTCCCCCTTGCCCTTATAAACCAGACACTAAGCAGAGGAAAGGAAAGCACAATGCGAGGCCAATCCCATCCATAGTAATGTGTGAGATGGGCCATAAGAAGCTTTGGGCTGAAAAAAGCTTACTCCAAGTTCAATAATGGATTACACTGCTACTGTTTAAAAGGCATGGATGTTAAACGAACCACCTTCCTAAATAAAGAGTTTTGATGTATCTGGTATGATGGGTGATAGGTTCTTCAGATAGTACAGCATCTTAGATCAGGTTTAATAAAAAAACCCTATCTCTCTGGCAGGAAGATTGCAACAGTTGACATGAAGAAAAATTAGTGCCTCATCTATCCAAGAGAACAGAATTACTTTTTTGAACTATGTTTTTCTCTTCTGTCTGAATTTGCAACTTTCTAGAGGAGTAAGAGTTCAAGCTACTACCAGATTCAGCAGTTTTATTTCATCATGTGTTGTGCCTACTGCCTTGGCTATCAAGCTAGTCAGGCAATGTACTTAAAATTCTGTGCCAACATATACAACCTAGTTTACGTAGGCAAGTACTGTGGCTACATCTACCTCTTCCCACAAGCACTTTGAAACATAGGTGCCTTAAAGAATGCTATACCAAGCTAAGAAGCTGCAAGCCATGCATGTTGGATATTTGCACCTTTTTAAGCTTAGTTTTGAAGGCTGATATTTTTTCAGGTCCCCTAAAATTCTGCATGCTTTGTAAACTTCCAGTCCTCCTAAGACCCTGTGCATTTGGACTAAATATTGAAACAGACAGGCATTCTTATTAAAAGGCCAGATTTATTCAAAACTGTGATTACAACTACTTCCTCACCTTCCCCATTTCCCTGACTTACAAGCATAGAGCTCCATGGTCCAGCTACCCAGCCATTTGATGTTCAAGGGAGAGTCCACAGTACATTGTCCCCAAAGGTAAGTCAAGCAACAGATTAAGGCTGCACTACAGTAGAGCCCTCCCTAGCTCCACATGTTTATATTCTGTCAGGTAGAAAGAACTTCCCCCAATACCGGCCCTTCAGGCGCATATCATAGGGGCTGACGTATTTCCTTATCCCCAGCATGTCGGCAGTGACAATGCGTTCAAATGTCCATGGATTCTGGTTGTTACGCCTCCTCTCCTCTTCCTTGTCCCGCATCTCTTGCATGGTTTGCTTGCTGACTGCTTGGGCTGGAAAAGGCAGCTTCTTGGCCACCTGATTTAGAAACCGCTTCACTTCGCCAAATTCACAGTGCCCACCCACTTCCACTATGAGACGGCCAGCCTTTACTGCAGATACATAGTGGTCAATTGCACCCTTGCCACCACCCATGCGCTGCCCTAGCCCTTTGCGAGTGATGGGTTTGTAAGGAGCAGGGACTCTCCACACAGCAAACATGATCCTGGGCTTCAGGTGCCGGTTGATGGTCAAGCGCATCATTTCAAAGTGACCCCAATGGAGGTAGCCACCACCCAGAGCCTATAGGCAGGGGAAAGAAAAATGCAGAAATAAGCAAAGATGTGCATGGAATTTTCTTGAAGCATTAAAGTGGATGCATGTCTCCCCTTCCCAGCTTCATAGGAAGCCTCCTCACATTCTTGCTCTGTCTAACTCAAATCTCAGCAGGATAACTAACTCTTACTCACCAAGATGCCATACTGTCCTTCAGTGAATTCTGTCGCTTCAATGGATGGACCACGGATATCACTTAAGTTCTTGAACTGTCGCCTGACCTTGGGCAAATTTGGAGCTCTTTCAACGAACTTCAGTTTTGGCTTTTCAGGGATAGTGATGCCTGGAAGAAATAATGAGACTGCAGACTCATTTAACACACTCACAACAATCTCCTCACTAATCTACCAGGTCTGTTTAGGTTCCGATAAGAGCTTAAGGGGAAAAAGCTGAAGTGAAAAGGCACAGGATTGGTGGTTTATCTTCTACCTGCAGCACCAGCAACTTGCCTTTTAGTGCTTGAGTGCTTTAATGCAACAGGCTGTCCTGCCCCCACCTCCCTGGGTCAGAACCAGTGCTGATGCCATCCTGCCTTGCCAGCCCTGACACGGCTGCTCTTCCCTTGCTGGCCTCACCTCCCAACCTATGCCACTGTGTGCTCTTGCAGGCCAGGCAGCATGCATCCAGCAGCAGGGTTGCCTGCTGGCTCCTCCTCCCTGCTGCTCCAGAACCAGCTGGCTCACTCACTCTCTCCAACACCAGACTTGTGGTCTCCTCCACTTTAGAGGAGGATGTAGCAGCAACAACAATGAGGAGAAATGGGTGTTCAGTGCTGCTGCTGGTGACCTGCTGCCTGGTTGCGACAGCAAGCAGTGGTACAAGCCAGAAGGTGAGTCTGGCAAGGGGAAGAGGGGCAGACTGGAGGCAGGGCCAGTGGCAGAAGGTTGGGGAGGGGGGGAGAACTCTGATGGGCAGTAGGAGTAGGAAGGTGGGCGACACTGTAGCAGAAGTGTGGCACCTACATTCGCTATCTGAAGCGGGCATTTTATGGGGCCTCATGGACAAGCTGCCCTGTCAGTCTTAAATGCTCATGCAATAGTTAGCTTTAAGTAGTGACACACATCAAACATTTAAAATCGCTCTCTTCTGTCTTCACACAGAGGTAGTAGTGAAGCAAGTTCCCCACCCACCCCTTGTGGGCATACATGCACACATAGCTGCAATACGCCGGCATAATCTCACCAGTAAGTGGTGGTTTGATGCCATTTACTCTACAGGAAAGCATCTTGATCATATTTCAGGTGAGCCCTGACTGCCTATTACAAAATACCTCTAGATAGCATACAATGTTGTTTAACTGCATTGTTCAAGGGAACATAAAATGGCTATATTTTATAAATATGTTTGGGTCTCACCAACAATCAATGTTAGCATGATCCTGCTAACTGGGCAATGAGGCGCCTTTTAAAGCCATCTTATTTATTATTTCTCTGTATTATTTTCCCTGAGCCATTTTTGGAAGGGTGGTACAGAAATCGAATTATTATTATTATTATTATTATTATTATTATTAAATATACAAAAAATGCCAACAAGGAAATAATGATCTGCTATTACAAGTCTAGTCCAACTAGAAGAGGTTATTTAAAAAGAATGTACCAAATTTGGAAAGAGAAGCATCCAGATACAGAAATAACAGAACAAAGGCTAGCAGACCAGAGAAGATTCATAATAAGAAATAAAGTATTCACAAGAGTTGAGCTGGAAGAACTGCAAAGAGCAACACAGGCTCAAGATATGGAAGAAGAATTACCACCAACTGAAGCAGTTGCTCAGGCGCAGGTGGAGGAGGTGTTGGAAATAGAGGATACCACCATTGCTGAACTGTTTCAAAATCAAAACCAGGCAACCTCCCCTTTGCCTTCACCTCAAACACCCAAATGCCGTTTAACAGAAAAGCAACAAGAACTAAAGAAAAAAATAACTGAGCACATGAACCAAGCAACCACCAGGGTTCGACTTTCAGCTCTAAAAACAGTTGCCAAAAAACAACTTGCTCAGGTATTAAAAGATGTCAATGCTGCACTTGCAGAAATAACAACCAATAATTTGCAAGAAACAAACCAACTAATGTACAGTGCAGCAACAACAACAACACAAGAGCTCGGATATAAGACCAATGGACCTGTAAAAAAAGAAAGTAGTACATCACCTAAATGGAAGATTAGATTAGAAAATAAAATCTCCAGGCTTAGATCAGATGCTAGTAAATTGAAAGATATGAAAGATAAGAAGCTGAAGAATGAAAACACCAAACAGTATCTGATCCAAAAATACCACCTAGATTCAAGGAAAATTAGAGAAGTCCTGGAAATAATAAAGCAGCAAATAACAGCAGTGTCAAAGAAGATTAGCAGGTATGAAGCCAGAACTACACAACACAGGCAGAATCTCCAATTCCAGTCGAATCAGAGATGTTTCTACCAAAGCATAGAAGGAGAAACTGCAAGAAACCTAGAAACACCAAATAAAGAAGAAACTGCAATTCTGGGGGAAATTATGGGACAATCCAATAGATTATAATCAAAAAGCAGGCTGGGTGAAAGAGGTCAAAAAATGTTACCAACAAATGCAAGATCTAATAATAACACCAGAATTAATAAGTGAAAGAGCAAAGAAAATTAAAAATTGGACTGCTCCAGGCGACGATGAACTGCATGGCTTTTGGCTTAAACACCTAACAAGCCTTCATAAACAACTATCAAAACAGTTCAATCACATTTTGCAAGGAGGTGATATTGAACAATGGCTAAACAACTGGGAAAACTCAGCTCATCATGAAAGACCCAGCAAAAGGTGCAGTTCCAAGTAATTATAGAACGATAACCTGTCTGCCAACCATGTTCAAATTATTAACTGGAATAATAGCAGATGAAGTGATGCACCACTTATTAACTAACAAACAGCTTCCAGTTGAACAGAAAGGAAATTGCCCGAACACCAGAGGCACAAAAGACCAGCTGCTGATTGACAAAATGATTTTAGAAAATTGCAAGAGAAGAAAAAACAATCTAAGTTTTGCATGGATTGACTACAAGAAAGCCTTCGATTCATTGCCTCACACATGGATACTAAAATGTTTAGAAACAACTGGTGTCAGCAAAAACATTCAGATATTTATAAAAAAAGCAATGAGCATGTGGAGTACACAGTTAACAATCAATGGCGAGACACTTGGACAGGTTAGCATTAGAAGAGGCATTTTCCGAGGGGACTCACTATCCCCTCTGTTGTTTGTAATCGCCATGACCCCACTTTCACAAATACTAAACAAAATAGGCCTTGGATACCAAACATCTAAAACATCAAGTCAAATCAACCAACTGCTGTACATGGACGATCTGAAGTTGTATGGAAAGTCCCAGTCAGAAATCGAATCACTGCTAAATACTGTCCGTATATTCAGTAGCGATATAGCAATGGAGTTTGGACTAGACAAGTGTGGTGCATTAATAATGAACAGAGGAAAAATAAGAAAAACAGAAGGAATCGAACTGCCCAATGGAAGCAAGATCAAGAACCTGGAAGAGAAAGAACATTACAAATACTTGGGCATTCTCCAGGCTGATAACATCACACACACTGAAGTTAAAAGAAAAATTGGGAGTGAATACATCAGGAGAGTTAGAAAAATCCTCAAGTCCAAACTCAATGGCGGGAACACCATACAAACCATAAACACCTGGGCTATACCTATTATCAGATACACTGCAGGAATAATAGACTGGACCCAGGCAGAGCTAGAGACGCTAGATCGTAAGACCAGGAAAATCATGACCATCAATCATGCTCTGCACCCCCGCAGTGATGTAGATAGGCTCTACCTCCCTCGCAGCTCAGGTGGAAGAGGAATGCTGCAAGTCCATCAAACAGTAGAGGAGGAGAAAAGAGGCCTTGAATATATCAAGGACAGTGAAGAAGATGCACTTCAAATGGTCAATAACGCAAAACTATTCAACACCAATGAAAAAGCAGGCCTACAAGAAAGAACAAATCAAGAACCGAGCAGAAAAATGGAAAAAGAAGCCCCTGCATGGTCAATATTTGCACAATATAAGTGGAAAATCAGACATCACCAAGACCTGGCAATGGCTTGAGAATGGTTACTTGAAGAAAGAAACAGAGGGTTTAATACTGGCTGCACAAGAACAGGCACTAAGAACAAATGCAATAAGAGCAAAAGTCAAAAAATCCACCACAAACAGCAAGTGCCGCCTTTGTAAAGAAGCAGATGAAACAGTGGACCACCTAATCAGCTGTTGTAAAAAGATCGTACAGACTGACTACAAACAAAGGCATGACAAGGTAGCAGGGATGATACACTGGAACATCTGCAAAAAATACAAGCTACCTGTAGCCAAAAATTGGTGGGACCATAAAATTGAAAAAGTTGAAGAAAATGAAGATGTAAAAATATTATGGGACTTCCGACTACAAACAGACAAACATCTGCCACACAATACACCAGATATAACTGTAGTCGAGAAGAAAGAAAAACAAGTCAAAATAATCGACATAGCAATACCAGGGGATAGCAGAATAGAAGAAAAAGAAATAGAAAATATCACCAAATACAAAGCTCTACAAATTGAAATTGAAAGGCTATGGCAGAAAAAGACACAAATAATTCCAGTGGTAATTGGCGCCCTGGGTGCAGTTCCAAAAGACCTTGAAGAGCACCTCAACACCATAGGGGCCACAGAAATCACCATCAGCCAATTACAAAAAGCAGCTTTACTGGGAACAGCCTATATTCTGCGACGATATCTATAACAATTGACAATAAAATTCAGCCATCCCAGGTCCTTGGGAAGGACTTGATGTCTGGATAAAACAAACCAGTCAATAATACCTGTCTGACTGTGTAAACAAGAAATAATAATAAATTGGTACTTCTCTTAGATTTAGCAGAGAGAGCATAACTGTCCCCATCCCGTCCCAGCATTCCTCCAGTGGCTATTGCCAGTGTCTACTCTGTGTTTATTTCTAGACTGAATTCTTTGGGGACATGGAACAACTTCCTTATAACTTTGCTGTGCAAACTGCTTTAAGAACTTTTAGCTGAAAAGTGGTATATAACTATTCTTATTATTAATAATAATAATAATAATGACTGCAAAGCTCCAATCACACATGCTGTGCCATACTGGTCTGCCTATGCATTGCAGTATGAGCACGTCTTCATATACCTAGCTATTAACCCAATAATATGTGCTTTCAGGTTTGGCAGTGCTACTCCCCTGTATCCAAGCTGCTTCCCTCCCATTAGAAAGAGGGGGATTACGTCACCTAGTCTTCTTCAAATAGCTAACAACCCTGCCAACAGAAGTGACCTGCCTGCCTGACACTATGCCTGATGTGGATGCTGGATTCCAATCCAATTCTGGAAAATAACTCTTGCCGCCCAAAGTGCTGAATGGAGACAGTAGCAGGCACTTAATGGGTGTGTGGTTCTCTGGCTACTACAGCGTGTTTATAACACTCTGTCTATAAAGAGTGTTTGCTGGGTAAGGATAAGTGGGTAAATAATATTCCAACAAGGATAAGTGGGTAAAAAATATTCACCTATACAGTTATAGGTGAATATTATTTACCCACTTATCCTTGGTGCTTAGTGCACTTATTCCTGCCAACAATTAAAAACAAGGAGAAATAACACCTTTACCCTTACATAATATTTCCCTTTATCCCTTAACATACCACTATAATCTGGGGGGAGCACCAACTTCTTCAAGCCAGCAGTGAAAATTTTGGTTCCATTGCAACCTGGTAGAAACAAACACAACACAATGTTATTGCTTAGGCACTACTGGCCATCACAACAGCACTGATCAAGACACCCTCTCTCTAACAGCACATCCCAATAACGTAATAGCATTGTACATTTGGAAGAGGTCCTGCCTGAGGAAATGTCAATGTCATGCTGGGTGCTCAGAGGACAAAGAATGAATCAGACAACTGAATGCCACCCCCATTCAGGGCTGCAGCTGGGGGAAAAGTAGCCTGGAACTAGTGGAACAGAAGAGACCAAAGGGTGTCTAGTCTCAGGGGTGTATCTATAGTTGGGTGGATGTTTTCAAAGAACATGTCGCCCCTGAGAAGAGGGGTCACAGAGGGACCCTCACCTGCCTGCTGCCACTACTAATCTATTTGCCTTACACCACCCAGATGACCTGCTGCCACTGCCAATCACTTGCCCCTCTCCCCCTCCCCCCAGCACCAGCACACATGGGGCCAGAACTGTGGGAGCCATTTGCTCACCTCTGGCAAAGCCAACAAAGGCTAATGACATAATCAGTCTGAGAATACTTCTGGATCCACACCTCTCCCTGGTTTCTCAGGTTGAGGCAGTGGCCAGAGGGGCTTTCTATCAGTTTCAGCTGATACCCCAGCTGCACCCGTTTCTCGAGATCAATGACCTCAAAACACTAGTACATTTGTTGGTAACCTCCAGACTTGACTTCTGTAATGCGCTCTACATGGGGCTGCCTTTGTACGTAGTCCGGAAACTTCAGTTGGTTCAGAATGCGGCAGCCAGGTTGGTCTCTGGGTCATCTCGGAGAAACCATATTACTCCCTTGCTGATGGAGCTACACTGGCTGCCAATAGGTGTCTGGGCAAAATACAAAGTGCTAGTTGTTATAACTTATAAAGCCCTAAACGGCTTGGGCCCTTGGTATTTAAGAGAGTGTCTTCTTCGCTACGAGCCCCACCGCCCATTGAGGTCACTTGAGGAGGTCCGTCTCCAGTTACCGCCAGCTCGTCTGGTGGCTACACAGAGATGGGCCTTCTTGGTTGCTGCCCCGAGATTGTGGAATGTGCTCCCTACTAAAATACAATCCTCCCCTTCTCTAGCTATTTTTAAAAAAACATCTGAAAGCCCACTTGTTCACTCAAGCTTTTTCAGCTTTTTTTTTTTTAATTGGTTGTAATGTTGTGGTTGATTTTAAATTGTTGAATTGTTTTTAGTTTTTATGTGTGTTTTAATTGTTTTATCTGTTAATCGCCCAGAGATTAAAGTTTGGGCAGTATATAAGTTTGATAAATATGGTAATAAATAAATAAAATTTTAAAAGGAACATATTTATGTAACATATTTGTATACCGCCCAAAATGCAAGTAGCTCATATGAAGCTGCCTTAAACCAAGACAGATCTCTGGCCCATCTAGCTCAGTATTGTCTACACTGACTGGCAGCAGCTCTCCAAAGTTTCAGGCAGGAATCCCTCCCAGCCCTACCTGGAGATACCAGGGACTAAACTCAGGACCCTCTGGTGCTCTAACACTAAGCCACAGCCCTACTTCCCTACCACTACGTGATAGCCCAGCCATGGGCAATGTTCAATTATGGAAACAGGTCCCTCCAGACCTTGCTACGCCGTTGCCTAAAGACAAGATTAGGGTGGCCAAATGCCACCCTAGGAGCACACAGCTCCTGTACCTTTATTAGCTGTGTAGAAGAGAGAATTTCAGCATATGCAAGTTCTCCCTACACGACAGCCTGCACTTCTCGAAGTGTAAATTATTAAAAAGGTACCCGAACTCTGCATCTAAACTCCTGGACAGATTAACCTACTTTATCCAGATGGTGCAATTAACAAATGACAGGCAACCATGCTTGCACTCCACCCCACCACCACCAAACCACTGGATTTCCACACTGCTCAACGTGCATTCGGCTTCAACCAAAGAGATACCCAGACTACCAGCCAACGGCCATGCCAAAGGAAACCGGCCTTCTGACCTGCTGGAGCCCCCGGCAGAGCTAATAAAGGACGCCCGAGCTGCTTCCACATCGTGGGCTGTCCGCTCAGAGCAAGCGACACCGCACTTCGTCAAGACCGAGAACGGTCCCCTCTCACAGGAAAGGCCGGCTTCGGCCGCAGAGATTAGAAACAGCACTACGTCGCCATCACCGCGACGTGCTGCCTTAATCTGCCCGGACTGCAACACTTCCGGTGGAGAATGTGTGGTCGGATAACAAGGAATGGGGCTGATTGGTTCCGGTGAATAAATGTGCCCAGTAGTCGAAGCACATAGTAGGCTCCTTGCTAGCAAACCCGAGCACAGTATCCCTCCAGTGGTTGGTGCGTCTACTTTATGTTTCTTCTTAGATTATGAGCCCTTTTGGGACAGGCGACCATCTTGTTTATTTATTATTGATTTTTCTATGTAAAGCTGTTGGAGAACTTTGGCTGAAGAGTGAATATAAGTTTTCCTATTAGTAGTTCTCCCCCCCCCGCCCCCGCTTTTTAAAAAATCAATACCTACCTAATCGCACCAGACTAAGTACGCGTGTGGGCGAGCAGCAGGACGGTGCGTGGGTGAGAGGAGGCGTGTTAAGAGATCTCGACCCGGAGGCGCCTGCCTTCTAGGCCACATTAGGCAAGAGGAGTGGCGGAGTTACCACTTTGCAATACAAAATACAATACAAAGTCTTGTGGCAGATCTAAAGACTGGCAATAGACCATGTTAGTTAGTGGATTCTTGTAGCATTTAGCCAAAATAGTCAAAAGCTATTTCAGGAGGAGCGACTTTCAGCGCGCAAAAACAGCGGAAGGTGTGAAGTCCTCACTGCGCGCCGCCGCGGTCCTGGCTGGTCTGGATGATGGGCCCCCACCGCCGCCGCCCTCGACTGATCTTCCTTTTTCAATAAAGGGCCGCTTCCGTTTCACTTTCTAGTTTAAGGCGGGTCTGCTCTCGGTCAGGAGCCGGGGCTCCCCAGTTTGGTTTGCGGCTGTCCCGCCTCCTAGGCAGGAATCTCGAGGAGAAACCCTAAACTGAGCAGAGATGGATCGAGCTGCTTTCGCCCCTGCATTGCCTACTCAGTATGGACCGAGTAGGGGGCCGCGCATCTATTCCTATGAGACCTCCTTGGTGTGCAGTTCCAGGGCTGTAGCTGCAATTGATGGGTTCAAAGAACCCGCCCCTAGCTCCTGAGCGCCACCCCTCTCTATTTTCTTTACTATCTTCCTACAAGCAAGGGGCCCCGGAAAAGGTACGAACATGGCTCCCTCACCCCTACCTACGTCCCTGTGCAGTTTATATTTGAATCTGAACTAAAAAAAACACATCATTCTTGTGTTTTTTGTTCTTCCATCCAAACCTCCCCTGGAGAGAAAAGTTCTCCTCTCTTGCTTCTGGGGTTACCACTTCTTTTCTAGGATGACTCCTGGGATCCTTCCAAGCGGGTGTAGCCAGATTTAGGAACATAGGAAACTGCCATATACTGAGTCAGAGCATTGGTCTATCTAGCTCAGTATTGTCTTCACAGACTGGCAGCGGCTTCTCCAAGGTTGCAGGCAGGAATCTCTCTCAGCCCTATCTTGGAGAAGCCAGGGAGGGAACTTGAAACCTTCTGCTCTTCCCAGAGTGGCTCCATCCTGAGGGGAAGATCTTGCAGTGCTCACACATCAAGTCTCCATTCATATGCAACCAGGGCAGACCCTGCTTAGCTATGGGGACAAGTCATGCTTACTACCACAAGACCAGCTCTCCTCTCCTGATTTGTCACACTTTGGGTGGGTTTCACACTCACCATCCATCAGTTGGCAACCTATAAACAATTTCTTGCTGCTTGAATCACATTTATTGACTGAAAAAATATGACCTTTTTCCAGAACAGCAGTACAGCTGTGTAATGACCACACACACATGAAGTGTTGTCAGCGCTACTGTTGTGTCTTTTTTTTTTTTTTTTTTGAGAAGCACATGCCCAGATACGAAGCACAACAGAAGCCAGAGGGATAGATAGGTGAGGGTAGTCTACAGTGTTCCCAAAACATGCTCCACACCACAGGGTGAAAATAGTGATTCAAAACCAGAAAAGCTACAAGAAGCATGTCTATTGGCGCTCTCACCCCTGGACTTCCGGGCTGAAGTCCAGGGCCTCCACACCCCCTGGGGGCCCCCAAATCCTCTTTAGTCTGTCCCAGGTGGTGTGGTTACCATGCTGAGCTGAGCCACACTACTGGCCTGAGCCAGGTGGCCAAGCATGACATCTGCTTTAGTGACAGAGGGGGGAGTGGGGAAAGAAATATGTGGGATGGAAATATGTTAAGTTGTGCATTGAAATGTTTCTGCTTATGCATACTTGCATAAATAGACCTGTTTTATATTCTTACATTCTTGTGAGTTCAGTAGCTGTTTCTGCCCTCAAGATTCCACCTGTTAAAAATACTGCCTGTGTCACGGTGTATGTGCAGCAGTGGGGTGATGCTTAACGTACAGGAGGTGGGGGGGGGGAGCCTTCAAAGGCCTTTAGGTTCAGGCTCCAAAATTACTTAGGTGCACCTCTGAGCATGTCTAGAAGCTGCCCTGCTCCTTAAACAGCTGCATAACAGGCAGAAGAAACTCTCAAGATGCCACTTCTATCTCTTCAATCTGCTAATCTTTGCGGCAGGTCTCTTCAAGCGTTGTTTTCGGATCGTCGGAATTGGAAGATTGCTACTTCTCTTTTGTGGAGCTTTCTCAAGTCTTCCCATCTGTTTGAACATTTATAACTCCATCCTTTTTTGGGTGTTTGAGCTTTTTTGGACTTCCAGTTGGTGGCATTAGTGGGACCTCACGGTCCTGGTACGCCATTATCATCCACAAGAAGAAGAAGAAGAAGATGCCACTTCTCAGATTATTATATCTCTATGCTGATATAAATTTTTCAACCTGTTATAAAATTGGCTGACAGGTAGAAAATGGACCTGAGGTCCAGATTGCTGAGTCTGGAGCTGTGGGTCTAGTGTCTTTTTTCCTTTTAAGGCCAACACATGACAACATATTGACTTCATTATGCAAGAAGAACCTTTGTTATTTTATATTAAATGTTAATAACAATATTGTTAACAAGAAGACATTTCCCATTCTGGCATCCCTTTCTTTCTGAGGTATTCTGTTGGCACATCCCTGTCCATGACTGACAAAATTTGGCACTGCAGTACTTTTTAAGGTTGGGCGTGTTAACAGTGTCTATCTATATACAATCACACAGGAGGTGAACCATCAACAAAGAAATAGTATTGACTCATATTTTTGTTTGGCACAGACCATTCTAATTTTGTGAACCTCAGTGAGGTTGGTACCAAGTTGCACAACAATCTCAAATATGCATTTTGTGATTCACATAAATCCAAGAACTCCCTTTTTATTGTTAACAGCACTGTAGGTATCACACAGCATACAACAGGGTTGAATGTTGTATCTTTAGCATAAACTGCCACAATGTTTAGCCTGGAGGGGACTGTTATGTGGTACGTGTGTCTTTTGACCGTAGTCCTTTCTAGGAAGACCATAACTGCTGAAGATGGCTTCAATTTGTTCGTTGTCTGCTGGTTTGTAGCTGCCAACACCTGGAACACAAGGAAGTGATACTGAAAAGTGAGTAGCAGTTGAACAGCTTTCCTAGTGTATCTGCATGGGTTCAAATGTTGAGATTATTAGTTTTACATTGCATGCACATGACTGTTTGACCCATGTTTTTGCACTGTACCACCTGTCAGTTTTATGCTGGGATATGTGCTGATGCTTTGCCACAGTTGGAGTTGTATGTGCCTGGAGAGTGTAGACATAGTCCTACTTTTTTTTTGTTCTTGTTCTCTAATAAAATATTTCACTAAGTCGGTACATAAAGAAAATACTGATGTAACTATTGCAGTTATCTGGAGAATGTGCTCCCTTAATAGGTTGATTGCTGACAGCTATTTTGCATTTCCCCTAGCTCAAAGATCCTTCTCTACCTGAAACACTATACCTTGTTCAAGGGGTCTTTTGCCACTGAAGAACTGCCAGTAAGTCTTCTCATTGGTGCTGGCATTGATATCATGGATGGAGACAACCATAGTTCCCTGGGAGGTCTGCTCTGTTTGAAAGCTGCAAGGGGCAGAGGGAAATCAGTGCAAGCCTTAAAGGAGAGGTGAGGAGGAGAAGGGGGGGAAGTTATGGGGCAAGACAACAAACTCAACAAAAATTAAAAAGGGAAGGGAAAGATCATCAAGAATGTTATGGAAGCAGGTTCAAATAAATGAGTCACCAAAATCAAGTGTTCAAAAATATCTAAGGTCCCCAAAATCATGCTATGGTCTTAAGGTCAAGATTTTTTAAAAATAATAAGTTTTGAAATGTTTGTGTTGGTGATCTTTTAAAAAAATTACATCTGGCATGTTCAGCGTATGTCGAAAAGGATATTATAGAACTGGAAAAGGTGCTGAAAGGGCAACCAACATGATCAGGAGGCTAGAACACATTCCGTATTATACAGGCTACAACATTTGGTGCTTCTTAGTTTAGAAATAGAGGTTTTTCTCCCTTTCTCAGAACACTAGAACCATGGGACATTCCATGAAATTGACTGGCAGGAAATTCAGGATGGACAAAATGAAGTACTTTTTCACACAGTGCATAATGTGGTGAGGACACCACCCTAGATGGCTTTGAAAGAGAATTAGACCCATTGGTAGACAGATCTATCAATGTCTATTAGTCTCGACAGCTATAGGTTATCTAAGGATGCCTCTTAATATGTGTTGCAGGGCAGCAACAGCACGAGAGGGGGCATACCTTCATCTCCTGCTTTCCCAGTGGCATACCTTCATCTCCTGCCTTCCCAGTGGCATCTGATCTGGAGTTTTCTCACACAGGGGCTTTACCCCAATCTCCTCCAGAATGGGAGGGTGTGTATTCTCACTGCAGCTGAATTCCCACAGAGGTCAGTTTAATATCTTTGGAAGCACCCCACACACAAATTGGGCTTTTCCTGATTGTTTCACCTCATCCTGCTTTATATCCAAGTTTTTAAAATGCTGTTTTTCAGCGGTTTCCTGGAAAATCAGCTGAAAGGCACTGACATCAGTATTTACATGATAAGAGCAAGTCAGCCTATGGGATGCAAAAACAAAGCTGCCTAGCTGCCTTGCCTTGGACCCTGTGGCAAAGAGTTGAAACCCCAGTTTTCAGGCTTTTTGCTCTTTGAAAGTGTTTGGAGGGGGAGAAAATGAGCATTTCCTTGCATGCCATCCAAGCTGAGATGGGGCTGCAAAAGCAGAGGTGATGCTGCGCGGGCTGACACATGCGTGTGTGTGTGTGTGTGTGTGTTTTGCGAGTGGGGGCGGGATAGGCTTTGTGTGTGTGCACGTACTTCAACAGAACCAGATCACAGAGGGTGCTTTAATTACAAACCCTTGGGGGAAAGGGGGGCCTGGTGTCCTGCCTCCTCTAGGAAGCTACTGGCCACAAGGAAAGCACAGAAGCAAACTGTGTATGAACCTACACAAAAGAAAACTCTCAGAAGAGAGGGGAGGGGCTGCTTCCCTAAAGTGTCTTCCCTCATCAGATACTTGGAGAGCTGGAAGTCCTGTGTAGGAAAGCTCCTGGCGGGCCACTGTGGAAACAGGATGCTGGACTAGTTAGGCCTTGGGCCTGATCCAGGAATGCTCTGCATTTGCATGTGAGGTTTGTCTTCTCCTATTCCTTGACTGCAGTAGGACTCCCTCCCTCACTTACCTGAAGTTCATCGGTTGCTTCTGTTGAGCTACTTCCAAGACCTCAAGCAGCACGGATCCCTTTGTCACATTCACCGTGATAGAAAAGTTGAAATAGGGTCCAACTAGGTTATTGATTATGGTATATTTTACTGAGATGATGGGAACTGAGCAAAAAGACAGAGGAGAAGGCAGGTTACTTGTCATGCCCTTAGCACCTAAGATGCCTTTAACACCTAAGATCAGTCCTGAACTCACACATTGAAGTGGACATATCATGAGCTTTGGTGGCAAAATGAGTTAGGATGTTTCCATTTATGCTACCAGTGTACTTTGCTGTCATAGTGACAGGTAAATCCATAGGCAGGGCTAGAATTTGTTTGCATATTCCATTGCTCTGTAACAATATGAATAGATGAGTGCTAAGGCCCCCCAACACATCCCCAGTAAACTAGAATCACTGTAACTAGCCGCCATCAAAGTGGAATGATTCTCTGAATAGAATCCAGCAAGCCTCTACTATCCTGTGAATATATCCTTCCAGAAAAATCTATATGGTTGGCTAATCCCATTCTCTCTCTCTCTCTTTTTTAATGGATGTCTGTAAAAATCATTCCAAAAACACTTGTGTGGGGAAAGTATCACTTAGAAATAGTGGCTTACATACAAAGAAAGCAGCCTAGCAACTTCCCAACTAACTGCTCGGAGCAGTGGAGAAGCAGCCATTTTTGACACTCTCCCCTTCCCCTCCCCTCCCCTCTTCTTTGACACCCTTTCTTTCCTTGTGCCACCCAAAAATATGTCCCTAAGGGCTTTGCAGCCATATTTTCCATATTTATTTATGTTCATCTGTAAAGCACCAAAATACATATCTGTAGGCAGTTTATACAAAGTTAAAATATAACATAACATGAAAACAGTTATAACACATTTTAAAACAGTTTTTAAAATTTAGCAGGTAAAAAGCAACCGTCGTCTCTAACCCCAGCACCGCATCTCCCAGTAGTGGTTGCTGGTGTCTACCTTATATTTCCTTTTCGATTTCTGTGAGTCCTTTTGTGACAAGGAATCATCTCATTTATTTAATATTTATTTTTCTATGCAAACTTTGCAAACTTTTGTTGAAAAGTGGTGTATAGATATTCCCCATAGTAGTCCCAGTCCTGAAGTAAGTCCCTTGTGGTGAGGCCTTACCATTTTGTGAGGAACAAGTGAGATCCTTCACATCCAGGTATGTTTTACCCACCAGTGAAGGCAGGATTTGAGAAGCAGTAGCAGGGATGGTAAAGGCTCCCTGATAGATCTCTCTCAGCACTGTGTTTAGGGTCTTCATACAGCTCCATGCCCCTGAGCTGTAGAACTCAGAAGTAACACTGAGTGCCTGGAAAGTGGCGAATGAGACAAGCCCGTGTTAAAAAGAAAATGATGATGGGGCAGGGAGGGGTGAGGAACAAAGTCCTCCTTGGCTCTCTTCCCTTCCTGATATTAGTGGGCACATACCTGCATTGCTAGGCCAGTGCTATAGATGTTTCCAATGATGCCATTGCTCCGCTGTTCATCAATGATGCGCTTTGTGATCATGACCAGTGCCTCCTGCATGACTCCCACAATCTTGCTCTGATGCTTTGTGATCATTCCATCGTACACACAGGTCAGCGCCAAGCTTGCCATAGCTGCAGTATCTGCAAATAAGACCACCATCATACCTCTATTGCAGCCTTGTCAATGTATCACTGTGATGGAGAGTGCAGAAACACTTTCCCCTGTGTCTCTGTGGGCAAGGGACAGCCCAGTGAAGTGAGGGGGGAGATCAGGCATCCTTACCAGGCTAGCCAAAGTTATTAGGCGTTTGCATTGGGCAAGGAGGGCTCTAAAAAGCTGGTACTGGAGAGTCTAGTCTAGTCTAGTCTTTATTAATACAGCCAATGGCCAGAATTACAAAAATAAAATCAGAGAAGCAGTTCAAACAACAGTGTACTGCTTATTGCAGACTGGGACACACTGTTGTGTATAGACAGAATTTGGGGTACAGAATAGAGAGACCTGGGTTCATTCACTGCTCAGCTGACTTGTGCCAGGCCGCATCTCTTAGCCCTACCTACCTCACAGGGCTGTTACAGAGATAAAAGGGTATGGTGAGGAGGGGACTCTATATGCTGCTTTGAACTCCTTGGAGGAGGAGTGGGAGAAAAATGTAATGAAAAACAACAATAATAATGGGCAGGATCCGGATTAAATCATGACCTATGAGCACCATTGAAATAAATGAGCCACATGAGTCATGACTAATTTAAGGCCCGTTAATTTCAGTGGGATTTAGCCATGGCTAACTTAGTCTGGATCTTGCCCAATAAGGATAAACAAAGTGCAATGCTCTTACCTACAGAGAAATGCCCTTGATACTCAAAGTGATTAGCCAGGGCTGCCTTAGCAAGTGCAATGGCGGCCATTTCAGTATCTGGGCTTTTTTCCACACAGAGGGCCAGAGCATCCAAGGCCAGCTGGTAAAAGGTTGTCTTGGGGATCCCAGAGATACCTGCAATGCATTGAGATGTTATTAATTCCTGCTCTTCCTGGCCACAGAGTTCTTACACCCTCAGCCCAAAGCTTCTTAAAAGGTGATTTCCGAGCTTTAAAAAAAAAAAAAGACACTAATGTGGGGTTAATTTTAAATGCAATTTGCAGGGCTGATTGCTCATAAAGTGTGTGTGTGTGTGTGTGTGTGTGTGTGTGTGTGTGTGTGTGTTTGTGTGTGTGTAAGAGAGGGAGAGAGCGAGAGCGCGCTATTGCAGCCCTTAAGACATACATCATGCCCAGATCAAGTGGGTATTCTTGGTTATGTTGGTGAGGATGCACAGCCCCTGAAACTGAGTTGCTGGGCTAGGTTTTTCACTTCATGGGCATTCCTCCCTACCTTGGCCCATTCTTAAACCAACCTACCTCAGTGCTAGAGCACATGCTTTGTCTGCAAAAGGTCCCAGTTTCAGTCCTTGGTATTTCCCGTTAAAAGGATCTCAGGAAGCAGAACTAAGAGAAGTCTCTTCCAGAGGCCATTGTCAGTGCTGAGCAAGATGGATCAGTAATCTAACCGGAAGTTCATATGTTTGTATGTCTCTGGGAGTGTGTACAGACATACATAATTTGGGACTGAATCTGGAAGCACCCTGATCGTTTCAGACATATCGTCTTCTCTCCAGTATCAAGATCAAGGAAAAAAAATTCTGCCTGTTCTGTAGTAGAAGCTAGCTGTGTCCAGCACTGATTGGCTGGAACATGGGATGTTATGAAATCATACACCTCAAGTAGTGTTTCAACTATTTTTAAATGGATTGCTTTTTTAAAAAGTGTTTTTTAAAAGATTGATTAAATATGCATACATGCAGCGCTTTAATAAAACAAACAAATAATAAATAAATAAATTTTTTAAAGGGAGGGCAAGATGAACAACTGGATCAGAGATCAAATAGCTGAGAAGTACATCTCTCATTTGCATAATAGAGCTGAGAGGGAGCTGGGATCACCCTGCTGCCTTTTCGTGGTATGCTTGTATGCAGCGTAAGGCACTCTGTCCTCTTGCACTGGGAAAGGCAACTATTATATTAGAAGTGTTCTAAGAAACAAATAGATGCCATTTACAACCTGGTATGGAAGTGACTGGAGCTGGAGGGAATTTGGGTGTAGCCTGTGGGCTGCCAGTTGGTCCTCTCTGGCCTAAAATATCTAGATATTGAGGCTGGGGTACTTGAAGGACCACCCGTGCCCATATGAATCTGCCAGATCTTAAGATCATATTCAAGAGCCTCTCTCTCTGGTCGCTCATGGTCTCAAACCCTACAGTGGTAGCCATGAATGGCTTTTTCAGTGGTAGCACTGCATCTTTGGAATGCCCTGCCTGGAACAATCTAACATTGTACCTGGCAGTATTAGCAAAACCTGGAGCATTTCCAGATGAGGCTTTTAGCTTTCTTCTCCTCCAGAATGTAGGGTGTACGTTCACATATCAGCCAGATTTACCCCAAAGTCCCTGTGAGCTATCAGGGAGTACTCCAGACACGATTCTGTTATTTTCATTGCCCATTAGAGCATAGCCTGATTTATGTCTAGGGTTAATAACTCTACTTTTTGCATCGGTTTTTTGAGCCAAATCCAAACTTGCAGTAAACCCTCATTAAAGCCTGCTGTCTGGAAAGGCTCCTGAAGATTTTCCTTTGACACATTTGAAATCCTTTCTTGGCTTTTAATATAGACATTTGGTTTTTAAATTGTTGGTTTTGGTGGGTTTAAAAATAAAAATTGTCACTGCTGGGAATGTTTTTTATTTTAGTTTTTTGTAAGCCACCTTGTGAAGTATTGTACTTGAAAGATGGGATAGAAGTATATTAAATAAATAAACCCATTCAGCAGAAAATGATTCATGAGAAAACACTTGAGCTTCAGGCTCAACGGTTAGCCCTCAAGATTTTTCCTTCATATATTTTTACTGATGAATTAAATGTCTATTTGTCACTTACTGAACTGCTTAATCTCTTCTTTAGTTTTTTCTTCTAGGAGGTGGACCAAGTTGACATTTTCCCCCTCTATGGTGATGTCAAGATTCTCACAGGAGGACTGGAGAGCTAAGACATAAAGGGCCACTTTGCCAGAGGTCATCTCTGCAAGAGAAGAAGAGAAAATGGTCGAGAGGCAGATATTACAAGAGACGAAGTAAGCACTTTTTGGAACACCAGAGATTTGTAGACTAGACCAGGGTTTCTTAACCTTGGGCCCCCAGATGTTGTTGGACTACAACTCCCAGAATCCCCAGCCACAAAGGCCATGTCTGGGGATTCTGGGAGTTGTGGTCTAACAACATCTGGGGGCCAAAGGTTAAGAAACCCTGGACTAGACTACTAAGGAGATAATTGGCTGTAGCTGGATTGGAGCCACAATGTGATTATGGTCATCCAATCAAAGCAGGAGAGCTTGCCTCACCTCTTATTTTATTTATTGATTTGATTTGATTTGATTTGTATACTGCCCTTCCAAAATGGCTCAGGGCGGTTTGTTATGGGATGTCATGGGATGAGGCAGTTCCAGGAGATGTCAAAACTACACGTAATAACTCCCATACAAACTTTTTGTAGAAGCTTTTTTTTTTTTTTTGGCAGAAATAGTTACTCATGAGTTCTCCTAGTGTTCTTTCCTATTTGTAGTGATTTGCTGAGAAGATATATCCCACACTTTAGGATAAAAAAAGAACACACCATCCATGAAATTATTTCCTGGTTGACCCAACTGGTTCCTGCTATAATGGTGTCAATGCTCGCTTCCTGTTGTGGAAGTACACTTCCATTAAGCCATAATCAACGTATTTGTTTGTTTGCTGCATTTATATACCACCCTATATAAAATATCAGGGAGGTTTACAATCCAATCAAACAACAACCCAAACCTAAATATCATATAAATAAATTAAAATTACCATGAATAAAACTTTAAACGTTTAGAATGGGCATATTATGAATTATTCCCATGTAGAATGATATTATAAATAAAACCATGAAGATGGACAAGGTTGAAAAGGGGGAGGAATGAAAATTCTCTATCTTCAGTTTATAGATGGCAGATCAGTAATGGTTATGGTGATAACTCTGGAACACTCTTTTGAGTTATCCTGATTTAACAGCCTCTCAACCAATTCTAGAGCAGGGTTAGGCAACCTTGGCTCTCCAACTGTTGTTGAACTACAGTTCCCTTCATCCCCAGCCACAATTTGCCTACCCTTGTTCTAGAAAGATAGCTGTGTTAACTTGCAGCTAAGCAATGAAGAATCTTGTAGCATCTTAAAAACTAACAGATTTAGTGTGGCATAAGCTTTCATGGACTACGACCCACTTCATCAGATGCATGGATCAACAGAAGAAAACACTTCAGGTTTCTGATGAAAAGGGCTCTAGCCCACAAAAGTGTATGAAACTGAATCTCTTCAGTTTCAGTTTACCACAAGGCTCCTTTTGGGCCATCTTCTTTCATGGTCTAGTGTTACCAAATGCTGCCTAGTAAACATTTGCTTCTACCTCCAATAGGGGTCACTTGATTATGGGAGCTGGTAGGATTTGAAACAAATGGACAGCTTCATAAAAAGCCAAATCTCCGGTTCCCAGAGTTCAGCAGCAAACCTGACTTCCAGGAGTGGGGTGTGCGGCAATGTTTGGACTGATCGTGTCATCCAAACCCACAATATGCATCATCTTCTCCAGCCTTACTTATGGTTCTGGAGCTGACATCTGCAACCAACTTTAACTCTTGGTTACATATGTTGGCTCCGGAACCATAAGTAGGGCTGATGAAGCCAACATCGGTGGCTTCAGACAACATGACCAATGTCTGCTTATCTCCACCCCCTGACTCCATCCCAGAAGTTGGGCTTGCTGCTGAACTCTGGGAACTGGAGATTTGGCTTTTTCGTGTTGTGTGAAGCCATCCACATCTTCCCAGGAAAACTGAATTATCTACTTTCTTTATGGATGAAAGCAAGGTTGCTGCTGCTATTCCCCAAAGCCCAACAAGGCTCCCATATACTGTGTGACAACCAGAAAATTTCTAGATGATGCACCACCTGGAACAGGGATGTGGTGACAGGCAAAGCTTTACCGGTTGAATTTCTACCTGTCATGCAGATATTAAAGGTTCCAGAACATGAAAAATATGGTGGGGACACATGTGCTCATTCTTTTAATTATGCTCAGAACAAATTGTTGTGGGTTGGGTTTTTTTAACACATTTTGACTTTAAAATATGTGGGAGGCCAACCACACACACACACACACACACACACACACACACAGCCCTCAAAAGTTATTAATGATCAAGGTGACTTAGAGCAAAGATTACGCTGAGATGGGGTGAGATAAGGTAAAAAAAAATGCCATAGGAATTTCTACATCAGTCTCTCTTTGAAAAATGGAAGAAGGGACCTTATATTCCCACACTCTTCATAGGAACATAGGAAGCTGCCATATACTGAGTCAGGCCATTGGTCTATCAAGCTCAGTATTGTCTTCACAGACTGGCAGTGGCTTCTCCAAGGTTGCAGGCAGGAATCTCTCTCAGGCAACGTACTGTATACTTTGGTAGTTTGTTGGTTCAATAAAAAAAAATCTTGTCCTATCTTGGAGAAGCCAGGGAGGGAACTTGGAGCCTAGATGCTCTTCCCAGAGTGGCTCCATCCCCTGAGGGGAATATCTCCACCCCCTGAGGGGAATATCTTACAGCGCTCACACTTCTAGTCTCCCTTGCAAATGCAACCAGGGCAGACCCTGCTTAGCTAAGGGGACAAGTTATGCTTTCTACCACAAGACCAGCTCTCCTCTCCTGACAATACACTTCAATATGTATTGGTAGACAATATATACATAGAAAGACTTCAATCATTTTAAACATCCTACCTTTTGTGGCTGTTTCCTTTAGCTGCTGGATCAGCTGTTTTTTCACATGGAAATTTTGGTCTTCAGCCAAGTCCAAAGCAATCAAGACACTGGGATCTGGTGCAGTTTGTGGGCTGACTGAATTCTCCAGCTGAGTCTGGAGTCCTGTAACCAACCACTCTTGATCCCTGGGGACAGCTAAAACCAGAGGGAACAAGATGTTTTTCCAGAGACACCACATGTCCCTGGAGTTGTTTCTTAAGCTTTCCAAAGAACTACAATTTAACTTGGGCTGTAACCTTGTTCACATGTTCAATACACATACAGTCTGTGTACAGTGTATGCAAGTACAGATCTGTATGCACAGATGTACAGATCTGTACATGCAGTTATTCACACATTATGCTCAACACATACACCTTGCATTTGAGGAACCTGTACCCAGCTTGGTTTTTAAAATGAATGCAGGCACTGCATTCACACAAACACATACACATGTGTACAGACCCTTGAATGTGTGTACAGTGTAAAGTCTGAACAGGGCTCCTGTCTCTATTACATGATATATCACACACATTTTGTAAAGTTTTGGCTCACATGGTTTCTGTGGCTCCTGCACCAGGAATCTAAGGAACATTTTTCTCCATATTTTTCTTGTCTCAACCCAGACTGCTATGAAGGATAATAGCAATAGCAATAGCACTTACATTTATATACTGCTCTATAGCCGGAGCTCTCTAAGCAGTTTACAATGATTTAGCCTTTTGCCCCCAACATTCTGGGTACTCATTTTACCGACCTTGGAAGGATGGAAGGCTGAGTCAACCTTGAGCCCCTGGTCAGGATTGAACTTGTAACCTTCTGGTTACAGGGCGGCAGTTTTACCACTGCACCACCAGGGGCTCCTCAATGATTAAGGATAACTCAATGATTCCCCTTCTGGACAGAGTTTCTTCCCTTCCCAGATCTTTTTTACAACTACTGTGCTATTGCATCACTTCAGTCTAGCTGTATATAGAAAGAACAATCTGGCAGAAGCAGCCCTGTCTGATTACCTAGATAATGATCTGGATTTGGTCTGGGGTGGGATGGGTGCTTCCAGGGAGGGGGTTACAATTGGGAGTGGCTCCACAGCACATGCACACTGTGCATATATAGAGTAAAAACCCCACAATTGCACAGTAGTCAGCAAAATGCATATGCTGGTAACCTCTAGGCTTGACTACTGTAATGCACTCTACGTGGGGCTACCTTTGTACGAAGTCTGAAAACTACAATTGGTACAGAATGCAGCAGCCAGATTGGGACAACCTGAAGGTACCATAACATTGATTTTAAAAGAATTGCACTGGCTGCCAATATATTTCCAAGAGAAATACAAAGTGCTGGTTATTACCTATAAAGCCCTGAACTGAAAAGCCCAGAGTTCTTAAGAGAGCACCTTCTTTGTCATGAACCCTGTCATCTATTAAGATCATTTCTATAAGGATCTATAAGGATAACATTTCCCTTACCAGGATACCTGTTAGGGTATCAGACCATATTGAATGTGTGTACTTAAGTTTGGGGACCAGGGATAGATTGGGACTTCTGTTGTTGTACCGATCGCCCCGCTGCCCAACAGAATCCCTTACTGAGCTCACGGACTTGGTTGTGGAACTTGCATTGGAGTCTCACAGAGTTCTGGTACTGGGGGACTTCAATGTTCATTTCTGGACCAACTTGTCTGGGGCAGCTCAGGAGTTCATAGTGGCCATGACAACTATGGGCCTATCCCAAGTGGTCTCTGGACTGACACATATTGCAGGTCACACACTTGATTTGGTCTTTTATTCTGATCAGGGTGGTGTTCCTTGGGTGGGGACCCCTGTGATATCCCCATTGTCATGGACGGATCACCATCTGGTTAAGGTTGGACTTACAACCACCTCCGCAGGGGCCTATTAGAATGGTCCGCCCGAAGAGGTTATTGGATCCGGTAGGATTCCAAGAAGCCTTGGAGGGATTCAGTGTTGGCTCTGCTGGTGATCCTGTTGATGCCCTGGTTGAGAATTGGAACAACTTGCTCACCAGGGCAGTAGATACGATTGCTCCTAAGCGTCCCCTCCGACCCGCTTCAAAATTGGCCCCTTGGTGTACAGAAGATCTACGGGGGCTGAAGCGGCAAGGTAGGCAACTGGAGCACAAGTGGAGAAAGACTCGACTCGAACTTGACAGATTACAACATGGAGCACGTCTAAAGATCTATGCTCAGGCAATACGTGCAGCAAAGAAGCGGTTCTTTTATGCCCGTATTGCCTCTGCGAGTTCACGTCCAGCGGAGTTGTTCAGGGTTGTGAGGGGACTAGTATCTGCCCCCCCCCGAACCAGAATTTGGAATCATCAGTTACCCGCTGTGATGTGTTTAAATAATTTTTCGCAGATAAATTCTCTAGGATTCGGGCCGACTTAGATGGAGACTCCACAATTAATTTGATGTCTGAACTGGAGGTGTCCAACTATTCCTCTTATGTGATTCGACTGGATCAGTTTCAGTTTGTGACTCCTGAGGATGTGGACAAGCTGCTTGGGGCAATGAGGCCTACCACCTGTTCTCTTGACCCTTGTCCAATCTAGCAGGGAGACTGTTGTAGTTGGCCTGGTGGAAATTATAAATGCCTCCTTGTCTTAAGGAGGCAATTATTAGACCACTTCTAAAGAAGCCTGCATTAGACCCCTCATAGTTGAGCAATTATAGGCCTGTTTCCAATCTCCCATGGTTGGGCAAGATAATTGTGAGGGTGGTGGCCTCTCAGCTCCAGTCGGTCTTGGATGAAACTGATTATCTAGACCCATTTCAAACTGGTTTTCGGGCGGGCTATGGGGTGGAGACTGCCTTGGTCAGCCTGATGGATGATCTCCAGTTGGGAATTGACAGAGGAAGGGTGACTCTTGGTCCTTTTGGATCTCTTGGTGGCTTTCGATACTATCGAAAGTATCCTTCTGGAATGTCTGAGAATGTTGGGGGTGGGGGGCACTGTTTTACAGTGGTTCCGCTCCTACCTCTCAGACAGATTTAAGATGGTGTCGATTGGAGATTGTTGCGCTACAAAATCTGAGCTTAAGTATGGTGTCCCTCAAGGCTCCATACTTTCTCCAATGCTTTTTAACATCTACATGAAACAGCTGGGAGAAATCATCAGGTGATTTGGAGCTGGGTGTTATCAGTATGCTGATGACACCCAGATCTATTTCTCCATGTCAACTTCTTCAGGAGTTGGCATATCCTCCCTAAATGCCTGTCTGGAAGCAGTAATGGGCTCGATGAGAGAGAATAAACTGAAGCTGAATCCAGATAAGACAGAGGTACTTATTGTGCGGGGTCAGAACTCTAGAGACGATTTTGATCTGCCTGTTCTAGATGGGGTCACACTTCCCCAAAAGGAACAGGTTCGCAGTCTGGGTTCTGGATTCACACCTCTCCCTGGTTTCTCAGGTTGAGGCGGTGGCCAGGGGTGCTTTCTATCAGCTTTGGCTGATACGCCAGCTGCACCTGTTTCTTGAGATCAATGACCTCAAAACAGTGGTACATTTGTTGGTAACCTCCAGACTGGACTTCTGTAATGCGCTTTAAGTGGGGCTGCCTTTGTATGTAGTCCGGAAACTTCAGTTGGTTCAGAATGCGGCAGCCAGGTTGGTCTCTGGGTTATCTCGGAGAGACCACGTTACTCCTCTGTTGATGGAGCTACACTGGCTGCCAATAGGTTTCCGGGCAAAATACAAAGTGCTAGTTATAACTTACAAAGCCCTAAATGGCTTAGGCCCTGGGTATTTAAGAGAACGTCTTCTTCAGTACAAGCCCCACCGCCCATTGAGGTCATCTGAGGAGGTCCGTCTCCAGTTGCCGCCAACTCGTTTGGTGGCTACATGGAGACAGACCTTCTCAGCTGCTGCCCCAAGATTGTGGAATGCGCTCCCTAATAAGATACGAACCTCCCCATTTCTGGCAATTTTTAAAAAACGACTGAAAACGCATCTCTTTAACCAAGCTTTCTCAGCTTTTTAAAACTTGTTTTTAAATTGTTTTGTCTATTTAATTGGTGTTTTATGATGTTTTAATTGTTAATTTTTATTTTATGTAGTTTATAATTTTTGTTTTGTTAATTGATTTTAATGGTGTTTTAATGTAAACCGCCCTGAGCCTTTTGGAAGGGCGGTATAAATTTTTTAATAATACATAAATAAATAATAAATTAATTTTAAACTATTTAATTTGTTTTTATCTTATGAGATTGTTTTCATTTGTCTTGTGAATTTTAACTATTTTTATTCTGTTTTACACTGTTCACCAACTAGAGATACACATATCTGGTGGTATAAAAATATGATAAATAAAATTAGCTCTGCTCATGATTATTGAAAACTGTGGAGCTGATTGAAAATGGAGCAATTGAGATGTTCTTGCTCAGTGGGCAGGCAAGAGTTGTGTAAGAGTTGAGTTAGGGGACCATCTTTATATTTAATGAGGCTCTGGTGGTTAGCCACCTACACGTAGATAACTTGAAGCAGGGGCTTAGCCACTATTGAGTGACTGGGTTCAAAGAACCTGGGCTGCCACCCCTCACGGCCCCGATACACCCTCCGTCTGACTTGAGACGCAGCGGGGGAGGCTGGTTTAGCTCCCGAGCAGGGCTGCGGGGCCCCATTCAGGAGTTAAATGGGCATCGCTGCGATCACAGCATGGCCAGGAGCGGATCTTCCCCACCTTCCAACTTATTTATTTATTATTTCTCCCTGTAAACCACCCTGAGCCATTTTTGGAAGGGCAGTATAGAAATCGAATAAACAAACAAAGGCAGGAAAGAGCCACTCCTGGCCACACTGCGAACGCAGCAATGGCCTGAATCTAACTCCCGAACGGGGCCACACAGCTCCCTTGAGAAGTCCATAATGCTGGGGAAAGTTGAAGGAAAGAGAAGAAGAGGATGACCAGCAGCGAGGTGGATGGACTCGATTACGACAGCAATGGATGCACCACTGAGAGACCTTAAAGGCCAAGTTGAAGACAGATCATCCTGGAGAGATGATCGCCTCCTGTGTCTGACGTCAGATGCGGAGGTGTGGATAACCCCCATGTCTGATGTCAGGCGTAAGGAGCGGGGCCGCGGCCCCTGGACACGGGCCACCACTGGTCTGGTTCCACTACTGACTTGAAGGGAAGATTTTTCATACTTACAGCAAGTCCCAGGCAAGACGGAAGTAGGATTGGTCCCTGTGCAGAGTGCACACAGAAGTGTAACAGCTGAGAGGAACATTCTGGACTGGAGAGAGTGTATCATCTCTTGGGCTGATCTTTTCTTGGTGCCTCAGAGAATATCAGAAGCCCATGAGGATCAAAAGCCTTCTCTGTCCTCCTTTATATAACCATCTACTACAGCTCTGATTCCCTCCATGCCATTTCGCAATTGCCACCTAGCAGTATTGACTTTAAGTTGCTTATCTCCATTTCCACAATAGTAACTCTCAAGGTGATGCCAGAGTGAGAACAAAGACCTCCAGTGAAATGGATGGATTAGATATGCAAATTAATGAAAGAGAGGGAACTGGTTTGTGACTCCAGGAACTTATGAACATAGCAAATGGTTACTTTCCCATTGATTAACAAGGCATGTGATAGTACAAGAAAAGGAAACTTCCTGGATGGACATCCTTGTTGGGGCTGGAATTAGGCCCAGCTGTATAACTCTCAGCAACCTTTTATATACTAAAGGTAAAGTTGTGCTTTCGAGTCGGTGTTGACTCCTGGCGACCACAGAGCCCTGTGGTTTTCTTTGGTAGAATACAGGAGGAGTTTACCATTGCCATCTCCTGCGCGGTATGAGATGATGCCTTTCAGCATCTTCTGATATCACTGCTGCCCGATATAGGTGTTTCCCATAGTCTGGGAAACATACCAGCGGGGATTCAAACCAGCAACCTCTTGCTCCCTAGGCTGCGCCATTAGGTGGCTCCTTTTATATACTAGGAAGGATAAATTGAATAGAATGCTAAATTCTACAATGAAGAAATTATAAGCAGCCTTGAATACCTTCATCAAACCAATGGCCCATATAGTCCTGCACTGCCTACTCTGTTGATAGCAGCTCTAGAATATCGAGCACAGGCCTTTCCCAGCCCTTCTACCTGCGCAACTGGTTCTCACGATCTTCTAGAGGGTAGGACAAGCTTCCATTCAGGTTCAAAAGCTGTGCACATTCCCATTTTGTAATCATTTGTGAGTAAGAATCAAGTTAAGAGGCAGGAGAGTGATCGTGTGTGAGGCTCCTGCTGAGTAGGAGGACCTTTCCTCCTACTTCGTTAAACAGCTGGATAGGATGGAGCCCTCCTACTCAGTGGGAGCTTTGCACACAGTCACTTTCTTACCTTCTACCTTGTGTTTTGATTGATCGATCGATTGATTAAGTGCTGTCAAGTCAGTGTCAGCTCTTAGCAACTACGTAGATAGATTCTCTCCAGGATGATTTGTCTTCAACTTGGCCTTTAAGGTCTCTCAGTGGTACATTAATTGCTGTTGTAATCAAGTCCATCCACCTTGCTGCTGGTTGTCCTCTTCTTCTCTTTCCTTCAACTTTCCCCAGCATTATGGACTTCTCAAGGGAGCTGGATCTTCGCATAATGTGTCCAAAGTATGATAGTTTGAGCCTGTTCATTTGTGCCTCAAGTGAAAATTCTGGATTGATTTGTTCTACAATCCATTTGTGTGTTTTCCTGGCTGTCCATGGTATCCTCAAAAGTCTTCTCCAGCACCAAAGTTCAAAAGCGTCAATACTTTTTCTATCTTGCTTCTTCAAAGTCCAGCTTTCGCATCCATAAAGTGTCACGGGGAAAACCATGGTCCAAACAATTCTAATCTTTGTAAGTATAGACACGTCACAGCATCTAAATATCCTTTCCAAGGCCTTCATTGCAACCCTACCAAGTGCTAGTCTGTGGTGTATTTCTTGACTGCTGGATCCTTTATTGTTGACGGTTGATCCTAAAAGGCGGAAGATATCCACCACTTCAATGTCTTCATTGTCAATTCTGAGGCTGGTTGCTATACCCGTTGTCATTAGTTTAGTCTTCTTTACATTTAGTTGTAGTCCCATTTTTTCACTGTGCTTCTTGGTTTTCATCACTAGAGCTTGCAGATCATCCACATTATCAGCTATCAGAGTGGTGTCATCAGCGTAGCGCAGGTTATTGATGTTTCTTCCTTTAAATTTAAAACCACGCTCACCTTCATCCAATCCAGTTTCTCTCAGTATATGTTCATTATATAGGTTGAATAAAGAAGGAGAAAGTAGACAGCCTTGTCTTACTTACCTTGTGTTATACTTGCACACAATTACAAAACAGGAGCACACACAGCTACCAAACCTGAATAAGATGCTTGTGCTACCCTAATTAGGATCATGAGAACCAGCCTGCAATTTTAGAAACAGAAAGCTGCCTTATACCAAGTCAGACTACACCGATCAGCAGCAGTTCTCTCTCCAAGGTTTCAGGCAGAAGTTTCCCAGCCCTACCTGGAGATGTCAGGAACTGAACCCGGGGACTTCTGTATGCAAAGCAGATGCTCTACCACTGAGTTATGGTCCCATTAAATTGCCTTCATTTGGTGGTATCGGGACTAAATGGAACAGTTGAGGTAGGTTTTGTGATTACTCAGTAGTGACTTGCCCTCTAAGAACCGTTCTCTCTTCAAAGCCTATCACCTCTGTATTATTTTAGGTAGGTTTCAGACAAGAACCAGGCACTTTCCCACACAGAGCTTCCAGCTCTTGGGGTCTATGATGAGCGAAGCCACTTCAAATTGCACCCACAGCATGAGGGAAGCAGCCCCTCCCCTCTGCTCTTGGGTTTTTTGTGTCTGTTTACATTGCATGCCTCCATGTTTTCCTTCTAGTCGGGGGTGGGGAGGGAGAGAGAGAGAGAGAGAGAGTGTGTGTGTGTGTGAGAGAGAGAGAGAGAGTGCTCCATGGGGAGGAACACAATGTTGCCTTCAAAACCTTGTGTCCTAGACTGGGAGCATTTGTATATACGAACAGATTTCTTCCCTTTTTTCCAACACGTGTGTGGTGTGTTTTACATCAGTTTGTTGGTAAAACCTCTTTTTTAACCAGCGAAAACCTTAAGCTAGCAGACTAATATTGTTCAAAAAAGTCAACTTGAGCATACACAGAGGTTTTGTAACAAACTTTCAAAGAGCTTGCCTATTGAAAACTGTTTTTTCCACTCTTTGCATCTAGGCAAGGCAGTTCTATTTGCATTCCTAAAGAGTGCTTTCCTCTTATCATGTTAATGGATATGTGAAGTCTCTGTGTCAGTGCCTCTCCCTGGCAATTGCTCCAGCGTATTCAGAAAATCTCGCTTAAAAACAGGATTTTAAAAACCTGGAATTACATTAGTACAAGCTAGAATTTGGAAGAGAAAGCCCGATTTGTGTGTGGGGTGCTTCCAAAGATCTCGAATGGACTTTGGGGTAAGTCTGGCCAATGTGTGAACACACAAACACTCTCTTCCGGAGGAGATTTGTGGTAACAGCACTATGTGGGAAAGCTCCAGGAGTTCTTCACATGGTTCAGCTTAACAAATATGTAGACACCTAGATATTGCGAATAGTCATTGACATATGGGAGAGAGGTTGTTATTGACAGCTTATCCCAATTGCAAGAAGATCAACTTTTCCTTCCAGGTTCTCTCAAAATCCATCAGAACTGGCACACAGCTTTCCTCTTTGCAGCTATTTGCAGAGACATCAGATTTTGACACACCATGGTCAATTTGTAGTTTATCTTAAAATATCACCAAATTTTAGAAAAGTACAGAATGCCACAGGAAAACATTTATTAATTATCTAGCATTGTGTGTTAACCAAATTAATTTCTCAGAACATTATACAGACACACACACACAACCACCACCTTTCATATAAAAAATTCAGTTAAAAACACAAAATAATTACAATTACAAAATAATCACAACAATTAAAACTGGCAGCTAAAACCTAAACAATAAGAATATTACAGGTCATATGGTTGGCTATAGGTTATTTTATTCAATGAAACAAACAAAAAATGCAGAGAACCATGTTGTTCCATCAGGAAAAATTGCAAACAGCATCAGTGGCATAATATCTTTATTAAAAACAACTAAAAAGTCAAAATAGTGGGCAAACCTTCAAGTTAACTGGAACTTTTCTTCAGGATGGATGTTAAGCAAAATCAAATAAAAAGTGAGGGGGAGAAAAATATGTTGCTATTTGGATTTAGTTAGGGCTTGAGTCCTAAAACTAGGAATCAGTTATTATTGTGACATGATTACTAGTCCAGTACATTCCACCAAGAAATGCTCCATGATCTAGAGATGGTTCTTTCTTATATCAAACAGAAGATACTCTAAAATCTCTAGACAGAAACAAATTGCATGCAGATAGACATGATGGGCTTGCCCTAAATTATTGCAACTTTGGAGCTCAGTAAACGGTATATTTAATGACCAACTTCTCTCCATTAGACACAACATATTCCCCAGCACCTGGAACAAAAGGGAAGACACGAGGTGAGATTTCTGTAGCATGGAGAACACTGCCATCAAACCCAATTTCCTGCTTTTGAGAGATATTTTTCATCTGGGTCTTCCTATCTACCCATCCATAGCTTCCTTATATTCCTCCTGTTTCTCTCTGGCTGAGGTCCTTTCCACCTCCACTTTTAGCTCTGATTTTCGCTTCCATATGATCACCCTTTTTGGTTTCTTCTGCTCTCCACCTCTCATACCCTCTCCTGCTCCACCCTCTTCTCCTCCCTGTCTCCATTCACCCTTCCAGACCCCTTTGTTCCTCACCTTTGCTCAAAGGAGTTTTTCCACTCAAGAGCTGCCAGTAAGTACGTTTGTTGTTGTCAGCTGTCAGGCCTCTCACCGAGGTGATGTATGGGCCCCAGGAAGACTGCTCATATGTGAACCTGATGCAGGAGAGATTTCCAGAGTGGATATGTTATCCTTCAGAGGAAAAGTGTTTGCAAGGATATTTCTTCCCCTACCCACTCCCGCTGCTCGCATGCATCCTTCCATTCACGGTGTATATAATTTGTTCATCTTAATTATTATGGATTGTTCATATTTGGGAAGGTTTGCACACATTATGGCTGGCATTTCCCCATAAAAAACAAAATCCCAAAGAACAATACACTTCACATGAATGGCACATCACAGATTATGTACTTGGCACACTGTTAAACAATACATCTTCTATTTATAAGGTGAGATCAGCATCACCATCAGCTTCCCCATCACTTCAATAAAAAATTCCTTTTGGTACAAATAGTGCTGAGTGCAAACTTGTACAAACTGAGAAAAGTACATTTTGTCATCTGCAGTATTTATCTGTGCTTTTATCTATACCATTTTTCTGTATGGTGTGTGTGTGTAATTATTATATATCTTTGATAGAATTTGGTGTGTTCCATTGACTTTTGTAGTGGTCATAATTATTGTTTATGGTTAAGGTTATTGTCTTATTTTTGTTTATGGCAGAAAATCCAAATGCAGTCTCCAACACAACATGCAATTGCAAAAATACAGTAATAAACTAGCAATATGCTGTTGCCCTTCCATGATCTGTCATGATCTGCCATCTATAACAGGCTGCCTTACCCTTGCTAACAGTATAGCTGGTCTCCCAAATAAGCTTCTTTACTTGATCTGCTGGTGATGTGGATAATGGCTAAATCGTGTACAATTTGCCAGGTTAAAAGGTGGCAACCTTGGAGATGCAGAATACTATGATAATTAGGCCCCAGAGCTGAACCTGCCTTACTTTCCAGGAAGCAGGGAAACCACCCTGAATTATCTTGTGAGCAAGATGCGCACTTTCGGCCAAAAGATGTCCCCCAGCCAATCAGAGTGCCGGCTTTCTAGGCAGTAGGTAAGGGGTTCATGTCATGGAGGAGTGTCCCTCTTGTCATAAGTGTGAATACTGCACAATATGAAGCAGACCATACTCTCTCACCCCACAGATACCCAAATGAATGCTGGCCTTGGAAGCCCAAATGTAGTACCTGAATCTCTTTGGATCCTTTGCCTGGGCAGCCTCCATCACGTTCAGGAAGACTGAACCCTTTGGGACAGAGACTCTGGTGGAATCAGTGAAGGTGTTGTTCACGCTATCAGTGACTGTGTATGTGACTGTAATTAGTTGGCTGGACTGGTGGTGACTGGTGGATGGGATGGTAGGTGGAGTGATCAGGGTAAGACTGTCTGTTTGAAAGTAAAGGAAAACAGAAGTGGTGAAGAACCATGAAATTTCTCTGGAGTAGATGGAGAAATCTACTCTGCCTATTTCTCCCTGTAGCAAAAGGAACTAGGGATCTGAACTGCTGTTGCTGTTGGAAGCACAAAGCCTCTAACAAACAAGCCATAGGGTTGGTTTACACATGTCTGGCAGTACTTGATGACTGTGGCACCAAGGGCAACTTCCATGACTAAATGAGCCTTCCCAGATCAAACATCACGGATGGCACTTTTCTCTCCCCTCTCCCATTACTTCAAGCACACAATGGAGTTTGCTAAGGTACTCAGACCACTACCTGCCATTTCAGTTTTACATTACAAAAATTTATATATCAATTTTCAGCACATTGCCCCACCCCCATCAGAATTCCTTTTAAAAGGCTCTGATCAAAGACCTGCATAACTAGTAACCCATCAAGGCAAACACAGCCTACCAGCTACACACTGAGGCCTGACAGGTACTTGTCAACTCTCTATGCTAGTACTGCACAACGTTTGCCCTTCTGGGGATGTTGAGACTACAACTGCCATCATCCCTGATTACTGGTCATTGTGGCTGGGAATGATGGGAGTTGCAGTCCAACATCTACAGAAGGGACAAAGTTCCCTATGCCCAACAGTGATGGTAATTAATTAATTAATTAATTAATTAATAATTTGATTTCTATACCGCCCTTCCAAAAATGGCTCAGGGCAGTTTACACAGAGAAATAATAAATAAATAAGATGGATCACTGTCCCCAAAGGGCTCACAATCTAAAATAACACAAGATAGACACCAGCAACAGTCACTGCTGGGGGTGGATAGGGCCAGTTACTTTCCCCCTGCTAAATAAAGAGAATCACCATGTTTAAAAGGTGCCTCTTTGCCCAGGTAGCAGGGGCATGCCCAGTGACTGTAGTGCTTGATCACACGTACTTTCAGAAATGTGCTAGCAGCTTCGGGATCATGCTTTCAAAATATATTAGACCTATGCTAACATAGATTTAGCATAGCATAGATAAATCATGGCATAGGTTTAGATTTGAGGATTAATGATCCACTATGGTGATTTGGGGATTAATGACCCGCTATTGTATCCCCTGGACCTGATTCGCCTAGTAAAGATTTCGATCCCAGTTTTAAAGCATCAGGTCCTTTAACTCCTAACTTGGGATGAGTCTATCCTGCGGCACTTGCCTCTGTCTTTGGAGCAATTGATTGTCTTCACATCAAGGTAGGTCCGGCCTTCTAGGGAAGGGACGATCTGGGCAGCAGCCATGGGATTGTCAAAAGTGCCTTTAGGAATCTCAGCAAGGACTGTGGCCAAAGTCAGGGGGCAGCTCCAGGATCCAGGTGTGAGATAGTTGTTAGACACAGTCAAAGCCTGGGAGGAATGGAGAAAGGAGAAATTGGCTGGATAATTGGGGGGAGTGTGACAGCATGGATTGGTTGAAAAAAACATCTGGAACAATTTTAAAAATAGGCACTTTCTTGTGAGAAAACAATTGGCACAGGACTAGGTAAAATGGAAGAAGGGAATATAAACAGAAGGGCCAAACTAGATTTGGCGGGTGCTAGGAAATTAATTACACTGCTGTTTATTAAAAAGTTTAGTAAGCGTTCATTCCGTCTCACAGGACACTTGGGTTGTACACACATTACAATGCAGTTTGTGATTTGATAACACTTGGCAGATGGTTCTAGTATCCAACCATCTAACACAGCCATGTTCACACATGCTATAAAAGTCTTCAACTTCTCTCCAGTGAAGAGTTGAAATCACAAACATTCAGAGTTGTAAGGATTTGAACCATGAAATATCACAAACATAAATGTGTGAATACTGTTGGAAGTTAAGGATTTTGCGCTGTCTCTTGTCTCAAAGACAGTGGAGGGCAGATTAGTGAGTCAGAGGGCTAGAGGGTCAAGACATTGGTCATCCCTTCTCTACTGCTCTGACACTATCCCTTTGGAATGTAGATTGCTAATCTCAGGGACACTTCCTCTCTCTTCTCTTCCTGTTTCCTTCTACCTTGAAACATGCATTCATGAAACATGAAACATTCTCTCCCTGCACCATGTGTGCAGAGAAGATGCAGAATCCATCTGCATCCAGCTAGATAGATAGATTAGAGATCCTAACTCCTCACTTTCCTATCTAGAATGGAGTTCTCTAATAAATGCCTTATATATTGATTTGAAACTATGAATTGGCTCCAAGTTACTTTACTCTCAGCATACACGCATGCCTAACTAAATCCCCTGTGTTGTGCCTCTGTGCACTCTGCTATAATTGAAAAAGGGTTTCTCTACCAGAGAGAATTCCAACAAATACTAGAGAAACCACAAGGCTTCCCAGCAGAGAATTATAATTATCTCAACCATAAAATATGTCAGTCTTTCTAGAGAAATCATAAGTCTTCTTCCAGGGATAATTATAAATTTCTCTCACCCCAAGCAAAATATTCTATTGTCTCAGAAGGCTTGAGTGGTGTCTCCATTTAGCAGGATGCTCTGTTGCCCTAGTAACCCATGCTTTGAGGCACTAGCTCAGTGTTCCCTCTAACAGGGATTCCCAGATGTTGTTGACTACAACTCCCATAATCCCCAAGCAAAGGCTATTGCAGGTGGGGATGCTGGGAGTTATAGTCAACAACATCTGGGAATCCCTGTTAGAGGGAACATTGCACTAGCTCCTTCAGCATGTAAACAGCCAGCTATTTTGATAGACTGGAACAGGAAAGGGACCCTAGGGAGTGAAGGTTATTCTCCAACTCCATTGGTGATCCTTGTTCCTACCTGCATAGCCTCCCCAGTACTGTACATGTTCCCTATCACTCCATCACTGCTTTTCTGCTCCAGAATGTTCTTCAGCAGCCACTGTACATTTGCTGTTATTGTCTTGTTTACCCCGGGCAATATGGCATTCTCTGTGGTCTGTATGCAGATCTGAGCCAGGACTGCTACTGCTGCTGTGTCTGTGGAAAATACAGGAATGTGGACACAAGGTAAGTTCTCATCCTCCTCCGGCATAGCACGTGTGCCACTAAATAGTAGGGCTGGCCTGTCCATTAGACACACCAAGGCAGTTGCCTCAGACACCAAGCTTTGGGGGCACCTCCACACCCACAAGTCACCAACTGCATGGATGCCTTTCCCTCCACCCACTCGCTCACCTGCTCATGGTCCCCACCACTGCCTCCTTCCTGCTTGCTCACCTACCTGTCACGTCCATTTTGTCTGGTGTCGCTGGCCTAGGCTTTTGCTAGGCCTCAGAGTGCTGTAGTGTGCAATGATGACATTGCCGCACGCCACGACACATTATAATGACACACTGTGGTGATTTCATTATAACATGATGCAGCACTTTGAAGCCCGGGAAAGGCCCAGGCCAGTGGCACTGGCAGTGGACATGATGGGTAGGTGAGAGGGCAGGCAGGCGGGTGGGGGTGTGGAGGGGAGAATGGGCAGTGCTGCGTCTTCTGCCCTCCAAGGTGGCAGGCGCAGAGGGGTGCCAAGAATCCTTGGGTCAGCCCTGCTGAATTGGGCTAATGACCATTCATTCATTCATTCATTCATTCAATTTCTATACCGCTCTTCCAAAAATTGCTCAGGGCAGTTTACACAGAGAAATAATAAATAAATAAGATGGATCCCTGTCCCCAAAGGGCTCAAAATCTAAAAAGAAACATAAGATAGACACCAGTAACAGTCACTGGAGGTACTGCGCTGGAGGTGGAGAGGGCCAGTGGATCATAGGACCATGGGAATATCCCAGATTTGGCCTTTATAATGATGCTCACAGAACCAGTGTTCTTAGTTCTTCAACACCGAAGGTTAGCTGTTGATTTAATGGCTGTTTGATTATATAATGTTTGTAATTGTTGTATGAATATTAACATTTTGGTGCAATTCACCTTGGATAACCAACTGGGGTGTAAATATATTCAGGAAACAAACAATGAAAGGAACATCCTCATGTTGTGCTCTCCAAATCTCTTGTTTTTGTCCCTCATCACATGGGAGATTACTGGCTCATCAGCATATCAAGATAAAAACAAACAAATCTCCATACTGGACCAATTTCTGACTGCATTTCTGACTGTCCTCATAACCAGTGATAACCTCAGGACTAGTGACCAAAGTCAGTACACACCCACAGAGAATTGGCCAGCAAGGTTATACTTCTTCTCATCCGGGATGAACAGATCCGCTGCCTGAGAGGGCGAGAGGCTTCCCTGGAGCTGGCAGAGGGCGAGGACACACAGGCCGAGCTGATAGTAGTTGGTCAGGGGATTGCCATGGATCTCTGGGGAGAAACCAGAAGAGTCATCAGCTTGAGCACCCTGCAGCCTGGGCAGAATGAAACAGCGGGAAGATGTCAGTGTGGGAATAGATGGAGCAAGGAGGATGGTAGGAGGAGGAGAAATGGGAGAAAATCAAGGGACAAAAAACAATGAAGATGAAGACAAACATTTAAAAGGGAAATGATATAAGAAACCAGAGGAAAAGCACAACATAAGGAAGGAAAACAAGTAAGACTGAAAAGGAGAGGAGGAAGAACCTTGTCCTCCTGATATGGAAGGAACCCTGGTTCTCACTTATGTTCTCCAGCTCCATCTCAAACTTCTTTCCCAAAAGCTGCACCAGATCAAGAACGGATCCCTTGGCAGAAACTCGTCGAGGATCAGAGCAGGAAGCCTGGTGAGCCAGGGCATAGAGGGCCACCTGGCCTGAAGAAAAAGGCTTTCCTGCGGGGTGAAATAAGCAGAAAGGAACAGGAATTTGTAGTGCAAGACTCTATCTTTCTGAGGACCAATTGTCTTTCTTTTTCTGTTTCTCTTTGCCTGTTCATCTTGCCTGTTTGTTTCCATTTCCTCTCAGTCACATTCACACAATCAATTTTTTGTCTATACAAGCTGCTCTGATTATCCCAGATACAATCTTTTATTAGCCACCTAAAGGCACAGTGGGGAAATGCTTGACTAACAAGCAGAAGGTTGCCGATTTGAATCCCCACTGGTACTACATCAGGCAGCAGCGATATAGGAAGATGCTGAAAGGCATCATCTCATATTACGCAGGAGGAGGCAATAGTAAACCCCTCCTGTACTCTACCCAAAGAAAACCACAGGGCTCTGTGGTCACCAGGAGTCGAAATCGACTTGACGGCACACCTCACCTTTTACAACTTTTATTAGCAAACATAAGGAGTAAAGTGGGCAATGAAGGATATTGCCGGCAGCAATTTGCATTGTGACAATACAGTAACATAACATGTCCTCTGTTGACCTACAGTATCCATGTCAGTCTAAAACTCACACTCAGGAATTGAGAGATTGGAAGTTGCTTCAGGTTCCTCTTTCAAGAGGACTATGGAACTAGAGAACTGTGCTTCAGAGGCTCTATTCAGAGTTTTTATTCAGACTCTGGCAGCTTGAAAGAGGAACTTGAAGCAACCTTAGGACAGGGCAAGCAGGGCAACTGCCCCAGGTCCCACTCTTTTATCCTCCATTAAATGTAACTGGAAGGGACCCACACACTGACTGGTTTGCCGTAGGCCCTGCACCTCACCAGGACTCTCTAAAGACAGTCCTGTCAGGCAGGCTACATTCAGAGTGATTTTTGCATTTCTTTATGTGCTCCACTGCCCTGTGTGTTTGGGGGAAATCCACTGTCATTATCACCTACCAGAGACTGCAGAGGTCAGGGAAAGTGGAGTTGTGTGCATGTCTGCTTTCACCACACCTACTTTTCCAAGGGTGTCCTGATACTTACGATTTTGCACTCTGTCTACTGCATCCTGGGAAAGGATCTTTAGCAGCCTTTGCTCAGTGCTCAGATTGTGGTCCCAAGCCAGACGAAGAGCCAACAAGACACTGGGGTTTGGCAGGGCTCCTGGAACACTGGTTGATTGAATCATCTTTCTGAGCAGATAGGTCACCAGGGGGCGCTGCTCCTCACTCACAGCTAAAATGGGGAAAGAACAATGGGGGGGAATCACATGTGGAAATCTATATAATCTCTATGGTAGGTGTGGCCCAAAGTATTGCTGGACCTGAAGCAAGGTTGGGGCAGCCCCCTTTCGGAACTGACCCTTGCAAGCTTTGGAAGTTGGCACAGGGGGCAGGGAGGAAGGAAGGTAGGTTGCCAGCATCTTCCTCTTCTCTCCTTGTGCTTCTTTTAGGCTTTGCAAGGAGTGTGAGGAGAGGTGCTCCTTGCAAAGCTTCAAGGGTCAGATAAGTCCTAGAGAGCTGCTCCGATGGTGGCAGCAGAAGCACTTTGCCACCTCGTTGGTGCCCCAGTAGTCTGCCACCTGAGGCAACTGCCTCACCTGGCCTCATGAAAGGACCTACCCCATGGACTCACTTTCCCAATCTCCCCCCACTCCCATCTCCACCTCCATCTCCATCCATACGTAGCCTGGAGAGCAAAGAGGAGATGGCCCATAGGGTAATCCATTACATACTATTGCTTACAATTTGACTAGTATTTATTACTTACTACATTTATATCCCGCTCTTCCTCCAAGGAGCCCAGAGGAAGCTCCATGGTATATGGTTGTTTATCTTCACAACAACCCTGTGAGGTAGGTTAGGCTGAGAAATAAGTGACTGGCCCAGAGTCACTCAATGAGTTTCATGGCTGAACAGGATTTGAATTTGGGTCTCCCTGCTCCAAGGGATTTGAGTTTGGGTCTCCCTGATCCAACACTCTAACCACTACAACACACTGGCTTGCAAAACCTTTGTGCTTCCTTTTTCTCAGTTCATGATGCTTGAAGTGGTTCAAGCTTCTTCATTGGTTTGCATTCAGACATCTAAAAGTGGTAGATTTGAGTTCCATACCTTATCTAGAGATTCCAATCCTTGGACCATGCTGATAATAAAGCCAGTAAAAATCAGCAAAGTATGCTAATATTTGAATTCTCTGATATTCTATTTCTAACTTTAAAATATATATTTCATATTAAAAGCAGACTGAAGTCTTTCTCTTGCACACTCATGCTGTGTACTATTTATATGTTATCATAAGTTTGCCATGCTTATCTTAGCAACATAAGTTCATAGTGTTAACGCCTCTCAAACCAGCTAGGAATGGGGAAATCCTTCAGTGGACAAACCGGGTTGACTAGCTTCGCATGACTCACAGGGAAAAGTTAGCCTCCAGCACTGTCTTTTGCTGACAAGACTCTGCCCTGCATTTGACTGGCAATTCATCAGGGCAACTCAAAATGGAAATGGTTGGCATCATGATGGGGTAACGGTGACGAAATAGAAAGCTATGTGGATTTTTTGAATTTGCATCCAATTCAAATCCATTTGGGTCAAACTTCTTCCCAGGAAGAAATGGGATCATAGTAGCACCATACTCTGAAGAGATACACAGATGTTTTGTATACTTTAGCTCAGATTATTCCTCCAAACACAGATGGAATACCACACATCTATCAAGAGTTACTCATTAATACCTTTTTGAGTCAAATGTAATATGTTTATGTATTCATACAGATAATATCCTGAACTTTAGTCAGCCATTCCAATTTACTGGAAATTTTTAATTCCATTTTTAAAAGCAATCCTAGCCACCATAAAACATAATGATGTTCCTTATTTACATAATCTTTTAATAGACCCAGGATAATCACTTCCAGTAACATAGGGGCCCAGTTCATACATAACATCAAGCCGGAGGTAGGTGAACCCACAGTTTCAATTTGAAATTCCAAATCGTGCCACAGATGTCCATCAAACTGTGGCCCACCAAAGACCAGTTCCAGGAGAGGAGAGCCCCTCCCTGCTGCTTGGCCTCTGAGTCAGATCCCAGCAAACTGGGATCCCAGACTGTAGGCAAAGTGTCAGCACGTCAGAGGGGCAGTTGCGATTGGCCATGATCTCGAAGGGGGCATGTTGAGCGTAATCATGCATTTTCTGAGTGCTCTGCCCGCCCTCAGCATGGAAAGGGCATTTAAATGCCCTGCAATGTCCTTCCATACCATGCCATGGCAGCACTTACTCTGCAAGCGATGGCACTGCTGTCCTCCGAGGAGCCTTGCATCCTTATAGCCCTGCACAAGCACAAATTCTGGGGGAGGGGAAGTGTGGGGGGTGGTATGCCATTGTTACTAAGGGGGGGGAGATGTCCTAGGAAGGGATATGTGGATGAGAGAGGGCAAAGGATGCTGGGGAGGAGTCTGTCCCAACATAACCTGGGAAGATGTCATGAGGGGTAACCCTGGCAAAGCAGTCCATGCAGACCCAACTGAAATCCTGTTGTATAGCTGCTTGCTGCTGAGTGAGCTTGCCCTCTCATGAGAAGGCCAATCTTCGGGGGAAGGCTATGGCCTTGTAAAGGCGCTGCCTCACCCACGGACTGTGAGCTCATGAGTTGAGCCAGCCCACCCATCCATGCACCCAAGGGGCCCCCAGATGCCACTGGGAGCCTACAGGCTGGAGTTGAGGGACTGGATTTGCTCAGCAATTTTCTCCCCATCTGATGGTTCTTCTCATGAGCTTAAAGGGGGTGTCTCCATGGCCTCTCAATTACTGAGCAGTCAATGCACCCCTGGTTGGGTGGCCCGATCTTCTCAGCAGCAGCAGTGCACTTCTCACATACTGGAGCACTACTAACCCCGGTGACCTGCCCTGCTCATGAGTAAGCCTAGGGAGTGCAAACTTCCAAAGGGGAAGGGGCTGGCCCCCCTTCCCTAACCTTTCAGTGTGAAAAATAGAGCTTTGATGATCAAGTATCCCTGAGCCGTCCTTTACACCTGGTCATGAGCAACCTCCCCTCAAAATAGTTGTGCTAATGCAGAAGACACCGAGTTCAGAGGCAGACCTTTAGGCCCAATCAAAAAACCCAGGTTCGGTCCAGAACAGCACCGTATGCAGATCTGCAAGTGCTTTGATTCTTGGGAGAGGGAAGCCCCAGTTTCCAGCTTCCCCAGGACAGATGGGTCACCTGTTGGGGGTGCAGGCAAGGGTGCACATGTCCACATGGGCAGGGGGGTCAGGGGTGGCAGGGGGCATGTTTCAACAGCTACTCAGTGGCAGCTATCATGACAAGGAAAGCAGTCTCCAGGGTATCCCTCCCCACGCTCGTGTGGGTGCTGTCCATGGGAGCGGGAATATATATGAGAATATGATGAAGTTTCCAAAGCGGTTTCCAGAAATATAAAATAAATAAAATGGCTCCCTGTCCCCAAAGGGCTCACAATCTAAAAAAGAAACATAAGATAGACATCTGCAACAGCCACTGGAGGGATGCTGTGCTGGGGATGGAGAAGGAGATGTTTTGCCATCACACATAATTAGAGATGTTGCTCTGCAATTATTTCCCCTCCCCTCTGATGGTTCTTCTCATGAGTTGTGTGGGGTGTGTCCCCACAGCCCAGCACTCTCTTGAACGAGTGCAGTCCGCTCTGGGTCGGCATCTGTCCCTATCACATAGGAGGAATTGCTCTTTTCACTGGAGCAATGCTGATCCTGCTGCCCAGCCCTGCTCATGAGTAAGCCTAGGAAGCAAACATCCCCCCGGGGAAGAGGCTGGGCCTCCATTCCCCAACCTTTATGTGAAGAAAAAAAAAAGAACTTGAAATTTCCACAATCCCTGCTTGTAGCAGCCTCTGAAATCCAGATGGAGCACACCCACACACCCCACCATTTGTGCCACCCCCAGAGAGGGGATGCCCTGATCATGTTGTCTATCCCTGACATGAGCAGACCATGTGTCAGGGTGTGCCTGTGCACGTGGAGACACCGGGTTCCTTGACATTTCTTTACAACCATTCACAATTCCTGGGTCCGGCACTGCACTGTATGCAGATCTCCCAGCGCCGGGATTAGCAGGAGAGGGGAACCCCCTTCCCCAACCTCTGTGAAAAAACAGAACTTGGCTGGTTGAAAATCTATGCCTGCTGCTGCCTTTTGGAGACGACCCTGGGCATCCCCCCTGCTCCATGCTCCCCCACCCCACCGCTGTGATGGGGTGCCCCTCTTATGTTGCCACCTGGAGTGTTTGTGCTTGCATGCATAAACCACTGTTGCTTCCTTATCAAGGAGCAAAGAATTTAGTGCCCGTCCTGTGCCCTTTCCCCCCTGCTTGCCTGCCAGCTGGGGGGAGCAAGGGATGGAGTTGGTACAGGGAATGCCCTTTGAGAGGATGGCAAGGCTGCAATAAGGTGTCGTGGCATCCCTGCTGCCAGGCAACTCCACAGTTGCATTGCTGACAGGAGGGGCAGAGCTGGTTCTCCAAAAGGCAGTCAGTGAGAAGTGCCAAAGGCATGAAGCAGCCATGTGCTCAGGTGGGTCTGCGCCATTGCCTCAATGACTGCACTTCCGAAATCGGCATAGAACTGTGGTTATGGCAGCATCCAGAGCCGGATGTAACACTTTGGCAGCCAAACCTCAGGTCTCAGCGGCAAAACTTGGTGCAAAACGAAGGTTCAAACTGGAGTTTGGCAAAGCAGAGGTCGCTTTCGGCCCCAAACTGCAGTTTCATGCGTTCGGACTTACTGCAGTTCCAAACTCTGCCCCATTGAACTCCAGTTTGGCATTATGCCCTGCCACCAAGTCTGTGCTCTGAAGCATCAGCTTCTGAAATACCTTCTGGAGACCACCACTTGGGGGCAGGTAATTCAAATTAATCACTCGTCGGTTCTTCTGTTATTTCAGCTATGACAGTGACCTGTCCAAGCAGGAAGATACATCATGTTTCCAATGGTGAGAGCTAAGGAAGGGTGTGTGATGACTTTGACTTGTAGAACAGGTAATCACTGTGTTGTGTACTTTTTTTTACTTCCTTATAGAATAGGAGCTGCTAGGCTTGCCAGCTGTCCAGGAAAAAAAAATCCTAGCCTCCTATGCCTTTAAGAGGGGGCTGAAATGCACACATCAGCAAGTAAAGCAGTTTGTTGCATAGAGATCATCATTATTACCTGCTAAAGTCTGCAGATTAAGCTGCTGTTAAAGGCATAGAAGCAGGGGCTGGTAAAAATATTGGCAATCATTTTCTACCGGAATAGATCCATACAAAGGCATGCACATCCTGCTTCACGTATTTTGGGGAGTAGGAGTAGGTCTGGTTTTAAAACAGGTTATGGATTGGGCTCTGGTGAGTTGAAAACATTATCAAACCCTATTCAGAAGTGGTTAATTAGAATCCTGAAGCCTTGTTTCCTTAGTAATAATAATGGCTTTCCTTGAAACCTCAGAACTACGGCTGGATCTGCCAGGGCAACTAAAACTTATATGCTGTTGAACTGACAGCATCCAAATTCACATCAAATCAGTCGGTCTCTCTGCATCCTTCTTCAGATTGTGTGTGCGCATGTGCGCCACTTCTTCATAGCCTCTCTTGCCAGACTACTTGCATTATTAAGCTAATGGGAGCAGTGTGAGAGTTCAGGTTATGTTCTGTCTGTATTTCAAAAAGAAGAGGCACCATCGAGGAATTGTGCTACAGGGTTCAACCAACTAGCACTATTTAATATTTCTGTAGTGCCTGCTATATGACCTACTGTTTGCAACATGGGAGTGCTCTCTGCCCACATTCTCTGCCCAGAAGTCTTACATGACAGGTCAACAGGAATATGGCCAGGAACTGATACATGAGAATGGAGTAGGGGAGAATGCCATGACCATAAAGGGGAGCTTGGGTGGGCCAGGAAAGTCTCATTAAAGAACTGGGCCTTCCTTGGTGGGACTCAACCTGATCAAAAGTGAGAGGGAGGCTGTTCCAAGATTAGAAAGGTGGCAATGGGCAAAAGAGACCAAGGGGCCAGCAAGGGTTGCCAGCTGACCAGAAAAGCCCAGCCTAGCTGGTCTTGTGCCTTTAACAGCAGCTTGATCTGCAGGAATTAGCAGGTGACACCTTTCACAGCAGAAGAGAAACATGAGCTCTATGCAGATGTTATGCCTGCCATGTATGCCAACCTGTGAAGAGTGCTTGGACAGCCATGCCCACCCATACCAACATGTTATTGGCCAATGGCCAGGCCCCCGGAACTCTGCAGCCCTGGCATTTGTCTGAAGAGAGCAGTTCCAAACATGGGGGGAGTTCTTCCACATGGAACACCCAAGAGTTCCAATGTGTTTCATAAGACAAACTTAAGGGCACCCTTCAAAATAAAGGAGATTTGGAAATGCTACAGGGTTATGACCTAATGCCCAGGCTATTTCTACTCACCACATCCAAGACAGCATTGTCCTTTGAGGAGAAGCAGGAATGCCAATCCCACCAGAGACCTCATCATCACTCAGGTGGAGTACGCCTCCTGACTCTTCTGGGGCTCTCCTGGGATATCAGCTACAGTACAGCCAAGAATGCAGAAGTTATAGAGAGGTGGGGACTGAAGACTCCTCCCTCATCCTGTTTTTCCCCACAGTGAGAAAGGGCCACTGAGCAATGCCAAGTACTGTGGATGACAGGCAGGACAGATTGACACAACAGTGACTGGCAGCTCTGCCTTCAGAAAGGAGGCCCGGAACCACTGGAAGTTTTCTTCCAGTTGCCTACCCAAGAAGGAGCGTAAAGTGGGGGAAGCAGATGTGGTAACGGGATGTTAGCAGGTGGAAGATGGGACTTTGACCTCCACTCTAGGCCACTATGCTTTATCAAATCAACTGTGAAGCATTTTACTCCCTGGTGCCAGCAGCTAGTTTTGACCAAGAGCCATTTTGTGAATGAGGTAGGAGTACAGATGTGCAAGACCAAGGTCCCATCCTCTCATCCCATTGCTACATCTGCTTTTCCCTTCTTTTGCCCTTGGGTTAGCAACTGGGGAAGGGGCAGATTTGGCCCTTTGCTGACCCTTATTGAACTCTGACAAGGTTTCTGAATCCCTTCAGCAGACATACCCATTCAACAACATGCCTCTGGGAGAAATCTTGCAGTGGCTCCAAGCCCCCTTTTTGCAGGCTGAAAGCAGAGCCAAGCTGCCAGTCACAATTGGGTCAATCTGTACTTCCCTAGCATTGCTCAATGGCTTTTTCTCACTATGGGGAATTAACAGGATGATGCATCAAGAAGAAACTGTTCTGCCTTGTTTTTAATCATATGCTCTACAAACAGGAATAAATGCTCTGAGCCTGTTTAGGTATTATGCTATATGAGTGCACAGATGTCTGTACACTCGTACATGTGTTTGTGTGAATGACTATACTTGTGTTCATTTTTAAAAAGAACCTGGATACAGATCCTTCAAATACACGGTGCAGATAGGAAGTGTACTTTTACACCTGCATTCAACATAAAATGTGAATGACTGTTTCTGTGTACAGATCTGTACCTGTGCACACTATACACTCCTTGGACGAATGTTGAACATATTAATATTTATTTATTTGAAATATGTATACCTCGCCCCTCCAGTGCACTACTGATCGGGGTGGCTCACAACAATAAGATAGACACAAGATACAATAAAAGTAATAAAATTAATTAAACAAAACAAAACAAAACAAAAGTTGTCAGATTAAAAACCACGATCATTATTAGGTTCAAATTAAAATTGAAAATTATAAAAAGCTAAAGAACCTACCAGATACAACAACAAAATAATAATGGAGCATTAAAAAGCCTCCTTAAAAAGGTGTGTTTTAAGATACTTTTTAAAAAACAGTGAGGGAGGGAGCATGGTGAAGCTCTTCAGGGAGGGCATTCCAAAGCCGACGGGCCGCAACTGAAAAGGCCCTGTTTCTAGTCCCCGCCAACCAGATCTCTGTTAGTGGCGGGGTCATGAGCAGGGCCTGAGATGATGAGTGGAGGGCCCTGGCAGATTCATATGGGCGAATGCGATCCAACAGGTACCCCGGCCCCAAGCCATGTAGGGCTTTAAAGGTCAATACCAGCACCTTGAATCTAGCGGACCAGTAGCCAATGAAGCTGACGCAGGATGGGTGTAATACTCGTGAAGCAACTTGAATCCACAAGCATCCTTGTGGCAGGATTCTGAACCAGCTGACACTTCCAAACAGTCTTCAAGGGCAGCCCCATGTAGAACACGTTACAGTAGTCCAGGGGTGCACAACTCAAATGCCTTGGTGGGCCAGACTCAACCATGACTTGGTGTGCGGGGGCCAAGGTTAATTTCAGCACATTAATTATTACTTTTAACTTAATTATTTAAAACAGTAATAGCAATAGCAATAGCAATAGCACTTACATTTATATACCGCTCTATAGCCAGAGCTCTCTAAGCGGTTTACAATGATTTAGCATATTGCCCCCAACATTCTGGGTACTCATTTTACCGACCTCAGAAGGATGGAAGGCTGAGTCAACCTTGAGCCCCTGGTCAGGATCGAACTTGTAAACTTCTGGTTACAGGGCGGCAGTTTTACCACTGCGCCACCAGGGGCTCATGAAAGACAGAGGTTTGGAGTCGGGGTAGGAGTGAGGGAAGGTGTTAGTAGTAGGCTTCAGCCCAGGGGTGGGGGATGTTAGGTCTCAAATGGCCATCCACATTGACCCACTTCTCTTGATCAGCATAACAGACCCTTGATCAGCATAACAGACTTTTCATAGCTCCTGCTATTGCTACAGGGTATTCTCACCTGGGGCCAGCAAAAAGGTTGCCATAGGCCAAATCTGGCCCCTAGGCCTTATGTTGTGCAGGCCTGCAGTAGTCCAATCTGGATGTTACCAATGCATGAGTGACTGAGGTCAGGTCCAACTTCTCCAAGTAGGGTTGCCGCTGGCATACCAGCCGTAATTGGTAAAAGGCACTTCTGCACACCGTCGCCACCTGTGCCATATAACATAACATGTGAGTGGGCCTCCTGTCTGTTCCCAATTATATTGGTAAAGTAAGAAAGGAAACCGACAAGACGCATGGCCTTTTTCTTTAGATTTACACAGGTCGGAAAGAGACATATGCAGGAATTTGGTACTGTTTAACATATAATCCCTTTGTAAACAAATGCTGAATGAAAGTGTATCTGAACATGAAAAAGATGTACAACTGCATGCAAGTGGTTAGCAAACTTACTTGTTTGGCCTGGCCTTCCAAGGTTCTTAAGTATTTTAATTGGTTTGAAATGGCTCTGAATTCTTTTAAAATTGTTTTTATATTGTTTTAAGCAGTGTGTTTTTAAATGGTGTTTGTTTTTATGTTTTTTAAATGTATTGTGCGCCGCCCAGAGCCTTCGGATGGGACGGTCTAGAAATGTAATAAATAAATAAATAAATAAATGTCGACATAAACCCTTATGGGATTAGCACCTGTTCTTTCTTTCTTTATTTATTTATTTAACACACTTCTATACTGCCCCAAACTCACGTCTCTGGGCGGTTTACAACAAACAAAAAGCTAAAACATTAGTTAAATGACCAGCATTTATGTAATGTTAACAGTAATGTTAAATTTTACTATGTCATTTATTTTGTTTTAACTACTGTTTTAAGGGTTTTTTTTTAACATTACAACAATTTAAAAATTTTAAACAACATTTTAAAATGATGATAAAACTTTTAAAAACAATATTTAATTAAAAGCCTGGGTGAATAGGTGCATCTTTAAAGACTTTTAAAAAGTTGTCAGAGATGGGGAGGCTCTTATTTCAGTAGGGAGCAAGTTCCAAAGCTCTGGGGCAGCAGCAGAGAAGGCCCATCCCCGAGTATATAAATCACGCCTACAGAAGACTGATGGTTTGGTGGTGCCAACCTCCTTACAAGCAAAAGTGATCCAAATTGTCCATGAAGGTCACTTGGGCATGAACTTGACTAAAATGTGGATCAGAGAAAGTTTTTGGTGGGCAGGTATAGGCAAACACATTGAAGAGTTGATCAGGCACTGTATGTGACACTGTATGTGCAGAAGACTTTTGCCATCCCCTTGACTCCAGTAGAGTATCCCAATGGTCCCTGGGGAAAACGTGCTCTGGATATAATGGGGCTTTTTGATAATTAACCCACACAAAAAAATTTGCTCTAGTGATGGTGGATTACTATTCCAGGTGGCCAGAAGTTACATTTGCTGACAACATTACTACAAACAATGTGATCCAGTTCATGGCTGCAGTTTTTGCAAGCGAAAGTCTTCCTAAAGAACTAGTGACTAGCAAAGAGACCCAGCTTACCTGACTTGAAATGCAGGAATATTTTTATAACCATGGAATATTTGCATAACCATAAAAAACCATAATATTTGCATAACCACACAAGACTGTTTCCTTGTACCCTTCTCGAGTGAATGGCTTAGTGGAAAGAATGAACAGATTAGTGAAAGACAGTTTACAACTGGCTACTACGCAACAAATCCCTGGAAAGAGGCAATCCATGCCACTATTTCCTTATTAAACTACTGACCAAACTCAATGGTGAGAACACCATACAAGCCATAAACACCTGGGCTATACCTGTTATCAGATACAGGAATAATAGACTGGACCCAGGCAGAGCTAGAGACGCTAGATCGTAAGACCAGGAAAATAATGACCACCAATCATGCTCTGCACCCCCACAGTGATGTAGATAGGCTATACCTCCCTTGCAGCTCAGGTGGAAGAGGAATGCTGCAAGTCCATCAAACAGTAGAGGAGGAGAAAAGAGGCCTTGAAGATTATAGCAAGGACAGTGAAGAAGATGCACTTCAAATGGTCAATAATGAGAAACTATTCAACACCAATGAAAGAAAGCAGGCCTACAAGAAAGAACAAGTCAAGAACCAAGCAGAAAAATGGGGAAAAAAGCCCCTGCATGGTCAATATTTGCACAATATAAGTGGAAAATCAGACATCACCAAGACCTGGCAATGGCTTAAGAATGGCAACTTGAAGAAAGAAACAGAGGGTTTAATACTGACTGCACAAGAACAGGCACTAAGAACAAATGCAATAAGAGCAAACACCTGGGGCTTTTTAGTTTAGAAAAAAGACGACTGCGGGGAGACATGATAGATAATTAATTTATGGAAATCTTTGACATGGGGTGTGGTGATGGCCACCAGCTTGTATGGCATTAAAAGGGGCTTAGACAAATTCATGGAGGACAAGACTATCAATGGCTACTAGGCTGGTGACTGTGGACCACCTCATGGCTTCAGAGGCATGTTGCCTCTCAATCAGAGGCGTAACTATAGGGGGGGCAGGGGGGGCACATGCCCCGGGCACCATCTTTTCTGGTCACATGGGGGGCGCCGACATGACAAAAAAATTTTTTTAATTTTTTTTAATTTTTTGTTAATACAAATGTTTCCTGCTCAGTGCAGCAGCACTGCAGCAGTCAAGGGAGTGCGTCGGCGCCCCCTCCCCCATGAGTGGTCCCTTCCGCGCCACCCGCGCCCCCCCCCATTGCTTTGCTGGCGCCTGGTGGCCAGTCAGTGGCCTGGCTTGGCGGCGGCGGCAGGCGCTTGTGAGGAAAAACCTAAGTATAATGTAGTATGTTGTGGCGCGGGGGGGCGCGGGGGGCATCATTTCAGTGCTTGCCCAGGGCGCCATTTTCCCTAGTTACGCCTCTGCTCTCAATACCAATACTGCCATCACCAAGATGCAGCAAGAGCTCCTTCCATATCCCTCCCTCCCTCGCCAATGACTGCATGGCCTGTCTGCAGTCCGTTATGTGCCTTTCTCCATGAGCTGAGAAAGGCCCATAACGGACTGCAGACAGGGCATGTAGTCATAGGGGGGAGGGATGGAAGGAGCTCTCCCTTGCTGCCTTCGTTACCCTTGCCACCCACACAGCTGCATTACTAAAGGGGGAAACTTTTACCTCAGCCCAATACCACCCTCTCCATTGCAGCAGCTGCTGCCTCGTCGCCTGCGCAGCATTTTAAAGGTAAAGGGGGATTTCCCCCTCACCCCCCTCCCTACAGTCATTGCTGTGCCGCCTTCACTGACTTTATCCCGCCACACACAGTGGCAGTTTTTAAGGCGAAAGGGGGGGATTTCTCCTCACCCTGAGAGGGGCGGCAAAATTTGCTGCTCCTCAAATTTTGCTGCCATAGGCAATTGCCTACTCTGCCTCTGCTTAAATCCACCACTGCCACTGTGTAAAACAGGATGCTGGACTAGATAGGCCTTGGGCCTGATCCAACAGGGCTGTTCTTGCATTTTTATGTTCACCACAGAAGATTATACTATATACAGCCCATCACCTACCATTCTAACTGTACCTGCTTGGAGATAAGGCCTACCGAATCAATGAGGCATTTTCCTAAGTAAATGTTGAGATGAGAGCACTGGGGTATTTTTTTTGCATAAACCTACAAACTGTTCACACTTCTAGATATAAAGTATTTTAGCATACAAAAGGCAGAGGGGAGATTTCATTACTTCATGTTGTAAAGCTGGGTGACTCTGGGCCAGTCACTTCTCTCTCAGCCTAACCTACTTCACAGGGTTGTTGTGAGAAGAAACTCAAGTATGTAGTACACCACTCTGGGCTCCTTTGAGAAAGAGCGGGATATAAATGTAATAAATAATAAAATAAATAAAGTGTGCTGAAGTTTTTGAATATAATAATAATAAACTTTGTTAGCCACCCAATAACGATTGTTTTCTGGGCAGCTCACAACACAGCATTAAAACATGAAATAAAAATACATAACACATTAAATCATAACAGACCATAAGGGAAAACAAGAAAATACAACATAAAACAATTTTAAAACTCTTTTAAAAGAAGTTAAAAATCAAATTTGAAAATCAAAATATAAAGAAAATAAATGCAAGTAAAAATGCTCAAGAGTTCTACAACTTGAGAATTCAGGGATAATACTCTTAATAAACATGAAAAGGAACATCAGAGGCTTTTTCATCACCTTTTTTTTTTTTTAACCTTTCCTTTTTCTTATTGAAGTGCTTCAGCCCAAAAATGAAGTTTTACATATTAAAAGTTCTAACAACATATATTCTGGTAACTTCCACCCCTTTCACAGACAGTTGATGTTGTTTGTACACTTTCTTTGATACGAATGGAATTATATCAGAGTAAATCATTCAGAAATGGCTACTCTGTTTAAGAAAGGAAATGGCACCATTAGTGATGTCATTTCATTGAAGGACCCAGAGACACCTGAGCACTCCATGGGCTATAAATGAAGCTCATGTGTGAGTGGGGGTACTTTGTTCATGCTTGACTGCATCCTGAGTAGCTGTTGTGAGTGATGGAGGTGCTCCTGAGGATGTGGGTTGCTCTGCTCCTGTTAGTTGCTAGTGCTTCTGCACAAAATACTTCAGGTAAGCATAAGGAGAGGTAGTGGATGTGAACAGGTGTGGAAGGATGAGTTGGCAGTTATTCAAGCTGTTCCTTGTTCTGTTTTGGATTTTGTCTCTTTAGTAGGTACTTCCTGCTCTGATTAAAAATGCCCTATATTTAAAGGGAAGGGATGCAGATTACTCTAAGTGGTATTTAATGGTAGCTGTGCTGTTTGTTGGTACTACCCAAATGGCATCCAAGAAAACATTACCTGAGACAAAGGAGAGAGTTAAACTTTTGTCCCTTAATTCATATCCTTTTCCTCTTTGTTGTGCAATGCTAGTAAAATCTCACTAAATATTCATAGGCTTGTAGCCCTAGTGTTATAACAATCTGTGATTGGCTATTCTATTTCACTGGCAGGCTGAGCCAATGATACTGCTTAAGGCAGCCCAATGAATTCATAGAGTGCATTTCTCTGTTAATCAGGGTTGTAGGATCCACAATTGGCAAGTAGTCCTGTGTGTGGTATAATATGATCTTTTAGGAGTTGATGGCTAAGCTGTGATAACTTGGGTGTATAGTAACTTTAGTTTTCTAGGGCTGTAGCTTAATTTCTCCTTGCTGGATCTCCCCTGACTGCAGGGCAATCTAGGACAGTGATGTCAGTAGTAATGCAGGGTTGCCATCCAGTATCAATGCAAAGGAGATCCTACAATCAAAGCTGGCCTTCCACTAGAGCAAGGTTTCTTAACCTTGGGCCCCCAGACAGGGACATAACTATAATAGGGCAAGGGGAGACAGTGGTCTGGGAGTCCACTGCCGGGGGGGGGGGGCAGAGGTAAGTCACATGATTGAATCCCCCAGGTGCACACCTGCCCGGACTTCCTTCATTTGCATTTCATCCTCTGAAACTGATGTGAGTGTTAAGACCTGGAGCTACCAGAACAGCATGTCTTTCGCTAGTACCATTAAATGACTTGCATCGTCCATAATTTACAAAACCTTTTTAAAAATAATTTAGGATGATGTTCTATTGTGGCACATAGGAGATACACACACACACTTCACTATGCTTTTTGTTACCACTATTCAGCCTCATTTAAGATTTCTTTACTTCATGAGCTGAGCTTGTGGGGGGGCATTTTAAAATCTTGTCTCTGGGCCCACTACAACCTTGCTACACCCCTGCCCCCAGATGTTGTTGGACTCCAACTCCCATCATCCTCAGCTACAAAGGCCATGTCTGGGGATGATGGGAGTTGTAGCCCAACATCTGGGGGCCCAAGGTTAAGAAACCCTGCACTAGAGGAAATCTTATACTGTAGTTGTGTAGGATAATCAGAGGCAAAGGACAACATGTCTCTTGTACCTTTAAGAGTTGCCTAGGAGAGGGCATTTCAGCAGATGTGGCTCTTCATGACTGTTAAAAGTACAGGAGCCCCTTTGTCCTTGTCTCTGGTAATTCTAGACTAGAGTGACAGCTCTACCTGCTTTCCAAAACAACAACAACAAAAACACCTCTGAGTGGCGGTAAGTCATGATGACTCTTTTCTCCTGCTTGTAGAATGTAGCTGGCATCTCTGTGTTAGTTACAAATGCAATTTAAAACAAAGCATTAGAAGTATGGCAGACTGCTATGGCTTCAAGTTCTTCTACTTCTGCTCATGAGACCTGCTCTTGCCTGTAGCAATGCATATGTCAGTAGAAGATACACTGGTGGTTGACCTACTCTTGTGCCTTTTGCAGTGACTGTGTCATGTGGTAGCTCACATCTGCTGATCACCGTGCCAGTGGACCTGCTTGGGACTGGTGTGCCTGTTAGTGCTGATGAGCTGACCCTGGGATCTGGCTGTACTGTGACTGCTGTAGACAGGAAGACACTAAAGCTGGAATACCCTCTTACTGCATGTGGGGCTACCAGAAAAGTAAGACAATGACAATGCTAGTCAATTGTTAAGTTATGGGATTCCATACAAAAGGCATCTGTCTCTTTAAGAAACCCCTTCTGGATGTGTGAAGGTAGTAGATTAAGGGATTGAATAATGCCTGCAAGCAAGAGTCCCTTGTTTAAGCGACTAGATGAATCCATAGCAAGCAACAGTTGGTCTCAAATGCTCAGTTACCTCAGGGAACTTAACAAAGGCCTCAACAAGCTTTTTATGCCCCAAAGAACTGCCAGCTATTCTGCATACACTGGGAGGTGAAAGACTGTCCTTCTCTTGACCTACTTAATAGGAAATTTGCACTGCTACTTTGAATCAACTTTTTCCGCACAGTGATGACTTGAGTCTAGATATTTTTTTAGGTTGCATGTGCATTGCAAACTTGATCCAGTTCTAAATATTTGCCTGCAATAGGTCCCCCCCCCCAGGAGAGCTAGAGAGTCCACATCTGGTTATTTTGGAGGCTGGGAATGATAGCAGAAGCAGCTGGGTGTGTTCTGGACTACCTGGCATCCTACCTGAGCAAAGAGGCACCTTTTTAAAGTGGTGATTTTCTTTATTGAGCAGGGAGAGAGCAACTGGCTCTATCAAGCCCTAGCACAGCATCCTTCCAGTGGCTGTTGCTGGTGTCTCTTATGTTTCTTTTTAGACTGTGAGCCCTTTGGGGACATGAATCCATCTTTATTTATATGTAAACTGCTTTGGAAACTTTGGTTGAAAAGCGGTATATAAATATCCGTAGTAGTAGAGGGAAATTCTGAAAATACCTAAACTCCTAGCTGAATGTAACATTCCTAGTATTTATGGGTGCTCTCTGACGGAAGAGGCAAAGAACAAAATATAAAGAGAACTGAATTTGTGAAACTGATGCCATTCCTTTAAAATATCATGATGCCATTTTTTAAAAAAAATTATTTTTCTTTAATACATTTATATACTGCCCAATACAAAAAGGTCCCTGGGTGGTTCAAAAGCAAAGCTTTTTCAGAAGTATTGCTGAACTCAAGATATGTGCAGTTACATCTATTGTGGCTGAGAAGAGGCCTGCATAACTCCCAAGTACTCTTTTGTAGTACACAATTTGGGTTTGGCAGGTTAGTTGCTAGAAGTGGACTACAGTAGAGTAGCTCCTTCAGGGAGCCTTTAATTATCTCTATTCCACATTACTTGTGTGTGAGCAACAAGTAAGACTGGAAGCTTGTACATGCAAATGCATCTAGACTGAATCTTTTGAGAAGTTGAGAATTCTTAAAACTGGAGTTGTTTCAACAAAACTTTATCTGCCTCCTGACAGCTTCTCTCTGACAGCATCCATTATGGAAACCTCCTCTATTACATACCTTCAGCCACAAATGGTGTGATCCGGGCCAGTCGATTCTCCCATTCCATAGACTGTTTTTACCCTAGGTGAGTCTCGACTCCGAAAGGGGCGTCTTGCTAGCAAGAGCTTCTGAATGATCCCAAATGTTGCTTGGGCAACAGATCTGGTTTCTGGGGTTCTAATGAAATGTTTTGCCCATTATGTGAACATGACAGGGGACAAGCTGTGCCTCTAGGTATCTATCTAAGGCAAGAGCAAGAAGCTACAGATACAGCTGCCCTGTGGTGTACTGTGTGTGAAATAGATACGTGTGTGCTTGTGTGCACACACTCCTAGTTCTGTGATAATCTACCAAAACATGATGAGACTTATGGCCCAATTCTAAAAGTTATGTACTCTTTACGCATCTTTCATTCTGGGGAATACTTCCAACTCTGTGACTTGTAATGGATAAACAATGCAAAGCAAAGGACTCTTTAAGGTCCATGAACCCAAAGTGTAGTTTTTAGCAAAGGCTATCATGTAGTCACTGAACTTATAACACTGAAGTAGATGTCCTCCAAGGAAAACAGTGTGCAAAGGAGAAAAAAGTGATATAAACATTTGATGTAATTCATGGGGTTGTCTGCCCTTTGGGAATAACTATGTGGCTTCTAGGCTGTAGAATGAAGCATGGTAAATGAGGCTTGGTCTCTGTTCTAGGTCCTGGAATGTCTCGTCACTTGGTCTTCAGCCCACTTGGGTCCCCTTCAGTTCTACTCTGATGGACAGACAGCACTTGGACTTTGCCCTTGAAGTGTTTGACAGTGAGTATACTAATCAGCTGAAATTTGTAATCTCTACCCATTCTACAAAAAAGCTATGTTAAGTAAATCTGGAAGTTCCTTTGACTAAACCATGGCTGGAATAGAGAACTAAAAGTGCCACAAAAGAGGGTTGGTGACTCATGGTGTGTACTTACTCCACTTTAGACTCTAAACTGGTTTTGTAAGCTTTTTTTAAGAAACCTGTTTGATCAGACATGACTAAGGGGGCAAAAGAAAGGTGTACTATGACAAAGCAATCTTTCAAATAGCTTTCAGCTCTCAGAGGACTACTATCTGTTCCCAGCAGATAGGTTATGGAAATAGCTGTGAGGTTAATGTGACATTTACATGGGGAAAGAAGCTGGAATTAGCTTCCCAAAATAGTGTAAATGCACTCATTGGGTAGACCTTTATCAGCACTAAAGATGTTGCTGATCTAGTCCTTGCAACTCATTGCCTTGATCAAGGCTATTGCCTGGTTTTTAGATAGACATAATTGTGAGGGAATCATAAGACTTTATCTTGCCTCTTATATATTCTATCTCAGGTACCTGGTCACTACCTGTGTCTGATCCCACTTACTACCTTGGGGATCTAGTCAATATCCAAGCATCAGTGAAAAAAGGTAGTCATGTACCTCTGAAGATCTATGTGGATGAATGTATTGCCCGACCAAGCAGAGAGTCCTCTGTGAAATATGAGGTCATCACAAACCATGGGTGAGGCACCAGGAATGACAAACAAGGCTAAATGTAGTGGCAGCCAATACTCTGAAACATGGGCTGATCTATAAAGGGAGCCTGAGCAATGGTTTTAAGGCTGTAATTGCACTCATCTGGCACTACAATCACTGAAATCGGTGGCATTTGCACTCATGTTGTAAGCCACTTACTCAAAAGTCAATGGTAACCAGCACACTTGGGACATTAACCTGTTCAATGGTACTATTGAGGGCTCAGAATGGGCATTCATTCTGTGAAGAGATAAACTTGATGACAGAATGGCTTCTCTATTGGGATTAACAAAATGTGGTGGTAGCAGATCCTGTGTTTAAATCACAGGACACTGATGTGATGGATTTTCTAAAATTGGATGTTTACCTTGAATGGAAGTTGACCAATTGTGCAGCTGCCTAGCTTCCAGGTAAAATGAGAAATAGGCTACTGAGCCAAATAGCGCAGGCAGGAAAATGCATGTCTGCCTCTCTCCATCTTGCAGGTGCCTTGTAGATGGGCAGCACAGCAGCTCCCACTTTCTTGCCAGACAAGATGACTCGATCCTCCGCTTCCAGTTGGACACATTCACCTTCACTGGAGCCTCCAACAACCAGGTGGGGCAAGGGGAGAACTGAACTTCAAATATGGGGCAACATGACCAAATAGTTCCATGGCGATTAATTCCGTATATGCTTTCAGAAGATCAAGTAAGCAGAAGTGCAAGATTAATCACAGTAGATCCATCTTCCGATTGGGCACTAGTGATGCTAATGCTAGTAGTAGCTTAAGGTTCATGGTGTAAAACCTCCGATCACAGATGCAATAATTACTGTGTGCCTTTTTTAGAAATAGTATAACACAATAATATTGCATGCTGCTTCTAGACCCCAGGTTCAGGTTGGTCCCAATCCCAATGCTCCTACTAGAACAGAGCTGCTATTTTCTCCTTAGTGAGCATTAAAACTGACCCCAGCTCTCTAAACTGAAAGCAACCTCAATCTAAGGAAGTAGAAGACAGACTGCCCAACTCAGCAGTGGCTTCCCTGACTTTAACACCCTCCAAGATACATGGAAGTAAGACCTCTCAAGCTGACAAGCACCCACTCCATAACCAAGCAACATTTCCTGTTCCAGAAGAGCGGCTCTCTAAATACTGTTAAATGTGATAATGGAGAAATGTGGAAGAAGCTCAGCAAAATGATAAAAACAAGCTCCTAGGCTACAAAACCTTCAACATACTAATGCGCTCGGCAGGGTGAAGGTTAGGATATTCAATTAAACGTCTCTTGCCTAGTACTTCATCTCAATTGAGGAGCCCCTGTGCCAGTGTAGAATCCATGCTTCTAGTGGCTCTGAACACTTCTAGGTTTATTTTATTATGTCCTTTGTTTCTGACTGCTGTTGGCCTGGCTGGGTAGGAAATCTAAAGTGAAACTGCATAGAAAGGCAAGCAAAGGACTTAGCAGAAAGGCAAGAGCTTATTTAAACTAGCCAAGGGTTAGCTAGACAACTTCTGCCTGGAGGTGACAAGTATTTGGTGAACTGGAGACAGGGGCATAACAAGGTTGGAGTGGGCCCAGAGACAAGATTTTAAAATGACCCCCTCACTGAAGCTCAGCTCATGAATAAAGAAATCTTAAATGAGGCTGAACAGTGGTAACAAAAATCATAGTGAAATAAATACATATACACTCTCTCTCTCTCTCTTATGTGCCACAATAGAACATCATCCTAAATTATTTTTTTAAAGGTTTTGTAAATTGTGGATGATGCAAGTCATTTAATGGTACTAGAGAAAGACATGCTGTTCTGGTAGCTCCAGGTCTTAACACTCACATCAATTTTGGAGGATGAACACAACTGAAGGAAGCCCAGGCGGGTGCGTAGCTGGGGGAGTCAGTCATGTGACTTGCCTCTGGGGCCCCCCCAAGGCAGTGGGCCCCCAGACCACTGTCTCCCCTTGCCCTATTATAGTTATGCCCCTGATTGGAGAGCATCTGAATGGATATGACACCATCCCATAAATAAGGTTGAGTCAGTGGATGATAAAACAGTTGGTTTCTCAAGCTGGCTATTCTGAGGAAGGTGGTAAGTGCACCGTGTCTTCCTCCCTACACCTCTTCAGGGACTCTAGTGCTGACATATCACTCATGATGTCCAGGGCAACAAAGTTCCTCAAAGACTCCTGAGGAAACTTAGCAGTCATAGGATAAGGGCACAAGTACATGTGTGGATTGCTAACTGGTTGAAGGACAGGAAACGGAGGGTAGGTATAAATTGAGAGTGTTCACAATGGAGGGAAGTAAGAAGTGGGGTCCCCCAGGGATCTGTACTTGGACCACTGCTTTTTAATTTTTTATTCATAAATGATCTAGAAGTAGGGGTAAGCAGCGAGGTGGCCAGATTTGCAGATGATACCAAACTATTTTGGGTTGTGAAATCCAAAACAGATTGGGAGGAGCTCCAAAAAGGTCTCTCCAAACTGGGGGAGTGGGCAACAAAATGGCAAGTGCAGTTCAATGTTGGCAAGTGTAAAGTGATGCACACTGGGACAAAAACCCCTAACTTCAAGTATACACTGATGGGAGCTGAGCTGTTGGTGACTGACCAGGAGAGGGATATTGGGGTAGTGGTGGACAGCTCATTGATAGTGTCAACGCAATGTGCAGCAGCTGTGAAAAAGGCAGATTCCATGCTAGGGATCATTGGAAGGTGACTGAAAATAAAACTGCTAATATTGTAATGCCCTTATACAAAAATATGGTGTAGCCACACCTGGAGTACTGTGTACAATTCTGGTCACCACATCTAAAAAAGGACATTGTAGAACTGGAAAAGGTGCAGAAGAGGGCAACCAAGATGATCAGGGGTCTAGAGCATCTTCCTTATGAGGCAAGGCTACAACACCTGGGGTTATTTTGTTCAGAAAAAAATACTGCAGGGAGACGTGATAGAGGTCAATAAAATCATGCATGGTGTGGAGAAAGTAGATAGAGAGAAATACTTCTCCCTCTCACATAACACTAGAATCAGGGGTCATCTCATGAAATTGATTGCCAGGAAATCTAGGACCAACAAACGGAAGTACTTTTTCACACAATGCATATTCAACTTATGGAATTCTCTGCCACAAGATGTGGTGACAGCCAACAACCTGGATGGCTTTAAGAGGGGTTTGGATAACTTCATGGAGGAGAGGCCTATCAACAGCTACTAGTCGGAGGGCTATTGGCCACCTCCAGCCTCAGAACAGCAGGATGCCTCTGAATACCAGTTACAGGGGAGTAACAGCAGGAGAGAGTGTGTGCCCTCAACTCCTGCCTGCAGGCCACTGTGTTGGGCTGCTGTGTAAAATGGGGTGTTGGACTAGATGGGCCTTGGGCCTGATCCAGCAGGGCTATTCTTATGTTCTTAGTGTAGGCAGTGGTGAGCCTTAATCTGTAGCTTCGTCTTGTGCTCTACCACTGGAAGCTGGACCAGTCTCTGCACTAGTATCACAAGGTCCCCTCCTCCAAAGATTTGCAATATCTTAACTTGTGGTCTAATTTGCTTTTTTCAAGATCTACCTTATCTGTCACTTGAAGGCAGTGCCCACTGGCTCTGCAGACCCTCACAACAAGGCCTGCTCCTATGACCACACCACTGCATCCTGGAAGTCTCATGAAGGAGGGGATTGCTCCTGCTGCGCTTCGCTTGCTGGCTGTGGGAGCAGGAGGAGGAGGAGGCGGCAACAGCAGAAGAAAGGTGAAGGTCTCTCCATAAAACTGCCTTGCAGAATAGCCCTTGGGCTTGGATACCTCTGTATCTACAAAGTTTAAAAAAGAATAGTTCAGGCTAGCAAATCATGCACTCAAACTGACACTGAACTGTGCCACTCCCCTGCACTTAAATTGTGAGCCCAGTGTCACTTACTTGGGAGGAAGCTAAAATGACTTGACTTCTTACTTACTGAGAAAGCTAAATACAGTGTAGACCATGGGATACCACAGAGTGCAGTAATTCTTGGCATCGTATAGTGCTTCTGAATGTGCAAAGTGCTTAACATGTATTTTCTTGTTCCAATGGCACCACAGCTCTTTAGCAGATCACTCACTTTGCATGCAGAACATCCAAGATTCTACCCCTGGCACTTCCAGGGAAGCCTGGGAAAGACTCCTGCCTGAAACCTTGAAAAGACTCCTGTCACTCTGTGTGGACAATACTGAGCTGGCTGGACCAATGGTCTGAGTATGAAGTAGCGCCCTAAGTTCCCAATCCATAAAACAACCCTGCAAAGAAAATACTACCCCTATACTGCAGCTGAGAACAAGCCTGGTCTTATGGTAGCAAGCATGACGTGTCCCCTTAGCTAAGCAGCATTCACCCTGGTAGCATTTGAATGGGAGACTTGATGTGTGAGCACTGTCAGATATTCCCCTTAGGGGATGGAGCTGCTCTGGGAAGAGTATCTAGGTTCCAAGTTCCTTCTCTTGCATCTCCAAGATAGGGCTGAGAGACATTCCTGCCTGCCACCTTGGAGAAGCCACTGCCAGTCTGGGAAAACAATACTGAGCTGGATAGACCAATATGACTCGGCATATGGCAGCTCCCTGTGTTCCTAATGTGTCGAAGTCCACCTGGTATGTTTATGGCAGAGGTGAGATTTAAAGCAGGAAGCACAGCTTGGGCTTGGCCACCTATGCTACACTACACCAGCTCTTTCAGCACAGGGCAGGCAGACTCGAACGCTTGTATGCTACTAACTTGTATGCTCCCTCCTTGCAGGCCTCTTTGCGGAAGCAGACCTCAAACTTGGCCCCATCAGTCTGAAAGAGGAGATGAATTTTTCCATGATGCATGGCTTGAGCACTGCTGGGATGATGCTTGTTGCTAGCTCTGCTGCATCGAAGACTTCTCAGTCTGCCATGTTGCCTCATAACCAGTTCGTGAATACGATTGTGAGGGGGGAAGTAAAAGACTCTGACTCCGACTCCTCCTCTGGTGAGAGTGCCAAATCTTCAAAGCATGGGAATGAGAGATGACCTTGACGGGATGCATTTTATGGCCACAACTGAGGCAAAGCTGGGCAGGGAAAGCCTGCATCAACCTCTCCCTCCATGGAGGTCTGTGGGATGAGGAGGGCTGGAGAGCTTCATGACTCTGTAAACCGTGACCCCTAGAAGTGTGTACACAGAGAAATGGTAGAACCCTAAAATAGGGCAAAAGCCACCTAATGGCACAGCAGGGAAATGACTTGACTAGCAAGCCAGAGGTTGCCGGTTCGAATCCCCACTGGTATGTTTCCCAGACTATGGGGAACACCTATATCAGGCGGAAGATGCTGAAAGGCATCATCTCATACTGCATGGGAGGAGGTAATGGTAAACCCCTCTTGTATTCTATCAAAGACAACCACAGGGCTCTGTGGTTGCCAGGAGTCGGCGCCGACTCGAGGGCACACTTTACCTTTAAAATAGGGACAAGAGTGCTTTATTGGCATGAGTGAAATTGAAACTTGCCTTCTGTATGGCTGACAAACATTCTAGGACTTGGGATTCTGGAAGGGTTGATATTAATGCATCAGCTATGTATTTTTAAAGACTATCTTCTGATGAGCAGCCAATAATCGGAAACTGTAATTTGACACAGTCACTGGTACCAACTTAAAAGTGGGCTTATTACAAAACCTTAGCTGACGACTAAGTTACAAACGCTATTGCAAAGGGATGGTGGTTGGGACACTGTTTACATAACTTTAGGTATGCTGAACAGACTTCTTGTGGCAAGATCTTATTACAAGCATGAGGACATAAGCAAAAGCCTTATAAGAATGGGGACTGTCCTTTGCTGTTTGAAAGTATCAAAATCACTTGGGACTGAAATAAGGTGAAATAGCAAATGTGTTCCCCCTTCTAATGGATGGGAAGCAGGGAAAACACAAGCTTTCTGCTTCCCAAGATGAGAAGGGATCTCAGGACTGAGGTGGGGTGGCGATATTTTGCCACTCTGGTCCAGTGCTCCCTCGAAGGTGTGTGCACATGTTCACAAGTTTTTATGTCCACTCAGTTAATTCTTTAGATCCTGCTCAGATTGAATTGGGAAGGACCCACTCTGAATGCATGTGTGCACACACTGCCTTGTTCTGATACTGCTGCCCAGAACAAAATTCATTCCACACACAGATGATAAAAAAATAGCAGGAACACTGCTCTGGTCTATACACTAGGCCAGGGGTTTCTAAACTTGGGTCTCCAGATGTTGGGAGTTTGTCCAACTTCTAGGGACCCAAGGTTAGGAACCTCAGCTGTGCTAGATAACAATGGTGCATTGTGAGATAACTAGAGGTTGCTTTTGAGCCTAAGCTCAGTCTCGGATGCTGGTTTTCTAGCTTGAAGTAAAGCCACTTCTTAGCATCAGCAGAGTGTTTACCTCACCATTGACTAGTGAGACAGCTAGTTCCTTCTGATATTTGCGTTTTGAGGTGAAGAACTTCCAGGTCTGAAAGCTTGACATCCAGTAAGGCATGTGCTCCTCTTATCCAAAATCCACATTTGCCATTACAGATCCCGGAATTACTGATAGATCTGTGACATGAACTTGCTAGCTGAACTACTAAGGGCCACCACTTCAGGGCCATCTTCTTGGTGAGCGGTAGCTCTGACTCCATTCTGTGTTTCTTTCCCTACAGGGCTGCACCTCCCCTTCTCCACAGCCACTCTGGTCATAGCTGTTGCCTGTGCCTTCATCATACTGGTGTCCATCCTGGGCTGTTACTGCTCCACTAAACGTTCCCACAGTAGATACCATATGGAGGTCGTTGGTGCTGCTCTGGGGGAGGCTGGTGCTGTAGCCATGGCTCCTGCAGCCGTTGGGACATCTGGGGAATTCAGTGCAACCTCTAAGAAAGCTGGTGGGGTGGTAACTGTGGTGAGTGGGCAACCTACTTCTCTCTGAACATGCAATATTTAACAAATAAATATTGGTGGCAATAGAAAAATCATGGTGTGGCTATATTGTGTAGAAAGATTCCATCAATACTGTTGAATTCTAAGAGGAAATGTAGAGGTAAGGTAACAGTCTGTCTACTCTCTAGAATTTGCCTTGAGCTCTGTGGGTTTCTGAGACTTTGGGATGTATAGACTTCTGAAAAAGCAATGGAACTCAAAATCTATACCAGGAACTTCTCTATCTGCACACCCACTACATAAAGCGCTTTAAGTGTCTCATGAAAGGCTTGAAAGACTTTCCCCCCCATAAACAATTGAGTCAGACACCACATTTCTCTTTGGTAACACCTTCCTGTCTTGACCAAAGTAGCTTGTTGCTCCATTCTTGCCTTCTGTTTGGTCTTGGTTGAGGACCTTTCCATAGCAGCAGAGGAACTTCATAAGATTTTCTTTTTCCTACAGTTCCACCTGATCAGCTTGGGGATTCCACATATAACTTAAAAGCATAACAAGCAAAATCTACTAGTATAATACTGTTTCCCATGACATTACTCCAAGATGAATGGATGTGGACCATCCATGGGCAGCAGGGCTTTATCAACCTGGCACTAGAGGGGAGCATCTTCTGTCTCTCCTCAGGTGGTGAGCCTGTAAACAGCTTCCATACTTTGACTTCTCCCTTGAATCAGTCCTTTGAGGTAAGTCACAATAGTATCAATTCATAGGTAGAAGCCAGTTCTGGGACTTGCTCCTAATTAACAATCTACAGCATATATTGCTCACACGCCCTATAATAAAAGCTGTAGTCTGCATCTGGACTGGATGGGGGCAAACAAGCTGAAACTTAATCCAGATAAGACGGAAGTGCTCTGGGTTGGTACAGTAAAACTGATCATCTGAGTAGTGAGGTAAATCTGGCCTTGGAAAGGTCACGCTTCCTCTGAAAGACAGTCTAAAGTTTAGGGGTATTTCTGGACCAGTCACTGTCCTTCAAGGCACAGGTGGCAGCAGTGTGCAGAAGTGCCTTTTCCCAGCTATGACTGGTATGCCAGCTATGTCCCTACTTGGAGAAGCAGGACCTGACCTCAGTCACTCATGCTCTGGTAATGTCCAGATTGGACTACTGCAATGTGCTCTACCTGGGGCTGTCCTTGAAGATGGTTCAGAAGCTTCAGCTAGTCCAGAATGCTGCTGCCAGGATGCTCATTTGTTTCATGAGTGTCACACACATCCTGTGGCAGCTTCATTGGTTACTAGTCAAATTCAGGTGAGATTCAAGGTGCTGGTCTTGACCTTTTTAAAGCCCTCTGCTCATCATCTCAGGCCCTGCACATAGTCTGGCCACTAACAAATCCAGTTGGCAGGGACTAGAGAAAGCCTTTTTGACAGCTCCAGGAACACTGCTAAATGCGTTCAGGCTGGTGTAGGGGAATTAGTGAGCTAAAGTGGAGCAGTCTCACATCAGAATAAATTTGTGCAAAGTTCTGGTCCCAGGGAAATGAACTGGTAAGAGAGTAAGTTTGAAAGTATCAAAATATACCACCTTTCATTAAAACAATCTCAAGGTGGTTCACACAAAAGTTAACAGGACTATGAAAATTACACAATTAAGCGATTAAGCTAGAATATAAAAATACAGATCTGATTTAAAATATTTTTAAAGCACAATATAACCATAGAAAATACAAAGCAGCAACAGATGTATGGAATTATGAGATAACTATGAAGTTTTATCTCTTTTCTTTTTATGTTCTTTTTCCATTTCTGTTCTCTTCTTGGGGGGAAAATAAAAAGATTAAAAGAAAGAATCCTATAGAAGCCTGGGTAAAAACCCAAGATTTTACACTCTTTCTAAAAACTGTGGAGTCTGAGGAGCAGATGGCCGCTAGTAGAGCATTCCAGAGTCTGGGGCAACAACAGAGAAGGCCCTGTCCCATGTGCATGACAACCAAGCCTTCCTCCTTGTTGGCCCCTGGAGCAGACCCCACCCCCACCAATGACCTCAACAGGGCAGCAATCCTTGGGAGCAGGCAGTTCCTCAAGTATACAGGGCCCAAACTGTTAAGGGCTTTAAAGGTTACAACCAGCACCTTGATTTGAACCCAGAAACAAATTGGTAGCCAATGCAGCTCTTTCAAAATGGGTGTGATGTGATCCCAGTGGACATCTCCAGATAAAATCCTAGCTGCTGCATTTTGCGCTACTGCAGTTTCCAAATATTCTTCAAGGTCAGTCCCACATAGCGCACATTACAGCAATCCAGCCATGGTGTGAATAAGGCGTGGGTAATTGTGGCCAAATCTGCCTTCTCAAGAAAGCTGTGCAAAGGCACCCCTGGCCACTGCCTCCACCTGAGCTGGGGAAGAAGTTCCAACTGTCAGGATACAATTTTCAAAAAGCGTTCAAGCAAGCAGTTCCTGAGGGCATAACAGGGTCAAAAGAGCTTTGATATTTTCAGGAGCGGTGGCTATGTGTAGCATATAATCTGTGCCAACTCAGAGAGGTAGTTTTGCTCGCCTGGCTAGCAGCAGCAGCTTGTATCTCTGACGATTCACAGGAACACAATGGCACAAACTTCCAGAGACGTAATTCAAACACTCCATCCCTCCAGCTGGCAGGGTGGTGATGTCGGTAGCAGCCCAAAACACAGGCATGCAGGTTTCCGCTGGCAACCGCAAAACAGTTCTTGGAACAGGCGTTGGGTTTTCCCATTTCCAAGATGGCCACTCCATTTTGCAGCTGGCAAAAGGAACTTGCGGATCAACAGCTGGCAGAAGGCTTGTTTTGGAGTGGTGTCATCTCCCGGGGAAGGCTTGGCATGGCTGTGCTTCCTCGATCCCATACCAAGCTGGCATTGCACGGGTTCGGCACCCCATTTGCTTCTGGATCCATTGCTGGAACTGGAACACTAACTGAACACTTAACTACTGGCACTCCCAATGCAGTAACGTGTGTGGGAGGCAGTTCAAACGTGTGGTAACCTCTAGACTCGACTACAATGTGCTCTGTGTGGGGTTGCCTTTGTATAGAGTCCAGAAACTGCAATTGGCTCAAAATGCAGCAGTCAGGTTGGTCTCTGGATCAGCCATTTTATTTATGCCTAAGTAAACCGCTTTGGGAACTTCTTTTGAAAAGCATTATATAAATATTTGAATTCATGTCTTGAAGAGACCATATCATACCCATATTTTAAAAAACTACTCTGACAACCATAAAGTGCATCTGGGCAAAACATAAAGTGCTGGTTATAAGGGTAACAGGGTATTTAAGAGAACACCTTCTTTGTTATGAGCCCACCACCTATTGAGATTGTCAGGGAGGTCTGCCTGCAGTTGCCAATGGCTCGTCTGGTGGCTACTCAGTATTGGGCCTTATCCGTTGCTGTCCCAAGGCTTTGGAATTGCTCCCTGCTGAAGTAAGAGCCTCTCCATCTCTGACAGTTTTTAAGATGATGCTTAAAACACAACTGTTCGCCTAAGCTTTTAACTAAATTTTAATGTGAATTTGTCTTAAACTGTCTTAATGTTTGTTGTAAACATTGTAAACTGCCCAGAAAGACACCTTTGGGGTGATATACAAATATACTAAATAAATAAATGGGGGCTGAAGTGAAGCCCCAAATCAAATTGGGGCCTCCATAAAGTACCAATATGCCCCCTGAACTGAACTGGGGCTGCTTTGCACCGTCCTACTCAATATGCATATGAAATATATAACTAAAAGGGTTATACAACTCAAATCTTGCTGCTCTTAGAGCAAGATTTAATCTTACATATCTATTGGCATCTATTTTGTGGCCTCTTAGAGTAGGGCAGTTACCTTAAGTGGCACAGCGGGGAAATGGTTGACTAACAAGCAGAAGGTTGCCGATTCAAATCCCCAGTGCTACTACATTGGGCAGCAGTGATATAGAAAGAGGCTGAAAGGTATCATCTCAGACTGCGCAGGAGGAGGCAATGGTAAACCCCTCCCATATTCTACCAAAGAAAACCACAGGGTTCTGTGGGCGCCAGGAATCAAAATCAACTTGATGGCACACTTTACCTTTATAGTAGGGCAAATCTGGCTCTAAAGCTTGGAACTGGGTGCTCTGCTACCGTCTTTTGTCCAGTGGGTGAGGTATTTTTCCCTGAGACTGGCTCTGTTGGGTCAAAGCAAAACCTCATCTCCATTTTTGTTTTAAGCCCCTGTTTCAAGATCACAAGATGGCTACAGAAATGATAGCTGCAGGGTTGGGGGAGAAAACTGGCCCTTATGTGGCATTTTACTCCCCCATCAAAAACTTTTCCATCATGGCTTGTCATGTGAAGGCTGATAATAGCAGTTTTATCCTTTCCAGTAATCTAGAGACAACTGCAGTAATCACCTGAAGGCACTTGTGAACTTCAGTGCTGGGGTCAGTGTGGCACTGAAAGGGTTGTATCTTGTGGACTCTGTGCTACATTGACATCTGGTGGCTTCCTAATGTACTACAAGTAAAATGTTTATACACCTTAAATCTTGCTTTCTTTAGAGCAAGATTTAATTTTGAATATCTATATTGCATCTATCCAAAATGTATGTATTAATACAAAATATGACATTGTTGCATAATATGACATTGTAACTAACCAGTATATGAGAGATGAACAGTTGAAGAGAGATGAACAGGGAAGAAGACAGAAGGGGAACAGCTTGGGTGGGGCACTGACTGACTGCTGTCTTTGCCTCTGCCCCACCTTTCCTCAGGTGTGTGTGCTACATCTCCTTGGGCTGCTGCTGCTGCTGCTATATAGGGCAGGCTGGCCCAAGGGCTCTCGTCCTTGTGGCTCTCTGCCGTGGGGTGAGCTGCCTGGGGGCCCAGAAGATTTATCTCCTTTCTGCCTTGAAGATCCGTCTTCCCTCAATTAAGAAGCCAGCAGGAGTTTACGCGAGTCTGGTTCTGGTTTTTAACAAGCCAAGAGGCCGTGGTGGGTCAGTCTGGGGAGATGTGTCTGGGAGAGCGAAAAATTGGATATGGAGTGGGGGCAGCAATATCACGGGTAGCGGGCAGAGGGAGGTATGGCGGTGGGAGTTGGGCAGGCCGTTACAGGGGGAAACGGTCCAGGCAATTGAGGCCTGTTCCTTTTTCCGGCCCTTCTCCAACCCTCTGACCCTAGGGAGCTCTGAGAACACTCCTTCGAGGATTAGGGTGCTGCTGCTGAATGCCAGGTCAGTTAACGCAAAAACATCTCTCATCCACGATCTGATTGTGGATGAGCGTGCTGACCTGGTATGTGTGACGGAGACCTGGTTGGATGCGCTGGGCGGGGTCGGTCTCTCTCAGCTTTGTCCTCCAGGTTTCCAGATCGTGCAGCAGCCCCGCCTCGAGGGTCGGGGAGGAGGCGTTGCAGTCATCTTTCGAGAGACCCTCCCCGTTTCCAGATGCCCGGTCAGGCAATCTCAGAATTTCAAGTGTTTGTCCTTGAGGGTGGGCCTCCGAGATAGGCTGGGGATTCTGTTGGTGTACCGACCACCCCGCTGCACTTCAGACTCCCTACCTGAGCTGGCGGGGGTGGTCTCGGAGGTCGCCTTGGGTTCCCCCAGGCTTATTGTTTGGGGGGATTTCAATGTTCATGCTGAGGCCCCCCTAGTGGGTGCAGCTCAGGATTTCATGGCCTCCATGGCAACCATGGGCCTGTCTCAATTGGTATCGGGCCCTACCCACGTGGCGGGACACACTCTGGATCTGGTTTTTGCTGACCGGGAAATAAATGATCTGGAGGTGGGGGAATTTGAGACCACTCCCTTGTCATGGACAGATCATCATATGGTGGGGTTTAGTTTGACTGCTCCGTCTGCCCTCTGCAGGGGTGGTGGGCCGATTAAGATGGTCCGCCCCCGGAGCCTTATGGATCCGCTTGGATTTCAGATGGCCCTCGGGGAGTTTCCAGAGCTGGTGACCCTGTCGAGGCCTTGGTTGATCTCTGGAATGGAGAGATGGCCCGGGCTGTTGACACGGTTGCCCCCAAACACCCTCTCCGGCTTGGTGGAGCCCGTTCTGCTCCTTGGTTTTCCTCTGAGCTTAGGGCGATAAAGCAACTCGGACGACGGCTGGAATGACGCTGGAGGCAGAGTCGTCACGAATCCGACCGAACACGGGCTAGAGCCCATTTTAGGGACTATGCCGTGGCGGTGGGGGCGGCAAAGAAATGCTTTTTCTTCGCCTCCATTGCGTCTGCTCAGTGTAGACAAACAGAGCTGTTTCGTGTGGTGAAAACCTTGCTCCACACATCCCCCCCGGACAATGGGGGAGGAGTCATCTACGGCTCTTTGTGATCGGTTTGCCTGTCGCTTTGCAGATAAAGTCGCTTGCATCCGTGCTGACCTGGACTCCAGAGTTTTGGCAGTTCCGGCAGACGTGCCTTTGGTACCATCTGGTGCCGTTGTGTTGGATTCTTTTCAGTTGGTGCGGCCTGAGGATGTGGACAAGATCCTGGGCAGTGTGCGGGCGACTTCGTGCGCTCTTGACCCTTGCCCTTCATAGCTAATAAAAGCTGCCAGGGAGGGGACAGGCAGATGGCTGGAGGTGATCGTTAATGCTTCATTAAGGGAGGGCAGGATGCCATCGTGCCTCAAGGAGGCGGTGGTAAGACCTCTATTAAAAAAGCCCTCCCTTGATCCCTCCAACCTGGACAACTATAGACCTGTGTCTAACCTTCCCTTTTGGGGCAAGGTGATGGAGCGTGTGGTGGCGTCCCAGCTGCAGAGGGTCTTGGATGATACGGATTATCTGGACCCTTTTCAATCTGGCTTCCGCCCCGGGTATGGGACTGAGACTGCCTTGGTCGTTCTAGTGGATGACCTACGCCGGGAACTAGACAGGGGGAGTGCGTCCCTGTTGGTTCTGCTGGACCTCTCGGCGGCGTTCGATACCATCGACCATGGTATCCTTCTGGGCCGCCTCTCGAGTATGGGAATCGGAGGCACTGCGTTGCAGTGGTTCCGGTCCTATCTTGAGGGGAGTGTCCAGAAGGTGGTGCTGGGGGGCTACTGCTCGGCCCTGTGGCCGTTGGCCTATGGGGTCCCGCAGGGTTCAGTATTGTCCCCCATGCTGTTTAACATCTACATGAAGCCACTGGGAGAGGTCATCCAGGGATTTGGACTGAGTTGTCAGCAATATGCGGATGACACTCAGCTCTATCTCTCCTTGTCATCTGATCCTAGGGAGGCGGTGGATGTCCTGAAATGGGGGCTGGAGGCCGTGATGGGTTGGATGTGGGCTAACAAACTGAAATTTAATCCGGATAAGACGGAGGTACTGTTGATCAGTAGGAGAGCCAATCGGGATGAGGATATTTTACCGGTTCTGGATGGGGTTGCACTCCCCTTGAAGGAGCAAGTACGCAGCTTGGGGGTACTACTGGACCCGGCTCTGCTTTTGGAAGCTCAGGGGGAGGCGGTGGCCAGGGGTGCCTTTGCACGGCTTCGGCTGGTGCGCCAGCTGCGTCCCTTTCTCGAGAAGGCAGATCTGGCCACGGTTACCCACGCCTTAGTCACGCCGCGGCTGGATTACTGTAACGCACTCTACGTGGGGCTGCCCTTGAAGAATATCTGGAAACTGCAGCTAGTGCAAAACGCGGCAGCGAGGGTTTTATCCGGAGCTGCCCGTTGGGAACATATCACCCCCATTTTGAAAGAGCTGCACTGGCTACTGGTTTGTTTCCAGGACCAATTCAAGGTGCTGGTTTTGACCTTTAAAGCCCTAACGGTTTGGGCCCGGGGTATTTGAGGGACCGCCTGCTCCCAAGGGTTGCTGCCCGCTTGACAAGGACATCTGAGGGGGCCCTGCTCCAGGTGCCGACAATGAGAGAGGCCTGGCTGTCGTGCACTCGGGACAGGACCTTCTCTGTTGCTGCCCCCAGACTCTGGAATGCTCTCCCAGTGGCCATTCGTTCCTCGGACTCCATCATGGCTTTTAGAAAGCTTGTAAAGACTTGGCTTTTTACCCAGGCTTTTACATAATCGTTTTTACTGCTGCTTCTGGGTGTTTTTATCTGTTGTATTGTTTTATGCCTGTTTTTATATGTTTTTATACTTTTAGCAAGATGTTTTTATTGTGTTTTTATAGTATGTTTTAAACTTTTGTAAACCGCCTTGGGGCTATCTTTTTAACGAAAGGCGGTATAAAAATGCAAAAATAAATAAAATAAAAAACAGTTAGCCTTATTTGTCCTGTATCATCTAGCACATGTGACTGTACCCCTGCACAGCAAATCTGTTTGTTGAAAAGCCCTAGTTCACTTCAGTATAGCTCTGGCTGACTATACTTTTTAAAGTAAGAAGGTTTATAATGCTGTGGTGATCAGCCACCCCTCCCCTCAAGAATAAACTGGAAGTGAACTCTGTCCTGACTGACATGCTGGTGAACTCCAAAGTTCAGCCAATCAGCATAACAGGTGGGTGGGACCTAGAGAGCCACTGGGAGGAAGAGAAGAGTTCTTTGTGGCGTTTTTTAAAAAAAGCTAGGCTGGAGGTGAGAGAAGCATGGTTCGAAAGACTTTGTGAGGAGCTCTGCAGCTCCTTGAAAGACAGGAGGGCAGGAAATGAATTCTCATCCAGGATTTTGTGAGTTCAAGTCAAAGGAAGCCAGGACTTTGAGCCTTGGGGAGTTTAGTCTAGGGAAAGTTTGCTGAGTCACATTTTGCATAAGAAACTTTCTGTTTTCTTTTGTGTGCACTTTGTATATCCCTGACCCTGATACTGGTCTCAAAGGCGCTCTAACCCCTGGACCTTGGGAACCCAGTCTGGTCCTCCAAGGTCCAGGGGCAGGCTCCAAATGGCCAGAGGCCTCTGAAGGCCACCTCGCACCTGCCCTGCCAAACCTCCATTTTTTAAAAAAAGATTACAGGTCCGAGGCCGAGGGGCAGTTGTTCTCCCCTCTCCCCTGGCAGGAAACACAACAATGCTGAGCCTGTCCATTCGGGCCAGCGTCTTTTTCCAACTGCAAGGCACACCTGCGCAGTTGAGATTGTCACAAGCCCCAGACCAAACTGAACTTGGGGGGGGGGGATTCAAGGGGATGCTGGACCAAACTGGCCCAGTCTGGTTCAGGTCCAGTTTGGACTCGAACCCCACCAAACCAGAATATCCAGTTCTGTGCACACCTCTAACCTGGGCATGCAAAAGCAGAGCCAGGCCCAGCAGTACTCCCACATTGCACACTTGCTCTTTCAAGGGGAGTGCACCCCCGTCTAGAAGCAGTCAAATCCCTTCATCCCGATTGTCTCTCCTACTGATCAGCAGTACCTCTGTCTTGTCTGGATTCAGTTTACTAGCCCACATCACAGCCTCCAGCTCCCAATTCAGGACATCCACTGCCTCTCTAAGATCAGATGATAGGGAGAGATAGGGCGGAGTGTCATCTGCATATTGCTGACAACTCAGTCCAAGTCTCAAGGTGACCTCTCCCAGTGTCAAGCTCCCAGCATAGGTCATCCACTAGGGTGACCAAGGCAGTTTGTCCCATATGTAGGACGGACACCAGATTGAAAGGGATCTAGATAATCCGTAAAATCCAAGACTCTCTGCAGCTGAGATGCCACCACACACTCTATCACCTTGCCCAAAATTGTTATAGATATTGAACCCAGAAGCAAATAGGCATAGAGGTGTGATATGGGCCATTGTCTGGCCTCAATGAACAGCCTGACTGCAGTATTCTGCACTAATTGCAGCTTCCAAACTGTCTTCAGAGGCAGTCCGACATAGAGCACATTACAATAGTCAAACCTGGATGTAGCAAGAGCACAAGTCACTGGAGCCAGATCTGCTGAGTCCTGATAGGGTCAAAGCTGGCTCATTAACTGATATAGATCATGACTTAATCCCCACCACCACCACCACTGAAGGAGCCTTTAGGCAGGAGTTAATGGTGCCTTTCAACTACTGGTGCAGACAGACAAACACTTGTCTGGGCTTAGGCTAATTCCTTCTAAGATGACAGACAATAACCACTATGTGGCAGTGTGGCTCCAGCCTCTGAAGCAGCATTGTCACAAGCACCCAGCAGGGAAGAGTTTCCCCAGGAGCAGGGCTGAGGGAATGGGGTTCCCAAAATGTGGAAATCCTACTAATGTTGCATCCTACTAATCCTAGTGATGATCGCATTAGTGCTTCTCTTTCAGGTGAAAGCCTGCCTTATCTGTATTATCTGCTCCATCATGGTGGCTGTGATCAACATTTCTACTTGCTGGATTTGGTGTACAATCCCTGTACCCCAAACCCAGCAGATCAGATGTTCTAGAAAAGAGATTTACTCTTAAATGCTGCATCAGATTGCAGTTAGCGCTGCTTTGTGGTGCTCGAGAGTGTCTCTGTTTTCTCTGTAAAGATCACCAGATCTTCAGTGGTAGAAGGTGGTGGTGGGGAGATGTTTGTTGCTCCTATTATTTTGGGCCCCCTCTCTGGCCTAGAAGTATCATGAGTGGCACAAAAACACTAAACACAACATCCCAAACTTGACAAGGATGCCTAAGTAGTATGAGGGGGGGGGGAGTCCATCTTCTGTAGCCAGAACACCCTGTATGGGTACATTTGATCAGCACAGAGCTGACTACAGGAAGTTTGGACTGGGTGAGCCCCCCTATTGTAATCAAATTACTCACAGGCCTGTCTGTACTTAACTCAGCTGTCATGTCTTTCCCCAGAGAATCCTGGGAGTTAAAGTTTAGTGAGGGTGTTGAGAGTCCTCTGACAGAAATTCTTAGTCAGCATTCTGCTGACCCCAGGACTGACACACCATGGAATTACAATGGTCAGGTCCCCTGAGCTGAATGAGAATCTAGGAAACACCAACATCTTTTCATACTACAGGTACACTTATTCTAATGATCACAGGAGAGGAAAGGAAGAAAAGATGTAGAGGGACCATAGTGCAACTTCTAGAGGAGTGGTTACCTGCCAAGGTGGTGATGTATGGCAGAGTTGGCTCCCCTGCATGCCCTCTCATTTCTACACTAGAATGCACTTTTCTTCTGGTTCTCATGACAGCCATCATTGGTTTTTTAATGGAGGACAGTTTCATGCAATATTAGGATCCCCCCCCCCCGCACTGGCTTTGATTTTTTAGTTGTTATTAACTCCCCCACCCCCACAATTTTAAAAGTAGTCTTTAGGGAAAGGAACCTTCTCCCACCTAACACCCTCACTCCCCCGCCTCGCTCTGTCCCAAATGATTGTTGTTGATCTTTATTCAGTGTTGTTGTAGAGAACCAGGAGCCACTTTAAACCACATCCAAAAGACATTTGCTTCCATCTTGACTGCTCTGATCACATTGGGATTTAAGTGACAAAAGTCAAACCTCAAAAATTAAAGTGTGCATGCACAGAAACCTCAGCATACACCTGTATGAAATTTAGATGGTATGATGGCCTCATAAGAGTCTGCCATGCAAGACGTTTTCATCTCATTCTGACAACAAACAAAAGAGATAAGCATTTTAATAGTTTCTTGTTACGGTCTATGGCTGAAGCACCAGGGAAAGAAAATTGTAGTTTCCCACTTTCAGGTCTAGCAACTGTACGGCACTAAATCAGTTAATACCATTGACATTAGGGTGTAGGATAATTTGGGATGATTTGGGAGCTGTGTGCGTTTCTGTTTGCCAGTCATGTGCCAGTTAAAAATAAGGCTGGAGGTTAGGAGCTTGATCGTAAGCTAAGCACCAGTCAAGTAGGACAATTTTGGTTCCTACCTCATTCTGAAGCTGGGGACAGAATCTGGGTAGCGTATGCTCATCCTACCCAGGTGGGGCTTAGCTCACGACCAAGCTCCTAGCCTCCAACCTTATTTTTCAATGACACACATTTGGCAAATGGAAACGTATACAGTTCCCAAATTAGGGTAGGAGGCTTCTCCCACTCCAGGCCTGCTCAACTTAGGCAGCCTCAACTGTTTTTGAACTACAACTCCCATAATCCCCAGCCACAGTGGCCAATAGCCAGGATTATGGGAATTGTAGGCTAAGATCTGCAGGAGGGCCGAGGCTGAGCAGCCCTGACCTACCCTAATGCTGATCATGTGAACTGCTCTACTATCTGTCCAACATTGGTCCCAGTCTGAAGAGAATTTGAGTTCTCATCTAATATAAATATTTCAGGCCTACATTTTTTTTTACACAATTTATTTCAACTTAATCTTCAACCTATATTGAGCCCTCACAGTACAGTAAATAATAAATGTCATTCACTAAAAGGATTTTTTAAAATCACCACATTCAAGTCCATTGCAAGAAAATCAACAAAAGGTCTTGTGTCAGGTAAGACAGAAACAATTTTTGCCACAACTATGTTGCCCAGGTCATAATACATTTATCCATCTTTAAGGTCCTGTGGAACTCTTAATTTGTTTTAAAATTGCCAGAGTTCATTAATGACATCCTGCTTCTGCTCCATTTGTTGTTTTGAGGTTTGACAGAAAGGAAACCACAGCAGCAGATGACGAACATAGTCTGCTTATTATATGAAGTTTGTTAAGCTCAACTGCAAAAGCTGTTTCCACACCACCTTGTTTTATTTATTGCTGGAATGTGCACTACAGTTGGAATGTATCACCGTCTGGAACAACCTTTACTCAGTAGTAAGCCTCAAATTGAGGAGCCATTTAGTTTGGAAGGCAGAATGTTGGGGGGAAAGGAGTTAGACTTTGACAAGGTAGTTGGGCTGGGAGCTGGGGGTGAGGGTGGAGGGTAGATAAGAACAGATTAGGAAACTGCTTGACTCATTTGAAATTGTTATCAGTGTGAAAGATCAAAGACAAAGAAAGGTACATGAAACTAACACCACACTGTGACACACATAAACAAATATTGCTTGATACTGTATGTTTGATTGCCTTTCTTTTATGAATACTTTATTAAATCATTAATGTTGACTTATCCTCTCTGAGATCCACACATTAAAGGTTTGGACATGTAAAGGTAAAGTGTGCCATCAAGTCAATTTTGACTCCTGGTGCCCAAAGAGCCCTGTGGTTTTCTTTGGTAGAATACAGGAGGGATTTACCATTACCTCCTCCCACACAGTATGAGATGATGCCTTTCAGCAGCTTCCTATATCGCTGCTGCCCGATATAGTACCAGTGGGGATTCAAACCAGCAACCTTCTGCTTGTTAGTCAAGTATTTCCCTGCTGCGCCACTTAAGGTGACTTGTACGCTGAAGTAAAGTAACTAGCACAGTAAGACTGTGACAATTCTTATACCACTTATTTTGCATTTTCTTATAAGTTCTTATACCACTTATTTTGCATTATACCACTTATTTTGCAATATTCCAGTGTAGAATATTGCACTGGAAGATGGAGATAGGTTTTACTGAAACAATACTAGTACAACTGGAAAAGTGAAATTAGACTTAGGCCTACAAGAAATGTTCATGGCTACTAAGCGAAGTGCAGATTGTCCTGTGGGGGAAAATGTGAATCTGGGCTGGTATTACTCCAGATTCTGATATATTATATTTTTTTATTTTATTTTATTTTATTTACATTTTATATCCCACACTTCCTCCAATGAGCCCAGGACGGTGTACTACATACTTAGGTTTCTCCTCACAACAACCCTGTGAAGTAGGTTAGGCCAAGAGAGAAGTGACTGGCCCAGAGTCACTCAGCAAGTATCACAGCTGAATGGGGATTTGAACTCAGGTCTCCCTGGTCCTGTCCTAGTCCAGCACTCTAACCACTATACCATGCTGGCTCTCCAGCTAGCTCTCCAGCGTGGTGTAGTACAAAAGGTAAAATTATTAGTACAAAAGGTGAAATTAAAAGGACTTTCACCTTACAGTGGACTTCTACATGCTACATACAGTTCACACATTTATGACTAAAAACAGTATAGGCTGAGTTTTAATTGAATACAGGGATGAGTGCCTATTTGTACAGCTTATAAGTACAAGCTATTCAAAGTCCTGTTGCTCAGTAAGACTGCTTTAGGACTATCTGCCTGTCATGAAGAGTGAAATAAAACTACTACTCCTTTTCTTATTTCATTTGATTCCACTCTGGCCTTGTAAATGATGACCTATTGACCTATCTATCACTCTTCACCTGAAACTTCCTGTTTGTGTTTCAGGATGTTTGCAGATTTTGTAAAGTTAGTTACTCTAGTTTAGGATTTTTCAAATGAAAGGATTAGTAAAGGGAGTTGAATGAAAATGGGTTAATTATAAATTAGAATAACAATTCTAATTATAAGTTAATTATAAGTTAGAATAACAATAGAACAATGGAAAATGTCTACATGACTACTAGCTTTCTGTTAGGAAGACTAGAATGTTGACTAATTCTCTTAGAATTTTCTGCTTGCTCATGAGAAATTGTAGGATTAAAAGGTGGAAATTTTGATGCGGATTTAGGTTGTCTTTGGGCTTCCTCACTGACTCTTTCTTTTCTTTACAGTAAGTATTATGTTCCTTGAATTACTGTTCCGTAAAAGTCTCTTTCATGAAATGCCCTGTGTAATCAATGCTATGTTTTGATATCTTACGTTTTGGGCATGTTTTTGCCCATGTATGCTGTACTAGAAACTATTTAAGTAAACGAATATGTTTTATAGAAGCTATTTAACTTATTGTATGTGCAATACCCTTGTGAATATGAACCCTGTATGAATATGAATGCTGTACACTTTGAATTGGAACCTTGCATAAGATGGTTTTCCAAATATAACTTACAACTAAATACTGGGGTGTGAGAGATCATACCAGAGGCAATCTGCAGTATGCCTTTCTCTTACCTTCTGTTTGGGAGAACCTGAATGGAGCAAAACCTTGCATTAGTCCCACTCTGGCCTAATGTGGCATATCAGTGTGGTTGTGCAGGATGCCTTGGAATTGGGGGTTCCAGGGTTTTGTTTTGCTTTAGATTAAACCATATACTGGCGAGAACAGATACAAGAAAGTGGATTTTTTAAAGGTTTGGTAGCTTGCCATATTAGTCCAAAGTAATCCTATATAGCATGGAAATGTGTTTGATTTAGATGCTATGGATAGAAAAGCGTTAATAAATGCTTTAGATTGTATGCTCTTACTTTTAAAATTTTATTTTCTAGGATCTCTCACTTATCCTCCCCCCACCCCGACCAAAAAGAAAGAAAGAAAAGCAAAAAAAGGCTATTATAAAATCAGTGTTCCAGGCCTGACCCATTCCATTCTGGTCTTTATACCTTCCATTCTGTTTTTTTCTGAACATATTCTTTAACACAAACTTTTACTAAATTCCTAGGAGTTATGTTCATCTAGCACCCTTCAAATCACCATTCTCTTGCCATGTGTTTACATTCATGTCAGTGTGCAGAAAACTGGCAACTATTACTAAAATCAAAATGTTACTGGCATTGTAAAATACCACTAGGTGCTTAAGCATGAATGGGGGGAGAATGGCTATGGAGGAGGAATTATGACCAATAATTATGTCCGCTGCATACCATACTATGCAGCCTACAATGCTGTGCCTGTTTACTTGGAAGTAAGTCCTTCTGAAATCAGTGGAGCTAGCTTCCAAGAAAACCTGATTAGGCTACTGCATGGAACAATCTGCAATGGGATGCACATCTTTTCTGGCTGATATAGGCTTACTTTTTGCAGATTCACTTGTTAGTGCTGTGGTACCACAAAAGAGAGAAAGTATGTGATGTGACAATCCCAGAAAAACCTGCTGTTTCCAAGAGCCCTAAACCCCAGTATACTCAAACTGCAGAGGCAGCCTTGCAAATCATGACTGTCCACTTATTCCCCACTTCTGTGACTATGCTGGCTGGGTCTTAGGGTTGCCACAGTCACTGAGAGCATTCCTGTACACAAAAGTCACAAGTGCACATTTTGAAACCCTCCCCTTTTTTGAGTAGGATTGGAAAGAGTGCTTGACAATGGAACTTGGTGCTGTTTCATGCATTTTCCCCTATTGTTCTTTGCACAGGAGAGAGTTAGGAGCATCTCGCCTAAATAAACACAATAAAATGTGTGTGTGTATGTATATGTATGTAGAGAGAGAGTGCAAATGAGAAATGAAAGAAACCTGTATGAAGTATTTTCTTTGTTTAATAACAGCTTATAAAATGACTTCTATGTAAATACTGTTGGACTTGGAATCTGGTTGTTGTTGGTTCTTCTTCTTCTTCTTCTTCTTCTTCTTCTTCTTCACTTGTGGCCTCTATTGCTGCCTTCAGTTGGCCTTCACTCACTCTAGAAATGATCCCAAAGTGAGGGAAGGGGTTTACTGAGCTATACAGAGACAGTCAGCCTAGCCAGTCAGCACGCATTGGTGCCAGAGAAAGGGGAAGAATATGGAGCTTTGAAATATGGACACCACGTAGCTAATATATCTGGAGAAAAGCACCAGGAAAATGGGTAAAATTTGTTTGAGCAATCTTCCTGCTCAAATTCCTGGACATTTTGTATCCAGGACAATCGTTTTCCTACATTCTGGACAGGACATCCAAATCAATCCTGGACATGATGTGGCAGCCCTACTGGGGCCTACTCATGTACAAGTGGTGAAATTCTGAGGCGAGAGAATGGAATGCTGCCTCATAATGGAAGGAACCCTCTAAAGACAGAAAACTAGAGCATTTGGGCGGCGGAGGGGGGAGGGATTCTAGCATTCTTTGCCAGCTGTACTAGTTTTCTTTAAAACAAACAAACACACACAGGAAAGCATTAAAAATGTTATTTCGCTCACCTGTAGCATTCTACCATTTCACCCTGGTGCATGTGGAGCCCAGCAGGCCTCCCTTTCTCTGCTTTGCTGTGAATCTTCCTTTCTGCTTCCAACTAGGCTATTCCTTTCCCTTCAGTGTTTCTGTCCCCCATTCCTGCCCTGCTGTGCTACCTCCTCCTCACTCGCCCTGCATAATCTGTCTAGGCTGGATTTTTGGTTCCCCAGTGCAGAAGGGTGTATCCTACCCACAGCAACGTTACCGTTACCCCCTTCCATGCATTACAAGATGATGGGAGTCATCACTAAGCAGTATGTTTAGTGATGGGAGGAAAATGTGTTTCATCTCATCACAGCTTTTCTGGGGGGCAAACGAAACCGACACTCTCACTTGCCTAGTGGCATTTCTCATAAATCAGGTGACCATATAAAACGGATGTGACTAACTGCATACTTAGAAAGGGGAGGGAACTTAACTTCAGAAGAACATAGCTGAATAACCACATTCTTTGACAGTTGTTCGCTCTTATTTGGTGCCCAAGAAAGCATCTCCATCTCAACAACCTGCTGTGTTTTGATCCTCTTCAGTCAGCTAGAATCAGAAGTTATGCAATCTATGGAGAATTTCGCCTGCTCGTCTTTGTATCCAGGGTAAGAATGCCAGGGCTTTTCCAAGTGGCTCCACACTTTGTGCAGCAAACACAATCGCTGTGTGTACACTGGTGTTACATTAGTGTCTCTCTCAACAAATTGCAAAGTGGGAACTATATACCTGCATCTTTAAACACTTGTGCACGTGTGCAGATGTGTCTGGAGATCTGACTGGGATAAGATTCCCAGACGTGCACAAGCAAAGATGCCATTCCCACCTTACATGTTTGCTGCATGAAACACCTATGCACTTGCAGCAGTTGTGGCACAAAGCGTCACACCCCTCAGAGGCACCACGAGCCTGTGCTATTTTCCATCTTTATGGAATACTTTAGACTGGGAGAATAAACAGAACTGATCCAGATTTCAAAGTGGAATGTCTCTTTCCATGTTAGCAATGGACCAAAAAACTGCTTGATGTCTATAGACAACCTGAATTCATGAAGACAATATTTTTCCCAGATGTTTGCTGATGTCTTCCCAAATTTACTAAAATAAAAAAATTAGTTGGAAATAGCACAAGTAGTAATGGGTATAATTATTATTTTTATCATCTTTAGAAAAAAGGCAAAATGTATGTTTTTTGCCTGTGAAATGATCTCATGCCATGCTAGAGATCATTTGGAAAGGGACTGAAAATAACCTCCTGATATTATTTATTTATTTATTTATTTATTCATCACATTTATATACCGCCCAAACTTTCATCTTTCTTCTAGATTTATACAAATCTATAGAGCTGCCACATTTGGAGTACTGTGTTATGGGAACTGTAGCTCAGAAAGGATTTTACAGAGCTGGAAAAGGTGCAGAAGAGGACAGCCCAAATAGTCAGGGGACTAGACGCAGGGATTCTCAGTGTTGGGTCCCCAGATGTCATTGGACTTCAACACTCATCGTCCCCAGCCCCAGTGGCCTTTGGTTGGGGATTATGGGAGTTGAAGTCCAATAACATCTGGGGACCCAAGGTTGAGAATCCCTGGACTAGAGCACCTTCCTTCTGAAGAAAGGCTATGTCTAGGGTTTTTTAGTTTAGTTAAAAAGGCAACTAAGGGGGACATAGTTGAGGCTTATACAATTTCCGGTATGCATGATGTAGAAAAAGTTGATGGAGAGAAGTTTTTCTCCCTCTCTCCCAACACTAGAACCAGGGATCATCTCATGAGACTGATTGATAGGAGGTTTAAGACAACAAAAGGAAGCGCTTGTTGATAAATTGCATAAGTAATTGATGAAATTCACTGCCACAAGACATTTTGATGATGGCTGCTAGCTGTCAAAGGGGATTAGGAGAGAAGTTTATCTATGGCTGCTAATTATTATGGCTATAGGCTACCTCCAGGTTCAGAAGTAGTGGAATACCAGCTGCAGTGGGGAGCAGGCATGTCTTACTCTCCTGCTTGTGGGCTACCCAGAAACAACTGGTTGGTCATTTTGGGATACAAAATATTTAAAAGAGTCTTTCTTCTTCATGAACCCTGCCGCCTATTAAGATCATCAGAGGAGGTCTGGTTACGGTTACCATTGGTTTGTTTAGTGGCTACCTAAAACCGAGCCTTTTCTATAGGGTTGCCACAGGGTTTGGGAACGTGCTCCCAAATGAAGTCAGAACCTCTCCATCTCTGGCTGCTTTTTATCGACTTTTGAAAATGCACCTGTTTTATTAGGCTTTTAATTTATGTTTATCATATTTTATATTTACGGTATATATTTTATATTGTAGCTTATGAAGTTTTGTTGATGGTTATTTTAGTTTTCAAATATGATTTTAGGTGTTAATTGTTGTTGGGTTTTTATTGTAAGCTGCCCAGGGATTATATGGCATGGCATATAAATAAACAAGCTACTTGACTATATAGGCCTTTAGTATGACCCAGCAGGGTTCCTCTTATGTTCCTGTTCTGCCAGCAGTGTACCAAGAAGGTCATGATCCTTAAAATTAAAACATTGCTTTGCTTTTATTGTTCTTTGCAGTGCATCAAACTTTCTTAGGTTACGGCCGCCATCTTAGAGGACACTTGAAAGGCTTCTGAATCAAAATGTCTCTCTCCCCCACCCCCCATCCCGCCTGCAACTGAACTATTTCCACTCCCCTACTTTTGACAAGTAGTGTTGTAAGATTAAAAGAAACAAGGGACCATAGCTCCCCAGATGCAGAAATTCCCTTGCTCAGCCCTGGTCCCTCAGTCTAAGACTAACTTAAGGAAGTAGGGTGGAAAGAGAGACCTCTGCCTCTTGGCCAAACTAGCTGTGATAGGAAATTGATTACTGCGTTTTTTAAAAGCTGACTTGTTTGTGTGTATGGAGAGTAACTTCCCCTCTGTGCCATTTTTATGAAGACAATTGCCTCCAGTCCCAACGCAGTTACTTGCTCTAGGAGGGAAGCCGCTATTGGTGTCAAAAATGACTTCAGGTGGGGATTGATTTTCATCAGGAGAACCACATGGGAAAAGGTTAAACCCTCTCCCCACCCCACCATGCTGTAGTCCCAATCTTCATGACCTCTATTTTCCAAAAGAATGTGAAAGACAGAAATGTGACCCTATTATGTCTCGTTTGATCACGAGATAGCATTGCAAATCCGCCTCCAGGATTGGGCTGACGTCTCCAGGATTGGGCTGACGTCTCCAGGAACTGGCATCAATCTCCAGGAGACTGTTGAAGCAATCCTAGAGATGTGAAATGGCTTGCTATTGTGGAAAATATTGGGGTGCAGGAAGGGGTGCTGGGGAATCTCCAAGAATAGCTTTAGTCACAGATGGCAACCCTACCCTGAGACTTTGGAGGGCAGCTTCCATTCAGAGTAGGCTGTACTGGGCTGGATGGACCAATGATCTGGCTCAGTATAAAGCAGCTTCATTTGTTTGCACACAGTGACTGTTGGTTGTCCATGAGGTACCATAGTTAAGCACTAAACCCAGGACTGCCCTCCCCTCCGCCACTAGGTGAAATAGGTGGCCACCTAGGGCGCCAAGCAGTGAAGGGTGCCAAGGGCCTGGGTCACGTGGGCACACCATCAGAGTCAGCCAGCCAACAGGGATCATCTCTGTCACCACAACCAGCCAGCAAGCCACAGCCAGCCAGTCTGGTGATGGATGACTGCAGGCGGGTGCATGCATCATCAGAGCCAGCCAGCCAACCAGAGCTGGTGACAAGGATTGCCCATCCAACAGGAGGTACTTGCCTGCGCCGGCAAAGCGGGCAGGGGAATGCCAAAGTCAGGCTTCGCCTGGGGGCATCCTCAATCCTTGGGACGGTCCTGGCTAAACCACATAAATGCATGTTTAGAGGCATGTACCCTATCAGAATTGCCTCTTGTTTTAATCAAAAATGGTCCTACAGGGGAAGGGAACACAGTTGGGAATGGGGAGATCCCCTCTTTTCCACATGGCATGCCCCCTTTTCCTCTCAAAAATCACCTCCGTGAAGTGGCAATTCCAATTTGCTCCCAAAGCAATGGTTTCTTCTGTTAACAGCCACTAGGATGAACATTGCTGCATTGTGGAAAGCACCCCATCTGCCAGCTACTGTACACTGGCTAAACTGAATATGCAAAATTGCTCTGATGTTTTAACTCACTGTAAGCACATTAAGAAAAAAAAAATACTCCAGAAACATTTGCTGAGAAATGTATTATTTTTATTAACTATGGGAATAATAAGCATCAGGACAACTGTTCTCATTATTGTAGATCTAATAAAAGTAAGTTATGTATTACTGAAATATTTATTCTTTTTACTGTGTCACATGTTTATACATTTTATGCATAATATATTTTATTTATTTGTTTGTTTGTTTGTTTGTTTGTTACCTTTTTAATACTGCCCAATATATAAATGGCGGTTTACAATTCTAAAACACAAAGAACCATTAAAACATTAAATCAATTAAAACCATTAAAAATATAGGTTAAACTTATTTAAAAACTTAAACTTTAAAACTAAGAACTAAAAGCCTGATTAAACAAGCACATTTTCAAATTTTTCCTAAAAACATCTAGAGATTGGGGAGGCTCTAATTTTGTTTGGGAGAGTGTTCCAAAGTCCTGGAGCAACCCTAGGAAAGCCCGTTTTTGGGTCGCAAATGAGATTTTCAATGAGACACCATGATGAATCCACTCACTGATTTGCTATCATAGAATCCACACTCAGAACACCTCAGAAACAACAGAACCAAGTACCCCATGGGTTAGAAACCCATGGGGGTGGTTGGCTCCCTATGTGCACTACATCACCACTTGCTCTGGGCCACCCCAGCACCCCCCAAGTGCACTTATGGGGCTGCTGAAAGCTCCATTATAGCTTATGAGGAAAAACCTTAAAGATGCGTAAACGTCAACAATTCACCAAAAATCAGCCCTCTGCCCAAATCCTTTAAAAAAAATCAGGTAGCTTCCTTGCCCCTACCTGGCACTACCACCAACCCCACACTGCTCTAGGCCACCCCTTTGCCCCCGAAGTGAAGCTATACATTTGCTGACACCTCCATGCTTCTTTATGGAGAAAAACCTTAAAGACACGTAAACTTCAAAAATCACTTAAAAATCAGCCCTTTGCCCAATTCCTTTCAAATAATTCTGATAGCTTCCTTGCCCACCCTAGGAACTACCACCCACAACACTCCTATCTACGACACCCCTTTCCCCCCGACGTGAAGCTATACATTTGCTGCAATCCTAATTATTCTCTATGAGGAATTCAAAACATTTTAACAATTCACCAATAATCAGAGGAGTGTCCAATTGCCTTGGGGTTTTTTGGGTGGTAGGCACCCCTGTCTGTCTACCACACAACCCGCTTTTGTGCCCCTAGGTGCTTCACAATAGGGGATATGGACTGGTTTGTGTCCCATTATACTCTATGAGAAAAATAATTTAAAATATTTCAAATATTCATAAAAAATCATAGGGGTGTCTTATTGCTTCGGGGTTTGCATGGTTGTTGGCACCCATGCGTGCTCCACAATAAGCAATAATGGGCTGGTTGGAGTCCCATTATATCCTATGAGAAAAAAATAAAAATATTTTTCAACAATTCATAAAAAATCGTACGAGTGTCCGATTGCTTTGGGGTTTGGGTGACAGGTACCCCTGGGTGCCAGCTACCATCCTACCAATTTTTGGGTGTCCAAACCAGTTCAAACTGGTTTGAATTCAAACCGAACCAGGGGGTGGTTCGAACAAAACCAAAACCGAACCACCCCCTCCTGGTTCAAACCCGGTTTGAATCCGAACCGAACCGGGTGAACCGGTTTTGTGCACATCCCTACAGAATAGAACCCTGCAATATATTATAGACAGATGGACAAACAGATCTAAATCTCCAAGTAAATAAATGGCTGATTTTTAAAAATGCTGGTGGCTGGAAGAAGCAGGAACAACTTTAGACTACACCAAACTGGGAGACATTTTCTAGGGAGTAAGTCCTATAGAGCCAAATTGTACTTCTGAGAAAACATATTTCAGCCTTAAAGCAAGATCATATGTCAGTAATGCACTCTCCACATCTGCCTTTGCTTTTGGGATGGACATTAGGGGATTGGCTTGGGGAATATTGTGCTACAAGTGCAGCATGAAGCTACAGTTTTAATTCTCACTTTACAGAAGCGCAATACCGCAGCAGTGCTGAAAGTCCCTACTGTGGAAAGAAGAACCTAAATGTGGGTAGCATTTCAGCCTCAATCTCTTGCTTGTGTGTTGCAGACTTGATCAATACAGAACACCACAACCAGGGGCTCCCCCTGGCAATATTGTGGTGGTTGTCCCTCCAAATAATGCTGAGCAAGAGCAGAAGAAATTCCCAAGAGGAAATGAAGCACTGGGGGTAAGATCTCCAGAGCTGCCTTCCCAAATTCCTGTGGGCTTGGGGTAGGGAAGCTGGCGGGGAGGATGTAATTCACAGTCAAAAAACGCATACACAATATATGCTCCAGGCTTTCTTCTTTGGGAAAATTTTAGATCCGTTCTGTAAAAGGTTATCATCTACTTACCTACCCTACACATTTTTAATAGATTACAATCTGTTTAACAGTTATGGCTCCCAGCCAAAACAAAACCCACCAAAAACTCCTGAGAACTGTTAGTTCTGTGTTAAGGACTTCCATCTAGAGTCCACATGTTCTGCCACACATGTACAGGTTGCCTTGTTTACTTCTGAAAGGGGCAGCTCTAATGCTTGAGTCCTGCAAAAGGGTGCAAAGCAGACTTTGCAGACCAACTAGTAAATACCCTTTCTTTGAGAATGCTGAGGGTTCACCTTAACTGCAAGCTTGAACGGGCTTCATTGCTAGATTAATCATTTAAGCTTTAATTGGTGGTCGCAAATGCAGCGGGTGGTGCTGAGATTTAAAGCATTATGTTTATTCCCTGAGGCTACTTTGGTTCTGGTGTGTTACTGTAACTGGGAAAGAAAATATGAAGCTGGCTGACTATTCCTTCTAACAGTGCCTGACATACCACACTAGGGTGCGTCAGCCCAGTACTGTTGTGTGGGTCAGTGGTGGCCCGTGAATGCACCGCTGGGGTGGGGCAGCGGGAGGCACCTTTAAGCAGAGGCGTAACTATAGGGGGGCAGGGGGGGCACATGCCACGGGCGCCATCTTTTCTGGCCACATGGGGGGCACCGCCATGACAAAAAAATTTTTTTTAATTTTTTTTAAAATTTTTTGTTAATACAAATGTTTCCTGCTCAGTGCAGCAGCGCTGCAGCAGTCAAGGGAGCACGTCAGTGCCCCCTCCCCCATGAGCGGTCCCTTCCGCGCCGCCCGTGCCCCCCCACATTGCTTTGCTGGCGCCTGGCGGCCAGTCAGTGGCCTGGCTTGGCGGCGGCGGTGGGCGCTTGTGAGGAAAAACCTAAGTATAATGTAGTATGTGGGGGGGGGCGCAGGGGGCGCCATTTCAGTGCTTGCCCCGGGCGCTGTTTTCCCTAGTTACGCCTCTGCCTTTAAGAGTAAATGAATTCGGTGCTTACCTCTGCTCCCGCCGCACCTGAACACTGTTCGGCGAAGCAGCATGCCTCCCAGCAGCCCCTGCAGTGGGCAATCGCCTTCGCCACTCACCTGGCTTCCCCGGAGCTGAGCCCCCACCAGTGGCCAGGTGAGTGGCAGAGGCGATTCCCCGCCGCGGGGGCTGCTGGGCGGCACGCTGCTTTGCCGAACAGTGTTCAGGTGCAGCAGGAGCGGAGGTAAGCACCGAATTCATTTACTCTTAAAGGTGCCTCCCAGTGGCGCGTTCACGGGCCGCCACTGGTGTGGGTGCAAGTTGTGTAATTGCACAAATTGCATAAATGCAAAAATTACACAAATGACATTACACAAGAGTAAGCCCATTGAATATAATTTGAAACATGTTTGCACATGTCATTGGGCTGACGTATCCTTGCATTGTATGTCAGCCAATGAGTTGTATCTTTGTTGTTGTTGTTGTTAATGTTTTTACAGTTTCTTCACTATCCCCCATCCCCAAAGCATCTATATCGACGCTTTAGCAACATGCAAGTTGATCTGTATGTCTATCTTTTTGCCTGTTAATCAAGCAACTAAAAATCATGCCACTGGTTAACAACCCTACTTTTGAGCATGCTAAATTGCACCACCCAGTTGTTCTAAATCAGAGGTTTTGAAACACCCCGCCCCCTCTTATTATATATACTACTTTTTGAAAGTCCTTTTGCCTCCAGGCATGGCTGCTATGTACAGGAGAGGGCCACTCACCCTGTAGCTGTTATTGTACTTGGGAGAGGCTTCTCCTCCAGTTGCTTCTTCCGCCTGGTCTTGTGTGCACTTTCCTTCTTTGTCCAACCTTGTTTGAACGGTGGGGTCCATCCAGACTTCCCCACAGATGGACCTTACTGTCAGCACACTGCCACCCCAGCCATCCACATGCACTTCTGGTGGGGTTGGGGCAAGGGCAATTCTTCCTTCAGGCAGACGTAGAATAACCTCCATGACCAAGTACCACCTTATTGTGAAGGACCACCAGTGGTGCTCACACAGTACCATTGGGCAATACTGTCTCATACAAGGTGCAGCTGGGCATACTTATAACATTAATGGAAAAATATAGTCCTAAAACCCAGCAGATGCACAAGATCCGCTTTGTCACTTGCACCATTGTGTTGTCTAGAGGCACAACATTGTTTAAACTTGTATTAGGTTTTGTGTGTGTGTGTGTTTTGGGGTGGGGTGGGTGGTTTTTTGTTTTGTTCTGTTTTGTTTGCATTTTTCCCTTCTAGAAACCAGAGATAATCATTATGCACTCCATGGGGGTTGCAGATTTTATTTAATAATATGTATATAATATGTTTTACTCTTTGTTCCAGCAATTTCCTTTATTTATTTCCATTTTCCTGTCTTCCTCCTACAGGCTATGCAGATTGTTATTGCAATGATACACATTGCACTTGGAGGCATATTGCTGTTTTCTGCAAAAGAATTTGTTCCCTTGACCATGACTGTCTGGTTTCCCTTCTGGGGTGCTGGGCTTGTAAGTAGAACAGACAGAACTGTTGATGTTCCATGCCCATAGCTAGTAATATGAAGCTGAAAGGTGTTCTTGAGAAAATGGTGAATGTGGGCCATCATTATCTGGTTTCAAATTCTGCTCAACCAATTTAAGTGGCTCTGGGCAAGTTAGTGAGTCTGTCTTCATCTATAAATATATGAATATTTAATGTCCTGACTTACAGGGCTACTGTAAGGATGAATGAGAACATTACTGTAAAGCACTTGGTAAATGTGACAAATTAATATAATTAATAAGGAAGCAACTTTTCATCTTGCTTTTAAAAAACCATTCTTTACCAGAATGTTGTGTAAACAGATCGAGAATTATGTGGTAACATAATGTTTTATGACTGTATAGATTTTTTAAAAATGATATTCTCCCAGAATATTTTAGTTACTTATTATTATTATCTTCCTTGTTTACACAGTCAGACAGGTGTTATTGACTAATTTGTTTTATCCAGACATCGAGTCCTTCCCAAGGACCTTGGATGGCTGAATTTTATTATCAATATTGTTGTTATTATTATAGATATTGTCACAAAATATAGGCTGTTCCCAGTACATCATCATATTATTATTATTGTTGTTGTTGTTGTTTTGTTGTTGTTGTTTACACAGTCAGACAGGTGTTATTGACTGGTTTGTTTTATCCAGACATCGAGTGCTTCCCAAGGACCTGGGATGGCTGAATTTATTATTTCTTGTTCACACAGTCAGACAGGTGTTATATTGTTATTGTTATATTATTATTTTATTTTATTAATTCAATTTTAATACTACCCTTCCAAAAATGGCTCAGGGCGGTTTTACTTGGCACAGCTGCCACAAATCCAAAGGTATCCCCTCCATCCCCTGCAAACTTTACTGCAAAATGCATAATGACATGGTAAGACTAACTCTGCAGTCCTATGCCTGTTTACCCAGAAGTAAGTCCCACAGTGTTCTAAGTCCCAAGTAAGTGTGTGTCGGATTGTAGCCTTACTAATAGACAGAAGTGCCTTGAGCATCCTGAAGTGCTTTTTATTCTCTTCCTCCCCCTCTGTGCCTTTGTTGTAGAGACTGGCATGAAGCCAAAGCAGCCAGTGAGCATTTGCTTGCTACCTGGCAGGAAATTATCCCATTGAGAAATGAGAGAGGTTGCCACAGAGGCCTCTGCAAAGCCTCTGGGGCAATCTCTTGTTTCCCAAAATGAGATGCATCTGCCAAATACTTCAACTTGGGCATTTTTCACACAGCAGGTTTTACCACAAGTTTAATGTGAGGTTTTACTGTGAGTTCAAAGTTGCCCCAAAAAACCTGATGCAAAAAGTGGATGTTTAAAACCCTGGATATATATCTGGCTACACTCTAACATGCAATGAAAAACCTGAATTGTGTGTGAAGTGCTCTCTGATAGCTCACAGGGACTTCGGGGTAAATCTGGCCAATATGTGAACGCACAGACACCCGTCCATTCTGGAGGAGATGCGAGCTAAAAGCCCTGTGAGAGAAGACCCCTGGGGAACTGTTGTATTCCTGGCCCATCAACAAGGAGAGTGGATGACATCATGGTGTGGGGGCTTCTTTGTCCTCCAAGCCAATTATTTTCTAGAGGCTGAGGAAGCTGGCCATTGCTTCCATACAGAAATCCACTCATCCATAGACATTATTTTTCTCAGCCACTTCTGCTTTTGGAGGTGTTTTTTTGTCAGTACTTTTTACAGCTGTGTAGATTCTAGAAACTACGTTTTTGTTCTTTTTTGTTCTTGCGGCAACTCCTTGTAGATAACACTGTCTCCTGCCCTGATTTATTCATTTTAATTTGGGTATATTTGAGCAGTGACACCTTATAAAGTGGCGATTCTCTTATATTTGGCAGGGAGAGAACAGCTGCCCCTATCCTACCCGAGCACAGCATCCCTCCAGTGGTTGTTGATGGTGTCTACCTTATATTTCCTTTTAGAGTATGAGACATTTTGGGACAGGGAAGCATCTTATTTATTTGTCTATGAATACTGCTTTGAGTGCTTTTGCTGAAAAGCGGTATATAAATATTAGTAGGAACATAGGAAGCTGCCATATACTGAGTAGACCATTGTTCTATCTAGCTCAGTATTGTCTTCACAGACTGGCAGAGGCTTCTCCAAGGTTTCAGGCAGGAGTCTCTTTCAGTCTTATCTGGAAATGCCAGGAAGGGAACTTGGGACATGCTCTTCCCAGAGCGGCGCCATCCCCTAAGGAGTATAACTTACAGTGCTCACATGTAGTCTCCCATTCAAATGCAAACCAGGGTGGATCCTGCTTAGCAAAGGGGGCAATTTAAGCTTGCTACCACAAGACCAGCTCTCCTCCGAGTAGTAGAGGCAGATTGATGTATGTTATGTATCTGTTTATATCATTTTCAATATACCACCTCGTATGCACATGCACATTTATGTACATTGAAGATAAGCTTATATAGTGGTTTTTTTAAAATGATCTGATATTTTAGTGCTTCAGTTCTTGCCTGTCTGCCATTAATTTCTCTCTCTCTATATATATAGTTCTTTATTTCAGGGTACCTTGCATCAGCAGCTGCAACAAAACCAGTTGAAGGTCTGGTAGGTTGATGACCTATATGGGTTTTGTCGGGGTTTTGTTTCTCAATACAGTCCGTTACCCTACTCCATAACCTATCCATGTGAGATGGAGAAATTCCCCTTGTGTTCATAAGCTGGAGATGCACAATAATGTTTAAGAAAATTGAGAGAGGCTTAACTTCTCATCATATATGTAAAGTTTATTTTGTCCTACTGTCATCTCTGGCCAAACAAATGTTGCATGTTATTGAAACGATCCAAAACCTGTTTACCAAAGACAACACTGGTAGGATGGTATACCTGCAAGGCACAGTCCTCTTTCAAACAGCTTTCAACTTACTGGGTGGGGGTGGGGGGATCTCTCTCCTCAGTATTCTAAACACTAGTTCAAAGCCCTATTCTGCCATTAAGCTCACTGGGTAGCCTCTAACGCACTTAACAAAGTTGTCATTGAGAGTATAAAATATAATGGGCTAAGTCCCTGGAAAGAAATATTTGCTAAGAAGTTAAAATAAACAGAGTCTTGTAACACCTTAAAGATTAACAAATTTATTATGCCATAAACTTTCGTGGGCTCTCGTCTACAAAAGCTTATGCCACAAGAAACCTGCTTGTCTTTAAGGTGCTAGAACAACAGTGGGTTGGGTTGGGTTTCTGCTACAATAGACAAACACTTTCTATCAAGTGCTTTGTTTCAGAACTGCACTGCCAAATCTTCCATATTTGTGCACCTGTCCTGGGCCTGTTTTGTTCTGTTCTGCTCCTGAGATCTGTCTAGAGGGAACACAGTGACCCTCCCCATGTGCACAGTACACTCAGTCTCCAGGCAACTTCCTCTGCCATGCTTCCACACAGTCACAGATGGCAAGCATGAGGCTCTCAGTCAGGCCTGGGTCCCAGGATCTTTTCCCCAACAAATTAATCTCACCTTTCTGTCTCTGTTTCAGGCGGCAGCCAGTCACATTTTTAATAGCTTCAGTGGCCTTGGTGCATTAGCTGGTATATGTCTTTTGACGATTGATTTGATAAAAATTTTCATCTTAAACCATCAAGAGGTTTCCATCCCAGTCATGAATGCTATTGGCTTTTTATCCAAATATATTGTCGCTTTACCCTGTGAAGGACTGCCTAATCCTGCAGACTACTGCAAGACCATCAAGGCATATGAAACAGTAAGTTCCTGGATTCTGCTTGGTGGGTAGGTGCAGACATGAATTCAACACCTTCGCCTTGGTTATAAATCTTGTAGGATGAATCATTAGAGGCCCAAGGCTTTGTTTTTTGGTTTGGAGAGTCATCTGAGCTAAATGAGGGTTTCTTCTTGTTATAGAAAAGTTACCTGGACCCTGTAAAACCACAGGAACCAGTGTAAGGGCAGGTGTTGGCTGTGGATAAGTAGTCATATGAAAAAAGTGTCTTTTTGTCATATGAAGTCATATTGAAAAAAAGGGCAAAAGGTGTCTTTGACTCCTGCCCAAGGGGAGATGATACTTTTCTAGCCCACATAATTAAAAGGGGGATGTGCTGAAATCCTGACGTATTTAGTGGACACCCTGATGCCCTCCTGGTGCATTCCTTTGTGGCATGGGAGTGGTGGTCTGGTTTGTCTGAACCACTGCTCTACAAGTAACCCAAATACTAGTTTAAACTAGAACTTGGGTCATGTGTAGAACAGCGATTCAGATGAAACCCCCTCCATGTGATAAAGAAATGTGCCAATAGGACACCAGGATGGGCCTGCCATTGGCATCTCCCCTTTTTAATGGTGTGGGCCAGAAAAATATCATGATTAGTTTTACAATGTTGTCAAGTTGTATGGCTTGTGCAGGATTGCAAAATCTAGTCCTGTAACAGAGCCTATCACTGTTCCCAGACTTTCTCAGTGATGCCAGTGAAAAGGGCCTCAGTAGCATGCTGCTTTTTTGCCAGTGCTCTCCTGCTCTCATTCTGGGAACCCACTGAAGTCCCACAGGCCTCCTGTAGTTTCATCTTCAGTTTAATCTATCTCAGTTGTTATGAGGATGGAATGAGGTTGTTATGAGGATGGGGTTGTTATGAGGATGGAAAATGTGTGTGAGAAGAGCCCTTTTTTCTGCCCTGAGTTCCTTGAATGAAAGGAGTGGGGAGGGAGAGAGAGATGACTCTATGAAGCTCCTCAAATGTGGGGGAAAGCTTAGGTTTTCTAAACTGGTAAATAATGTACACATTGATATTAGGAAGGATCTGAGCTAAAAATTGTCAGGAAATTAATATCAGTGTTTGGATGAAACTGAATTTCACAGTTTTATGTGAATAAATTGACTAATTCTAGAAGACCATGGGAAAGTCTTGACAAAAGGAAATTTTCTGAAGATTTGAGGCCTGCAATATATGTGGCCATGCTTCTGCAAACTGACAATAATTTCCCTTTGATTTCCTCTTCTATGGTAACATCGGCATATGACTGTAATTTTATCACTAAAACCCTACAGACTGCAATTGGAGGAGGGTAGAATAGCCACGTGGCACTCTGGCGAGTTAGGCATTTTCCAGATGGTGACTTATTCCTGAATTGGTCTAATTAGGGTTTTGGGGAGTTCAGACAAGGGAGGGATTTACAGTGCATGCAGTATAGGAGCAGCAGTGTGTTGTTCATATAGCCAATTATTATTTCATTATTTTTACATTTATATCCCACTCTTCCTCCAAGGAGCCCAGAGCGGTGTACTACATACTTAAGTTTCTCTTTCACAACAACCCTGTGAAGTAGGTTAGGCTGAGAGAGAAATGACTGGCCCAGAGTCACCCAGCTAGTATCATGGCTGAATGGGGATTTGAACTCGGATCTCCCTGCTCCTAGTCCAGCACTCTAACCACTACACCACGCTGGCTTTTCTTCAATGGCATACTTCGCCTTGTTTTCATGACCATTGGCCCTTAATATGTAATATAATTGTCTTAAAAGGCATTTTCCACTGGGGGCTTTATTGCGGGAGAAAGTGTTGTCGGAATGTGAGTATATAAAATGTGTATAAATGTGAATAGGAGTCAGTACTCTTCCAAAGTACAACGTTTAAAAGATGCTTAGATCACGCATCAAGGGCCAGTTGTCATGAAAAAAGCCAGAAAATGTCATTGGCTGTATGAACAACACATTACTGTTATCATATTGAAGGCACTGTAAATCCCTCCCTTGTCTGAACTCCCCCCCAACCCTAATCTTAGCTAGGTTCTTATTCTCTGGGAGAGTTGTGAAAACAGCAGTTTTCACAAGAAAAGTTTTCAGAGAACACTTTCTATGTTCTCTGTGAAATTTACAGCACTTCCTCGCACAGTAAAGCCCCCACCCCGTTTGGAAAAAGGCTTTGGGCCTTCTGACAGTTGCCTAATCCCCACTTTCCTTTAATCATTCTCCTGCATGAAATTCCTTGGGTGACTGCTCCTTCTGTCTCTCTCCAGTGTCTGTAAAATTCAGAGTAACAGCCCTTGGATTATGGTTTGGGAGTTATTAATACCTTTAACCGGCTTTATTATGTGATACAGGGGATGCTATCGGTGATGCTGATCTTCACTGCCCTCCAGGCTGTGATTGCTTTTTCCACTCTCCGCTCTAACTCGGTGAGTATCCAGCTGCTCACAACAATGTAGAAATGTAGCAGAGTGGAGTGTGCTGGGGGCTATTTTATTTTATTTTAATTCTGAGCCATTTGTATGCTAAGTGGCTTGCAGAATGTAGGACTACAGCACCCGCCTGAATGCTTACAAAGCTCATTTGTGTGAGTCCAAGCATTCACATTCATCACTTGATGACTGCAATTATCACCTGACAGTATGCATGTGTGAAATGGCTGTCACTGAAATGGCTGGCACAGAGCAACAGAATAAACAAGGCTTCCACCTCAAAACATAACCAATGGTGGTATAGTGAAGTGACTAAAGGAGGAGCCCTTCACACATGAGGCAAATCTCTGAGCCTCTCCCTGCTGCTCTTGGGCTGAATGTGGGGTTTTGTAGGAGAGGCAATTGTAATAATATGTGGATTCTGGCAAATGTAGGGTTGTGTGTTTTTTTTTAAAAATTAACATGACAAAGTAAGAAGGGAAGAATCTTATTTAAGGCTCTTATAGAAATGCCTTAAGAAAGAGAGGCAGGAAGCCCCTGATGGAAATCTCATCTCAGTTACCAGCTCACTAGAGAGCCTTGGGCAAACCAAGATGTCTCAGCCTTCCCATCTGTAAGGTGGGGAATCATAAAATTGTCATACAGTAAAAGTAAAGCCATACCCTCGAGTTGGTGCCAACTCCTGGCGACCACAGAGCCCTGTGGTTGTCTTTGGTAGAATACAGGAGGATTTACCATTGCCTTCTCCCGTGCATCCCGTATGAGATGATGCCTTTCAGCATCTTCCTATATCGCTGCTGCCCAATATAGGCGTTTCCCATAGTCTGGGAAACATACCAGCAGGGATTCAAACCAGCAACCTCTGGCTTGGTAGTCATACCAGAGTTGCTATAAGGATTACTGAGATAATATATGTAATTATAAAATCCTTATGCCTATTATTACTACTTTTCCATGGAGGCAGTTCAGATGATCAGCTGTTAAGAGCACACAACAAATGGGCTCCAATAGAAGAGAGTGAGCAAGGAATGCCCTAGAGGGAAATTGCAGCTGTGCCAGTCAGACCACAACAAGTCTCTGTGGGTCAGCCCTTAAACAGGCAGCTTTCCTAGCCATAGAGACCACCTTACCATCAATGGGAGCTTTTCCCCAGCAGGGTGAACAGCAGCTGGAGCTGCCCCTGTGGGTTGAAACTACAGCAGGACACAGTTAAAACTCACTGCAGTTTTAACTTAAACTTGCTCAGAGAGGAGAGGGGGAGAAGCAACAAGCCAGGGAGTAATCTTCACCTCTGAGATTTTACTCAGCTTTTTGAACCTCTCTCCCATTATGGTTAATGTCTAATGGTTTTTTCAGGCAGAAGAGAAACGGAGAGAAGAGATAGTGAGCCAGCCTCATGGGGAGGGCAGACCCTCTCTTTTCTTTGCTCAGCACTGGAACAGCAGCCCTGGGCTAGCAAATGAACATTCAAACTAGTGCAGGTTGGACATGCAAACAGAATCCTGATTGAAGCAAGAGAGTTCTAAAGGTGTTTCTGCACAGAAAGCTTAAAGTGACAGATGACATTATCATCTGCAAGGACTTAACCAAGGAAGGGAAAGGTGAGAGGAAATCTAGCAAGGAGCAAGTCAGTGAGTTGGAAGACAAGAGAACTATGGTAGAAAGATTGTAGCAACAGATAAAGAGGTAGGTGGAAGGTGGCTTTTTTTTTTTCTAAGAAAGAAAGAGATTAGAAAAGAAGCAGAGACAGAGAGATATACATCTGAGTTGCTCTGTAAGTTGTAAGCTTGAGGGTGACCAAAAAATGTGGTGGAATTTCTGGGGATGGTTGTAAGCAAAGGTCAGAACTTTAGGGTGAATACAGGCACACACTGTGCAGCAAGAGAACACTTGCCATGGTGCAGGCAGACACACAATTCCTTGTCCAAGATCCTGCCAGTTTGCAGCAGAAGCTGGATGTCCACGGCATGGATTGGCTTGTGCCTGCAATATCACCCACCCACCCTCCCAAGCAATTCTGTCGCTCTTATAAAATGGATTTTCCTTTTTTAAAAAAAGTGATGAATGGATAAACATTTGGGCTGTACTTAAAAAAAAAAGTTTAAAAAGGTAGACAACCACTGCCTGAAGACTGTGGAAAGTAAAAAGACTAAAATCAGCACAGGGATCGCTGATAAATATACCTGACTAATGTTGTGGTCAGAGTGAGGGAAAGTCAGGCTTCCTTCATGGGCGATTAAACCAAGGTGAGCAAGGCTGGCTCACTAATGAGACTGAGTAAGGCAGCTGTTCGAGGTGGTAGATTGCCCACCACCTGCCACACTGCTTCCCCTAAACCTCACCTGGGTAACTTTCACACCTGGTTTTTAGTTTGCATCTCCTCCAGAATGGAGATGTGCATTCACATATTGGCCACATTTACCCCGAAGTCCCTGTGAGCTATCAGGGAGTACTTCGCACACACAATTTGGGTTTTTCATTGCGCGTTACATGGAGCCCAATTTATATCTGTAGTTTTTTTAAAAAAGAACTTTTTGCATCGTTTTTGGGGGGCAACTTGCATTAAAGCTTCACAGAAAACTCGCTGTAAAGCCTGCTGTCTGGGGAAATTCCTGGTGCTGTGACACACATCATCCACAGCCACTACCATCGCCACCAGTCATCTGCTCTCTCCTGCCTGTCTTGTGCTGCCTTTTCAAAGGGTCGTGCAGCAGAGGAAGTGTCTTTGAATCACTTCCTGCCACTCCATTCCCCACTCTGCAGAGCGGGATGGGGATGAGGAGGAAGTAGCATATGCTGAGGCCGCTGCCACCGCCGCCACCGCCGCCACCACCAAGGAGTGGTGCGAGGGGGAAATCATCTCTTCTTGCATGTGGTGGTGAGGAAAGACTGGTATTTAACACACTGCATACCAAGGAGATGAGGCAGCCGTTCACCATGCTGCCTGAGGGGACGTGGAAGTGAGTCCTCCTCAAACTCTGTAGATTATAAGTGTGCTTGCCTTGAAAACACTCAGAAAGGGAACATGAACAGTGTTGAAGGTATGGAATGGGATGGATTTTGTATTTTCTTCCAGGATAAAACGAAGAAAGACAAGTCGTATAAAGACAACGAAGAACAAAATGTTGCATTGCTGGCACTCTCACAGCGGCGCGGCGCTGAATTCACTGCCCCACCACAGTATGCCACTACAGATGCAAACAGGCAAGAACTGGTTGACCTAGATGAATCCAACCCCCAACTTCCCTACCCAAGTATTCAGTTGCTGGGATGTTAACTTTAAACATGAGTTTCACATGCACAGTCCTGACTGCTGGGGTAAAGAAGGGAACCAACCCTACGAATAGCATCTAGCAATAAAAATAGTTCCAGACCCAGCAGGGGATCCACACGCCTGCTTCTGTGTGCACAGTAGTGCCGCTGGCAAGATTGGGGCAGCTGTCTTGTGACAAGTTGCCACCTTTTTAATATGCAGAAATGTAGCAGGTATCGCTTCCCTCCCCCCCCCAGGAGATAAAGGGTGGGAGAAGCTTCATGTGCATAATTCCTATGTGCCAAGCTGTTGCTGAAGACACAGAAGGGTCAATTTTTTAAAAAGTTAGCAATTCTATTAATGAAACCCAAGTTACATAAAGTTTAACAACTGAACTTCCTTTTTGTAGATATTCAGAACTTCCTGGGAACTTCCATGGAAACATGTTTGAGAATCAGTAAGTGTCCTGTGAAGGAAATGTTTTGTTCATTCTCAACATCAGTTAAGAATGAATAACAGGCCATATATATTGTTAAGTGCTCCGCACTGCAACTGATAAATTCCAGATGCAATGCTACAGTGCTTAATTGTCTTTGAATGAGTGAATGCTGGTTTATTTTTTCAATATTTGGTTTGTCTACAAATGCACAAGCAGAGTGGAAGCAAATAGACCCTCTTACATCAATCAGCCTGACAGCTGATCCTGCGTTAAATTCCCAGAAAACAGCTGTTGTAGTTCTCCAGTGCTGCACCCCAATTTTAGATAACTCCAGATAGAAACTTCCAGAACTCATGCTTTTCTCCCAAATTTCAAAACTAGCTTCAAACTCCGCAAGCTGAAAGGTTTCACCTTCCACTTTTATTGATATTACAATCCAAAAGGGGAAGAGAGATTGTCAGCCATCAAGGGACATTACAGTTCTTTCATGTCCCTGATTACTGAGTGCCCTCAGTAATTGGATCAGTTTCTATCATAAAACAATAATCTGCCTTTTTTGGTCTGTTTTCTCTCTAGAAGAGGCTGTAACTGAGAGCTGGGAATTATAAAGTAGTTGACTCTTCTCTAAGAACTCAGATTAATTTGGGGGACTGAAATTGGATTCAGTTGTGGATTGGCTTGAGGTGGAAGGAAGCTGGACTATGAGGACAGACCAGCATAGATTAAAGAAGTTGGCATTTCTATGCAGAGGAATAAAACAAAATTAAGATGTGCCCAACAGACGATGGTGTGTGTCGCATGAGGCCTTGATGGTCTGCCTGTGGGCTTCCCAGAGGGGGCCACTGTGGTAAACAGGGTGCTGGACTAGATGGACCTTGTCCAGCAGGGCTGTTCTTATGTAGTCTGGTCCTAAACATTGACTCACAAATATAGTCCGTGTGACTTATTTCTAAGTTATAAGCATGTATGCCGTGAGGCTGCAAATACTATTTGCAGTCTGGTTCACAAAAGTTGCAGCAGCACTTTGGCCTTGTACCAATATAACATTATTAAGAGGCTCAAGAGTGGAAAATTAAATTTGAAAAGGTATTTAAGAATACCTTATTTTGACCAATTAGGGACTCATTGTCAATCGAATTGAATAAATAATAATGATAGGAAACCTTGTGTACATGTTAAAAACTAAATTCCAAAGTTCAAGTAAACATAGTAAGGATCAACAATATATCCTCTCTCATGAATAAACATAAGCATTCTAAAATAAAGCAGAGATTTGATAGAACATTTTATACAATCATATATAAGAGAGAACAAGCCTTCTTGCCTCAATAAATAGCAGCATTGTAACTAGTAAAGATTTACTAGCTGACGTACAGAACAAAGATTCATTTTGAAAATGTGAAAAAAACATTTCATATTTACAATGCGAGTCCCTAACTGGTCAAAGTAAGGCATTCTTAAATAAATATATTTTTCCAATTTAATTTTCACTCCGGATCCTTTTAATTATCAAGCAGTGTTTGGTTCAGTACTATTTCTCGTCTTGTGCTGTCAATATAATATTATATTGTAACATAACATACCTAGTTGTAGCATCCAGACAACTTTCTTTCTGCTCTTTTATAATGATTTGAAAAGAACTTATTAAAAATATAGAACTACTGTCTCAAAATTGAGAAGTGATTTTCTAAAGTTGTATGTAAGATGTAAACACAAACACACCAGTGAGTTACAGTGAAATATTGTACAAAGAGAAATGCATTTTCCCCATGTGATAGGCTTCCCCCAGTAAACACAGTACCTTCCTCATCACCCTCACATTCAAGGCAGCCTCTTAATATGGAGCTTCTTTTTCTTTCTTTGCAGATATTGCAGTAGGAATGCTTCTTCATCATGTGCTCTGTGAAGGCTCAGTCATTTCCATTTTTCTTTGCTACTATGTTTGATTGTACACTTTCAATTTTCTTGTTGTTAAGTTCAACATCTTTATGCAGCAGCACCTAGTTACTTTATATTTATTCTACTTTGTTATTCATTTTGATCTGCCATACCTACTGCCAGAGATCGCTGAAGCCTCACCCTGCAGAGATGGCTTCCTTCCATTGCAGGAAATTTGACGACTTGGTTGTGTGGGTGGAAGGATGTGAATTTTCCTCTATGTATAGCCTTCTCTTTTCTGTTCTTTTGAAATCTGGATTTCCTTTCCCTTTTAGAACTGCCAGGGACTTTTACACATATGGCTTTGAGCTCACATTCCCTCCAGAATGGAGGGTGTGAGTCCACATGTCAGCTGGATTTACCCCAAAGTCCCTGCGAGCTATCAGGGACCAAGACACACCTGATTCTGCTTTCCCCCAGATTAATGCTGTGCATTCCAGCTTGGCCCGAATTATGTCCGGGGTGAAAAAATCCTCTATTTGCGGCAGCTTTGGGCGTGGCGGGGGACCAAGCTTTCTGGTATGCCCCGCTGCTTCTCCCGCAACGTGTGGAGGGGCCATTGCCATTAATTCGGCTTTTTTCAAAACTCGCACTTTTTGCAAGGCTAAATGAAGGGGAGTTTGACAGCTGTTTCGGTATGGTCTGCTCTGAGTGATTTGCAGTTGTGAGAGCTGACCGGGGAGGGGTTGTGGCAGATTGGTGAAATTCTGTGGAGGGAGTCCATAAGGGGAAGGGGAGGGAGAAACTCCTGTGTTAAATGCAAGCACAAATGGGAATGCAAGATGTGGGTCTTCATATGCTTTCAACATGTGCTGCTACTCCAGTCTTTCAGCTATGTTTATTAATTCATATATGAGGCTTTGTCTTATTGAAGCCTGGTCACCACAGGAACATAGGCTTTACATATGCAGATGTTGTTGGAGGATGCCTGGAACTTAACAATGGAGACTACAGGTTCGATGTAACCTGAGCCCTTTGTGTCTGGGCTGATTCCATGAGACTGCATGTTTCTTCATCACAGAGAGAAAACAATCATTTCTACTTTAAACTTCCATGGCCTCTTAAATGGTCTGGGAGGTGCTGAAGACAGTCGCAAAGGCAAGTTCAAAATGTCAGATCCGGCAGGTTCAGGTTAAGCATTCTGTTTGATCTGGCTGCTTGGCAACTTGTCTCACCAATCTTCCACAACTAGCTGTCAAACTAACAACAACAAAAAAGCCTCCTCCTCTGGGATGTGATTGGTTGGAGAAAAAACCCAGAGCGAGCTGTGGGAATACACACAGGAAAAAGATCCGCAGGGAATGCTATGTGAACTAATCACCCAAATTAAACAGCTGTGAATCTGCTATGAAGCAGATTTGCTCTTTGGATACCACAAAGCATGAAGCCAAAGCTGGATAACTCCCAGCAGCTGCTAATGTTGTTGCTGGAAGCATCTCCCCACAAAATCCATGCCTGTCTTAGCAGTTGTAGATTGGGCAGGCTCCTAAAATGGACCCTAAAATTTCTATACCTGCCTCTGTTAGGTGGATTATGAATTGGTAGGCTAAGGCGTAATGCTGCTGTGGTGATGAGAAAAAACACTCTTCTGAATAGTGAAGAACATGTTGTGTGTATGCAGTACTAAGGATGGAGTAATAAGATCATGTCCATGCTTCTCTGGATTATAGAACCATAGTGGTGTTTGGAGTACATTGTTGACTCTGGGCTCATTAGATACACGCCTTCATGAAGTAAGCATGGTGGACATCCTCTACTTGCAAGGCCTTTTCAATAGTGGCACCAATTTTGTGGAATGCCCTCCTGTTGGAGACCTGCCTGGACTCTACACCTACACTGTACCTTCAGGAGCCAAGCAGTGGTCCCTCTAATTTTTTTCATCTTTGTGCGGAATGAGTTTTGTTCTAGGCGGGAGTATCAAAGCCCTGTGTGTGCAGATGCATTCAGAGCAGAGCGGGGCTTTCCTAATTCAACCTGAGTGGGATCTAAATTTACTGAGCGGACATTGAAAAACTTGTGAGCGCATGCACATCTTAGATGGAACAGTGGAGCCAAACTAAACTGTGTCTTTTTAAGTTACCTGTTTGGCAGTGGCTGATGTTAAAACAAGTTGTTACTGATAGATGGTTTTTGTTGATTTTTTTTGCACATGCCGTTTGTGTGGGTTTTAAAAAAAATGTTTTTGTTTTCCTAAGCTTCTTTATTTTTGAATGAAATGTGAGGTGATGTTTTAGAACCAATAAACTTTTATAATTGTTTTTGTTGCGGATTTTTAAATCTGAGGGGGAGCCAGTTGGGCAGGATAGAACTATAATACATAATCTTTATTCATTTTGAATGTTTGAGTGGTGAATGCTGTGAGGCAAGATATGAGCAATTTGAATCAACTCCATATGCCACTCTGAAAATGACTTACTGGGGCCAGAGCTGACACATTATTATTATTATTATTATTACATTTATATCCCGCCCTTCCTCCAAGGAGCCCAGAGCGGTGTACTACATACTTGAGTTTCTCTTTCACAACAACCCTGTGAAGTAGATTAGGCTGAGAGAGAAGTGACTGGCCCAGAGTCACCCAGCTAGTATCATGGCTGAATGGGGATTTGAACTCGGGTCTCTCCGGTCCTAGTCCAGCACTCTAACCACTACACCATGCTGGCTCCCATATGATGACCATGGCAAATGTGAGGGACTTACTTGGTATGAATACAACAAATATTTATATACCACTTCAACCAAAGTTCCCAAAGAGGTATACATAGATATAAATAAATAAAATGGCTCCCTGTCCCCAAAGGGCTCACAATCTTTAAAAAAAAGTAACATAGATATCAACAGACACTGGAGGGATGCTGTGCTGGGGATGGTAGCATCTGGTAGCACTGTCTGTGTCATTTCTCAGTCCTAGAACTGTGTCTCTTAAACCAGTCTTTAGCTGCAAGTACAGACGTAGCACTTCTGAGCCACCTAATGGCACAGTGGGAAAATGACTTGATTAGCAAGCCAGAACTTGCCGGTTCAAATCCCCACTGGTATGTTTCCCAGACTATGGGAAAAACCTATATCAGGCAGCAGCGATAGAGGAAGATGCTACAAGGCATCATCTCATATTACGCGGGAGATAGGAGCGTTGGTTTCACTTACCGTGAAGTCTTCTTCTGGTTCTTGTTGCCAGGGACATCTCATCGGTTATCCCTTTCCACCAGCTCCGAGACAGGACAGATAATCTGACTGGAAAAACAGATACGACACGCCCACTCGGGGCTGTTGGGGATAACCCTGTCCCAGTTCTTTCGGTCGAACTGACCCGTGAGCGATATAGTCATACACACATGATAAAAATACATTTAGCATAGAAACTACAGACAACAGGAATAGTAACAGACCCATATCTGACAAACATGAGTATTGACAAAAAGGAACCCAACAAAGGTTTTAGCATAAGTAGGGAATACCCCCTAGCAACACCTCCATATTTGACAGGAACAGGCAGGAAGCATCCCCTGGGTGGGTCGAGATGTCAACAAGAACCAGAAGAAGCCTTCACGGTAAGTGAAACCAACGCTCCTTTCTCGGTTCTTGCTGCCAGGGACATCTCATGGGACATACCACAGCTTTGGCCAACCTGGGCGGGAACACTCCTGCCTATTCCTGTGGAAGGACCCGTTGAAGGACCCTCCTGCCAAAAGCCACCTGGATGGTGGCATGTGTATCCATCTTATAGTGCCTGGTAAACGTCGACGGAGCCGACCAAGTGGCAGCCCTGCATATATCTTGCACTGGTGCGTGGGATGAAAAAGCCGCCATGGCTGCTGCTGCCCTGGTAGAATGTGCTGTGACATCAGAAGGGGGCGCCATGTGTTGTGTATTGTAGACTGTTGAAATACATTCCCTTATCCATCGGGCAATCATAGCTAAAGTTACGGCGGAGCCCATAGATCGTGAATTGTACGATACAAACATAGCGTCTGTTTTGCGCAAAGGGGCAGTCCTTTTAATGTACATATTCAAACACCTACGCACGTCCAATTTGTGCCAGAGCTTCTCCCTCTCATGGGCTGGGTGAGGACAAAAAGAGGGGAGGTAAACATCCTGGGACTGATGGAAAACAGATAAAACCTTTGGTTGAACAAAGGGGTCAGGAATAAGTCGTACTGCCTCTTTTTGAAAAATGCAGAAGGATTTTCCAATTGATAGGGCCCTTATTTCTGAGACTCGTCTGGCCGAGGTTATCGCCACTAGGAAGGCCAGTTTATAGGATAGGTTTTTTAGCGGAATGGTTGAAATTGGTTCAAAAGGAGAATGTTGGAGAGCTGTAAGAACTACGTGTAGGTTCCATGATGGAAACCTATGGACGACCGGGGGGGGACGGAACATCAAGGTAGCCCCCCTGAGGAATCTTTTCAGATGAGGATCGGACTGGGTGGAGGAAAGCGGGCACCCAGATATGAGACCTATCAAAGATGTTGCCTGGTGCTTCAAGGTGTTTGGCTTGAGGCCCTTCTCCAGACCATCCTGCAAAAACTGTAATAAATGTTTTAAAGTGGCAGTCCCCCTAGGAATGGAGTGATGGGAGGACCAGTGTAGGAACGCTCACCAGGTACTTTGGTAAATTCGGTTGGTCGATGGTCTACACCAGTGTTTCTCAACCTTTTTGGAGTCAAGGACCGCTAAATTCTTCGTGCAGAGTTTCAAGGACCGCTACATTCTTCATGCGCAGTTTCCCGGACCGGCAGTTAGTAAAGGGGTTTCAAATCTATCTATCTATCTATCTATCAGACTTCTATACTGCCCAAAACTTGCATCTCTGGGCAGTTTACAATTAAAATAATATAAGCATTAAAATAATTAAATTTGGAATCTTTTGCAAACATGGAATATTAGGGGTTCTCAACCTTGGGTCCCTCAGTTAAACTCCCATAACCCCCAACCACAATGGCATTTGGCCATTATGGCTGGGGATTATGGGAGTAGAAGTCCACCAATGTCTGGATACCCAAGGTTGAGAACCCCTGAATCTAAAAGCCTGGGTGAACAAATTTGTCTCCAGTATGTCTTCAGTATGTGTGGGGTGGGGGTGGAGGTGCTTGTGATTACTCAATGGAGAGGGGATGTTGGGCCATTAGAAAAATTCAAAAGCTACATGGGGGCAATGAAAACAACACACAAGCAAGCTTTTGAATCCCCCAAAATGCTTCATCAGGCTGGATGTCAAGCAAAGCAAAAAGGAGGTGAGGAGAGGAGAGCAGGGCAAGCTCAGTAGAGCCGGAAATCTACAGTTTAACCCTCTCATGATGGAGGTGGAGTTTTAGCAGGAGTTGTGTAGTCGCAGGGCAGGATCCAGACAACGTTAGTCACGACCACCCACTGAAATTAATTTCGTCATCTCTCATTTGTGTCAATGCTGCTTGGTCATGATCACCTGACTTGATCTGGATCCTGCTCTTAGATGTGCACTTTGTTAGGTGGACCTAATGAAACCCATGCAGCTCCTCCAAAACTCGTTAAATTCGTTACATGGCAGGTGCTGGGAATGGGGTTTTTTTTAATGGTGAAAGAAAATGTGAAGAAGAGCGGTGGAGACCTGGCATTAAAAGAAAGGGGGTGATTCTGAGATGGCGGAGGGTGTGGGGCGTTGTAGTGGTAGATGCCTCATTTTCCTCGCTGGGGAGACGAGGCACTGTTCAGGGTGGGTGAGGCAATGGTGCACCGGACTGCACTCGGAAGGTCGCCTGGGTCCAAGAGCTGCCGCCACTGTGCTTGCGCACGAGAGTGTAGCAAGTGTTTCCCATCCTCTCTCACAATGTGCACTTCTGTGCCCCCCTCCCAACTCCCCTGCGGGAGCCAATCACACCAGCCTGCCTTTGGGGCCACGCAGCTCACGTGGTCCCACATGCTGCCCGCGCATACCTGCGAGGTGAGCCAAGGCGGCCCTCCTCCCTCCCTCCTCTGCTTAGCCCTCACCGCGGCATGATCCCGGCCAGAGATTGTCCCCCGCACCCGGCGAGGTCATAAAGGGGACCGCCGTCCTCCACTGGCGGTGCAGACCAGGGGGTTACAGGGGGCAGAGGGACCACAACACCCCACCGATGCAAGAGGGAAACAGCGTTCCCTCTCAAGGCGCCTCGACCACAATAGGCAGCTGGGTTTCAATCAATCAACCTTTGGCTGCAAACAATGAGCATGCAAGAACCAGCAGCCCTTCAAGTGGCAGCCCTTCAGGTGGCATACCTTCCACACCGCATACAGTTTGAAGCTGTAAAGATAGGGAATAAAATAGCTGTAGGAAGATCACAGCAGCACGTGGAGGCAAGGGACAAGAAGGTGATACTCTTCCTCTTCCGTACCATGTGCAAAATTGAGGAAGTGAGTGCCTTGATTGCAGTTGTTGGGGGGGGGGTTGACTCCCAGTCAGGGACCGGCGCTCAACCCTTCGGGGACTGGCAGCGGTCCCCGGACCGGTGGTTGAGAAACTCTGGTCTACACGATGCCAATATAGTCCATAGCACTTCTGGTGAGTAACCGAACTGACTCAGCAATCCCTGTTCAGTCTCCAGGCGGTCAGCCTTAACCAACTCGGATCTGGATGACAAACCGGCCCTTGAAACAGGAGATCGCTGCTGACAGGGAGCTCCCAAGGAGGTTCTGTGGACAGATGCACCAGTTCTGGAAACCACGGCCGTCTGGGGCAGAACGGTGCAATGAGCATTACTCGGGCCCACAAGAGGCGTATCCTCCTGAGTACCCTGACCAGCAGGGGTGTTGGCGAGTACGCAAACAGGAGGCCTCTTGGCCATGGACTCGATAGGGCGTCTACTGCTGATGCTCCCTTGGAGGGGAATCTGGACATGAACAGCTTTAGTTGTGTGTTTTTTGGAGTTGCAAACAAGTCCATTACCGGGATGCCCATTCGCCTCGTGATCAGCTGGAATATCTTTGGATTCAGGCCCCATTCCCCCGGGTGGAGATCTTCTCTGCTGAGCCAGTCTGCTACTTGGTTCAGTTCGCCCTTGAGATGATGAGCTGAGATAGACTTGATGTTTGTCTCTGACCAGGATAGAAGTAGAGTCGCCTCCTGATGTAAGGTCCGGGAACGGGTGCCTCCTTGACGGTTCACGTGGGCCTCTGCTGTGATGTTGTCTGTTCTTATGACAACATGATGACCCCGAATGGTAGGCTGGAAAGCCTCCAGAGCTAAGCGAATGACCCTGAGTTCTCTCCAATTTATGCTGTGCAGACTTTTTTCTTTGTTCCAGCGACCTTGAGCAGAGAGATGTAGGCAGTGTGCCCCCCCAGCCCCTGTCGCTCGCATCCGTGGTTACCAACACATTTGGAGGGTCCAGGAACTCCCTCCCTTGGAACAGGTGGCATGGGTTCAACCACCAACACAGCGACCTTTGAACCTGAGATGGAAGGCACAACCGTAACCTTTTCTTTTTCGCTATTGCCTGCTGATGTGGAAGCAGGAACCACTGCAGGGGGCGCAGATGAAACCTCGCCCACGGGACTACTTCTATTGTTGCCACCATTAGGCCCAACAGCCTGGACAGGGATGTAAGCAGTGTTGACGGAGAGGACAAGACAGTGATAGATTTTGTCGAATAGGAGTATTGTTTTTGGGTGGCTTTGATGGGTGATCATGTTGAAAAATCCAAGTTGATTTGAGAAATTATAGAGTATGTTTGTGTTGTAGTAGGGCTGTTTTAATTGCCAGCTCTATGGCAATCAGACCTAAGATTATGACAATTATTGTGGAGAATTTTGGTTACTGGGGATATGGTTATTGTTAAAATTTTGATTGCTTGGGTTGTTGAGATAATTAGAAGGCCTACTACAATGTTTCCTGTTGCTAGTCGAAGGATTCAGTTGATTAAGGTTGGACTATTTTCATTTATTGGAGCAACAGTTGTGTAGCTTGCAGGTCCTATTTGAACAAAGAAAATAATAGTTATGTTGTAAGCAGCCACCTAATGGCGCAGCAGGGAAGTAACTTGCCTAGCGAGCAAGAGGTTGCTGGTTCAAATCCCCACTGGTACCTATATCTGGCAGCAGCAATATAGGAAAATGCTGAAAGGCATCATCTCATACTGCGTGATAGATGGCAATGGTAAACCCCTCCTGTATTCTACCAAAGATAACCACGGGGCTCTGTGGTCGCCAGAAGTCAACACTGACTTGATGGCACAACTTTACTTAAGCAGCTGTTAGGGCGATTGCGATTAACGTGAGTGAGAGGGCTCAGGCATTTAAATGGGAGTTATTTGTTTCAGTAATTTTTTTTTAAATCTACCTAAAGAAATGGGTTGCCATTATGGCAATATTGCCAATGGTTAAGCAAGTTGTGGTGATTGGAAGGGTTGTTTTTTAATCCTATTTTTTGGGTGTCTTGTTTGTCTATTGAGCTGTGAATGATTGAGCTGGAGCAGAGAAATAGCATTGCTTTGAAGAAAGCGTGAGTTTAAATGTGGAAGAAACCCAATTGTGGTTGTTTAAGTTCAATAGTTACTATTATTAGTCCTAGTTGACTTAATGTTGATAAAGTAATGATTTTTAAAATGTTAATTTTGGGTAAGGGCACAGATGGCAGCGAATAAAGTTGTAATTTTGCTGAAGGAAAGGTACATTAAGATTTTTGTATTTGTTTCTAGGTGTCATCAGATTAGTAAGAAAATGCCAGCTACTACTATGGTGCTTGAACAGAGTAGAGTGGATTCTGGGGTTGGACCTTCTATGGTGGCAGGAAGTCATGGATGGAGGGTGACTTGGGCTGATTTTCCTATTGCTGCTAATAGTAGGCCTTAGAGTGGGAGTATTTGAAGTTTATTTGGCTCAGAGAGGACTTCATGGATTTCTCAAGTGGATATGTATATGGCTAATCATGAAATTGTTATTAGTCCAATGTCACCAATTCGGTTATAGATAACTGCTTGTAGTACTGAAGAATTTGCATCTGCGTGGGCAAATCACCATCCAATTAGGAGAAATGATATGATTCCAACTCCTCCTCATCTGATAAAAAATTGGAATATATTGTTACCAGTGTGAGTATTGCTAATAAGAAGAAAAGATGTTTGAAGAACTTGTTAATGTTCAGGTCTATATGTATATACCAGGCAGCAAATTCTAGGACCAGGTAATGCATAGGACGATTGGGGTAAATGTGGGGAGAATATAGGTCTGTTATAAAGCTAAGGTTACTGTTAGTTTGTAATGGTTATTCAGTTAAAATTGGTGATTGTAGCTTCAATTCCATAGTAGTTAAGTATTAGCAATGTGGTTAAACTAATAATGCTTGTTAGTTTGACAAGTGTTTTTTTAATGGATTATGTTTCAGATGTGGTTTTGTCATGGTGTAGGGATCACTGTTATAACTGGGAGGAGGAGAATTAAGAATACTGTTACCATGGTTGTGTGTACTAGGAGGTTATGCATGTTCTTTGTGTTCAGAACACCTCTCTGTTTGTAAGAAGGGTTGTGTTTCTGTTTTTCGAGCCACAGTCTAATGTTTTAATTAAACTATACTAACTACTGTAATGTTAGCCAAAAATTAGGTCGGGTTTAGAAATTAATATAAGTACTGGAAGAATATGTATTGTTAGTAGATGTTCTCGAGTATGTGTTGGCATTTCCCCTCTTTGGATAGTTAAGAATATGAACTCAAAGTAGGTAGCTGTGATAAGGGTGCCAATGTCAGTTATAATAATGGTGAATGGTGATCAATTGAAGAGGGATATGATGATCATGAGTTCCCCGATTAGGTGAATTGTTGGTGGTAGGGTGACAAGGTCGTTGACTGGGCTGGAGAGTGGGGGAGCAGTAGCCCCTGTCCCTCAGTCTTTTCTCGATTGCAGCACTTCTCTTGTTCCATACAAGTTAATAGAGTGAAATGCGGTACATTGACTTGTAGGAGACCTTGACAAAGGGCTGAAATCAGGAAAACCATTGTGTGCGCTGGGGGCCGTTAGGGCTCTTCCCTCATTCGAAGTCCTGGTAACAACATTCCATTGACTTCTGTGGATAAGCACTTTGTTACACAACATACCTATAGTATAGCTAGGTACAATTTATTTTCTGTGACTAAGAACTCACTCCAGGGTACAAATGTATCCCAAATGTAACTGACATTTGCATATGGCGTGAATTTAAATCCCAGGCAATGCATGCAATGGGGGCAAAATGACCCCAGTTTATTTTCAAATGATCCTTGCATGACTACCTTTACTCTTAGCTCTTTCTTTTCAGTCCACCAATAATTTGAGTACACTCACCACCCCAAACATCATAACAAGGTCTTGTCCACAGCAGAAGGTTGGTATGGGATAGTGTGTCCCTATTTAGGTCTTCAGACGAGTCTTATCTCTTTCTCCCCACCATCAGGAAAAGGATAGCCCTCAGTACCTTAACTTGTGTGTAACTCTCACATGTGTAACTCTTGATGATGTGTGTAAACTCTCAGAAGGGTACTGAACTAAACTCCTCAAGCATTCCTCAACAGCTGCTTCAAGATGCATACATCCACTATTTATTTATTTTTCAGTTTTGTAACACATTTAAAGATAATGTAAACCCCCCACAAATCCTCCAAAACAGAATTGTACTCCCGGCCTCCCAACAATTCTGACACAATGAAATAAATACCAAACCCTCAAATCGGTTTCTCCCATGTCAAAAAGGAAGTATGGATTTCTCCTTATTCCTGAATATCCTGTGCTTTCAACATTGGACACAATACACTCACAGGAGGGCAGTATCATGCAGACAGCCAAAGACCAGAGCACAGGCAGGAGGACTGGATTGAGAACTGCACTAGAGGCGGGAGCAAGCTGCTCAGCCTTTGCAGGAAGAAAGGGGGAAGCCCTGAAGTCTATATCCCCCTAACCACCCACCCTACTTAAAGCACAGAGGATATGGGAAGACCTGGAAAATTGTTCTGATTTTTCAGCAAGGGGAGTTGGATCAGCTACTGCCTCACTTGGCAGAGAAACGGGGATATTATTGTCTTTAAAGAACTCAAAAACCTGAAAACTGGGGGTGGGTGGGAATGTGAACAGTCAATTCAAAGACGAAGTAACACAGCTTAAGTAAGGGTATTATGAACACTTCCACTGTCCCCTCCCAGTCCCCAGGTATGAATTAAGGGAGATCGGCTGACTTTGGATCAATGGGGACCACAAACAGAACATCACGGTGTTGAAACTGATGGGAATGGAAGCAACCCCTGGAACGCTATTAAAAATTCTCCTCCTTATCCTACCGGCACGGTATGCCAGCTTGTGGCTTCTGCTGGGCAGAGCCATCTCTTTCTGTTTCTCTGTATCTCTCCCCTACTCTCTCTCTCTCTTTCCATGCCTGGTGTTCTTGGCTCCTTTTTTCCTCACATCTGCAGCCTCTCACAGGCCCGGTCATGCCACCAGCCACAATAATTTTGAAAATGCAGAGAGCTTCCCGCTGGGGCTTCACTCCTCACTGTCCAACTTGAGGCTAATGCTGCGTGTCTTGGCTCGAGGCTGGATGCCCCCTGACGCCTCCCGTTCAGCCTGGCTCTGGCCCCGCGAGCGCAACAGCTGGCTCTGCTTGCGCAGGAAGTCAACGGGAGCAGGGCAGCCATAACTGCCTTTGCCTAATGTGGGCCTCGTCGTTCCTTTTGGCGAGTGGGCAAGGGATGCCGCTTCCAGCTGGGCCAGGTGTGCTACGTAGCCCTCCGATAGGAACTGTAGAGAGAGAGATGAAAGCGGTTGACTTTTGCTCCATCCTTCAGCTCCACTTTGTGATGAGTCACTGACATGGTGGGCCCGATGGTCTGTGCTACAGAACTGCAGCCCCTTATACAACAAGGTTCCCTACCTGGCATTGGCTTTGCAGTTTTTTCACAGCCCGGCCCACAATATAGATTTGTGACTGGGGGAGTCCCAAGGAGCTGTAGACAGATATATCCTTTGTAGATCCATATCCAGCCACAATGGTGACTTCTGCCTGCAATAAATGGATGAAAACACCAGTGATTTCCCTCCCACTCCCTTCTCCATTTTCCTGTGATGCTCTTTCAGCTTTCCCCACATGCACCATTTTTCCACATCTCTCTCCCAGTTTTATTTATGTATTTGTTATTTATTTATTTGATTTATATACCACTCTTCCTAAAATAGGTCAGGATAGTTTACACAAAAAACACACACAATAAAATAATTATAATCAGAAAACATTTAAACCATTAAACATTAAAACTAATTAAAATTAAAACTAAAACTAAATATCATTAAAAGCCAGGCTAAGGCTCTCCTGAAAGCCTCCAAGGAAAATAATCCTCTTATATCCATGGGGAGCACGTTTCACAACATAGGGACAACAGCTTAGAAGGCCTGATCCCAGGTTGCCACCAGATGAACTGGTGGCACCCAAAGACAGACCCCTCCTGACAATCTTAATGAGTGGTGAGGCTCTTGTAGAAAAAGGTGCTTTCTCAGGTAACCCGGACCAAAGCCATTCAGGGCTTTAGAGGTAATAACTAGCACATTGAACTTTGCCCAGAAACATATCGGCAGTCAGTGCAACTGTTTAAGAACAGGTATAATTTGGTCTCTCTGGGATACCCCAGAGACCAATCTGGCTGCCGCATTTTGAACTATCTGAAGTTTCCAAACTATGTACAGAGGTAGCCCTACATAGAGCACAGTGCAGTAGTCCAACCTGGAACTTACTAGTCGGTGCACCACTGTTTTCAGGTCATTCTCCTCAAGGAAATGGAAGAGTTGTCGGATCAATCCTAGCTGGTAAAAAGTGCTCCTAGTGACAGCCTCAACCTGATACACCAGGATGAGACCCGGGTCCAAGAGCACTCCCAAGCTACGAACCTGTTCTTTCTGGGGAAGTGTAACCTCATCCAGAACATGAAGTGCTATCTCATCTTGGACATTACGGCCCCCAACAGCACCTCCATCTTGCTTGGATTCAGCTTCAGTTTATTATCTCTCATCCAACCCATTACTGCCTTTAGGCAGGCATTTAAGAGGCTAGTGCCATTTCCTGATATTGATGACAAGGAGAAATATATTTGGGTGTCATCAGCATATTGATAATACCTGGCACCAAATCCCCTGACGACTTCACACAGCAGTTTTACATAGATGTTAAAAAGTATTGGTGACAGAATGGAGCCCTGAGGACCTCCATATAGTAGCTACTGTTTTGAAGTGCAACTGTCACCAAGTGCCACCACCTGAAATCTACCCCAGACACAGGAGCGGAACCACTGTAAAACAGTGCCTCCTATCTCCAAATCCCTCAGGCGATCCAGAAGGATACCATAGATGATGGTATCAAAAGCTGCTGAGAGATCCAAAAGAACTAGCAGTGACACTCCCTCTCAATTTTCTGGATAAGGTCATCTATCAGGTCGAACAAGGCTGTCTCAACCCCATAACCCGCCCTAAAGCCAGTTTGAAATGGGTCTAGATAATCAGTTTCCTCCAAGACTGATTGGAGCTGGTCAGCCACCCTCTCAATCATCTTACTCAACCATGGGAGGTTGGAGACTGGCCTATAATTATCCATGACCGGGGATCCAGAGTGGGGTTCTTAAGAAGGGGTCTAATCACTGCCTCCTTCAAACAAGGTGGCATCCTGCCCTCCCTCACTGAGATATTAATGATATCAACTAGGCCAGCTCCAACAATCTCCCTGCAAGATGAAATCAGCCATGTTGGGCATGGATCCAAAGAACAGGTGGTAGGCCATACCACTCCAAGCAGCTTGTCCACATCCTTAGGAGTCACAAACTGAAACTGATCCAATCTAATTTTGCAAGAGGGATTGCTGGACACCACCCTAACTGGCCCTGCAGAAATAATTGAATGCGTCATGATGAGACATTGTTTCCGGGAACAGATTTGAAACAGAAAGAAAACTGCTGCCTGGAGCTAAGCAAGGACAGAAAGAACTGGGGCGAGGTTATCTCCCTCAGCCCCGAGTGGGTGTGTTCTTTCTTCTGTCAAATCAGATCTGTCCTGCCTTGGAGCTAGTGGGAGGGGATAACCCATGAGATGTCCCTGGCAACAGCAACCAAGAAGGGGCTTGAATTAAGCCCCTAACAATCTGGAACAGCTCTACTGGACGAGACCTTGCAGACACAATATGCGCAGAATAAAATCTATTCCTTGCTGCACATATTGCCACAGCATAGGCCTTCAAATGGGCTCTATGCTGTGTCTTATCTAATTCAAGAGAAGCCCTCCCCCATTTGCGCTCCAATCATCTACTTTGCTGCTTCAGCTCCCATAGCTCTTCTGTATATCATGGAGCTGATTTTGAAGCAGGTCGAAGAGGACGCTTAGGAGCGACCATGTCTACTGCCATGGTAAGTTCCCTGTTCCAGGTATCCAATTGCACTACAGTCCTTCCCCAAACAGTTTGTTTGCCTCTGGCGAGTGCTTACGTACCTCTTGCTGCAGGCCCTGTAGAAAGACAGCTTTCTGGCGCAGGGGGTCATGTGTCAAGCCATCACAGAAAGAAACAATGCCATGAGGAAAGTTATGCTGTGTAAGCCAGGCTACCACACGGTGCTTCTGCATGTCTGGGCGCCCAGTCACGTAGATGATCATGTATCCAGAATCCTGCCAATGCCTAAAGACATAGGGAAAATTATTTATGAAACTGGATGGGTCACTCATTCAGAATGCTCGCTCTCTGGGGTGCAGGACTGTAACAACTGCAGCAGAGGATTAAGCTGAGAGAGATGCGGACCAAGAGATTGTAGACAAGGTCACTTAGAACATAAAAACATTATTTATACCACTGCTCCTTACAAGCTGAAATAAAATAAAAATTGCCTTGCTGAATCTGGCCAAAGTTCCATTCTGTTCAACATTTTCTCTTCAACAGTGATCCTGCAGATGCCCCTGGCATGTTCACACAAACAGGGCATGATGGTGGTGGCCATCTCCTGTGCTGAACTGCCTCTAAACATGGAGATTTCATCTAGTTCTTATGGTTCTCAGTTACTGACAGACCTATCCTCCATGATTTGCCTAATCTTCTATATAATTAATTCTCTTAGCCGGTGTGTGTCCTGAATTTGGCGGCGGAACTCTTGCGACGCATTGCGAGTTCCGGCCTTGGGCCTAGCGAGAGTTGAGGGGAAAGAAAAAATGGAGGCGGCAGCGGGCCACAAAATGGCCAGAGGAGATGGCCTCAGCTGGCCGTTGGGAGGCAGAGGCGGCGGGACGGCCTGGCCTAGGCAGGCCAGGCTGTCCTGGGTTTTGAAGTGGTGGCAGTGGCACGACTTGGCGGAGCAAGAGGCAGTGGCAGGATGGCCAGGCCCAGGCAAGGGGAGAGGAGGCACCAGCGAAAGGTAACGGGTGGCAGGGCACAGCCCCAGCGCCCACTGGAGGCCGGGGTGGGAGGGAAACGGGTGGCGGGACTTCCCAGTTTGCTGCCCGAGAGAAGGACTGGCTGCGGTGGGACGCTTTTTGGCCCCCCGCCGCCCCGGTAAGAAGGACCTGGCTGTGGCAGCAGGAAGGAGGGGGAGTAGAGCAAGAGAGAGTGCTGCAGAATGGAGGGGGAGTGGGGCAAGAGAGAATGGGGCAAGAGAGGGGGCAGGGGGGAGGGAGGGCAAGGGAGAGTGGGGCGGGGGGGGGGGAGAACAGCAGGCCCCAAAGAGCGTACAGATGATCTGTACAGGTTGGCTAGTCTTTTCTAAAAATCAAGTGAGTCAGAATGAGGGGCTGTTCTGTAACAAATGCATATTGTTGACATGGATCCAGTGTGATCCACAGGAATCGCTTAACCTTCAAATATCAGTCCTATACGACAAAGCACACACACACACAGAGAGAGAGAGAGAGAGAGAGAGAGATATTTGTAACACTTTTCATAAAAAGAACAGCAAGGTTTATAACAATATTGTTAACCCAATGTGAATCTCACACAGTCAAGATAAAATTCAGGTGGTTTGACAAAAGTTTCTTTCTGAGAGCCAATTCTGGTGACATCTGGCACTGAGAAAAAAAGGAAGTGGGGAAACAGCTAAGTAGAACAGAAGGAAGGTAAACAGTAGAATTGCTGCTGCAATCGGTTCTTCAAGGAGACTTTTTACTCTTATATAGCTGAATTAAAAAAAACCAAACATTTCCACATCTTTGGGGGGAAAACTGTACCTCCACTATGCAGACTAAAAGTAGGCTTGTGGAACATGAATTTCAGGAAGCTTGGTTTCTAACTAAGTTGTATGTTCTCATTCCCAATACATATCTCAACAATTTTGGTAGCTGGGAGAAAGATAAATTTGCAGGAATGTCCATCAGTAAACAGAGTTGTCAAGAGATCATCATTGTGATGACAACGGAGAGATCGCCTTCCACACTACACACCTTCCTGGATACTCCATTCATCATCTCAGGCTTGCCTCCGAGTCTCTCTACTATTTGAAGCCAGGTGGGTGGTAGCCACAGAGAGGTACTTTTTAGGGATGTGCATGGAACCAGGTGGGGGCTGGGAGGTCTCGCTTTAAGGGCGGAGAAGGGTGCACTTACCCTTCCCCCCGCCGGCACTCAGTTTTGGTAAAAGCCTTTGGGGTGGCAGTGTACCCTCCCCTGCCCTTAAAGTGAGACACACACCGCCTTCAAACCTCGAACCCACCCAGTGTTCAAACCTGTTCAGAGGCGTGTAAAAGGGCCTCTGAACAGGTTCGTGCACATCCCTAGTCCTTTTTGTTTATAGCACCCCAACTTTAGAATGGCTTCCCTAGGGTTGTTCACCTGGTGGGAGCCGTTCTCTCTATCTGGTACTAGGCGAAGTTTTATGTGCCCAAGCTTTTCAAAACTTCATTAAAGCTGATTTTAATCTCCACTGTTTAATCAATTTTTTAGTGATTATACTACCATTTTCAATTTTGCTATTTGTCTTATTCTGTCATTATATTTGTTTAGTCTTGACTGTATCCCAGTTTCTCTGAAGAACAGCCTAGAAATCGTCATCATATCTCTCTTAACATTCCTGGCACAGACTTTGGAGCCACTAAGAAAGGGGAACGTTGTCCACCAAGCCAGGAAGGTATGTGGGGTCCCCTAGCGGGGTGATTACCTACCTCACCACGTCAACAGCACCAGCACGCACTTTGGGGTCACTGCCCATAATGGAGACACTGGCTGTGAAGGAGCCATCAATACTAAAGACCACACAAGGTGTGGACTTGGCTACCACAGTGAGAAAGCACTCAGCATAGGTATGATCCCCTCTGTGGAGAGAAATAAACAAAATCAGGCCAGCCATTCACAACATCTGCACATGCCTGCCTGTAGATATTCCTACCATTTCAATATAAGCAATGCATGGCCAAGAAAGTTAAAGAGCCAATGCCTAGTGACACCAGAAGGGTGACGGACCCCCACCCTACAGCTGTCAGAAACTAAGAAAAGGGATTAACCAATCAATTCAATTATGGTTTATTGGCAGCACTACAAATGGTGTAATCGGTCTATATCAAGGACAATTATGGTCTGCTCAGGCCCAGCGTGTTACAGTCTCAAGCATGCCCAGCCTTGGTGAAGCTGCTCAGAAGGTTAACTGCAGGACCGGCTCTATCATGCACCCACCTCACTACCATACGGACAGGGTACATGCCGATGCCCAGCATCTTCTCCTCAGGGAGGGTGTAGGAGAGTCTCCCGCTGCCACTTGTCACCTCTGTGCCATAGTGCACCCATTTCCCTGACAGGGGTTGTGCCATGATGTAGATATCCACCTGTGAAGAGAGCAAGCACACCAGCACTGCTCATTCTATTGCACTTGCCTATTGCATATCCCACCTCAAATCTCTCAGGGCCCTGGTCCAGTGATAGAACTGCCAGGGGAGAGGTATGACAACCCCCTTTAGGTCTCAGCATTGCGTTATTCAGTGTTCTATTCACATCCATCTTCTCACACACTCCATTTGACCATTCCACCTTTCATTTTGTACACACATTCTCTCCCTCTCTCTCTCCACTTCCCTTTTCCTCTACCTCTTTAACCCTCAGAGGAAATTTCCACTCTGTCTCATTAAGGGCCTTTTGTGACATCCTCCCACCCATGCATGCTCCATTTTCCTTCTGGCAAATAAATTCTTCTTTCTCCTGCCCCCCTCCACTGCCCAATCCCTGCCCCATGACCACTATCTGCTCTCCTAGCCTGTTTTCACCTCTGTGGCCTGCTCTTGTTTTCCCCTCCAACTGTGTTCTTACTGTGACTTCCCTAAGTGCAGTTTTGAAATACGTGAGGGGGAAATGAAAAGCTGGCAACTGGAGAGAAGCTGAGAAGTGAGAGAGGTTATGGAACAGGTCCCGTGACAGCACTGGGACCCTGGCCAGCTCCCCTGGTCACTCAGAATGCAAGAACTAGATGTGTTGCCAGTCTCCTCACCTACTCTGTGCTCAGTTTGGCCCTTCTTACTCCCAGCTGCCGTTCTTACTCCCATCCTCCCCATCAGCCCCTAGCAAAGCCCTTCCCCTCTTGACTCTGACAGCAACTGTGCGATAAAGCAGAACGGCCACTTAAGGGGGGAAAAGCCGCGGGGGCAGCTACACCACCAGGTTCAGCTCTTTGTATTACTGACATGACAGGCAGCCCCGACATCGCTGCTAGGGACCCATTGGGGTTGCTACACAACTTGAAAGGCAGCTCTAACAGTGTAGTGTGAAAGGGCAGCTGCAGAGTGACTTACAACAGCATTCAGGCAGCCCCGCAGTACTCCTTCAGGCCTGTATGGCTGCCCAAAAGAGGTTTTAAGTCGTTCTCCAGCTACCCTGTCACACCACACTGTTGGAGCTGCCTTTCAAGTTGTGCAGCAAGCCCAGTGGGTCCCTAGCCCTGATGCAGGGCTTAGGGATGGGCCCGGACCGGTCCGGAGGCCATTAAAATAGCCTCCCGACCGGTTCGGACCTGGGCGGTCCGGTTCGGGTGGGGGGATCCCTTTAAGAGCGGCGGGAGGGTTTACTTACCCCTCCCGCCGCTTTCCCGCTCTGGCGCCCGTAATCCGTAGAGTAAAGATGTGCGCGCGCTCGTCTCTGTGACGTGCGCGCGCACGCAAAGGACTCCTGGGATTTCAAGCAACGTCGGGGAAGGGGCGGCAGGGAGGTGTCCTGCCGCCCCAATTACTCTACGGATTACGGGCGCCAGAGTGGGAAAGTGGCGAGAGGGGTAAGTAAACCCCCCCACCCCACTGCCGGACCGCAGTTGGCGGTTCCGTGCACACCCCTAGTAGGGCTGCTCATCATGCCAGCCATTTTCTAACAGAACTTGTGCACAAACATCTGCCTGAGAGATGTCCTGGCAAACAATGCTGCTTGCTCAGATCCACCCCAGGGCCATATGCCTGTACACCTGCCCAAGTTCAGACACTCCAGCCCTCGACATTACCGAAGCCTTCTATTACCTTTTCCCCAGTCAGAGTCACTACATCCAATGGCCCGTACATGAAGCGCCCATTGAGGACCTGAGATCTCCCTTCGCACACAACAACATCACTGGCCCGGTGGTTCGCAGTGACATTCTGGAAAGCAAAGCGCCAGCAGCTTTTGTTATATTCACTGAACCAAAGGGGAAAACACACACACAAATTGGATCTGCCCACAGAACAGTGGCATCAGAGCTGGCTAGAGAATACAACTATTCCACTCATGATGTAAAACGTATGGAGAGAGCATGCTTTTTTTTTTTTGGAGGGAAATCTCATCCTATGAGGAGATATCCATATATTATACCAGTGGCCACCTGCTCCTATAAATGCATCCTCTCTCCATGCTGAATCAGAAATGCAAATGCAAAATGCCTTCCATTTGGAATTAACCAAGCCTTTTTCCTTGGCTTCAGTGTCTGCTTGGTTATGTTGAGGCGCATTTATAAGAACCAGCAACCACAAAAAAACTATAGGGCTTTCTTACTTTGTGTTGATATTTCCATTTTAAAAAGTGGGGGACTGTACAAGGGAAGGCAGAAACCCCCTTTCTGTGTGAGGAAAAGATCCCAGAATTTTGATGGCACTCCATCAAATGTTTTTGTTTTTTGATCCAAATTATTTATTTATTTATTTATTTTTATTATTATTATTATTATTATTATTATTATTATTATTATTAATTCAATTTCCATACTGCCCTTCAAAAATGGCTCAGGGTGGTTTACACAGAGAAATAACAAACAAATAAAATGGAACCCTGTCCCCAAAGGGCTCACAATCTAAAAAGAAACATAAGATAGACACCAGCAACAGTCACCGGAGGTACTGTGCTGTGGGTGGATAGGGCCAGTTACTCTCCCGCTGCTAAATATAAAGAGGATCACCACGGTAAAAGGTGCCTCTTTGCCCAGTTAGCAGGGGTTGTCGTACCTTCAACATTATCACAAGCGAAAGAGGCCCGAAGGAAGCTATATTTGCATATGCCGAATGCACACCACAAATCATCTCTAAATCCTTATATTTAGCTTCATGACACACATAGCCTTGAGCTGCTATTATTCCCCTGCCACACGAAGTCCAATGTAGCCTACCCACAGCCACCTTATCCCCATATTAGCTAGGAAGGTGCCTGCTGCAGCCACATTCCACAGAGCCAGGAAACAATAGCCTTCAACTTTTACATGCATTCATTAGTATAGAGAAAGGTACATTGGTACTCACCGTGAAGGTGTCTTCTGGCTGGTGTAGAAGAGGTCACCCAAGCTTGGGATTACATCCCCCCACATGCTCCAAAAGGCAGGAAGTAGTCATACTTGAAGATCCTTAACCCAGTGCATGTGGGCGGATCTCCTCAGTGCTTAAAACAGCTCAAGCTACGGAATGAAAACCACAGAACACAACAGAGAATATACAACAATATACAAACAATAATGCAGAGAAAGACAGAAAAACTGTCCCCCTACAACCAGATCATCAGCTCCAGCCAACACAACCCGGGCGGGCCGTGGGTGACCTCTTCTACACCAGCCAGAAGACACCTTCATGGTGAGTACCAACGTACCTTTCTCGGCTGGTGTAGGAGGTCACCCAAGCTTGGGACATACCACAGCACCAACCACGGGAGGGAAAATACCCAAGCTGGAGCTACTGAGCCAGAAGGACCCGTTGCAGGACCCTCCGACCAAATGCCGCTCTGGCAGCTTCATGTTCATCCCACTTGTAATGCCTTGAAAATGTAAAAGGCAACGACAAAGTAGCTGCCTTGCAAATCTCTTCAAGGGATGCCGGTGAAGATAACGCAGCGGAAGTGGCTGCCGATGTAGTTGAGTGTGCCGTAATCTGGCCAGGCACCGGAAGTTTCTGGGCTTCATACAACACCGTAATGCATGAATGGACCCATCGAGCGATAATGGCTGTAGAGACCTTGCATCCCATCTTAGAAGCCTTAAAGGCCACAAAAAGAGCATCTGACTTACGAAAAGCCTGCGTCCTGTCAATATATATCTTCAACACCCGCCTGACATCCAGGCGGTGCCTCTCCTTCTCTGCAGGGTGACGAGCATCCGGACAAAAAGAAGGTAATTAAATGTCCGCCTCACGATTAAACTGAGACTTTACCTTAGGGATAAACGAAGGATCCGGGATAAGTCTCACAGAGTCCTTAGAGAAAATACACAAATTACTCTTAACTGACAGAGCCTGCAATTCAGAAACCCTCCTGGCCGATGTTACAGCTACTAAAAAGGCCACCTTCCAGGACAAAATCTGCAATGACACAGATCAAAGTGGTTCAAATGGCGGAAACTGCAGACCCCGCAACACAATATGCAAATCCTATGACGGAAAACGATGGCAGACCGGTGGAGACAACAAAGCTGCCCCCCTCAAGAACTTGCGTAGAAGAGGGTGCCGTGCCTGAATGAACGCTGATGAGGAAGCAACATCTGGATCAAGCACGCCGCCTGGCGTTTAAGCGTGTTGGGTTTCAGACCAAGCGCAAGGCCATCCTGAAGAAAACCTAGTAATTCCCTCGACCTGCACTTGTCCAGCTTCAGGGAGCGCTTTGCTGTCCAACGCAGAAAACTACGCCAAGTCGATTGGTAAATCTTGTTGGCTGAACACTTTCTAGACGCAAGGATGGTAAATCGGACCTTGACACAGCAGATCTGGATGTCTGGCAATCTGAGTGGATGACCTACGGTCAAGTCGATGATCTCGGAAAACCAAGGCCCTCTGGGCCAAAAAGGCGCAATCAATATCAGGGATGCCAGTGACCCTTGCAGCTTCCTGATGCAATGGGAGAACAGCGGCACTGAAGGAAATGCATACAGCAGACACGGAGGCCATGGGACCGATAGCGCATCCGTCTCTTCTGCCCCCAACGTCGGAAAACGTGAATAAAACCTCTGAATCTTGCCGTTCTGAGGATATGCAAACAAGTCTATCTGGGGACACCCCAGCCACTCTGTCAGCCACCAAAATACTTGAGGGTGCAGACACCATTCTGCCGGCTGGATCTCCTGCCGTCTTAGCCAATCTGCCAGAACGTTGGAAATTCCGTTTACATGATGGCCCAGAATGGATATTAAGTTGTTCTCCGCCCAATCCAACAACTCCACAGACTGAAGGAAAAGAGATCTTGACTTTTTCTCCCCCTTGCCTGTTTATGTGTGCCTTGGTTGAGATGTTGTCTGTACACACTAAGATGTTCCTTCCCTTCACCAAGGGTGTGAAGGCTTTTAGGGCCAGAAAGACAGCCCGCAGCTCAAGCCAGTTTATGCTATGGAGCGACTCCTCCACCGACCAAAGCCCCTGGGCAGAACTGTTCCAACAGTGAGCCCCCCAGCCCGATAGGCTGGCGTCCGTCGTGATCATCACTCTCTCGGGTTCTATGAACAGGTTTCCCTTGTCTAGGTTCCCCGGGCCGTCCAACAAATCGACTCGCGAAGAGACACCTAGAGAGGAATGCTCTTGTCACGCTTGAGAGCAATCCTGTGCTGGTAAGGGAGGAAAACCCACTGTAACTGGCGTAGATGAAACCTCGCCCAAGGCACCGAGTCCATAGCCGCCACCATGAGACCCAACAACATTGCTAGATTGAGAAGGCTGGCCCGCGGTCTCGAAGCGATCACACGAGCCAGTGACGATAAGACCTCCATCCGATCCTGTGGCAGAAACAGTTTGCCTACTGAGGTGTCCATCACCATGCCCAGGTGACGAAGGCTCTGTGTGGGCGTCAGGTGACTCTTGCCCACATTTATCAAAAACCCATGGGCACATAACACAGACATTGTTCTGGACAGAGCCAACCGAACTGCCCCTTTCGAACTCGCATGGATGAGCAAGTTGTCGAGGTAACAATACAGGTGGACCCCCTTGGTGCATAAAGTGGCCACTAGCGGATTAGAACCTTCGTAAAAACTCAGGGGGCTGATGAGAGACCGAAAGGAAGGGCTCTGTACTGATAATGCCTCCCCATGTAGCAGACGCGGAGTATATGTCGACTGAGTGGATGAATGGGGATGTGTAAATAGGCCTCCTGGAGATCTATTGAAGCCATGTAGTCCCCCATCTGCAATGCCTCTGAGATGGTACAAAGGGTTTCCATCCTGAACCTCCTTTTTATCACAAAGCGGTTGACTGGGTGTAGGTTGAGAACTGCCCTGGCCGATCCGCCCTTTTTTGGTACCATAAAAATCACAGAATAGATGCCCTTGCCTCTCTGAAGAGGTGGGACCTCCTCTATGGCCCCTATAGCCACCAGATACTGAATGGCCATGGACAACCCCTTGTGCTTTTCCGGTTTCCTGGATCTAGGGGTAAGGAGAAATCTGTTTCCTGGGGGGCTGGCCAGCTCCACTTTGTACCCATGTAGGATAATGGAAAGCACCCACCTGTCGTTGATAGAGTCTTTCCAAACGGGTCAAATGGCGGGCCCCCACTTTGCCTGAGTGGGAATCAAGACTGCTGCTTGGGGTCCCACTGCTGGTTTCTGAAAGACTGACGGTTCTGCTGATTGAACCCTTGCCTGCCTTGGCCTCTGGATCTGTTCCACTGCGATCGAAAAGGCCTAAAAGGCTCCCTCTGACAAAACTGAGGTCTAAATGCCCTGAAGGTTTGCGTCGGTCTACAATTAAAACTCTTGTCCTCCTTCCTAGGGGCTGATGGCAGAGCCCTGCACTTATCCTTAGTTCCAATGAGGACCTCTTTCAGGGCCTCATCCCCAATTAGCTTCCCCCCAGCATAGGGAACAGCAGCTAAATTAGCCCTAGACGTATTATCAACTTTCCAATATTTCAGCCATATGTTGCGTCTTGCCAGAACACCTGCACTGACCGCACGTGCCGAGAATTAAACACTGTCCAGAGTAGCATCCACTGAAAAGGCAGCCGCCCTCTGCAGACGAAGTAGCTTACACCGCATCTTAGATTGATCAGCGGGAGGCTCATTGGGTAACTCGTCGATCCACAAGACCGATGCTCTAGACACCAAGGATGCTGTGGTGTCAGCTCTGATGGCCATTGCTGAAGCCTCGTGGGCCCTGCGCAGTGCAGATTCTGCTTTTCTGTCTCCTGGCTCCTTAAAAAAGGAGTCCCCATCCTTGGGTACCACTATGCTACTAAGTAGGGCCCTGAAGTGAGCATCCGTAAGTGGCACCTTCAGCAAGTCCAGTCTCCTCCTCAAAGTTGTACAATTTGCTAGCCAATGCCAACATACGCTTTGGGAGTCGCAATAGCTGCCCATTCCTCCTTGATGGTATTAGTAAAGCCCTCAGGTATCACTGATTTAATCTGCGGTACCTTAGCCTTAGGCAGCACCAAGGAGCCCTTGGACACAGGAGAGACCTGTTCCTCTGTAACTGGCTTCAGATCAAGCGCAGCAATAGCCTGGTTAATTAGTGGCTGAAAATCCTCCATAAGAGAGAGCCTCTGACTGTGTAAGTTTGCTGCAGAGTCCTCAATAATCTCCCCTTCTTCCGAGAAGGAGGGCCCCTTGTCTGGGTTGCCCAGCAATGTCTCCAACCCACTGCCCCTGGGTCACAATAAATCTGGGGAGTCCTCTCCTGACTCGTCTGAAGACCTCTCCCTACCCCTGGGCATATATACCCTGAGTCCTGGCGTATAGCCACCCTGGGCTGCTTAGCGGGCACCGTCTCCTCCTGAGAGTCTGAGGACGACACATGGATCACAGCCTGCCTTGCAATGCCTTGCAGGCTTCCGCGCTTTAAGTGCCGCTGCCAATGAGACCTGAACGGCCTCCTGAATCCAGCCCTTTACAGTGGCAGCATCGGGGGGAACCCCCACATTCCCTGTAGGAGTAGGCCCTGAGGGAGGGGCCACATAGGGGGCATCTGCACCCGCCTTCTCACCCCCCTGAGCAAGTCCCGATCTCACCCAGGGGGAGCTGTTCATGGCCTTCTGGGTGCTCCAACGCCCTGTCCACGGGCCCAGCACCGCCTGCCTCATCATCCTGCATGTCCTCTTCGTCTGATTCCGACGGGCTCTGGGGCGGCCACTCCTGCTGACGTTCCTTTCGGCGCGGCCCCAGTACTTGCTGAGGCAGTCCTCCTCCTGCACGCCCAACTGCTAGGGAAAGGAGTTGGGGGGGGGGGAGGCCAAATCTCGCAGGCTTATCTTGCCCGTGCTGCCGGGCAAAAGCTCTCCCACCAATGGGGCCTCCTTGTTGGGACGCCTCCGCTTCTTGTGCCGTCACTTGTGTCCTGCTACGGTGGATTGCTGGTGGCATGAATTGCGCCCAGTCTCCTCCGGTATCTGGCGACAGAGAGGACCACTGTGGCCTACTGGCGCCAGCAAGGTCATCTGATACATCCGCCATTTTCCTTACAGGATTTGCACAGTCCTGAGTTTTTGGCGGGAACAGGCGCTGACGGGCGGATTTCTCCCTAATGGCCAGGAGTCCGAAGGTCTTCTTAGCGGACATCGGCCAAAGGTTCGGCAAGAGGTGAGGAGAGGTAATGAATAACAGAACGGACAGTAGAAGAACAGATATGAAATAATAATAATTTTTAATTTAAAATTATTTTTTTCTTTTTAATTTTTTTTTCTTTTTTCTTTAGTAACTAGAGAAAACTAATAGTAGTAGAATACCAGGTGAAGAATAGATTGGAAATAGTCAAAAATAATAGGAATATAAGCAGAAGAAAAGAAGAGGCCTAGTAAACAAGGCCAGAGCCAGCGAGCTATAATGCAAGCCTTCTGGAGCAAAGGCAGGAAGTAGAACTGAGGAGATCCGCCCACATGCACTGGGTTAAGGATCTTCAAGTATGACTACTTCCTGCCTTTTGGAGCATGTGGGGGGATGTAATCCCAAGCTTGGGTGACCTCCTACACCAGCCGAGAAGGCAATTATTTCTCAACACGACAAGTAGGCATGTGTTTGTGAAAGCACAGGTTAGGAAAGGGACCCGTGCATTCTAAATTTTGTAAATGCTGCATTATCTATGTAACATTGGTCTGGTCTGGTCCATGAACTGGGATGGCAAAGTTGGTGGTTTTTTTTTTAAACATACAGACTATTCTTTGAAGGGATAGAGCGAGGGAGACAAGGGTTAATGATAAAGTAACTTACAGATAGTTTCACAGATGTTCTATGACATGGGAAGGACAGATTCAGCCCAAACTCCCACCCCAAGCTACAGTTCCCAGACCTAAGCCAGATCCCAGGTCCTCATGCAAGATAAAGACAAGAAGTCCACTGTGGGGGACAGAGCTACATACCCGGATCTTCACTTGTGTGCGCTTACGCTGCCATTTTTCACGAGGAAAAGCTGGGCTGTAGATGGAACTCTCCTCATTCTCGGTCACTTGGGGCTGCTCTGTCTCAATCACCTGCAATCACCACACAATGTTGGTGCCAGGCCCCAAGAATGCTATTCACAGTCAATGACTCACATCTACAGTCACATATGCAGTCAGCAGAGGGACTCAAGGGGACAATTTCTTAAACTCCCCCATCCCACTGACGTCCCTGCAAATCTGTACAAAATAAGCATCCTTGCCAGTACTCCTGTTTGTTTTAATTTTCCTAAACCAGCACATAGAATTGTGCTCTCTTTTGCTCTCCATAACAGAAGGAGCCTCACAAAGTGTCCAGGTAGCCACCTGGCCTGAACCATGATACATTCTCTAGGCTAGGGCTGGGGAAACCTGGCCCTCCAAATATTGATGAACTACAACTCTCATCACCCCCAGCCACAATTTATCAATTATGGGTGTTGTAGTTCAACAACATCTGGAGGGCCAATTTGCCCAGCCCTGCTCTAGGTACAAAGGGAATGGAATCTTCCTCAAATTACATGCCCCTTCCAAAAGTTCTCCCACATTAGCCTTTTCCCCCTGAACTGGTTGCCTCCCATGCCTCCCCGCCTATCCAAATCAAGTGCCAGCCCCCCATTAGAGTAGCCATAGATCCCCCACTCCAGTGGCACTCCCTCCTACACTTTGCCTGCAGCAGCCTGAGTACCTGGCGCAGGATGAAGGCAGCCACATCGGCACTTTCCCAGTAGCTGGCATGGAAGAGATGAGGCAGGGTAATGGTGGGAAAGGCTGTCAGCGCTTCAGGACAGTAGAGAGAGTAGTCAATGCGCTTCCCACCCCACCAACGGTCCAGAACTAGAGAGGAAGGGAAGAGAAATTATATTAGGGAGGCCCCCATGGATGCCTCTGCCCTCTCTCTCCCCCTGTGGCAGTTGTGAGCTACACCACAGCATGGCTCCCTCCTTCTGTTGTACACAAACCTTTTCCTATTCTCTTTATTCTCTTTAACAAACTACTCATACATATCACATTCTCCAAGGTTTTGCTTAAAGGTAAAGCCTGCCGTCGAGTCGGTGTTGACTCCTGGTGCCCACAGAGCCCTGTGGTTGTCTTTGGTAGAATACAGGAGGGGTTGACCATTGCCTCCTCCCGCGCAGTCTGAGATGATGCCTTTCAGCATCTTCCTATATCGCTGCTGCCCAATATAGGTGTTTGCCATAGTCTGGGAAGCATACCAGCGGGGATTCGAACCGGCAACCTCTGGCTTGCTAGTCAAGTCATTTCCCCGCTGCACCATTAGATGGCTTAAGGTTTTGCATAAGTAATGCAAAATAACTGAAGCATTAAGAGGCAAACTGAACATCTGTCACAGTAACCAAGTATGTAACCACTTAATTAATAGGCATTAGGTTTAATGAGCAAATTAAGTCCCAAACTGGAAGACAAGATGCTAGTTTTGAGATCAATGATGATACTATAGAGACGGGAACACTGCAATTCAATCAGTCAGGGGAGCCGTGACTTCTCTGTTGCCATCGTCATGGTGCCTGAACCAATAATCCTGATTTTATAACTGTATGAGTGTTTGCACCATGTAGGATTTGAGGAATTGTGCAGAGAAAAAAAGGTTAGGGGCAACCCTGGGCACCAATGTGCTGTGTATATGCACATTTCTTTTTCTAAAAGTAGGTGTGTAGCATGTGAGACCCAGGGCAATGTCTGACAGACCAGAGCACCATGACTAGCACACACCACCCCCAGTGCTGAGCAAACACCCCAGTCCTTTGCCCTGCCCATGTTCATAATAAAGGCACACAGCACAGACAGCCAAAAGTGGGGACATGTAAATGAAAGTCAATGACCATCATTCCTGGAATTCATGCCCTAACAGCTCCCACTTCCAAGCCTCCTGATGCATCACCTTCCCTTTCTTCTGTGCCAAAAGCGCCTTCGAAACAAAAGCCCCAGAACAACCTAAGCAAATCACCCAACTATCCAGTCTTTGGCGGCAATCTTTAAGTGCCACTTATTTCAATGGGCTCTTCAGGCTCCACTTCAATAGAATTTAAGCAGCCTGGCTGTGCAGAGGACTGCAGCCTTTCACTCTTTATTCACTATAATACAGCTGTTGGGTTTATTAGTATGATAGACACTAACTCAATGGTCTGGCACAGCCAAATGACTGTGGAAGTCCTCCAGTACAGAATGCATTATGCAAGGGACATAAAGCACCACAATGTGCCCAGGCTATGGCATCACAGTAGAATTTGGGCGTGCCAGTCAAAAAACAAGTATTTTCTTGGCAGCACAGCAAACATTCCGCCCTGGCAAAATGCACTATTGACTCCATGGACACAAGGAGCCTTGTTCTAGTTTCCCTCTGAATCTGCCGTATTTGATGTATGCAGAAAGGACTGCCCAATACTTCTTGAATTGCTGGATGCAGAGAAACAGCTTTACATGCCAATATTTTAAGATATAAGGGGCACAGGAAAAGCAACTCCCCAAACAACAGGTTGTAAGTGCTTCAACCAAAGGAATCCATGAAACAAGTTGTTATAATCTGCAGAATGGAATGAACATTCATTGAAACGATGACTTAAAGCCATTAAGTCCTGAGCCCCAGGAGGGAAAGAGAGAGCACAAATGGTCTCATTTAACCCCTGCTAACTGGGCAGGGCACTTTTTAAAATGGTGCCTCTCTTACAGTTAGCAAGGGGAAAGCAAATGTCCCTGTTCAGGCCAGCAGAGCATGCCTGCCAATGGCTGTTCTAGACCAAGAGTCCCTGTGGGGCAAGGAAGCTTTTTCTCATTTCTTTCGCTACATAAGCCATTTGGAGACCTTTTTGTTGTTCTTGAAAAGCAGTATATTCAATACTGCTACTACTAATAATAATAATTACAGAACAACCTGCCACCAAACTGTAAATGGGTTCGGATGAATAAAAGACAGGGGGCCGAACTTGAAAGATGGCTAGGTGGAAACGGAGAAAGGAAAAGAAACAGGCAGCAGGGCACTCACTCTTGACAACCTCACTGGTGTTGCCAACAGGGGTCTCACTCGTGGATGCCTCATTCCCTTTCCAGAAGCCCCCAAAAACACCTGTTGGAGTGGGCGGTGTCACAAGGTCCAGCTCTTCCAAAAAGAGGGCAGAGTGAGTCTGTAAGGACTCATCTAGGCCAAGGAAAAAAGTTAAGCAGACGTGAGCACAACAATCACATATATTCACCAATCACCCCTAAACCTCCATGATCCACAGATCTTATAGCACCTTCCCCTAAATGCACTTCTAGCCAACAGGCTCAGTACATGTGTTCTCAACACAGTATGGCAGCTGCTTCAGCATGGTGTATGATCCCATGCTGTGGGATCCCGGATGTGCATGTGAGCACAACACAACTATAGGGGCGTGGCTGATTGCCTGGGTCTTTCTTTACTTCAGGTGCTAATTCTTAGGAAAGGCCCATGTAAACAGCAGGCCCATGTGCAGTGTTCCTAATTTGTTTCACCTGTGTGCAGAATGAGTTTTGTTCTGGGCAGCAGTATCAAAGCTGTGTGCATGTGCATTCAGAGTGGGACCTTCCCAATTCAACCTGAGCAGGATATAGAATTAACTGAGCAGACATCAAAGAACTTGTGAGCACATGCACATCTTAGAGCAGTGTTTCACAACTGCTGGTCCGCGGACCGGTGCCGGTCCGTGCCTTGGGGAATTAACCCCCTCCCCCGCTGTGAACCTCCTCCGTGTTTTTAAAAAAAATGTTGTTGAAATTCCAGCCGTCGCGTGGCCAAGGGAATGGCTATGGGGTGTGTGTGTCAGTAGTCCTTCTATCCTGCCCCACCCACCTCGGCAGCTGATAACAGAGCTGATAACAGATGCGAGTCACTTCTCAAATGCGAGGCGCCAGAGCCAGAGCGGCTTTGCTTCTGCTCCTCCTTTGTGAGTGTGTGTAAATATATGAGCCTAAATCTGCTGCTATCTAATTGGATTCCTCGTGAGAAGTTGATTTGTAGTTTGAACACATAGCTCATTCAAAAAGCCGGAATATTCAAGTGATTTTCTCTCCTCCTCCCCCTCTGGATTTTTTTTTTTTTTTAATGGCGAGGTGGTGTGCCTACATTCATGCTGCCAAAGGGGCTTGGTGGCAAGACAAAAATAAAGTCGTTTCCCCCAATCTCTCCTCCTTTTTCTTTTCTTTTCTTTTCTTTTCAACCCACCATCCTACTTCCAAAATTGTCATGATTTCCTCTATCTCTCCGGATAATGCAGCGAGCGTTTAGTATTCTGATTTGATCACGGGCTCCCCCCCCGCCCCGCTTTTTTAACTCCAGTAAGAGAGAGGGGAAAGAGGAGTGGGTGTGGGAGGGACGGATACAAGCAGCGGCAGCTCCCCCCTCCCTTCTTGGTGTTTGTTTGTTTTGGCAAGACAAGGTGTGTGTGTGTTTTAAAGCTCAGTTGGGAGAATGTCCTCCAACTTCTCAACCTTAGCTACCCTTCCCCCCCCCCGCCCCATTATCTTCCGCTCATGTCCTGGTCGTTCCTGCCTCCGGTATGTTGCCCCTGAATGCTAACGTGGGCCAAGCTCTTTTTGCAAGAGGTGTTCAGCCCGGCTTGTAGAACTGGGCTGCACTTATTTAGTAGAGCTTCAGCTTCAGTAGCACTGTGTGAGGCCTTTAGGGGGGTTGGCGCTTGGTTAGCCTGGGCGAAGACCTGTGTAGTTTGTGGTCCTCTCTTCTTCTCTCTCCCCACTTGCAACTCACACACGCTGTCAGGTAACGTGCAAACTGGGATTTTTAAAAGCCCTTTCATCATTGAGGAGGCGCAGGGCCACCACGAATTGGAAGAATTTTTAAAAAAAACACACGGAGGTTTTACAGCATGCGGGGGGGGGGGGGGGAGAGAAGGACTACTGACTCACCTCCCCACCTGGCAGCCATCCCCAGACAACCCCTCAGTCACGTGCCAGCTGGCATTGGAATTTTTAAAAATACATGGAGTCTCATGGCATGGGAAGGCAAGTGGCAAGCAGAGCGAGGTGCAGTGCAGTGGGGTGGTTCTTTCCATCAGTTTCGTTTTAAACTTTCTCTCTCTCCCTCAAGCCAAACCTACCTATCATGTTTCCATCTCCTTCTTTTCTAGCTTTTTCTTTCTTTCTCTTCCTCTCTCTCTTCAAGCCTGCCTCATCCCCTTTTCCTTTTTCTATCCCTCTCTCGCTCTCTCTCTCAAGCCAAGCCTACCCCATTCTCTTTCTCAAGCCAAGCCAGCACTATTTTCCCCCTCTTTCTTTCCCCGTCTCACTTCTCTCTTTCCTTCTTATAAAAGCCTGTGTGGTGAAGGATCAAAACAATCTTATCAAAAATTAAGAGAAAAACTTCTCTAATTTTTTTCCTTAGAAATGCTCCATGTTAAGTGTGATGATTTGGCAGAGGTAGAAAGGAAGAACAATGCATTTTATTGTTATGTTGTGTATTTTGTACAGATTGTATTGTATTTATTTTATTAGGATTTTTAATTCAATTTATTTTATTTTAATTTAAATTAATCTTGGCCTGCCAGAGCTTCAAAATTTTTGATTAAATTCATTTTAATTAATTTCACTTTGATTTAATTAATTGATTGATATTAAGTTGAGTTGTGCACACCTGAAGTATACTTTAGTACTAATAGATAAACTTAAAACCCTTTTACTATCTGCTGGTCCAGGAAACTGTGCACAAATAATGTACCGGTCCCTGAAACTGCGCACTAAGAATTTACCGATCCTTGACTCCGAAAAGGTTGAGAAACACTGTCTTAGAGGGAACACTGCCCATGTGATCATGTAATTCACACACACACACACCTCTGCTGTGTGGGACTGCACTGTACTGAAGTGGCTCCCATGATGCTGAACATGCATATGGAGGGTACTTTACGGTTTCTAGGTACAATGTGAACAGAGGACAAGCACAGTGAAGCCACACACATGAAGAAGTTGTGTAAGTATATGTGGACACACACTAAAAATATATAGGGGTTTTGTAAGTGATAGACTGTTTTATTTAGGCATATCTTTAGACAGATACGTTGTGTTGTTGGCAGTGGTTTCATTTTTAACCATAACTTTTGTAAGGTGGTGGTTTTATTTTTAATCATAACTTTTTTTAAGCCACAGGATATAAATCTTGTACAGTAAATACTTAAAATTAAAATAAGAAAAGAGAAGGACTGCAAACATCCTTAAAAAAAGGGTGGTTGGGTGGGGGACTAGAACTAAATGTATACATTAAATGACACCATTTCTTCTCTCACTGGTGTAGGAGAGCAGAAGTTTTTAACTGGTGCTATTGGGAACTGAAGAAGGAAACATCCTGTGGTGGGAGAAGTATTTCTTCCTTGGTCCTAACTGACAAAGCTTTTCAAATGCTAGTCATACCATGGTTGATCACTCATATGGTTTTTGCTACTACTGAATTATTATTTTATATAATTATAATTTTGTCTCTGTAAGTTGCCCTGAGCGTATTTTATACTCATATAAACATTTTAAGATCAAAACAAGCAAAATATGCAAGAATGTGTGTAACCACTCTTAGGGCAACATGGAGGTTGAGAATGAGAAGGGATCCTTCAGCAGGTGCAGCTTTTCCCACCAGTGCAGCATAATGATGGGAATAGCGGCACCTGCAAAATTTCAGAACAACAGAATACATGGCATCCCTCATAACAGAGGAAAACCAGAGTTTCCTAGAACAGATATCCATCTTATTCTCAATTGCACCCCATTTTAAACAAGTTGTTCTAGTAAGAACTAATCAGCCTACTTTCCTTTCACTGTCTCTACAACTGGACTAAATTTGGTTCAAATCGAGGTCCACAAGTTAGATCTCTTGCACCTCAAATGTTCAAGTGTCCGCCATCTTGGATCAGGGTGGATGACATCATCACAAACTACACCATTGAGGTGTCCCTATATGTCCCTACAGCTGCAGCAATTTTGATTCAAACCAGTTAAGTGGTTCACAAACTGGCCCACTTGAGCCTCAAAAGTTTACATGTCACCATCCTGAATTGGTGTGGATGACTTCATCACAAACTATTCCATTGAAGTGTCCCTGTGTGTCACTCACTGCAACTGTACCCAATTTGGTTCAAATGGGTTAGGGAGTCCACAAATTAGCCCGCTTGCACCTCAGCTGTTCACGCAGCCACCATCTTGAACTGGAGTGGATGACATAATCACACACCACGCCATTAGGGCATCCCTACGTGTCCCTACAGCTGTAGCAAATTTGGTTCAAATCGGTTAAGTGGTTCACAAGTTAGCCCATGTGTACCTCAAAAGTTTATGCGTCCGCCATCTTAGTATGGATGACATCATTACAAATTACACGTTGAGGTGACCCTGTGTGTCACTCTGTACCTAATTTGGTTCAAATGGGTTAGGGAGTCCACAAATTAGCCTGCTTGCGCCTCAGATGTTCACACAGCCGCCATCTTGAATTGGAGCGGATGACATCATCACATACCATTCCATTTGGGCATCCCTGTGTCCCTACAGCTGTAGCAAATTTGGTTCAAATCGGTTAGGCAGTTCACAAGTTAGCCCATGTGTACCTCAAAAGTTTATGCGTCCGCCATCTTGGATGGGGGTGGATGAAATCACAAGCTACGCTGCTGAGGTGTCTCTACAATTGTACCCAATTTGGTTCATATTGGTCCAGGTGTTGCGAAGCTGATAGCAGGGAACACACGGACACATGGACACACACATGGAATGCTGGGTGATCTCATAAGCCTACTGGCAAGTAGGCTAAAAAACGACTCCCCTGCTGCCTATTCTGCAGTGCCTCAGTTCATACCACCCCAGTCTTATGCTTTTGCAACACTGAGGGAGTGCAGGACATACTGTGCCACATATCACAAGCCCCTTCTCTCTTGCTCGCTTGCTCTCAGCCTCTGTACAACTACAACAGTATCTCCCTCCACTGGACAACATTCTAGAAAGCAGCATTTCCTCGGCACTTTCAAGGGCGGTCTTCACAGTTCTTCTTACCCAATGAAGTGGACGAACCATCCCCCAAGGGATATTTCTGGTAGCGGGGAACAGCAAAGGGTGGAATGGCATGGAACTGGTGGGATAGCAGAGGTTCCAGGCGGGAGGCACAAGGATCAGCCGCATGAAACAGGTTGTAGACCTGTTCACAAGCTGGACGCATCTGGGCCACTGAAGGGGTAAAAGAAAGCATGTGAAATCTTGCCGTCGGCAGAAGGAAACAGTTGAAAGGAAGATGATCAAGGAAGAAGGAAAGTCCTTACCGTCCATGGCTGGCATTACTGTCTTACGAAGTGCAAGTACCAGCCCCAGCGGTGAGCCAAACAAGAAGAAACCAGACACCTTGAACTCCAGTTTCCCAACTGCATTTGTCCCTTCAAAGGTCTCTACCACTGAGGAAGATGAGTTACTGCTGCGCCGCGGGTCTCCTTCTGCCTCCGACGCAGGCACATTAGCCTGCAGGCTGAGGACAGCAGGAAAGGACTCCATCATTGCTAAGAAATAGCTCACAGCTTTCTCCCACCAGCACTTTTTCTTTTTTCACTACTGTCTTGTTGATACAATGCAAGGGACTAGCATAGTCTGTACCACATCCCATATTTTATTTGTTTCCTGGTCTTTTGTGAAAACTTGGAGTTAGTTGAATAGGCATAGCCTGGACAGAAGCCTTGTGCTGTCTACCCCCTCCCACAGAACCAGAAGTGCCTCTCTCTTCTTTTTCTCTTGTGAATAAATAGTATTGCACTTGTGTGCCCATTCATCTCCGGCACCTACTTTCTTTGAGCAGACACTAATCAAGCTATTACACAATTCCAGAGCCGAGTTATATTTCATCAATCTGTATGAAGATTCCCCTTCCTCCCTTTGATTGGGGACACACTGTATCTAAATTAGTGGGATTAAAATCTGTAGCCCAGTACAGTGGGTGCAATTGTACAACTTCAGCATTATTTTAGAGGGAGGAAAAGTCTTTATAAAACATCCAAAGAGGCAACTTTGGGGAGAAAAAAGTGCATATGAATGAATACATATGAAGTTTAACACCACGATAGCAAGGAACACAAGAGAAATGAAATGTGACAACACTGATGGTCCAGAACACTCGTATTAAGGGGCAAAAGACATGTTATGCGGCAGGCAGCATGTGTAACAAACCTACAGTCTCTTCTCCCCGCAAAGTGCCCTCAAGAGGGGGCGATTTGAACTGGAGAATGGAAGAGAAAGTTTAACTCTCCCCTTAACCAGTCACTTTCTTTTGAAACTCTCTCCTCCCCACTTAAACAAAACAAAAAGCAAAACAGATTTCGGTTACAGTATAAGTTTGTGCCAAAGGTGCTGGGTTCGAGATAAATGGAAACCCTAGGGGGCTGAAGCACCTTGTTCAGTGCCCGTTTTTAAATAAGGAAGACTTCTTATCAAACACTGGATGTCAGGCAGTCCCACTTTGCAAATGAACACACATTTGATGAAGCTGCTGATGACAGCCTAACATTATATATCTTTTCATCTTTCAAGTACTGTAGTAGACCAATCTGGAGCAAAAGATTTAGGCCACACTTCTCACTTCCTCTTACCTCGACAAGAACTGCTGTTGCTGTGGTAAAGAGTCTGCATCTTGTGCCACACTGTCTATACGTTTCTGGGTGGGAGGGAGTGCCCCCGGCTCAGGGCTGGCACGACCCATCCCCAACATCTCCGCCTTTTCAAGCAGTGGGTCTCGGGACACCAAAGTCTCTGGGGAAAGCAGCTCAGCATTCTGAAAAAGAGGACAGAGCAGTGAGCAGACTTCTCTACTAAGGGAAACTGAAAGCCTTTTATATTGTGAAAACTGTGTACTAAATAGGAGTGTGCAAAAACAGGTCCGGAGGTCCTTTTCCGGACTGGTCCAGTGGCAGGCGGGGTTATCTTTAAGGGTCCGGGAGGGTGCGCTTCCACCCCCCACCCCGCCGCGTTTCCCCCACTAGCACTGTCTCCAAAATTATTGGCGTGGGACAGCAGCATACCTCCTTGCCGCCCCAGTGAGCATCAAACTGAAAGTGCCCGATGTGCATCGCTGACCGGGGTGGCAAGGAGGTATGTTGCTGCCCCGTGCCAATGATTTTGGAGACAGTGCTGGTGGGGGAAACGCGGCGGGGTGGGGGGTGGAAGAGCACCCTCCCGGACCCTTAAAAGTTAACTCCCCGCTGCTGCCAAAGCGTTGGTTGGACTGTTCATCCACATCCCTAGTACTAAAGGGCAGGGACTTTGCTTGGTGGTAGAATCCACTTGGCCCTCAAAGTAGGCAGAAATAGAGCTGTTGAATTATTTGAAAGCTACAGACTAGAGCAGGAACCTTTCTGTAAACAGTACTTGGATTGCCCATTGCGCAATACAAGAAAATCCAGTCCCCCCCAGTTCAAACCTCCATTCCTCCCCTTAAAGCCACTCTGCCCTGCCTTCCGTCTTCAGAGCTCAAGTGAGGAAGGACACCAATCCTAGCTACATACAAGGAGATACGTGTCATCACTCCTCAATAACTGACCATGCTGCCACGGCGGCTGCTCCCACGACTGCCTGTCCCACCAGCACGGCTGTGGCATAGAGCATCAAAGGCCAGGATTCCCCCAACACAGTCTCCAATCAGCAGTACCTGTAAGATGAAAGCAAACACACAGCTAGCTTCCCATAAATGCAAGAAGCTGTGCCTGCAGCTAATGAAAAATAACAGTCTCATCACCTCTTAAGCAAGCCCAGAGGTAGAGAGAAACCACAAACTCCAGGCCTCACCTCTTCCCAATGACCGAGGATGATTGAGACTGGAGTAGCTGAGAACATCCTCAAAAGTTTGTACTCTAGACCTACTTGCTCTATACTCTGTTCAGAAAGCCTAACAGAGGACTGGGGCTGGAGCTCTTGGCAAAATCCTGCTCTGGAACCATACAACAGAGGCCTCTACATGGAAGAAACCGTAAAAGCTTTCTATGCTACAACTGCCCAACAGTGCATGGCACACAAGTTTCAACATGGTCTGCTAAAAATCTTGAAATCACATTGGCATCAAGTGATATCTGCACTCTTTAACTGTCATGATTCCCAACCAAGCAGTCCTAGGACTGCTTTTTTAAACAAGTGGTATGGTGATATGCAACACAGATGTCTCAGCACATTCCCAAAACTAAATTGCCACAATTATTTGGAGGAAGCCATGGCTAGATGTCCAGGGCAGATATGTCCTCAGAAATCAGCAGGCAGCTGGTGGAGCTTCTGGCAGTTTATGTACTACTACACTCAAAAGATCCCTGTCCCGATTTACATTTGCCCCAATATTCTCTGAATCCTAGACTTCCTTCACCCCATCCCCATTCTATTTAAAGAGATAAAAATCCACATTATATAGATTAAATCAACGCATTTGGCACAATTTGTTCCAATTCAAGCACTTGGGCTTCAAATTAGGATTCTTCCTCACAGTATCCCAGATTCCCTCTCTTCCTTATCAGCCCTGACCATTCCCAGTTCTCTGACCTGGCCACAGAAGCCAATGCCATCAGGGGAGTGGATGAAGCTGGCATAAGCCTGGTTGGAACAGGAAATGACAGTTGCAACAGCATTCTGGTAGCTGGCTGAAGATGTGGCCAGGAGAGGCAAAGCAGCCAGCGGGATGTGGTCTTGGCTACTGGACAAACTGTCACCATCATGACTGTAGGGGCTGAGTCTGGGAAAGGAAACGAGAAATTAGCAGGATGCAGCTCAGCCTAAGGACCTGCTTCTTCCCCGGCAACCCAAGTCTTGGTATAGAGCTCAGAAGGCGAAAGGGCTGGAACCTATGGCACCGACAGCCAGTCAGGTCACTGAGAAAGGAAGGCCTCCTCAAAACAGAGGCTGTGCTGGGGATGGCCCTCTCCATCCCCAGCAAAGCATCCCTCTAGTGGCTGTTGTTGATGTCTACCTTATGTTTCTTTTTAGGTTGGGAGGCTTTGGAGACAGGGAACCATCTTTATTTATTTTTCTGTGTAAACTGCTTAGCAAACTTTTGTTGAAAAGCGGGATACAAGTAATAGTAGTAGTATAAGAACAACCCATGGGTCAGCACCCTATTCAAGATGAATGGTGTCATATGGTACAGTTCTATTGTGGACGTCTGAAGCACCTAAGTGGCTGGAGGAAGAGAGCCAGAGCTCTGAAAAAGGGAACAAAATCTTCCAGTGAAGCTCCTGCCCAGGTTTTCACCTTTCACACGAAACACAGCTCCTTATACTGCATGTTCTCAGTAGCACATCATCCATGTCAAGTTGTTTGCCTGTCTCTTCCATATGCGACCACTGACCTCATTCTTTCCTCATAGCACAGCATCCCCAAATGAAAAAGCTATCATCCTGAGCTGGGAACCCAAAACACCCTGCACTGAGAAGGCACTGCAACCTTTACTGAGCCTCTCCACACTGAACTGGCTGAAGCTGTGGATCATCAGACAGAGAGCAGAACAACCCTGCCCCACCCCACTCCCACCAGTTGCCGAGCGGACAGGATTCCTACTTGGAGACAAGGGCATAGGCAGCAGCACAGATAGGTGGGCAAGGCACCAGGCGCAGTGCAATGTGCCCCAATGCCTCAGGGAAGTGTAGGCGGGTAACTGAGTCCAAGGTGGCAGTGAGCGTCTGCACATCAGCCTGCTTGGAGCCCGGCTCTCCCACGCCTTGGTCTAGGATGTTGCCACTGTGGAGGATCAGGAAGAGCGCGTGGATACGACACGTCCTAGAGAGGCCTTCTGAGCCAGCCTATGGAAAGAGATATGGGGAAGAGTGAGGGACAAGATGCAGTGGAAATGGGGATAAGAATGCCATCACCCAAGCCAACATGGGAGAATTGGGCCTGGTACCATGTAGTCCAGGGCACTTTCCAGATTAGACCCTGCAACGGGGTCATGTCGTATCTGTGAAGTGTGCTTCTGTGCTTCCTGTGTTGTGACACTGCAGTCCCTACACTGTCAGCAAGGTGCCGTTCACATTTTGGGTGCCTTGCTTTGGATTTAATCGCTGCGATTTATTGCTATAATATTGTATGTCGAGTGTAAAAAGGTTGCTGTATTTACCAGCTGTGTTTTCGCAAGACTGCGACTCCCCCCTGCTGGGCACTTTGCTATTTATGTTTTGAATGTGATTTCCCCGAACCAAAGCATTGGCCGCTGTTGAGTGGGAAATCTGGAAAGCACCCAGCCCAGGTTCTGCAAAGGTGGCTTTGGGGACAACAGCAATGGTCATATGCAGCCACAAGCTTTCTCTTGTGGTTATGGCACTATTTGCTGAAGGTAAAGAAGTGGGAAAGACAGTATGGTGAGGATGGATTCACTCACCTCTGATGGGCCAGATGCAATGACCCCATCACTATCTGGCTTGGCTGCTCCAGCAGCATCAACTGCAAAGACAAGAATTTTTCAGTGAGTGGCACTGCAGAAAAGGAAGAGAAAGTAATGAAAGGCTCTAGAAGGCATAGCGGAGGGCAATGATAGAGTGAGAGACTGAAGAGTTACATTTCAGTGAGTCCAGAACTCCATTCTCTGGCAAAAATAAGCACATGAACACATGGATTTGCCTTATGCCGATTCAGACCACTGGTCCATCCAAATCAGTACTGTCTACACTGGTGATTAGCAGTGGCTCTCCAAGCTTTCAGACAGAAGCCTTTCCCAGCCTTACCTGGAAATTCCAGAGATTGAATCTGGGGTTTTTTGCATGCAAAGCAGGTGCTCTTCCACTGAACTATGGCTCCATCACCTAAAGCAACCAGTCTAGAAATCTGCAGGGCTACAGTTTTGCTGCAAATGGTAGCATGCCATGAAGTGAACCTGGGACCTTCTACATGCAAGAACGCTATGGCATTTTCCACTGAGCTATGGCCCCACCCCTGAAAGGGAATATCTTAGAGCACTTGCATGCAGTCACCCATCCAAATGCAAACCAAGGAGGACCCTGTTTAGCAAAGGGGACAATTCATGCTCACTACTACAAGACCAGCAGGAGCAGAGATAGGTGCTGCCACCAGCAGGTAAAGAGAAGGGAGGAAGAAAAACACTCTGCATACCACAGGCTATGGCTTTTGAAAGGGGAAGAAAAAGGTCCAAGGTCCAACCTGTGCGTTGTGTGGTGGGGGTGGGGGGATTGTATGATACGCTCCACATGTTTTGAGGATGGGAGATGCAGTTCACCAAACCACCTCAGGCATCAGCAAGGCTTGGTCCAGGCTTGCTTTTAGCAGTGGCGCAGATTTCCAGAGGCCTCAACAAACACAGCTGAACACACCCAAGGTCCCACTGCATCCTGCATGGGAAACACAAGCTGCTCTCTTACCAAGAACATCATCCTGCTCACTGGGTCGCTCCAGAGTGTCAAGAAAGTCATTTGAGTTCCACTTTGTGATTTCCTTGGCAAAAACATCATCGCTGTCAGAAAGGTCCTCTAGGAAAGGAAAAAGATCGAGAAGCAAGCACAGTGCAAACTTTGTGAATATACCACCACTATAATTACACCCACAGTTCACAAACGTGAGCAATGTTTTAAGGATATAAGGAGGTGTCTTATGAGTTAAGACTATTGGTCTATTTAGGCCAGTAAGTACCATTTACCCTGACTAGCAACAACTCCTCAAGGTCTCAACAGACGTCTTTTGCAATCTTGTTATTTGTGATCTTTAAATAGAAATTGAACAGGGACATTATACAAAGCATGTGTTTTACCACTGAGCCAACGCCTGTCTTTACTCTTGTACTGGAGTGTGTGTACGTAGGCAGAGACCAAAGATTTTGATCTACTCCCCACACAAATCTATCCACTGAGTCTGAGTGGGAGACAAATCCAAATAAATATAAAACATGGGGGGCCAGTTCACATATGCTCTTATAAACCAGTCCCCACATGTAATCAAGACTCCAGGTGTCCATAGGAGCAGCAAGTCAGCACCTTCAAAAATTCCTCTCCTACTTTCAAACCTCTTAGGAGCAGATGCACCCACAGAATAGAATTAGAAGAGAGCTGGTCTTGTGGTAGCAAGCATGACTTGTCCCCTTAAGCTAAGCAGGATCCGCCCTGGTTGCATATGAAAGGGAGACTAGAAGTGTGAGCACTGCAAGATATTCCCCTTAGGGGATGGAGCCGCTCTGCGAAGAGCATCTAGGCTCCAAGTTCCTTCCCTGGCTTCTCCAAGATAGGGCTGAGAGAGATTCCTGCCTTTTCCACCCCACTTTTCCGGGTGCAGCACTAGCTGTTCAAAAGGTTGCGTGAGGCATCAGCATGCACAGCAGCCATTTATGTGTCGACGCCATGCGCAGGCTGCTAAGAGCAGCACTGCAGCCACACACAGCCTTTTGAACAGCGAGTGTTGTGCCTGGAAAAGTGGTGGGGTGGCAGAGAAGTACGTACAGTCCTGCTTTTTAAAGAAACTGATCCCCGCCCCAGGGCTGAACAAGCCATTCGCGCACAGCCCTACCACAGAATGCTCCTCTATCTAGCATCACATACCATGAGCATCAAAGAATTCCTCCTCAGAGCTGTTCTCGGAGTCCCGTGCAATATTTTGCATTCGCCACTCTGATAAGCTATGGGGAGACACTCCAGCTGCAGAGACATCAGGAAAAAGAAGATCATGACCAAGAAATCTACAGTGCTCCTTCAAATAAAGGCCAACAATAACCAGAAATCATCCTCAAATCTAAAGTAAGCCTATACCTTACTCCCAATACTGCCATCTGGGTGCAATTTACATAGCAAATTGGTAATCCCTTTATTATTCAGTTTACCAGGTAGGTCAGAGGAATTTTATGTTTCTTATCTACTCTCCAACAGTAATGTACATGTAACCTTTCATATTGCCAAATTTTGTATCATTGTACATAAAGTTTGCCAAGAAATCATAAAGGCTTCCCTTATTCTAGTAGATGGTGATAGCTAAAGTAAGTAAATTAAGTGGTTTATGCTATTTAGGGATATTTCGTTTCAGAGGGGATATATTAGATTGATATTGCTTTTTAGACTGATATAGATGATGGGATTGTGATTGGTTAATTGCGATGTATTCTGGTCAATGACCATAATAAATATTCTTATCTGATCTGCCATTTAGGAGTAACTCAAAACTCCATGCAACAGTAAGCATCCTATCATAGGGTATGTACAGGTGACTGTTTTTGCAGAGCAATAGCAATGACTTCCTCCTCACTGCAATCGTCGCACTCAGCATCAGGAGCCTGCCACTATACAGGATAAGTCTTGCTGTGAAAGGCCTACTCTATTTTCCTAATGTCAAAGTACAGCGGCTTCCATTTCTCTTATTCAAGAAGTGAAACTGATCAAACTAGACAGCAAACTACTGCTGGTCCAATTAATTTAACAAAGAAACCTTTGGTTTTCATTTCTTTTTAAAAATTTACATGTCTACTCCCATTCTTAGATATACAAAACAAAATACCACATTTAAAGATAGTTTCTGAATGTGCTTCAGGCAAACTAAGGGGGAGAGAAAGAAATGTGGGTCATAATATAGAAATGGCAGCCTGGGAAAAATTATGGAAAACTGATTTAAAATTTACTGCATGTTATGCTTTAAAAGAAAATTATTACAAAATGATGTATAGATGGTATCTGACATCCAAAAAATTGGCATTAATGTATAAAAATGTTTCAAACAAATGTTGGAAGTGTGGACACTCTGAAGGCACTTTTTTTCATATGTGGTGGACCTGTGGGAAGGCTAAAGCATACTGGGATATGATATATAATGAGTTAAAGAAAATATTTAAAATGACATTTCCTAAGAGGCCAGAATCCTTCCTGCTGGGAATAATACAAGGTGCAATTTCTACAACTAATTCAACGTTTTTTATGTACGCTTCTACGGTGGCCAGAATTATATATGCACAGAAATGGAAGAGTAATGAACTGCCTTCAAAAGAAGATTGGCTGATAAAAATTTTGGAATATGCAGAGATGGCAAAACTTACAACACTAATAAGAGACCAAAATTTGGAATGCTTCAAAGAAGATTGGAAACCATTCTTGTTGTATCTAAAGAACTATTTTCCTACTATGGACTTTACAGCAGGGTTCGAAATTTAGTAAAAAACTGCAGGTTGGGTAGATTAGCTGTGTTTGTAAGGGTTTAAATTTATGTTTTGAACTATTATTATAGGAAGGGTAAACTTTATAGCTGATGATTCACAAAGAGATGTGTGCGGGAAGTCCACTTTTGTCTATTTGTAATCAATGACAATATTATTATTGTTAAAATTAATAAAAACTGAATTTGAAAAAAAAGGGGGGGGAGAGAAAGAAGAAGTGTCTTGCTGTCAGGGGCACAATCCAATAAGTGCCCATAAAAGCCACACTAAAATACTGTGTACTAAAATACATGCTACTATTGCTGTTTATTTGTTTATCTATCAAAGGAACCAATTATTAATTGAATAATTCAGTTATTTTTAATATTTTTTTTAAATTAACCTGCTTTTAAATTGGGCTTTAATTGTTTTTATTTTACATTGTTTTGTTTTGTTGTTTTAAACTTCATATTACATTTATTTAATTAACATATTTTTATACCGCCCAAAACTTATGTCTCTGAGCCACCCCGAGCAGTATTGTTAAAATATTTTTAAACAATATTATTGTTAAATACCATTAAAAATATTTTATTAAATAATAATAAATAATAATCTCACATCACAGCTTACCAAAATGATAAGAAGATGTCACATAAAATGCATGCTAGTCATGCTTTTGGGAGCTTTTATCAATTTCCCTGGGGTACATCTTGCAGTACTACAAACACCTGCAAAACCAACTTAATCAGAGACCATGGCAGGCCGCACAAAAAGCAAATGTGTGTTCCATGGTCTGCAGCAGCACTATAATAATAATAATTATTATTATTTATTCGATTTCTATACCGCCCTTCCAAAAACAGCTCAGGGCGGTTTACACAGAGAAATAATAAATAAATAAGATGGCTCCCTGTCCCCAGAGGGCTCACAATCTAAAAAGAAACATAAGATAGACACCAGCAACAGTCACTGGAAGTACTGTGCTGGGGCTGGATAGGGCCAGTTACTCTCCCCCTGCTAAATAAAGAGAATCACCACGTTAAAAGGTGCCTCTTTGCCAAGTTAGCAGGGGTTAATGCTAATAATGTCACATCTGACTCTTATAGTCATTGTCCATCAATAGCCACAGGATCATAGGACTGGCACAAATTTAGAAGTCATCACCTCACCTCTAACACATGCATGTTAAAGCAAATGACACTATGTAAATGATAGACTATAGTGAACAAGCAGCACAATAAAAAAATATTTTGGTATGGTAATTCTGGGTGGGTCAAAAGTAAGTGAGGCAAGCCAGGCATGACAGGGGAATGCAAAACTACTCAGGGACAGCTACACAATCCAACATAGAAGAACTGAACCCCTTGAAGATAACCTGCAGCTTAGCCTTTAATATAAAGCAAAGCCACCCTTAGACAAGGGAGCAGGAAGATCATGGCCCTCCAGGACGAGTCAACTGCTCTCAACAATTTGTCTCCAGCAGCAACCTCTCTGGCCCTTCCCTATCCTCCACAGAGCTGCTCTCTATGCTTCCATTTACTAAAATCTACAATTGTTACTCACTTCCATGCTGAGAAGAGTAGGATGAGCGAGAAGACGACGACCACTGCTTGGCAAATGGATCATCTGGAGAGGAGTCAGGAGCCCTGAGGATGTCAGTCCTGTCTGGCTTCTCATGGTTGTCTAGTTCCGCTGGGCCCTCAGGGCTGGGCACAACAGGGCCCGTGTCAGGCTCTGTGCACTTGGCCATCTTTTGAGCCAGCATGAGTGCCGTCTCCTCCTCCAGCCTGCGGATGTCGTCCATGGTGAGGTCTATCCACTCATCCTGCCAACACCAGGCCTGGCGGTGCGCCCGTAGCATCACCTTCCGCAGACCTGCAGGGGATGTCAAGAATCATAACCACACAGCTATTTCCATGAAACTGAAGCTCACCTCTCGCTAACTTTATTTGTGACTAGGGGCTAGCTCCAGCTCCCAGTGCATTAATGCATAATTCTAACATTAACATTTACTCCACTCAATTTGTCTTCCACAAGTTTGTTCACTGCTAACAAAAGCATTGCAGCCTGGTTCAGATTCACAAGAGAATCCAAATTTTAAAAACTGGGAGAGACCATGGAGTTGCATGCACCCTCCCCATGTGAATTACCCATCCCACTCTCTGGTTTTGGCATGACATTTACACATCCTCAACCTGGGTTAAACAGAAATCAGACTTGCTCACTTGGAATTCAAACACCAAACCCACATAATACCAGATTAAGGGAGCAGGGGTCAGAGGGAATTTTGTGAATGAGAGAGGATAGTATGTGTGACTCCACAACTCACCCCCGATCCCCAGACACAGATTCAGCTGCAAGTCTGAGCTAAATCAACATTTTCTTTGGATCCAGGAGCCATCCCAAACATTGAGGAGCCACACAATGGATACTTGGCAAAGTTAGTGATGGACATGATGGAGGGAGAGGGCAAATGGACTTCTCTTTATGCCCTTTGCAAATCACATACTTGTAACAGAAACAGGACTGCCTGGGACAAATAAAGATTTTATTAAATAACTCTACCTCTGAATAAAGGTAAAGTGTGCCATCAAGTCGATTTCAACTCCTGGTGCCCACAGAGCCCTGTGGTTTTCTTTTGGTGGGAGAGGTTTTACCATTTCCTCCTCCCACGCAGTATGAGATGATGCCTTTCAGCATCTTCCTATATCGCTGCTGCCCAATATAGTACCAGCAGGGATTTGAACTGGCAACCTTCTGCTTGTCAGTCAAGCATTTCCTCACTGCCCCACTTAAGGTAGCCACAGTTAAATTTCTAGGTGCCAGGGAGCACTTTGCAGGGATTTGTAAAGCCCTGCAAAAAACAATGTCTGTATTGATTTTGCCGAAAATATCCATGAGCAAAAGCACACAAGAATCCAGTCCCCTACTAACATATTGGAATTAGCCCTTAGCTGGGAATAGCATGTTGTCCCTTTCACTGCCACATCATCCCAGCCAATATTTCAATGGCAGATAAGCAGCTAACACAAAGTGCAGCAATAAATAAATTGAGCATGCAGCTTCTGGTAAGTTGCTGTCCAGCCAGTTTCCTTCCTTGCACTCTCACCTAATATGTAAAATGTTAACTTCACACTCTGGCGTTTCAGACAAGACAGCATTTCGATTCAGTCCACAAACCATCCCACAGAAAATGGTTTCAATCAAAAGTTCCTTTTAGAAATTCAGGGGCCCTGTGCTCAAAACTGAGAAAAATCTGTACACAGTTTATGGGGGAGTCTTGCCTCCCTCATAATCCTTAGTGCCAGTCACTTAAGCTACAGCATGCAAGGACACGGGCTAAGGAAAATGGCAGTGGAGCTTTGCCCAATTTCTTGGCTGTGAATAGCTGGTGCAGGATTATTAGATACTAATTCATCACATGCCAAGAACTAATTTGCACAGATTGCATTTGTATATCCGCTTTTGAAAGGACCGATTCTAAATTTATTAACATCACTTCTGCAGAGCCCACGCATGCAGTTATACTGAGATCTTAGCTTTTGCTTCTTTCCTCTGGTTTGCCCTAAACTGTGGTCCACAATCATGGCTGGGCTTAGAAGCCAACCACTGCCACTACTCCGCCACCTTCACCGAAGGGATTTGCACCCTGAGCCCTGCTTAATGCCGTTGCTGACAGCAACCCTTCTTTCCCCATCTCTCCCCCACGGATGCTCTGGTTCTCCACATCACTCTAGCTCTGTTTGCCAGCTTTCCCTCACTGGGTTGCCAGCCCCAACACTTATGAGGACATGGCCCCAGCAACATCAGGAAGCACATGCCAAACCTGCAACCAATCAGAACATCGCTTGGCACTTGTTCTACCGCAGCTGCCAGGTCTTGAGACTAACTGCAGGTGTTTGGGGAGCTAGGCTGCAGGGGCATTTTTGTCCAGTGGGGTGGAGGAAGGGACCCACCACACTGGTGCCAGAGGCCACTGGAATCACATCTATTGTTGACACTGGCTACCTGTGATGGCCGAATTTATGGACCCTATGTCCTAATAAACATTTCAAAGTGTCAGGCTATCCTTTACAACTAGTACAGAGGATGATGCATTTGGAAAGGACAGGCAACCCAATTATCCCTTTTCAGGTCACAAATTACCCTGAATCCTCAAACAAGCCCACACAGTTCCTTTCATGCAGGCTCCCCAAGGGTTGTTTGCAACAGAAATTTTGAGCAGTCATTACATCCGACTTCACATTGCTCTAACACTTATGAAGTATGACCTGAAAGGGCAGCTCAGCAAAAGAGCATTGCATGAATACTGCCACAGACACTGTGCTTCTATCAGTATTATTGGGGGTGACAGCAGAGTGCACTCTGAACCAGTCAGTCTCCCTAGCCCCAACCACTTGGCTCTGTGGAGAATGACTACAAAGAAATAAGAATGGAGAAGACATTCCCACGTGCTCACCTACATCATGGATGAACTGTTCAATCTTGGACTGCATGCCCCAATAGCGAAACTCCACCTTACAAAGCTTGTAAGCACACATGAGAGGCCCAGCAACGGCATTCTCCAGCCAGTCATCTCCCAGAGGCCCACGTCCCGTCTTGACTGAGTGGTATAGCCGTGGGTCTTCCTCCACCTTGTATTCACCGGGTGAGATAGCGTCCCGTACAATGTCAATAGTGTCTGGGGGAGGGGTGAAGTGGAGGATGAATAGGGAGCAAGCACTTAGCCTTCCTTCAGATGCCCAAGCTGTCCTTCCCTCTCATGCCTCAGTCTGTTCAGATCCTCAAAGAAACATCCTTTTGCCTCTCTGTCCATAAATACCAGCCCCTATATCTCCGTTTCCACAAGTTCACTTTCTCCACTCTTAATTCTACAAGGAAGAGCAGCAAATATCATGAACGAAGTGGAATGCAAACTTACCCCCAAATCATCTCACCTCAGAACCCCAAAACATCACCAAATAGCCCTCATGTGCTTCCCACATCCCCCAATCCACAGCTGGCAACGTTCACATGCCCTACAACATTCTGTGCAATATAGAAAAGTAGATGCTGCTCAGTCTTTGGACACTCACCCAGAATTCTTTGCCTTCGTTCCACTGCATTCAGGTTGAAGATGTTGTTCTGTTTCCCAGCATCAGGGCGGTAATAGGTCTCAATCTCAATCGAGAATTTTTCCACAAAGGGGCAGGTGTATCTGGAAGAGGGGGGCATGCGGGGGGGAGTGAAACTGACAGCCCTGCTCCACCCAGCTAGCAGCCCCAACTCCCCCTCAACCAGAATACTGTCCTCAAGCCCCAGCTTTCCTCCTCCCTGTCTTCCCCCCACTTCCGCCCCAGAACCTCTCCCCTTCTCACTCAGCAGATACCTGGTGCGTGTGTAGGGATAGGCGTTCCAGGATTCTTCCTCCACCTGCAGAGCTGCCTTGGGGAGGAGGGCACGGAACCAGCTGGGGATGTGAGAACCCACATGGTAGATCTTGTGTGTATACTGACCATTGCCACCTGGGCCATCGCTGTAGGGCCGGTTGGCCAGGATCTCAACCCCACTGCCCTCACCGCTCGACTCCTCACGGCTCTTCTTCTGGAGAGGAGGAAAGCCAATCCTGCTCAGCAGATGCCACACGACATCGCCCACCCTTTGTCCCCGCCCACCCTCTGGTCTCCCTCGGCCCAGAGCAGATACTAACCCCACCACCACTCTGTCGAGGGCAGGGCCCCATCTCACCACTTGCATCTGCCATAGACACCCATCATGCAGCTCTCTAAGAAGTCTGTTTCCCCTCATTCACCACTGGTGTTACCTGGATCATGTACAGCTGGGCCACCTGGTACTCTGTCAGGCTCATGGGCAGCAGTATGTGATACTCCTTAATCAGCATGTTGAAAATCAGACCCTACAAGTTGATACAGAGCAGGGGATATAAGTGTGTATAACCAGGTCAGGAATGTGAGAGGTTGTAGTGCACTTAGGGATATCCAGAGATATAGTTCAGCTGGAAAGAGGAGGTTCAGGCAGCTAAGGATAGCTATGATTTGGCATATTTTGCCAACCATAATCTCCACCATAGGAACTTCGTTTCCTCCTGGGAGAGCATTTTGGCCCACATTCTCTGTCAAGAGTAATTTCACCAGACCAAATGATTCCTCATCTCACAAAGACAGGTTGTTTTGTTTATTTTCCCCCACAGTTCGGCTACACTGTCAGGAAAAAGACATAGTAATTCCTTGAAACAATCTACAGAAGTGCAGTGATCAGGATTCTCTAGCAAAAGGTGGTGTCTAATGGTGTTCTCACTTGCTCAGAAGGAGAGAAGCTTGGAAGAAATCTCCATTTGACCTTATTTCAACATGCAACCCGCTGGGTAGGTTTCCATAGCAACTGCAGGCTAATGTGAGGCTGGGGAGTTTTCAACATATTGGAAGGGAAACTGGGTGCAGAGCAAAAGAGCAGCACCATTTTGACACCACTTTACTCCTTGCTGGACTTTTGTTTTGCTCATCCACTTTCCCGACTAGGTGAGGGCAAATCCACCCATCCTATTCTCTATGTTCTTGTGTTTGCCCCCATTATTAGGCCACCAGTCCTCAACTTGCTATTGCCCATGGCTTGATTCTCCCAGATCAGACAGACTGAAGTCTCCCACCTTTCCATGCAGCCTGGAACTGCTCCAGCTACATGTGTCTCTCACCAAGTTGAGGCTGCAACCCTAAACACACTAACTAAGGAATAAGCCCCATGAATACAGTGGAACTTATTTCTGGGTAAACATACCAAGAATTGAGCTGTTAAGTTCAAGCCATCATTCCTGTCTTTGGTAACACTGCACTGCCACTATATACTTCCAATTCTTTGCCTATGCCATGCTTTCAACCCAGCTTGCTGAAGACTTCGGGATGCCAGATTGCTTTCTTTTCTCCTATGCCACAGTTGTGTGATGCAACAGGCAAAAATTCCACAAATTCCATTTCCCCCCAGCATGGAGATGCAATGCTGAAGAAAGCTAATAAATCTCTGCCTTTCATACTGCTGTTAAACAGGAGACCCACCAAGAAAGGGGGGGGGGAGAGTTTCCAACAGTCATAACGGGCTGGCCTCATATATGCCCCCCTGCCTTTATCACAAGACAGTGATCCTCCCGCCCTTTCACTCTGCACCAACTCTCAGCTTTACTTAAGAATGATATGTAACATCCATACAGCCCATTTCAAGTGCTCAAAGCAATCCATGTATATTATTTTAGTAAACGATGCAACAGCCCTGCAAGGTAGGCCTGTGCTATTTCCATATATAGAGGGGCGGCGGTTGTAAAGGTTTGCCTAGAGCTACCCACCCTGAATTCATAGCCAAAATGAGATCTGGACCCAGGACTTTCCAATTCACAGCTCATATGCTTAGGCACTACACTACACCAGCTCTCACAAATAAATCCTTTCACTTTACATCCCCTCGGAAGCATCTAAAAAAGTGCTAGAAAGGGCTTCCATAAGGCCAAATAATCTTACATGCCTAACAGCTTTACTCATATCTAAAATAACACGAGCATAGTCAGTAAACACTAGTCAACAAAATGCAGCATTGCCAGGGATGCCCATATGAAAATGGACTGGCATACAGTCAAGCACATCAAGATAGATAAGACAGTCAAGTTGTGCTGCTCATGGGGAGTTGACACTCCACCCAATACTTCCTCCTCTGAGATCAAAACCTCATATATTTCTCATATGTACAGAAACGTCTTGCAAAGTTCAAATATGTCAGTCACTTAAACCCTGTTTAGATATTATGTTGTATATGCATATAATTGTCTGCATACATGTTTTTGTCTGAATGACTGTAAATGCATTCATCTTAAAGATGTGCATGGGGTACAGGCTCCCTCAAATGCAGGTGCAGGTAGGAAGTGTGCTGATACATAAGTGTTGAACATAATGTGTGAATAACTGTGAGTACCTATCTACACAAGTACACACTATACACAGATTGTACGCAAGCTGAACATCATGTTTGAACAGGGTTTTAGATCCTGAGCTTGAAAACAAAAGTTTTCCACTGAGCCATCACAGAAGAAACATTTCTTCAACATGTCATACAATATCCTCATCTTCAGCTCTGGTCAACTCTGAGACCTCAAAGAGAGATAGAAAAAAAGAAAGAAAACCCTCTCCCTGACCCACATACACCACTTGGAATTGCCAGATTAAAGATCATATACCATTTTCTCATAAGCCTATCCATGTTTAATATGAATGCGGTTCAATTATTATACCAAGGAGACTCGTCCTGAATTTCACTCCCTTATAAAGCCATGTCCAGCAGCAATAACTTCATGTCCAAACATTCCCCTGTCTCAGCCACAATTCACTCACCCAGCCAGCTATGCCTTTAATATAACCACATAACATTATCTCTACCAAACCTTCATCTCTCAGGCTCAGCTATATATTGCTACAAACACACACACATGCTTCTTGTGAACATGCTCTCATGCACCCATACCAAATAATGGTCAGCTCTGAAGGGAGCAGTAGCAAGATGGTAGTAGAGAACTGGATGGAATTCAAAACTTCAACTCTATTATGCACACTTATTTCAGCTAAGTCCCAAAGATCATAGTCAGCCTTACTTCCAAGTAAACATGCATAGGATCAGGCTACACAACTGCAAACCAAAACCAAATATTAACTAGGGAGACCACTGAGAGCAGGATGTGCTTTTGTGTTGTAAAGATATTTATATCTTACAGTAGTAGCATTCTGAGCTTTAGGCAAAACTATGTGTTTTCATTCACTTCTTGGTTTTGCCCTCGAATTCCTTCTCCCTTTTTTTTTTAAGACAGCAAAGCTACACATTTAATCTACATTAATCAAATGCATCCACCCAGCCCAGGCCTCAATATGTTTGCCCTGGAAGGAAGTGTTGCCACTTTCCTCCCCTCAGCAAAGCTCCTGTACAGCTAACAGCCATAAGACAGATAAATTATGCAGGTGCAGTTTCCCCACCCCTACCACTACGTCTCTGCCTCCATATCTGAGAAAATTTCAGCTACCGAAATGTCATCATCATTCAACTATTAAAAGGCACAGGAACCCTGTAAGGGGGAAAAGATGGCAACCCTGCTGGCAGAACAACTCAAAAAGGCTCAAACACATTCAATCTACCCACGGTTCAGTTAAATCTAGCCTTAAGCAATAAACTCCAACCAATATGCCAAGCCTCCGTAGGCCTGATCAACAGAGCCCACAAACGATCAGGAAGACAGGCAACCTCAGACCCTCTGAATCTGAGGAGACACAACCACCCCACAATATAAACCGTGCTGTCATCACCACCACATGCCTTCACAGAGGTAAAACCCGTCCAGCTTCTGGTACTTTAGCTGCAGTACTCCATATGGGAATTGAGACCCAACAGACACAAAGGGGGCAGCAGGGTCCTAACCAACACAGAAGAGAGACGGGTATGGGGGGCAGAGGGAAAGGCAAAGAATGCCATTGCCCACGAGAACTAGGTGAATGGGGCAGACCTGCTGGGCCACATGGTTTCACTTTTGAGGGCCCATGGGACAAGCCGCCACCCCCCGATTGCCATGCCTCTTCTTCTTCTTCTTCTACCCCACCCTACCCGCCGTCCTTCCACTCTGCACGCGCGCACACTTTGCACCCCACAACATGCACGCCCCTCCTCTGACGGACCTGAGCCCCTCCATGCAGTACGTGCCTTCCCTGGTTCGCCCAGCCCCGCTGCTTTGCGTGCACACACATACCCGCCACCCCTCCCGGGCCCAGACCTGTGGCTCGATGTGGGGATGCCGGTGGTGTAAGCAGTGGTATGCTACGACGGGCAGAAGGGAGGGAAGGAGGAGCGGGACCGCCGGCCTCACTAGGTCCTCCCTGCTCCCGCCCTCTCGCAGCCCTGGACTGCCTGGGCGCTGCCAGGGCTCGGCTCCTGCGGCGGGATCATGGTCTGGATGGTGGCACGGGGTGGTGTGCGGGGGGCCTTCGTGCGGACAGGGACTGACGGAACAGCGCCGGGCCGTTGCCTCCCGCGCCACCGCAGCATCGAAGCCCGCTCAGCCGCAGTCTCTCGCTGTCCTCGCATCAAGCGCGGGGGGCGGGCGGGTGGCGAGCGGGAGGAGAGAGCGTGACTGGGAGGGGATCGGGCAAGGAAGGGAAACGCGGCTTGTGTGAAGGAGTACAGAGGTGGGAACACGAAAGGGTGGGGGCAAGGAGGGAGGTGAGGCGCGAGGCGCAGTGGGGAGACGGACACGGTGGCGGCAGCGGATCTTTCCGGTGTGCAAAATATCGAAGTTACTTGGAGCTCGCCTTTGGCGTAGGGAACGCGCCATGGGGCAGCCAACCCCTTGCTCTTTGGGGCATGGAATCGGCACGAAGGCGTGGGGGGGGGAGGGGGGAGCGAGTCAACCTTTATTCAGTCCGAGAGGCTTTGGGGTGCGGTAGACACACAAGACGGGGAGACGGCCGAGAAGAAAGCAAACGGGTAAGAGGTTTTCAAGCCACGGCGTTATTGGGCTCTGTGGGCCAGCATCGGGCAGGAGAGAAGACGGCGATCAGCAGGATCCCGTAGCCCCAGGGTTCCCTCCCTGTTTGGATTTGAGACCGGTGGGAGCGGGGGCTTCCAGCCAACCTGTTTTTAGCACAAGCTTAGGTTCCCATAGAAACTGCGCCCAGGCGCTTGCAAAAGTCTCAACGCCTCCATGCGCGCGCTCTCACTCCCCCCTATGACATCACGGCTCATTACCCGGGAAACGCCAATGACATCAGCAGACGAAAAGGAATGTGGATCTTGGGAGTTGCTACGCGTGTCGCGCGAGTAAAGGTTAAGGCAATCTCGAGGGGGAAAGATTGTGCGACGTGTACATAATAAAAGCGGCTTCCAAGTCCAAAATATGTTTGCAGTAGACATTCAAATGGCCAGAACGGAGCCCATCATCGGCAGACTGTCCCTCATTGCTGAAGATATAACGCAGCACGACTTCTGTTATAATGAAACTACATACCCCTACTCAAAATTACAGGACGTCTTCCCATTATCGACTGCACCAAATGTATTTGTTGGAATGGGCCGAGTTCAGTAGAAAAAAAACACTAATTTTGTGACATTTGTGTATGGGATGGGTTCTTTTACCATAGTATACATTATATTTAAATACAGCATATTGGCAAAACAATCTAGAAACCCTTCAACTGATTTTAAAAGTAAATAAGAAAATAATTCAACGTTCAGCAGTTGTGCTCAACACCTCAGTTCATTTCTCATAGTATTGTGTCCTATCCTTACAACAGCATTGCAGTTTTTCAGCCCAAAAGTTGCCAAGTCATTTTTAAAAATAAGGTATTTTTCACACTCACCTTCCTTGTTTATATTCTATCCCACCTCTCTTCGACAGAAGAACTCAGGGTAACACACAAGAGTTTCCAGGTGGTCTCCCAGGCCAGTCTCCAACATTCCTAGCTATAGCATATAAGCTTCAGTCCATAATTATTCTCCTTGTCGAGAATAAGACAGAAAAAGCTCCTGGACTTAACCTCTATTGAATGCCCCTTCAGCAGACTCCCCACTTAATACTACTCTAGCTTCCTAACCAACAGCTCACTTAGTAGCAAGCTCATTCTCAGCACAGAGGAAATCATATATCCCATTTAGATATAAATCCTTTGCAGTTTCCATGAGCAGGAAATGTGACTCTGATTTTAGGGCAACATTACTGTTTCCAAAAGCACTTGTGTTTTAACAAACATCAGTTATTGTACCAAAAGCATTCTGGTTAAAAATAACTGAGGCCTGCATTAAACCAAGCACTGCAATTGCCTGTAGCTAAGCAAGGAAGGAATCAAGCAGATTAATCTTATGCTTGTTTACTAAAAAGCAAGTTTCACCGATTTCAGTTGCAGGCTTTTTTTCTTCTGTACAAAAAACTGCAATACCCCTGAGATGTGTTTGCTATATATTAAAAAAAAAAAACTTATGACCCTTGAGCATTCAAATTGCTCAACAGTGTCTATTTTTGAACACATTTGTTCAAAAGTAATTGCTAACTGCATAGTGATATTTGTTTTTTATTGTTCTAATTTAACTAGTATTTGTTTTTCAGTGTCTACAACTTGATTCAATTAGCATAAAGTCAATGAACTTGTCTATATGAAGTAATACTAATTCAGGGGATAATTGTCAACACACATGAAGCCACAGTCTGATCTTTTGCATCTTTACTCAGAAGTAAGTCCTAATGAGTTCAGTGAGCCTTAACTTCAGGTAATGTGCAACGGACTAAAGCCAGAACTCCTTATGTTAAAACAATACCAAAAATGCAGAACCTGTGTGTACATTTCACCCTCCTCTAGAGACCATACCTCAGTAGAAAGAGTTCACCTTAGGAACAAAGCTCATTCTTTGCATTTCTCTCTCCACCCTCCCCACACCACAGTGAAGCAGCTAAACAAAATGAACAGAGGCTGTTTCAACTGAATGAAACTAAAAAACAATTTAGGGGATATTTTTCAAGTAGCAGCAGTATATTTACTTGAACATCATTAAGTACAAAGTTAAAATTCTACATATATTTTACTTGAAGCTCTGTGGGTGGATTTGATTCCTGTGATATGCAAGGGTCAAAGACAGTTGGTGGTTCCTGTTAGCTTTAGATTGTACTGTATTTTCACTTAGTCTCTCAGACCTATAAACTGAAAACATTGCAGCTGCTTCCTCTTTAGGCTTTTACACAACCACTCACATCAGCTTTTCTGTTGTAGCCCCTGCAGGTTCCTCTCAAAATTGTGCTTCTGTTCCATGAACATAACCGCAATGTTTTGAACAATCTGGCCTGGGAAAATGCAATACTCCCTACTCCCAAATGCAGTTCACCACTAGTGTGACTTGCAAACAAATCAGAATCACTTCTTGTTACAGGAGATGAGACCCAGATACCTGCATACTTGGAAAACCATTTTTGAGGAAGCCATGTTATTTTCTTTTCCTAAACTGGAATTCATATTTAGTTAGACTTTTCCTTTAAAGAAAAGAACAGGGGAGTATGCATTAACAAGAAGATACCTTCCCAATTTATTATGTGCAAATAAAATATGGCTCCATGGTTATGCTCAAAGGAACATCAGATGCAGCTGGAGCATATTTTGACCATATAGAAAGGCCCTGTACTTGCAGTCTGTGGACTCATTGAAAGCCACATGAAAGGCTTTCCAAGACTATCAAGGGATTTATCTACACTAACCATCATAGATGTTGGCTAGGGTTGTTGTGAAAGAGAAACTCAAGTATCTAGTACACCGCTCTGGGCTCCTTGGAGGAAGAGCGGGATATAAATGTAATTAATAATAATAATAATAATAATAATAATATACATCTTATCAGGAAGCATAGCAAGGAGGGATCAGATGTACCACAAGTGCACAAGTTCTTGGGCAGGTGAGAGTTTCGCCAAGTGGCATTCAACAGGTGTTGGTTGTTGCTCCATGCCCAGTAGGATTGATCAAACACAAGACTTCTCATTCTAACAGAAGCTTTAAGAATGTGACAATAATTCTTGAGCAAGTGGCCAACCCTTTTTCTTTAAGTGCTTACGGAGTTATAACAGACTTTGTTAGCTGTCCCATAACAAGTTCTCTGGGCGGCTCACAACACAACATATTAAATCATAACAGACCAAAAGGGGAAAATGAAAATACAAGAAAATTTAAAAACTTTAGCACACAGTTGAAAATCAAATATAAAATCAAAATTAGAAAGGCCTGAGTGAACAAAAAGCTATGTACCTGGGTCTAAAAGAACAAAGTGACGAAGCCAGGTGAACTTCACGGGGGAGACTATTCCATAAACAGGGTGCAACCACTGAGAAGGCTCTCTCCCTAGTAGCCACCCACCTCACCTCATTTGGCAGAGGCACTCTGAGGAGAGCCTCCAAAGATCTCAAGGCCTGGGTTGGGACATATGGGTCAAGGTGCTCTCTCAGGTAACCTTATCGAGTTAGTCAACTTCCTAGTAAAGGCTCAGATACACTTTGGCAACTCCCAAACCTCACTAGCTTTTAACCTTTTCCATTAACACTGCAGGGGCACTCATAGATCTACAGCAATCACATCTCATAGATATGAGACAACTCTAACCCCCTCCTCTAAAAACTGAAGATACCAGGGAATTTCTAGCAAACACGAAAGGTGTATTTCCAGGCTAGATAATTTGGCTTTCCCAATAGGTTTAGACCAGGCACTCCCATCTCACCTCCTAGAACACCAGGAGGGATCAGTCGGCAGCACTGAACGCTGAACTACACATTACACGGGCAAATCTGACAGCTTAAGACATTTGTTCACCCAAGCTTTTTAACTTGAATTGTGGTTTTAGATGGTTTTAATGTTTTATAATGTTGTAAACCACCCAGAGATCTATATTGGGGATGGTGTACAAACGTAACACAAACAGGTTTCCCAGTCACATATTTGCTTCTCAGAACGTGAGGGTAGGGCTTTTCAAGGGGAGAATCAGTAGACAAGGGGACAGGATGCTTAATGCACCCCCAATTTGCAGATTCAGTCAGATTTATCTCTGGTCTCCGAGTTGGTTGAGGGGAGAAGGAAAAAGCTGGGAAAAGAAAGGTTAAGCACCCCACATTTCTAATTCTCCTCCACACATGCTGACAAAGTGTTGAAACCCTTGGGCTTCCCTCATAAAATCTAGTTTTGCTCTATGGGTCACATCCTGCCCTACAATTGCTTTTCTGAGCATACATATTACCCACAATCCTCAAACAAAGTTCAATAAAAAGGCAGACTTTTACCAAGACACTAAAGCTAGTTTTATTTCCATTCAGGTATTGTGTACCAAGCCAATCCAACCTCATATGTTCAACCTCTAATAAAACTTCAAAATATATTGCTTGGTATCTCATGTCTAAAAGCAACAGCAAGCAGGATTAACTGCTTAACAACAAAACCCTATTTAGAGATCATAATTATGAATCTCCCAGCATTGGTATCCTGCCTCCTCTTAACACAGTAATAACAACACTGGCAGCACATATAGGAGTAGAAATATTTTATTACAAGTTTTCCAATACAGGCTCAGTGACTGCTGGCTGAGGCTTCCATTACAAGTGGTAGGCAGAGCCTCATGCTGCTTTACTAAGGAAGATACTCTTGCACTACAGACCCTCAATAATGTCTTCGTGAGAAAGAAACTATTTCCTTCATCACCACCTGAATTCGTTTTTTTAAAAAAGCCACAGTGAAGAAGAGAAAATCCAAATTCCAAAGCTTTCCTTTTATTTATAAAACCCCCACACACATTTTATAAAGCCATAGACTTGCTACCAGCCATTATTCGCATTGATTGACTAGAAGGTGTGTGCAATAACTGTTTCTGCATCAACCCAGAGTGCCAATTGGTGGGAAGTTCCATGATGCAGCAGGAGATGCTTCCAATTCTTAGATGCCAATAAGTATAAAGGTCTTTGAAGGGAATGGCAGTTCCAGGACTTGAGACGTTGATTGATGGAAATATTTGAAGGGGTAGAGGGGGAAAATCTCCAGATTCCAAAATGCAGATTGGCCGGAAAGTCCACAGGATGGTGCCAGGAGGAAGTGACTGTTACGTGCGGGCATTGCGCTCTGTCTCCGCCAGACACTCTCTTACCAGCGCCCGGGCATGAATAATCCCTGTGAAGGAAAGGCACAAGACTAAGATACACCAGTCAAGCAGTTTTACAATGCCATCCCAGCTGGCCCCTGCTTGCCAAAGTTCACACTTGCGGTGTCTCACACACATGCTAAAAAGATACTTCTGTGTCTCACCACACGTACATGCATTTACTCCACTTAAGTACTGCCCACATACAAAAAAAAAATGATTTGAATGAAGCTGCCTTTGACAGGGTACAGTGGGGATTTGTGTGTTTTCATAATGCAAGTAGGTAAAAAAAGCACTTGCAAGGTACAACAAGAGACAGCTAGCCAACACATTTACAGAAGTAGGTCAGAAATTCATTGACAGTAAGCAGTTATACCCATTGGGTATATAAACTCTAATCCAGCAGGTTCTACTTGTTCCTAATGTGTTGCAGCTATCTGTACTTCATAGTGTAGTAGTGCAGGGTTGGGCAGTTATGTAGGAAGTTCTGATTTTAGGGTTAGGGAGGCACTTCTCTTTGTTCCCTCCCAGTCAGGATAGAAGTTAGTTTAAGCCTTCTGTTAGGGACAGAAGAGAAATCAGAGGGAAGAAACTGATAGGAGGAGTCAATGGGATAACAGTGCAAGCACTGTGTAGGTAACTGGTTAACTGGCAACAAGAGAAACATCACCACCATAACAGAGCAGCATTCTATAAAAGATCAGGTGTGCAATGCCGGACTGGCAAAATGTCATATCTAGTAGGGATGTGCATGAACCGGTTCGGAGGCCATGTTGGAGGCCTCCGAACCGGTTCAGAACCGGACCGGTCTGGCACTGGGGGGGGTCTACCTTTAAGGGCGGGGGGGTAGAACTTACCCCTCCTGCCACTCTTCCCCCTCCGGCGCTGCAGTTTAAATCGAAGTTTTTGGGGCGGCAGCGTTCCTCCCTACCGCCCCTGCCCCTGTCGTTGCCAGGAAGTCTCAGTAACAGGAGGACGCATGCGTGCGTTGCGCGCCTGGCACCACCGTGCGCACATGCATGCTCCTGTTACTGAGACTTCCTGGCAACGACGGGGGCAGGGGTGGCAGGGAGGAACGCTGCCACCCCAAAAACTTCGATTTAAACTGCAGCGCCGGAGGGGAAAGAGCGGTGGGAGGGGTAAGTTCTACCCCTCCACCCTTAAGGTAGACCCCCCCTCAGTGCCAGACCGCGCCGCGCGGTTCCGTGCACATCCCTAATATCTAGCACATTTGAGGAGGCTTAAACCACCACTAAATCACATTTAGGATATCAGCAACTAGCACCCTATGAGTAGAAAATATCCATCTCTTAACAAAGCTTCCTACCTCGTTTCAGCCGCTCCATGGCGCTCTTGCTACCTGCATAGGTAGGTCGGATCTCCTTGCCCATTTCCTCAATGACAGAAAGCAGGTCTGTGTATGTACTCTGGGAACCTTGGGCACCTGGTGGCTTCATAGCCTGTAAGGTCAAGACCAGAAAAAAAGTTTACTATACTATTCTCCCATTATTCTCACCAACTAGTAAGGTCCTTCATCAGTCCCAGAAAAGAAACTCACCTGCACGTAGCCCATTGATGGGGGCCCAAAATCGTTGAAGAGAGGTCGGAAGGGGGCAGAAGTTCCAGGAACAGATCCAGATGGAGATGGGACGCTCGTGGCTGAAAGTAACAGAAGAGATGGGATTTTAGACAAGAGAATATCCCGCATTCTCTGCTATACCGCACACACAGTGCTCATGAAGCTCTTCTGAAGAGTAATACTATCCTTTCCCCTGCCTTCCTGGTCTGGCTGAGGCTACTGTCAACTGAGGGCGTAGCTGGTCACCTTATTTCCATCAAAGAACTTGAGGGAGTGTTTATGGGGCTTCCAGGCAATCATCCACCCAGGAGGTACTGAAGCTAAACAAAGCTGGTTCACACACTTACCTGGACAGTGATCCTCTTCATGTGGTGAAGGAATGGGTATATAATGCCATGCCTGAGACAGGAACCCCACATGAAGGCCATGTATGTGCAATCTCTTCTCTTGAGGGGGGTAGAATCACATATGTGGGCCTCTGAGCACATGGTCCTCCATGTAGAATATTGCCTCACACATCACTTTAGATATATGGCAGCAGGAGGATCATGTCCACCCACACCTCCACTACTCAAAGTGAACTGCCAGAAGATTAAGAGTGCGAACCAGCCTATAGGTACTGATGGATCATGACCTAGATTTAGGCAGAACCCAGACCAAGTATCTTTAATTGCATATGGAGTAAAATCCTACAAATATCATCTCAAGAATAAGTACAGATATGTTAAAAATTGAAGTATTCCATGAGTCTTATCTTTAAGGTAGACTTTGACAAATGCAGGACATGTTGCAGTTCTAAAATCAGTTTTACAGAGAGGTCTAGAAGAGCCTCCTATCCTTAAAGTGTTAAGGTGGTTGATTTTCCTTCCACCAGAACATCAGGAATGGCTGATTAGGGAAATTGGAGTGTCTAGAATGTTTGATTCTTTAATCTATGTTTTCTCTCAAGATATTGCCTTACAAACACCACAGAATTACATAAACGTAAGACTGGGGGGTTGTTTTTAATCTAACCAATTAATTCATCCATATATACACACAAATTTGAAAGATTTATTAGTTATTCCTAGTTATTCCATGTTCTGGTGTTAAATACGAATGCAACTCAAGAATGTCTTATTGATTGACTCACTTTTGCCGATCTTGCAGCATAACAGTTGCTCACACACATTGTGTTTTACTAACTCAGTTTCCTTTGTAAAGCCTGAATTAAGAGCCATCCATCCAATCTGCCTCTCACTTCAGTATGCCAACTTGTCTCTCACTTTAGATTCTAATGTTATATCTACAGGGTGTAATCTTGCTTCACCCAGTTTCCCCTGAAAATGTCAACATGCTTTTTAGAAGACCAAGAGCAGAATGAACAATAAAAATGAGTACACACCACTTCCCCTGGGCTCTTTCAGTCGACCACAGAAGCTTGTGGTTATGCCTTAGCTTCCTGCAGCCCAACGTATAAAACAGAAGTTCTCTCTTGAAGACAGGGAGACGAAAGAACAGCCATCTCCATAGGCTTGCAGGAGGCAAGCCTGCCACTGTCCTCCATTAATCTTAACCTAGCCATTAGTGTTGTTGTCACCTTCATCTTGCATTTCTCATTCGATCCATGTAAGCTCTAGCCTATAGAAGTAGACTATCATTCCAACATTTCATTAATGGTGCATATGTATTGTTAATAATAACACACATGCACATGTTACTTGTCACTGCCTAAATCAGGTTAGGAAATACTAGAGCTATTTTACTAAGGGCATGTTTCTAAAAACAGAAAGCCTGAAAACACTGAGCCCTTAATTGAGAAAATTCCTCTTTTCAGATTTTTTTACAAGCAGAAAGGGACTTACAGCAGAAATAAAAGTCTAAGCATGCAGTTTGTGAAGCATCTGGAGTTAATTTGCGGGAGGTGGAGAGTGAGAGCAAGTCAATTATTTAGACTTGAGAGGTCCAGAAAGAGGAACAGCAACTACTTAATTAAAAAACAGATTGGGCCATTATAAAGATATGTTGGCTAACCTTGTTTATTACTGCACTGCATAGCCCAACCCACATTTAGCTGTGTGTTTGTGCTTGTTCAATAGCTGCATTTATGGTTATCACAAGCAAAGCAATAAAAACCACAAACAAAATTACAGAAGCTACCTTCTGTAACTTCTTCTTATAATTACACAGTTAAGAGGCTGGCCAGTATTCAGACTAAGTACTCATAGTAGCTTCACAGAAATTAAAGCAACAAGTTGTAGTTTAGCCTGGATGTTGGCTATGTACTGCTCTTGGCAACTCAGAATTGTTAGTCATCAGAAAACATTAGCTTCACTTCAAGATAAGCATTTTGTATTAATAATGGAAAGGGAGGCAAAAAGCCAGTAAGAGATGATACCTGCTTACATCAGGTATACAAGCAGTTATTTGCCTATGACAAGTAAGAATTAGCAACCATGAAGGAAGCATTTGTAACCTGGAAGAGAGTTGGTCTTGTTTCCTTTTAGGCTGTCATGGATATGTAACCCAGTAAAGTTGTGCATAGGCTAATTTTTTTGTATGATGCTGCTTTTATACGTCAGACTGATTTCCCACAGTACTGTCTACTCTGGCTAGCAGCAATTCTCCATAGTCTTAGGCACATATCTTTGCCAGTCCTAGCAGTCATATGGCTAGCAATACCAGGGATTTAACCTGTAACCTTCTAAATGCAAAGTATACATTGAATCACAGAGGTATGGCCTTTGCTCATTTTTTTGGTAATGTCTACAGACTTGTATGTAAGGATATTATATAGATATAGAATCAAAAGGCCAAGATGAAATGATCCCAGCCTTCTGCCATAAGGCATAATCACACGCACCAACCCCAATAGTCGTCAAATCTACATTACTCAGACAGGTGTGTGCCAAAAAAGGGGGAGGTGCGCTAAAGCAAGATGCTTGCAGAGCAAGTAACTCCAGAAATCTCTTGTATGCAGGCCAAGACACATACATACAGGAGGGAAGCAAGAACACAGAGTTTAAAAACTAGTTCACTTGGGAAAGTTTTATTTCAGTTCCCAAATATGGTAGTCAGTAAGGCACCAAACAAACCGCAGCAAGGCCTTCCAGGACAGCCAGTAATGGCAGATGGGGGAAGGCAATGGGGGTGGATGGGGGACAACACAGCACTGCTACCAGAAATTCAATTACCATTTCTGGGATCCAAACATTTCAGGTACACATAATTGCTGTTCATAGGCACAAGATGTTTTTCTGGTGCATTGCAATAGGATACTTTACTCAAGGGAAAACATAGAAGTTACAGGAAGGCTGGCTGACCCATTTTTCTCTGTCACCATTCCTAGATTTTCTGGCAACTTTTCCTGCTTGCTAATTCAACAAAAGTCATCTGACACAAGCTGCAATCCTAAGCACATTTACTTGGGAATAAGTCCAACTGAACACAATGGGGTTCACTTCTGGGTAAACATGCACACTGTAAATTCACTTCATTGGCTTGAGCACTCTCGCTCTATACCCCTTTCCACCCTACTCGACTATCCTACAAGTTCAGCTTTCACATTTCTTTCAGGGCTCCTGTGACTTTATGTTCCCATGCTTTATGTTCCAGCACAATAGACATACAACGATGGAAGAGCCTCATTTGCACGGTTAGCACATCTGCGCTAATTTGGATTTCAGACTTTATATATAACCTTAATACATGGATGCACATACAGTATCTTTATTACACTGTATGCGTCTTGGTCTACCTTTGCTGTTCCTTTGTGATGGGAAAAACCGGCATTTACCAAGGCTCTGCATTGTCAAGAAGGCCCAGGAGCCCTACCGGGGGGAAAAGAAGTGTGGCAACCCTGCAGCGCCGGCCTTGGGCCAGACGTCGCCGCCACTACTGCCGCCCCCGCCCTCGTCCAGCTGCCTCCGCCCCACGCTTCTTGCCCTCAAACCGCTGCTCTGCCTGGCCAAAGCAAGGTCGGGGGAAGCCAACCACCCAGCCAAAGAGAAGGAACGGACGGACGGAGGCTCTTACCGACCGGCGGGGCTCCGGGGGCGGGGCTGGCGCTACTGCTGCTGGTGCCGGCGGCTCCGGAGCTGGTGGGGGCAGGCGCGATGGGCTTGTAGGACATCCCCGACTCCGCGCTCTCTGGTGCTGGCTGGCCCGCGATTGGCTCGCTGCTCCGGCTTTGGTCGCCGCTGCCGCTCCTCCGATTGGCGAGAAGGGTCCCACGAGCACTCCCCTGGCTGGCCGACTTCTTTTCTCCGCCTGCCCCGATTGGTGGGAGACCTCGTAGTCCCACCTCCCAATTGGCTGCGTCCGTCTCCTCCCTTCCTCTCCTTTCCTGCCCCGGCTTGGTCCCCGGCAAGTGAGAGCTCCTCCTCGCGCCCAACCAGGCGCGCGCACTTCACAGCCCAGTCCCTCGAGCGTGCGTCTCTGCCTTCCTCGCGCCCACAATGCCAGGGGACTGACCCTGGGAGAACGAGCACGCGCGCCTCCTACCCCTTCAAACTCCTCTTCTCCTCGCGCTCACTCCACTCCGAGCAGAGCCCCGCGAGCGGCCGCTGCGGATGACGCCTTCGTCCCGCGCCTACGTGTCCCGCTCCCTCCCCCTGTGACCTCACCGCGTAGCACAACACCCTTCTCTGTCTGTTTCCATAGCGATGAGAGAGCCTTACTGTGGCCTAGTCGTAGCTCCTCTTGTTCTTACATAGCTAGTGTCGTCTGATCTGTATAAAAAGTCTTTCAGGGCCGCTGGTTGTGGCACAGTCCGGTTTAGGTTTCAGTGCTTTGCGCAGAGCGAGAGACAGGGACATCCTCTCTGCTGACTCCCCATCCTACCGCCTTGGGTCAGCATGGGCCTGTCAAATCACTTCGTAGAATGGGTTCCTCTTCCTTTAAGGGTTTTGAGGATAAGTTCTATGGGCCTGATACTTTTCCTGTTTGGGGGTGGGGGTGGGAGCTCCATTGTCGACTCCTGCCTAGCACGTTAGAATCTTAGGCTTTCACAAATAACACTGTAAATTAGTTTTTGCATTTCCTGTGCCTGGAATTCAGATTTAAAATCTACAATAGGTAGAATAAATATAAATCAGCATTCTTCAACTTGTCTTTACTCATGAGTGTTCCTAAATGACATGTTTGGGAATAAAAGGTATTCTTAGCAAGCATAACTTGTGGAATACCTTTATGTGGCGACCATTGGTCAGCTGCTCTGTTGTTTCCATGTCGAGAACATTTATGCAAGAACAAGAGTAGGAAGAGGAAAGTCTCTCAAAGCTGGATGTGAGAACTCCTCTCACCCTGCAGCAATTCCATATGATCTAAGATTCCCTTGCAATGTCACAAGAAGCTCTTGACACTCGGTTCTCTCCCCACACTGTAACCAGACTAAGCAAAGATATTGCTGCTCCAAGCAGTTGTGCTACATTACCTGAGAACGTATTCCAGAATCCATTGCATTGTCATAAAGGCTCCTGGGTGCATCTCTCAGATCGCATTGTGTAATGGATATTCATGATATTGCTGGACCAAGCAATCATTTGGGTTGCTCATGGACAATTGGGTCTGCCATGAGAATCCTACCAAACATGCCCACTGTGCAGCTAGTAATCACAAGCAGGAGCCCATCCAGGATCTGTGTGAACTGTGGGAATCAGATGTGTGTTTAATAGATTGGATTAGTTCCAGTTTGTGACTCCTGAGGATGTGGACAAGCTGATTGGAATGGTGCGGCCTATCACCTGTTCTCTTGACCCTTGTCCGACATGGCTTATATTATCTGGCAGGGGAGTTCTTGTAGAAGGCCTGGTAGAGATTATAAATGCGTCTCTGAGGGAAGGTAGGATGCCTCCTTGTCTTAAGGAGGCAATTATTAGACTGCTTCTGAAGAAGCCTACCCTGGATCCCTCGGACTTGAACAACTACAGGCCTGTCTCCAACCTTCCGTGGCTGGGCAAGGTAATTGACAGGGTGGTGAACTCCCAGCTCCAGACAGTCTTGGATGAAATTGATTATCTTGACTCATTTCAAACTGGCTTTCGGGCTGGCTATGGGATGGAGACTGCCTTGGTCAGTCTGATGGATGATATCCAATTGGCAATTGACAGAGGAGGTGTGACTCTGTTGGTCCTTCTGGACCACTCGGCGGCTTTCGATACTATCGACCATAGTATCCTTCTGGAGCGTCTGAGGGGGTTGGGAGTTGGAGGAGCTGCTTTGCGGTGGTTCCGCTCCTACCTCTCGGGCAGGTTCCAGATGGTGTCATAAGAACATAAGAACAGCCCTGCTGGATCAGGCCCAAGGCCCATCTAGTCCAGCATCCTGTTTCGCACAGTGGCCCACCAGATGCCGCTGGAAGCCACAGACAGGAGTTGAGGGCGTGCCCTCTCACCTGCCATTACTCCCCTGCAACTGGTACTCAGAGGCATCCTGCCTTTGAGGCTGGAGGTGGCCCACAGCCCTCCGACTAGTAGCCATTGATAGACCTCTTCTCCATGATGTCATCCAAACCCCTCTTAAAGCCATCCAGGTTGTTGGCTGTCACCACATCCTGTGGCAGAGAATTCCACAAGTGGATCACGCGTTGTGTGAAAAAGTACTTCCGTTTGTTGGTCCTAGACCTCCTGGCAATCAATTTCATGGAGTGACCCCTGGTTCTAGTGTTGTGTGAGAGGGAAAAGAATCTCTCTCTCTCCACTTTCTCCACACCATGCATGATTTTATAGACCTCTATCATATCTCCCCGCAGTCGTCTTTTTTCTAAACTAAAAAGCCCCAGGTGTTGTAGTCTTGCCTCATAAAAAAGGTGCTCTAGGCCCCGATCATCTTAGTTGCCCTCTTCTGTAACTTCTCCAGTTCAACAATGTCCTTTTTAAGATGTGGTGACCAGAATTGTATGCAGTACTCCAAGTGTGGTCACACCATAGTTTTGTATAAGGGTATTATAATGTTAGCCGTTTTATTTTCAATCCCCTTTCTAATGATCCCTAGCATTGAATTTGCCTTTTTCACAGCTGCCGCACATTGAATCGACACTTTCAACAAGCTGTCCACCACAACCCCAAGATCCCTTTCCTGGTCAGTCACCGACAGCTTGGATCCCATCAGCATATACTTGAAGTTGGGGTTTTTTGTCCCAATGTGCATCACTTTGCACTTGCTAACATTGAACCGCATTTGCCATTTTGTCACCCACTCCCCCAGTTTGGAGAGATCCTTTTGGAGATGCTCACAATCCATTTTGTATTTCACTACCCTGAAGAGTTTGGTATCATCTGCAAATTTGGCCACATTGCTGCTTACCCCTGCTTCTAGATCATTTATGAATAAATTGAAAAGCACCGGTCCCAGTACAGATCCCTGGGGAACACCACTTCTTACTTCCCTCCATTGTGAAAACTCTCTATTTATACCTACCCTCTGTTTCCTGTCTTTCAACCAGTTAGCAATCCACACATGTACTTGTCCCCTTATCCCATGACCGCTAAGTTTCTTCAGGAGTCTTTGATGAGGAACTTTGACAAAAGCTTTTTGGAAGTCCAGGTAGACTATGTTAACTGGATCACCTTGATCCACACACTTGTTGACACTCTCAAAGAAGTCCAAAAGGTTGGTGAGGCAAGATTTACCTTTGCGGAAGCCGTGCTGGCTCACTCCCAGCAGGGCCTGTTCTTCTAGGTGCTTTACAATTTTATCCTTGAGGATGCTTTCCATCAATTTGCCTGGAACGGACATTAGGCTAACCGGCCTGTAATTTCCCAGATCACCCCTGGATCCCTTCTTGAAAATCGGTGTTACATTTGCTACTCTCCAGTCCTCTGGTACAGAGCCCGATTTCAGGGATAAGTTACATATTTTAGCAAGGAGGTCGGCAATTTCATATTTGAGTTCTTTGAGGACTCTTGGATGGGTGCCATCCGGCCCTGGTGATTTGTTAGCTTTCAGTTTTTCCAGATAGTTTAGAACATCATCCCTTGTCACTTCTATCTGACTCAGCTCTCTAGCCTCCATCCCTAAAAAGCCTGGTTCAGGAACAGGTATCTGCTGTGAAGACAGACTCAAAGAACTCATTCAGCTTCTCTGCAACCTCCATATCCTCCTTAATAATCCCTTTCACTCCCTCATTGTCTAATGGTCCAACTGCCTCCCTGGCAGGTTTCCTGCTTCTGATGTACTTAAAGAAGTTTTTGTTATTCCCCTTGATACTTTTGGCTAAATGTTCCTCAAACTCTCTTTTTGCCTCCCTTATTGTCACCTTGCATTTCTTTTGCCAGAGTTTGTGTTCCTTTCTGTTCTCTTCGTTTGGACAGGCCTTCCAATTTTGGAAGGAAGTCTTCTTCCCTTTTATGGCTTCCTTGACGGTACCCATTAGCCATTATGGCATCCTCCTGGACTTAGTGGTACCTTTCCTCCTTTTGGGTGTACAGTCTAACTGGGCTTCTAGTATTGTGGTTTTGAGTAAACTCCATGCACTCTGGAGCGAAGTGACTCTCCTGATTTCCCCCCTCAGCTTTCTTTTCACCATACTCCTCATTTTGGAGAAGTTTCCTCTTCTGAAATTCAAAATGTCTGTGTTAGACATCCTTGGTGATTCTCTCCCAGCATGTATGCTGAATTTGAGGCACTGTGGTCACTGTTCCCTAAAGGGTCGATGACACTGACGTCACGCACCAGGTCCTGGGTGTCACTCAGAATTAGATCCAAGGTCGCCTTCTCTCTGGTTGGTTCCATGACCAACTGTTCTAGGGCACAGTCATTTAGCATATCTAGAAATTTGACCTCTTTGTCCTGACTTGAATGTGAATTTACCCTGTCTATGTGTGGGTAATTGAAAACACCCATAATTACAGCCCTGCCTCTCCGTGACGCCTCCCTGATTTCCTCCTGCAACTCCCAGTCACTGTCGGCATTATGATCCGGAGGGCGATAGCACGTCCCCAGTAGCACATTCCCTTTCCGGCCTTGTATAGTCACCCACAGGGTTTCTGTGGAGGACTCCAGTCCACCTAGGTTTTCTAGCTTGTTAGATTCTATCCCTTCTTTAACATACAGTGCTACCCCTCCTCCAAGGCGCCCCTCCCTGTCCTTTCTATAGAGTTTATACCCAGGGATAACAGTGTCCCACTGGTTCTCACTGTTCCACCATGTTTCTGTTATGCCCACTATATCTATTTCTGCGTTAGCAACTCCAGCTCACCCATCTTGGCTCAGAGGCTTCTGGCATTGGCATATAAGCACCTATATGCTGAATCTCTCCCCGGATGTATGCTATTCCTTTGACTCTTTGACCTGCTGGCACAGGCTCCCGTTTGCTCTTTATGCGGTTTTGCTCCATCCCCTTCTGTTTTATCTGAATTCTTTGCAGCCTCCCACTTTAAAGGATGGCTTTTGCCAAACGGGATACTGCCCAGCTCCCATCGGCTGTTCCCCAGGTATCATTTTAAAAGCTGCTCTGCAACCTTTTTGATTTTAAGCGCCAGCAGTCTGGTTCCATCTTGGTTCAAGTGCAGCCTGTCCCTTTTGTACAGGCCTTGCTTGCTCCAAAATGTGTCCCAGTGCCTAACATATCTAAACCCCTCCTCCCGGCACCAACGCCTCATCCACGCATTGAAACCCCTCAGCTCTGCCTGTCTCACTGTACTTGCGTGTGGAACAGATAGCATTTCTAAGAATGCTACCTTGGGGGTCCTGGACTTCAAAATGCTACCTATCAGCCTAAATTTGGCTTCCAGGACCTCCCGACTGCATTTCCCCACATCGTTGGTGCCGACGTGCACCACGACAGCTTTCTCCTCCCCAGCACTGCCTAGGAGCCTGTCTAGACGCTGCGTAATGTCCACAACCTTCGCACCAGGCAGGCAAGTCACCGTGCGGTCAACACGCGGGTCACAAACCCATCTCTCTATCCCTCTAATGATCGAATCACCCACTACAAGGAGGCCCCCACCCCCCAGAGGAGTATCCCCTGTGCAAGAGGATATGGGCTCATCATCCACGGAAGGGGGCCCTTCTAAAGGAGCATTTCCCTCTTCCTCAGACTGATGTCCTCCTTGCCCAAGACCTTTATTCTCCCTGACAGCAGAGGAGCTACCAGCCCTGGAGTGGGATGCCTCTATCACATCCCTGAAGGTCTCGTCCACATGCCTCTCTGTCTCCCTGAGCTTCTCCAGATCCGCCACCTTGGTCTCAAGGGAACGGATTTGTTCCCTGAGAGCCAGGAGCTCCTTGCACCGAGCACACACCCATGACTTCTGCCCATGGGGCAAATAGTCATACATGTGGCACTCTGTGCAATACACTGGGAAGTGCCCCTTCCCCTGCTGACCTTCTGTCTTCATACTGTTTTTGTTGGCTGTTTACAGTATTTAGGGAGCTTATTGTCCATTTATTAGATAGTTTATTAGGATAGGTCTCAGCTGTAATGGTCAACTGTTTAACTGTCCAAACAGCCTTTCCCAAGAATATGAGGGAAACAAGGGAGGGATATGTACTTACGTTCTCTTCTCCACCAGGCTCCTTGTGATCGCAGGGGCTTGTTCAAGGCTCCCCTGCACACTTCCCGCTAAACTCCTGCAAAACTCCTACGTCCTGTTTGCTATCCCTGTTCGCTATGCTCTGTTCACTATGCTCTCGGGCCTTCACCTCATATGTAGAGTAGCCTTCCAACTGTGAGACTGCTGTTTTTCAGAATCTGTGTCCCTTGGAGACTGTTGTTCTTCAGAATCTGAACTCTTGTATGGTGTGCCCCGGGGCTCCATATTGTCTCCAATGTTGTTTAACATCTACATGAAACCGCTGGGAGAGATCATCAGGAGATTTGGTGCAGGGTGCTATCAGTATGCTGATGACACCCAAATCTATTTCTCCATGTCAGCATCATCGGGAGAGGGCATAACCTCCCTAAATGCCTGCCTGGAGTTGGTGATGGGCTGGATGAGGGATAACAAGCTGAGACTGAATCCGGCTAAGACGGAGGCACTCATTGTGTGGGGTCGGAACTTGAGAGATTATTTTGATCTGCCTGTTCTGGATGGGGTCACACTTCCCCAGAAGGAACAGGTACACAGTCTAGGTGTGCTTCTGGATCCGAGCCTCTCCCTGGTGTCCCAGGTTGAGGCGGTGGCCAGAAGTGCCTTCTTTCAGCTTTGGCTGATATGCCAGCTGCATCCGTTTCTTGAGGTGAATGACCTCAAAACAGTGGTACATCTGCTGGTAACCTCCAGACTGGATTACTGTAATGCCCTCTATGTGGGGCTGACCTTGTATGTAGTCCGGAAACTACAGTTGGTCCAGAATGCGGCAGCCAGACTAGTCTCTGGGTCATCTCGGAGAGACCATACAACTCCTGTATTGAAGGAGCTACACAGGCTGCCGATATGTTTCAGGGCAAAATACAAGGTGCTGGTTATAACCCATAAAGCCCTAAACAGTTTGGGCCCTAGGTATTTAAGAGAACACCTTCTTCATCATGAACCCCACTGCCCACTGAGATCTGCTGGAGAGTTCCATCTGCAGCTGCCACCAGCTCGTCTGGTGGCCACTCAGGGACGGGCCTTCTCCGCTGCTGCCCCAAGGCTTTGGAATGTGTTCCCTAGTGAAATAAGAGCCTCCCCATCTCTGACAGCTTTTAAAAAGTCTTTAAACACACATATCTTCACCCAGGCTTTTAATTAATGTTGTTTTAATGGTTTAATGCTGTTTTAAAGTATTATTTAAAACATTTTAAAATGTTGTAATGTCCCCCCACCCCCATTTTTGTCTTAATGAATGTTTTACTTTGTTTCTGTTGTAAACAGCCCAGAGACGTAAGTTTTGGGCGGTATAAAAATGTTTTAATAAATAAATAAATAAAATAATATGGAACAAATCCTTCTCAAAAGCTTTGTGCAGACACACCCTACGTCAAGGATTCTATTCTTGTCCATATCTTTTGACTTCCTTTGACTTTTCAGTTCTGCTTCATGATCATCTTACTTTACACTGCAGCAGCTGAGGATAGCCATATAAATTCACCCCACAGAGGAGAGTGCAAGGCTGAGCTACAACTCACCATGAGTTGAATTGTATAATAGGTGGTGATTTAAGCTTATAAGGCAGTGCCTTTGGGACATGGGGACTAAAAGATATGAATAACCTTGGAATGTACACATAAAACAAAGGACTATTATGTCTGACAGGGTCAAAGCTTAAGCATAGACTCTTGCAGGCCAGCCTGGGGTGAGGGGTGGGTGGGAAATCGCTGTACTTTGGTCAAAAGAAATGTCAAAACTAATATACAGAAAAATATACACGAGTCTATTTTTTTCAAATAACCTGTTGACCTAGATATCCCTATGCCCTTTGACTCTTGATCATGAAGTGCTGCTGACATGGCTGTGGAACTTAGTGAGTGTTCACAGGACTACTTTTAAATAGATTAATGCTTTCTAGGCAGGGAAGTCTCAGAGGATAGTGATGCATGATTGCTCTCCATCCTTGCCAGGACCTCCCCTACGAGTTCCTGTAATCCTACATCCAGTGACAAATATCTTTCCTTTTCAGTGTATTTGAGGCTACAGGGAGTGGTGGCAGGGAGTTCGGTGTCATCAGCATGCACTGTCAGTTCTCTGGCCTTGGCACATGTAGTGCAGATCCTATAGTCTTGGTGCTTTCTCAGCTGTGGTGTCTGGCTATAATGCAGTATTGGATATGGATAATTGACTGAAAGGGAATCTAGAACAACGGTAGTAATGATGTGACTAAGCAGAGTGGAGCAGAACGATACTGTACTCAATATGTGGTCGCATGCTAGTAATTTGAACTCCCATACCTCTTCCCAAGTGGTTTTAATGAAGCACAGTAGCCCCATTCAGATGATCTATCCAGCCTTGTGATCAGGGAAGCACACACCATCACACATAGGACTCTTCCCGCTTCAGACAGTCCCACTGTAAGCATGAGTGGCGGAGCACAAGGGTGATTAACACAGATGGGGGTGGGACTTCCTTCCCTCTTTGCACCGCTGCACATGGCTACAGTGGCACAATTTTAAATGTCTGGGGCTAGTGTCATCTCGGAATCTGTTTCTTAGAATGGAGGAAAGGGAAGATTTGGATGAATTGACTGTTCTTGTGATAGAGATACAAAGAAAGGTATCTCTTTCTTTGGCTTAACCAAAGAGTAACATTTTCTTGCTTGGAGGAGATTCCTTCAAATGCACATTTCAGGAAATGTCTCAAAGGCACCACCTGCAGGGCAAATGGAGAATGACACATGAATAGTTGCAAAATGCAAAATAGAAGTACTCGACTTGATCAACTATTTGAAAGAAGATGTGGCGGAAGCACAGTTAATATGCAGTAGTACGTTCACAAACCTGTTTAGATTAAGATATTTTGCTTGCACTGACTTTTCCTAATGTGTTGTAATTTCAGATTGTAAGCCTATTGGCAGGGAGTGTCTTTATTGTACAGTAATTTTAGTAATTTGCCTGGTAATTTTAGACACTTCACAAATAAAATATGATACATATTCCAGACTGTTGTGGTCCTACATGCCATAAGACATAAAACAAAATAAACAGATAGCTGTAAGTAAGTAATAACAACCCTTCCTTTTTTAGAAGAAGTGAGAAGTACTTGTTGCCAATGGTAGTTTGGGATTCACATTTTCTGTCTGAGAAAAAAGAGAAACACAACTGCTAATTATAAACCAAAGCTATTATAGTTGATTTAAATTGCTTATCACCCAGGGCCTTAAGGTCTCTTTTAGCATGTTTTCTTATTTGAATTTCTGCTTTCGGTTTATGCTCTTATTGACCATGTTGCCAGGGGAACGGAAATGGAAGACAAATCACAGAATGCAGGGGGGAAACGAGAAGTACAGCCATAAATAGGAGGAAGCTGTGCTATCAGCAAGAAGTTAGGTATTGCCCAGCCAAGATTGCAACAGGATCAGACATGGCTTAGGAAGCTCCTGCCCCATGTCAAGTTTCAACACTATTTTCATGGTGCCAAAATTATTTTTCTTTTGAGTTAGAAGACTATTGGGCTAAGTTTACTTATCTACTCTTGACTGCTGCAACAATGGGATGCAATAACAATAAAAAGAACTGCAGGGTTCAGTGTTCCCTCTGACAGGGATTCCCAGATGTTGTTCACTCCAATTCCCAGCATCCCCAGCTGCAATGGTCTTTGGCTGGGGATTATGGGAGTTGTAGTCAACAACATCTGGGAATCCCTGTTAGAGGAAACACTGGTAGGGTGATAGAAATGCTGATGGCACTGGGCCTACTATCTTCACTGTGTTGAGGCACTTTAGACTTTCAGCCCTGAGTCATGGACCACCACTGGAGGGTAGGTTGGAGTCTGAACTGGAAGGGCTCAACAGAGAAGCAGGAAACAAACCAGAAAACAAGCCAGAAGTCAAATCCAAAGCCAAGGGTCAAAGTGAGCTGGAACCTAGGTGGCCAGATTTGGCTTTTTAAAAGCCAAATTCTGGCTTACGGCCCATTTGACCCACGAGTATACCCCTTAGGTTCTGGAAACTCTGAACCAGGGTCAAATAAACCTTGGCTGAGTTCAGACATACAGGATAACTGCAGTTACAGCTGGCCAAGGTAGCAACTGCAGTATGGCCTAATGTGTGAAACCATGGTTACAGGCCAAAAGCTAACTCCATGTTGCCATGGCAAACTGCAATTGGAACCTTTGGTTTTCTTTAAGCTTCGCCGCTGACAACTTTGGTTTTGCCGCCGAAGCGTTAAACCCGACTGCAGACTCAGCTATAATTGTGGTTTTGCGCCCATTTCTAAACCCCGGGAATTTGAGTTTGTGTGCTGCTTTTGGTGTGGGTACCTACTTTGGTGGGTACAGCATCTCATGGATGGCAGAAGCAGTGCTGGCATTGCCGGGCATTTAAAAGGCTTTCAATGCCCTTCCCCTGCCAAGTGCAGGCAGAGTACTCCAAAAATGCACCATCATGCTCCACATACCCACTGAAGATTGTAGCCAATCACGGCCACCCCAGTGGCGCAGTGATGCTTTGCCTGGCCACGGAGCTGGCTGGAATCGGACTGGGAGGCATGAATCAGAGTTAGGAATTGGCCAGGTTCACATGTACATTACAACCACAGTTATAGCTTGCCAAGGTTGTAACCGCAGTACACCCAAACACATGAAACCGTGGTTACGGCCCGAAAGCTAACTCTGTTTTGCCCCCTAACTCCAATTGGGACCATTGGTTTTCTCCAAGCTTCACCACCGACAACTGTGGTGTTGCCACCGATGCATTATGCCCAACTGCAGATACAGCTATAACTGTGGTTCCGTGCCCATTTCCAAACCCCAATCATAGAGGCAGCGGTGCAGACCACCCCCATGGATGTGGCTACTTCATGCTTTCAGCACTTCTCAGCCTCTCGGAAAACTGGCCACGCCGCTCCTGTCAGCTGTGCAGCTATGGAGTTGCCAGCCCAAAGGGACGCCGACACACCACATCACAGACCTGCTAGCCTGTCAAGCCGCACAGTCGCACAAGCCCCATTCCAAATTCATCCCTTGCTCCCCCCAGCCAGCAACCAGTAGGGCGAGGGCATGGGATAACTGGACGGGCACTCAGGGCTTTACTTCCCAAGAAGAGAGCGGCGGTCATGTATGTTCACAAGCACAAACTGTTCAAGTGGCAGCACAAGCAGGGCAGCCTTTCACGGCACCAGGAGGGGGACAAATGTCTGGGGAGGGGGAGCACAAAGGCAGAACCAAGCAGGGAAGCTGGAGCAGCCCCGGTCTACTTTTTACACAGAAAGAGTGGGGAAAGGGGGCCATCCCCCTTCCCCAGGTATGGGTATTTGCTCCCTAAGTCTTGCTCATGAGAAGAACTGTCTGTGGGCTTGTTCATGATCAAAGCCAGTCACCAAGGTCAGTCTTGGGTTAACGGAGATCCTTTTTCAGGGATCCAGCCACCCGTCCCAGGGCTCAATGGCCAGCCATGAGAGTAGAAGGCCCCAGATACCTCATGAGAAGGACCATCAGAGGAGAGAGGAGAGAACTGCCCAGACAAATCTGCTATGATGCCAGATGGCAAAACATCCCCTTCCCGTGCTAGCCGCTCCCTCACGAGAGCATCAGGCCATGGGTGCTCTGAATAGAGCAAGGATGTTTTCTGGGTGGAAGCTCTGGGGAGTGCTACCCCAGAGACCACTTTCCTTGTCTTGGGGACCACAGACAAGCTGCTACAAAACCATGTCCCCTGCCTGCCCACCTGTCCATGTGTACCCTTGAATAACCATCCCACTGTCCTGGAGGAGGCTGGAGAACAGGGGCTCCCCTCTCCCATCAGCCCCTGTGCCTGTAGGTCAGCATATGGCATGAGGACGGCCCTGGAGTTTTGAATAGGCAAAAAGGTCCGTACCAGTGTCTAGCTCTCCATTAACACCATGCACGTGCCTGGGCAAAGGAAAAGTGAGCATCTAGATGGCCTTTGGGTGCATAAAGTCTGCACAAGGGAAGAGAGTTGGGAAGGTTGGGGGGGATCTGTCTATTTTTTACAAATAAGGGTGGGGAAGTGGGAAGTAGGTTGTCTTAGGCACATTTAAACATTTATAGAGTCTTGCAGCATTATAGAGTTCCATCATATAGGTGGAAGCCATATGAGTGCCGGCATTGTGCAGGGGTAGTTGGGAAGTGCCCCCCCAGTCCGTGGTTGAGATGAAACGGGGGTGACTCTATGCTTTCCTGGAATCTATGCTCAGTAGAGAGATTGCTCTGATCCCAAATCTAGGAGCGCACCGCCCCTTCAAGGTAGGCTGCCACCAGTTGAAGACTGATCTCAAGCCACTGACCAGGCTTAGACACTGCTTCAACAACCTAGAACTGTCCGGCTTGGGGCTTACAGGCACTGTACAGCCAGAGTCCACAGAACCCAGCAACAAGATGATAGTATTCTGAAACCAACAAGATAGTATTCTGAAACCAACTCAACAGTAGTGAATGACCTTACAAGGCACATGGAGAAAAGCTTTGCAAGTAACCCTCCAGAGCCTTTTAAATCAGGCTGAAGTCTGTAGTATACAAACTTTATTAAGAAACAGGTTACACACAGAATAAGGAATTGTCGGGAAATAGGGTGAAACTGGAAGTAAGGAAAGGAATACAGGAATTCAAAAGAAAATACAAAAAGCATTTACTAACTAGCACTGAGCTTTACCTTAGGCATGTCCTTGGCTAAGAGAGCATTAATCCCCACATCCATTTGCAAATGAAAAAGGGTGAACACTGGCCAGGCCTTTGCCCTCTAGCTTTAAAGCCATGAGGGAGGGAGGGAGCTGGCTCCTGCTGTGGGTCTCACACCTGTCCATAGTTCAAAGGGTATGCTAATTTTTTTCCCTGTGGGCGGTAAGATGCAAAGTGGCCCTATCTCCTGTGTCAGATAAGATTAGGAAATTGGTGAACTCTTGTTTCAAGATGATGGGAGGTCTGCTTTTGTCACAGCGGTCATAGCTGGGAGAGAGCTGCCATTATGGAGGTGGTGGAGAACTCCTCCATGTTAAAGGGTGTGTGTAAGCCCTCAGTTTTAAAGGGATATGCCTGCGATTCGGACGCCAAATCATCTTTTGAGGAATTCCTACTATATCCCGTACTTCTTCCAAGAAGCCCAGAGCAGTGTACTGGTTATGTTTACCCTCACTGCCAAGATAAGGGACCACATAGGGCAAGAAGCCCAAAATGAAAACAAAAATCCCCTGTGTCAGACAAAAAGTATATGTCTGAGGATAACTGACTGACACTGTGCCACTATGGGATTCAAAGAGGTACACATACAACCGAATGGTAAGAAAATGGTTGCCCCTGAAAATGCCATGCAACGTATAGTATGAACAAAGACATTTAATACATCAACCTAAACCAAAATGAAAACTGGTTGCAACACTTTTTGTTTTATGTTTATCCTCACAACAGTCCTGTGAGGCAGCTTAAGCTGAGAGTGAAGTAACTGACCCAGAGTCACACAGATAAGCTATATAAGGGTAGGATGGGTGAAACCTATGCTAGTGGGCTCATGGAAGCGTCTAGAGGAGCTATTGTTTTAATACACAAAAACAACCCGACAGATCCATGAGAAAATTAGAGACCAGAATGGTCACTATTTAATTCTTCAAGTAAAAACTCCAGCCACCATGTTAGCTATTGTACATGTTTACAGGCTTAATATGAATTCTCCTGCAGTTTTTCACTTGTGTTCGCAACATCTTATGACTTTGGATTATGACCATTTGATAATTAGGACTGATTTGAATGAAATATTGGGTCCCTTTTTGGAGAGAAACACCTCCACATATAATCTGGGCTGTTTAGTCTGGTCAGCCCTGCTGTATGTGTCAGACTGTATGTGTCAGGCATGAGACTTTTGCATGTCTGGTATTTGTTGCACGTGGATGTCAGGAATTTTTTCTTTGTTTTCTCAGTGCACAGGAATTGCTCCAGGGATTTTCTATATTTTAATATGTTCGATATTGGTTCCCTTTGTGATCAACAGCTCAGTAGAAATATTGTCATATCTGTTCATGTCCGAGTCACCTTACAGTTGCAACTGGATGTTCCTTCTCAGGCCTCCAAGTTCTGGCACTTTCATGTGTTTCTCCTAAACAGCCCAACTTTTGCCATGCAGATGAAGCAAGAATTGACACCCACCCTCCATTTTTAAGGGAAATGGCCTCAGCTGAAGCAATTATGTGGGGTGCCACAAGGCTATTTTATTGATGTAGCAGCATAAAAAAGAAAGGACAAGATTAATGATGGCAAACAATGAGGGAACTAGGGAAAGAGCTTTTTACACAACTTGCTACCAACCCATCTCCTTTATTAAATCATTGACTTTCCCAGCTAAATTTGAATTGAACAAATACTGTGCATCTAACCAGAGTTTTCTTTTATATGCCAAACAGAGATAGTGGAAGAGAGAGGAACATGCCAGCAAGCTTTTGGCATATCACTTAAAGCAACAATACACACAAAACCCTATTCCATACCACTCCTAAGGCATTAATCAATACCACCTGATATAGACATCGCTAGGAGATTCGCATCTCCTCTGGAATGGATGTGTGTGTTCACATATTGGCCAAATTTACCCCGAAGTCCCTGCAAGCTATTGGGGAGCACTTCACACACAATTTGGATTTTTCACTGTGCATTAGAGTGTAGCCCAATTTATATCCGAGGTTAAAAAAAATTCTTTTTGCATTGGGTTTTTTTGGCAACTTTGAACTCAGAGTAAACCCTCACAGTAAAGTCTGCTGTCTGGGAAATCTCCTGGCACTTTCTTCATTTTGCAATGCTTACATCTGATTTTCCTCTGCAGTTTTTCAATCGGATATGTATTCTCTGATTCACCACAATCTCAGATTAAAACCAATGGGATGATTTCTTCCTGCTTTCAGCTTTATCAGTCACCAGACAAGGATGTTACTTGTCACCTATATTATTTAATTTGGTGCTGGAACCGTTAGGTTGTATAGTTAGGTAGAACTTCCATTATTAAGAACATATGCAGCAATGGGCTTGAGCACAAATTGGCTTTTTATGCAGATGACAATCAGGTTTGGGTTTTTTTGAAAACCCAATGTTTTCCTTACCTAACTTGACTTCACTTACTCAGCAATTCGCCAGATCCCTGGGCATTCTATCAGTTGGACAGAATCTGAATTAATGCTCCTAGGAATGAGCATATATACTCCTATAGTTTGTGCTTGGGATTTTCAGGCCTGCCAGAGCAAGACCTGGGTGTCACAGTTGCACATTATACTTCTTTACTGGTTAAGAGAAACCTTGGTGTTCTCTTTGCACAGATTAAGCAGGATGTGGACAGACTGATTGCTCTGCCAGTCAGTTTTTGGAGAAAAATAAATTTCATTAAAATGAATATCATTCTGCAATTACTATCTTCCCATTTTTTTGAGATCTTGCTTTACATTTCTAAACTGCATTGTTAGTTTACATGGCATATTGAGCACTCTAGGTTTTCTGTTAACAAATTACAACTCCTGATACATTTTGGCATTTTGGTGGTACTACTACTACTACTACTACTACTACTACTACTACTACCACTACCACTACCACAAATATGTATATACTGCTTTTCAACAATGTTTGCAAAGCAGTTTACATAGAGAATTAATAAATAAATAGATAAGCTGACTCCCTGTCTCCAAAGGGCTTGCAATCTAAATTGTGAGGGGGCAGAGTACCCTGCCTCCTCACAATGAAGAATATTTGGATCAGCTCTTAGGTAGGGCAAGTGTGAGTGGAGTAGAGGCGCTCTTACCCCTGGACTTTGGGGCCAAAGTCCAGGGCCTCCACACCCCCTGGTGGCTCCCAAATCCTCTTTAGTCTGTCCTGGATGGTGTGGTTTGTGTCCTCAAGAACCTACGTGTTAAAAAATTATGCTTAACTTGCAGGGGGGTGGGGCAGGCTCCAAAGGCCTTTAGGTCCAGCCTCCAAAATTGACTGGGTGCACCTCTGGGTGGGAGCTAGCAGGATGGAGGGGGACTGCAGATTTGAGATTAGCAACACCAAACTAATCCTCACTATGAACACCGTGAATGTGCTGCAGCCATGCATCATGATGTTTACATTTTGGGGAGGTGATCTATGGCTTCTTATTGATGGGGATGGTGCACTGATATGGGGTGGTTTGAAAATTGCAACCTGAAACTGGACTTATCCAGGATCGTCAGGACTTATCCCGGCAATCGATTAAATCATGCCCAGCTATTTGTCTTCTGCAGTATACTTGCACAAATCCTGATCCAGTGCCAGCAGTACAGCTATATGTAGATATAATGGAAGTGGGGATAGCCTCGTGCTGGCACAGGAGAGTGCCCAGCTTTCAAAGAACTAAACGCATTTTAAAGAGCAAGAGGCTCATTAAAAAATTGGCCCATCACTGCAAGAGGCAGTAATTTGCCACCAACATTTGCCACTACAATATGTGTTTTGTGATTTCAGTGGTACCATGAGGGAGTGCCTAGCTTCCAAAGAAATAATAAAACATACATATGTACATACTTATTAAACTAAAACCTCAGAAAAGTCCTTAAAATGACATGGGCAGTAAGAACATCTCAGGTACTATCAAAGGGTTATGTATTGCTTTATTTAATGTTTATATACTATGTTCCGTGCTATTAGGATGGCATCCAAACAGGTACATAGGAACATATGGAGCTGCCTGATCCTGAGCCAGACCATTGGTTCATTTAGTTTACGATTGTCTACGCTGAATGGCAGTCCCTGCCCCCCAAGGTTTCAGGCAGGAGTTTTTCTCATACCTACCTGGAGAAACCAGGAACTGAACCTAGGACCTTCCTACATGCAAAGTAGATGTTCTTCAACTGAGCTACAGTCCCATCCCTAGCACAATCATGATTGAAAAATAATGTTGCATACTCCCAATAACATTACAAATTAAGTCTTAAAACTCTAATTAAGGAAATAAACACAAAGCACAAATGAAACAGTCAATAAGAGAAGGAAAACTTTCAATTGCTATCAGCCAGTGTAAAAAGTCTCCCCAAATCATCATATTTTAACTAAATGTTGGGACGCTGGCATAGCAAGGGCCAGATGTGCCCTTGCCTCTGTCAGAGCCTTCCAGAATGTGGGCATCCTTCACTATGGAGAAGGAGTGGCTCCATATCCTCACAGTTCTCCTTTCCATAAGAGGGCAGGGAGCTACATGTGGGAGCAGGAGGAGGTGCTTATGGAGAATCTGTTTGTTAGGGATATGGGTTTATTCTGCCGTATGGTTATGTGGAGCCTCTAACCTCGTGACATTGGTTAAGTGATTTGCTAAGGGTGTGGTGTTAACTAGGCTGGTGAGGTTACTGGGCAGGGAGTAACAGTTGAGAGAAGAAGTTATGTTTGGAGGTTTTTACAGTTGCCTGTGGGTGGACAGAGAGGCTGGGGAATTAAGGAGGAATGGAAAACCTGAAGGGGGGAAATGGCTGTTGAGGTCACCAAATGGAAACATGTACTCATCACAGTGCTCCCTTTGGTATACATCCCAGAGCATGTGGGACTTTAATGATCAACACTAGCAGTTTGTACTGGGCTGGAAGCTAATTGGAAACCAAAGCCACTGGGCCAGAGTAGGCATAAAGCACAACCAGACGTCTTTTGATTTTGGACCCAATTCTAGACAAAGAACCCAGTTTTCTCCCTTTTGCACAACTCCAAGTAAAATACATCTTTCTTTTTTAATCCAAGCAATATATGCAACTAAAACATACCCCAGTTGCCACGTTTGGCCCACCTGCTCTTAGTACTGCCAGACCCTCCCCAAATACTATCCATACAGCCACTTTGTCCAGGTCATATCTATTGCTGGCTGGCTGACAGCCATTAAAACAAAAAATACAGCTCCCTAGTCACAGAGATACAAGTACTGTACGTATACCCAACTCAGTGGAGGGCAGTCCTGACAGCTGTTAGGACCTGTACCCTTGATTTTAGGCTTGATTAATAAAAGAGTAAGTATTGTTTTGTATGGATAGTTCCAGAAAAATATGAAGGTTGCTTCTTTATGTTGATGCTGTATCTCCTACTGACACTTGCCCAACTTAATAACTGATCTAAACTGCAGGAGCATTCCCATTGTGAACATTCCCCCAAACTCCAAAATGTAAGGAGGTGAATCCTAAAATTCAGCTCTCTTTCTTATTTTTCCAAAAATTTTAGAAGGCACACAGGAGAGACTCTTATCAACTTAAAAGGGAATGTACGTGCATGCAATACCAATCATTTGCTGAAAAGAAGAGCTTAAAAGGGGAGTTCTCCATATCTGCAGATTAGTGGAAGAGAGGAACTAATATCCATTTTTCATGAGCTTTGACTTCTTATATGCCAGAATATCTGTGAGTAACATATCTGTAACAGAGTAATACAATTTGGCCAAACTGCAGTGCTGTATTGGTTTGAGGTCATAAAGAGATTTTATTATGAAACATGTATTCCTGTGTACTCTGCTTCTGACCAGTTAAAATTAAACCTTTCAGCAAATTTCTGTTGGCTTCCATAACATAATGTTAAACATAATGGAGAAGAAACACTGTGATTAGACAAGGATGCTAAACTGGACAGTTGTGATGCAACATATCAGCAACAAAAGGCCACGGTTCCATGCATGATTTGGATCTGTATTTAGAAAGGATTAGAGTGATGTATTTGTGTCCTGTGGTGATAATGAAAAACTACTTGCTCCAGCACTGAGAAAAGCAAAGGTTAAGCAGCATCTACAAACATTACATATTTTTAAATCAGTGAAGCTTGATTGCTTACTGAGGCAGGATTTATTTTTGGTTTTTAGAGAAAAACTATCTGAAGAGCTCTTTCAACAACTGATATATATTTGGAGCCAATTGTGAGATGTTGGCAGCATTAGGAAATCAAGTAAAAACTAATATTGGGCCAGTATTTTAAAAGATCCAGTAGTGGACTGTCTCAAACAAAAGCAGTTAATATGCCTAGCTGAATATTTTTCTTATAGTGACATTTATTATATAATATTACCTTGAAGGAGGACTGCATAGCCTGAAACACAAAATGGGATTTTGTTGGCTCAATAAATCTTCTGTGCACCTTTTACAGACCTGTATGTATCAATTTGAGTGCCTCCATCTGTTTTTGTAGCTTAGAGCAGGGTTTCTTAACCTTGGGCCCCCAGGTGTTGTTGGACTACAACTCCCATCATCCCCAGACATGACCTTTGTGGCTGAGGATGATGAGTTGTAGCCCAACAACATCTGGGGGCCCAAGGTTAAGAAATCCTATCTTAGAATTAATGAAGGAGAAACAGGGTAGCCCTTATATTAATCTAGGATGAGGAATTATTATTAATTATTATTATTAGCCCTGAAGAAAATCCTGGCAGGAATAACATGGAATGCATTTTAAACAACAGGAAACAGAATGCCTTTTAGCAATATTAGGGCTTTTCACACAAACGATATTTTTTGAGAGCACACTTTTGATGCATCAGGGTAACTTTTCATAATAGGTTCTTCTACGTCATTTAATTTGATTCCACAAAACATTTTTAAAAACATAACATCTATTCAGCATATTTCATTATAGATTAACCCCAAACTGGGGGTTAGGAAGAGTGCAAATTGTTAGCTTAATGAAAGCTGGTTCTCATCAGGTCTGAACCCTAGAACATGATGAAGGAAAAGGGTACCTCTGAACATACACAGCATGCATTTATCTCACCAATGAATGACCAAAACCTACAGACATGGTATTTTGCCACAAATCTTCCAGATTGGGGGATATGATTGCTGACGCTCTGTTTTTTGGAATTAACTGGGGAGAGGGGTGGAATTTAGGCTTAGCACTTAGTCATCGAGTTGGTTAGATTAATCAAAATCATTTTGATTTAGTAAAAAAGGTGTCCCTAACTAATCAAGACATTTTAAATATTAGTAATTATAAAAATTCCAAGTAGAAGACTCCCTTTTTGTCTCAGACAGTGCCCCTTTTCTCTCACATAGGAGGTAACACATCTTCTAAGATAATACCTGTGGTGGCACATGTGCATCACTTAAAAACAAAGTGATTAATCTTATAAACAATTGTATTGATATACACATTTGTGCAGATTTAATAACTTGATTAATCAACTTGCACCCAAACAATTAATCAAGTTTTCTTTAATCAGGTGTCAGCCCTAATGACGACAGATAACCACAGGTTCTTATCTCTGTGTGATGATTTACTCGTATGAATATCGGTGATCTATACAGCAATCTTTATGGTAGAGTTGTAAAGTCATATTAGAATTGTTGGAACTGTGGATAATATACATAAAGCTGACCCACTGTAAACTCTGGATTTACTGAGCTCATTTGAATATGTGTTTTGATACAGCCAAATGCACGATATCACATCTGTGAGAAAAAGAATGTAGGTCACATGCAGAACTGAGGGAACAAAATGAAATTGCTTGAAGCCATCATCTTTCCTGAAGGGTATTTGCCTTCTCATCTAGAGCAGGAAGTGGAGTTGAGAAAAGCAGCAGCAGCAGCCGTTAGGTTTGCAATGATGAAATGAAGAATACTTCCCAACAATGGGACTGTGGTATCTAGCAGTGGTTTTCAAACTTTCCCGCTTCAGGGAAACCTATCCACATCAAGATGCCCACGCTGAGGGAAACCTTGGAATTTCTGTGTGTTGCAGAGGATTCTGGGGAGACTTCTGCAGTGTTTCCTCTTTTCATGCAGGATGCTGGCCAGGACTCAAGAGTTCCCATCACTGTGCATGAATGCAGAGTGCACATTAGAACACACAGAACACTTCCCTGTGGCTGAGCATTTCAGAATCGAATTGGTAATGGTGGACAAACCATCCTTTAGGGAAGCTAGTCCACCATTAGCTGATCTTCTCACTGAGAAAACCTGGTAAGCTTCCGGAGAACCCCAGGGTTTTCCAGAGCAGTTTTTAAACCACAGAGATATGGGCTTCTGAGAGCATTATTATGGGTGGGAATGTGGTAACTATTTGAGTCCTATTCACTAGCTGAAGGGCAATCTGTAAAGAAGCATGATGGTATGTACAGTTGAGAAAAGCAGAAGTAGTCCCTGGGAACAGGGCAAAAAGGCAACAGTTTTGCCTTCCAGATTCCCAGTTATACCACTTCAGAAGCACCTCAGGACCACAGCCACAGCTTCCAGTAATCCTAACAAGCATTCACCACAGGATCCCATTCAATCTAAGGCTGGCTTAACAGCAGCCACCCGGCCCGTGGAACAAGCCACATTCTGTTTGGGGAAACAGCCAACTCAGTGCCACTAGTGGGCATTGCTTTTGCTCTTCCACTGTGCTTGGGGAGCACAGCCATTGATGGCATTTACAATGATATCCCAGAGATGGGGGACAAGATTCAGGCCACAATGGGGAATGAACAACATGGGTTTTTTTAAAAACAAAAAACAGTCACCATTTAGAGAAGGAAAGGGTGGAGAGAAGCAGCCTCTCTTGGAGTAGGTCAGGGAGGTATTTGGGATGTTTCACACAGGTGCGTACAGAACAGTTGAGGAGATTGGTTGGTTAACCCTACTCCCTTCTTAAGGAATGGTTGAGGTGAGGGTCATTGTTGCAGCAAGCCGAGTAAAGGCAAGGTATGACAATATCTGGAGCCTGGGAGGGTGTGGGGTAATAAATGCTCATGGCTGTCTCTAATCCAGTAGATAGGGTATCAATCTGGAATCTAGTTCAGGAGATCTTTGTGAAGGTTTTGAAGCTGGTGTGGATCTCTGGGCTTTAGGAGTGGCTGTTTGGCTCCAGGCAGGGTGCACAGGGTGTGCTGGTCATGCTTGCATGCTGTCTTTGCTCCTGAATGCAAGCTGGAGGATATGACAGCTTGAGATCTCTCTTCTCAGTAAGGCACTTCAGCCTCCAGCTGCTATGATGCTCAGCGAGACATCATCCGGACAAACTCTGCAAGAAGGAAAGGCAAAAACATCAGCAGGCGAGAAGGGAACATAAGAACATAAGAACAGCCCTGCTGGATCAGGCCCAAGGCCCATCTAGTCCAGCATCCTGTTTCACACAGTGGCTCACCAGATGCCACTGGAAGCCACAGGCAGAAGTTGAGGGCATGCCTTCCCTCCTGCTGTTACTCCCCTGCAACTGGTATTCAGAGGCATCCTGCCTTTGAGGCTGGAGGTCTCAGGAAGATCATGTTGCTGCTGCTGCTGCTGCTGCCCAGTAGCCAGAAGAGGGGTAGGTTCAGTTATCTTACTTTACAGATAAGATGAGCACACAGAGAGTGAGGACAGAGCCCAGAGTTTGTTTATCTCTCTACTGGCCCACCTCCTTACAGGCAATTCCTGATATTGCACTTCATTCTCCCAACAGTCCATCATCACGTTCTAGTATGACCAAGAAATAGAGCCCAGGACAGGACAGGGCTATGCACACAGGGCTCGTTCCATTTTCAGGGGTTTTCACTAAGTTGTATGGGACAAAGTAAATGGGATGCAAGAACAGGCAGCTTCTCTGTAAAAGATATTCTCCAAGTGGTCATCTGTGCAGTCACTTAGGGATGTGCACCTGCACAGAGCCTCATTCATGACTTTCTAGAGCTTAGCCTCAAGAGTTTTGGCATGATCCATGCCTCTGTAGTGCAATAGTGCATGCACCAGTAGTGTGTCCCATGCCTCCTTCCTCAGTTCCAAAAGCCTTCCACAGTGGAATACAAAGAAGGCAATAATAGAAAGAAATTGCTACAGTGGGGAGGAAGGAGGGTTGGGTGACTGCAAAGGTGACTACCCAAAGAGCATCAGTTAAGATAAGTGTCTTGATCTTCTTCGTGATCAATTTGCCTTTGTAGAAGCTGCAACAGCCTGAGAGGACTGGGCTCTAATCAACATCAATACTGGGTAATATGCAAGCTGGTTTGCGAGCTTGATTGTAGATGAAATGCATCAGGATAGATGCCATGAGGAGACTTAGAGCTCCTTGAAGGGGTCAGAGTAACACACGATAGAGTTCAAGAGCATGAGTAAATGATGGCAGCGGATGAATGAGATTGAGAATGGGTTGGAGGCCTCCTCCCCTTGTGGGGACCATGAAGTAACAGGAATAAAATTCCTATGTGGTCTGTGTTGGAGGGGGCCAACAAGCAGAGACCATGATTTAAGATGCCTGTGAATATTTATGGATGTTTTATTAGAAGCTAAACACATTTTGGCCCCAAAAGGCCTTCTTTAGGGGCAATGATATTCCTTTAGAAAAACTGCAAAAGATCTCTGTTGAAATAATTCTTACTAACTGGAATCCAACTGCTACCAAGAAGGAGCAGATTTGATCACAATTTGTGCTTCTTTGAGACCGTAAAGGAGGCCCTCAGTTCCACAGAGGTTGTTGGTGAAGCAAGTATCAAGGCCAGTCTAGGCATTGACATTGAAGATTGGATCAATACATCTGGGGATGGTTCAAGATTGAAGGCACTGGCATGGAAACAGAGGGCAAAATTACTCCAAGATCCACAGATCCTGGTGACATCACAGAAGCATCTGCTGACTAGTCTAAGGAAGTAAGTAAAATGGCAGGCAAAACTGTGCAGAGAGAGTTGCCTTTAGCACTTGCAATTTGGGACAAATTATCAGAGGCCTGTTCTGCTTTCTCACATGGAGTCGAAGTGATCAATGTCACCTTGCTTTTTAAAACTAAATTTCTGGCACTGGATGCAAGCATCTATTCCTTGTTCCTCTCCAAGGCACAGAAGGCAACAGCCATGGCTATCAATGGCAAAGAGCCTTCCTTCTCAAGATCTGAATTTTCTGAACTTCTTAAAGGACTTCTGCAGAACCAGAGCTTGACTCCAACTGAGGAAAGTGGTGGCAGAGAACATAGGGACACAGTGGAAACAAAAACACAAAGATAAAGGGGAAATACTTGAAGGAAGGAAGAAGGAATAAACAAAATAAAATAAAAGGGAAGTTTGAGTCAAACTCTCTTTCTTGGTAGCACTAACTGCCAGCCAAGAGAAAGTTCTTCGCAATGCTAATGCTGCAGCGGTCGAAGAAGAACTGAAGGAGAAGATGTGGGCCACACTTACTTGTGCATGCATTATAGGGGTATAGCTAGCACCAAAACTCTTGAGGCTAAGCCCTAAAGAGTTCCGAACAAGGCTCTGAACCAGTGCAGTCCCAGAGGTTTGAATGCGCAGAGGCCATGAAGAAGAATAGACAGCACTGTTAAGGGAGATACAAAACCGGCTTCTCCTGCAAGAAGCTAAGTTTACCATGAAGTTTTTCACACAGGGCTTTTAAAGCCCTTCAACTTGCATCCTCTCCAGAATGGAGGGGATGCGTTCACATATCGGCCAGATTTCCCCAAAGTCCCTGTGAGTTATCGAGGAGCAGTTCACACACAATTCAGGTTTTTCACTGTGCATTAGAGTGTAGCCCGATTTAGATCCCGGGTTAAAAAATCCACTATTTGTGTGGGGTTTTTGGGACAACTTCGAGCTCATAGTAAAGTCTCCCAGTAAGCACGTGCTGTGTGTAAAAGTCCCATGTGAGGATTTGGACCTCCTTCCAGTTATGTTCCAAGTTATATGTTTTTACTTCCTTCCATGTAAGTGACAAGCTGCCATTCACTTATATGTGAAAAGGTAAAGTGCTGCTGCTGGAGATTAGGGATGTGCACGGAACTGGTTGCGTACACTCCTGTATTTATTTATTACATTTATATCCCGCTCTTCCTCTGAGGAGCTCAGAGTGGTGTACATGGTTATTTTTATCCTCACAACGACCCTGTGAGGTAGGTTAGGCTGAGAGATACATGACTGGCCTAGAGTCACCCAGTGAGTTTCATGGTTGAATGGGGATTCCAATTCTGGTCTTCCCAAGCCTAGTCCAACACTCTAACCCAGGCTTCCCCAAACTGCGGCCCTCCAGATGTTGCTGAACTACAACCCCCAGCATACCCAGCCACAATAAATTGTGGCTGGGGATGCTGGGAGTTGTAGTTCAGCAACATCTGGAGGGCCGCAGTTTGGGGAAGCCTGCTCTAACCACTACGCTATGCTGGCTCTCTACTGAAAGGGAACCCACTAGAGGGGTCTTTGCAATATATGGGTATATTAATGAGCATCTTGCTAGTCTGAAATAAGATCTGGATTCCATGCTTCATTTTCATGGCCCAGTTCCTTGTTATTTGCCAAGAACTTGGAATAATAGGCTCCTGAGTCCCAGAAAATCCTAAGTCCAGGTCCTTACTCTCCCCACTTTCTTTCCTTTATCAAGGCTCCACTCCCATCCAATAACCAATAATGAATCCCAAGTATTCTTCTAGTCAGTCCTTTCACCCTACATACCAATCAGGTATCAATCAATACCCATCAGGAAAGACATAAACTGAGCACAAAGAAGTTACTTATATCAAATAATCAATATAAGTCCATATAAATTATTTCTTGGTGCTTTCTCATTATTCTCTTTAATCTGAATTTTGAATGTGTTAATGGGACTTAATATTTAACACTATTCTAACCTTGTTCCAATATTTTTATTAATATTATTCTACATATTTGAATTGTTTATGTCTTTTCTGATATATAACATTAATGAAATTATTTATTCTATTTTTATTACTGTCTAGGTTTTAATTTTATTTATTCATCTATTTAAAAAGAAAGAAAGAAGTGCCTTCTGTCTTCTTTGGTACCTTCAAAGTCCACCAGGCCATCCCCATTCAGATCAACATCCTTGAGGATCTCATCCACCTCACGGTAATTCAGCTGCTGCCCCAAGAGCTTGCGCATGGCTTCCCGTAGCTCAGCTATGCTGATCTGCCCATCGCCATTTGTGTCAAACTGTGAAGAAATAAAAAACGAATTCCAGCACGCATTCCCATTTTATTCCAGTTCCTTCTGCCACATTCAGCACTCTCTGTTCTCCTGTCCCACCTCATCTCCCTGAGCCTGATGGGTAGCATCCCTGTTCCTGTATTTGGTGGACCCTTATGAAATGGCAATAGGACACGTTGCCATGCACTGAAGCCTTGCCTATCTACATCCTCCATGTAACAGACATTTCAGTAGCTGTACTCAGCCAGATTACAGTGGATGTTGTTTGTTGTTAAAACATTTATATACCACTTTTCAACAAAAAAGTTCTCAAAGCAAAAAGTAGAGGAAAGGGTTCCCCGTCCCCAAAGGGCTCACAGTCTTACACAACTCAGCCACAGCCACTGGAGACAGAGATGCGGCTGTGCTGCTCAAAAAGGGACTGTTGATCTCCCCCTGTTAAATATATGGAAGTCACAACTTTCAAAAGCTGCTTTTTGCCCTCATGTGAACCTCACATGTCAAAGGCTGAAATCGCATGTACACTTTAATGCCATTTAATAGATCACTTAGGAATCTTCCTTTGCTTTTGTTAATGCACATTAGCATCCTTCATGTTATGATGATGCTCCCTTTAAATGTCATCATATCCTTCAGTTAGTGGACATGCCCCCACCTCCTCCAGCTGTTGGTCATTGCCCTATGGTTAGTCTCAGATGCCGTCTCATAAGTTTCATTCTAGCCCACCTCAAAACCATTTCCTTTACCATCCCCACCCCCAGTTTCCAGTGAGACTGACAAAGTAAAGGGAGATGCTTTTCAGTTCCACCAATACCATGTCAGCATCACTGTGTGCAGCAGCCTGATGTACATCAATGCCCCACTGAAGGGAACGAAATGAAAACTCCCCCTTCCCTTCTCAAAGCAGCAGCAGCAACTGCCGCAGAGGAGGGGAATAGGCAGATGAAGTTTTCGGTTGCTTTACCTTGGCCATGTCCGCTTCACCAGAGAGCCGAAAGGGGATGATAAGGCTGCAGGAAATCAAAATCTGTAAAACTGGCAAGGTCCCCCCCCCCAACACATATCTGCAGGGATAAGTGGTTAAAATATGCAAAACACCATTCATGAATGTATACAGCTCCAAGGGGGAGGCAGAAAAAAGGTGGATGGCAGATTAAAATGCCCTTTAAAGAGAATATAAAAATGCCAGGAATGTTGAGATGCAAATTCACTTTCTTGCATTGCCATCAAGTGATCAAAAAAGCTGATGTAAGTGCATTCAGAGAGTTCTGTCTTTCATACCTCCTCCACAACAGCAGGAGAGACGCTCAAAAGTGCTTTAAGTGGCATGTGTCAATATGCTGCCATCACCGTCCTATACTGAAGGGGGGATACCTTCAACTTCCCCATGCAGAACAGATTTTTCCGTGGGGTGGGGTGGGGGTGGGCAGGAGAGTTAAAACTGTGGACCATGTTTTGTTATACTGTCAATTTTATAGAGAGATTCATCTTTTTTTTTAAATAACTCTATTTTAAGGAAATTCCCAGACATGCCTGTTAATTTCTATACCTCTCCTTTCAGATTCCAACATAGATATTACTTTTAATGTCGTAAAATTTTGTTCCAGGATTTGTTCCATTAGAAATTAGATGGTTACATCTGTAACTTAATTTCCCGGGAAAGTGTTGGGTTTTTTGAGTACTGAGTTAATGTAATAGTTAAATTGCAAACTGAACTAATGTAAGCTTATTGTAAGTTGTATTAACTCTCTTCTAATTTTGTATTTTTCCTTTTTGTTTTTGTTTTCTGGATTTGGACCATAATCAATCAATCAATCAATCAATCAATCAAGTGGCATTGTGAACTCAATTAAAATAACAGAAAACTATATTAATTGGGGAAATGAATATGACAAATATTTATATTCAACTAGTTTTCAAAGTGGTTTTACACAGAAAGACATCTGGACAGATAGATAAAATGACTCCTTGTCCCCAAAGGACTGCTTTTCAACAAAAGTTCCAAAGGGCTCACAATCTAAAAAAGAAATGTAGGATAGACACCAGCAACAGCCACTGGAGGGATGCTGTGCTGAGGATGGATAGGGCCAGTTTCTCTCTCCCTGCTAAATAAAGAGACTCACCACCACTTTAAAAATCAAAGTGCCTCTTTGCTCAGTTAGCAGGGGATATACAGGGAATTCCACTGTGGGCACAGAGTAGCAGAAAGTGCTAGAAGATTCCGCAATTACCAGGCAGCACCACCCTGCAATTCACACACACTGTGCTTCCTCCTCCGCCCCCCTTTACTTTGGATGAGTGTAGCTCTCACCTCCCGGAAGGCATCACGCAGTTCTTTCACTCCAATCATGTCCGCTGTCTCTGCCAGCATCTTGGGGCCCATCAGCTCCACGAAATCATCAAAATCCACTTTCCCTCCAGCTGGAGATATAGACAGACAGTTTCAGCCAGAACAGTGGACAGCACCAGGTTAAATATTATGCTGTGTGCTGATTTCCAACCACAAATTAGAATCTCTTTCCATCTGTGCTGCCAACTCCCTCTCTCGGTAGAGACTGAATGTGATTATAGCAAACTGGTACAGTGAAATGGCTTCCATGAATGCAAATCACCCGTGTGTGCACTCTGACATATGTTAGAACAGAGGTTCTCAAACTTGAGTCCCCAAATTATGGGAGTCCAAGTCCAACAACATCTGGGGATCCAAGTTTGAGAACCCCTGTGGCAGAAAATCCTTGTAGCTCTACATTGGTAGTTTCGCCCTTGCCCCAATAACTGATTTACACTGTTTTTTCATATTCAGTCTATGACTAAAAAAGACAATTTGTGATTTAAAACGTTACCTGAAATGCTTAAGCACATTTTTCCTGGAGATGTCATAGCATAGGTACCTGCCAGAATTAACGCCCCTGTTATGATATAATGATCATAATGTTACCCTGATTTTGAAGTAGTGGATATTATTTGATCCACAGGTGTTTCTGCAGTCCACCTGCTAATGTGTGAGGTATGTTTTGTCCTGTACGATGTTCTGTGTATGTGCATGTTGTGGGTGGAGGGCAGTGTCTGATGGGTGGGTAGTCCTGCCTTTGTCCTGGAGAGGACTGGATGAACTTTTCTCCCTTCCGTTAGATAATTCTGTGCAACTGCTGATTGTGGTCCCAGCACTGGACTTCCTTAAACTTCCTTGCAGCAGGCAACATAGTGATTACTCTCACATGATCAGGGCAGCGATAGCCTGACCAATATGAGGAATAGGAAGGATGCACAATATTTACTGGTGCATTTTTCTCTCTCAGAACAGGGGATTTTGCTTCTGTGTATCAATACTGATACAGAAACTTATTTGAGGCATCATAATATGATTTCTGTAGTAGTGCATTCCTTCCTTGCAGTGTGGCACTGAGGCTGGACAGTGCAGGCCAAAGGGGTGCTCTGAGTACCAGGAGACACTCAGGAGAGCAGGTGGTAGGATGTGCCTCATAGGCTGCAGTTGCTGAGTAGCGCAGGCAGATAGCTTTTGGGGATGCAAATATTCCAACACTATTGCTTACTTACCTCCTGACTGTTTTGTAACTCAAATCCTTCTGTAGATAGCAGTTGAAGTGCCACATACCTGATCCCAATATATTTCAAAGGATATGATAGGGAGATTGGAAATGGGCAGAAGCCTTTCTAAGGCAGAAGGTTCCAGACATAGAAATGAAAAGACTTTCCATTTAACCCCATCAAGCAAAAGCTTCTTGCCCAAAATTCAAACTGTTGAGATTTCATGACAGGTCATGAAATCCCAATAACCGTATTCATGTGTTGTGTTCTCACAAACAACTTTCTCTGGAACAAATGAATAGCCTTTGCTCCATTGTACAATTAAGTGCTGTTCTAGTCAAACTGGGTTTATTATAGATGCAGAGTAGCCAATCCAACTTGCCTAGGGCTTGCCGGAAATAATAGTGGACTGGTTCAATTGTTCAAATTAATATTAAATCTAACATGGATTACTGATATTAGCATGACCGTGTGAACCCACACCCATCTCAGATTCATCTTGGTGTGGGTTCACTCAATCATGCTAATGTCAGCAACCCACATTCAACCTAGATTTGAATGAGTTTCTGTAAGGATTACTGTGGAGGCCTCTGAACACCCTAAAGTTTGAGAACCGCTGTCCTAACGGACTCTATAAATGCATATCTATGCCTATTAGGGATGTGCTCGGTCCTGCCTTTGTCCTGGAGAGGACCGTATGAACTTTGCCCCCCTCCATTAGATAATTCTGTGCAACTGCTGATTGTGATCCCAGCATTGGACTTCCTTAAACTTCTTTGCAACAGGCAACATTTCACCGTTTGAACATTTCACCGGTGCAATGTTTCAACTTGAAATGGGTCTTCAAGTGTTTTGAGCTCAAAACAGAACACCATTTAAATAAAGGGCCCGTTTCAAGCTCGGAACAGAACAACCCCCTTTCAATCAAAACATTTCAACGTTCTAAGCACCATTTTGGAGGTCTGTTTCCCCCTTGCTGATTGGTTTTCTGCCATTGGTTTCCAATTGGCTTGCAATCTCCTTGCTTCTTGCTTGGCTTGATATCATATAAATCAAGTGTTGTCATGGTCAACTGTGACCCCATTGCCTGGGAGGAGTGAGGGAGGAAACACAAAAGGAGGAAATTTCAAATTCAAAGGGACTGGGAGGCAGAGAGAGCCCTTATACTGTGCCTCTCTTGAAGAAGATAATACAGTACATCAGAACAGGAGGAAGAAAGATTTGATTTTTCTGGTTTTCTTTTCTCAGCACTGAGTATAATGTTCTGTGCTATTGCTGGTTTTGCTGGATCTCAAATTGATATAGGCAGAACTTGGGTGCCTGCCTTGAACCTTCCTTGAGGTTTATTTTGTTTTTGAGATAGTGTTGTGGTGAGAAATGGACAGTGGCAGTTCTCTCTCTCTCTCTCTCATTCTCTCTCTCTCTCTCTCTTTCTCTCTCTCTTTCATATTTCTTGGTGACTGCTGTGATGAGCTCCATGTCTGGCCTTGAGACTAACATGTGTCTGCTCTAATGGCACAACGGGGAAGCAACCTGCCTAGAGAGCAGGAGACTGTTGGTTCGAATCCCCGCTGGTGTGTTTCCCAGAATATGAAACTCCTTTATCAGGCAGCAGCGATAGAAGGTTCTAAAAGGCATCATCTCATACTGTGCGGGAGAAGGAGATGGTAAACCACTCCTGTATTCTACCAAGAAAACCACATGGCTCTGTGGATGCCAGAAGTCGACACTGATTTGATTGCACAATCTTTCCTTTACTCAGTCAAAATGTCACTGAAGTTGCTCTAGTTGAGCTTATGGCTATGCTTGCTGCTAAGTAAAGGTGTTGCTGTGGCAGCTGTTGCAATCCCAGGAAGTAATGCATGGAGTCATAATTGTGTGTGAGAGAACAACGTGCCAATGGTGTCACTGAAAACTGGGCACTGTGGCTGGCAGTGCATTCTGGGATAGTGAATCTTTTTTGGACATTTTTGGACTGTGTTTGAAATGTGTGTTCTGTGTTGAGAGGGACAGATTCCTTTTTACTGTGGACTTCTGCAGTGTTTTTTAAGGCAGGGTTGCAAAATGCATTGCAAATTGAAATGCAAAACTTGTGTGCAGTTCACTCTGTAAGTGCAGCTTCTTCTGGCCATAGAGAACAATAGGGAAACTCGAAACACCCCATTGTTATTTATTTATTTATTTATTTATTTGATTGATTGATTGATTGATTGATTGATTGATTTCTATACCGCCCTTCCAAAAATGGCTCAGGGCGGTTTACACAGAGAAGTACTAAATAAATAAGATAAGATGGTTCCCTGTCTCCAAAGGGCTCACAATCTAAAAAGAAACATAAGATAGACACCAGCAACAGTCACTGGAGGTACTGTGCTGGGGCTGGATAGGGCCAGTTACTCTCCCCCTGCTAAATAAAAGAAAATCACCACGTTAAAGGTGCCTCAAGTTAGCAGGGGTCATTGTTCCCCTTGGGTAGCGCCTAGGGACACCAAAGTGGGTTGTGTGGTAGGGCATGATGGATGCTACCTACCACCCAACCCACCAAAGAAATGGCCAAGTGGAAATTTTAAACAAATTTTTAAACTTTTCCCCAAACCCCCATAGGATCCTACCCATGGGGAACAATCAGGTGTTTCAAGTTTCCCTATAGTTCTCTATGGCCAAAACACTCAGAACTTTTTGAGCTGTTTTGTTGAAACAGCCAGCTTAACCACTTTTTCGATGGAATGAACTCGAAACATAATGCAAAATCCATTTCGTGCACATCCCTATAACACACACACACACATAGTCGAAAACCAACAGTTAAATTATATAGATATCCCCTCTCTGGCATTTCCATCAGAGAAAGAATCATGCCAAACTAAACATTAGGTTACTTCTATCCTTGCACACACCATGCTTCTTTTTGTTTGATAAACAGCAACCATAAGAGGGCAGGACAATCAACTTCTGTGAGGAAGGGGGCTTAACACTTTGTCCCAACTGTTTCCCCATTGGGGTCACCATCATGTACCAAACAAAAGCAAGCACATCAGGGCCAATGATGCAATGAATGCAACGTGTAGTTTGGCCCTAATATTTTCCTTTATTGTGTGCACAGAGGACTGGGCGAGGTCAAAAGGTGGGTGTGAGTTTACATGGTTCAAACACCAACAGAGGAATGACAGGCAGGCAGTGTTAATTTCTTATATCAAAGAATTCCAGCAATAGAAAGTGAGAAGGAGAAAAAGCACAGGGACCATGCTGAATGCAACTAGAGAGGTTGGCTAGGCAGGGGCAATTTCCAGTCTGGCATGCATTATTCTGTGGGGCACTGGTTGACTTAATGATACTAGACACATACTGATTTGCTGAGACAATTCAATGAGCTCCATCTCAGTGGGCATATAGCCCATTGTTCGCATACATTCTCCCAGGTCTTTGTAGCTGATATAGCCATCATGGTCTTTGTCAAACTCCCGGAAAGCCTCCTTTAGCTCTAGAAGAAGAAGAGATGCTGTGAGAATCTTAGTTATTATCCTTCCAAATTTGCTGATTAACTAGTTTCACTGACAAATCAGGTACTCCCAGGTACTGTTCTGCAGGCACCATGTACTGTACATGGGAAAGAGGAGACTAAGGAGTAGCTTGAGATACATCATATTTGCGACACAGCATGCAAGTTGCTGAATTTCACCAAGAGCAACATTTCTGTCGCATTTTGGAGCTGGTTCTCTTTCCATGGGATAGTAACCAGTTATGTAGCTAGAGGAACATAAATGCTCAAAGTGAACCCAATCAGAATTTTCATCAGTAGTGATCAGCCTCCCCTGCTTCTAAAGAGTTAACAGGGAGTGAACTCTTGTCTCGACTGACAGGCTGCTGAACTCCAGGGCAGCCAATCAGTACACCAGGTGTGTGGGACCTAGAGAGCAGTTGTTGGGAATTCTGGAAACAAGAAGGGCAGTCTTTGTTGAAGAGAAGCACATATGGAAAGGCTTAGTGAGAGGCATGGAGTTTTTGCTTCCTCGTGGACAAAGCCAGCACAGAGGTTTCTCTCATGGAATAACTGCAGATCCTTGAGAGACAGGATTGCAGGAAGCTTGATTCTCATCAGGTGTTGGGTGAGTTTTCAAGGAAAAGGGGATTCAGCATAAGGAACAGTTTGTTAGTCAGATTTTGAGTAAGAAACTTATATTTCTTTGTGTGTGTGCTCTGCATATTCCTGATACTGTTCTATTATTGTTTACCTGCAACGTAATTAAAATAAGATACACTATACACAACCCACTTAGGGCATTGCAAAAGATTCTGCAAACTTTTAAGCGTGCCTAAATGCAACCTGAAACTGAAGCAGAAGGCAACCTATGTTTGTAACCTACTAAGTATTTTTGAATGTATTTAAAACCTAAATGCCTCAGATGGAAGCAGTCTGTAGTAATTGAATAAAACCTTTTTTACAAGCCTCAGACAAAAGGAGAACTGGTCTTGTGGTAGCAAGCATAACTTGTCCCCCTAGCTAAGCTGGGTCCACCCTGGTTGCATTTGAATGGGAGACCACATGTGAGCACTGTAAGATATTCTGCTCAGGGGATGGAGCTGCTCTGGGAAGGACAGAAGGTTTCAAGTTCTTTCTCTGGCTTCTCCAAGATAGGGCTGAGAGAGATTCCTCCCTGAAACTTTGGAGGAGCTGCTGCCAGTCTGTGTAGATAATACTGAGCTAGATAGACCAATTGTCTGCCTCAGTATATGGAAGTTTCCTATGTTCCTAAAGTGGTTTTTAACTCAAGAAAAAAGGAGAGGGGAAAGGGGATTTCTCTGGTGCAAAAGTGTCCTCAAGCACTCAGCAGCTATCTGTTTTTTCATCACGTGTAGACCTACATGTGGAAGGTTTTTGTACTTATCCAATAGCAAATTAAAGAGTTATCCCTGGAATTCCACCCCAAGCCCAGGGAGGTTCAAGCTCTGTCAATAAGAAGGGTGGTGGAGGCAGCATTTTAATTCTACCAGAAATATAGATTAGTTTTATGATAAGCCCAGCCAGGCAGCTCACCAGGGATGATTCAGCATTTTCTCTCTCTCACGTGAGGTACTCTGAGACAATGGCTTTAATTCCCTACATCATACAAAGTTTGTATGGAACTTATCATCCCTGCTTCTAGTTGAGGAGCTGATTCAGACATCTAATTGCTTCCTCCAGGTGGGGTAATGAGTTATAAATAGTTGTGAAGCGCCCAGAGACGTAAGTTTTGGGTGGTATAAAAATATGTTTAAATAAATAAATAAATAAAAGAGGCAAGGGAGCAAAATATGGGAAGGCCAGCAAACCAGAATAATGTCAGCAAGATAGCACATTAAATTGTGACAAGGAAGCTGAGTGTAGCCTCCTTGCTAATCAGGCCAAAAAGCAAGGGATAACCCAGGTTACCTAAAAGGTGCAAACCAAGCAAACTAAGATTCATGTTTAACAGCTACAGTCTGGGACTGGCTGAGACATGTCAGACTGCACCATTTATATCAGCACAAAGAGGTATCAATGCATGTAGCCTAAGGGACCCTAGCTCAGATTAATCTGCCATCTTTAATATCTTTCTGATATTAAACCACATCTGCATGGGAGTATCGCTGTTTGACGCATTAATGCAACACCCAGTGGTGCAGCCGCAAATTGCAGATGTGCAGGAAGCTGTACCCAGGAAAAGGTTCAGCATTGTGTCAGATTGTGTGTGTATCTTCCTTGAATAGTCTGATTACACACCCTGATCCTGAGATGCTTCCAGTCTGTTGTGGACTACAAAGGGGCCAGTCCAGCATGCGTGGTGGACAGTTTGTGAGGATGCACTACATCAGCACATCACTGCCTTGAAGGGGGGGGGGGGCGGGAATCCTGTATTGTCATGGCCTTAGATCTCCTGAGCTTCTAAGTGCACCAAACTATGCTGGAAATGAAGTGACTTGGTTTCCTTTGGTGTGCTGGAGGCTGCATGAGATGTACAAGATGGAACAGGATGGCTCATTTTACCTTCAATTTCCTCCGGCCGTAGCTCTCGGTCCTGTGGAAAGAAGTAGAGAAGCTGATGGAGAAATTGTGGTGGCTGCCCTGCCCACCCACAACCACTTTGCTGCCTTCTGCCACCTAGAAACAGTGTCCTGGAAATCAGCCTCAAGGAAAGCTTCCTCACTCATCCTGTTCCTTCTGCGAAACGAAGGGAGCCCTGTTCCCTTGTGCAGCCTGAGCTTGTGTACATTTACCTGGAAATAGGTTCCACTGTACTTAATGAGACTTAGTCCCAAGAGATTCCGCATAAGCTTGCAGCCTCATGCTTCATCACCCTTAGATTCAATGCAAGCATTGTTTCAGAACATGATGAGCACACATGCCTTCATGCCTTAGAGGAAATCCCCTCTCGCTCTCTGCCAGGTTGGTGGGAGGGGAGGGGGTAAAAAGCCACCCTTTGGGTCACAGATCTCTAGTGTGGAGCTGAATCTGTGTGCCCTGTAGCCCAAAGCTGCCATCATGCTGCAGCTAAGAAACTGAGCAACTAATCAGGAAGGAAGGTCATCACTTCAAATCTAGCTGCAGCCATGAACTCACTAGGTGGATTTAAACAATCTTGGTATGTCATCCTCAGCCCAATAACTGTAATTTGGGAATAATACTGGTCTACTTTACGGGATTGTTGTAAGGATCATAATGAGATAATATATTGTTTTATAGCTGCTTCCCTCACAAACACAAAGTAATCTTATATAGATTTAACTAAGAGCATGATCTCCTTCTCCTCCCTTTTCTTTTCTGGCTCCACACCCCACACTCTCTACAGGATCCCCACCGGGACAAACTTCAACAGCAAAGCATTAAAAATACTGGATAGAATACAACATATATGCATTGTAAAGAGCTCTGAGCCCTCTAAAGTGCAAAGTATTAATCATCATTCTCATAAACAGTCCATGCTTTTTGTGTGGCACTTGTCCTGTGGGAAATGAACTAGATAAAGTAATATGGGAGGCAGGGGCGTAACTATAATAGGGCAAGGGGAGACAGTTGTCTAGGGGCCCACTGCCTTGGGGGCCCCCCCAGGCAAGTCACATGACTGACTCCCCCAGCTGTGCACCCCCCCCGGGCTTCCTTCATCCTCCGAAACTGATGTGAGTGTTAAGACCTGGAGCTACCAGAACAGCATGTCTTTCTCTAGTACCATTAGATGACTTGCATCGTCCACAATTTACAAAACCTTTTAAAAAATAATTTAGGATGATGCTCTATAGTGGCACATAGGTGTGTTATATTACTATGCTTTTTGTTACCACTATTCAGCCCCATTTAAGATTTCTTTACTTCAGGAGCTGAGCTTCAGTGAGGGGGGGCATTTTAAAATCTTGTTTCTAGGCCCACTACAACCTTGCTACGCCCCTGATGGGAGGAGGGCTGGTCTTAGGAACATAGAAAGCTGCCTTATACCAAGTCAGACCATTGGTCCTAGTTTATTATTGTCTATACAGACTGGCAGTGGCTTCTCCGAGGTTACTGGCAGGAGTCTCTCTCAGCCCAATCTTTGAGATGCCTGAGATGACCCTTTGCTAAGCAGGGTCTATCCTGGTTTGCATTTAAATGGGAGACTACATGTGTGAGCTCTGTAAGATATTCCCCTTGGGGATAGGGATGCTCTGGGAAGAGCACCTGCATGCTTGCATGCAGAAGGTTCCAAGTTCCTTCCCCGGCATCTCCAGATAAGGCTGAGAGAGACCCCTGCCTGCAACCCTGGAGAAGCCGCTGCCAGTCTGTGTAGACAATACTGAGCTAGATGGACCAATGGTCTGACTTGGCAGATTCCTATGTTTCTAACCTTTTCACTAGCCAATCTCCATATAGGAAATTGTTTGTATAATGTAATACACAAGCTGTGGCATGAATGCCTTTCCTCCCACAAGTACATGAATTAAACAGCCACCTGCACATATCGGCTGCAGAATCCATATACCTGCAGCACGAAGAAAAAACCCACATGCTATACTGTATATTTCATATGCCAGAGGATATATACTGTACTGGCGATTAATCTCCATGGAGAAAACTAAAAGCACACTTGAGCAATGCTCCTGCATAGAAGTTATACTGAGGGGAGAAGAACAGTGGCAAGACAGAGGCACAGTACATACGACCTGGAAGGTGGTGACCGTGAATGCTCTGGTGTGCATTATAGACAGCATGATGGCAGAAGAGCAGTACGTACGACCTGTGTGATGGCGATGCTCTGGCGCAAGAAGATGCAGGCTGGCCCCACCAAGCCATGCAACACGGAGTAATTCTGCAGTGGTGGATACTGCGTGCTATCAGCCAGTTCGTCCAAATCATTGCTGGTGGAGGCGGGGGAGCCGGGAGCCTCAGGGAGTTGCTTATTCTCCTGCAGCATAGCTTGCAATTAGTTAAGTATGGTTAGAGAGGCCAATTTCCCCACCTGTCAGGGCTTGAGTGCTTATGGCCCTGGACAATTTTAGGGAAGTAGAGAATCGGGTGGATTGTGGAGAGTGTGGGAAGGAGAACAACAAGAGAGAAACAGAGGGGTGCTAAGAAGGAATACCAGCATCCTGGAAAAGCCCCATCCATAAGTTTATCTCAGTGACTCAACATCATCACTTCTTAGGTAAATGCAACAGTTAGAGCTTCACAGTCTCGGCCAATAATAAGCTTTATTTGGTTGCAATAGTTAACGCATGTTAGTGCACGCTGGAGTGCAGATGTGTTATAACTGTTATTAAAATGTTTCTTCTGCCTTGCTATCAAATAAGGTAGGCAAAATGGATTACAATTTCAAAATGGAATAAAAGCATGTGTAAGTACAATTTTAGAAATCCATACAACCAACATGAAATGGCAAAGGTAACACCAATAGCTGACAAATGCTTGCCTAAAATGGAAAGACTTTACTGCTCATGTGTGTCTATCCTAAGACTGGGGTAATACCAAATGCCGATATTCATGGCATCTGATACTTGGATAAACTTGGCAGTGACAAATGATACACACTACACACTGGCAAAGAGAGAGTTGCCACAGCACTGAAACCTACACACACACAAACACAATAGCGACAAACATGTCTCAATAGCAATACAAAGGCACTAACCGAGATGTACACAAACATTTCTTAGTAGTCTCTCCTGTTTCTCTTGGGGCTGAAAGATGTGTTGCATTGAGCCAGTTATTAGGGTAGATGAGTCTGCTTTTTATGCGGTAAATACCAAAGCAGAGGCCAAGTTTGGATCAAGACTGTGGTAAAGGAGGGGGCTTTAACTATGCCCACCCCTGCAAGTCCTGGGCTGCTCAATCGAGATCAGGATAGGAGTGTGGACAAAGGGTTAACCCCCACCCCCACCCATGCTGTCCTCTTGACAACTGCTATTTACCGAGTATAAAACAAGCCTCAATAACAGACTTAATGTAACACAGAGGCCTGGTTTACAGTTTAAATGTAGTTAGCACTAACCAGTTAAAATCCCTAACTCCAATTCGCACCACAGACGTACAACTAACCGCCATTAGCCTAACTGGAGTAGAGGGAGAGGGGAGCCCCTCCCTGCCACTTGGCCTCCCAGCCAGCTCCATGGCCAGATTGTGTGGGCAAAGCGTCACCATGTCAGCCACGATTAGCCACAATCTCCAGTGGGGTCTGACAAACACGATTGTGCATTTTTGGAGTACCCCACCCGCCCTCAGCAGGGGAAACACATCAAAAGCCCTCTAAATGCCCTGCAATGCCAGTGCCACTTCTGTCAGCCATGGCACTGCTGCCCCCCACAAGTGTCCCCACACCCTGAAAGCACCATTCAAAGTCTGATTCACAGGGGCAGCGGGGGATGGGGTGGTGGAATCCCACCTTCTTTGCGGAGTGGGAGGAGAGAACTCACATTTGCTAGAATGGGATATGCAGATGGTGCTTGGCAAAGGATGCTGGGGAGTCTGTCCCACCATGACCAGGGTTGATGTCACGAGGGGAGGCCCCGCCAGTGCACTCCAGCCACAACCATTCCAAAGCTGCTGCAAGCAGCTTGCTGCCCAGTGGGCTGATAATCTCATGAGAGGACCAGTCTAATGGGGATATGCCTGAGCCCAGGAAGATGCAATTTCCACCCAAGAGGACAGCACATTCACTCAAGTTTTAAAGTTCCCAGGTACAATTTGTCTGTGTGCCATATGGATTGGTTTCGGTTTGTGACTCCTGAGGATGTGGACAAGCTGCTTGGAGCAGTGAAGCCTACCACTTGTTCTCTTGACCCTTGTCCAATCTAGCAGGGAGACTGTTGTAGTTGGCCTGGTGGAAATGATAAATGCCTCTCTGATGGAAGGCAGGATGCCTTCTTGTCTTAAGGAGGCAATTATTAGACCTTTTCTAAAGAATCCTGCATTAGATCCCTCAGAGTTGAGCAAATATAGGCCTGTTTCTAACCTCACATGGCTGGGCAAGGTAATTGAGAGGGTGGTGGCCTCTCAGCTCCAGGCGGTCTTGGAGGAAACTGATTATCTAAACCCATTTCAAACTGGTTTTCAGGTGGGCTATAGGTTGGAGACTACCTTGGTCGGCCTGATGGATGATCTCCAATTGGGAATGGACAGTATGACTCTGTTGGTCCTTTTGGACCTCTCGGCAGCTTTTGATACTATCAACCATAGTATCCTTCTGGAATGTCTGAGAGTGTTGGGGGTGGGAGGCATTGTTTTATAGTGGTTCTGCTCCTACTTCTTGGACAGATTCGAGATGGTGTTGATTGGAGACTGCTGCTCTTTGAGATCTGAGCTTAAGTACGGTGTCCCTCAAGGCTCCGTACTTTCTCCAATGCTTTTCAACATCTACATGAAACCGCTGGGAGACATCATCGGGGATTTGGAGCTGGGTGTTACCAGTAAGCTGATGACACCCAGATCCACTTCTCCATGTCAACTTCTTCAGGAGCTGGCATATCCTCCCAAAATGCCTGCCTGGAAACAGTAATGGGCTTGATGAGGGAGAACAAACTGAAGCTGAATCCAGATAAGATGGAGGTACTTATTGTGAGGGGTCAGAACTCCAGAGACTATCTTGATCTAGATGGGGTTCTGTTCTAGATCTGTTCTAGATGGGGTCACACTTCCTCAAAAGGAACAGGTTCGCAGTCTGGGAGTACGTCTGGATCCACACCTCTCCCTGGTATCTCAGGTTGAGGGGGTGGCCAGAGGTGCTTTCTATCAGCTTTGGCTGATACGCCAGCTGTGCCTGCAATGACCTCAAAACAGTGGTACATCTGTTGGTAACCTCCAGACTTGACTTTTGTAATGTGCTCTACGTGGGGCTGCCTTTGTACGTAGTCCGGAAACTTCAGTTAGTTCAGAATGCGGCAGCCTGGTTGGTCTCTGGGTCATCTCGGAGAGACCACATCACTCTTCTGCTGATGGAGCTTCACTGGCTGCCAATAGGTTTCTGGGCAAAATACAAAGTGCTAGTTATAACTTATAAAGCCCTAAACAGCTTAGGCCCTGGGTATTTAAAAGAGCATCTTCTTCACTATGAGCCACACCGCTCATTGAGGTCATCTGAGGAGGTCCGTCTCCAGTTACCGCTGACTTGTCTGGTGGATACACAAAGATGGGCCTTCTCGGTTGCTGCCCCGAGATTGTGGAATTCGCTCCCTGTTGAGATACGATCCTCCCCATCTCTGGCAATTTTTAAAAAAACATCTGAAAACCCATCTTTCCACCCAAGCTTTCCCAGCTTTTAAAAACTGTCTGTTTTTAATTTTTATGGCTGATTTTAAATTGTTGCATTGTTTTAAGTTTTTATATGTGTTTTAATTGTTTTATGTTAACTGCCCAGAGATGAACGTTTGGGTGGTATAGAAGTTTAACAAATAAATAAATATGTAGTTGAGAGGGTGTGCACGGAATCGCGGGAGAGGTCACTTTCCTCTGCTTCCTCTACCCTGGGCCAGCTTGGTCAGCTGCAGGGGCTGCTGCTGTTGGCGCATCTGTGCACAGGTGAGAACAGACAGGCAGGTTTCCCAGGCACCGCGGCCACCATCCCCGGTAACAGGAAAGCAGTCTCTGGGACACCCCTGCCCACTGCTTCCCAACAGAACTTTACTTGGAGCACCCATGGACTGATACTCTTGTGAGTGTGTGTAGTCCGCATGGCTATTTTGTTGCCACACTCATCATGTTTTGATGAGGACTAACCAAGACCTTGCTTATGAGTAAAAAGGGGTTGTGAACCCCCCTCCCTGGGGGTGCCTGGGCCCCACTTCCCCACCCTTTCTTTGTAAAATAAATAGAGCATATCCCCCCAAAGCTCCCCACACTCTTCCTCTGTGCGTGCCTATATGTTCCCAGAAGGCATCTAGATGCCCCATTTCCCCTCACCCTGGCCTGGCACATGTGCGGTGCTGGTGGAGGGATGGACACAGTCATGAAGCTTTCAGCCTTTTCAGGACTCCTGGCTCTGGGTCCGCCCTACCACCATATGCAGATATGCTGGCACAGGGATGGATGAGACGGGAGTAGGGATCCCCCTTAGTATGTATCTACACCAGTCATAAAGTGAGTTAATTTCCTCCCCTTCCCAGGAATATCCTGGGAACATAGTTTTGTGAGGAAGCCTATGGATCTTTGAGAGAGAATTCTCAGCAACTCACTAAACAATGATTCTTTGAGGGAAGTCATGACAATTAAACTGGTAAAAGGCATTTATAGTGAGGACAGACAGTCCCTTACTCTTTCAGAACCAATACAAACCACCATCTACCAAATGTTAATTCACCATGGTGGACATACAGGCATGTGGGGAGCTGCCATCTCTATCATCAGCCCCCCCCCCATCTGAAAGGGGCCTGGAAGGGTGATTGCTTGGGCTCCCATATTTGGGAGCCCTGGCTGCTGCACACATTCACTCAGACTCTTCCAGACCTCAGGCCACCACGTGACCTTCCGCCCATATGACCCCCCCCTCACCATGTGACCTGCCTTGCCAGACCACGCCATCATTGCCACGGTGTGTGTTCCAGCATGCTCCTGCTGGAGCAGCACAACGTGAAAAGATGTTCTCGTCTTATTTCTGATTACACACACACACACACACACACACACACACACACTCCACCACCCCAATTTCTGCTTCTGTGTAATGTTTAATTTTGTTTTAAACTTTATAACTGCCACCTTTAGGGTTTCTAGCAGAAAGGTAAAATATACATGATCTAATAAAGAATTAAAAAGATAATTAAATGCTCCTCACCAGATTGTCAGGTGATACAGACACATGAGGAACTAGTCATCTGTATGTCCATGGTGGTAAGTTATTCCCTGGTAAATGATCATTTGTATTCACCCTCTCAGGCACACAGTAATATATGTAAATATAAGCCTTGGCACCAGTGTCCCCTCTAACAGGGAATCCCAGATGATGTTGACTACAACTGCTATCATCCCCAGCTGCAAAGGCCATTGCAGCTGGGAAGATGGGAGTTGTAGTCAACAACACCCGGGAATCCCTGTTACAGGGAACATTGCTTGGCCCATGCAAACATTCTAGACATCCCCTATATCTTGGCAAATGTGTATATTGCCCCTTTGCCAATATGCCATGGAAATTACTCACGAAGTACTGACACAAACAAGACTCCTGAGAGAGAGGCAGAAGCATATACCAGTATTGACTTAGATATTAGCCCCAAGAAACACATTCCAGTATGCCCAGGATACACATATTCACATGCCTCACACATGCAAATGAATCCTGGCATTTATAAATGCCATAGGATCTGGACCCCTCATCCTACTTGCCTCAGAAAAATAGCACTGACACAGACATGCAGCACACTGACAACTGACACCCAGTCTCACCAGTACCAGCACATAGACACGCACCCCACTGAGCAATACTTAAAACCAAATATGCACACATTCTAATGCCACAGTTGATAACAGATAGATATACTACATCTTCTGGCTCTAGGACAGTGACAGGCAAGACTATTATATAATAAAGATCTCAAAAGTCATAACAGAGATAGTCATGGAGGCTAAAACCTGTCTCCCTACAACTACATACTCACGCTTCTTTTAATCTAAGAGCCTGTGCCAAGATACTTACGCCCTAAGGTACAAAAGATTTGGCTATCCAGACTTGTTAAACCAGTTCTGGCATTTCCAAAACTGCCAGTCTGGAGCACTGAGGGAGCGACAGCCCCTCAAAATGCCTTTCTGGGACCATTAATTACATCATAAGGTACATGAATGAAACAAGCAGTATCCTTTGAGGGAAGGGTGTTCATAATTCCAAACTGTCCAATCTCTGACTGACTTTTGTTGGGGCACAACTTCTTGCAGACCCCTCCACAAAGGGATAGTATTGTGGCTGGCTTGGTGGGACCAAAATCATTGATTGGAGGAGAAGGTCTAGACAGTTTCCCCTCCCCACAATTGTCTGTCTCTGTTCTGGAGCAATCATGACTTTGATTTAATTCTGCATTGTCCCCATTATAGGAAATTTGCAGGGGCATATTTTAGTATAACTGAACATAGCCCACGTATATTAACTCTTAGTTTCCTTCCATAGGCCACAAAGTTTCTTTCTCATTCCATCCCCAACACACAATAGGCTTGTTCTCACAACCATAAGCTGTGTTGTGTCAAGTGTTGGTGCTGTCTGACCCAGCACCTGTGCCCAGCTGCTCAAGAAGGTAGGAGGAAAGCCATCTTACCCAGCATGAGCCTCTCACACAGTCACTTCCCCCTCCACCTACTAAGATTTTTACTCATACACGATCAAAAATCAGGATCGCGCATAGATTCTGAAACTTCAGGATCTGTATGTGCTCCCAAATTCTGAATGAATGCTTGTGAGAACCAGCCTATTATGTCATGGTAATCTCCCCACCCACTTGATGGTCCCAGCACTTAAAATGCAGACACCACACATGTAGACAGACACAGATACACAGTGCTTGTCCCTTCTCTGTTCATACTTTGACACCAATATATACAGAGGTGCATACATACCACATACAGAGCTCCTCCCAGTCTCAGGTACCATGAGAACATATAGGGCATGAAATATGCCTTACATAGTTTTAGTCCCATAGGACCTATATTTTCTAAAACATGGTGATGCCCCACTGGTTATATCTTAATATACCCAATCCAAACACAGGCCTTGTACAATATACCAGGAGTGGGGGGAAATCAATGTAATAAGTGACGTTGATTCTTGCTCAGATGCAAGAAGAGAGACAAACCTGGATGCTGAGGTAAGGAAAAGTAACAGTAGACTGGGGTAAAGGAAAGGGACCTTCTGAGCTTTCTGCATACACTGTTCTGAAGAACATACCTGGCCTCGTTCGGGCAATGTGGTACCTCAGGGAGTGAACTGGCACGCAGTGGGAACTGGGGATGGTGACTCAGAGTCTAAACGGAGGTTGGATGGAGAAGGGTGAGGTACCACAGGGGTCTAGACATAAGCAGCCTCCAAGTGGGGCATTCTTGCTGTCTCTCTCTCGGGCCTTGGAGCTTCAGCCACTAACAGGAATCAGTGTGCAGACACTGAGAAGTGAGGGAAGTACAGACAGACACATGAAGAATCAGCCACAGACAGAAATGCAGTGGGTCCGACACAAAGACATGAAGATGAAGGGATGAAAGGGGCCACCCTCCCTTCCATCCTCTCCCCCTACCTTGGAGAGTCGCCTGCCTGGGATTTTGGTGCAGTTGCCCATGGCTGCTAAGGCCCCCCCATCCCAGAGAGGATAGTATGGGGCTGGAGGCAGCTGGTGCCGATGGCAGGTGTTTTTTTTTAGTAACAAGTGATTCTCTTCCTGGGAGGTTTAGACGCTTTGGGGATTTTCAGGGTTTTTATTGTTGAATATCTCCAGAATATTAAGGGAAAGTGAACAGAGGGGGGTGGGGGCATGGGCCAGAGCCATAATCCTCAGGATTATACGCAACTCAATCATCGATGGTGCTAAAGCGGAGAATGGGGGACAGGCAGTTCGGCTCTGCAGCACCCAGGAAGGAGAGCCCCACCTCTTCCTTGTCCTTCCTTCCTCCGTCCCAAGGCCCCTCTCAGATGCTGACGTCTAAGCAGAAGGAAGAGGTCATGGCCCACCATCAGAGCCCCTCTCTGAGAGCAGTGAGGCCATAATCTCTTGTGACAATCAAAGAGGTTTTAAAATCTTTGTTCCAGGGAGTGGCTGCTTCCACTCAGCTCTGATGCCGCTAGACGTAGCAGCAGTACTGGGCGAACGGGAGGGGGTGTTGGGTGGGGCATGCATTACCGAGATTGTCAGTCAGGCTTATGGGCTGGCTGCAAGATGTCAGCCAGTTAGCAGAAACCACTGTATTTATAGACTCACAGGCCATTTTCAGAAGCGACGCTGAGAATGCTGGTTAATTTCTAATCACTTGCGTCACTTGCGAATGTTTGCTAATGCAGGAGAGAAAATGGAAGAGAGACGGTTTAAATCCAAACATAAAGGACTCCCATTTGTTTTGCAGATGCGAGAAATTGCGAGCTTTGCATTGTTTGTAACAATGCTCATAAAGTTTAAAGGTTTGTTTTTAAACTACTACTGTTGTTGTAAAGGATGGGGTAAGCAAATATTGTATGCTAGTATGAACTGATAGCTTTTACAACACATCTGCCTGCCCTTCCTTAAAAAAACAAAAAAACACACCTTGAAAAAGTCTGCAACTTCCTTAGGCAACAGCAGTATATGAAAGCACTGATCCTTCTGAAGTATTTAGTGCCCTTAAAACACATATGATTCAGGCTGGGTACAAATGAAGGTTATTCAGATTTGATAATGGTATGACAGAACCCAGAGCATGATGTACTCCCCCCTCCTCTCTATCCCACTATCATTATCAGGTCAAACAGGTCTTGCCAGTTTATGTAGTGACCAGTGATGGCAGCAGGAGAAAAATAATCAATATATTTCTACCAAAAGCCATTGTGGCTCTAAAAATTATTCTCCAACCTCTGGCACAAAAACTTAGATTTATTCATTTATTACATTTGTATAGAACCCCAAACTTCCGACATAAGACTAATTAAAACAGAAATGAAAATCTTAAAAACAATTTAAAACCAGAAATCTAATTAAAAAGCTTGGGTGAATAAATGTGTATGTAGAGACTTTCTAAAAGTTGTTAGAGATGGGGAGGCTCTTATCCACTACGCCAGCTGCTTCTTACTAGTCAACAGGGCCAGGTGAGATGGTCGCCCACCTGGATGGTCGCCCACTGTGTGCCCACCGGAAGGGGCACTGAGCTGAGCTTGGTAGCTCACTGTTTGTTGAGTGTCTTGTCTGTAGTGAGCAGGGGACAGGCGGGGGGGGGGTGGACAGCACCAAGGGACAGCTTTCTCTGTCTAATTTATCTCTCACAGTAAGAGAAAGAGAGCTAGACTAGGGAAAGGATGGAGGGAAAGACCTGAAAGGGAAGAAGAGTGAAGTAGAATCTGCAGAAGGCCTGTGAGTCTCCAGTGGGATCTCAGAACTGGAGTGGGAAAGCACTGGCAGCAAATTCCTGAGAAGGAGCACTGAGCCCTTTTCATGGGCATTGCTGGGAAAGCCTGGGGACAGTAGGGCCTCTTGCACGACTCGGTTGTACAATCCTGCCCAAGCCACACAACTTGACAACACTGATTAACCAACCATGGACTGGTTAGGACGATACCTTTCCAGTCCACACAAGTAAAAGGGACACACCGAGACCAGGCCCATCTGAACATCCTACCAGTGCATTCCTTTATCACAGAGGGGGTGGGGTGAGATGGTTTGCCTGAATTGCTGCTCTATATGCGACCCAAATACTAGTTTAAACCAGTATCTGAGTTGTGTGTAGAGCAGCAGTTCTGACAAACCAGAGCTTCCCACATACGATATAGGCGCATACTGGGAGGACATCAGGATGCCCACAATAGAGCTCAGGATGGTCTCTGGGCATGTTGTTCCGCTTTTAATCACATGGGCCAGAAAAGTGGCACCAAAGTGGCACCAAAGGCACTCCACAAACAGGGTGCTATTTATCCTAGGATTGGCCCTGTCAGTTAGACGTTTCCTATTATATCACAGCAGCTTCCAGATGTCACAGAATGTGCCACCTCAGAACTTCCTCCTTGGACAACCATGGCCTAAAGTACCACTGCTGACACAAAGTGAAGCAAAGTATCATTTAAAGTGTGGTAGAAGCAGTTTGAACAGACATTTTGGGCCCTGAAAACACAATGGTTGTTGTTCCCAGGGAAGCGATTTGAACACACACATGTTCACTGCCACCATGTTTAAAATGATATATAGGGTTTTAACTTTTAGTGACAAGTTGTATTCTATCCAGTAATATTTTATATTTGTTGTTTGGACATTTGCCCCAGTGGGGATCCTGTAGACAGTGTGGGGGAGGAGGAGTCAGAAAGAAAAGAAAGGGAGAAGGAGAAAAATGGTGTTGTTTCTGAAGAAAGCTTAGTTAAACATACAGGTATGCTTGCTTTGAGTTTATGAGGGAAGCAGCTATAAAACATGACACTAAAAGTGTCTTCACTTTGGTGGCAGTCTCTTGATTTTGCTTCTGGTGTGTGTGTGTGTGTGTGTGTGTGTGTGTGTGTCTGTCTGAGAGAAAGAGAACCTTAAGGTATCAGTTATCAAATACTGACACTTCTGTATCTGAGCTCTGCTTCCCAATGTGCTGAGCTGCCTGCAGCTGCAGGTCAGAAAGTTTGTTTGGTTACAATGTGCACTCAGGCTCCAGACCAGAGTGACTACCAATAAAAGCAGCTCATTGGTTTCCTCTAACCTGGCAGGACTATAAAGGCTTCCAGGGCGCTTTCCAGTCTAGCTGCTCAACAACAGCAAAATGCCTCTGTTCACGCAAGTCGCATTCAAAGCATAAACAGCAGGGGGAGCAGTCTTGCAGAAACTAACAAACTGAAAAAAAACAGCAACTTTCTTACACCGGATATACAATGTCCTAGCTCTATATTGCAGCGATTAAATTCAAAACAAGGCATTGGAAATGTGAACGGCACCCTGAAGTCTGCGTAGGGACTGTGGTGTCACAACACAGCAAGTGTGGAAGCACACTTCCGAGATACAACGTGACCTCGTTGCAGGATCTAATCTGGAAAGCGCCCGGGTCAGGCTGGTCTGCGCAGCAAGTAATAGTGGCTGTTGGCTGTCTCTTCCTAGTAGCTTCATGTGAGCTTGCTCTCTACCTGCTTATTCAGATCATATTTGACATCAAAGTTCATGGCATCGCATTAATTTCAGCTGTAGAGATAACCCTGTGTTTGACACTGGGAATTAAAAAAGTTCTGACCCAAATCTAGAGGAGTCTTGTATTACCACAGCCACTAGTACTTCTATATTACTTGATCATGGTACTGTGGAGAGACTGGAAGCACCTTGGGATATGTAATATGAAGAGAGTTATGAAGGAAGAGTTACTATATGCATATTTTGTTTTAAATTACAAACATATTATTGGACCAGTCTCTTCTGCTCTACCCATTTCAGTAAATGGCAGTGGGCGATGGGGCTGGGAGCGGAATCTCCCCAACGACAAAAAGAACTCTGTGAGGGAGAGGATTCTCTGGTTGCTGCCGACTCCTGAACTCTTCAGCCTGCTTCCCTGACCCTCACACCACTTTTGAAGGGCTGGGTTACTGCACAGCCACTCCTTGCTGACAGTACACTGCTGCCCCAGCCATCTCTCCTTCCAGTGGTGTTGGGCCAGAGCAGTGTGTCATGTGATCCTTGTGGCCGTGAAGTCAAGTATCACCCACTGTGTACTATGAAGTATGACAAGCATGCTTTTAAAGCTCTAGGGCAGCAGCTGGGCCTCTCTCCTCATTCCTCCACCACTGCTGCAGCAGGCTGGAGAAGAGGCTGGGCAAAGAGACTGGTGGAGGAGCAAAATAAGGGAGCACAGCGACTGCATCCTCTCTCGCTGTTTCAGAGCATCTAAGATACAGGCCCCACCTTCAGGTCTGATCTGGCAGACCTGAATTCAAACCATGATTCAGCTCCAGCACTTGTGAGGACATAATAATAAATCAGAGCTCCTCTGAGCATGTGCAGAGTGTATTTATGTCACCACTGACCCAATTTGTGAGTCAGGTGGGGTTTCTAGAGCAAAGGATGTGATATTTCAGCAAACCTGAATCTCAGAACCTCTCTCTTTAGGAATAAACCACCATTGTCCAGGCAGGTTCTGGAGGGAACTGGAATCAAGAATTCGTTTTACACAAGCATCAGTCAGTTTTGATGCTCAAGCCTGGACATATGGCCTTGTTTTCAGATATCACAGTGTTCAAGAAGGGATAGGCCTAGTAGGGATTGAGGCAGCGGCAGCTGCTGCTGAAAGGGAGGTAGCTCCAAATCCTCACAGGTGTGCACAGAAAGGTAGTGTGAGAAGCAGGGGAAGGCCTTGGTCAGCACTAGGTGTGCGGCTACTGACTGACCCTATGCAGGTGAGTACTGACATGAATAGGCTGCACAGCATGCTGCTCTCATCTGTGTGTGTGTGTGTGTGTGTGTGTGTGTGTGTGTGCGCACACGCACATCTGCACACTGCTGTATGCATCTGCACACTACTGACCCACCCTCCCTCTGCCTCCAACAGCACTTCTTGATGTGTCTCAACCCTCCCCTTGACTCTCTAGCAAGAAGCAGGAGGAGGAATTTAACTGTAGGAGATGTTAGCAATTCAGCAGTCTTCCCTGCACAGTAGTGGACTCTTCATCTCTAGAGGTTTTCAAACACAGGCTGGACAGCCATCTGCCATGGATTTCCTGCACTCACTGAGCAAGGGATTGGACTAGAAAACCTCCAAGGTCCCTTCCAACTCAAAGCCCCCGTGATTCTATCCTCTGCTCAGTAACAGGAGGCCAGGTATTACCCTTCACCCTTCCTCATTGCCACATTGGCCAATGTGGCAACCAGACCCACCACCTTTGAGCTACGTTATTATAGAATACGGTTTGATCCAACTCCTGAGGCCCCCCGAGGCCTCATTAAGGCAGCAAGCTCTTATGTCTGATGGTGCAATTTCCTGCATTCTTGCTGTTGCCCATGAACTCCTCAGAGTGTAGTTGCATATATTATCTCAGTAATCTTTATAACAACTGTGTGAAAGAAAAAAGGACACAGCAGGTATCCCCAGACTATAGATTTGTTCTCAAGGCTTCCCAGGAATCGGAGTGATGGCAAATGACCTTAACTAGCAATAGATCCCACACCAAAAATGCAGATCCTGGATTTAAATGCTTTTGCACTTCTCTTAAATGGCTCTAGAGAGATTGATGGGAGTATAAGTAAAGGACATTTCAGAGGACTCTCTATTTGGCACTGTATTCATTTCTCAGTCTGGAACTCCACTACAATATTGTGGACTGCGGCGGGGGCGAGAATTGGCTAGCATCCAGGTCAGGGCTGCAGAACTTCGGCCCTCCAGCTGTTGTACTACAACTCCCATTATCCCCAACTACTGGCCACTGTGGCTGGGGATTATGGGAGCTGTAGTCCAACAACAGCTGGAAGGCCGAAGGTGTGCAGCCCTGTTCTAGACTAATATTCTGCCAGCAGAACATGACATCTGCTAACAGAAAGGATGTTGTACAAGGGGTCCTTTGCTAGCACAACACCTCTTCGCTCGTGGAAGCAATGTTCCACAAATGGAATGTTAGTCTGGGTGTTGGTCAATGATCCCTCACCTCCCCTTTGAGGGAGGGGGAATGCTACAGGACAAATTTTTCTCCAGGGATGTCACACGTCCCTTCTGATAGGGGAATATTTCTTATTTCGGAACAAGCCATCTTTGTAACACTTATTGTGCATACACCTTTGCCTTCAACCATTGCCTCTTCCTTTGCGATTCTTTCTCTTGCCTTTCCATTTGCCCCAGGCCCTTTTCTCCCCAGGTCAATTACCTGCCCAAAGACGGAGGTGAGGATGGGCTCCATCTCCCAGAAATTTGGACATTCTTCTTCTGTGTGAGATGAACTGGCCCTTCCTTCTGCTCCTCGTAAAGGCTGGTCCTCAGGGCTCGCTCCAGACATGGTTTCTCCACCCTCCAGTCTGTGGTGGGTGCCATATAGAGCCACAGAGCTGGTTGCTGTTGCTGCCTCCGAGGTACTCCTGGACCTGGGCCGCTCCATGCGCCGTTTGTCTTCTTCCCGGGACCGACTGCCTGTCCTGCGTGAGCGCCCACTCTCGGACCGCCGGTGAGAAACACTTTGGGACAGGGCCCGGGATGCTCGCAACTCCGCTGTGTCACTGCTCAGCCGTTGGGTCTCCCGGAGGAAAAAGAACATGTTGAAGGCAGCTGAAGAGCTGCGCTCCTCCCCTGGAGCTTTCTCTATCCCTCCACTTCCCTTTGCTAAGGCCTAATTCCCTTTCATATTGCTTCTCTCCCGGGGCACCATCCTCACTTACCCCCTTGTTGCATTCTACCACATTCCTGGCTCTCTCTCTGCCTTCCTCTCGGTGCTATGCACGTCTATCCTGCTCTCTGTATCTCACTTCACACACTGCTCTGCTCCCTCTGGCTGATGGCCACACTGTTTTATGTGCTGCTCCACTTCCTCATGCACTCTGATATACAGACAGACCCTCTAGCTGACTGCCATCATGCTTCTAGATACCCGGTTCTGAGGTAACACAATCTCCTTTTTGCGTATGCCCCCCACTTTCAGCACCGGCTCTGCTTCCTCTCACACTCCTTGCCTCTCAAGGCACTTTCCCTCCTGCCCCCTAAATCCGCTTCCTCTCGCCCACTTGCTCCCTCATCCACTTCTTCGCTTCCTTAACTCCTCACTCTTTGAGGCACCTTTTCCCTTTGCTCTCCGTCTCAGAGACCTTTTCCTTGTCAATCCGCTTAAGGGATCAACCCTTGTGCTCCCCAGGTCCCTGGACTTGCATGGGGGAGAGGGGAGGGGGCATCTGCCTCTCCCACAGCCCTTCTCCAGCTTCCATCCAAACCTAATCAAGTTGTCTTATTATTGCAGGGAGTGAGATTGAAGCAGGAGGATGGGGAGGGAATCCGAGCTTATCAGGTCAGACACACGACCCGGCCTGGATCTGCTTTTCACTAATGATGCAAACAAGGTAAAACAACCCCCTGCAGCAGGAAACCCAAGAGGTGCCAGAGGCTATGAAACACAGATTGAGATACCGGATGGTTCCCTGGCTTCTCCTGTATGCTGCACACACCTACGGTACTAGCACGGGAAGGTCTGTCATAACAAAATAACTGGCAGGACGCCCTGATGAAAAACCCTCCAGTCCTGTCCCATGCCTCCTGGCTCGCCCCCTCCCCTAGAAGCCTGCTTCGAAAACAATCCAACAATAAAAACCGTGCCTACCCCCAGGCCCTCTATAGCCCTATTCGGGCATTTATGAGGGCCTTCCCTCTGTCCTGCTCCCGATGCATCTATTCCCATGGCCTCTCCCCTGCCCCCTACCCGCCACAACCATTTCTTCTACAGCCTTCCCATTTCTAAGCTGGAGCCAGAGCAGCTCAAGAAATGAAGTTTGGCCCCACCTGTGGTACTTGGCACCTCTCTGGCCCTCTGGATGGCAGAGATGAGGTTCCCAGCAATGCTGCTACCGGTGCTGTTGCGCAGACAACTCATGGTTTATTCAGTTCAAAGCTGGCAACATTCCAGAGGCAATGGTAACTAGACCCCACCTAGTTAGCAGAGACAATGCCAAGACTCTTGGGCATGCAAGTCTTAACATTCTGGCTTACATCACAGAAAGCAAGTGGGGATGCAAAACTTCTCCTCTGGATACAGTATGTTAAAAGAGTACATTTTTCTCTTACATGGAGGATGAACATCTCTACATGAGGCTGTTTCCTTGTTTTGATGGAGGCAGGGTTCCTGAACCTTGAGCAGACAAATAACCAGGCTTTTGCACCACTGCATCTCCAGGGGACAAAGTGTCATTTGATGCGTAACCAGTCAAGTATTTTGCACCATTGCTGTCATTTCTCCAGTGGCATCTCTAGGTGATATCCCGCTCCAGGCTAGGGCTCTGGTGACTAATTGCTTATCAAAGCAATCAGTACATCCATCTGCCAATCATATTTGCATGAAAGCCCCCTGGTCCCAGTTCAGTGAGATCCAGACCACTTGTACAGGGGGCAGGGAAGAGGATGCTCTACTGCTGTTCTCCTCTTTTACCATGAATATAGCTGTGCATTCTAGCTCTGGGGGAAATGAACACACAGTCTTCAAAGAGCTGCATTAGACACACACACACGTACACGTAAAATGACTTGCAGTTTGCAAACATATTAACATCTTCTCTCACTGTGACTCTAGCCTTTTCCTAGTTCTATGAGGTCTCATTCCCTTGCTTTCCAATGGGAGAGATTTTCTGGGAAGGTAATGTCTTTTTCTGGGATCTGGGTGTTGTTGGGTTTTTTGGTAGTCTAGGCAAGGTCTGGCACCTACTGTATCTTCAAAAATGCTACATCTATCTTTTGTGGTTTGGTCTGGGAGTTTCATGTCAGTGCGTGAGTCTGAGACCCAAGCAGCTTTATATATTAGAATACACACATGCACACACACACACACACACGCGCGCACACACACACACACACACACACACACAGCATGCAGAGAAAGAGATTGCCACTGAATCAGGCTTATTAAGAGGCAAATGCTCAGACTCTCAATGATGTTAAAAGAAACATTTTTTAAAATCACACCATGGCATGAGCATGTTGGTGGTGCTATGTCACCATGCATGTTGCAGGCAATACCCAATAGGTTCCCATGACACCCCCATAACCAGACCATTGCAACAATAGCTTGGCTGTTCTTGGGGAAGAATAGCATTTCCCCTGGTGCATTTTCTGTCATTAGTTTCTATATGGATTCCAAATTCAGTGTTTACATGCAGCAATGGACACACATTTTTATACAGCTAATCTTTTTAATGCCTGCTGTCATACAAATACAAAAAATATTTATATACCACTTTTCAACAAAAGTTCCCAAAGCATTTAGATATAAATAAATAAAATACCGTATTTTTCGGACCATAAGACGCACCGGACCATAAGACACACCCAGTCGTATGGTCCGAATGCTGTCCCCCGCCGCCCCCCCCCACCTGATTAGGGGCCAAATCGGCCCAAGCTAACTGCCGACGCCTGGCATCCTTTGCGGCCAAAGTGCCAGTTCGGGCCGAGGCTTTGGAGAGAGAGGAGCTCTGCTTGCGAGCTCCTCTCTCCTTCTCCAGTTACCGGTATGGGTCCCTGATCGGGCTTAGAAGGTTAGGACTGGGCAGCTGGGAGGGCGGTCAGTGGCGGGGGCGGCCGCGACGGCAGTTAGCTTGGGCCGATTTGGCCCCTAATCAGGTGGGGGTGGCGGCGGGGGACAGCATTCGGACCATAAGACGCACCCTCATTTCCCCCCCACTTTTGGGGGGGAGAAAGTGCGTCTTATGGTCCGAAAAATACGGTAAAGATGGATCCCTATCCCCAGAGAGCTCGCAATCTAAAAAACAAAACATAAGATAGACACCAGCAACAGCCACTGGAGGAATGCTGTGCTGGGGATGGCTAAGGCCAGGGTCCTAGAGGTGTGCACAAACTGTTCACCGCTGAACTGGCTCACCTCAAACTGGGCCAGTTCGGGAGCTCGATCACAAACCAAACCGGGGTGGTTTGGTCTGTGATCAAGCCTGGTTCAGGTGAACCTAGAATCTAGACCCTTTTCAATCTGGCTTCCACCTCAGATATGGGACTAAAACTGCCTTGGTCGCTCTAGTGGATGACCTGTGCCAGGAACTAGACAGGGGGAGTGCATCCCTGTTGGTTCTGCTGGAGCTCTCAGTGGCATTCGATATCATTAACCATGGTGTCCTTCTGGACTGCCTCTCGAGTATGGGAATCAGAGATACTGTTTTGGAGTGGCTCCGGTTCTTTCTTGTGGGGAGGGTCCCGAAGGTAGTGCTGGGGGACTATTGCTCAGCTCCGTGGCCATTGGCCTATGGGGTCCTGCAGGGTTTGGGTTTGTCCCCCATGCTGTTTAACATCTACATGAAACCACTGGGAGAGGTCATCCAGGGACTCGGACTGAGTTATCACCAATATGCAGATGACACTCAGCTCTATCTCTCCTTGTCACCTGATCCTAGGGAGGTGGTAGATGTCCTGAATCAAGGGCTGGAGACCATGATAGCTTGGATGTGGGCTAATAAACTGAGACTGAATCCAGACAAGATGGAGGTAATGTTGGTCAGTAGGAGAGCCAATCAGGATGAGGAGATTCTACCAGTTCTGGATGGGGTTGCACTCCCCTTGAAAGAGCAAGTACGCAGCTTGGGGGTATTGCTGGACCCAGCTCTGCTTTTGGAAGCTCAAGTGGAGGCGGTGGCCAGGGGTGCCTTTGCAGGGCTTCGGCTAGTGTCCCTTTCTTGAGAAGGCAGATTTGGCCACAGTTACCCATGCCTTAGTCACGTCACAGCTGAATTACTGTACCTGGGGCTGCCCTTTAAGAAATTCGGAAACTGCAGCTAGTACAAAATGCAGCAGCTAGGATTTTATCTGGAGCTCCCCACTGGGGTCACATCACACCCATTTTGAAAGAACTGCACTGGCTACCAGTTTGTTTCCGGGTCCAATTCAAGGTGCTGTTTTTGACCTTTTAAGCCCTTAATGGTTTAGGCCCTGAATACCTAAGAGACCGCCTGCTCCCAAGGGTTGCTGGCTGCTTGATGAGGTCATCTGAGGGGGCTCTGCTCCAGGTGCCAACAATGAGGGAGGCTCGGTTGTCATGCACGCGGGACAGGGCCTTCTCTGTTGCTGCCCCCAGACTCTGAAATCCTCTCCCGGTGTCTATTCACTTCTCAGTCTCCGTCACAGTTTTTAGAAAGCGTGTTAATCTTGGCTTTTTATATGATTCTCTCTACTGCTTCTTCTTTGTATATTGTTTTTTGTATGGTTATTTTATGCTTGTACTTTAAATCTTTAGTCAGATTCATGTTTTTATATTTTAGCGTAATATTTTATTGTGTATTTTTATAGTCTTATTTTAATTTTTCTGTGAACTGGCTTGGGATTGTTTTCATGAAGGGTGGTATATAAATTTAACAATACAATCAATAAATAAAACAACTTTGGTGATGAAGGGGCAGCTGGGCAAGGGCGGCAAGAGAAGTTAAAAGGTCCTTGCGCAGAGAGCACGGCTGCAGGCACCACCACTCCTCACCCCCCAGCACAGCGCCAAGCACACACAAAGCTCTGTTTAGGAAGCTTTCAGGGCCATGCAGTGGCCATGCAGTTCCAGCCTCCATGCATTCAAGCCGAACCATGATTTTGTTCGAGAAGAAGTTCCAGGGCATCGACCATTTGCACCAACTATCCTAATGACCACTGGGGGAATTGGGAGCAGAGGTAGCTAGTGAGGGTCTCCTTACCTGTCCCTGCTTGCCTCTACTCTGTGACGCCTGCCTTGACTCCTCAGGTACTTCTTGTAGTGAGTCAGTCCGCTTCCTCTCTTCCCATCTCTCTCTCCCCTCAACTATTCATTATGTAGCTGATAGATAGAATAGGTTTTCCTATCTCAAATGTACTTCACTCATAAATCAATTTAGTATTTAGAATGTACAACAATCTCCATGCATGTTCTTTAAGTAGCTGCAACAACTAAACTCTGCACTCTACTCTGTAACTGGAGTGGTTAGCTTCTCTTGTGGGCACTCTGTTAAATAACCACAAACCCCAACACCTTTCTAGTTTGCGCACACCCTAACACCACCTGAGCTGGTCAGATGTGGCAGGAAGCACACTGTGGGTAGCCGGCAAGGCAAAGTCAAACAAGCAGAAAGTCAGGAGCTAGAGATCAGTCTGTTACGGCAGGCAAGTCAGAATCAAAACAGGTAACAGGTCAGAACCCAAAGATTAGAAGCAGATTAGAAGCAGAAAGGGTTGAAGACCAAAAACAAGCAAATGGTCAGAAGCCAGGGGAGCAGAAAGCACACACTCACAATGAAAGTGCTTCAACAAACAGTGAAGTACAAAGGGTACAACAGTACAATAAAAAGTTCAACAGGGTAAAGTACAAAGTGATGGTAATTACCCTTAGAACCCTAATCAGGTTAGGAGTGGGTTACCTGGGAGAGCGCCTTCTTCTGCATGATTCCCACCACACATTAAGGTCATCGAGAGAGGTCCATCGTCTCTCTCCGTATGCTGCCAGTTCATCTGGCAGTGACTCGGGAACGTGCCTTCTTTGTAGTCACTCCTGGGCTGTGGAATATGCTCCTTATAGGCATTCGTAGTTTAACATCTTTACCCACCTTCAAAAGAGCCCTTGAGACACATTTCTAAGCCAGGCTTTTAGTAATCTTTGAATGTTTTAAGTAGGGATGTGCATGGAACTGTGGCAGGACAGTTCAACGCCGGGGGCTGCCGCTTTAAGGGCGGGGGGGGCGTGACTTATCCCTTCCGCCGCTTTTCCCTCACCGGCACTCATGGCTGGTAAAAACCACTGGGGCGGCAGCATACCTCCCTAATGCTCCTTCCCCCTCCTTGGGCGGAAGTGGCCAGAAGTACCAGGTGCACGTGCGCACATTGCATGTGCACACACATGTGACGTGCACACATGCATCCAGTACTTCTTGCCACTTCTGGCCAAGGAGGGGGAAGGGGCAGCAGGGAGGTATGCTGCCGCCCCAGTGGTTTTTACCAGCCATGAGTGCCAGTGAGGGAAAAGTGACTGGAGGGGTAAGTGCACCCTCCCCCTTAAAGCGGCAGCCCCCAGCATTGAACTTCAACCCACCCCCGCCCCCAGGTGTTTGAACCTGTTCAGAGGCCTGTAAAAGGGCGTCTGAACAAGTTCGTGCACATCCCTAGTTTTAAGTTTATGTTTATGTTTTAAGCTTGTTTTATTCAGTTTTTGTTGTTTCTTTTTGTGAACTGCCTAGAGCCTTTGGAGTCAGGCAGTATATTAATTAATTAATTAAATAACAATAATAAACATTGGTGGCAAACTTTTGGCCTTAAATACAGAGCCATCACTGCAGCCCCACCCAAGCCTGGAATGTCTTAAAAGGGCTGCACCCTATTTCTTATGCACTGACTGTGGCATAGCTGGGTGGCTGGATTCAGGTGCTTCGGGTGCATCCTCTGAGGACATGGGCATGGGTGTGTTGAGGGGATCAGCAGGTGCTGGCATTTCTGTTGGTGGAGGTGAGGGCGCCTTGAAGCTTGCCTCATCCTGTGAGGGCCACAACCACTTCACCTCGAGAGCCCCTGGTGTCCAGCTCAGGGGACACGACCCCTTCATCCTGGGACTCCTCCATGTCAGACTCAGGGTCCATGAGACCTAATAGGCAACTCTATTATACTGCAGTTGAATCTGTAGAAAGCAACAGGTGAGAAAATGTTCTATATCAAGATTCCCTGAAATCTACTAAGTAACTTTGCATGAATAGCAATTAAATACAGAGCCACAGAAAGCAACAGATGTACCTGATTATGTGATAATTCATTAGGTGCCACTGAAAGCAGGGTCTCTAGAAAGAAGCAGTAATTAATCCTCCATTGCTCAAGTCTGTATTTGTATAGGCTTAATACAACATCTCGGTGTAGTAGTTAGAGTGCTGGACTAGGATCGCGGAGACCCGAGTTCAAATCCCCATTCAGCCATGAAACTAGCTGGGTGACTCTGGGCCAGTCACTTCTCTCTCAGCCTAACCTACTTCACAGGGTTGTTGTGAGGAGAAACTTAAGTATGTACTACATCGCTCTGGGCTCCTTGGAGGAAGAGCGGGATATAAAATGTAATAATATATTTCTCTTAGACATACCCATCACTAATCCCATGTGTGGCAGCTCTTGCAAGAGTTCCCGAGCAGCTGCCCAGATAGTGACAGGGACGGGGTGGGGGGGAGAAAACAGTGATGGCAGCTGGTGGCAGGAGGCGGTGGTGGGCCGGTGGAGACAGAAGGCCAGTCAGCTGGTGGGCGGAGGCAGCCGGCAGGTGGAGGTGGGAGGAGGCGGCCTGTGGGTGAGTGGCCAGGTGTCTGGCCGGCTGGCCGGCAGGGAAAGTAAGCGCCGGTGGGTGGGAGAGAGAAAATGGCTGTGGCAAACTAGAGGCGCAGATGCTCTGTGCCCAGCCCAGCTAGTTTTAATATATTATAAATAACAATGATTTTGGCAGGGCCATGTTTTTCCTGTTTTAATTGCAAACTACCTAGTATATTGTTAGACTTCATAGCCCCAATCCAGCTCAAATGAGTAGTGTCTAAGGGCATAATTATATGCTTTAAAAATCAAAACTAATTTGAGCAGCACAGGATCTGGCATAAGCCCCCTTCTGCCAGTGGAACTTGAGATAGGCTCCACGGTCTCTGCAACACTGGCACAATGGGCACCACTACACGGGAGGAATGTTGCATGGCAGCTGTATCTGTACCACTGGAGACATGGTATGTCTGCACACCAAAATGAGATGGGGATGTGAGTGTATAGCCAGCTGGAGCAATAATTTTGTCAACCGTTTGTTGACTATTTGGCCAGGACACTTCCCAGCCAGATGTTTTCTGAACTTGCCATGCAGCATGTTGAAGCCTCCAGAGTAAAACATTTTGATTCCAAGGAAAAGCTGCTTGACATTCTTATTTGTTAAAGATCAACTGGAAAAACCATCTATCATCATTACATGAATGAATGAATGGTCTTTCTGTTTTGTGGAGTGAAGCTACCAGTTGCCAAAAAAGGGGACGAAGAGTTCAGAAAACAATGCTAAATGAGGCAGGTGGGAAAGGCAATATCTGCCCAGGAGAAAAAAGTGCTGGGAGGCAGGGATGACTCATTAATGAATCACAGTTCTCACAAGGGGCAGTACATCTCCACCGACTTGGCTGTGACCAAGCTGTGGCGTAACAACAGCTCATCTCTCTCCATCCAGCTTCTCAGCCGACACTAGAGCACAACAGCAGTTGGTCACCTCCAGTCCATTCCTACTGTTTATTACTGAAATGACTACAGTATTGTTTAACATTTATTTGACACTCGTAGCACAATAGGAGCTGTGCGTTTCATAGAGTGCACTTGGTCCCTACCGAGGTGTTACACTCTATAGACAAGATGGAGGAAGAAGGAGGAGACTTGATATAAAGTAACAGGTTTGTAATGGGTGATACAAAAGGTTTTAGCTAGTAATGAGCAGAGTGGAGTGGACTGGACTGGTGAGGCTGTAGAGATCCAGGAAAGACTTTCTGGAGGAAGAGGTTGAGGTGGAGTCTAAAGGGAAGGGTGGGGCAAATAGAGAGGCAGGCAAGATGGCAGCAGACAGAGCAAACAGGATGGTGGAAGGTACAAAGAGGAACCTAGATGAAGGAGAGGCAACACGCTTGTGCAGAATGGAGGAAAATAGGAAATGTAATTGATAAATTTCAGATTCCAGGCTCTTCCCTCAAGATCAGGGCTACTCAACTTTGGCCCTCCTGCAGATGTTGGCCTACAACTCCCATAATCCCTGGCAATTAGCCACTGTGGCTGGGGATTCTGGGAGTTGTAGTCCAAAAAAAGCTGGGGGCCTAAGCTGAGCATGCCTGCTCTAGATGAAGGGGACAGGAAGAGCTCGGTATTACATCATAGTACACACCAGTCAGTTTCAGTAGCAAAGACACTCCTTTAGCCCACCCTGGCTCCAGCCATGCCGTTTGAGGAGCATAATCCTCCACCACTTCTGATGCTCTGCAAGCTATATCAAAAATCCAGAAACTCATTTTACATCCAAATCAAGACACTGCCAGTTTAAGCCATCTACCCTTTGTTGCGGAATGATAACACATTAGCTATATCCTGCTGAACTGAACCATCATCTGATCTGCATGGCTGATGGGCACATTTGCTCGTTAAAAAGTTAGTGTCTGCACTGTATAGAGGTGTTGTGCCCACAGCCTACACCATTTGCAATCTAACAGCAAAGATTTCATATAGGTCCAAGATATGTTCCTACCCAGGTACTTCCCACACTTCCAGTTCAGTGCCTTCTTGGTACAACATGAAATGCAGAAAAAAGTACCAGGACAAAATTTATCATCACTCCTATCCTCAGTGAGTCTTGGGGGAAAGACTCACTACTGCTTTTAGAGGGACTTTTTGAAGTCAGTGGCGCAGCGGGGAAATGCTTGACTAACAAGCAGAAGGTTGCTGGTTCAAATCCCCGCTGGTACTATATCTGGCAGCAGCAATATAGGAAAATGCTGAAAGACATCATCTCATACCGCATGGGAGGAGGCAATGGTAAAACCCTCCTGTATACTACCAAAGAAAACTACAGGGCTCTGTGGACACCAGGAGTCAAAATTGACTTGACAGCACACTTTACCTTTTATGCATAGATTGGCAGCAGCCTGTATTACCCAGAATGTGCATATCTTTCCACCAGAGCTGTGCTGAATATCTATCTGGAGCAGCATCAGCATGCATGCCATGTAGATTATTATGGAAGATGAGAAGTCCTAAATAAAGTGCACATATGACCTGAAATAACCTTGCATGCACTGTGGTTGTGCTGTCAGAAAAGGGCTAGGATAATGTCCCTGTTGTATGATGTATTATTAGAAATAGCTTTCAGCAAAATACAGATGTTGACAGAATAATCTGTAAGCCTTTAAAGTGCCACAAGACTTCATGTTAGTCACAGCAAACTAACACAGTGGGCTACCCCTCTGAAACAGTCAGAAGAATATAGATAGTGATTCTGCAAGTTGCAAATAAATGATCTTCATGTTAGACTTAAAAGGAGCACAGTACAAGATATATGGGGCCTCAACAATTAAATATAAGCAATAGACGGAACATATTTGGATGATGGTAGTGTGCAATAGTATGTATTTCAAATATTTTAATATTTCAGTGCTCTGAGACATCACACATGCAGAAAATCTGCATCAACCATTCCACACTCCCAGCATCCAAATATGTTCATTCTATCATTTGTATTTAATCAATGAGGCTTCATATGTGTCCTCATATATCTTGTATGGTATGCTCCTTTTAAGCCTAACGTGAGGATCGTTTGAGGACTTCCCCCTAATTTTACTGTTCCCCCAAACCTAATCCATATCTCCCTGCCTTTCCCCCACCCCCAAAAAACAAGTTAGTGAGGAGCTTCTCTTCAAGCTTTCCCTCCCTGTCTGCATCCCCGGACGGATGATTTGACTCGGCTTAAGGGAGCTTTGCGTGTGTCCTTATACTGCACACGGGTCGTGGCAAAATGTTGGCAATCCTAGCTCAAGCATTTCCCGAAGTCATTCTTACTGCCCTGAAAGTCTCTCTGCTTCCTTATTCATTCATTCATTCATTCGATTTCTATACCGCCCTTCCCAAAATGGCTCAGGGCGGTTCACACAGAGAAATAACAAATAAATAAGATTTAAAAATTACAGTATTGAGGAAAATCTACATGTTCAGAGGCATTCACAGTTCCCACAGAAAAGCCCGGCCACTGAATATTGAAGCCCTGACCAGAATCTTGATTCTGGGGTTGAACTCTGCTCAGCTTTGGCACACACAAATAACCGTGGTGGAAATTTACACGCCCTCTGTACTAGATCCTTGTGGTTCCTGCCCCTTTAAGAAGGGCTTTCAAGGAGGCGCTTGTATCGAGTGATTCAGCATTTTCACCAGATTGAGCCGCTTTGTTCGGAGGAATCACTCACGTACAGTCTTCTTGAGCTTCGTTTTCGGCAGTGAGTACAAACAGTCCCCCAAGTGCAAACAATCCCTTCTCCTAGGTTGGGATGGCAGACGCTTGGCCCAAATTCTGCTTCGTTGAGTGGGCGTCTTAGTCTCACTCCCCAGGCGGATGGAAGTGAGTGCCATGCGTGTGGCGCAGGTTTAAAAGAAAGGGGGGAGGGGGCTGGAGCGTACTAAACATACTGTGTTGTATATTTTCCCACACAATGCATAATTAATCTATGGAATTCTTTGCCTCGGGATATGGTGATGGCTAAGGTAAAGTGTGCCGTGAAGTCCTGTATTCTACCCCAAAACTCACATGGCTAGTGGCCATTTAGAAACTCCATGCATTCCTGTCGCCTTTTGGAAAGAACCAGAGCATTTCAGTAGGCATTCCCTGACACCTAGAGTCTACATGATTTTGATTTCTTGTAAGAGATCCCCCCCCACCCCAGTTATCACATCTGTTGAAGTGAGGAGCATGGCCATTGGGATGGGTGTGGCTGTCATGGTGCATCTGGCTATGGGGGCTGTCGTAGAGAGTGCCTGCACTTCTGAATTTGCAACTACAACACTGTACTAGTCTGATGACTGCAGACCACCTCCAGCCTCAGAGGCAGGATGCCTCTGAGTACCAGTTGCAGGGGAGTAACAGCAGGAGAGAGGGTATGCCCTCACCTCTTGCCGGTTGGCTTCTCAGAGGCATCTAGTGGGCCACTGTATGAAACAGGAGACTGGACTAATAGGCCTTGGGCCTGATCCAGCAGGGCTGTTCTTATGTTATGTTTTTGTTCTCTTTCTAGTGCCGGGCAAATATACCATCATCTACTTCCCTGTCCGTGGTGAGTGCTGAACAACCACATCTCAGAACAGCAGAGAGCTCAAGGGCATGCACAATCCACATGGGGAAATCTCATGTTTTGCCCGATGGGGTAGGAAGAGAGTGAAACAAATTCTTGTTAAGCCTCAAAGGTTTGGAATAGGAGAAGTTCTATTGGAACCTGCAAAAATAGTTAGTTTACAGCCCCATCTTATGTATGCTTAACGCTTCATTGCTTACTCAAAAGTAAATTCCACAGAGTTCAGTGGGGTTGTATCTTAATATGTGTCAACTGTCTTGTAGGCGGCAGCTTGCTTTATCAGAGTGATCCATGATGATCGTTGCCTTTGTTGGGTAGCAACAAAATACGCAGATCTTGCCAATTCTGCAGCAGTTAACCTTTTATTTTATATGATCTGTGATTATAAATATTGAGGAACTGCCTGGGAAGGAATTGAGCTTCTTAAAGCATCTCTCATTGAGGATAGAGCAAGCACCACTTACCCAGGCAAGGCACATTCTTTGGTTTTACTCAACCAGTTAATCAAAATTAATTTACTACATAATTGGCTGAACCTTACATGCCACAGAATTGCTCAGCTGAGTTGAGAGTAGCATAGTTCAGCTACAATTTGGACTTTGGACAGTTAAGGCTTAAGGCTAGACTGAGGAAAGGACACCTCTTATGTCTGTAGAATAGTTGAAGGGTTGATAGGTGGCTGTTTTTTTTGTTTTTTGTTTTAATTTTATTTCAAGGTCAGGGTGGGGACTGCAATGGCTTTCCACCCATTTCTGTTGTATATAAATAACTTAAGCCTGCAACTGTGGAGGGGGGCACCTTTCCCCCATGCTGGTTCCTGGGCAGGTAGAGTTTCTGTGTGCATCAGACTCTTGATATGTGAGGCTCACTTAACATGCCCTGCTTGTTTTGCGGGGGGTGGGGAGTAATACACGTTACATGTGAATGCATGCTTTAAACCCCAGCAGACACTCTTCCTGTGGAAAAGGAGCTTCAGAAGGGTGTGATTTGGAGTGGGGAAGTGGTGTGGGGAGGATGTGCTTAACCCTGTTCCCATCTCCTTTTTGCCCTGCAATCCCCCTTTTAAAAGGATAAGCAAGTGTCAAGAGCCCCACGGCACACAGAGAAGGCAGTGTGGGAAGTGGGAGTTGCATTGGAAAGGGGATGAGTAGGGAAAGCGTGAAGCACTGCTTCTCTATTTCCCACCTCTCCAAAGCTGTTTTCCTACAGAAAAAGTAGCCGCCAGGATTTTAAATACATGTGGGCTCATGTAATGCATAGCATGGCTCTCAAATGGAATGGTGGCTTGCTCATGTCAAGGATGTGATTATGTGGAAGACAGATCTCAGAAGTAGGGATGTGCACAAACTGGTTTGGAATGCCCGTGTTTGAGCTGGGTTGGAGGTGGGGGGGGATCCTTTAAGGGGCAGGGAGGGTACCCTCACCTGGCCCGCCACTTTCTGCCCACAGGTGCTCTTGCCAAGAGCATTGGCGTGGGGCTGCAGCGTACCTCCCTGCAGCCCCAGTCAATGTCATACCGGAAATGGCCAGCATGAGTGGCGGGGCAGGTAAGGGCTCCCTGCCTGCCGGGAGTGCATGAACCAGTTCGTGCACACCCCTACTCAGAAGTGGACTTTACATGTTTATTTTGAATAAAATCTTCTTTTACAAGTGCAGAATTCTTTGCTCAATCACATTCAGTAGCCACTTTATCTTTATAATTAATCCTCGTAGATGTGCCTGTGGGGCTGCGTTCCGGCAGCCCGCGGATTGGCTGGGCAGCGGGAGCTCACGCATGGCAGGAGGCCGTTGAGCTGCTGCTGGGGGAAATGGCGGCGGCCGCGGTGAGGAGGTGGCCGCAGCCCCAGCCACAGTGAGGCTGTGGCGGCCTGCGTGCCCGCTGGGGTCAGGAGGCGGCTGGGCCGCCAGGAAGAGGAGGCGGTGGCAGGAAGCAGGAGAAACCACGGGTGGGGGGGGGGGAGCGGTGATTCTCTTTATGTAGCAGGTGGAGAGCAATTGGTCCTATCCATCTCCAGCACAGCATCCCTCCAGTGGCTGTTGCTGGTGTCTATTTTATGTTTCTTTTTTAGATTGTGAGCCCTTTGGGGGAGAGTGAGCCATTTTTATTTTATTTATATCTATATAAACCACTTGGGGAATATTTGCTGAAAATCAGTATATAAATATTTGTAGTTTTAGAGCCATTAGCCCAGATAAAAAATAGTTCTAAGCAGCTATGTTTTCAGGCAGCAACAAACACAATAGAGAAGGGGCTAGACAGCTCTCTTGTGGCTGTGAGTTCCACATTCTGGGTGCTGCCATAGGAAAAGCTCTCCTATTCCTCCACCAGCTGTACCTCACATAACAGTGGAGCATACAGGAGAGCCTCTCCAGTTGATCTTGTGGGGAGGCAGTTTTTTTAGTAGTCCAATCATTTTAAGTCAATTTTGAGCGAGGGTAGCAAATCCCAAAGTATTGAAAATGGATACAGATATCAGGGACACTGATGTAAGTAACATACTAAAAATCCTGATCATTACGAGTTGAGCTTTGGCTGCCATCTTGGAAAATGGCAGCCAAAAATTTTGTGTGTGAGTGTGTATATCTATCTATCTATCTATCTATCTCACAAACTGTTGTTCCAACAGGAAAATGTTAAATACAAAAAATACAGAGCATCAATTTCTCTATAAAAATGTAGTACTCAATGTAGATCTCAACCATCAATTTTGCCATAAAGTGAAGGTTTCCATGAAACACTACTTTATGGCAACTGAGGCATCTGTTTTTTGCCTGTAGTTCACTCATATAAATTTCTCCTGCAAAACGAAAATATAATTGAGCATGAAATTTACTTTGTTACAAGAGGAGATTTCCCCTTATTTTTTTGCTACACAATTCAAGGAATGCTTGAAGGACAGAGTGCATGCAGATGGTGAAATATGCTTCCTATATACTCATTTCTACACTATGCAAGAGGTAGAATATCAGCATGGTGTTGGGGTGTTGTTTTTTTTAACCTGTTATCCGCATTAGATCTAACCAATAAGCTGCAGTTTAGAAAAATCTATAGAGCAGCAAAAGGCCAAATAAAAGAAAAGACTGGTCCCTGCCCCCAAGGAACTTACAGTCTAGATCCTGACAGTGGCAGAGAGATCAAAGGGGAGAGAGGCAAGGGTATTGAGGGCTGCATGAGTTTTACAACCTTAACTTCACCATGGAAGTTACTGAGACATATCTTCAAGTAAGTCTCAAACCAGATGCAATAGTGGCAAACCTGTGTGTTAGAACTGTGTTGTGGCTTGTTCCCATAAGGTAGGGCCAGTTTAAAGTACAGAATGGGTGGGCAGGAACAGGTACTTAATCCTTTCCCCTGCTTTTCTTCAGCTGATTTTCTCCCAGTAAGGCTCAGAGACTTACTCTACCAACCAAACTGAAGTGCAGTAGTAGCCCAAGACCTTAGTGTGCCTGAGGCAGGGTGCCATATTCTTCCTCCCCCCCCCCACCTTCCTGGCTTGCTTTCTTCTTTCCTTCCTTTCCACCATGTCTTGCCTGCCCATTCTGTGCTCTAAAGTGCCTCACCCCCTACTTTCTGGAATGTGAGTCATGCTAAGTTCCACAAATCATACCACCACTCTGACATGTAGTTAGAGCCTAGGTGTGACTGGGATTGCATATCTGCAACCTCGTCCTAGTTATACCGTGAACTTTGCTGTTAACCTCTCCCAGTGAACTAATGCTGAACTGTCCTGTAGTGTCTTTGCAACCAGTCTCTGGACATTCTGCCATATACCATAGCCATAATATCTATATTCCATAGATATTATCAGCACATACACAACTTGTTTTATCCTAGACCCTCTTCCTTAACTAGCCTGCTTGTTCTACCTTTTCCTCCGTTGCAGCTAGGTGGTTTTAGGTGGTGCCTGACTTGTGTTTCTTCCTCTCAGGCCGTTGTGAGGCCACACGGATGCTGCTAGCTGATCAGGGACAGGAGTGGACAGAGGATGTGGTGACTGGGGAGATCTGGCAGAAGGGAGATCTCAAGAAATTATGTGTGAGTAATGCCATTTTGGGATTTAGATTTTGGGTGGAGGGGAGAATTTTGCTGAACATCCTGCTGAATACTTCAGACTGCTTCTTTACTCCTTCTGATACAAGGAGTTCCACCTTGGTAGGAATGTGTGGAATGTTAAATCGCTCACCCATCTCCCCCACCCCTGGGCTCTACTAGGTCTTTGGACAGTTGCCTAGATTTCAAGATGGAGACTTCATACTGCACCAGTCAAACGCGATCCTGCGCTACTTGGCTAGGAACCATGGTAAGTCTTGGAGGGAGCGGACAGTGGAATCAGTTATGGGAAATCTGGATCAACAGCAACTCTGTGTGCATGTTGTCTTTTCTAGGGGGGTGGAGCTCTTTGCTAATTGGCGAGGTGCATGTAAACCGCCCTGAGCCATTTTTGGAAGGGCAGAGTATATATATATATATATATATATATATATATATATATATATATATATATATATATATAAAAATAAATAAATATAGGTGGATTGCCAGAGAGATACTGGAGTGTGGAGTGCTGGTGGCAGTATTATAATTCTCTGTGTTGAGCCATTAACTCTTCAAAAATAAAAGCCGAAATGTTCTTACTTGAGTGTGTGAATACTTTAGCGTGGCATTTCCTTTTATCCTGGCTTTGTTTTTCTGTCGTCACTTTTTAAAAATTTTAATTGATACTTGCTTTAATTGTTTTATGTAAACCATTTTGTAAAGTTTTATATAATGACTATATTTAAATATGAAAGCATAGTATCAAAGGCAAATACAAGAATCAAATCCATATAATTATATTGCATGACAAACCACAACAGATGAAATATATGAACAGGAAATTTAAAAATGACATTGGCCCCAAGTCCTTCGCTATCTAATCCAGCAGCCAGTACAAAAACCACGTTTCATAATTAGGGGTAAATTGTGTAAAAATAAATGTTAAATGCTGTGATAGTAGTACATAGGGGTGTGTGTGTGTGTGTAGCAACTGATAGGAGACGTGGGTGTATGTGTGTACTTGCTCGCTCACACACACACACACGTGTCCTTGGCTGGATGTGCCTTTGCCAACCTTTTGACTCTGCTGCTCAGGACTCTATGGTCAAGATGCAAGGGAAGCAACACTGCTGGACATGGTGAATGATGGAGTGGAGGACCTACGCATCAAATATGGCCGCCTCATCTATCAGAACTATGTGAGTTGGGGTGCAGGAAGGCTTGAGTTTGTTTTCATCTATTGGCATTGAGAGCTCAGAGCCTGCCACAGGTTCTTAGAGTCTGTGGCATTCCGAAGCGGGGAAGGGTGAGGGAGGCCTGGGCCTCTCTAAAACCACAGGATTTGGGTTGGTTGGTTTGTATGGCAGATGACTGCAGTTCCAAGAATTAGCCTGGAAAATACAATATAGTACCCTGTTAACCAAATGTCCAGTTCAATTGGACTCGTTTGGAATACGGAAGGCTTTGCCACAAGGTTTCTAGTAAAGGGATAGGTGAAGCTGGAAGAGAGCAGAGTCCAGAATCAACCATCACCTGGAGCTTTCCCAGACAGCAGGCTTTACCGCGGGTTTATTGTGCAGCTTTAATGCGAACTTGAAGTTGTCTCAAAAACCCGACGCAGAAAGTGGACTTTTTAACCCCAGATATAAATTGGGCTGCAGTCTAATGCACAGTGAAAACCCTGAATTGTGTGTGAAGTGCTCCTCCATAGCTTGCAGGGACTTTGGGGTAATTCTGCCCGATATGTGAATGCACACCCTCCATTCCAGAGGAGATGTAATCTAAAGGGCGTTAAAAGCCCTGTGTGAAAAACATCCTGGCTCAGTTTCCTCCTTTGGCCTGAGGGTGTGGGCAAAAGTGTTTCCCCTGTTTGAGGGTGTGGGTGAAAAGAGAACTGTTGGGAGCCAATACAATCTAGGTTTCATTGCTTCATCTGCAATTAATCCTGTCAACCAGGCTCAGGCCTTGCCTCCAGTCTGGGGAGAGGAAAGTAGGACCCAATAAGATTCTGCCCCATCTCTGTGGCTGCAGTCTGGAGGGACCTCTGACCCCACGTCCATCAGATCTTCCCTAAAACCACATTTTAAATGTGATTTTAGCTTGGTTTTAAAAACTTGTTTAACTTTATTAACCTCTTATTTTGCATTGTATCTATTTTATTAGCTGCTCCAAGCAGTAATGTACTGGAGGGGGCGGGGTATAAATATTTTAAATACTCTGCAAGGATTTCCTGAGGTCAGATAAGTGAGTGCGGGGCGAGCTTGGAAACAAAGAGGGTTTTCTTCATGGAAGTCATTGTCTCTTGGTAGGAGAATGGCAAAGCGGAGTACATCGAGGCCCTGCCTGGGCAGCTGCGTCCTTTTGAGAATCTGCTGGCTCAGAACGATGGAGGGAAGGGTTTCATTGTAGGCAAAAAGGTAAGGCACTGGGCCTTTGGGCACTCTGTGGCTGGAGAAGGGGTATTAGTTCAGCTAGATTACTGGTCTGCCCCTGTAGGAATCTGATGGTTTCCATAACTCTATTATTTTGTATCATCACTTCCTAATTCACTGTCTTTGACAACAGAGGAAATATCTTCTCTACCCATTTTTAATATTTCTGGAGCAGCCCTTCCTGAGACTGAGGCATACCTATGTAGCACAGCATGCTCTGCTGATACACTGCTTTTTGATGGTAGGGACATACTTCCTTTGCCACATCCTTTTATTTGCTGCCAGGTTGGGTTTCTTTTCTATCCTCTAACCAAGCTGTACTCTATGCTGTGAAAACAAACTTCATCTAGGCAGTCCTAATTTTGCAACAAGCAAGAGTGAATTCTGAAATATAGGTCAATTAGACGGAGCACATTTTACATCTTATTTCTGATTCACTGTTTTTATATTCTGGCACAAGGAGAAGCAAAGAACTATGCCAAGCAGTTCCCCCAACTACTGGAAATCTTACTCGGCCAGTTCCTGAGCTAATGAGAGTTCAGTATTTGTTGTGTGCACACTTTGTAGTCTGCACACGTTTTCAGGCTGATCTTCATAGCGAGAAAGGGCAGGAACAGTATTCTGGAGTGCTCTTTTTGTTGTTGTTTTTAAATAATGAAATCTAATATTTTCAGGAGGATGAATTCTGGACCTAGCAGGTGCCCCAAAATCTCCAAACAAGAACTTGGTGGGGATGAGCCATAGAAAAAAAGTCTTGTTTGTAGGGGTTCCCTGCCCTATTCTGCAACCCATCTTGATTTAAGAAGCGGTTTCATTAGAAGATGAAAATACTCAACTGGCTCTCCTGTATTTACCAGTCTATACTAGATACAGTAAAAGCAAAATAAACTGTCCCCTGCCTAAACTAAATTTTGTTTTAGGAGAGGAGAGTTGGTCTTGTAAGTAGCAAGCATGACTTGTCCCCCTAGCTAATCAGGGTCCACCCTGGTTCCATGTGAATGGGAGACTAGAAGTGTGAGCACTGTAAGATATTCCCCTCAGGGGATGGAGCCGTTCTGGGAAGAGCATCAGAAGGTTCCAAGTTCCCTCCCTGGCATCTCCAAGATAGAGCTAAGAGAGATTCCTGCCTGCAACCTTGGAAAAGCTGCTGCCAGTCTGTGTAGACAAGACTGAGCTAGATAGACCAATGGTCTGACTCAGTATATGGCAGTTTCCTATGTTGTGTATTGAGAAATGTCTTATAGTTGCTTCCTTTCTTTTGACACATGTCTCTTCTGCCCTTTCCTCCTCCAGATCTCCTTTGCGGACTATAACCTGCTTGACCTGCTGCATAATCACCTGGTTCTGGCGCCTGATTGCCTGGCTTCATTCCCCTTGCTGGCTGGCTATGTGCAACGGCTGAATGCCCGGCCACTCCTCAAGGCTTACCTGGAGTCTGATGCTCACAAGCAGCGCCCTATCAATGGGAATGGCAAGCAGTAAGCTGACTCCTTCTCCAGAGTACAGTTTCTACTCTGCAGTTTTGTATGCTTTGATGCTGAATAAATCTAGTTTTACAAAGGAGTCCTGTGTGTCCCTTTGCGAAAGAGGGAAAATAGAAGCCAGTAGCAGACTACTGTAGTCCAGAGAGGGGTGCTCTGCTCTGCTGGTGCATAGTGCCCAACGGCTGTAATGAAAGCAATAAACTAGGATCTCTGCTGGCTAATTCATGATTCCTGGCTTGAACACAACTATTCCTTATTCAACACACAGACAAAAGCTTCATGAGCAACCTGAATAAGGAACAGAAAGGTTCATACAACTGAACCCCAAAATAAGCTTTGGGGCCACCCTCTAGTATACTTACTGTCCTCTTTGAGATGCATAAGGTTTCAGTCCAGCCCAAAGTGTTGTTTTTGTTCAAAATGTGTTAATGTGCAATGCCCCCAGGCAATGTTTAGGAATAAGGAACGGGATTTACTCCCTGCAAAAAGCTTTGAACCAAGCCTTGTGTTGCTTTGTGTCAAATTAGCAACTGGAGATAAGGGACTAATTTTGGCCTGTTATATTCCCTCATGGAAGCTGCAACTAACTGCTCAGCTCTTCCATAACTAGAAACTGTAGTAGCTGTCTCTTGATATGGTTCAGTGGCAGAACTGTAAAATCACCCCTATTGTTTTGCCTGTGCCTAACAGAGTACAGCCTACACTATGAGGCAAGTCTTGCGATCAGTGAGACTCGCCTTTAGGGGGTTTGCTGGGAGACCGGGCTTAGCAGACGATCGCCCATGGATCGCCTGCAGATGATTGCCTGCTGAGCCTGGTCATGGAGCCGGTGGGGGCTGTGGAGATCAGGGGATGCGTGACCCCCGGAAGTTCCAGGATTGCCCACGCAAGTGCGCGGGGCATCCTGGAGCGACCCCCAGGGTTGGGAGGCTTGTTTCAGCCTCCCGGCAGGGATCTCCTCATGTGTTGCATAGCACAGAGTTGCAGCACAGCAATACACGATCAAAAAGATGGGGTTAAAGACGGGGTTAGTGGAGCACTCACTCAGCTAACCTCAGCTAAAGGGAGGGGGAATTAGGAGGGTTTGCTGCCGGGAGCTGTGTTACTCCCGTGGCAGCAGACGATCAGCAAAAAGCAGGCTAGGCTCTCGTAGCCCACTTTTTGCTGATCGTGAGAATCTCCTCTATGTTTGATGACTGAGAGTAATATTCAAAGGATCGCGGTCACTCTTAGTTACATATTATGGCTCCTCACCCAAATGGTTTTTATTATCGACTTGATGCATGTGACTAATAATATTTCCCAATAGAGTGTCCTCTTCAGCTGCTGTTGTGGCATTGTGATATTACATGAGGGGTGAACTTGACACAGAGCCCCCCTGTAGTGATTATTCATAGAGACTGCTGTTACCCCTCTCAAGGCTCAACTGACCACATTTTCTTGTACCACTGGCCTATTCCTTTTGGGGGTGGGTGCTGGAATGGTTATGCTTTGAGATGAAGGCAAGAGGGACCCCCTCCTTGGCACCTTGGAATGGCTCCATAAAATTGGTCAGGGGCGCTCTACAGCACGCTCCAATCTAATGGGATCATCCTTCTCAGGCCAAGAATCAACAGGATCAGAGAGATCATCTGTGTAATCTTTCTCCTGGCAGCACAGTTCAACAGCTGTTTGAAAATGAGTCAAACTGGCAAAAGCCAAGCCATCCTGGAAAAGGAAAAAAACCCGGAGCTATGGAGCCCCCAGTCCTGTCCACATTTGACTGCTTGATCACTTGCAATATATTACTGGCATCTCATGTACCAAACATGCAGTCATACCTTGTGCACATCCTATTTGGGTTGAAATTACTGTAGAATGAGAACATACAAAAAAGTCAGATAAAATGATGCAAATAAAGCATTCTGCTTATGAAAAAAGTATAGGTCTAGCTTGCAAAAAAGAAAGAAAGACAAAGGTGACATGTCTATACAACCATGAATAGCCTTGAAAAATGAGTTGAAGATTTGCTGAAAACACTAAAATGTGGGAATATCTAATGAAATTGGGATCAGGATACACTGACATCTATTCCTTCATGTAACACATAACAAGGGATATTTTTAAGGTACTAGACTTGTTGAGAATTTTGAATGCAATATAAAGTTAGGGAATTGTGTTTTTAAGGGGTCAAATGCTGCCAGATGCAAGCAACAAACATTGGTGGTGGCTATCTACCTATCTCCATTAAGCCCTGCTTGTGAATTTCCCTGAGGCAACTGGCTGGTCACTGTCAGGAATGACATGGTAGCAGCCCCATGTTTTCCTCTATATAGAGACTCAGCAGAGAATTGGAGGGACTTTGCTGGGGTGGGGCGGAAATGCCCTGGGCCTCAAACATAGAGGCCCCACATCAGGGGCCTCTGTGTAGGGTTAAGCAGCGAGGTGGCCAAATTAGCAGATGATACCAAACTTTCGGGTAGAGAAATCCAAAATGGATTGTGAGGAGCTCCAAAACTTCTTCTCTGGCTGCTGCATTCTGGCCAGACCAACTTGGCTGCTGCATTCTGGACCAGCTGCAGTTTCTGGACTACATACAAAGTCAGCCCCACATAGAGTGCATTGCAGTAATCAAGTCTGGAGGTGACCAGCAAATGTACTACTGTTCTGAGGTCATTTATCTCAAGAAATGGACGCAGCTGGCATATCAGCCAAAGCTGATACAACGCAGTCACTCTACACTATGCAATTTTTGCACTTGTGTAACTGTGCAATCACTGTGTTCCACCATGTGCATAGCATTGTGTAGTATGTCAGGTAGAGAGAAGTGGGGCTCAAACAGTGGCGTAACTAGGGAAAACGGCGCCCAGGGCAAGCACTGAAATTGCGCCCCCCCCCCGCCGCGCCCCCCCGCCGCGCCCCCAACATACATCTGACTGACACACATGTTTCAGAAAACTTTTATTTTAAAAATTAAAAAAAATTAAAAAATTACCAATATCATACATGTGGTCAAGCTCCTATCTACCGCTTCAGATTTATTTTTTAAAACTATCCAAATTGTGGGGCTATCATTAATTTGTTTGGATAGCTCAGGTTAAAATGCTGGAAAACGACAAATTTCAGTATGCTGGGGCTCATGAAATCCCCAAATATTATGCGGAGTTGTACTTGGAAAAACTAAAAGAAGTTCCTGTCTAATTCTCTGCTATGCATTGTAGCATCACGATTACATAAGTTTAAAAAATAAATGGAAAATTTGACTTTTCCCAGATACTCTGAAAATAATTAAACAATATGCAGAGTAAACTGTGTCACTGCTTGGAATATATTCTAGTATTTCAGAAAGACAGTAAAAATGAGAGAAAGAGCAAGAAACTCCCAGTGGGCCTTCATACTAAGGATTTCAAATTGATTCAAAGACAAACTGACCATTAATAGCCATATTATTAAGACATCAAATTTAACTCACTTATCACAAGAAGCAAAGTAAGAGCAAATGGATACAATCTTAGCTCATAAACTTCAGCTCAGTATTCACAAGCCCTGATTCTCTGTACATAGTGCCAATCTGAATATGTGTACAGTGACATATTATATTAATTTAAAAAAAATTACCTGTAGCCCCTTCGGGGGACATCTTAAAGGCTGTGGGGGATCTGCAAAGTTTCCCCCTCCTCCCACTGGCCTCTAGGGCCTCACAGGCACCATTTGAGCATGTGCGGTGGTCATTTTTTAAAATATATATATATATTTTTAAATGACCGCTGAAAACAAAATGGCCACTGTGCATGCTCAAATGGCCTCTGCGAGGCGTGGCATGCACTGAGCATGCCCAGTGGCCATTTTGTTTTTGGTGGCCATTTTAAAAAAATTATTTAATTTTAAGAAATTGCGTCCCCCTTCAAGTGGTGCCCGGGGCACGTGCCCCCCTATAGATACGCCCCTGGGCTCAAATGAACATTTTGCCCACTCCACCCCCAGCCATTCGGTCTTAAAAAGGTCCTGGGGGGACGGTGTACACAAATTAACCAGTTTCCTAGCAAGTGCATACATATAACACGTATTATGTGTCATAATCACTTCCCCCCTGTGTGCTTAAATTCTTTATAGATACAATTTTAAGGGGTATATGAGAAGCAGCCGGTCTATGGTGGGCTGCATAGATTTGAATCTGGCAGTTAAGTTACTGCTTGCAGTTTACCGAAGTTCCACTACGGGGAGCTCTTGGAAAGGCAAAAGTCCCGCCTCTGCCCAAAAGAAGGATGCGCATAGCCAACAGCGGAAAGAAACGCAGGTTTCCAGAGACGGTCCTCTGCCTTTTTGTAGGCTGACAAACAATGCCTTGCTATCAGACTTCCTTCACTCGGTATAATTTATCTAGCTAGAAAGAGCATTCAAACTGCTGTGGTACTGCAGAAACTGACACGTGGAATTTTCTGTAGTAAACAGGATCAGGCTGTTTAGATGCATGCAGTTGTGATCCGATAAAGACACTTTGCACGCCCTCAGTCTAGGCAATTTCCCCCACTTCCTTCATATTATTTTATATAATCCAGGACTTGGTCCTGGTATTCAAAACAGATTCCAGAACTGAGGCAAGATATTACCTCTCCTACAGTAATAACTAACAAGAAATGATAAACTGAGCGGTCTGAACCGATACCAAAGGGCACTGGAGAGGACAGCGCCTCGACTGTCATTTATTCGATGCATCTTGCAATTTGCCTGTGTTTTCTTAAAGGGACTCCAAGGTCTCTGGAGCATAAACGGGACGCTCGCCCTGAGCTGTCATCTCTGTTTATTAGCAGCGACGCAGGGCGACTAGACTACCAGTCCCAGCATTCCCCGCGCCTCAGGAGGTTGCTCTGCTGTCAGCACGCGTCGCCCTGAGTCGTGACGTCAAATTCCTGCGCTTAACAAGCGAAGGTGACGGGGTCGGGGAGTAAGACAAGAGGGGGGATTCTGGTTTCTCTCCGGCGCTATGTTGGCTGCTCGGCCTCTCCTGCTCCGCGGGGTCTGCGCTCAGGCGCGCTTCCTTTCCGCTGCTGCTCCGGAATCGGTGAGTCGGTCCCTGCTAGCTTTGCGAACTCCTCTTTCCCCCCAGTAAACTGAGGGGAGGATGAAGGAGGTGTGTAGAAAGGGATGAGACCAGCAGTAGTGGAGGGGTGCGATCTTGACGTTTCCCCTGTTTTTCCCGCATCTTCGTGTCTTTCTTTGCCCCTGCTAATTGGGCAAAGAGGCACCTTTATAACGTGGTGATTCTCTTTACTGAGCAGGGGGAGATTAACTGGCTTCATCCACGCCCAGCACAGGACCTCCGGTGACTGTTGCCGGTGTCTATCTTATGTTTCCTTTTAGATTGTGAGCCTTTTGGGGACAGGGATCTGTTTTATTTTTTTTCTCTATGTAAACAGCTTTGGAAACTTTTGCTGAAAAGCGGTATATAAATATTTGTTGTTGTTGCCTCCCACTCTGCTGCTCCTTGTGATCTCTTATGGAACCGCTGGTTGCTCCCTCTACTTTCCGAGGGGGGCTTTTGTTTTGTTCTCTCTTAACCACAGATCTGTCATTGCCTCCAACAAGGTTTAAGATGAGCTCGGATTCTTTAAGACGTTGGTTATTTCTCTCTCTTCTCTAGGTGCCGCCCAAAAAAACACAGTTTGGGCCCCTCAAGGATGAAGATCGCATTTTCACAAATCTCTATGGACGGCACGAGTGGAGGTGAGTTGTGCCTTTGTGCAGTGGTAAAAAAGAATTGGGGTTCTTATAAAATATTTAAATTAATAAATGAAGACCAGTTAACTGAATTGGGAGGGAGGGGATACAACTAGAAAAACGCTCTCTCTTTCTTTTACTGATAAATCAGGATTTGGATGGAGGACTTCCAACTTGTAGGAACCACAGTGTGACTAGGTGCTTTTGTTTGGGTAATTTGCTCAAGTGCAGATGAATCTTTCAGTAACTAGAGAAACCCAAACTATGTGTGCTGTATAAGAGATCAAAACTGGTTACATAGCTCTCTACAATGTTTGTTTGCAAAATAAAATTAATTTGGATAGTCCTTGTTTCCTAATACTTTTTTGTTTTTGTTTTTTTGCTTTTAGGTTGAAAGGAGCTATGAGCCGAGGTGACTGGTATAAAACCAAGGAAATCCTGCTAAAGGGTGTTGACTGGATCTTGAATGAAATAAAGATTTCAGGCTTAAGAGGCCGTGGTGGGGCTGGCTTCCCCACTGGCCTTAAGTGGAGCTTCATGAACAAACCCCCAGATGGCAGGTGTGTTATGGTGGGGACAAACTGCAGTCTGGTTTCAAGTTGTTATACATTATACATGCCTCCTCATGGAGGAGTTGTCTGGGACTGTGGTGATAGCTTCTCCTTTGATCTTAAAAACAGCTTTGGGTTGGTGAGGGCTTCTGTTCAGAATGGGTTTGGGTGTTAGAAGGTGGAGTCCTGATTTCCAGTTCTGTTTCGCACCTTCCAAACAATGCAGCTTAGCTGCTGATAATATCTGCCTCTATGATGAAACCATCTTAAGTCTCTTGAGTTGCTTTCTCCAAAAGGAGAGCTGCAAAATGATAGAGAGTTGCCGATGCTCACCCCCTTTACCTGTTGAGAATTATTATGTAGGACAGGGACTGAGAATCAGTTTGGCACAGGGAATATTGAATTTGCGTGTGGCGAAACTAGCTTCGGATTCTGCTTATCTGTGAAGCAATTTAGTGGATGATCTTGGGCTCTCGGATTAACCTATGTCAGGGCTGCACAACTTTGGCGCTCCAGCTCTTGAACTACAGTTCTGATCATTCCCAGCCACAGTGGGCAATTGTCAGGAATGATGGGAGGTAGTTCAACATCAGGAAAGCCAAAATTGTGCAACACTGACCTATGTCATGAGACTGATGTAATGCATTATTCTGAGCATCAGGGGGTGGAAGAAACACATACGTAACAATACATGAAAGCTACTCAGTTCACGAATCCTAATACTCATAGATTTCCCTAAGTATTTAATTTCTACAGGCTGCTGCTGTTATTAGTATTAATATTAGCATTTCTTGTTTGCACAGTCAAACAAGTGTTATTGACTGGTTTGTTTTATCCAGACATCGAGTCCTTCCCAAGGACCTGGGATACCAGAATTTTGTTATTAATATTGTTGTTGTTATAGGTATCGCCGCAAAATGTAGGCTGTTCCCAGTAAAGTTGTTTTTCATAGTTGGATGATGATGATGATGATGTTTTAAAAAGGGGGGGGGGTAGGTATTATAAAAGTCAAAAATAACATGGACTCTGCCTTGCCTTTAATGTTTAAAGGTAAAAACATGACACTAGGGAGAAAAAAAGAATTAGTTGGGGAAAACAGAGGTGAATAGCACCAGAACAGATCAATAACAAGTTCTCTTCCTCCTTCCCTCCATGCAGAGTGGCAGGCTGACTGCTGCTGGAATCGGAGGGAAAAGGGGCAAGTAGCAACTGGGCCAGACAGGCTGATGAAGAGGTGATGGCCCTGGATAGAGTCTGAAAGGAGGAGGGGCTGGGTGAATGTTGGAAAGGGCAATATTTCATTAGCCAGCATAGCCTAGTGGTTAGAGTGTTGGACTAGGACCTGAAAGACCCGAGTTTGAATCCCCATTCAACCATGAAACTCACTTGGTGACTCTAGGCCAGTCATGTATCTCTCAGCCTAACCTACCTCACAGGGTTGTTGTGAGGATAAAAATAACTGTGTAGCTCCTTGGCGGAAGAGCAGGATATTAACTAACTAACTAAATAATTCATACCCTTTACCACTGCCTGAGACAGAGTTCTGAGCTGGGTTGACAATTGGCCTGGCTAATTAGTCTGTCTTCAGTTTGAATCAAAAGAGATTCATTGGCTGGCATACTAATTGCAATCGAGCAGATGCTTGCTGATGAAAATGCATTTCCCAGAGATCCTCTTTTTCTCTTTTTCTTTCTGGCTGGTGTAACGTTGCTTGTGTTTCAGACCCAAATACTTGGTGGTGAATGCAGATGAGGGAGAGCCAGGAACCTGTAAGGACAGAGAAATCATGCGCCATGATCCCCATAAGCTGGTGGAAGGCTGCCTTGTGGCAGGCCGAGCTATGGGGGCCCGAGCTGCCTACATCTACATTCGTGGAGAGTTCTATAATGAGGCTTCAAACCTGCAAGTGAGCTGCCCTCTCTTCATTGTGCAGTAGTGAAAAATGTTCTTGTTGAGGTTTTCCCTCATGACTCTTGTCAGGGGAAGTGAGTTGGTTTGGCTCTTATGGCCCAATTCAAATAAATATGCACAGGCGTTATGCACCGCCATTGAATTCAATGGGACTCCCATGTAACTATGTAGACGGTTGCAACTTTAACCTCAATTATTTTGATAGTCTTAGATATCACGTCTGCCTACTTGTATTTTTTGATTGTTAGAAGCTAAGTCAACAAACGTGTTGGGCTGGGTCTCAGCTACACTCATGCTGTTTCATTAGGTGGCAATCAGGGAGGCCTATGAGGCAGGACTGCTGGGCAAGAATGCTTGTGGCTCTGGCTATGACTTCGATGTCTTTGTGGCAAGAGGGGCAGGTGCCTACATCTGCGGCGAGGAGACAGCACTTATTGAATCCCTTGAGGGCAAGCAGGGCAAGCCACGTCTCAAGCCACCCTTCCCAGCTGATGTGGGTATGGCACCTTAAATGCTCCCTCTGGTGATGGCTAGTGTGGGCATGGAGTGTGTTCTCCAGTTTCTAACCTTACCCCCAAATGCCCATCCCCATCAACATGGGTATCGCTTCCTTTTTTCACTTAGCTTTGCTTATAATAATATGGGGGAGTGGTGACCTAAACCATTTCATCCTAGCTGAGATAGAGATGTGACCTGTCCCCAGCTGGAAAAGATTCCCTTTAATACCATGGTTGCCCCCTGGATCTTCATTTTGCACTTCCCGTATTGACTGATATAGAATTCCACTTTTGTCCACTCTCCCTCCCAACATCTTTATCCAGTAGCTTCTTGAAAGGGATTGTTAAGCTGGCTCTCATTTTTCTTTTGGTCTCTAGGGGTGTTTGGTTGTCCAACCACAGTGGCAAATGTTGAGACGGTTGCTGTGGCACCTACCATCTGCCGTCGAGGAGGTACCTGGTTTGCTAGCTTTGGTCGTGAGCGCAACTCTGGAACCAAGCTCTTCAATATCTCGGGCCATGTCAACACACCATGTACTGTGGAAGAGGAGATGTCAATACCCCTCCGTGATCTGATTGAGCGACATGCAGGTGAGAACCAGCAGTCACCACTTGACCTCAGGAAGAGGTCATCAGTTCCCTTCAACTATTTTGTTTTAGTGAGGGAGGCCCTGCATACCCTGTCATTTTATTGTCATTGTGAGACAAGCCGGTAATCCAGTATGCTGAGCCTGACTGTTTTCTCTCTGCCTTCTAACCAGGGGGCATTAGGGGCGGCTGGGATAACCTACTTGCTGTGATTCCTGGAGGCTCATCCACTCCACTCATCCCCAAGTCAGTGTGTGAGACAGTGCTGATGGACTTTGATGGGCTTGTGCAGGCACAGACTGGGCTTGGGACAGCAGCTCTCATTGTCATGGACAAATCGGTAAGGATAGTCCTTTGGCCACTCTGGGTCTGTGCTTCTCCTCCATGAGTCTTCACCACAACCATCTTCTCCTCCTCCAGACAGATATAGTTCGTGCCATCGCCCGCCTTATTGAATTCTACAAGCACGAGAGCTGTGGGCAGTGCACACCGTGCCGGGAAGGTGAGTGTTGATGTCCAAGGCTACTGTCCCCCTGCCCTGCAAAGCTTCACAGCTGAGTGATAACCTATAGTTTCCAACAACAAGAGAGCCAGTGTGGTGTAGTGGTTAGAGTGCTGGACTAGGACCAGGGAGACCCGAGTTCAAATCCCCATTCAGCCATGAGACTTGCTGGGTGACTCTGGGCCAGTCACTTCTCTCTCAGCCTAACCTACTTCACAGGGTTGTTGTGAAAGAGAAACTCAAGTATGTAGTACACCGCTCTGGGCTCCTTGGAGGAAGAGCGGGATATAAATGTTTAAAAAAAAATAAAAATTCAGGCCCAACTCTCTAGTCTTTATACCTGTGGATAGGCTCTCTGTCCTACATAATAACTATTCTTAACATGGCTGTCTCTGTGATTACATTTTTCTCTTGAGAACAAGTCTGTTTCTCAAATACTTCCAGGCCACATGTAGCAGACTAGTCATGTGCTTGATAATGCGCCTCCCTGCCATTGTTTTCAGGCTTGATAGATGCTACTGTAGTGCACAGATGCAGATACACACCAGTTAGCCTGATTTGCTATAATTAAAGGGGCCTCAAGCTTGCACTGCTCTAATGAATTAGAAACCATATTGTATCTTCTTCATATATGAAAGCCTTAGCAAATCCCATGGTATGTGACACATCTCGTGAGAGCTGAGAGAGAGTTGTCCAGAGAAGCCATGGAGTAGGGCTGAGCGATGATCGGAGGGGCAGCTGCTGTTGAGGAGGAAGAGGGGGCAAAGAAAGAACAAGAGATATTGAGCAGCACTTTCCATGGCCCCACCGAGTCTCTTCGCAAGGAAGATGGCTGAGCTGGGGCAGAAGAGTGCACCGAGGGCCATCCATGTAGGCCGGAAGGGAAGCCCTGGCTTGGCTATTCTCCTTGTGAAGAGACTCTGCACCAATGGAGGCCAGCCTGAGGTGTGCTTTCCCGCCCCAATCGTCCGCCTTCTTCACGAGGAGACTCGACAGGGCAATGTGACAGAGGTCAGTGGTAAGAGCTGATCTAGGCCGCAGCGATGCTGCTCGGAGTGAGTGAGTGAGTGGAGGGAGGAACTTGCTGGGGTGGGGGGAGACTGGCTGGAGGTGGGGACCAATAAAGTCCTAAAGCACAGATGCTCTGTGTGGGATAAGCTAGTAACCTTGAATCAGAACTCATCTCTTATCATTCGGGGCTGCAGAGAGAAGCGTGAACCTGTGTCAGGAGCTTTTCCTGAAAGCTTAAGAATACAGGGGATTTGGATGGAGCTTCAGTGCCTGGACAATAAGATGTCTTTGGATGGCACATTTGTTTACCTCACCATGGTTCCCTGTCACTCTATGAGGTGGGTCTCATGATCCGTGAGACCCGCTTTTGTTAAAACTGCAGGGAGAGGGCAGGGAGCCCTGGGCAGTTGGATCGGCCGCCCACACGATGTCCGGCTCTGTGACAGAGCCAGCGGGGGGTGGGGGGAGCGCCCCCGCAAGCCCCAGTATGCCCTGCGCAAGTGCGCAGGGCATACAGGGGAGACCCCTGTGCCGGGAAGCGGCTTTTCGTCTCCCGGCTGGGGGTCTACTCGTGAATAGGCGCGGCGCAAAGCCGCACCGCGGCTACTCATGAGCCTAAAAAGCAGGTTTGCTGGAGCGCTTGCTCCGAAAATCTGCTTTTTAGCAGGGGTTCTCGAGCAGGTTACCCGCTCAAGAACCACTGGGCTCGGCTGCGAGCCTGGTGGTTCTTACGACCAACAAAAATTGGGCTAGGCTCTCCTAGCCCGATTTTTGTTGGTCGTGAGAATCGCCCCTATCTGCTTTTCCCTTTTAAACATTGTATCTTAATCTGTAATACAAGCATCAAACCAAATTCTATTGGAAAAGGGAACGAAATCACAGCCAAAATAGAGTATCGCACAAATGAATGTTAAGTTGCTCATGAATCCAGAATGTTTTGTAAAATGTATTTATTTATTTATATTTATTTATTAAATGTATACCCTGCCCAAACTTACGTCTCTGGGCAGCTAACAACAATTAGCAGCTAACAAAAATTCAATGAACAAAGATACTTAAAGATGTTATTGCTCTGATGTATACTGTTCTGACATCCACTGACAAAGGATGTTATACAAAGTAGCTAATATGCCTATATAAAACAGAATTGTTAGCTTTCCTCACGCAAGTTGAGGCTGGGAATAGATTTTAGGTATAATTCCCGACCTTATACTTATAGCAATACTGCTGAAAGTGCAGCAAAATAAAGGGTTTAAAATGTTTAGAAAGGAACTTGCAACTTGCCCAGGATGAGATCAGCATTAGATCTCAAATCTGATATGCAGAGTCCATGGAATCTCCTTTCTGTCCAGTTGCAGTGACCTGGTGTACAGCCCATTCCCCTCTCCATCCCCAAAACCTATTACTGCCTGTTCTTTCATAAATACTGGAATTTCTTCTTACTTTTTGATGTTGCATCCTTCTCTATAGGTGTTGGCATGAGGGGTAGTTTCTACTAGTAGTGTGCATGGTTTTGGTTCGGGGCCATTGGTATGACCGCCGGACCGGTTCAGAAGTCCGGCGGTCCGGGGGGTCGGGGGGCTGTAACTTTAAGCGGGGGGGGTTGTACTTACCCCCCCGCGCCGCTCTTCCCCCTCCGGCGCTGGTCCGTTCAAATGTCTTCTGGGGGCGGCAGGGTTCCTCCCTGCCGTCCCTGCCCCCGTCGTTGTTAGTTTAGGAGCCAGAGTCTTGGACTGAGCAGAAAACTGGAAGAGAGACGAGCGCTGCAAAGCCTTTTAAAAAGAGACTTGAGGAGGTTAAACGTTTGTAAAAGAGACGAGCGGCTTGCCGAGCGCTAGCGGCGCGCATGCGCCCTGCGCGGCGCGCGCGCTCGTCTCTGACGCTGCCGCACCGCATACGTATGTGTAGCGCGCGCGGCAGCGTCAGAGACGAGCGCGCGCGCCGTGCAGGGCGCATGCGCGCCGCTAGCGCTCGGCAAGCCGCTCGTCTCTTTTACAAACGTTTAACCTCCTCAAGTCTCTTTTTAAAAGGCTTTGCAGCGCTCGTCTCTCTTCCAGTTTTCTGCTCAGTCCAAGACTCTGGCTCCTAAACTAACAACGACGGGGGCAGGGACGGCAGGGAGGAACCCTGCCGCCCCCAGAAGACATTTGAACGGACCAGCGCCGGAGGGGGAAGAGCGGCGCGGGGGGGTAAGTACAACCCCCCCCGCTTAAAGTTACAGCCCCCCCCGTGCCGGTCCGGGGGGGCTCCGGAACATGCACACCCCTAGTTTCTACGGCACCCATTCAACAAGGGCAAATCCTTAAGTTAAACGGAATCCCTTTATATCTACCATCCCTAATAGCCGTCCGAAGGGCGTGTTATTTTATACTGTAAACTTTATAGCAATGCTCGTTTAAAACTAATTTCTCCTCTTTTGGGGAAGTTTCCAGGTCACTCTGATGAATTTTATTTAGAGTTTTTGTTATCTAACTTTTGCAAAGAGATCACTTTCAATGTGGCTAGGTTTTGCTACATTGTTTGTATTACACGCTCTAGTCTTATTTAATGTTTTCTATTGTATTATCTGATCTGTGATCGTAATAAAGTTTATTCTATTCTATAGGTGTTGACTGGATGAACAAGGTGATGTGGCGGTTTGTGAGAGGCAATGCACAGACAGCCGAGATTGATGCACTGTGGGAGATTAGCAAGCAGATTGAGGGTCATACCATCTGTGCCCTGGGGGATGGAGCTGCTTGGCCTGTACAGGTAATTTCCCAGCCTTTCTCTCCTTACATAGCTTGTGAAGAACTTTCTGAAGAATTCTGTACACCTTATGGCTTTGAGAGGGGGCTAGACAATGGAGAGTAGAGAGGCTGGGGCAGAAAGAGTTCTGTGGAGGTACGTTTTGCTAATGCCTACTGGCTGTTTGTTTCTGCAGGGACTGATTCGTCATTTCCGCCCAGAACTGGAGGAACGGATGAGACAATACCATGAATCTAAGGCACAAGAGGCATCTGGATGAACATCCACCTCAAAAGTCACCCCTTTGTACATTGGGTGGGATCTCTTTAGGAGCAGGTTAGCTCTGCTTTTGCTTGGGTGGGCATTGGGAACAGTGAACTTCTCTGACTATTCAGGGTTCTGTCATATGGGCGTAGGTAGCAACCTGCCTCCATTTCTGTTCTTGCTTTCTTATAGCGCAGATCATCTATTAAATGCTTGTGACTTATTTATGGCTTTTGTGTACTTTCTGTTCACAAGAAAATAAAGAAAAGATAGGTAGCTCAGTGTAATTTGAATTCCTCACACATTGTTTAATAGGGGTTGGCAAACATGGCCCTCCAGCTGTTGTTGAACTACAATCCCATTATCTCAAGCCACAATTATTGTGGCTGGGGATGATGGGGGTTGTAGTTCAACAACAGGTGGAGGGCCAGGTTTACCCACCCCTGGCTTAAAGTAACATTAATGAATAGAAGGGAGAAGAAGGAATGAGGTACAGTAACTACTTACTACATTATTTTGTGTAAAAATAATCCGGTCTCTGGGCAAGATTCAAACAACTGGGGCTTGTCATAGAAGTTTTTTTTGCTGAACACATCTATACCTTACTAACTTTTTCTTATGTGTTGGGGATGAGAAGGAAAAGTTAAGGTATGGATGTGCTTTAGTAAGCAAGAAGCAGTACTATGTAGCCTTAATCCTTGTGCACTCTATCCGTACACTGTCATTAGCTGCCAGTCAGTGGGAAATCATAGCGAAAAGAGCAGAGAAAAACTCTAGATACTGTACTCAATTATGGCTTGCTGAGCCTGGCTGAGGGCCTGGGGGAAAGGATATGGGGGTGGGGGGGAAACTTCCCAGTACCGTATACCACTGGGTAGGGCAGTATGTGACAATAAGCTATGGCTTCCTGCCACAATTGATAGGATTGTTGAGAATGAAGTATAAAGGAAAGCTGTATTTTTGTTATCTACCTGTCAAAAGTGTCCCCTGTAACCAAAAGCTCCCATGCTCTTTCATTAACAAAGCAAATTCAATAATAGCAATCTGCATCTCCTGCTTTGCTAGGTTACTGATTAGCTCTTGCTTTTTTGATGGATCATACTAGTAAAGAGGTACAAATATATTTGGAACAGTCTTGCAATAGCCACCTTATCCTAGCTGCCTCTTTGTATCAGTGCTGTGCAAATATCATTTCCCCCATAGCCATCGTGCTATGCTTTACTAACTTATGACTGTAGGGTGGGATAGCTTCACCAAATCTTAAATGTATTTTATGATTCTTCAACTGCGGCTACCTCCTGTCACATTACAGCAGGAGTATTGCTGTGTAGATGGGTCCAGTGTGCAACTTCCGTTTTAGGGTAAGGGAAGGGGGCCTGAGGCCATGATCCATTCCTGACATCACAGCATATGTGTGAAATAGGTGAAGATGGCTTTTAACACAAGCTAACGAAAATGAAAAGAAATGCAGTAACAAACATTGGTGCCATTCCAACCTTAATATGAGCTCTCAGGCTAGCAGTGGAAGTTGGCTTACCAGTACCATAACTAAAGTGCAAGAGGCGTCTGGGTATGAATACATACTTCAGTGACTATTAAAGTAAGCTCAGTTAGCTGATGCTTATAGATAAATTTTAGCATCTGATACTGTATTTGCAGTCATTTTAACTATGATATAGTATAGTATGACTGGTACTTAATTTGTGTCCTGATCATCCTTTTATATGGCGAATATAGGCAGTTCCCATTTTCTGCTTGTAAGAGCCCTGTAAGGTACGCCAAGAATGATTCAAACTCACTAAGCCAGCTTTATTCCTGAATGAGGAATGAATCAGGTTTTCTAATCTGTCCTCTGTAATACTACGCCTTTTCCTTTCAAAAACTACTTTAAATATTAAGAGTCATGTGTGCATTTGTGCCCTATTGGTTGATTTTCAAGCACATGGTTACAGGAATGGTTGCTGTATTTTACGTCATTGTTCCGAAGAAAACAGGCTAATCCCAAAATGCTAGATAAAGTGTTTTTAGAATAAAATACTCCAACAAATGTGTCTGTGCCTTAGTTCTGTTGAGCAGAATAGCTCTTCCTCGGAGCTAATCTTTTTTGATTAAGAACAGCCCTGCTGGATAAGGCCCAAGGCCCATTTAGTCCAGCATCCTGTTTCACACAGTGGCCAGCCAGATGCTGCTGGAAGCCACAGGCAGGAGTTGAGTGCATGCCCTCTCTCCTGCTGTTACTCCCCTGCAACTGGTTCTCAGAGGCATCCTGCCTTTGAGGCTGGAGGTGGCCTATAGCCCTCTGACTAGTAGCCAATGATAGACCTCTCCTCCATGAAGTTATCCAAACCCGCTCTTAAAGTCATCCAGGTTGTTGGCTGTCACCACATCTTGTGGCAGAGAATTCCACAAGTTGATTATGTGTTGTGTGAAAAACTACTTCCGTTTGTTGGTCCTAGATTTCCTGGCAATCAATTTCATGGGATGACCCCTGGTTCTAATGTTATGTGAGAGGGAGAATAATTTCTCTCTATCCACTTTCTCCACACCATGCATTATTTTATTGACCTCTATCATGTCTCCCTGCAGTTTCCTGCTTCTGATGTATTTAAAGAAGTTTTTGTTATTCCCCTTGATGCTTTTAGCTAAATGTTCCTCAAACCCTCTTTTTGCCTCCCTTATTGTCACCTTGCATTTCTTTTGCCAGAGTTTGTGTTCCTTTCTGTTCACCTCATTTGGGCAGGCCTTCCAGTTTCGCAAGGAAGTCTTCTTCCCTTTTATGGCTTCTTTGACCATGCTGGACTTAGCCATGCTGGCATCCTCCTGGACTTAGTGGTACCTTTCCTCCTTTTGGATATACAATCTAACTGGGCTTCTAGTACTGTGGTTTTGAGTAAACTCCATGCCCTCTGGATCAAAGTGACTCTCCTGATTTTCCCTTTCAGCTTTCTTTTCACGGTACTCCTTGTTTGGGAGAAGTTTCCTCTTCTTAAATTCAAAGTGTCTGTGTTAGACTTCCTTGGTGATTCTCTCCCTACATGTATGCTGAATTCGATCGCACTATGGTCACTGTTCCCTAAAGGGTTGATGACACTGACATCACACACCAGGTCCTGGGTGCCATTCAGGATTAAGTCCAAGGTCGCCTTCTCTCTGGTTGGTACCAAAACCAACTGTTCTAGGGCACAGTCATTCAGCGTATCTAGAAATTTGACCTCTTTGTCATTACCTGACTGTGAATTTACCCAGTCTCTGTGTGGGTAATTGAAGTCGCCCATTATTACAGCCCTGCCTCTCCTTGATGCCTCCCTGATTTCCTCCTGCAACTCCCAGTCACTGTCAGCGTTTTGATCCAGAGGGTGATGGCACGTCCCCAGCTATTCTAGGATGAAGCTATTCACATCCATACTGAAAACCAGGCTAAGGAAGCTCAGTCTGGTTTCCGGTGTGTGTGTGTACCGCTGGGAGCAGCATGGCTCTCAGTAGCAGATCAGTGGCAAGCCTGCTTAGGAAACCCGCAACTTAGCTCGTGTTTTGGGTGTGAGGGTGCCTCAAAAGTGGGTTAAATGCTCGTGTGTCAGTGCTACGTGGCTTTGTGTGGCACCTACACACAAGTACACCTTCACACAAGTAGCCTCCCGACCAGCATTGGAAGGCTCCCCATCATGCACTGCATACGTGTGCAATATGGACACTCCAGGGCCTCCCAGCCCCCAAACCTCCCTGCTCCCTCCCTGCTATCAGCAGAAGCTGTGGCAATCATCTGGGCAGTCGATCCGGCCACCCAGCAACAGAGACGGAATTGTCTGCGAGGGAGTTAAGCCAATTGTGAGAATGGGCTCTATATATTGCTCTTTATTGACAAATATCTAAGACTTTCGCAGGTTTCTGTCAAGCTCTGCTCATTGTAGTATATAGCTTATTTAACCTGGTGACTTGGCACATGCTCATTAATTCTGCTAAGTACCTGATCCTAACCTGCTAGTTTTCATAGCAAAGAAAGATTAGTCTCTTTCCCAACCATTTCAGAGCCAAATTCTTCAAAGTCCAAGAAGTAACCGCTGGTGGTTACTAGACCAGCAGACCAGTACATCCTAATTTACTGACATGTGGCTAGCAACCATCATTGCATGGATTGGCCTCCAACTCTTGCCTCTAGGAAACTGAGCGGTGCTTTAGACAAGACAGTATGATTTAATTATTTGTACGCAGAAGTGATATACACTAGGAACTTGTCTTCATAAAAGATCATCATGTCCTTTCCCCCCACAAGGACTTAAAAATTGCAACAGTAGATGGCACTGCTGTGTTAGAGGATCTGGAGTCATTTTTGGTGCATCACCAGTTGTCTTGTACTCAAAATGCAGTATTATGTGGAGACAGCCAAGACATCAGAGTAACTAGCTCTGGGAAAAGCAGTTTCCTCTTCCCAGTGACATTTCCCCCCAGTGGAATGCAAGACTTGAAGACCTCCTGCAGAGGACCAGGCAGGCTGCCCTTCCTGTTTGCATGAAATCACTGGGGCAGAAAACCAGAGGCATGTCTCTGAAGAGCCCAGTAATGGGAATCCCCTGCTTGGGCAATGCTTGAAAGCTCACTGACTAAATCCAGGAATGAACTGCTTTTGGCTGGTGGGAAAAACAAGAAGCCTCACGCTCTACGTAAGATCCAAGCTCTGCATTGGGCCTTTCAAGCCACGGCAAAAACTGTGGTTTGCTATAGTTTATTTAATGTACATTGGAATAACAAATATATCAATTCTCAACATTTTAATTATTTCCCCCCTTTTCAGTTAAGGGCAATACCATACATTAACACTTTATAATTTAACTCTAACAAGTACAGTCATTTCTGTTGCTTTTATACTCATTCCTAATTTTCCCCGTTTCACCCTTTTGTTTGTAAACCTTGCCTCTCTATTCCCTTGTTTACATAAAGTGTTACTTGGTTGCACTTTACTTGGTTACACTTTGCTTGTTAAAATAAAGTGTTACTGCACACTGATGTGCTGTTGAACATTCTTATAACTCATTTTTAATTCTGTTAAAATATCTGTGCAATGTTTATTTGCTTATATTTTCTCAAAATATGATGTGGCAAAGCTACATGGAAATTCTGCTTTGGGAATTATTGCTTGGAGTTCCTTCCTAAAGAAACTTCTAAGATGTGTGCTGAGATGTTTTTGTACTGAAAGTGTTTGGATCAGGCTGCAAGACAGGCATGTTTAAGAACAGGAAAGATTTTTGAGTGGAACCCATTAAGGACTATTTAATCTACAGGGATTGCAAGACAGGGATTTCACAAAGAATGTGGCTATCCAAAAGATAGCAAAGAGATACTGTTACTGAATGTGATGTGTGGAAAGCTAAGCAAAGGTGTTAGGGTGACACCCTTTCAAAGCCTCCCACTCAAACCCTGGCATAACTGCTCCTTGCAAGAAAGTGCTTGCCTTCTCAGTCATGGGAATGCATAGATGCAAACGCAGCAAATATTTACTCGCACAGATTCTGCTTATTTGGAAGAACAGCGAGGGGGCTGTCAACTGCAGCATGGAGTGGAACTGACATTATATCCCTGAAGGGTTTAAAAGCTTGCAGATAACACATTCCTCGAAGGAGGGGGATTTAGGATAATTTACACAATAGAACTACTTGGATTGATTCCACCTGTCCTTTAAGAAACATTCTTCACATTTCCCCCTCAAAGAAGCTTTCCGACAAATTCTTAGGTGTTTTGTTAAGCTTGTACATACAGGGTTCTGCTGTTTTTCGGGTGGGTTTTTGATGCAATGTTTCAGCTAGGAAGGTATGTTGAGATACTGTTTCTGCAACAAGGAAAACCAGATACTGCACATTCACCACGTCAAATAGGCTATATAAATTGTAGTAACTTGGCAATTATTTGATCTTTTTGAGTTGATATTTGATCTTTATCCGATTTTAGTTTTATTTAGTCACACTATTCATCAGTAGTAAAAGTGACAAAAGTTTATATTATCAAATTAAATTCTTTTCATCTAGCTGCTTGCTTTAAGAATGTGCATGTGATCAAATATCATGGTGCTTTCACCTTGGCCAGATGTCTTGTCTTGCCCTCTCAGGTTCTCTGTGGGAGATATGCTGGTATTCCAGTGCCCCTGAGGGGTTGCCCATGTAATGCCCAAGAGGTGGAAAGAGTGGGGAATGCTCAGCAATGTTCAGCAATTTATATTCTGGACTGGAGTGCACCAACAAATAAACTGGCCTCCTGGTGTGGAAGAGCTGTTATCTGATCTGCTGGATTGTAGGTAAAATATTGGTTCGCAGCAAGTGTGTGTGTGTGGGGGGGGATCCTAGGGTGTCCTTAGCTTTGGCAAAGTTTTTGTCAGTGGCAGTGAAGACTAGGAAGTAGTTGGTGAATTGATCCTGAAACGACTCCCTTTGTGGGGGTTGTTCTGGGCGATATTGCTTTTTCTTGATTTGCTTGTTTTCTGTTAGATATTGTGATTTTATGCAGTAATCAAAATTAATATACTTAATTTTTTTTCTTGGTCTTTTGACCAAAATCAAATAAAAGTAAAATATCTGTGTAGGTTTGGTGTCCTATCCTGTTTACAAAGTATTATGGCAGTAGTGCAGAAGAGATGTCACTCTGGGATATTTACAGACAGTCGCTAGGCACAGAGTATTCAGGACTGAAGTTGATGGGGAGTAACAAGGAAGCTGGGAAGAGTGAGAACTGGGAAAGTATCTCAATTGAAAACATTCCCAGACCTCTCCCTAGTTTTAGATTCTTAGTAGATCTGCACTACAGTCTTTAACCCTTTATCATGAAAGCAAGCATCCTGCTCTTAAAAAAAAAAAGGCAGCTGAGATTCTCAAGAATCTGATGGAAGGCCCTGGATATTGCTTTGGCAACAAGCTTCTGTAATTTGTGAGTATGTGGCATGATCACAATGATGCTGTAAAAGCAGTAAAACATTCATGATATTTTGTATTTGTATGGGACTATTTGTTTAGCTGTTATGAACTTCAGCAGTAGAAAGGAGAGGTAGAAATTATAGGAATAAATAAATAGGTTAGCCCAAAATTGTTGCAAAGAGGACTAAAGGCTCGGTTGCCAGCTATGACTAAAACTAGCCCTGTTCTTATTTCAGTCTTTCCCCAATCTTTTTTACACTATCAAACCATTAACATACATCTCTAGGGCTGTTTTGAATAGTGATCAAGAGATTGATGCTGTTTCCTGGAGACTTCAGGCCAGTCCTGAAGGGTTGACATTGACCACCCTAACTTGTATGCTTCTTGAAGTGCAAGGCATCAAATTCTAGCTTGACTAGTCACATTAGGCCTGTTACAATAACGGGCGCTAGAAGAACCGTTGCTGCCCGCGCCCCTGCCTCACCTCTTCTGCAACGAACCTTTCGCTCCCGCTCAGCCAATGAGAGGCCGCGTGCACCACGCATGCGCAGAACACCTCCCAGAGACACGGACGCAGATACCCAGACACGGACGCAGGTACCCTAGCCTTTTATTATATACTAGTGTTTTTAAGCCCGTTGGATAACGGGCACTAGTGGAGCTGTGCGCTCCGGACCCCCACCGCCATTCCCCCTCCCGCCACCCACCGCCGCCCGCGGCTCGGGCTGGGCCCGCCACCCACCGCCGCCCATGGCTCTGGCTGGGCCCACCGCTGGCCGGGCCCACCGCCGCATCCAGTTTTCCCCGCCGCCTCGTCCGGCGGCCATCTTGGGCGGCCAGAAGCGGCCGCCCCGAAGAAGCCGGGTAAGCAGCGGCACGGCCAGGCCTCGACCATGGCTCCGCCGCACCACGTCCTCTGGCCGAGGCGGCGGCTTTGCCGCCGCCTCGGCCAGTGTCCCCTGCCGCCACTTACTCGGCTTCTTCGGGGCGGCCGCTTCTGGCCGCCCAAGATGGCCGCTGGGTGCTGGCGGTCGTGTCTCTCTTGCTCTGTTCTGGGCATGCGCTCTGCGCATGCCCAGAACAAGCCAGGGAGGCACGGACACACGCTTGGTGTCCGTCCATGGACGGACACCAAGCCTTTTATTAGAGAGGATAGGAGGATTCTATTGTTGCCTCCTCATGATTCTGTGATTGTCTTGGTGAGAGGCATGGGCTGTTCCCAGTAACTGAATGCTTGGCTTGAGCATAGTCCCAGCTGCCTTGGTTGTATCTGGGCTCCATCTTTCTCAGTACTTCCTCCCCACATTAGACCTGAGCTCCCATGGCGGTTGTCTCCTTCCAACCATCCTCCCTCCCCCCTCTCTTTCTTCCTTAATTCTCCAAGTGTTGTATGTCTGTATCTGGCATTATTTTATTCCTCCTGGTTGTGAGCAAGGTTTGGTCAGCAGCTCAGCATGTCACTTGTCATTATATGTACAGATCCAGCCTGCAGGAGATCTATTTCTGGAATTCACAGCTGAAGCTTACTAGTCAGAATATCTTTCTCTATTTCATGTTACCCAAGTGCAACACCATTTAACTATGGGAATGAAACTCATGTCTATAAATCTGGAAAGCTTTTCATTGCAAGACATGATTGTGACCATGGGTGGTCAAGCTTGAATAGAATTTGGATGGTAGGCTTAAATTTCACACAAAATTCCTTTGTTAGAAGTTATGGCTCAAGGAAGAGGGGCATGATAGACGTTTATAGAATGTGGCTATTCTGAACATGTGTCGTGTCGTGTCGTGTCATGTGCAGGATGGGGATGTAACTCAGTGGTAGAGCACATGCTTTTCAGGCAGAAAGCTGAGCTGGCCTGCCTATGGGGCAACAGACAGTGGATTATCAAGTGGCAGAGAGATGGTGGTAGTTACTTCTCCCCTCACCCTGACACACGCTGCTTCCAGTGCTACTGCAGCCTACCACCTCGTCTTCCTCTCCTATGGGATACTGGTCTAGATGAGCCCTTGGTTTGACCCAGCAGGGCTCTTCTTTTGTTCTAATGGCAGTGTAGAACAGTGCAACTTGCTAATGACCATGAGCGAAGAAGCAATCTGGCATGCTTAGTGAGCAGATAGTTATTGGTTAGTGGGCAGATTGAAGTGGATGGTTGTGCAATTCAACCTAAGGCCTATGGGAATTCTGGACATGCTCACTGAGATTAGTACAAGAGGAAATATAGGACATAGCATGGCATCTAGAGTGGGGGAGATGGGATGTGTGTGCCTGTGTAAATTGACAGCACACATAGACTTGTTTGAGTATTTTCATGAGGAGTCTGATAAACTGTCTGCAAATGTCTGAAGCCTTGCATCAAAGCTTTGTTTCACCGATTCAGTGCATTTGATTCCCACAACCCACATGGTTAACTCTACCAATCCCCACAGTCAACCCAATTAAAACAAGAGAGGAATTGTGCAATCAGCATGGATAACAGCTGCGTCCTCCTGGAGGAATCTCTTACAAAACATTGCATGACATGGCACCTTTGGGTGGATAGGTGTGCATGACATGCTGACTCCAACATTACCAGCTAAAAATGTCAAACTGACAGAACAGCAAATGCCCATCCTGGACTTAGTTTCTCAAAGAGTATGGACATGCCTGAAAGACAACACAAGACCATACCATATAAAAGAAAATATGATTATTATATGAGAAGAGTCTGTGCATTATTTTACTGCAACCTGTGGGCTAAAATAAACGTAGAATTGTGCCTTATCTCCCATTCAAAAGAAGTTTGTATTCTTTTGGTCTGAGAATGTTTTGTTTGTTTGTTGTTTTTTGGTCTGAGGTCTTATTTCTCAGCCTACTGCCTCTTACAGCCAGGCATCTTACAGCTCTACTTAGCAAAATGTTTCAGCACATATATTATGCCATTTTAATCTTGGAAGCATCCTGTAGGATTAGTGGGACTAGTTGTACTTAAATGCATGGTTTTTGCTGAATCAGGGACTATTTTCCATTTGTTCAGCTGTACTAAATGTAGATAATAACCTTAGTGCTCTTTAACATGTTGACATTTTTATTCTATGTTTCGTTCTTTTGGAGTTAGAGCATTAGATTCAGTTGGGAATTTCTTCTCACCAGGGGGACAGCACTTTTATTTCTAGGCCTGCAGCAGTGCCGGAAGCTGTGTTTCAAAACCTATGACACTTTTATGTCACTTTTATGGCAAGATAAGCATCTGGAATCTCTATCTAGGATTAGGTTGTTTTTATCCCTGGGACAAAGGATGGCATAGGCCTGGTTCAGATGTAATGCTCCTAAACCAGGATTTAATTATATGTGAACGAGACTTGAAGTCTATGGGCTCCCCTTTCCCTCTCCTCCTCTCTCACATACATGAGGAGGAGAGTAAAACTGTCCACTTTCACTTTAGAAAAAAAATCTTGTGTATGAACTCAGGATATTGTGGTTTGTTCTATCCCTTGTTTGTTAACAAACCAGGATATCCAACCATGGGTTGATCCTGATTTGTTTCAATAAACTAGATTTAGAACATACCTCAATTCCCTGAATTCATATATGATATGAAGCTGTGGTTTGATCTAAAGTGAAAGCAGATAAACTTTTGCAGTCCTCCTCTTGTACATGAGAGGAAGAGGAGAAGTGAAAGGGTGCATGCAACCCTTTTTACCATGGTTTTGTTAGGTCTGAAGTGGCCCATAGAGTACAACATTATGCTACTGTTGAGGAGAAAACATTGTGCTGGAGAGCTGATTTTCTTCAAACCTGGTTTGAAAGTGCATGCCTCTGGCCAGAAGGATTGCAGATTTGCAGCCTTTTCACAAAGGTTCCTATCTGTGTGTTCCACACCATGGCCAAATTTGAGTCTTAAATATAAGAATTTCTTCTTTTGATAGCCAATTTTGATTCATGGGCTGTCTACAGTGAAAGTATCTGTCAATTCTGTAAGGTCTCCCTGACATGTACATAGCCTACTAAGGGAAAGGGAAGCTTCATACCTGTCCCCCTCCTTTTGACCCATTTACTGTGTGTGGTCTATTTACCACCCAGGTGCAAGTGTGCCAATGTAATCTTGATATCTAGTCTTTCCCCCAGTTTGCATCTTCACAATGGCCAGAGCACATTGGTTTCTTCTCCTCTGCCTTGGGGATTTCTTCCCAAGGACCCATCTGCATGGGACCCTCTCAGCCTGTCATTGGTGGTGGTTTGGGGTGTGTGTGCCATGGATGCTTATGGTGTGGCTGTGGTGGCATGTTCCCTCCTCCCCATTTGCACTGGACTGATATAGGGCTTGACTACATCAAGCTGAGGTTAGGCTGGTACAGCTAGGATGGTGGCCTAACTAGAATACAGGATTGCCTGCTGCCATGTGTTTCCTTTATGAGCAGAGATGGCTGGTGGCCACAACCTAAGTGATAATCGAATATGCTCAATTTGGGGCTGGGGAAAAACAGTGTTTGTAGCACTGTAGATGGCAATAGAGACAGACAGAAGTCTGAGTTTTTGTAGCTAGTTAAAGGGAGGAGCCTGGTGAATTGCTTTTGTTGGGAACTAATGCTAATGTAAAATTAGCACTGTCTCTCTGGGTGCTGGCCTATGCTCAATGGGTGCATTTCTAAACAAACAGATATTGCACAAATGCCATGATCCTGCAAAACTCTCTACTTGACAAGGAAGCAGACCCTGTAGTACCTGTCCCTGGAACTTCCTGTTGCTTTGGGAGCTATGTGTGCCATGAACTCCCCAGATTACACAGCTATGCTGAAGTGAACATAAGGGCCAACCTGGCACAAGAAGCCAGATCTACCTACTACCCACAGGAGGCCCTGTGTAGACTTGCCCTCTGTTCCAGCAGCCAGGTGGAGGTGTGTGCTTCCCCACCTCATTGGACCTAGCTGTCCAATGCTCCAGAGGCCAGGTCTACCACTGCCACTGTTCCCACTCAAATTGATTAGTAGACCTGACCGTTGGCCAGGTCATAAGAACATAAGAACAGCCCTGCAGGATTAGGCACAAGGCCCATTTTGTCCAGCGTCCTGTTTCACACAGTGGCCCACCAGATGATTCTGGGGAGCCCACAGGTAAGAAGTATGTGCATGCCCTCTTGCCTGCTGTCGTTCCCCTGCAACTGGTATTGAGAGGCATCATGCCACAGCCACCAGACTAGTAGCCATTGATAGACCTGTCCACCATGAATCTGTCTAAGCCCCTTTTAAAGCCATCCATAAGATTCAGGAGCTACGTAGACAGCAGGTCTACAGCTGTCATAGCTCCTGCATTCAAGTCAACTGATAGACCTGACCTCCAAACATTTTATGGTGTGTGTGCGTGTCTGTGCGTGTATCTTAAAGAGGTGGTGGGAAGGGTGTCCTCATTTTCCAAGCTGAATATATGGTAGCCCTATATAACCTTCCAGCAATGCCATACCATGTTGCGAACTTCATCCCCAAAGGCTGTGTGTTCTTTCTCTTGCCGCGGAGCATTCCAAGGCAGAATTTCCCCCTCAAAAGGGGTGACCAGAAACATCGTTATCCCCACCCCCACCCTGCTCCAACAGCAAGCCTATCTCGCCCCCAATCTGTTTCGTATGGAATGGATATTGTGCCTGTTGCAGATGGACACAATGCAAAGGGACTTGTGGGAGTAAACCACAGAGGCTGACGTGCAGTCGGGCATGCTTTGACTGGTGATGTGGAAAGAGGCATTACAACATTTATTTTACAGAATGTTCTTTGGTCGAGTTGGCAGACTCTCTTGGGCACAGCCGTTAAAGACACAGGAGTGCTCACTGTATCTGGGCACGCTAGTAGAGGTGCCCCGTGCTGGCGGCCGGTGCAGAAAAGGATCACTGTCCTCGGTCTTGCCTTCAAGCCATGCTGCTCCCTGCTGACCCTCACATTTGCTGCGACTGCCATTTGTGATCAGCTGGGCACCATAAACATCTCACATGCATGCATGAATAGTGCAACAAGTATAGTCATGCATGAATGGAAAGCAAGAACAATGGCATTCTGTTCAAGAAAACAGATTTGGCAGATTTTGGAGTCGGTCTTACCCAAAGCCACACGCACAACTGTGTTTATAATGTAACTACCAAAGGCCCCAACAGCTCCAAAGTTTGTGACCACGCTTTGATATTAAACTAGTGACTGACATGAGTACCAGTTGCAGGGGAGTAACAGCAGGAGAGAGGCATGCCCTCAACTCCTGCCTGTGGCTTCCAGCGGCATCTGGTGGGCCACTGTGTGAAACAGGATGCTGGACTAGATGGGCCTTGTTCTTATGTATTCAGTGCAGGATAAAACAGGCGGTACTGAACTGCCCATGCCATTGTAGGCATCTAAAATAAGGCCCATGGTGTTGCGCAATAGGACTGTTCTGCTACTGCTTACAACTGCACACTTGCAGTTGTGTGACGTTATGTCCATTATTTCCAGTGGATGTAATCACAACTGCGATTGCATAATGTCAGCCAGCATTTCAGCAATTTGCATAGCCTTATCTCTAGCCAGTGGGTAACACTGGCACTCAGTAAATCAAGGGGCAGGAAAGAAGAAGAAAAGGTAACACACCTTTTATAAAAATCAGTTCAGTTCAGTTCAGCGCTCTCCCCCGCGCTCTCCTCCCCACCGCTCGCTCGCTCTCCTCCCCACCGCTCGCTCGCTCTCCTCCCCGCCGCTCGCTCGCTCGCTCTCTCCTCCCCGCAGCTCGCTCGCTTGCTCTCTCCTCCCGCCGCTCGCTCGCTTGCTCTCTCCTCCCGCCGCTCGCTCGCTCGCTCTCTCCTCCCCGCCGCTCGCTCGCTTGCTCTCTCCTCCCCGCCGCTCGCTCGCTTTCTCCCCGCCGCTCGCTCTCCCCCGCCGCTCGCTCTCCCCCGCCGCTCTCTCTCTCTCCCCGCCGCTCTCTCTCCCCCGCCGCTCTCTCCCTCCCCTGCCGCTCGCTCGCGCTCTCCCCCCCGCCGCTTGCGCGCTCTCTCTCCCCCCGCCGCTCGCTCGTTCGCTCTCTCCCCCGCCGCTCACTCGCTCTCTCGCTCCCCCCGCTGCTCGCTCGCTCTCTCCCCCCGCCGCTTGCTCTCTCCCCCGCCGCTCGCTCGCTTGCTCTCTCCCCCGCCGCTCGCTCGCTTGCTCTCTCCCCCGCCCCTCGCTCGCTCGTTCTCTCCCCCGCCCCTCGCTCGCTCGCGCTGTCCCCCGCCGCTCACTCATGCTCTCCCCTCGCCGCTCGCTCGCTCGTGCTGCCATTATTTCTCTCCGCTTCAATGCTGGAACTCTTGCACGCTCTAGAGCATCTGCGCGTTAGTACTTGATTGCTCCCCTCACCTCAGAGATCTCCCCACCCTCACCTGAGCTGCACTCCTGCTCCTCCTCATTCCCATTGCTTCCATCTCCCTCACCCTTCTTGGTCATGGCTGAAGCATTGCTGCCGCCTACTGGCGAAGCTGCAGCCCCCTATCCCCAGAGACCTTCCGACCCTCACCTGAGCCCCGCTCCTGCTCCTTCCTCCAGGAGCAGCAGCAGTGGTTGACCGGGCCATTCCTCGCTGCTGCCACCACCATGGCCGCTCGTTCCCCTCAGGTCGCTGACAGGCCCAGGCCCATCCCTTGCCTGGCTGCCTCCCTCTGACAATGGCCTTGGTAGCCCCAAACAGCAGCAGTGGTTGACTGGGCCCTTCCTTGCTGCTAATGCTGCCATGGCCGCTCATTCCCCTCAGGCTGCTGACAGGCTCAGGCCCATCCCTTGCGCTTCCTTCTGTCTCTCTTCCCCCTCCCTTCTTTTTCTCTTTCTCTCTCCTCCACTCGCTCTTCCCCACTCTTTCTTCCTCCTCCATGTTTTTTCTCTCTCTCCCTCCCTCCCTCCCTGAGTTAACAGATTTTGTTCATCTTGTTTCCTCATTTAATTCACACAACGGCATCCTCCTTCTCCTGAAGGGGCTCTTTCCTCCCTCACGACCCATCTTTTTGCAGACCCCTGCCTGCTATCCTTTTATATATACAGATTCCTCTCCTCTACAATCAAGAACATCTTCTGACCAGTAACAGTTGCATTCCAACTGACCCTAACCATCTCAGGCTCCTGCTCCTTATCTGCATATGGAATCCCCACTGCCCAGCCAGGTGCTTCTGCTTGCAAACTCTGTCAGCCAATCTCCTCCTTTCTACCACGTCCCCACGCATGGCCCGTCTTGGAGAATTAATAATATAGATTAATGTGTTTTTATCTATAATTTTTATCTTTTTATGAATGTTGAATGTGTTATATTGTATGTTTTAATTCTGTAAACTGCCTAGAGATTTTTATACTAGGCGGTACATAAATTCAATAACAACAACAGCATTACCATCTTTATTCCTATTGTAGTAAATGGGAAGACATCTGCTAGCACTGCCAGCACTACCACCAGTTCTTTATGGTAGGACCACAGCTTCTGTATCTACAGCAACAGTGCCACAAGTTCTACTGGACATGTTAGAACTGTGCATTGTGTCAGCCATTATTTTTTATATGTAAAGATCTTTACAAACAAAATGCATACAACCAGGATTAAAAAAAATAGGAAAATAAAACATTACTCATGCAATTGAAAGTTAAATTCCTGATTCTGAATCACTTATTTTGAACCAGTTGCCACTTTTTATGTGTAGGAGTTTGGTTCCAGTTCAGGTTCAAGGTAGCCAAGATATTTCAGATTTGGGCTCAGTTGCAGTAATCCCATGTTTGAGTTCAAATTCAGCTCTGCTCCAAGTATGGAGCACTGGGCATGGGCAAGGCAGAGAATAGTTGTGATCCACATTCCAAGAGCTTATTATTATTAGTTACATTTCTATCTCGTCCAGTTTTGAAGGTGTTCAGGATGGTGTGTGTTGTTTGTCCTCCCATTTAATATTTCCAATAACCCTGAGAAGTAAGATAGGCTGAGAGTTGGTACCGTATTTACCCGAATAGAAGATTTATTATTTTATTTATTGAACACAATTATATACTGCACAAAACAAGACTGGACAGTTTACAACAAAACAATAAAAACAACAGATAAAAAGATTAAAACATTACAAGAATTAAAATTTAAAAAATTAAAACTATTAAAAAACAATTAAAACAATATCTAATTAAAAGCCTGGATGAACAAATGTGTCTTGACTGCCTTTTTAAAAGTTGTAAGAGATGGGGAGGCTCTTATTTCAGCAGGAAGTGTGTTCCAAAGCCTCGGGGCAGCAATGGAGAAGGCCCCTCCCCAAGTAGCCACCAGATGAGCCAGTGGCAACTGCAGATGAACCTCTCCAGATAATCTCAATGGGCGATGTGGTTCATAGTGAAGAAGGCGTTCTCTTAAATACCCAGGGCCCAAGCTGTTTAGGGCTTTATAGGTTATAACCAAAACCTTGTATTTTGCCCGGAAACCTACTGGCATCCAGTGTAGCTCTTTTAAGACAGGAGTGATATGGTCTCTCTGAGATGACCCAGAGACTATCCTGGGTGCCGCATTCTGGACCAACTGCAGGTTCTAGACTTCGTACAAAGGCAGCTCTACATAAAAGATAAAACACATTGCAGTAATCAAGTCTGGAGGTGACCAGCAGATGTACTACTGTTCTGAGGTGGTCAACCCCTGCTAACTTGGGAAAGAGGCACCTTTTAACGTGGTGATTCTCTTTATTTAGCAGGGGGAGAGTAACTGGCCCTATCCACCCCCAGCACAGTACCTCCAGTGACTGTTGCTGGTATCGATCTTAAAATTCCTTTTAGATTGAGAGCCCTTTGGGGACAGGGTTCCATCTTATTTGTTTGTTATTTCTCTGTGTAAAGCACCCTGAGCCATTTTTGGAAGGGCGGTATAGAAATCGAATTATTATTATTACATTATTTATTATTGTTGTTGTTGTTTACACAGTCAGACAGGTGTTATTGACTGGTAAAACAGACACCGAGTCCTTCCCAAGGACCTGGGATGGCTGAATTTTATTGTCAATGTTGTTGCTGTTATAGATATCGTTGCAGAATATAGGCTGTTCCCAGTAAAGTTGCTTTTTGTAATTGGCTGATGGTGATTTCTGTGGCCTCTATGGTGTTGAGGTGCTCTTCAAGTTGTTTTGGAATTGCACCTAGGGCGCCAATTACCACGGATTATTTTGGTCTTTTTCTGCCACAGCCTTTCAATTTCAATTTGAAGATCTTTGTATTTGGTGATTTTTTTCTATTTCTTTTTCTTCTTTCTTTCTTTCTTCTTGACTACAGTTATATCTGGTGTATTGTGTGGCAGATGTTTGTCGGTTTGTAGTTGGAAGTCCCATAATATTTTTATATCTTCATTTTCTACCACTTTTTCAATTTTATGGTCCCACCAATTTTTGGCTACAAGTAGCCTGTATTTTTTGCAGATGTTCCAGTGTATCACCCCTGCTACCTTGTCATGCCTTTGTTTGTAGCCAAATGGGTGAGACCGTGCAAAAATAATGGTAATGATAGCAATAGGAATTGATAACACTCCCAAAACATACAGCACTATCAAAACTCTTGTTCATAAGAAGAATCCAACCTATGCATTATTGTGACAAAATCCAAACACTTTCAATGTTGTGAAAATATCCATTATTATTTTTTGAGTATATACAAAAAAAAGACCTCAAAGGGTTTTTGATATACAAATCACTTAAACTTTCACTGCATAAATACAATGAGTGTGAGTAGTACATAATGAACGTAGGTCCTGAACATCCAAATAATCAATTGGTACAGGAGAGTCTTGTTCTCAATGAAAAAAACTGCAAAAGTTCCAATTGCAGAAGTTGCAAGTGCAATAACTGGTCAGCAAATCTGTACACAATTGTATGTTTTGGGAGTGTTATCAATTCCAATTGCTATCATTACCATTATTTTTGCATGGTCTCACCCATTTTGCTGCTGTTTTGTCGTGCAATCCCTCATATATTTTTTGCTTTGTTTGTAGTCAGTCTGTGCAATCTTTTTACAACAGCTGATTAGGTGGTCCACTGTTTCATCTGCTTCTTTACAAAGGCGGCACTTGCTGATTGTGGTTGATTTTTCGACTTTTGCTCTTATTGCATTTGTTCTTAGTGCCTGTTCTTGTGCAGCCAGTATTAAACCCTCTGCTTCTTTCTTCAAGTTGCCATTCTTAAGCCATTGCCAGGTCTTGGTGATGTCTGATTTTCCAGTTATGTTGTGCAAATATTGACCATGCAGTGACTTATTTTTCCATTTTTCTGCTAGGTTCTTGACTTGTTCTTTCTTGTAGGCCTGCTTTGTTTCATTGGTGTTTAATAGTTTCTCATTATTGACCATTTTAAGTGCATCTTCTTCACTGTCCTTGATATAATCTTCAAGGCCTCTTTTCTTCTCCTCTGCTGTTTGATGGACTTGCAGCATTCCTCTTCCACCTGAGCTGCGAGGGAGGTATAGCCTATTTACATCACTGCGGAGGTGCAGAGCATGATTGATGGTCATGATTTTCCTGGTCTTACGATCTAGCGTCTCTAGCTCTGCTTGGGTCCAGTCTATTATTCCTGCAGTGTATCTGATAACAGGTATAGCCCAGGTGTTTATGGCTTGTATGGTGTTCCCGCCATTGAGTTTGGACTTGAGGATTTTTCTAACTCTCCTGATGTATTCACTTTCCCATTTTTCTTTTAACTTCAGTGTATGCAATGTTATCAGCCTGGAGAATGCCCAAGTATTTGTAATGTTCTTTCTCTTCCAGGTTCTTGATCTTGCTTCCATTGGGCAGTTCTATTCCTTCTGTTTTTCTTATTTTCCCTCTGTTCATTATTAATGCAGCACACTTGTCTAGTCCAAACTCCACTGCTATATCGCTACTGAATATACGGACAGTGTTTAGCAGTGATTCAATTTCTGACTGGGACTTTCCATACAACTTCAGATCGTCCATGTACAGCAGATGGTTGATTTGACTTGATGTTTTAGATGTTTGGTATCCGAGGCCTGTTTTGTTTAGTATTTGTGAAAGTGGGGTCATGGTGATTACAAACAGAAGGGATAGTGAGTCCCCTTGGAAAATGCCTCTTCTAATGCTAACCTGTCCAAGTGTCACGCCATTGATTGTTAACCGTGTACTCCACATGCTCATAGCTTTTTTAAAATAAATATCTGAATGTTTTTGCTGACACCAGTTGTTTCTAAACATTTTAGTATCCATGTGTGAGGCAATGAATCGAAGGCCTTCTTGTAGTCAATCCATGCAACACTTAGATTTGTTTTTCTTCTCTTGCAATTTTGTAAAATCATTTTGTCAATCAGCAGCTGGTCTTTTGTGCCTCTGGTGTTCGAACAATTTCCTTTCTGTTCAATTGGAAGCTGTTTGTTAGGGTTAGGGTTAGGGTCACTTCAACTGCTATTATTCCAGTTAATAATTTGAACATGGTTGGCAGACAGGTTATCTGTCTGCTTACTTGGAACTGCACCTTTTGCTGGGTCTTTCATGATGAGATGAGTTTTCCCAGTTGTTAGCCATTGTTCAATATCACATCCTTGCAAAATGTGATTGAACTGTTTTGATGATTATCATTATCATTACCTCAAGACATGGACGCAGCTGGCGTATCAGCTGAAGCTGATAAAAGGCACCTCTGGCCACTGCCTCAACCTGGGATGTTTTGTGTCCAGAAGCACCACCAGACTGCGTACTTGTTCCTTCTAGAGAAGTGTGAGCCTATCCAGAACTGGCAGATCGAAATCATCTCCCGAGTTTCAGCCCCGCACATTAAGTACCTCCGTCTTCTCTGGATTCAGCCAGAATTTAAGACAACCCTCTTAAAAATATATATACATAGGTTATACCTGTATTTACCCAAAAGGAACCGTACTCTGAATTTAAGATGACTCCCCCAATTTCTAACATCAAATAACTTAAACAAACAAACTCGTATTAGATTCAGATAAATACAGTAACTGGCCCAAGGTCACCCAATTAGCTTTTTCACAAAACAGAGATTTGAACCTGGGCCTCCTCAGTCGTAGATCAACATTCTGACCACTACACCACACTGTCCCACTGTCCAGAGCAAGCACTGAGACTCACAGAATGAAAGGTAAAGTATTTCAGCAGTTCTGCTTCTTAGTCTTTTGTGGTGGCTTATATTTAAACAAGTGTTTATATCAGACCAAAACTGGTAGCCATTTGCTAAACATATGGGCAGTGACAATAGCCACTGCTGTATTTACATAATCCAACTTTTATAGATAACATCAGTTTGCACCAATATATCATGCGGTTTCATGAAAGGATGCTCAAACAACCCTATCTCTAGGTTTTTTCACAGGAGCTGCAGGTTTTCTTGTGCTTATATTTTGGCAGAAGAATAGCAAATGCTCTTAATCAGCATTGAAGGCCTTCAACATTAAAGTGGAAATGGACTCCAGATGTGTTAGAGGGAGTGACAGATCAGCAGGGACATAACACCCAGAAGTGGATGATCTCAGTCATAGGCCTTTGTTTTCTACCATTCTGTTCTTGCCAGTTTCAATATGAATAATGTGGTGGGTGGAAATCTTTTCTTTTTAATGTGACCTTGTAGTCTGCTCAGGTGCCAAAGGCATTAGGGTGCAGCAAAGCCACTGACAATGCATCTGTTCTACCCTGTGGTAATTTTTAAAGTCTTCACTAGACTAGCCAGATATCTCTAAACTATGGATTCTGGTTGTAAAGCATCACAGTGCCAAGAAGTAGTGGTAGGCACCCTCAAGTCCACTTCTATGAGCAGTGAGTAGTTCTAGAAGTACAATATAACCCAGGTTCAGGTTTCCCTTGGAAGAGATATTATTGGGGGCTTATGGTGTCTTTGTAATATTTGGTTTATTTACACACTTGTTCAAGTTTTGTATGAGGGAGAACGGTACCAAGCATGAATTGTCCCCTTTGCCGTTAGCAAGCCACTGAAGAACCATCAAGTTGGCCTTTGCCTAACAAAAGAAGGGGGCCAAGGAGCCATTACCTAATCCATAATAGTATAATTGATGTCTAAGAGAAGATGCCAGGGCTCCAAATGGCTCTCCTTTTTGCAACTCCCTTGTCCACATGTGAGGAACAAATTTTTATTTATTTATTTAGACATATGTGTATACCACCTAAAACTCACCAATGCTCATGATCAGATAAACACTAATTAAGGGGTCCCTGGCTGAGGACTTTAACTTTACTAGTAAAAGATAGAAAAGAGAAGAAGGGGGAAAGTAATAGCTGTCCTAAAGTGGGTGATTGCAGGGGATATATCTACCCATTCTGTAGCCTTCTTGGGCTCGAACAACAAAGTTGGAGATCTGCTTGGTGAGGGGACTCTGAGGAAGCTAAATTGAACTAGAGATCCTCAAGATTGGGAATCTCTGGCACTCATCCACAGAATGCACACTCTATCTGGGCTTTGCAATGGGGTGAATGGTCAAAGTAATGAGAACTGGTGTAGCCTCAATTCCCGGGAACAGTGGCGTGAGGATAGATCCGTAGGTGGGGTGAGCTGGATGACGCTAACCAACACTGGACAACACTAATGCTGAATGAAGCTGTACTAGTTCTGAGGGAGGAGTGCTATATCGTGAAATAGAGTGGATCACATAAAAAAGTAGAATTGTGTTCACTTTGCTTCCTATTCCAAGGGGGATTGAGGCAGGCAGGATCAACTTTGCCAAGGGTGATGCCAAATCTTGCACCTTGGACAAGCTGCTTGGAGCAGTGTGGCTTACCACCTGTTATTTTGACTCTTGCCCAACATGGCTAATACTATCTGGCAGGGAGGTTGTTGTAGAAAGCCTAGTAGAGATCATAAATGCTTCTCTGCAGGAGGGCAGAATGCCTCCTTGTCTTAAGGAGGCAATTATTAGGCCACTCCTGAAGAAGCCTATCTTGGATTCCTCAGAGCTGAGCAACTATAGGCCTGTCTCCAACCTCCTGTGGTTGGGTAAGGTGATTGAGAAGGTGGTGGCCTCTCAACTCAAGGCAGTCTTGGATTAAATGGATTATCTAGACCCGTTTCAGACCGTCTTTGGGGCGGGCTATGGGGTGGAGACTGGCTTGGTTGGCCTGATGGATGATCTCCAATTGGGAATTGATTAGAAGAAGTGTGACTCTGTTGGTCCTTTTGGACCTCTCAGTGGCTTTCAATGCTATCGACCTTAGTATCCTTCTGGAAAGACTGAAGGGGTTGGTGGTGGGAGGCACTGCTTTGCAGTGGTTCCACTCTTACCTCTCAGGCAGATTGTAGAGGGTGACCCTCGGGGACTGTTCTTCAAAAACTGAACTTTGGTATGGTGTCACTCAGGGCTCTTTATTGTCTCCGATGTTCCTTAACATATGCATGAAACTGCTGGGGGAGATCATCAAGAGATTTGGTGCAGGGTGTTATCAATATGCTGATGACACCCAAATATTTTTTTCCATGTCAACATCATCAGTAGAAGGCATAACCTCCCTAAATGCCTGCCTGGAGGCAGTGATGTGCTGGATGAGAGGTTACAAACTGAGGCTGAATCCAGATAATACAGAGGTACTTATTGTGCAGGTCGGAATTCGGGAGATGATTTTGATCTGGATGGGGTCACACTTCCCCAGAAGGAACAGGTACGCAGTCTGGGGTTGCTTCTGGACACAAAACTCTCCCTGGTGTCCCAGGTTGAAGCAGTGGCCAGAGGTGCCTATTATCAGCTTTGGCTGATATACCAGCTGTGTCCATTTCTTGAGATAAATTACCTTAGAACAGTAGTACATCTGCTGGTCACCTCCAGACTTGACTACTGCAACGCGCTCTTTGTAGGGCTGCCTTTGTATGAAGTACAGAAACTGCAGTTGGTTCAGAATGCGGCACCCAGGTTGGTCTCTGGGTCATCTCAGAGAGACCATATCACTCCTATCTTAAAAGATCTACACTGGTTGCCAATAGGTTTCCGGGCAAAATCCAAGGTTTTAGTTATAACCTATAAAGTCCTAAACAGCTTGGGCCCTGGGTATTTAAGAGAATGCCTTCTTTGCTCTGAACCACACCACCCATTGAGATCATCTGGAGAGGTTCGTCTGCAGTTGCCACCGGCTTGTCTGGTAGCTACTCAGGGACGGGCCTTCTCCATTGCTGCCCCGAGGCTTTGGAACACACTTCCTGCTGAAATAAGAGCCTCCGCATCTCTTACAACTTTTAAAAAGGCAGTCTAGACATATTTGTTCACCCAGGCTTTTAATTAGATATTAATTGTTTTTTTAAATAGTTTTAACATTTTACATTTTAATTGTTGAAATGTTTTAATCTTTTTATTTGTTGTTTTTATTGTTTTGTTGTAAACCGTCCAGAGACTTGTGTTTTGGGCAGTATACAAGTGTGTTAAATAAATAAAAATAAAATAAATAAATATCAATCTCATGTTTTTAATTTCAAATTTGTAGGAAAGAAAGCTAGGCAAGATTACTATTTCTGCATCTGTGGGGATGCATCCCATGGTTGAACTGCTCAATTAAACAAACTACAGAAAATGGTCCTTCAGAGTGAAGATGTTGCTGAATACACTTGGACTATCTTATGTTCTGGAGGAACGAGGACCAACCGAAAATGAAGAGAAACAGTGAGAATGTGATTCTGCAAAAACAACAACAAAACACACAAGCCATGGGACACACATCTCTGATTGAAAGTGACCAGTTAATCTATCAAACAGAAGATAAAAATATAGCAAGAGAGATGTGGGAAAGATTAAAGGAGGTCTATCAACCAAGAACCATGAATAGTAAATTTCTCTTATGCTGCAGATGTGTAATAAAAGATTCAAAGAGGGAGAGAGTTTGTAAGAACACATTTGCTCATTTTTGGGAACACTCAAAGAGTTGGAACTGCAGGAGATAAATATGCCTGAACCAGCAAAAATTGGACTTTTGCTTAATACCTTGCCTAAAGAATATGAGAATATTGTCAATTTTCTGCAAATTAAAGAAAACGTGACTTTGAGTTTTGTGTAGGAGTGTTTGCAATAATTTAATTTGAAAAGGCAAACAGAAAGAGGGGAATCAGTTAAAAATCAAGCCTACAAAGCTGCTGATGGTAGGCAATGTTTTATATGTGGAAGCACCTTGCATTTAAGGAATGCATGTCTTGGTGTGAATAAAATGAGTTTATTCCAGAGGTACTATGTACCAAGTTTGTAAAACTGTTTAATGAGTGTAAAAACAACTATTAAGCATGGATGTAGAGTTCTTTTCAGAAGTGACCACTGTTTTATTTTCAAAGGAGGAAACCTCTGATGAAAGGCATGTTCAAAGATGATCAACTGTATGAAATAAATTGCAAAAAAGAACAAGCTAATTTTGCAAGTGAATGCACACAAAAATTGCATGAGTTTTTGACATTGTAGATTCAGAGATACAAGCAAGGAATTTATTTCCAAATTAGTAAAAGAACAATTGGCAAGAACCCTACAAGTTAAACCATGCAAGTCTGAAGTCAAATGTAGACATAAAATAAAAAATAAATTGCATTGAATGTGTTAAAGCAAAAGCAACAAGGGGCACATATTCATCAACCACAGAAAGGTAATCCAGTGAAATTTTGGATTTGATACACAATGATATTTGTGGGCCCTTCTCAGTAAAGACACCAGAAAATAATCTCTATTTCCTGACTCTCATAGATTATTTTTCTCGCTGTACTTACACTTGCCTACTCAAAGAGAAAAGTGAAGTGTTGCTAAAACTTAAAGAATATGTGGCTAGAGTAAGCAACAAATTTGGAAGAAAACCTAAGCGCTTCAGTACTGATAATGGTGGGGAATATAGTGGGAAAGATACTGAGCAATACTTAAAAGAACTAGGAATTAAAGATGAGATAACAATATCTTACACTCCAGAGCAAAATGGAGTGGCAGAGAGAAAGAACCAAACTTTGAAATGTTTAGAAGTATGCTGCTTGACTCGGGTCTGGAAAACAAATACTCGGGAGAAGCTGTAATAACTGCAACATATTTGCAGATTAGACTTCCAATTAAAACTAAATTAACACCCTTTGAACTGTGAAATGGGACAAAACCTTACTTAAAGCTTATTAGGGTATTTCGATGCAAAGCATATGAATATATTCCTAAAGTATTAAGAGAAAAATTAGATTGCAGAAGTGAAGAAGGAATATTCATAGGTTATGCACTGAGTAGCAAAGGCTACAAAATACTGGATCCTATCACAGAGACTGTGAAACTGCACAGTGTTGCATATTTTGATGAAAGGGAAAAGTCAAATGCAGATGAGATGTCTGACTGTGACTTGGATTTCCCAATAAGTGATCCAACAAGTAATCATGGACTATGATATAACAGAGAGATCCAATCGAGAAAGGGAGATTGAAACGGAACCAGATGGATCCAATCAAGAAGGAGAGATTGAGCAGAATTAATAAAGGGGTCCCACCTAAAAGATTATCTTTGGCAGCCAGAGAAGCCAAAATGCCTGAACATACAAACTGGCACAAAATTGAAGGAATGCCTGATTCAGAAACAGATAAATGACTGCTCTAGGCAACAAAATAACAGATTGGATCACTCCAATGGACTCTTGTAGAGCTACCTGAAGGTAGGAAAGCAATAGGATGCAAATTAGTTTTTACAACCAAATGAGATGCAGGAGGAGATACCCAGCAATATAAAGCAAGATTAGTTGCTAAAGGATATACACAAACATATGGAGAGCATTATTGCATCTGTGGTCAGATATGCATCCATTAGACTGCTACTTACAATTGCTGCATCAAGAAAAATTGAAGTACACCACCAGGATGTTGACAGCATTTCTATATGGTGACATTAAAGAGTATATATATACTCTATATACAAACAAAGACTAGTCTGCTATTAAAAGGACTGGACATATCTAAATGGTACAGCAAATTTGGAATTCTTGCTACCCGCCAGTAAAGAACCTAGACTTATATGTTATAATTTCAGTGGTTCCCAACCAAGGTTCTGCCAGATGTTGTTGAACTACAACTCCCATCATCTCCCCAGCTACAATTTAACCACTGGGTTATATGGATGCTAACGGGGCTGAGGAAAGGGAAGGCAGACAATCAACCAGTGGGTGTTACAAAGATAGCTTGTTTGGAGGCTCCCAGGAGCACCCCTACACCTGGTTTGAAGCTACAGGCCTGTAGTTTCCATTTTTGCTTTTCAGAATTCACAGGATCATGGGATCTCCATTTGCTTTGCATGAGCTAACTCATGGGGTATGTCACCTGGCATGCAGCCTGGGAAAGGGTGGCTTTAGGTCAAGTTTAGCCTGAGACTGCAAGAGGACTATCCCTGTGCTCACCTCCCTGATTAGTTTTCAGGTGGGGAAGCCAGAGTAGACATGAGTTAATTAAGTGCTATTCTTCTCAAGAACTAGCCAAATACTCTTCCTCTATGTCGGCAAATTGGATTAATTCAATCCTATAACCTCCACAGGGAGGGACAGTTAAAGGGTAACAAGCTCATCTCCTTCTCTAACAAAGTGTTAATGTCTGGCTTAGAAACAGCACACCCAGCAAAGCTGCTCCAGACAAAAATGTGCTTCTTTGTCTATCCCTATTGTTGCCTTTGTCAATAGAAAGGTGTGGTCAGCATTCTGCCATGGGGCAAGGTGGTGTCTATTTCTAATCATGACACAATCAATCAGTGTGCCTCTTCCTCAGATTCACCAATTGCATGTTTGTACATTTGGGCATTGGCCATCTTGCCTTGCCTGGACTTTTGCTCCTGTTCCACTTGTCCCCTCCAGATCAGCCCCTTTTCCAAACCCAATCTGTGCAGGCTGCAGAGAGATATTGGTCTCCCAAGATCAGATCCCCTTTGGATTTTGCCTGGTTCCCAGACCCTCGCTTGGCCCTTGGGTCCCTGTTCCTGCCTTTTGCCTTCTTGCCTGTCCCAGAGGAGAGGGGTCCCTTGGCATTGGCTAAGCTACAAGGGTCTACACACTCTACTGGATGGACTGAGATAGTATAACAAATCTCTGCCACCAAGCCTCTTACTCCCCTTTCTAAAATCCAAAACTGTTCTCCAAGACCATTTCTCTGGTCAGCCTTGAGTGGACTCAATTCAAAATCTCAAGCCAAATTGCCTCTTTGTGAGCCACAACTTAGTCCTATTGATTTGTTAGTCTTGATAGTTTTGCTAGTTAATATTGTGTTGCCTCTTAACCAATATTTCATTTTCTGTACCCCTAAACCATAAAATAAACCTGATTCTATTTTTGAACTTCAAACTTTCTGTCAGTTCTTTCCAAGACCAAAGCTTTGCACAAATTTATTCTGAGGTGGGTTGCTCCATTCACGTTTGCTAGTTCCCCACATAAGCCCCAAAAGTAGTAAGGGGTATTTGCCAATTTCCCCGGAGCAATACCATTAACATGGGAACATATTCTTTTATGGAGGAGGGATGATTTAATGGATGAGTAATAAACTGTCTATTGTTGCCCTCTTTTCAACTGAGGCAGAATATATATCTGCAGCACAGGCTTGCCAAAAAGTAGTGTGGTTACATAAACACCACTTTGAGAAAGACAACCAAGACCAATTACCATGTATGAGGCTAACCAGAGCTGTATTCTTCTCTCACAAACTGATAAAACTACACAAAGGACCAAACACATTGACACACAGTACCACTTTGTGAGGGAACTGAAAGAGAAAATATTGATCAATATAAAATATTGTGCATCCAAGGAACTGAGAGCAGAAATACTCACAAAGCCTTTAGACCAGTTTCAGAGTTTGCGGGTAGCAAAGGGACTTGTGGGCTGAAGAGCGAGACAACAAAGGGGAATGTTCGGATTTGCTAGATAGGCATTGTCTCTGCACTTGTCTAAGGACATACTTGTCTGCATGTTTTGTGTCTATGTTTGGATTTGGGGGTGGAGACTAAGCTCCTTAGTCCCTCCTGTCCTGTTAGCTTCTTATTTGCTGCCTTTTATTTAAGCAGAAGTTCTCCCTCTCTCTGCATAAGAGAGTGAGTTTATTGTCCACCCCCCCCCACCGCTTATGTTTTAGTTAGTGATAAATATCAAACTCTTGTTTCTCAGTTAAAGTTGCTTCCTGTTCAATTACCTATAGAGGATAAGTAATTTCTCTTTTTCACCTATGGTGTTAAGGGTGTGATCTAATCACTAGTTTATAGTCCTCAGAGCTTGAGGTGCTAGTAAATGCAGTCAAAAACAGGAAATCCCTTTGGTGCTCGGGAAGGAGAAATTGCTGTGGCTGAGGGACAATTTCTATTACTACATTTAATTGACCAAGAGTATTTTAGCATATGCATACCACTCCTAGTCACAGTTGCAGCTAATTTCCTTGGAGGTCTTCCCAAGTCATTTGATCTACTCAAAGACCTGACCAGCCCTACTATCAAGCAGAGGAGGCAGGCACAGATGCCAACCTTCTCTTGCATTCCATTGCAAAATGCCTTTTTTCCCCTTTTTGTTCTCTGGTATTGCCAATGTGGACCTGGAAAGTCCTGGTTCTGCCTGGGAGACCCATAAGCATATAATTATTTGGGCTGAACAAGGGGGTTAGCCCTAACACAAACAGGCAGGAGGTTGTGCAATGATGAACATCAGAAATGCAGTTGACTTGTGGATGTCTTCTAATGCAAGCACAATCTAAATTAACCATAGCAGCTGGCAACCAAAGCAGAAGCAGTAACCTAGTGTGATTGTTACATTTTCCTGGCCTGTTACCCTAATGCCAGGACAGTTTTCTCACTCCTCCCTCTCCCTGGATTGCTAGTTCATCACCCAGTGCTGCTGTTTCTTCTTAACAATTATTGTAGTGGTGAGCAGTACGCATAAGAACATAAGAAGAGCCCTGATGGATCAGGCCAAGGCCTATCTGGTCCAGCATTCTGTTTCCCACAGTAGCCCACCAGATGCTTCTGGGAAGCCAAAAGCATGAGATGGAGACATGTCCCCTCTCCTGCTGTTGCTCCCCTGCAACTGGTATTCAGAGGTATCATGTCTCTGAAACTGGAGGTAGGCTTTAGGCATCAAGACTAGTAGCCATTGAGAGACTGGTCCTTCCTGAATTTATCTAAGCCCCTTTTAACACCATCCAAGCTGGTGGCCATCACCACATCACATGGCAGATAATTCCATAGATTAGTTATGCACTGTATGAAAAAGTACTTCCTTTTGTCTGTCCTAAACCTCTGAAGGTTAGTTCCATTGGATGACTCCTGGTTCTAGTGATGTGTGATAGGGATAAAAACTTCTTAAGATTCCTAAGAAACATGGTAGCTGGGACTGTGGAAATGGTGGCTACCAGTGGAATGGAGAAGGATGAGGTGAAGAAGCAGAGTCTTCATGGCTGAAATGGAAGTCTGATATTGAGGCCCATCTGGTCATGAATATCAAGCACAGCTGCAGAGGCAGTTCAGAGGCTTGCGTTGCATATCCCATTGATATCAGTGCAACTACCTAATATATTCACTTTGGAATTGCACCCATTGTTCATCTATGGCAAAAGCTGGCTAGGCTCAGCCAGCTGTTCAGATTCTCCACTGACATTTTACAGATGCAGCAAGGAAGTGGATAGGATTTATTTATACACACAGCTGTAAAGCAGAACGAACCAATGATGTGCCAGCAGTTTGTAAATCTAATGGATGATGCACAAAGAAAGTATTTTCCCTATTTACTTTCCCATGAAACTGTTGTTTTAGCTGCTCTTTTTATACTCACAGAGGTACTGATTTTCAAGAGTAGTTAATGAGTTGGCGGAGCAAGGAAAGGAGCTAATTGTTAAGCAGAAATGTCATCTGAGTATGCATGTGTAGAGTTGACTGAGAAGCTAAGCGATACAATGGGCTGGTTCTTATGACAGAAGTGCTGCTGAAAGTCGGGCAGAGGAGGGAGGAGAAGTTGCATGCATTCCCAATACTCAATTGTCTGGGCAATGAAAATATCAAGTGGAGGACTGGGAAGTGATTGTGTGCAAGGAGTCAATCATAGTTGGTTGGCACAGGCAGCTGACATTGGTGATCTTAGATATGATCCAGGATGGAGGAGGTTGGCTGCCCGCAGTGACCAACTGCAATTGAACCTTGTACACTATCACTTCCCGGTCTTCCACCCAACGTTATGACTGCCCAGATCAGGGGTTCTCAACCTTCGGTCCCCAGATGTTGTTGGTCTTCAACTCCCATAATCCCCAACCAAAGGCCACTGGGGCTGGGGATTATGAGAACAGAAGTCCAATAACATCTGGGGACCCAACTTTGAGAACCCTTGGCCCAGATGATCAAGTATCAGGAGTGTGCCACCTCCTCCTCCCTCCTCTGCCTGATTTGTGGCAATATTTTGGTCTTGAGAACCAGCTGGATAATAACAATCAAGGTACTTATCTCCAAGCCCCCATGTTAACAGGATTTCCTAAATATAAGCTTATTCCCAACAGACACTCATCAGTCATGCAATCTCCAGACGTTAAAAATTATGAGTTCGTTTTATCCCTACTTGAATGTAATAAACCCTCAGAGTTTTCAGTAGTGGTCCATTGAGATCATAAACACATTTCCCCACCTAAGTGTTTAGGCTACTTTTATTCTACTCCACACTCCGCATCAGAGAGGCTCTCTGGAGGGGCTGAGATATTGCACAGATGGATAATACTAAGGTGCTACAAAAGTCTTGCCTCAGAAGGTTTGATAGTGTACTAAATGATTGATGCCAAATTAATTAGTTCAAGTCTGAATGACTGATGTCACTGGGAGGGGGTTACCCCCAGGTCTAACCGGCTGGTGACTACAGGGATTTTGTTTCCCACTGTAGGGTATAGCATACACTGAACACTTTCTCATGATTGAGTGAGGGGTCATGAGGGTGGGTGGCAGGGAAGGCAGCAGAAGCTTGCATTCCCTGCAGACAACCCATGTGGAGTTGCTGGGTGTGTGAATTGTGCACCCAGACGGTCTGCAGCTGCCCACAATGCACCGCATAAATACACATTGCATTGTGGGCATCCCCCCCAGTGATGGGGGGTGCCCGTCAGTGTTTTAGTGCCAGCTGAAAGCAGCTAATGCTGTTACACAGTTACTTAAATGGGGTTAAAGGAGGGCTCACTCCCTTAACCTCATTTAATAGCCCGGTTTCTTAGTTGGGTTTGCCGCCAAGTTTCCCACAGACAGCCAAGCCTGGGCTTAGTTGCCCTAGCCTGCTCTTGGCTGCTCGTGAGAACAGCCTCATTGCTTATATGAGACATGCCATGCCAAGAGGCTTTTTGGTGTTTACTTTTAGTTTGACCCAGCAGCATACCCACTGTTGAACTAGCAGGGATGGGCAACAAATGTTCCTGGACATTTGTCCCCGCTCACCACTGGGAGAGGGTGATGGGTAGTGCTTCAGTATTCTGATGCTGATATGCGTTAGGGCCTTTCCAGTTTTCTGATTCCAATAGTCTCCCTGGCAACACTGTTCCTCAGTACCATCATATATAGGAATGGCATCCCCATTCTTTCATTTTCTACTCTTGACATTAGGACTGTGGGTTGCAGAGGAGCAACTCCAGCCCAGGTTATGGGACACACAGGAGAGCATGTGTAGGTCCCCAGCTCTAAGTCCGCTTCTCATTCAGAGGACAGGGATGTGAAGAGGAACCCTGTCCTCCTTTTTATCTAGTCATCCTAGATGACAAGATACATGGTCTAGCTTCCATGAATATTGGTGGATCTAGGCTGCAAGACATCTACAGCTTACTCATGGTGATGCCCCTTGGAGAAGAAGTATTAGCCCAGTGTTGTTCTTGATAAAGGCCCAGTTAACTCAGAACAGAGTGTGATTATTTTATTAACTCCTATTATACAGTGGGAAACAAAATCTCTGTAGAGTCACCAGCCTGTAAAACCTGGGGGTAACCCCCTCCCAGTGACATCAGTCATTTAGACTTGAACAGTAGCACAGGTTTCTGTGATGTCTACACACAGCACCTATGAAAGCATCTGATCTTTTCCAGATTCTGATTGATGTGAAACTAATTGTGCTCATTGTACACAGAATGCATCTCTGCTCTGGACACTGCTGCTTTCCTCCCCTATCATTTATTGCATTTGTCTAAGTGAGAGGCTGACCCAGCTCTGGACTGGAGGGCTTTAGAGTATCAAATATGGTCAGAATCTCCATCTGCTTCTCTGCACTCTGGGAGTGCTAGCGTAGGCAGGGATAGTTGAGGGTACCTTTGCGGAAGGTAGGGGGCTACCTTATGGTATAAATAAGTTTCTCCCCAAATTCATTAAAATGATTCTTCATGTCCCCATTGTCTTATTTGTATATTGGAAAATAAATGCAAACACTTCTTTGTTGCACACCCCATCCCGACACTTCTCCCATGAGTCTCAAGACCGTCTATAATTACAGCCAATAATAACAAACAGCAGGGCAAGACAGAAAAAGAAGGTTACGCAGGGAATGTCTGAGAACGAGACAGAGACTACTTGCCAGCAATGCAGGGGAGGGCCTGGAGACAAAAGCATTTATTTTGGTCTCCCTCCTGCCTCCACAGTTCACAACAGGGACCTGGTGTTCCCTGGTGCTCCAAGTTATTAATATTACAGTATTTTAAAGAATGCCATAATAGACCATCAATACAGCAAGTCAAGATTATGTGGCTTCCTCTGGTTATATATGAGCCCCTCATATATCCCCTGGAAGCATGCTGTTGTGCAAGAGTCGTTAGAGTTCAGAGCACTGCCTTTGCTCTGGAAGCACTCAGTCACATGCTTCTGATCTTCCAGAGCACTTTCGGAGTGCAGGCAACCCTAGGAACATTCAACACACTTCACCCCCTGTGGCTGCCCCCTGCCGAGGAAGATTGGCAGTTGTGGACAAGTTATCTTTCAGGCAGGTTTTTCCTCCAGTCAAAGTCTGGAGATACATTTTCAATTTGTGTATATATACCTGGTTTTTATCAGGAGACAGCCTGGCCATTTGACCAGGCTCTAGTTTGTACCAGTGATCACTCTTTCAACAAGTGCCATTGGTAATCATCATCAGAGACTGATGCTTGTGTCATCAAGGTTTACCACCACATACAGAAAATGGGCAATCTCACCTGAACCAATTAGAGAGTACTGGGTTCCCCCCACCCACAAATATACATCTAGTTTCCCATTTGTAATCTGTCAAGGCAAAGGGGGCAGCAGAAGGCCTCATGTTTTCATCCTGTCAGTCCATTGCAGCCTCTCTTTTCATCCATACCAAAATACTGGCAAGAAAGAAATGCTGTATGGTACATTGGTATGATCTGGAAACAAAGGAACCTCTTCCTTCAGACATCAGACTGAATGGAGAAACATCTGTGTCTTCAGGTTATGGCAGCAGTTATCGAAAAGGAAATCTGTGGAAGGCATAGATGGCTGAGCCTCTCTGGCCTGAAGGTTTCCTGTGTGGGAAGCTCTTAATTGGCTGCTATGTCCTTGCTTCCACACCAAAAGAGCCTAATCTGTAACTGGAAAACACATCCACTCCCACACACTGACTGAAAGTCTGAATTTAAAAACCAGAAGCCAAAAGCTGCCTCATGGGTCTAAGCACCGAGGCTTTCATTAAATGCAGCACACCTCTCCCCCCCCCCGCCCCGCCTGAACCCGCACAGATATCTAAAATGAGTACACTGCCTCTGGACACGTTTTTTGCTCTTTGTCAGCATAAGCTTTTGTCAATTTGTTAAGGCACTGCTGCCATCACTTAAAACTTTAAAGAGAAAAGCAGCACCTTCCCCAATTAATCATGAGCTCAGGCTTGTAGATACAGGCCTCTTTCTGGGTTTTAGCCATTCATACCAATTAGACAGTGATTTACAGCTAGGTAACCCAGTCAGGAAGAAAGCCTGCTCCCTGAGAGATGGTGGGAATGATATTCTCTCAGCTAGATTTGCAATAAAGGAGGGATTTAAAAGGACTCAAATGTTTCATAAGGTAAAGTGGTCCTCAGTGGAACAATTCCTTAACTTAATATGCTGAAATTTTCACATTCAGGAAACACTTTTCCTGTGGACTTTTCTGCTGAAACCCCTGTGCATTGCAGAGGATTCTGGGGCATGTTCAAAGATGCACACTCTGATCTCATGAACACTGCCTGTTCATACCCTCTAGCTGTCTTTGTTTACCAGGCACAGTGTGTCCAGGCAGGCACCATGATGAAGTGGACTGTGGATCATGTGGAGCATGCTGAAGATGCAAGGACAGATAGACTGGGTAGGGGGGAACAGATGAAACCCCACCTGCCTGCCCGCCACAACATGAGAATAAACTTAAAATTTGTTAGTCTTTCGAGTGTCCCAATACTCTTTGTTGTTTAGACTAGATTAGGCATTATGTTCAGGGAAATTTGTTATGCTAAATTTCTAGCTATCCAGGATTACTAGATACACTCTACTTAAACTGAAAAATTATCTATCTATCTATCTATCTATCTATCTATCTATCTATCTATCTATTTGATTTCTATACCACCCTTCCAAAAATGGCTCAGGGTGGTTTACATAGCGAAATAACAAACAAACAAATAAGATGGATCCCTGTCCCCAAAGGGTTCATAATCTAAATGCATGGATTATAACAGCATCACATCTACTGCTTGACATGGTATCTGAATAAAATTTTATTACTGCTGTATCAGTTGGCTATCTGAGTGTAAACAGTCTTGCTTTTAGAGATGTTTGACCAGTACAATCAAATCTATTGTTCAGATTCAAAATCCTTCCTTACCTCTGATTTCCACTCACAAATTACTTCCTCTTTTAAACCTGTCCTTTGGTTAGTTTTGATTTATTATTTTATCCCACAGCTCACTCATTATTATGAGTATGTATATAATTATGTTGTATCACAAAACACAACAATTCTAGTTCTATGATGCTTGGCCTGTTTCCACCATCTGTCTTCGATTTTCTTGTTACTATTGAAATAACAACATGAACAGCAAATGTTGATTAAAAATACATCTAAATGCTCTCTAGCATGTGCATTCACTAATATATCTACTAGGGTGGTTTAGAACTTGGGGGAAGAGACCATTATCTGCAACACAAACGTGTGTGGCTAGCTATTCTGTGCTGCCTAAGTCATTAAACTGGTGGGTTGGGTGATTTTCTTTAGACATTTGAATTCCTGTGTTAAACCACTCATATTAAGGGGGGAAATGCAAAGCCACACCAACCCACCCAAATCACAACTTTAAGAATTCGGCACTCTCGTTTCACAGGCTGACTATAATGGTTATCTGAATGACTGCAGTTAATAAAGAGAGTAGCATGCTTTGACCTTCTTCCTTTGAAGTTCTGTATGAGTCTTAACACTTCCTTATGCCAGCAAAGTAAGGGGAAAGATGTGGGGGGAGGCAGAGGGAGGATTTGATTTTAGCTTAGCAAGGCTTGGAGTTCTTTTGGTATAAATTCTGTGATCAGCTCAGGGTCACAGACCATAGTTGTTATTGTCATGTAAAAAGGCTTCAATTCAGAGGCCCTAGGCAAGCCAGGACCTCTCTTGGATTAGGAAGGAGGGATTAAATTTAGAGGCTGATACATGGTGTCCCCCACATTGCACAACAGATTTTCAAAGTAAGGCCTTGTCTGCAACTGTTTGGTGATCTGGTGTGATCTGAGGCATCTGTAACGTTAGCTCTGAAAATGTGGGAATTGATTTCTCTGTTTCTTTCCTTCTCAGAGTGGTTTACAAACAATTAAATCATAAATGCAATATCCAAAATAGGCAAAATTAATCATGATCAACCACACGGCTGTAAAATAGTCAGGTTTGACTTGTTGATAGTGCTGTTCCAGTACAGTACTGAGAAAATGCAGCACCACCAAGGCAAGAGGTAAAAAGGAATCAATCTGGGTGGATGACAGCCAAATCCACACATCACAGGGGAAAGCCCTGTTAGCACAAACCAACAAGGAGTATAACATGTGCATTAGTTGTAAGATGGCTCAAAGGACATAAAGGTCCAAATAGAATGATATGACTTTCCTGATCTGGCCTGTGCACTTCCTCTCTACTCTTCTGGTGTGCTGTCCCCACTCCCAGGCATTCCCACATGTACATGTGGGGATGAAACATCAAACTGTTATCCAATATCAACCATGCAATTAGGTGCCATGTAGATTTATGTCCCTGGATGTACTCATGAGGATAGACAGGGATGGCAAACTGGGTGGGCAGGGAAGAGCTGTGCAACTTGGGGAGATATATTCTTCAATCCGGCCCAATATGCCAAGAAATGCAATGTGAACCAAAATCATACAGAATGCTAGGTTACCTTGCAGTATCTTGCAGCACTGCCTGAAGTGCACTCCCAAGCATTCTTATCAGGGAACAGGCCCAATTTAACCTAGTCAGGGCAAAGCTTTGGTTGAGAATGCAGTTCTTCTGAATGTTCTTAGTGTGGGATAGAAAGTGGAAGAGTGCCATTTTTTTTTTAAGTTGAATGCTTTGTGGAAAATGTGTCAGCATTTAGAAAGTCAGAAGAGATAGATTTTGGTCCCCATGCTCAGTCTAGAAATTCTCACCCTGTGATTCATGCTGAAAGTATAGTCAGTGGGTGCAATTCAGAGAAATCTGAATTTGAGTCTTATTGGCAGTAATGGAATTTAAATGCTTGATTTTGTGCTCAAATTCGATCATTTCAGCAGGATTTAGACATGCCTGATTTTTTTTTCTTATGCTCACTGAAACTGGGTCAAGTATCTCTTATATATCTTGAAGAGTTTGTGCGAAATAAAGTCATACTACCCAATAACCTATGGATACTGAATATCATACTTCCTGATTACCTACATACACAATCCTGCCACTGAAATGAGCTGAATGCACTACTTTGTACACCAGAATATTCTTGGGGGAAATTTAAATACTTGTTCTGTAATTTTTTGAATAAATTCTTAATATTATAGTTCCTGATTGCCTACAGTTACTAAATTTTTCATGAACAATCTTGCCCCTGAAATAGCTGGATGCACTACTTTTTGCACCAGACTATGCTTGGGGAAAGGTTTATTATTATTAATAATAATAATAATAAAATTATTATTATTATTATTATTATTATTATTATTATTAGGAAGAAATTCTGACTATAATCAGCAGATTTTAACTGTCATTGTTCTCAACTGATTTTTAATACTCAATAATCAGATCAGTAATTCCAAAACAACATCATGCCCAAGAGAAGCAGAAGATCTTTCTCATATTCAAATTTATTATGATTAAAAAATTTTCTTGTATGGTCATGATTCAATTAAATGAATAATGTTTTAAGTTGAAATCCTACAAATTTAAAAGTGTGTGTTTGCTTCCTTTTTGCAAGCACATGAACAAACAATTCTATGACATTACAGGTGGCCCTCAAACAGTCGTTTCACCCATTCATGGGCCAACTCCCTGTATAGCAACTTAGTTATCGGTGTGGGGGTGGGGACATTAATGGTTTTCTACCCTGCACCTAAATTGGTATACAGATTTAAATAGTAACTCTCCCCACATCTCAACTGGTACATGGGGAGATTTAAGGAAGCGGCATGAGAGGCCCAGGCTGCTCCATCCACACACACCTCTACACTGCTTCTTTTAACTTCCCTGTGTGCCAGCTGAGAAGTAGGGAGAATGACTATTTGAACTATATACCTCCCTGTGCTTTTCAGCTGATGCCTGGGGAAGTTTAAAGTTTAAATAGCCACTCTCCCCTCACTGGCTTCTCCATCTACTCTTGCTGTGTGAGTAGATTGTTTAGCTAAGGAATGTAACTCCATTTTTTTTAGTTAGGTCAAGCACTCCAATATTGCAGTTTCCACAAACAATACCGCCCCCCCCCATGATATTAGAAGGCCTCCTGAATTTCAGTTATTGAATTTTCCTAGCAGTGTAATCTACGCAAAATGACTTTACCTGGACAACAATGGACCTCACCTACTAATATTCTAATATTTAGATTCAATTTCTACAAATATAAGCAAAAATAAGAAGATACATTCTTAAGGCTAATACTAACAAGAATGTTGAAGGGCAAGTACAATGGATTGGACTAGAATCGGGGTGTGGGGTGTGGGTGGAGGGAGATCTAGGTTCAACTCTCCACTTAGCCATTGAATTAACTTAAAGTTACCTTGGGCTATCACAATGTCTCAGCCTAATCTACTTCACATTGTTATTGTAAAGATCAATTAAGGCATAAACACTGAATTCCTTGGAGGAAAATAGCTAGTTTCCTGGAGACATGTATCTCTTTGCATTTCATTTGAGGTCAAGCAGAAAGATGTTCTTCATGGATGCTTAACAGCTTACTGTAACCTCAAGAAAGCACACACAGGATTTGTGCAGGGGCGATGTATCATCTGATCCAGTCCAATATGCCAAACAATATGCACTGCAAGCAATGTGAATCAAATTCATAACAAGTATAGTCAGGCAACTTGTAGAATCTTGCCAACAAAGCCTGAAGCTGAACTCCTAAGCACACTTACCAGGGAACAAGTCCCACTGAACTTAGTGGAGCCACTAAGGCAGAATAAACCTAGAAACCATATTTAATATGGTCCAAGCTTTTAGTCAAGCCACCTAATGGGAAATAACTTGACTAGCAAGCCGGAGGTTGCCGGTTTGAATCCCCGCTGGTATGTTTCCCAGACTATGGGAAACACCTATGTTGGGTAGCAGCGATACAGGAAGATGCTGAAAGGCACCATCTCATACTGTATGGGAGGAGGCAATGGTAAACCCCTCCTGTATTCTTCCAAATACAACCATAGGACTCTGTGGTTCCCAGGAGTCGACACCGACTCGATGGCACACTTTACCGTTAAGCTTTTGTTCATCAGGTCTCCTTAGGGGAGAAATTTGGGAACCTATTGCTTTCTACATGTAACCATTGTGTAATATAAAAGGATTGTGTGTGTGTGTGTGAAGCCAACAAAGTAAGCTCAAGCTAATGTAATATTTGTATTCATACATATATTTGTAATATATGTATTACAACATATATTTATAATATATGTATTACATTACTGTACATATTTGTAATATAATATTTATTACATTTTATCCCTCTCCCTTCCCTGAGGATACAGGATCCCACCCCCACTTTATCCACATTTTATCCACTGTGTGAAACAGGATGCTGGACTAGATGGGTCTTGTGCCTGATCCAGCAGGGCTGGTCATATGTTCACACAAAGGCCCTGTAAAGTAAGTTAGCCTGAAAGTTAGTCCTTGGTCCAAAGTCATCCATAAAGTTTCATGACTGAATTAGGGGTTTGAACCTGGGTTTACCAAGTCTATGTCCAAAATCCTATCTACCACCCTGCACTGGTTCTATATCTAGCATAAATTCAGTTTGTGCTAAATAGGCAAATGGAACCTAAAATGCACTTTTATCTTTACATTATCTTCCTTACACAGCAGTGTCCCTGTAAAATATGGCGTTCCAAGCAGGAAAAATCAATATTCCTTTGTGGGTTCTGTTCTGCTTTTCAGAAAGAATTGTTGTAATAAACATATGAAGGAGCCTCTTTAAACAAATGCAGAAGACCCCACCAGCAGATGTCACCATAAGAAACAGCACAGCAAATCCAGGACTTCATTTCCAAAGAAATGTGATGCTGAAGCAGTTACCATATTGGTGATGTCGACTACATCTTTATGTAGCTGCTGCAGAGAGAGGTGATGATGCTGTTGATGCCAGAAGTTGTATGGCAAACATACATCCCTTACACACAGACACCAGCAAATCTCTGCCTGAAAAGAGACAACTCCAAGAAGCTATATAGCAATAGATTTCCTATATATTCCACATTGGATTAAAAAGCAATGCACATAGGTGTTCCAGAGTGAAAATTTTGGATATCATACTTCAGAACAGAGGCACTCTTCCCACTGGACTTCCAGGTGGAAGTCCAGGGCCTCCACACCCCCAGGGCCCCCCAAATCCTTTTTAGTCTGTCCTGGGTGGTGTGGTGGCTGCACCACCTCCCACTGTGTGTAGCCGGAATTGGGTTGAGCATATTTATTTCCTTGAGAGCATATTCTGCTGTAACAATGCTGCATTTAAAATTGTGGTGTATAAAACACTGTGTGTGACACAGTGTATGTGTGCATGTGTAGGGGAATGATGCTTATCTTGCAGCGTGGGTGGGGTGGGGAGGCAAAAGCCCTTTAGGTCCAGGCTCCTAAATTACCTAGGTGCAAAATCCAGAATTGCAATGGTAGGTGATGTAATTAACAAGTGTAACATGTGCCCGCTGGATTTACAAGAATTGGACCATGAACCACCCTGAGATTTTATATAGGGAGGTATATAAAGTGTGACAAATAAAATAATAAAAATAACCGCACATCTGTGCTCTTTCCTTCCTTCCCTTTGTATTGTGTCTGGTTGCACACTTTTTTATTTATCATCATCATTATTATTACTACATTTATATCCCGCTCTTCCTCCAAGGAGCCCAGAGCAGTGTACTACATACTTGAGTTTCTCTTTCACAACAACCCTGTGAAGTAGGTTAGGCTGAGAGAGAAGTGACTGGCCCAGAGTCACCCAGCAAGTCTCATGGCTGAATGGGGATTTGAACTCGGGTCTTCCCGGTCCTAGTCCAGCACTCTAACCACTACACCACACTGGCTTTTTGAAAAAGCCATGATGTGCTGGGGAACAGCGAACAAGGAATGACTATTTGATTGAGAGTGTCCCTTGCGGCTTCTCACCACTGGAGTTGAGGGCAGATTTTTTTGCTCAAACCCAACAAGGCAGTTCTAGTACTGATGTTTTTAGTCGTAGTACCGCCTCCCAGGAGCAGCAATGCAGATTCCTCCTCTAGCCACTGCCAGCCCTTGCTTATGAAGGGGACACAAGGCGTCCTGCTTCGATTGACAGCGTCGGCGCTAGGACCTCGCGGTCGCCGGACAAACCAAGCGCGCCCTGGGAGGCAAGTCCTGTTCAGAACTTGCTGCCCCGGCAAGACGAGGCGGCGGCGGCTTTTTCCCCTTAGCGCAGCGCAGCCACCATGCGCGCCAGGTGAGCGAGGTTCAAGCGAAGCCCAGCGCGGAATTGCGGGTGACTGGCTGGTGGGGGCCGCTTCGGTGCGTCTCTAACCTGCTGCCCTTTCCCTCCTTTTCGCAGGTGTCTCCCGCGACGGCTCCTGCTCGGACTCTTTGTCTGGCTGGCTGCGCCCGCGTCCCCACAACGAGGTGAGGAGAAGAGGGGGGCGCTGGTGGTGGTGAGGCGTGGGCTGCTGGGGCGCTTTCTTTTCCCTGCAGGAAGGAGCTGGGAGAGAGGGAGGAGGAGGACGGCGGCGCGAGTCCCTGGGAGTTTCTGGGATGCGCAGCGCCCCGAAAAGGACCTCGAGTGCTGATGGTGGAAGGGCTGAGGGGCTCGCCGCCTTCCCGGGTGTCCTCAGCGTCCCATGGGGCTGTCAGCGCACAAAGGCGACTGCTCTCTCCCGAGGACCAGAAGGAGGCTTGCAGCCCCTTCACAAGGGGCGACCGGGAAGCCGCCGTTCAAGCGCAGCCTCTCCTCTGTTTTCCTGCCTCCCCCGCCCCCGCCTTAAAAGTTTCTGATAGGTAGCTGCGCCTCTCCTTCTTGGGCTGCAATCCTCCGCAGACTTGCTCGAAAGCAAGTCCCATTCAATAAGTGGCGCTAGCTTCTGAGCAAACATGGCTGGTGCTGATTGGTTTTTCAGAATTTGCACTCTCCAGGATTAATCCAAATGGGCTTTTGAAGGGCCGAGTGACTAAAACACACCTTCCTAGACTTCTCAAGTTTGGGGTTTACCGCTTGCGTATAACAGAATGACGGATCATTGTATAACCGAGTGTATAGCAAATGAATGTGCTGCTCTCGGTGTAGAATTCCAAAGTGATGATTATGACTGCTGCTCCTACTTATGCCCACCTGAGTTGTTATACTCCTTTAGAAAGGTGTATTCTGGCTTTCCTGCAGAGGGAATGCTAATTGCCCAGGGGCACATGCTTTGCCTATGTTCTTAATACAGTGAAGTGATGCCTTGCATAAGATTTAAAGTTTTCCCTTGTGAAAACAAGCAAAAAATATGTGCAGGTGTAGTTCTGACCCATTTTTAAATTTAAGATTAAGGATTTACTATATATGCAGAAGCTGCTTCCTATCAAGCTGAAAGAAGACACAAGTGGGTAACTTCGCTTCTTCCCACATGTGAAAATGTATTTTCTTAGAGATTCCATAGAATGCTTTAGATAAGCAATTATCTAAAGAGGTTTCCCATATAATGTTTTAGATGAGAATACATATTTATTACTATTTTTATGTTAAAATGCAGTGCATCTTAAAACCTGGAGCCCGGCTACAAAATGATGACTAGAAATCTAGATTTTATTGCACAGAACATAGAAATCAGTCTTGGTGAGAAATGGGCAAAAGGCTATAACTGTTCTGCAGTTGGCAGCATGAGTTGGAAAACATTGAGGTGTGCCTGGCTTTTAGTTTAGTCCTAGGACCCCACAGAATAACCTTAAATCTTGAAAACCTTTAAAGGACTTCAGCAAGGCTAATAAAAGTGGATGATTAATTTTAGTTAAACAACCTCTGTATAATCCACTTTACTCATATGGGAACTGGTCTGTAAACACTTAGGAGAAAATAGTCCACTGAAGTCAATGAGACTACAGGAGTATAAGTATTTGCGAGACAGGTGTTTTGCGGGGCTTTAAGATTTCTTTAAAATGCCTTTAGCTATTCATGAATCCTGAGCTAATAAAAGTCTTGTGTATCTGCATTATTAGTTAACCTGCTAAATGTGAAACATTGTTTGGCTTTAAAGCTCTAGAGTGCTTAACTATGATCCACATATACTGTCCTTGAGTGGAACCTCGAGTGACACATTCTGTCAACAAATGCACACATTCCATTAAGCACAGATCCTACTTGTATTGACTGGTAAGCGGGGGGGGGGGAATCCTCTTAAAATTCTGCTTAATGGGAGATCTAGGACTGTTTCATTCTCTGACTTGGAAGGCTACATCTGACAACAGTGAAGCGGACGTGTTAGGACAAGGAGAGGAAGGTTTGCAGAGGCCAGATGGAGTTCTACCACTCTCTCTCCTTCTTGTATGCAGTCTGTCTAATGAATGCAAAGTGTAGAACTTAGCATATTTGTATGGCAGGTTTCATTAATACAAGTGGTAAGCTCCTGGTGCTGACTGGCACTTTGTTCAGCTGTCCTCTGCTGCATTGCCCTGAGCAAGTGATCCATCCCAGGCCTGAACGGCACACCTGTAAGGGTACAACTCTCCATGGTTAAAACTTTTCTAATTTAAATGCTTTCATATTGAATTTCTGGGCTGGAGAGAAAATGTTCTTTCCCGTGGGTGGTTTCCATGACAGGGTACATATACATTGAGTTAATGCCTATTAATGCACATGGGATGCTCCTCCATAAGTTTTTAGTTCAACCACATGTATGTCGAAACCACTCACAATCCTAGTTTTATTGCATGATAATTGGGGAGTATATCATGTATATGAGCAGTTATGTACTACTGTTATTTATATACTGTGTTTCAATGAAAACATTCTTTTTATTTATTTATTTATTTATTTATTTATTGAATTTTTATACCACCCTTCCTAATTTGGCTCAGGGTGGTTAAGATTTAAAGCAGTTTACTCAGAAGAATAAGATGGTTCTCTGTCCCACAAAGTGCTCACATTCTAAAAGGAAATAGCAGCAACAGCCACCACATGTTTTTATGTGTAGGCAGCTATAGAAATTACTTGCTGGGAGTTCATGCAGTGTCTGAAATATTAATATATTATTTATTTGATTTTTATACTGCCCTTCCAAAATGGAATGAATTTTGCTCTGAATTTGTTATGAATTATGAATATGAATTTGCTCTGACTGTTAATATTCAGTTTATAGAAGGAAATCCTGTGTCTTAAGATGATGTGTATGAAGCAAGCAAGCATTTAACCTCTGCTACAATACTAGATGGAATCAATACTATGCCATCTGATACTATGATCTGTTGAACGGAAAAAGCTTCAAATACAACTTTAATGCATACCATGCTGTTTAAAGAGTTGTGGCTGAATTTCATCCCAGTGTGTGTAAGAGATGCAAGATACCAGCTGGTGCTCTGTTAAGTGCATAGCATTTAGCAGCAAGGAAGGAAAATCTGTTTTAATGCCATATATGCCTGTATCATATGCAGTTGGAATGTACCTCAGGGATGCTGCAGGAGCTGAAATAATGCTTTCTTTAAAAATCGGTGGATGTTGCTTTGTAGATTTCAGTTGTTAAAGGAAAACAGTGTTTTTACTTTCAGTCTCCAAAGCATGTACTTACTGTAATGGAATCTGTGTGAAGCCATGTTTAAGATACTCATATGCAGTTTGTTGCAGGAGGGAATTTCACCATGTGTGGTAGCCTTTAGTTAACTTTGGGAAGGACTGAATAGGGGTTTCTCCCTCTGCCTTGGTGAGGTTCACCCTGGGTGCATGTTCAGGCTTACTTAACATAGGGCAGGTTCTCATGACCCATGCTATGCTTCCAGACCATGAATCGGGAGAATCACATTCCTGATTTCTGGTTGTAAGAACCCGGAAATTTTGCAGCCATATTGGGTTGGCACCACCTCACCCCAATATTTAACTGGGATTGGCAACCTTAGATCAAATCTCTGATTACTGATCCTAGTTAAATGTCAGGCTGGTGCACTGCCAACCCAACATTGCTGCAAAATTTCCGGGTTCTCATGACTGAGAATTGGGAGAATGCATGGTTTGCAAATCTCCTTTATTCTGGGCCAGAGGCATCACATGGGTTAAGTAAGTGAAAAAGTTACCTCTGAAATCATACTTTGTACTCTAATTCAGAGCTGCTACATTTGAATTATTTACTCCAATTCACAGTGAAGTAGTGATCTGAATCTAATACAGAAACAAGTAGTAGAGCTTAATATGAATTAAGATGGGAGTGATCTTGAGCACGTGAACATAAGAACAGCCCTGCTGGTTCAGGGCCAAGGCCCATCTAGTCCAACATCCTGTTTCACACGGTGGCCCAACAGATGCTGCTGGAAGCCTACAGGCAGGAATTGAGGGCATGCCCTCCCTCCTGGTGTTACTCCCTTGCAACTGGTACTCAGAGGTACTTTGAGGCTGGAGGTGGCATATAGCCCTCCGATTAGCAGGCATTGATAGACCTCTCCTCCATGAAGTTGTCCAGACCCCTCTTAAAGTCATCCAGGTTGTTGGCTGTCACCACATTTTGTGGTGGAGAGAATTCCACCAGTTGATTATGCGTTGTGTGAAAAAGTACTTCCGTTTGCTGGTCCTAAATTTCCTGGCAATCAATTTCATGGGATGACCCCTGGTTCTAGTGTTATGGGAGAGGGAGAAGAATTTCTCTCTATCCACTTTCTCCACACCATGCATGATTTTATAGACCTCTATCATATCTCCCCGCAGTCGTCTTTTTTCTAAACTAAAAAGCTCCAGGTGTTGTACCCTTGTCTCATAAGGAAAGTGCTCTAGGCCCTGATCATCTTGGTTGCCCTCTTCTGCACCTTTTCCAGTTCTACAATGTCCTTTTTAAGATGTGACCAGAATTGTATGCAGTACTCCAAGTGTGGCCGCACCATACTTTTGTATAAGGACATTATCGTATTAGCAGTTTTATTTTCAGTCCCCTTCCTAATGACTCCTAGGACAGAATTGGCCTTTTCCACAGCTGCCACACATAGAGTTAACACATTCAACGAGCTGTCCACCATGACCCCAAGATCCCTTTCCTGGTCAGTCACTGACAACCCAGACCCCATCAGTGTATACTTGAAGTTGGGTTTTTTTGTCCCAATGTGCATCACTTTACACTTGTCAACAGTGAACTGCATTTGCCATTTTGTCGCCCACTCACCCAGTTTGGAGGGAGCTCCTCAAAATCCATTTTGGATTTCACTACCTGAAAGAGTTTGGTATCATCTGCAAATCTGGCCACCTCGCTGCTTACCCCTAATTCTGGATCATTTATGAATAAATTAAAAAGCACCGGTCCCAGTACAGATCCCTTGGGGACCCCACTTCTTACTTCCCTCCATTGTGAAAACTCTCCATTTATGCCTACCCTCTGTTTCCCTTCCTTCAACCAGTTAGCAATCCACATATGTACTTGTTCCCTTATCCCATAACTGCTAAGTTTTCTCCATAGTCTTTGATGACGAACTTTGTCAAAAGCTTTTTAGAAGTCCAGGTATACTATGTCAACTGGATCACCTTGATCCACACACTTGTTTACACTCTCAAAGATCTCTAAAAGGTTTGTGAGGCAAGATTTACCTTTGCAGAAGCGATGCTGGTTCTCTCCCAGCAGGGCCTGTTCTTCTGAGTGTTTTACAGTTTTATCCTTGAGGATGCTTTCCATCAATTTGCCTGGAACTGACGTTAACACAAATGAAAAAAAGGCCACATGTGTGATAAAGAACCAAAAACAACCAACAAACCATGTGAATACAAAAGATATTGATACAAACATGAAACCTCAAAAAATAATAAACTTAATGTACAGAATGATGTATACATCATTTATTATTCATCATTCATACATCAAATACATCATTCTATACATTAAGCTTATTATTCTTTGAGGTTTCATGTTTGTATGTTGCTGACGGTAAGCTAACCGGCCTGTAATTTCCCGGATCGCCCCTGAATCCCTTTTTGAAAATCAGTGTTACATTGGCTACTTTCGAGTCCTCCGGTACAGAACCTGATTGCAGGGATAAGTTACATATTTTAGCAAGGAGGTCGGCAATTTCACATTTGAGTTCTTTGAGGACTCTGGGATGGATGACATCTGGCCCAGGCGATTTGCTAGTTTTCAGTTTTTCCAGACAGTTTAGAACATCGTCTCTTCTATCTGACTCAGTTCTTTAGCCTCCATCCCTGAAAAGCCTCTTTCAGGAACAGGTATATGCTCAGTATCCTCTGCCATGAAGATGGACAGAGAACTCATTGAGCTTCTCTGCAACCTCCATATCCTGTTTAATAATCCCTCTGACTCCCTCATTATAGACAATGGTCCAATCTCCTCCCTGGCAGGTTTCCTGCTTCTGATGTATTTAAAGAAGTTTTTGTTATTCCCCTTGATGCTTTTAGCTAAATGTTCCTCAAACTCTCTTTTTGCCTCCCTTATTGTCACCTTGCATTTCTTTTGCCAGAGTTTGTGTTCCTTTCTGTTCTCTTCGTTTGGACAGGCCTTCCAATTTCGGAAGGAAGTCTTCTTATTTATTTAATTTATTTATTATTTATTTGATTTATATACCGCCCTTCCAAAAATGGCTCAGGGCGGTTTACAATTAAAACAATTCTTCCCTTTTATGGCTTCCTTGATGGTACCCATTAGCCATGCTGGCATCCTCCTGGACTTAGTGGAACCTTTCCTCCTTTTGGGTATACAGTCTAACTGGGCTTCTAGTATTGTGGTTTTGCGTAAACTCCATGCATTCTAGATCTAGATTCTAGAGTCTATATTCTAGACTCTCCTGATTTTCCCTTTCAGCTTTCTTTTCATCATACTCCTCGTTTTGGAGAAGTTTCCTCTTCTGAAATTCAAAGTGTCTGTTTTATACTTCCTTGGTGATTCTCCCCCCGCACGTATGCTGCATTTGATCTCACTATGGTCACTGTTCCCTAAAGGGTCGATGACACTGACATCACGCACCAGGTCCTGGGTGCACTCAGGATTAAGTCCAAGGTCACCTTCTCTCTGGTTGGTACCAAAACCAACTGTTCTAGGGCACAGTCATTCAGCGTATCTAGAAATTTGACCTCTTTGTCATTACCTGATTGTGAATTTACCCAGTCTCTGTGTGGGTAATTGAAGTCACCCATTATTACTGCCCTGCCTCCTCTTGAGGCCTCTCTGATTTCCTCCTGCAGCTCCCAGTCACTGTCAGCGTTTTGATCCAGAGGGCGATAGCAGCATGTCCCCCAGTAGCCCATTTCCTTTTAGGAATGTATTCTGTTAGCTCTATTGATAACTTATCTATGCTACATCTTGGTAACAGCTGGCAAGAGTGGAACTTGCTAATTAATATTAAGGCACATAGCTTTGAATGCTTAAGAGGATTAAATATCTTTTTTAATACCAATGGTATTTATAACTTTAATGAATAAGAGTTTTAACAAGTTGCTGGTTTTCCTGCTTCCAGGTGGAAGATGATGAGGAAGCTTCCCTTCATAGTATGTATTACATAATTGCATGTGTTAGGGACCTGAATTTTATTGTGTAATCTCAGTTTTCCAGCTGTCATAGTCAGTGATGCCATATTTCCATGCAGAATTTACTTTTGACAGTGTAGCCCTTGCCCTTTGCACAAAAGTGCAATGATAGCTGCTTCATTTGTTTCATGAAACCTTTTCAAGGTCTTTTAAATTTCAAAGTAACTGACCCTGCTGCAGTGTTTTGAGTCCACACTGTTCAGCATCATAATTTAACAAATATACTGAAAGACTATCATATTATTGAGTTTGTGATTTTCATATTATTTTAATTAAAATATGTTCAGATGTAGATATGTACAAAACTAAGTGATCAGTTTGCATCTAAATGCACTGTATGATCAACCGTTTCAAAGAGCTGTTGCAACAAATGTGATCTTGGGCATTGCTCATGGGTTTCTTGTTTCTCAATGAGATAAAATTAAATGGCCCCAAATGGCTTCTGAGAAACTTCAGTATAAGCTGTGCTTTTGACTTTATTGTGAGACCCCAAGTCTCACAGAAAGTCAGTGAAAGAACTAATATAGTTCCTTTACTTCTGTGGAGCTATATACAAGATGTATTGACACAATAAACTATGTTAAGAAAATACTGAATTTTAAAATTTGTGAACAACTCTTCAAAACATATTTCCAAGGTGGTTCAGAAGTTTAAAAAACCAAATAACAAAAAAGCACTGTCATCAAAATGTCACCTCTTCAATAGCACAGCTCATATAGTATTCTGATCTCCTTAAGAACAGGATCCAAAGAGAATAACTTTGGAACCCTGGCACCAGATCGCATACTCCAGTGTTTGATAGGGATATTAGGTGGAGCACCGGACTGTAAATGGACTTGTCCTGTCCATATAGATCTGTGGTGTATGCAACTATTCTTAGCACTGTCCTGTCTGAAAGAGAAGTTATGAGAATAGTTTCACTTGAGTCAGGATCTGTCTTAAATCAGCAGGCTTTAATATAGTAGAATAAACCTTGCTGGCATTCTGAAGTACCTCTTATCCTCTGGCAGTTCTGTGATTTTTGTATTGTGTCTAATGGAGGGGCAGAGGCAGGAGATGACTTTGCAAAATGTGTTATCTGGTTTACAGCGCTGGTGTACTTCAGCAGACGTTCTTCATGATAAATTTGGCTCTAGCTGATATAAATGAAAAAGATGCTGAGTTGGATAACTACTAATTTTAATGTAACATAGTATTGGATGAGTCTTGCAAATATTTTATTAGGATCAGATTAAACGGGATGTGGGCAGCCACAAGTTGTATATTCACATGCACAGGATTGGAGCAATGTTCTGTCTGTGTTTCATGGTTTTCAGTTTTGATGATTTGGTTTTTTACTGTATTTCTTACTTTTTTCTGGATTTGAGGTTTTTAGGATAAAGCAATATATAAATTTATATAAATTTTAAAAATAATACTGATAGGAAATGGAGCATTGGGGATGAGGCCATAGCTCAGTGGTAGAGTACATGCTTTGCTTGCAGAAGGTCTCAGGTTCAGACCCTGGAATCTGAGAAATACCCTTATCTGGACAGCCACTGCCAGTGAATGTTGGCAATACTGAGTGAGATGGACCGATAGGTTTATTTATTTATTACATTTATAAATGGCCCCATCCAGAGGCTCTTGGCAGTGCACAACTAGTTTAAAAAACATAAAAACAAATTAAAACACATTACTTAAAACAATATAAAATCAAATTTATCACATTAAAAACCAATTAAAAATACTTAAAAACAATTTTAAAACCTTGGAAGGCCAGGCCAAACAAAGTAAGTCTTTAGGGCTCTCTTAAAGGCCAACAGTGAGCCTAAACTGTGGATATCTGCAGGGAGTGCATTTCACAGCCCAGGAGCAGCTACAGAGAAGGCCCGCCTCTGAGTCGCCGCCAGACGCACTGGTGGTAACTGGAGACGGACCTCTCGAGATGACCTCAATGAGCGATGGGGATCATACAGAAGAAGGCGCTCTCTAAGGTAGCCCGGACCCAAGCCATTCAGGGTTTTAAAGATAATAGCCAGCACTTTGTATTTTGAGCGGAAACATATCGGCAGCCAGTGCAACTGTTTTAAACAGGCATAATATGGTCTCTCCGGGTTGCCCCAGAGACCAATCTAGCTGCTGCATTTTATTTTTTTAAAAAATATTATTTTATCAGAGATAAAAACCAAGAGACAAAAGAAAATAAGAAAGAAAGAAAGAAAGAAAGAAAAAGTAAAAAATAGTCAAACAAAGCAATTACAATGATTCTCATTACAATCTGTATACATCCAGCTGATTTCTTTCCGCCAGCATCTCCCACCCCTCCTCTCCCACACTAAAAGATAAATGGCTGCAGAGCTAATAATAACAAAATTAGTGCTCCTGCTATCTACAGAGAGCAATCTGCACTGCTGCATTTTTAACTACCTGTAAGTTTCTGAACTATGTACAAAGGCAGCCTCACGTAGAACACATTGCTGTAGTCAAGCCTGGAGGTTAGTCAAGCCTGGAGGTTTACTCAGTAGAAGGCAGTTTCATATGTTAATGTGAATGAGGGGAGTTTAACCATCCCCCTTTCACAACTTTATCTTGTGCTTCTCTCCTTCAGGCTTTTTCTCCTCCTCCTGGCACTGATTCAGGAAAGTGAGCCCTTCTGGGAAGAAAGGTACAGGAAGCAATGGAGTACAGGAAAGTGGGAAGGCTTTAGTTATCATTATTCTTAAAATAGACACCCAACTCAGTCACCTATGCTTTGTGTGTGAATGGGGCAGACAAGTGAATAAAAGACATATAGCTCTTTTGTCCTGTCTAGTTTAGCCTGAATTGGGCTTAGCAAATATTACTAGCGGGAGTAATATTAATATATTATTAGAGCATCTGTGCCTCCGCTGGCCCGCCTGGCCCACTTCTCCCCCCCACCTGGCCTGCCTCTCCCCCCCACCTGGCCCGCTTTTCCCTGCTCCCTGCCTGGCCTGTCTGTGGTTTCTGGCCACCACCTCCTCCCTCCCAACAATTCCTGGTGGCTGGCCCAGCCCGCCACTGCCTGCTCCCACCAGCCAGCATCCCTGTTTTCTCCCCTGTCCCCGTTGCTAAATGCTTGCGAACTCTCGTGAAAGCTACCATGCATGGGATTAGTGATGGGTATGCCTTGGAGAAATAAATATATAGATGGTGACTAGATCTTAGTACACTTAGCATCATCTGGTTATCTATTATTTGAATGGCTCAATGGTGCCTTTAAAACTTTAAACACACCCATTTTATATATAGATACTCACTCCAATCGGGAGGTTTACTGCTGAGACTGCAACATCTCCTTCCTGTTGAACATTCACAAGTGCAGAAACTTGACTTGGGAAATCACTTTCTCCTATATGTCAAGGTGGTAAAAATAACCTTTGTTGGAATTACTTTTCCCTGTCTTGTAAAGCATGCTTAGGTAAAGGTAAGGTGTGCCGTCAAGTCGATTTCAACTCCTGACGCCCACAAAGCCCTGTGGTTTTCTTTGGTAGAATATAGGAGGGGGTTTACCATTGTCTCCTCCCACACAGTATAAGATGATGCCTTTCAGCATCTTCCTGTATCACTGCTGCCCCATATAGTACCACACCCTCAATTCCGGAGGAGATGTGAGCTAAAGGGCTTTAAAAGCCCTGTGTGAGAAACTTCCTGGAAAGCATGCTTACCAGGAAGTTCTTCACACAAGGCAAAGCCCTTTAGCTCACATCTCCTCCAGAATGGAGGGTATGTGTTCACATATCAGGCAGATTTACCCCCAAGTCCCTGCGAGCTATCAGGGAGCATTTAACACACAATTCAGTTTTTTCACTGCATGTTAGAGTGCAGCCCGATTTAGATCCAGGGTAAAAAAAAAATCTACTTTTTCCTTCGGGTTTTTGGGATAACCTTGATTTTGCAGTAAAGCCTCCCAGAAAACTTGCGGTAAATTCTGCTTTGTGGAGAACTCCCATTTGAATGGTGTGTGTTAGGAAGCAGATGGGACTAGTTGAGAAGGAAGGGATGTCTTATTGCCTTCCCTTAAAATCACCTCTCCTTGCAATGTGAAGGCTGTCTCCATTGTTAACCCTTCCTCATCACAGGATTGCAAATTTGTGTTGCAGTTGGCAAAAAGCTTATCCACAGTTGTGAATGATGGTATAATTTTCAGTATGCATGGGAGCTCAGAATACAGACTGTGCAGCTAGTGTTCATGGTGATATGCAACACAGGGAGATTAGCTAATTCTGAAAAACTTTCTTGTTCTTTAATGCAGAAGTTCTTGAATCATGGGGGTTGTCCCGCCTGAGAATGCGCAACACCTGGAAAGGGATGCAGAATTCCAGTGAGGGAGAGAAACTTGAGGCAGATGGAGCCTTCCTCCCTATCCCAGCCAACATATGGGTGCAATCTAGCAGAGGATCCTCATTCATTCACATTGGATTTATGGGGCAGTGGATCTTCTACTTACCCCATTATCCTAAAACAATGCAGTAAGAACAACTGTTTTACTCCTGTCCATGGCTTTTGGAGAGTTCAGATATTTCTTCTGTTTTTCTCCAGTGTTGCTGATTAGTGCCCCCATCTAGTTCTTGACATATAGGAACAGGTTTCATGCACCCACATGCATGCAAGGCTCTCTGCACATTCTACTGTGGTATAGATGGTTAGACTTGGGTTGGGGCAGAAGATAGAATAAGTTTAGAAGTGGAGTTCAAAGCTCAACAAGCTTGATAAATAATCCTTTGATGTTGATGTAGCTGAGGGGGCTGTACTTTGTGAATACTGGCATGAAAATCCATGCAGAATTTTGCTGGAACTGGCCGATTCCTCTAGGTTATCCATTACTGTTTATGTCTGGTTCCATGGAAAATAAATACCTGAGTTGTTTTCTTTGCTCTCCTCCTCATCCTTTCCATTGGATTTTCTTTATCTACAAGGGTTTCCTCCCCCAAATCATGTCATGGAGGCAATGTACTCAGAGAACCTTCCTTTGGGCTCTGTGGGAGGAAGGAGTGCAAGCCATTTGTTTTTGCCTTTGGCATTGAAAGTAACTTTTGAAACGATTGTTTTGATGACACAAATTAAAAGAATTTAACAGGCTACCATGTCAGTTTCTCCTGTGCTGAATAGGTTGTTCTTGGCAGATACAAGTAGTTTATTTTTGTATTGGCTAAGGAAATACCAGCTTGCTGTTTGATGTTCATGTTAGATTAATAACTCAAACCTGTGTTCCTGTATGAAGCTTGCAACTAATACAGATTGCTACTTTTGTAGGTTTTGAAGTGATGGTTGGAATGCTTGTGCTCTTGTGCTTGTGGTTATGTATGGAAGTATATATGTGCATGTGACACTGCATTGATGCAGAACATACCCTCTGCACATTCTGCATCAGTGCAAGTGTCACATGAACAGGAGTGGCCCGAGATAGTGCAGTGCCTGAGGAGAGGTGCAAAATGCTGCCTTGCTCACACTCCTGGTGGGGGCAGGCCCCTTTCAAAACCAACCTTGGAGAGCTCTGAAAGTGCTTGGGGAGGAGGGATGGAGGTTGCCAGCAGCCTCCTCTTCTCTCCATGTGCTTCTTACAAGCTTTGCAAAGAGTATGAGGAGATGTGCTCCTTACAATTTTCAGAGCTACTCCAGTAGTGATGGTGCTGGGCACCAGTGGTCCCTGTAATTTTTTTTCATCTCTGTGCAGAATGACTTTTGTTCTGGGTGGCAGTATCAAGGCAGTGTGCGCGCACCTGCATTCAGAATGGAGCCTTCCTGATTCAACCTGAGCGGGATCTAAAATTAACCAAGTGGACATCCAAAAACTTCTGAGCGCGTGCACATAGGCACACCTTAGAGGGAACAGTGCTGGTGCCCCAATAATCTGCCACCTAGGGATGTGCATGAGCTGTTTGTGCACTCCCTTGCGGGGCGGGGAAGGGTACCTTTAAGATTCAGGTAAGGAGCTCCTTACCTGCTCGCCTCCACCACTTTCTCCCTGCCAGCACTCATTTAAGAAACAGCTGTGTGAGGCTGCAGCACTGCTTCCTGCAGCCCTGTGTGACATTGGCACACACATGGCCGGGGTGCACTCACACCGACCAGTTGCATGGTCAGAGTTTTGTTGACCATGCAGTGCTGACCACATGCACCCTGGCCACCCCCGCACTGGTGGGGGGGGAGTGGCGGGGGGGGATCAAGCAGGCAAGGTGCTCCTTACCTGCATCTTAAAGGTACCCCTCTCCACCCATCGAGCCAGCTCAAACACTGGCATTCGAGCTGGTCTGGCACTTGAAAAAGGCAGCGAGGAACAGGCTCGTCCCGTCTGCCACCTGAGGTGACTGCCTCATCTTGCTTCATGAAAGGGCTGCCCTTGGCAGTGCACACTGTTTATGGCTAATACATTGGATGTAAACTCAGAGTTGAACACACACAATCTATCTTTTCATGCAGTAAAGTTATCGTGTGGTAGCCCAGCTGACTAAAGTTTTCAGGCATACATGATAAAGAAGTTCAGTTTACCAGTTTAGAACAATGCAGGAGAGCATGGGATAGCCACATCGCTTGTGCAAAGCCTGGAAGCACAAGGGCAAACTAGAGAAAACCAGGAGTTGAATTCTTGTTGTATTGTACAGAAGGAAAGCAGGCAATGTTGAAAGCACCATCAGATTTTCAGAAAGGCCAGTGGAAAATAAAGCCAGAGGCTGCTTTGTAGAGGTAAATGGAATTCACATCTTTAGTGTGTGGGACCAATGACTTACAGTGCAACCTTTGCATGTCCACTCAGAAGTAGGCCCATCGATCTTACGTTATGCCCAGGCAAGTGTGCATAGCATTGCAGCCTTAGGTGGCTTAATGTTCCACTGTCTGAGCCACTACTTATTATAAGTTCTTTCTTCACTTCCTAGGGGGAAAATGCCAATGCTTGCTGTCTGCTTTCCCTTTCCTCTCAGTAGATGTAATAAAACAAATGAATATATTGCTCCTGCAGAAACTATAAAGTCTTGGGGGAAAAAACATTCAAAGAGCAAGGATTCAAGGTAGCTTTAGCTTCTGAAAGCTAGATATGTGTCTGTGTTTTGTTTGAATTTTCAAATGGGTTTGTAAAACTCACTTTTGATAATTTATTTTGGCTTTCCTTTATCTACAGGCACATACAGAATACTAGTGAAGCTACAGCAAATTGGACCTCCATTTGCTTTATACTTTGCTTATAAAGATTCCTTAGAATAGGATTAACTGAGTTAATTCCATAGCAATTCAGTTGTTAGGGCAGGGCTTGACAGTTTTCAGGTGCCAGCTGGCCATGGCACCTTGAACTTTAAGCGTGGTGTCTGAGCCAGGTGATGGATGATAGACATGACCCAGAGGAGGAGGAGTGAGCAAGCAAGGCAGGGAGTTTGGGCCCTTACAGAGTAGAGCGCATTGCTGGAGACTAGTGACGACTCTGCCTGACTCCCTCACCCCTGTGGAGCAGAGGGCATCGCGGAGGGCAAATTTGTCAAGGCCTGTGTTAGGAGTTGAAGGAAACATTGTTAGGGGTGATGTGCAGAGTTGGGGAGAAGCTGGTCAATGCACTTAGACAGAGGCTTCTGTATACCAGGTGTTCTGGATACGCAATGCTATGTTCTTGACCCAATTAATTTTTTCGACATTTGTAAGCATAGTTGTAAATGGAAAAAACATTTTGCCCATGATGACTTTCTCTGATAAACTCCCTATCTTGGTTGAGTACCAGAAGTGAGCAGTATATGCTGTAGGCCAAGGGTTCCCAACCTGTAGTACAGATCGTGTTGAACTACAACTCACATCATCCCCAGCCACAATAAATTGCAGCTGGAGATGATGGGAGTTGTAGTTCAGCAACATCTGGCATACCACAGGTTGAGGAGCCCTGCTGTAGGCTTTACTTATTGCTTTGTTTTGGTAGGTTTTATTTATTTTTTACATTTATATCCCACTCTTCCTCCAAGGAGCCCAGAGCGGTGTGCATGGTTGTTTTTATCCTCACAGCAACCCTATGAGGTAGCTTAGGCTGAGAGATAAGTGACTGGCCCAGAGTAATAGGAACATAGGTAGCTGCCATATACTGAGTCAGACCATAGGTTCATCTTGTTCAGTATTGTCTACACAGACTGGCAGCAGCTTCTCCAAGGTTGCAAACAGGAATCTCTCTCCGCCCTATCTTGGAGATGCCAGGGAGGGAACTTGGAACCTTCTGCCCTTCCCAGAGTGGCTCCATCCCCTAAGGGGAATATCTTACAGTGCTCACACTTCTAGTCTCCCATTTATATGTAACCAGGATGGACCCTGCTTAGCTAAGTGGACAAGTCATGCTTGCTACAAGACCAGTGAGCTTCATGGCTGAGTGGGAATTTGAACTCAGGACTTCCTGGTCCTAGTCCAACACTCTAACCAGTAAGAGTCACACTTGTTTAGCATTACTGTATCGGCCTCCACCAAATGAATTGTATTCCTCCTATATATATCATATTTTGTATCCCTACTCTATATCATTCTGTGTACATACATATAATGGTTCTACTCTTTAATCCAACATATGTTATGCATAGCTATCAAGCTATATAAGAGTCCCAAATTCCATTTCTTAACTAAAAACTGGAGAGGAATCCCAACCAGATAACATTCCTAACATCTTCTTCACTTCAGCCGTCCATACAGTGAAATAAGACCTAGTCTACTCCAAACCCTATATGTATGTAGTGAGAAATAAAAGCAGAATGTATACTAAAATGTAGATAATGAAAAAATGGTTCTGGCTTTCAGTACCTATGGTATCTTCCCTCATTGAGTTGTTCTGGAGCCATCCATAAACTGATTATACATGCATACATTGATTATACATTGTAATTATTTACTGTTTGTTTCTGCCCACTTGCTATTTTTCAAGAGAGTGTTTTATCTCTTCTTACTGCACTGTGCATATTTTTGTAGACTCCTATCCCAGGATATCAGAGTTATGACTGAAAACATTGGGCAATTTGTAGAAGTTCTCAATGACAACACAGTAGAAAAATCTCTGGATTATTCACAAGGAGTGAATGTCTGAGAGTGGGAATTTTGGGGATCCAGAACTCTCACTTGTCCAATTTGCAGCCCTATGAAACTGACATATTGAATTGGACCATTGATTCATCTAGCTCATTATTGTCTCTGCTGACTGGCAGTGATTCTCTGGGGTTTCAGACGGGCTTTTCCCAGCCCTACCTGGAGATGCCGGCATTGAACCTGGGACCTTCTGCATGCAAAGTACATGCTCTAACCCTGAGCTGTTGTCCCTCCCCCTTCTTTCCAGTTTTAAAGGCTTATCTGGTTGTACAAGATTCCATTTATGCCTCGTATCTGACAGGGAACTGAATGAACCAGGAGACAACATTCCCGTTCTATGAATGTTATCTCCTGCCTTGGTGTTGCTGCCATTCTTCTGCTCTGCCCTTGCCAGGCTGACTGTGAGTTGGAGCTGGTGGTGAAATGGTCCAATATGATTACCACCAAATGTTGGTGGGGGAAGAGAATGTGGGATAGTAGAATGTAGTAGAATTGTACCCCACTCCTGCCAGGGAGGCTTGGACTATATAGTGCAGGGTTGCACAGCCTTGGCTCTCCAAAGTTGTTGGACGACAACTCCTATCATCCCTAGTCACAGTGACCAGTAGTCAGGCATGATGGGAGTTGAAGGCAAACATCTTCAGGATGGCTGAAGCTGTTCAGCACTGGTTATCGTGATTGCTGCAGGGATGAAAATGCTGATACTTTACCTATTAAATTTCTTAAACATAGTCATGCTGAAAAGCAGTAGTTAGACAGTAATGATCTTCTTAGAGTCCCTTTAAGCAAACTCTCTTCTGATTAAAAAACAAAAAAGTGAGGGTTTCCCTGGTCCAGAATATTATAATGTACTCTACATCCTTCACCTTGCCTAGTTCAAATACTTGTACTAAAGAGCTTGTCATCTACACAGAAATGGACAAGTTTAAATGGATAAAGTAAGTAGCTTTCTGTGTGTTCTGCTGTCACTTGCTTTCAGCCTTCCTGCGCACTATGCAAATACTTCAGGAGCAGGACAAAAGTGAAGCAAACCAAGAAGTGCTTTTAAAGTGGTGACTTTATCCCCAAACAAGTTTAAGGGCCTGCTTTTTTAAAGAGCTCTGTAAAAGCTAACAAGTTTGTGTGCCTTGTTTGGCAAGCTGATAAAGCGTTAGATTTTATAGCGTTTTATATTCTTGAATAGTAAGGAGGAAACAAACAAGGGAGGATTGATGAACTGTCTGTGCATTGTGTAGACAATCAAATACCTGATGTGAGGGGCCTTTGAATATTTACATATTGTCTACCAGCAGATTTTCTCAGAAATAGATAAATGGGAAGTGCTTGCTTAGGTTGTCCTCTCCTGGAGCCACCCTTGGTCATAGAGCTGTGGGATGGAACTGGTACAGCCAGTGGTCATTATATATAGTGTGATGCCTAAGAGACTGCCTTCCTGGTTCAGACCTTGCTGGGTGACCTCTCAGCCTCTGCTCCTCAGGTGGAATATTACTACTAAGCTCAGAAGATTTTTGTAAAGATTACAACAAGATAATTAATGTGAAGTTCTTCGGACGCTAGAAAGAGCTATACAGATGCAAGCTATTATTATGGGAAGTTAAAATGTAAGAGGTAAGTACAGTGACCATTCACAATAGTTATAACATTAGATAATGCAGTCTTCTTGGCTATGCTAATTAACTAAAGTATTATGGTAGGAAAAATGGTTTCATCTTAGAACCTCAGTGGTCTGATTGTAATGGAAGTGTCTGACAAACTGATAACACTGTGTACCTATAAATAATTCTTGAAGCTGTTACACATGATAGAGCAATTACCTCTTGATTTGTATGTCCACTATATGGTATCACATGATAAACATGCACCCTGGATTGCCTGAGGCTCATCTGCCCAGGCACATGCTTATTATGTTTGTGAAGATCAGTTTCTCCCTTCTGAATGTTGAAGTGCTCGCGGGGCAGAGCAGATGGGTTCAAAAAACCCATCATGCCCTGCGTTGGGGAGCCGTGGAGCGTCCAACCTCTCCTGGCAGGGGCTCCTGCTGCCACCGCCTCCTTCCACAGCTGGCCTGGATCTGCAACTCCTCCTTCCATCAGCTGGGCTCCTGGCCAATGGGAGGAGGGGCTCACGCAGCCCATCCACCACCAGCCACCCCCTTCAGCAGCTGGCTGGGCTCTGTGACTCCTCTTTCCACCGGCCAGAAGCCCAGCTGATAGAAGCAGGGTGTATGGAGCTGTATGAGTGGGGTGCATACGCAAGGGCGGTATAAAAATCGGAAGGGTAGTATAAAAATCGAATAAATAAATAATATGTTTTAATTGGTGTTCATATTTATATTTCTGTTTTAATTGTTATTGGTTTTAATGGTTTCTGTTTTTAATTGTAAACCGCCCTGAGCCATTTCGGAAGGGTGGTATAAAAATTGAATAAATAAAAATAAATAAAATGAGCATGTACACTGCCACTGCGGGAGGGGGGAACAGGGGGAGTGGAGAGGCTGCCAGTGTATCGAACATGGGCCCACTCTCCCCTCTCTGTGCCCTGAAGGCACATATAATAGGCATGCTGTAAATTCACTTTGTATCTGTGAAGCAGCCCTTGAAACATGTTGGGAGCCCTTATTTCTTGAGGTGGGAAAAAGAACTGAGTTTTGGTGACAGTTTCATTGCTTCCTCTCTTTAGCCATGAGCGTGTGTGTGGCATAATGAGGGATACTATGCAGTTTAGCCTTCTCCAGAGATCTTAATATACCACTTAATTTCTTCATCCTTTCCACCCCTTTTAAGTTTCTTTAACTGCTGTTTTTCCTGTGTGCACACCAAATTCTTTTCAGACTAATCTGTTTTTAATGGTTTTAAGGATTAAATTTAAAGAGCAATTTCAAAGAGTTCGGGCTGTTCCTTTTTCTTAAAAAAAGAAGAAAGAAGATAGCTTACCAAGAAAAGAATTAAAATAGGCATTTCAAGAGAGTTCAAAGTGATAAGGGAGACATCTGTGATTAAACATTGGATATGTATCAGTGACTCAAAGCTATGAGAGTAATACAGCATTTAAGTGATCTTTAAATATATCTGATAGCCCTGCTCTGTGTATCCAGGCTTGGGTTGAGCTCTCAGAACAGAGTTTGTGTTGTGGAGATGTCTGCCAGTAACCAGTTGCAGGCAAGTGTCTTTTTGAATGGACAGGGGGATCTGTTGATGTTTGCTGCAAGTATTATAGTGCTGCAGCTAAGCAAAGATGTGTTTCATGAAGAAAGGCCTAATAATTGACCATTCTCACACCCTGCATTACTGTGTCTATTCTGTTCCCTGCTGTAAATGAATGGTTATACGCTTTTGAACTTGGAAGTTGTTAACAAAATTGTTGCATTTGATGTACCTGTATATTTTGTAACTGTCCTACTATTAGTCTTTGTTAATGAAAACCCACAAGATGTAGACCACCTTTTCCTTTTATTTATCATATTACCTACAAATTTGCTGTCAGATCTGTGGGGTGTGTTCATGTGTATATACAAACATTTGTATGCACGTGATTGCAGGTTCTCAAATTTCATTTCAAGTACACTTGTTAAAAGAAATTATGTGTTTGCAGTCCAGAGGTTCTACTGGTGTGATTGTATGGGAACTTGAAAAATGAGGCAAAATCTTCAAGAAGTGAAACTGCTTCTCCTGTTGCCATTAAGAAAGTGGGTATTTAAAAGGGGAATTAATTATTTAGATTTCATACAATGTAGCTATAACAAGGGAGTGAAAATATTCTGAAATAGGCTTGTGCCCAAAATGTTTCGGAGGCCATTATGAAGGCCTCCGAAACGTTTCGGCTCCAGGGGCCGTTTCGGTGCTTCGGCACCGGCGGGGGTAGTCCTTTAAGGGCGGGGGAGGGTACACTCACCCCTCCCGCCACATATCCCCCGCCAGCGCTCTGTTACTTTTAAGCCCCTCGGGGCGGCAGCGTTCCTCCCTGCTGCCCCGTTTTCGTCATCGGCCAGAAGTGGCCGGAAGTAGCAAGCGATGAAAGCGGGGCAGCAGGGAGGAACGCTGAGGGGTGAGTGCACCCTCCCCCGCCCTTAAAGGACTACCCCTGCCGGTGCTGAAGAAACTTCGTGCACATCCCTATTCTGAAAGCCATAAGCTTGCTGCATGTTCTGTAACTGTGCAAATGAATGGCAAACATTTTTAGCTAGCTGCAACTGACACTCCAGTAAGACAGCACTGAAGTGTGTTTCCTCTTAAAGCTTGTGAGGTATGTTTTTTTGTTTTTTAAATGTGGGGCATCTGTGCCTCTAGGTATTTCAGTGGAAGTTCCACTGTTTGGTCTTAATGTGGTGCCTGGTATGTGGATTCTGCACACTTAATATTCCTCCACTGTCCCTTTTTGTTTCCATCATTCATTTTATTTAAAAATGCAAACATTATACATCATCAATGCTCTTTGTGCCTCTTTCGGTAAAATATCTTATATATCATAGCATTCATAGGTGCCAGGGGTGCACTCCCCCCCCTTTGAGGAATTATCCTCTCATTTTACTGAATCCCTTGTTAAACCATCAATTTTTATTATGGTCATAGACCATCATAAAGTAAGAGGGGCGATTACATATATTACATTTTGAAAATAAAAGTAAAAGTAAATATTAAAAGTCTGATACACAATACAAGCATATAATGAGAGACTATGAGGAAAGACTATGAGAATAAGAAGTAAAATTTAAAATAAAACTATGGCTAAGACAGAATACTAATGACCCTTAATAGTTCCCCGCTAAACCTAAAAACCTGTATATCCCCCCAAAAAGTGTCCCCCCAATTTTAATTTAGGATTTGTTCCTCAAGCTTTTCCTCTGTCTGTACCGCTGCCAAAGCAGGGTATTTTATGGTATGTATAAATGTATTTATATAATATTTTTACCCCATCCCTCTAGTACACTTCTGAATCTGATCCCTTGTACAGTGGTCCCTCTACTTACGAAATTAATCCGTTCCGAATGCACATTTGTAAGTCGAAAAATTCGTAAGTCGAAAAGCGGTTTCCCATAGGAATGCATTGGGAATGGATTAATGCATTCCGGAGCCTAGAAAAAAGACCCAGACCCCCAGTAAGGCTTGCAAACTGCACAGGAACATTTCTTTTCAAGAATAAACAGGCAGTAAACAGGCAGGCAAGTCAAGGAAACCGCATGTAAAATTTGTAAGTCGAGGAAACCCCATCTAAAAATTTGTAAGTCGAGGAAACCCCATCTAAAAATTTGTAAGTCGAAAAAACCGCATCTAAAACCGGATCTAAAACTGTCGTTTGTAACTCGAAAAATACTTATGTCGAGTAGTTTGTAAGTCGAGGGACCACTGTACCTTGTAGAGGACATTGGGTTGCACAGCAATTCTTCTATTAAGCATAAATCCTTAGGTTGACCTACCTCCAGGAAGCATGCTAACTTACAGGAAACTTGCTAACATATATTGGGAATAAAAGTAATACCAGTATTCAGTTTGCTTTGTAACATTATTCGTATATTTGTGTTTTAGTTATTATATATAATAAAAACAAATAAATAAAGGTTGCAATCTTATACCCACTTTCTTGGGGATAAGCCCCATTTAATCCAAAGAGACTGGCTCAGTCCAGGGGTAGAGGCAGCTGCCTTCCTTGCTCCCCACTCTGAATGCCTTTGTCGTTGGACATCTGCAGCTTCTGAACTGGCCCTCAGTTTCTGTCACCCTGGAATTCTGATAATTAGGTTTCATTCTCACAGTTACAAACCCTGCACATTCCTGCAGAGCTGATTGTGAGAACACAGAATTTCAGGACGATCCTAACCAGACAACTCCAATTAACCAGCATTTAATTTTGACCAGAATTGCCCTGAAATTCTGCATTCTCACAATCCACTCTGCAGGAGCGAATGCAACTCGCTGATCCTGATTTGCTTTTAACCAGGAGCATCCTTGTGATTGTGAGAATTCAGCTTTACTTGCACAGCTGTTGCTTCTCTAATTCAATGGCTTTTGAACTTACAGCTTCAGGAAGCAGTTTTCATATCAACTTGTCTATCAAGGATCCCCTTTGTGCTGCAGAGGATTCTGGGAATGTTCTAAGGTCCATTAGTTGGTTCTTGCAGGATGCTGGCCTTTCTTGCAGGGTACTGGCCAACCCTCACTATTGCTTCACATAAACAAAGTGCACCCTGCAGCTGCACATTTTAAAAGATAGTTGGTAGTGATGCACATACTGGCTTTTGAGGACACTGATGTTCACATTGTGAGGTACCCCAGAGTTCTCTGGTACAGAGTTTGAACACCACTACTCTGATTTCTGCTGTTGGCTTAGGGAAATACAACTTTTTCTAGTCCATTCAGTAGGTGGCTTCTCCTGGTGAAACTGGTACCCCTCCTCTCCCTCAACCCTTAGAATATTATAGAGAAGTTACACCTTTGATTGTGTTCTTCATCACTGATCTGATAACTCCACTTCCTTTGTGTGGGTTTATTTATGGACACCTACTTAAACCTGACTATAGCTTGCAGCTGTTTGTACTCCTTACCTCTTGTAACTGGGACAGTGGTTCACATCAAGATAGAATAATGGTGCTAGTGACAAATATAATGTTCTCCACTGTGAGAGAGAGACGGCTTCTGATCCTCTTTGTGCAGCATAGGAACAACTCAGTGGCAGGTCCAAATTCCAACACTAGTGACCCATAAATAGTTGTCTTGCTCTCGGGTTATGCTGTAGAACAAGGCCCATAAAGTTATTCTCAACAAGGATGACTCATAGCATGAATTAAGGAGCAGAGACTGACCCTGGGATGGGAATGTGCATAAATTTGTGGCTGGAGAAACACACTTTTTATAGCTAAGTGTAGCGGGCAGGCTTGGGAATTATTGAAATGCTTCCTGTAATGGGCATAAACCCAGTGATTCTACATCTTGTATTGACCTGGAACTGGTTTTCAAAAGCATGCTATCACTTGATGACTGCCGCATCTAGTGGTGACCTCTGTGTATGTATGAGCTGTCACAAATTGGACATCACAGTCTGAACTTTCCTGATGCCTCAAACATCATTTTCAGTGGAGTCAGTTTGTATATTCAGTTGCAAGTCATTGAGGCTGTTCTCACGTTCAGCCTAACCCAGGCTAGGGAAGCGCAGCCTGGGTTAGGCTGCACATGAGAACTGCTGGGATTGGGCCTGATCTGCTCCACACTCTCAGCAACGTTTACCGGATTGTCTGGGGCGGGGTGGGTGGGGAAGGTAAGGTTTCTCAGCCTCCCCCCACCTGCCCACTGTCCTGAATGGTCACATGACTATCCTTACTAAGTAACAAATTCAAAGTGAGTTGTGAATTGACTCTCGGGATTTGAAGCTGGACTTCCTACGTCCAATCCTAACACTCTAGCAGCTACATGTCACTGCTTCAGAGTGAGCTATGTGGTTTGGGATAGAAGGGCTCTTTCGGGAAGAATATAAAATGCTGTGCTTTGTGCACATAAACCCACATATGAGTATCAAGGGGTTCTCTTGATTAGGACTTTGGGTGAGCACCAGAGCAAGGAAGTTACTAATCTGTGGTCTATGTGAATGTTTTCACTTTTCATATAGCTTTATTCCTGTGACTAAATCTTCAAGGATGTGGAAATCATTGTGAGATTAAGGTGGATGAGGCCTCTTTAAAAAGTATATACACACAATAGCTTTCCTTTCCCTGTGTCTTGAGAACATACACAAGGATTGTTTATTAGAACATGCCTAGGTTTGTCATCTCCTGAATCTCTGGGTGGCCCTGTTTATGCTGAAAATTCTGTGATAGAATGCTCCCGCGAATGGTGCTCTCAACTTTTAAAATACAGCTGTAATTGTTCAGTAATGTCTGTTAAATCTATTAAGGACTTGCTAACTGATAGCTTCAGCAAGTTGTTCTGACAGAGCAGAGAAAACAATAATCCAGTAGGGTTGCTTTCCCATGGGGCTCAGGAAGGATGAGGTCTTGGATGTGAACTGCTAAATTCTTTCACCAGTTATCATATTCCATGATGGAGTTTGCAGATGACCCAGATTAGTGGTATAGTAAATTGATGACAGAGCAGTAATACTGAGTGATCTAGATCACTTGGTGAGCTGGGCCCATTCCAACAGCATGCATTTTAATAAAGCCAAAGTCAAGGCCACACACCTACAGACAAAGGATGTAGGTCAGACCTATGCACTGGAAGGCTTATGCTGTGAAAAGCAGTGGCTCTGAAAGACACATAACGGGTCACAGTGTACAAACAGCCTCTGAGTGTGAGCAATATGACCAGAAGTACCAGTACAGTCTTTTGAGTGCATAATCAGTGGGCTAGGAGTGTGGAATAAAGAGGCAGTTTTCTTCCATATACAATATTTTAAAGCAGGTATTAAGAACTGGACAAAGTGCAAAGATGCAAGAGCTGCCACAGGTGATTTGAAAACTGGGTGATAAGCAGTTCATTAATTTGTGCTGTGCCTATGCGCTGTCCCTTCTCTGTCTTCCTCTTCCGTAGAGCTGATGGGTGCTACATGTCTGGCACACTGTTGAATTGTTTATATTGTCGTCATTGTACCATCACTAAACCTGAGAATATGTTCCTTCCCACAACATCCTCATTTTATGGTGATAATGGGGAAGGCATAATGTGACTAGATAAATGTTTACAGTGCTGCATTACTTGTGAAGGAGTAGTATATAGCTTAGGAAACATAGGAAACTGCCATATACTGAGTCAGACCATTGGTCTATCTAGATCAGTATTGTCTTCACAGACTGGCAGCGGCTTCTCCAAGGTTGCAGGCAGGAATCTCTCATCAGCCCTATTTTGGAGAAGCCAGGGAGGGAACTTGAAACCTCCTGCTCTTCCCAGAGCGGCTTCATCCCCTGAGGGGAATATCTTGCAGTGCTCACACATCAAGTCTCCCTTTCATATGCAACCAGGGCAGACCCTGCTTAGCTATGGGGACAAGTCATGCTTGCTACCACAAGACCAGCTCTCCTAACCATCTTGTACATTACCTTAATGGATCAAGCCAGTATAGTGATAATACTGTGCTATGTACAGCAGGGAAAGGGGGAAGAATTCCAGACTTTGTAAGAATTTAGAAACAGAGTGAAATAGCAAAATCTGTGAGATTCTGGTGGTGGTGATGAACCTCAAGTGAAATAACACTTACAAATTTGTTGTGAGAAGTGCTAATTATGTCATGGGTTTCTTGAAGATATTTAGAGGTGGTTATACTTATTGATTTTTTACATTTATATCCTGATCTTCATCCAAGGAGTCAAGAGTTGTGTACATGGTTATGTACATGTGAGGTAAACCTTGTGAGGTAGCTTACATTCTAACTTTTAAAATATGTATTACAGTGCTTTCATGTGGATTTTATTACTTGGAAGTTTTTTCTTTTCAGGATCCCCCTTTTTCTTCTTGGGAAGAAAATACTTTCTCTGAAATACTTTCCAGAAATAAGGATACAATTTTAAAATGTTCTGGGGCTGGAGGCAAGGAAGTGAATTGTTGACTATCTCTTGAATTTACCCATAATACTCAAAAGGTATTGAGTACACAGGCTCTGTCTGTCAGCTCTTACTCTGCTATTGGTTCAGCTCTCAAGAGATGAATTTTAATACAACTGCTATATTACCCAGATCACTTCATGCTGCTATGCCTTAGAGGTTCATGAAGTAGCAGAAACTGGCGGTGAACTGACGGTTCTCATTTAGATATTAAGTCCAGGAAATAAAGCATTCACTGTAGCAGGTAGTGAAAAGTGAAAAGGGAAAGGTGTGCTGGAGGTATTAAAGAGTTTAGATTTCACCCCAGGCATTTTGAAGGACAAAGGCTGTGCTGTTTATGGAATATCTGGTGTCTGACCAACTGCTAGAATCAACTGTTGTTGGGTGCAGCTGCAGTCTTGGAAAATTGCTTTCTGACAATCCTGATTTGGTTATAGGTTTATATATTATTTGCCCACACCATAAGAGAAGCTAAAAAGTGCTTTTGATGCCTTAATGAATGTTTAAGCACAGGCTAATTCTAGGTCAACTGCAATGAAGAACTATAATTAATATGAAATTACCTTTAAGAAGAAACTGATGTCTGCAGCAGCCTGGATCCTTGTTATCTTTGTTCCCTTCCACAGAGGTCTTTAGTACAGTTAAGGCATTGCTCTCCTTTAATCACCTGAAAGCATGTTTATTGCTGTGGTTCCATGTGCCAGAATCACAGCATGACTATTCAATGTGTCTTTTAAAAACTATTGTGTTCAAAGTTAAAAGGGAGTTGCATTGATTTTTTTAAAGAAGACATTCTAAAATATAACTTTTTTAGAAGGCAAGGAAACTTGAGCAAATCTGCTTGGGATGCACAGCTAATAAAAACCCAAGTACAGCTCAGCTAAATTGAAGGGAATAATTTGCAGCACGTTAACCACATATTTCAAAAGACAAGCCATTTATCAGTATGGTAAGAATGCACAACACAGGGATGGCAATACATTGCAAATGCAACATTTCTGGGTGTGAATTCTTACAGCAGTTTTTTTTAAAAGCACCACACAAATTAAAGGCAGGCACTTTCCAAGTTTGAAATCCCACAAAACTTATAATCAGATTGCATGACGAATATTCAGATAAAGATAGAGCTCTGTATAGAGAATCAAACAGCATTTGAGTGAATATTTCCATTTTATTCCATGCCTCCCCCCCCTCCAGTTTTGCCAGCTTACAAGGTATCAAACTAACACTGTCTTTTTAAGGGATATTTTGTCCACTTACTTTTGTGCCATTTATATCAGTTTTTTAAATGCTCGGGTCCATTGTCAAGTTCAAGTTTGCATTCTTCCAGCTACCTAGATCAGGGAAAAAACTAGACTAGGGCCTTGCAGAGACCATTTGAGTATGTGCGGTGGCCATTTTTAAAAAATTTTAAAATTAAAAATTTTTAAATTTAAAAAAATGGCCACTGCACATGCTCAAATGGTCACTGCGAGGTTCTAGGCCTTGCCAGGCCTCACAGAGGCCTTCTGAGCATGTGCGGGAAGGTTGCCAGCAGCTTCTTTTCTCCATGTGCTTCTTGCAAGAACATAAGAACAACCCTGCTCATTCAGGCCCAAGGCCCATCTAGTTCAGCATCCTGTTTCACACAGTGGCCCACCACTGGGAGCCCACAGGCAATAGGTGGGGGCATGCCCTTTCTCTTGCTGAGCAGGGGTGTAGCTAGGGGAGAGGGTGCCTGTGTTCACCCTTCTCCCCGGAGGCCCCTTGGAGTGAGGGAGATAATGAAGAAAATAGGGAGGGCTGAGCTGGGGGTCCTGGGTTCTTTGAATTATAGAACAAAGAACCCGGGTCCTTAATTATAGCTACACCCCTGCCAATGAGCCTTGCAAGGAGTGTGAGGAGAGACATTTCTTGCAAAGTTTGCAAGAATCAAATCAGTTCCAAAAAGCTGCTCTGATGGGGGAGGCTGTTGCCCCCTTGCTTATATTTATGTATTTAAAATATGTATACTCTGTCCCTGCCATATACTACTGCTTGATATCCTAATAATCTGCTGCTTGAGGTGACCACCAGCATTCCCTCTAACAGGGAATTCCAGATGTTGACTACAGCTCCTAGCATTCCCAGCTGCAATGGTCTTTGGCTGGGAATTATGGGAGTTGTAGTGAACAACATCTGGGATTCCCTATTAGAGGGGACACTAGTGACGACCTCATTAAAGGACTACCTGTAGGTATGTCGTAGAGGACATGGTAGAGATTTCCCACCTGTCCTTTTTGAAAAGAGATACTGCTGCCTTGTATCCAGACTAGTGCTGTACTAGTGTTGCAATACTGTTGCACTGGCATAACAATGTATCACAGTGGTGCTGCACAAAGGAACAGCTGTTTCAGATTAGCTCTTTCACTGGTGGAAAATGTTGCACCAGGTATTGTGCAGTGCGTTTTGCAACAGTGTATTTGACCCAGAGAAAAACTATATCAATTGCACAACAATGCAGAACATCACAATTCATCTGAAATGAATGTCTTCTCACATTATGCTAGTGCAACTCTGGATGTAGGCCCCTGTTCTTGGAATACATTAATTTTTGTGTGTGAGCTAATTCCCAATTTGAAAAGTGGTACTGTCAAAGCAGAAGAACACAATTATGATTTTCGTAGAGCATACAAACAGTTTCCCCCTGGAATGCCCCCTTGCTAATATTGGGGTAGCTGCATTCTAACAATAGTCAACAGAAGATTTAACCCAATTATTGTTAGGAAAGCCCCCACTCTACAATATGTAACAGAACTAGATAATTTCCTGATATACACACGTAGACAAATGTTTTGGTACCCCTCCATGAAAAAAGAAGAACCCACAATTGTCTCTGAAATAACTTGAAACTGACAAATGTAATTGGCACCCATCATTGTTTATTCCGCATTTAACAAAAATCAGACTTTGCTTTAGAGTTTTGATGCAATAGAATATTTCAAATAATGACAGAAATGAAAATGGCATGGACAAAAATTATGGGACCCGTAACCTAATATTTTGTTGCACAACCTTTAGAGGCAATCACTGCAAACAAACGATTCCTGTAGCTCTCAATGAGACTTCTGCACCTGTCAACAGGTATTCTACGTGTAGTCCAAAACATTTGTCCACATGTGTATTCACTCTAAATACAAAATGCAGTCTTCTTTCCTATTGCTTTGGGCATGAACAGCAACAGAATCAGAAGTATTTCCCTCACTCCTTTTTGTAGTGAGTCTTGGTTCTGATTGCTTAATCTGAGCTTAAATTTTCACATGCTAATCAGTATTTTTCAGAACTTCCTCACAATCTGCCTTCTAAATGGTCAAGGAATGACTGCTAGGTTCTTGTGTGTATGTGTGTCTTTTCAAAAACTCACTTGATCACTTCCAGATGCTGTTGCCTACACAAACACACATTGAGATCATCCACACAAGTGAAAACTCTGTTCTACGCGGGTTTGGAATCTGTGTGTGCTCCCAGTTTTTGGTTGTGTGGTTGAAAGCAACTAGGTAGGCGGAGGGAGATGATTGTGTGGAAGCAAGGTAGGAGGAGAAGCTACTCAGGTTTTCCTCCTACCTTGCTTCCACATATTCACCTCTACCTAGGTTTTCCTCTTACCTTGCTTCCACACAACTGAAAATTGGGAGCACACACAGCTCCCAAAACTGGGTAGGACACAGTTTATGCTTGTGTGCAAGACCTCACTGACTGAGCAAAACTTTAAACAAGATTCAGACATAGTAAAGCCAATATATGATGCATCCAATTTGACTTTTTAAAAAAGATCTGCATTCTAAGTTAGAATGTGGTTTTTCATTTGGGCAAATGTTCTTGACTCTAAGCAATATGGACTGAATCTTTCATAATGCACCAATCTGTTATTAATAAGAGATAGAGGCCTTTCATGGTGCTCCCAGATAATGTGTGGCTGATTTTAGAGCAAAGTAGGTTGAAGACTGATAAAAATAGAAAGAAGACTCTGCTTGTACTTGCCCATTGGTGGTGGCAGTGAGCAAGGAAGTGGGAAGGGCAGGATTGATGGGCTTGAGCTGCATTCAGTTAATTGGTATGCTTGTCTGACAGGTCAGTTGTGAAGTTGTGCTTGTAGTGCTGCTGGAAAACGTACTGCTAGTTTTCTTTTTGTATCACTTCTGTTATCACTCTTGGAGGAGTGTATTTTTTTAATTAACAAAACAGTGTCTATATAGGTACTCTGCTGCTGTTAGCATCTATTTCGTATTTATTTAATATGATTGGTTCTTTGGAGAGGAGGGTGAGGAGAGAGTGGGGGCAATTGCCCTGGACCTCACACATAGACAGGGGACAGCTCAAACTGACACAGCCCCTGGGCCTCTCAGAGTCTTCAAAAAGACCTGTACTTGGTGCTAATTAGGATGCAGAAGGGACTGTTGTTGCCTGGGAGTCTTACATTCTGAGAGTACCTTTAGATGTGAAAAGTACAGGAAATAAAAGTGTGGCAGGAGTTTCTTCTCTTCCATGGATGTGAAGACAGCTTGTGGCTGCTTGCATATTTCTCCACTGTTGGGCAATATGACGTTCTATTTGCCTTTTGCATTATGGAAATGTCTGAAGCTACCTGATCCTGAGGCCTAAATTAGATGCAAGATCTGTGGCCAGGATTTTCGCCAGTTTTTTCAAAAGCTAATAGCTGCCTGGAGGATGTAAAATTGGATCAGGACTGAAGTGCGGGGGGTGTTGTGGGTAGGGGTTAATCTTCTCCTCTGTGCTGTTTTTCTGATTAAAATGCTTCCAAGCTAGTACTTGCCCTGCAGGGACAAATATTCAGGAACCCACGATTCATTATTTTTAAAGTGGGAAATTTTGAGAATGGGACTCCTGTAGTTGTACCCTGACACAATGATAATGCAAAGGGGAAGAGCTGGTAAAGAAGCTAAGGGATAAAGAAAGAAAAAATCTGTGTGTCTTTTTTCTTGCTTTTTTGCTCCCTGCCCCCAGCAAAGGCTGTGGCCCATCTGATGAAGTAGCCTTACTGGTTGCATCTTTTTTTTTTTTTTAGCAGGACTTCTGTGCCTTTTAACATATTCCTAAAACAGGAATTTAGCAAATGAAGTTTTTCTCATTACTGTATTTTCATGCTAGTGAATCATTTGCTGAATTTGATCTTATTAGGAGGAAGGCACAAGAGCCCTGTCGGGGCAGGGGGGCGGGGAAGAGTAGACAACTCTGGTAAATAGAGTACTTCTGAAGGAGTTAGCCAAACTCAGGTTTGTTTAGGATTGTGCACAAGGAGATTTCTGTGCATTTCCTGTGAAGTTAAAGAGGACAATGCAGATACTCTCCTTTCCAAACCCTTTGGACGCATTTATTTCTTCCCCCATTACTTTCTGTTTAAAACAGTTGCCCTTGACTCACTTGGTGGCGACTCGAGACTGGGCCTTCTCTGTGGCTGCCCCAGGGCTTTGGAATGTGTTCCCTGTCAAAACAAGAGCTTCTCCATCTCTGGCTGTTTTTAAAAAGATGCACTTGTTTTCACATGCTTTTTGTTAAAAATGAATTTTAAACTGTTTGTTTTACTCTATAAAACTGTTGTGTTTTGTTCTGGTTTTAAATTTGTTGTATTTTAAAATTATGTACACTGTACACTAGGGATACATAGTATATCAGGTGGTATAGGAATATGATAAATAAATATACCTTGCCTTCATCTTATTCCCAGTTTATGAGTCAAGAGCTTATTGCTTTGTATCTCTTTAAGTCGAATTGAAGCCCCCATTAAAACTGTATTATTTGAAGAACCAATATGCTTTTTCTTTTTTAAAAAAATTACCAAATACCCCCATAGTGCATACATGGGTTTTAAAAGATTGTTCTGTTTCACACTTTATTGGTTTGTTGTTCCTGCTTGCACTGAAACATGGAAACTGGCCCTTAATTTTTCCTAATAATAATCAATAAACTTGATTTGTTACTGGGCAGCTCATAACACAATGTTAAAAAACATCCAATAAAAATACATAAAACATGACAGACAAATCATAACACAAAACTATCTGTCTATCTATCTATCTGTCTATCTATCTATCTGTCTATCTATCTCTAAATATATTTTTGATGTAAAACCACCCTGAGCCATTTTTAGAAGGGTGGTATGTAAATCAGATTATCTATTTGTCTATCTGTCTGTCTAACAATTTAAAAACTATTTTAAAAATCAATTTTAAAAAGCCTGAGTGAATGGAAAGGTTTTCACCTGGTGTCTAAAAGAATAAAGTGACTGTGCCAGGTGAGCCTCACTGGGGAGGCTATTCCATAAACAGGGTGCCACCATCAAAAAGGCCCTCTCCCTAGTAGCCACCCGCCTCACCTTGTTTGGCAGGGGCACTTGGAGCAGGGCCTCTGAAGATCTTAAGGTCCAAATCGGGACACATGGGGCAAGGCGTTCTCTCAGGTAACATGTCTCAGGGAGGTGGTCTATAAACTTTATTACAATTCAAAGTAATCAAAAGGGTTGGATCTCAGTGTGCTCAAGGTCTCTACAGTCAAATTATCCTTCCAGGGATCAAGGTCTTCAAAAGGCTGAAGAGAACAAGCTGTAATCCAGATACTGATATTTGAATCCCACCATATGTTCTTTGACAGTGCCTACCACACTACCCTGCTGGACCCCTTACATTCTTTGAGATATCCTGTTGTATCAGGGATGGCAACATGAAGAAGAGCATGGCTTTAATGCGCTGAATTTAAAGATGACTGCAGCTGATTTTACATTATTGCTCCAAACCAGTGGTGGTGCTTGAACATATGAAGCTGCCTTGCATTGAATTAGGCAACTGGTCCATCTAGTTCAGTATTGTTTACACAATAAGCTATAAAGCCCTAAACACCTTAGGTCCAGGGTATTTAAGAGAATGCCTTCTTCATTTTGAATCACTTCTTCATTTTGAATCCCTCTGCCTGTTGAGATCATTTGGGGAGGTCCATCTGTAGTTGCCTCCACAGCTCATCTAGTAAGCCTTCACCATGGCTGCCCCAGGTCTTTGGAATGTGCTGCCTGTTGAAATAAGAGCCTCCTCATCTCTGATAACTTTTAAAAAGGCAGCCAAGACACATTTGTTCCCCCCCGGCTTTTAATTACACTCTTAGATTTTAACATTGTTTTAAATTTGTTTTGATTTGTGTTGTTTTACTATAAAACGCCCAGAGACATGAGTTTTGAATGGTAAATAAATATGTTACATAAATACATAACAGTATACAGATGGAGAGCAGCACTCCAGGGTTTCAAACAGAAGTCTTTCTCAATCAGCCCTACTTGGAGATGCCAGGGGTTGAACACACAACAACAGCCTTGAGCATACCGAGTATGCATTCCTCCACTGAACTATAGCCCCATCCCCTAAAAAACAAAGAATGATAGAATTTTAGATTTGGAATGGAGGCAGTCTTTGTAGTCCAACCCCCTGCTCACTGCATGTATGTGCTGTAGTATACCTGACAAATGGCCATCCAGCCTCTGAAAACCCCCAACAAAGGAGATGTCTGCATAAGGCAGATATGCTTGCATCAGTGTGGATTTGTGTAAGACGTTACTAAGTTAACCACTTAAGTCTCAGTAAGAGGCGATGTTGATGATCAGAGCCACCAATGGTGCTTACATCCATTGCTAGTGATTGGCTTTTGCAGCCCTGTCTGTTTTTCTCCCTCCCTCTGTGCAAAAAGGTGTCTGTTTAGGGAGAAGCTAAACATAGAACTTCATTTTGACACATGCCAGAGACGATTGGGGTATTCCGTGCTTGGCAAACTGCCTTCCTCCAGCATTAGTCAGCTCTCATTTTATATTATCAAATCTTTCCAATCTAGATAAAGATGTTGTCAAATCTTTCCAAGCCACAGGGCCGGGCACTACTCAGCAGGGCCTACTGTCAGAGTCTAGGATCCTATTGTAATGAGTTCTGCTAAACATTCAAAAGCCCAGCCTCTGCTTCAGGAATACTGAAACTGAATGTAGCAGGCTTAAAACGATACCCAGCTTCTTCTCTTCTACATCTCATATGCATACAAGCTCGCATTATGTTTTTCTTGCACTTTTTAGTCACATTCATAAAAGAGTTAATGAAAATGTCAAGGGGAGGTGATTCCCCCTGCTAAGGGACTGGAGGTAATAATCTTCTTTCAGTTCTTTCTTTGCTAATTGAAGAGTTGACATTATCCCCTTCAGTGAAAGAACTCTTTGTCAGAGTTGGTTGCTGGGCAAATCAAAATTTTGGCAGTCTGCTGCAAGGCCTGAAATTCTTCTTTGCACATAACTTTCCCAAAGCAGGTAGTTTAATGGCCCTTTCTGATGCAAGAACCTCTCTCAGCCTCCTAGCTTCTGCCCCATCCTTGTCCTTTTGGAACTCCTAATAGCCATTTTAAGGGGGAAAAAAACAAGCTATTTACTCATGAGCCTTGGATTTTTTTGCCAATTACATCCAGAAAACCAAGGGAAAGGTCATGCAGTCTAGACGCTAATCCGAAAGTACTGTATTTCTTCCCTTAGCTAGCTGCCTAGCAACATGGATTAATGTTTGAGAATGACGATGACAGTCACTGAGTCTTGTGTGGTATGTGGTGCCAGCGTTGTACCACTTCCTTGGCTCCAGCTTTTTCTCTATTTGCAAATAAAGTCCAGAAAGCAGCATTCTAGTGTGGGAAAATTTTCAGTTCTCTGTAACTGATCTGTACTGGTATTGGAGGAAAGTGTGAAGGTGTTTGATACATTAATCATTCTCTTAATAGACTCATTTGTTTGTTTATGTCCTTCATAAAATAAAAAGTAGACAAAATTTTACACTTTATTTCATAAACATAATATCATAAATGTATTTTGAAATAACTCTCTGTGAAATAACTCTTGTGACTTGCACTGAACTGTAACACCAGAAGGACCTAAATAATACTTCTGCAAATATAGTAAGAAAAGTGATGGGGAGAAATTGTGCATTGCGAGAAATTTATTTCCTATCTGTGCCCTCCTTTTAAATCCCAAATTAAAATATGTTAGTGATTTCTTAATCACACCTCTTAGGTGCTGTAGTCAGCAAAACATATCTTTCTCTCTGAGAATGTGTCATGGACGGGTACTCTAGAAACCGCCACTGGCAATTTTCAGGAATTGATACGGTATAATGTGAGTGAATGCGCAAAAGGGGAGGGATGAATCATGGCTGCAGGCCTCCCATTATCCACCAGAAGACTTTTGTGAACAGACCCTCTGTGTGCAGTTATTGCCTACGCAGCTGGGACCCAGCCTTATTTCAGAAGCCAGTGGTGCACATTTGAGGTACTGCCTTGCTTGTAACAAAACAGAGGTTGCCCCGGGACTATGCATTTCTAACGAAATTGGAGCCTCCCCTTCTCTAGATGTTTTTAAGGGGGACCTGAAAACATACTTATTTAGTCAGGCTTTTAGTTTACAGTTTACCGTTTTAGAGTTTTTAATCTGTATTTTAAACTGTTTTAATTGTGTTTGTTTTTAGATTGTGGACTGCCTAGGGACTTGTGTATGGGGCAGTATAAAAAAGTGTTAGATACAAAAATTTAAATTAAATTAAAATTTAAAAAACCTGGAGTGGTGCTTTAACTGGGGAGCAGGTGCAGAGTGCACCAGCTGTTGTTGGTATTTTTTGGACTACATTCCAGGCAAAACAAGCTACTGCAGACATACCCATAACTCAAAAACTAGCATACACTTTTCCTGCAAAGCTCACTTTTCTAGGATTATATATTAGCCACAATGGCACTCTGGCCTGGGGGCTTCCTGACTCAGTCTAATGTCTCTGTGGGCAGAGCTTTCTGCTGCTCTGCTATTCATCTGAAGGTGAGGCTAACTGTTTCATTTTCAATTGATCAGTTAATGTTATCTGTCCCTGGTTTTGGACTTTGTATTCTTCCTTTTATTTAGGAGCACAGGGCTTGTTCTGAGAAGCAGATTCCAGCAGGAGAATGTGATTTCCCCCCACCGCTGCCTCTAGCCTTCATCTCTCCATGGTGTGTTGAAAATGATTAAACATGTAAACTACATCAGTGATGTTGTGTCATCTCCTTCTAGGATTTGACTGCTTTCTATTTTTTGTTTGTATTTAGATTGTTTAATTATTGCTTTGTTATTGGTGTTTTTTTTTTTTGCTTCTTAAATTTTTATTAGATTTTACAATAACTCTAACATTCAATTACATTCATTTCCTAACTCTACACATAGATAAATATTGACTTCCAGCTCACCTATTTGCACAGTTCACAATAACTGTACATATAAGCCATTGCTATAATAGTTCAAAATATACAAACTGCATTCGATACTGCTCGATTTTACCCAACCTGACCTGCTGCTATTACTATATTGCAAACCCTGCTGAAAAGTCCGTATTGGGAAAATAATTCTTTAAATAAAGCAAAAAAGGTTCCCAGTCTTCTTTAAGGCATTCGAAATTATCGTCTCTTATAAGTGTTGTAAACTTTGCCATCTCTGCAACTTTGTTATTGTTTGTAAGCTGCCTTGATTATTTTATATAAAGGCAGAGTAGACATGAAATACATTTTGATATTCACTGGAAGTGTGTGTGTGTGTGTGTGTGTGTGTGTGAGAGAGAGAGAGAGAGAGAGAGAGAGAGAGAGAGAGAGAGAGTTAGTTCCCAAAATCCATGGGGCAGCAACGTACCTCCCTGCCGCCCCTTCCCCTGTTGTTGGCCGGAAATAAGGAAGTACTGTGTGTGCTGTCGGAAATAAGGAAGTATTTGCGTGCATGATGTGCAACGTGCATCACATGTGACATGTGCAGAGGGCGTACACGCGACAGTGGGCACACGCACACACAGTACTTCCTTATTTCTTGCCAGCAATGGGGAAAGGGGCGGCCGGGAGGTATGCTGCCATCCCATGGATTTTGGAAACTTAACGGAGCGCCGGCGGGGGGGAAAGCGGTGGGAGGGGAAGTGCACCCTCCCCCGTCCTTAAAGAGCCACCCCCACTGGCGCCGGACCACAGCTCCACGGTTCCATGCACATCCCTAACTAAGGGGAGACATCCCTAACTAAGGGGAGACATAATTATGCAGTAGAGAGTGGACAGAGAGAAATTTTTCTCCCTCTCACAACACTAAATCCAGGGATCATCTCATGAAACTGAGGGCCAGGAAATTTAGGACCAACAAAAGGAAGTATTTTCCACACAGCACATACTTAATCTATGGAATTCTCTGCCACAGGATGTGGTGATGGTCACTAGCTTGGATGACTTTAAAAGGGGCTTAGACAAATTCATGGAGATCAGGTCTATCAATGACTACTAGTCTGGTGGCTATAAGCCACCTCCAGCCTCAGAGGCAAGATGCCTCTAAATACCAATTTGAGGGGAGCAGCGGCAAGAGAGAGGGCATGCCCTCACCTCTTGTGGGCTTCTCAGAGTTATATGGTGGGCCACTGTGTGAAACAGAATCCTGGACTAGATAGGCCTTGGGCCTGATCCAGTAGACCTGTTCTTATGTTCATATATGTTTTATGTAGGGCTTCCGGTTGTAGGAGGGTGGAATGCTTGATTTCATTTCGGAGGGATGTCCATTCTCTTCTAGGGCTCATCTGTATGAACATTCCTCTGATAACTTTGCTTAAGAGCAATAATCCAAGAGGGAAGGCTTTGTCTTTGTGTAAAGTAGTTGGGGCTGTGAAATACCAAGGGGGGTGGGGAAGTGTAGTATTGATTCATGGCAATAGGTGAGAGTATACAAATCCATGATTATATTAAAGGGGGGTGGGGGAGAGAAGCCAGTACTAATAGTGGAGGAGGAACAGGGTAATGGCCGGGGTGAGAAGAATTAAGGCATGTCTACAGAAGCTGAATGACCATCATGTGAAGGTTACTGCCTGTTTAATGATGTACTAGCTTTCATGCTAGTACAAGGAAGAGTAAAGTAGCACTAATGGGGCAGGGATGGGATGAAATGCATCCCTATCCCTATCCTAATGTCCAGTGGGCTGGTGGTTTTAACAGTGCTGTTTGTCAATAGTATTTGTGAGCCAGTGTTTCATGGTTTTTGCATCTGAACAGGAAATGCTGATGTTGGCTGTTGTGTAGCTTTCTGCTTTCATGAGTGCTGCTGAACTTTTGGCAGTGAAACATTCACATTGTCAGTAGCGAATGGCTAAAAAGAAACAGCAGAGTTGCAAGAGCTGGTGGAATGCAGTGTAGATAGATATTGTTTCTCATGGAAAACCTTGCTGCTGTTCTCTGGTTTGGTTGTGTCTCAGGATAAATTGCCCCTGCTAACTGGGCAAAGAGATGCATTTTAAAGTGGTGATTCTCTTTATATTTAGCAGTGGGGGAGCAACTGACCTTATTCAACCCCAGCACAGCATCCCTTCATGGGCTGTTGCTTGTGTCTACGTGATGTTTCTTTTTAGACTGTGAGCCCTTTGGAGACAGGGAGCCATCTTCTCATTATTTGTTTCCCCCCCTGTGTGAACAGCTTTGAGAAATGTTTTGTTGAAAAGCAGTATATCAGTAACAACTATGGATCCACAACAAAATGTTGCATCCCTGGGGTACATGTGTTACTTGAACCTGTGGCTGACCATGGTGAAAATACAACCAAAAGTAAGCAACAGAGACTGCAGTTGCTGTCTTTGGGTCTTACTTCATATGCAGATTGTATTTGTTCTGTTTTCTGGGTGGGTTTGTGGGGTGGGGGCAGTGGTGCTCAGTCCCAGCTCCTTTCCAAACCCCTTCCCTGTCAGAAACACAAAGCTGTGAAATGGTTGGTGAGAACATGAGTTCTAGACACCTTTCCCCCTCAGAAGCAGAAGGGGTTGCAACTCTCTTTAGAAATTTCCTGCTCTTTTTGTTCAAGTCCTCCTTTCCCTCCCCTCAGCACAGTGTTCCAGTAGCTCCGCCCACCTGTTTGTCTGTTAACTGCTCTCTGCCCACAAACATTTGGTCCCATTGACTAACATGGGGGCAGTTGGGGTGGAGGTTGGTTTTTTTTGCTCCCTTGGGTTTTTTTCCTTCAGATTTTTTGGAAACTGACATCTGCAGGTCATCCCGGATCTGTTGGTACCCAGGTGCTCTGGTTATCCGTCTATAAGGACTGTAACATTTTTAGTTCTTTTGGAAATAGATATGATAGTAATACTATCTTCCTCTTTTATATGGTATTCTAATTTACTTGCTGTTACATCTGGTAGCGCTGTAGCCTCCATTAATTTGGTGGTATAGGGTACTGGGTGTCTCAAAGTGGGGTTCCTGTGTTTCACTTTCTGCACGATCACAGCAGTTCTCAGGCAGAGGGCACTATTAGTCTGCTGCAGTATAGCACCCCCCAGACTGTGGTCAGAACTGGTACTGCAGCTCTTCAGCCCAGGTGACATGAGGAACTGAAATGTTACAACCTTCTGTAATGGTTGCTCCAGGCTTGTTTCTACGGACTGAGCAACACCACTTAGCTGTGCCAGAGAACAGACTTGCCTCACCTTCATGAACAGATATCTGACTGCTAAACTGTCTGTAACCATGTCCTATGTCTCTGGCCCGTCTAATAATCTTCTTCCCAATTTGGCTCTTTTTCCCAGCCTGTCTTGACCATGTTTGCTGCTTTGGCCCTCATCTGCCTGCTCTGCAGACAGGTACCTTAGCTGCAACTTTTCAAGTGGAAATGGGCTAGGGTTGTCAGCTCCAGATGTTGGAAAAAACAAATATCTATCACCAAAAAACTGGAAATAGAAGATGCTTTTCACACAAAAAGTCTCAATTTTGCATAAACTTGCATATGTTTATTGGTATTATATATGGATATTTTGATAAAAATTGAATAATTTGAGAATATATACCACTTACCACTTGGGAAACAAAGGTGTCAATAATAAACCAGCTAGATATCTTAGTATAATAACTATTCCCAAGTATTGCAAAGCTCTAACACTAGTTCATCTCAATGCACTTCAAATGGCTGTCCTAGAAAGGAGGTACAATAGAAGACCTTAAGCTGAGAGATTTTGCCCTTGGGAGTGGGAGTATAGAAACAAGAGCACATGTACTGCTATATTGTAATTTTTATAGGGAAATTCTAGATTATTATTTGTTACCCCTCATAAAAGAATTTCCAGGGCATTCAGATAATTTTATCTTAATTTTCTTTTAGCTGATACATCTGATGAAATTTCTTTAACTTTTTAAAAGTTTTGATCAGTGGTTGGGGAAAGTCCACTGGAAGCTGGTAGCTTTATCAGTTGCATAGTCTGAATCATGGAGGTGCTTCACATGATTGGTATGAAGCACCAGAGAGGGCCCGCTCTCCCCGCAGACGATCAAGAGGCAGCTGGATTGGCTGTCCACACGACTGCTGGGGATCGGGGGCTGCACGGAAGTTCCAGGATGCCCTGTGCGAGCTTGTGGGGCATCCTGGAGAGACCCCCAAGCCTGGCAGGCTGCTTGCAACACACAAGCAAAAAGATGAGGTTAATGGAGCGCTCACTCTGTTCACCTCGTCTAAGGGGAGAGGTAATTAGGCAGGCTACCAGCCTTGGGACCAATTTTGTATAATTTTGTTTCTGTATTCTGATCAACAACTGAAATAAACGATTCATTCAGCTCACCACTGTGAAGCTGATGACCAGGTGAGCTATATGTCTGCCCTGTCTGCTGTCTAGGTGCAGAGTTCTCAAGGCCCCTGCTTCTTAACTGTAAATTCATCTCCTTGTTAGGCTTACTACACACACAGAGTCCTTTGTACTCCTCCCCAACTGGTCACCCAGCCTGCTCTCCCCAGCCAGGCCAGTAGAGGTGTGCACAAAACTGGTTTGCCCAGTTCAGTCCGAGTCCAAACTGGACTCGAACCATACCGGGCATGTTCAGTTTTGTGCACCCCTGAACACCCCCCAGTTTGGTTCAAGTTTGAGCCGGTTTGGGGGTTAATTTTTTTTAAAAAAATGGGTCTTGCATGTGTCCATTGTGCATGCCTGGTGGCCTCCAAAATGGCTGCCACAACTACCTGGAGGCCTGTTTGGGCCCAAAACGGCCCTTACGGGGCTCTTACGATACCAGGGGAGGCCAGTGGGTGGAGGTGGAACCTCTGGAGACCCCCCCATGCAGCCACAGCAGTGCCCCGGAGGTGCTGCATTTGCTTAAAAAAGAGCCCCTGGTGGTGCAGTGGTAAAACTGCCGCCCTGTAACCAGAAGGTTACAAGTTTGATCCTGACCAGGGGCTCAAGGTTGACTCAGCCTTCCATCCTTCCGAGGTTGGTAAAATGAGTACCCAGAATGTTGGGGGGCAATATGCTAAATCATTGTAAACCGCTTAGAGAGCTTCCAGCTATAGAGCGGTATATAAATGTAAGTGCTATTGCTATTGCTATTGCTATTTAAAAAAACAACCAAACAGAACCACCAAACCAGCTGGGGGTGTTTGGCTCGATCTCAAGCTGAACCGGGGGGAGGTTCGATTCAAAGCCAGCTCGATGTTGAGCCCTCAAACTGGGCCTGTTCCATGTCAAGCCAGTTCAAATTTGAACCCACTTGCACATCCCTACAGGCCAGCAGCTTCACCTCTTGACTCAAGTCAGGGCAGCCAGCTAGCTACCAAGCCAGTCTCTCTGCATCCTGGCGCAGTGGTGCATGCATGGTTTCCCACTCGTTTGCTGTTCTCTGTGACTGCAAACATTTATATACTGCTTCTCAACATAAGGTTTCACAGCAGTTTCCAAAGAAAAATAAATAAGATGCTCCCCTTTCCCCAAAGAGTTCATAATCTAAAAAGAAATACAAGGTGACACCAGCATCAGCCTTTGAAGGGATGTTGTGCTGGGGCTGGATAGGGCTAGTTGCTCTCCCCATGATAGAGTCACCACTTTAAAAAGTGCCTTTTTACTTGGTTAGCAGGCGTAACTGCTAACTGCTAACTTCTCACTTTCACCATCACCACCACTACATAAAGGAAGCAAGCTGCACCTGCTGGGCCCACCTATCTGTGTTCCTGCATCACGTGGCTCTGCAACTTGCCAGCCAGAGTTGCCAGAACCTAAGGGGTATACTCGTGGGTCAAATGGGCCGCAAGCCAGAATTTGGCTTTTTTAAAGCCAAATCTGGCCACTTAGCTTGCCACTGAAGCAGAACCTTTCCTCTGGCTTCCCCATTGGATGGATGGTCAATAGGAAGGGGAAGGGGAAGGAGAAAGAGAAGCTGCTCAGGAGAGCAAAGTGTTCTGAGCGAACAAAATCTTCCAGCTACACCCCAGAACTTTGGACACCACAACTGCAAAAAGAATTGTGTGGTCCCCCATATAGTATGTATTCCTCCTAATGGAAAAAAAGTCATCTTGGTTCCCCAAATAGTCACATGTCCTCTATAAAAGTCCCTAGTTGGCAACCCTAAAATGGGCACATGTTATAAACCTCCCTGTTCTAGGACATGTTGCTGTAATTAATAGAGGTGCACACGGAACCAGCAGGGGGTGGCTTGAAGGTGCGGGGATAACTTTAAGGGCAGGTGCTCTAACCCCTCCCACTGCACTTCCCCTTCCAGCGCTATACTTTAAAAGGGTCTGGCAGAGTGGCAGCATACCTCCCTGCTGCCCCGTTGCCTTGGATCGGAAGTGGCAGGAAGTACTCAATGTGTGTGTGCATGTTGGGCATGTGCCCGACAAGTGTGAGTGAGTGCGACATGCGAGCACACACGCTTGATGTGCACACGCACGTCAGATACTTCCTGTCACTTCTGGTCCGATGAGGCAACGGTGCTGCAGGGAGGTATAGCACTGGTGGGGAAAACATGGCGGGAAGGGTAAGAGCATCTTCCCCCGTCCTTAAAGGTATCTCCCCGCCTTCAAACTGGCTGAACCGCCAGTCATTCGAACCTGTTCGGTCTGTTCGGTAGTTTACAAACTGATATAATTAAAAACAAACTATAAAATTAATTAATGGAGTTAATAGCAATTAGAACAATTAAATACCAAGCTCAGGGGTCATATAACAGATTGGTAGCAGTGAGGAGGTTGTGGAGTGTCCCCCTCGATATTGGTGGGGCAAGCCTTCACTTATACACATAGTAAATCATATATAAATTTATTATATATTAGGCGTTATATATGGGGGTGGGAGGCACTGCTTTGCAGTGGTTACACTTGTATCTCACGGGAAGATTCCAGAGAGTGTCTCTTGGAGACTGTTGTTCTTCAAAATCTGAACTTTCATATGGTGTCCCTCAGGCCTTCATATTGGTGCAAGGTGTTATCAATATGCTGATGACACCCAAGTCTATTTCTCCATGTCAACAACATCGGGAGAAGGCATAACCTCACTAAATGCCTGACTGGAGGCGGTAATGGGCTGGATGAGGGATAACCATCTGGCTCATCTGGCGGCTACTCGGGGATGGGCCTTCTGTGCTGCTGCTTCTGGGTTTTGGAGTGCGTTCCATGTTGAAATAAGGGATTGCATATCCCCTCCCCATCTCTGACAACTTTTAAAAAGGCACTGAAGACATATTTGTTCACTCAGGCTTTTAATTAGATTTATAGTTTTAATACTTTTAATGTTGGATTTTGAATGATTTTAATGTTTAAATTATTTTAATTGTAAACTGCCCACAGACGCTGATTTTGGAAGGTATAGAAATATGTTAAATAAATAAATAAATAAATAAATTAGTAGTGTATTTTGAGAGTAATTATAATATGCATGATTGTGTATGTGTATATATATGCTGTACATGGAGGTTCCACTTAGCTATCACAGCTACAGGATGGTCATAAATCTTATCTATCTCTCTATCCATCTGTCCATCCATCCATCCATCTATCTAACTATCTATTTAACAAATTTTTATACCGCCCAAAACTTACATCTCTGGGCAGTTTACAACAAAGCAAAACAAACAGAACAAGTTAAAACATTAGTTAAAACAAAATAAATGACATAGTCCTGGACTCAGCACTGCACAAGCTACCCTTGGAAGATTCTTCCATGGGAGAGAACAGCAGCCAGTATCCAGGTACAGAAAGCAGTTCTCTAGATCTTGGGAAATGAGAGGCCTTTCCCATCAACTGCTTCCTGACCTGGAGAAGGGACCAGCTGACACCTGGGACATCCTGGATACGATTCTTCAGGAGCACTCTGAAGAAAATGGCAAAATGCTATGTGGCATAAAAGCTGGAGGAAGCATCTGTGAAGCTATATGCAGAGTTGTCAATGTATTCTTTGAGCATGTGGTGGAGCTGTCTGCTGGTGTCAACAAAGAAGCCTACCTCTTGGACAGGTCTCCCCATGCCTGGCTGGTCCTCAAGTCTCTTTGGCTGCTTCTATGACATGGATCGAAGCTGCATTGCATGGGGTAGAGTCTCCTTCCTCTTCCAGATGCTGCAGGTTACGGTACAGCCCAGTTCTCCCCCTGCCCCGCTTTAGCCTGATGCCTTAGCCACACCAGGCTCCCCGCCTGTCACCTTTCTGCCATCATCACTCAAACCGGGCACAGCAGAGACAACATGTCTAAAGCGCCATGCTTCTAAGGATCTTGTCACTCCAGTATGCGCATGTATGCAACATCAGATATATCTGTCTGCCATGATGACTTCTTGAAAGCAACTTATTTGTTATGGTTTTGTTTAAAAGTTCATGCATTAAAACCCTGCAAGTGTGCTTCAAAGTAAATTGTGCTGTTCTCAGACACAGATAATGAAGTCTTCCTGGGACTCCAGGGAAAATACACACACAGTGTTTTTCATTTGTCTTCCATTATAAGTAACTGGAGTTAACTGCAGTACTTTGTTATTGAGGGCACACATGCTACCTGTTTTAGGCAGCAAATCAGACCTTACTTATTTCACATATTAAATATTGATTAGACTAGTAGCTAGCCACTAGATTGTGAGCCCTTTGGGGACAGGAGACCATCTTATTGATGTATTATTTATTTTTCTATGTAAACTGCTTTGGGAACCTTTGGTTGAAGAGTGGTATATAAATATTTGTTGTAGTAGTAGTAGTCGTGGCCCACCCCTAAGGCATGCCCTCTGGGAGTATGCTGGGCTGCTTTTGGGCTCACAACCTGTTCAAAATTGTGTGAGGGTGCTGACTGTGTATGATCCAACCATGGAGTGAGGGGATGCCATGATGGTACAAACTGTGGCAGCCGTGTACCGTAGTTCCAGTGTGAAAGTTCCAGGACATACTGTCAGCTTCTCCAGATGATCCTGGCTTGGCCACAAGGCCACTGGTGCCCTGCATGCTCCCATCAGGCTTCGTTAACTGTATGAAAGCTGTAAGTGCACATGGCTTCCATTCCTGGCTATGGTGAGTGAAGCCTATGCTTCACACACAACATTCTTTCCTGCCTTTTAAAAAATTGTGGGGTGGTGTGGGGTGGCAGAGGACGAGGACGGCGACGACTCCCTACTGTTGCTGCTGCTGCGGTGCATAGGGCTACATAACTTGATATAAACATAACATCATCATTGTGTCTTCTCTTGTTGTTATAACAGTTTTCTAGCCAGCTTGATCTTCTCTGTATTGGAGTGTAAATGCTATGCTTTACATGTCTGGAAAGGATGGTACATAGGATGTAGACTCGTAGTGAATCTTAATAATTGTTCTTCTAAAGCTTTAATTCCTTTTGGCCTGAGGCTTGGTTCAGAACGTAAATCAGCAGAATAGCTGTATTGTCCTAACATCATCATTAAAACAAAACAAAACAATCTGGGTGGAAAATATACCTGTTTTCATTAATTTGTGTTATTGGGCCAGCTGCCATCATCTAGCATTTGAGGGAGGTGATGCCTGTGATCTAAATTTTCAAGAACCTTCTAAGCAATTACCTCTTTTTTGGATTCGTTGTTTTGTTTTTTTTAGTTAAAGGGAGATCTGGTCATCTCCTTCACCTTCCAGACATTTTGACATAAACAGTTCACTCTGCTTTGGATAATTGTGCCTCCCATTCAGACTCTTGATGCATTTTTTTTTAAAGCCATGTATAGTGGTGTTGTCAGCTTAATTGGCACAGCAGGGAAATGCTTGACTAACAAGCAGAAGGTTGCCAGTTTGAATCCTCACTGGCACTATGTTGGGCAGCAGCGATATAGCAAGATGCTGAAAAGCATCATCTCATACTGCACGGGAGGAGGCAATGGTAAAACCCTCCTGTATTCCACCAAAGAAAACCACAGGGCTCTGCGGGCGCCAGGAGTCAAAATCGACTTGATGGCACACTTTACCTTTATAGTGGTGATAAATGTTAACAACCCTGGAACTATTAAGATGTATCAATAAAACAAAGTTTGCATCAGGAAAAGTGGAACTTGGTGTCCACTTAAGTCCACGTATTCAGGAAACACCATCTTTCCATCCACAGTCCACATTTTCTTTTATGAGATTTGGATGATGTATAAGGGGTTATGCTATTTCACCACTGAGACATCTTGATTAGGTTGAGAGATAGTGGGAACAAGGTGAAAGGCAATTATTAAATTTTTAAAACTGTGATCTGGTTCAGATGTCACATTCTGAAACTGTAATTTGAAATGGATTTGTAAACCATGATTTGGAGGTTAATACTCAACATACTTTGCCTGAATTAGACATCTTGGTAAACTGCTGGGAGAGGGGAGGAACAAATCCATGCATGAGAAGGGAAAAAGGAAACCACAGCACATTGCTGATCTTTCAAGCCAAGGCTTGGATGATTGCCTGGATAGATCCAATGATTTTGCCCAAAGACACCCAGGTCTTCTCAGACTATTCTTGCGTGTGAAGATGCGAGAACCTTTGTCAGAAAGCCCATGAACCAGTGGAGAAGGTAGGAGAAGAAGCTGCTACACAAATCTTTTGACAAAGAAACTTGTGCAGAAGCTTTTCCACCTCCCCCAGCTACGTTCCCCACTGGCTAATGGGAGCCTCACTAGAGGCCCTGTGATGACATAAGCCTCTGGGGGATGCTTCAATTTGTAGATGGAGGTACTGGATACGGCAGTGGTGCAAGTCTCTTGGCCAACTTGTGCCATTGCTGATGAAGGAATTATTTATACCCAATAAATAATTCCACCAGTACTGTGGGGAGTTCAGGGGTTGGCCTGGCCAGATGGGCCATGTGATCAGTGTAGGCTTTCTTCCAGTGTCTAACCTGACCATCCTTTGGTGTCAGCCCTGTTGTTTGCTTGTTGTTTTGGGTTACAGGAGCCAGCACAGTCAAAGCTCTGAATCACTATCCATTCCAGTTAAGACATCATGGGAGAAAAGAATGCAAAAGAATAATTAACGAATAAATAGTAAAGCCTAAGGTTGGCAGTGGTATTAGATTTAATGCTACAGAGCCATGTGACCCTGTTCCTTTTTATCCGGAGAGAAAGAGATGAAAATCTGGAGGAAACCTCTTTCCAGAAGGGGATGTTAACACTGATTCTGCCTTCTGAGTAGTAGAAGAGGTTAACCCTATTCTACCTTCTGTCCTACCTAGAAGCCAGAAGGGACTTGCACTATAAGTCAAACTTCCCATTTCTGTAGGCTGGGGATACCAGTGGTTCAGTGCCTTGTAGATAATTAACAATTGTCAGCAAAACAATGGCAGCATTGTGGGATGGAAAGAGAAATCCAAGGAGCTAATTCTTCTGTATAATGTTAAATTCCACTAATGCTGCCACAATGTATGTTGTGAAATTTACCCCTTGTACACATCAGTTCTTAAGAATAAAATTTAAGCTCTGTGTCTTTTTCAAAAAAGTATATATTGGGGGTTACTGTTAGTAATTTGCAGAGCACTTAAAAGCACACACTGTATAGTTATCTCAATTTCATCCTCAAGTAAGTGTGTCATTATTATTCCCACTTTATATGTAGAGAAGTGATGGATTGTGTTGGAATTTGAAAGCAGATCTCAACTTGCAGCCTTTATCCCTTGAGCCACATTAACCTTAACCTGAGGTTACTCTGAGCCATGTTATATGTATCAGATAAGTAAACAGTCTCCTCTTAGCAGTATTCGAATGAATATACACATATTGTTTCAGATAAATATGTACTTCTGTATATGCATATATTGTTCCATATTTTGAAATGCAATCAAATCAGTTCATTTTATGGAGACAGCTGCCACAAGAAGTTATTTTTATTTATTTTATTTATTGTTAAATTTATATACCACCTTTCATTAAAACAATCCCAAGGCAATTTAAAGCTGCCTCTATAGGACAGCTGGATCATGTGCACCAACTCTTAAATTGAATTCATCCCTTTATGAACATGGTTAACCATGTCAGGCACAATTATTTTCTATGAGGACTTAGCAGCAGGAAGTCAAACCATTACTTTTTTTAGGTTCACCAGTATTTTTAAAACTCTTTGGTTCAGCTCGGACTCAGACACTAATTAGAAAGTGGTTCAGAAACGTTGAAATGTCGTATCCGGCTAATAGCAAAAATATTCAGAGAGTCATAGCACTGGAATAGAACAAAAGACCATTTCCCATCCTATGCCTCAAGGCAAGTTCGTGTTTATTATTAGTCCCCTAGTGCATAACTTGATAGTTCATGCTTTTGAGTTTTGGAAGTAGAAAGAGGCAGGCTCATAGTACTAGGGGAACTTGAGCTATGGGCAGAAGCAACCCTGAAAATGAACGTTTAAATTCTGCCATATGCATAATTGTTTCCTATTTAAGGTGAAAGAGTTTAAAGTAGGGAGAAGGTATTTGGAACCTCCCCCCCTTTTTTTGTTTTGTTTTCAGCAATTTAATGTTCAGACAAAATAAGTTTCCCTTTAGTCTGATACACAGAAGGGATACTCAAGAAAGAGTCAAACCATGAGCAACTTAACATTTCTAAACTGTCCTTTTGTTTTCTGTAAACAAGTTCATGTGTGTATATCTCTCTTGTGTTTGCTGTTGAATGTGACTAAGTGTGGGAACAGAAGATGAATGTTGTGCAGATCTGTAGGCTGTACTTTGAACATAACAAAAAGAGCTCATGGAAAACTGTGATGATTTAATATCATTAGCTACTGAGTGAACTTCTAGCTACTTAAGTGGGCTTCAGAACTCCCTCAGTGAATTTACCTGCCCTTTAACTAAGTCACAATTCTATTATATTTCTTGACATGCTTCCCTTGGTATAAGCCTGTTTGGGATTTGATCATTTAAAATAAAACTGCCTCATTCTGTCTGCCCAGATTTACTGGATCAGCTTAACATTAGCACTTGTTATTTTCTGACACCATCGTCATCATTTTGGAGGAGGAGATGGGCTCTGGAGACTTAAAGGAAATCAGGCATTCAGATGATGAATAGGGCTTTTATTTTTTTAAATTTATTTCAGTTTATATACCACCTGACTCCAAAGGCTCTAGGCGGTTCACAAAAATAAATGCAACAAAAATGAAATAAGAAACTATTAAAATACTTTAAAACAATTTAAAACGTTCAAATATTACTAAATGCTTGGCTAAAAAAATGTGCCTTAAGGACTCTTTAAAAACCTGGTAAAGATGTTAACCTGTGAACCCATGAACAGGGAATGCATTCCCCAGCCCAGGAGCAACCACAGAGAAGGCCTGCTCCCAAGTCACCACCAGACGAACTGGTGGCATATGGAAATGGACTTCTCTTGATGACCTTAATGTGTGGTGGGGATCATGTAGAAGAAGGTGCTCTCCCAGCAGTGTTCCCTCTAAGGTGAGGTAACACATTTTAGGGATCATGCAAAAGATCATGGTGGGGATCATGCAGAAGAAAGTGCTCTCTCAGCAGTGCTCTCTTTAAGGTGAGGGAACACACACATTTTTTTAATGTCCGCTCAGTTAATTTTAGATCCCCCTCAGTTTGAATCAGGAAGGCTCCATTCTGAATGCATGTGTGCACACACTGCCTTGATACTGCTTCCCAGAACAAAACGCATTCTGCACACAGATGAAGAAAATTAGAGGGAACATTCTCTCCCAGGTAACCCGGTCCCAAGCCATTTAGGGTTTAACGGTAATTACCAGCATTTTGTATTTTGCCCGGAAACCTATTGGTAGCCAATGCAATTGCCTTAAAACAGGCATTATATGGTCTCTCCAGTAAGCCCTGGAGACCAATCTAGCCATGGCTAGATTTTGGACCAACTGAAGTTTTGGACCAACTGAAGTTTCCAAACTCTATACAAAGGCAGCCCCATGTAGAGCTCATTGCAGTAGTCATGCCTAGAGGTTACCAGAGAGTGCACCAGTTCTGAGATCATTATCTTCAAGGAATGGACAAAGCTGTTATATCGACTGAAGTTGATAGAAGGCCTGGATCCAGAAACACTCCCAAGCTACACACCTGATCCTTTAGGGAAAGTGCAACCCAATCCAGAACAGGAAGATCTATCATGAAGTATGACACTTTGCCATGAGTACCTTCGTCTTGCTTGGATTCAGTTTCAATTTATTATCCCTCATCCAGTCCATTACTGCCTGTATTTAGGGGGGTTATGCCATTTCTTGATTATGAGAAGGTGTGTAAACTTCTGGTAGATGTGTAAACCTTTGGTTCAAAAATGATTTATAAAAGTGAGCGTGGTACATTAGGAGATGTGTCATTTATGAATTTCATTTATTTTTTCTTATCTCTCCCCCATCTCCACAGCACCTTCTTTTGTGAATAGACATTGTGATGTATTGTAGATCCTTATGAAGTTGCTCTTCTTTGAACTTAATATACTTCATGTTTTGCTTTTCATTTCCTCCCCAAACTTCCAAGTGAAACCCAGAACTTTTGTGCTGATACATTTTCCCCTCTTAAAAAACACTCACACCACCACACCTTTTCTTTTCTTTTTTGCCAGGGTAAACAAATCATAGGTCCAAAGTGGCATAAAGATGTGGAAGATTTTCCATTGTTCATGGATTGATGGGGAGTCTTTCTTGAGCACTTATTTCTACGCATCTTGAGCTATTTCCTTTCTTGCATTCTGATGTGATATGTTCCTTATAATAGAAGCTTTCCATTTGTTTGTGATTATTGGCTTTCATTCCACTCTGAAATCCAGCATCAGTAAGCTCCACTCTTCTAATTTTTGCAGGTGCAAAATTGGGTTCCATTCTTCTGTTTTTAGGTATACAGTTTAATTCTATTTTTAATCTATGTCTAAATGTGTTTTAGGATTCATAGCAAAATATGAGTCTTAATAGCGGACTGCTGTCTTTTTCTGTAGTGTTCTGAAGGGCATTTCCTTAAAATACAAGGTAGACCCTCTCCTGGGAAATCTTGGTCAGTTGTAATTTCCAGGGCCATGTGTGTTTAGGTTTGCAAAAGCCCTTCAAGCATTACAGAAAATATGTGGTAGGTCTGCAATGCAAATTCAGAGACTTGTGTTTTCTGTAATGTCTGAAGCAGACCTTGTAAGGTCTACTGTGCATCAGGTTTCTTTCTTGCCTCACATTCACTGGTTAATCATTACAATGAGTATACATAATTTCCTCATATGCATTTGTATTGCAGTTTTGTTTGTGCATGGCCTCTTGTATTGCAGTCATATACTACTTCTTGCATTGAGCATCATTATTGGTTCTGGAGATATGAGGCCAGGCTGGTGCTATACTTCCTGAAGTCATCCTCCTGGCCGATTTCCAGACTAGCTGCTCATCAGCAGCAAAATGCCTCCATTCGGGCAAGTCGCATTCAAAACATAAATAGTAGGGGGAGCAGTCTTGCAGCAACTAGCAACCTGAAAAAACAACAACTTTTTCATGCCAGATATACACTGTCCTTGCTTTATATCGCAGCGATTAAATTCACAACAAGGCATTGGAAATATGAACGGCACCCTGCTGTCTGCGTCGGGACTGCGGTGTCATGACGCAGCAAGTGTGGAAGCACACTTCTGAGATGCGTCCTTACTCTGTTGTAGGGTCTAGTCTGGAAAGCGCCCTGGAGAGGTCTGTAGCAAAAAGTGTTTTTTAAGCTGTTGCTGGGCTGTGTTTGCCTTGATAGGCCACGTGTTGGGCAGGCCAGACTTAAGGTGTTCTCTGCCCTGTCATTTTGGGAGAACTTGATTGCCTGGGGGTAGAAAAAAGTGGAATATTTTGAGGTGTGTCACACCCTGTAGGCTTCACGTTCAGATCTGCAGGGACCCATCTCTGAACAATTCCAGTGTCTGTGGAATGCATTACTCATGTGTTGTCCGGATCATATGCATACTTTTTTTTTTTTTTGGCTTTGCCACACAAGTCTTCCTCTCAGTCAGAGATGAATTCCTTTTTCCACCTTCCACTGTGATCAGATTCTGTAAAGGTCTTTAGATCTTGGCCCCATGGTCTTATGAAGTTTGAATATTTGCTGCACAATACCGGGTTTGTTAATAAAAGAAGGCAAATAATTCCCATGGAGGTGAAACACTGTTCCACTTCAACTGATGTGGCCCTATTTTATGTGTAGTTATCTAGAAAGTACATTCAACCATATTTAATTTTTTGGTCCTTGGATGTCTGAGATGACAGCCAAATGGTTATACTACTATAAATTGTACTCTTCAGGGCTGGAGATAAAAACAGCTGGATTTTGTCAATGGTGGCTTTGTTGACTCATCAATTTCAAACAACTGTAAAGGCCAGTGTTCATCATTGCAAGGCTTGGGAAACATTGGCGGCTGCCATTGACCCTAACTGCAGCTCCCTGACTAATTGTTTGTTAGGCTTTTGCAGAGCTTTGTCCGAATCCAAATACTCCCCTAGCACCATGTAGAAGTGACTGTACCCACTGTGCAGTGCTTTACTTTACCTAGCACTGGTGGGGCTCCTTTAAGGGAAATGGAGCTGTCTTGAGCCCCAGCACTATCTATCTATCTGATTGTCTGTCTGTTTATTTATCCAATTTTTATATATATATATATGCATGCAGAAGTGTTGGAGATGCAGCACTTGATGGTATCGATTCTTAGCACCAGCACCCCTATTATTGATCACTAGGGGCATTAGTGGTAGAGATAGCCAGTGAGGGCATTCCCCCTCTAACCATTCTTTCTCTACTCTGATTCCCCTTTGTTAGACTGATCGTCTCAGGTTTCATTCTCTCATCTGAGAAACAGACTTGCTTCTTCTCCCTTCCCCTCTTCCTGTATGTAGCCAGCAATGATTAAAACAACATTACAACTATTAAAAATCATAAAAACTATTAAAACAGTGTGTAATTAAAAGCCTGGGTGAACAAATATGCCTTTTAAAATGTTGTAAGAGATGGGAGCCTCTTATTTCAGCAGGGAGTGTGTTCCAAAGCCTCGGGGCAGCAATGGAGAATGCCCGTCCCTGAGTCGCTACCAGATGAGCTGGTGGCAACTACCGATGAACTTCTCCTGATGATCTCAATGGGTGGTGTGGTTCATAGCGAAGGAGACGTTGTCTTAAATACCCAGGGTGCAAGTAGGGATGTGCACGAACCGGTCCGGAGGCCATGTTGGAGGCCTCCAGACCGGTTCGGAGCCAGACCGGTCCGGCAGTCCGGCACCGAGGGGGGGGGTCTCCCTTTAAGGGCGGGGGGGTAGAACTGTCGCCGCCGTGCATGCGCGCGCTGCCTACGTCACACGCGCGCATGCGTACTGCTATTAGGAAGACTGCCAGGCGACGATGGCATAAAACTTCGCATAAAACTACAGCGCCTGAGGGGGAAGAGCAGCGGGAGGGGTAAGTTCTAACCCCCGCCCTTAAAGGGAGACCCCCCCTCGGTGCCGGTCCGGACCATGCACATCCCTAGGTGCAAACAGTTTAGGGCTTTATAGGTTATAATCAAGACTGTGTATTTTTCCCGGAAACTTATCGGCAATCAGTGTAGATCTTTTAAGATAGGAGTGATATAGTTTCTCTGCGATGACCCAGAGACCAATCTGGCTGCCACAATCTGTACCAACTGCAGTTTCCGGACTACGTACAAAGGCAGCCCCACATAGAGCGAATTGCAGTAGTCAAGTCTGGAGGTGACCGGCAGACATACTACTGTTCTGAGGCAATTATCTTAGAACAGAGATAAATCTTAATTAAGTAATTATTTATATACCACCTGACTCCAGAGGCTCTAGGCAGTTCACAAAAATAGAGACAAAAAAACCAAAGCAAACTGTTAAAACCATTTAAAAACCTTCAAAGATTACTAAAAGCTTGGCTAAAAGAAAATGTGTTTTATGGGCTCTTTTAAAGGCTGATAAAGATGTAAAACTATGAACGTCTATAGGGAGTGCATTCCATAGCCCAGGAACGACTTTTACTCCATGTCTCCAGGCAATATTAATTAGCAGTGCTCCATTACCTGTGCACTTTTGCTGCAGTTGGAGCAGATAAAGATATCTCCACTCCAAGGCGCTTTCCCGATTAGACCCTGCAGCGGGGTCACGATGTATCTGCGAAGTGTACTTCCACACTTCCTGTGTTGTGACACAGCAGTCCCTACGCTGTCAGCAGGGTGCCGTTCGCATTCTGGATGCCTTGTTTTGGATTTAATCGCTGCAATTTATTGCTATAACGTATGTCCCACGTAAAAAGGTACTGTATTTTCTGGTTGTGAGTTTTCGTGAGACTGCTCCACCTGCTGGTAGCTTTGCACAACAGCCTTTATTTACATTTTGAATGTGATTTGCCCGAATCGAAGCATTTTGCCACTGTCAAGCGGGTAATCTGGAAAGTGCCCTGGGCTCAATGGGGAAAGCACTGGAAGGGCTATACTTCCCAGCAGCCTGTGTGCACCTTCTAAGATGGCTCTGGAGCTCGACAGGACTCTATTTTTGTTAAAGACCCCCTCTTCTGGAAAAGCACAGCACTCACAGAGTTAGCACAGTGGTAAATGGCTCTCACATTGAAAGGAAATATCCATACTATGTAGCTTTGCATGTTGATCTCTGAATCTCTTTCAGTCCTGGCTCCTGCACAATTTCTGGTTTTATTATTCTAATGTCTCCCTCTCTCTCTTTAATTTCAACTGCTATATTGGGTCCGGATATAGGCCTGGATTAGCGTAATTGCATTGGAGGAGACCTCTTGAGTCAACAGTCTTCTAAACATGGCAAGATTTTCAGGCTTAAATAATCCTCAAGAGACGTCTTACCTAGGTCTGCATGCCATTTATAATTTTAGTGGAGTGTTAATACTTTACAAATTGTGCCTGCATGAAATACAGAATTTCTTACAGATGGAGAGTGTTCCGATTTTTATGCTCTTGTCATAAACTATTACTTTTTTCAAAATAGTTTTTCTTAATCTGTAATGTCATTCAATTAAAAAAAAAAAAGCAGTTCCAGATATAAAGGGGTGGGGGACAAGATAGTAAATTGCAGGTATGGTGTGTGTGTGTGTGTGTGTGTGTGTGTTGATTCTTAAAGAACAATTCTGTGAAGATAGAAATAAAACCATAGGAGTTACCCATCTAGTATTGCAAAGAAGGAATACCTTTCCTATCTATCTATCTATCTATCTATCTATCTATCTATCTATCTATCTATCTATCTATCTATCTATCTAAAAATCCCATGGGCACCAGAAAATTCCCATGGGCATGGCAAACTTTCACATTTATGTGAAAATAATATATACATTAATATTTAATCATTTATACTTATATTTATCATATTGATTTATCAAATTAATTGGTGGTCTACTGCAGGTATCATAATACACTATGATTTGTTATTATCTGTATGTTGCCTCCTCCACCTGCAGCTAAAAGCTTTCATTTGCAGGTGTAACAAACTGCACTTTCCTATTTCATCCAGGAAACTGTGGCTTATACAAACCATGGTAAATTAACAAATCAAGATCAGATGCTGGTTTATTTTGTTAACTAATTATTATTGGTTCAAATTGCTCATATTCATGTTGCTCATATTAAGGTAAAATGAGAAAATGCAGTTTGTTACAAACAGCAGATGGAAGCTTTAGAGCTTAAACTTCTTCCCTTTGTGCATGAAGGAGGCTGGAAGGGGCAGTGGAATGTGTGGCTTGCAAGGATACATTATTGTAATACTAAACCATGGTTTAGTGCTGCATCTGAACCAGACCAATAAGTTCTCAATTGATGTAGTGTAATCTATATCAACACCAGCCTTGTTATTTTGATGCACTATTGCAGGGCTCTGATTATGGTGAAGGCTTAGTAACCTGTATTTTAGTTCTTGAATTTGAGAACCAAAATGACAATGTGCTTGTGTGTTTAGATACAGTGGTTGTATTCAGTGTCCATTTTGCCTTGATTTCACCCCACAGATGGTTAAAATAGCTGGATAGTTGTTCAGGTTAGAAAATGATCAGGGAGATATGAAAACTGCATCTTAGTGTTCACTTTCTAACCTGTCAAAATAATAGAATCTTAAAGCTATATGCTTTAATACCAGTTGCTACTTGCCCTATTTGATTATCAATTATTTTACTGACTCCTGAAAGGGGGAGGGAGAAGAACCAAACCTGTCTTTGACAACAGCTGTTTTGTCTATCTTTTTGCCCTGTCCAAGAAAGTGTTCTGTTGAATAGGCGTGGTAGATGTTTTTTGCTTCATGCTCAGGATTTTCTTGTCATAATCAGGGTTGGGAAGTACTAACCCCAGTCCAGATTGGCTAGCAGCCTCAGCGTGGGCTGGGTGATGGCTTCCTCTCCAGAGTGTGGTTGGATTCATCAGGATCATTTTTGCTAAAACTTTCCTGTGCCTGTAGGCACTGTTGGCATACATCACACTTTCTCTGAGCCTGCTCTGTACTTGTTGCACACTGTAATCTGCATGATGTAATCTGTAGATGCTGATGTAATTGGTTAGTTTGTGAAGAATTCTGCTGTAGGGAATGTAACTGAATAGGAGAACTTCTAGGTTCCTTCTTGCATTCATTCCTATAGTTCTATGGAGAAAGGCAATTTTATCTTTTTCATTAAGGAATTCTCTTTTAGAAAGTGACAGTTTGGGGGATTAAGTCACAATCTCAGATGAGGATTCTATTTTATTCAGTAACTTCAGAGCATAACAATAACATGTACATCTGTAAATATGCAGCTTGTTTAATAGAAGGGTGTTTTTGTTTTAAAGGCTGTTTTGTGGAAAGTGTCAGATACTTTCAATTTTGGTACAAATTCTTTCCACAAAGATGTTCAATCACTATGATTTCCTCTTCTGTGCAGAACAAAGAAAATTAATCAAATGCCTATTTTGAGTCTGTCTGGAATATTTAATGCTTGAATGGAGCTGCACAGTGTGGGCAAATAGAGTGAAGGTTAAACAAACCATCTCCAGCTCTCCTAGCAAGATGGTTAGTTGAACATTCTCAAATCCCATTCTGTTGTTCATAGTCTTGAAGGTAATTTATTAATGGGAATGGGGGTGGTGAGCGCTGTGTGAGGAGGTCACATTCCGATCATATCCCCCTGTCACCTTATCTCTGAGCTGTCAATTGGCTCTAAGTGAAGTAAAACAGAGTCAATTTATCATTCCTTGAAAATTAGAATGGTGGGATTCTTCCTCTTCTCCCCTTGTACCTCCTCAGTACCACTTTAATTAAAGTGGTATGACCTTTAATCCAGACCATCCAAATGGGGATAGGGCGTAAAATTAAAAATTCTAAATGGAAATGAACATACAGTAGGGCATGACAGAAACCAAAAGATTGTAGAGAAAATGTGGACACCAAATAGAGACATCTGAACACAATGTATAGCTGTTTTATATGCTAATGTTAGAAATCTTTGAGCCACGATTTGGGGTGGGAGCTGGCATTCTTGGTGCTAAATTATTATTATTATTTTTTCGATTTCTATACCGCCCTTCCAAAAATGGCTCAGGGCAGTTTACACAGAGAAATAATAAATAAATAAAATGGATCCCTGTCCCCGAAGGGCTCACAATCTAAAAGAAACACAAGATAGACACCAGCAACAGTCACTGGAGGTACTGTGCTGGGGGTGAATAGGGCCAGTTACTATCCCCCTGCTAAATAAAGAGAATCACCACATTAAAAGGTGCCTCTTTGCCAAGTTAGCAGGGGTTTGAGAATGAGAAGTAAGCACAGTGGATATGTGGTGCAATGAAGAGAATCAGTGGGATAGAATTATCCTGGGTACCATCTTTATGGAAAGGGCAGAGAGGGGCATTCTGGGGGAGGGGTTAGCTCTGAATATCAAAGAGACATACAGTAAAAGTAAAAATAAAGTTGTGTCCTCAAGTCGGTGTTGACTCCAGGCGACCACAGAGCAATGTGATTTTCTTTGGTATAATACAGGAGGGGTTTACATTGCCTCCTCCCATACCAGGGTGGATTTGATTTAAATCAAACTGATTTAAATCACTAGCAGGGTGGATAAAAATCAAAAAAATCTGATTTAAATTAAAAAAATCCGATTTAAATTTTAAAAATCCATTTTTTTTATTTAAATCAGATTTTTGATTTAAATCGGATTTTTTTGATTTAAATCGGATTTTTTTATTTTTATCCACCCTGCTAGTGATTTAAATCGTGATTTAAATCAGTTTGATTTAAATCAAATCCACCCTGCCCCATACAGTGTGAGATGATGCCATTCAGCACCTTTCTATATTGCAGCTGCTCAATATAGGTGTTTCACATATTCTGGGAAACATACCAGCGGGGATTCAAATCAGCAACCTCTTGCTTGCTGGGCAAGTAATAAACTAGATATACTAAGAAGAGCAGACCTCTCTGCTGGAGGTGGTAATACAGGGCCCAAAATGTAATTAGTACTGTACTGGGGGACATCACATATGCACCCCATGACCAAAACACAAATCAGGGAGGCATAAGTGGTATAATAATGAATTATTTCAATTTCCCTCACATCAGTTGGGTAAAGGCATGTTTATGTAACACAGAAACAGAAGTTACTTTAATATAACCACACTTTAGAATAGCTGATAATGGAACCAGCCAGCGGGGTGGGGACCTTGGCTTAATCTGAAGTGGCCCTCAGGACCTGGTGCAAGATATAATAAGTGATGCTGAACAAACTGGGAACAGTGGCAGCCATCCTGACTAAATTACTCAGGAGTTAATTTAAAAGGATGACTAAATTTCAGTAGGAATTCCTCTAGTAAATTTAGTCAGAATGCCAGCTAGTGACGACAGTGCTGTCACATTCAACGTCTAAGTAAGTGAAAAATATTAAGGAAGACCAATAAATACAGTCACATTTTCCTTTGAAAGGGAAATTTCTCAAAAATGAGGGAATTGGTTAAAAGGCAGTTGAAGAGGCAAGTCAAGATGATGCCAGTGTCGTTAACTAGCAAGAAAGCTATAAATGGCAAGACTTTCTTCAGAAAATGTCCAAATAAAGAGAACAGAAGTGTGCAAACTCTGGCAAAATGAGGGTAAGTTAATAATAAAAGTGTGTGTGTGGGGAAACCTGGAGGAGCATATTGTGAAAAATATTAAGGCTAGCAACAAGCATGTATTTAACATGCCCAAAGCAGGAAACTGCCCAGAGAGAGGCAATTGGACTATTAGATGACAGAGGAATGAAAGGTATGTTAAAAGAGGATAGGAAGATTACTGAGAAGCTGAATAGATTCTTTGCATCTGTCTTCTCTGTGGAAGATTTAGAATAAGTATCTAAGTCTGAACCTAGTTTTTCTTTTTTTAAAAAAATTAAATGTGATGTGAATGTTAAGATATTGTTAAAATCAATAAAAAAATTAATTAAAAAAAAAGTCTGAACCTAGTTTTTCAGGGAGGGAATCTGCAGAACCAAGTCAAACAGAAGTGACAATAAATGAAGTTCTAGGGTTCATTGACAAATTAAAAATTAACAAATCACCAGGTCTGGATAGCCTTCACTTGAGTTCTTAAACAACTCAAATGTGAAATTGTTGATCTTGTAGCAAAAATTTATAATCTGTATCAGAAGACATCAAAGTTGCTAGTGTTACACCAATATTTAAAGATGTATCAAGGAAACTGCAGACCAGTTAGTTTAACATCTGTTCCATGTGAATTTTGAAAGTATTATTAAAATTATCGTGCATATCTAGAAGAAAAAGTCTTGCTGAAGAAGATCAGCTCTTTGTTATTGATCCCAGTTAAATGCTGTTTAAGCATTGCAGTTTGACTGGGATTCTCAGGAAAATCCATATTCTTGTGTCACACTCCCTGTGATCGCGAGAATGTGGCCAAAATCATGCATGCTAGAAAAAGTAGATAAGATTTTTCTCTCTCTCCCTTTCTCGGTGCTGAGAGTCATCCAGTGTAACAGATTCAGGACAGACAGAAGAAAGTACTTATTCACATAGTGCATAGTAGCTTTAAAAGGATGACACAAATTCATGGAGGAGACAATCTATGGCTTTTATTCATGTAGTTATGTGGAACATCCATGTTCAGAGGCATGATACCATGTTCAGAGGCAACACCAAGGGAGTGCTATTCTGGGAAGCTTGTGAGCCAGTGTGAGACATAGAATGTTGGATCTGATGGACCTGGTCTGTTGATCTAGCAGGGCTCTTCTTAAAGCTGTAAAAGGATGCCAGCAAATATTCATTCTAAGTGTAGTTTTGACTGTGATAATGTAGAAACACAAAATGGTCCCAAAAGACGATCTTGCCTATTTGCTGTCTCTCGTGCACATGAGAACTGCTGTTTACATAGCAAGTTTTGAGCACAGGAGATATGTATTTCTGAAGGCAGCTACCCATCTGGAATTGGAGATTATTCATATTTTACTCTTTAAACTCAGGTACAATGAAATGTTCCATATTGCTTTTGACTGAAACTGGGCATACATTTTTGTCTGAGTTGTGGATAGTGCATGTGTGATGCATATTTAAATAGCTGAGCTTTTCCACTGTCACTTATTAGCATTTATGAACATAGCTGAAGCTGCCTTATATTGAGTTGGAGCATTGGTCCATCTAGCTCAGAACTGTCTACACTGCAGTTGCTCTCCAGAGTTTCAAATGGGGATCTTTCCTCAGCTGTACCTGGAGATGACAAGGAATGATTCAGGAAGATGGCAGGGATTAATTTGCAATGTGAGATCAATTGACTTCTGACAGTTTCCAGCCTGTAGCTTCATGTGTGTGTGCTGAGAGTATTTATGTGTATGCATGCCATTCCTAGAGCTAAGTGCTGGAGGTTAAAAGGTCCTATGTGCCTGTCTGTGGAAAGTATCTATTCTTTTTATACTGAATAATTTTGTTTCAGAAAGTTATTATGCTGTTACAGTATGTGCCAAAGACAACATTGCAAAATCACTGGCCATGGAACTGCAGTTGTCTTTCCATAGCTATCCAGAATAGCCGTCAAAATCTGTTCTAGGCAGTGGTGTCATTGTGCTTACGGTTTGGTTTCTGTGATGTGTGTGGTCTTTGCCATACTACATCTTTGCAGTACTTAATATCCATTTGAACCTCTACTGAAAAGTGTTTCATGTCTTTTTCCTACATTGTGTTATGTGAGACAAATACTATATACAAGCCGACCCCACACAGTGCATCTGTGCGGTGCTTTGGGGCCGGCTGTTTCCCCCTCCCTCTTACTCCTGGCCCAGGCTCTCCTCTCTTTCCCTTCCCTCTGACCCCCCCGGGCTCTCCAGCCCTCCTCCCCTCCCATTCCTCCCCCCTCACAGAGCCCCGTGGCGGGCGGCCAAGAAGGGCCCTGCCGCCGCTGTTTTTTCTCCCTCCTGCCTGCCTGCCGCCGTGGCTTTTCTTCCCCAATCCCCCTGCCCGCTGCCCGCCTCCGCCTTTCTCTCCCCCCGCCCTCTGCCCGCCGCCGCCTTTCTCTCTCCCCGCCCGCTGCTGCCTTTCTCCCTCCCGCCTGCCGCCCGCCGCCGCCTTTCTCTCCCCCGCCCGCCGCCTGCCGCCGCCTTTCTCTCCCCCGCCCGCCGCCGCCTTTCTCTCCCCCAGCCCGCCGCCCGCTGACACCTTTCTCTCCCCCGCCCGCCGCCCGCCGCCGCCTTTCTCTCCCCCGCCCGCCGCCCGCCGCCCGCCGCCGCCTTTCTGTCCCCCAGCCCGCCGCCCGCCGCCGCCTTTCTGTCCCCCAGCCTGCCGCCCGCCGCCGCCTTTCTCTTCCCCCCGCCCGTTGCCCGCCACCGCCTTTCTCTTCCCCCCGCCCGCCGCCCGCCGCCGCCTTTCTCTTCCCCCCGCCCGCTGCCTGCTGCCACCTTTCTCTCCCCCCTTCTCTGCTCGCCAGCCGCCCACCACCAGCACTTTCTTCCCCCTCTCCTCCTCAGTTCTCCTCACTTTGGAACTCTCACAGTGTGTCGCGAGAGTTCCGCTGCCAAATCCTGGGCACGCATGTCCCAAGAGAATTAAATATACAGATGTTCTACACTTGTGTTCCTCCCACATGAATACCTATATTATTGTGAACTGCCCCGAGACTTTGGTTTGGGGCGGTATAAAAATCCAGTAAGTAAGTAAATACAATTTCTTAAAATCTAGATAATATTAAGCTTGCCTGTGTTCTTGAGTGCAAAGTTAGTTGCTTAAACCCTTACTTGTTCACTCCTAAAACTCCTGCAGTCTGAGACTTTCAGCCTGATTCTAACCAAGTTTACTCTGAAGTAAGCCTCATCATTTTCCACAGGGCTAACTTTCCAAGTCAAGTGTGCTTTGGATCGCAGCCTTGCAGTACTGGCAGAAGTTGCTTCTGTGCTATAGATTTCCAGTGTCAATGAACTTTTGATATGCCTTATCTGTTTCAAGGGCATTTCTAGGCGGAAGGTTATAAAACTATTTCAAGTAAAAAGCTATGACTGGCATACCAGTTTCTCTGAAAAGAAGCATGACTAACCTCTGTGCAACCTTATGCATGCCATATTGTCAGAGGCGTAACGGGGGGAAACGGCGCCCAGGGCAAGCTCTGCCCCTGAAATTGCACCCCCACCCCCCCACATACCTGCGCCCCCCTGGCCGGAGTGAGCACGGTGGTGGTGGGCGGCGGCAGATCACATGGCGCTGGCGGGCGGTGGTGGGAGTGAGTGCGGCAGTGGCGGGTGGCGGCAGATGGCCGAGTGCGGCGGCGGTGGATGGCTGAGTGCGGCGGCGGCGGATGGCGGCAGATGGCCGAGTGCGGCGGTGGTGGGCAGCGGCGGATTGCCGAGTGCGGCGGCGGTGGCGGGTGGCGGCGGATCGCCGAGTGCGGCGGTGGCGGGTGGTGGCGGATCGCCGAGTGCGGTGGTGGCGGGTGGCGGCGGATCGCCGAGTGCAGCAGAGTGACGCCGAGGCCTGCTCTCTGGCCCAGTGTCGCTTCCCAACTGCACAGGCGCGCCTGCACAGTTCATAGAAGCGACGCCGGGCCAGACGGCAGGCCTCGGCGTCGCTCTGCTGCACTCAGCGATCCGCCGCCGCCTGCCACCGCCGTGCTCACTCCTGCCGCCGCCCGCCACTGACGCGCGATCCAGGGGGGATCAGGAGGGCATGCCACTTTTTGGCACCCCCCACGTGACCCACCAGAGTGGCGCCCAGGGCATGTGCCCTGCCTGCCCCCCCTATTGTTACGCCCCTGCATATTGTTCATATAAAGTCTGCTGGGTACTTCCGTAAAGACCTTAACAAGGGTTTTCTCCTATAAGTTTTAACCCATGATCTACTTCTAACCTATGAGTCATCCCAGAACTGTTTAAACTTGCAAACCAGGCAAAGTTGAATGAATGAATTCTTTATTAAATTTTAATAAAATATTTAAGAGTTATGATCAAGACAGTCTTATCAGTGGCTATGAATCCAGTACACAAACAAGTGAAAGGATGAGAGTTTAATAACTAGGTTTGAAATTAAAAGATTTCTCAACAAAGGAGCAATCAGCAAAGCAACAAGCTGAAAGTAACATTTTAATATTCAAAAGTCTTAGCCAAGATTGTCTGAAGTTACCAAATGAAGAGGCAGAGCATAGTCTAAGACAGGCCTGATAAGCAAGGCCTGGGATCCGGGGCTGGTCCGTGGGGACTTTTTTTTTTTTTGGTTGGCTGGCCTACAGGTAGGAATATCCTGCAGCAACAGCAGGAGTCATGAAGAGCTTTTGCCTGTCCTGCCAATAAGCAGCAGTGGCTCAATGCAGTTGGGCACTTGAGACCAAATATCCCCTGTCCACTTGCTGCCCCTGCCTGTGGGCCAGAGCTTATCAAAATGGAATGCTGCTTCCCTGGGAGCATGCACTCTTGAACTTGTTTTCCCCCAAGGTGCGCCCAGGGCCCTTTTCGCACACCAAATGGGTGTCTGTCCACCACCTTGCCCACCTTCTGTCCTGGTGGGTCGTTTCTAGAAAATGTGCCTCTTGCAACCATCCTTGTGCTTGGGTTAGAATGGAGCCTAGACCTGCAAATGTCCCTCTGGACCCAAAGGACGTGGCATTAGGTGCTGGCATGCGCTTCAGGTGCTCTATTGACTTTGCAGGAACAGAGCCTATTTTCTGGCTCCTATCCTTGATTAAAATGGTGGGTCCCTTGAGAGAGAGAGAGAGAGAGAGAGAGAGAGAGAGAGAGAGTGTGTGTGTGTGTGTAGATCCATAAATAACTAATAATTCTTCCCATTAAAATTTTAATAATTAAATTAAATTTTATAATGCACTGAAAATTGATTTTTGTCCTTGCACACCAATAAATGATTGGTTTTGGCCCACTGGAGCATTTGAGTTGTGCACTCCTGGTCTAAGGGCACATGATACAGCCCTTGCTGAAGCTAAGCAATTCTTGGTGTGGTCAGTGCCTGGATGGGAGACCCATGGATGCCACCTTTTGGGGATGAGAGTGTAATTAAGTGGTAATGAATTTGTTTTGCATGCAGAAGATTCTAGGTTCAATCCCTGGGATTTCTAGGTAAGGCTGGGAAAGACTCTTGCCTGAAACCTTGGAGAAGCTGCTATGAGTCAGTGTAAACAGTACTGAGCTAGATAGACCAATGGACCTATACCAGTTGCTATAAGGCAGCTTCCTGTGTTCCTAAGGAGGACAACTTTCTTTTGATTAAAAAGAGAAGAGAGAGTTGTACATTCTTTCATACATATATATCAATGTATTGAATTCATTTTCAAATGCTAGAAATATAATCAAAGAGATGCCAGATAACCTTCCCAGTCCTGCTTTTATGATGTAAAATCACAAATTAATTTCATATTTGAAGTTTGAATTAGTATCCCATCCTCTAAGATGTGGATGGGTTGTAAACCATTGGATGGGTTGTAAAGAGTTAGTCGCCAAGAATACCCAAAGTTATATTATACTTTGCCTGTAGAAGGTCAGAGGTCAGTTCATTCTCCCCCCCCCCACCCATCCAGGATTATGATTTCAAAGTAGACTTTAGACTTTGAAATCAGAGTCATCTTCTTGGAAATGTTATGTTTTAGGTGCTGAGGCTTGTATATTTGCTCATCCTTTGAAACTTCAGCCCATTACCATCACCAACATCCTAACATCTTTTTACCCGTGCTCTTGTCTCAGGTGTTAAAACCACTTGTGAGATCCACAGGTAATTTACCGAAAGAGCTATTCTAACTGGGGTAGAGATATGAAGGCCTGGGGTCAGGGAGGGGGACTCCCCCCACCAATTAGGGTCAAGGTCTTTACTTCCACAACTTGGCTTCTCTTTTTTTAGTTCACCTAGTACAAAAATTTCAAAGAAGTGCCAAACAAAAGTTAATTCTAGCATAGCTGAAGAAAGCCTAACAGCTCAGAACTGAATGGTTGCTGATGCTGGGTTGAGATCACTGTTCCCTTTAAGGTGTGTGCACGTGCGCACACTCACAAGTTTTTTTGATGTCCACTCAGTTAATTTTAGATCCCGCTCAGGTTGAATTAGAAAAGCCCACTCCGAATGCAAGTGTGCACACAGTGCCTTGATTCTGCTGACCAGAACAAAACTCATCCCACACAGAGATGAAAAAAATTAGAAGGGCCACTGGTTGGGAGTCAGACATTTGATGGTGGAATTTGCAGTTTAGAGCAATGGTCTCCAGCTCGAAGCGGGGTTGATTAAATTAGAGGCTAAGGCCTGGATCTGCATTTTTGAATATTGGCTCAAGCTTACATTTAACCCCACTGGATTAGCTCCTTTGGTATTGAAAGATATATACCATTCAAGATGGGGAAAAGGAGTGGCGGAAAAGCTCCGTTATTATGGGTTTTCTACAACTGCTACATTAACCTTGGGTTATGATACTGCTAGAACTAAGCTAAGAGGAAGAATCCATGATATGGAGCGGCAAATTGACTGGGGTGCTATACCAGCCGATGTTTTCTTGAGCAGTCAGATCATGAATCATTCCCCTGCAAATTATTTGTCTCAGATCACAGTTTCTAAGTTCCATAGAGCTTTGACTCTGGCCCATTGTAATGCCCGGCATATGGCACAGCTGGTGGGAAGATTTCAAGGAACCCCATTTGAAGAATGCTTTTGCCCTTATGGTTCTGGGGAGAGTGAAACCACTGCGCACATTCTCTTGTACTGTCAATTTTATCACGATATCCGACCTAAGCTTATTTCTCCTGAAATTACCTCATATCCAGGCTTTACTGATAAATTTTATTTGTCTCTTCTTTTAGCAGATCAGAATCCAGCTAGGTCATATAGTGTTGCCAAATACTGTTATATTGCTAGCAAAATTCGATCTGAAGTTATCAGTAACCAATAATCAATAAGCAACTGAGACTGTCTGAATTGGATTTATATATATATTAGGTACTTATTTAGCTATTTTAGATATTTTAAAATGTTCGTTTATCTTTTACTAACCAATTTACTAGTACTACTTCTCTTGGAGATTGATTGTATGATTCCTATCTCATTCTGGTCAATGACTGAAATAGACTTGTACCTTGTACCTAGAGCAATGGTGGAGCTATGTAGGAACCTGCTGCTTTATATAGGCACCTGCCATTATTGTCTACCAGGGAGAAGCAGTTGTTGTCCTAACCCAGTTAACCTGGATTGCTCCCCAGAATAGTTCAGTGCATGTGGCTCTTCATTATAGCAATAGCACTTACATTTATATACCGCTCTATAGCTGGAGCTCTCTAATGATTTAGCATATTGCCCCCAACATACTGGGTACTCATTTTACCGACCTCGGAAGGATGGAAGGCTGAGTCAACCTTGAGCCCCTGGTCAGGATCGAACTTGTAACCTTCTGGTTACAGGGCAGCAGTTTTACCACTGCGCCACCAGGGGCTCTTGTAGTGTTACAATCTTGTAGTGTTACAATCAATCTGGACTTACTATTGTTTTTCTGATGGTGGTTGCTGCCCTGTGTCTCTGCTGGTGGAACTAGAGGCCACTGGTGTTGTGGCCTCCTGAGATTAGTCATGGCTGCTATTGTGGTCTTGGCTGTATAGAGAATCCCTTGATTGTCTTTAGTTCCTCATTGACAAGGTCAAATGCAGTGTGAATTTAGCCTAGTGCCAAATTCTGATGGAATTTCCAAGGCTGAAGAATCATAGGAAACCATGGAGATTCACAAATGATGTTTGCACAGAGAGAATTCAAGAAAGGTTTTAGACTAGAGATGAATGAAATTAACCTCCCAACCACCCAGTCACAACATTCCTCAAGCAACAGGAGGAATTAATTGCAATATGATCCTTCCATCCTAAATAAGGTGTCTTAAGTTCTCCAGTTGCTGCAGTCTTAGTGGTATTGTGGTTTGCTGATTTAAAGGGGAAGAATAGTCAATATACTGAATACTCTGCTTCAACAACAGGAATACTGCAGTCTGAGCTAGGGTTGCCAACTGTCTGTCATTATGCGAGATGTCCCTCATTTTAGAGATGAAATGTTGTTGGTTGAAAAGTGGTATAACTTGAATATGTTCAAAATAATAACAGTGTTGGCATTATTCAATAGCATATAATTCAATTACATATACATCAGTGATGCTCAGGCTCTTGATTACCACCGCATACACCTCCCCCCCCTCCAAACTTGTGTCCCTCATTCCGGCAATGAAATGTTGGCAACCCTAGCCTGAGCCCAATGATGTTTTTGTTTTAAGAGTTCAAGAGAGGAAGACTGTTAGAAAAAGAAGTCTCACTGGCAAGCAGTTCTGAGAGTGCTTGTAATAAGCTCTTTTGAGTGGATTACCTTCTCTGCTTGCTGGGGACAGGATTTGGGGGGAGGGGAATGGCTCATAGAGATCATGTATTTATTGGTATTTGGTGCACATCGAGTGCAAGCTCACAGTTGCACTGGGGGCAGAACTTTCTCCATTTCACGCAAATATGCACTTCTAAATATATCTTAAAGGATATGACTAGAACTTGGGGAACCTCAAATCTTTAACAAAGGCTTCTTGGGGACTGCTAGAGGATGGTCCCCCACAACACTGTTGCCCGTGTTCAATAAGTGAGGATCTATAGCTACTGGTGAACTTCCATTTATTGGGCTGCCAGCTTATCAAGCTGTGTTGAGTTTCAGTACAATGCAGCCCTTGAGAAGAACAGGGAAGTGTGTGTGTGTGTGTGTGTGTGTGTGTGTGTGTGTGTGTAACGTGATTCTCTTCTGATTACTACCATAATGTAGTTTCTGGCAGTTTAAGAAGGTCCCAAAGCTGCATTCACCTTAAGTTCAGAAGTGGTGGGGATTGTGTATAACAAGCACCAAGCAATTGCTACTTGCCAAACAGGAAGTGGGGACACTTCCTGAAATACATTTTAAAGGAGTCCTATTTCTTTACTTAGGTGTGATGCTTGTCCCTTGACTGCTCCAAGAACCTGTCTATATGGTGATTCTGTAGTAGGGATGTGCGCTGAACTAGTGGGGGCTGGTTCGATGGTGAAGCGGATGCCTTTAAGGGTAGGGGAGGATGCACTTACTCCCCCCCCCATGTTTCCCCTGCCGATGTGCGATTTCCAAAAAGCCCGTTGGGGCGGCAGCATATCTCCCTGCTGCCCTGGTGTCCCATTTACCGAATATACCCGGAAGTACTAGATGCTCATGTCTAGTACCTCCGGGTATATTTGGCCAATGGGGCAGCAGGGCAGGCAGCGGCTGCCCCATGGGCTTTTTGGAAATTGTGCATGGGTGGGGTAGGTGTAAGTGCATCCTCCCCCGTCCTTAAAGGTGCACGCGCGCGCGCGCGCGCGCACACACACACACACACACACACACACACACACACACACACGCGCGCCATCTTAACTTGCGAGTCAGCCAGGTTTTGAACCTGTTTGGAGGCTCATAAAAGGGCATCTGGACAGGTTCGTGCACATCTCTGTTCTGTAGGTCATCTCCCTAGATCAGGGCTGCACAACTTAGATCCTCCAGCTGTTGATGGACCACAGCTCCCATCATTCCTGATCCTGACTACTGACCACTGTGGCTGGGGATGATGGGAGCTGTAGTCCAGTGACAGCTGGTGGGCTGAAGTTGTGCAGCCCTGGTCTAGATGGCAGCATCACAATATAAAAGTAGGAAAATATGATATCAGTTCCAAAATAGTTTGGTTTTGAAAGGCTGGAAATATTTTAATTTTGATAAAACACATCCACATAAACACACTTAACAGATAAACTTGATCCCTAAATTCTGGCTGTTTACCATAACTTGTACAATAAAACTGCTTCTATCTTATCGAGTTTAGCCCATCTAAAATGTAGCAATTTCCTCTGGTCTCCACTCCAGTAAACAAGCAAATGCCTGCCTGTCAGTGAGTAACTAAACTAGCATTTGTTCCGGTCAAACTGAGTTTGAAAGAGCAGAAAGCTGTAAAGTTTATTGATCCTATCTGCCTCATTCAGCTGCCTTTTCTAGTATTCCCCACTTCATAAACATGTTTAACTTCAAGTATTTATTTTATCTGTTGGACTAATTGACTAATCAGTTTCCCCAAACAGGCTGGGGACAGGATGAATGGGTGGGTGAGGCAGGGGATTGTTAATGTGAAAATGGCTATTTTGCTCTTTCTCTTGACTGTATTACAAATGTTTTAGAGAAAACACCAAATACTAACCATAAATTGATTCTTGTTTGTAGTTGCTATGATAAACTAGCATGGCTACTCCTCTGGAATTTGGAGCAAATGTTTGGATTTTTCCATTCTTTCTGAAAGCATAGTTGGAACCAGGCCCGCTCAACTTCGGCCCTCCTGCAGATGTTGGCCTACAACTCCCATAATCCCTGGCTATTGGCTACAGTGGCTGGGAATTATGGGAGTTGTAGTCCAAAAATATCTGGAGGGGGCCTAAGTTGAGCAGGCCTGGAATATACTGATCTTGACTAATGATCTTGGATGAGGAAGAGCATGATGAGTTGAGAGATGCATTGGTTTGCTTCATAGTGAATAGGCTTTCAGTGTATCAAAGGTTTTTTGTATGACGGTTAATTGAAGAAAGCAGACCGACCCAGAATTAGGCCAATCCTTTAGGGTTCCACTTTTACTGTATAGCTAAATTCCATGAAATTTGGTGCAACTAAGTTAAAATCACCAGACCTAGTAATTCTCAACAACAAACTAGGGAAACCGCACTTCGGGGGCATAAAACCCTGGATTGTGTTTGTAGTGTTCCCTGCAGATTTATCTTGAACCAGGGGTAGGATTGTGTCCTGTAATGCTTAGCATCATGGGTAAGGGACAAGAAGCCACCTTTACTCTTACCAATGCTGTTAAGACTAGGGAATGAAAGAGGATCATATAATTCTTACTGTTCCTTTCATTTGCTTGCGGTTCCTGCCTTTAGTATACAGCCATGCATAGCTGGGGTCTGAGTATTTGGGATTGAGAGAATTCATATATTTATATGAATATAAAGAAAGAAAGAATATATATTTGTAATTCATATAAATATGTTTAGCTAGCTAGCATACTTATAGACCACCCTTTATAAAATCCTAGGGTGGTTTGTGATTTAAATAAACGCAGCTAAAACGTAAAAATAGATACCACATATAAAACTTTAAAATGTCAAAAATGAAAAGCTTGATAAAACAGGTGTGTTTTCAAAAGTAATTTAAAAACAACCAGAGATGTGGAGATTCTGATTTCATTTGTGAGTGTGTTCCAGAGCCTCGGGGCAACTCTAGAGAAGGCCCAGTTTTGGGTCACCACCAAAACTCTCCCCAAACTACCCCAATCAATCAGACCTCCCCCAATGATCTTAATAGGCATCGGGGTTCATTAAGAAGGCACTCTTTTAAATATCCTGGGCCCAAGCCATTCAGGGCTTTATAGGCAACTTTGTATTTTGCACTTTGTATTTTGCATGGAAACTAATTGGCAGCCAGTATAGTTAGTTTAAAACAGGAGTAATATGATCTCTATGGGTGACCCCAGAGACAAACTTGGGTGCCTCATTCTGTACCAGTTGCACTTTCTGAACTAGGTACAAAGGCAGCCCAACATAGAGCACATTGCAATAGTCAATCCTGGAGGTTACCGGCATATGCACCACTGTTTTAAGGTTGTTTGTCTCGAGAAATGGATGTAGCTGGTTTATCAGCCAAAGCTGATAAAAAGCACTCCTGGCCATTTTCTCAACCTGAGATATCAGGGAGAGGTTTGGGTCCAGAAGTACTCCCAAGTTACATACCTGATCTTCCATGGGAAGTGTAACCTCATCCAGAACAGGCAGATTTAAACCACTTCCTAAGTCTCAGCCTTCCACAACAAGCACCTCTGTCTTGTTTGGATTCAACTTAAGTTTGTTCTCCCTCATCCAGCCCATTACCAATTCCAAGCAGGCATTTTAGAGAGGTTAAGCCATCTCTTGATCCATTTGTTTCATTTGTGAGATCCATGGATATCATGATCTATTTGTTTCATTCTGTAGTACTTGGGTTCTCTGCAACCACCCATAGTAATGTGCATCTGCAGAGAGCCCTGGTATTGGGCATGAAAAGTGAACTATGATAGTTTGATGCCAGAAATTAAAGTACTTGCCTAGGCAGCATCTACCCCTCCATATTGTAATTCCTCTGTGGCATAAAGGTTTCAAACGTTGATATGGTCCTCCTCTAGCTGCATCTCCCATCAACACTTATAGTTGTCCCAGAGCATTTGGATGGTTAATATATTTACACTGCATCAAGGCTTTCATCAGTCCTTGGTATTTGATTGAAAAGCCTTTTGTGAGGGTCTGTTTTATTAAAGGAGGATGAGTGGCCAATCAACACCAGTAATTTAATCCAAGTAGGGATGTTGTTCTGTTGTTTAAACAGCTGATCCTTTCATGTGTCTCTGTTTCCCTCCTCTTTGGGTTCTCATATTTGAGTTGAACATCACAAATGATTTACAAAATGATTTGGTCGGCTACCAGATGTGACTGTTTCCTTTGTTGGTGGTTGACTAAAAGGAGTCTTTCCTCTGCTATTGGCAAAAAGTAGGGTTTAAACCTGAGCTTTGAATGTCCCATTCAGGGCATCATAAAAATCTGAGTAAAGTCATTGTACTTTTTGTTAGTTTAGGAGAGTGATTCTCAAAATTTGTGGTGCAAGAGGGATGACGTTTGCTTTGAAACACTGAGCTGCTTCCAATATCGAAAGTGCCTCTTGCAGTGAGGAAGGCACCATGAGATATTTATTTATTTATCATATTTATATACTGCCTGATATATGTATCTCTAGGTGGTATACAAAATTTAAAACATAACAGATATAAAACAGTAAAAAAATTAAAACAATTTCACTAAATAAAAAAGTTAAAATAATTTCATGGGATAAAAATGATTGATTGATTGATTTGATTAAGTGCCATCAAGTAGCGACCATGTAGATAGATTCTCTCCAGGATGATCTTTCTTCAACATGGCCTTTTAGGTCTCTCAGTGGTGCATTCATTGTTGTCATAACAGAGTCTGTCCACCTTGCTGCTGGTTGTCCTCTTCTCTTTCCTTCAGCTTTTCCTAGCATTATGGACTTTTCAAGGGAGCTGGATCTTCGCATAATGTGTCCGAAGTATGATAGTTTGAGCCTGGTCATTTGTGCCTCAAGTGAAAATTCTGGATTGATTTGTTCTGTGATCCATTTGTTTGTTTTCTTGGCTGTCCATGGTATCCTCAAAAGTCTTCTCCAGCACAAAAGTTCAAAAGTGTCAATACTTTTTCTATCTTGTTTTTTCAAAGTCCAGCTTTCGCACCCATAGAGTATCATGGGAAAAACCATTGTCCGAATGATTCTAATCTTTGTAGGTATAGACACATCATAGCATCTAAATATCCTTTCCAAGACCTTCATTGCAGCCCTACCAAGTGCTAGTCTGCGGTGTATTTCTTGGCTGCTGGATCCTTTACTGTTGGTGGTTGATCAACAGTAAACACAGAAGCTATCCGCCACTTCAGTGTCTTCATCATCAATTCTGAGGCTGGTTGCTGTACCTGTTGTCATTAGTTTAGTCTTCTTTACATTTAGGAACACAGGAAGCTGCCATATACTGAAACCATAGGTCCATCTAGCTCAGTATTGTCTACACAGACTGGCAGCAGCTTCTCCAAGGTTGCCGGCAGGAATCTTTCTCAGCCCTGTCTTGGAGATGCCAGTGAGGGAACCTTGAACCTTCTGCTCTTCCCAGAGTGGTTCCATTCCATCCCCTAAGGAGAATATTTTACAGTGCTCACACATCAGGTCTCCCATTCATATGCAATCAGGGTGGACCCTGCTTAGCTAAGGAGAAAAATCATGATTGCTATGTTGTAGCATTTAGTTGTAGCCCCATTTTTTCACTGTGCTCCTTGACTTTCATTACTGGAGCTTGCAGATCATCTGCATTCTCAGCCATCAGAGTGGTGTCATCAGCTTAGTGCAAACAATTAAACAGTTTAAAATTAGTTCCAGCTAAAACCCTGATAAAACAGGTGTCTTGAGGGCCTTCCTAAGAGCAGTCAGAGATGGTGATGCTCTTATTTTGACAGCATCACCGTCTCTGATTGCTCTTAGGAAGGCCCTCAATTCCAAAGCCTTGGGGCAGCCACAGAGAAGGCTTGGTCGCAAGTAGCTACCAAACAAACCATTGGTAACTGTAACTAGATCTCCCTAGATGATCTTAATAGGCAGCAGGGTTCATGACAGAGGTGGTGCTCTCTTGAGTACCTTGGACCCAAGCTGTTCAGGGCTTCTTAGGTAATAATCAGCACTTGTATTTTGCTTGGAAATATATTGGCAGCCTGTGCAGTTCTTTTAAAATCTGTGTTATATGGTCCCTTTGTGTTGTCCCAGAGACTTGTCTGGCTGCCGCATTCTGTACCAGTTGTAGTTTATGGACCATGTACAAAGGCAGCCCATATGGGATGCATTACAGGCTTGATGTACTGTCTTGATGATACTGACATCATCACCCCAAGGAAAAGAGTAAGGATGCAGTAGGATTCCCTGATGTGCCTTGCATTACATTGGACAGACATGGGGGAGGTACTTGATGTTCATTGCATTCCCATCTCTGAGCCTATGCTGACTGGGCAAATGGGAGGACAGGACACTGGGAGGCAGTACTAACTGGCCTATCCTACACCTACGAAGAGGATACCTGCCAATTGTTCTGGGAGATTATTGAAAAGTTGCAAAATATTTCTTGTTATTTAAGGATGCCTCCAATTGTAATCCATTAAAAGGTGTTGTATGTATCAAAAGCTTGGGAAGTGTGTAGGTTTAGGACTATAGTCCATGTACCTAGCATGGACAATGTGAGAGCAGTAAACTGACTCTGCACTGCCAACTTTAAGGTGACTGTTTTTATACTGACGCTATTAAGCATTTATTTTGTGCTAGGTACTCAGTAGAACTCTAAAGCAAAGACTGAATGGGCTTGATGAGCAAAAAGCAGGAGGGCAACTAGTGTGGCATAGAGGGGCTGGACATGGTTGTGGGAAACCCAGGGACAAATCCCTGTGCATGGAGCTTTGTGGGTAAGCCTGAGCAAGTGACAAGGTTGTTAGGCTAAAATGAAACCATGAGCTTCTTGGCAGGATACAAAGTTCATATAGGAGACAATTAGCTGAAAGCAGGGAACATAGACAATGTGAAGATTGCCATGGTCACGAGATCTGGCAGATGCTACCCTCTATGTTTCTGTTGTGTGGCTTTTTAATGAATTTTTCTTCCCTAATCACTATGCAAGTTTTCCAGGGAATGTGATTCTTATTAGTGGTGTGTGTGTGTGTGTGTGTGTGTGTGTGTGTGTGTGTGTGTGAGAGAGAGAGAGAGAGAGAGAGAATTTCATATATTTTTACTGAATGCTTGACTGCACATAAAGTGAGATGTTAAATTATTATAAATAAAATCTATCTGAAGCCATGTCTAGATACTGCATTATTCAGTCCTCCAGAGATCATGGGCTTGTGTGCTTGCATGCTCCCACCTTCTGGGCTCAATATGTTACTTCCTGGTTTCATCCAAGGTTAGTTTGCTATGATGTCCAAATTCCGTAGTTTGAGAGATTACAAAGCAGTTTGAGAGATTACCAGGATTACAAAATGAGCAGGAATGGGCATTTTTGTACAGAGCAGGCACAAACATGGAGTAGTTTTAGTAAAGTATTTTGTTCAGAATTTTATCACTGAGGTTAGAATACTGACAAAACATTATGATTGAAACGTGTAATGAGCTCTCATCACTGATTGGGAAGAGACACACAGGATTGCACACATCCTGTTACTTATCTTCAATTCTAGTTTACATCTCAGTCTAAAGATGGGGAGACGGGGGGGGGTGTCCACTGATTATGGGCGGCTATTCCAGTGGTAGTGGAGAATAGAAGATTGGCAGGTCAGCAGGCCATTACAGAGGATGGGAAATCAGAAATCTAATAGCTGTTTCCTCTTCCGGCTGCCCTGCCAGCTCTTTGAACTTGGGGGGCAGTGCCAACTACCCACAGAGCCTCACCTTGTTCCTTGCTCCTTTGTAATGCTAGGTCAATCCAGAATAAATTGGAACTCATCCATAATTTCATTATAGATGACGGGGTCAACCTGGTATGTATCACAGAGACTTGGTTGCGGGAGGCTGGTGGCCCAGTCTGGTCCCAGGTTCTCCCTCCAGGGTACTTTGTTGAGGAGCAGGACAATGAGAGGATGTGGGCAGGGAGATGGAGTGGTTGTGGTCTCTAAGTATCACATCTCTCTTACCAGAATCCCCTGTTGAAGTTTCTGAACATATCAAATGTGTGTATTTAAGTTTGGGAGCCAGGGATAGACTGGGATCTTTGTTGGAGTACCGATCACCCCCGCTGCCCAACAGAATCCCTAGCTGACAGACTTGGTATTGGGCTTAGTGTTGGAGTCTTCCAGGCTTTATGGTGGTGGTGGACTTCAGTGTACACTTTGAGACCAATTTGTTGGCTCAGAAGTTCATAGTGGCCATGACAAATATGGGCCTATCCCAAGCAGTCTTGGGACCGATGCATTTTGCTGGTCACATGCTTGATCTGGTCTTTTACTCTCATCGGGGAGATGTTCCGTGGGTGGAGACTCCTGTGATTTCCCCATTGTCATGGACAGACCACCATCTGGTTAAAGTTGGACTCACAATCACTTCCCACCATTGCAGGGGTGAGGGGCCTATTAGGATGGTCCACCTGAGAAGGTTATTGGATCCAACAGGATTCCAAGAAGCCTTGGAAGGATTTAGTATTGGTCCTAAGGTTGATCCTATTGATGCCCTGGTGGAGAAATGGAACAGTAAACTCACCAGGGCAGTAGACATGATTGTTCCTAAGCATCCTCTTAAACTTGCTTCAAAATTGGCCCCTTGGTATATGGAAGAACTACAGGAGCTGAAACAGTAAGGTAGACAACTGGAGTGCAAGTGGAGAAACACTAATCGAATTTGACAGATTACAACATAGAGCGCATTTGAAGACATATGCCCAGGCGATATGTGTGGCAAAGAAGTGATTGTTAGCTATTATTTTCTACCTGTATTGTATCCACAAGCTCACATACAGCAGAGTCTTTTAGGGTTGTCAGAGGGCTATTGCATGCCCCTCCTCCCTTGAATCAGAATTTGGAACCATCAGTTACTCATCGTGATGATTTAAGTGAGTTCTTTGTGGATAAAACCTCTCATATTTGGGCCAACCTAGACTCAGACCCCACAGTTATTGCAGAGGCTAATGCAGAATTGTCCAGGAACCATGCGACCTACCTTCCTGTTTCCATTTCTTAAGATAAATGACCTCAGAACAGTAGTACATATGCTGATAACCTCCAGACTTGACTATTGCAATGCTTTCTCTGTGAGGCTGTCTTTGTACGTAGTCTGGAAACTGCAGTTGGTACAGAATGCGATAGCCAGGTTGGTCTCCGGGTCATCTCGGAGAGACCATATTACTCCTATACTAAAAGAACGACACTGGCTACCAGTAACTTTCCAGGGAAAGGTGCTGGTTATAACCTATAGAGCCCTAAACAGCATAGGCCCAGGGTTTTTATGAGCCCCATAGTGAAGATCATCGCCCATTGTGAAGATCAGCCCCATAGTGCCCATTGAGATCATCTGGACAGGTTCATCTGCAGTTGCCACGAGCTCGTCTGGTGGCTTACACAGGAATGGGCCTTCTCTGTTGCTGTCCTGAGTCTCTGGAATGTATTCCTTGCTGTAATATGAGCCTCCACATCCCTGACAGCTTGTAAGAAGTCTCTAAAGACATATTTCTTTCCCCAAACTTCTTAACTGGACTTGTGGCTTTAAATTTTTTTCTTCCTGTTTTTTTAATTTGTTTTAAGTTGCTGTAAACTTCCCAGAGATGCAAGTTTGGGGCAGTGTACAAACATACATGAATGAATGAAAGAATAAAATAAACATCTGCAAAAATCACACCACACATTTTTTTTTGTCTAGAGCATTAAAATTGTGAGTTCTTCACCAAGAAAATATCTTTCTCACCACTGCACACTACCATATCCCCCAAGTGTTTTGCTATTGTGCAGAAAAACTGTTCTGACAAGGTACTCAGATTCAGACACAAGGAGGGCCATGTAATAAAGTTGCTCTAAGACACATGGGATCAATTCCTTGCTGAGCCATTAACTCTCTGTGGCCGTGGGCAAATCATTATTTCAGCTTCTGTTCTTCTCTAAAATTAACCTTCTAATATGGAATTCATGAGAACTAAATGGGATATTTTGCTGCACCTTTGAATGATAAAAGTGCTAAACAAATAGTTACTAATGAACTACACATGGCATGCAGGAGGCTGAGCTTTAGAGGGCTTAAAGGTAAAGTGTGGAGTCGAGTTAGTGTCGACTCCTGGCGTCCACAGAGCCCTGTGGTTGTCTTTGGTAGAAATGGGAGGGGTTTACCATTGCCTCCTCCCGCGCAGTATGAGATGATGCCTTTCAGCATCTTTCTATATCGCTGCTGCCTGATATATGTACCAGTGGGTTTTCGAACCAGCAACTTCTGGCTTGGTAGTCAAGCCATTTCCACCACTTCGCTGTTGAGGCTTACAACTGATTTAAAGGCATCCCATTGAATCTCTTTATATGGCTTTCAAGACTTTCACACATTTTATTGTATTTCCCAATAACTATTATTTGCATTTGCTAGCAATTTGTGTGTGTGTCTGTATCCCTATTAAAATGCTGTACTTAGTAGCTTCTTGTGACTGGTGTTATTGGATGCTTCAGAGAAAAGATGAAAATGTTCTTTTGGTGGCCAAATGGAAGGGAGTTGACGGCTTCCTTTCTTCACAGGTGATCTGCTTGCTTGACTCCAGACGTTTTACTACTTTGCAAATGCCTTGTCTCAGCTTGCCCAGCTAAAAAAATATCAATTTGATTGTCATGAAAAGACATTTTTTAAAAATATGAGAATCCTGTTAACACAAACCTCGTATCTGACCTTTTCTGACATTGAATTCTAAAGGCCAGCTATACAATATGGAGAAAAATAATTCCTTTTTTGTTTGAAACAGATTTCCTTTCATCTCTTTTTTTGTGGTGGACTCAGATAACAGTACAGGAAGGGTTAAAATACACATTTGCCCTGTATTATTTTGTGCAGTGGAATCTCCTTTCTGAGTAAAAGGAGCTTGGCCTACAGAGAACTAAGTTTGTTTCTAATGCATATTATTTCTCTTGGTCTTGTTTTCTAAGCACGCTTGTTATCTAGGCTCCTTGAGCCTTTGGTCTTTAATCTGCTTTGAGGGGAAGTAGCTAAATTAAGCATATTCCTCAGCTACAAATATTTTATTCATTTATTTAATGCCTTTATATCATGTGTTTGAGAAAATGTCAAATCAGCTTCTAGATACTGACAATAAAAACACACGGTCAGACAGAATAGTAATAGCAATTTATAATACTGTAGCAGAGTTAAAAACCATAATGTTATGCACAACAAAGAATAAAATACATTAATACCATAGAATAAACTGCCTTTAAAAATAGGAAGCGTCCACCAGAACACAGCAGGAGGGGGGAAGCTGCCAAATCTCTCTGGGAGAGGAATTTCAGAAGTGAGGAGCTGCCACTGAAAAAGCCTAGTCCTTGGTTATGCACAAAGCCAATTTCTGTTAATGGTGGGCCAGAAAGCAGGGCCTTTGTGGCTTATCTTAAAACTAAGGCAGGCTCATATGGGCGGAGGCAGTCCTTCAGAGTTGGTGTCGGCATCTGGCACTCATGGGGGCTGAAGAGGGCCCCCACTGCTGACACTTGCTCTGGGGCCCTTGATGAAGATTGCGCCCAGCCAACAACTGCTAGCTGCCTCCCTCCCTTATGTTGGGGATGGCCCAGCAGGTGTTGGTTGCAGACAGCAGCAGAAACAGCAGTGCTCAAGCTGGCAGTGCCTACCATGCTTGTTCCTCCACAATACTCCACATAGCATCACATGCAAGTGAGATTTTGGGAGAGCAGGCATGGTGGGCTAGAACCCTGTTATTTCTGCTATCACCCACCACATCCAACCCCACCCCCAAGAGAGGGGTGCCTAACTAGATAGGTGAGCCACCAGAGGACACCTTGCCAAGACCTGTGGACCATTATGCCCTTGTAGACCTTCTTTTCATATTGCAATAGTTCAGCTTTGATGTGACCAGTGCATAGGTGACTGAGACCAGGTCTTTTCTGTCCAGGTAGGTTCACAGTTGGCAAACCAGCCAAAGCTGGTAAAAGGTGCTGTCTGTTGGAGCTAGGACCCCAGCAGCATCAGCTCTCAGCTGCAGTGTCTCCTAGTGACCACTGCGGGTGGTGGTGGTTAGGGTCATGGATAAAAGTGCTGGACTCCTCCCCTCTTTGTTCTTTGATTTTGTCTCTCCAGAGACGGCTGTTTGTTTTGATCTCTCTCTTCAGCCATGAGCTACAGGTGAAATTAAGCTGCAGGCTTTTCCACATTCGTTTGTAACCTTTTCTTTAAATAAATCCTTGTAGTTCTTCAGTACTAAAGAACTGTCTCAAGACCCCTTGCTTTGCTGCTTTCTCACCAAACTGGTTTTGCTCTGCTATTTGGGGAATGAACTGCCACTCTTCTCCTACACTTTCATAGTCACCAGAAATGAAGCTGGATCCAGGAGCACTCTCAAACTTTGCATCTGATTTTTCAGGGGCAGTGCAATCTCATCTATGACAGGTTGAACATCTCCCTCCAAAGTACCAGGATACCCTGCCAGCAGCACTTCTGTCTTGTTTTGATTATGTATGTTGCCATATTATATGGTATAATTTTTAGAGTTTCTTAGTGTGATCTTGAGAAACAAGATCCTGGCACAAAATAATTTGGTCTAAGGACAATAAAAATAGCAGTTTCTGCAATCCAAGAAGTATAGTTTTTGCTCACTAGTAAGGTTTTTTCACTCAGTAGTTTGGGTGCATGATAGACTTGAGTTTTCAGCATGCTGACATTTTGTCCATTGTCATCCAGTTATATTAATCAGCAATGGCCACAAACAAGATTATGCGTTTCATGCCACCCATAATGATACCCCGCAAAATAAGGAGATGGCACTAGCAGGAATTTCAGGCCATTAATACATTTAATTAATTAATTAATTAATTACATTTCTAGACCGTCCCATCCAAAGGCTCTGGGCGGTGCACAAGAAGTTTAAAAAACATAAAAACAAACACCATTTAAAACACACAATGTAAAAACAATGTAAAAACAATTCAGTACTATTTAAAAACAGTTAAAACACTTAAAAACAATTTAAAAACCTTGGAAGGCCAGGCCAAACAATTACATTTTTAGGGCCAACAGTCAACCTACATTACGGGAGTGCATTCCATAGGCCAGGAGCAACTCCAGAGAAGGCCCAGCTCTGAGTTGCCACCAGATATACCAGCTCTTTCAAAATGGGGGTGATATGTTCCCAATGGGCAGCTCCGGATAAAACCCTCACTGCCGCATTTTGCACTAGCTGCAGTTTCCGGATATTCTTCAAGGGCAGCCCCACGTAGAGCGCGTTACAGTAATCCAGCCGCGATGTGACTAAGGTGTGGGTAACCGTGGCCAGATCTGCTTTCTCGAGAAAGGGACGCAGCTGGCGCACTAGCCGAAGCCGTGCAAAGGCACCCCTTGCCACCGCCTCTACCTGAGCTTTCAAAAGCAGAGCCGGGTCCAGTAGTACCCCCAAGCTGCGTACTTGCTCCTTCAAGGGGAGTGCAACCCCATCCAGAACCGGTGAAATCTCCTCATCCCGATTGGCTCTCCTACTGACCAACAGTACCTCCATCTTATCCGGATTCAATTTCAGTTTGTTAGCCCACATCCAACCCATCACGGCCTCCAGCCCCCGTTTCAGGACATCCACCACCTCCCTAGGATCAGATGACAAGAAGAGATAGAGCTGAGTGTCATCCGCATATTGCTGACAACTCAGTCCAAATCCCCGGATGACCTCTCCCAGCGGCTTCATGTAGATGTTAAACAGCATGGGGGACAAGACCGATCCCTGCGGGACCCCACAGGCCAACGGCCACGGGGCCGAGCAGTAGTCCCCCAGCACCACCTTCTGGACCCTCCCCCCAAGAAAGGACCGGAACCACCGCAACGCAGTGCCTCCGATTCCCATACTCAAGAGGTGGCCCAGAAGGATACCATGGTCAATGGTATCGAATGCTGCCGAGAGGTCCAGCAGAACCAACAGGGACGCACCCCCCCTGTCTGGTTCCCAGCGTAGGTCATACACTAGAGTGACCACGGCAGTCTCAGTCCCATACCCGGGGCGGAAGCCAGATTGAAAAGGGTCCAGATAATCCGTATCATCCAAGACCCTCTGCAGCTGGGATGCCACCACACGCTCCATCACCTTGCCCAGAAAGGGAAGGTTAGACACAGGTCTATAGTTGTCCAGATTGGAGGGATCAAGGGAGGGCTTTTTTAATAGTGGTCTTACCACCGCCTCCTTGAGGCACGATGGTATCCTGCCCTCCCTTAATGAAGCATTAATAATCATCTCCAGCCATCTGCCTGTCCCCTCCCTGGCAGCTTTTATTAGCCATGAAGGGCAAGGGTCAAGAGCGCACGAAGTAGCCCGCACACTGCCCAGGATCTTGTCCACATCCTCAGGCCGAACCAACTGAAAAGAATCCAACACAACGGCACCAGATGGTACCAGAGGCACGTCTGCTGGATCTGCCAAAACTCTGGAGTCCAGGTCAGCACGGATGCAAGCGACTTTATCTGCAAAGCGACAGGCAAACCGATCACAAAGATCTGTAGATGACTCCTCCCCCATTATCTGGGGGGATGTGTGGAGCAAGGTTTTTACCACACGAAACAGCTCTGTTTGTCTGCACTGAGCAGATGCAATGGAGGCGGAGAAAAGGCATTTCTTCGCCGCCCCCACCGCCATGGAGTAGTCCCTAAAATGGGCTCTAGCCCGTGTTCGGTCGGATTCGTGACGACTCTGCCTCCAGCGTCGTTCCAGCCGTCGTCCGAGTTGCTTCATCGCCCTAAGCTCCGAGGAAAACCAAGGAGCAGATCGGGCTCCACCAAGCTGGAGAGGGCGTTTAGGAGCAACCGTGTCAACAGCCCGGGCCATCTCTCCATTCCAGAGATCAACCAGGGCCTCGACAGGGTCACCAGCTCTGGACACTGGAAACTCCTCGAGGGCAGTCTGGAATCCAAGTGGATCCATAAGCCTCTGGGGGCGGACCATCCTAATCGGCCCACCACCCCTGCAGAGGGCAGACGGAGCAGTCAAATATGTTTTTATACAACCACAGATGTTATACCTTGATTACAGAAAGTGTTGCATGACCCTTCTGTGGCTTCTCAGGTTTCATTAGCCATTGTGTTCAGCCATAAGGGCTAGCAACTTACAGAAGTTGCTCCTGCTGTTGTAGATACTGCTCTGTTCTTGCTTGGGGGGAAAGCTTGGATGCAAGAGAATTGTAGAGTTCTCCAATACATGTCATAATTCTCTGATTACTTCTATCAAATCACTTTTCTACATGCGATGCCTGTTTTGCTTAGGAGTACAGTTCGGTAGAAATGCTCCTCTCCTTAACATGCCTTGTCTTCTTTTCCATTGAACAGTACTGCCATCAAACAATCCTACAATGAACTTTTGTTTATTTCCATAGCAGACCCTTCTGATGTGGCCATCTCCTTAATGTCTTCACTTTTGTAATTTCTTAATTTTTTTGCAGTATTTCTGGGAAGTAATATTTCCAACTTTAGCATTTATGGAGCGCATATCAAATGTTCAAAGCACTTAATGTACATTATGCATAGATAAAAGCTGTTTTTCAGATGTCGGACCTATTTATGGGGTACATCTGTGGGACAGTAGTGTCCAATTCCAATCCTTCTTAATTTCAGTTCCCAGTAACAGTGAAATTAGCCAGAATGCTTCTTTGTCACGTAGATAAATCAATCTCATTCCTGAACACAACTGAATCCTTTTAGTTCAGAAAATCAGCCTCTAGCAGGGAGTACAAGTACAAAACAGGAAAAAGAAGCGGGGAAAGAAGAGAGGCAATGTGTTGTCAAAGTTCTGACAGAAAATACAAGGCTTGTATATAAAACTTTGGGGCATTTCCCCTCCTATTGCCTGCTGTAGGATGTTTGGGGTTGGAATGGGACATTTCCCCATCATGACTTTGAAAAGTTTTAACTCCTCAAGTTTCTCCCTATACTTCACAGTGAACTTGAATTTTAAAATGACTGCAAATTACGTGAATGCAGAACTGGAGATCCTACTTTGATACATCTTGATTCTGTGTATACATCTTGAGTCTATGTATTTTGTACACCGCCTAGAGATGTATATATCAAGGGGGGTTGAAAATATGATAAATAAAATAAATATGTGATCAGTTTTTTTCAACCACACGCTGCAGTTGTAGCTTAGTCAAAAAATGAATGGGTGGCAACAACTAATGTAGAGCAATGGATGACATACAGATTAACAATGAGCTGATGTGACAAGGATCGGCTATTTTTGCTGATCTTCCCTTCCCTCTGAAGTATACTGTGCATCCTAAAAATATTTCCCTGGGGGTCGTGCAGCAGCCCTCAGGAATGTATTTTGGGGAGGCACAGTGGGCTCCAGAAGGGAAGATCAGCAAACATTGCCCCTCCCCTGCAGTGCCAGCTCAGTGGTAATCTGGATGTCAGCCAGTAAATTCCAGTGAAAGAGGCTGTGTGGGCAGCTATCTACTGGTCTGCCAGTCTTGCTGTTCTGGAGCCAGCGTGGAGCCAGCATGGTGTAGTGGTTAGAGTGCCAGACTAGGACCAGGGAGACCCAAGTTCAAATCCTCATTCAGCCATGAGACTTGCTGGGTGACTCTGAGCCAGACACTTCTCTCTCAGCCTAACCTACTTCACAGGGTTGTTGTGAGGAGAAACTTAAGTATGTAGCACACTGCTCTCTGGAGGAAAAGCGGGATATAAAATGTTTAAATAAATAAATAAATAAATAAATAAGATGTATTTTGTTTGTATAAAGCTGGTCTGGTGCCCGACTTCAGTGGTCCATGGACAGAAACACAAGTGGGTTCTGTTCATTCGTCTTCCTAAAACATTGAATCTTTGAATTGCTTGCCTTCCCCCATCTCCTTGGCCAGTGCACTGAAAGCCCCAGGCTGGTTGGTTTGCCTTGACTCAGCAGAGTGAAAGCATTTTGCACAGAGGGTCATGCCATGTTCTTTGTGAAGGGATGAGAACAGCCTCTTTCTTCCTCATTCTCCATAGATATGATACAGATGGGGTTGTCTTTCCAGATTCAGTGGAGAAACTGTTTGGTTGGTTGACTGTTACCCAGTTCAGAAACTGTGTGTCTAGCAGGGAATGTACTGGGTCATTGATAGGCAGCCATCAGGACCTTCCTTATTCCAAGATCTGGGTAACTTGGTTATTGGGGTATCTACACTCCGCTTTGTCGAGCTGTCAGATATGAGGGGTCAGCATTGTTGGGCAGGTGCCAAGAGCCCACTGCTAATCCCAAGACCCTTTTTGTGTCCATTACCTTCATGTGGTGGTGGTGGAATAACGTTCTTGACCAAGAGAGTTGCTCTGCCCTCATCTCTCCATCCTATTTGCCAGGCAGGGTAAGCTCCACCGCAAACTTTGGGCAGGGGGAGTTTCAACCTAGTAGGAGAGGATCCACGAAGGGCGCCTCCGGAAACCTGGAGCCAGTCCTGGCTGAGATCATTGTGATAACATTTGTACCCTTCTGAAATATTGTAAGGGGGAATCTAATGGTTTTATGTGATCTGTTTTCTAGCAGATAAACAATCACAGAAGAAAGGAATTAGTACAGCTCTGTTAGGGAAAGTAATAGATGGTTTGACACACACACTAAAAGGAAACGTAACATATTACCTCACTGTTTTAGACTGGGTGTGAAGCTTCAGATCTAGAGGTGGCCTGCTGACAATTGCCTTCCAGTTCCATCATGAATACTGTCCGCACTAAGGCTGTTACTTTCTGTGTGGTCAGAAAACTGCACTCAGTAGGAGCATGTTATGGTTTGATTGTGAACATAAATAAGCTCAATCCCACCTGCTGAGATAAAAGCAGGGAAAGAATGGCTGCAGATTTGCTAATTTTGGGTTAGTTATATCCAATCTAAATCTTTTTCTAAATTTCTACTTGGAAATACTTGACCTTTTACTCTGTGCTTATGTTGACATTAATTTTATTCATATGTGGTACGACTTTTTTTTTTTAAGCCTCCAGTTAAAAAACCCAAAAACCTTTATAAAAACTCCCCAAATAAATAAATGCTAACTGTAATGTGATCCTGGTATTCCATGTTCCCTGTCTTCTGAAACACAACTTTTAAATATTACTTTGAAAGCCTAATCCATACTACAACTGCTCCCTCTAGTGACCTGGAACAGATTTGTTTAGTTAAACATAGGAAGCATAGGAAGCTGCCTTATATGGCCACTGGTCCATCTAGCTCTGTATTGTCTACACACAGACTGGCAGCGGCTTCTCCAGGGTTGCAGGCAGGAACCTCTCTCAACCCTATCTGGACATGCCAGGGAGGGAACTTGGAACCTTCTGCATGCAAGCATGCAGGTGCTCTTCCCAGAGTGGCCCCATCCCCTAAGGGAATATCTAGAGTTGTCACATGTAAATGCCCATGAAATGTGGTATGATGCATTTTTTCAATAGCTATTTCAAGTTTATTACAACTCTTAATTTGTGATTTTTTAAATCCTGAGTGTAACATTTTAGTGTTTCATTAATTCTGTCTGTCTGTCTGTCATAAATAAGTATACACCACCACCCTGAACTCATGTCTCTGGGCAGTTTAAAACATGGGCCAATGGTCTGACTCACCTTGTGGGTTGGGATGGTGTTAAATAAGTGTCCTTGGGGGTTGCGTCCAACTTTCAGGGTTGTGTTGTCATGCAGAGTACGGATAATGAATAGCAGGCATCGGTCAATTGAGGAGGCTTCCAGTTTTTTCCATAGTTTGGGTTATAAGTTGGAGACTGAGTTGTGAGTGGAGTATTTTTTTATTAGGTGCTGGAGGACAAGGCATTAGTCAATTTTGGACCATCCCTTCCTGAATCTGTCCTGCTCCTCCACTACAATGCTTTCTTGTTCCAGCCAGTCCCTTAGTTTCCGGTACAGCTGTCTAGCATAGAGTTTGCAGACTGAGCAGGCTGATAGGTCTGTAATTGCTTGGGTCATCTCTCGTGCCTTTTAAAAAGTTGGGAATGATGATTGCGAGCCCCCACCCTCAGGGATAATTCTGTGCTTGTCAATGGATATGAACAACACAGCCAGAATGGGAGCCCACCATGCTGAATCATTTTTTATAAGCTCAGGGTGAATTAGGTCATTGCCAGGAGCCTTCTCAGGTCTTAGCTGGGAGATCAGGTCCATAATCTCAGCTTTCGCCACCAGCGACCATGGGGGAAAGTCCTCTGAATCTTGCTGAGGGCATCTGTGGCCCACCTCTTTGCCTTTGTACCATTCATTGAAATGCTGTTCCCAGGCCTCTGGTGAGAGGAAACTGTCAGGCCTTTGCTAGGGTGGTCCATGGTGATGCACCAGAATAGGGCCGAGTCTCCGGTTCTGACTACTCGAATAAGCTGTGACCAAGCAGTTTACATAGCATCTCTTTTCTTGTATTTGAGTAGTTGCTTGTATTGCCTCTTCTGCTTGAGGAGGTCCTGCACCAGCACTAGACTTGTCTTGGCCTTGCAGGTGTTGTAGTTAGCAATGAGCATCTTTTTGGCTTCAACGCATTCCGAGTCAAACTAAGGTTTGGAGCAATGCAGGTGCAGCTTGGAGCGGCCATTGATTCTGCAGGTGAAGTGCTTTTGTAATTCCTGCACTGGGTTGCTATAGCTTTCAAGGATTACATTAGATGAACCTGCAGAGAGTAGGGAGAAGTGAATGGATTGAAAGTACAGTGGTCCCTCTACTTACGAAATTAATCCGTTCCAAATGCACATTTGTAAGTCGAAAAGTTCGTAAGTCGAAAAGCGGTTTCCCATAGGAATGCATTGGGAACGGATTAATGCGTTCCAGAGCCTAGAAAAAAGACCCAGACCCCCAGTAAGGCTTGCAAACTGCACAGGAACATTTCTTTTCAAGAATAAACAGGCAGTAAACAGGCAGGCAAGTCAAGGAAACCGCATGTAAAATTCGTAAGTCGAGGAAACCCCATCTAAAAATTTGTAAGTCGAAAAAACCGCATCTAAAACCGGATCTAAAACTGCCGTTTGTAATTCGAAAAATACTTATGTCGAGTAGTTCGTAAGTTGAGGGACCACTGTATTCTGAGGAGAGTTGTTCCTTTATTGCATTGTCCAGTTGGTTGGGCCATTTGATGCGGCAGGCTCTTGCCACTGGTAGGATGTGAGGTTGGTAAAGAGCCTCTGTGTGGAGCTGCTGGGCAAAAGGTTTAAAGGCGTAGGCTGACTGGAGAGTGTTCACTGTCAAACTGAGATGTGACCTCAAAGTGGTCTGCAAAGTGAAGTAGGTTCCAAGAGACTATTACATAGCTAATGACACTCATTTTAGTCCTGCCCCAGAAAGTAAATTCTACAGGGTGGTTTTTTTTAATGGAGCCATTAAGGATGTGGATATTAAGTCTGCTAAACATTTGGTCTAGACAAAAACCAGCATAACTTGACTTCTTGTCCTTCGATCGGTGTGCTAGGGGGAGTAGGTCTGCTTCGAGATTGGGTGGGCAACATTGTTGTCATGTGTATAAGGTATTGTCATTGGGACCTATCCTAGCGTTAAGTTCACCTTCTACCACAATGTAAGCATTGGTGAAGGAAGTATTCCAGTTCATTCCAGTTTCCTGACCTGAGATTTCCATCTCTGCGAGGATAGATAGATATTGATTACTAGTAAGATGCAGTGTCTGAAGCGGATTGCCACCACCATGGTGGCTGTTGCTTGAATGGAGGGAGTCTTGATGATACACATAGGGTGGTAGTCCTGCCCACACTGGCTTCTGCTCCCAGTGAATGTGAGCTGTAGATGTTAAGTGTTGTGGATGTCCAGGTTTTCTGCACCATTGATGTCATGTGTGGAGATGTAGTTTATGAAGGAGACATCCCTACAGCTGGAGTTCAAGCCAGCCACATTCTGGGTCAAGGGGGAGACCTTATGCTGGTCTTTTGGATATCACTCTGTAATGATATTGGCAGGGGCCTATGTAGAGATTCTCAGTAGGGTAGTGATGGGAGCCATGCAGTCGAGGGAGGTAGTCGCTCAGGTGTGGAGCTAGTTCCAGCTGTACTTCTGAAGGTGCAACAGATAGAGACTGGAGATCGATATCATCATGATTCTGGCATGAAGACAGTGGGAAAATGGAATCTTGAGCTCTCCACTCAAGGGCCGCCAAACCTCTTTCTGTGCATTCAGACTCCACAGAGGAAGCAGGCAGCTCCCACGGCTCTGGCAAACAAACCCAGGAGATTAAAGTAGTGATGTCATCAAAAAGAGGATCATTGACAAACAACATTCCAGGGCCCATTGCCGACAAGGCAGTGTCCCTAGGGGTTGCATGTGGTGACTGCTGCTTCTGAGGGATTGAGTATGGTGTAGAAGCCCTTTCCTCAGGGGGAAGCAGTCTTTGTGTGTAGGGTCTGGAGCTCTTCAGCCACAGTAGGAGGTATGCATAGTGATGTTATGGGTTGGGGCTGGGTTAGCTTGTGGGCTCCTTCCATTGAGATTTCTGTGTTTGAGGCTCTTCAGTGTCGGGAGGGAGCAGAGTCTTGGGTTGGGACTGGGCAAGCTCTTGTGGTGTCCCTGTTTCTTGAATTTGCTGGTTTGTGATGGGGGGCGGCGCGGGAGGAGGGGCGTCAGTAATGCCGGAGTCACTATCTTTGAGATCCGAATCTCTGTGTCGAAACCAATTTTCCTCCTTGGTCTGGGTGGGGCTACAGTCCCACTTGGGTCAGTGACCAGCCATAAGGTCATGCTCCAGGGGATTGGTTAGGGCTCTGGCTGTTCCACTAATGTCAGGACTGATGGTGGAGGGTGTCCTTGTCACTCACACTGTCTGTGGGCTCAGGCTCTGAAGGGGAGAGGAGGAATGTCAGGGGCTATGCCTATTCTTTAATGGCCGCGAGTAACTTCCTCATTCCTCAGATCTGTGAACTCTAGGCTTATGGACCCATGCTCATCACGTTCTCCAGGCCATAAAGGGTTAGGCTGTGGAGGAAGATGAGATTCAGCAGTGTAATTTTAAAACATGGTGTCCCTTCAACAATAGCTCTACCTTGAGGACAAATTTCAGGATTCCCCTGCAATAAATGAATAATAACTGCACGTTGTCTGGAAGTACCCTATAATATGGGGCCATCCAAGTGCTGCTACTGCATCACAGACTGAGTTTATCTGATGAATCAAACAATGTTTGTTCATCCTGTTCTTATAAGGCAACTTGTTTCATGGGCACACCATGATTAGGTAATGTTTTTTGGTCAATAATAGGCAAGCAATTATTTCCCAGGAGTCTCATTGATGTCCCATTTCCTTACTTTTCTAAGGGACCACTTAATGGCATAGCAGGGAAGTAACTTGCCTAGGGAGCAAGAGGTTGCTAGTTTGAATCCCCTCTGGTAAACCCCTATATCGGGCAGCAGCGATATAGGAAGATGTTGGAAGGCATCATCTCCTACTGTGCAGGAGATGGCAATGGAAACCCCCTCCTGTATTCTACCAAAGACAACCACAGGGCTCTGTGGTTGCCAGGAGTGAACACCAACTCAGTGGCACAACTTTAAGTTCCTCAAACTTTGCTGGACAAGGTTTGCTTTTGGACACCAGATGGCAGTGATGAGCTAGAAACAAGAGACTTTTGCAGTGGCTAGAGACACACAAGTCATTAGTTCTGATTCCCTTGCTTCTGATTCCCTTGCTGAATGTATTCTGTTTCCCTCACTAACTTGTGATGTTTCACCTATAAACTCTGCTTTCGATCTCCAAAGCACAAAATGTGTGAGAGTTGTTTGCTGCAGAGAATTAGACCAGCTAGATTAAAAAAGAAAGAAAAAGATTGTGCTTACTAAAACAGCTTATATTGTGAGATATATCTTGCTTGAATTCTTCTTCAGGCTGGCCTGCTTTTCCCTCTTGAAAGGGCTCTGGCAAAAATGGTCTCTTGTTCCTCTTTTGCTAAAAAGCAATTAAGAGAGTGCTGTGCTGATGCTGTGAATGCAGCATCAGGTCCAATTCCTGTCATCTCCAGTTCAAGGGATCTCTGATAGTGGGAAAACATGAAGCTGTCTTATACCGAGTCAGACCATTAGCTCATCTAGCCCTGAACTGTTTATACTGAGTTACGTATGAGCTCAGTATGTATCTAGTGATGTATGTTTATACATAGCAGTCCTCCATGGTTTCAGACAGCGTACTTTCTCAGCCCTACCTGGAGTTGTCAGGATTGGAATCTGGGACCTTATGCATGCAATGCACATGATTTTCTGCTGATCTATAGCCCCCCCCCAACTTGTTTTTGTCAGAGATGTTGGAGAGCCATTACCAGTTGAAATCTGTGGCCGAGCATGGTCTAAGAGTACATGAGACAGCCACCTTGCAGAAGCTAAGCAGGTATGGTATGGGCAGTGCCTGGATGGGAGATCCATATATGCTGCCTTTGGTGGTAGGGCCATAGCTCAGTGGTAGAGCATCTGCTTTGCATGCAGATTATCTCAGGCACAATCCCTGGCATCTCCAGGTACTGATGATCCTGCCTGAAATCTTGGAGAAGCCACTGCCAGTCAGTAGAGACCAGGGTAGACAACCTGGGTTCTCCAGCTGTTGTTGGACTATCCCTAGCCACAACACATGGTGACTGCAGATGATGGGAGTTGCAGTTGTGCTTACCCCTGGAATAGACAATACTGAGCTAGGTGAACAAATGATCTGACTCGGTGTAGTGCCAGTCTGTGTATACAATACAAGATGGACCAATGGTCTGACTCTGTATAAGGCAGCTTCCTATGTTCCTGTGAAGTTACTGGCTAGGTGGACCAAGAGGTGGATAGTCTGACAGTTTATTTGGAAGCTTCGTATGAGCAAGGCAGATGGACTGCTTTTCATCTTAACTAAGAACTCCGTGATGGATCAGACAAGGATCCACCTAGTCCAGCATTTTGATTTTAGTACTAGTGGACCACTAGTTGCCTCTGGGAAATCCTCATTTCTCCAGCCTGTGTTAATGACTTCTTTGTAAACTCACTGAGCAGCAACTGGATTGGTGTGGTGTGGTCTGGGGCAGTGCCTACTGTTGCTAGCTGCTTTGTTCCAAGTTTGCAGCTGGGTAGCTCTATTAAACAAAAAGTGCATTCCATTCTCCTAAAACCAATTTCTAGATCCATGCCTTCTCAGACCAGTGGGCATAAGGACTGTCCATAAAGTATGTCATGCAACCAGGAGGGTGCGGCAGGGATAGCAAAATTGTGACATGGTGGAGGCGTGGCCTTTGATTAAAATGTAGGTATAAGTGACAAGGAGGTGGAGTTTCAAAAGGCATTTAAAGGGATAATGTGCTTTATAGATGGGACTTATATTGGTGATCCTCATTTGATGGATGTTTTCTTATTAAGCATCCTTGAATATAAGCTGATATTCTGATGGGAATGTATCTTCCTTTGTCTGTTGTGCCAGCCTTGGTAATAAAAGTGTGAGTTTGGCACATGCTAATAGAAAATCTTTGTGCCTCTGTCACACAAATTGAATTGGATGAAGCATATAGAATAGAAGTTGTACCTCGTGGCCCAGCTGGACTTCCCAGGCAACTCTCAAATGTTCATTGGGGAATGTATGATGCGTGTGAAAGTTCTTTATAGAAATATGTAAGTTTGCTTTGTGAAAATAGGGCTAGTGATCTCTCTTGGATTTTCCCTCTGCATTGTGCTTTTTATTGCTGGCAACCTCTGGTCTTTGTCTGGTGTGCTTAGGTTTTACAAAATAATCTGAATGTTGAATGTGATTTTCTAGTATTTTGGAAGAGATTTCCTGTGTTTTATATTAGCTGGAAGAGAACATTTTCAACATCTTTTGACCTCCAAGGAGGATGCTGGTGGCCCTGTATTTCTGAAATATTTGTTTTGCTTTGAGATGGTCCTTGAATTTTAGTCCCCTGTTGCAACTGCCAGTACTATACACACACATTTGTTTTCCACCCTCTTAATTGCTAAATAGTGGACGGAGGCCACCAGTGCCTTTATGCTGGATCCTGGGAAGTTGGTCATTGGCCCAGACTACATACAGGGAACATTTCTTTCTCATCATCTGGTTATTTTATTTTATTTTTTAATTTTTTTTTACAGTTTCAGAATCTTTGGCAAAATGAACAACAATGTGTTTTTTCTTTTCTTTGAATACATAAATAAATAGAGTTGGAGGCAATAAAGCACACAGAAGAATCAACCACAGGAACAACAACAGCAACAAACCCTCCAGGGTGAGGTGACCAGATGTGAACGGCATGAAGCACTCAGAACTTGTTCGGTTTGATGTGGAGAGACTCCAGGAGGAGAGAGAATTTTCATGTTGATTGATTATTTCTGTAGATACAGGTGCTTATGTGTTGCATCAATTCAGAACTTCAGCTGTGTGGCCAAAATAGCCTTTTGAAGCTGAGCACTAAATAAAATTGTCCAGAGTTTAGAGCTTCGTGGTTTTGTCTTCCCTTAGCACATGCAAGGGGACCACATAGGAAGCTTTGCCTGTCACATAGGGAAGCCTGTCTCTGCAGCAATGAGGGTGAGGGCTACAAATGTACTTTATTCTCAAGCTGGGGTGTACATGATTCTAACAAAGCCTGTAGGCCATGGAAAGGAATCTTGGGGTGGATAGCACTTATGTTTTGTTCTTTTTCTTTTATAAGTTGGGGCTTATAAAATGGATAGTAATATAAACTTGTCCTACATGTTCTGCAGCCTTCTGGTGACAGAAGGAGGTCTGCAAGTCTACAAACCTTTTCCATTTGTATAAATATGTTCCTGAGGGCTGCATAGACCTCAGGAACATATTTATGCACATGGAAAGGGCTTTTGAAGGAAGGGAAGAGACACAAGCATTGCTCCCCCTTGCTCCTCTGCACCTGTTCTGCTACACAGTAAGCCTTTAGTGCAGGGATGCTGAAGACTGCTTGTGGACCCAAAGACCAGTTTCCAGAAGGCTGTGGATCATGTGGGCCACCAGATGTATAAACGTGCTCTATTTGTATAATTACTCTGCCTCCAAAATGTACTCTTAATTCTGATACAGCTTTTCTACTATAGTATTTTTCACAGTGTTCTACAGTATCCCATTTTACTTTCCCAAGTAACCCTGGGAGGTAAGTTATACAGAGCACTAACAACTTGCCCCAAGCCATGTGGTGAGCTTTCCTGGGTGTCTCTAGTGTCTAAATCCAATCCTCTGTCCATTGTACTGGTGCTAGGGGAAACACTAGTGTGTTTCCTCTACATCCATCCCTGCTCCCATTCCTCCAGTGGCGGTATGCTGCCAGGGTGGTGGGGACAGCAATTTTGAACAGGATAGAGGGAAGCAAACCTTTTGCTAACCACCAGGCTACTAGAAGTCCCACCTGGGCATACTTATGCATGGTTTGAATAGTCTCAGTTTTTCCTCGTCAGCCCTGAGTAAAAGAAAATGTAAGAACTGATGGTTAGTGTTGCCATATTCCATACCTCACAGTATAATATCAAGCCATGCAGATTTCAGTGGTTTTCATAACAGATAAATGAGGGGGGAAATAGTTTCCCAGAGGGATTCACAATCTTTTGTCTTTTTAAAAGCTTTAATCAAAGTACACTCTGTCAGTCTACAAACACTCTGAAGGAGCTTTTTCTCTTTATCATTCCTCCTGCCAACTGAAAATATCTTTAAATGTTTAGATACAGTGGCCGTTGCTGGTAAAAGACACTTTGCTTTAATGAATAAGGACAGTTGCTTTCCCCTTGCTAAAATTCAGAAAATCAGAAGGGTGCCTCTTTTCCCAATTAGTAGAGGTTAAAATGAAACCTAGAAATTCTTAGAATAACCTCTCCGCCCCCTGCATCTGGAATTACATAACAGGTGCTTTTAACAAAATAAATGTAGAGAGGGCAGCATGTTGAAAGGAAGCTGGATTGTTCTCAGGCCAAGACTGAATTTATTTATGGGGACCGACTGTGAAGAATATGCATGCTTCAGCTTTTAAAGTAACTTGAATAGGCTTGTCAGAGGTTTTTGGAGAGGGATAGTGGGACTTATCCATTGTTCTCAGGATATGTGCCATACTCTGATCTAGTGAGTGAAGCATGCTGCTCCTGCTTTTGCAAGACATGGCAGCACAAAGAGCTTTTTGCTTTAACTGGCCATACCATGCTGAAGGCAAGTGGGGGAAGAACCCACTTCAGATGTGAATTATCTGAGATTTAGGATATACAATAGTGAAGGAGAATCAGGAAACTGCAAAGCTGAAAAGTATAAATAAAGCAAAGCAAGTTTAGTAAAGAGGATGAAATCATGAGGCATGCTCTTGCAAACATAAATCACTTCAAAATTCCATCTATTTCAGTATACAAGGCACCAAGAAATGTGGGTATAGATTAAATTGGACTTCTGCATCTTTTCTCTTAATTGCATGATTTGGTCAATGGGAACCTTGAATGAAGGAAGGAAGGAAAGAATGAGTAGCTTTATTACGATCATAGATCAGACATAAACACAACAAATTATACAACATTCAGATAAGAAACCTATCCTACAATAAACCAACCAAGTAAACATTTTATGGTAAGATCTAAAGGGTATAAATTAATTGTTGGCAGATCTTAACAGTGACTGCACAAAATTTAGCAACTTGGTGTGTGATAGAAGATTTCTTGTCTGGAAGAAGTGTGACATAAAATTCATCAGTTCGGCCAAGATAATTTAATAACAAGGGAACCTTAGCATTGACTTGCACAGAGGATCTCAAATGTTGTCATATTCCAAAAACAAATGGTTTGAGCCCATCCCAAGTTATGCTTAGAAAGGGACCAAGCACAACTTGGGATGAAACAGTGTATGATGGCAAAAATCATTCTTATCTAGGGTCATGGCATTTGGCTTTTCCATGAAGGAGTGCCTTTGCTGTGTCTTGAGATCTGTCAGAGGAGCCTCAGCCTTGCTGTGAGTATTGGGCATCTGAGGAGAGTTGCCCATGTTAACTACTCCATTTTAGCATCCACCTCATGCAGTGTTCTACCCAAAATTCAATTTTTCCTGTTTTTTAAGAGAATAATGAAATCTTTCTGTTCTCTTTTGCTTTTAAAATAGTCTGTGGAACTTCTGGTTTGATGCTGCTTTTTATTTGTGTTCTTTTTAATTGTATGGATGAAATTGGATTTCTGAAACAACAAAAAAGAAGTGTTTGCAGATTTAGTATGTTGTTTAGGATTTTAAGCTACTTGAGGGGGAGGCAATACTTTGGCTAGGAGGCAGAGAATGAATAAATGACAAAGGGAGAAGTGAGGAACCCCACGCCCACCTTCATCCAGGGTCCATGACATGCTGATTCTTTTCAATCCCCATAACAATTTGGAAGAGCAAAGGATAATCTATTAGTCCCATCAGCTTTTAGAGAAGGGAGGTGCACAAGTGATATGTTGGCTGGAATATGGAAGTTTTGTATGTGTGCAGGTCCATCATCTTTTTTCTGTTGCACCTTAAGTACTGGGCACTTTAAGTACTAGGGAGGGAATGATGGAGAGGTGGTCTAGGAAGGAGCACATGGCTTCCCTCATATTCACAGAGAGACACCCAACGTATGTTTTGAGAATCCTGCTTCCAACTGTAACAAGACTAATACATATGGGAAAGTTAGTGTCTGTCTGTCTCTCTCTGTCACACACTCACACTCACACACGCTTGCTCGCTCTCGCACTCACACACACGCACCATTTACCACTGTGTCTGCCCAGTTTGTGTTTGTGTGTCGCAGATCAAGCAAGGAGTTTGGCAAACTGCATGCCTGAAAGGAGCTTGTTTGTTAATTATTGTGGAAGTGGCTAACTGCTAGGTTGTATTAATGGCAACAGATAATTAGCATGCTAATCAAAACATGTTATACATACTTCATTCCTTTTCTGGTTTAAATTCTACAGCAACTTCACAGGTCAGCTGGAATTTGTTGAGGATAGATTTGACAGTTTGTACAAAATGGGTGGGGTGTTAGTATAGTGAGAGCCTGAATGGATTAGAAACTGGGATGCCATTTTGGGTATGGGGGAGGAGTGTGTGTGTTCTCACAAGGCTTGAAGGTCTGCTTTTAGATATATGTAATGCTGATCTGCAAAAAAGCACAGTATTTTAAGATCATTATGCTAGCTCTTTTGTAGGTCATATGAACTATAATAATGTTATCTGTAAGGTACAGACAAGCACCATTTACTAGAAAAACATGGGTTTCTGCCTTTGGCATGCGTACGTAATACACAGGCCTGCTGAATTGTGTATAATGATGGCCACTTGGTTTCTAAACCTGGTGTATTGGTCAGAAAGATATGTGCTTCTGAGCAGTGATTATATGTGAACTAAAACTGGGTGGCAGGATATTCTCCCTCTTGTCCCTAATGTTGCCACTGATGTGAAATGCATAAGTGTTGAAGATGGTTAGGCCCTTAGGAATGTGCAATGCTGTTTTCTGGTATAGTCAGCTTTCAGTTGGAGGTTGTAAGGAGTGATAAGAGTTGTAACTGTCTTGCATTGTTGTTGTTTTCTCACATGCTTGAGAATTGCCTGAAAAAAGGCACGCAATGGTTTGACAACTTTTTATTTTGTGGAGAGAGCCAATCCATACATCCAGACTGCAACTCATCTTGGCCATGTAAAAGGACAACTGGAAGGGTGTGATAGGGAACTCCTGTGTATTTCTTCACCTTGGCCATGCCAGGCTCTGCTCTGAAACTTTTTAATTGATATGCATGGGAAAGGAATGCCTGGTACGCTGACAAGGAATCTGTCGTGACAGAATGGTTGATAACACCGATTTTTTTAGGGACCAGCTAGTGCTCAGAAATTTAGCAGCAGTGGTAGCAAAATTAATAAACTGACAACATGTAAAGCCATTACTGTTGGAACAGGCTGGAGCCATCATTAGCCATTTGAGTTGGCAGAACAGTTGGGATGTGCATTTGAGATTATAAGTTCTCAAGGGTTTGGAAGGAGTGAGGTGGTGGGAGAGGAAGACGCGAAGTGGAAATGCTTCATACTTGTTTATAGAGACCTTTTGAATAAATCAGTGTGGTAGCTGTTATCTCAAGGTGAGCTCTGCAGAGTAAGGTATGCTGAGTCATGATGTATGTTGTAACTTAGCCCATGTGTCCAAATATTCCCTCCCAATGTGTGGAGGGAGCTTTTCTGTCGAACCAGAGCCCATACTGGGAGAAACAGTTCCCAGATATCTACTGGTATCCTCATGGACTCTGGCTCTGAGGCAAAGCCCCCTTCTATTTCTGTGTATGGAGATTCTGCATATCTCTCACTTATTATAGCCATTGATAACTTATTCTACATGGACTTGCCCGATTCTTTTTAAAAAGCCATCTAAGTTAGTGGCCATCATTACATCTTGTGACAATGAATTCCATAAGTTAAGAACATAAGAACAGCCCTGCTGGATCAGGCCGAAGGCCCATCTAGTCCAGCATCCTCTTTCACACAGTGGCCCACCAGATGCTTCTCAAAGCCTACAGGCAGGAGTTGAGGGCGTGCCCTCCCTCCTGCTGTTACTCCCCTGCAACTGGTACTCAGAGGCATCCTGATTAATTGTGTTGTGTGAAGAATTCTGTTTTGAATATGTTAATTTTAGTACTACTCTGTAATGTAAGCAGGACACTGTGTGTGGCACCACAGAGTGAATGCTTGAGTGCTGATTACTCACAAAAGGCATTACAACCCTATTTTTGAATGGCAATTTCATCAGACAATTTCATTATACCTCTTGGTGAGGCAAGAGGCTGGTGTTATGGGCAAGGAAACATGACTGAAGTTCACAGGCTATGAGTTGGAGGCCAGCATAGCAGAGAGGATCCAGCTTCTTGAAGCTATTTGCATAGGATGGCTTGATCCAGGGAGAGGAGAGCTGGTCTTGTGGTAGCAAGCATGACTTGTCCCCTTAGCTAAGCAGGGTCAGCCCTGGCGGCATATGAATGGGAGACTAGAAGTGTGAGCACTGCAAGATATTCCCCTCAGGGGATGGAGCTGCTCTGGGAAGAGCAGAAGGTTCCAAGTTCCCTCCCTGGCAGCATCTCCAAGATAAGGCCAAGAGAGATTCCTGCCTGCAACCTTGGAGAAGCTGCTGCCAGTCTGTGAAGACAAGACTGAGCTAGATGGACCTATGGTCTGACTCAGTATATGGCAGCTGAGCTTCCTATGTTCCTAAGACAAGAATGAGGAGAAGAGTCTGTCTCAGGCTCATATACCACCGGCCCCCACCCCTGCATGTGGTGAATTGCAACTTCAGGGAATTGGGCTGTAGCTAGGTGGCAGAGCTCTGCTTTGTACACAGACAGGTGCTGGGTTCAGTCAGTCTCTAGCATCTCCAGATAGGAAGAGAGCTGGTCTTGTGGTAGCAAGCATGGATTGTAGGGATGTGCGAAAGGTTTTGGGTACAGAACGATCTGTACCCGAAACGGCCGATTTCGGGTGATTCGGATCCGAACTGAATCACCCTCGAAGCCCCCTGAAATTATTCGGATCCAAAACAAATCACCCCTGTTTTGGATCCGAAATATTTGTTGTTTTGGCCCTCCATTTTGTGGCCGATAAATGCCTTCTTCTTCCCCCTGTGACTTGGGGTCACAGAAGATGAGTGTCTTCACAGTAAACTTTTCTCCTGCATATTTACAGCCTGCGGAATATTTGCTCCATGACTTCAAAACATCTTTGTTGCAGTATTCTGGACCTAGTGGTCTGAATATTGTAGACCGATCTCTGAGGTGGGTGGTGATCAGGCCTCCAGCAGTTGCTTTGTGCAGAGGGTTAGACTTCATGGTCACGAGCCCCTGGTGGCGCAGTGGAAAAATGCCGCCCTGTAACCAGAAGGTTACAAGTTCGATCCTGACCAGGGGCTCAAGGTTAACTCAGCCTTCCATCCTTCCGAGGTCGGTAAAATGAGTACCCAGAATGTTGGGGGCAATATGCTAAATCATTGTAAACTGCTTAGAGAGCTCCGGCTATAAAGCGGTATATAAATGTAAGTGCTATTGCTATTGCTGTGGTCTTTTCGGGTGGAACTTCACATGTAAACCACCACGAGACATACGTTTTGGTGGTATAAAAATAAGTTTTTGGTGGTATAAAAAGATGATAAATAAAAGAAAGTATAAACACATGCTAGCTGCACCAGATTGCAGCTGCATGTTCAGTTCACCCCTTCCATAATGTCAAGGAACATTGTCCTGTACCAGTGTCCTGATATTATGACATTTTGCATTTCCCTGCCAGCCCTTGGCATTGTTGGCTGTTGCTGGGAGTGGGAGGAAAGGCACAACACCTTGACTTCAGAAACACGTAAGTGGTATTAGACGGAGTGGCGGAGGAGCAGAAAATTAAACACGTCAGTTGTAGTCATACGTTTAATGTAACTTGTAATGCCACGCTTTGTTCATTCCATCTTTCTATGATTGTAAGATTTATGCTGTTCTGAAACACATTATCCCAGTGAACTGCATCATCACCATCATTTAATAATAATAAATAATATAACAATTTCTCCAATGCTTTTTAACATCTACATGAAACCGCTGGGAGAGATCGTCAGGAAGATTGGTCTGGGGTGCTATCAATATGCTGATGACACCCAGATCTATTTCTCCATACCAACTTCTTCAGGAAATGGCATGACTCCCTTAAGTGCCTGCCTGGAGGCGATATTGGGCTGGATGAGGGATAACAGGCTGAAGTTGAATCCAAACAAGACAGAGGTACTGTCTGTAAGGGTTTGGGATCTGAGAGATGGTTTAGATCTGCCTGTTATGGACGGGGTTACACTCCTCCTAAAAGATCAGGTTCATAATCTGGGAGTGCTCCTGGATCCCAAACTCTCCCTGGTTTCTCAGGTTGAGGCAGTGGCCAGGAGTGCCATTTATCAGTTTCAGCCGATATGCAAAATACGTCCATTTCTGGAGATAAATGACCTTAAAACAGTAGTACATATGCTGGTAACCTTTAGACTTGACTATTGTAATGCACTCTATGTGGGGCTGCCCTTGTACATAGTTTGGAAACTACAATTGGTTCAGAATGCGGCAGCTAGATTGGTCTCTGGGACAATGCGAAGGGACTACATAACACCAATTCTAAAAGAATTGCACTTGCTGCCAATATGTTTCCAAACAAAATACAAAGTACTGGTTATTACCTATAAAGCCCTTAATGGCTTAGGCCAGAGTTCTTCTCTGTCGTGAACGCTGTTGCCTATTAAGATCACCTGGAGAGGTCCAGGTCCAGCACCAACTTGTTTGGTGGCAACTCAGGACCAGGCCTTCTCTGTGGTTGCCCAAGGGCCTTGGAACTCGCTCCCTGCTGAAATAAGAGCATCTCCTTCTCTGTTTGTTTTTAGAAGCACCCTGAATACATACCTATTTTCCCAGGGCTTCAACTGAGACCAGATTTTTAAATTTTAATGTGTTTTTATCTATTATGATTTTTATCTTTTTATGAATTTTAAATGTTTTCTATTTTATATTATTCTGTACACTGCCTAGAGATTTCAATATTAGGCGGTATATAAATTCTAATAATAATAATAATAATAATAATAATAATAATAATAATAATAATAAAAATTGTACAGGGGATCGACTTAAATACTCCCCTTTGGGCAAATGCAGAGATTCATTCAAGTTGCTTCAGAGAAAAATTAAATCCAGCATTTCTTTTGTTCAGTAGTTTATACTCAAGAGCTGTATTCAAAAAAGAATTGCTTTTTAGAGCCTTCCAGTTGCATTAAACTGATATGTTTTTATTGCTATGGGACGAAAGTGAAGAAATAATTTGGAAATACGCAAATTAGTCACTAGCTGTCTCTGTTTTAGACACCTTTCCACTTGAATCATTTGAGGACAGAATTCTTGAGATAACTATATTTGGAGCCTAGAAATCCACTTTTCATCCTTGGTGCACACATATATAACATTTATATCCTGCTCTTCTTCCAAGGAGCCCAGAGTGGTGTACATTGCTATGTTTATCCTCACAACAACCCTGTGAGATAGGTTAGGCTGAGAGAAAAGCAACCGGCCCAGAGTCACCGTGTGAGCTTCATGGCTGAATGGGGATTTGAACTCAGGTCTTCCTGGTCCTAGTCCAACACTCTAACCACTATGTCATGCTGGGTCTCATGCAACAGTAAGAAAATGTTGCCAAAACACCGTTGCATAATTTGCTTATAAATAACCTGGTGATTGATTTGATTTGATTTGATTTGTATACCGCCCTTCCAAAATGGCTCAGGGCGGTTTACAATTAAATCAGGGCGGTTTACAATTAAAAACCGCCCTGATTTATGTTTTTTTTTTAGTGGGTCTTTTTAGTGGGACTTTTAGGGGCAAAATGAGTTTTAGAAAGCTAGGCAATATACCTGCTCAGGGGTGTTGCTAGGTACTCAAATGATCCTGGCTCCAGGTCCATAGCCACCCTTTTGATCATTAAACTTAATCATGTTCCCCCCAAGAACAATTACATCTGACTCCTCTCCAAAGGGAAACTGAGGGGGACAAATGCTGTGTTGGACTAAGGCACTCTAACCCCTAATAATTGGGCAAACAGGCACCTTTTTAATGTGGTGATTCTGTTTATTTAGCAGGGGGAGAGCAGCTGGCCCTATCTATCCCCTTCGTGCTCGAGCAGTTGGAGGTGAGCTGAGACCCCCTCCTCCCCCCATTCAAGAAGAAGGTGGCTGAAGAGATTGGGGACTCTGAGCCATTCATTGGGGCTCCGAGCCCCGTGGGCCACCCCCTAATGATTCCCCTGTACCTGCTTAGCACTGTACTCAGTCAAAAGACTCCATGACAGAAAAAAGGCTAGAGCAGCTGAGGCAAGTTTAATGCCTTGGGCAACTTGCTTAAACCCTTTACAAGCCTAACCACAAATGTAGACTCTCTTTCAAGATTAACAGGTCCTTAAAACAACAACAACAACAACAACAACAACAACAGATCCTGTCCCTCTCTGACTTATGCATGGCTCATATTGCCACCTGAAGAACAAGGAGCATAGTAATAGCTAAACTTTGCATTCAGATACTCTAATCTAGCCTAAGCCCAGCAACTCTCAGTGGCCATATACAAGTACAAAGTCACTTAGTATGTGATGCTTTCTTAATAGGTGATGAAAAATAATAGCAGTTTCCTCTTGGTGAGTTGCCAATGTGATCGGCTACTGCATAGAAGTAGCGTCTGTTGCCCACCTGAGCAGAAGAAACTTCCTTGTCTCAGATGTAAAGTGCCTGTTCATTTCATCAGGATCAAGAGTCTTCTATGGAAGAGGGCCTACAGTTCAATCGGTAGAGCAAGTACTTTGCCTGCAGAAGATTTCAGTCCCTGGCATCTCTCATTAAATGAAAGCTTTGTGTATTATAGAAGCATCCCATGAGACCTGACAAGTGGTAAAAAACAACAGCAGCCCACTAAAGCAGAACCCCACTTGAAAATCTCTGTACTACAGTGGAAAGAATAGAGCTCTCTTCTGGAGTGGTGGTGGGAATGCCACAGTGAATGTAAGACTGCTCTCTAAGTTGATGACTATCTAGTTCCTGCTTCTGGGGGACATCAGGTTATAATTATAGTGGATGAAATACTTGTGTACTTGGCCAGCTGAGGATGAGGAAGTCTAAAAGATTGTGTCCTGTGAATGCCACTTGAGTCTTTTAACTGGAACGTGGCTAGTTGTGTTAGCTGTAACACACATTCTCATTTTGGAATAGGAAATTGGTACAGCTGGAGCTGATGTTTAATTCTTTTATTGGGTCCAAGTAAAATAGCCCAGCTGTACAACAGAGATTCAAAATATTTTCCTTACAGCAATAGAGACAGCAGCAGCTCTCCCTTTGGTCTTTGACTCACCAGCATGAGAAATCAATTTTGGCTGCTCTTTATGAAGAAAGGCCTCCTTGTTAATGCCTTTGCATGACCTTGAGAACAGCTAGCTCAACTGTTCACATCCTTTTTTCCCTTTTTGGCCTTTCTTCTGCAAGATGATGCATTATTCCAGTATTTCAAATTTTTCTTTTAAATGTTGTTCCTTGACCAGGAACAGTGGTGGTAATCATGGCGTATTGGTGGCTTTTGGGCACACTTGACACCCTTCCTTGACACACTTTTGAAATGCAGTTTCCATGTAGGGAGATTGTTTTAGGTTATGTGCATTACAGTTGATTAAATCTTAAAAGGAAACCGCAATACTGATGTATTGCAGTGACTGCAAATTTGGGTAATATTGTGATTTGTGGCATCATAAACAAAAACAAGGATATTGTATACAGTATTATAACAGGATATATTTCAAATGTATCAATATATTTGAAACGGATATTGTATCTAGTATAACCTAATAGATGTAATTCAGAGTTCAATAACAATGATTTTGAGAGGCGTGGGGGGAAGACACTTGGAGAATAATTTATGAAAAATCACCAAGGATTGCAATTTTGTTCAAATGTGCTGGATACTCAATTTCAGAGCCAAGTTGCCCAATTCCATTTTAAGTGAAAATGAGAAAACATTTTGAGGCAGGGGAGGGCAAAAACAACAACAAAAGTTGAAAACCAGTGTCCTTTTTTTTTTTGGCAAACACATTCAAATTCAAAAATAGTTTGGGTTCTGTCCTGTCATCAAGCTATGCTTTCAGCTTCTGCTTGGCCTGTCAAGGCATAGACAGGATGGATTCAGTTTTAACTTTGTACATGTGTAGAGCCTTTGAGGCTATGGTTATAAAAGCAGAATTAAATGTTAACTTCTGGGAGATAGATCACTTTGCCATAATCTAGTTTAAGATGAAAGTGTTGGAAAATTAATTGCTTTTGTTTTCTGAGTATGTGCTACTTTTAAAAAAATGTTTCCTACAATTCAGGAAAGAGGGGAAGTTGATTGGGAGAATCTGTGTTCTGCATGTCTGGAAGCACACCTTCAGTCAAAGGGACAATTTTAACACTGAAATCTACAGATATAGAAATGTGCCAGATCAACCCATCAGCATTTATAAGTGCTATAGTGAACAAAGCCCTTCTTGTAAGGGTTGCTACTTGTTTTAAAATGTTGTTTGAAATTCCAGATTCCATAGTATATACTTTTATTTCCCCATGGAGCATAATTGGTGTCTCTTTTGGGATACCACAGCTCCTAAGTGCCCATTTCCCTTTAACCACGCCAAAATTGAGGAAGGATTAGCAGGCTTTAGCCAGAATGATTCACAACATTGAGAACACTTTCAGCTAATAACTTAACTGCAATAAAGGATATAGTGGGTTATGTCATAATGTATTACTTTATACTGTTTAACCTTTTGCCAAAATTCTTTGATTGAACTCTACTGTGGTACATTGAAATGTTGGTCTGATAGCCTTAGGTGATCAATCTATCGACCTGTCTATCTATCTGTCTATCTATCGTATCTATCTATCTATCGTATCTATCTCCCTTTCCCACAATTTCAAGGGAGAGCGGGGAGGAAGGCCGCTTGCACTTACCTCCCTGCAGACAACCAAGCAGGTTGTCCTTGGTGTGCCTCCTGTGTGCTCACACGTGCAGCCCTTAGAGCTGCACAGAGCAGGGCAGTGGGATCCATGGCCAGAACTTGTTGTTCCAGCCTCCAGACATCCCATAATGCAATATGTGGCATGCACGTTGCATTGGAGATTCCCCTGTCAGACGGGCACTCTGTGTGCCCATCTCTGTGTCTCCTTGGGCTGAATCATTATTCAGGTAGTTGGGGTAAGGGTGCAAGTGCAGGTAAGGGTGTGAGTGCACCCTTAACCTCGACTAGCAGCCAGGTTCGTTAAGGGGGTTAGGCAAGTGGGGAGCGAAGGGATCTGCAAGGATCCCGCCGCTTCTCGCGACCAGCCTAACCCTGCCTGGGTTAGGCTGGTTGTGAGAACAGCCTCATAGTGGGGTTATTTCCTGTGTTCCTCTTGAGACTTGGAGTATTGAAGAGAAAGTTAAGGTTCAAGTAATTCTTAAGTCTGCCAAAAAAAAAAAATCTTCCTATATTTCATTCTTCTGTTGCAGTTGATTTTTGGCACAAGGAAACAGGCTTATTTCAGTTACCCAGTGTGATAGTAGCTGCCACAAATAAATAATCACTGTGGTTTTTGTAGATGACTTGACACTATATAAATGGAGTTGTCTGTGACTTATGTTTTAAGCCATATGCTTTGAGATAGTGATAGGATATCTTCAGGCTATGGAAGTCACAGTGGAGCTGTCCTCCTTATCTGAGCTCCTTAGTTAGCTTTGTTAACTAATATGTGTGTAGGGAAACTGGGATGCATGCTGGAAATGAAACAGGCTCCTGGCAGATTCTCAAGAGAGCAACAGAGAAGCATCCATTGCTATGTTATCTGCTCCCTAGTAGGTCTGATTTCATTACATTTGCTTTCTTATGGAAACTGGTCCAGAAATTTGAAATACAATAGCCTCTTAATGCATCTTCAGGCAGGAAGCAATTAATTGTACTTTTCAAGGATATTTCTGTTAATGGCAAGCACTGCCTTCTCTGGGGCATGACTATAGAAGGACATTCGGAAGCATCAAGCGATTTGGAAAGTCAAAGTTCACTGAGAACCCAAGGAATATGGGAATGCAGTTATTTGGAGAAGACTATGTTCTTATTGAGGGGGAGGGAGATTTTATTTATCTCTGGGACTGAAAGGAGCCTTGCACTAGGAGAGATTGTTGCATTAATTGTTTTTTTTTAACGAAATTAAAAAACAAAGAGTTAAGAGGTGAATGTTGTCAGTGACAATTGCCAAGGATAAGACATGAGGAGATATATTGTGAAGTCTGGGAAAGCAGCCAGAAGAAAGAGGGAATTCTATTCATACAACTTCTTCGGGAGGTAGAAATCACAAACTACATCAGAAATACCCACTGGTTTAAAGTATAATCACCAGCTTTTTATAGAATCAATCCCTCCCTCCCTTCCTAGAGAGGAGAGCTTGTCTTGTGGTAGCAAGCATGACTTGTCCCCTTAGCTAAGCAGGGTCCACCCTGGTTGCATTTGAATGGGAGACTTGATGTGTGAGCACTGTAAGATATTCCCCTCGGGATGGAGCCGCTCTGGGAAGAGCAGAAGGTTTCAAGTTTCCTCCCTGGCATCTCCAAGATAAGGCTGAGAGAGATTCCTGCCTGCAACCTTGGAGAAGCCACTGCCAGTCTGTGTAGACCAGGGTTTCTCAACATTGGGTCCTCAGATGTTCTTGGACTTCAGCTCCCATAATCCCCAACCAAAGGTCACTGGGGCTGGGGATTATGAGAGTTGAAGTCCAATAACTTCTGGGGACCCAACGTTGAGAATCCCTGGTGTAGACAATACTGAGCTAGATAGACCAATGGTCTGACTCAGTATATGGCAGCTTCCTGTCCCTTCCTTCCTTCCTTCCTTCCTTCCTTCCTTCCTTCCTTCCTTCCTTCCTTCCTTCCTTCCTTCCTTCCAACATAAGAACAGCCCTGCTGGATCAGGCCCAAGGCCCATCTAGTCAGCATCCTGTTTCACACAGTGGCCCACCAGATGCCACTGGAAGACTACAGCAGTTGTGGAGGGCATGCCCTCTCTCCTGTTACTTCCCTGAAACTGGTACTCGGAGGCATCCTGCCTTTGGGGCTGGAGGTGGCCTATAGCCCTCCGTTGAGTAGTAGCCATTGAGAGACCTCTCCTCCATGAAGTTATCCAAACCCCTCTTAAAGCCATCCAGGTTGTTGGCTGTCTCCACATCTTGTGGTAGAGAGAATTCCACAAGTTGATTATGCATTGTATGAAAAAAATACTTCCGTTTGCTGGTCCTAAATTTCCCGGCAATCAATTTCATGGGATGACTCCTGGTTCTAGTGTTATGTGAGAGGGAGAAGAATTTCTCTCTATCCACTTTCTCCATTCCATGCATGATTTTATAGACCTCTATCATGTCTCCCTGCGAGTCGTCTTTTTCATAAACTAAATAGCCTCAGGTGTTGTAGCCTTGCCTCATAAGGAAGGTACTCTAGGCCGCTGATCATCTTGGTTGTCCTCTTCTGCCTTTTTATGTCCTTTTTTAGATGTGGTGACCAGAATTGTACACAGTACTCCAGGTGTGGCTGCACCATAGTTTTGTATTAAGGGCATTATAATATTAGCCGTTTTATTTTCAATCCCCTTCCTAATGATCCCTAGCATGGAATTGGCCCTTTTCACAGCTGCCGCATATTGAGTCGACACTTTCAAGGAGCTGTCCACCATGACCCCAAGATCCCTCTCTTGATCAGTCACCAACAGCTCAGATCCTATCAAAGTACACTTGAAGTTGGGTTTTTTCGTCCCAATGTGTATCACTTTACACTGGCCAACATTGAAGCACGTTTGCCATTTTGTCACCCACTTCTCTAGTTTGGAGATAGATCCTTTTGGAACTCCTCACAATCTCTTTTGGATTTCACTACTCGAAAGTGTTTGGTATCATCTGCAAATTTGGCCACCTCGCTGCTTACCCCTACTTTTAGATCATTTATGAATAAATTAAAAAGCACCGATCCCAGTACAGATCCCTGGGGGGACCCCACTTCTTACTTCCCTCCATTTTGAAATTTCTCCATTTATCCCTACCCTCTGTTTCCCGTCCTTCAACCAGTTAGCAATCCACATATGTACTTGTCCCCTTATCCCGTGACTGCTAAATTTTCTCAGGAGTCTTTGATGAGGAACTTTGTTGAAAGCTTTTTGGAAGTCCAGGCAGAGTATGTCAACTGGATCACCTTGATCCACACACTTGTTGACATTCTCAAAGAACCCCAAAAGGTTTGTGAGGCAAGATTTACCTTTGCAGAAGCCATGCTGGTTCTTTCTCAGCTGGGCCTGTTCTTTTATGTGCTTTACAATTTTATCCTTGAGGATGCTTTCCATCAGTTTGCCTGGAACGGACGTTAAGCTAACAGGCCTGTAATTTCTCAGATCGCCCCTGGATCCCTTTTTGAAAATCTGCGTTACATTGCTATTTTCGAGTCCTCTGGTACAGAGCCTGATTGCAGGGATAAGTTATATTTTTTAGCAAGGAGGTCAGCAATTTCACATTTGAGTTATTTGAAGACTCTTGGATGGATGACATCCGGCCCTGGCCATTTGCTAGTTTTCAGTCTTTCCAGACAGTTTAGAACATCATCTCTTCTATCTGACTCAGTTCTTTAGCCTCCATCCCTGAAAAGCCTATTTCAGGAACAGGTATACACTCAGTATGGTCTGCTGTGAAGACAGACTCAAAGAACTCATTTAGCTTCTCTGCAACCTCCATATCCTGTTTAATAATCCCTCTGACTCCCTCACTATCTAATGGTCCAACCTCCTCCCTGGCAGGTTTCCTGCATCTGATGTATTTAAATAAGTTTTTGTTATTCCCCTTGATACTTTTAGCAAAATGTTCCTCAAACTCTCTTTTTGCCTCCCTTATTGTCACCTTGCATTTCTTTTGCCAGAGTTTATGTTCCTTTCTGTTCTCCTCATTTGGGCAGGACTTCCAATTTTGGAAGCAAGTCTTCTTCCCTTTTATGGCTTCCTTGACATTACCTGTTATCCATTCTGGCATCCTCCTGGACTTACCTCCTTTTGAGTATTCCTTCTAACTGGGCTTCTAGTATTGTGGTTTTGAGTAAACTGCATGCATTCTGGATCAAAGTGACTCTCCTGATTTTCCCTCTCAGCTTTCTTTTCACCTTACTCCTCATTTTGGAGAAGTTTCCTCTTCTGAAATTCAAAGTGTCTGTGTTAGACTTCTTTGGTGATTCCCTCCCCACATGTATGCTGAATTTCCTTTCTTTTCCTTTTCCTTTTCTCCTTTCCCTCCCTCCCTCTTATATATGCTTTCATCTTTCTCCTCTAATTCCTCTATGTTCTTTCCTCCTTCCTCTTACTCCTTCTGTAAAAAAACAAAACCAACCCCAACACAAACACTTATACAAAAATAATGGTGACTGTACCATGATGCTATTCACATCCAGTCAGAACATTACCTACTTATGGATTATGCCCCACCAGTTCAACATGTTAAATTTTGTTAGCATCCTGGAAGCTCAACCAAAGGTTCCTACAAGTCAATATACAGATAGTAAGGAAGATAAATCCAGAATTCATACTTTTGTATGTTCTTGTTTTAATTTTGCAGTGGGGAATGCAGGAACATAAGACGGTGACACTTCAGTAAGGTTAGAATGCCCTGCCAAAAACACACTTCTGCTTTCATAGGAGGAGGGAACTTGTGGTTCTAGTTATCCAAGCATTGTCTTAAAACAGAGCTACTTCACTTGGCAGTTGTATTAAAACACTTGAATGAGGTTGTAGGTATGTTCAGAATCTATATATTTAATTCTCTTAGCTGGCACGCATGTCCTCCTGGATTTGGCGGCGGAACTCTCGCGAGAGTTCCTGGCATTGGGTGAGAGTTTGGGTGGGGGGAAATGGCGGCAGGCCACAGAATGGCCTGAGGAGGCAGCCTCAGCTGGCTGCCACCGGCGGGACAGCCTGGCCTGGCCTGGCCTGGGCTGGCTGTCCTGGGTAAGGGGGGGGAGGAGGAGGAGGCGGCGGCAAAGCCCGGCCTGTCTGGGGGGGGGGGAGGCGGCGGTGGAATGGCAGGATGGCCATCCTGGTTAAGGGGGAGGCGGCAGCGGCAAAGCCCAGGAAGCAGTGGAGAGACTGGAAGGCGGGTGAGTGAGTGGGAAAGAGAGAGTGGGGCAGGAGGGAGGGGGAGAAGAGCCGGCCCCAAATAGCGCACAGATGCTCTGTGCGGGTTGGCTAGTTGTTGTTGTTGTTATATTTTATATCCTGCTTTTCCTCCAAGGAGCCCAGAGCGGTGTACTACATACCTAAGTTTCTCCTCACAACAACCCTGTGAAGTAGGTTAGGCTGAGAGAGAAGTGACTGGCCCAGAGTCATCTAGCAAGTCTCATGGCTGAATGGGGATTTGAACTTGGGTCTCCCCGGTCCCAGTCTGGCACTCTAACCACTACACCACGCTGGCTCTTTTGATGTATGTAGGATTCTGTGTAGTGAGCTGATCAATGCATGGTGTGTGTGTGAGGCTGGAGTCTGCTGCTGTGATCCTGATCCAACTCCTACATGCTTTTCAGTATCCTCTCATTGGTCACATGAACAGGGCTGCAGTCTGGAATTAACCTAGGAACATAGGAAGTTGCCATATATTGAGTCAGACCATAGGTCCATCTTGCTCAGTATTGTCTACACAGACTGACAACGGCTTCTCCAAGGTTGCAGGCAGGAATCTCCCTCAGCCCTATCTTGGAGAAGCCAGGGAGGGAACTTGGAACTTAGATACTCTTCCCAGAGCAGCTCCATCCCCTGAGGGGAATATCTTACAGTGCCCACTGAGTACTTTAAGATGTTTAGGTCTCCCTTTTATATGCAACCAGAGTGGGCCCTGCTTAGCTAAGGGGACAAGTCATGCTTGCTACCACAAGACCAGCCCTCCTCTCATAACTGTATAGAGATTTTCCAGCCTGTTCTAAAATTGACCAGTGCCTTTTGCTTTCCCTCCTTTGCCTCCTTGCATGGCTCAGTACCCAAAGTACCAAGATGTAGACCAGGAGGCTCCTGTTTCAAGTCCCAGCTGATCCTGACAGTTGCATACAAATGGGTAGAGCTGGGTGGGACATCTCAAGGCAAGGCTAGGAATGAAAAATATGCCGTCAGATAAGTATTCCAGGCAGCTGCCCCAGAACCATCTACATTGGCATAGGTGGCTGATACCTAGTACGATACTATAAATTTCAGTGGTATTATAGCTGATATGTACAATAGTGGGACACACTGGTTTAACTTGTTTCCAATAGGATGATCTGTGTTTATTTTTGGATTGCTTCTGCATATATTTTGGATTACATTATTTAGATCATGCTGGACAGTAATCATGATTTATCCTTGCCTTTGCAAAATTGCTTTAACCTTGAATTTATCTCTTGATCACACAATCAAATCTAAAACTGAAAGTTGTTAAATGATTATGTGTTAAAACTCTTTTAAGATCTTTATAATATAACAGTGGGACAACAAAGACGCTGAATTTCTAAATATTTTCCCCATTAATTTAACTCCCTACTTCCCACTCTCACATACTGATTGCTGAGTGGACTGGCAGTTTCTCTAGAGTCTAGACTACAGTTGATTCTCCATCCACTCCTAAATATACAGGAAAAAGGAAATATGAAAGGTATGTGTGTGTGGGGGGGGGGGCAGGGATGGGTCTTCTGCTTTGGTAGTTGGGTAAACAGCCTCCCATTTGCCTCTTTTTTGTTTTTGTTTATAAACACTGAAGCAAAACAGGCACTGAGCAATTTGGCTCTGTGTCTCACTTGTATTGTATGGAGTATGAATGTGCACGTGTGTCTTGTACATATAATATGAGACAATGGAGTACTGCCCTGATCTAATACTATGGACCCACAGAACCCTTTCTGTGTATAATGCATTATTTCCTTGCATGATGGAAGAGGGTGGAGTTTGCATGAGCAGTCCTAGACATTTGCAATCACCTGTGGTATACTGTACCAAAATGTTCTTAAAAATCAGGAGGCAGACCTCATTTTAAACTGGCACTCATGTAAATACATGTATAGGTGGATTCTTCACATCGTTCTTTTTCGTAATTGTAGGTTTCGGTAATAAACGATGATGCTCCATTAAACTTTCCTGAGGTGGGACATGAGGAACTCTCACTTTTACCTGAAGCTTTGAAATTATCTGTGGGCAGGTATGGATAATACAGAGCCCAGCACACATAAGTAAGGGGCTGCAGTGAGATCATGCCCACTGTGATATTCATGGAGGAGGTCCTGACATGCTCCCAGCACTTTACTTTTTCTTGTGAGTAGGTTGTTTATCTTCATTTTCTCTTTACTTGTGCTCCAAATAAAATAGGTATTTGTAGTGTGTGAAGAGGGGCAATTCAGAAGAACAGCCTCCCGCATGATAAAAGAGATGCACTGGAAGCATGTCAGCCAATGTCACAGTGGATGTGCTCTTGGCAGGACCCCTTACTTTTCATGTGTGCTAAGTTGTCTATCATCTATACTGGTACAGTGTCTTTGTATAGGAACACAGGAAGCTGCCTTATACCAATGGTCCATCTAGCTCAGTGTTATCTACTCTGACTAGTAGTGGCTTCTCCGAGATTGCAGACATGAGTCTTTCTCAGCCCTATCTTGCAGATGCCAGGGAGGGAACGTGACCTTCCACATGCAAGTGTTCAGTTTCTCTTCCCAGAGCAGCTCCATCTTACAGTGCTCTTACATGTAGTCTCCCATTCAGATGCAACCAGGGTGATGCCTGCTTAGCAAAGGGGACAATTGATGCTTGCTACCACAAGACCAGCTCTTCTCCTTTCAAAAGCTGTGACAGAGTTCATATAGTTTCTTCAGCATCTTGTAGTCTTCCCTTGCTTAACTTTACCCAGTTTTTAATGCGAAGAATGTGCTAATTAGCAATATTAAATGTTCTTATATAAATAAGAACAATATAAATAGATCATATGCCCAATATAAATAGACCATATGCCTCACCAATATAAATAGATCATATGCTCACTGATATGCTTTTTAAACACATTGCATTTGCAGGTTAGAAAGGAAGAGGCTAATTACCAGTCCTGTGTAGCCTTAAAAAAGACAGATTGGATCTGGTCTGACCCAGCAGAGAAGTTGTCGAGAGGGCCAGTATGACCACCCCACCCCCACCCCAAATCGTCAGGTTAGGTCAAATTGGAAACTCAACATTTCCCGACATTGGTTGCCATTTAAATGTTAAAGAGGTTTTTCATTTAACTTAAATGGCAACTGGGAAATGGCAAAAATAGTGAAATGTGTTACGAGATGGATGTAAGGCTCCAGTACCTATCTTAAACATACTTATTAGGGAGTAAGTGCTGTTGAACTCAGTGAGACTTCTGAATAGATGTGCTTAGGATTGCTCTCGAAATCCTGTGTGTACTAGCTGAATTACGTCTTTTCACTTTAATCTGGTTCGGGTTAGGCTGCCTGGCAGAACAAGCATTTAAAGCAGTCATGGCTTGTGATTGGTTTCTGAGAAAAAATCAATTTATTTAGGCTAAATGCTCTAATGCCTAGTTAATTTTTAATAACTGTAGTAGGCGTCCATGAGAAAAAGAGGTTATTGGTCAGTCTGCAAAACAGCAGAACTGTGCAAAATAATGAAGCAAAGTTTTCATTAGTATATAGTTGATTGCAAAAAGAAAACCTAGGATTGAACTGCAGAAGAATAAGAAAATGACAGCCCTATTACCAGGACAAGGGCCAGCTCAGAGGACCCAGAATGTCTTGTAGGCAAACAAAGATTTGATCGTTTGTTAGGCAAAATGGTCAGGGAGAGGCAAACGTACTGTTAACAACAGTACAGCCAGCCCAGCCCCTCCCACCTCCATCTTCCACATCTATTCATGATTGTCAAGAGAAGTCAGAATTAGCTGACTGGTTACAGGGGCATCCCCTACATAATGAGCATGGTATGCAGATAAAAAACAGAAGCCACTTTGTTTTAAGATTCTGTTGAAACAGTGCATGTGAAATCTGCTAGTGGCATAATGGATGATGGGGCAAGAGGCATTAGACTGAAGGCAAAGCAGAGCAGAGTCTGGAAACCTGCAGTAAAACAAAGAGCTATTCACCATTTTGTTTGACTTTGCAGACTAGCACTTAAGGGGTGTCTAGTCCTAGTCTTTGGGCACTTATACAAGTCGTGCTGTGAGACTACAGTCTTGTTCCACACGTTCACTTGGACCAAAATAAGCTTGCAGAGGGGGATCAACAGAGCTAGCTCCCTAGTCTCTATGTATTCCTGGGTCATGTTTCCATGAAGCCTGTATATGTATCCCTGTAGGTTCCTGTATCTACAGTCTGTGACTCATAATTTTCCAGTGTATCGGACCTACATGTATGGGAGCCTATGCAAGCTCAGATGTATTTACATAGACCCTGTACAAATGTGACTTTCCCCACATGAATTGGTCAGGGCTGGGCCAGCAGACTTGATCCCAGTCAGTCTCCTCTGCATGTCTTTTATTTGCTCCCAAGTGAATGCCTAGCAGAGCAACTTGTTTCTTGAGTGTCAAAAGATTAAGGGATGATGATTATTCCTGGATTGCAGTGCTTGTCTTTCCAGACTGTTTTAGGATAGGAGAACTCTTCACCTTATGATCTGATGAAATGAGACAAGTTTGCATTTTTTGTTGCCATCCCTCTTTATGTGTGCAATTATACAAGGATTGAGATTGATTTCAACAGATCCTTTATTTAACTGAGCACTGACAATGTTTTTCAGCATTTGGGAATGGCCATTATTCAGTGAGAGAGCACATGCTTTCCTTTTTTTCTTTCATACAGAAGATCCCATGTTCCATGTCTTCATAAGAGCCAGTGTAGTGTAGTGATTAGAGCATTGGACTGGGATCAGGGAGACCTTAAATTTTTGTTCAGCCATGAAACTCACTGGGTGACTCTGGGCCAGTCACTTATCTCTCAACCAAACCTAACACACAGGGTTGTTGTGAGGATAAACATAACCTTGTATACCACTCTGTGCTCCTTGGAGGAAAAGCAGGATATAAATGTAATAAATCGAAAAATATCTGGCATTTCTGCATAGGGCTGAGAAAGATCTTTGCCTTAAACTCTCAAGAGTCATTGCCAGTTAGTGCAGACACAAACTGTCTAGACAAATAAAAATAAGTAATTAAAAAAACACACCTATTTGACTATGTATAAGGGTGCTTCTATGTTTGCCCTCTGGTGCTCTGAGAAATCTAGTTCATTTTGTGTGTTTTGACTTTCAGTTATACAAAACTTTGTCCGGAGACAGACAATAGTTCCTTGGAGAACTCAAAGTAGATTGAGATAGACACTACTTCTCATGATGTGTACAAACATTTCTATTGTCTAGGGATGTGCAAGCTTTGGAGGAAGAATCTGGTCTGAATTGAACTGTCTGATTTGGACATATTTGCTTAGATTGTGACATGAAGTCATCTGAATGGAGATGAATCAAGCAAAGGTGCCAGAAGCATCCCACTTTGATTCGGATCCAGTTTGGTCCTTGAAAGGGTTTGTTTTCGTGGGAAACCTCAAACTTTAAAGTATTCATGTTCAGAAACTCCTATATGTACTTGTCTGCAATATGTCCATCTTAATTCCTTAAGAAAAGGCTATCGTCTCTGCAGTTTTTATCCCATTCTGCCAAGAAATAAAAAAGCTATAGTTATGTTTATCATATTTTTATACCGCACAAAACTTGTGTCTCTGGGTGGTTTATAATTAATGTTAGAGATTTCTCATTCTAGTTGAAAGCATCATATGTGAATCAGGTTGAATTGAAGCACACAACTTCCAAACTGAATCTCTGTTTCTGTGCATAGCCCTACACTTGCCCACTTTTGCCTCTGGTCGAATAGCTTTTGTGGGTTTTGAAATCAGTAAAAAAAATACAAAAAACAACCTAAGGCAAAGGGATGAACATGTGTATCCCAAGTGGCTATTCCTCTTACAAAAGTTCTTCACCTTTCTGGGGTGGGAGAAACATACCCTTCATGTGTCTTCAGACTTAGTATTTTCAGTGATGCACCTTTTTTTAAAATTGTTTGAATATGCACAAATCCAGCTATCATAAGCCTTTAATGAGATTTGCAGATAATAGGTTTATTAAATTATTGAGCCAGCAACAGATTAAAGGAAGTGTAGCTGGAATAAAGAGCATTTTTTCATCGAACAATTTTTTTTCCTTGGGAGAAATCCATGGCAGTATGTTGAGGCATGTGGCAGGTTATCTTTTTAATTCTCAGGAAATGACTGGGTTTGTTCTAAGAGCTACAGGAGATTGCAAAAGTCACTGCTGACTCTGTATTTACAAAGCTGTAGAAAAATGTGTTGAGTGTTGGGCTTCATTTGGAGCTTGTCTCAAAAAGGTATTTGTAATCTGAAGTTTGTAAGGGAAGGGTTATTTCTTTCTGTATGCTTTTGTCCGGCATGGTTAGTCCATCTGTAAAGGGCTGTAGCCGAGCAGGATCAAAACTTTCTCAGATCATCCAATAAGGACACAAGAGTCCTTTCTCATGGTTGGTGAGAAAGAGCTTGAGGGCGTGAGGGGACGAAGCCTTAAAAAGCTTACCTCCCCACCCACCCCAGATGATTCCTTATCTGGGTCTGGGTGTGGCGATTGCGTGCCCAGATGTGCTGCAGTGCCTCCTCTGGCAGCATGAAGGGTTGGAGGCTGAGATGTGTTGCCCCAGGAACTCCCATAATGTACCTCACAAGTGCATGGTGCATAATGGGTATTCCTCTGGCACTAGCCGGGAAGCTGCTGCTGTGTTGGAGCTGCACGGCATCGACACACAATCATTTAGCCTGGGTTAAGGGCGCACTCGTGCCCTTAACCCTGACTAAGTGGCGGGCCTCTTGGGTGGGTTTGCCACCCTGGCACCACTGGGAACTGCACAGCTCCCGGGGGTTCTAAGGCTTGGCTTCCTTAGCTCGGTTTTAGCTGATTGTAAGAACAGCCTCAAATTCTGTATTGACAGTCCACAGGAAAGCATAAGATGGAAGGGAAGCATTGTGTAGGTGCTTAGCAACTACACTAGGAGCCATTTCTCACGATCCCGTGAGCAGGCTTGAGGGTGGGTGGTGAGGTTGGCTAGAGCACCTTACTTGCCATGCAGATGATTTTGTAGAGTTGCTGGGCGTGTGGAAAGCACGCTCAGACGAGCGCCTGCTGCTCCTGACAGCGTGGACGGTTGGGGGCTGGGATGCGTTGTCCCGGCCCCCAGAAGTTCCACAATGCACCATGCGAGTGTGCGGTGCATTGTGGGATCCCCCCGGCGACGGCACACCCCGGCCCCCGAACCTCTGTGCTGTCTGGAGCAGCAGTGACTCGTCTGGGGGGCATGCGATCCGTGCAGGATTGCAGGTTTTGCTGCCAGGAGCCCCGGGGCCCCTGGTGGTTCTCATGGGCAGCCAAGCCTGGGCTTAGCTTAGTTCATGGGCAGCCCAGGCTTAGCTTCTCGTGAGAAGAGCCTCTTTGTGGTTCCCCTTCCACTTGCAGGTAGAGCCAGTAGTGCTTGGGTAGCAGGTCCTATAGTTGTGACATAATTGCAAACCGTTTCTCTATGTCCTAAGAACGATGCTGCCAAAATGCTCATCCTGAGCAGAAACATGGTGTTTGTCAACTGCATACATAATGTTTCCTTTAGGCTAGATATCCTGGACAGATTTACATTGCGTAGTATGAATATACTGAACCATATCATTGCCCTGGCAGCTTCCATTCTTTTACCACTTTCAAACGGCAGGCCATTTAGGGGACTGCTAAGGGGTGTGTAGGGGTGTGTGTGTGTGTGTGTGTGTGTGTGTGTGTGTTGCATGAGCTTAGCATTAGAAGCAGAGATTTTCTTTTTTCTGTTCCCTGCCCTCTCTGAAAGTTTCATCTTATTCATTTTTATTTGGAAGTGAGTTCCTCTTCATTCCATGGGACCTATTGCTAAGAATTGTGTGTAGAACTGCTGTCTTGGTGCCGAACTAGATGAGACAGTGGTAGACCCATGACTGAATCTCCTGCCTACTTTTTTTTTTATTTTAAATTTTATAGATCTGCTGTTTTGTTCCATGGGGCAATTAGCAGCTCCAGGGGAGCAGTTCAGATCAGGAAATGGCATATGTTTTTTTGCAGGGGGAACTCCCTCTTCTCTCCAAACTCCATGGCTCAGTCTGAATCTGAGGGCTAAGCCTAATTTACCCTTCCCACCCAGAAAGAAGGAAAAGCTGATGAGCTGATCACAGATCTTAAGGCTATATTCTCACAACCGCCAGGTGGGTGGGGCAGACTACTCCAAACTTCCCTTCTCCCCTCCTTCCTCTGAAGAGAGTCTGCACTAGAACTGATTATGTTAATGATTGAAAGTGAAGAAAATTAATTGTAAACTATAAGAGAAGAAAAAGCTCCCTGCCTGCTCTTAGTATCTGTTTAGAGGCAGGGAGGGGTTTAATGTGCTCAGAGAAATATTTTTTAATGGATTTCGTGGGAACAAAACAGCAAAATGTTTGAACGGTGGAGCAGTCCTGCAGAATTTTTGGCTTCCAGGGATGCCTCACCTGTGTGGCTCTTTGCACTGAGTGAAAACAAACAAATTAAACCTTTGGGCATGCTCATAACACCCATCTCTCTCACAGCTGAAAGCATTGCAGGCTGTGCAGTAATGTTTTTGACTTAATGGGAAGCAGGCTGCTGGAGGGGAGGACTTTGTTGGCCACACCTCCACTAGTTTTATATCTACTCGGAAGAGATCTGCACGCTTCCCAACCCCAGAGCTCCAGAGGACAGCTCAATGTGAATTCTTCCATTCACCACTCACTGCTTCACAGCACATTTTCCCTCAAGCAACATTTTAATGGCTCGAACTGTGCCCATTATTGGATTCCTGCTGCTGCTGCTGACCTGTGGCTTGTCAAATGCACAGGGCTGGGGGAGTTGGTTTTGGGGGAGTTCAGAAGAAACAACCCTCCCTTCCACAGAGGCTGTCAGTAGCCAAGAAGAGCAGACGGCACAGCAGCTTGCTACATTTGAGGCTACCACGCAGAGCGTCCCCCTTGAAAGCACCACCCAGCAGAAGGGGAAAGTGTGGAATATATTCACCCTTAAGCGGCCAGACCTTCCTGAGGACATCACCATCCCTTCAGCTGCATCACCTTCTGAGCCAGGAGGCACTGAGGCAAATATTGCAGGGGTGGGGGCTGAGATCCTGAATGTAGCTGAAGGAATCAGGAATTTGGTTCAGCTGTGGGATGAAAAGACAACCAAAGGGATGGAGAGGACCGAGGCACCTACAACCGCTGGCTCTTGGGAAGCATCATCTCTCCCTGTTACAGACTCAGCGAGCCCCCAGAACACGACTGCCAACATGACAGATGATGTGCAGACCTCACTGCAAACTGGGCAGCCAGAGGTTGCCCTCTCGGTTACTACAAAGTCTCCTTTTCTGTGGAACAAGACTCAAGTCCTCTTAAAGAAGCCTGAGACTCCACTTCCAGGTAGTGCTTCTTTCTCATTTTCACCAGATGATCATTCCAGCGGCGACAGGTTGGCCTTTCAAGAATCTGCAGATGTGGGGCAAGAAGGTGCTGCCACCCCAGAAGCGAGGGCAGACCGGGGAGCTTTCCCAGCAAAACAAGGAATTGTTTCCAACACAAATGTTCTGGAATTGCAGGATCCTCAGGCTAATAGCAGCATGCATGTTGGAATTTCCTCCAAGGTGGTGGGTGCTTTAGACAACTGGCTATCCCATTTGGTTACAGATTCAAACCAATCAGTCTCTTATGACAATAGAGCCCATCTCAGCCTTAAAAGCCACCCCTCCTTTAATCACTCTGGGATAGTGGTAGCTGATGCCAATAAGAACCACTCTGGTGATTCTGTTCCTAATTCAAATGCCACTAATTTTATGGAATTCCCCCCCGCCAATAACTCTGAATCTCTTGAGTTTCTACTAACCTACACTATGCAACATTTTAGCAATAGTAGTACAGGGCTTCCTTCCTTCTTTCCTGGATTGACTCCAGCAGCTGGCCACTGCTTGCCATTGCCAACCAAGCTGTCATATTGCAACAACCTGGGCATGAAGCATTTCCGAGTGCCGAATTATTTGCATCATGGCAGTGAGGAGGAAATCTGGGCTGCTTTGCATGAGTGGGAGGGGCTTCTTAAATCTCGGTGTCACCGCTACTTGGAGTGGTTTTTCTGCTTGCTACTGGTACCCGGGTGTAACACTTCTTTTCCAATAACACCTCCACCATGCCGGGGATTTTGTGAGGCCGTGAAAGATCTATGTTGGATTCATTTGAAAGAGGGGCATCTTCCAATCTCATGTGACTCTCTCCCGGCGGAGGATGGTGTATATTCATGTGTGTTTATTAATGTTTCAGCAGGTAATGTAGCAGGAGTAATCTCTCTTACCAACTCTTTCTTTCTCTCTCCATCACCAGGTAAGGTAATGCTATGATGGACTGTGGTATTAAAAACGGTCAAGGTGTAACACAAATGCCCTTCTCCATCATTTAGGAGAAGGAAACGGGTGCGAAGGTAGTGATCATTTCTTTCTAGTCAAAGGATAATCTTCCAAGTGCCAAGCATCATCCTGATGTGAGCCCTACTGTGTAGCATAAGTGACCAATCTATGGAATGGATACCACTAGCAACACAAACAATGAGTGGGAGATATTCAGCAAATCTGGCAAGAACATGAGCTAAGCTAGACTTATTTCATTTTTCAATTGGTTCATTTAACAAATATCTTTCAAAGTATCTTTTAAAATCTAGGAATGCATGTAGTTGCACAGCAACATATGTGATGATAAATAGTGAGGCTAAAGTTGCTTTTGAAATTTTTTAGAAGTAATGGGCTAAGGAAAGGTTGAAGTTTTTTGAAAAGTGTGTGTATGTGAGAGCATTTGAATTCTGCCAATTTCACAGATTAATGTTTTAACCCAAGTTAATTTAGTTTTCAGGGTGGCATTTGAAGCAGATTAAAAGTTATATTTCTTCCATTTTCCCATTGCCACCTTCACATTTTGAACGGAGCTATGCAATGCCCTTTTCCTTCTGATGATCTCTGCTACATTGATTAATGGCATTTAAATTCAACTGTCGTAAAACCCCAATGAACCCCTCTGCTTTCAAAGTAATTTCCAGCCTAGCAGACTAGTATTTCTAAAAACTGTTCTGTGCCTTGTTACCTGGCACTGGGCAGATCCACATGTTCCCTGTCTTGGAATTTCCCATTCTCTGTACTGTATGCCCTGCCTGTAACATTCTAGAGAGCAAGTTCCTGCAAGACATGAATATTTCTTGGTGTGTCTGTGATATCTGAGATTTCTGCTGGCAGTGAAATTATCCACCCTCTGAATTCTGGAACTTGAGGGACATCCAGTGAAATCGTTTACCAGTAGATTCAGGGCAGACAGGGGGGAAAAGTACTTCATGCAACACAGTAATGAATCCAGGAATTACCACAGGATATTTTGATAGCTGTTGGCATAAATGTCTTTTAAAACATAGGAACATAGGAAGCTGCCATATACTGAGTCAGACCATTGGTCTATCTAGCTCAGTATTGTCTCCACAGACTGGCAGTGGCTTCTCCAAGGTTGCAGGCAGGAATCTCTCTCAGCCCTATCTTGGAGATGCCAGAGAAGGAACTTGGAACTTAGATGCTCTCCCCAGAGCGGCTCCATCCCCTAAGGGGAATATCTTACAGTGCTCACATTTCTAGTCTCCCTTTCATATGCAACCAGGGCAGACCCTGCTTAGCAAAGGGGACAAGTCATGCGTTCTACCACAAGACCAGCTCAGACAGTTTCATGTAGCATAGGCCCATCAGTGGCTATTTGTCTCAACAATTCAGAATGAAACCTCCATGTTCAGAGACCATATATCACTGGCTGGAAGCAGGCAACAAGTTTTACGAGAGTTGGAAGTGGTCTGAAAGGGCTTCACTTCTTGTGGTGTATCTTGATATTTCTTTTGCCACATAGTCACCTCGGTTTTGCAGATTATTGAAACAATGCAAGAGCCTGTAAAAGGAGAGTGTATGCATCATGAGCAGTAATCCCTCTTTCAAATGGCCTCAGCTTGCTGAATAAGTTCGTCTCCTGCTTCTGATTGCCAAATGCTGGGAACAGCCAACAGGGATGGTGTAATGATCAAAAGGTGGAATACAAAATCCCTCCTCTAGCTGTGAGGAGACCTAGGTAGGCTGCCACCATCCACTTTTTATATGAGCAGATTCACCCTTCCAAGGGAATGTTTGGGGAGAGTAAAGTTGAAAACCTCTTCCTACAAGAAAGGCTTCAGCAGTCTTAGGCCTTTAGGAGTGTATGGCTAGGGCAGCACCCAGTAAGAATGATAAGGAAAATTATAGAGGCATCAACAACTGCCGCTTCTATTCAAGTAAAACCCTTCCCCAGCAACTAGAAGAACCATGCAGTCAGATCCAAGCACAAAAATAAATTATCTGGAACATCTAGCTAAACTGGTCGCTATCGTTCCTACTTATTTCCAGCTAAGGAACACCCAGTTGATCCCCAACCAAGACTGTTAGTCTCCCCCTTCCCTATAGTAGTTGCTGATCAGACCTCCTTCAGATGCCTCTAGGGAAGAACTGAACTCTAACACATTCCTCTCCTACTTCTCTATAGGCTGTTGTCCAGTAAACCCTTCCCTTCACTCTGGGACACAGGGATTTGATTTTCCCGGGCTATCTTGCTTATTTGGAGAGGCCCGCCCTCCAAATCTACTCAGGGACATATGGTGGGATAGATAGCATGACAACAGCAATCTCTCCTATGTCTTGAGATTATCTTTCTTTTTTAAAACCTAGGAAGGTAGTTTCGTGTAAAAGCAACCTATATTCCATATCAAGAACAGCTGAATCCTGCTAATTACAAACATGCAATTTAGCTTGTTTGTTGTGGAGAGAGAGAGACAAGAAACTATATAAAGCAGTGAATTATTTAACTAAATTTGTATCCTACCATTCTTCCATCCTAGAACTCAAGGTGGCCACATGTGTGCTCAGGTGGTCTTCCATTCAGGTACTAGTGACTAGCCAGACCCAGACCTGCTTAACATCAGCAATGTTACTGCATCCTATGCATTTGGAAGAACAATGGCAAAAACCCCGTGGACAAAGGAAATAATGAATATATATAAATAAAGAATATATATATATATATATATATATATATATATATATATATATATATATATAATGAGAAAATGAAAAACCAGCTATCAACACACATGACAGCAAACAGCCACATCGGTATCACATGTGTAAACATAGATAAGCATAAGGCCATATAAAATTACAAAATGCAGTAACAAAAATACACAAAACCATATGTGCAGATATCCAAATGGGGTCCAAAATGTCTTCCAATGTGAAAATGTAAAGAGTACATACAGAACAAATGGCAATTTTCAAATCCAGAGGAAGGGACCAATGTGCTCAGGAAGATGTCATAAATGCCTGAAGTTCAGCTGATGATTCAGACTTTAAAACGGAACAGGCAACGTGTTCTGAGGTGGCTGATAACAACTGACAATAGGAGCTGAATAATGCCAGGAAAATGACCAGATGACAGCCACCCTGGGATAATAGTTGTTTCACCAAAAGGCTTCATCAGAGGCAATTTTCCATAAATAAAGACGAGAGTGAAAAACCCATGGCTGTACAGACGGATTTATCAAGGCATGTTAAAGCCTGAAAATACAAGCACATTGGTCCCTTCCTCTGGATTTGAGAATTTGCCATTTGTTCTGTATGTACAGTACTCTTTATATTTTCACATTGGAAGACATTTTGGACCCCATTTGGATATCTGCACATATGGTTTTGTGTATTTTTGTTACTGCATTTTGTAATTTTATATGGCCTTATGCTTATCTGTGTTTACACATGTGATACCAATGTGGCTGTTTGCTGTCATGTGTGTTGATAGCTGGTTTTTCATTTTCTTATAATACACATATATATCATTCTTTATATATGTTCATTATTTCCTTTGTCCACGGGTTTTTTGCCATTGTTCTTGCTTTTCCATTTCGTGGACCCCGTTTCCTTTCTTGTTCCCATGCATTTGGAGCACAGTGAAATCCTACTGGTTGATCACACTCTGCTCAACCTCCCAACCCACACACCCATTGAGAGTTCACCAGGCATTGCCCACTTGCCTTCAAATAAGGTAATAATTTATTCACAAATAATTTTTTTCTATTCAATTTGTACCCAAATAGAATTACTCCCAATTTGCTTTGGGTCTGAATCTGGCCAGCTAGCACAGGGGTGATTTGTCCACAAATTGCCCGAAACAGGAAGATTCGGATACAAATCATTTTGTACCCGAATTGATTCACACAGATAGCAGGTGCAGGCAGTGATTCTCTCAGCGGCAGGAAGGGGGTGAAAAAAATTATCTTCTCTTTTTCTCAATCAGGAAAGCAGGAACAAAAAGCAGAGCATCCACTCCTGGCATCAAGCAGGCAGGCAAGGCAAAGCAAAGCTCATCTGGCGTGAGCTCTCTCTCTCTTCTCCGATGAGGCAGAATGGTGGCTGGCTGCCTCCTTAAGTACATTTGAAAACCCTTCCTTTGAACTCCCCCCACCTTTTCCCCTTCTTTGACCCTTCCCCTAGCCAATTTTGGGTCAGTCACTCCAGGCAACACATCTGAATGGAAATGAGCCAATCTGGAACCAGGGGGGAATTGCCAACCAATTGTATGCTGATTTATATCCGGGCTAAAAAAACCCCAATCCACTTTTTGCGTCAGGTTTTTGGGACAACATCGAGTTCACAGTAAAGCCTTCTGTCTGGGAAGGCTCCTGCTGATCATGAGTACAGAGTCTGTACAGTGGTGTCCCAGCATGCCTAAGTATCTCTCCCCGAGTACAGTATTACAGTACAACGCAGTCTTCAGACAATGCTGTGCTCCTGGTCAGTGGGGATGGGGTGATTTAGTATTTCATGGCAGGTGATGGAGCTTGCTAGGTGGTGTTTACAATGATGCTTGAATAGGACTTCTATCTCAGCTAACTTGCCTCACAGGGATATAAAACAAGCCTCTCTTTGCTTGTTTCTAAGGGCTAGAAACTTGCTTGCTTTAGGAAAAGATAAAATTCTCAGCATGCTGAATTTTGCACCTAATTGGTGCTTGCACATAGAATCCTTACATCTAAACCCAAAGCCATTTGGGTTTAGTCTTGGTCAACCTGGAGGGAGACTGCCTCTCTAATCACAACCCTATTTTATGTATGTCTTAAACAAGGATGTGTATTACAGATGGATAGGTATGATCAGTGTGGGAGTAATTTTTCTTCCTGTACACTTAATTATCCCTTGACACACATGCTTGAACTATTCTGTTTAAATACTGATATCCAGAAAAAAACACAGACAAGTTTTAATTTAATGTAGTAAATATTATGTCTAACTGTATCTTACATGTCTACTGTTTGGGTAAAAAAAAAATTGATCTGAAAGAAAAATCTGGGTCACATATGAAGACTGTCAAATAAGGGTGAAACTGCTCTTTCCTCTTCTGGCCATCTGTTCAAATGGTTCATCTAGTTTGAACTTCCAGTCACTTGTTCCTGTTACATCTTTGTTCTGCCAGATTACAAAACCATTCGAGTTGAGGAGGGATATATACTCACAAGCAAAACTAATTTATAACCCAGTTCAGCAGAAGGATTGGTTTTGATTGATTTAGTAGCTGTAATGTAAAATAAGACAAAATCAGTTTAAATCAAAGTGCTTGAGCCTAATCGGGTAGTGGATTGGGAGGTAAAAGTCCATTTATTCTTGTCTCTTGTACACAAAAAAGTGTGTACACAGAGCCTAGAGTGGGACAGCAGATTTTATCCAGACCAGTGGTCTCAGTGTTGTCTCAAATGCTCTAAAATATGATCCCAGCCCTGCCTACCAATCTGTGTTGCAGAAGGAAATTGTAAATGGTGAACAAGCTGTTTTCCATGTAAGCTTGACAGCTATTACTGAACTGCTGTTACTGATCTACTCATTGAGGAATTCCTGATAAGCTTCCAAGAAACCCAGGTTTCCTAGAACACAGTTTGAAAACCAGTGATTTAGGCTAGCCTTGTACTGCCCAGGGAGCAAGAGGCTGTTAGTTCGAATCGGTGCTATTAATATAAAAAAAGGGCTTGGGAAATAATCATATCAAACATAAATAACATTTCACATAATATTTTTAATGGCTCGGGCCTAGTATAAGTGAACCTGGAATTGTCAATAAAATTGAGAAAAGAAATCCACCCTTCCAAAAAATAGCATTTATAACGCACACAGATGTCTTAATTTGTGACAATGATTTGTCTTGAATTAAAAATTCCTATATTTTTTGAAACTGTTCTCTCATACCTTATAGTCTATTAAAAATTTTAAGTTTTGCAGACTGGTTAGAGTGGCCTGGGCTCTGCCTCTTTGCCTAGGGAGTGGAAGCTTTAAAGGGACTGCCTTTGGGAGCCTGGTATTCCTCTGTGTCCACTTATCTGAGCGTGCCTAGCTTGTTGCTAGTGCTGGAATGCAGATATCAGGGCAAGCAACAGTGTGTGTGGGAAGGGGTGGGGTGGGGTGGGGAGCTCTTCAGGGAATCAAGCTCCAAAGATACCTTTCCAGGGATGCCGGGCTCTGACAGTGCAGTGGGGCTGGGAGGGGCTCTAGTTCTGGGGCACCTTCAGGCTGTGACCTGGGGGTCAGTTGGTTGTGGTCCTGTCTCCTCAAGGTCAGACCCAGTCACTACTCCAGACAGGGATCCTGACAGTCCAGACCATGATAAGGATTGATTAAGAATTCTTTCTGGGGTAAGTAAACTCACCAGATTAATATGTGAGCACCAAGCAATCTTTGGGTTCGCACAGGCGGGCTGCTGAGTGTGTGAGAGAGTCTGAGTTCTGAAGTTAAAGAAGCAGCACAAGCAACGGGAAGCTAGCACATACATAATCCAACATCCAATCTCCCCACTGTCATTTGTGACTCTTACACTTTGCTTAAGATACCTACAGATCAACTTTTTATTAGAGAATGTTTAACATTGCATTGACAAAACTGCAGGGGATATGGTTTCCCAAGAAGAAATGGTCATGTACAAAAGAAGGTGGGATTGCAAAGCATGGATATCTCTGTATAAGAGTCCTTTTGGTTTTGGATAGCATTAGGTTTAGGAAACTGGGTTTGGAGAAAGTCCAAGTATAGTACAGTCCCTCGCCTATCGCCGGTTTGCCAATCGCGGATTTGAGTATCTGCAATTGAAAAATTGTCACCACAGCGACCCAAGTATTTGTGGTTTGGCACCATTTTTTTTAATTTTGGGCAGTTGGGGAGGCAATTTATGGGGTCATGTGATCATTCTGAGGGTCGGGTCATTTCTGGGGGTCAGGGGGCATGTTTTGGTGTTTGGGCTTATTTTGGGGAGTTCAGGGGATCTTTTCCAGCGGTTGGGATCGTTTCTGGGGTTGGGGGGATTTTTTTTTCACTTTGGGGGATAATTTTTGGGTACTTTCCCTCTTGCGATTCCCCTAACCCCCTGTTTCCCATTAAAGTTTATGTCTTGCCTACCGCGAATTTGCCAACCACAAAGGTTTCCAGGAATGCAACCCTTGTGGTTGGCGAGGGACTACTATATTATAGTGCCTTTTTGTAAAGCCTTGTGTGACAAAATGGGGGTAACTCTATGCTTTCCTGGAATCTACTCTCAGTAGAGAGATTGCTCTGATCCCAATCTAGGAGCACACCGCTCCTTCAAGGTAGGCTGCCAGTTGAAGACTGATCTAAAACCACTGACCATGCTTGGACACGGCTTCAACAACCTAGAACTGTCCAGCTTGGGACTTACAGGTACTGTACAGCCAGAGTCCACACAACTCAGCTCTAGACAACAAGATAATGTTCTGAAAACAATTCAACAGTAGCAAATGACCTTATAAGTCACATGGGGAAGAGTTTTGCAAGTAATCCTCCAGAACCTGTTAAATCAGACTGAAGCCACTTCTAAGTATATGAACTTCATTATGAAATGAGGCTGGCACACAGAATAAGGAACTGGGGAAAAACAGGGTGGAACTGGGAGTAAAGAAAGGGATATAGGAATTCAAAAGAAAATACAAAAAAACATTTACTAACTGACTAGCACTGAGTTTTACCTTAGTCTATCTGTAGGCAGGTCCTTGGCTGAGAGAGCATTAATCTCTACAGCTTCTCCTGTGGAACACCCATTTTTGCAGATGGAAAAGAGTAAACATTGGCCAGGCCTTTGTCCTCTAGCTTTAAAGCCATGAGGGAGGGGGTGAGCTGGGCCCAGGCGACTGTGGGTCTCACACCTGTCCTAAATTCAAAGAGTATGCTAATCTGCATCTCCCCACCCAGAGGGGGGTGGAAAGTGGCCCTATTCCCTGTGTCAAATAAGATTAGGGGATTGGTGAACTCTTGCTTCAAGATGATGGAGGTCTGCGTTTGTCACACCTTGCAACACCAGGTGTTTTTTTAAAAAACAATTCAGCTCAGTGTTGAAAGGCTTGGCCAGACATTTCTTTAAGTGGTAGGTTCATTTATAACATTGCCTTTTGAATCTAGATTTGTTTTCAGTGTTGATGGCCACCTTTAGGCTGTGGGCATGTTGAAATCTGAATGGAAGAATCTCCCTGTGTTGTGGAAATATTTCACAAGAAACCATGGTGGGCCAATTCTGAGGCTTATGTTTCCTTACTTCAGTCTTTGAAGTGTGCACAAGTGTCACACCCTGCCTGCTCTGCAGTTCTGCGCACTGCTGCCCTCTGGCCACATTGCAAGCAGCAAACTCTTGGGCTTCTGCTGGTCTTGAGCAAGTCCCATCCCAGGCATCTAGTCATTGGCCTTCTCACTGGACAAGGAAGTATAAAGAGACTTCCTGGTTGGGGCAGACCTTGCTTTCAGTATCAAGGTTTGCCTGATCTGGTGTGCGTCTCCTTGTTGCTTCTTGTAACCGATCGGTCTGACCCCTGGCCTGTTGTGACTCCTGCTACCTGCTTAATCCTTCTGGCCAGTTTGGCCCTTGGCATGGCTCTGACTTGAGCTCCTGTCTTGACCTCCTGACTGGACAACTAACCAGCTTGACCTTCTGCATGTTCCTGGTCCCTATCCCCAGTCTCAGTCCTTGGCTCTGATTTCCTCCTAGATTACCTGGCTTGGTTCCTAGCATATACTTGGCTCTCAGTTTCTGTCTTGATCCTTCATTCCTGGCTTATCCTCCCAACTAGCATCCTGTTTCTGATATTCTCTGTCCTGACTTCTGGGCCTACATTCCCAGGTAATGCTGCCCACAAGCCAGCTAATCTGACAGCAAGGAAGCAGAGAGAAATGATGTAGGAATTGCCATGTTGGGTCAGACCATGGCTCTTCTAGCCCAACCTTCCATTTTTAGTAGGCGCTGGCCAGATTCCTCCAAAAACTCACAAGGAGGGCATGATAGATTGCAGCTGATCATGGAGTTTTCATTTAGCTATTATAACTAATAATACCTTCATGGAAGATAGGTCCTGTGGTGGCACCAGAAACAAAATGGGGGGGGGGCCATGGTGCATTTATGTTTGGGTGAGCTGTGTCCCTCATATTAGATTTCTTATACAGGAATGGGGGACAAGCAATCTTTCTGGGGCAGTGCTCACTTCCTTGCCTCCCCCCCACACCCCTTCTAGAATCCCCTTGGATCGGTCTAATGATGAAACATCTGAAGGCATGAGCTTTTACATTATTCAGATTGTCTGACATACTTATCAGGAAGTTTCAGGATGCTTTGCCAAAAAAACAAAAACATGGATCAAGTCTAATACCTATTTGGTTTCACATTTTGACAACCCCGGTCTTGGGTCATTTCCCCTTGCTTCCCTTCAAACACATTAAAATTGCTCATAGGGCTACTTTCCACATCATTTCCTCCTAACTTCCAGGTGGGAATTGCCCAGCAAGATGGAATTCACTTTTAGACAATTTGAGGGGAGGGCAGTGACAAGTGAAGGTGCCTCTTTATTGGATCAACTGAAAAAGTACTGCATCTCATGTGCTCCTAAATCAGAATGAATAGTTGTTGCCTTGGGACCACTTTTAACATGAGTGCACTTTCAAAAGTCATATCTGTGTCTGAATGTGAAACCTTGATTGCACACATTTATCTCCTGTATATGGCAGGGCTCCAGAAATTGCCCCCAGAGTTCATGAACAATCTCATGAAAACACACTGTACTAGTTCTTATATTACACTTGCAAATATTTTGCTGTGCTGGTTTGACTTGCAAGAACAGTCCAATGTCTTTTTTTTTTTTTAAGCGTAAAGCTGTTTTTTCCTCTTTACAAAAAGAAACTCCTCTTTCGTACAAGAGTTACATAGTTTGACTTTACACCAAGTAATGCTCTTATTTCCTTCAGACAGGAAACAGGAGTTCCTCTGTCATTCCTTTTCTTCATTCTGTTAGTCTGGGAACACTTATTAAGGGAGTCACCAAGACTCTTGTGTTGCAAGAGCAGACGAATCCACACTGTATGCTTGGACTGTGTCTATGCCTAACCTTTAAAGGGGAATTCTTACCACCAAAGAATCGGAGAATGAAGAAACTTTAATTAACGCTTGGCATCTGTATTGTCAGATGAGTTTGCTCAGAGGCATAGCTAGGGGAGAGGGGTCCCTGTGTTCACCCCTCTCCCCAGTGGCCTCTCGGAGTGAGGGAGATAATGAAGAAAATAGAGAGGGGTGGAACTGGGGCTCCTGGATTCTTTGAACCCATCCACTCAATGATAGCTACGCCCCTAAGTTTGTTCTGTTTCACTGTCCCTTGTCAAAGTGACCCATTCAATTTACAGCATCCCGAATGAATGTTTTGCTTGATAAATTAAGACACAGATGAGGTAAGAATTTCCCAAGAGGGATTTGCTTTTAATGGAGCATTTGTTTGAGCATCTAGCACAATTCTACATATATCCAGTGCTCTGTTCAAAGTAATCTTCACATAGCCAGATAAGCCCTGTAAAGTCCTAGCTGTGCTGGAGCGTCCCACACTCTCACTTTCTCACCTTAAATCAGTCTTGCAAATGAGTATTCAGGTAGAGGACCTATCCCTGCTTATCTCAACCTGCTCCTTGTCTCTGCTGCCCCAGCTTGTCTGTCTTGCCACTTTGTGGTTATTCCAGGAACATGATAAAGCTCAGGGCTAGCAGTGATGACAGAGCTTTTCAGACAGTCACCGTAACACTTTGAGATGGTGCTGCCTGTGCAGGCACTTGCTGATATTGCTGCACTGTCCTTGCTTCTTTCACAGCAGTGAGTTCCCAGGATCGCAATGCCGCCTCATGACTTTCTATGGGAAATCCAGCAGTGTGCACACAAGACAAAAATGCATGTGGAGACAATGTGTAGCACTGCACACTTATTAAAGTTTTATAGATTTAGTGTCCTTGCTCAACGCTCTGCTGTGTCCCTTCAATATAATGATTTCTTGTGCATATGCAGTACTGTGAGCCTCCCCCCCCCGCCCCGGGCCGCCTTTTTGTTTATGCAGATCATAGACCACACGTTGGCTGCACGTGCACACAAGGTGAAACCATGCTTTATATAGGAACATAGGAAGCTGCCTTATGCCGAGTCAGACCAGGAGGACCAAGTTTCAGGCTCTTGTGCTCCCCAGTCCCCTTTTCTCCTTTTGCACACATGAAGTAAGAGGATTTGAAGGTTCTGCTTTCAGTTTAGAATGAGCCACAGATTCCTGTTACATCTGAATTCAGGTAACTGTGGTTTATTCTCATCATTGTTCATTCTCAAACCAGAATCAAACTGTGGTTTCAGATCCTGGTTTGTGAATGGACTGTGTTTAGAATAAACCACAGTCTCATGAATTCAGGTAACTGTGGTTTAATAGGAAACTGTAATGTGACCATGTCAGAAACCATTCATGTCCCCTAATCTTATGCTCCTTATCCTATGACTAGTTTTTGAGAATCCATTAGTTTTGTTTTACCCTGCGATGTGCTGCTGCTTTCTTGGCCCACCAGCAATGTGCAGAGACATCTTTGTTTCTAAAAACCGATTAACATGCTAAAACGTGTGTGGTATATATCTCAAAAGTGGTATGGTACATCTCACTGCACTTCACAATGTAGGTAGGCAAGGTAGGTTTGAATGCTGTCCACCATTTAAAAAGAAAAGAAAAGAAACTTGCCTGTATGTGAAAAGCTTAACACTAGCCTGCAAAGAAGAAATGGTCCAACCCATTTGAAGACATGATCCAACCCATTGGTCCAACCCAAATATCAGAAATATCTTCCTGATATTTGATTGTAAGCTGCCTTGACTTTCTTGTAAAGGTAGGTCATACATTTGAAAGCCAAAATGCTCATTTTATAATCTAGGGGTGTTTTTTAAAAAAACGTGTATGGTTTCAAATTAAGGACATGATTCATTTTCTTTAAGATAGAGAAGTTGTTGTCTCTTTTGCAAAATGGGAGACATTTGCTTTTTTTTTTTTTTTTAAAGCAGCTCTTTCATTGCTTAGTATTGCTGGAAACCCTGGTGGTTGTTTGAACCTGTTTTGACCCAGTTGCATAAGAAATGTGCCTCTTGGATATACATTTTTATTGTCAAGAGTCTGTTCCCTATAGGGCTGGGCATATGCCTCCTCCTTTTGAATGTATTCCTGAATGCTTTACCCTGCAGGTACATATGGGGTGGTTCCTGGCGTGAGTACAGTGTGAGAAAAGTTCAGAGAAAACACACAGGTCCAAGGGTTGATAGAATAACTTGTGAGAGGATCCAGTCTCCCCAGAGCTGCAGCCTTGAAGGTTGGAGGTTGAACTCATCCTCTTCCTGTCTGGATTCCTTTTACGCAGCCGGTCTCCTTCCTTGCTCTCTCTGGCTGAACTGCCATTCTGGTTCCCTTCACCATCTGCTTTTAAAGCTGAGAGAAACTGATGGGATAGGACAGCACTGCTTTTTCCAGCAGAAGGAAGAAAGCACAGAGGGTTACTGTGAAGGCCAAGAGTCTTCACAGTCACATGCTGAGTGAGTCTGGGCAGCCACATGCTGTAAAGAGCACAGCAGGGAGATCCTGACCGCCTCTCCTGCTGTTAAGAAGCCAAGAGAGGCACAGCTGGGATTGTGTTGTGGGTCTCGTTCCAGCTTTGAATGATAAGTTCAAATCCTAAGTTCATGGTCTGATCCCCAGCTTTTGTTTGCACACACAATTTATAATATTGCAAAAGCAAATAGAAGTGTGTGGTGCATGCAACTCTAACCGTCAATTCCCTTATTTTTGAGAACTTCCCATTGAAAACCAATGGGGATCCTCATGACTGAGTGTATTGGGAACTGTGGGTAGAGCTGGATGTTGCTTGGGTGTGTAGATGCAAGGGCTGGAAGGAAGAGAGAGAAAGGGCAGTGTAGGGCAGTGGTTCCCAACCTGGGGACCTCCAGATGTTGCTGAACTGCAAATCCCACCATTCCCAGCTGATGGGAGTTGCAGTTCAGCAACATCTAGAGGTCCCCAGGTTGGGAGCTACTGGTGTAGGAGATTCCCAATGGTGTATAGTAGGGATTTGGATCCCCAGATGTTATTAGATTAGGAACATAGGAAGCTGCATTATACCAAGTCAGATCATTGGTCCATTTAGCTCAGTATTATTGACACTGACTGGCAGCGGCTCTCCACGGTTACAGACTGGGGTCTCTCCCCAGCCCTATTTGTAGATGCCAGGGAGTGAACCTGGGACCTTTTGCATGGAAGCATGCAGATGCACTTCCACTGAGCTATGGCCCCATCCCCTAAGGGAAGTATCTTATAGCACTCACATGTAGTCTCCCATCCAAATGCAAAGCAAGGTGAGACAGTTCCGCTTAGCAAAGGGGACAGTTCGTGCTTGCTTCCACAAGACCAGCTCTCTTCCCCATCATCCCCAACTACAATTCCCATCATCCCCAGCCACAATGGCCAAAGGTTCTCTCTCACATCATTGGCATCTGGCTGACTCTCTCCCCCCCACTTTCTCTCTCTCTTCCTTCCAGCAATAAACTTCTGTTCTTTTTCTGTTCTTGAGATGTAGGAGAGAAAGTGGACAAGTTTGTTGGAGGAGAAAAAGAGAGTGAGCAAGAAAGACCAGCAGGCATGAAGTATTGCTGCAGCAGACAGTGCTGCATGCTGTTACAGTAGAGGCAAGTGAGGGGGTGCGGCAAATGTGGTTCCAGTCCATGAGTGCTGAGTTGGGCGACTGAGGGTGGGGTCAGAAAAAGGAGAAACGGCAGAGGCAGTGCAATGAAGATCAGGTAGGGTGACAACGGCAGGCGGGAGGGGTGATGCCTATGGAGGGCAAGAATCCTATACTTGCTGCCCATGATGTACTTGTTGCCTGGGGCAGTCTTCTCACTTTGCCTCATAGAGGAGCCACCCCTGTACTTACCGGCAGCAAAATATAAGCACATGTGTCTTCTGAAGTAACACAAGGTTCCCCTGCATAGAGATTATCTGGGTGCAGGGCAAATAAACGTGTGAAGTGGTCCTGATATCCAGTGGCATTTTGTTTTCTCTGTCTTTGTTGGGTGCTGTGCCCTTGTTGCAGAGTAAATCACCTGTGTCCCACTTGGTTGAGTAAGAACACTCCACACACAGGTAAAAGTCCAACAGAAGAATATATTGAAGTTGAGGTCACTTACATGATATATAGCCTCAGTAAGTCCAGTTACACGTAGTCATTCACATATGTAAGGCACATAGATACAGCATATATACAGCAGCAGCCGGGTGGACCACAGTGGTGCAGCATTTACCACTGTGGACAGGTTGCTCTAGTTTGAGCTTTACTCTTATACAGGCAGTGACCAATCACCTCAGGTCATCGCTCAGAACCTGATTACTTGTTGACAGGCTTCACATGTTGCCCGTTACACCACCTGCTGTAACACAGTGACTTGCACTTTGCATTTAAAGCTGTACACACAACACCTCACAGTTAATATATTCTGACACCCCTCCTATTCACGTTGAGGTGGTGTGCAACCCTAGTCTTCCACTTATGTTATTGTGCTTCATAGCACACAGGGGTTTAGTCATTATGTCCGCAAGGTTGTTCTCAGAAGTACAATACTGCAGTTCAATCACTTTGACTGGGCAGTGAGGAAATGGTCAGTGACATTTGAAGTGAACACATGTGCAGTCATTCACACAAAAGCATGCACATGCGTACAGACATATGTAGAGGCTTGTACAGGCTTTGGCTAGAGAGGAAGGTTGTTCTCGGCAGAGGGATCAGCATGGCACAGTTTACATTGATAGGAACAAGAGAAGGAAATGAAGAGGAAGATAACAGACAAGCTTCTGTTGAACAGGGCACCAAAGAGGAGTGTGTGGTGTGGTAAGGGAGGAGGCTGGCAGTGCCAGACTGGTAGAGCTTTAAAAGCAAGGATGAGGCTTAAAGCTGATGCAAAGCATGTCAGGAACTTTAAACAGTGTGTAGTAGTTCAAGACCTTTGGCATTCAAGACCTTTGGCATTTATCAGCTTGCATATGTAGCATACGAAAAATCAGCATATTAAAAACTTGTGTGCCTCTTAGAAAAGATGCATAATGTTAAGGCTTCAGCCTTTTCTACAGTCTGCAGTTTGGATTAAAAATGCATTACGTGGAACCTCCCTATATCTCACAGGTGTACAACACAAAAAAGGGGCTAGCTGTATGACTAATCAGTAATGTTGACATGCTTGCATGCACAGCCTATGGAGAAATTAAACAGGCCTTTCCAGGGAGGTGTATGTGGTTGTTGGGAGTGGGGAGGGTAAACAAATACTTTCCACACATGCACTCCATCCAAATGTATGCATATGTTAGAGTAAATATCCAAAATAGGTTGTCACCACTCATGTATGAATATCAATCCCAGACAAATTTTGTGGATGTAAACATTTCCTGGTATACCCTCCCCTTTGTCTGAAATATACTGATGAATACTGATAATCTCATTTGGGTGGCTGTAAATATTCACAAAATGTATCTGGGATTTTCATGTCATGTGGATGTCAGCATGCACATAATGTTTCAGCTGGGCCAGAAGGAGAAATATTAACTAGTTCCTTGAATTGGGAAGCCTGCCAAGATAGATATTATTGCATAGCACACACTGTTTCCGCACATAAATTGTATTAAAGGGATACTTCCAACATAGAGGAGTGTAGGAAATGTCTTAGGAAAGGCATGCATCTTTTCCCTCCCCACCACGCCCAGACACTTTCATCATAAGTATTACAGGACGCTAATGGTGTGGGTTGCACAGCCAGTGCTGGCCCCTGTCCGATGGGAGCCAGTTAATGTTGAAGTAGCTAGCCTGCCTGTACTGCAGTTTGGATGTATCAAAACAGTATACTGATCTAAAAAGCACAAGGTTAGAGTTGCTGGTTCAAATCTCAGCTCAGCCATGAATTTGCTGGGTGACCTCAGGCAAACCACTGTGTCTCAGACTTTCTGAATGTGCAAGATAGTTCTGAGTTGATATTGTGCATGCTCTCTTTGTATCTGGGTCCAAAAACAGCCAAAGCTTTCACTGAAGAGTTCTACAAGCTCAGGAGGAATGATTGCATCCTCTATTACTGTTTATTGTTGTTCTCCTTAATTGATGCCAAAACTTAATCTCAATTATCTTTCTAAGTCACTTTCTTTGGTAAAATAATTTGCTTTAGCAAGCATGTTAGAAAGTATCAGACATTTAAGAGAGGCCTTGTTCCTCTTCCCGGTGTCTGTGCATTGCTACATATGGGCCTGCACAGAGTCAATTCTGAGGGCACCCTAGCAGTTCTGCTCCTCCTTTTGAGAAGGGTGTTCTTCTGACTATCTGTGCATGCCTAGAGGGGTAGGATGCTGCTCAGTTTTCTTCTGAGCTCCACAACTGCAGCAGCTCTGGGAACTTCCTATGTGCACTCAGACTGTTTCTTCACACAGAGTTGTAGTTACTGTTCTTCCCCCCTCCCCAATTTTTTCTTAAACAGAGAGTCTCTTTATTATTTCTTTTGTTTATTTGGGCAGCATCCCATGTCCTTGGCAAAGAAGGCATTGTCTAAAATTCATTGAGCAAGCAAATCATAACCAATTCTCTCGATTTAGGATATCTTTGTGGGGGAAAGCCAAAGGAGCTCTAAGCACAGCGTACTGAAGATTTGGAAAACCTCTGTGTGATCTTGGGCCTTCTGACATCTCTGAGCAGTGAGAAAAATCTTGTGAAGAGGTGGCCCTTCCAGTCAAGGGTAGTCTTCCCATGAGGCAGGGTACAATGTTTGCCTCAGGCGGCAGATTATTGGGGTGCCAGGAGGGCGGCAAGATTATCCCCACCACTCCCATTAGAATAGCGTTTTGGGACTGAACTGCACCTGTGCCACTTTGAAAACTTAAAAGGGTTGCTTTTGAAAGGGGACTGGCTCCCACCAGGGTCATGAGGCAAGGCAGCATTTGGTTCTGCACCTCGGGTGCTGCAATGCCTTGGCTACTGCTGCTTCCAGTGGTTTTGATTCTCACCACTGACTCCAATAAAAGGCTGCTTCCAAGGGTTTGGCTTCTAAGCAACCCTCAAAGTTGTGTTGTACTTATCACAGTTAATACCTCACGGAAGTGGTGATGAAGTAACTGAACAGGTGGGTCCCCCAATGCGCAGCTAGTCAAAATGCTCCTCACAGAGAAGGCAGAGGTTCCATGACTTGTGCTCTAGAACATTCCTGTTGGCTCAGTACAACCATAGAATCTGTCTGTGGGACTTCAGAGACCACTCAAATAGTACATGAGCCAGCTGGAGTGGTACCATCTGGGGGCTGAATCTTCACTGTGATTTTTGACAAGGTGCCACCTAATAGCACAGAGGGGAAGTAACTTGCCTATGGAGCAAGAGATTGCTGGTTCAAATCCCCACTGGTATGTTTCCCAGACTATGGGAAACAGGGGCGTAGCTAGGGAAGAGGGGGCCCGTGTTCATCCCTCTCTCTGGCGGCCCCTCAGATTGAGGGAGACAATGGAGAAAATAGGGAGGGGTGGAGCTGGAGGGCCCTCAGGAGCTGGGGACCCGTGTTCTTTGAACCCTTTTGCTCAATTATAGCTACACCCCTGATGGGAAACACCTATATCAGGCAGCAGTGATATAGGAAGATGCTGAAAGGCATCATCTCATACTGCGCGGGAGATGGCAATGGTAAATACCTCCTGAATTCTACCAAAGACAACCACATGGCTCTGTGGTCACCAGGAGTCAACACCAACTCGACAACCCAACTTTACCTTTATCTTTACACCCATAAATATGGAAAATAGGTGATAGCATTGCAGTATTTTCATCTTTCAGTGTGTTAGCATGCTTTTATGTCCTGATCATTGGGCCTGCAGCAGTCGAATTTGCAACAGTGTTTTATAAGCTCTTAAAACACACACAAAAAACTTTATTGGTTTTATCAAAGGAATGGAAATGAAAATTGACAGAACTGTCCTTCAAAGATTACTCCATGGAGAGAGTACAACAACTTGTTCATTGTTACTCTAATCCTTTCTTCTGTGCAAAAATGACTGCGATTTTACCCTAATTGTTTGGGGATAGGGATAAAAGGGGTGATAACACAGAGAATGCTGTAAGTGCAACAATGCTACCACCTATTTTCCATCTCTGCAGCGGGCGTGGGGGGCGGGGGAGATTTGCAAAAATCACTATGACTATTCATCCTCCCAGGTGGTACTGGTGGTCACAATATGTGGGCCTGGCTCATGGACTAAAAAAGCACAAGTACAGCCCTGCTGGATCAGGCCCAAGGCTTATCTAGTTCAGCATTCTGTTTCACACAGTGGCCCACCATATGCCTCTGGGAAGCCCACAGGCAAGAGCTGAGGGAGAAACTTAAGTATGTAGTACACCGCTTTGGGCTCCTTGGAGGAAGAGCGGAATATAAAAATGTAAATAATAATAAGTAAGCAAGAGCTGAGGGCAAGTTTCCTGTTGTTTTAGGTATGGATAGAAGAGAGTTTTAGAAACATGCTTCTGCTAGGAGTAGGAACAGGAGTTTCAGCAACTCCATAATTTAAAACAGCCGGTTCTCTCTGTCTCTCTCTTAATGGCATCAGTTCAGGGCAAAATATTTGCATCATGTCCCAAACTTGCTGGCATTCATGCCTTGTAATTTTTACAGCTGTCAAGAGGATATAATATAATACACTATTGTAGTCAGCAATCCTGGAAAAAGAATTCTTTGGTCGGGTCTGGACATGAATCCAATTTGTGCAATCTGTTTCATAGAGCGGAGCATGCTTGCCTGATGAAACCAATGTTTCTGTTCTCTCCCCAACCCATCCCCACCACTTACACGCACATTCTCTCCACAAATTAAAGAGCTATATTTTGTGACATCTGTTTGGTACAAAACAAACCACCTATGTCAGTTGTAACATGCCTATGGACATGGTGAAGGACAAGCCCAACAATGCCTTTTATACATGCAATATAGACTTGTGGTGTATGCTCATTTGTGTGTGGCCTGGCCTGCAGGAGAATGAGGTGGTTGAATGCTGAGGTGGTAAATTGGAATGAACTGCTTTAGGTTGCAGTTGGGGAATTGCACTTCTGAATGTTCCTCCATGTAAAACAAAATCCCTGCAAAGAGAAAACTAGCACAGTAAGGCAAAAGGAGTCAGAGATGGATGGCACCAATGCCTCATCTGGTCCTATTATGTTGGATATCTTCCTGACTGTCTTTCCTCGGGATGTGAACAGACAGCTTGGAAGCGTGAGGCTGGGCTCCGGGGTCTCAAGAGGTGCCAAATGCATCTCTCAGACAGGGACAACTTCAAATGACTGCTGGCAAATCTGTAAGTGGAGAAAATGGCAAACTCCCCAATACGTTGGGAGCCAAAGTTGTGCGTTCTGGTGGGCATGGCATCTGAACCCACCCAAGTCAGGTGCCCAAGATTCTCTGCCCAACTTCCCTAACCAAGTTTTGAAGTTGGGCAGAGAATATTGGGAGAATGCTCGGTTAAGAGTGTGGGAAATGGGTGGGTGCAGACATCCTGCCCTCCGGGAGTGCATGCTTTCAGTTTCTAACACATCCCTGGCATTTCCCCCCCACTTACAGACCGCTTTTGAAAAGAGGCTATGCTGAGGATGTTGCTGAAAAAATCTGCTCTGGGCCCAGTCATCTAAACTAGGGATGTGCAAACAGGTTCGATGTCGAACATGTTCGACATTGAACTGAACCATCCCCTGTACGGTCCAACCCCTGTTGGGGGGGGTTCTGTTCGGGGGGTTCTCAGACTTCTTAAAACAAAAATTTGAAAAACATTTTTTTACTTACCCCCTTTGGGGGAGTTGTGGGAGGCAGCGGGGGTGGGTGGGTCCGTGGAGGTTCCCTCTCCCCCCGCCGGTCTCCCTTCATGCCTATACTGGCTGTTCAGCTGGCTCTTCAGCCCGTTTGGGCCTTCCCCTTCTGGCGTGGTGGCCATTTTGGAGGCTGCCACACTTGCACAATTGGCCTCTGCGTGACCCAGGCCATGCAGAGGCCAATTGCGCAGGCACAGCGGCCTCCAAAATGGCCACCGTGCCAGAGGGGGAAGGCCCGAACGGGCTGAAGAGCCGGCTGAACAGCCAGTATAGGCATGAAGGGAGGCTGGCAAGGGAAGGGGGAACCTCCGCGGACCCCCCGTCGCTGCCTCCAACAACTCCCTGAAGGGGCTAAGTTAAAAAAAATTATTTATTTAGTTATTTATGTATTAAAACAAAACAAAAAAATGTTTGTAAACCCCCCTGAAGCGAACCGAACCCCCCTGGACCGGATCGAACTGGCCCGGTCCAGTCCGGGTCTGGTCCAGACTCGAACCGGACCAGACGGTTCCATGCACACCCCTAACCTAAACAACAATCCGTCTGAAACATACCATTGGGGGGCAAATTGCTGGAGCCTTGGATGTTCAGGTGATATTGATTGCTGGGAGTGTGTGTTTACCAGCTTCAGTCAGTAAAGAGAGAAGGTAAACCTGGCCTCCGTCACACATGCATTGACGGCATCCTGGTTGGACTATTGCATTTCACTGTACTTGGGGCTGATTTTTGAAGACCGTCCAGAAGCTGCTTCTGGTGCAGAATGCCACCATTAATGGGATTGCAGTGGTATGACAGTGTGACACCAGTTCTGTATCAGCTGTACTAGTTACCAGATAATTTCTTGCCTCATTTTAAAGTAATGGCCTTAACCTTGAAAGCCTTTCATGGTCTGGGGCCAGGTTACCTTAAGGACTGTCTTCACCCATGTGAGTCTACCCAGGCTTTATGATGGCCTCACAAGCCCTGCTTTTATAGTGCACCCCTGACTTCTGTTTCATTGGCACCAGCCAGAGACAGGGCTTTTATTGTGTTGGTGCTGCAGTGGTGGAATGCTTACTGGGGAGGTTGGGCAGATCCCCCCACCATGCCCCCCTGGCCTTGGCTGCTTTAAAATCCACTAGCCGACCCCGCACAGAGCATCTGTGCCTCACTTTGGGGCCGGCTGTTTCCCCTTCTCTCTTCCTCCCGGCCCGGTCTCTCCTCTCTCCCTCTTCCCTCCAGCCCCATGCTCTTTGGCCCTCCTCCCCTCCCATTCCTCCCCCCACACAGAGCCGTGGCAGGCGGCCAAGAAGGGCCCCGCCGCCGTTGTTTTTTCTCCCTCCCATCCGCCTGCCACCGCCGCGGCTTTTCTCTCCCTCCCCCCTCCGCCCGCCCGCTGCCCGGCGCCATCTTTCTCTCCCCCGCCCGTGGCCCGCTGCCCGCCGCCGCCTTTCTCTCCCCCCGCCCACTGCCCGCTGCCGCCTTTCTCTCCCCTGCCCACTGCCCGCCACCGCCTTTCTTTCCCCCCACCCACTGCCCGCCACCCGCCTTTCTCTTCCCCGCCCGCTGCCTGCAGCCGCCTTTCTCTCCCCCGCCTGCTGCCACCTTTCTCTCCCCGCCCGCTGCCTGATGCCTCCTTTCTCTCCCCCACCTGCTGCTGTCTTTCTCTCCCCGCCTGCTGCCCGCCACCGCCTTTCTCTCCCCCACCCGCTGCCCATCACTGCCTTTCTCTCCCCCACCCGCTGCCCGCCACCGCCTTTCTCTCCCCCCACCCGCTGCCTGCCACCGCCTTTCTCTCCCCCACCTGCTGCCTGCCACCACCTTTCTCTCCCCCACCTGCTGCCTGCCACCGCCTTTCTCTCCCCCACCTGCTGCCCGCCACCGCCTTTCTCTCCCCTGCCTGCTGCCCACCACTGCCTTTCTCTCCCCCCGCCCGCTGCCCCCCGCCGCTTTTCTCTTCCCCCTCCTCCGCCCGCCAGCCGGCCACCACTGGCACTTTCTTCCCCCTCTCCTCCTCAGTCCTCCTCACTTCGGAACTCTCGCAGCGTGTCGCGAGAGTTCTGCCGCCAAATCCTGGTCACACATGTCCCAGGAGAATTAAATATATAGATTAGCAGATTAAAAACATTTTTTTTAATTCTTAAAAAAAAAAAGTTAAAAAGCATGGTTTAATATGGCTGTTTTACATGCTTTTTAACTGACTGGTTTTAGTTTGTTACTGTTGATATTAATGCATTTATCTATTTTATTGTGGTGTTAGCTGCCTTATGAGTTTTTTGTGAAACAGGTGGTATTAAGACCTTTTAAATATCTAAAAGGTTCTTGCCCAGCTCTTGCCAGTTTCCACTTTAAGGGAAACTGACAAAGATAGGTTGCATGATGTATAGATCTCATCCAGTGAAACATCTTGTTTATTCTTTGGCTTTGCTTCTTCACAAGATTTCTTTATCAGAGTTGATCATGCTGGAGAGCTTAAAATGGCAGGAGAAGCAAGAGAGGATGGCAGGAGAAGCAAGAGAGGATGCCCAAGCATGGAGTGGATTTGTGGATTTATTTAAGTGCAGGTTTGTAAGTGCAGTACATGGTGAAGAGGAAGACATGGTCCTTTGTCCTCCTGACTCTCATGGTCCTTTGTCCTCCTGACTCTCAAAATTTTTCAAACATTTTCTTAAAGCTTTACTTCCTGGAGACTTGCATTTTAAATTATTTCTTGTTCTAGTCCTCAGGGCTGTTGTGCGGAGCTTGAAACCATAATTTGAATTTTACTGTAAGGCAAACATTTATTCATAATGAATTAGAAATAAACTGTATATCTTAGACATGGAGGGGATGTCTAAGAGCAGTAAAAATATGCATTATCGGGTACATCCCTTTCTGCTGTTTTGTTCCCTCATCTTAATATGTTCTGGTTCAAAAGATTTTTCTGAAAGACTCCTAGGATTGTGTTAGAGCAGGGGTTCTCAAATTTGGGTCCCCATATGTTGTTGGACTACAATTCCTATCATCCCCAGAGCCACCATGTAAGGCATCTGGGGACCTATGTTCCCTCTAAGGTGTGCAGCTGTGCGCTCGTGCACAAAAGTCCCACCCACCCCCAGTCACTTCAAGCAGCCGCACAGTCTTGCTCCGATGGCTGCATAAAGTGCCCACCCCCATGTTAGCTTTTGCTGCTGGAGCTTAAAATGCCGGTCCTGTCTGTTTTGCTGCCGCTGCCCCCTACATTTAGCATTGCCTACACTGACTCATGGCTCCTGGGGTGGAGGGTCAGAGCCAACAGAAATGGCTGGCCTGTCCTCCTTGCCTGCATTGGAAGAGAGCTGGTCTTGTGGTAGCAAGCATGACTTGTCCCCTTAAGCTAAGCAAGATCCGCCCTGGTTGCATACGAAAGGGAGACTAGAAGTGTAAGCGCTGTAAGATATTCCCCTTAGGGGATGGAGCCGCTCTGGGAAGAGCATCTAGGCTCCAAGTTCCTTCCCTGGCATCTCCAAGATAGGGCTGAGAGAGAGTCCTGCCTGCAACCTTGGAGAAGCCGCTGCCAGTCTGTGTAGACAATACTGAGCGAGATGGACCTATGGTCTGACTCAGTACATACCAGATTCCTATGTTCCTTCCTATGTTCCATTCTGGCCTTCGCTCGTTACCAGGCAGGACCTTACGTGCAGCCCGTGCATGGGTTTTTTTGGCTAGGCAGTTTCTGCCAATTGCAGACAGAGTCGGGCAACTCTGGTAGCGGCCCTCACAGAGGTGGTGGGGAGGCATCAGGAGTGTCGCTGGCGGTTTGTGCAAGTGGTGGGGGTAGCAATGCCACCGCAGGGCCCACCCCCAGTGTGCTTCGTGACTCTCGGTGCTGAGGGGCATTGCAGGGGGCTTTATCCCTGCATTTCTGGGGGACCTGCCATCAGAGGCCCCAAAGTTTTTGTCTATGGGGCAGGAGCTTTTCTCCCCTCTCATGACTAGTATGCAGCCTCCCCCCACCCCGTCCACAGCGAGCGGTGTTTGAAATGTTATTACACAAGCCGCTGTTCCCTCCTGCAAGCGCCTGAATTAGTAAAAAGAGAAGTTTACTTTAGTCAGTGCTGCTGAAAGAAAAGCAAGGCAGGCAGAGGGTAACTGTGCCTTTGAGGGAAAGTGGGCTTTGGAAGGCACAAGGGAGAGGATGTGTTGTGCCTGGAGGTCTGATGGGGAGGATTACCAAATTTCTTTGTGGACAGAGAATCTGTTCCTTTAACAGCTGCAGGAGAGCAAAAAGCAACAGAGGCAGCTTCTTCCAACATTGCCACCTTTCTCCCCCCCCACCCCCACTGCTGTGTTGGGTCTTGCTGCAGCGAGATGGGCAGCTACTTCCCTTACAAGCACAGTTACAGGTGGCGCCTCAGGTAAGGGGCGAGCTGCCGCTGGAGCCCGAAGTGGAGCAGCCTCAGTAGCAGGTGGCACTAGCTGCAGAAGCTGGCAGGGCCCCTGAAGAGCCTGCAGGAAACATGGGGAAAGTTGTAATGGAAAGTGTAGGGTTTGGATGGCAGCAAGAGGAGGTTTTTGTATGTAAACCACTTTGAAAACTCTCCGGGTGCAGCAAGACCAGTCACCCTACTGAAAATGGCAGCAGGAACGCATGCACCTTGATAATGGTTTTAGGACGCATGTGTGCCTGTTGCAGCAGAGCGGGATAATAGGTTTGGTTCTGTCGCTTTCATGGGAGAAGAATGAGAATGAGCCAGAGCGAGAATCAGCCGGAGTGGGAGAACTGGTAGTTAGGAGAGGTAGGTCTGTCTTTCTGTGCAAAATTATCCCCTTCAAGTTGCTTCCCCTGCCCCCACCCGCACACACTTGGAAATATGAGAAGGGTATTGATTGATCTGTTGCAGATCTATTTGTAGCTTTGCAATAAAAGGTTGAATGCCAGAATCCACCCTGAAACACCCAGGCTCTCACTCACTAGCAGATAAATAATGACTTACATTTTTAAATTATGAATGATAGAAAATGTTATCTGCCTGATCACAACTTTAAATTTGGAAACAAATAATCATCTGTTCTGTTTTAATCTGGTTTTCATTATTGTATGCATGGATTTAATTATTTGTAATTTGCTTTTTTGGGACACTTTAACTATGAGGTTACATTGGTTGCTATAATCACGGTTTTAATAGATCAATGGGGGACAGAACAGGGGAAGAGAGAGAGAGAGAGAGAGAGAGAGAGAGAGAGAGAGAGAGAGAGAGAGAGAGAACACATTCAGGTCTCATGTCCAGATTGTATATTGGGTAATATATGTATATAAAATAACATTTTTGTATCCTTGTGGAGATTTTATTTTATTATTTTTTGATATTTTAAGACTAAGGTTTTTTGATATTTTAAGACTAAGGTTTATAAATAAGGTTGTTCATCTATTATATTATTTTGTCATAGTTTTTCCTTAGCATGTGTTTAAGACACCCTCAGTGAGTAGAGTTTATCTGGTCTATCACAAGACCAGAGGAGAGCTGGTCTTGTGGTAGCAAGCAAGCAGGTAACGCTGCCTGGGAGATACTCCTGCCTGGAACCTTGGAGAAGCTGCTGCCAGTCCGTGTGGACAATACTGAGCTAGATGGCCCCATACACACACACACGAGCGTACACTGCCTTGATACTGCCGCCCAGAATAAAACTCATTCTGTTCACTGATGAAAAAAATGAGAGGGAACACTGCTGGGGACCCAGGTTGGAGAACCCCTTTGTTGGAGAAATGATGGTGTAGCTTTATACAAAATGAGGGCTTCTTCTGTGGTGGCTTCTTGGCTGTAGAATTTTCTCTCTGGGCATATTGACCTGGTGCCAGCATTGCTGTTCTGTAGGTACCAGAGGAAGTTGATAATTGATATTTAAGATCAGATTATGTGATTTTTATCTGTTGTTTTATCTGTTACTAAATTAATTTGCTTCTTTTATTGATGCTTTAAATAAGGGTGTGCATGGAACCAGTTTGGCTGGTTCGGTTCAAATTCGGACCGAATTCAAACTGAACTGGCCTGCTCAGGTTCTGGCCAAACTGGGTCCGGTCTGGTTTGGCCAATGAATTGGGCTGAACTGGTTTGTGGGCTGGTTTGAGAGATATACTTGTAAAGGGGAATCCAATGAGTAAAGAGGCATTCCCTATACTAAGGCGGGGGGTGGGGAGGGAGAGAAAGGGTAGTTGGTACCTTCTCTTTGCAAGTGGCGGTGGAGACATTAGCGGCAGGGGTGGGTGCTCCTCCAAACCCCCTGCCGGCCTCCTGAAGGGCTGTCTGTGGCCTGGTCCGCACTACGCAAATTGTGTGGTGACGCAAATGACCTCTGCACATGCGATGAACCGGGCCAGTTTGGTTTGAGCCGCGGTTCATATCAAACCAGTTTGCACATTCCTAGTTCTAAATTTTGATTTTTAAAAAGTGTTTTGCTTCTATGGCTTTGTCTTGGTGGCTTTTTAAAGTTGTGCCTAAATCAATAAAATGGTGAGGGGGCAGACAGCTCAGTGGGAAGCCCCCAAGGTTGGTCCCTGGAACTTCGGCAGCAAGGCTGGGAAGACACCCTGGAGGTTTTTCACACATGGCTTTATGCCTCAGGGTATCTGAAGAGCGAATCTGCTCTGCAGCAGATTCGCAAGATGTTTAATTCGGGGGATTAAATGGGACAGTTCACATAGGGTTGGCTGCTCTCCGAAATCCCTGCGATCTTTTTCCTGTGAGCATTCCTACAGCTTAATCTGGGTTTTTCCTCCAGCCAATCACAAATAAGAGGATGTGAGAGAGCTTTGTTTTGTTTTGTTTTGACAGCTCTCTTTATGAAAGAGCGACATGACACTGTTGCCCAGCCTTGCCGTTGTGGCTGCTTTGCAGCCTTTATCACCTCATATTCCCCCCCTACACACACATAGGGGAGTGCTTTCTCTGTGTCATGTGCCAGCACTGCGCTCATGCTCAGAGTCTGTCTTGCCTTGCTCGCCACCTCACAAAACCCAGGACTGGGTCTTGGCCTCTCAAAACCAAATGGTGTTGGTTTTCTCAGTTGTGTTCCAGATTAAAGCCCTGCTGGGACGTTCTGCGATTAGGAGGCAGGGCAGGAGAACGAGGGCAACGCTACAGCGCCCGCATAGCCTCTTCTTCCAGTTGCCAGTGAGAGGGCATCCCTGTGGTCTGATAGCCATTTTAAAGGATCCCCTCCCATCCACTCCCTCTTGTTTACAAAGTTCAAGAAGCCGAGAGGGGCATCCGACTGGGATGGCGGTGGGAGGAGGAGGAGAGACAAACACGCACACGAACGCTTCGAGGGCGGCAATCCAGGCGGCAGTACCCCCAAGCACCCTCCTTCCTCCCCCTCTCCCTCCCCTCCTGGGAATCACAGGAGAAGGCAGAGAACCTTTTTTTTTTTTTTTGGTTGTTAGTTTGACAGATGGTTATGAAAGAACAAAAGAATGACATGACAAGTTGCCCTCTGAATAGATGCTGTGAAGCGGTTAAATACATGTTGATTACCCATTTGGCTTTTACTTGATGGATTAAATTTCTTTTTAACTAAACGTACGTATTGCCTGTTTGGGATAATGAGGGAAGTGTAAGATAGCTTAGTTTAATAAACCAGTGACTGTGTATGCTGTTAGGAAGGAAGCTTCCCTATTGCTTACTCTAAAACAGTCTCAAAAGTGAAACAAAGGTCCCCTTCTTTTGCAGCACCACTTAATAAATTAGCTCCTGGTGATCATACGTGCATGTGCTGATGGGGTGCACGTGTGCCTGGAGGCTGAAAGGGCTCTGTAGCCTCTGGGCATGCCAAAAGCGCTGTTGCTGCGTGAGCGGCATGGTCTTGTTGCAATGGGGAGGGCTTTCTTCTAGGCCCCCCGAGTCAGGAATGTGGTCAGCACCTGCCTAGATTTATTCCAGACGTTGTTGCTTGGCAATTCACCCCACGTAGAGCCCTTCACTCTCTCCTCCTGTTCTGCTTCAGCACCATTGGAAGCGGCTCACAGATACTAGGAAACCAAACCCCCATAAAGGAGCCATAACTAAAACAGCAGAGACAAGCCCGACATAAAACCAGCCGGACACTTGAGGAGTGTAGCTGCTTCCAAAGGATTTCCTATCCCCACCCCACCCATCATGAGAATGAGGTGGTGGACAGAAGGAGAATGCTGCCTCTTCCTCTAGCTGCAGGCATCCTGTGGGTTGTAAGTGGCCTGGTCAGGCTGTGGGGAGTGGATCACTCAGGTGGACAAAGTGTCAGTGTCTCAGCTGAGCAAGTTGCCCAGAGCAGCTTCTGTGAGCGGAGCTGGGCTCCAAGGGCTGCTGCTAGCTTCCTCCTCCCGCTTTCAGGCAGGCGCAGGGTCCTTGGTGGTGGGGACGGGGCTGCCACAGACACTCCTGCATGACTGGAGTCACCGTGTCTGGAGTGAACTGGGGCTCTTCCCCCACAAGCCTATGCAGCATCTTCTACAGCCAGAACTTTGTGGAAAGAGGCAGTCAAGCCCACCATCCAGAGTGTGGGGCTGGAGACAGAACACCTGGCTGAAGGGAGCCTTGGGCACTCCCCGCTAGAGTTCAAGTCCAGTCTGAGTGATGGTGCCCCCCACCTTCTCGTTGTGGTTTATGCCCACAGACATTGCACTTGACATGGCATGGCATCTGTCAAAAAGGCAGGTCTCTGCTCTGAGGCTCTTCCAGTCTAAATGTTAAGGGAGCGGCAAGGGTGACCCATGTGAGCAAATGCAGCTAAGCAGGTAAAATGAGGTAGTGCTTCCATCTTTCTTTTAGCCAGTCAGGTGGCCAATGGGAATCAAGATGTAGGGCAGCAGGGGTGTGTGTGTGTGTCTCCAACTGCGGCTCCCAGTAGCAAGGGTCCTGTCTTCCTGCACCACCAGTGATCTATTTCCTCTGCAAGCCCAGCAGACTGGAATGCCTGACTTGGAGGGCACACTCTAAGCTGTGGTATTGGCCAGTCTGGACATTCAGTCAGCTGACTCCAAGAGCCAACCCCCATCTACCAAGCTTCCCTGGGTCCCGTAACCTGACAGCCTGGAGCTGCGCCCTGATGAGGCTTCTTGTCAATGTGCGCCCTTGACTCAGGGACAAACAGTCTGTACTTGTCCCTGATAGTCTGCAGCGACTTTGGAGTAAATACAGCTAATATGTGGACTGGCACACTCCAAGCAGGAGTGGATTTGAACTAAAAGCCCTGTGTGTAAAGCCTCCTGGAGAACTGTTGCCAGTTAGAGGAGACAATGCTGGGTCTGGTAGACTAATGGTCTTACTCAGTATGAAGCTCTTAATATGGTTGAAGTTGTCTGTAGGGTGGAAGAAATAGGCTTTGGGAACATTCTATTACTTTTGTATTGTATAGGAGAGGAAAGCATCTGGGATTTTCTCTTGATTTGGAGCCATTAGATCTTCTGTTCCTGGTGATTGTGTGTGAGTCACTGCAGGGACAGGGTTATCTTTGTTCACAGTGGTAAGCACTAGGCAGGGTCAGAAAGGGGCATGGTCCTGAAGTTATGTGGGGTGTCCGTCTGCAATTTCCTGTGGGCTGTAGGTCTGACAGCCTCCCTTTATGTTACTTACTCAAGCGTGGGAGTGAAAGATTCTTGACTGCACATTTTATCCGTTATCTCAGAGTTGCTCTTCTGTATGGTTTCAAGCATCCTATGGATCCAAACATAACATCTGCAGAGGCCAGATGGCAACATTTTATGGACTTGAAAGAATTTGGGTTTGGTTTTGTAAAGGAGAAATGGTATAATTTTTACTCTTTTAATAATTCAGTGGAAAAGAATGCTTTCTGTTTTCCCTGTCTCTGACAACATTTTATAAACACCCACCATGTGTCTGCTTTTACTGGGCAAGTACACATTAGGTTTGCTGGATTTTTTTTGATATGGAGATTCTACAGCTTGTGGGTACACTATAATGCAAAGTACATGTAAGACTGGGTCAGCTTATTTACTCACAAGTCAATGAGTTTGGGTACTGTGGTTAATGTTTCTCTCAGAGATAGCAGAGTGTTTCTCTTGCAGATGGCATTGCTAGAGAACATGCTTTTTGGTCTGTGACAACCCCACCTTGGTGGTTTTCTGTTATGCTGTGCAAATAGAACTCTTTTAATGTTGCATTTTCTCACAGAATATGGAGAGGGTCCTCAAAACGCAATGGCCTTTTTTGACCTCAAGTTTCTCTAGAAATCTCTCTCACACTGGTGAAAGTGGTATCATTGTAGCTGCTAATTGATGATTTTCCCCTGCAAGCCTTTGGATTTGATTAAAGTTATCTCTCTGTGCAAGTAATCTTACTTTCCCTCAACCATGAATGCTTTAAAAGTGTGGGAAACCCCAAACACTTCTGTATTTGCATCAAAGTACTTGGAAAAACCTTCACTTCCCAGGATCTTCTATCAGTTTTATACTGATACTGGATTTAAAATTTCCATGAACTAGGGTTGCTTATCTAGTTCCTACATTCCCCTTTGCATCATCATTTTAGCACAGTTACAGCTAGGGATGTGCAGAACATTTCAGCGTTGTAACAGGCCATTTCTAGTGTTTCGAGCTCGAAACAGAACACCCTTCAAATAAACACCCTTCAATAAAGAGCCTGTTTTGAGCCTGGAACAAAACAACCCTGTTTCAATCGAAACATTTCACAGTTTCAGGCGCCATTTTGGAGTCCTGTTTTTCCCTTGCTGATTGGTTTTTTGGCACTGGCTTCCAATTAGCTTGTTGATTCTTGCTTGGCTTATCATAGAAATCAAGTGTCATGGGCAACTGTGCCCCCATTGGCTGGCTGGGAGGGGGAACGCAAAAGGAGGGAATTTCAAAATGTATTCAAAGGGACTGGGAGGCAGAGAGAGCCCTTATAGTGTGCCTCTCTTGAAGAGGATACAGCAAGAGAGTAGTAGGGAATCAAGGAAGGTTTGATTTTGGGGCTTTCAGCACCAAGTATAATAAGCTGCACTATTGTTGCCATAACTATCTGGTTTTGCTGGATCAGACTGACAAAGACAGAATTTGGGTGCCTTCCTTCCTTAAGAAGTGATTTGTTTTGTTTGTGAGATAGTGTTGTGGCAAGAAATGGACAGTGGCAGTGGGGTGTGTGCGTGTGTGGTCTTGAGACTAACTTGTGCTTCACTCACTGCTCTGCAATATGCATTACAAGCTGTGGTGGCTGAAGTTGCTCTACTTGAGCTTCTGGCTATGCTTGCTGCTATGGCAGCTGTTGCAATGCTAGGAAGTAAGGCATTGGTTTCCAACCTGGAATCCTCCAGATGTTGCTGAACTACAACTACAATAAACCTCTTTATCTGTTTGCTGTTCAGATGTATTTGGTTTTTCTGCCATTTCACTCTGCCCCATACGGTCTTTACTCTCAAATTGTGCCTGTTTTTGCTGTATGTATGCTTTTACGTTTGTTTTAGATAAAACATGTAATTGAAGGATAAGATTTTTAAAATAACCTTTTGAGTTACAACAATTCTTATAGAGAAGAAGCTTATTTGCATCAGTTGGCTCTAGTACGAAGAGCTGATGTGTTAGGGGAAAAATCTCACCCACTGTGAGTGATTGAGAGGAGTTGTATAACAATGCCAAAAATAAAAAATAAAAATAAGAATTTAGTGTGAGGATCAGTGTGTGCACATAGCCAGATGTTCTATTGGGGCTGGTGAGAGAATCAGAGTTGGATCTGGATAAGAAAAATTCCAGCCTGTCTTGCAAAAACTAGATGTACTTTCCGTATAATTATTTCCATTTACATTAAATGCTTAAAAATATACAGTTAAGAAGGGAGGCATGGAATGTCAATCTAGGAGACTTTCCCATGGAGTGGAGGAAGGGGATTTACAATACTGGAAAGGGCTTATAAGAATGGGGTGGGTATGAGCTCGGTGTAATCACAAGGCTTCTTATGAAAATAAAGCCCTTTCCAGATGTTACTATGCAGGTAGAATTAATGTGCTGGGATGGAGTGGGGATGTTCAGCATACACATTCCACTCCCGATCCTGATCTGCATGGATGGGTGTCCTAATGAATATGCACAGATCAGGTGGGAGCTTGCTGCCTGTATTCATTTATATAATGAATGCATGTATTCATTCTATACACATAATAACATTTGAAAATGGTTTAACAGCAGCATTGCACTGTATGTGACAGTTGTACAAGCTGTAGCTACACTGTTGTCTGTGGTGGTAGACACACCAAGGGAGGCACTACCTCATTGGACATATACTGGAGGGCCAAAGCCAGTTGTAGCTTCCCAATGCACATCCATTACGTGCTTCCTTGTGTTTGCATATGTGTACCTTACACTCTTTATATTACTATAAGCCAGGGATGGACAAACTTGGCCCTTTAGCTGTTGTTGAACTACAACTCCCATCACCCCTAGGCTCCAGCCACAGTTTAGTGTGCCTGGGGAAGGTAAAGGTAAAGTGTGCCATCAATTCGATTCTGACTCCTGGCGCCCACAGAGCCCTGTGGTTTTCTTTGGTAGAATACAGGAGGAGTTTACCATTGCCTCCTCCCGCGCAGTATGAGATGATGCCTTTCAGCATCTTCCTATATTGCTGCTGCCCAGTATAGTACCAGCGGGGATTTGAACCGGCAACCTTCTGCTTGTTAGTCAAGCATTTCCCCGCTGCACCACTTAAGGTGAGTTGGCTGTGGGAAAGGGAGTTGTAATTCAACAACAGCTGGACGGTCAAGTTTGCCCACCTCTGTTATAAACACAGGTTTCTCCAGGCCTTCTCCGTTGCTGCCCTGAGGCTTTGGAATGTGCTCCCTGTGGAAACAAGAGCCTCCTCATCTCTGACAACTTTTAAAAAGGCAGTTAAGACACATTTGTTCACCTAGGCTTTTAATTGGATCTACAGTTTTTAATCGTTTTTAACAGTTTTAACATTGTGTTAAACTGTAAATTGTTTTAATGTTTTAATTTGTACTATTTTTATTGTAAATTGGCCAGAGACATTAGTTTGGGGCATTATAAAAACATACAAAAATAAATAAGTGAAGTAAATAAATAAGCAAACACCAGTGAGGCTGTCACGAAAATGACTTCCATGTAAGTGTAAGTGACCCTAAAAGTAATGTTTGCACTATCACTTAATTTTCTCTCTTTCCACCTATTAGAATGTAAAGTAATTGAATATTTGGGGTGGCAGGGTGATCAGTTTTTTAAAAATCCTGAAAGCCACAATTGGCCGCACAAGAAGTTCATCGATCCAGCTTAAAATACTGTATTCTGCAGCAGAATTTGAATGTTTGGTATTCACAGTTATTTCCCTCTAGTGGGATAAGCCATTTCCTGCTGTATCTAGGGTAGTATGCCATCTCAGTTGCATGTGGACACACAATGTTTGTAAGTCCCCTTGCCATGGCAACGTATTTTCTCAGATCTTGTGAAATGTTGATGTTGTCACTTGTTTAGGTTGCCAGGTGTTGCACTACTTAGTGAAAATGCAGCCACGAACTGCGTTCAGTTCAGGATGACTGACTGTTATGTATATGGGAATGAGGTTGTGGGTGGGAAAGTGAAAGATATGAGTCATGTCCCTCTTTTGGCTCATTGTACTGTAATTCATATTCTCATACACTTGCTGGGCTTCGTTCTTTCTTGAGCAGCGCAATTTTCCCCTGCTATAAAAGCATGAGCTCTAACCTCATTTTGTAAATAAACTTACACAAAGGTGATGTAAGGTCACTATTAAGACCAAAACTCTGGATTTCAGAGTTTCAAACTCCTGCTCCTCCCAGCCAAAATCTGCTGGGCTTGCTAAAGGCTTCTCTCTCACAGCTGTGTGCTTCAGTAGGAAGAAGTTTCCTTGAGCTCAAGAAGAATGGCTATAAGCTGAGGAGGGTGGTGGTGTGTTTGGATCTCAGACTGATTTATTTGAGAGTTGCCTTGTGTGATTCAGAAAAGAGGGGTTTGTAGCACAGTGAGTGAAGAGGAATGGATGTCTGCAAATTCCTGTAAAACTGCAGCTTGCAAAGTTCACATATGCTCAGTGAGTTTGCAAACACAAATCTTCTGTTCAAAAGTGCAAACTCTCTCTTCTGTATTGTGTCAAAAGGCCCTAAGCCTTTTTCATGTGAGTGAATGTTACATGTATGTGGATTTATTTATATTGTGTTGCAAACACAACTGTTTTTATTTTAGCATATACAATTCACAAAAAAGAATATTACATGTGTGGTATTGGGGAAAAATATCATTTGCAGTGTTGCAATATGCAACACCAGATGCATAACAAAGTTTCATATGCTTTAGTCAACTTCTAGTTTTATTAATATAGCAGATGTTGAGCCCTGATCAGTCAGCAATAGCAATACCACTTACATTTATATACCGCTCTATAGCCGGAGCTCTCTAAGCGGTTTACAATGATTTAGCATATTGCCCCCAACATTCTGGGTACTCATTTTACCGACCTCGGAAGGATGGAAGGCTGAATCAACCTTGAGCCCCTGGTCAGGATCGAACTTGTAACCTTCTGGTTACAGGGCAGCAGTTTTACCACTGCGCCACCAGGGGCTCATAGTCACCATGTAGATGACAATTCCTGTCATCCCCAAAGGAGAAAAGAATACAAGGAAACCTCTCTTCCTCTTGTTCCATGCCAAGTTATTTCAAATTCTTTAAACTGAGACTCCAGCCATGCATCATGGTTACTGTTGTCACAGGAACACCACTGAAAATAACTTCCCTATGTGGACCTGACCATCAGATTATGAGTTTTCATGTATGTCCTCTGCCCCACCCCCATCATCTGCTAGGTACATGAAGCAAGGGCATGATGGAGACAAAACGTGATTGCTGACCTCCAAGCTGTTAGAACTTCTGAAATGTACAGACAGGACAGGGTCGTTGGATATATGGAGGCAGTTTTGACATCCCCAAGGGAACTCAATTTATGCTTTGACCCTTAGTAGATGAGTGAGCCCTAACGGTGGAGGCAGTGAGTGCATGTGTGCCAAAACATATTTGAACTGGAGCCTTAGAACACAACACAGCATTTTAAAGCCCTTTTGGAAGCGTCAGAAATTTGATTGCATGAATTGAACAGTGTGGATCAGGAATCTTCTTTCTGTTGCACTGGATTGGTGGCCTGTGAAATGTAGATTGGTGGTTCAGATCTGTGTTCTGTTCTGGAAGCTGAGCATTCCTGCTGTTCAGGGAATGACATTGCAGAACACTCCAAGACCCACTTTCTCAAAGCTTTAGGAAGAGTGCAGACACTTTTAACTGCAGTCCAAAAACCCGGTTTCCTGAGTCTTTTCCAGCCCATGATGGCAGGGGACTAAACAGATGCTAAATATATTATTTAAATCACCCTTGCGGATAAGTTCACAGAAGTTACAATCTACATTTTTTTTACTAGCCTACATACCCACACATAGTTATAAAAGTCGTTTTTACTATATCGAGCCTGAAAGAAAATTCTCTGCTTGGATGCCCGGAGTCAATTTTTACTTGTCTGAGGCAAGTAGGTGACCGGGTAATTATAAGTGTGATCTAAATCTATTTGTGGCTTGTAGAAGTAAGATTTTATTGAGCAGAGGATTATTTTCTCCTCTTTGGGCAAGTCTGTATTTCCGAAATGCTGACTTTGTTACCCATTGCCCTGCCTTCACTGGTCAATCTTTATCTATCTACTGATTTCTTCTTTCATAATTTTTTATATAATTTTTCCCGGCTTTAAGCAAATTATACTGGTTCTAACCATAATCCTCCTGCATTGACAATATCTGTGTAAATCCTCCCCCCATCCTATTTTAATGAATGGACAGAAATGGCATTAATAAGCATGACAGCTTTTTTTTTGGTGGAAAAGGGAACAGACCCTGCTGAGTTCACATTCTGAGGGAGAGTGTTCCAACCCGACCCTTCTGCAGAGCCCCACAAGACTTGCTACAGGGATTTCCACTGGTGGTTCAAGAAGAATTTTTCCCATCCAAAGAATACAAACTGAAATAGCACTGAATGAATTGCTGATGTAAATTAGTCCCTGCTGTCCAGTCACTGCCAGAAAGCAACAGATGCTGATATTATGGTGTGTTTCATGCAAGCCATGAAAATCAGTAAAGTGCTATCCTTGTGGAACGGGGTGCAGTCTGAGAGAATTTTGGATGGTTCCTTTTGCTGCATTTCTCAAAATAAAGTGCTGAACAGCTAGGGCAATAAGGAAATTGTGGGAGATTTGTCCTCCCTGGGATGTTGTCCCCCTCCCCTTCATTTCTGGTCTTTTTCTGTATGGAAATACTAGGAAGAAGTGCGGGCAGTATTACTCAGGGCAAAATAATATGTTTTATTTCTTTATCTATATTTTTATCCTGCCTTTCCTCTATGGAGCTCAGGGCAGTGAACATCACCACCACCCCTTATCCTCATAATAACCCTGTGAGATAGGCTAGGCTGATAAATCATGACCCAACCAGTGAGATTTATATGGCTAAGTGGGGATGTCAACACAAGTCTCCCCAGTCCAAGCCCAACACTCTAAGCACCACATCATGCTGGTGTGCAAACGTTCTCCCAGACCTGCATTTCCCAAAGCCACATGAGCAGTATGCAGAGTGCACCCCTTGCCAGTCCCTCCCCCCACCCTATTCTTCTCCTCCCATTGCTGGTGGCAGACCCATAGCCAGCCTAAAAGATCAGGAGGGGGCACCCAAAAAGGTAGGTGGGGCGGACAGCTTGCAGCCTGGTACTTATTTGTTTTTTGTTTTTTTAAAAAAGGTTTCTGTGTGTCAGATTAAAAATAACCCCACCTGGCTACAGGCCTACCGGACAGTCTGTGGCTGCACTGCTCTTCCTCCTTCAGCTGCATGCAGAGCACACCACTCTCTCGCGACATGGGTATTCATTCCCCCCACCCTCGTACCTTCCTCAGTGGTGTATGCTGACACTGCTAGTGCTGTTGCTGCTCATGCTTGGTAGTTTCGATCTGCCCTGAGTCACAAGGGCATAGTCACTCTGCAAATGGAGTCCTTCTATAATGGCCTTTTTCTAGCACTGCTGAAGGGAGGCCATGACAGTGAGCCAGAGTGAATGCCCTTCTGTGCTTTGGAACCTCCATTTGGGTGGGGGATGCTGCTGGAGAGGCAGAATATCTAAGCCCATCACTGATATGAACGTTCAGGACTCTGCTGAGATCGGTTTGGCGATCAATGTCTATAATGTGCTGCTTGATAGTGGCTTTCGCCTGGTCCTAACCCGTACTAAACAAGGTCAAAGGGGAAAGACCCAGGGTAGCTATTTTGGTTTCAAGAGTGGCCTTCCTGGTTAGTCTGCTGCCGGAAGTGGCCGTCTCACTGCACATCATTAGCAAGCCAGCCTGGGAAGAACAGTAGGCTGTCTTCTTTTAGATTTGCTTTTTTCTGAAGCAGCCTTGGACAAGAGAATGACACACCTTTTAAATAGACAGGGTTCCCTGCAGTAACCACAGAAGTAGACACACTTCACTTCTTTGAGTTTCATGGCAGAGAAACCCAGTCATTTATGTGTGCTGTTCACAATTGTCAAAACTGTGTGTGTGTATTTTGTAAGCTGTCATCAAAGATATGTTAACTGATTAACCATACAAGTTTAGCTGATTAATTAATTTGATTAAATCAGCTTATATTTGCATGCAATGCAAGGAAAAGCAAATTCTGAATATTTTCTTTTAAGATGAAGCACACATCTGTTAGAGCAGGATCGTCTTGCAAGAGCCATCCCCGCACTTTCATCTTCTGTGCGTCTTCATTGCCATCTGCAGTTCCTTTAAGTACATATATGAAAAAATTAAAATCTACTGCCTGATTAATTGGGAGCACCCTTTTAGCCATTTGGATGTTTTTAGTCAATAAAATGTTGCAGTTCTGTTATTTTGCCATTGAAATGTAGGTACCGTACTCTTAGTCAGTCTGCTCTGAGAACACAGTCTTTCCCACCTCAACAACAGATGGAAGAACTTAGTTGTGAGAGAAGTGATAGGGAAAATGTCCAACAGTTGGTTTTCATGACTGTAAAACTGGTCATCTGGCGTGTTCCAGTAGTTCCCTTGTGCCTTGTTAAATAAATGCCATAAGCTCCTGTTGGCAACTAATTTATTGGCAGACTGCCAGAGGTGAAAGACCAAGCTTCACTTCCTGCCCCAAGTCGACTCCTATGAAAGCCAGACCCTGCTTCACACATCTTGCCTTCCCCACATGGAATGGGAAGGATGGAGATGGAGAGACCAGAGCGCAAAAGAGAAAAACCCATTTCTTCTCCTCCATGCTTTGGTCTCTTTTTGTCATCCTTGCTTTTCAGCTCAAGGAAGACTGGAGAGATGAATTTTGATGTAAAGCTGTAAGTTATCCCCAGACACTCTACATTGCCCCTGGTGGCGCAGTGGTAAAACTGCCGCCCTGTAACCAGAAGGTTGCAAGTTCGATCCTGACCAAGGGCTCAAGGTTGACTCAGCCTTCCATCCTTCCGAGGTCGGTAAAATGAGTACCCAGAATGCTGGGGGCAATATGCTAAATCATTGTAAACCGCTTAGAGAGCTTCCAGCTATAGAGCCGTATATAAATGTAAGTGCTAAATGTAAGTGCTATTGAAGAATCTGCCACAGATCCTTTTGACTTAAAGGTTATTCACCACACCATTGTCTTACTATCAAGGAAAGGAAACTTGTGTCCTGTGTTTGCACTTTGCTCTGCTCTGCTGGAAGACGGTACCTTCCTTAGGTCGCAGGAGGGTAGCAGACCTCAGGACTATCAAGGATAGCAAAATTCACTTTCTAGCTCTAGCGTTGTTATGTGATGACATTTGTTTCCTCAGCAAAGTTCTCTTGTCTCTTGGACACTTTCACGTACTCAGAGTGAACAAATATCGGGAATCCCCTTTATGTCACTGTTCATTTTCAGGCAGCATGGCAATCCAGTAGCACATATGATAAATACAGATTTATTTGGAAGAGTAGCCGGTATTGGTGTTTCATTTTCTGGTAGTTTCCATAGAGGGTGAGGATCTAGATGAGCAAAGTATGTAGTTCTCAGTGCTATATACAGGACCCTAGTCATTTCCTGATTTTAGGCATGGGTTTGGGCAATCAAGCCACCTAACGGTGCACCAGGGAAGTAACTTGCCTAGGGAGCAAGAGCATGCTGGTTTGATGGTATGTTTCACAGACTATGGGAAACACCTATATTGGGCAGCAGTGATATAGAAAGATGCTGAAAGGCATCTCATACTTTGCGGGAGATGGCAATGGTGAACCCTTCCTGTATTCGACCAAAGAAAGCCACAGGGCTCTGTGGTTGCCAGAAGTCAACACCGACTCTACAGCACAACTTTACTTTACTTTTGGGCAACATCACTTCTCACTTTGTAATTCTTGGAAAGCTCTTCTACATGTGTGTATTCTTTGTGGTGCATACCTGTTTTGCTTTGTTTCTGAAACGCCTGTGTTCTTTTCTTAACAGAAAATTTCAGCACAGAAGTTGGTCTCTTAGAGTTGATTGGGGATCCCCCACCGGACCAGATAACCAAAGTATATGGCCCAGACAGAAGCCCTGGCTATGTGTTTGGACTGGATGCCAACACTGGGCAAGTGGCCCGCTACCACCTCCCTAGCCCTTTTTACAGAGACTTCTCACTCCTATTCTATGTGCAGCCTACATCAGACAAGGCAGGGGTGCTTTTTGCCATTACGGATGCCTCCCAGTCAATCATCTACGTTGGTGTGAAGCTTTCAGAGGTGAAAGATGGGAAGCAACAAATCATCTTTTACTACACAGAGCCTGGCTCTCAGAATTCCTATGCTGCTGCCACATTCACAGTGCCTTCCCTGGTCAATCAGTGGACTCGCTTTGCCATCAGTGTGGAGGATGAAGAAGTGGTTCTCTATATGGACTGTGAGGAGTATGAACGGGTCCGTTTTGAGCGCTCACCTGATGAGATGGATCTGGAAGATGGCTCGGGGCTTTTTGTGGCCCAGGCTGGAGGGGCTGATCCTGATAAATACCAGGTGAGCGTGGCTGACACTAAGGGATTATTTTCAGTGAAATGATGGTTATAAATTCATGTGCTTTTGCAGTGGACTGAAAAAGGAGTTGGAAGTATATTGCCAGAGCCATGTGTGAGTCAGAAAAACAGGGATGTGTTAGCAAGCCAAGAAAAGAAAAAAAGGAAGTTGATTCAGGCTTGTTCTACCCAGGGTTTCCACTAGTGTCTCTTCAGGCTGCCGCCTCCTCCATTTTTCCATCGCTATATACATTTTTCACTGCTGAGAAAGGTGGTCCCACAAGGAACTGAGAATTTAGAGATACAGGAATAGTGAGTTGTCTCTTTATGTGACTCATGGATTATGTACTACAATTCTGCCGAAGGTCTCTGCTAGGGCCACTCTCTATTTTTTACATGAGCATCAGTTAGTCTGAGATGAATAACCACTTATTTTCTGATTCATTTGAGCTAGAACATAGAAAACATCACCTGATTAAGTACAGTTCTTGTGTTTGTGTTTCCTTAGATTCATGTCATGTTCAGCAGTAATATAGTGGTCATCTCATCGACATTTATAGAGGTGTGCATGTAGTGTGAAGCTGAGAATTGGTAGTAAGATTTCATAAGAACATAGGAAACTGCCATATACTGAGTCAGACCATTGGTCTATCTAGCTCAGTATTGTCTTCACAGACTGGCAGCGGCTTCTCCAAGGTTGCAGGCAGGAATCTCTCTCAGGCCTATCTTGAAGAAGCCAGAGAGGGGACTTGGAACCTAGATGCTCTTCCCAGAGCGGCTTCATCCCCTGAGGGGAATATCTTGCAGTGCTCACACATCAAGTCTCCCATTCATATACAACCAGGGCAGACCCTGCTTAGCTATGGGGACAAGTCATGCTTGCTACCACAAAACCAGCTCTCCTCTCCTAAAAAATCTTGTCCTATCTTAGAGAAGCCAGGGAAGGAACTTGAAACCTTCTGCTCTTCCCAGAGCGGCTTCATCCCCTGAGGGGAATATCTTGCAGTGCTCACACATCAAGTCTCTCATTCAGATGCAACCAGGGCAGCAATAGCAATAGCACTTACATTTATATACCACTTTATAGCTGGAGCTCTCTAAGCGGTTTACAATGATTTTAGCATATTGCCCCCAACATTCTGGGTACTCATTTTACCGACCTCGAAAGGATGGAAGGCTGAGTCAACCTTGAGCCCCTGGTCAGGATCGATCTTGTAACCTTCTGGTTACAGGGCGGCAGTTTTACCACTGCGCCACCAGGGGCAGATGACAGTCTCTGCTGGGGAGGGAGTAGCTCAGCAATGCTGCGGTATTCCTGGATGTTCCAACTGCAGAATGTGTGTGTGGGTGTGGTGGTGGTGAGGGAGTTGGGATATTGACTATTTTTTGCATTTTAATCTGATGCATGCATGTATTAAGTATGTGCAGTATATGTGCACATACACTGAAGATATTTTGAAGTTTTTTTGTTTTTTAAAAAATTGTCCCTGTGGGAAGTTGTTTGTGTGTGTGCCAGGGGGGAGGAGGGGAGAGGGAGAGAGAGAGAGAAAGAGATTGCAGCCCATACTTCTGAGTGACAGCAGTACATTTTCCTCATTGAGGGCTCTTTTTGTGGAAAGGGATCATTTTTTAACTTTGTGAGACTCTTCTAAAAATGAATCTAAATAGTCTTTCCACTGTAGCATCCAGAGTGAAAATGAAGTGGAAATAATTAACATTTTTCATCAGCAAGTTCATTTCCAGACACTGGCTTAATTTGTCAGTCTAGTGACCCCAGTGATTTATGCTGGGCCTCCCCACTGAGTTCACATCCATTGCCACATTCTTCTTTTGGGGTAGGGTGGTGGGAGGCAAGAATTCTCTGGAGCTGATGCCTGCAGTCAAGGCATGGGGTCCGTCTACCCACTCTCGTGCTAAGTACTGATTTTAAGATAAAAGCTGGTTTTGTTCTCTCTCAGTGCGGTACTCCTTGAGGGAAGTTTTCCTTGCTCGTTTAGAAACAGATGTGCATATTTATTTGGGATGCATACAACAGATAATTTCTTTAGTCTGCTGCCGCCAGAGGCATACAAGCAGGAGGAAATGTTCAGCGCTACTAGGAGGTGACTGAACTTGTATTACAAAGGATGGTGAGGCATGGTGGGGCGTTAGTGTAGCCGCAGTAGCTAAAAGGGGTATTGCCCTGCGTGTGAATTGTGCACCTGCATGTAAAACTGAAAACAAGAAGAAAGTTGCTAGTACTGGCAAGCATGGTTTTGAAAATGTGTTAACTCTGGCTCGATTAAAAGCTCAAAAATCGTTTGTATGTACATGTCTATCTGTCTGTCTATCTATCTATCTATCTATTATATTTATATACCACCTGATATATGTACCTCTATGCCCAGGGAGTCAGACTGCAGGCCCTTCTACTGGATCAGGCCTCCTGAGATGACTTCACCTGCCCACATGAAGTCAGCAGCCCAGCTACTGCTGCTTTTTGCCCCTGCTCTGCCAGGCACTGAAGGGGCGGCAGGTCTGTGATGTGCTTGCTGTCCAGCTTCCTTCTTCACCTCGTCCTCTCTCTCTCTTCCTCTCCCCCACCCCTGGAGGGAAGCGTGAGTTGTTCCCTTCCTCAATCGCCATCCTCATTCCCCTCCCCCCACTTCATGGAGGGCTTTGCAAAGCACCGAAGAGAGGAGATAGAGGGAGGAAGAGGAGGAAACAAGACATGTCAGAGATGGGCTTTTTTATGGGAGAGGAAGGGAGGAGGGAGAGAAAGGGGAGGAGGAGGAAGAAATAAGTGGAAGGCAAGGGAAGGGGGAAGAGGGGTTCTGCTTTTCTTGGGGCATGAAATGATTGATCTGAGTATTGAGGGTTAAAAATCTATTTTAACAGTGAAAATATGATGGTTATATTCAGAATTTATTCTAAAAATACAAAATTTCCCTCTGAGCACATTCTGGTGTAAAAAGTAGTGCATTCAGCTAATTTCAGTGGCAGGATTATGTATGCAAAATTTGGTATCTGTAGGTCATCATGAAGTATGATACTCAGAATTTCTCCACAAAACTACCAAACATTATTATTTTTTTTCCTGAGAATATTCTGCTGTAAAAGCAGTCCATTCAGCAAAGGAGGGAGGAAGTAAGTGAGGGAGGAGGAGGAGAAGGAGGAAGACAGAAGGTGGTGTGAGGCGGACACGAGGTGACAGCAGGAGGTGTGAGACTATGTGTGACCCTCAGGAGGTGCATCGGAATCAAATCCAGCCCATCACCCAATTGAGTTTGACACTCCTTCTCTAGGCAGTGTACATAATCTAAAATACAACAAATATAAAACAGACTAAAAATAATTACAACAATTTAACATAATAAAACCAATTAAAACCGTTTCACGGAATGAAAACAAACAGTTTAAAATTATTTTTAATTAGAAGCCTGAGAAAACATGTGTGTGTCCTAAGGGTCTTTTTAAAAGCAATCAGGGACGGAAAAGCCCTTATTTTGACCAAAAGAAACATGCAGAGGAAACTTATTTTGCACCATCTGCAAATCAGTCATGTTAGAGCACAACTCTTTTATACTGTTCCAGGAATCTTGCTTGCAAATGTTAAATCAGTCTTCAGATGGAGAAGCATTTCACAGGTTTTGACTTTAGGTCAAGAAGATGATTAGTCATCCGATCAGTGCCCTGCAACTGGGCCAGGATGGAAAATCCAAATACTGACTTGACGTCTTCAAGTGCACATTGCTCTTTGAATGTGGGTTCTAAAAGATGACTTGTAATGTTTTTCCCTTGATGCATCTGTCTTGAAAGGGTTGCTTGCGAAACTATGGATTTGGTGTAAATCCATAGTTTTCAGAATGTATGATTTAGGATTGCTTAGGGGGTTTTTAGTTGCACCTGGGCGCTTTCCAGACTAGCTGCTGGAACAGCAGCAAAATGCCTCCGTCCGGGCAAGTCACATTCAGAACGTAAACAGCAGGGGGAGCAGTCTCGCAGCAACTAACAACCCCCCAAACCAGTAAGTTTTTCACGCCGGATGTACAACATCTTTGCTCTATATCGCAGCAATTAAATTAGAAACAAGGCACTGGAAATGAAAACGGCACCCTGCTCTCTGCATAGGGAATGTGGTGTCACGATGCAGGAAGTGTGGAAGCACACTTCCCAGATACGTCCTGACCCCTTTGTAGGCTCTAGTCTGGGAAGCGCCGTGCAGTGGCCTTGTTTCACAAGATGCGATTAAAAAACAATTCTTGTCTTTTTCTTTTTTTAAAATACTACTTCTTGACTTGGAAAAAAAAGATTACAGTATTAATGATAATGTAATATAGTCAAGGATAAGAAAAAAGAAATTGGAAGGTGGGAGAAGAAAAAACCCCATTAAAAATCCCTTGATCATTAACAAATTATGAACTTAATATTCCCCACAAACACCACACACCCCACCTTCTGCTGAAGACACATTTCTTCAAAGTATGAACAATTCACTGAAAATTCCTCTACTTTACCATTCTGTTGAAAAAATCCTGGTTCAAATGCTAACAAGGAGCACACATCAGTTATCCAGACTTGCACTTAAGGAGTAAAATTTTTCTTCCAATAATAACTATAACAATAAATAATCCTCCTCCTCCTCCTCCTCCTCGAATAGTATAACAATCCTTTTAGCAGTTTCCCATGCATGCAGAATTCATAATTCTTGATGTGATGATAAATTCCATATATTGGGGATGTACCCCAAAAGGATATGAACATCCTTAACAGATAACGATTGCTGCAAAGTAATGTTAATGATCTTATGAATTTTGGACCAAAATGGAGCAATAACAGGAGCAATAACACTGTATCTTGTGTTATTTTTAAATTATTTATAACTAGAAGCCTGAGAAAATGTGTGTGTCTTAAGTGTCTTTTTAAAAACAACCAGAGATGGAAAAGCTCTTACTTTGATTAAAAGAAAAATGTGGAGGAAACTTATTATGCACCATCTGCAAATCAGTCCTGTTAGAAAACAGCTCTTTATACTGTTCCAGGAACCCCTGCTAACTGAAGCCCTGCTCTTTATACTGTTCCAGACAGAGGCGTATCTAGGGGAAATAGCGCCTAGGGCAAACACTGAAATTGCACCCCCTGTCCAAACATCTGACACTCATCTTTCAGATAACTTTACCATAATATCAGCTCAAAAATACAAGTCAAGCTCATCAATCTTTTAAAATTTCAAAAACTATTCAGCAGTGGACGTAGCCAGACCAAAAAATGCTGGAAAACTACAAATTTCAGTATGCTAGGGCTCATGAAATACCCAAATACTATGTGGAGGTGTACTTGGAAAACTAAACAGAAATGCTTGTCTAATTCTCTACTATGCATTGTAGCATCACTATTACTTAAGTTTTAAAATTAAATGGAGAATTGGACTTTTCCCAGATACTCTGTAAATAATTAAAGGATATGCAGAGTAAACTGTGTCACTGCTTGGAATATATTCTAGTATTTCAGAAAGACAGTTAAAATGAGAGAAAGAGAGCAAGAAACTCCCAGTGGGCCTTAATACTAAGGATTTCACACTGATTCAAAGACAAACTCACCATCAATAGCCATATTATTAAGACATCACATTTAACTCACTTATCATAAGAGCAAATGAATACAATCCTAACTCATAAGCTTCAGCTCAGTATTCACAAGCCCTGATTTGCTGTACATAGTGCCAATCTGAATATGTGTACAGTGTCTTATATCATACTATTTTTTTTTAAAAAAAACCTTTTACCTGTAGCCCCTTCAGGGGGCTTTCTAAAGGCTGTGGGGGCATGGGGTGTCTGCAAAGGTTTTCCCTCCACCCGCTGGCCTCTAGGGCCTCACAGGGACAATTTGAGCATGTGCGGTGGCCATTTTTAAAAATAATATTTTTTAAAAAATGGCCGCTGAAAACAAAATTGCCACCATGCATGCTCAAAAGGCCTCTGCAAGGCCTGGCATGGCCTAGGGCCTCACCGAGGCCATTTGAGCATGAGTGGTGGCCATTTTGTTTTCAGCAGCCTTTAAAAAAAAATAATAATTTTACAAAATGGCACGCCCTTAAAGTGGCACCCGGGACACGTGCCCTGCCTGCCCCACCCTAGATACGCCCCTGGTTCCAGGAAGCAAAGAGGCACCTTTTAAAAAGTGGTGATTTTCTTTATTGAGCGGGGGAGAGCAACTAACTGGCCTTATCCAACCTCAGCACAGCATCCTTCCAGGGGCTGTTGCTGGTTTCTGTCTTATGCTTCTTTTTAAGTTGTGGGCCCTTTTGAGGACAGGGATCCATCTTTATTTATTTTTTATTTCTCTATGTAAACCACTTTGGGAATGTTTGTTGAAAAGCAACAAGTTATCTTTCTCTCTCTCTCTCTATCTCTCTCTCTATCTATCTATCTTACATACTGCAGTTAACTTTTTTTTTAAAGTAAAATCAATCAAATAAAAAACAATTAAAAGATTAAAATTACAATTAAAAATAGGTAACATTAAAACTAAATATAATTAAAAATCAGGCTAAAAAGATGGGTCTTTATGGCTCTCCTGAAGGCCTCCAGTGAAGACAATCTTCTTATATGCAGGGGGAGTGCATTCTACAACCTAGTGGCGACAGCAGGGAAAGCCCTATCCCAGGTTGTCACCAGATGGACTGGTGGCACCCAAAGATGGACCCCTCCTGATGATCTGCTGATTGACAAAATGATTTTAGAAAATTGCAAGAGAAGAAAAACCAATCTAAGTGTTGCATGGATTGACTACAAGAAAGCCTTCGATTCATTGCCTCACACATGGATACTAAAATGTTTAGAAACAACTGGTGTCAGCAAAAACATTCAGATATTTATAAAAAAAGCAATGAGCATGTGGAGTACACAGTTAAGAATCAATGGTGAGACACTTGGACAGGTTAGCATTAGAAGGGGACTCACTATCCCCTCTGTTTTTTGTAATCACCATGACCCCACTTTCACAAATACTAAACAAAACAGGCCTCGGATACCAAACATCTAAAACATCAAGTCAAATCAACCATCTGCTGTACATGGACGATCTGAAGTTGTATGGAAAGTCCCAGTCAGAAATCGAATCACTGCTAAACACTGTCCGTATATTCAGTAGCGATATAGCAATGGAGTTTGGACTAGACAAGTGTTCTGCATTAATAATGAACAGAGGGAAAATAAGAAAAACAGAAGGAATAGAACTGCCCAATGGAAGCAAGATCAAGAACCTGGAAGAGAAAGAATCTTACAAATACTTGGGCATTCTCCAGGCTGATAACATTGCACACACTGAAGTGAAAAGAAAAATGGGAAGTGAATACATCAGGAGAGTTAGAAAAATCCTCAAGTCCAAACTCAATGGCGGGAACACCATACAAGCCATAAACACCTGGGCTATACCTGTTATCAGATACACTGCAGGAATAATAGACTGGACCCAGGCAGAGCTAGAGACTCTAGATCGTAAGACCAGGAAAATCATGACCATCAATCATGCTCTGCACCCCCGCAGTGATGTCGATAGGCTATACCTCCCTCGTAGCTCAGGTGGAAGAGGAATGCTGCAAGTCCATCAAACAGTAGAGGAGGAGAAAAGAGGCCTTGAAGAATATATCAAGGACAGTGAAGAAGATGTACTTAAAATGGTCAATAATGCAAAACTATTCAACACCAATGAAAGAAAGCAGGCCTACAAGAAAGAACAAGTCAAGAACCGAGCAGAAAAATGGAGAAATAAGCCCCTGCATGGTCAATATTTGCACAATATAAGTGGAAAATCAGACATCACCCAGACCTTGCAATGGCTTAAGAATGGCAACTTGAAGAAAGAAACAGAGGGTTTAATACTGGCTGCACAAGAACAGGCACTAAGAACAAATGCAATAAGAGCCAAAGTCAAAAAATCCACCACAAACAGCAAGTGCCGCCTTTGTAAAGAAGCAGATGAAACCGTGGACCACCTCATCAGCTGTTGTAAAAAGATCGCACAGACTGACTACAAACAAAGGCATGACAAGGTAGCAGGGATGATACACTGGAACATCTGCAAAAAATACAAGCTACCTGTAGCCAAGAATTGATGGGACCATAAAATTGAAAAAGTGGTAGAAAATGAAGATGCAAAAATATTATGGGACTTCCGACTACAAACAGACAAACATCTGCCACACAATACACCAGATATAACTGTAGTTGAGAAGAAAGAAAAACAAGTCAAAATAATCGACATAGCAATACCAGGGGATAGCAGAATAGAAGAAAAAGAAATAGAAAAAATTACCAAATACAAAGATCTACAAATTGAAATTGAAAGGCTGTGGCAGAAAAAGACCCAAATAATCCCAGTGGTAATTGGCGCCCTGGGTGCAGTTCCAAAAGACCTTAAAGAGCACCTCAACACCATAGGGGCCACAGAAACCACCCTCAGCCAATTACAAAAAGCAGCTTTACTGGGAACAGCCTATATTCTGTGACAATATCTATAACAATTGACAATAAAATTCAGCCATCCCAGGTCCTTGGGAAGGACTCGATGTCTGGATAAAACAAACCAGTCAATAACACCTGTCTGTGTAAACAAGAAATAATAATAATTTGATTTCTATACCGCCCTTCCAAAAATGGCTCAGGGCGGTTTACAAAGAGAAATAACAAACAAATAAGATGGCTCCCTGTCCCCAAAGGGCTCACATTCTAAAAAGAAACTTAAGACACACACCAGCAACAGTCACTGGAAGTACTGTGCTGGGGGTGGATAGGGCCAGTTAATCTCCCCCTGCTCAATAAAGAGAATCTCCACGGTAAAAGGTGCCTCTTTGCCCAGTTAGCAGGGATCTTTTCCTTTGTGGACAGGTGAGTGAATGAAGTCCCAGTTCCTTTGGAAAGAAATAATATGATTCAGGCAAAAGACTATGATTCTCCTTATCCACCCAGGATCTGTATAAGCACAACAAATCCCCCCACACAAACACAGACATTGCCATCAAGGGTACAATATAAGATATGTTCAGCCAAATCTAAGCACTCCACATTTGAAGTGCTACAATGCTACATTACAAAGGCCAAAGAAGAGATACTTTGGCCTTTGCATTGCTTGTTTCTTGGTGCAGGAATGGTTGGCATCCTCATCTTTAAGTATTTTAGCCTATATATCTACCTCCATTGCCTTCAGTGTTGCTGCAGTACTAATTCTGTGATGATGCATGGGGGTCTAAGTTTGTGCTGGATGCCAGTGACGTGCAAATCTCTCTCTGGTTTAGGCCATACCTAGTATCCCACACAACTGGAGGGTGTGAACCAGAGTCCTCTTTACCAGGGATTCTCAACCTTGGGTCTCCAGATGTTATTGGACTTCAGCTCTCATAATCCCCAGCCCCAATGGCCTTTGATTTGAGATTATAGGAGTTGATGTCCAACAACATCTGGGGATGCAAGGTTGAGAACCCATGCTCTATACCAACACAGGGAATTGTGGGGTATACTTTTCAGTTCTCATTGTGTTGCAGCCAGTGTTCTCTCTAATATTTTTCATCTATGTGCAGAATGAGTTTTGTTCTGGGCTGCCGTATCAAGGCAGTCTGTGTGCACGTGCATTCAGAGTGGGGCCTTCCTGATTCAACCTGAGCGGGATCTAAAAATAACTGAGTGGACACATGCACGGCTTAGAGGGAATATTGGTGGCAGCCATGTCAGAAGTAACATAAGCGCCCAGAATACTGAGTTGTGTTTCTGGCGTGGCAGATGCAAAGCACAACAGTTTGTGCAGGTGCTGGATACTGAGTGAGTTTTTACACAGGTTGTATTCACATGAGGGGACATGTGATAATCTTCTTCCTAAACACCTGACTGCGGGTATTGCAGCTCCTTACATCTGACTGTTAGATGCCAATGCCACTTTAGAGACTCAACCCTAGTTTCTGGCCGGTGATGCAAGGTCTGAGGGATATCTCTGAAACAGATGATGTTTTCAGTCTCCTCTTCTTAAATTGGCCAATTACATTATATGTTTTGGTTTGGCCTCTCTCTAGACTTTTAGGAAAGAATTTGTTGTGCTTTAAATGTATACAGTAGTTGTTAAGGCTAAATAAATGCTAAGGAAGTGTGGATTATCTTGTGCAATAGAAACAAATAGTAGCATCCGGATAGGGCTAATGGATGGAGGATTGTTTAGAGGAAGCTACAGTTAAACAGCTTAATAAACACACAGCATGTTTCTTCTTAAGAAGGGAAGGCATAAGTGAATTAAATATTGATCATTGATGGTTTCTTAAGACCAGGGATTTGGCATGGAAAGGAACTGTAAATCCTGGTAAAGAACAAATACCAACACGTACGCTCCAAAGCTTAAATGTTTAAAAGAAGATTCGGAAAACTCAGGGCTAGGCATGCATTTAAAATGGAATTGGCCTTTGGCTATGCTGAAAATGCACAGAGTATATTTAACAAAGAACTTCTGCCCCTGTGAGATTCACCCGCTTCCATTTTGACAGTGTTTCATGGGAACTGTGAAACAGAATGAAAATCCTCATCCATTTGAAGTAAGGACATTGAAGTAAGTGAGCATTGTCCTCACTATGGCTTGGTGGCATCATCAGAAAGCCTCTTCAGAGCAAGGATAATGCCTTTTCTGCCCTCACTTTGATTTGGCTTTGTGACATTGTCCAGGCGCAGAGCCTTACTGCCAGCAACCTGTGTGCGGCTGCGGTGGCAGCTCCACTCACCCCACCCTCCACACCTGATGTCAGACTGTGGGGGTGTGGTCTGGCTCCCGAACGGAGCCCCATGGCTCTGTTCGGGGGTGTGTGTTAGGCCAGCACTAAGTTCGCAGCGCTGGCCATTTAACTCCTGAAGGGGCTGCGTGGCCCCTTCAGGAGCTAGTCTGGGGCTGGGGCTGCGTTCACAGCTCCTGCCTGCGCCGCGAATGCAGCACCAGCCATTTAACTCCTGAAGGGGCCACGTGGCCCCTTCTGGAGTTAGATTTGGGCTCGCGCTGCATTTGCAGTGCAGCCAGGAGCAGCTCTTCTCTGCCTTAAAGGCAGGAAAGAGCCACTCCTGGCCGTACCGCGAATGCAGCGGCCATTTAACTCCCAAACGGGGGCTGCGCGGCTCCCGCTTGGGAGCTAAACCAGCACCCCCGTGTCTGACATCAGACACAGGGTGTGTGTCAGGGCTGCGAGGCGCAGCCCCTGATTGGGCATGGCCTGGGTTCTTTGAACCCGTTGGCCCAATGGTGGTTCCGCCCCTGACATTGTCACATAGTTAGATCTGGTGGCCTGCATGATGATATGGCTTTATCAGGTTGCCTACGTGATTCCTCAGAAACCATGGGTTTTTAAATTTGTTTTTAAAATTGTGCCAAAGCTGCAGATTAAGGAAGGAAGCAGCTGCAAGTAGACAGTGAACAGTGTACCAACAAAGTAAATTGTGGGAGGGATTACCCAAACTTCTCCTTTCCCTCCAAAACATTTTGACGTCAAGAATTTGGTGCAACTGGCTTTTGTGCCTCAAATAATCAACTTCCCTTCTTTCTTCCAGCAGTGTTTATGCTCCCCCCCCCCGCTTTCATTACAAAAATTGGACAGATGAGCAGTGGGGATGCAGTTAGGATGTTAGAGTGATCGAAGTGAAATACCTGCAGATGGTTCCCCAATAGTCCAGTCTGTCTTTACCTGTCCTTTCCTAAGAATAAGTAGCTCCTTCAGATGGGGATTTTCTGCTCCCTCTGCTTTTTGGCAATGCAGCTACTTGCAGCCTTTGGCCTGTCCCTGCCTGCCTCCAGCTTCTCTACGCTCTATCCTAGGAGCATGAGATGGTACACTGTCTAATGTGTTTATATTGAGGTAATATACATAAATCCTACGCTTGGACTTGGCAACCTCCCAGATCAAGATCTCACCACATAAAATGTTTGTAGCTACCTAGCAGGAGCTTGTGCCTGTATGGGAAGGGATGCTTGAGGGGATAGAGTTTTGGGTGTGGTGTATGGATGCTAGTGTTCTATGAGGGTATAGTGGATGTAGAAGATGGAGAAAGGGAGGGAGGTGTTTAAATTCACGACATGTTTAGCCTATACAGGCGTTATCTCATTCATGTTGAGGACAATACAGTATGTTGTTTATCAGTTGGAAATCATGTCTGAGGAGTGGTTTACACATTATTTTTATTTTTATTCAATTTATTCAGTTTTTTTAATAGTGCCTCTTTAACTTCTTCATGTGTAGCCTGTTTGCTCGCAGTTGCTTGCTGCATGGATTGGATGGTCTTGGCCATTCTTTCAGAAATCCTAAAGCAAGGGAAGGCAATCTTGGCACTCCAGCTGTTGTTGAATCCCCATCACCTTCAGCCGCCAACAACGTCAACAACAAATATTTATATACTGCTTTTCAACAAAAGTTTCCAAAGTGGTTTGCATAGAAAAATAAATAAATAAATAAGATGGATCTCTGTCCCTGAAGGGCTCACAATCTAAAAAGATATATAAGATAGACACCAGCAACAGTCACTGGAGGTACTGTGCTGGGGCTGGATAGGGCCAGTTGCTCTCCCCCTGCTAAATAAAGAGAATCACTACGTTAAAAAGGTGCCTCTTTGCCCAGTTAGCAGGGCTGGGGATGATGAGAATTGAAGTACTACAACTGTTGGGATATCAAGCTTGCTTACAGCCTTAAAGGATTTTTGTGGAAAGTATCTGATCTTTCAGGGTGAACCGTTATGCAGGAAAAGCTCATCACATAATTACTTCAGCTAAAATCAGTCTCAATATAATGGCCATAATAGTTCATGTCCTCCAAACCATAAATTGGGACTTGATCTCATATAGCCTTGATCAAGGAACAGTCTCTCAGGGCCCATTTACACGAGCTCAATTCAGACATGCCTCTGTACCATCGTTAGATGATTGTTTGGAGTGTTGCTGAATTCAGCTATTGTGTAAATCGGCCCTGAGATGCTGTTCCATGATCAAGGCCATATGAACTTAGGTTTGAATTCAGATCTCACAAGTCCAGATCAAATCATTGCTTGTAAAACCAGGGTGTTAAATTTCTAATTTCTTGATATTTGTGGATTTGAATGAATGGTGATCCAGAGCCATCAATTGCACGACTGTTCCATAACCAAGGTGGAAAAGTTGTATTTTAAATTTACATATTGGGAATGGGGAGAATGATGGTGTCATCTGTCATGCGAGAAGCATGGAAATAGTTGATAGATAAAAATGTTTCATTAAACTAGAGCCTACACACTTGTGGTGGGAGGGGAAAACAGAGCATGTAAACCCACTCTTTCAATCAATCAGTCATCGGAATAAAAGGTGTGGTAGTGGAGATACTTGGTACTGTAGTGATGTCTTTTGGTTAGAATACTTTCTCACATCCCATTTGGGCCCCACTGCACAGAGGTGATATAGTACTTCACTTTGTCTAGCACCAGTGGGCAGGGCCGGCTCTTGAGAGTAAGCAAGAGATGCGTTGCATCGGGGCGCAGCTTGCTGGGGGGCGCAGAGCGCCGCCCGCTGGGAAGGTGCCACTGCCGACAATGATGGAACAGAACTTGAAGAAGCAACAGGCTCAGACAGCAACAAACTCCTCATTTGCACTGCGCGCTGGTTCAGGGCGCAGTGCAGCTTGCTGGAGGAGGGTGCCAAGCGCCAAAGGCAGAGCAACGCGCTGGTGTGTGTCCCTCCAACCCGATCGCATGCTGCTGGTGCCGCTGTTACTGTGCGTCATGTGGACCTGCCTGGCGCATGCGTGCAGCATCCCAACCATCTCCCACCAGCGCCTCCTTCATCTTCCTGTGCTCCAGGCTGAGACACTGTGCTTGCTGTGACTCCCCTCTGAGCTTGTTGTGGGCATTTTGGGGAAAAGGTTTAAACAACAAGCGGCAGCAACCAACCAAACCAATTCTCTAGCCTGTGTTGTTTTCCTGCGTGCGGGTCCGACCATTCCCCTTTCCCTGCTCTTGAGGGAGGAGCTGCCTGAGCATATGATATCAGACAGAGTGAAAAGCTGTGGAGGAGCTGCGCCCTGAAAGGAGCTGAAAACAGGTTCCTCTTTCCCTGCTCTTGAGGGAGGAGCTGCCTGCCTGAGCATATTATATCAGCGTGAGAAGCTGTGGAGGAGCTGTTGCGCCCTGAAAAGAGCTGAAAACAGGAGCGAGTGAGTGGGACTGGGTGAGGGTGAAGGAGCTGGGACTGGGAGCCCCCTCCCCCCCCAATTGCTTTGCACCACTGGACTAGCTGGATGGATAATATAATTCAGATGGGTTAAATTTTAAAAGGGCCACCCTTGAGTTTAGCAAAAACTGGGTAAAACTAAAAGAATTATTTTATTCCCCCTTCTTCAGTCTGAGAACACAATCTTAAAAAGAAATATAAGATGGACACCAGCAACAGCCACTGGAGGAATGCTGTGCTGGGGATGGATAGGGCCAGTTCTGATTGATTAAGTGCTGTCAAGTTGGTGTTGGCTCTTAGCAACCACATAGATAGATTCTCCCCAGGATGATCAATCTTCAGCTTGGCCTTTAAGGTCACTCAGTGGTGCATTCATTATTGTCACAAATAAGTCCGTCCACCTTGCTGCTGGCCGTCCTCTTCTTCTCTTTCCTTCAACTTTCCCCAGCATTATGGATTTCTCGAGAGAGCTGAATCTTTGCATGATGTGTCTGAAGTAGGATCACTTGAGCCTGGTCATTTGTGTCTCTAGTGAACAATTCTGGCTTGATCTGTTCTATGATCCATTTGTTTGTTTTCCTGGCTGTCCATGGTATCCTCAAAAGTCTTCTCCAGTACCAAAGTTCAAAAGCGCCAATGCGTTTTCTATCTTGCTTCTTCAGGAGTATAATTATCCTATGGTGGTTTGTTGTGGCCATGAATATTCATTTACATGCATTTGCACTAAACAGTTAGCACTCTGACATTTACTCAACTAAGTTTACTTCAACTAAGGTTGAAAACTTAGTATAATTATCCCAACCAAATCCAGTATAATTATCCCAACCTGATCCATTTGTTTGTTTTCATGGCTGTCCATGGTATCCTCAAAAGTCTTCTCCAGGACCAAAGTTCAAAAGTGTCAATGCTTTTTCTATCTTGCTTCTTCAAAGTCCATATATTATATGCATAATTATATTATATACAGTGTTCTGTATATAATTACATAAAATCTTTGTGTATTAAATTTTGAATTCACACTAATTGTATTTCGAATTTTTATTTTTTACGATAACTAAGGGCGCTCAACAGAATGTTGCATCTGGGCGCCAGATCCCCTAGAGCCGGCCCTGCCAGTGGGGCTCCTTTAAGGGAAACAGAGCCCTCTCAATCCCAGTGCCATCTTGAAAGGTGTGAAATGTAGTCTTTCTCAGTACCACTTACTGCAATTCAATAAATCAGTAGGTTTATATCTCTTGCCATCCCAAAAGTTCCCAGGGCAGCTTACATTTAAACTTAACAATAAAAACATCTCTCTCTAAAGCCTTCCTAAATAAAACTAGTGATGTGCACGGTCCGGAGAAGTCCGGACCGGCACCGAAGGGGGGCCTTGTTTCTAGGGCGGGGAGGGTTTGCTTAGCCCTCCCGCCTCCTTGCCCCCGCCAGCGCCCGTATTGAACAGTATAGGGGCGCTGGAAACCAGCCGCACCCCCCCCCCCGCCGCGGCCGCGGCGAAATAATCCCCAAGGTCAGCCAGCCCTCCCTCCCTCCCAGCTAACTGCCCTCCCACCCACCCACCCGCTCGAACACTGTATAAAAAACGAGAGGAGCTCCGGCACAGAGCTCCTCTCGTTCGGAAGGCCTCCTGAAGAATGGCGGCTTGCGTGCGCGCGCATGCGCGCACTGCAAAGCACGCCGTTCTCCGGAGGCCCGGTCTACCTGCCGGGAAAGGGCCAGGTAGACCGGGCCTCCGATCGCTGAGTAGACCGGGCCTCCGATCGCCGGAGGCCCGGTCTACCCAGCGATCGGAGGCCCGGTCTACCCGGCCCTTTCCCGCCGGGTAGACCGGGCCTCCGATCGCTGAGTAGACCGGGCCTCTGATCGCCGGAGGCCCGGTCTACCCAGCGATCGGAGGCCCGGTCTACCCGGCCCTTTCCCGCCGGGTAGACCGGGCCTCCGATCGCTGGGTAGACCAGGCCTCCGGCGATCGGAGGCCCGGTCTACTCAGCGATCGGAGGCCCGGTCTACCCGGCCCTTTCCCGGCGGGTAGACCGGGCCTCCGGAGAACGGCGTGCTTTGTGGCGCGCGCATGCCGCCATTCTTCAGGAGGCCTTCCGAACGAGAGGAGCTCTGTGCCGGAGCTCCTCTCATTTTTTATACAGTGTTCGAGCGGGTGAGCGAGCGGGTGGGTGGGTGGGTGGGTGGGAGGTCAGCTAGCTGGGAGGGAGGGAGGGCTGGCTGACCTTGGGGATTATTTCGCAGCGGCGGCGGCGGGGGGGGCGGCTGGTTTCCAGCGCCCCTATACTGTTCAATACGGGCGCTGGCGGGGGCAAGGAGGCGGGAGGGCTAAGCAAGCCCTCCCGCCCTTAAAGGCATACCCCCCACCCGGACCCGAACCAGGCAGGGCCGGACCGGTCCGGCAGTTCGGCCATTCTTTGGAATGGCCGCCGGACCGGTTCGGGCACACTGCTAAATAAAACCGTCTTCACCCTCTGTCTAAAACAAGGGGGAGAAGGTGCCAACCAGGCCTCCCTTGGGAGAACATCCCAGAGGGAGGGGGACACATAGAGCTCTGTGGGGAAAGCACTGGGGAGGACTAAGCTTCCTAGCTAGTGCTCCGTGGTGCACACCTTCCCAGATGGCACTGCAGCTCAGGAGGGCTCAATGTCTCTTAAAGGCCTGCTGGCACTGGGGAAAGCGCAGCTCTCTATGGAGGTCAGAAGGCAAAGGTGCTCTTACCCCTGGACAGAAGGTCAGAAGGCAAAGGTGCTCTTACCCCTAGATATCAGGGCCAAAGTCCACACCTCATGGGAGCCCCCAAATCCTCTTCAGACTGTCCTGGGTGGTGTGGTTTGTGCCCTCAAGAACATATGTGTTAAAAAAAAAAGATGTTTAACTTATTGGGGGGGCGGGGGCGGGGGCAGCTCCAAAGGCCTTTAGGTCCAGGCTTCAAAATTACCTAGGTGCACCTATGGTGGGAAGTAGCTCTCTCACTGAAGGTTTTGTTTTGTTTTGTTTGCCAAAACAGTAGCAATCACTGTTACTGCAAGGGAGGCTTGGTGGGCTCTCTCTGCTTCTTGTTTTAGGCAGAGAGTGAAGACAGTTTTATTTAGGAAGGCTTTAGAGAGGTATGTTTTTATTGTTGGTGTTACTGGTTCATTGTTAAATATTTAAATTTGTAAGCTGCCCTGTGAATTTTTGTGAAGGCAAGAGATATACATATTTTATGCATTTATTTAATTACTACAAGAAGGAAAGGCAGCCTGTGGAATTTGAGGTGCAAGTTTGTGTAGTGAAAGTCAGGAGCACAGTGAAAAAATGGGACTATGATTAAATGTAAAGAAGATTAAACTAATGACAACAGGTGCAGCAACCAGCCTCAGAATTGATAAAGAAGACATTGAAGTGTTGGATAGCTTCTGCCTTTTAGGATCGACCATCAACAGTAAAGGATCCAGCAGTCAGGAACTACGCCGCAGACTAGCACTTGGTAGGGTTGCAGTGAAGGCCTTGGAAAGGATATTTAGATGTTGTGACGTGTCTGCACCTACAAAGATTAGAATCGTTCGGACCATGGCTTTTCCCGTGACACTCTATGGATGCGAAAGCTGGATTTTGAAGAAGCAAGATAGAAAAAGTGACGCTTTTGAACTTTGGTGCTGGAGAAGACTTTTATACCATGGATACCAGGCAAAATACAAAGTGCTAGTTATAACTTATAAAGCCCTAAACGGCTTAGGCCCTGGGTATTTAAGAGAGCGTCTTCTTCGCTATGAGCCCCACCGGCCATTGAGGTCACTTGAGGAGGTCCGTCTCCAGTTGCCACCAACTCGTTTGTTGGCTACACAGAGACGGGCCTTCTCAGCTGCTGCCCCGAGACTGTGGAATGCGCTGCCTGCTGAGATACGATCCTCCCCATCTCTGGCGATTTTCAGAAAACACCTGAAAACACATCTCTTCAAGCAGGCTTTCTCAGCTTTTTAAAACTTGTTTTTAAATTGTTCTGATTATTTAATTGTTGTTTTATGATGTTTTTAATTGTTAATCATTGTTTTATGCTTTATAATTTTTTTTTAATTATTAACTGATTTTAATGGTGTTTTAATGTAAACCGCCCTGAGCCTTTTGGAAGGGCGGTATAAAAGTTTTAATAATAAATAAATAAATAAATAAATAAAAATACCATGGACAGCCAGGAAGACAAACAAATGGATCACAGAACAAATCAATCCAGAATTTCCACTCAAGGCACAAATGACCAGGCTCAGACTATCATACTTCGGACATATTATGCGAAGACCCAGCTCCCTTGAGAAGTCCATAATGCTGGGGAAAGTTGGAGGAAAGAGAAGAAGAGGATGACCAGCAGCAAGGTGGATGGAATCAATGAATGTACCACTGAGAGACCTAAAAGGCCAAGTTGAAGACAGGGTCATTCTGGAGAGAATTTATTTATATGGTCACTAAGAGTCGACACCGACTTGACAGCACTTCATCCATCCATCAATCAATCATCAATCAGAATTTTTGTGAGCGTTCCCACTTTAGAGAAGAATGTGTACACATGTGCATGTATTCATTACTGTTGGTTTTCTGAAGAGTGCTATGAGATATGGGACAGGCCCCTTGTATTGCAAATTTCCTAACACAGTTTCTAAATTTCTTCTCTGAGGCAGACAGGTGCATCAGGGAGGAAGTTGCCTTGCTTTTGGGTTCTGCTGGGAAGGAGACTTTTGTTTACTTGCTGCCAGTACTGTGTGAAAGCCTGTGAATGTCTTATCTGGAACAGCTTTGAAAGGCAGCTGTACACACAAAATGTTGGGTTAAAATGTTGTTGCATCCTTCTCTGTGATTTTTGTCAGTGACCCCAACTAAATCTGTTCGGTGGAAAGGCTAGAGCATGCTCTCACTGTCAGATTCCAAGGGGCAGCTTGTTGCCTGATGGTCACGCTGTGCTTTTGACTTCCAAATCGTTAACCTAGAGGGAAAAGCTCAGATGACTTTTCTAGTGCCTGGAGCGGCACGCCTGACCCTACACCCCAGGCTCTGTAGTATTAGCAATTCCTGAAAGCTCCTCTCCTCCTCTGTTACTAAGGAGAGCACAGTCTGACAGGGATGGATAGGGCATCATGTCCAGCTCTTTGCCTGAAGGTCCTGCTCACATTTAGCCCTCCACAGATTAATACATGATTCAGGGTGCAATGTGCTTAAAGGAGAACTGCAAGAGCAATTGCTATGTTAAAGTGCTTGCAAAGCAATTGGATTATTTAAGCAACAAATTATGGTACAAAAGCAGACTAGCCCAGAGTCACCAGTCATCCCAGTTTATGGGGGGCAGGATTCTCCAGTTATGGACATAACTTAGACCGGATATTGTATTTTTTTTTTTTTTGTGGGGAGAAGCTAATGTCCAGTTTCTCATGCTTAAAATGTGTAATGCTGGTTTTGAGAAACCAAATGGGGGCTGAATGAGTGACTGTGTTTGTTGTGAATCTGATTTTCCATTCCCAAGCCTATCACATCAAAGGGTTTAGAGCAGGGTTGCACAACTTTGGCCCTTCAGCTGTCATTGGATTACAACTCACATCATCCCTGACTATTGGCCGCTGTGGCTGTGGAGGATGAGAGTTGTAGTCTAACAACAGCTGGAGGACCATGCAACCCTGGTGCAGAGTCACATGGGCCAATCCTAAGATCCATTATGTGCCAGGTATAAATGCTTAGGATGGCCCAGAGTTACAAAATGTGATGTTATATGTCTGAGTCTGGTATAGCTACTTGCATAAGAACAGCCCTGCTCCATCAGGCCGAAGGCCTATCTGCTAGTCTGGTCGCTATAGTCCACGTCCAGCCTGAGAGGGAAGATGCCTCTGAATACCAGTGGCAGGGGAGCAACAGCAGGAGAGAGGGCATGTCCTCACCTCTTGACTGTGGGCTTCTCCGAGGCTGGATCCTGTTACACACAGTGGCCCACCAGATGTCTCCGAGAAGCCCGAGGGCATGCCCTCTCTTCGGCTGTTGCTCCCCTGCCGCTGGTATTCAGAAGCATCTTCCCTCTGAGGCTGGACATGGACTATAGCTACCAGACTAGTAGTCACTGACTATGCCATGCTAGTGCTACCATCAAGTGACTATACCATGGGCAGTGCTGCTCCACCTGGGCTGCTGTGGGCTCTAGCTGAGTGCTGTCGGTTGTGCAAATACTGATAGAAGTGCTACCTATATTGGAAACAGGCTACTTGACTGACATGCTTCTGATTTAACTAGTACTTCCAGAGTGCACGTGCACTATTTTAAGTGTTTGCATGGCTGCTGGCACTCAGCTAGGAGGCTGCAGCCTCATGGGCAAATCGGCACTACCTGTTGTAATATGTGGGCCAGGATGTCTCGAGACTTGTCCAGATGGCCACTTTCCCCCATGGCTGGCATCAAATAAAAGTGAGGTAGCAGGAGAGCTCTGCAAGATGGTAGCACCAATTGGTACAATGGATTTTGTGCAACAATAATTATTTTGGAGAGTGTTACCTGCATTGATTTCTGTTGCTAGTTTGCTGACATTTTTTCTGATCTCAAAAAATTTTCTCCTAGCAAGTAGCATTCTGGATCTGGAAGAGACAAGAAGGACATCAAGTCTTTCTTGGGTAGTTTCTTGGGTAGATTCAATCTGTAACTCCTGAGGATGTGGACAAGCTGCTCGGGGCAGTGTGGCCTATCACTTGTTCTCTGGATCTTTGTCCGACTTGGCTGCTTCTATCTAGCAAGGAGATTGTTGGAGGTAGCCTAGTTAATTTCATAAATGCATTACTGAGGAAAAGTAGGGTGCCTCCTTGTCTGAAGGAGGCAATGGTTAGACTGCTTCTTAAGAGGCCTTCCCTGGACCCCTTAGTGATGGATAATTACAGGCCAATCTCCAATCTCCCTTGATTGGGCAAGATGATCGAGAGGGTGGCGGCAGCTGACCAGCTCCAGGCAGTTTTGGAGGAAACTGATTATCTAGACCCATTTTAAACTGGCTTTAGAGTTGGCTACGGGGCTGAGATAGCCTTGATCAGCCTGATGGATGACCTTTACCAGGGAATCGATAGAGTGAGTGTGACTCTGCTGATTCTTTTGGATTTCTCAGTGGATTTCCTGACCATGGTATCCTTTTGGATCACCTGGGGGAGTTGGGGATAGGGGGCACTGCCTTGCAGTGGTTCTGCTCCTATCTCTTGGGTAGATTCCAGATGGTGGAGCTGTTCAAGCTGTTGAGCTCCTCAAAACAAGAGCTGTTATAAGCAGCCCTCAGGGCTCCATTCTGTCACTAATGCTTTTTACATGAAACCACTGGGTGAGGTCATCAGGAAGTTTGGAGCAGGGTGTTATCAGTATGCTGATGACCCAAATATACTTCTCCTTTTCATCTTCATCATCAGGAAATGGCACTCATTCTCTAAATGCCTGCCTACAGGCAGTAATGGATTGGATGAGGGATAACAAATTAAAGCTGAATCCAAGCAAGATGGAGGTGCTCATGGTAAGGGCTCAGAATCTGAGGGACGAGTTAGATCTTCCTGTGCTGGATGGGGTTACACTCCCCCAGAAGGAGCAGATGCACCAACTTGGGGGTACTCCTGGACCCAGGCCTCACCCTGGTATCTCAGGTGGAGGCCATGGCCAGGAGTGCTTTCTATCAGCTTCAGCTGATTCGACAGCTGTGCCCATTCCTTGAAGAGGATGACCTCAAAACACTGGTGCATCAGCTGGTAATCTCCAGGCTTGACTATTGCAATGCACTCTACGTGGGACTGCCTTTGAACATAGTTCGGAGACTTCAGTTAGTTCAAAATGCGGCAACCAGATTGGCCTCTGGGGCAACCTAGAGAGACCATATTATGCCTGTTTTGAAACAGTTACACTGGCTGCCAGTATGTTTCCGGGCAAAATACAGAGTGCTGGTTATTACCTTTTAGGCCCTGAATGGCTTAGGTTCAGGTTACCTTAGAGAATGCCTTCTTCTGCATGATCTCCACCGCACATTAAGGTCATCCGAGGAAGTCCGTCTTCAGTTCCCACCGGTGCATCTGGTGGCGACTCAGAGGCGGGCCTTCTCTGTAGCTGCCCCAGGGCTGTGGAATACACTCCCGGCAGAAATCCATAATCTGAGTTCATTGCTGGCCTTCAGGAGAGCCCTTGAAAACCTATCTGTTTGGCCTGGCCTTCCAGGGTTTTTAATTTGTTGTAAATTGTTTTTAATTGCTGTAAATGTTTGGCCTGGTTCTCCGGGGTTTTAAACTGTTTAAATGTTTTAACTGTTAATTAGTTGTATATTGTTTTTATAGTTTTGATTCTATTTGTTTTGTTTTTACTTTGATGTAAACCACCCTGAGCCATTTTTGGAAGGGCGGTATAAAAATTAAATAAGTAAGTAAGTAAGTAAGGCCAGCTGTCTGCCTTAAGATATAGTGAGCCTCCTATCACCCTCTTCCCCCACACTAATTTTGTTTTCCTTCCTTTCCATTCTGAATGCTAAAGTTTTGATCAATGCAGGTGTCTTGTCTCTAGTTGTGTTATATCTTGTATGACCCTTGCTGCTGTTCAGGGGATTCTGTGAAATAAGTCTGCAAACAGAAATAATGATACAAGCCAACTGTATTTGTGTTAGAAATCAAGCTTGGCTTAAAGTCTACAGGGAAATGTAATCACTCATTAGGGTGTAGGCCTGGGGGTTCTACCCCACACACACATCTGGGAGTGGTGAGCTCTGCTTCGGGGAGGCTTAAGATCCAATGTTACATGTGTTTCTTGTTTTTTAGGGTGTGATTGCTGAACTGAAAGTGAAAGGAGATCCTCAGGCCGCTGACGTCCAGTGTGAGGAAGAGGGGGATGACTCTGATATAGTAAGTGGCTCTTTGGCAGGTTTTGAAAGTATGATCATGTTGTAACTGTCTTGTTCGATCATATACAATCATATTGAAACTGTCTGACGTACACTAAGTAGGACCAATAATCTATCTAGCCCAGTATTATCTGGTCCGATTGGCAGTAGCTCTCCAAGGTATTAGAGGCCTTTCCCATCCCTGCTCCTTCAGATTGTTTTAGAAGAGGTGCTAGGAACTAACCTTGGAATGTGTATTGTCACATTCATTATTTAGATTAGCCTTTAGCTATATCAGGAAACACAAAGTTCTGGTTTTAGAGAATGCATCACTACCATAATTTGGGGTAGAAACGCTGCGGTGGGTACATTTTAAAAAGTTGCTTAAAGGCGCCTGTGGTGTTTACTCTGGATGTGGCATATATTCGCAAATGGAGGCGAAGATGGCTGCCAAGGAAGAGGAGGCAGTGGCTACGGAGGCAGACAATGGGGTGCAACGATGACGCTTCCACGAGGCCAGGCTCAGCAGTCTGTTTTAAGGTAGACTCAGCAGTCTGTTTTAAAGTGGCGTTGCAGGCCATGGAGAAGTGGTGGAAGAGGAGCAAGCTGGGGGAAGAGGAAGGGGGCAGTAGCAGCAGCAGCAGCAGCAGCAGCAAACGAGCTGGCTCAGCCTTTCCCACTGGGAAGGAGGTGTGGCGGCAGCACAGCAGAGCTCTCTGACCAATTAGAGCCTCCATGCTGTGTAGAGGGCATCAAAGCAACAGAGCCCCCTCCTTTTCTTGGCCATTTTTAATTGGTTTAGTTGCGGCATTTACGCCAATGCCGCGCTTCTGCCCAAAATTACGGTACACGAGTTAGTGTTCATTAAGGTATCGAACTGACAATATTAAATATATAAGAACTTGAGAAAAAAGTTTCTTCAAAAATACTAGTTTACTTAAGTAGTTTCTAGTGTAGCATATATCCTATACCATAAAGTGGTTAGGTGTGCGGCCGTGCTGCCCGTGCCTTTTTGGGCAGTTCTGAGCATGCGCGGAGCGCATGCGCAGAACTGCCGAAAAAGATACGGCCACCCAAAGGCCACCCCTTTGGGCCACCCAAAGATATGGCCACCCCGCTGGCGGCGGCCGAGAGGACTGGCCCCGCTGGCGGCGGCCAAGAAGCCTGGCCCCGCTGGCGGCGGCGGCGGCCGAGAGGACTGGCCCCGCTGGCGGTGGCGGCCGAGAGGACTGGCTTTGCTGGCGGTGGCGGCGGCCGCCGAGAACACTGGCCCCGCTGGCAGACATCCCATCTCCCCTCGGTTGCAGGAGCCGAGAGACTACAGGGGAAAAGAGATGAAGGACTACAGTCCCCAGGATGCCGCACGGCGCCGCGTGATGCTTCGCAAAGTATACTGTATCTTTCTGCTTCCCCGAGGCGGGACTTGGTCGCCGCTTGGGTGAGGAAAGTTGCCCAGAGCACAGCTGAACCGTCGCTTTCCTTGCGAGGAAAAGGGAGGAGCAAAGGAGAGAGAGAGAAAGGGGGATGAAGAACGCTTAAAGGGGGGGGGAAGCTAGCGCCCGTTATCATAACGGGCTTAAAAATACTAGTAGAACATAAAACAGACCAAGCATAAAACATCAAAATAGAATTGCTTACCAAGACTTTATATGAAAAATAATTCAAATGAGTGTTAATACTAACAAACTGCAAAAGAAGAATCAGGTGAGGTGCTAAAAGCAATCTGATTTTCCATTTGGGAGTTAAATTATTATCCTTATCTATAAAACGCTTGGTGTCCGTGCCTCCCTGGCCTCTTCTGGGCATGCGCGAAGCGCATGGCCAGAACAGAGCCAGGGAGCCAGGACCGCCAGCACCCGGCGGCCATCTTGGGCGGCCAGAAGCGGCCGCCCCGAAGAAGCCGGGTAAGCGGCGGCGGGGGACACTGGCCGAGGCGGCGGCAAAGCCGCCGCCTCGGCCAGAGGAGACGGCACAGCCAAGGAGGCGGCAGAGCCATGGCCGAGGCCTGGCCGTGCTGCCGCTTACCCGGCTTCTTCGGGGCGGCTGCTTCTGGCCGCCCAGGATGGCCGCCGGACGAGGCGGCGGAGAAGAATGCGGCGGTGGGCCCGGGCAGCGGTGGACCAGGCCGGAGCCGCGGGCGGCGGTGAGTGGCGGGCCCGGCCAGAGCCGCGGGCGGGAGGGGTAATGGCGGCAGTGGTCTGGAGCGCAGAGCTCCCCTAGCGCCCGTTATCCAACGGGCTACAAAACCACTAGTATCATATAATTTATCATGATCAAGCAAAATAATAACCTCCTAGAGACACATCAGCATTCCAATCCTTCTCCTAGTCCTTCTCTTAACTAGCAATCTTGTATGCACATGATCATTGTTCATTTAAATAGAACAATCATTGTTCTATTTAACTCAGATATATAATTAACCCCTTTTGTGTAGATATAAATTCCTTCACTAATCTTTATATTTGAGGAGCAAAGAAGCTTAGACAGAGAAAGCTTAGATAGAGAACATCAGAAAAGCATCCTGAAAAACATAAGCATGAAGTTTCAGGTAAAGGTTACAGGTAAGGAGCTCATCTTTTTCTAGGCCAGAGTTGAATCAAATAATTAAAAGAAAGAAGAGGTGACTTTATTCTCAAGATCATGACAACACACACTGCACCATTGGTACATCTGTACCATTAAGCTGTGACTTTCCCCAGAGCTGGTCTTGGGTTATGGCTTAGTTTCCTCCCACAATTTAGGTATAGTTGGGGAGATGGTTCTTCTGGACTCTTCAGTCTAGAATGTCAACATTGTTTGCCATTGAGAAAACTTCAAAATACAAATGCCGTGCAGAAGTCTCTCAGACTACTGCCAGTTATACTAGGGTCTTGAGAGCCTGATTAATATACAAATAACTGTGATGAGTAGGGCATCTTTGTCATACAGTATGAACAGGCCATTGCTCAAGAATGTGCCATGGAAGAGAGATCTTTCCTTTCCTTCTGGAAAAGATGGTCCTTTGAGGACTTGTTACAAGGCCAGTTATCCTGGGATAGAAAACCCTTGAACCTTTGATTTATTTGTAAGCTCGAAGCAGAGGCTGAGAGTAATTGAAAGGGCCCGACCTCCTTTTCATGCAAGGAGAAATGATGAAACATGTTAAGGGTTTTTCACAAGTTATGTTGTAAAGAAGCCTTTTACTAGGGAACATGAAAAGGGGACCTCTTGGTATGCAGATTCTAGGCACTCATTGCAAAAGCATGAGGCTTACGCTCTTGGGTGTAGGGGCCCTTTTGAAAAATTTGCCAAATCTCATATTAGGTCATAGAAAGCAATGTGTCAACTAAACAGAACTATCTGGTCCTCAGGCTGCCTGTGCATGTTCACAAAGGCCACTTCGTCTGTTTTAGTACTTCCATAGGACAATTAAAATCTTCCATTCAATAGGTAGCAAGACTACAATGTTTGTTTATTGAATATCTATCTCTTTTCTTACTTCAAAATTAAAATCAAGTTTGCTTTCAAGATTAAAAAAATGAACACACACACCAGAATATAACTGCTACTAAAGTGTTATGCATAAGACAAAACAGAAATACGAATAGAAGCACACAATGGATAGCATCCCTTGATTCTGTCAAAGAAGGCTGTACCTTCTTTGTTAGGGATGCTGTACCAGTTTCATGACCTGAGCAGGAGTTGGAGTGGAAGACCTCCAAGGTCCTAGCCAACTCTGAAATTGCTTGATTCTGTGATCCAGAGTAACCACTGGCACAACATGTGCTAGTGCAAGACATCTTCCATGCCACCTGCTTGCTGCTGAAACTCCTTGAGCTCCCTGAATCACTCTTGTTAAGAGTCAGGGGACCTTCTGCAATAGTATGAAAATATGCAGTGTGGAAGCTCAAGCAGGTACACTGTGCTCACTGTTTCTGGTTATCCCATGGTTCATCCGATATTCTTGATAATAATAGGGTGATTAGTAGAAGCCCACAGGGATTTGTCAAAAGTAAATCCTGCCAGACTAATCTCTCCCTTAAAAAAACAATAATTGGCTTAGTAGTTTAGAGGTTCTTGAAATGCTGTGAACATAATTTATCTTGGTTTCAGCAAAGCATTTGTCCAAGTTATTTTGATATTTAACTAGAGATATTTTGGTTAGCATACTGTGAACTGGATGTTAATACCATTATGTAGAGGATTCACAACAGGTTGGGCAACTGTATTCCAAAGAGTGGTCATCAGTAGCGCCTCATCAACTTGGAGGGAGGTTTTGAGTGCAGTATGTTCTGGGCCCAGTAGCCTTCAACACTTTTGTCAATCAGTTAAATGAGTTTAATTCTCAGCAAATTTGCAGATGACACAAAGCTGAGATGGACAGCTAAAAGCTCAGAAGGCAAGAATACAATTCAAAATGATCTTGGCAATATGGAGCACTGAGCAGACAAAAAGAAATCCGGCAGACAAATGCAAAGTTCTGCACTTAGGCAAGAAATGTCAAATGCACAGATATAGAAAGAGGGAAATCTAACTTGGCAGTAGCATATGTGAAAAGGATCCCAGGATTGCATTTGATCACAAGCTGAATATGAGTTAGTAGTGAGATGCAGCTGAAAAAAGGGCAAGTGTGATTTTAAGACTGTGTCAGTACTGCCATAGTTTACAATAACAGTTTCACTTTATTCTGCAATAATTCTCCCACTTGATTCTGTAATAGTCAGACTTCATCTGAAATGTTCTGCACAGTTCTGGGTGTACCACTTTAAGAAGGATGTGGACAATCTCGAATGGGTTCAGAGAAGGGCAATGGAGATACTCAGGGGGCTAGAAAACAAGCCTTGTGAGGAAAGGTTGAAGGAACTGGGTATGTTTAGCTTTTTGAAGATAAGACGAAGGGGCAGGGGACCTTATTCTCTTCTGGTACCAAATCTGCAGGGCTATAGGAAGGCAGATATTGGTTGACATTTAGGTGAAGCTTCTTAACAAAAGGAACAGTTTGACAATGGAACCAGTTACCTTGGAGTGGGGCTGACTCTTTCTTGCTGGAGGTCTTCAAGCAGGATGGACAGCCATCTTTTGGGGATGCTCCACCCTTGGATTTTCTGCATCAGACAGGGGATCGGACAAGACAGCCTACAAGACTCTTCCAATTCTAGACCTCAGCCGGTTAAATGCTGCATGGAATAAAAACATCCTCATTTTCCTCTAGGAGACCATGAATGTCTGATGCCAGTGGATTTCTATCAGAGGGTGCCCCATAGAAAAAGAATAGTGCGTAAACTTTGTCTTTTCTCATGCTAACCTGTTAGGGGGTGGAGACCCTTAGCATGGGCCTTCTTTGACCATTTAAGAGGATGATGAAGCTTGTATGGGGGTGGGGAAGTACTTCCTAAAAGGTGAGAGATTTCACTTCACAACAGCAGAGTGTGCCTCATGAAATTATTTTCTGCTACAGTCCACTTCCTTCATGTTAATGTGAATGAGGCATGCTGACATGTTTTTTGCCAAACATCTGTTGGTGTAGGTAAATCCAGCTTTTGTGTTTTTTCAGGGAAACAGCTGGTTATACCAGATATGTTAATCGTGTGAGTGTGACCAGCTTTGGCTTATATCTTCTTTTGACCTAAAATATTACCTACCCTTGTTTCGTGTTTAATTAATTAGATATCTGGAGATGGGGGAAGTGGAGCTGAAGAAAAGCCACAGCCACCAGAAAAGGAAAAGGTGAGTTCAAGGCTAGGTACCTAATGTTGTTCTGTATAAATGTACTTTCATTAACAACTTTCACAGCAATGTATGTGGACTGATGCTGCTGATGGGAGCTGCTGCTTTTCTTCTGACTGTGCCATCCCTCAGCACTGAATGTTAATAATTTATGGTTCTATTCTACTCAACACGAGTGGCATACCAGCCAAGAACACAAAAGAGCACATAGTATGTAAGCTGCACATGGCTACCACTTTGAGGTAGCCAGTATGCTGCCCTTTCACCAGGCCACAAATATTGTCAAGACTGCAAATCTGCAAAACTCACAAAGCCAGCCACAAAACCTCGACCAGGAGGACCTGGAGGACCAGGAAATCCTCAAGGACCTATGGGCCCGGAAAGTCCTGCCAGGCCAGTTTCACCTGGTGCTCCTGGCAACCCTGCTTTTCCTCTACTGCCCTGGATCAAAAAAGAAAGGCAGTTTGAGCAGAGTAATGGGCAGGATAGTAACTGATGACTAAAAAATACCCACAGCTGAGCATGACAGGACCTCAAAATAGAATGGATGGAAATGCAACTCTACTAGATTCATGCCCTGACCTCTAACCATAGGGCCTCCTAATCTGGGCCATGATAAATATGCAAAGATGTCATAAACACATACACACACGTACACACACACACACACACACACACACCCCTGAGCAATGTATGCCTAATAGTAGAATACTATGCATAGTATTCGCAAAACAAAACATTGCAATGCTGTTTCTCTCTTGCTATCTATTAAGCATATCTGTGTGCTCATAATTTCAAAATGGTGCATTCTACTGAATTTAACTTTCTGGTCTGAGATTCGCACTGGTTTTGGTTGGAGTTTAGTGCTCCACACATGTTTCATTGAGATAGAAGTGTGTAACTAACTAGAGAAGCATGCAAACTTGCACAAAATTGGAGAACAATCCAGACTGCTTATCATGAGTGATGTGGTTATCAGATTGGAGACTATTTAGGATGTAGATACCATTTTCTATTGGATCAAATAGGTCTCAAGCAAGGGTCTATCTTGGCCCTGCTGGCTGAGATGCTTGCAGAGGTGTATCTAGGGAAAATAGCGCCTCAGGCAAGCACTGAAATTGTGCCCCTGTCCAAACATCTGACACCCATCTTTCAGATAACAGCTAAAAAATACAACTCCAGACACTTTCAGGAGAAACAGGTTGTAAGAAACACACACATGAATACACACATACAACCACACATGTGGCACATATGTGCCAGTCGCCTTCCCAAGGAAACGCAGCACATCCATGTGCTGGACATGCCTCCATAGAGCTGTGCAGTGAAAGCTCTCTTTAGCAAATGCTCTGCCACCTCAGCACACTTCACTACAGGTTGCTGCCTCCAAGAAATTCAGATATGTTTTTTTTCCTGTCCAAACAGCTTTTGCCTTAAAGGGAGATGTTTGCAATGGGAAATCCTAGGGGCCCCAAACAATCTGAAAATTATCCAGCAGCTTGTAATAGGCTTGGATCCAGCAGCCTGATCAGGAAGAAGGTAGAAGTTGCAGCTAGCCACAGAACAGCAAAACAGTATGATATTCAAATGAGAAAAATGGTGTATGTGTGTGAGAGAGAAAGAATTTATAACAATAATCTACTCTGCACTACCTTCACCAATTTTCTGTCTCTGCCACACTGCAAAGGTTTGGTAAAAGGTTGCCCCTGCCCCATTCCCTCAAGATCTGCCTGGTATGCAGAGGGAAACAATATTACCAGCTAGAGCAAGCTGGCTTCCCTGCAAAGTAGCTACAGGCTGAGAAAGGGGGAAGGCGTACTAAGGGCCAATGAAATAAATTAAAAAGAGACACATTGTTCAATACAGAGGCAGGCAACAGGCAGACTGGACAGTAAACTTCATGTCTAGTTTATCAAATGCACTAGTCAATCAGAATCACAGCACGACTATTCAATGTGTCTTTTAAAAACAATTGTGTTCAAAGTTAAAAGGGAGTTGCATTGATTTTTTAAAGAAGACAATCTAAAATATAACTTTTTTAGAAGGCAAGGAAACTTGAGCAAATCTACTTAGGATGCACAGCTAATAAAAACCCAAGTACAACTCAGCTAAATTGAAGGGAATAATTTGCAGCACGTTAACCACATATTTCAAAAGACAAGCCATTTATCAGTATGGTAAGAATGCACAACACAGGGATGGCAATACATTGCAAATGCAACATTTCTGGGTGTGAATTCTTACAGCAGTTTTTTTTTTTTAAAGCACCACACAAATTAAAGGCAGGCACTTTCCAAGTTTGAAATCCCACAAACCTTATAATCAGATTGCTTGACAATTATTCAGATAAAGATAGAGCTCTGTACAGAGAATTAAACAGCATGCGAGTGAATATTTCCATTTTATTCTTTGCCTCCCCCCCCCACCCTTCAGTTTTGCCAGCTTACAAAGTATTAAACCAACATTGTCTTTTTAAGGGATATTTTGTCCACTTACTTTTGTGCCATTTATATCAGTTTTTTAAATGCTCGGGTCCATTGCATTCTTCTGACTCCCTAGATCAGGGAAAAAACTAGACTAGGGCCTCACAGAGGCCATTTGAGTATGTGCGGTGGCCATTTTTTAAAATTTAAAAACATGGTCACCACACATGCTCAAATGGTCCCTGCGAGGTCTTATGCCTTGCCAGGCCTTGCAGAGGCCTTTTGAGCCTGTGCGGCGACCTCCAAAATGGCCACTACACTGATCTTTGTAGGCCTGAACAGGCCTGAAAATCAGACAGGGACAGGCTGCGGTTGTGATCTAAGAGGGTGGCGGGGGAGGGGGAACCTTTGCAGAACCCTCCCCCCCATGGCCTTTAGAAAGTCCCCTGAAGGGACTACAGGTTATTTTTTTTTAAAAATCGTGAATTGGGGAGGGGGTGGGAGCAGCATGGCACTGGTGCCCCCCAAGTGGTGCCTAGGACATGTGCCCTGGCTGCCCTACCCTAGATTTGCCTATGGATGCTTGTGATGCAAAGGACTGAAGACCTTCTGCATGCAACATGCATGTTCTGCCACTGGGTGGGTTCCATCCCCTTACTGTGGCAGGAGATGCAGGTTTCTTTCATTCTTGGAGGGTCTGCAGCAGCAAGAATAGTATTTTAGTTGATGACTACTGCCTCCCGTAACCCCACCCCCACTCTACACAGCCAGCTCTGAAGGGTCTTCATGGACTGCACCAGAAAAAGCATATTACTTTAACTGACTGAAGTTATCAGAGTATGAATGAAGCTGCAGGCTCCTTGAATTTCATAGGAGGATACATCTGGCATATTAGATGTGCATAATGTGTATATATAGTGTATGCATGCATGTGTGTGTTGTACATACAAACCATAGTTTCTGCATTGTATTATAAATTCAATTACCCAAAAGATGATTTTGTTTTCAGACTCAGGCGTTCTAAGATGACTTGGTAATTATCCCTTTTCCTCCAGATGTGCACTGTAGTCTGGAAACTTCATTCTCTGTACTAGTGAAATCAGTTTTTAATCCAAACAACGTGTCTAGGCTTAGACATTTTTACTGTTGAGGATGTGAAGTTGATCCAGGGTGATAATACAATGAGGCAGCTGGTCAAGCTGGATTCTTCATTCCCTCCTAATGGAGGTTGGCTGCTATTGGGTTTTATCAACATTCACATGTTTGGCGAGGCATACCTGACATGCTGTTGAATGCTTTCACTGGTATGTCATATAATTCCAGGCTCTGTAAACTTTCTTTTACTTTAAATGTCCTTTGTGTCTGATCAGTCATATCTGATTACCCTTACTGACCATGTTATTCATTCATTCATTCATTCATTAAAACCGTTTCATTCTGTCACTCACTCACTCACTCACACTCACACCATAACATCATTGATTTTTCTTTCTTTCTTTTATAATTACAGCCAGTTCAGAAATAGGATGAAAAAGCAGTGGTGTTTTGTTGTTGTTTCTCCCCATTACACCAATAAAATGAATGTCTAGATATAGGCAAGCTTAGCAAAATTGAGAAAGAAAGTATGCAGGAACATGAATAATTTTGGTATAGTCCATTGACCCTTTAAAAACAGGAAATGTCAGCCTCACGAAATTCTCCTTCTCTCAAAATTATTCCTTCTGGAATAATGCATGTTTTTCTTCTCTTCTAAAATTGATCTTGATATCAGCTTAAAATATGAAATTAGCAAAAATATCAAAGCTTGGAGCCACAAGCTGTAGTCATGGCATAAAGTGCTAACATGCCTTTAAAAGGAGTGTCTGGAGCAGGGATGTCAACAGACTGCAGTATTGAAGGCAATGTTGTTGATAGCTAGAATTTTATTTATGCAAAGACTTGGGACCAAACAAGAGGGAAAGCCTATTGTGTGGGCCAGGGCCTAAGTGCTTGATTTTTCTCATGTAAATAGCAGCTGCATTGGGGCCCTCAAACTGGACTAGGACTGTTGCCTAGAGGATGGGGACTTTAGCCCTTTGCCCCATTGTCCCAATTCAGCCTCTGCACCCTGCAGTTGCTCCTTGCTGGGAGGCAAGCTCCAGTTGGTGCCAATGCGAGCTTTCTTTCTGGGGCAAATAACTGGCGTGTGACCCAATCTGGGTTGGCATTGTGGCAAAGCAAAATGTGAAACCATTGCCATGGTTCTGCTCCAGACTTGGGTCCTCCGTTCATGAGGGGAACAGACAAGCACTACTACTGTCATAATTACAGACTTAGTGTAATGTGAGTTTCAAACAACATTGTGTTAGGCTACAGTGCATACCCATTTGTCTCTGTGTAGAAGGGTACTTTCTGTTTTCTTCTCTTACATTTAATAAAGTATTCATTTCCCCCCCCCCCATACTGAGGCCTTAGAATCTGAATAGACACATTAAAAGAAACAATTACATCAATTTTAAATTCCTGAAAGGAGAAAATAGACAAAATCAGCACAGCCCCTTAAACAAGTGTCACCAAATGCTTCATGAAAATAAGGAAAGCTGAACAAAACCAGAGGCCAGAGAAAAACCAGTTCTTAGTAGAAAATGACCCCTAGCGGAAAAGGTGTCCAATGCATGCCTAACTCTAGCATACCGTGGTATGAGAACTCAAAAACTTGTTCAGGAAAACTTGGGTTGGTTTTCTTGTCTGCACGTTTCTAATATATTTGGAAGTGAAACACACGTGTGCCACCTGGTGGCCACATGTAATAGTTCTAGATGTTCCATGTATCTCAGAGAGAGATGTGAAACTTTGAAGCTGCCATGGAGGAGAAAACTGGTTTTCCAGTCCGCCTACCTCCTGCAACAGACACCTTGGAAGAAAAACTGAAATATCCTATACCATAAAAAGCTAATGTGTGCGGCCATGCTGCCCATGTCTTTTTGGGCCGTTCTGGGCATGCGCAGAGCGCATGCCCAGATCAGCCCCAAAAGATATGGCCGCCCAGATACGGGTGGCCATGTTGGAGCAGGAGAAGTGGTGGCCTAGGAGAAGCGGCCGCCGCCAACAGGAGAAGAGTGCTGGCGAGGCGGCGGCAGAGCTGCGGCCTCGGCCAGAGGTGGCGGTGGCCGCGGCGGGGCGAATGGCCCCGATGGCGGCAGCCGCCGCCACGGTGAGAATACGGGTGAGGCAGCGGTGGCTGCGGCGGGCGACTGGCCCCGATGGCGGCGGCGGCGGCGGCGAAAGTGCGGATAAGGCAGCGGCAGCCGTGGCGGGCCGACTGGCCCCGATGGAGGCGGCCGCCGCCAAGGAGTACGGGTGCGGCGGCAGCGGGGCTATAGGTATGGGCGAGCCGGCAGGGGCAGCCAGAAAGGGGAGGCCGAAGGTGGCAGGGCGGACTGGGAAGGACTGGGCCTGCTGATGGCCGCACTCGGGGGGGGGGGAGCGGGGGTGGTCTACTAGCGCCCGTTAATGTAACGGGCTGAAAATTGCTAGTATGCAATATTTACTTTCTTACCAAGCATAAGCTTAATTTATAATTTAGTGCATATGTGTATTGTTTGGTATAAGTGAAATTTACAAGTACAGTTTTTAATTTTATTCAGACAATAATTACAAATATACCCAGTGTTAGGAACAGATCTCCAAGCTGCTACATCCTAAAGTACATAAGTATATCAAATAGACATAAATAGGAATAAAATAAAAGCTGAAAATAGGAATAGTCAACTTTGTAGTAAATGAAAGGAAAACTACACTTGTGGTAACTTAATAGTTCAGAATCGACAGTGAAAGAAATTCCCATTGTTAGTCTGAATAATTTGCAGGAACACAGTTTGCGTGGGGTTTTCCTACTGGAGCACCAGTGGAAGTTTTCACGTACCCTTGTGTCTTTCCCAGGTGACTGCAGTGCTCTCAAGTCTCCCAGAGCCTCCCCCTGTCACTTCTCCTCCCACTGCCAAAAAGCCCTCACAGCCAGAAGAGAAACTCCATTCGCAAACTGAGCTCACCAAACTGGAAGAGAGACGGCCATTTGCTTCAGGTGGTAAGTCTGGGGTTTTTTTTTACCCTGGTGGCTTCATTAATGAAAAATGAAGACTGATTGTTAAAATTCCACACATTCAAGTTCTCTTGAAAGTGCTATTTGGAGATGAGTGGAAAAGAGAAGCCCTGAATGGTTTTCTTATTATTACTATAAATCCTCAGGTTGGTATTTATTTAGAGCAAATGGCAGTATAGGTGCCAGAGTTAAGGCAAAGATAAACAAAACATTTTTAAAGAGTTGTATAGCCAATTGGAAACACCAGTAGATCTTCTTGTTAGTTTAATGGAGGATACTCTTGCAAGCACCATTATGTGGTCAGTGATACTATTTTACAGAACATCTTTTGCATTATGTAAGGGGCCAGAGAGAGGGCCTGTCAGACCACGCTCACCCATAAGGATCTGCCAGGGCCCTCTGCTCATCATCTCCGGCCCTGCTTGCTGCCCCACCATTGACTTGGGATTTGGTTGGCAGGGACAAAATAAAGTTGTTCCTGCCAACAACTAACAATTCCCTTAATTGTGCCCCCTATATATTTATTTATTACATTTTTATACCACCCTTTCCAAAGGTTCTGGCCGGTGCACAACAACAAAACAAAAAACTAACTATCACTTAAAACAATCAACTTAAAACAATATAAAATCAAATTTAAAAACAATTAAAAACATTCAAAAACAATTTTGCCTCTGGAATGCTCTTCTAGAAAAGTTTCACTATGCTCCCCCACCCTTAGGGTTTTTTCTTTTTTAAAAAGTTCTTAAAACTCATTTGTTTGGAGAGACATTTTTTTAAAAAAGTTCTTGTAACTCATTTATTTAGAGAGACATTTTAATGTTTTTAGTACAATCTGATGAGTTCTTAAATTTTTAATTAAGTCAATTTTTTTTAATATTGTCTGTTACCTCTTTTATTGTTTTGGTTTTAATTTTATACTGTTTTTAATTGTTTTGTAGTTGTGAGCTACCCCGATCAGTATTGCACTGGAGGGATGGAATATAAATGGTTCATATTAATAGTAATAATAATAGTAATAATAAAATAATATGAACTCCCTGAAATGCCATTCACAGTAATAAACAGGAGGAAAGCAACTTTTCCCATCAATTCAGCTGTGTGTGTGTTTATGTGTGTGATACATTAATTGGTTTTTCATTTCCCCCAAAGCTGATGCCAAAGGTGAAAAAGGGGATCCAGGTGAAAAAGGTGAACGAGGCCCTAAAGGGGATTCTGGAGTTAGTGGAGCTCTATCAACAAATGGTGCTAAAGGTGAAAAGGTAAAGTGATAATATGTAGACACCCTTAATCATTTCAATCTAAAGGCTCTCAAGTCCTTTCCAAAACACAGAGAATTAGCAATGGCTGTACTTAACTAAAGAAGGAATATGTACCCCCTTTTTTTGCTGCACTGAAAAAATTGTAGTATAGTACCTTCTTCTCACCCACTATTCTAGCTTTATCTTCTCTTAGATGTTTTGATTGTGGTAGATGTGGCTGAGCTTGGACTTTTGGAGGGTTTTCCTGGGCTTGGATGAGCTTAATTTTTTCCATGGGCATGGGGGTGGGGGAAGCGATTTTGTATGAGCTGTGAAATGAAGCTTAACCATAGCTGGCCATTTGTTGATGAACTATTATTACTGTATACTGCTTTTCAGCTAAAAGTTCTCAAAATAAAAAGTTCTGCTTTTCAATGAAATGTTCTCAACAGTTTACATAGAAAAATAATAACAATTTTTTTAAAAATGGGTTCCCTGTCCCCAAAGGGCTTACAGTCTAAAAAGGAACACAAGGTAGGCACTAGCAAGCACCACTGGATGGATGCTGGGCTGGGGTGGAATAGGGCTGGTTACTACCCCCCTGCAAAATATAAAGAGAATTGCCTCTTTGAAAGTTACCTCTTTGCCCAGTTAGTCTAGTGCAATGACTCTCTTGCTGTGACTTTCTGTGAATGTGAGAGAAAGGCAAGAGAAGAACACAAGCATGTACTAGGGAAGGAGTGAAAGGACCCTGGTACCAAAGGATGGGAGTTCAAAGATAATCAGATCAACTGCATCTGTTTTATTCTGCAGTGGATCATGTGCAAAATAACTTGTTGGTACCAACCTTTCCATTCTTTTGTTGTTGCTGCTGCTGCTGTTCATTCTTTGTAAAGCATCATCACCATCATATGATGAAAGCATGAATTTGGAAAAGCAGCTACCAGCTGGAGGACAACTTCCTTTGTGCTTTTGCTTTTCCAAGGGGAAGACCAGGGGCATAACTATAATAGGGCAAGGGGAGACAGTTGTCTGGGGGCCCACTGCCTTGGGGGCCCCCCAGAGGCAAGTCACATGACTGACTCCCCAGCTGCGTCCCCCCCCCCCGGGGTGCTTCAGTTGTATTCGTCCTCCAAAACTGATGTGAGTGTTAAGAACTGGAGCTACCAGAACAGCATGTCTTTCTCTAGTACCATTAAATGACTTGCATCGGCCACAATTTACAAAACCTTTTAAAAAAAAGTTTAGGATGATGATCTATTGTGGCACATAGGTTATATATCATTTAAGATTTCTTTACTTAATGAGCTGAGCTTCAGTGAGGGGGGGCATTTTAAAATCTTGCCTAGGCCCCTGGGGAAGACCTTTGATTAAGCTGGGTAGGAGCCCAATGGAGAAGTATGTGAGACTAGGAAGAGGGAGTCTTCTTATGCAAGTCATGCTGACATCCCCCCACTTGGAGCTAGCTGCTCACTTCAGTGCCTTTACTCTGAAGTTGCTCCTTACAATGCCTTTCCTTAAAAAAATATAAAAAATTATGGAACAAAACTGAGCTTATGAAAGGTGAGGTTTGGTTGTTCATGATAAACTTATTCATTAATTCACTTTTTAGTGCACAATCCATCAACTCATTTCCTTTGCCAAAGGTAGTTTGGTTATGGGGGTTTGGTTATCCCCCCACCCAAGTACAGATAATGCAACCTGATTTTGTTTGTTAAACTGATTATAGTTGTGTTGGATGCTCAAAGGTTTTGCTATTGATTTTACAGGGAGAAAAAGGAGAGCTGGGTGTTAAGGTGAGCACAGATTCTATATGTTTCTTTTAAAAAGGTGTTTCAAAGGAGTACCGTGAAGAGAATTTACGTGTAAGGGAACAGATATGTGTAAGGGAACATAGTGTGCCTTTAGCAATTCTGATTTTAACATGCTTTTTATGACACTTTAATGACTAATACATTTATTGCAGAATAAACTTTCATGGACTAGAGCCCTCTTAAAAGTTCATTTTATTTAAAATATTTATGTCTCATCCCTCCAGTGCAATACAACTTGGGGTGGCTAACAGCCATAGCAGAATAATCAACAGATTAAACAGTAAAGCAGTATAAAGTTGGAAAACAAGTAAAGCACTAAACATTATAAAATTAATAGAAGATCAATTAAAATAGACCCAATTTTGTTAAGGCCCATCAGATACAAGCTGTGGTGAAATACATTAAAAAGCCTCTGTAAACAGATTAGTTTAAATCTCTTTCATTTCACTTAAATCTCTTTCATTGAATAATCCTATTTTAATGGGCATATCCAACATCCTGTCTCTCCAGCAGTGCCCATCATAGATGCTACAGGGGAGGATGGGAACAAAAGTCATTTTATATTGAAAGGAATTGTTCCTAACTGTTATGGCTGGCAATTAAAAGCCTCTGAATCACAAGACATTCTTCATACATTTATGCATATGAGGTTGCTGAGCTGTGTAGCAAGAGTCTATAGGAGGGATATACATCCCTTTTACCAAGAGACACTTCCATCTTCATCCAGTACTTACATGTTCAGATAGATCCTCTGATTTGCATTTCATCCGTTTTTAGCTTGCTGAAATATCTTATCTAACTCTGATGGTGTCTTGACACTCTGATGGTGTCAAATGGGTAACTGCTCAGTGGACACTTTTGATTTGATGCACGTCTTCGCTAACAGATGGTTAGAATGTTGGCATGCACAGTCACATTTTAGAGTGTGGTACAAGAAATGAGAACGGAGCTGCTAGCATCAGATAAAGAAAATTAAAAATCATTCCATTCAGCATCCTGGTTGGGAACAGTGGTGTTAGAAAACACTGAACTCAGAGGGACCAAAAGACTACCAACTCCTTGGTATATGGCAGCAGAACCCTCCACAAATCAACCCATGCAACAGAGAACTGGTTCAGATAATACCACTCAGCGGCCAGCTCAGTTGCACAAAGTGTGTGCCAATGTCTTGTAATCATGGGGGGAATGCCACATCAAAACATCATTGCACAATTTCAGTGCAGTTGCCTTGAGCCACTGCAGTACAGTCTATACTGCTGATCCAAGTTTTTAGGAAACTAAGCACCTGAGTTTGCATGGCATAGCATAAGATTTAATGTCAGTTACTTTTGCCTTTTTGTTTTGGAAATAATGTGTGTTGCATTTCTCAATAGGAGCGCAAAGTAGTATGGGCGGTTATTGACATGGATATCTGTAACCGTTTTCAGCAATGTGGCTATTGTGTGCCAAATGCTGTAGGAGGGTGGTTCCTTGCTCCAAGGACCTCATCATCTAAGACATAGTGTTGAGTTGACTTCTGTAATTTGTTTGAAGAGGGTAGGGATTAGGGAGTTGGAACAAGGAAGAGGAAAAATGTATCTGTAATTGTTCTCTATGTAAGAGAAGACAGCAGGAAGATTTTTAATAGCAAAGAGAGGCAGGAAAGAGAATTAGTGGTTCTCATCTGGCAAATGCCCATTTTCAGTTTGTTAAAATCTCAAGAGAAAGATGTCTGGCTAGTTCTCATCTTGCATTTTTCTCTTAACCCCTCCACCCCACCTCTAGGGAAATGCAGGTTTTGGATATCCAGGCTCTAAAGGACAGAAAGGTGAGCCTGGTGCTCAGGGGTCTCCTGGGCCTGCTGGGCCCCCAGGCCCTCCTGGGACCATCGTGCAGCATCCCGATGGCTCTGTGGTGGAGCAGGTTGCTGGGCCCTCAGGACCCGTTGGCCCACCAGGACTACCTGGGAGTGATGGTCTACCTGGAAAGGATGGAGAGCCTGTAAGTAAATGTTTGAGGCAGTGACTGGGTGCAAATGATGGGAGGCATTCTGGAGGAAAACACTTGTGGTGATTGGGAAAAAATTGCCTCTTGGGGCTAATTAGCTCATTGTTATTACCTATTGAAGAGAGTGAGACACGCATTAATGGTATACAAGTGACAGATGTGTGTAGATACCTAGTTATACTCCTCAGACTTTCCATGGAACCCATCAGCCAGGGGAAACTTTGCATGTCTGTATTGGTTGATAACAGCTACTTACCGGCTGAAAAGGGGTTATTGCATTATGCGCTGCTGTTGCAGATGTGCATGCCCCTTTCACTTTTTGGATCCCAGCTATTAAAATAGTGACTAAAGCACAGTGTAAAGATCCCACCAGCAGTTCATGGCTTGTAGTGTTCATGGGCTACAGGTAAGAATCCTGGACCAGGGCTTTAGGGGTTATATGTGGAATGTATATATTTTACTGAGAGTTCCAAAATGTGAGTGATTCCCGCCTATGTAATTCCTGCTAGAAATGTCTTATCATCCTGTAGCCCATTATCAAGTTATATTGTCCACATAATTTATCCCCCTTTAGCTATTTTTAACCTGTTCTGCTTTTCTGCCTGCATAGATTAGATTAGATTTTTACGGTCAATATTCAGCCTTTAATAAGCCTGTGCACACTCTTTCCAGCTCCATTTTTAAAATTTATAATTAATTTGTATGCCACTTAAAAGTATTGTACAATTCTTAATGATAAGGTTGAAACCAACACATTCAGTCATGTAAAGCAAATAATATGTGTGTGCTTGTACACACACAGATACACATGCACGGTGTCTCCCTTGATTATTGCTCCTGCTTTCATATATTATTATTCTGTTTTATTATCTAGGAAAGCAGCCTCAAATAATTTCTTCATTTCCACCTGTTCAGCCTGCTGTGTTGACTCAGTCTTCTGTGTTCTGTTCTCCCTACTTCCCTCTCTCCTCCTTGCTGCACAATTTTGTTGTATTTTATCCTGCCTTCTTCAACAGTTTTATCCCTAAACCATATTCAGCACAGACAGAAACAGGGCCAAATAGTCTTCCTATGTGTTGTGCAAGTATTATGAGTGTGTGGGCTTGCCTTCCCCAGCATTTTTAGCCAAATCCCTTGTGAGTGCTGAGAAGGTTCCAAGGAATCTGATCCTGGAATTTGTGGGAGTGGCTGTGAAGGATAATTGTTGGATGGCAACAGTGTGGAAGAGTCTGGCTGCTGCTAACTTCCTATGTTTTATTCATATTAGGGAGATCCTGGTGAAGATGGCAAACCAGTAAGTTTGCAACTTTTTGTCTAACCTTTTGAAGATACATTCCTTTTGTTTAACTGGCATAGTTGTAGAGAAATTATTTTCCTGTCAGTACTTCCCTGACAAATGTTAACATTGGAAAGTTTTTGTCTATCATCACCCACCTATATCTGGTGTACAGAAGCATTTAAAGTGTGTGTATGCAAGTGTGTGTATATATGCTGCATGAGAGAGAGAGAGAAATACTGAAATGTGAAATATCAAAACTAGAATGTTTAAAAAGGTCGCTTAAAACCTTTTCTTTGGTATCAGTTCTGAAGTCCTTCTCAGCAGAAGCTTAGTTTTAGCTTGATATGATTTTCAGTTGCCTTGCCCAGCATGTGTGTATGTCTATAAGCAAAATGTAATAGCTGTTTCTGTGTTGCTCTTCTGGGATCACCCAGGCTTGGTCTAATCACTTATTTCTTGCACAGGGGGATGTTGGCCCTCAAGGATTCCCTGGGACCCCAGGTGAACCTGGCCTGAAAGGTGAAAAGGTATGAGCATAGGATCCAAATGAACATAAAGCAAATTATGTCCTCACTAAACTCTGTTCAGTGAACAACAGCATCTTCTGAGCAGCAATTTGTCTGTGGCTGCATCATTGGTTTGTGGTCAGTGTTATAGCTCTGTAATATGTTCTTTACACCTAGGGTGATCCAGGAGTAGGTGTAAGAGGCCCCCCTGGGCTGCCAGGACCACCCGGGCAACCAGGATTCAATTCTAAACTAGACAAGTTGGTAAGTTCCAGATGGTCATAATAAACGCATGGAGAGGAATTTGTTCGTGTTACCCCTGCCCTTTTTGGGTCAATATTGTAGGATAATATTGTAACATGATGCCTCCAATGCAGTTGTCTGCTTTTCTCTGTACATGATTTCCCCCATTTTCCCTCATATTTATGTCTGTATGTATTTATTTGCTGGATTTGCATCCTGTACTGTGCACATAGGCACAGGGCGGTAACTAGGGATGTGCATGAATGGACTCACAGAACCTTCAAATTGATTCATTGATAACGGCCAGCTTGGCCAGCTATCTTGACGAATCACCAGAATCGATCTGGGTGCTTTGAACACCATTTTGAGGCCCATTTGGCCTCAAAATGGCACTTTTTCCCGGGGAGAGCTGGTCTACCAATTGGGGTCAGCAGGTAGACCAGTCCTCTGTTCCGGACTTCATGCATCAGCCCACCTTAGGGGATTAGTCTCCTGGGGGGTAAGCATCATTTTGAGACCTGTTTTTCCAGAAAAAATGGGCTTCAAAATGGCGTTCAAACCACCCAAATCAATTCAGGTTGAATCGGGGGTGATTCACTTTGATCACAAATCAGGCCCTTTGTTTTGAGGGCAATTTGATTTGAGGTCAAATCTGCAAATTGTCCCCGATTTGTCCTTAATCAATTCAAACTCGAATTGAATTGCACACCCCTATAGGTAACCACCTTGGGTAGCATCCAAGTTAACTCCAGATTAGCAGAATCTCCTTCTGTGCATAAAATGAGCATTACATTCATGCAAAGATTCTTAGCATGACATGAAAGGGTTCTTGTATGAATGTAATGCTCCTTCCATTCACAGATGTAGTGTCCACTGCAAGAGGGTTGCTACCCTTAAAGAGAAATCGCTAGCATAAACTGTTATGAAACCGTATGCTTAAATTAGAAAAACACATTATGCCACTAAAAAGGCTTAGGTCACGAAATGCTCATCAAGACAACAAAGTATTGGCATTATCTCCAGAATATGCTCAGGGTCAAGTTACGGCAAATTACAGGAAGGAGGGGTTCTGGAGGCAGGTTGCAGTCAGTGGGGATCTCTTTCTGTGTGTCCTTGTTGTCTGAACTCATGGTACAGATGGTGGTGTTAGAAAAAAGGTGTTTTTGGTTGAGGATAAAGTTGTGATGGTACATTAGAGAGAGGCTGATCTTGGAAGTATGATGGAGACTAGCCCAACCCCAAGAGTCACTGGAGTTAATGACTGCTGCAAGGTCTTGGGTGTTGCAAACAGAATGCTGCAGAGCAGAAGCTCCCTGGCCGTTCCATTTTCAAGAGCCATCTCTCTCCCCTACCCCACCCCCCACAAAGGTGCATCTTATAACCTAGCTTGTAAAGCCCAGTGCTGCTTGCATCACCAGACAAGACAATGCACATAGTTCCATAGTTCCAAGCAGTGGCTACATGGAGGCTGGTTCTCCCCATTCCCACAACAGAGAGAGTCACTGACTGACTTTGATCAATATAGCCACAAACATGTGTCTGTCCCTACTTTCCCATTCTTGCTTGCTTGTCCTTCTTCAACAGCTTTCTTTTTAACATTTAGATTCATTCATGGCTTTTATGAATAGGGTGGTGAACAGATTTCAAAAGAGAAACATAATGTACCACTGACATTGAGAATGTGCTTCACAGAGGCTACATATGGCCCTGAAGCTTTTTTATTCTTCTGCAAGTTCCTCTTCAGGGACAGCAGCACAGTATCCTATTCACACATAAGGAGTGGGGGCTAACTTCACTCCTGTTCCCCCACCTCTTTTTCAAGCTGGCTAGATGTACACTCCAGCACACGAGAGTGCACAACCTCTGAAGAATAAAGTGAAAAAATGTGGACAGCTGTATCCACTTGATTGTCCTCTGGCTCTGAAGAAGGCTCCATAACAATTGATCATTCAAAGCTATTAAAATAGTTCAAAGTAAAATAAGCATGTATTCCTGTTCTTAGGGATAACTTTTCTCAGAAAGAAAAGTGAAGGGATGTACTGTTCCATGCCAGGCAATTTTAAGAAGAGTACTTTTGCTCCCCTCCGCCCAAAGACTCTAGGCATGAGCTGGAAGTAAAGGGCCACAACTTTATTAAATCCAACAACCAATTGAGCCAACCTGGGGATTGGCGCTCCACCCTCAGCAATGTGCATCTAAACCAAAGCAAGGCCCAACTTGAGCCCCTCGCCTAAGTTTTAATTGGGCGACTACGTCCTGCCTCAGAACCACATCATGTTTCTAAGGCTGGGAGTGCCCTTCCTAGCTGACCAGACAAAGTCAGAGTACCTACAGGAAGCATCATCCTCCCTGCCAAGTGGCAGAGGTTTTGAGGTTGGCAATGCTTCCCTGAGCAGAAAAGCCCCAGCCGTGACTCCCTGAGTCATGAACTCCTAGGGGATGGCAAGAACTCCTCCTGGTTCAAAACACGTACCTTATGGTGCTTGCCAGTAAGCCAGCCTAAGTGTCCACAACTGCAACTCCCAGCTGTGGCTGGGATAAACCTATCTAACTAAGAGAAATAGCATGAGAGAGGTGAAAAGGTGCCATTTCACAAAGAGCCAAAAACATCCTACCTGGCCCACAACAGGATGACCAGTAAAGCCCACTCCGTGCTTGAGGGTGGGTGGGAGGGAGAGATGCTGCTCCAAGCCAAATGAGATGCTTCAGGTGAGCTGGATTCACTTGCCCCCCTCCATCAATCACAACTCTTACTCTGCCTCATGCTTCAGCAGGCTGAGTGAGGCAAAAACCCCAACTGCACTCCCAGTGAGCAGAGGCAGACAGCGACATTCTCTCCCAATCATTAACATGTTCTGCAGTGTGTTATTTATTCTGGATAGTCTGATTCTTGTGGCTGTAAACCCCTTTTTCAGTTTAGACCAAGGCAGCCAGAGTTAGGCAAGTATGTCGCTATGAGCCCTGGAGGCCTTTGCCCCGGTAGCATTTATTTATGTGAACTGCCTAGAGCCATCTGGGTTAGGTGGCATGGCAAACCAACAGATATCTAGGCCTTGGTGCATATGGCCTCCTTTTAGGCATTTGTATGCTTTTCTTGCAGACGTTTATAGATATGGAAGGTTCTGGCTTTGGAGGTGATTTGGAAAGCTTACGGGTAAGTACCTACTATATTTGTAGCAGGAGCAGCAGCAGTAATCTGTTTGAGGAGTAGAACTTTGTGGCATCCCGTGGGCTCCTTTTTGGGAGGTGGCACATATTTATTGGTTCATTTTTATATTGATATCCCGCTATATTTATATTGTCATATTTTAGGGACCCAGAGGACCACCCGGGCCTCCGGGCCCTCCTGGTGTTCCCGGCTTGCCAGGACAACCTGGAAGATTTGGGACGAATGGCACGGACCTTCCAGGACCACCCGGCCTCCCTGGAGTGCCAGGTAGAGATGGCAGCTCAGGACTTCCAGGGCCTCCTGTAAGTAAAGGGATGCTTGGAGAGCTAACAATATAATGTTAAATCTTCTCAGTCACTTCCAGTATCATTTGCTGGGATATCTTCACTGCCACTGGAATTTTAGAGGCACAGGGAGGGGCAAGGGCCTTCACATGCTACTTTGTGGACTGTTGTGGGTTGATGGAGACTGAGGACTAAAGAAGAGCTGGTCAGGTTGTGCTACACTTCTAGGGGTATTGCTGTGAGCAGGTAGCCTCTCATTCCTTTGACCAGCTGGAGCAAAGAGAAAAATGAGACGCAGAACAGAAAATTCAAGTCTCTGCTCCTTTGCTAGTGATAGCAGATACTCCATTATATAGGATTATGAGCAGCCCCAAAAGCGTAAACAAAATTCCTAATGAGATCGCAAGATATAGCAACGTGGATATTGCTTTCGTGAGCCAGAGCAGCTTCCAGATCTTCTAGTTAAAAGACCCAGTTATGACTAGTGGCTTATATAACACAGGGCAAAATGACAATATAATATGCATGTGTGTGCATATATATGAGAGACTCCTGCCTGTAAGCTTGGAGGAGCTGCTGCCAGACTGTGTAGGCAATAATGAACTAGATGGACCAAGGGTCTGACTTGGTATAAGGCTTCCTATGTTCCTATGTGTAACAAAAACCCAATGGCAGCTTTTCCTTGAGAGGTAGTGAGTTGTCTCAGGTTGCTTTTCTCCCTTGTGGAGTTCTGGACAGTGGCCAACATCCTGACTAACAAAGCACTGGTATAACACCAGGCTTCTGAAGAATTCCAGACTAAGGTGGTCCCAGTGCTTGTTTGTGTGGGTGTGGTGGTGGTGGTGGGATTTCAGTGACCTCTCCTGCCAGGGAAGGCCTCTGTGTCACCCAAAATAAATTTCTGGGGGCTGCACAAACGTCAGGACACATGTTTTTAGGTGGGGGAGGCCATCAGCATGGGCCCTCACTGCTTAGCCAGCAGTGTGGCTGAGTTAGTTGAACTGTTCAGAAGCCGGCCCCTGGTGCTTCTCCCATTGCACCAGTACGCAGTCAGGATGTCAGCCAGTGTGTTCCCTCTCAAACAGACATTGGAACCACACAAGCTGGGGGAAGTGGCTAAGAGAGGAACTTCTGAATGGAGAAATGGTAGTCAGGGAAAGGGTTAAACACTCACGCCACCACTGCTGTTTATCTGCTCAAAGTCTGGTATTTCTCTGCTCAAAAGCAGCCCAAAGCTGCTTTGTCCAGCTTTTGTTACATGCATATGCATATAATAGTTTCACTCCCTGGTAAGAGATAGTTTCCTTTGACAAGGAAAGGGCTTGGGGTTAATTAGATGCAAGCTGTAGCTAGCCGCTTTAAAAGGATTTCTTCTCTTTCCTTATCTAATGTTTTCTAGGGCCTTCCTGGTTCTCCAGGAAGAGATGGGATCCCTGGTCAGCCTGGGGCGAATGGAGCAAGTGTAGGTATCTCCTCTGAACAAGTTCCTGTAACAAAGCCCTGCTTATCACCACAGTGGCAAGTTCATTTGGGACAGCCTGAGAAACTAGGCTGCCTTGGACTTGTTCCTACTTGGTGTAAATAACTTTCTTCACCAAAGTATGAATGAAGTATGAGCTGTATGAATTCTGTTCCTTTGCTGTTTCCAGGGAGAACCAGGAGAACTAGGCCTCCCAGGAGCACCTGGACTTAAGGTAAAGTAACTTACTTTCCACAGATGCTGTTACTAAACTATCTTTTGGTTCTGAGGCACAGCAGTACACACTAGTAGACTTTCCCCCTGTGCAATGAAATGGTGCAAAAAATATTTACTTTCCATTAATGTATCTCTACAGGACACTTCTGTCATAAATATAAATCACTCTGAAGACCATGTCAAAATCACAGTTCCTCCAAATAAAACTGCGAGTTATGGCTTTATGGCCCTGAGAATAATGTAGTAGAGATCCCTCTCACTTTTACAGAAGTGCCATTCCCAGAGTCTCTTGTTAGATAGCTGTAAGAAGTAAACAGGTTTAAATCTGAAACTGGTTTAAACGAGTAGTGTAAGCTTGCCCCAAGACTACAGCCACTGCAAAAGGAGCACATTACATTAAATTCTTTATATATCCAGACCTTTGTAAAGAATGCTAACCCCTCCACCATGGAGAGCAGCTCTGTCTGGTTACATGGTGAGTGGACAGTGGGAATACTTTTCTTTGATTACTGTTCCCATGTAATACTGTTGCCGATGCAGTAAAGTTGACAGGGAAACACCCCCTCTGCCATATTCCTGACTCTCCCAGTCCTCCTGGATCTATGATCTTCACTATTTTTCAAGCAGAGTCCACTTGGGCAAAGCCTCTTCAGTATGAGACCCATTTCCCACTGTGCTCACCTCCACACAGTATTGCACTTTTCTCATTGCAGGGAGGGAGGGCTCTTTAAGAGAGACAGAGCCCTCTCTTAGGAAGTGTCCTCTAGGAGGACACTTCCCAGCACTCTATGCATGTCTTCCAAGATGCTGCAAGGGCTCAGGAGTGCCCTCTTTTCCTTAAGGCAGCCCTCTGGGCACAGCACTGTACAGCATGATGAAAATGGTCCTCTCTGCATGGTGCCAGGGAGACTGTGCAGCGTATTCAGCTTCAGCCAAAGTTTCACACTGGCCCAATAAACAGTTAGTCAGGGAGCTGGTTGATGGGGACTGCCACGGCTCCGTGGCCTTACAATGAAGAACACAGACCTAGAGAGAGATCCCACCCCCACCTTCCTTTTGTCCAGATAGATGGATTGCCTCGGTTCCAGTCTTTTGTACTGGAAGATAAAATGGCCAGCTTGCATGCCACATGGGAAAATGTATAATTATTGTTCAAAATTCAGTGGCATTCACTATCAACATTTCTTTTGCGGCTGTACAACTTCATTTCATTACTACCACCACCACCACCACTGAAAATCAGAATTTATATATCCATGTACCAGCCACTCACATGTAATCATACAACTATTATAAGAACAGAGATGCATTCAGTGAGAGCCAGCGTGGTGTAGTGGTTAGAGTGCTGGACTAGGACCGGGGAGACCTGAGTTCAAATCCCCATTCAGCCGTGAAACTAGCTGGGTGACTCTGGGCCAGTCACTTCTCTCTCAGCCTAACCTACTTCAAAAGGTTGTTGTGAAAGAGAAACTCAAGTATGTGGTACACTGCTCTGGGCTCCTTGGAGGAAGAGCGGGGTATAAATGTAAAAATAAAAATAATAAATAATAATTCAGTTAGCATTTGATTACATCTCAGCACTATGTATGCTTATCTTGCCAGTGGAACATAAGTTATCATTCTCAATGTTCTGCATTTGACCTGGTCTAACACTGAACAGTACGAGGTGGTAGAGTTAACTGTACCATTTCAGTGTGTAGGTGGGGGAAAGTTGTGCCATATAAAAACTCCTGCAAGAAAAACTAATCATGAAGAGGCATTCTTGTTCAGCCCACTCCTTGTTGCACCAAGTTTTTTTAAAAGGCAGGTGTGTGTGTGTGTGTTTCTTGCAGGGAAACATTCAAATGTGTGATTCACCACCTGTGGCCTATATTGGTACAGTTCCTTCTGCCACCTTGCCCCACCTCACTCTGCTGCTTGTGTAAACCAGACTGTAGTAATATTAGGAGTATATTGGACATAGAATATTCTTCTCTATAACAGATCTATATGTCATTCTTTTCCTTCTTCTCAATCATCATGTCTTCGTTCACTTGTCCTATCTAACCAGAATGCTCTGCTTCCTATCCCCCCTGATGTGTTAGAGCAACTTTCTTATTACTACACAGCCCCGTACAGGGGGAAAGCAAGATCTGAGGTAACATCTCTGTGCATGCTTTTGTGTAGCATGATTGAGAGAGGTGTTAAAATGTCCTTTTCAGAACAAAATAATCTGAGATGCGCATAAAGGTATAAAAAGTCCAAAAATGTAGTGGGGTAATGCATATTCATGGAATGTTTGTGGTGTTCTAAAGAAACACCCATCATATGTTCCATCTTGCATTTCTATATTCAGCTATGGGTTTTTTCTTCTTTTTTCTTAGCGGGGAGGTTCGGTATATTTTTGTACTGATAGTTCTAATTTTTACGTAATTACCATGTAAATATCCTTTAACATAGGAAATGGAAAACCACATTAAAGATAAAGATCTCTCTTGTAAATTACCTCTCTTTTGTAAACTTTCCTAGGAAGCAATAAATGAAGATATCATTTTAGTTACTTTATACTAGGGAGGTGCACAAAATGAATTTTGCTCAAAACAGAACACAGATGGCTGAAACGTCTAGTTGGAACCACGGTCGAACCAGCTGTTTTGATGGAATAGGACTCGGAAATGTTTTGAGTGTTTCGGCCATAGGGAACAATGGAGAGACTCAAAATATCCCATTATTCACCATGGGTAGCTCCTAGGGACACCAAAGTGGCTTGGGTGGTAGGGCTACCTACCACTTAACCCACAAAAGAAATGGGCAAGCAGGCAAATTTAAGATATTTTTAATCTTTCCCACAAACTTCCATAGGATCCTATGGGGTTTGGGGAAAGGTTTAAAATGGTTTAAAATCACCCAGTTGCCTATTTCTTGTGTGGGTTGGGTAGTAGGTAGCACCCATCATGCCTTACTACACAACTCACTTTGGTGTCCCTAAGAGCTACCCATGGGGAACAAAGGGGTGTTTGTTCCCTATGGCTGGAACAAGCCACACTCACAGAGTACACTGCACACAAGTTTTGCATTGCAATTTGCAATGCATTTTAAGAACATAAGTACAGCCCTGCTGGATCACTCCCAAGGCCCATCTAGTCCAGCATCCTGTTGCCCACAGTGGCCCACCAGATGCCACTGGAAGCCACAGGCAGCACTGCCTTGAAAAACACTGCAGAAGCACACAGTAAAAGGCCATCTGTCCCTCCCAACACAACACACATTTCAAACACAGTCCAAAAATGGCCAAAAAAGAATCACTGACCCAGAATCCACTGCCAGCCACAGTGCTTGCACTGCAGTAATATCATTGGCACAAGTTGCTCTCTCACACAATTTAGACTCCTTACTTCCTAGCATATCACCAGCTGCCGCATCCTTAGCAGCAAGCATAGCCATAAGCTCAACTAGAGCAACTTCAGCCACATTTTGACTGAGTACAGTTTGTAATGCAAATTGCAGAGCAGGCACACAAGTTAGTCTCAAGGCCAGACATGGAGCTCATGTCTGATCACCAAGAAATATCACACACACAGCTGCCACTGTCCATTTCTTACCACAACACTATCTCACAAACAAAACAAACCACAACTCAGTGAAGGCAGGCATCCAAGTTCTGCCTTTGTCAATCTGAGATCCAGCAAAATCAGATAGTTAATGCAGCAATAGCACAGTATATTATAACTCGGTGCTGAGAAAATCACAAAATCAAACTTCCCTTCCTCCTCTCCTGATGTATCCTCTTCAAAAGAGACACACTATAAGGGCTCTCTTTGCCTCCCAGTTCCTTTAAATACATTTTGAATCTCCCTCCTGTTTGGCTCTCTCGTCCCTCCCCCCCGCCAATGGGGGCACAGTTGCCCATGACACTTGATTATATGATAACAATTCAACCAAGAAGCAAGGAGATCACAAGCCAATTGGAAGCCAGTGTCAGAAAACCAACCAGCAAGGGAAAAACAGGCCTCCAAAATAGAACTCAAAATGTCAAAATGTTTCGAATTGAAATCCGGTTATTTTTGTTCTGAGCTCGAAGCAGGCCCTTTGTTTAAAGGGTGTTTTGTTTCAAACTTGAAACACTCAAAACAGCCTGTTTCAATTTGAAACATTTTGCACATTCCTACTTTATACTCTGTATTCTTAAAATATGAGAGAAAAGATGTGTATTTCAGTTCCTTTGGTCTTCAGAATTAACTTTGTATTTCATTTAGAGGAACATGAAAAAATTTCAAATGAGAGCAAAATATGTTTTGTTTTTGCTGTCTGAGAAGCTAAGAGCATAGGTTTATTCAGTAAAAGTGGTCTGTATTTTCTGGTAGCTGTGATGTCCATAGAGTGTAATATATTTTCTTTTATTGCACACATTCTGTTTGGTAGTATTTTATTTATTTATTTAAAATATTTGTATGCCACTTTTTAACCAAAAAAAATCTAAAAGTGATTTATGTAAAGAAATGAGAAGATGGTTGCTATCCCAAAGTGGTTCACAGTCTGAAATAGTAAGTAAAAAAAAAAAAAGCAAAGACTTGGGGCACAACCCTGGAGCCAAGCCAGTGTTGGTTACCAGGAGTTTTTTCGGACAGCGACTTTACCACACTTTACTTTGGGAGGGTGGGTGGTCCCATCATGAGGCCAGCCCCATGGCTAAGGAGTATGATCCTAAGAAAATATGCTATGCACATCAACAAATGTTTGTGGCATAGATTGCTGGTTTTAACACACACACACAAGCAGTGTGCTGTTGACCCTGGGCTAGCTGTCTCAGATAACCCATTAAGGGGCTGGGTGGGACTCAATGGCTGCCGCATGCTGCCCTGTCCCCTACCATGGCCTTCTCACTGACTGTCATCTTATTTTTGATGGCTGCGGCAGCACAAAACAAGTTGCTCCATGCACCTCCCATGCTCAGTGTATTTGAAAGGGTTAGGGTGGAGTGAACGAGGAAGTGTGGAAGAGACGAGACAACTAGAGTGTCTCCTGGGACACTCTGTCCGGTCATCTCCTCTTCTGCATTGTCTTCCACGTTTTCAAATGTAGCAAGCATGGGAGAAAGACAGAGCAGCTTGTTGTGTGCTGCTGTTGAGCCTGTGGTGGCTCCCACTGAGGAGGAGGAGGGCAGCAGGTGGGGCTCTGGTGGCACATGGAGGCACAGGTGGCTTTTAACACCCCACCAAAGGTTGGGCTGGCTCTGCTTGACTATAATCCAAAGAAGTTGTGTGCACTGAACATGTTTTGAATCCCCATCAGTATCCCTATCTTAAATAGTCTGCAATCCAGTAACTACGAAACTCATTATAAGCAGTCTGGAGTGCTCTCAATTTTGTGCACATTTGCATGCTTCTCTAGGCAGTTACACACACTTATGTCTCAATTTAGCACATGTGGAATACTAAAGCTCCAACCCAAGCAGTGTGAGTCTCGGACTAGAAAGTGAAATCAGTAGAATGCACCATTTTGAGATTGCAATGTTAAGTTTTGCGAATACTATGCATAGTATTCTATTATTAGGCACACAATGCTCAGGGGTGTGTGTGTGTGTGTGTGTGTGTGTATGACATGCTTGCATATTTATAATGGCCCATATTGGGAGGCCCTATGGGAAGAGGTCAGGGCATGAGTCTAGTAGAGTTGCATTTCCATCCATTCTGTTTTGAGGTTCTGTCAAGCTCAGCTGTGGGTATTCATTGGTCATCTGTCACTATCCTGTGCCTTCTTACTCTGCTCAAGCTGCCTTTCCTTTTTTATCCAGGGCAGTAAAGGAGAAGCAGGGTTGCCCGGAGCACCAGGAGAAACTGGCCTGGCAGGACTTCCTGGGCCCATAGGTCCTCGAGGATTGCCTGGTCCTCCAGGTCCTCCTGGTCGAGGCTTTGTGGCTGGCTTTGTGAGTATCGGATTTGCAGTCTTGACACTATCTGTGGCCTGGTGAAAGGGCAACACACTGGCTATCTCAAAGAGGGGATGAGCACTGTAAGGGTAGCCATTTGTGAACTACATACTCTTTTGTCTACTTTAGTGCTCTTGTGTACTTTTGTGCTCTTTTGTGTACTTGGCTGATATGCCACTGGTGTTGAGTGGAATAAGACTGGTGCTGAAAAGCTTAGTTAAGATTCTGCAGTTATTACTAGTGGTATGTCATGTGGTGGTTTTCAGGGAAAGAATGAAAAAAAGACCCTTTACCATGTAAAACATCATGTGGCAAGAGGCAACAGAGGAGCGGGAGGAAAATGGGAGGCAGGAGAAGAATATTAATTCATTTTAGTTACATGTACTTAGACTTAGTTTCAATAGGGAACGAGGACTAAAGAATTAAGCCAAAGGCTTCCTGGAAAAGCAGGGATTCGAAGAAAGTGAAAGGAGTGGCATCATGGAGGTCTTCTGGGAAGGAGTTCCAGGCATAAGGGGCAGCAAGGGAGAAAGGGGAAATCCATTTGAGGGAGCAGGAGGCCTTCGAGTGGCTAAGGTTGATGGACCGAAAGCGTGAAGGCCGTGGGCAGCGACGCATCTGGATGTAAGAGCAGAGAGGAGCAATGGGGAGAGAGGCCATTACTTTTATTGCCAGGGATGTAGTTCTACCTGAATAGTTACTAATACCATCTTGTTACCTAGGATGATATGGAAGGCTCAGGGCTGCCATTTGTTTCTGCTGTCCCTGGACCACGCGGACCAGAAGGGCCACAGGTCAGTCCTTGTTCTTTTGTTCCATGCAGCCTTTTCATTCTCTGAGAATACAATGCTAGGTGTGCTCCCTTCAGAGTAAGTACTATTAAATATGATGGGGCTTACTTCTGAATATAAACATGTAAAAGAGTCCATGTCTTCATAGACTGTCACGTATATGCTTTCAACACTTAGTTACAAATTAGTTATGTGACGCTGCCTCTGTTACTATTATGAGATACAGTCTGGAGAAAGGTATGACCCTTGATTACAACACTCATAAGGCACTGTGAATTCTTGCTAGGTGCTTGACATAGAGCCAGGTTCTAGACTGGATGCACTTTGGAGCCTTGTTATGGGGCTTGCATGCCAAGAGTCTACCAAAATTTAGAAGGGCATTAACTTTGTAGTTGTTGACAACTGCTAAATTACGGCTAGCTGCATGTGGGAAAGTAAACATCCACAACCGTTTATCAAACACATTGGTCTGATAAAATGTGGGAACTTCTAGTCATGGATAAGACATCAACTCAAATCAAAAGGGCATGAAACCCAAATTTGTGGGGATCTCCTTGGGTGTGATGTTTCCCATTTCTTAAATATGAGGGCTCAGTGAAGGCAGTGCACCGGAGAAACCCTTGCATTTTAGATCAATCTTTGTTTTGTGACATTAAAGGAGAAGTGTGTAGTAGTTTGTATGTTTTGACCACTTGGACTTAGATATTGTCTGTAACCAAAGCTTCTTCACATTACAGGTTATTGCTTGTTTTGTAAACTTGGAAACACTTTGATTTAAACAACAGAAAGTTTGATCCTGTTGCCATTTCATAATTAGAGAGCCCTGCTCTGTTGCTGCCCTTGTTCTAGAAACTAGAGCATGCTAGGGTGAAGTATATAGGTCTCTAACTGCCGTGTTACTTTATAAATAAACAGAAGAATGTTGGACTAACTCTGAAAAAACAACAACAGGCCTTCTGTATAGACTGTGATATTGGAAAATGAGTAGCAGATCCTGTTTGCAGCATAACACAGGGTCCTTATCGATTATTTTTAACATGCTAAATACATGCAAGACAGATGTAAATATGGCTTTGAGGGACCCATATTCTCATATGGCTCATAGCTGAATGTACTTAAATAAGTTGTCTTTTATGCTGGTCAAAGACTGAAATAAAATCATCATCAATTTTATGGCTCATAAAATCAGACACAAGTTGGTTGATTATTTTGTTTTGTTTTTTCTAGGGTCCACCTGGGATTCCAGGACTCAAGGTGAGGAAACATTTTGATTTTGTGTCACAGCTATTAGTGGTAATATGGCTTGGGTTGCTTTATGCCAGAGCAGCGCATGCAAGTCAAGCCACCCAGTCTCTTTGCTTGATCTGAACTCTCTTTACCCCATAGTACTAATTTTCTTTTCATTATTATCCTATTCAAATTAGAGAGAGTTTCCCCAACAAACCAATCCTATTAATCTACTGTGTAAGCAAAAAGTGCATAGAATCATATGCAATAGCTAGTGAACTTTGTGCAGTGTTGTGAGTCACTGAAGTTTTTCACACCTGGCTTTTAGTTCGCATCTCCTCCGGAATGGAGGAGTGTGTTCACATATGTAAATCTACCCAGAAGTCCCTGCGAGCTATCAGGGAGCACTCCACACACATTCCGGGGTGGGTTTTTTTAATTGCGCATTAGAGTTGAACCCAATTTATATTCGGGGTTAAAAAAAAAATATATATATATATATATCCTCTACTTGTGTCGGTTTTCTGGGGCAACTTAGAATTTGCAGTAAACCTGTCGTAAAGCCTGCTGTCTGGGAAAGCTCATTGTGTTGCACGATTACAATAAAGCATTCAGGGCTTTGCATTTGTACAGCAACTCAGAATGGAGCAGCTCTGCCATTCAAAACTTGCATGAATCAAATGTGGGGGGTTATTGGGGGAGGAACAAGATGGGTGTGTCATGCATATCCCTCTCTGCCAATAGGACCAGGATATCTTCCTCATATTGGTGTAATGTGATTCTCTCAAAACATGAGAATTGGCCCAGAAATATAAGAGCCAAGACAGAACACAGCCAGACAAAACAAACAGTTGTGCACTAGACAAAGACCATGCAACATTGTCACAAACCTCACCCCAATGACATTGATGTAACTCTACACCACAAAGAGATAATCCTAAGTAGACCACCAGGGCTCCTTGGATGTGGGGCAGAATTCAAATGGGACAGATGATAAAATGAGAAGAGAGAGTCTTTATATGACTATGACTAATAAAATAGGATTTATGTCTGTCCTTGTTAATTTTCAGGGAGATGCTGGCTTCGCAGGTCTGCCAGGTTTGCCAGGAGAGAAGGTGAGTCCACATCATAATGTTTATGAATTATTTATTGGTCTCCAGCCTCCATGCCAGTTCTAAAGGATTACTATTGTATTGTATTCAACTATTATTGTATTGTATTCAAGGAAAAATCTTAATGGGCATAGGATTGAATTGAGTGTGAGACTGAATTGTGAAACAGCTTCTATGATAAAGGCTAGGATTCAATTTTCAACTGTTTGTTTGGTTACAGGGAGACCCTGGATTGCCAGGACCAGATGGGCACCCTGGACTAGAAGGATTCCCGGGACCACAGGTGAGCATGAATTTCAGTTTAGTGACTCTTTCAAGGTTTTTGTTTAAAGAATCTTGCTAACAAAATGGGTGGGTTCAGATGCCATATGGAGCGACAGTTTATTTTAATTAAGGTTTATTTAACAAACCTAGAATGGTACCGTAGGCTATCACTAATATGGTGGAATCAATCTTAGTTTGTTTCACCATACTGTCCTGTCCTTCAGGTCCTGCCTGTCCTCCTTACCTTTCGTGATCTAGGTTTGCCTTGAGGGCAGAGCTACTGAAACAAACCAAAATTAAACCATAATTGCAGGTTCAGGCATCACATGAGACCATGGTTAGGACAAACCATCTCCAAAACTTGAGTTCAGATTTTGGTTTGACTACCCCAAATAAACAACTTTTTTTTAAAATTGACATGGGTTCAGACATATGAACACAGTTAAATGAAATAAACCATGCTTCCATGTGAAGGCTGAACTTGCCTGTTGCTTCTTTTCAGAAGGTCCTTGAAACTGGTAAATGATGATAATCATATAAGTGTAAACATTGCCCTAGTTTTTTTTTAAAAGGCTGTAGAAAGCTCAAAGGCAGCATACTATGGTTGAATAAAAGTACTTGTAGACACAGTGGTAGTCTCCTCACCTCCCTATTATATGTTGTTTTTGTCTCCACACAACTGACTCATTGACAGTGTCACTCTTCTGATTTAATTTTACATCTCAAATATTTGTTTTTTGTTGTTCATAGCTTTCAGCACCCATAGTCACAATATTGTTCACATTCATGCTTACAATAATCCCATGAGATAGATCACTGTTGTTCCTCATGTACAAAGTGTGAACAGATTGAGTGATAGTAATTTACCCAAAGCAACCCACTTAATCCATGGCTGAAGGTTCAGCCTAGTACTGTTGGATCCAAGTCCAGCCCCTCCATCTGCTGGACCACACACTGACTGCCATTTGCAACATGGAATGTGCACGGATACAGTTCTCTATGGTAAGAAATGGTCTCCTTCCCTGAAAATATGTTTATTTAACCATGCTTCTCATTTCAGGGGCCAAAGGGTGACAGAGGAGACTCAGGTGCTAAAGTAAGTACTTCCCTGGATTTGAGGAGAAACTTCTAATTTTTGTTGTTTATGTTAAAAGTGTGGGATTTTGCTGTAGGAACAGCCATTGTTTATATAGCACTTTTTCAAAACTTGGCAATATATCTTATGCAAATAACATAGTCTAGCAGGTATCCCCTGTTCTCTAAAAACGCACACCTCTGCTTCCATTTTTAAGCTACCATCATAGTCCATTGTTTGGAGAGCAGGAAGAATCTCTATGCCAAGGCTTCCTATGGGAAATATGGGAGAAATGTTATTGGGCAGGGGATTGCCTTCCATCATGGGATTTTTACTGGGTATTCCTTGTTGAGTGTGCAGGTGCTCCAGAGGATGGTAGTGGCCTATGTAGAATTTTAATCTAATCACATTGGAGATTTGGAGTAGGACCGAACATCTGTTGTTGCTTTTTAAAAGATGCAGAGCAATTTGACATAGCTCAGCTGACTGCTGTTCCAAAATTCTTGTGACCAGAGCATTCTGCCCTGTGCCAATGTTTTCTCACTAGCACGAGGAGCACAAGTTGGCTAGAATGTGTGCAATCTAGCAGATGCAACCTGAAACCTCTGAAACTGTCAATGCTTTTTCTTTTGAGGGTGAACCAGGTCAAGATGGAGTTGGACTGCCAGGGCCTCCTGGCCCCCCTGGCCTTCCAGGACAAGTCGTCCTGCCCACTGATGGTGTAAGGATCTTTATGCTTTTTTTTTACTGACCCTTTTCTCTTACACTTCCAGGATTGTGTTCCTCCCTAAATGTGGATAAAAAATTATAGGAGTCATTGCTCTAGATCAGGGCTGCTCAACTTTGGCTCTCCTTCAGATGTTGGCCTACAATTCCCATAATTTCTGACTGTTGACTGCTGTGGTTGGGGATTATGGGAATTGTAGTCTGTAGCACAGATGAGCTGACTTCATTCTTGTGTGATTTCCATTTTTCCCCTGACCCCAAAATCCCTGTGGTCTACCAACTTTATATTTTAATTTACAATACAAAAACGCATACTCAGGATCTCTTAGTGGCTAACTAATTGGTGTGCTTGCTCAAGAACTGAAGTATCACCTTGCTGGATAAGATCAATGTCTGTCTAGTCCAGCATTCTTTGCAATAATTCCAACGACTAGTGGCCTAGCTTGTCCACTAGAAATTGTTCCATGGTCCACCTTTAGCCCAGCACTGACTTTACAGACCTGGAGCTGCAGACCATAAATAAAACTATTTGCTTCAGTACTGATGTCAGGAACTGCTGTGAACTGCTTCCCCTTGTGGTGAATTGCTTAAACTACAGCCAGAACTTCATCTCTAGCTCTGAACTGGCCCTGCCCACCCAGATCTCTGATGCATTCGTGGCTGTGATTTCTGGCTTGACTTCTCAGTTCTGACTTCTAGCTTCAGTCCTGACTGGCTTCCTCAGTTTTGACTCCTGGCTCTTCAGTGGTCCATGTTAACTTAAGTGCTTAAGCCTTGTTAAGTGCTTGTATATTCAGATTTTTAAAAGCCATGGTATTTTCTGGTTCAGCTCCAACCATGAAAATGTTAGCGCACAAAAGTTCAACGGAGGACAGTGTGCAGCTTCCTTCCCACAAGCCGTTGCTACTAGGAAGTGTGCAAACTGTTTCTTAAAGCTGTTCACCTTGTTGGCATGACTTGATTCCATATGGCCCTAATACCATATTTTACGGACTATAAGACGCTACGGACTATAAGACGCACCTTAATTTTAATCCAGTTTTTCAGAGTTTTAACATATTAAACTGTTAAAACATATAAGACGCTCCTGAATTTTGGTGGATATTTTTTGAGGAAAAAAGTGAGTCTTATAGTCCATAAAATACGGTAGTGGTTTTAAAAAACAAACAAACCATGAATTCATGGTTTAAATAGGTCATAGACAATGAAGCTGTTCTCACGAGCAGCCTAGCCCAGGCTAGGGCAGCCTTGTATGGAGTGCCGGGATCTGCACAGATCCTGGTGCTCCTGCCCAGCGTAGCCCTGCTCCTTAGTCTGGCTCTTCACTGGAGCTAAGGGAACAAGTGCTCCCTAAACCCAGCTGCCAGGCTCGTGTGCCTCCTTGGCTCCATGGAGCTGAGAAGACACAGAGGCAGGTGCCTAGAGTGCCTGTCTGGCGGGGGAACCCTCCAAGGAAAATGAGTCCCGGCCTCTGTGGCTCCATGCTGTTCCCGGCAGCACAGGTCATGTGGGCGCATGGCTTGTGTGCCGAAAGGATCAGGAGCAGTTGTCTGTGGGACTGTGTTGCTGAAATAGAAGTCGGTAGGGTTATGAGAAGCTTCAGTAGTTGAATCAAAGCAGAGTGGTTTGGCCTGATTCAGCCTGAACCATCATCCAGCTCTGGTCCAATTGGGCCCAAATTGGCCCCCCTTTCAGGCTGCTGCAGCTCCTTCCTCCTCGCCCTGCCTTTTCACTCCCCTGACCCTTTTCCTCAGCAGGCACAGGAAGGAGGGGACAAAATAGCTTTCCTTTATTTCACTCCAAGTGGTGGGGGAGTGGCTGTCACTGCAGCTTCACTGTTAAAATAACTTCCAGTATTTATTTAATTTTTTTCTTCTGCAGTTCTGAGAAAAGTATGGGGCATATTAAGAATTAAATAGTTTTTGCAAGAACTACAGCCAGGTGGTCTTCACACTATGATATTGCAGCAACTGTCAAAACAATGATGAAAAATAATCATAGGGAAATCGCCTTAATGCAGATTTGCGTTATCTTGTCATCTGAAAAACCATTTCGGATCATTGGAAATAAGTTTAAGAATGTCCTACCAAGCAGAGGCTGAAGTTTAGTGGTAGATCACATTGCTTGCATGCCAGATTAAGTCCCTGGAATCTCCCAGGTAGGGTTGGGAAAAGCTCCTGTTTTGAAACTCTAGAAAATGCCAATCAGTGTAGACAAAAAAGAGGTAGATGGAGCAATGGTCTGGCTTGTGCAAGGCACCTTCCCATATCTCTGTACTCACAACATGAAGTAAGCGGTTGACATCCTGACTAACGAAGCATTGATTTATTATTTTATTTATTACATTTATATCCCACTCTTCCTCCGAGGTGCTCGGAGCAGTGTACATGTTTATTGTTATCCTCACAACAACCCTGTGAGGTAGGTTAGGCTGAGAGATAACTGACTGGCCCAGAGTCACCCAGTGAGTTTCGTGTTTGAATGGGGATTCAAACACAGGTCTTCCCAGTCCTAGTCCAACATTCTAACCACTACGCTATGCTGGCTCTCCCATTGATACAATGGGAGAAGCACTGGAGTAGTACCAGTGCTTCTGAAGAGTTCAAGAACAATGCTGTACCAGTGCTACAGTGTGTATGGGGAATTTCAGCAACCCCACCTTCCCCTGGAATTCCTCTATGTCACTGAAAATATGCCCTTGAGTGCTGTGCAGCTCTCAGGGACATACTTTTCAGTGGTACAGAACACTTCCTGAGGAGGGGGAAGTTGTTGAAGTTTGCCCCCATTACTGAGCCAGCTGTGGAGCTGAGTTAGTTAAATTTTTCAGGAGTACCAGTTCTTCTCCCATTGCACTGGTGCTTCACTAGGAAACCAGTATAGGCAATCCTGAGCTAGCCAGACCAGTGGTATGACAAAGCGTAAGGCAGCTTCATATTTTCAAGGTATCTGAGTAAACAAAACAAATGTCACATTTTAAATATATCATCTCATGTTGTTTTTAGACAAGTTTGCCTGCTTTGCCGGGCCCTGAGGTAAGTAAAATACAGTCTCTGTTCTCATGGTCACATCACCCTTGCTTTGTGAGAGGGATGTTAATTGTCTATAGGACTCTAGAACAGAAACATTATTACATCGAAGATGATAATCATGTGTGCTGTGTGGAAAACTCCAGTGGAAACCACATCCTCGGATACCTTCAAAGATGAGCATAATAATTGAAGTTGTAAGTCTTTTCTGAAGAGCTTCAGAAGCGCTAAGCTGGAGCAAGAGCAGGAATAGATGGAACTGAAGCAGGAGTCTTCATTGATCATTCTTAGTCTTCTCCCCATCTCTATCCCTACCATATTTCAGCAGCAGCTGTATCCTACACTACCACCAGACAGCTCTGTCAGCTCCTCTCCCTAGTCTTAGTTTCTGTTACTGGAAACCTTTATATCAGTTAATTGAAAACGATAATGCCTCTCAATGCAAGGTTCTCAGGGTGGCTTACAATACCACATTCAACTGAATAGAATAAAAGGACAGCACATATTTATTTATTTATTTATTTATTTATTTATTTATTTATTTATTTATTTAAAATATTTATGCCCCGCCCCTCCAGTACATTACTGCTTGGAGTGGCTCACAACATTTATCACAGCACAGAACAATTGGTAGCAGTACAGCTACAGCAGTCATTAAAATTTACTCACCAAGTGCCTAAAAGCCATCACATCTGGCACGAGGCAAATGGATATATGGAGGGAATTCCACCCGAGATGTGCCACTTCTGAGAATGCCCTGTTGCTGGTAGCTATTCACCTTGGCTGTGGACACTTAGAGCTGGGTCTCCACAATATTGCTCACTGTAGAATTTTGTTTCCCCCGTGGATTATAAAAGGATTCCCTTTTCCTCCTTGTAACTCTGGCATTCAAGGCAAGGTGGTGGCAGTGGATGGCATGAAGCAGACCAAGACATTTTTCTAAGGTGTAGGAGGAGAAAGAGCCAATCTTAGAGTGGAAAGATATTTCTCCATAGAAAGGAGGAGGGAATACAATAAAGTAAGGAATTATGGGACATCCTCTTCAAGTGGGTCCACAGAGTTTATCAGCCCATCCAATATTGTGCTGGCTTGCCTGCCCTCACATATGCAGATTTAAAAACTATTACTTCTGTTGTTGTAAATCTTTTAATCTCATTCTTAAATGTTTGGGTTAAAACAATGACTGCTCTGGAATTAGAAGGCCTTTCCCCCCCTAAGTGAAGAAATATGAAAGGGGAAACATCTTTAGCATTTCAATCTTGAGGTAACTTCAAAGAGACGACTTCAAAGGAAAGGGGGAAAATTTCCTTTGCCCAGATCATCTCTTATTTTCATTCTGCCTCAAGATTTGTTCACAGCAAGGGATAGCAGACAATATCCATTTTCCTCTCTCCCTCTCTTTAATTTGACTGAACTTGATAGGGCTCAGCCTCAGGATCTATTTTTGATGTCAGGACTTCTTCTTCAGGTTCAATCTCCTACCGGAGGTTAGCTATCATTACGGCTATTCTGACTTTGGATGCTGCTGTTCTAAAAGTTGTAAGGATGTGCAACCATAATAAGCCAGATACACCTAAGCCATAAACTATAATAAGCCAGATACATATACACATACATATACAGAACAGGATGCTTAGGGCTATTCTAAGCTCTGAACGGATGTCTTTTTTTATTTTTAAAGGTTTTTTAAAACCCTGCTTCAAAAAAGCCTTGCTTCAAAAAAGGGCTTTGGGTGAGAACAGTGGTTATTTGCAAGCAATAGTATACAGGAAAGGAGACTTCACAAATGTATCTTGCACATTAAGGAATTATGGGTAGCCTCTGCTGTTATCTGTTCCACAATAAGGCCTGGTTCCAGACTAGGACAACTGCAGATGCTACCCTGTATTATTTTAGAGCCGTTTGCTTTGAAATACAGATTGTGCAATCTGACATGAGTGCAAAGTTTGCCTCTCGCAGGTAAATGTGATGTAGTTGTCTGAAATTTTAGCCCCATCACCTTCATGTTGCAATTAAGAAAAAGCAAAAATAATCCAGAATCATCACTCATAGTTTGGTGCTTAACGTATGTTTGAAATAGCTTTCTGTAAATATAATGTTATCTGTTTTCTTCATGTAGGGCAGGCAAGGGCATGCTGGTTTCCCAGTAAGTAGTTCTGTTCATTGTCAAAGTGGCTTCATAGTGTCCAGTCAAAGTGGCTTAGTGCCCACACTAGAACCAACTGTTTCCAGCTGCTATACATTGTTGCAGCTGTGGTGGTGGTGGTGGTGAGGAGGAGGAGGAGGAGGCATAGGCAAGTCAAAGATTAGGTTTTCTAGTCACATATGCCAACAGCCTCTGTTGAAAGCAAAAGCAAAATTGCAGTAGGAATTTAAATCAGACTTGCAGATAAGTCCAAAAAAGTTGTTCACCCAATTACCAATGTACTGTATGCCTATCTGCCTGTATGTTTTTAAAAAGCAAGACAGAACCTATTTTTGTAATGCTTTCCTACCTTGTTGCTTGGAGGCAGTCTCTGCTCTGAAGCATGCAAGTGGCTCTTTTCAACCCTGATGTTCTTTGAAGGGTTTACCTGTCTGAACATTCTGAAGAGGGCTTATCCTGCTGCTTGTTTTTCCCCCAGAGAGAGGGAGAGAGCTACTGCCAGTGGCAGCTTGATGCCACCTTCTGCTAGAGGCAAGGATGACAAGATGTTGCACCTGGGAGTGAGTCAGCATTGACGCTGGAACATAGGAACATAGGAAACTGCCATATACTGAGTCAGACCATTGGTCTATCTAGCTCAGTATTGTCTTCACAGACTGGCAGTGGCTTCTCCAAGGTTGCAGGCAGGAATCTCTCTCAGCCCTATCTTGGAGGAGCCAGGGAGGGAACTTGGAACCTTCTGCTCTTCCCAGAGTGGCTCCATCCCCTGAGGGGAAGATCTTACAGTGCTCACACTTCTAGTCTCCCATTCATATGCAACCAGGGCAGACCCTGCTTAGCTAAGGGGACAAGTCACGCTTGCTACCACAAGACCAGCTCTCCTCTCCATGCTGCCCCAGCCCTTGCTAGCTTTGCCCCATTCCCACCTTCCATGCTAAGGAACGGCCCTATACTTCCTCCCTCAGGGAGCATGGCTGCTTGTAAGCCTGCTCAGAGAGAAGCAGCATGGAAGGAGAGCCCAGGCGGCTGCCCTGCGCTTCCTTAAGCTGGATGTATCATTGGCTGATAGCAGGTGCACCCAGACATATGTTACCATAACTGGGAGGGGAGTGGGGGCAGGGAGGGGCATGACATCCCGGGGCGGGACTTTAGCTGTGTAATTTTTTTTACTGCCGCTACTTTGTGTTATGTATTATTATTATTTTTGTGGGTCATTAAATTTTTATATAGAGATTATTTTTATATTATCTGTACTTTTGTATTATGTATTGTAATTTTTGAGATCATCTGTACCTTTGTATTTTAATTATGCATTGTTTTAATTATATTGTAAACTGCTTTGAGATTATTTTAATGAAATGTGGTATATAAATTGAACAATCAATCAATGAATCAATGTACCACCTTTTAAAAATAACATCCAAATAGAGTTTAAGACTTCCATGAATCCGATACATGGATAAAGTATCTATCTAGATAGCCAAACTCAGGGTGTCTGTGTGTGTGTGTGTTTTAACACAAAACGTGCAGTTCTTAAAAAGAAAAAAGTGCAATTCTAAAAGAACATTTGCGCAATTCAACATTCAAGTCCTGAAAAAGTTGTATTATTTTAGATGATATAGAAAGTGACGGGTAACAACGGGGAAGTAAAATTAGTAGTCTGGGCTCCTCTAGAATCTATTCCCTGATCAAGTGTACCCATTTCTTCTCCGCCTACCAAATGTGCTTCGCGCAGACTCCACTGCTATTCCCCACAGTGTCTTCACCAATGACTATAACACTTTTCTGAAACAGTGCTGTCAAATTCCCAGTTTTGTGGATTTTCTGCACTCTCTGTAGGCTTCTAAATGCCATGGAATGTGACTCTAGGCAACAAAGTATGTGTGCACAGAGAAGGAAAATGCATAGGTGTGTTTTTACAGTGGCTCATGTTATGTGCTTCAGTTAGGGATGTGCATGAACTGCTCGGGCAGCTGCCGGCAGGGCAGGGAGTGGTTCCCTTAAAAGGCTGGCAAGGAGTTCCTTACTTGCTTGTCCACTGCCCTGCAGCTTTTCCAGCAGTGGCGTCCACTCATGGTGGCACAATGTGCCACAATGGCGGCATGCCAGCCATGTGTGTGCTGGCGCCACATGGAGGCTGCAGGGAATAGCACCGCAGCAGTGCATTGCCTTTTGGAGAGCGGGCACCGCCACCAGCAAAGCGGCGGACGAGCAGGTCCTTACCTGTTTTTTAAGGGAACTGCTCCCCACCCCACCAACTGGCCTGAATGCTGGTGCCCGAGCCAATTCGGCGCTTCCCAGAGGAGGTGCCAAACCGGCTCGTCCACATCTGTAGCTTGAATTATACTCATGTGCCATTGTGCAGTTCTGAATTTTCCTTTTAAAAAGCCCTGGCCAACTTTTTTCAAAATCCCAATAAATATCTTTTTAAAAGAAATACGCAGATAGATTGAAGGAGGACTGTTAGTCTTAAGGGTTTTCTACAGTACTTTTTTTCAAAACAAGAAGGTAGCTATTCCAAGGCTGGTGATTTGCTTGACATTATTCAGCCTTGTCCTTGGGCAAGAAATTAAAAGGAAAGGAGAAGCCAATTAGCTTTCAGCATTCTTTGATGTCCTTAGAAGAGGGGTCTGAAGTCAATGGAAAGTGCTTTCTCCATTGATCCTGACCATTGAAGATAGGGCATGTTTCCTTATGTTGTTATCAAATTTATTATTTCATGGTTTCATCTGCAGGGGCCAGCAGGACCAAAAGGTGATGAAGGATCCCCTGGTTTGCCAGGCCTTACAGGACTGAAGGTAAGGCAAAATGAGGCCTTTTGCTTGAACAGTTCACAAGTTGATCACAATAATGCAGCAGCAGCAGCAGCAGCAGTTTATTTTCAGGCATTGAGAAAAACAGACACATAATATTCCTAAAAACATTTTTTTTTAAATCAACTCGATTTACAACTGCTATTGTCAGTTGATAGTAATACTTGATTATTCAACTACATAGCATGTTCCTACGAATTCTGCTAGCAATTAGGCAGAATTTGGCAACTACATAAGAAATCTTATCATCATAGCCTGATAAAAGGGAACATATTTAAAAATCATCAGAGCAGCCCAGAAAATTTAATAAGTATGGAGTAATATACACACCGTGAATGTCCCTGTAAACGCTACAATACAATAATACATGCACTGTTGTTTCTATGGCTCCTGAGTCACAGGGACAAAATCATGCTACGAATAGGACTTGATTGAGTCTACCTTTGAGCACTGCAGCATGCAGTTAAACCGCGCTTGAGTAAACACCCTGCAATACTTAGCTAATGTAATCTGGTTAAGATATCTAGCAGGATGTGTGCTCAAGATTTGATTTCCCAACACTGCTCCTCTTGGGATAATGCATTGGCCTGTCTGCCAAAAGACACTTTGGCTAAGCACCAACCTGGCCTGGTCAAAGCCCATCGCTATTAATACTTGCGGTGATAGGCCATAAGTAAGCAGCTTCTGCTTAAGTAAGTATTCCCATTTAGAAGTGAATTTCACCAGCATCAATGGAGTCAGCCCCAGGAAATAAGATTTAACTTAAGCCAAAACTTAAATATAGAAAGTCAGATCTTGGATTCTATCCTGGGGAGACCAGCCTCCAATTGAAAGACTGTGCTGGGAACACCGTGAGCTATTTGGAATAACTTCCTAAGGGATTTGGATTGTACCACTTCTAATACTGCAGAATTGGAGTATGGACCAAGTTGGGCACCATATAAGAGTTGAGCCAGGGCTTTGTATTCACACAGCCTTATTGCAGTGAGAATGAAGCAGGCCCCTCTAGAGTAGAAAAAAAAAGCCAAAATGGCTGATGTGGATGTGCATGCATTTTGTAGCACATACTCAGAGTGGGCCTTATGGGTGCCGGAAGATTAAAAATCATCATAGGAAAAGTTGTGTTCTGATGAGAGTTTTGTCTTCATTCTTGTCTTTTGTTCTTGGACAGGGTGAAAAAGGAGAGCCCGGAGTTATAATTGGCCCTGATGGAACAATCATAGCATCTAACCCAAAAGGAGAGAGGGTATGGATAATCATATTTTGCTTTCATTTAACGAATGTTGATGATTTATCTGGTTCTGATCTTGTGTTGTGGGAAGCTGGGAGATTTCCTCCTGCATAGTTCAGGATGGAGAAGACAGGCATGAGGACCCCTGACCCAACCGCTCTTCTGCAATGAAACTTACTTTTTCTTTGGTGAGCTGGAATGGAGTGCATCCACTGAGTTTCTGGTTGAGCTCTCTCATTCCCAAATGATCTTTGAGATTCCCCAAGTGATCTTGGAATCCCCTGTCTAAGGCATGCTTACAGCACCTATTTTTTCTGAGAGAAAAAGGGAAAGTTACCTCATACCTGCTCCTCCCTCTCCCAGAACATCCTGCTGCTGCTCTTTGAAGGTACAGAGTTTGCTGCTATGAAAAGCAGAATAATTATCCTTGCCATAAGCACTGTTGATGGAGAAAGCCTCCATAAAAGCCCTTACCTCCTGTGTATTTCGCTACTGAGTAAACATCCAGACTGTCACTTTACATGGCAGTCTGGGACACATGTTCATGAACAGACCTAAAGTTCTTCTCAATGTCTCTTCACATAGGAACGTTTGTCATTTTCCTGCATTCTATCTCAGAACTAAGTTGTCTGTCGTGGATTCCACACAGGATGTGGTGCAGACGGTACTAGAATGGCAGACTCCCAGTTGTTGGGAGTGGGTAAATGGCAGACCGCTTACTCCTCTGGATTCTGACATTGCCAATTTGATGTTTATACTGTGGACTGTAATATGTCCATAGAGATGATGGAAAACAGCAGCATTTTTTGAGGCGGTTCTCTTGTAGGAACCACCCTTTGCCACATCAGGCAGGAGGCATCTCAGTCAGCACCGTGCAACACACAGTTGCTGACTGGTCACCAGCTCATGGCAGGAGAGGCTAGCCGGATAGCAACTGCATGTTTCCACAGTGCTGACTGGGATGCCCTCTGTCTCCTGTGCTGAATCCCCACTCTTTTTCAACAAGGGTGGGTTTTCACCTTGCAGCAGAGCCAGGTGCTTCCCAAGATAGAACTACCTTACTGACTCCTATTGATAGAGAAGGAGCCTAAAGCTGCCAAAGAAAAGTGCTGCAGTGTTAAAAATATTGGTCTGAAGAAGTTCTGAAGACTAGTTCCTCCACAGCTAATTGCTCCTAATGTATTAGTTCATATCATGAAATGGATTCCTCCTCTGATCATCCAGACAAAATGGTGTGGGCTCCTCCAGCTCATGAGGTGTTTCTCTTATCGTCCTTCTTTTTGCTTCACAGGGTGAGCCAGGCTCAAGAGGATCTGTGGGGCCAGCAGTAAGTTACAAATGGTATCTTTGCTTATATGCAAAGGGATTTACAGAGTTCTAAATATTCATTTTTGGACACCATTCCAGTTTTAAAATTAATAACATTTTTAAAAAATCTTATGGTGGAAATACATTTGTGCTCTGTCGTTGTTGAGCCTAAGATTGTGATAGATTCTTCACCACAGTGGTGTGTGTGCAACAATCATTCATTCTAGGGGGTTGCTCAATAAAATGTTTTGGGGGTTTTTTGGCATATACTTTTTATTCAATTTTCACAACATCAAAAGACAAACACAAATAGTACAAACACTGACAAACACACACAATAAGGACTTCCATCTCATCCTTGGAACAAGTGTTGTTAACAATAACCAGGATCTTGCCTATAGGTTAAACAATAAAATGTATTGATAGATTGCATGTTCTTCTTCCATTTGGGATTCTGAATCTTGTAGCAGCTAGCGTTACAGCCATCACAGGAACTCACACTTGACAAGATGCTGCCATCTTTTGATCTGGTCTTCTGTTCCCTTCTAGGGGCCACCTGGGCGGCATGGGCAGAAAGGTGAAATCGGCTTTCCTGGAAGACCTGTAAGAATGTTTTTAAGATGTTTCTTTTGGTATATATTGTTGCTTTTTTAAAGGCAGCAGGAAGAGGAGAGAGTAGATTTGGCTTATCCTCTAGCAGCCATGGAGGCCTGTTTGCTAGATAAGGTTAGGGAGAAACAAGTGATATCTCCAAATTTGGCTGTGGGCTGCTCTCATATGTCTCTTGTGTTTAAAAGTCTTGCAAAGTGTGACATGAGTCTTCTGTGGTTCCATCATGAAGAGCAGATCGGAATGAGCCAGCCAGGGTTGTTAACATGAGGTTTGAATTAAAAAGATGTGGACAACAGCCCTCCTTGCTGTTGTTGTAGCCAAAAGCTCATGGTTGATTTGGATATAGTCATTCTCAGTGCCTCCAGATAAATGGTACAAAATTGTAGTAAAGCCATAGAATGAATGTGAGAGTTATTCTGTGTCAGCTGCAGGATATGAGAAGCTTGGATAAAATTGCAGAAAGGAGCTTTTGTATAGACCATGAGATGGAGCTACTTTGGTAGGCAGTTGCATCCTGGCTGGATGAAGGCAAACACCAAAGGAGGAACTGCAGCAGGAAAACCAATGTTCCTGGAGGGTATGGTCAGGATCTCATGCTGGAATATGAAACATCTATGAGGATGTTCCTTCTATGACTGTGCAGGGCGAGAACTCTCTTTTGAGAGGAAAGTGGGATGGTTGAAGAGATCGTCTTTCTTGGCTGAAGACACAGTCTGAATACTGAATGCCTTTTGGCAGGTTAATTTTTGCTTTTAGTCCTCTAACCCCACCTTGTAAGAGAAAAATATGAGGGCTGTAATGAGGGGATGAGGCTCAGTGGAAGAGCATCTGCATGCTTGCATGCAGAAGGTCCCAGGTTCACTCCTTGGCATCTCCAGGTAGGAGTGGGAGAGACTCCTGCCTGCAACCTTGGAGGGTTACTGCCAGTCACTGTAGACCAGGGTGTCAAACTCAACTGGGTGATGGCCCGGATTTGATCCCGATTTACCTCCAGGGGGCCGTACACAGCCTCGCACCACCTTCTGTTGCCTCACACCACCTTTTGTCTTCCTCCTCCTCCCTCCCTTTCCATGCCACTGAGTTTAGCTAGATGCACTGCTTTTTACACTAGAATATGCTCAGGGAATTTTTTTGTATTTTTTGAAGAAATTCTGAACATAACCATCATATTTTATCTGTTGTTGTTCTCAATAGCTCTTTAACACTCAAAACTCATATCAACAGTATTCATTAAAACAACATCATGGCCCAAGAAAAGCAGAAGCCCTCTTCCCCCTCCCTTACATTCTTCTTTCTTTCTTTCTCCTTCTCTCACTTCCCTCTTCCCTCCCTTTCTTACTCAAAGAAAAAACACCCTGCACTATCTTGTAACTTTGTCTTCTTTCCTCCTCCTCCTTATTTATCTTCCCTGTTCAGTGCTTTGTGTGCCGTAAGGGCCGCCATGAGGTAGGAAGAGGGGAGGAGAGTGACAGTGGAGGAAGGAACTCATGCTTTCCCTCTGGAAAGAGAGAGTGAGAGAGAGAGAGAGTGCCAGGGCTGCTGCCTTCACTCAGGCTGGTCAGGTGAGCTCAGTGGGCCTGATCCGGCCTGCGGGCTGAGAGTAGACAATACTGATCTAGATGGACTAATGGTCTGACTTGGTATAAGGCAGCTTCCTGTGTTCTTGGTACACCAGTTCCACATTAGGGCCGTGTAATTTACGGGGGCCGTTTAAACTAGCTTCTGCTTATCCTTTGCAGGGTCGACCTGGCATGAATGGGTTGAAGGGAGAAAAAGGTGACCCAGCAGACTCAAGTGGAGGACTAGGCTCAAGGGTAAGGCATACCAATTTTGCTCTGTGTGCAATAGCTTATGCTGAAGGCTGTCATGAAGTGTGTGTTTTGTTTGATTTATATCCTGATTGTGTCCATGGGCTCAGAGAGACCTGCAGTTTTTTTTCTCCAAGGGGCTCACAGTCTTCTATTCTGCACACATCTGAGCTCCTACAAATTAACGCACTTGTTGCATTTCTCCTCCTCTCTCTAGGGTCCTCCAGGCTTCCCTGGGCCTCCTGGGCCTCCTGGGCCTCCGGGCAGTGTTGTTTTTGACAATAATGTGAGTAATGAACTAAGTGCATTTTACTTGCTGGAGAGACATGGGGATACACCCTAAATGATGTGTCTAGTGATCTTGGGGGTCATGGGGATAATACATTTCATGGAAAATATTGTCATTTTCAATTTTCAGGCATTTAGTGAGATGGGCCCTCCTGGACCTCCTGGATTACCTGGTAAGGATCTTGTAGAGCTGGGTTAAAGTGTAGGGTGGAATGGAAAAAATGCCCTTTTCCATAGGTCCTTTTCCCCCTGCTATGAAGCCTTCTACTAACCGTAGAGGCAGGGAAGAGTGGATTCAGACAGACACATTTGGGGAACTGGTATATGTCCTACACTTTTATTTATTTATTTATTTGAAAGCCAATAGAAAAATGGTGAAATGTCCCATCCAGAGTGCTTAAGAATTTTCTGAGTAGCTATTAAGAAAGACTTAGTATTAATACTTGGTTTAGCGTAATTAGTGTCAAACCCCATGATCTTTGTTCTTGTCCAGACAGTGGGAGTCCTTTCATGAGGCTAGGTGAGGCTGTTGCCTCAGATGGCAGGTTATTGGGATGGCAGTAGAGTGGAAAACAACCCCTATTACTGCCATTGGAGTAGCTGTTCAGGACCAGTCTGACCCTAACAAGCTCTGAAAGGAGAACCCCTCCTCATATGCTTTGCAAAGCTTGCAGGAAACCTGAGGAGAGAAGAGGAGGCTGCTGGTAATCTTCCCTCTTTCTCACTCCTGTGTGACTTTCAAAGCTTGCAAGGGTTGGTTTTGAAAGAGGGATGGCCTCCACCAGGGGTATGGGGCAAAGCATCACTTGGTGCCTCACCTCAGATGCTGCAATACTTTGGGCTGCCCCTGAGAATGGAAGGCTTTGAAAATAATTCTGTTTCCTTGTTATTTTAAATGTACCCCTGAACCAAACTCAAATTTGAATTTAAGAGTACACCTGCATGGCTGTTTTATTTCAGCAGTTTCTCCCAGTAGTTCTGAACTTCCAGCTTTTGTGTTGAATTGCCTGCCTTACTTTTATGGGCATGCAGTGCCTCCTTAGAGGCTCAGGGTTTCCCCAAGGCTCTCATCAGGCTTCTGTTTCAGGCTACGATGGTGCTCGAGGCCAGAAGGGAGAAAAGGGCGAGTTGGGTCCTCCAGGGCTTCCAGGTAAAGTTCCTTGAAATCTGATACTTTGGTCTGCTTACTGAGATGGTCACCTCTCCTGGATTAATGAGCTCATTAGAGATTCATTTTGGTTGAATCATCTGGATCAATTTTCTCCCCCTCAAGCCAAGCACCACTGCTCCAGTTTACTTTATTGCTTCTGTCCTGAAGTTATGGTGCACTGTAGTCTAGATACTTTATTGCAGACTGAACTGTAAAAGGCTGCATTATACAAGTTCCTGTTATGCAGTGGGTGAGCTCTTCTTGTTGTTAATCCATCCTTCCCTTCACATGTTTTGCTGCCATAGGCTACCAGCTGGATGCATCCAATAACTTTCTTTCACCTTTCTGTGCAGTCCATTTTTTGTGAATACAGCACATGCAGGAAAGGTAGCTCTTATGGTGCTTAAAGGTAAAGTGTGCCGTCAAGTCAATTTCGACTCCTGGCACCCACAGAACCCGGTGGTTTTCTTTGGTAGAATACAAGAGGGGTTTACCATTGCCTCCTCCCGTGTAGTATGAGATTATGCCTTTCAGTATCTTCCTATATCGCTGCTGCCTGATATAGTAGCAGTGAGGATTCGAACCAGCAACCTTCTGCTTGTTAGTCAAGCATTGCCCTGCTATGCCACTTAAGGTGACCTTATGGAGCTTACTATGGAGCAATCTATGGAGCAAACCCATAAAATCAAAGAAATGTAAAATTAGAATAAACCCGGTACCATCCAGCCCAGTTCTCCACTCCAGAAGTATTTTTCCAGCTCAGCTAGCAGAGTTCCTTTAAGCAGTGGCTCAAATCTGGGCCCTCCTACTTGCCAAGCAGTTACCTTTACCACTGAACTACCCTCTCCTTCTGGTATAGGAAACCAAAGTCTAGCTGATATAGTCTTCATCCTTACAGACAAAAAAGAGAAAATATCTGTGCTGGGGGTTGAACACAGGTTTGAGTCACCTGCAAAGCTTGTTGCAGATGGGAGTCCAAGCCACCTTCTCTGCACATGTGTAAACATAATGTGCACGCTGGTCGTGCATGTATCAAGCTTGTGTACCGTGCAAGTCTGTGAAATCCCACTGTCCCTTTTGTGATTCCTGGAAAATGTGGATACCTGGAAAAATGCCATCTAGTTCTTAGAAACTCAGCCTTTTCAGACTCTTGTGTTTTGAAGCACTGAAGACCTTTCACGCCAGTCTTCAAATGCATAATATACTTCTCATATTTTTGTGGAAAGAATAATATGAGGAGGATTCTAAAAGGCATTTGCTCTGGTTATGACCTTGAAGTTGGTCTCCTAGGCATGTATCCCCACCCCACCCCCAGTCACTTAAGAGTTATGCATCTACCTTTCTTTCATAATTATCTCTCCTTTCTATGTCAGGAGGCAACACATGATTCCCACTTGAGCCTCAGCACCAGTGCCTTTAGAAATGCTTCCCCATGGAAATTTGTGAAAATGCATGCTTGCAGGAGGATTTTTTCCAAAATGTTCATCTGATGATACGCACAGACCTTTTTCATATAGTCATAAATGACTGGGTTGTGCCTTGAAGGCCCATCATGAGACACCCCCAAGAGTCACAAAGGAAGCAAGCTCCTTAGCAGAAGGCTTTTTTTTGCCATTAGGAAGACTTAATTCTTTATCTTTTCTTCTTTGTCCACAAGGCCAGTTTCCTTTTGACCTCAGCAGATTTGATTCCACTTTTAGGGTAAGTGCTCTTCATTTGGGGGGATTGCAGAGACTCCTACAGAAACCAAGTGCAAAGTATGGGAGATCACTAGGAAGGGCTGATGAGCATCTTTTGTTAAATATGCATTTAGTGAGGCTGTGTAACCACCACATTAGAATAGACTAGACTAGACTAGAATAGAATCAAATCGAATAGAATCTATGTGGTCTCTAAGAGTCGACACTGACTTGGCGGCACTTAATCAATATTTATTAAAAACACTTCTGTCCTGCCTAACAGCCTTCCAAGGTATCTGACAAAAATAATTTTAAAAACACAGAATTTTTTAAAAAAGCAAGCAGTTGTGACTTTTACAGGGAGACCTGTAAAATGAAAAGGTTCCGGGCAGACCTGTAAAATGAAAAGTCTATTCCCCAGCCTTAGATGCTGCTGCTGCTGTTGTCATGGCTGCTTGGACTGTTCCTTTTCTAGGATTTGTTGGTGACCACAGGGGAGTATGGCTGGTGGAACTGGAATTGTGCTCCCTATGAGAGCCAAGTGGCACCAGCTCTTTTGGTCCATTTAGAGGACAAGGCACCTTCTCACCTGGGCTTCTAGACAGTCTGCAGCTTCTGGCCCTTCTGATCAGTCAAGGGTGACTGATGAGGACTTGCGGTAGGGATGTGCATGGAGGCGCAGTCTGGCCCTGGGGGGTATCTAGCTTTAAGGGCAGGTGGGGGGGGGGTAGTACTTACTCCTCCCGGTGCTTTTCCCCCTCTGGCACTCCACTTCTGAGCAAAGTTTTAGGAGCGGAAGTGTTCCTCCCTGCCGCCCCTGCCCCCATTGTTGGCCGGAAAAAGGGGAAGGTGCCTCCACACATGTGCCTGTTGCGGTGTGCGCATGTGCCGCACACGTCACATGTTGCATGCACATGCAATGTGTAATGTGTGTGGTGTGCGCGCCACAACAGGCTCATGCGTGGAGACACCTTCCCCTTTTTTCGGCCAACGATGGGGGCAGGGGTGGCAGGAAGGAACGCTGCCGCCCCTAAAACTTTGCTCAGAAGTGGAGTGCCGGAGGGGGAAAAGTGGTGGGAGGGGTAAGTACTACCCCCCGCCCTTAAAGCTAGGCACACACACCCCGCCGGACCGCCCAATTCCGAACCAATTTGGAGGCCTCTAACATGGCCCCCGACCGGTTCCGTGCACATTCCTAACGAGGCGGGGGAAGGGGGTAGTGATGTACAATTGCAATTGCTCCCTCATTTTTTTCAAGTTAACCTTCCCAGAAGTGTCCTTAACAAGGGACTAACTAAAGATTCGTTTCTGTAGATCTAAGATCTATGTAATGTTTTCCTACCTTCAGGTCTGTACAAGTCATGGGTCCCAATGCACTGTTTGGTACTGCTGGTATTAAACTGTCACTTAATGAGACAATTCTTTAACCATTGTTAAATAAAAAGAAAAAACAGAACTTCCCCTATGAAGATACAGAAGTTGAGTGATTCTCTAAAATGACAATCTAAGGTATCAGTGACCTCCATGGCAGCTTTCAGTGGAGTACTGAAAGTTTGGGGCTATGTCTTTTTTCCCTGATCTCTGTTTTGCCATTTGAGAGGTTGTATTTGACTACCGGTATTCATACTCTAGGAAATAACTCTAATTTTGTAAATCAAGTGGGTTGGTGTGCTTTTTGCTTGCTGCGTTTCCTTATTTTAAAATTTTCGATAGGGAGAAAGGGGTGAGAGAGGTGACACTGGCATGAAAGGTGAAAAGGGTGAGCCCGGTGGCGGTGGATTATTTGGATCAAGCAGTGCTGGACCTCCAGGTCCCCCAGGATATCCTGGTCTTCCGGTAAGTAATCCCACAGTGCATATTAAGAGGAGTGAAGGTCAATGTTTTAACAATGTCATGTTCTCTGGTGGTGTTTGATATTTTCCAAGATGGTGGAAGCTGATCCTGTGGTGGTCGCCACTTTGGTAGGGAATTTGGGCTGAGAGGAAAAACAGCAAACCTCTCCCAGAATCTGTTAAGTGCCATGCTCCACTACCAGAGTCTGCATCCTGGTATGTGAAGGTTGGATGCATTGGAGCAGATGGGCAACTTCTCTAGAATCCATTTGGAATTTCTTCAGGGCAAATTTTGAGGAAACTAACAGCTCCTCCTTCTGGAGTAAACTTCCTTTCAGCATAGTCCAGGTTGCCTTTAATGCAGGACCAGTTCCAACTTGCTAGCATCATGGACAGGATCCCAGATCATTATTCCTCTCACCCTGCAGCTCTTTTTTATCTTTCTGCTTACTCATCCCACCTCGTCCATTGACTTTGGCAGGCTTTATTTACTTATTTTCCAAACATTTTAGCAGACTTTAGAAAAGGGTTGGTGGATGACCCTGCCTTCAGGCAAGTTAGTTTTTATTTATTTGTTCTTCTTGATATATAACCTGCTTGTCTTTCCAGAGAGCATTGTCAAAGCAGTGGACAATATGAAAATAAAAAATAGAGTAAAATAATCAGTCAAATAGGAAAGGAAACATTAAACAATGGCAGGTCTTCACCTGCCATTGTTTAATGTTTCCTTTTCTATTTGACCGATTATTTCTTGAGCAGCAGAAAACAACAATAAAAAAACTGAGCAGAATCAGCACCAGAGCCATACAAATGAGGGAAGGCAACTATTACTGAAGGCGTATCAAAGGAGGATGGTCTTCCTCAAGCATCAAACAGGGAAGGGGCCAGATGAGGTTGAGGAATTTCCATAGCCTATGGACTGCAACCAATAAGGCCCTGTGCTGAGTTCCCACCAACTCCATTCAGCAGCTTGCTCTAAGTCAGGGTTTCTCAACCTTGGGCCCCCAGATGTTGTTGGACTACAACTCCCAGAACCCCCAGCCACAAAGGCCATGTCTGGGGATTCTGGGAGTTGTAGTCTGACAACATCTGGGGGCCCAAGGTTGAGAAACCCTGCTCTAGGTGACCATCAGTTCCTTCCACTTTTGGGATTCTAATAGTGAATACATTTGCTTTTTCAGGGCCCCAAAGGAGACAGTGTTAGGGGACCACCTGGCCCTCCAGGAGCACAAGGACCTCCTGGTTCAGGGTTTGATGGACGCCCAGGGTCACCAGGCCCCCCTGGTCCTCCTGGCCCTCCTGGTCCCCCTTCTTTTCCAGGACCCCATCGACAATGTGAGTACCTTATGCCTTTTCACCTACTCCTTGCAAGTAGCCCCTACCCTGTTTGGGCTAGGTCCTTAATAAACCCTGGTCATGACTTACATGACTTAGTTCTAACCTTTCCCTTTCCAGCTATCAGTATTCCTGGACCACCTGGGCCCCCAGGACCACCGGGACCTCCAGGTGTTAGTGATGCATCTTCCTCTTCTGGGGTAAGAAAATGGACTGTTGGAACACTGTTGGGCATGTGAGGGAAACCCTGTAAATACAGGTGAACTCTCTTATCTGCGGGCGTCCCGTTCTCCGCTACAATCATGGATAATGGAACTGCAGATAATGGGGGATTTGTGGCAGTGGGAACTGGCTGTGTGTGTGTGAGAGAGAGAGTGAGAGAGAGAGAGAGAGAACGAACACGATAGTGAAATAAAATGCTCTAAAACCAAACGAGCCACAAAATGGCTCCTCTTCACAAAATGGTGACTGGAAATAACTTCTGAGGTCATATCTGGCCATCCTGAAACTGCGGATACGTGGATTTTAACCCTCTTGTATCCGTGGATAATGAGGTCAGGTGGCAATTAGGCAACTGCAGTTACGCGGAACCATGAATAGCAGTACTGCGATTAACAAGGTTGACCTATAATAGAGGTGCTTCTTTGAAAGAGCCCAACTAAATTTTTGTAAGTAGCTTTGATTTCATATGGGCATTATTCATACATATTACAAAATGGAGGATTAGCTAATTAGGGTGTCACTTCCCAAAATATGCTGAAGCAGCATGAGCTAGCCGGAGAACTTCTTGCACTGCAGGAGCAGCTTCCTGTGCTGCTAACATTTGAACACGGGAGATCACACAGAAGGGGAGCACTGTTCTTGGTCCCTGGAAATAAAGATAAATGGCATGCAATAATTCCATAATAGAGTCAATCATTAGGTTTGATTGTGCCCTCTTACTATAACCATGGCTACTATAAGTGGGGTGTTTTGTATCTGAGTTAGCCTCTAGTGTGACTCAAACAAAAGTTATCATGACTTCTAAAGCATGGTACTCATACAATGATAAGTCGTATCAAAAGGCTTTGTTCCTTTGTTCTAGCACGAATTTAACGTTCTGTCTCTCTGTCTGTCTAACATATTTTTATACCGCCAAAAACTTACATCTCTGGGTGGTTTGCAACAAAACAAAATAAATGACAACAGAAAAGTTAAAACATTAGTTAAAACAAATAAATAACAGAGAAAATTTAAAACATTAGTTAAAATAAATGACAGCAAAAAAGTTAAGACTACAATAATTTAAAATTTTAAAACAATGTTAAAACTATTAAATCAGCATTTGATTAAAAGCCGTGAAGAGATGTGTTTTTAAAGATTTTTTTAAAATTGTCTGAGATGGGGAGGCTCTTATTTCAGTAGGGAGCACATTCCAAAGCTTTGGGGCAGCAGTGAAGAAGGCCCGTCCCCAAGTAGCTGCCAGACGAGCCGGTGGCAACTGCTGACGGACCTCTCCTGATGATCTCAGTGGGCGGTGGGGTTCATGATGAAGAAGACATTCTCTTAAATACCCAGGGCTCAAGCTATTTAAGACTTTATAGGTTATAACCAACACCTTGTATTTTGCCCGGAACTTATTGGCAGCCAGTGTAGCTCTTTCAATACAGGAGTAATATGGTCTCTCTGAGATGACCCCCTAACCAATCTGGCTACCGCATTCTGAACCAGCTGTGGTTTCCAGACAGCATACAAAGGCAGCCTCACATAGAGTGCATTGCACTAATCCAGTCTGGAGGTTACCAGTATATGTACCACTGTTCGGAGGCAATTTATCTCAAGAAATGGATGCAGCTGGCGTACCAGCCAAAGCTGATAGAAGGCACCTCTGGCCACTGCCTCAACCTGGGACACCTGGGAGAGGCTTGGATCCAGACGCACCTCCAGACTGTGTACCTGTTCCTTCCAGGGAAGTGTGACCCCATCCAGAACAGGCAGATGAAACTTATCTCCCAAGTTTCGACCCTGCACAATGAGTACCTCCATCTTATCTTGATTCAGTCTTAGTTTGTTATCCCTCATCCAGCCCATTACCGCCTCCAAGCAGGCATTTAGGGAAGTTAGGCCATTTCCTGATGAAGTTGACATGGAGAAATAGATTTGGGTGTCATCAGCATACTGATAGCACCCTGCACCAAATCTCCTGATGATCTTTCCCAGCGGTTTCATGTAGAAGTTTCATTTAATGTAGCTGTGTGAGAATCCCCATGTTGCTGCTTGTGGTTTAGCTTCTTTGGGTATTAATGGCCAGTTAAAACTTGAGAAGTTTGGCTAAATTAATGAACAGCAACGAAGATAAGCATCTTTCCCCCTTTTTGTCACATGATCCGTTTTGTAGCAACTACGGATCTTGCCAACCTATCAGAGCATGATGGGCAGAGCTCATGAAGTGCCTGAAGGGCAGCTCCTCTTCATCCGGGACAGAGAAGAGCTCTACGTCCGGGTTCGCAATGGTTTCAGGAGAGTTCTTGTGAGTACCCTGTGTGCAGCCTTGGTCTTTTTGGAGGAAGGGTGAGAGATAAATGTAAATAATATTTGAGCCTGAGTTACCAGTGGTCTTGTGGGGCAAACACGAGATAAGGGCAAACACTGGGATTAATGCAAAGCAGATTTGTTAATTCATCCACTAACAAGAGTGCACTGTCAGGCCCTTTCCCACAGCGTTGGGTGAAATCCTCCAGCCTTGATTCAGAATGGGCCTGAATAAAATAAGTTAATTTGGGCTTAGTTCTGATCAAATCATTTGTTTTTAAGCAGAACCCATTCCCAGGAAAAAGCATAATGTGTCGTTCTTATCATGAGTGACACTGGCTTTTTCCTTTATGAATTTTTTAAATATATATATAGTGTAGATGCCTAAAATCATTCAGTAAATCCTTGCAATGATACAGAATTATGGTATGGCAAATGTACTTCTGTGAAGGGGTAAAGCAAACCATAGCACTCTCCCTATACTTTTTCATGAGATTTTATTTTATGAACATGATGGGGATTGCGGTGTTCAGTGACAATAAGGACATGAAAGAAGAAGAAAATGGTGCTACAGTTTTGATCTTTTGTTGGGAGTTTTTGAAAAGAGCATAAGCACAGAGGCGTAACTATAGGGGGGGCAGGGGGGGCACGTGCCCCGGGCGCCATCTTTTCTGGTCACGTGGGGGGCGCCACCATGACCAATATTTTTTTTAATTTTTTTTTAATTTTTTGTTAATACAAATGTTTCCTGCTCTGTGCAGCAGCGCTGCAGCAGTCAAGGGAGCGCGTCGGTGCCCCCTTCCCCACGAGCGGTCCCTTCCGCGCCGCCTGCGCCCCCCCCCATTGCTTTGCTGGCACCTGGTGGCCAGTCAGTGGCCTGGCTTGGCAGTGGGCGCTTGTGAGGAAAAACCTAAGTATAATGTAGTATGTTGGGGGGGTGGCAGGGGGCGCCATTTCAGTGCTTGCCCCGGGCGCCGTTTTCCCTAGTTACGCCTCTGCATAAGCATGCTGGCAAATGTTGCTCTTCCTTCCAAAATTCTGTAAATGAATATGAATTGGAAATAGGCAAGATTCATGCTGGGGGGAAGTCATTGGTAACTAGTCTAGTCTAATAACAAAGAATGTGAGAAAGTCCCTAGTTAAAGTGTCACATCCACCATGAATTCTCTCAGTGGTTGTTGACAAACTTTCAACCCTTTTCCTGAAATATGGGGATAACAACACCAACCTACTTTACAGTGTTGTAAGGGTAGCTGAATTAGTATATGTGAAGCACGTCAAATAGTAATGTGAAGTATTATTTCACAAAGTGCCTATATGTGAAGTATTATTATTTCCAACTAATGACATTATTACTATCCTATTCTAAGCCTAAAGTGATTGTTCTGGTTTAATTTCAGCTTGAGGAAAGAATCTCTCTCTCTGGCCCTGGACTGGTAAGGGAAACACTCTTATTTGGCATTGTACCATGGATGGAGGCTGGCATGGGAATCTGTCTTGCTAGGATTTTCAGCCTCTTTTTTATGTCCAATGTTGATGATATTAAGTTTCAACTTAGAATGTGTGCCACATTGTGGCTGAGATGAATTGGGAAGTCCCCTCTAAACCTGAGGGGTATACTCGTGTGAAACAGGAGCTGTAACCCAGAATTTGGCTTTTAAAAGCCAAATATGGCAACCTGTCTCCCATGAGCTCATTCGGTAGCCTTAGTCATGTCACTTTCACAGTTGCAGTTGCAATAATAATTATTTTATTATTATTTTTACATTTTATATCCCGCTCTTCCTCCAAGGAGCCCAGAGCGGTGTACTACATACTTAGGTTTTAGGCTTGTGCCCGAAACGTTTCAGAGGCCATTGTAAAGGCCTCCGAAACGTTTCGGCACTGGGGCAGGATTTGGTGCTTCGGCACCGGTGGGGGTACTACTTTAAGGGCGGGGGAGGGTGTACTCACACACACACCCCGCCGCGTTTCCCCCGCCGGTTCTCTCCAAATTTCAAGCCCCTCGGGGCGGCAGCGTTCCTCCCTGCCGCCCCATTTCCCCCGTCGGCCGGAAGTGGCCGGAAGTCGCGAGCGCATGTGTGCCCGTCGTGCGCGCCCGCCCTCCTGCTGTGAGCGTGCACTCACAACAGGCACGCACGCGCTTGCGACTTCTGGCCATTTCCAGCCGACGGGGGGAACGGGGCAGCAGGGAGGAACGCTGCCACCCCGAGGGGCTTGAAATTTGGAGAGCGCCAGTGGGGGAAACCCGGTGGGGGGGGGTGAGTAACCCTCCCCCGCCCTTAAAGTAGTACCCCCGCCTGTGCCGAAGCCTATTCGGGCACATCCCTATTAGGTTTCTCCTCACAACAACCCTGTGAAGTAAGTTAGGCTGAGAGAGAAGTGATTGGCCCAGAGTCATCCAGCTAGTATCATGGCTGGATGGGGATTTGAACTTGGGTCTCCCCGGTCCTAGCCGAGCACTCTAACCACTACACCACGCTGGCTCTTAATGGGATAATACTACTTCCTCACTTTACAGGAGTGTTGTGAGGGTTACAAGATTAATACATGTGAAGTACTTTGAACACAAATCAGCCTCCTCCTCCTCCTCCATCATCATCATCATCATCATCATCATCATCATCATCATCATCAGTGATCCACCCTGTTTTTTTAGGGATTGATCAGAGTAGAAATCTGAATATGTTATGTTATCCTGGGGCAGGATAACATATTTTAATTGTTTTCTCATGGGGACTTTGACTGACCAGTACTGGATTGTAGTTTAGTTCAGACTGGGCTGCATGCTCAATGCTGCAAGTTATGGAGCTGTTCTGTGCTCTGAACTGCAGAAAACATGAGGTGTGGTATTATTTGTCCTGCTCATTGGCACAGATTGCATATTATTAACAGGCTATGGAAGCACCCAGACGGTGGTTTGTGAATATTATTCTTTATTCCATTCCAGGATAATGAGGTGTATGATCGACCTCCCAATGTCCATTACTCACATGGAGACACGGCATCCTCTGGATCACAGCGTCCATTCCAGCAGCACTTACCGCTGCATCCGCACCGAGAATATAGTGCCTATTCCACTGCCAAGCCCTGGAGAGGGGATGAGAGCATCGCCAACCAACACCGCCTTCCTGAGCAACCTGCCATCCACCCACCTCATCAGGGAGCACAGCATCAGCAAGAACCCCTGAATGCCTTCTTTCTCAACAACCGCGAGCCCGAGATTGTGCCTTCTGCTGTTCACACACACCATGACTTCCAGCCTGCTGTGAGTTTCCTGCACGTGTCTGGTATAGTGTTTATCCGTGCAGCATCTAGGGTTTGCTGTCTTGCCAAGGCATTAGCTCCCTGGGGTGGCTGTCTCAGCTAGTCTCCTATTTATGGTTCTGCCATAATAGCAAATGGCTTCAGTAGACACTTCTATATGCAGGTATTGGGATTTAGAATCAATGGCTGACATTCCCCTCAGTGCAAGAACAGGAGAATCCCTGTGGGGACACAAAGAGGCTATGCCACCCTCGGGGACATATTTCTGCAAGTGAATAGTCCTTTAGGAGGCAGGAGAAAGCAGCAACTATAGCTCCCCACCTCCACTGTTCCTTGGGCTGTGGAAGAAGGAGCAAGTGAAACTAGTTGTCCGCCTCTTTGTGTCCCTGCAGGACTTCGTTCATTATGGTAGCACAAATCTCATCTCAGAAGAAAACCTTCCATGTGACAGACCTTGGGGTAGACAAAAAAAGCTGGCATCCTTTGCTTATGGTGATGGCCTAGCTCAGGGTGCATTGGGAACAGAAGTCATAAACCTGGCCAGGGAAGACCTAGGAACTGGGTAGGCATATCCCTGCATTTGTGGTTAGATCAAGAGAGGGAGACTTCATGGGCTAGCTAAGACTCCCTTTTTCTTTATGTCCTCTGTAATTCTCCCATGCTGCTATGAGCAGTGGTGAGAGAATGCAGGTGCCTGTGCATTTTAAAATATTGGTTTATTTTATTACATTTTTATCCTGCCCTTCTTCCAAGGAACTCAGGGTGGAGAACATGTTCCCCCATGTTATCCTTACCAAAACCCTGTAAGGTAGGTTAGGCTGAGAGAGATTGATTGAACCAAGGTCATCCCGTGAGTGTCACAGATGAGTGGAGACTTGAACCAGAGCTTCCTAAACTCTAGTCTAATCATGACACCGGATTGGAGCAGTGCCCCTCTTAACTTGATTTATGTGCAGTGCAACACTTAGTTAGTGTAGGCCTGGAAATAATCATAGTACGTAGGTATACATATGTGTTCTTGGGGGTGACCTGCTGAACTGTCTAAACTGGCAAGATGGCCCAAAGTGTTCTTCAGGCTTTCATTTGAGCTCTCCTGCAAGTGGAAAACACTAGGTTGGATCCTAACTCTCTATAGAAAGCTGGTCCAGTGTTTGAAGCTCCTTCTGGGAATGGAGGGAGAGTTCCACAGTGCTCAACAAGGTGTCCTGTATCCACTTCTGGAAGGAGCTTCTGAGGATCCAGCCACTGAGCCGAATAAAACCTTGAGTTGTCTTACAAAGATAAGGCTTTTGTTAGCAAAGCCATGCAACAGTCCAATCTTGCAACTGAAGGGATGGTTTTCTTTCTGTTCTGGAAGCAGGGCAGGTGGCGGCTGCTGCTGCTGATGGTGATATTTACACACAATCTACCAGATGTTATTTACTGGATTTGGTACTTTAATTATTGGGCCCTTTCCAAGGGTCTAGGATAACTAAAGAAAAATTAAAGGTATCGTCTTAGTATTTGTGCTGTCCTGAGTAGTGTGGCCTTCTGTAGTTGATGTGTTGTAATTTTATTGATGCCCAAAGTGTCAAGATGGTGTCCAAGTTCTTTTGGTACTGCACCAAGGGCACCAACAGCTATTGACACCACTATTGTTTCTTTTTCCAGAGCCTCTCAATTTCAATCTGAAGGTCCTTGTATTTAGTTATTTTCTCCAATTGTTTTTTGTCGACTTGTCTATCCCCTGGGATTGCAATATCTCTTCTTTCTTTCTTTCTTTCTTTCTTTCTTTCTTTCTTTCTTTCTTTCTTTCTTTCTTTCTCTCCCCTCCCCCCCCCTCTCTTTCTTTCTTTCTTTTCAGGGATTTTGATCCTGATGTTCCTGCTTCCATGTCATCAAAGACACAAAAGGAAATAGGGTGATCCCCAAAAATGTCACAAAGGAAAAGGAGGATGGGAATAACTGAGATTCATGCAATGAAATAACCTGGACATACTGGCAAACATACTGCACAACATGATGTGCACATTGCAAATTGAATGTTTGTGCAGTTGTGCAAGCATTAAAACAAAGTGCAAATGCACTTGTGCAACAGTACAGCCATTGGAAATAATGGCCAAGTGTTGCACAAGTGAGTTTGCGCAATTTTTGTGTTTGTGCACTTGCAAAACTGCACAAAAATTATTTCGTGATGCACATGTAATGTTGTGCAGTGTGTCCACCAGTGTATTTATCAAATACATTGAAATATGACATCCAAACATGTGCAAGTATCTTAATGCTTGCATATTTATATTAGTTTTGATTTCATATTTATTAATATGTGCTTATTTTACTGCATGTGCTTATTTTATTTTATTGCTTATTTTATTGTATGCACCCTGGATCTATGCCATGGCAGCTACTATGAGGTTGAGGGTGGTGCTAGATTATTTAGTTACTGTTTGGCTGCATTGTGAACGCAATTACTGAAGAGGCAGTCTTTTCCTGAAACACTCTTTTATAAAAGGACATACATAAATGACAGGATTGGCTCCCTCTGATGCTGGATAGCAGTGAATGCTTTCTACTGCTGGGAAGCAACCGCAGGAGCCAAGGTGTGAAGAGACTGGAGCCCCTTGCCCAACCTTGTGGCTGAATGGCTGCTTGACTTGTGCTGACCACATGGCCGCCTTCCCTCTTGGTTCTTCTGCCGCTTGCCTCGAGGCAGTGGACTGACAGCCCTGCGATGGTCCTGGTGCTGACTCTTCCTCAGGCCTGGTTCTCTTTCTGCTTCCCAGCTCCACCTTGTCGCCCTGAACGCTCCCCAGAGTGGCAGCATGCGTGGCATCCGAGGAGCTGACTTCCAGTGTTTCCAGCAAGCCAGGGAGGTTGGACTGACGGGCACCTTCCGGGCGTTCCTCTCCTCCCGCCTGCAAGACCTCTACAGCATCGTGCGCAGAGCAGACCGGAGCACCGTGCCTATCGTCAATCTCAGGGTAGGTCTGATGACAGGCTTGAGCAAGGCACACACGAAGCTCAGTGGCTGAAAGGGATGGGAGGGTGGGTTTCCTGGCCTTGAACCAGTGTCGAAGCAGACAAGATGGGTGCTGCAGGGGGCAGGGAGGGAGAGCTGGTGCTGGCTGAGCAGTGCAGTGGCAACCAAGAGAGGCCAGCTGGCACTGCTGAAGGCATGCTCCATGCGGCCTTGTGCCAGTGTGCAAACAGCAAGCGGTGGGGTGCCCTCGAAGCTGAGACCATGCAGCAAGGGTGAAGAGGGACCAGAAGGTGGGCTAGTGAGGTGGTGGGCGTACCTGCACGGGGGTGGGGGCGGGGAGAAAGAGAGAGAGAGACGGGGTGGCGGCGGCAGTGCAGATGAGGTGGGGCGGCAAGGGGGTGATGGCTGTTGTGGCGAGGGGCAGGAGCTGCCCTCCCCCAGCACACTCACCACCTGAGGCCTTCGCCTCATGACAGAGCCCCTCCTGCACCCTCGGACACACAAAATGTGGAGACAACGTAACCTTATTCAAGGCAGCGAATTATAAAGCAAGCTTGTTTCAAAAATTGGTTTGGAAAACTGAGCCAACTGTGCAGCTTACAGGATGGATCAAACCTAGTTCTTAGAAGCGCACCGTGAAGCACACCGGTCGACATAGTCCCAGCCAGATCTACTAGTTGCCATACTGAGCAATGACCACCCATCCCAGAGGGGCGGGCACTCGCTGCGTTTGAGCCCGCCAAGAGCCCAGCCACCCAGATTCTGAAGGCCGAGGCTGCTCCATGCCTCCCAAGCTGTGCACCATCGCTGACAAGCAAAGCATCAGCCATGACGCACAGCTTTGGAGGCATGGAGCAGCCTTGGCCTTCAGAAGCTGGGTGGCTGGGCTCTTGGCTAGCTCGGATGCAGTGAGCGCACACCCCACTTGGATGGGTGGTTTTGCTGTGCAGTCAGTCACCCAGGCAATACAGCTTAAAAAAAAAAAAAGTTGGAGGTTGTTTTTGAAAAAGATAGACAATTAGATCTAAAATATTGTAATGCCTTTGCAGATCTCCATAGTGAGTCTACACCTGGAATACTGTGGTACATACATTCTATTTTCATTCTGTTTTCAAATGAATTTGAAATGATTAGATACAGAAGGAGCTGTTCATGAGGCAGACATACTCTACAACACTGACTGGCAGTCGTTCTACAAGGTCCACAGGCAGGGGTCTTTCCTGGACCTGACACCTGAGATCCTTGTAATGAGAGCTAGCAAAGATTGTGCCTGGGACCTTCTGCGTGCCAGACATGCGCTTTGCTACTGGACTGTGGTCCTTATACTGAAGGACCGTGAAGAGATTTCCCTAGGCAGAGTAGAATTATCATTGACAGACAGAATATCTTCTTGGACTATGGAATACCTTATCTTTTCCCGTTCCTTTTAGGATGAAGTGCTGTTTAATAACTGGGAGTCCCTTTTCTCAGGCTCTGAAGCACAGTTTAGAACTGGGGTTCGCATCCTCTCCTTCGATGGAAGGGATGTCCTGAGAGATTCTGCGTGGTAGGTGAAAGAAAAGATTGTTTCTCTGAAGATCTTGGAATGTGCTTTGGTTGCATGTTTGCTGCCCCTCCAGCTGGGAGTGGCCTTTTCATGGCCCCAGAACTCCAAGGGCATCAAGAAAAGGCTTCTCTGTGCTTGGTCTTTGTAAACAGAAGAATGTTTTGATAGTTGGTAACTTGTGTCTTTTCAGCATCACGTGGTGTTTTGCTTGCTTGCAACAGCAAAATGTTCAACCAAAAGTGTGTTTGCTTGGCCTGGCATGTTCCACAGACCCCTAGCAATCCAGTAGGCCTTAGTAGCATTCTTTTCCTTCCCAAAAGACTGCACCCAAACTCGAGTGGGACAGATTTCTTGGTTCAGTCAATGACCAGGGTCCAGGATATGCCTCCCTGAACTGGTAGCAATTCATTTCTAGAGGATGCTGCTCCCCACTGCTCCTCCTTACATAGCATGAATGGGTAGTCACAACAGGTCCTGTGCAAAACCACAATGCACCAAGCAAGGGGCCCTAATTGTCTGGAAATAGGGAGAGCATGTTGCTTCTGGGGCTCTGGATGGTAACTAGCCACTTCAAGAGTTCTGGAATCAGAATGTTGACTACCTTTCCCTCCTCATCTTAGCATTTCAGCTATAATCTGCTATTAATTCATTATCCCCACGGCCCACCCTTGTGCTCTTGGGAGAAAAGTGGTCTCTTTAAGCTGTCCATAGCAATTAAAATTAAATACTGTGCTGTTGGGAGGTGCTGTACATCAGTGAGAATGAGGACCCTGCCCTCAGGCTTACAAGTGAAGAGATTACACAAAGGTGGAAGGGAAAGGTAGAATCATAGTATGTTGGAGTTGGAAAGGACCTTGAAGGTCTTTTTAGAGCAGCCCCCTGCTCAGAGCAGAAAACTGGTTCAGCTGTTGTCAAACAACTCTAGCAAAGGAGAGTTCACCACTACACAAGGCAGGCTGCTTCACTGTCAAACAACTGTCTAGTACAAGACCTCGATATACACAGGGGTTCCGTTCCTAGCTGCAACCGCGGATACGGAAACTGTGAATATCAGTCATTGGGGCTATGGGGTCGTGGGTGTTAGGTTCCCAGTCATCTGGAAAATGATCGAAAATCAGCCAGTTGGTGGGTGGAATGTAGGGAGAAGCTCCCTACCATGCTTTGCTGGTCCCCTGAGTTGTACTGTGCCCCCCAAATTGCTGGGTTTTTTTTTTTTCATTTAAATAAAGTAGCTATTTTGAGGCTCTGAAACACAAAATGGTGACCGGAAATGACCGGCCAGGCCACCCCTGACCAGCAGATATGTGAGGTTGGTGTGTTTCCCCCCTCCCCCCCCCCATATGCCAAGGTTGGGTGTCTTTTATCCAACCGTGGATACACAAATCTGCAGATATCGAGTTCAGCCTATGGTTATGCTTTTTTGGTGTACTGTACCCTGGTAGGAAGGGAGTGGGAAGCGTCAGCTGGTCATGCCTCCAGGTGCCGATGGATCTGGTGATCACAGTCCCTGGGTCTGCGCTTGCCTCTGCAGACAAGTGCTGAATGTGGAGAGTGTAGGGGGTGTGACTCTAGAGCTCATTGGTGCATGGCTAGCTGGTGTGCTCCCATTCCAGCTCGACCCAGGCACACTGGACCTTGAAGCATAATGACTGAAATTGGCTAATGATTATTTTTGTGGGCACTGCCATATAAAACCACGACTTGATTGTATCCCTTAAAATAATGTGGATTTTCCAGTTTGGGTTTTTCCAAACTTCCAAAAGTACCTCAAGCAGAGCTGCACGACTTGGTTCCTCTAGCAGTAGTTAAATCATCTCCAGCCACAGTGGCCAATAGTCAGGGATGATGGGAGATGTAGTCCAACAATAGCTGAAGGGCCAAATGTTGCACAGCCCCGGCCAATAGACACACCCTTGGAAAAGAAGCATTGCTCTGCTTCCATGCTGTTCTTATATGGGCATTCGTGGCGAACAGTTTCCTATTCTGAGCCCAAACAGAAGATTTCAAATTCTTGCGTCAAGAATGAAGAATAGTGCAGGCCCCTGTAGAAGGAAAGCAAGTCTAGGAGGTGGTTCATGAGTGGGGGGAGCATCTGGAGACTTGCAGACAGACAGACATCTATTTTCCCACCTCCAGGGTTTCTGTCATTCTAAGGCCAGGTTACGTTACATTTTAAAGATGGTTTAAGTGTATGTCTAAAAATGTGTGAATGCAGCAATTGGGTATGTGTAAGCTTGTTTGCTGTAGGTATATCTCTGATTGGTTGCCAAGAGCAGTGTGTGTGGAATGGTCCTAACCCTCCCTTGTTTTTCAGGCCTCAGAAGTCTGTATGGCATGGCTCTGACGCCAAGGGACGGCGGCTAACAGAGAGTTACTGTGAGACATGGCGGACGGATGACACTGTGGTGACAGGGCAGGCTTCCTCGCTGGCGTTGGGCAAGCTGCTTGAGCAGAAGAACAGTAGCTGCAAAAATGCCTTTATTGTCCTATGCATTGAAAACAGCTTCATGACTTCTTCCAAAAAATAAAACTGCACACACCGAAAGCACTGACTGCAAGTGGAGGATGGGAGCCCCGATGTCCCCCTTAAGCAAAGGGGAATAAGCATCAGTCCCCCAACTCTACCCCCAATCAGAACGTGTCCAGCCAGTTCCATAATATATCAGTCACACAGAGAAGTGAGCGAAAAAGCCAAAGAGCGTCTTCCTATGATTTCTAGCACAGACCTGGTGCTGAATGATTTTACTCCTAGCGTGGCTGTTGTGAGTAACACATGTCTGCCAGACGGGCTGGGGCAAAAACGGTTTGTGTGCAAGGCAATCTCCAGGCAAGTGTGGTACATGAAATAGTATCTCTTTCTCTAATCCTGCTCATGTTTAACTCTTGAATGCTGTATTTTTGTTGTTAACCTTGTTTGCCCCTCTCCCTGCCCCCAGCCCTTCCAAACTATTCGGATATCCCTTACAGAAAAGAAAACCAGGCCAAGTGCATGACATAACTTCTATTTATTGGGGTTGAGTCGACTTACACAAGATGCTTTTCATAAAATAGAGGTAATGGTGCCGCTGCAACACATCACTGTAGGGCATACAGCTGCCTCTGTGTTCCAGGGCCCCATAGCCAGGCACTTTTGGCACTGCCTGTCAATTTTGAAAACAATATCAGTGATTGCAAACTAGACCCTGCTTGGATGTATGGGCACGTTTATGTAAACACTGAGCTGGCTTCGCTTTGTGCCCAGGACAGCATTAAGGACAAAAGTCCATGTCGCTTTGCATGATTGTCTTTTCTGCCAGTTCTGCCTGAATTCCCAGCTGGCTTAAACAGGATCTTGGAGTTGAAAGGTACCTTGGAGGTCATTTAGTCCAGCCCCCTGCTCAGTGAAGGAAACTGCTACAGAAACTGTTTCCGTATGCATTATTCTTCTTACGTGCAAAAGTAACCCTGCTCTCCCTGTGTCCAGATTCCTGTTACTGAATCGGCAATATCCTTTGCCTAGCCACTGTGCCACCCTTCACTTTTTGCCCCTCATCTTGTCTAGTTTAGAAAGAGAACCAGAGGTGTTATGCTTAACAGACTTACAAGTGAGACGCCCAGTTTTGCCAAAGCATTTTTCTCTGAGGCCAGAAGGGAAGTAGAATGAGGCAAGGTTATCATGAAGAGAATGTGTTCATTTCTTTACACACATATACACCCCCCAAAACCAATTTTTGTCGCTCTGCTTCCTTTCCTTGGCAGCTGGATGCCACACTTTACTTCTGCCAGGCATTTCCACAGAAAATGGGCAGGTGCAAGAGCTGGCACTCTAGCAAATGGCAGGCTCTGCCAGAACTCATGTTGCTTTTCAGAGCCCCCGAAGCCCACCTGTATCCCCCTTTAGCCACTGCTGAAAGCAGGGAAGATTTGACATTTCCATTCTCCTCCTCCTCCTGATGAAATAGAACTAACTGTAGTTCTTTCTTTGTCAGACCTAGAATCTCAAGCATTTTTACAGGAAAGCAGAAAGGACCCAGCGCTGTGCATTCTAAACACCCCTCCACTGGCAGGAGCCACTAGACTTAAGCCATTCCTAAGAGCTGTACAGCCAGCCTCTCTTCAAAGACGTGAAAGGAAAGGTGGCTGGCATAGTGTTAATATTTGATACATGCAACTAACCACTGCCTGGTGTTGTGTATCGCTGCACTGCTTAGTATCTGGAGCTACAGGGATTCTGGCATCGGTATTTTATGATCCAGCAGCATTTAAGCCATGTGTGCCAAACATACAGTGGAAGAGAACCTGGAGACCACCTCTCCTTGTAGGCTTCACTCGGAACTGCTTCTCGCTACATCACAACCCTGAGAATATTCCCACTTCAGTGTCAGAAGCCTGAGCCAGGCTGATAGGTGTTGTATACCAACTTGTTTTAAACACTAATTTGAGTTGGTTTTGAAGACCCAAGGTGCTAAGATTTCTACCTAGCTTTTTTATTTTGTCATTAAAGTTATTACTGGGGTGGGGAGGGGGAAGAGCCTGTGCAAGTCACACAATCAGTTTCTTACTGTCTACTGTATTTTGTGAAATTTAATGCAATTTTTAAAAGCCTGTGGATCTCTATATCTGTCAATTGTTCTATAAACTTTTCTAAAGGCACTGAATAAAGGAAAGTATTCTCTTTTAATCCATGGTGTTTAATTGTTGTTCATGTGTATGAAATCAGAGGGCTCTTTGCAGGGCTTAATTTAAACCCTGGCTTATGCAAGGTGAAGATATGACTAGTCGGTGCAGAGTTCCCTTTGTTCACTGCTAGATAACTACAGCCAACTAGTGCGTAACAGGCATGTGTGCTCCCATATCCAAAGCTGCCCGACACATACTTAAACATTTACCACTGGCTGTCAGACCTATTCAGACTCCCTCTGTGTTGAAGGTGAGACCGCTCAAGTGCTAGACTTCTGCCTCTTAAAAATTCCCTGCCCGAGCAATTCAGGTCATGCTGTTGAGACCCTAGTCATCCCAGGACAGTGTAAGGAGCTTGAAGTTATCCCTTGTAAAGCGGGGGGGGGGGGGGGGAAGAGGAGCAGAAAAGTCAAAGTCAATACAAAATGCAAGCCTATGTTTCCAGCCATTGATACCCTAATACAGACAGCTGGTTCTCATGATCTGAACTTGGGTAGAAGCCTCCTACTCAAGTTCAGGAGCTGTGCACACATGTGTGCGTGTGCAAACAAAGAAATCAGGAAGCATGATAATGTAAGCCCCAGCTGGGTAGCGCCAGCACACCCTACCCAGATACCCTCCCCAGCTTCGGAACACTCAAGTGCCTTGCCTCCTACCTTGATTTTTTTTAACTCACACGCAATCAGAAAGTGAGAGTGCCACAGCTCCCGAACTTGAGTAGGTGGCTTCTCCTATCCAGGTTTATTTTCTTATTTTATAGCCCGCTCTTCCTCCAAGGAGCCCAGAGCGGTGTACTACATACTTAGGTTTCTCCTCACAACAAACCTGTGAAGTAGGTTAGGCTGAGAGAGAAGTGACTGGCCCAGAGTCACCCAGCAAGTCTCATGGCTGAATGGGGATTTGAACTCGGGTCTCCCCGGTCCTAGCCCAGCACTCTAACCACTACACCACGCTGGCTCCTTTTTTTTTGCCTCATGAGAACAAGATATGAAAAGCACTTTAGTCCTGCTGCCTTCATTCTTCCTCATGGACTTGCGGGTCACACCTCCCACTTGATAGCTTTCCTCTCAGCAATGTGCTTTTTAGCCTAATCATGCTTGAGAAGGGATTCTGTTTTCTTAGAATGGGGGGGGGGGGGAAATCAACACAAGGTATAACTCTGGAAGTCCCTGCAGCTTATAATTTACTGGTAACAAATTACTAGTATACTTTTAAAAAATAGAAAATGTCTACAAAGAAGTGCCTCCCTGTTAACTCATTTACAAGCTGTAGGGGTTGGGGAATTCAGTGCTTAAACCCACATTCTTAAAAGTCATTACATGGCCGGCTGTAATACTGGTGAATTTTGCTTCCATAATCTTAGCTTGGCCCAGGAGGTGGTGCACATGAGAGAGTGCAGAAATCAGTCCGTCAGTTCTGTGCAGCATGTGGACAAGCCCCATGTCAAAGCCATGCAAGGCCTTTTCTACTTTAGCTTCTGTGTTGATGGTCCAATATTCTGGAATAAAACTGCATTGACCTGCTGGTCACATTGCCACAACAAGGAGTATGTATGCAGGCAGGCTTCCCTCCTCTTGCCACTTGCTGTAGTAGTTCAGGCTTCAGAAGCAGCCACTTCTGGGTTTCGGCTGTTGACTGGAATGCCCTCAACTGGGCTGAGGAGTTCCTTGGCGGGGGGTGCTTCCTCTTGAGGTTTCCTGCATGCGTTGTGCCTCACAGCCACATACACAGATGCTGCAAGATATACGGTGGCCAGGAGTGTGAAGTAGCCAAAGTAAATGTAGAACTGGGAGAGAGAGAGAGTGTGTGTGTTGAAATGAACATACATATAGGAGCTCATACCACTCACACCCCATGATTCAATGGCACCTCACGGAAACACAGAATATTGCTGTAACAAACTTTCTTAACAGCCCTGGTAGAGCAGAAGAAAGGTCCAGCTAGTCCAGCATCCAGCTTCCCATAGCAGCCAACCAGATGCCTCCCAGGAAGTAGGGATGGGCAAACAGGTTCAATGTTGGACCTGTGTGGTTTGACCGTTTGGGGTCGAACCAAACCACCCGCTGTTCGGTCCGGCCCTGGACCAAACACCCCTGAATGTTTGGGGAGTTTGCGGACCACTTTCATTAAAAAAAATTTTTTAACCTGATCTCCCCCCGAGGGAGTTCTGGGGGGGGGGCCCTCCGCAGAGGTCTCCCCCCCCAGCCTTCCTCATGTCCCCCTTGGCCGCTCTTTGGCTGGTTTTCAACCTTTACTCGGCGGCGTGGCAGCCATTTTGTAGGCTGTGCACCTGTGCACTTGGCCTCCAAAATGGCCACCAGGTGAAGGCCAAAAACCAGCTGAACCGCCTGAGGGGGGCATGAGGAAGGCCAGCAGGGGGAGGGGGAACCTCTGTGGACACGGACACACCCCGGCCGCCTCCAGGAACTCTCGAAGGGGAATCAGGTAAAATTTTGTTTATTTTGTAAGGAAAACAGTCCACAAACTCCCTTGGACCGGGCCGAACTGGCCCGGTCTGGTTCGAGTCCAGTCCAGACTCGAACTGAAGCAGGCCAGCCAGTTCCGTGCACATCCCTACCAGGAAGCACACAAGCAGGGCCCTCCCCCATTGTTGCTTCCCCAGTAGCTGATGACATGGTATTCTGCCTCTGCACAGAGTTCTCATCTAGAGGAGACACTAAAGCAAGACCCCTCCCTACCATCACCAGCAAGAATACCACCCAAGCATCTCATTGGAAGGGGAGATCCTGCCCCACCTTCTTTTCCAGGAAGTGCACTCAAGACATCGCACTGCTCTTGCCCATGGATTAAGAACCTCTAAACTATCTCAACCCAATGTTTATCTAAAGTAGTGTGTGTGTGTGGGGGGGTGCATCTTTCAAGATAGCTCTGCCTCCTGCTGTGACTGGGAAGGCACCACAGTTCTTCAGATCAGCCCTGCCTCATAGATGGAAAGCAAGTTGTCAGCGGGGCCCCATAAGAACTTGCTGTTTAATGACAGAGAGGTATGTGTTGGGGTCATTTTCCTATTTTTGCTCCCACATCCCACCCCCAATTCCTAGGTAGGGAAGGTACAAACAAACAAACAAATTAATTTTCACAGGGTTGGAGGATTGCCTGCTGTGGGCCTTTGCCCACATGGCTGAGGGAAGTGGCATAGGCTCCTTCGCTCCCTCCACAAGCCCACTATCAAATGGAAGTCATCAGGCACGTACATACAAGACAAGGAGGCCATTCACACAACCAAAACCTAGGTAGGACAGCACAGTCCTACCTAGCCTTTCCTCCCTTGATTCCACACAATCACTTCTCCCTCCTCTTATCTAGTAGTTTGCTCCCACACAACCAAACCTGATTAGAACAGTTGTCCTACCCAGTTTTTGGTTTGTGTGAATGACTCTCAAGAACTCTGTATCTTGCACCCTTACCTGAGGATGAATTGAGAGACCCAAGCCTCTTTTGTCTGTTATGATAATGGTGATGGTGCTCTTGAGAACTGTGGCAAGGAAGGTGTTGATTCCAAACACCAGGGCACAGAGCTCTTTCGACAGGGAAGCTGCAATCTGGAAACTTGGGTCAGAGAGAAAGACAAGTCAGTTCTGCTGGCAAAGGTACCCAGGACAAAGAAGGTGGAGCAGGGTCTTGGCTAAGATGCTACAGTATCACAGACAAGAAGGGCAGTCACAAGTGTTGGCAAGTTTCTGTTTAAAATGGCTCAAAGGTGCTACAGATAAATGGCTACAGCTATTAAGTATGTTGGTCCTAGAAAGCAGTGTGGCAATATTATACCAAGAAAAAACAGCTTTGGAGATACAGCTTCCTTCCTTGCCACCCCAATGACATATTTTGGGTTATGTTCATATATTTGTTGGACTGGAAGGATAGCAAAAGTCATCTCATCCAGTCTTCTGCATTCAGGCAGGATCTTCCTCTGCCCACTCTCTAACAAATTAGCACATATACCAGCACTCAACAAATATAGATACAGTCAGATATTCTTGAAGAATGGTTTCAGTGTTGGTATAATAAGCCTTCATCTAGCAAAGCAGAGATGACAAGAAATTCAGCTGCTCTATTTATTGTTGTACATACATCCTTGTAGACCAGAGGTGGGAACCTTGGCCCTCCAGCTGTTTTTGAACCTGGGGATGATGGGAGGTGTAGTTCAACAACAGCTGGAGGGCCAAGGTTCCCCACCCCTGTTATAAACAGACCTTCCTTCCTTGCAATGAAATACCTGGATTGGCAATTTATTCCCAGATGCTGATGGGACTTCTATATGTTAATCACTGGGTTTCCTATATGCATGAAACCAAGTCTAGTTATGAAGTTGTTCTCACCACTCACATAGCTATAGGCACAAGAAACTGGTAGGAGCCCCTGAAGAGGACATAAGCCACATAGCATATCCAGATGTTGGTGGTTGTGTTCATCAGCAAAAGGAGGCCTGCCTGGAATGCCGTCACCATACCAATCACCAACTCTGACCAGAGTGTCCAGCGGATTTTCACATAGCCAGCAGCAAAGGAGGTGATTGCACCTGAGAAAACACATCGTATTACCCAGCGATCACAGGACATAACATAAGAGGGCAAGGCCTCATTCCTGGGGAGAAACACTTCAACAAGGTTTAAAATGAAAGAAGTCAATACGTTCACCCAAATAATACCATGGGGGACACAGCAATTTACAGATCAGGACAGGGCAGGTACTGGACTCTGTGGCAGCCAGAGACAATGAAGGGCAATTCATTTGGCATCAAGTAGAAAAGGCAGGCACCACTTTTGTCTTGGTATGGTTTTTGATGATGAGATTGTTCTGGCTCCAATTCATTGTACACCGCATTTATGACTTTCCCATGACTGCAGCAACCTTTTACAGCACAGATAACAGTGAAACTGGGGAATGCCACACACAGTTCAGTGTCATAGCATGGGTTTTAGCACTGCATATCTCGGAGCCTTCTCATGGGTGATGGAGGTGGGCGTCACAGTAAAGATCCAAGAGGATCTCAAGACTGCAACTGAAACAGCAGGGCACAAACCAGGATAAGAGGCATCTCAAGCAAGGGCAGCTGCTCTTCACAGCCACACCCCTTCCTCAGAGAAGCGATGTGAAAGTGCCTAAATCAGTCAGTGTACCTGGCCAGGCCCTAGGATGCCTTTTCTCACTTGCGACCTCTCCCTGCCTTGCTACATTTTAACAGAGGATGCCAGGGACTGAGCTCATGTGCTCCTTGTGTGGAGGAGCATGTGGTTTACTACCATGCTAGTGCACACACATCTCCCCCTGGTGCCTAAGCTACACTGGCCATTTGAATCCCTGGATGCAAGAGGAGCCCTGCTGGATCAGACCAAAGGTCAATCTAGTTCAGGGGTTCTCAGCCTTGAATCCCCAGATGATGTTGGACTACAACTCCCACCATCCCCAGCTACAAATGGCCTTTGGCCATTGTGCCCAGGGACTATGGAAGTTCCAACAACATCTGGAGACCCGAGACTGGGAACCCCTGGACTCGTCCAACATCCTGTATTCTATAGTGGTCAACCAGATGTTTCTGGGCATTCTGTTGCTCCCTAGCCAATGGCAGTTACGGAGTATCCAGAGGGTGGGAGGCTCTCTGTGAGGTGTGCCGTGGCAACCAGATGTTCTCAAACAGTTCTGGTATTGTACATGCATCGTAATAAATGTCTGAATGTATTGGAAAACCAGTATAACCAGGGAAGAAGATCTATATACCGAGGAGGGTAGAAGCCGCTTCCACGCCTCCATTGTAGACTTTCCTATTGTCTCTAGTAGGGTAGATGTCATTCCATAAGATCTGCACATAATATAGCATCAGGTAGTAGCCTGCAGAATTGAATATCCACCAGAGGGACCAAAGTCTCAGCTGAGGGAGCCGTACAATGGTCACCAGCTCCTTCAACATCCGGAAAAAGACCATGTTCTGCCAGCTAGAGGCCTTGTGCCACACTGTCTTGCCAGCCCCAGGGTTCATTTGGTCCAGCTCTGAGGGCGAGGTACCATTGCACACAGGTTCACTCCTGTTGAAGAAGAGGCTGCGTTTGGGGCGTTCCAGGAAGAGGGTCAGCATCAAGCCGAAGCACATGAAGCCCAGCGAGATATAATTCAGGGTCATGAAGGTGGTGCCCCCAACCGTGACACAGAGCTGCCCGAGCACAGAGCTGGTGAAGATCCCCAACAGCACGGAGGTGCGAGAATAGCTGGCCATGCGCTGGTACCGTGAGGAGGGGACCAGAGAGAAGATATAGGAGGAGTAGGCCACCCGGGCAGCCATAGTGATGCCGTAACAGAACTCCATGAACTGCATGGCAAGGATGTCGGTGCCAAAGATCAGCAGCAGCCAGACAGAGATGTGGCTCAGGCTCTGCAGCACCAGCACTGGCTTGTACCTCAGGTAGTCAGTCAGCAGGAAGATGGGCACCAGCACGGCCATGTAGGAATAGGAGAGCACCGGTGTGATTTCATTGGTGACCTGAAAGATAAGAATCAAGCCTTATAAAACCACCAAGCCACTACATCTCTCCTTCTGCAAGAATCAGTGTGATACCAAGCCATGCTGGGCCATATTGTTAGAGAGGTCTGTGGAATGCTCGTGTCCTCCATGTTAGGAACACAGAATCCCTTTTCATTGACTGTATTATGGTATTATACTGGATGCACTGCAGAAAGGCACAAGAATAGGAGCATGCCAACTAGCCACTCCCCTGGCAATACACCACAGACCACTGCTGCACCCCTTGTTCTTCCCAGGTGGGGAGAACCTAGAGAGAGGAGGGGGCATGGCTGTGGAACACAAAGGCGCCAAGGTGTGGCACACTCCTTAAAGGAAGCCAGTTCTGTAACAGCTGCATTGAGCTCTCCTCTCACCACTTCTGTAGTCCGATCTACTTCCTCCTCTTCCTCGTCACCACCCCACTTATGAGAAGTCCCTACCCCACATTTGCCTATTGGAACCACAGACTTAAAGGCTTTTATACATGATGTAATTCTGTATCAAGAAGGGCCATAGCTGAAAGCAGAAACAAACTTCATTGTTTCTGGGACTTGGAACACACACACAAGAGGTTTCTTCAGGAGCTAGTGGACTACACGGCATGTCCCGCCACCCTACAAGGCTCCCCGTGCAGTGGCCAGGAGTGCACCTTCTGCTGTATCTGGAGAGCCTCTGCCCCATCAGCCTCCCAATGACAAGTAGGAGAAAGGGGGCTGCTAACAAGCTCCTCACTCTTGCAGATCTCTGGCTCCCGGGGCAATGTGTTTAGGACTATGCTGCAAATTGGCTGATCCAGCCCTGCAAAGGCATCCTTCCAGCCCATTCTTTCTTCAGTAGCTTAGTATGCTTAAACAGCAGAGGCTGCATTCTACCAGCAGAGAAAAATGTTAATTTTCACCCTAAGTTAATACATCCACCCAGGATCTTTCCAGAGGAGCACATTCAGTACTTTGTTCACTCTCACTGCTGGCTCTTCACAGAAAATCTATATTTAATGCTATGGTTGAGCAATGGCCTGCATTCCTTCTTCTTGGAAATACAGCCTGACCTTTTCCTGGATCAGGACACTGTGAATTAGGCTAGTTGGCCAAACCAGGTGCAGTTTACCAGACTGCACCCAGGAAGCTTGTGGTTCACAGGGAAGTCCATGTCTGCATGCACAGCACCCAACATTGGCCCTCCTGTCTTCCTCTTTCTTGTTGTTGACCACAGACAAGAGGGAATCCTGCTAGGTCAGCTGGCTTGATTGCCGCAGGGAGGGTTCAAAACAATGCTAGTTTGTTCTAGAGGCCCTCACTGTGACAAGCTTCGAGCTGTGCCAGAGGACAGGGGATTGGGCAAGTATCTGCTGTGCGGAGGAAGAGCTCTCTTGATGCTCAGGAGGGTCCATACACTATGTTTTCCAGTATTATGTTGCAGATCATGGAGATCACAGGTCATATAGACATTGAACAGAAAGGGACATGCCTCACTATGTGCTTGTTTTTAGGGAGTCGCTAGTGGCACCTAGACGTGCTGAAGACCCTCGGTCCCTAAAATAGCCACATACTGGTCACATACTGGCTCCATTACAGAGACTAGATTTTAACAAAAAGGCAGGATCTTTCTCGTTGCTGCTGGATGCCAAACACCTCCCCGCTCCCCCACTGACACACATCCCTTGCCAAAGAGGTCGGCTAAGCTTATGAACTCACTGTTCTTTAGCCATGGAAATAAGTCAGCAGGGATTCCGATTCCTGGCCAGACAGAACTTCCCTAGCACACAAACAAAAAGCTTTCCCAAGGGGAAAGGCATATTAAACAGGTCATGCGAGATGCCAGCTTCACTTGCACTGACAGAAATCTCAGCTGGGCTTCTATAAAGATTTGGCCTAGCAATCTTTCAAGTTTAAACAAAAATTGCCAGCCAAACCACAAAAGTGGAGGTGGCCTTAAGGCAGCCACCATCTCCCACATAAACTTGCCTGGCTATTAAGATCTTCCCCAGAGGCCCTTTCTGGAGTCCCAGCTGCCTTCAGAAGTGATGTGGGTGGTGACCACATGTTAAGGATTTTCTGGTGGAACGTTCTCTCCCAAGCAGGGTTTGTGTGGGCAGGCAGAGTTTTTAACAGAGTTTTGAAACCGTTTTATTTGCACAGGCTTTATAGCTTTGCAGCTTTGATTCTTTTTTAAATGATATCAGTTTGATTTTGAATTGCTATTTGCTCAGGGAGATCCCACCTGAAGAATAAGGTATTTATGGGAACATAAGCATTTTTTAAAATAAGCCACTCTGAATGCTTTTAACAGAAAAGCAGCTTTCATTTAATACATTAAAAAAAATCTGAGATAAAGTTTAAAAACCCCTAATTAATTCTTGTTTGGCATATTTATTCCTTTGAACAGAAACGTTTCTATAGTTCTATTAGATAATTTATACTGCACCATTGATATACCAGCATTTCACAGCTAAAGCATGAAAAAGAGGTCCCTGCCCACAAGAAGCTTGCAACCTGAAGTACAATAATGGGGACAGAACGGGCAGAAACAAGGGATAGAACGTGGCCAATTGCACTTAGACCAGGGGCGTAGCAAGGTTGGAGTGGGCCCAGAGACAAGATTTTAAAATGGGCCCCCCCCCAAGTCCAGGGCCTCCGCACACCCCAGGCCCCCAAGGATTTAAGTCTGATATTCCAAAATAAGTATGCTGCCTGCAAATACATTTCACTGAATACACACACACACACCACAATATATAGTGATATACATTGAGTACTATACATGTGTATTACTTTTAATGCCTAGAACACACTAGAAAGATGAATTATTAAAATGGGCCCCTCGCTGCAGATTAGCAAAGGAGACTTTCAACCATGCAGGGTGAACCTATGTTAGTTTTCCCAGAATTCTGAACAAATTCAGTCAAGTTTGATTGCAGGAGGTTTTTCACAGGAGGCTTTTAAAGCCCTTTAAGACACATCTCCTCTGGAATGGAGGTGCTGCATTCACATGTTGGCCAGATTTACCCTGAAGTCCCTGCAAGTTATTGGGGAGCAGTTCACACACAAGAAAAATAAAATAAAATAAAAGCACAAGACAGTTCTCACTCAGACCTTCTGGGTTGCAAAACAACTTGAACATAAGTGCATTTATAAATGAATGAATAAATAAATAAAATTAATAAAATACTGTTCCAGAAGTTTTTGCAATTTTCTGCCATGAAACAAGCCACTTATAGGACTTTTTAGATAGTTTTTTTTAAGTCAGCAAATTTTCCAAGCTGTTTCAAAATAAATATTCAGAGACTTCTCGGTCCCTCCCCCCCCCCCCATATCCAAGCCCTATGGCAAGCAGATCCCTATATATGGGGGGCGGGAAAGGTAACCACAAAAAGGAGTTCACACTCTACCTGGCAAATGCCGGTCTGGGTTGAGCAGGGCAGCAAGGGGTCTTCTGCTGCAGAGAACACTCTGGCTGCCTCCTCCTTCCTGGCTTGCTTGGGCCCTACTCGAGTTCAGGCTTCACTGCGGCCTACACGGAGACCTCCGTGGAAGCCCCGCCCACCCGCCGATCAGCTGAGAGGCGGGAGAAAAGGAGCTCTTGGCAGCTTGCCTGCTGCTTCGATTGCGGGCCAGCAGAACAAGCAGGAGATACGGCGAAGAGGGCAAGTGGCTGAGAGGCTATGGGGCTGGGCAGGGGGCAATGGGGAGTCACATGAGGTGCCCCTAGGGTGCCCCTCCAGGCAGTGGGGCCCCCAGACAACTGTCTCCCCTTGCCCTATCATTGTTACGCGCCTGACTTAGACAAATTTCACAGATGTCAGCCCCTCTTGCTTAGTTCAGTCATAATTCAGAGGACAGAAGCCTGTCATCCACAGTTATATGAACCAGTGTAAGATCTTGCCTTAATCTGAAAGATCAGACTAAATGGCCTTACTGAACATGAAACCTATTATTTTGGTTACATTTCTGTCCATTCTTCCTCCTGTCCTATAAAACAGGCCTGAAATCTTGCTATGCAGCTCTTTTTAAAGCCCAACTTTCTGCATTGTTGCCTTGCAGAATGCCCTCCTTAGAGAGGTATGCTTGGAGCCTGGCTTGTATTCATTTTGGTGCTGGCTAAAAGCTTTTTGGTTTGCTCAAACACTGGCTGACATCTTGACTAACCATGCACAGTTCTTGGAGATTGTTGGCAGGGAAGGCAGACAATCTGCTGCTGCCCCAGGGAGCGTGGAGGCTGGGACTCGCCTCAACCCCCAGAAATCCCACAATGCACCACGAGAGTGTGTGGTACATTGGGGGTATCCCCCCCCCCCCGTGATGGGCAGGCATCTGCCGATTCTTCAGTGTTGGCTACTACATGATCACAGAGCACTTGCTCCCTTAAGCTCGTTTACCAGGTGGGCTCCCTAGGTGGGTTTGCTGCCGGAAGCTGCGTGCCTCCCAGCTGTTCTTACAGGCAGCCAAGCCTGCCTGGGCTTGGCTTCCTTCGCCTGGTCTTGGCTGCTCGTGAGAACAGCCTCACTGTGTTTAACTGATGGCTGCTGAATGCTGCTGAACCTGCTTTTACTGTGATTTGTTCTGTTACAATTGCTTGTTTATTATTGTTTATTTTGACATTGTTAGTGGCTCCAGGAAGCTTTGCTTAAAGGGTGGGATACACATTCAGTAAGGACAAATAAACCAGCTTCTCTCTAATCTCACCGGGTTGCCAGCTCTAGATCCTAAGAGGGCTTCTGTACTTTTTACAAGCTATGCCAGAAGTGCTTTTCTCATCTCAGTTATTCCACACCTGGTTCAACTCTCTGCTCTATACAGGAACTTTTCAGGGTCTGAATATGGCCATTCTTGTTCATGGGTAAGAAGGAGAAGAAAGCACACCAAACAGAATGCAGAGCAGAATCTGCAGAATAAAAGGGCTCCACAAAAAAAGAGAGTGAATGAATGAATGACATGGGAAATGGACAGATAACAAAATGGGGTACAACCCGCATCAGCCTTATGGGTTACTGTTTGGGAGAGTTTAAAAAGGAGCAGTGGTTCCTCCCCCTTCTCCCATCAATACCAATCGATGTAAGGGATGCAGATTTAGCCAACTTGAGTAATTTGCAAATGGATAGCCAGGTCTAATTTGGTTTTCTGGTCACTGGATCCGGGATATTTCAGTAAAGGAATTAATTAAGAAAAAACTGAGTTTTTGGGAAGAGCAGAAGCATAAGAGTATCTCTCTTCTAGGATTCTGTGAGGATGGTCCTAGCACCTGTCAATTTCCCCGGCTCTGAGAGGGGACTGATGTCCATGGGCACCCGACTGGAACAGGTTTTCCTGCTTTCAGAATACCCATCTTCCCTCCACCCCGCCACTCCACTCACATAGAGAAACTGATCACACAGAAGTCAACATGCCTAGAAGTCTGAGCTTTGACCCTTCCAAAGGGCAGTGCTGGAAGGCTGCATTCACGCAAAGCTAAGCATTCGTGTACACATTGTCTCCTGTCTGCGTCTGCCACGAGGCCTATGGGGACAGCTGAGTTGTCACTGGCCCGCAGACAGATTCAAAGATTTTAAGGAAATAGAAATTATTAAAGAGAGACAGAATACACATAATTTAGGTCAGAGTTAGCAAGGCAGTTGCGAAATACCAAATGATATTCTTTAGGGCTACTTAAATTCTCCAAATGGAAATAAAAACGAATCCTTCCCTTGACCCCCATGTAAAGCCAGCATCAGAGAAATACATAGGGCATGTGTTTAAAAATTGTCAGCTTTTAAATAGAAGTATTTTTGACTAATCAGTCAACTGAATGTATTTCTCCTTCATACATTCAGTTGACTGATTATAAAGTATAACTTTATGTTATACATAAAGTTATACATATACATATGTTATGTTATAACATAAAGTCTAACTTTATGTTAATTGAAAACACACATCCCTATAGGACTAGAATTTATTTAGGATTAATCACAAAATGGCATTTCAAACTTACATGAAATAAGGTTTATAATTCTGTTTGCTTCAGAAAATGATTATGAAATTGGATTCCACTGACCTTCTAGTGTGTTGAGGCACAATGTGACAAAAGAGATAATCCAGAAGAAATCTTTCCAATTGATTTCAATGGGAAAGATTTAAGCATGGGCTTTTCAGTCTCATTCAATTTAATGGAATGGAAAAGTTGTTAACTTTAAGGATCATGCCCTTAATTAGTAATAGGAGCCGACTTCTAGGGAAGGCCAAGATAATGCATACAATTTTGAAAAGAAAAGACAAACACACACTCACATTCAAAAAAGGAAAAGGAAAAAGGAAACATGTCAAAGTTGGGGAGGGAAAGCAACACTAAGTCATCATATTAAAACTAGTATTCCATTGGATTCATACTTCTAATTTTCACTTCTTTCCCCTGCGAGCCACATACCAAACTATAAGTGCACAATTTCCCTGAAAATTTCTCCTGCTCAAACTGAACCACTGTAATTTGTGCATTAAAAAGGCCTTACTGCATAAAGCCAGCGCATGGCCCAAGGGCATAGGATATTAGCCACTTTGCTGAAGTAAAACAGGTTCAGGACTGGGAACCTCATGTATACTGCCTTCAGTTCAATGATGGAAAACAGGTGGGAAATAATAAAATAAATATAATAAACCCCAGCCACTGCCTGAGCAAGATGACAAACTCTGTATCTGAGCAGGAATATTCACTTGCTGTCGTGAAAGCTCTCTCTGAAATTCTGCCAAGGATAAGAAACCAACCAATGAGCCACCCAACCATTGTTTGGCCCTATTCATGAGTCCTGAACAGAGTCCAGGCACTTATGCAGAGGAAGTGATAAACAAAACTCTGCTTTTGTTATCTGAGAGAGAGAGAGAGAGAGAGAAAAGCCTGAGTTTTTACAACAAATCACCAAACTTAGTCATTTACTTCCAGATAAGATTAAATACATGTGTATACTTTGAAGCTTAATGGATAGATAAAAGTTAACCACCTGTCGAGGGTAGAAAGAATAAGGTGGTTCAGACATATGGTAAGCATGATTTAGCATTACAGGTGGCCCTTGTTATTCACAGGAGTTTTGTTCTCACCTACAGGCCAGAATAAGGAAACTGTGAATAATGAAACTTTGAGTTGGTCAATGTGAATTGTGGGGTTAGGTTCCCAATTTAAAAGGGAGGGGGAGGCAAAAAAGCAAGGGGACAGAAATAAGAGAAGAAAAGGATAGTACCTTATTGTCTAGGTCTCCAGCAATGCCCCCCCCCAACTCTGAAAACAGTATATTATTTTTAAAAGCAATTAAAAAAAAGAGAGAGCCACAAAAGAGCCTCACCGCCCAGAGGCTTTGGATAGGGCAGTACAGAAGTGCGATCAATAAATAATAAAATGGCTCTCTGCTGGGAAATGGCAGCCGAGAATGACATCGAAAGTCATTTCTGTCCACTCAAAACCACGGATAGGCAAATTTTGCCTATTTCTCTACCAATGGATAATGAAACTAGGTCCCTAAGACCCAATAGCAGATAAGCAAACCATGGACCCTGGGTCTGCAGATAATGAGAGCCACCTGTATATGAAGGAACAGAAAGTAGCCTCAGGCTCATTATGCTCCTTCCTTGCCTTGTGTGTGGCAATTTCCTGCCTCTTATCCTGGTTTAAGGCAAATCACAGTTTGCCATTTTGCCTGAACCAGCAAGCTGGAGACTGCAGAGCAAGCGTGAACCATACTGTGCTGGTTCAGACAAAATGCCTTTAAAGAAAAGTGGTTCATTCAATTTCATTTCAAGCTAGAGAATTATGAGGAGTCCTAAAGACGAGGTGTTGGGATTCTGCAACTGCTTTGCTAAGCCAACTCTGGCCTGCTGATGTACACTGCTAAACAATTCACTTGCTTAGAAGTCCATTTTAAGTTTTTATTCCAAGCTGCTAAGGCAACAGATAGCATGCATGCTCAGATTTGGTTTCGTTTATGTCACCTCAAGAAGAAAGACGATAACACTGGAAAAACAATAACCAAACTGCAGAGTATGCTTAATAGTCTTCATTATTAACCATCTGAGCCCTGTCCCGGGCCATTCCTGCATTAACAGCTGCTCCTGTGCAGGAAATGGATGGTGCGGCAGCGGAGTCCTTGCCCAGATGCTGTGTACATGGAGGCCATGACTTGCAACAGGAACCCTATGCACAAGTTAGTGGTGCTCTAAGGGTTCACTAAAGAGGACAACTCAATTAAGCCATCTACCAATCTAGCTCTCCCACACACAAGTGCTCGAGGGGACAGAGATCGATCAGGCCTTTGGTTTTGCTCAATAAATACCAAGAGAAACTCGAGAAAAAGTGCCCGCCAATAGCAACTTGTCCAGAACTAAGAGTTGCTCAGAAAGACTTCAAGGACGTCTTGGCATCCTGCCACAGTCACATGGAAAGGCTTTCTTTGGCTACTACCTAGCACCTTATCCACATATGATGCACCATCAGAGGAACTCACCTCTTCCTTGGTAAAATTCTTCTCAGTTCCCACCAGGTAGGGAGTGATGAAGCTCTCTCCAGGTCTGATCTGGTTCATAAAGCCATAGAAACAAAGGTAGAAGACAAGGAACTTCCAGCGTGGGTCTGGTGGAGGGTTGGGGGGCTGTTTTTCAGCGTTTTTAGTCTCAGCAGCCATAGCTCACCAGCGTCAAGTGTTAGGAGAAGATGGCTCTTTTCAATGAACTCCACGCATCTAGAGCAGTTGGTTGTTCAGGCTCTTTGTCCCTTTGCTGCACACAGTCTCACAATTTGTAGAGGTATATCCTGTCAGTGTGTCTGTAGAAAAAGCAGAGAGAGAGAGAGTTTGGCACCACATCAAGCTTCCTGATGGGAAGCTTAGAAGCTAATACCCTTCGTCATTTTGCTAGGAATGTGCTTATTTGTTTTGCAGCTACAAGTTTAGAAGGACAAAAAATGCCCAGCCTGCCCAAAGTGACTGCAATGTCTTAAGCCACACCACTTGTTTGCATGTGGTGCCAGTGACCATGTCCATGGAATGTCTTAGAGCTGCCAGCTCAGAACACTCCAAATACCAAGGGAGGCTGAAGTGCTCAGCTGGAGGGCTGCATTTGGAAAAAATATAAAATATATTAAAAATATATAATTCCTTCATTGGCTACAGTTTTGTCTTACCTTTGCTTTAAGTCACTCAGAGGTAACTTAAGTCACTTTTCCACCCTGTGAAGTAAGTTAGGCTGAGAATGGCCAAAGAAGCATCATAAGAGCAGAGGTCTAAAACATGTTATTTAAGAAAGCACCTTCTCGTCGAACTCCAATGCCTATTGAAATAAGCTGGGGTGGTCTGTTCTCAGTTGTCACCAGCTCATTGTTTGTTTATTATTATTTATTAAATTGATATACTGCCTGACTCCAAAGGTTCGAGGTGATTCACAAGAAAAACAAAACAAACTGTTAAAATCAACAATTTAAAAATGTAAAACATTCAGAGAGTACTAAAATCCTGTCTGAAAAAATGTGTCTTAAGGGCTCTTTTGCAGACTGGCAAAGATATTAAACCCTGAATGTATATAGGGAGCCCATTCCACAGCCTAGGAATGACTACAGAGAAGGCCCGCTCCCAAGTCAGCACCAGATGAGCTGGCAGCAAATGGAGATGGACCTCTCTTGATGATCAATGTGCAGTGGGGATCATGAAGAAGAAGGTGCATTCCTAGATAACCTGGTCCTAAGCCATTTAGGGCTTTAAAGGTAATCACCAGCACTTTGTATTTTGCCCAGAAACCTATTGGTAGCCAATGCAATTGATTTAAAATAGGCATAATATGGTCTCTCCGAGATTGATATTAGATTGGAGAGCAATCTAGCCGCTGTATTTTGAACCAACTGAAGTTTCCGAACTACATACCAAGGCAGCCCCACACAGAGCACATTACAGTAGTCAAGCCTAGTGGTTACCAGAGTGCACCACAGTTCTGAGATCACTATCTTCAAGGAACGGATGCAGCTTTCATATCAACCGAAGTTGACAGAAAGCTCTCCTGGCCATAGCCTCAACCTGAGAAACCAAAGTGAGGCCTGGGTCCAGAAGCAATCCCCAGATACATACCTGTTCCTTTGTGGGGGAGCACAACCCCATCCAGAACCAGATGTTCTATCGTGTCCCTCAAAGTATGACCCCTTACCATGAGTACTTCCATCTTAGTTGGATTCAACTTCAATTTATTATCCCTCATCTAGTTCATTACTGCCTGTAGGGAGGCATTTGGTGGGGGTGGGTTATTGTTATTATTAATTCGATTTTTATACCGCCCTTCCAAAAATGGCTCAGGGTGGTTTACACAGAGAAATAATAAATAAATAATATGGCTCTCTGTCCCCAAAAGGCTCACAATCTAAAAAGAAACATAAGATAGATACCAGCAACAATCACTGGAGGTACTGTGCTGGTGGTGGATAGGGCCAGTTACTCTCCCCCTGCTAAATAAAGAGAATCATCACGTTAAAAGCTGCCTCTTTGCCAAGTTAGCAGGGTTATGCCATTTTCATAGAGAAATAGATTTGGGTGTCATCAGCATATTGATAACACCCTGCTCCAATTCTCCTGATGATCTCACCCAGCGGTTTCATATAGATGTTAAAAAGAATTGGAGATAGGATGGAGCCCTGAGGAACACCAAACAAAAGCTCTAATTTCAGCTATCTCCATGTGACACCATCTGGAATCTACCAGAGAGATAGGAAAGGAACCACAGCAAAGCAATGCCACCTATTCCCAAATACCCCAGATGATCCAGAAGGATATCATGGTCGACAGTATTGAAAGTCGCAGCAAGGTGACTTGGGATGGGACCTTCTCTAACACTGTCCCAGGACTTTGGATGGAGGCCCCTGTGAAAACAAGAGCTTCTCCATCTCTGCCTACTTTTAAAAATCCCTTGTGTGCATGTTTTCTCAGGCTTTTAGTTAAAAGCATTTTAAAAACTTTTAATTTTATTGTGGTGTTTTTATTTTTGCTGTATTTTTTAAGTACACTGCTGAGAGATACATATATTTGGCAGTTTATGAGCATGATGACTAAATTAAATAAACCAGGTTTCCCCACACAAAAATTGAGATGGGGATTTTGAATCCAATTTTTTCCAACACTCTAAATAGTTTGAGTCTGATTTTAGTGTGTTTGACATATTAAACAAAAGTAAACAAAATTAAAACATATGCCCAGTGTTTCCAATAATCCCAGAACTATTTGAAAACAATAAAGAGGCTTAACTTTGTTTATAGTGAAAGCCTTACTTCACGATCTACAAGTCTTTAAGACACAATAATTCAACAGAACACATTTCCTTTATATTTTGTGGGACCAGGAGCTGTAATCCTCCTCCCGCTCCACACACTTATTGGATATGCAGATGGAACATATTCAAGAGGACCATGGGCGGGGGGTGGGGGAGGACCAATTTGAAATTGTCCAATTTGACTAGGATTGCATCCGTTCATTGTTACTAATTAGTGTTACGAAACAATGCATTTTTAGGAATGGAAATGTTTTCATGGAAAACAAATAGCAGTGGAAAATTCTCCACCCTACATCATTGCATACAAACTCAATATGCTCTAGTTATTGCCCCATGTTGCCTTTCAATAACTGCAAGTAGAAGGTCAGCAAATAGATCACCAAGTTGTCCATGCTCTACTCATCTCCGGATCATTTTGTCCTTAAATATGCTTTCCATCAATTGACCAGGCACAAAGCCTAGCTAACCAGCTTATAGTTTCCCAGATCTCCCCTGGATCCCTTTTTTGAAAATTGGAGTTACGTTAGCTACTTTCCAGGCCTCTGGTATTGAGCGTGATTGTAGGGACAAGTTAGATGTTTTTGCTAGATCAGCAATTTCACATTTGAGTTCCTTCAGAACTCTTGGGTAGATGCCATCTGTCCCTGACGATTTTTATTTTTATTTAGTTTTTCAAGACAGTTTAGTACATCCCTTCTTGTCACCTCAAATTTATCTAGTTCTTCAGCCTCCAAGCCTAAAGCTCAATTCTGAAGTGGATATACAGTCAGTATCAGTGTTCCCTCTAAAAGGGATTCCCAGATGTTGTTGACTACAACTCTCAGCATCCCCAGCTGCAATGGCTTTTGGCTGGGGATTCTGGGAGTTGTAGTCAACAACATCCGGGAATTCCTGTTAGAGATAACACTAGTCAGTATCCTCCACTGTGAAGACATATGCAAAGAACTCACTCAGCTTCTCTGCAATCTCCATATCCTCCTTAGTAATCCCTTTCATGTTCCCATCATCTAAGGGGCCAACTGCCTCCCTGGCAGGTTTACTACTTCTAATATATTTAAAGAAGTTTTTGTTATTCTCCTTGACACTTCTAGCTGTATGCTCCTCAAACTCTCTTTTTTTGCATCCCTTATTGTCTCCTTGCATTTCTTTTGCCAGAGTTTATGTTCCTTTCTGCTCTCTTCATTTGGGCAGGACTTTCATTTTCTGAAAGAAGTCTTCTTCCCTTTTATAGCTTCCCTGACTCTACTTGTTAACCACGTTGGCGTCCTCCTGGACATGGTGGTACCTTTCCTCCTTCTCGGTATACATTCCAACTGTGCTTCTAGTACTGTGGTTTTAAATACGTTCCATGCTTTCTGGAGTAATTTGACCCTCCTGACTTTCCCTTTCAGTTTTCTTTTTACCAATCCTCTCATTTTTTAGAAGTTTCCTCTTCTGAAGTCCATAGCATCTATGTTGGATTTCCTTGGCAATGCTCCACTCGTGTATAAGCTGAATTGGATAACCCTATGGTATCAATTCTCTAGTGGTTCTCTGACATCTCGCACCAGGTCCTGAGCACCATTCAGGATAAAGTTCAAGGTCGCCTTCTCTCTGGTTGGTTCTGCAACCAACTGTTCTAAGGCTCAGTCATTTAGGATGTCTAGAAATTTGACCTCTCTGTCAATACCTGCACGTGAATTTGCCCAGGCTATGCGAGGGTAATTGAAGTCACCCATTATTACAGCTCTGTCTCTCTTTGACTCCTCTCTGATTTGCTTCTTCAACTCCAGATCACTCACAGTGTTTTGATTTGTAGGGCGATAGCATGTGCCTAGTAACACATTTCCTTTCAGTCCTCGTATTACCACCCACAATGATTCTGCGGAGGGCTCCAGTTCTCAAAGGGTTTTCTAGCTTTTTGGATTATATCCCTTCTTTGAGATACAGTGCTACTCCACCCCCAATCTTTCCCTCCCTGTTTTTCTGTAGAGTTTTATTCAGGCATAACTGTCCCACTGGTTCTCACCATTCCACCAAGTTTCCATTATGCCCACTAAATCTATGTTTTTGTTAGCAACCAAGCACTCCAGCTCACCCATCTTGCCTGAGAGGCTTCTGGCATTGGTATATAAACACCTATATGCAGAGTCTTTTACCTGGCATTAGTGTTTGCTGTCTCATTAGTGTGTACTATCATTTTATCAGTTGTCAATAGGGATGTGCACGGAACTGTTCAGCACTGCATTCTAGGAGTGCCGAACTGGTTCCAGGGACAAGCGTTTGAGCCGGCTTGAAGGTGGTGGTGGATAACTTTAAGGGCAGGAGAGGGTGCTCTTACCACTTCCACTGTGTTTCCCCCACCGGTGCTGTGTATTCAAAGGGTCCGGTGGGGTGTACAACGTGTGCACCAGGAACTTCCAGTCACTTCCAGTCCAAGGAAGCAACGGAGCGGCAGGGATGTATGCTGCCACCCGACCAGACCATTTGAATACACAGTGCAGGCGGTGGAAACGCGGCGGGAGGGATAAGAGCATGCTCCCCTGCCTTTAAAGTTATCCACCTCCCGCCTTCGGACCGGCTCTACTCTGGGTTCTACTTTGTCGCCTTCTGGTTTATCTGAAAAGTTTGCACCCTCAAACCTTAGGGGATTTTGATTGCCGAACCAGATACCACCCAGTTCCTTTTGGCAATCCCCCAAATGTCATTTTAAAAGCTGCTCTGCAGCCTTTTTAATTTTAAGCGCCAGCAGTCTGGTTCCATCTTGGTTCAAGTGGAACCCAACCCTTTTGTACAGGCTTCACTTGCCCCCAAATGTATCCCAGTGTCTAACAAATCGAAACCCCTCCTCATGGCAACTCTGTCTCATCCACACATTGAGACCCCTCAGCTCTTCCTGTCTTGCTGTCCTTGCATGTGGAACAGGTGGCACTTCAATATGCTACCTAGGAGCTTAAATTTGGCTTCCAGAACTTCCTGACTGTGCTTCCCAACATCGTTAGTGCCAATGTGCACCACAACAGCTGACTTACCCCTAGCACTGCGTAACAGCCTCTCTAAACACTGTGTGACGTTCGCAACCTGCACACCAGGCAGACAAGTCACCATGCGGTCTTCACGCAGGTCACAAACCCATCTCTCTATGCCCCTTACAATCAAGTCACCCACTACTAGGAGGCCCCCACCCCCTGCAGGAATATCCTCTGTGCGAGAGGATGTGGGCGCATCACCCAAGGAAGGGGTCCCTTCTAAGGGGGCATTCCCCTCTTCCTCAGACTGATGTCCTCCTTCCCGGAGACCTTTATTCTCTATGACAGCAGAGAAGCCAACAACCTGGGAGTGGGATGCCTCTATCACACCCCTAAGGGTCTCATCCACACACCTCTCTGCCTCCCTGAGCTTCTTGGCTTCGAGGGAACGAACTTGTTCCCCGAGAACCAGGAGCTCTTTGCACCAAGTGCACACCAATGGCTTCTGCCCCATGAAATACTCCAGGAAGCACCCGCTCCCCTGCTGACATTCTACACTCATAAGTGGTTTTATTGACTATTTAGAATATAGAAAGAGCCTGTTTACTTGAAAGCTAGGTCTTAGCTGCAGCTGCCAACTAATTAAAGCTTGCAAGCAGTATCGTCCAAGAAAATTATTTGTGATGAAGGGCTTGTGTGCCTCCATGCACACTTCCCCGCAAAACTTGTTTTGATATCCGTTAGCAAACTCCTGTTTGCACACAGATCTGGATAGCAAATCTCCACTGGTCCGAGCCTTGCCTTCTCAAGAACTGCTTCCAAACTGAGCCACCTGAGGAATGTGGCCCCTCCCACAAGCTGCGTGACTCACCTGCAGCTAATCCCAACCCACTGTCTCTCTAGGCACAATTGCAATTGCCCTGTCAAAAACAAACCCCCTAGCCAACCAGAAATCAAGCCCTAGAAAAGACTAGCCCTAACAAACTTACCTTGTCCTTTCCCCTTGCTTTCTTGTTAATTTATTTAGTTGCTTGCTTTCTTCTTTAGGAAAGAAAACAGAAGTGATTATATACACTGGCTTCCAGCTGAGTCCAGGCACCAATCAAAGTGGTCATTTTATAAAGTCATGAAGAGAGCTGGAGATCATGCGGAGAACCATTCTGGCAGTAGCAAGCATAAGTTGTCCCCCTTGCTAAGCAGGCTTCACCTTGGTTTGAATCTGGATGGGTGACCACATGCTACAGTGTCTGCTATAGGGTATCGTCCCTTAGGGGATGAGGTTGTAGTGGAGTGGTAGAACATCTGCATTGCATGCAGAAGGTCCCAGGTCCAATCCCTGGCATCTACTGCCTGGAACCTTAGAGAAGTGACTGCCAGTTAGTGTAGACAATACTGAGCTAGATGGACCAATGGCCTGATCTGGTATAAGAGAGCTTCCTATGAAGAGGCTGGGGGCCCATAATGAACGCAGGTACAGTAATTAACACAAAAACATGTATGAGTGTGTTGTACACTCATACAACAGAATGTCTTAAGGGGGCTCATGTTTCAGGTTTTACCAATTAGTGGATCTAGCTGAAAGATAATCTGCCAATAATTTACTTTTTTGTGCCTTATCTGCTTTCTTTTTTAAAAAAGATTTTTATTTAATAAGAAAATAAAAAGTAGTAACATGACTGCATTATCATCTCTTGAATTTCCAATAGTTACATATGACATATTACATATGACAATCCAAAATACCACTTCCACCCTTTGCCAACATTCATCTTCACAACAAATATTACAGAAAGATATAAAATATAAGTAATACACTAGTCAGCTCTCAGTGTTAAGAAAAACCAAATCTTGGGTGTGGATGTTGTCCCTGTGCTATATTATTATATAATTTATAAAATGCTCCCAAGTTAAAGCAAATGTTTCATCTGAGTTATTCCTCAAATAAGCAGTGACTTTAGCCATTGAAGCATATTCCCATAATTTTAGTAGCCATTCATCCAAATTCGGAGTTGCCTGTGACCACCAATTGGCAGCATAAAGAATCCTGGCGGCAGTAATCACATATAAAGACAATTCCGTGTGTTTCGTAGGTATACAGGGTCTAGTCATATTTAGCAAAAAGAGCTCAGGTGAATAAGGAAAATTTATATTTAATATTTGTTGCATCTTAAGGTGAATTTTTTTCAAAAATTGTTGTGCTTTGCCACAAGTCCACCACATGTGACAGAATGGCCCCGCATAATTCTTGCATTTCCAACAATCTCCCAGGTAAGTACTGTCCATCTTTCTGATGGTCACAGGAGTAATATACCAACGAAAATACATTTTGCACCAATGTCCTCGTAGGGTACTATTTACTGTAAATTTAATATTCACCTTCCATTGGTGCTCCCATTATTGAATATCAATTGTCCTATTTAAGTTTTACATCCACTTAATCTGTTCTGTTTTTGAGTCGTATTTCAACAGCAGTTTGTATAACAATCCCATTAAATGAACAACATTTTTGGTTATTAATACTTCAAATTCTGTTAAGTCTCTGAGCTTACCACCTTGTTTTTGTATTTCTTTATGCACTATCCAACTAATTTGTAAATATTGAAACCATGACGGTTCCTTGGACCATTCCAAGGTGAGAGTTTGAACAGATTTAGGTTTTGCTTTTCCAGTAATTAAATTTTGCATGCTATATGCCTTCTCTCTCCAAAGATCAAACTTATTAGATTTTTCTTCTTGATGAAAAAAAAATGTTTAAAATGGATGCTAAAGGTGATAAATCCAGGCTGATCCTTTTCTTATACTTATCCCAGACACTTAGCAGGCTGTTTCTGATTGTATGGGATTTTATTTCCTGGTCATTTCTTTTTATGTTAGTCCATAAAAACATATGTAATCCATCCGACAGATCTGATCCCTCCTTATCTGCTTTCTATAAAGTAGTTTCTGGCATAACTCAACCCTTGTCAAATGAGGACACCAGGTTGCCATGGTGCCTAGGAATGTAAGGAGCACCTGGCTCAGACACCTGCATGCTGCCTTGCTCCAACATACCAAGCAGCCGCTGGCATCAGGCTTTGCCGTCATCTCCATCTCTTGCTCTCTCTGCACATGCACCAGTAGCTTGAGGTTCCCCTCTGCTGCTTCCCCTCATAAACTCTGACCTGTATTGCCTGAACCAGTACAGCTAACCTTCCTCAGCCCACGCTAAAGATTGAGCTGTTGCATTGCTTTCTATTCATGCATTTCGTCCTCCTTCAGTCACTCTCTGCTTTCTTTGCAGTCCTCCTGCCCGAGGAGGACTGTGAAGAACTCAAAGAGTGACGGACGGAAGACTAGAGCGCATAAAGAGAAACTGCCTCACCCCCGCCCACCTATCAACCCCTTCTCACTCACTCAGTTCCTGTGAAGACTGTGCTGCAATGTTGCTCTCTCTCCTTTTCTCCATGGGCTTTCTCCCGCCCCATCCCTCAGTCATCCTCTGCCTCTCAGGCAGGAAGACTTTCAAGGAAGCAGAGAGTATGCATACACATGTAGAGATTGCGGGGGGGGGGGAGCGCATGAGGAGACAGCAGCACAACAGCCCAATTTTCACAGGGTGTGTGAAAATTGTCTCTGTGTGTGCATGCGCATGTGCACACATGCGCAGTGGACAAGAGAAGCTGGGGTTGATGGGTGGCCAGGTGCAAGGTATTCCTGGGTTCTGTGAACGGGCTGGTTGGTTTGGCTAGTGGGCACTGGGCACACATGGCAGGGGGCGAGGAGGGTTATCTTTGCTGGCAACTGTTCCAACAGGAGTGAGCCGATTGGATGATCTGCATGCGAGAGAATTTGTGAGGGAAGCAAGTGGAGCAGAACTTGTAAAACCACCCCATTCGCCCTACTTGTCTCCAGATTCTGTATCCAGTTTTTCTGAGGCTAACCAAGGAGTTGTGTGTCCAATAGCCCTCCTTGGTAGGAGGTCCCCACGCCATGCCATGACTCTGTTCTTTCTGGGCACCTCTCAAAATGCTTAACATTTCAGGGTTGTTTCCCCAGTGACTGCAAACCTGTGCACACTTAGAGGTCCACTGAAAAAATGGATTTGACTCCTAGAACTAAAGAAAGTTTGTCAAAACCTGGCATAGCTGAATTATGGAAATATCCACATGATATGGTGGATCACATACTCCATTTTCACAGCTTACACTTCTCTGTTACATTAAGCCTCAAACCCAATTTAACCCTAATACTCAAAGCAGTGTGTAGGAACTTCTACTGCGCAGTTCGCCATTCACTCAAGGCAAGCAATAATTCCTTCCACACAAGACACTTTTGAAACTACTGCTTATGCGACTCATTACAGATAAGCACCTGTTGTGGGCTGGTTTGTTTGGAGCACTTATTTACTAAGATTAGTATCATCAATTTGCTTCTCCACTATGAAACAGTAACTAGAAGGGTTTCACCACACAGAGAAACATAGGAAGCTGCCTTATATTGAATCCAATGATGGATCCATCTAGCTCATTATTTTCTACACAGACTGGCAGCAGCTACTCCAAGATTCTAGGCAAGAGTCTCTCTTAGCCCTATCTGGAGATGCCAGGGAGGGGACTTGGAGCACCTCCTGCTAGTGCTCTTCCCAGAGTAGCCCCATCCCCTAAGGGGTAGTGCTCATATGTAGCCTCCCATTCCAATGGAAACCAGGGAAGAATCTGCTTAGCAAAGGAGACAATTCATGCTTGCTACCAAGTCAATAGGTGGAAGATAGAAACCAGCTTGTTGACAAGTCTAACATGATACAGTAATTTAAATTGTTATAACAGTTGGAGATCCCTACTGAGTTTGAAAATGGGAATATACATGGTTTTTATTATTAATAATAATTCCATTCAGGTTTTACTGATCACAGAGAGACTGCATGTCCACCTAGCATGAATTCAATTAAGATGTTCTTGATATAAGTATTGAGTCACTTACCCTGAAGAACACACAGGAAATGTAAGAACATCTAGTTAAGATATGTATTGGACAGGTTGGTTTTGTCTTCTGTTTATTTCCCAATATTTCCCAAACTTTCTGGCTTCAGGGAACTCTTCCTAGAGTGATTTGTTGAGAAACCTCCAAGCACCTGCCACTGTACCGCTGTATGCAGCCAAGGATTCTGGAACACATTCTAGGGTGTACTCTCAGTGCATGTGGGGCACTGGTCAAGCCTGTTGGGCTCCACTGTTATCTCACATCAACTGAGAATGTACATTCAAAGTTTATCCAACACTCTCCTATTGCAGCTGTGGATTGCAGAGGAAAGCTGATAGCGGTGTACAAGTGGTGCCTTTTGCTGATATATGCACATTGAATTTATTTATTAATTTTCTTGAATTTCTATACCGCCTAATATAGAAATCTCTAGGCAGGTATACAAATCAGGTTAGCACATTGATTGTGCTCAAAACAGAGAGTTTAAGTTTCTACAGTTTGTGCTACACCAGTATCTTGAAAAATAAAGCCTGCTATAATCTGCCACCACAACTTTCACGATTTAAGCCTGGATCCAAAGGCTCACACTTTGTGACTTCCACTCACAGACATGGGGAGATGTCAATGGCAGACTCCTGCATCCTAAAAAGCTACCACTGAAGCATCATTCCATTGCTGGGGGCTGCTGCTGGAAGCGGGGAGGGGGTGGACTCAGCAAATGACTCATGCACACGTGGAAGAACTCTGCACAAATGTAGAGTAACAGGTCTCGCTAGATCCTGGCCTTAATATACTTCAAAGTATACAGTCTTGGTTTCTGTGGGAAATAATCACTAGTTTGTCTACTTTCTTCCTCCTGAATTTCAAACTAACTTACCATCAGAGCTTTAAAATACATTTTACAATTAATAAGTAGCAAGGAATATTTGAGTTCCTGCAGTAGAACTGAGGGTTGGGGATGGAGTGGCTCATGAAGGTGCAGAAAGAATCTGTTAATTACTGTACTACAGCAGCTAAGAGGAGATGATGTCCCGAGGTACAGCTCTGGTACTCGCATAGTAATAGTACTCCTGAGAGGAGTATTCTGTGCTCATGGAATAGCACATGGTGCTATGACTCATGGCACAATGAGAGGAACCTGCTATCAAAAGCAGGTGGTATTAAGATTACCAGTCATAGCACTGCCTATTTTGAGCAGAAGCCCTATCTTCCTTGTATGACAATTATACCACATAGCTGCCCAAATGCTTCAGCCATTTTGTGGGAAGCTGATGCCACTTTAAGGGAGATGCAGAAAGTATCTGCACCTTCCCACACACCATCATTTTATCAATAATACAATAAGACACTGCAATCTGCAGAGAAATCAACATCAATCTTTCCCATGCATCAGATTTCCATTTTATGATTCAGTCAGTATGTCGTGTGTTTGGAAAAACTGGTGCTGCTGACAATATGCTTTCAATATGATGATAAAGTATGAATTATTTCAGTAACAGTCTCCCCCCCACCCCGGGCAAAAGTAATTAATCGTTAGTAGTTGAACGGAACTAACTACCACCAAAAGTTGTAGTAGAGCATACAAGAAAAATATCAGCAAACACATCATATGAACAAACATATAGCCAATGAATCTCACTAGCAGATGTTTTCTTTTCCAGGTGGGCAATCTCTGAATGCAAGAGGACTTGGGAGAGCCAAGGCTCTTTGCTTCATTTACCTGAATTGCATGACATGCTTCTTCTATCAGGCTTGGAGATGGTCCTGTCACGTGCTTCACAGCTGTAAGAACTCAAGCTTGCAGCGAGTCTCAAGCAGAGACTTTTTAGCACTACAAACTACAATGGGACCCGGCCAGAAAGATAAGTAAAGAAGTTCATCAGAGCCTTGACTGGTCAGAGCAGGGCATGGGATGAGGTCTGACCCCCTTTACACACACACACACACACACACACACACACACACACACACACACACTCTCTCTCTCTCTGCTGATCCCTGCCACAGACTTGCCTTATCCTTTCCCTGGGCCTCTTCACATCCAGGGTTGCCTTGACTTGTTCCCTGGACCTCAGCCTCATCAACTTTGGAGGAACGCAGGGCTGCCAATATTTAAACTATTTTGAAGTCACCTCCTATCACTCAATGTGTTTGCCCAGATCAGCACTGTAAAACTACACCACAAGATTGCGTTAATCTGCTACAACAATGTACAAACAGGAAAGAGATATGCCTCCCTGCAGACTTGTCAATGTAGCAGAAAAATCTGCCTGTCTAATGGGGTGGAGAGAGAGCTTCCTGATCAATGACTGAGCAAAATATAGAGCTGTAAGCTCCACCAGTCTGGACACATACTTGATCAGTAACCAGACCATATGTTGATGCTACCCACTCATTATCTTCTACTAAGAAATTGGGGTGAAAAACATTATAGGAGCTAGTTGCAACGGCAGGAAGTGGGGGGAGAGATGATCTAGTCTTTTCTCCAGGTTAACATAGACAAAATGAATTTTCTCAAATAGTTTCTGAATGAAGTCACTTAGTTGGAGCATGTTTTTCAGGAAGGTTCCAGTCTGTATAACTGTAATCTTGTTCTGTTATAACTGGTTATAACTGATGCCCTTTAAGGCATGCGCACGTGGTGCACTCACAAGTTTTTTAATATCCACTCAGTTAATTTTAGATCCTGCTCAGGTTGAATCAGGAAGGCCCCACTCTGAATGCATGTGCACACACAGTGCCTAGATACTGCCACTTGGAACAAACTCATTTCGCACACAGAAGAAAAAAAATTAGAGAGAACACTAGTCACAATCTGGTTATAACTGTAATCTTGTTCTTGTCATCTGTTCAAGTATCATTTGTAGCACTAAAGTTCTAACCTATCCAGTTGAGGTATACCACAAACAATGTAGTGCCTGTAGCTGCACAATGCAAGATAAGACACATACACTATGGTATTTCTTAAGTGTCATGCAGCCCAATCCTATAAAACATTTTACTCAGATACGAGTCCCACTACATTCAGTGAGGCTTACTCTCCAGGTAGTGATCTAGCTTAAGACTGCAGTCAAATCAAATTCCACACACACTTTCAGTTTAGTACATTTCCATGATACTTTCAGACTGTCACTTCAGTAACCAGTACGAGTGGCATTAAAACTGACACAAAAAAAGTATTAGTATTTTTAAAAATCTAGACCACACCAAAGTTGATTTTGTGCCAAGTCAGATGTTTTGTGCTGAGTTAGATGTCTGTTTTTGCTATATTGCGCAATATTAGGCCATTCCTGTTAGTTTGGTTTTCCTTATATACTAGCTGGATCGGGCGCAGAGCATCTGCACCTCTAGTTCCCCCCACTCCTTCTCAGTTTTCCCTCTGTTCTCAGCCCCCACTGCTGCCGCTGTTTTCATTCCCTGCCCACCCATCTGCTGCCACCGCTTTCTTTGTCCCGTCCGCCACCATTTTCTCCCCACCACCGCTGCTTTCTTCCCCCACCTTGTTCGCAAGCCTGTCTGCTGCCGCTCTCTGCTCCCCCTGCCGGCAGCTCACTCACGAACTCCCATGCCATGCATTAGATTAGCAACAGGTACGCCTTAGAGGGAAATATATAATATAATAATTATTTATTATTATTATTATAACTGTCACCATAACTTATTTATATAGTGCCCTCCATATATATACATGGCACTTTACAAAAGGTGCAAGAGTGCAAGTTCCTGTCACAAGGGAGTGTAATGGGAAATGAGAGCCAACAGGTATGGGGGAGGGGCAAGTTAAGGAAAGTTTTGAAGGTAAGGACAAGAAAGTTGTGCTAGATCCAGGAGCAGAGAGGAAGCTAGTTAAGATATTTAAGGAGGGGTGCAACATGCTTGGTGCAATGAGAAAAGTGAATTATTTTGGTAGTAGTGCTGGATGGAGGTGAGGGGACCAAGGTGAGTCAAAGGGAAACAACAAGGTTGCAATAGTTAAGATGACAGGGCATGAACTAGAGTTTTGTCAAGAGAAAAGAGCTGTACTCTTGCAATATTGTGAAAAGGTGACGTGACATGATTTAGTGACAGGCTGACTATGGGGAATAAAGGAGAGAGATTTGTCCAAGACAAAGCAACACTGCAGTTGGTCAATCACTGACAATCAACAGGGTGGATTGTCAGTGGGCAAGCAGAGTGCAATGAGCTTAAAGTGCAATGAGCAGAGTGCAGTGAGCAATGAGCCTTAAAAAGATACGGTTGGAATAAGGTCTTGGACATATTATCCTGTGCAGTTCTCAGTTATAGCTTGCACCACTGCTGCAGCAAATGTGGAAGCAGTGCCACTGTTGTAGAGAACCAGTGGTAGTGCTACCAGTGTTACCATATTTATTCCCATTGCTGCAAATGGGAAAACTGTCGTAGCACTACGGCCGGTTCTCTACAGCACAGCTGGCTCTGCAGCACTGGTGCAAGTTCTAATGGTGACGTTAGAACTGAGCATCATGTCAGCCACCGAGCTTAAGAGAGCGATAAAATAACTACGCTGAAATGTCAGATGGAGAGTTGAAGATGTGGGATTGGATGGAAGGAGAACATTGTAGGGTAGCAGTGGAGCTGATTATTGTAGGATATTTTTATAACATGTTTTTATGGATTTTAGTTGTCATGGGCACCCTCCAAGGTGACAGGATAAAAACTCCTAAATAACATAAAGCAGTAATCCCATATTTCAATTTTGTCTATTGACTATAATAAATAAATGTAGATGAAGATGTAGAAGACAGAGCATTAAGATTAGAGCAGGAAGACTTGTCCTATTCCTTGATCAGTCATGAAACTCACTGGGTGACCCTGGGCCAGTCACTGAGGCTCCCCACACGAGCAGTGTGGAGCACCAGATGGGGTTAGGTGGGGAGAGCAGGCTTGACCCACTCTCCCTGTGCACGAATACTCATCACGCCCTGGGTGGCTGGATTGGCTGCCCACACAATTACTAGCTCAGTCATGGAGCCGCTAGGGTTGGCAGGGATTGGCAACCTTCTGGCCCCCGGAATGCCACACACAAGCATGCGGGGCATTACGGGGAGCTCCCAACGCCAGGAGGCTTGTGACTGGCTGCAGCATATCATGATTGAAAAAAAATGGGGTTAGCAGAGCACTCACTCAGCTAACCTCGTTTTAGAGGAAGGCTACTTTGGCGGGCTAGCCACCGTTGAACCAACGGGCTCGCCCACGAGCCTGGTGGTTTCCCTGATGGGCAAAAACCATTGGCTGGGCACCCTTATCCCGTTTTCCCCTCATCATGAGAATAGCCTCACTATCTCTCAGTCTAGTCTACCTCATAAGATTATTTTGAGCATAAGATGCAAGGGCTGGGAGAGGAAGACACACAATGTACATCACCATAAGCTTCTTGGAGGCAGGGTAGGATAAATGTAATATACTTTGCTTTAAACCTGCTTCCACAGGCCAGAGAGTATGCAGCAAGCTTGAGAATTATAACAAACTCTTCTGTGACATGGAAGTTTTTCATACCAGGCTTTTAGTTCGCTTCTCCTCCAGAATGGAGGGTGTGTGTTCACATATTGGCCAACTTTACCCCCAAGTCCCTGCAAACTATCAGGGAGCAGTTCACACACAATTCAGGTTTTTCATTGCGCATTAGAGTGTAGCCCAGTTTATATCTGGGCTTAAAAAATCCACTTTTTGCATCAGTTGTTTTGGACAACTTTGAACTCACAGTAAAGCCTTGCAGAAAACCTGCGGTAAAGCCTGCTGTCTGGGAAAGCTCATGTTATCTTAAATGTTGGTGATGACTCAAATGAGCATGTAACAGCATGACTCTGGACTGTTTATTCTATCATTAGTTTCCATATGTTTTAATAGTTGGTTATTTGCTTCAATATTTTAACATGGTTTTAAATTTTAGATTATTGTAATGTTTTAACCATTTTACTTGTTATTTGTATTGTTTTGTTGTAAACCGCCCAGAGACTTGAGTTTTGGGCGGTATACAAATGTATAAACAAATAGATAAACAAGCAGATAAGCAAGCACTGAGGGACGAGAATGCAGTGGATCACAAAATGACTATTTAGTATTATTAATATTATCTATCTATCTATCTATAGATATTTCTATAGATAGTAAATGAGTGCACTTCCCTTGTGCATATGGGAGCTTGAGGAGGATTGAAACGCGTTTGGCTGGCATAAAAGAATCACCTTGATGACATATTCTTCAGAAGAATTTCAACAATAACTTTTGGCAAGCTCCCATATGCACAAGTGAAGTGTACTCATTCTCTTACATGTTGTAGCACCACCCAGCGGCGGCTGGTGCAGGCGTTGCTGGGGGGGTGGGGCGGCAGGCACCTTTAACTGTAAATTACTAGATTTTTACTTTTCCTCCCGCTATACCTCAAAGCGGTCTTGAGCACCTGCTGTGGTGAAGGATCAGCTCCACCACTCAGCTGGCCTCCGCACATGCGCAGAGGCCAAGCAAAAGCTGAGTGGCAGAGCCGATCCTCCGCTGCAACGGATGCTGGGTGGTGTGCCACTGCTCAAGACAGCTTTCAGATGTGGCAGGAGAGGTAAGCATGTAGTAATGTACAGTTAAGGTGCCTCCGGCGCCTGCACCAGCTACCACTGCCACCACACACACACACACACACACGGTAGAAGTAGGCAGCCATGGAAAAGCAACTGTCTTTTCCTGTGGAAGTTTCATGGTGCAGTGTGTAGGCAAGCAGCAAGAGACACCTGAAGCCACAAGCTCTACAATTCCCCCCAACCTCCCGGGGCAGGAGGGGTGTTGCGAGCATTTGATCAGGAGTGCTCAGATAAGACAATTCCCCGCTGCTCAAATGCATGTAAGTACCACTGGGGCAAGTTCAGCTCTACCTGCTGTGAGCACGGGGGTGTTTGTCCCTATCCTGAGAGTTGGCTCCAGCACCTCCCTTTGCCCCAAAGCAACCCGAAAGTTATCTCGGGGCAGGCACTGGTGATGCCAGCAGCAGGCCCTTCAGATCCTGAAGAGTCTTTTTCCTTCTGGCAACTGGACTAGGACTACAAGTCCCAGCACCCCCAGTGGGAAAACAGCACTCTGCATGTTATTCACGGCAAGGGAAAGCCCTCAGGTTGTTCTGCTACAACTACAACAAATATTTATATGCCACTTTTCAACAAAAGCTTCCAAAGTGGTTTACATAGAGAAATAATACATACATAAACAAGTAAGATGGCTCCCTGTCCCCAAAGGGTTCGCAGTCTAAAAAGAAACATAAGATAGACCCCATCAAGAGCCACTGGAGGGATACTGTGCTGGGGGTAGACAGAGTCAGTTGCTCTCCGGCTCCTAAATAAAGAGAATGAATCACCATGTTTTAAAGGTGCCTCTTTGCCCAGTTAGCAGGGGTTAATTCTCTCAGCAATCCTTGACCTATTTTCACAAGGCAAGGCACTGGCATCACCAGTGCCTGTCCTGAGGTAACTTTTCCTCACAAATTGTGTGAATGACTTACCAGCACTCATTTTAAAAGTGAACCTGGGTAGTTCCTCAAAGGCAAGGTACAGACAGGAAGCCTACTGCTGCTGTACCTCATGGCATATGGAAAACTGAACCTGTGGGCAAACTTGTACCTGTGTACACTTGTTATACAAGTGTCAAACATAGTGTGCAAACAGGACTTCAGTTGCAGGGGAGTGGATTCTGACAGCATTACAAAGGACTGGCTTGTTCTTATAGGAGCTTTGCACTACAGTTAAAGAGGCAACGGATGTGGATGCATGCAAAGTTACGGGAGCCCCATAAAAACAACAACAAAAAAAAAAGGTGGCAACCATACAGCGAATCGTTGGGATTCCTATATGCCACCGCGGCTGCGCTTTCTTGCGGTGTGCATTGCACAAGGACTAGGGGACCTCCTTTCTCCGGACTTGCGGAGAGTTGACCAGTTGTTTCTCTCAGGAGGCGAGAGACAGGGGGATAGCCATGAGAAGGGCCAGCAAGTGTCCAAGAGGGAGCGCTCTCACAGAGGCTCTTTCAGCCTTCATGCCTCAGCCCCGTTGCTGATGCTCCCGACAGCCACACTTGAGGGTGGACGGGCTAATAGTTAAGCGAACACTCACCCATCCCTTGAAGCGATTCAAGCGAGTTGCATTGGGGCGCTCTGTCGTCTAGCTATTGTGGGGCTTGCTACGGGCCCTACAAGCAACAAGGATGGGATCGCGAGCGTTTGGCCACACTCACGACCGATGAAGTCCAATGCCGAGTTCACGTGGCTCCTACCTACGCTGCCATGATGACACCACGGGGACAGGGGGGAGGAGAAAAGGCGAAAGAGAAAAAAGAAAAAGAAAAAAAAACCCGCCTCAAGCAGCCCGGATGTCTCGCGAAAGTGAGATTCAGCCAACCACGTGTGCCGTCTTCTTTAAAGGCGGAGCGAGCTGTGGGCCAAAAAGAGGGTGTTTGGAGGAGAGGACGTAGAGGTGTATTATTTTGCACTGGTTATTTGCGCTTGACTAAAAAAGTAGTTTTTCAAAGGCAGCAAAATGGGAGTCTAATTCTATCCGGGTGGGATCTCTTAAAACACATCCGTTTGGCATGCAAAAAGAAGCAGGTTATGCCGTGAAAAGAAGTGAGATGCTAGAGTCTGTGAATTGAGGACTGGGGCGGGAGCCTCTAAAACTAGTTCTTATAAAGAAGCAAACGGGGGTTTGTGAATCTGGAACCTCTTTGCCTTGTGCGGGGGCTACAAAATCAATTCACCTAAGAGCACAAAGTTGAATGCTGGAGTCTGAATCGGAGATTTGAGAGCATTTGGGGGGGCTTGAAAACCATCAAAGAATAAACGGGATCTGTGCATCTCTGACCTTTGGGTGGGGGCGGGGGCGGCTACAAAAGCACTTAAGGGGAACAAGCTCTGGAACCTCTTATTTTGGGGCTACAACAAGTGAGTCATCAAAGGGAACAAACTGGCTATCTACTGAAGTCTGAATCTGGGACCTCTGTTATTGGATACAGTACATATTGGTGTGCAGGGATCTGAGCATTTCAGCTCTGTGTGTGTTTGACTACAAGTGGTTTATCAAAGGGATCACTGGCTAATAAAGAATTACATTGGAAGACTATTCACTTTTTGCTGTTTATTTTTGGCACAGCACAAAATTAGATGTATGGGGTGTGTGTGTATGTGTGTGTATATAGAAAGATAGATAACCCCATCCATCAGATTTTTTTATCTTAAAATTTAGGAATAAATTTTAATTCCTAAATTTCCATCAGGAGGGGGTTGTCTTTCCAAAGTTGATTTTTTCTTGGTGTATGCCTGGAAACATCACCTATCTCTCTGTCTCTATTTCTCTAAGGCATACCTGCTGCTAATCCCATGTGTAGCAACACTCATGAGGGTTCACAAGCAAGCTGCTGGCCAGGGGAGAGGAAAGTGGTGGCGATGGACAGGCTTGCTTGCAGGCGGGGGAGGGGGAATGTTGCCAGTGGTAGTGGGGGAATGACAGCATGTGGGCGGCAAAGAAAATGGCAGCCAGCGGGTGGGGGAGAAAACAGCAGCGGCAGAACTAGAGGTGCAGATGCTCTGTGCCTGGCCCAGCTAGTATCAATTAAAATTCCCAGAGGTTGAGGGTTTAGATTCTTTTAGGTAGAGTGGAGTTTCTGGTACTCAGCCACAAAAGTGACTCTGCTTGCCACTGCCTTTACCAATGTGTGTGGGTGGGTGGGTGTGAGCATACCTAGGTTTGGGGTTTTGTGGCAAAGAGCCACTCCTCCAAGCTGTCTCCCTGTCTGTGTAGGAATATTGCTGTAACTGGTTGAATGAGGGGAGGATTGTTAAGCCTGTGCAGTTTACCCATTTTTCAGAGCTTGAAAAGCAGGAGATGGTTGTGGTCATTTGGAGTGCTCTACACACCCATCTCTTTCATGAGTGTGGCATGGGAAGTGTGGGAGTCATACTTTGAGGTGTGGACAACCCACCCACCCCTGCTTAGCTGTATGAGGCAGAAGTTCTTGCTCTTAACAGTCTCAGTTACGGATATGCAGATAGGATTTCTGGTGGGACTTTATTTATGAAAGCCTGAAACAGAGTAACAAGCATTAGCAATATGTTCTTGCTTTGCTGCTGGATCAGATCAAAGATCCAACTAATCCAGCATCCTCCATGGCCAACCAAATCCCTCCATGAAACCCACAAACAGAACAAGAAGGCAACAACCCTTCCCTACTTTTGTTCTTCAGCAACTGGCATGCTGGAACATATTGCCTCTGAATCTGGAGGTTCCATATAATCATCATGGATAATAGCCAGGGAGACATTCATCCTCTAATCCCCCTTTTAAAAGATCTAAACTCTTTGACCATTGCTATATCTTGGGGAAGTGAATATCATAAATTAAAAGTATGAAGAAGTACTTTCTTTTGTCTGTCCTGGATTTACTTATTCAGAGTTCCTCCATCCCCCAGATGTGTACTCTCACATTTTCTAGACAGGGAGACAGAATGACATGCTCCCATGCTGCACTTTTGATTGGAGAGGTGTTAGCTAACAGGGGTTTGTCTTCTGCTGAAGTTGAGGCAGTATTCTGCTGTCAAAGCATGCACCCAATCTTCTGTTGGGGTGGGTGGGGGTAGTATGGGAGATCCCCATATATTCTACACTGATGGGAGCATTTTAAATTTCCATTACCTTTCTTGCAGGCATAATGGTTCCCTAGCGTGGTGGGGGCGGGTGGGAAGACCAGTCTTTCAGTAGGTGCAGAATTTTCCCACTCTTCCCCCACGAGGACCCTAATTCCACCTACTGTATTTTTGTCCCTGCTGCCCCACAGTATAATCATCATGGTGCCATAACACAATGATGGTGCAACCCAGGTATAAATCCTCTGTGTCGGGGTGTCTTTAGGTGCCATTGCTGAGGAAGAATTTAGAAGTTATCCTCCCCCATCCCCTATGGGGTGCATACGTCTTGTCCTTAACCACTCTCGTGCAACCTGCAAGTAAGGCAAGGCAAGAGATAAGATGTTATCTGGGTGTATGGCAGTGTCTCCACTTACAGTACACACTGTGGATACCCAGTCACCACCACTGGTTATGGCTTGCTCCTTCCCTCTTTCCAGCCAGTGCAGTACCATTCCTGTTGGAAGTTAAAGGACTTTGCACTGTCTCTTTGCCTCAGACAGTGGAGGACAGATTAGTAAGTAAGAGGGCTAGAGAGTCAAGACATTGGTCATCACTTCTCCACTGCTCTGATGCTATCCCTTTGAAATGTAGATTGCTACTCTTAGGGATTCAACTTCCTTCCTCTCTCTCTTCATACCTGCCCGCCTACCTTGCAACATGGCAAGCCTCTCTCCCTGCACCATATGTGCAGAGAGGATGCAGAATCCATCTGCATCCAGCTAGATAGATAGATTAGAGATCCTAAATCCTCACTTTCCTATCTAGAATGGAGTTCCTTAATAAATGCCTTTTATATTGATTTGAAACTATGAATTGGTTCCAAGTTACTTTACTCTCAGCACACACACATGCCTAACTAAATTTCCGCTGTGTTGTGCCTCTGTGCACTCTGCTATAATGAGAAAAGGATTCTCTCACCACAGAGAATTTCCAACAGGTTATAGGAGCCCAGTATTTTGAGCTGCGTGTACTGCAACTAGAGAGTTAGGTTTGTTCCAGGAGATCCAGTGAGATCTAGCGTGGACACTATGAATTGCTAATCTACAGCAACTGCCTTTTGGAGCCGGTGAGGATGGCTTCATACCTAGAGGGAAAACCCAGGCTGACTATCCTGAATGCAGACAACTATTTGGAATGGAAAACCAGATTGAGGATTGCTCTGAAAGCAGAAGGACTCCAAAACGTTACTGAAGAGGACCCCCCCCCCCCGCAGATGGAACCACAACTGCTGAGAAAACTTTCAAAGAAAAATGGTTGCGCAGAGATGCTCAAGCTGGAGCAATGATCGCAGCTTCTGTGAGTAAAAATTTCCTTTATGCTATGTGTGATCTTGGAACCTCAAAGGAAATGCTAAGCAAGCTAGATTCCTTGCATATGAAGAAGGGGTGGGCATACACCTTTAATTCGAAAAAGAAAATGCAAGATCTTCAGTATAAAGATAGGGACTGTTTTTCTACTTTTGTGGGATTATTGGAAGATTTCTTTTTCCAATTTAAAAAAGCAGGGGAGCAATTTTCAGAGAGTCAGAAGCTGGAAGCTCTGTTCCCAAGCATGCCCCCCAGCTATAGCAGTTTAATCGGCCAATTGGAAACCCACACCAATCTAAGCTTTGAAAAAGCAGTGGAAACGTTGTCCTCAGAAACAAGCAGAAGAAAAATTTTGAATTCACGCTATGAAAGTGAATTGGCTTAATAAACGCCTTTTATATTGACTTGAAACTATGAATTGGCTCCAAGTTACTTTACTCTCAGCACACACGCATGCCTAACTAAATTCCGCTGTGTTGTGCCTCTATGCACTCTGCTATAATGAGAAAAGGATTCTCTTACCACAGAGAATTTCCAACAATTCCTGTGACCTGAGGACGGAGGTTTAAAAAGGGGATTCATCCAGACAACTATGGCTTACCACTGTTTTAGCTAAAATTCCCAATAGTTGCGGAGGCGGTTAGGGCAAGTTTATAACCCTCTCTGTATTCAGCTTCATTACACTTATGTTGTGTTCAGGGGACAAATCCCAACTACTTCTATTAACATTTTGTGGTAGGCATTTTTGAAGCCATATGTCTTCTTTGCATTAGCTTTTGATTTAAAAGTTGCCATGGCCCTAGCTGCTTTATAATAGTACAATAACATATCTCTGAACTAGATTTTTTAATAATCAAATCAGTTATTTGTGCCATTTTCTTTATCAAATTATGACCTTGCATATATTGGAACCAGTCAGCTCGTGCCATCTTCTGTTTTCAGTTATTTTTAAAAACAACATTTTATTGGTTTTCCAGTAACACTTTGACAAATAATCACTTTGATGGACATTAATATACAACAATCTTAAGTACAGTGTGTGTGACATTCTAGGGATGACTACAATGATAAGGTATTGGAGAAAAATAAAATAAAGGGGTGGTGGTGGAAGAATGTGAAGGGAAAGGGCAACCCACCTGCTTATTTACCAACCAACCCCCAGAACTGCTCCCCAAGCATATGTTTCCCCTCACACATGAGAGATCTAAGTGACCCTTTTATTTTTCCAGATATGATATGAATGGTGGCTATTGTAAGAAAAAATAATTATTATGATTGTAAAAGGATATATTATATTCCAGACCCTCAAAAAGCAAGCCAAACCGACAAATAACTATGTTTTTCAGTTTACTGCAAAAATTATTTATTTATTTACTTACTTACTTATTTAACATATTTGTATACCACCCAAAATGCAAGTCTTTGGGCAGTTTACAACAAAATAAAAAGGTTAAAACATTACAACAATGTAAAACTATTAAAAAGCACCAAATTATTAAGACAGTGAGACTATTCTCACGGTCTGCCAAAATTGGGCTAAGGGAGCCTAGCCTGATTTTTGCAGACCATGAGAACCACCGGGCTCACAGCCGAGCCCGGTCTCACGGAAGCGGGTCACCCGCTTCAGCAACCCTCCCCTAAGCCCAGGTTAGCGGAGCGAGTGCTCCGCTAACCCAGGCTTTCTGATTGTGAGTTGCTGTGGCAACTCACAAGTAGACCCCCGACCGGGAGGCTGAAAAGCAGCCTCCTGGCTCGGGGGTCTCTCCAGCATGCCCTGTGTGCTCACGCAGGGCATGCTGGAGCTTCTGGGGGCCGCGTGGCCCCCGATCCTCCCAGCCCCTGCCGGCTCCGTAATGGAGCCGGCAGTTGTGTGGGCAGCTGCTTTGGCTGCCCAGAGCAGACTGACTGCTCGTCTGCGGGGAGAGTGGGCTAAGCCCGCTCTCCCTGCAAACCCCATTTCAGCGGTTCCCACTGATTGTGGGAACCACCTCAGTATCTAATTAAAAGCCTGGGTGAACAAATGTATCTTGACTGCCTTCTTAAAAGTTATAAGAGATGGAGAAGCTCTTATTTCAGCAGGGAGCACATTCCAAAGCCTTGGGGCAGCAACTGAGAAGCCCCATCCCCAAGTAGCCACCAGACAAGAACATAAGAACAGCCCTGCTGGATCAGGCCCAAGGCCTATCTAGTCCAGCATCCTGTTTCGCTCAGTGGCCCAGCAGATGCCGCTGGAAGCCACAGACAGGAGTTGAGGGCGTGCCCTCTCTCCTGCCATTACTCCCCTGCAACTGGTACTCAGAGGCACCCTGCCCTTGAGGCTGGAGGTGGCCCACAGCCCTCTGACTAGTAGCCATTGATAGACCTCTCCTCCATGAAGTCATCCAAACCCCTCTTAAAGCCATCCAGGTTGTTGGCTGTCACCACATCCTGTGGCAGAGAATTCCACAAGTGGATCACGCGTTGTGTGAAAAAGTACTTCCGTTTGTTGGTCCTAGACCTCCTGGAATCCATTTCATGGAGTGACCCCTGTTTCTAGTGTTGTGTGAGAGGGAAAAGAATCTCTCTCTCTCCACTTTCTCCATGCCATGCATGATTTTATAGACCTCTATCATGTCTCCCCGCAGACATCTTTTTTCTAAACTAAAAAGCCCCAGGTGTTGTAGTCTTGCCTCATAAGAAAGGTGCTCTAGGCCCCTGATCATCTTGGTTGCCCTCTTCTGTACCTTCTCCAGTTCAACAATGTCCTTTTTAAGAAGTGGTGACCAGAATTGTGTGCAGTACTCCAAGTGTGGTCGCACCATAGTTTTGTATAAGGGCATTATAATGTTAGCCGTTTTATTTTCAATCTCCTTTCTAATGATCCCTAGCATGGAATTTGCCTTTTTCACAGCTGCCGCACATTGAGTCGACACTTTCAACGAGCTGTCCACCACAACCCCAAGATCCCTCTCCTGGTCCGTCACCGACAGCTCGGATCCCATCAGCGTATACTTGAAGTTGGGGTTTTTTGTCCCAATGTGCATCACTTTACACTTGCTAACATTGAACTGCATTTGCCATTTTGTCGCCCACTCCCCCAGTTTGGAGAGATCCTTTTGGAGCTGCTCACAATCTGTTTTGGATTTCACTACCTGGAAGAGTTTGGTATCATCTGCAAATTTGGCCACATCGCTGCTTACCCCTGCTTCTAGATCATTTATGAATAAATTAAAAAGCACCAGTCCCAGTACAGATCTCTGGGCGACCCCACTTCTTACTTCCCTCCATTGTGAAAACTCTCCATTTATACCTACCCTCTGTTTCCTGTCTTTCAACCAGTTAGCAATCCACACATGTACTTGTCCCCTTATCCCATGACCGCTAAGTTTCCTCAGGAGTCTTTGATGAGGAACTTTGTCAAAAGCTTTTTGGAAGTCCAGGTAGACTATGTCAACTGGATCACCTTGATCCACACACTCGTTGACACTCTCAAAGAAGTCCAAAAGGTTGGTGAGGCAAGATTTACCTCACTCCCAGCAAGGCCTGTTCTTCTAGGTGCTTTACAATTTTATCCTTGAGGATGCTTTCCATCAATTTGCCCAGAACGGACGTTAGGCTAACCGGCCTGTAATTTCCCGGATCGCCCCTGGATCCCTTTTTGAAAATCGGTGTTACATTTGCTACTCTCCAGTCCTCTGGTACAGAGCCAGATTTCAGGGATAAGTTAAATATTTTAGCAAGGAGGTCGGCAATTTCACATTTGAGTTCTTTGAGGACTCTTGGATGGATGCCATCTGGCCCTGGTGATTTGTTAGCTTTCAGTTTTTCCAGACAGTTTAGAACATCATCCCTTGTCACTTCTATCTGACTCAGCTCTCTAGCCTCCATCCCTAAAAAGCCTGGTTCAGGAACAGGCATATGCTCAGTATCCTCTGCCATGAAGACAGACGCAAAGAACTCATTCAGTTTCTCTGCAACCTCCATATCCTCCTTAATAATCCCTTTCACTCCCTCATTGTCTTATGGCCCAACTGCCTCCCTGGCAGGTTTCCTGCTTCTGATGTACTTAAAGAAGTTTTTGTTATTCCCCTTGATACTTTTGGCTAAATGTTCCTCAAACTCTCTTTTTCCCTCCCTTATTGTCACCTTGCATTTCTTTTGCCAGAGTTTGTGTTCCATTCTGTTCTCTTCGTTTGTACAGGCCTTCCAATTTCGGAAGGAAGTCTTCTTCCCTTTTATGGCTTCTTTGACGGTACCCGTTAGCCACACTGGCATCCTCCTGGACTTAGTGGTACCTTTCCTCCTTTTGGGTATACAAGCTGACTGGGCTTCTAGTATTGTGGTTTTGAGTAAACTCCATGCATTCTGGAGCGAAGTGACTCTCCTGATTTTCCCCCTCAGCTTTCTTTTCGCCATACTCCTCATTTTGGAAAGGTTTCCTCTTCTGAAATTCAAAATTTCTGTGTTTGACATCCTTGGTTTGACAAGCCAGTGGCAACTCCAGATGAACCTGTCCTGATGATCTCAATAGGCGATATGGCTCATAGCGAAGAAGATGTTCTCTTAAATACCCAGGGCCTAAGCTGTTTAGGACTTTATAAACCAAAATCTTGATTTTTGCCTTTATCGGCAGCCAGTGTAGACCTTTCAAGATAGAGGTGATATGTTATCTTTGAGATAACCTAGAAAACAACCTGGTTACCACATTCTGGACCAACTGCCGTTTCCAGAGTATGTACAAAGGCAGCCCAGCAGATGTACTCCTGTTCTGAGGTCATTTATCTCAAGAAATGGGCACAGCTGACATATCATAATTAACTTAGCTGCTGTGGTTAAAAAATCATATTGGATCCATTGGAATTGGTGCATTTACAATCATGACTATGTGCACTTAGCCATATTTGAATCATCCCTTTCTCCAAAGAACTTTGTGACTCCTTACCTGCAGTCAGCTCTTCCCCAGTTGGGGAAATCTGAATCTTCTTTGCTACCGCCGTGTGGTACTGAACCAGAGACTAAAACTGCTTGTCCTGGTCTCTGACGTAAATTGTCCCATACACTTTTAATGCACTAATTCTTTTAGGGGTTTCAGTGTATCTTTTATTGTCTGCTAAATCCAATATTATCTATTATCTTAATAGAATTTCCATTCCAATTTGTTTAAATGCCCAAGCCAATAATGTAAGTCCCACTAAGCGCACAAAAATATGATAATGGCCCCAAAAAAGAACCGGGGGAAACTGTAAATTAGGTTAACCCGTTTGCTCACATATGTTCTGGTGCCTTGGACAGCAGAACTGGCTCTCACTACAGACACAGCTGGCGTATCAGCCGAAGCTGATAGAAAACACCTCTGGCCACCACCTCAACCTGGGACACCAGGGAGTGCCTCCCACCCCCATCCCCCTCAGATGCTCCAGAAAGATACTATGGTCAATGCTATTGCAAGCCACCAAGAGATCAAAAAGGACCAACAAAGTCACACTCCCTCTGTCAATTCCCAATTGGAGATTGTGTTGGAGATGAACTTCCAGTGCATCGACTTTTTGCACCAACTGTCCTAATGACCACTAGGGGCATTGGGAGTAGAGACAGTGAGTCAGGGTCTCCCTATCCGTCCCTACTCTATGACCCCTGAACTGACTCTGCAGCACTTCCTGTGCTGAGTCACAATCCTTCCTTTCCTCCTAGAGACGAGAGCAGATGGAAACATCTCTCTCTCCTTACCTATCCACTATGTAGTCCTTTAGATTAGAGATAGGTCTTTCCTATCTAAGTGTATTTAACCAATAAATATTTAGTGTTTAGTCATACAAGGATCTCCATGTGCTTTCTCTAAACAGCTGCAATATCCAAACCATCCTCTGCTACCTACTCTGTAACTGGAGTGTGTTCCTTAGTGCTCTGCTGTTTTACCTGTTGTGGGTAAAAATCAACAACCTCTAACAGGGTTATGGGCCCAGCAGGAGCAACAGGCTTCTAGGCACAAGCAGAGTTTATTTCATTTTTCATTTTGAAAGTGCAGCTGAGTTAGTTAGGAACTGCAGCATGGATCCTGTGACTACAGCCTACTCAGGAATGGCTCCTTCTTTTCCCAAACTGGATGGCAATAACTACAAAACCTGGGCCCTCAAGATGAAAGCGATCTTCATGACAAAAGGAATCTTTGAAGTGCTCATGGAGGGACGGCCAGCCCAAGATGAAGCTGCTCAAGCCTCATGGGACAAGAAAAACCAACACACGTATGGCCTTTTAATTTTGAGTTTAAGCGATGATTTATTGATATATGTGCGGGATACTGATTTAGCCTCAGAAGCATGGGATAGACTGAAAAAGCAATGTGGCTAAGTCTCTGCAAACGCAGCTCTTCTCCTGTATAAAAGGCTATGTGAAAGCAAACTGCAGGAAGGGGGAGACTTTGAAGCCCACATAGCAAATATCTTAGAAATTAACAGGCTCTTGAAGAGTAACCAATGTGAATTGAATGAAATTATTCTAACTGGGGCAATCCTACAATCCCTGCCTAAAAGTTTCGAACCCCTAATTGTCGCTCTTGAACTGTCTCATTGTGAACTGAAGGTTGATTCGGTCATGTCCAGTCTGAGAAATTTTAATATACAGTTGCAGCAGGAGAAATTTGAAAGCGATGGCACTCTGGCACATTTCAGCAGGCAAAGTAATTCCAGCATTAGCAAGCGAAGTAGCCTCAGTGACTCATCAGCATATAATTCAAAGAGCGGGAAACTCAGAGGGCACAGACCTGGTCACCATGGCAATGAAGTAAACACAGGGATGAGGAAAGGGAGAGCAATGCCAAAAGCTACATTACCTTAAAAGAGCCAACAAAGGGTCACACTTTCATCCTGGACTCAGGTGCATCCCAGAATATAATCTGTGATCGCAATCTATTTATCGCAATGCCTCTCCCACCACATTCTGTACAATTTATTCTGCCATTTCCCCAACTCCCAAGTTTATGCTTAGTAAAGTGCTAGATGTACCAATTAATATTGTCAACTGGATAAGGGTGGATCAGAAGAGCCATGCAACATGGTCCACCAAGCTGGATACAGTCATGATGGGCAGTTCTCCACTGAAATAAGGGACTTTCTGGGGCTGCTGCGCAACTTGAAAGGCAGCCGTGAAAGTGTAGCATGACCGAGCTGCTGCAGAATGCACTGGCCCAATGCAGTGTGTGGAGTGCTCCCCGACTGGGGAAATCTGGCCAATATGTGAATGCACCGCCTCCATTGTTGGGGGTTGGAGGTGGCCCATCCCCCCACTTTGTGGGGTGCCTAGGCACCTCAAAGTGGGTCTGGTGGCACAGCTGGTTGTGCCAGAACCCCCCCCCCCCGGCATCCCTTCTGAAGATCTTTTCATAATATTATATACAAACCAGAGAATTCACTCTGAGATAAGACTGTTAAGAGAGGCCAGAGCTAAAAAATTCCTGGAAAAAACCCTGTAAACCCCACTGACTTGGGGCTGCCTGGGGGGAGTTCTGGCACAACCTGCCATGCCCCCAGACCCAATTTGTGGTGCCCCTAGGGAATAATGGGCCAGTTTGAGTTCCCATTATACTCTATGTAGAACCTCTTAGAACTGGTTCGAATTGGGTTTGAATTTGAACCGAACTGGTGTCTGTGTGGGTTTTTTTTTTTTTTTTTTTTTAACAAAACCAAAACCAAACCTATCCACCCTGGTTCGAAGCTGGTTTGACTTTGAACCAAACAGGCCAAGCCGGTTTTGTGCACATCCCAAATCATGGGTGCTGTTGTCACATTTGGCTCCAAACTCTCAGCACCATGAGAAGGAAGCAGTGGCTGAGCAGTGCTGCATTTCCACTTTCCCCAAGAACAAAAGAAAAAGGGGTGGGGGAGTGGAGCAGCTTGTGAGCATGGGGGCAGCACAGCAGCTTTAAAAAAAGTTCAAAGGAAAGACAAGCAGAATTGAGTGGTTGGGGCTTTCATTCAATTTTATTTTGTTAGCTATCCTTTAAAAAAAAACAGGGGAGGGAGGGAGGAAGCAGGTTTAAAATAGCTGGTCTGACTATCTATGTGCCAGCTAACTGCAGTTCCTACATATCTGGGTTTGTACATGATTTAAAGTCTTACTGTGTTTGCATACACAGAATATTTGCAGATCAGTATGGCCCAGCTTTCTTCCTTGATACAGGATGAAAATTCTTGAGTGAGACCTGCTGAAATCAAGCAAATACTCAAGTATGTTTGTACTACTTTTTCAAAATCAGAACTTTTGTTAAGTGGGGTCGGATTTTTATTTAAATTTGTCCTTTTAAAGAAATGATTCTACATTGGTTTTTACATATAGTGTTCTATTATCTTAGTGCTAAAATGTGCTTAGGGCGTTGTATTTTGTTTTTACACTCCCAGAATCCTTGAGAGGCAGGTTAGGCTGAAGGAGAGACGAAACTGCCTCACAGTGGCATATGACTCCATGGAAAATATATGAGAAGTTACAATTAAGACTGAAGACCAGGGGCTTCAAATCAGCCATGAAGCTCACTAGATAACCTTGGTCCAGTCACCAACTTTCAGCATATCCTACTTCAGAGGGCTAATCTGAGGATAGAGTTGGGAGCTGGCTGAGATAAAAATGGAATAGATTGAAGCTGCAATTCTATAACTGCATAATACATAAACAGCAATTCCTGTCACTAGATTGTGGGAGGGGGCCCAATAGTGGGGTACACAACACATAGAATGTACTGGGCCCACAGAAACTTGTTGATACCCCTGAATGAAGTTCTATGAGCCAGAGACTATACACAGGACTTGGGTCTATTACACTTGACAAGTCAACAAGGCCTCACCCCAAATGCTTTGGGCAGTGTATTCTTGACGCTTTTGATCTGCGCTGACATGGGCTGTGATATGATGGTGGTAGCCCCAGGCACAATGGCTGCTTCTGATCCTTGTGGATCTCCTTGCTTGATCATTTGTGTGATGATTCTTACATTCCCACATTCTGTCACAGTGGTGGACATTTCTGTAGAGAATAGAAGTTTCATGCATAGTTATCAGGGGAAGAGCAGAATGAGGGGGGAGGTAGAGCCCACCCATAGATGTCATCGAAATTCTCCCCTCCCACCCTTTTCTCATATACAGTATGCAAGAAATGCACATATACGAGGCTTGACAAATCCCAGGCTCCAGGGAGCACATAGAAATTTACATGGCACCTAGATTAGGATATTTGGAGGTACAGTTCTTTGTTTTTAAAAATATTTATCCAGGTAGCCCTGCTTCTAAGTCTGTTGCTTGTAAAGGGGATAAAGAGAAGCCTATTTACTCCCTCCCACCACCATAATGCCCATCATTAAGTCTGATAACTTTGTGAAGTGTACCTACCTTGTCTGGCTCCTGAATTTTTGTTTAGGATTTTGACAAATCCAAGAAAATTTGTCATGGCCTGACATAGGGCTTAGGAAATCCACTAGTTACTTGTCTGTGGTGAGTGAAAAATGATGCCTGACAAACAAAAAAATTCCTGGCAAATAATGCACCAATATAGCTCAATGAGTAAAACATTTGTCTGGCTGGTGAACATTTCTTGACCTCTGGCCTGACATATGTGTCCTCTCACTCACACATGCAGAAGTATGTAACATGCCTTCTCAGTGGGGGCTGTTGAACTCCAGGAGAAAGGAAGCCACTTGTGAGAAGGCCCTGTTTGTATTTCACAGGCTATCTGTCTAGGTAAACAGATGTAGTCTGTTTCTCTGCTCTGTTCTGTCATTGTCAGCCCAGGCTGCGTCCCTGTGGTAGTTTAAAAAAACACTTTAAAGGTTCTCCTCTCTTGAGAAGCCTTTAGCTGGACTGTTTAAATTTTCTGCTTGGCTTTTTTGTTGTTTGTTTCTGTCCACTGCAGCTTTCAGAACTCTCACCTGCTTTATTGTCTTAATTTGTTGTGTTGTCTCAATTCACCTGATTTATGTTTCTAGCTTTTTGTAAGCCACCTCATGAAATATTGTACTTGAAAGGCAGTGGCATTGTTAGATAAATAAATAAACTTAAATAGCTGTACACCCTTATGTTGATTAAGCAGATACTGTTTGGAGGCTCTTCTGCTACGACTCCATGGCGGTCACTTCCAAGTGTGTTTAGCAGACAAGAGTTATGAAAATCTTCCTTTCTCTCCACCCACCTGATAAAATAAGCAAAAGCAGCTTAAACAGTGAGAGAGCCCTATCTCCCACCCACTGCAGCAAGAGCAACTACTTCTTTTGTGCGTGCTGTTTGAAACCAGCTACTTAGCAGAGGCTGAAGTTTAATGTCTTCTAAGGTCCCACACATCAGTTTCTGGCCCTTTTCCTGTTGCCATATTCTTTCAAACAAAATCTAGTTCCAGGAAGGGAAGGCCCGTCAGTTATGCCCTGTTTGTATAAGCACAAAAGCCCCTCCTCCTCTCAAATGTGGGCCAAGAATGATGACTGGAACTTTCTGTGGGACCCAAGAACATTATCTGGAATCATTCTCTGAACTTCCATTGACATTATGTTTTGCCATAAAACATCAAGAAAAATAATTGCAGCCGATTGCTTCATGTCGTACATGGATTACTCAATTTGTTGCAATGTTGTAACATTAGAAGAGATGCCTATGGGTTCAGAGGTTTACACTTAATTTATTGCACAAGAGCATCAGGACAGGAAAGAAAAACAGCAAAGTTCTGCAAACTGTGCAGAAGAGGCATTGAAGAAGCACTAACAGCTGGAGCTCAGATTTCTAATGAAAATATCTCCTTCACTAGTCACTAATTCACTCCCAAAGGTCCTTTGTGCTCTTCCTTCAGTTTCACTGACTGAAGGACACTGATGTTATAGGACATCACTAGTGCTGACCCAGCAAACAGACCCTTGGGTGGGTAAGGTGATTAAAGAAAAGATACGTTTGAATAACCCCTTAGAGGTCTGATTTACAGGTCTCATCACACACTTTTGCTGCCCCAAACCCCTTCCTTGTGTGGGCAAATTGTGCTCGTGGGCAATGCTTAAATGCCTCATGTTGTACTATATGCATTACTTTAAATGCATGAAGCATTTGCATGTCAGCACCAGCTGCCCCAAGAGCCCCACAAGACCAATGCTGCAGCAATGGGGCAGCAGTTTGGTCTCCTAAGGGATATCCTGTTTCCATGCTTTTTCAACTTTATTTAAGTATGTTGCCTTTTGACTTATGGAGAGTTAAAAGAAATGTGCAGATAGCATCCAACCCAATAATTAAGCTAGTAGAAAAATTGTTCCTGCCTTCCAATATTCTGGGCAATGACTAGAAAACTACTGGGATACTTGACAAACACTTGGTACTTTTAATTTTGTTAATACCAAATTTTACAAAGATGGTTCATGTGCAAGAGGCATTGAACCATTACTCTCCACAGCATCTCCCACCCACTTGGAAAGAACTTTTCCGTGGTAATAATGGGCAGTAGTGAGTAGTGTAAATGAGCCCCTATTGTGGGTCTTTTGACAGATCGTCTCAAAATCTGACAAAACTGGAGTACATTAGGAAAATGTATGGAGGCAATTTAAATTCTAGATCGTGTCTCTGATGTTCTATTGCCAAGGGAGTAGAGGGAAAACATCAAATTATTAAGGAAGTGGAAGAAATCATAACAAGAGAGATGTCTAAGGAAAAAGAGGGCTCGTTTGGACAATACTCCAAATAGGCCAGCATAAACGAGTGTGGGAGAAGTGTAGGTATGCATGTTTCTCTCCTTACCTGTCATGCTGTCCCCTGTGGTGCACTTTCACCCAATTGTGTGTGTGATGGGGTGCCTCTCTATAGTTGAACTATGCAGTATTGTCCGAACCAGCCCAGAGACTGGAAGAAAGGGGGAAATGATGCAAAACCGACAGGAAGGATGGAAAGGAGTATCACATAAGAACAGACTTGTTGGATCAGGCCCAACTAGGCCTACCTAGTTCAGGATCCTGTTTCCCACAGCGGCCCACCAGATGTCTCTAGGAAGCCTCCAAGCAAGGGACTTCAGTGCTCCAATCATCAATGTAACAGATTGGAATTCAATTCCATTGGAAACAATAGAACCTACTTTGGAGACAATAGATCCAGGATCAACAGAATTTTCTACTGAATTTTCAGATCCAGGATCAACATTTAACTCCCCGTCCCCGCCAAACATGGGATCCATGTTTATATGTGGCTGGGTTCAGATATAACAGGTACGTGTGGTTTCCCACTACAGAAACTAAGTCTTGGAGAGCCACAAGCCTGTGTGCTTCCCCTTCTTTCTGCTCTTTTTTGTGACTGAGAGGAGGAAAGTGAAAACTCTTGCTTTTGGTTTGGGGTAAACAGTAATGTTTACAACAGTATTGTAAACAGTATTGTTTGGGGTATTATATACCAACCCAGAGCTCTGGTTTGAATTAAACTAGGTCAAACAAACCAGAATCAAACCATGGTGTCAGTCCCCTGAGTTAGTGGCCAAATTCACATGTAAATGGCAAACCATGGCTCGATTTCAAACCCGAGCTTAATTTTTGAAACCATGAACTGCCAGATGATCATCCAACTGTAGCCTAGCAACCTCCGGTTTCAGGGTAGGGGAGCCACTCCCTCTTTCTGGTCTGCCAAGGCCATATCTCAGCAAGCTCCGTAGTGTTCGCTTTGCCAGACTACAGGCAAGGTATCAGAATGTCTGCAGGGTGGCAGCCATTGGCTACGATCTTCAAGGTGGCATGCCAAGTGTGAGCGGTCCTTTTTGGAATGGACCACCTGCCCTCATCAGGGAAAGGGCATTTAAGCCCTTCTCCTGACAGCAATTGAACCACTAGTCTCGTAAGAGGTCCAGACCAAAACAGTCTCACAAAAGCACAATTTCAGGCAACGGAGGGATGCTGAGAGGCACTATTTTTCTGTTACTCCAGGAAGGGATCATGATGATTTCCTAGGAAGGAATATGTATATGAAGGAGGGCAAAGGATCCTGAGGTCTGGTCCACTGTGACCAAGGATGCTCTTGCAATGACAGACCCTGGCAAAGCAGTCCAGGAACACCCAGGCACACTCCTGCCCCCTTGCCGGCTGGGGATTAGCCTTCTCATGAGAGGGCCAGTCAACTGGGGAGGACCAGAGGCTCAGTAAGCTACAGGCCTCCACTGGACTGGGCTCTCATTAGTTGGGTGATCCAAATAAAGCCCCCCCCCCGGGTGGGCCCCCTGTTCTCTCTGGTAAATAATAGAACTTGTACACCATGACCCCCTCCTCTCCAGCCAACCCCTTCATACGTCCAATGAGTAGTGGCTGCTCCATGTGTCTGGGTGTCTGGGTGGGCAGATTAGGGAAACACCGGGACCAGGGATAGATCTTTACTCTCATCCAAATTTCCTGGGTTTGGACTGGTGTTGCAGAGTATGTAGATCAGTTGCTGTGGGGGAATTGCAGGAGAGGGGAGCCCTGATTATCAGTGATCCCAGGAAAGTAGGGTTGCTGTACTGGGAAAAACCAAACATGGATATATGCCAATGCATGACCGGATCGGCAGAGGGACTAGAGACAGTGAGTCAGGGTCTCCCTATCTGTCCCTTCTCTATGACCCCTGAACTGACTCTGCAGCACTTCCTGTGCTGAGTCACAATCCTTCCTTTCCTCCTAGAGAGCAGATGGAAACATCTCTCTCTCTCCTTACCTATCCACTACAGTATGTAGTACTTTAGATTAGAGATAGGTCTTTCCTATCTAAGTGTATTTAACCAATAAATATTTAGTGTTTAGTCATACAAGGATCTCCATGTATTTTCTCTAAACAGCTGCAATATCCAAACCATCCTCTGCTACCTACTCTGTAACTGGAGTGTGTGCTCATTCCTTAGTGCTCTGCTGTTTTACCTATTGTGGGTAAAAATCAACAACCTCTAACAGATTGTCCATCAGGCTGACCAAGTCAGTCTGCAACCCATAGCCTGCCCGAAAGGCAGTTTGAAATGGGTGTAGATAATTAGTTCCCTCCCAGTGAATAGAGCTTGCTTGCCTCCCTTTTGGTTTTTGCCAGTCATATATTTTAGTGTGTTTCAAAACAGTTTTACAGGGACTGAATTATAGAAATCTCAAGATTTATTAAGGTCAGACATTTATGGAAGTGAAATTATACAGGCAATGTGTAGGCTGGTTAAGAAATCATCTTTGTCTCAGGACAGTCATCTTAACCTTCCAGCTGAGGCTCATAAATTGTGGCAAAAATTCCACATATGCAAGGAGGAAGGAAGGTTCATCAGGAAACATAGAGATACAGCACCCGATAAAGGGAGAAGTAAAATTACATTGCCCCAAAGTAATAATAGTAACAACAACAACAACAGACCCCCAGTGAAGCACTACCTTGGTGTGGTTGTAGGGCTTGTGTGCCCTGATGAAGGTGAGAGCTATGCCAGAGGTCCAACCATACTGGACAGGTCTCACCAGAGGAGCCAGACAAAGAGTGCCTCTCCCATCAACAATATGGTGAGACATAACTTTAATAAATCTATACCGGATCGGTCGTCGCCCGTGTCAACAAGGACCGCGCCAGATGCTATAGTCCCTGGACATCTGGTGGCATGTGGGCAACAGGACTCAGGATCTTCAGTTGAGTAACCAGGGCTGGAGACAGCAAAGTTACAGGAAGAAACATCGCTTAACCGAAAAAAAATATACGAAAAATGCCAACAAGGAAATAATGATCTGCTATTACAAGTCTAGTCCAACTAGAAGAGGTTATTTAAAAAGAATGTACCAAATTTGGAAAGAGAAGCATCCAGACACAGAAATAACAGAACAAAGGCTAGCAGACCAGAGAAGATTCATAACAAGAAATAAAGTATTCACAGGAGTTGAGCTGGAAGAACTGCAAAGAGCAACACAGGCTCAAGATATGGTTGAAGAATTATCACCAATTGAAGAAGTTGCTCAGGAGCAGGTGGAGGAGGTGTTGGAAATCGAGGATGCCACTGTTGCTGAACTGTTTCAAAATCAAAACCAGGCAGCCTCCCCTTTGCCTTCACCTCAAAAACCCAAATGCCATTTAACAGAAAAGCAACAAGAACTAAAGCAAAAAATAACTGATCACATGAACCAAACAACCACCAGGGTTCAACTTCCAGCTCTAATAACAGTTGCCAAGAAACAACTTGCTCAGGCATTAAAAGATGTCAATGCTGCACTTGCAGAAATAACAACCAATAATTTGCAAGAAACAAACCAACTAATGTACAGTGCAGCAACAATTACAACACAAGAGCTCGGATATAAGATCAGTGGACCTGTCAAAAAAGAAAGCAGTACATCACCTAAATGGAAGATTAGATTAGAAAATAAAATCTCCAGGTTTAGATCAGATGCTAGTAAATTGAAAGATATGAAAGACAAGAAGCTGAAGAATGCAAACACCAAACAGTATCTGATCCAAAAATACCACCTAGATTCAAGGAAAATTAGAGAAGTCCTGGAAATAATAAAGCAGCAAATAACAGCAAAGAAGATTAGCAGATATGAAGCCAGAATTACACAACACAGGCAGAATCGCCAATTCCAGTCAAATCAGAGACGTTTCTACCAAAGCATAGAAGGAGAAACTGCGAGAAACCTAGAAACACCAAATAAAGAAGAAACAGTGCAATTCTGGCGGGAATTATGGGACAATCCAATAGATTACAATAAAAAAGCAGGCTGGATGAAAGAGGTCAAAAAATGTAACCAACAAATGCAAGATCTAATAATAACACCAGAATTAATAAGTGAAACAGCAAAGAAAATTAAAAATTGGACTGCGCCAGGTGACGATGAACTGCATGGTTTTTGGCTTAAACACCTAACAAGCCTTCATAAACAACTATCAAAACAGTTCAATCACATTATGAAAGGCGGTGATATTGAACAATGGCTAACAACTGGGAAAACTCATCTCATCATGAAAGACCCAGCAAAAGGTGCAGTTCCAAGTAATTACAGACCGATAACCTGCCTGCCAACCATGTTCAAATTATTAACTGGAATAATAGCAGATGAAGTGATGCAACACTTATTAACTAACAAACAGCTTCCAGTTGAACAGAAAGGAAATTGCCCGAACACCAGAGGCACAAAAGACCAGCTGCTGATTGACAAAATGATTTTAGAAAACTGCAAGAGAAGAAAAACCAACCTAAGTGTTGCATGGATTGACTACAAGAAAGCCTTCGATTCATTGCCTCACACGTGGATACTAAAATGTTTAGAAACAACTGGTGTCAGCAAAAACATTCAGATATTTATTTAAAAAGCAATGAGCATGTGGAGTACACAGTTAACAATCAATGGCGAGGCACTAGGACAGGTTAGCATTAGAAGAGGCATTTTCCAAGGGGACTCACTATCCCCTCTGTTGTTTGTAATCGCCATGACCCCACTTTCACAAATACTAAACAAAACAGGCCTCGGATACCAAACATCTAAAACATCAAGTAAAATCAACCATCTGCTGTACATGGACGATCTGAAGTTGCATGGAAAGTCCCAGTCAGAAATCGAATCACTGCTAAACACTCTCCGTATATTCAGTAGCGATATAGCAATGGAGTTTGGACTAGACAAGTGTGCTGCATTAATAATGAAAAGAGGAAAAATAAGAAAAACAGAAGGAATAGAACTGCCCAATGGAAGCAAGATCAAGAACCTGGAAGAGAAAGAACCTTACAAATACTGGGGCATTCTCCAGGCTGATAACATTGCACACACTGAAGTTAAAAGAAAAATTGGAAGTGAATATATCAGGAGAGTTAGAAAAATCCTCAAGTCCAAACTCAATGGCGGGAACACCATACAAGCCATAAACACCTGGGCTATACCTGTTATCAGATACACTGCAGGAATGATAGACCCCGCAGTGATGTAGATAGGCTATACCTCTCTCGCAGCTCAGGTGGAAGAGGAATGCTGCAAGCCCATCAAACAGTAGAGGAGGAGAAAAGTGGCCTTGAAGAATATATCAAGGACAGTGAAGAAGATGCACTTCAGATGGTCAATAATGAGAAACTATTCAACACCAATGAAACAAAACAGGCCTACAAGAAAGAACAAGTCAAGAACCGAGCAGAAAAATGGAGAAATAAGCCCCTGCATGGTCAATATTTGCACAATATAAGTGGAAAATCAGACATCACCAAGACCTGGCAATGGCTTAAGAATGGCAACTTGAAGAAAGAAACAGAGGGTTTAATACTGGCTGCACAAGAACAGGCACTAAGAACAAATGCAATAAGAGCAAAAGTCAAAAAATCCACCACAAACAGCAAGTGCCGCCTTTGTAAAGAAGCAGATGAAACCGTGGACCACCTAATCAGCTGTTGTAAAAAAATCGCACAGACTGACTACAAACAAAGGCATGACAAGGTAGCAGATGATACACTGGAACATCTGCAAAAAATACAAGCTACCTGTAGCCAAAAATTGGTGGGACCATAAAATTGAAAAAGTTGTTGAAAATGAAGATGTAAAAATATTATGGGACTTCCGACTACAAACAGACAAACATCTGCCACACAATACACCAGATATAACTGTAGTCGAGAAGAAAGAAAAACAAGTTAAAATAATCGACATAGCAATACCAGGGGATAGCAGAATAGAAGAAAAAGAAATAGAAAAAATCACCAAATACAAAGATCTACAAATTGAAATTGAAAGGCTGTGGCAGAAAAAGACCAAAATAATCCCAGTGGTAATTGGCGCCCTGGGTGCAGTTCCAAAAGACCTTGAAGAGCACCTCAACACCATAGGGGCCACAGAAATCACCATCAGCCAATTAAAAAAAGCAGCTTTCCTGGGAACAGCCTATATTCTGTGACGATATCTATAACAACTGACAATAAAATTCAGCCATCCCAGGTCCTTGGGAAGGACTCGATGTCTGAATAAAACAAACCAGTCAATGACACCGGTCTGACTGTGTAAACAAGCAATAATAACAGAAATCACCACCAGCCAATTACAAAAAGCAGCTTTACTGGGAACAGCCTATATTTTGCGACGATATATATAATAACCAACAGTATTGATGATAAAATTCTGGCATCCCAGGTCCTTGGGAAGGACTCGATGTCTGGATAAAACAAACCAGTCAATAACACCTGTCTGACTGTGTAAACAAGAAATAATAATAATAATTCGATTTCTATACCGCCCTTCCAAAAATGGCTCAGGGCGGTTTACAAAGAGAAATAACAAATAAGATGGCTCCCTGTCCCCAAAGGGCTCACATTCTAAAAAGAAACATAAGACACACACCAGCAACAGTCACTGGAAGTACTGTGCTGGGGGTGGATAGGGCCAGTTACTCTCCCCCTGCTAAATAAAGAGACTCACCACGGTAAAAGGTGCCTCTTTGCCCAGTTAGCAGGGGACATCTATCTATCTATCTATTAGTATCTATCTATGTTGGTATCTATCTATCTATCTATCTATCTATCTATCTACCTAACATGTTTCTATACCGCCCAAACTCATGTCTCTGGGCGGTTTACAACAGAAAAAGTTAAAACATTAATTAAAACAAAAGAAATGGTAGCAGAAAAGATTGACACATTACAATTTAAAAATTTAAAAAATATTGTAAAACAATATTAAAACTATTAAAACACTATTTAATTAAAAGCCTGGGTGAACAAATGTGTCTTTAAAGACTTCTTCTTCTTCTTCTTCTTCTTCTTCTTCTTCTTTGTATTGTAAGGTTATCATAATACTTCTGGTCATTTTGGAAGTAAAAAACTGAATGAAATATAAGACAAATATATTATTTTTAGTATTTTGGTAGATCTAAACTGAGATGCAGAAAACTGGTGTAATAATGAAGATCTGCATCTGCCATCTGGTCTTTGCTAATATTTACAACCACTCCACTGCAGGGGCACTGATGCTAGGCAGGGCAGGTGATGGGCAGGGCCCTGTGTGGGCAGTGCATTTTGGATAATTGGGTAAGCTAACTAACCTTTCTTTCCCCGCCTTCATCGTGAAATAAACATGAAAGCAACAAAGATGGCGGAGTTATCGAATGTCAATTTGATTATATTGGGAGATTTTAATGGAGTTGTTTCAATACCTTTGGATAGAAAATACGACATTTCGGATAGGAACTCACAAGGTAAACTTCCTAAAGTATTCTTTGACTTAGTAGACCACATGAATCTTTATGATTTGTGGAGAATTAAAAATGCCAGTGCAAAAGAATATACTTACTTCTCTGAAAGATATCAATCACATTCAAGGATAGATATGGTTTGGACATCCAAAGCTATTACACCATGTATGGAAAGGATGGATATTTTACCTAGGACTTTTTCAGATCATAACCCAATTTGTTTTATATGGAAGAAGAAAAGAACGACTTCATTTCATTGGAGATTGAATGAATACCTCTTGAAAAAACCAGATGTTGTGGAGAAAGCTAAAAAGAAATTAAAGGACTATTTTGAATTGAATTTAAATCAGGGAATGGACAATAAAACTGTTTGGGATGCAAGTAAAGCGGTTATGAGAGGTTTTTTTATACAACAAAATTCATATTTTAAAAAGCAAAGAGGATTGAAAAAAGAGATATTATTGATGCAGATCTCCAAAAAGGAAAGGGAATTATTATGGGCCAAAGATAAGAAGACGGCCACACAAGCTATTAAAATGCTGCAACCACTTTCTATGTTGACAGCGAATGAACTAGAACGGAATTTGAAATATGTTAAGCAAAGGACATTTGAGTTCACAAACAAACCAGGCAAGTTGTTAGCTTGGAAAATTAGATCTGAGAAGAAGAAAAATTACATATCCAAAATACTTACAAAAAATGGGCTCTCTTATGATGGAAAGGAAATAAGAGCGGAATTTTTAAAATATTATTCAGAACTATATAAAGGCAAAATAGTTGAAGATAAAAAAAATTGAGCAGTTTCTTAGGATCAAAAATATTCCAAAACTTACTAAGGAGCAAATAGAAACTATGAATGCTCCGATAACTGTTATGGAAATAAGAGAAGTAATAAATCAAGCCAAGCCCAACAAGGCCCCCGGGCCTGATGGACTGTCAGCTTTATACTATAAGTCATTTAAAGATCAAATTCTACAACCTCTTCAATGGACTATGAATGTTATCTTACAAAAAGGGATTATGCTGGATTCGTGGAAGTACGCAAATATTGCAGTAATCCCAAAACCAGACCAAGACTTAACGTTAGTTAAAAATTATAGACCAATTTCACTTTTAAATAATGATTACAAACTTTTTGCTGCCATTTTGGCAAGAAGAATGAAGGTTATATTGAGGCATTTTATTCATGAAGATCAAGCTGGATTTTTGCCAAAGAGACAATTGAGAGATAATGTCAGAACAGTCCTGAATGTACTGGAGTACTATGAAAAACATAATGATAAACAGATGGCGATGATTTTTTTGGATGCAGAGAAAGCTTTTGACAATATTTCGTGGCAATTTTTGTGGAGATTACTAGAGGTAATGACTGCTGGCAATAATTTTATTAGGGCACTTAAGACAATTTATTCGGAGCAATATGCTAAGATTATAGTAAATTGGGAATTATCAGACAAGTGTGTAATACAAAGAGGGACTAGACAAGGATGTCCACTTTCCCCATTGCTTTTTATATTGGTTCTAGAAGTGCTTTGTAGAACTATCAGAGAAGATGATAAATTACATGGTCCCAAAATTGGGAAACAGGATTATAAGCTGAGAGCCTTTGCAGATGATGTTGTGCTGTTTCTAGAGAATCCAATGGATAAGATTGAAAGACTCTTGGATAAAATACAACAATTTGGTCAGCTGGCTGGATTCTATATAAATAAGACCAAGACTAAGGTTTTAACTAAAAATATGGATCAGAAAGCTAATGACAGATTCTCTGAAATAAGTGAGTTGAAAGTGGAGAAGAAAGTTAAATATTTGGGGGTCTGGTTATCAAATAACAACTCCTTGTTGTTTATAAATAATTATGTCAAAATATGGAACTCAGTGAAAATTGATCTACAAAGATGGTCTAAAATGAATTTGTCTTTAATGGGAAGAATTTCAGTGGTGAAAATGAATGTCTTGCCTAAAATGTTGTTTTTCTTTCAGACTATTCCCATAATTAACACTTTAACTTGTTTTAAGCAATGGCAGAAGGACATAACTAAGTTTGTTTGGCAGGGGAAAAGACCAAGAATTAATTTTAAGAATCTAACAGATGCAAAGGAAAGAGGTGGTCTTACCTTGCCAGACTTAAGGTTATATTTTGATGCTGTTTGTTTGACATGGTTAAAAGAATGGATAACGCTAAGAAACCCTAGAATTCTTGATTTGGAAGGATTTGACAGAAGGTTTGGATGGCATGCGTATTTGTGGTATGAAAAAAGTAAAATACATAAAGATTTTTTGAACCACTATGTGAGAAGGAGTTTAATGAGGGTGTGGTTAAAATACAAAAATTGGTTTGAACCTAAAACTCCGTTATGGGTATCTCCGATTGAAGCCTTATCACGTAAAGAAGTAAATATGCAAATGTGTTGGGGTACCCAAAGGGATTTGTTACATTTTCAGGAAAAGGATTGTAAGTCAAAAAGCTTAACTGAAATACAAGATTTGGTTAGAGATTGGTTTCACTATTATCAGTTAAATGAGATGTATAAGAAAGACCTTAGTTGGATTTGAGGACCAGACTTCAAATTTTGAGAAGGAATTATGTCAAAATGATGAAAAATTAGTTTCTAAAATGTATAAACTGTTGCTTTTGGAGGAGACAAGAGAGGAAGTGGTTAAAACGACTATGATAAAGTGGGCTCAAGATGTGGGGCGTAATATAGAAATGGCAGCCTGGGAAAAGTTATGGAAAAATGATTTAAAATTTACTGCATGTTATGCTATAAAAGAAAACTATTATAAAATGATGTATAGATGGTATCTGACACCAAAAAAATTGGCATTAATGTATAAAAATGTTTCAAACAAATGCTGGAAGTGTGGACATTTTGAAGGCACATTCTTTCATATGTGGTGGACCTGTGGGAAGGCTAAAGCCTATTGAGATATGATATATAATGAATTAAAGACAATATTTAAAATGACATTTCCTAAGAAGCCAGAATCCTTCCTGCTGGGAATAACACAAGGTGCAATTTCTACAACTAATTTAACATTTTTATGTATGCCTCTACGGCGGCCAGAATTATATATGCACAGAAATGCAAGACCAGTGAACTGTCTTCAAAAGAAGACTGGCTGATAAAAATTTTGGAATATGCGGAGAGGGCAAAACTTACAGCACTATTAAGAGATCAAAACTTGGAATGTTTTAAAGAAGATTGGAAACCATTTTTGTTGTATCTAAAGAATTATTTTCCTACTATGGACTTGACAGCAGGGTTTGAAATTTAGTAAAAATTGCAGGTTGGTTAGATTAATTATGTTTGTAAGGGTTTGAACTTATGTTTTGAATTATTATTATAGCAAGGGTAAATTTTATAGTTGATGATTCACGAAGAGATGTGAACGGGAAGTCCACCTTTTTTTGTGTGTATTTGTAATGAATGATAATATTACGGTTGTTAAAATTAATGAAAATTGAATTTGAAAAAAAATATATTTACAACCACTCCACTGCAGGGGCACTGATGCTAGGCAGGGCAGGTGATGGGCAGGGCCCTGTGTGGGCAGTACATTTTGGATAATTGGGTAAGCTAACTAACCTTTCTTTCCCCGCCTTCCTCGTGAAAGAAACATGAAAGCAACTTAAGCAGTGCAGACAGTACAGGGATTTCTGCCACTACACTGCACTGTTTCTTACCATGGCTCTTGAAGGATTGCTCTTGCTCCTGTACTCGTTGGAATAGTGAGGCTTCCATGGTTCCTGAAGGGCTGCCTGCTCGCTCTTGCTCTGGGAGGGAAACTGTGGCCTATGCTTCCCCCCAATCGCCACCCCATCCCTCCATTGATTTGTTCTTTTCTTATGGCCTGAAAGGAAAAAAATACAAAAGGCAGTCAAGCAGTGCATTTCAGTCTTCACCCCTCAGACTCCACTGCATTGTTACTTACTCTGGCTTCTGAAGAGAGTTGCCCTTGCTGCTGTCCCGACAGGAAAAGTGTGTCCTCTGTGGCTCTTGAAGAACTGCTGGCTCTGGTTGCTGTGCTGGAAAAGAAAAATGAGAAAAACAAGGTCAGCCATGCAGTGCATTGCAATCAGGGGCGTAACTATAATAGGGCAAGGGGAGACAGTTGTCTGGGGGCCCACTGCCTTGGGGGGCCCCCCAGAGGCAAGTCACATGACTGACTCCCCCAGCCACTCACCCGCCTGGGCTTCTTTCAGTTGTATTCATCCTCCGAAATTGATGCGAGTGTTAAGACCTGGAGCTACCAGAACAGTATGTCTTTCTTTAGTACCATTAAATGACTTGCATCGTCCACAATTTACAAAACTGCTTTTTGTTACCACCATTCAGCCTCATTTAAGATTTCTTTAATTCATGAGCTGAGCTTCGGTGGGGGGTGTTGTGGCATTTTTAAACCTTGTCTCTGGGCCCACTCCAACCTTGCTATGCCCCTGGTGAGGAGGGGTGGGCAGTGCTGCATGGAGACGAAGCGGGCAGAAGCAGAGGCAGGCAAGGAAGTGCAAGAGGCAATAGCTAAGTGGGTCAATTCTGAGTGGCTGGGTGAATTCCCAACTGGGCTTCCTGGCCAGCTCCCAGAGCTGTCGCATGGTGCAGTAGTGGGCAGGACGGCTGCCTGTGGGCGGGTCACCCTGGAAGCCCTGGAGGGTGTAATAAAATGAGGCTTTGATCAACTTAAATTTGGACCTTAGGTCTGATGGTCCCCACACCACTCAAGGTGCCAGAAGACCTTCATGAAGATGGCCTCAGAGGGGAGGCAGGAGCTGCCCATGAACTGAGCAGCATGGTTCCTCTGTCTGAGCAGGAGTGAAAGCATGCGCTCCAACTCCTTGAAAAGCCAATATTGCCCCTTCCTGGCTGCCATATTCGTGAGGAGGTGGTGCACTTGCACAAAGAGCTCCCAGAAAGGTGGTGCTCTTGCGCAAGGAGACTCCCTGCACAAGGTGGACTACAGCTAGAACTATATTCCGCTCTGCTCGGGCTCCTTGGAGGAAGAGCAGGATATACATGTAATAATAATAATAATAATTAATAATATAACCCCCAGTGAGGCACTACCTTGGCGTGGTTGTGGGGCTTGTGTGCTCTGAGGAAGGTGAGAGCTATGCTAGAGGTCCAACCATACTGGACAGGTCTCACCAGAGGAGCCAGACAAAGAGGGCCTCTCCCATCAACAATATGAGGAGACGTAACTTTAATAAATCTATACCGGATCGGTTGTCGCCCAGGTCAACAAAGACCGCGCCAGGTGCTGGAGTCCCTGGACATCTGGTGACAAGTGGGCAACAGGACTCAGGATCTTCAGTTGAGCAACCAGGGCTGGAGACAGCAGGGTTACTGGAAGAAATGTCGCTTAACCGAAAAATATATACGAAAAATGCCAACAAGGAAATAATGATCTGCTATTACAAGTCTAGTCCAACTAGAAGAGGTTATTTAAAAAGAATGTACCAAATTTGGAAAGAGAAGCATCCAGATACAGAAATAACAGAACAAAGGCTAGCAGACCAGAGACGATTCATAACAAGAAATAAAGTATTCACAGGAGTTGAGCTGGAAGAACTGCAAAGAGCAACACAGGCTCAAGATATGGAAGAAGAATTACCACCAATTGAAGAACTTGCTCAGACGCAGGTGGTGGAGGTGTTGGAAATAGAGGATGCCACTGTTGCTGAACTGTTTCAAAATCAAAACCAGGCAGCCTCCCCTTTTCCTTCACCCCAAAAACCCGAATGCCATTTAACAGAAAAGCAACAAGAACTAAAGCAAATAATAACTGAGCACATGAACCAAACAACCACCAGGGTTCGACTTCCAGCTCTAAAAACAGTTGCCAAAAACAACTTGCTCAGGCATTAAAAGATGTCAATGCTGCACTTGCAGAAATAACAACCAATAATTTGCAAGAAACAAACCAACTAATGTACAGTGCAGCAACAATTACAACACAAGAGCTCAGATATAAGATCAGTGGACCTGTCAAAAAAGAAAGCAGTACATCACCTAAATGGAAGATTAGATTAGAAAATAAAACCTCCAGGCTTAGATCAGATGCTAGTAAATTGAAAGATATGAAAGACAAGAAGCTGAAGAATGCAAACACCAAACAGTATCTGATCCAAAAATACCACCTAGATTCAAGGAAAATTAGAGAAGTCCTGGAAATAATAAAGCAGCAAATAACAGCAGTGTCAAAGAAGATTAGCAGATATGAAGCCAGAATTACACAACACTGGCAGAATCGCCAATTCCAGTCAAATCAGAGACGTTTCTACCAAAGCATAGAAGGAGAAACTGCGAGAAACCTAGAAACACCAAATAAAGAAGAAACAGTGCAATTCTGGCGGGAATTATGGGACAATCCAATAGATTACAATAAAAAAGCAGGCTGGATGAAAGAGGTCAAAAAATGTAACCAACAAATGCAAGAACTAATAATAACACCAGAATTAATAAGTGAAACAGCAAAGAAAATTAAAAATTGGACTGCGCCAGGCGACGATGAACTGCACGGTTTTTGGCTTAAAAACCTAACAAGCCTTCATAAACAACTATCAAAACAGTTCAATCACATTTTGCAAGGAGGTGATATTGAACAATGGCTAACAACTGGGAAAACTCATCTCATCATGAAAGACCCAGCAAAAGGTGCAGTTCCAAGTAATTACAGACCGATAACCTGCCTGCTAACCATGTTCAAATTATTAACTGGAATAATAGCAGATGAAGTGATGCAACACTTATTAACTAACAAACAGCTTCCAGTTGAACAGAAAGGAAATTGCCCGAACACCAGAGGCACAAAAGACCAGCTGCTGATTGACAAAATGATTTTAGAAAACTGCAAGAGAAGAAAAACCAATCTAAGTGTTGCATGGATTGACTACAAGAAAGCCTTCAATTCATTGCCTCACACATGGATACTAAAATGTTTAGAAACAACTGGTGTCAGCAAAAACATCCAGATATTTATAAAAAAAAGCAATGAGCATGTGGAGTACACAGTTAACAATCAATGGAGAGACATTTGGACAGGTTAGCATTAGAAGAGGCATTTTACAAGGTGACTCACTATCCCCTCTGTTGTTTGTAATCGCCATGACCCCACTTTCACAAATACTAAAAACAGGCCTGGGATACCAAACATCTAAAACATCAAGTAAAATCAACCATCTGCTGTACATGGACGATCTGAAGTTGTATGGAAAGTCCCAGTCAGAAATCGAATCACTGCTAAACACTGTCCGTATATTCAGTATACAATGGAGTTTGGACTAGACAAGTGTGCTGCATTAATAATAAAAAGAGGAAAAATAAGAAAAACAGAAGGAATAGAACTGCCCAATGGAAGCAAGATCAAGAACCTGGAAGAGAAAGAACCTTACAAATACTGGGGCATTCTCCAGGCTGATAACATTGCACACACTGAAGTTAAAAGAAAAATTGGAAGTGAATATATCAGGAGAGTTAGAAAAATCCACAAGTTCAAACTCAATGGCGGGAACACCATACAAGCCATAAACACCTGGGCTATACCTGTTATCAGATACACTGCAGGAATAATAGATGGACCCAGGCAGAGCTAGAGACGCTAGATCGTAAGACCAGGAAAATCATGACCATCAATCATGCTCTGCACCCCCGCAGTGATGTCGATAGGCTATACCTCCCTCGCAGCTCAGGTGGAAGAGGAATGCTGCGTCCATCAAACTGTAGAGGAGGAGAAAAGAGGCCTTGAAGAATATATCAAGGACAGTGAAGAAGATGCACTTCAAATGGTCAAGAACGAGAAACTATTCAACACCAATGAAAGAAAGCAGGCCTACAAGAAAGAACAAGTCAAGAACCAAGCAGAAAAATGGAAAAAGAAGCCCTGCATGGTCAATATTTGCACAATATAAGTGGAAAATCAGACATCACCAAGACCTGGCAATGGCTTAAGAATGGTTACTTGAAGAAAGAAACAGAGGGTTTAATACTGGCTGCGCAAGAACAGGCACTAAGAACAAATGCAATAAGAGCAAAAGTCGAAAAATCCACAACAAACAGCAAGTGCCACCTTTGTAAAGAAGCAGATGAAACAGTGGACCACCAAATCAGCTGTTGTCTGCCCATCCAGATTAGATCTTGCTGCAGATAGCATGCTCGCTGACTGTAGGATCTGCTTTCTTCCATAGAGCCTGAGCACATTAATGAGTTACTGCCAATCTGGTGAATGTATGGCCCATGATTTATTTGCTTTCACACCTCTACACTATGTGACTGTGGCAGCTGGAACAGATCCAAAGGTGACGCATGTGGAACCTTAGGCGTCGCTTGCATCGTAGAAGAATCCTGCAGGCTTGTCAAAGTCTTAGGAATTGGTGACTACTGCTGCTGAAAGGCCTGATGGAATCAGGAAGTGTTCATCCATGCATGAACAGGAGACACATCTTGGAATTGTGGTTCTCCCATGTTAGATGCCACTGCAGACATTGGGTTTTCCCAAGATACTGGGAGGAAACTGTGATTGGGGGCATCTGGTCCAATGAGTAATGGATGCGGAATTTCTGCATGACACAGGCAACCTTGGAGGAAATAGCAGAGGCACTTCGCCCTGATCTGGAGAGGAGAATGACCAGGATGTGAGAGCCCATCCCTGTTTCATGTAGCCATTGCTATCTGGTGGCTGGCCAATGCGGACATCTACAGAGAAATATCAGAACAATTCAGACTTGGTGTTTCCACCATGGCTGACATAGTGCTGGAAGTATGTCTTGCCATGGAGAAGGTACTTCTTTGAAAAGTTGTTTGCCGCAGCAGGACACCAGAAAGGTAAGCAGCAGCAGCAACTCTTGATTAAGAGGGAGGGGCTCCCTCTTCTCCTCCAGCACAAGCAATGTCACAGTCAGGCTAACTCAGTCTTGTTTAGAAGCTCAGAGGAAAGGGAGCACCCTTGCTGATATTGCATTAGAAGGTAGAGCGATTGAGAGTGGGCAGTTATGCTACCTAGAATGTACTCAATGTTTCCATGGGTTGTGGGGGGGGGGCTTGTCCCCCAGGCTATGGACAGAATTTTAGAGATGGGGTACCCACATTGTGTAGGAGCAATAGACGGTTCTCACCTTGAAATCCAGGAGCCCTGTGGCTGAGATACGGAGTACACTGATTGCAACAAGTACTGTTCTGTGCTCCTGCAAGGTATGGCAGACTACATTGGGAAATTCACAGATTCAGAAGTTGGCTGGAGTGAGAAAACACATGATTCATTCATATTCAGTAACTCCAAGATCTTCAACACCATGCAAGCAAAGATTTTTTTGCTAGGGCATCCGATGATGACCCTCTGGGGAATTCAGATCCAACCATACTTGACAGCAGAGCATACCCCATTCTGCCATGGCTAATGAAAGCCTATGGTAGCAACCCAAACAGGAGGCAGGCAAGGTACAAGATTTTCAAGTGCTGCAAGAATGTTGTTGAGCTTTTGGAAGACTGAAAACAAGATGGACGTGTTTCCTCTCACCACTCAGGAGGACCTCCTTTTCCTCAGGAGGAAAATGTAGTCCCCATCGTGATGAGCTGTGTAATACTTCACAACATATGTGAGGAGAAGGGGCACAAAATATCACTGGATGAGCAGGGGGAGGAAGAGGGACACTCCTGAAGTCCAGGCAGGAAGAACAACCACTGATTATAGATCATGTTTGTGAGGAGGGGTAGGCAGTGCTGCCTGGAGACAAGACGGGCAGAAGCAAAGGCGGGCAAGGAAGTGCAAGAGGCAATAGCTAAGTGGGTCAATTCCGAGTGGCTGGGGTGAGTTGCAGATGAGTGGATATTAGCACTTTGGGCGCAGGGCAGGCTGGTTAGAAATTTGTTCTTACAGCACCTGCCAAATATGTCTCCGATTTCCCCAGATGTATTAGTCCTATATCTACTCTGCTTCATGTCATCTCTAGCCTTGAATGTGTTTCAGTTCATGAGATACATCTGATCTGCCCCACTCTCTGGCAGAGGATGATGCTGTTTCTATGTTGGTCAAACAATTTATTGTGTCACATTAACTGCTCTCTGCCATATCCCCTATAGGCACCTGTAAAGCAGCTATGAGAATTAAAAAGACAACCAACAACTCAGCTTCACTGCTAGCAAGGTCTTACATACACACACACACACGCCCATGTATCCCTAAGAATGTGTAGGGTGTCGACCTTAGCTTTTCCAAAACTATCCACGGAACCCCACCCCCCTCCCTCTGTCCCCCCAGCCCACAGCCCAGTGTGTGTGTATAGTCTATTATGTGGCTTCTGCTTGTGGTCAGTGTAGTGGGTGGTGTGAGGGTGCTGTTCTGTGGGGCCGTGGCCATATTTCCGAAGCAACCAGCCAACGTGTGTTCAGACCTGTCATTTACTTCCGCTCATGTGCAGAACATTTCCATGGAAACGGGCACGTCCAATTAGCATATGGAATCCTGATTTGTATCGCGAGTATTTCTTTGAATTTTTGCCTCTTTTAACTGCATTCTCTTTGAACATACACACAGGGTATGTAGGAGGAGCTGAAGAAAGAAATGCCTCTGTAACTTCCATCATCAGTAATGCAATGGGAAAAATGTCTCTGTAGATTCCCTTTGGAGTAACAACATTTAAATTTATTGTGAGCCTAAAGAAGAGCTGCTCAATGCCTGATTTAGATGTGAAATTCTCATTTCTGGCTATTCGTCCTTTGCCATTAGATTTCTCACAGCAGGCCTGCCAGGTAGGCCAGTAGGGGTGGACCAGCATGCTTTTAGTAGAATTTCCATTTACTGCTGCAAAATCTCTTCTCTGACCTAATTAATCTAGTATCTCCTTCAAAGTTAGAAAAGAGAGCAGAAGACATCTTGCTGAGCATTAAAAGGTAAAGTGTACCGCCAAGTCAATTTCGACTCCTGGCGCCCACAGAGCTCTGTGGTTTTCTTTGGTAGAATACAGGAAGGGTTTACCATTGCCTCCTCCCGTGCAGTATGAGATGATGCCTTTCAGCATCTTCTTATCTCACTGCTGCCCGATATAGTACCAGCAGGGATTCAAACTGGCCACCTTAACTTACTTAATATGCAAGCATTAGTAGTGGGGGCTGCTTGGAAAGGAACTTCAAGCAAAACTAATTCCTTTTTGCTCACAGCCACAATCAGTGAAAGGAAAGGGATGCAGTGGCATGTAATCTGCAGTAAGTGTTGCAGGGAGAAACACTTACTGGGGGATCTCTCAGCCCCAGTGTGGTAGTAAGGGCGAGAAACACAGTCTCCCATTTTACGTTCCTGAAGAGCTTGCCCACACACAATACTCCACACACAGTATTCACATGACACTCATGTGAGTGGGTGCTGTCCGAATGTTATTGTTATTATTTTATTTTTTACATCTCTATCCTGCTCTTCCTCCAAGGAGCCCAGACTGGTGTACATGGTTTAGGTTTATCCTCACAATCCTGTGAGGTAGGTTAGGCTGAGAGAGAAGTGACTGGCCCAGAGCCACCCAGCAAGTATCATGGCTGAATGGGGATTTGAACTCAGGTCTCCCTGGCCCTAGTCCAGCACTCTAACCACTACACCACACAGTAGCCATTCTGATCATAAATATTCCAATGCTGATCCTGCTGCCCCCCACAAATAAGCCTGGGTTGTAAACAAAACCAAAAGGGGGAGTGGCTGAGCCCCACACCCCCAACAATTATGTGGAAAAATTAAGAACCTGGCTGGACTGTATGTGGAGACCCTAATTAAACTTCAACAACAAACATGAAAGTCACTGGGTGACTCGGGGTCAGTCACAAATCTCTCCACCAAACCTACCACGCAGGGTTGTGAGGATCATCTACCCCATGTGCACTGCTCTGGGTTCCTTGATGGAAGAGTGGGATATCAATGTAGAGAAAAATAACAACCCTTTGTGACAAAATGGGGGTGATTCTAGGCTTTCCTGGGAGATGCTGCAAAACCATTTGCTGGGCCGAAAAAGAATCTATAAACGGCTTGCAGCTGCTGCTTCTTCTATGGACTTTGGCTGAATTTCCAGTCCCACCACTAGTCTATCAGAATGTGATCAGTCAGTGAGCGACATTGTGCAGAGGTTCATTTTATGAGCTTTCCCTCTGGAAAACACAAGCCCCTTCATTCTGCATGATTATTGTAACACTTTATTTCTAATAACTACCGTAGTGTTTAACATGACATCCGTCACCCAAAAGGGCTAAAAAAATCTGCAGAGGATGCAGAAGGCGGTCAGTAGCAATTATAGCAGTGAATGCTAAATCGAACCTCCCAGTTCAGAGGCAGTCTATCTCCGAGAACCAGCTGCTGGGTACAAACAGGGATAAAGGTGTTGCCTTCATGCCCGTCATAGCATCCTGTGCTGTGGTGGGCCACCCTGCTCATGAAGGAAGCTATGATGCCTGTGCTTCCATTCATTTCCACTATTGCATGGAGTTTTGTGGGAAGCATTTCATTTGCAAAGCATCCAATCTGCTGGCTGAAGCTGTTTTTAGATGAATAGAGTCAACAAACCTGTGCACACACAAGCAGGAAGCAGAGCTCTGCAAAGGGTGGAGTGGATGGGGCCCAATATAGAGGTGCATAGGGCTGGACTGGGGGTGGTGGAGTGTATGTGGGGAGGGCACCAGGTTTTGAGCAGATGGGTAATTAAAGGTGGGAGTTGGGGTGCACTGGGAATATGCCGTTTCCCTGTGGGCCAGTCCGAGACTGGAGGTGCAGGGAAACCCATCAAAATACACTGTATATACAATGCAGAGTATAGATATACAGCACAGCTTCATATGAGCCATCTAATGATGCAGTGGGAAAATGTCTTGACTCACAAGCCAGAGGCTGCTGGTTTGAATCCCCGCTGGTATGCTTCCCAGACTATGGCAAACACCTATATTGGGAAGCAGCGATATAGGAAGATGCTGAAAAGCATCATCTCATACTGCGCGGGAGGAGGCAATGGTAAACCCCTCCTGTATTCTACCAAAGACAACCACAGGGCTCTGTGGTCGCCAGGAGTCGACACCGACTCAACGGCACACTTTACCTTTACAGCTTCGTATGCTATTTGCTTAAATAAAATGTAGCTTATAGAAGAGATCAAACAGGGCTATTTGCTCCTGTGAAAGGTGTTTTAAAAAGCTATTTGAATTTGCTTCTGAGTTTACATGGGTAGGATTGGAGTGCGAAAAGTCAACAAAAACGTGTATATGTTATTGACACACATAAAGGTAAAGTTGTGCTATCGAATCAGTGTCAACTCCTGGCGACCACAGAGCTATGTGGTTTTCCTTGGTAGAATACAGGAGCGGTTTACCATTGCCTCCTCCCGCACAGTATGAGATGATGCCTTTCAGCATCTTCCTACATCACTGCTGCCCAATATAGGAGTTCCCCATATTCTGGGAAACATACCAGTGGGGATTTGAACCAGCAACCTCTTGCTCCCTAGGCAAGATATTTCCCTGCTATGCCATTAGGTGGTATTGACACATCTGCATATATTATTATTATTATTATGACACACATTCCTCCAAAGAGTTCAGGGTGGTGCACATGATATTCCTCCCCACTTTTATCCTCACAAAAATCCTGGGAGGCTGGTTTGGGGGATAGGAGAGAGCATCTCACCTAAACTCCCACAGCAAGTTTCCTGACCGAATGGGGAACCTAAGTCCCCCAGTCCTTGTCTGAGTACTATAATCACTGCAGCACACTGGTTCACAACTGTGTGGGTATTGATTGCAGGCGAAATCGGATGCAGGACTCCCCCAACTGGGTCCAGTTGTCCCCAAGTCACCCCCTTCCCCTCCTTTGCACCACATCCTGGATGATGCTGAATGGCCAATTTTCTGGGTATATTGTGCAGCAGATAAAACGCAGCTGCATTTCCCCCTTCAATGTGGCTTGCGAATTCTAATAGGAGCATTACAATTTAAATGCAGCATATAATGCATTAAGGAGATGGGTCGAAATGGCTGTCCCCTCCCCACAGGATTGCATAGATTTAATAAAAAGGGAGGATGTTGCATGCTGGCCCCATGGCTGCCCCCCACCCCAACTGTGATGAGACAGGGGTGACTCTATGCTTTCCTGGGATCAACAAGATCAGCAAGAGAGATTGCTCTGATCCAATTTTCGGAGCATGCCGCTCCTGCGAGGTAGGCTGCCACCAATTGAAGACTGATCTAAAGCCACTGACACTGGCTCAGACACAGCTTCATCAGGCAAAAACTGTCTGGCTTGGGACTTACAGGCACTGTACAGCCAGAGTCCACACAGCTCCCGTCAACAATATACAGAGAACAACTCAACAGTAGTGAATGACCTTACGAGGCACATGGGGAAGTGTTTTACAAGTAACCCTCCAGAACAAACTTGAAGAAAGGCACACACAAATTCAGAAGAAAAAACAAGAACCTTAACTAACAAACTAGTACCTGGTTTATCTTAGTCTAGCACACTAAGTGGGGAGGGGAAATAAGGTTTTGTTTTCCACAATGTCCACAGAGTTCTCCTGCAGCAAAGATGTCTGTAGCGTTCTCCTGCAGCTACAAAGATGTGAGGGGGGGAAATACTGGGGAAAAGCACCCCAAGAAGATCATCAGTCAGAACTGGCAGCCCTGCATTCAGTTCTCCCACTTATTGTCAACGAACCAGTTTGCATTGAAGCAGGAAGCAGAGCTGCGCAAAGCGGGGAGGGAGCTCAAGTAAGAGGTTTGGGATAACAATACACAAATGAATTAGCAACCCATAGGCTTCATTGAGTCAGGTTAGTCTACGAAATCAGTGGAGAACAAGTCAAAACAAGCAGTAGAACGCCACCTGCTGGAGAACATGTGGCAACTGCGCAGAGAAATTAACAAAAAGGAGGATCACACTACGCATGTGCCCTCTGAGGAAAAGGAAGGTGGGCCGGGCACACACGCCTCGCCCCCGCTTGAAAGCCATTGGAAAGCACCAAAGCAAGAATTGTGGATGAACAAAATAGGAAAACCCACAGGAAATGGAGGAAAACCCGATGTGTGTGCAAATGGCACCCGCAGGTGATGCTGCAATTCCACATTGAACTGCAGGTTGCTTACCTGTAACTGTAATTCTTCTGGTGGTCCTCTGTCCAGTCACACAGATGGGCTTCACGCCTGTGGGAAGAACAGTCCAGAACACCTATCAAGCTGATCTTTTGTCCTTTGATTGCCTCAGCTTGGCAGCTGGGCACCTCCCCACACACCTTGGTCACATGACCCTACTCCCTTCTCCTCAGTTCTGGAGTACGCCGAGAAGTAAGGCTCTGCAGAGGGGCAGGCTGGGAGGGTGTGTGACTAGACAGATGACCACCAGAAGAACTACAGTTACAAGTAAGCAACCTGCAGTTCTTCTAAGTGGTCTCTGTCCATCACACAAATGGGTGCATAGCAAGCTCCAGAATCAAGAAGGTGGGGCAGAGCCCTGGACATATACCAGGGCTACCCCAACAGTAGGAAGCAAACATGTCAGCGATAGCTGTGGCCATAGAAAAAAACCACAAACTTAAGTTGAAAAGCAACTCAACCTTTATTTGCTCAGAAAAGATAATAGACAACACCTTTTTTTTAAAAGGTAACACTTATAACCAGGATCAAATACAGATACAGAGCAGTGGAGTTAGGCAAACAGCGGCTGCAGGACAGCCCTGCCAAAACATGCATCGTGCCGAGCCCTAACATCCAAAGCGTAGCGCTTAACAAAAGTAGAGGGAGAAGACCACGTTGCGGCCTGATAGATTGCAGACAGTGGGACACCCCTATCAAAAGCCGTGAAGGCAGCTGTAGACCTGGTGGAATGAGCTTTTAGGGGGGCCGGCAGGGACCGCCTGGCGATTTCATAGGCCAGTTTAATAGTGTGCACAATCCACGAAGAGAGGTGTAAAACTGAAGGGGAGATGTAGAAGAATAAAAGGAAAGGGAAAATAGTAGGTCTGAGAACAACTAGACAGGTGGACAAAGATGCAGCTTCTCCGGTGGACGAAAAAGAACTGAGGTGCCCAGCTGCCAAGCTCAGGCAATCAAAGGAAAAAATATCAGCTTGATAGGTGTTCCGGACTGTTCTTCCCACAGGCGTGAAGCCCATCTGTGTGATAGACAGAGACTACTTAGAAGAACTGGCTTCGGTAACCGGATACCCCGAGCCCACACGGAGAGCTTTGAGTGCTGTCTGGGAAAGCTCCTAGATGCATTACAGAAAGGGCTGTTGCCCAGAATCTCCTCCGGAAGAGAGTGTGTGCATTCACAAGCCAAACTTACCCCTAAGTCCATTCGAGATCCTTGGGAGCACCCCACACACAAATCGGGCTTTGTCTTCCGAATTCTAGCTTATCTTGATGTATTTATGGGTTTTTTAAAAGCTGGTTTTAAGTGAGTTTTTCTGGAAATGCTGGAGCAAATAGGGAGAGGCACTGACATAGAATCAATAACATGATAAGAGGGATACAGTCTTTAGGAATACAGATATAGGCATTAGAAATCTCCCCCCCACACACACACCAATTGGCTAGAAGGGAAACACTGAAGAATGCAATGTGAACCTGCACCAAAATAAAACCCGAGGGGGAGAGGCTGCTTCCCTCAATGCCTCGAGTGTAATTTGAAGTGGCTTCAGTCAACATTTATCCCACAGCATGAAAGCATGTGCAAATAATTCCCTGGTTTGTTATTATTTAAGGATAAACAAGCAGTTCAAGGAGAGGCAGATGAACTTTAAGAACATGTGTAATATTGTGTAGTAGGTTAACAAGGGTGACAAGTACAAGAATGAAGGTTTTACTTTAAAAGTGTAATAATGATAAACACACACATGCATCCCTTAACAAGGTTACAGTGTTGGACTAGGAATGGGGATGCTCAAGCTCAAATACCCATTCGACCGTAAAACGCACAAGATTATTCTGGGCCTGCTCACTTATCCCTCAGTCTAACCTAATTCTTTGGGTTGTTGTGAGGATAAACATAATCATGTATGGCACTCTGGACTCCTCAGAGAAAGTGTGGAATATACATGTAAAAATGAATAAACTTGGGCTGTGCAATTAGATGAGCCATCGAGTCAATTCGGTTGAATCAGGGGTGATTCGGAATCCAAATTGAATCACCCTCACAATAGAGGGCCCGACTCAGCGTTGAGGAGAAACATCCCTGATTTTACCCAAATCGATCTGGGTGATTCAAATGCCATTTTGAGGCCCATTTTGCTGGAAAAACAGGTCTCAAAATGGTGCTGTTTTCTGGGGAGAGCTGATCTACCAATTGGGATTGGTGGGTAGACCAGCCCTTCACTCCAGACTTAGCGCATCTATACTTGTCCTCTAAGGTGGGCTGATGCACTAAGTTTGGAGCAGAGGGCTGATCTACCAATCCTAATTGGTAGATCAGCTCTGCCCAGAAAACCACCATTTTGAGGCCCATATTCTCAGCAAAGCAGGCCTCAAAATGGCATGTGAACCTTCTGTATCAATTTGGGTGATTCGGGGCTGATTTGTTGAAGCTGCCGGCCAAGCTGTCCATTTTCGACAAATCAATTTGGGGTGTCTGAGATTCGATTCAACCTTGAATCAAATTGCAGATTTTGATTCATGCATACCCCTAAAATAAACAAGCACTTTACTAAAACTATAATCGAACTGAATCCAAATTGAATCTGGAGTGATTCAGGGGGACAGATTCAGACACAAAACAAATTGGGTGAATCAATCTGGGCACAAATCGAATAAAAAAAACCGATTCGTGCACAGCCCTAGTTAGGACTGTTAAGAAAATTGCTTCTCTGAACTTGTGTTTTAATTTTAAAATAGATTGGTCAGCATGGAATATTACACTAGAACCAGGAGTCATCCCATGAAATTAATTACCAAGAAATTTAGGACCAACAAAAAGAAGTACTTTTTCACACAATGCATCGTCCACTTGTGGAATTCTTTGCCACAAGATGTGGTGACAGCCAACAATCTGGATGGCTTTAAGAGGGGTTTGGATAACTTCATGGAGGAGAGGTCTATCAATGGCTACTAGTCTGAGGGCTGTAGGCTACCTCCAGCCTCAGAGGCAGGCTGCCTCTGAATACTAGATGCAGGGGAGTAACAGCAGGAGAGAGGGCATGCCCTCTGCTGGGCCACTATTTGAAACAAGATGCTGGACTGGGTTGTCCTTGGGCCTGATCCAGCAGAGCCGTTCTTATGTTCTTATTATTTTTGTGCCATATTATTATTATTTGAATATTTTAATTATATATGTAGAAAAATATTTTAATTATATATGTAGAATTATATATATATATAATTACTGGAATATTTTAAACATGGCATATTTATTCCATGTTCCACTTTTCATCAAAAAAGTTTTCAAATATATATACATTCCTTGCTTAAGAGTGTGCTAGGTTTTAACCTATCAAGTGTGTTATTTACTAGTCAGTGAGGGCATCCTCACAACAGGTCATCTGGAGTGCCGGGAGCCCTCTGCTACTGGCTGCTCCAGACTTGCAGACCCCAGCTTTTCGAACTGACATATTACCAAGGTAGAACGAATCGTGGGCTTGTTCTACCTAGGCAGGCAATTGTCTGTGCAATCATTGAGGGGTAGCTGGGCTTCCCCCGGGCCCGCTGCCATTTTGGGCAGCGAGCGGGGGAACGAGTGTCCTCGCCGAGATGAGCAGCTGCTCTACCAAGCGCAGCCACGCCACTGCTGTCACAGGTCACCCTGGGATGTGGGAGGACTTCCTCCTTCCGATCCAAGCTCTGGACACTGTTGTGGCACTGTTTGTGTGGGCATGTGGCATGTCGGAGCCCAAGACAGCCACGGCTCATCTGCAGGGGAAGGCAGGCAAGGTCTTCAAGTTTGTTTGTTTCCTACAAACTCACATGTTATTTTAGCCCAATTCAGACCTACAAGTTAACTGGAGTTGAGCAGGACCGAGGTTTCGGTTCTTAACTCCAAATCGCACCGCAGACGTTCACCAAACTGTGGCCAGCCAAACTCCAGCTGAGGGAGAGGGGAGCCCCTCCCTGTTGCCTGTCTGCTGAGGCACATCCCCACCACCTCTATGATTGGTGTTTCGAATAGGCACAAAATCGTGGTTATAACTAGGGATGTGCACAGAACTGGCTGGGGCCGGTTCGACGGCGGGAGGGGGGTGGCTTTAAGGGCAGGGGTGGATGCACTTAACCCCAACCCCCGTGCTTCCTCCACCAACGTGCGAGTCCTTAAGAGCCTGTTGGGGTGGCAGCGTACCTCCCTGCCGCTCCATGCCACCATTTACCGGATGTACCCGAAAGCAGGAACTGCGACTGCATGCATCACTTGCTCACGTGCATGTCACACTCACACATGCGCACGCTGGGTGCGTGTGCATGATGTGTGCGACATGCATGCGCGCACGCAACACACGCAGTCACAGTTCCTACTTCCAGGTACATCCGGTAAACGGTGGCATGGGGCGGCAGGGAGGTACGTTGCCGCCACAATGGGCTCTTAAGGACTCATGCATCAGTGGGGGAAATGTGGCGGGGGCCTAAGTGCACCCACCCCCACCTTTAAAGCCATCCCACCTGCACCATCAAACCTTCGAGCCGGCGGGGGTTCGAACCGGTTCGAGTACATCCCTAGTTATAGCTGAGTCAGCATTCAAGTGTTACACTTAAGCGGCAAAACCTCAGTTGTTGGCGGCAAAACTTAGAGATAACCAAAGGTTCCAACCGGAGTTTGGCAAGGCAAACTGGAGTTAGCTTTTAGCCCTTAACCACAGTTTCACATGCCTGGGCATACTGCAATCACAACCTGGGCCAGCTATAACTTTGGTTATCCTGTATGCCTGGATTCAGCCATTATATGTAACTTGAATATATGTAACTTGAATTCATTCTGATTCATGGACTCTGAACCACTATATGTGTTTGTGTGTGTGTGTATATAGAGAGATAGATAGATAGATAGATAGCTGGTCTTAGAAATATGAGGACAAAATTCTCTGAATAAAGCTGAACGAGCTTTGCCTTTACTCTCTCTGCATCTGCCTTTTATAATGAAGGAACTCTGTGCTGTGAGTCAAGCATTCCAGGATCCTAGAGAACCTGCCCTGTCCTTTCTGGTGAGTACAAGTTCCTTCTTCAAGCCTTCCAGACAGGTTTGTGTGTGTGCTCCTCATCTGGATCAGGAGACAGAATGCCAACCTGCCACCTCTCTCTCACGCCAGAACGTGGGGAGGTGTACAGCTCCCACAATGGGTACTTTCAGCTCTGGTTTTGCCAAATGCACAGAGAAATCCAATTACATTATTCTTTACCGTTTATGGGCACACTGGGAAGCAGCAAGAGATGTGATGGCAAGTATAAAGGAGAAAGAAGCAACAAGGATCTTGTGTAAAGGGAGGCAATGCTGGGCCCCTATCCAAAGAACTGCAAGTTGCCCATGTGAGGGATCACCTAGAACAAGACCAAGTCCATCCATTTGAGTAATATGGCTGATAGTAGGAGTATGAGAGAGGCCAATGAGACTCAGAGCAGAGCTTCCTAGTCTACTTGCTTCCCTGGAATCAGATCTCTTCAGGGCTTTAAAGGCTCCACAAGTCTGCTGAGATCTCTTGCTCTGTGAGAGCAACATTACTAATAAAAGACAAGTTCGCACAATTTCCCTAGCATGCTGGCAGTCCTCATTGCCAAGCATGCAACAGAGCGTGGACAAATGCTGTGTGTGAGCCAGGTGATCCCTCACATGGGCAACTGCAGTTCCCATGATCACAGCTGCACTTTTTCCAGCTGCTGCAGCCCCTGGAATTGCTGCAGGCCTTGGCTGAAGTATGTGCATTCGTGGGAAGGCATTCCTGGGGGTCCAGAACTGCTCATATTGTGTGAACTGGTCTCAGAATATGAGCTTGCAGTGTCTTAATCTCCCCACACCCTTGATTTAGAGACGTCTGAGGTAAAATCTCACAACCACTTTGCCAATGGTGATGTGTTTAAAGTCTCTAAGACTTGAAATTTGAACCAGTGTATCCCCGTTCAGCTCTTGCCTCTGCCATGAACTTCCTAGGCAAACCATTACTTATTAGTATCCCCATCTCCAATATGCAGAGGTGATAATAGTATTGACCCACCTTACCACGTATAATTTTTTCTAAAGAGTTGTATTTCCAACATTGTTTGGAATGAATCACGTCTCGGAGTTGGTATAAATGGTCATATTAGATAGACTGACTACCGATATTCTCTGTATTTTGGTTTTGTACATCTCTTTGTGATCCATAGATCTGTTCCTTTCCTCATATCCTCTGCCCCCGGGGTGTCCTAAAAAAGATTTACTCTTTGTTGTAGCCGAAAAAGAGCTCATACTGTTCTCAGGGGTGGAGAGAGGCCAGCAGCAGCCCAGGTTCAGCCACTTCCGCCCCCACTCCCAGCCCCGCCCTCACGTCTTGACGTCAGACATGTGGGCGTGGTTTAGCTCTCAAACGGGGCTGCACAGCCCTGTCTGGGAGTAAGATTGGCCCATGCTGCATTGGCAGCATGGGCCAGAGCAACTCTCTCTGCCTTTATAAAGCAGGGAGAGTCCCTCTGGCCATGCTGCCAATGCAGAGTGGGCCAATTTCGCTCCAAAACGGGGCTGCGCGACCCCATTTGGGAGCAAAATCACCCCCTCGCGTCTGATGTCAGACGCAGAGGGGCATGTCTGGGGCCGCGAGGCATGGCTCCTGAGGGGCGTCGGCCTGTGTTCTTTGAACCCATTCGCCCAATGGTGGTTCCGCCTGATTGTTTTCCATAGTTGAACTAGAACTGCTAGTATCTCTGTCAATTCCCTCAACTTCCATGCTAGTATTTGATAACAAATCAAAAGAAAAGGAGCATAGGTCACTTACCATGAGGCCTTCTTCTAGATGCTGTTGTGGAAGACATCTCCTGTGGGTTATCATCCCGTGCTCACTCCAGAGAAGCAGGACTAATGCAAATTAAGTAACAAGACTATAAAGGCCCCAGGAGGATAGCCCCTCCCAGTTTAGTTTGTCAAGCTATGCTTCCAGTCAGGAAAGAAGAACAAGAAACAGTTAGTAAGAATACAGCCCAGTAGCCTTGATGCCACGGGTGGATCGAGCTATCTTCCACAACAGCAGCTAGAAGGCGCCTTCATGGTAAGTGACCAATGCTCCTTTCTCAGCTGCTGTGGGAAGACATCTCCTGTGGGACATGCCACAGCCAAAGACCCTGGGAAGGAGGCATCATGGCTACTGGGGAGGAAGAACGTGTTGGAAAACACGCCTGCCAAATGCAGCTCGAGAGGAGTGCATCAGGTCAATTTTATAATGCTTAGTGAAGGTCGATGGCGAGGACCAAATTGCTGCCCTGCAAATCTCCCCCAAAGGAGCATTGGTGGTGAACACTGCAGTAGTGGCTGCTGCCCTAGTGGAGTGTGCCATAACCTTGAGAGGAGCTGGCAGGTGCTGATCCTCGTAGGCTAATGAAATACAGGCTCTTATCCAACAACTGAGCATGGCGGAGGAGACCCGTTGGCCCATGGTGGCCGGCAGGAAGGAGATAAAGAGCGAGTCTACAGACCGGAAGGAGGCAGTTCTGGAGAGGTACGTCATCAGGCAGCACCAAACATCCAGTTTGTGCCAGTCCTTTTCCCTCGGGTGAGACGGATTAGGGCAGAAGGATGGCAGGACTAGGTTTTGTGATCTATGAAAGAGGGACGCCACCTTGGGTAACACAGTAGGATCAGGAATCAAAGTCACTGAGTCCAGAGAGAAGATACAGAACTTGGGATGAGCTGACAGGGACCTGAGTTCTGGAATCCTTCTGGATGGAGTAATCGCCATGAGGAACACCAGCTTCATGGATAAGATGCATAGGGGTACTGATCGGATGGGCTCAAAGGGAGGCACATGGAGGCACCTTATGGAGCAGAGGCCCCATATTGGAAATCGGTGTACCACCAGAGGTGACGTCAACGTGGCTCCCCTCAAGAATCTCCAAACATGAGGATGAGAAGAGATGGGTTTTCCCTTGAACTTGGAGAATAGGGGTCCAAACACTGCTGTGTGCCTTTTGGTAGAATTGGTGCTGAGGCCTTTGTCCAGGCTATCTTGCAGGAAGAACAGAAGCTCAGGCAGGGAACAATTGACCGGATCAAGCTTCTTCGTTCTGCAACAGCGCAGAAAATCTCTCCATGTGGTCTGGTACACACAATTGGTAGAAGATCTTCTAGAGGCCAGCAATGTGTTCAGGACACGTTGACTGTAGCCCTGGTGACTGAGGAGGTTCTGTTTAGTCGCCAGGCGGCAAGCCTGAAGCAGCAGGGGTCGTGGTGAAAGATCGGTCCCTGGCTGAGTAGATCTTCTGAGACTGGAAGGAAGAACAGGCCGTCCTCTGCGAGGTGCAAGATCTCGGCAAACCAGGGATGCCGAGGCCAATACAGGGTAACCAGGATGACTCGCGCCTACAACAGGCATATGCGACGCAGAAGTCTGCTCAACAAGGGCATCAGGGGGAAGGTGTAGAGTCTAGAAACGGTTTCCCCCGGCCCAAACTGGGTGGATTCAGTCACCAGAGTAGAGAGTTCTTCACATGGTGAGGTAAGGCAACCTGTCTGGGGTGTTTGTGTGCGATGTCGTCCTGGAAGGGAAGCAGGAACCATTGTAATGGGCACAGGTGGAAACACGGCCATGGAACGGCTTCTAAGGTCGACACCATCAGGCCCAACAATTGTGCTAGGGCCATGACCGGAGCTGTTGGACTGGATAAGAGCCTCTGCAATAATTCCAAGAGCTTTTGTTTTCGTTCCTCTGGAAGAAACAGCTTGTCTCTCGAGGTGTCGATGATGACTCCAAGATGTTGAAGATAGAGGGTCAGATGGAGGTGACTTTTGGGCTTGTTTATCAGAAAGCCGTGGGCATCCAACGCTCTGAGTGTAACGTTGATGTCCCATTCTGCTTTTTCTCTTGACTGGATGAGCAAATAGTCGAGATAGAAGAACAGCCTGACTTTCTGAAGTCGGATATGAGCTACCAGTGGGGCCATGACCTTTGTGAATATCCGTGGCACAGATGAGAGGCCGAAGGGTAAGGCCGTGTACTGGAAGTGTTGCCCTTGATGAAGAAGTGAAGGAGGCACCAGGAGTGTGGGTGTATTGGCACATGGAGGTAGGCCTCTGTCAAGTCGATCGAAGACAGGAGATCTCCATGTTGCAGGTTCTCTGCAATAGAGCGTAATGTTTCCATACAGAACTTTTGTCTGCATACCCATCTGTTTAAATATTTGAGATCTAGCATTGCCCTGAAAGCACTGTCCCTTTTGGGCACGGTAAATAAGATGGAAAAGATCCTTTGCCAAAGTTGAGCTTGAGGTATTGGTTCTATTGCAGAGATGGCCACTATGTGTTTGATGGCTTGTTGTATGGCTGCGTGTTTCATGGGAGACCTGGAATGTGGTGTTGGAAGAAACTTGTCTCTGGGGAGCGATGTGAGCTCTATCTCACAGCCATGAAGCACAGTATCTAAGACCCACTTGTCTGACATGGGATTCAATTATGAAAAAATTGAGAGAGGCGACCTCCGACACCCCGACCATCATGAGGACTGGTGGGGCTTTGCCTGTTGTCCGAAGTGTTGCTTGGGGGCACCGGATCTTGCTGAGAAGTTAGGTTTGCCCCAGTTGCTGATGGAAGTGCCTTCTTTTTATCCTTTGTCTCGACAAGAATATCTTTGAGAGCCTCGTCCCCAAAGAGTTTGGTTGCAGTGAAGGTGATGAAGCTAAGTTGGATCAAGATGCTGCATCCACTGGCTAGTGTTTTAGCCAAAGTAAGAGCTTGGCTACCACGTTATTAGCAGCGGCCCAGGCTCCAAAGTGTACTGAGTCCAAAGTCACATCAGCTACAAACGCCTGAGCTTTCTGAAGCTTTAAAGCGAGCTGTCTGAGCCTGGCCGGTTCTGGCGGAGGAGATTGTAACAATTCATCTGTCCATAGTAAAGAGGCTCTGGATCAGATAAAACAGAAGGGGACAGAGCAGAACCACATAAAGAGCAGACAGAAGTAGGGATGTGCACGATATTTATCGGCGCTGGCGGGGGTAGGGCTTTAAGGGCGGGGGAGAGTGTACTCACCCCCCCCCCCGCCGCGTTTCCCCCGCCGGCGCTCTCCGAATTTGAAGCCCCTCGGGGCGGCAGCGTTCCTCCTTGCCGCCCTGTTTGCCCCCTCGGCCGGAAGTGGCCGGAAGTTCCAAGCGCGCGTGCGCCCGTCGTGTGCGCGCGCGCGCGCGCTCGGAACTTCTGGCCACTTCCGGCCGAGGGGGCAAACGGGGCGGCAAGGAGGAACGCTGCCGCCCCGAGGGGCTTCAAATTCGGAGAGCGCCGGCGGGGGAAACGCGGCGGGGGGGGGGGTGAGTACACTCTCCCCCGCCCTTAAAGCCCTACCCCCGCCGGCGCCGAATCACCGAATCTGCCCCGACACCCGAAACGTTTCGGCGGCCTTTTCAATGGCTGCCGAAACGTTTCGGGCACAAGCCTAGACAGAAGGCTGTGCCAGCTGGTCAAAGAGTCAAAAGAAAGATAGCAGACACGAGGGAAGAGATACAGCGTATAGGTGCTTATATGCCAATGCCAGAAGCCTCCGAGCCAAGATGGGTGAGCTGGAGGCTGCTAACACAGAAATAGATAAAGTGGGCATAACACAAACACGGTGGAACAGTGAGAACCAGTGGAACAGTGTTATCCCTGGATATAAACTCTATAGAAAGGACAGGGAGGAGCGCCTTGGAGGTGGAGTAGCACCAGGGGTGTAGCAAGGTTGGGGCGGGCCCAGAGACAAGATTTTAAAATGGGGCCCCCTCACTGAAGCTCAGCTTATAAAGTAAAGAAAGAAATCTTAAATGAGGCTGAATAGTGGAAACAAAAAGCATAGTAAAATAAATTGTTTTTAAAAAGGTTTTGTAAATTGTGGACGATGCAAGTCAGTTAATGGTACTAGAGAAAGACATGCTGTTCTGGTAGCTCCAGGTCTTAACACCCACATCAATTTTGGAGGATGAATATAACTGAAGGAAGCCCGGGCTGGTGCATGGCTGGGGGAGTCAGTCATGTGACTGCCTCTGGGGGGCCCCCCAAGGCAGTGGGCCCCCAGACAACTGTCTCCCCTTGCCCTATTATAGTTACGCCCGAGTAGAACTGTATATTAAAGCAGGGATAGAATCTAACAAGGTAGAAAACATAGATGATACGGAGTCCTCCACAGAAACCCTGTAGGTGACAATTCGAGGCTTGAACGGAAATGTGCTACTGGGGATGTGCTATCGCATGCTGGATCAAAACGCTGACAGTGATGGGGAGTTGCAGGAGGAAATCAGGGAGGCTTCAAGGAGAGGCAGGACAGTAAGAATGGGTGACTTCAATTACCCATACATAGGGGCTATTCTTACAATCACAAAAATTGGGCTAGGAAAATCCTAGTCCAATTTTTGTGATCGTTAGAACCACTGGGCTCGCAGCCGAGCCCGGTAGTTCTGGAGTGGCTAACCCGCTCCTGTAGCCCACCTCTTAGCCTGGGTTTGCAGAGCGAGCGCTCCACAAACCTGGGCTAACTGCTCATGAGTAGCCACAGTGCAGCTCCGCGGCACAGCTACTCACGAGTAGACCCCAGGCCAGGAGGCTTAAAAGCAGCCTCCCGGCTCGGGGGTCTCCCCAGTATGCCCTGCGCACTCACGCAGGGCATACTGGGGCTTCCGGGGGCCACGCGGCCCCCGAGCTCCCCAGCCCCCGCTGGCTCCATCTCGGAGCCGGACATCATGTGGGTGGCCAATCCAGCCGCCCAGGGCTCTCTTCTCGCTCACCAAATGAAAACAGGTCTCATGGATCGTGAGACCCGTCTCATAGACTGGGTAAATTCACAGTCATGTCATGACAAAGATGTCAAATTTCTAGATACATTGAATGACTGTGCCCTACAACAGTTGGTCTTGGAACCAATCAGAGAGAAGGAGACCTTGGACTTAATCCTGAGTGGTACCCAGGACCTGGTGTGGGATGTCAGTGTCATTGACTCTTAAGGGAACAGCGACCATAGTGCGATCAAATTCAGCATACATGCGGGGAGAGAATCAGCAAGGAAGTCTAACACAGACACTTTGAATTTCAGAAGAAGAAACTTCTCCAAAATGAGGAGTATGATGAAAAGAAAGCTGAAAGGGAAAATCAGGACAGTCAATTTGCTCCAGAGTGCATGGAGTTTACTCAAAACCACAATACTAGAGGCCCAGTTAGATTGTATACCCAAAAGGAGGAAAGGTACCACTAAGTCCAGGAGGATGCCAGCATGGCTAACAGGCTAACAATGATTGTCAGCATGGCTAACAGGTAAAGTCAAGGAAGCCATAAAAGGGAAGAAGACTTCTTTCTGAAATTGAAAGGCCTACCCAAATGAGGAGAACAGAAAGGAACACAAACTCTGGCAAAAGAAATGCAAAGTGACAATAAGGGAGGCAAAAAGAGAGTTTGAGGAACATTTAGCGAAAAGCATCAAGGGGAATAACAAAAACCTTTAAATACATCTGATGCAGGAAACCTGCCTGGTGGCTGGATCTTACTTCCCTCCATTGTGAAAACTCTCCATTTATACCTACCCTCTGTTTCCTGTCTTTCAACCAGTTAGCAATCCACATATGTACCTGGTGGTTGGATCTTTGGATAATGAAGGAAAGGGATTATTAAGAAGGATATGGAGGTTGCAGAGAAGCTAAATGAGTTCTTTGCGTCTGTCTTCATGGCCGAGGATACTGAGCATATAGTACCTGTTCCTGAACCAGGCTTTTTAGGGATGGAGGCTAGAGAGCTGAGTCTGATAGAAGTGACAAGGGATGATGTTCTAAACTCTCTGGAAAAACAGAAAACTAGCAAATCTTCAGGGCCGGATGTCATCCATCCAAGAGTCCTCAAAGAACTCAAATGTGAAATTGCCAACCTCCTTGCTAAAATATATAACTTATCCGTGCAATTGGGCTCTGTGCCAGAGGACTGGAAAGTAGCAAATGTAACACCGATTTTCAAAAAGGAATCCAGGGGCGATCTGGGAAATTACAGGCCGGTTAGCTTAACGTCTGTTGCAGGCAAATTGATGGAAAGCATCCTCAAGGATAAAATTGTAAAGCACCTAGAAGAACAGGCCCTGCTGGGAGAGAACCAGCATGGCTTTTGCAAAGGTAAATCTTGCCTCACGAACCTTTTGGAGTTCTTCGAGAATGTCAACAAGTGTGTGGATCAAGGTGATCCAGTTGACATAGTATACCTGGACTTCCAAAAAGCTTTTGACAAAGTTCCTCATCAAGGACTCCTGAGTAAACCTAGCAATTATGGGATAAGGGGAAAAGTACTTGTGTGGATTGCTAACTGGTTGAAAGACAGGAAACAGAGGGTAGGTATAAATGGAGAGTTTTCACAATGGAGGGAAGTAAAAAGTGGGGTCCCCCAGGGCTCTCTACTGGGACCGGTGCTTTTTAATTTATTCATAAATGATCTAGAAGTAGGGGTAAGCAGCGAGGTGGCCAAATTTGCAGATGATACCAAACTCTTTTGGGTAGTGAAATCCAAAACGGATTGTGAGGAGCTCCAAAAGGATCTCTCCAAACTGGGGGAGTGGGTGACAAAATGGCAAATGCGCTTCAGTGCTGGCAAGTATAAAGTGATACACATTGGGACAAATAACCCCAACTTCAAGTATACGCTGATGGGATCTGAGCTGTCAGTGACAGATCAAGAGAGCGATCTTGGGGTTGTGGTGGACAGCTTGTTGAAAGTGTTGACTCAATGTGCGGCAGCTGTGAAAAAGGCCAATTCCATGCTAGGGAATATTAGGAAGGGGATTGAAAATAAAACTGCAAATATTATAATGCCTTTATACAAAATGATAGTGCGTCCACACCTGGAGTACTGTGTACAGTTCTGGTCACCACATCTAAAAAAGGACATCGTAGAACTGGAAAAGGTGTAAAAGAAGGCAACAAAGGTGATCAGGGGCCTAGAGCACCTTTCTTATGAGGCAAGGCTACAACACCTGAGGCTATTTAGTTTAGAAAAAAGATGACTGCAGAGAGACATGATAGGGGTCTATAAAATCATGCATGGAGTGGAGAACGTGGATAGAGAGAAATTCTTCTTCTCACATAACACTAGAACCAGGGGTGATCCCATGAAATTGATTGCCGGGAAATTTAGGACCAGCAAACGGAAGTATTTTTTCATACAACACATCATCAGCTTGTGGAATTCTCTGCCACAAGATGTGATGACATCCAACAACCTGGATGGCTTTAAGGGGGCCTGGGATAGCTTCATGGAGGAGAGGTCTATCAATGGCTACTAGTCGGGGGGCCACCTCCAGCCTCAAAGGCAGGATGCCTCTGAATACCAGTTGTAGGGGAGTAACAGCAGGAGAGAGGGCATGCCCAGGGGCATAACTATAATAGGGCAAGGGGAGACAGTTGTCTGGGGCCCACTGCCTTGGGGAGGCCCCCCAGATGCAAGTCACATGACTGACTCCCCCAGCCACGCACCCGCCTGGGCTTCCTTCAGTTGTATTCATCCTCCAAAACTGATGTGAGTGTTAAGACCTGGAGCTACCAGAAGTGCATGACTTTCTCTAGTACCATTATATGACTTGCATCGTCCACAGTTTACAAAACCTTTTATAATAAATATATAAATTTCACTATGCTTTTTGTTATCACTATTCAGCCTCATTTAAGATTTCTTTACTTCATGAGCTGAGCTTCAGTGAAGGGTGGGGCCCATTTTAAAATCTTGCCTCTGGGCCCACTCCCACCTTGCCACGCCCCTGGGCATGCCCTCAACTCCTGCTGTAGGCTTCAAGTGGCATCTGGTGGGCCATTGTGAAAGAGGATGCTGGACTAGATGGGCCTTGGGCCTGATCCAGCAGGGCTGTTCTAGAATAGAATAGATGGAAGTGGCAATCAAGGCTCGAATGGAAAGGGAGATACACTCACCAGTCTTTTTCAGCTGGAACGTGAGCTTTTTCTCTGTCGGGTCCTTCAAAACTGACTCACCATCACGTGGAAGGACCGCCCCTGAGGTTAGGGCTGCGACATGGGCATTAAAAGGGAAGTCTGAAAGAGAGTAGCCGCTGTGGAGACAAAAACATAATGCTTATTGGCCAGGGCAGAGGTCTTTTTCTAGACTGCGGGTGCTAGCCATTCCTGCTTTAGGACTTCAGAGAACGTTTCAGGCAGCGGGAACAAGTGCTCTGGAGTAGACGTAGCAGGTAGCACCAGGGCCTTTCTTGTTGGGGTTGTATTGTCCTGTGAATCCTCAAGTGATAGGCCCAGAGTTCTCAGCACCTTAACAAAAAGGTGAGAAAAGTCATTAGAGGGAAACAATCTATGTGAAAAGGTAGCAGGTTCCACTGGTCTCTTGGGGTAATCATGGGTTCCGCCCACCCAGAGGCGTAACTAGGGAAAACGGCGCCTGGGGCAAGCACTGAAATGGTGCCCCCCCACCGCGCCCCCCCACCATACTACATTATACTTAGGTGTTTCCTCACAAGCGCCCGCCGCCAAGCCAGGCCACTGACTGGCCGCCAGGCGCCAGCAAAGCAATGGGGGGGGCGCAGGCGGCGCGGAAGGGACCGCTCATGGGGAAAGGGGCACCGACGCGCTCCCTTGACTGCTGCAGCACTGCTGCACTGAGCAGGAAACATTTGTATTAAGAAAAATTTAAAAAAAAAATTGAAAAATTTGGTCATGGCGGCACCCCCCCACGTGACCAGAAAAGATGGCGCCCGGGGCACGTGCCCCCCCTGCCCCCCCTATAGTTACGCCTCTGCGCCCACCCAGGGGTGGACCAATCGGGGAGTCCCTGATCAAAAGGCACCAGTTCCGGTGGACTTGGCTCTTTGGCAGGAGAATGCTGAAGTGGCTGCACAACCCGGTTTTATGGCCTACCTCCTCCTCCTCGGAATCTGCACTGGAGTGTGACAAGGGCCAATCGCCTTCAGAAGGCGCAGGGGACTCCGAAAGGGTCACCACCCTGGAGGAGACCGCAGCTGCAGATTGAAGCCTCGTAGAGGCTGACTTTGTTTTTGCTTTGGCGTGGCGCTTGGGTGGGGGAAGAGCATCTCCGCCGCCCCGCTGAGGGCTTCTGGCAGGGCTGGCCAACTTCCCAAGGGCCCTGGCTTGCCACTCTGGATCCACGGGGGGTGAGTCTCAGTGCTCGTGCTCCCACACGCCCTTCTCAGATGCTGCCCCCTGCCAGGCGCCCGCAGAGCCCTGCAGTTCCTCCGTGCAAGCCGCGCCCAACTCAGATGCGGTGGTCCAGGGCGGGCCTCTCTCAGCCGTGTGTGCTGCCGCACAGTGGCAGAGGGACCGGCTTGCTCTCGAGGCCTTCGAAATTTTCTTTGATTTGGGCAATAGGCCCTGCAAAATGCCCTCTTTGCGAGCCTCCATGAGGCAGGCGGGGGTAGAGGAGGAGGAAAACGAAAGAGCAAAATTATAGAATAGAAGAATAAGAATAAAGGAAATAGTAAGGATCAAGGTAAAAATGGGAATCAAAGTAAAAGAGTAGAAGAAGTAGAAGAGGGACCAAGGCTTGAGCTCTGTCTGCTTTGGAGCTAGCAGTACTAAACTGGGAGGGGCTATCCTCCCAGGGCCTTTATAGACATGTTACTTAATTTGCATAAGTCCTGCCTCTCTGGAGCGAGCACGGGATGATAACCCACAGGAGATGTCTTCCCACAGCAGCTGAGAACAGATTCTTTATTACTTCTCTTTGGGTCCTTATATTGCCAGTTGTATGAGATCATTTTCATAATCTCTTAAGTCCCTTTGAAATTTTTTAAATTTAATGTCTCTTAAATCAGCAAATTGTGTGGCCAATTCTTTGTCCAATTCTTCCACTCTTTCCGGATATTTATTTTCCCCCAGATGTAATTTAACCTCCTCCATTAATTTCCTTATAAACACATTAATACTGCGAATTTTGGACTTAGATGTTTCTATAAGTAATACCATGAGATCCATAGAACATTTGTTAAGAATGGCATTCCACTTTTGTTTAAATACATCATTCTCAGGAAACATTCCTGGCTCTTTTAAAATACGAAGACCCCTAGGAATCTTCTTAAAGGTAAAGTGTGCTGTCAAGTCGGTGTTGACTCCTGGCGACCATGGAGCCCTGTTGTTGTCTTTAGCAGAATACAGGAAGGGTTTACCATTGCCTCCTCCCACGCAATATGAGATGATGCCTTTCGGCATCTTCCTATATCGCTACTGCCCGGCAGGGGCGTATCTAGGGGTAGGGCAGGCAGGGCACGTGCCCCGGGCGCCACTTGAAGGGGGCGCCATTTTGTAAAATTTTTTTTTTTCAAAAAATGGCTGCCAAAAACAAAATGGCCATTGTGCATGCTCAAATGGCCTCTGTGAGGCTCTAGGTCATGCCAGGCTTTGCAGAGGCCATTTGAGCATGCGCGCTGGCCATTTTGTTTTCAGTAAAAAAAGATTATTTTTAAAAAATGGCCACTGCACATGCTCAAATGGTCCTTGCGAGGCCCTAGAGGCCAGCAGGGTGAGGGGGAATCTTTGCAACCCCCCCAGCCTTTAGGAAGCCCCCCAAAGGGGCTACGGGTAAAAATAATAATAATAAAAATATAATATAAGACACTGTACACATATTCAGATTGGCACTATGTACAGAGAATCAGGGCTTGTGAATACTGAGCTGACGCTGAAGAGCTAGGATTGTATTCATTTGCTCTTACTTTGCTTCTTGTGATAAGTGAGTTAAATGTGATATCTTGCTAATATGGCTATTAATGGTGAGTTTGTCTTTAAATCAGTGTGAAACCCTTAATATTAAGGCCCACTGGGAGTTTCTTGCTCCCTTTCTCTCATTTTAACTGTCTTTCTGAAAGACTAGAATATATTCCAAGCAGTGACACAGTTTACTCTGCATATCCTTTAATTATTTTCAGAGTATCTGGGAAAAGTCAAATTCTCCATTGATTTTTAAAACTTATGTAATGGTGATGCTACAATGCATAGTAGAGAATTAGTCAGGTACTTCTGTTTAGTTTTCCAAGTACATCTCCACATAGTATTTGGGTATTTCATGAGCCCCCACATACTGAAATTTGTAGTTTTCCAGCATTTTTTGGTCTGGATAAGTCCACTGCTAAATAGTTTTTGAAATATTAAAAGATTAACGAGCTTGACTTGTATTTTTCATCTGATATTATGGTAAAGTTATCTGAAAGATGGGTGTCAGATGCTTGGACAGGGGGCGCAATTTCAGTGTTTGCCCTAGGCGCTATTTTCCCTAGATACGCCTCTGCTGCCCGGGGATTCAAACCGGCAACCTTTTGCTCCCTAGCCAACTTACTTCCCTGTTGCGCCATTAGGGGTCTTCTTAGCCTTGCAATAATCACTCAATGCCTCAGAGTGAGTTTGAAGTTTCATAACTTTGTTACAAAGTCTTTGATGCGTATTCCAACTGCCATCATAATTAGTATGTTCCTTATGCCCATTGTTATTAGATAGCAGTATTATGTATCAGTCTTTGGCCAGTGTGGCTGGAGATGATGGGGCCTGTCGTCCAATAACATCTGGAGACCCAAGATTGGGAACCCCAAATATATAGTAAATGGTGTAGCAGACTAGAGTTAGACTTGAGAGTTAGACTTGCCACGGGACCTATTCAACCTGTGGGGTAGCCTTGGCATAGTCACTAGTTTTCAGTCTAATCTGTCTTGTGTAGTATAGTGTGAAGATAAAAATGGGGGCACAGGCAAGCCACATATGATGTCCTGTTCTTGAAGAGAGCATAGGTCAAAGTGCAGTGATAAATAAAATTTAAATGTCTGAAGATAAAGCATAACAGCACCAAGGCACAGAGGCTACTCTTGGCTAATTCTTTTTTGCTCCTAGACAGTGAAAAGACCCACAGTCCTAGCAGACTAGGAGGTAAGGAGGAGCATACAGCCAAGGAACTAACCACTCTGAGTGCCAGCACTTGGCAGAATGAGACAGGATGAAGTGGTTATGGAAACAATGGGCCACAATGACCCACGGTGAAATGGGGGTTTGGAGAGCTGAGATGCTATCCCACAGCAATGCTATATGCAATACTGTATGTTTCAGGGAGTGGAAGTATGCCCAGTTAATTGCATGTTTGATCCTTTCAGATAAAGACGCAGGGTAGAAAAGAGTTTATCAAACAAACAAAATTCCTACCCAAAATTCCTGCTACATAGAAAACGAGCATGCTAGTTGAACCCTTCTTTCTGACATGCTAGTTTCCACGTGCAGGAGGCATTGCTTGTTTGCTTGTAGAAGTATTCTATCCAGTATTCCTCTGCCCACAAAGTCTGAAGTAGTATGGTCCAGATTTTGACCAACCAGCCCAGAAATGCCATTTTCAGGGGTGGGCAAATAGGGACATCACCCAAAGCCCACAACCCCTAGCCCCACAGTGGTGGCAGGGAGAATCCAGGCTGAAATCTCCTTATCCCCAGTGCAAGTGCATCGCAGGGCTGACTGAGTCAACTAATAGGCAACTATTGCAGTGGGTGGGAGCTACACGCCACTGGTAGTGCTGGTGTGGAGATTTCCAACCACCAGCTGCCCAGGGCACCGCTTCACCTGTCCCAGCAGCCGCCCCCACCGTGCAACTTGACAAGGCCCTGCAGTGAGCTCTACTCAGCAAACCAGAACACACCACGGGACAGGCTGAGTCAGAGGGGGGCTGCTGTGGTAGCCAGGAGTTGCACTCCATCACCAGCAACAATGGTGCAGGTATTTCCCACAGCCGCCAGCCTGGAGTGCAACTCTTGCCAGTTGTGGCAATTATCCTCCAACTCAGCCCCACGGCACACCTCAGCAAACCCGAGCATATGGTGGGACTAGGTGTGAAGGCTGGCTGCTGCTGGCGGGAGCTGTGCTTCACCAGTGGTACCTGTGTGGGGATTTCCCACCATGCTGGCCATTGTATTCCATCCAGTAACCTTTTGCAATTTGTTTGGACATTTGTCCAAAGGGGGATCCTAGCAAGGATTCTCAACATTGGCTCCCCAGATGTTATTGGACTTCAAGTCCCATAATCCTCAACCAAAGGCCACGGGACTGGGGATTTTGGGAGTTGAAGTCCAATAACTTCTGGGGACCAAAAGGTGAGAATCCCTGCATGTAGAGAGTGTGGAGGAGGAATCAAGAGGAAAAGGGAGGGAAAGGGGAGGGAAAAATGGAGTTGTTGCTGAATAAACCTTGGGTTAAATCTACTTAAGATTTCCTTGTGTGTAGGAGGGAGCAGCTATCAAACACTGGCTTCCAGTGCGACTCCTGCCTGTTGCAGCACTTGCCCTCCGGCTGGGCTGGGCCTACTCACCAAACCAAAGCACACCATGGGGTGGCTGGCTGAGTCGGAAGGCACCTGCAGCCACGATGCAGGCATTTCCCACGGCCACTGGCCAACTCCTGCCTGCCACTGCAGATTCACCCACTGATGTGCTCTGCCTGTCTTGCAGACCAGAGCACACATTGGGGCTGACTGAGTTGGCGGAGGGTGGCTGCTGCTGTGGCAGGTGGGAGCTGAGCGCTGGCTGGCAGGGAAGGGGAGAGTCGAGGCAGGAATTTCTACGCTGCTGGGGCTATCTATGCTGCCGCCGTCGCCTCTCGCTTTAACCCCGCACCCCTCCGATTGCCCTGTGCCCCGCCCCCACCCCAGGACAACCCTGCCTCAGTGAGAGCTAAGCCCAAATCTTCCCCGGAACAAGCGACATTAAAAAAATAAATAAATTGGTGCCCATTGCCCAGATATAGAGATTATACACACAAACGGTGTGTGTGTGTGTGGGGGGGGATAACAGGCCTTTTCTTGAATTCACGGTACCCCCACACAGCTAAGGGCTGATAGGACAGGAGACGGCCAAGGGGGCGGAAGCAAAACTCCTGGAAGGAAAACCAGAGAGGAAGAAGAAGAAGAAGAAGAAGAAGGAGACGAATACGAGGCAATCCCTGTTGCCCTTTTAAAACCCCTCCCTTCTCGTCGTGCCTCTGGCTGGGCGTGTGACTGCGCGCTCCGGAGGGGAGGAGGAGTTTGATGGATTGAACTGCAGTTGCTTTGCTGGAGGCAGAAGAAACCGTTTGGAGAGGGCACGAACGATTCGGGCTGCTGGCAGGCGGATGATCGCCTGAGAAAGGAGGCGCTTAGGGCGGAAGAAGGATCCCCACCCCACCCAGGAGGGGTGGGCAGAGAGAGACATGCGCTCAGCGCCGGGAGAATGAATGGCTCCGCAGAGGGGCCGCTGCCGCAGCTCAGCTCTTGGCGAGCCTCTCTAAGCAGCTGATTCAGGGAGAGGCTCCGTCTCCCTCTCTCCAGCCAGGCGCAGAACAGGGAAATTTGCGGGCAGATCCGGCTTTGTTCTGCGGCTTCTCCCAGCCCGGCCGCGCCTCAGGGCTGCTCTTCGGTTTGCTGCTGAAGAACGATTCATGGCGACTGAACCAGCCTCGGCGCCGTGGACTCCGGGCGCGTGGTGAATGCGGGCTGCTGCCGGAGCTTCTCGCTCTTCCGCCCCCGGCCGCCGATCACCTCGGAGTAACTGCCAGCGAGCCTTCCTGCAGAATCCGGATTGCTCCCGATTTCCCGCAGCACTTCAGGGATGGCTGGTGGTGAGGTTGCATTGTAATCGCAATCCAGTTTGGCGTCTGGTAGGGATGGTGTAAGAGCAGCTACCGGACAGAGCGGAAGCCGAGGAGAGCCTTTGCGATTAGCGCCGAGCCGTGCGTCAAAACCATGGGGAATATCTCGTCCAACATCTCCGCCTTCCAGTCCCTGCACATTGTCATGCTGGGCTTGGACTCTGCCGGCAAAACCACAGTGCTCTATAGACTCAAATTCAACGAGTTTGTCAACACGGTGCCCACCATCGGCTTCAACACAGAAAAGATTAAGCTGAGCAATGGTACTGCCAAGGGCATCAGCTGCCACTTCTGGGATGTGGGTGGACAGGAGAAGCTACGACCCCTTTGGAAGTCATACAGCCGCTGTACCGATGGCATCATTTATGTGGTGGACTCTGTAGATGTGGACAGGCTGGAAGAAGCCAAGACTGAGCTGCACAAAGTCACCAAGTTTGCCGAGAACCAAGGCACTCCCTTGCTGGTGATTGCCAACAAGCAAGACCTGCCCAAATCGCTGCCAGTGGCAGAAATCGAGAAGCAGCTGGCTCTGCATGAGCTGACCCCATCCACGACCTACCACATCCAACCAGCTTGCGCCATCATTGGCGAGGGGCTCACCGAAGGCATGGACAAACTGTACGAGATGATTCTGAAGCGCAGAAAGTCCTTGAAGCAGAAGAAGAAACGATAGAGAAGGACACCAAAGGGAACGAGGATTCCCTTACACAGATTCAGAGTTTGATTTGCTGGCTTTTCCTTGACACATCAATTAAGGAGCTTCAAACAAATGCCTGTATTCATATACCTCTCCATGATGTCCCAGACTTCTCCAATGTGCTTATCTCTTAAGAGACAGGATATGATATTGTGCTGGCTGGCACTTGGGATGCAGGTCAGATCTGTGCATGTCAGCCATTCCCTACCCAATGAAAGCGGCACAAGCCACTATAAGAGGAGGAAGCCTCTACTTTGTAACACTCTAACAGGACTCGAAGTTGGACTCGAAGTTGGATTTTACCAGCTGCTTCTGTCCTTGTGGAGAGGTTTACCATAAAGTTTTTCACATGGGGCTTTTGAAGCCCCTTAACTCACATCTCCTCTGGAATGGAGGGGGTGCGTCCACATATTGGCCAGATATACCCTGATGTCCCTGGGAGTTATCGGGGAGTAGTTCACACACAATTTGGGTTTTTCACTGTGCATTTGAGTGTAACCTGATTTATATCCGGGGTAAAAAAAAAATCCACTATTTGTGTCAGTTTTTTGGGACAACTTCGAGTTCACAGTAAAACCTCCCCATAAACTCATGGTAAAACCTGCTGTGTGTAAAAGTTCCATTAGACTTTTTTTTTCATTCCTCTGGAAGGTTTCAATTAAAACAAAATGGGAAAAATAACTTTGGGAGATGAAAGTCAAGAAGCCTTGGTACAGGGCTGGACCCTGTTTCCTTTGGATTAAGGTTTGTGCTTCCATCTCAGGATCTTGGTACAAGGCGATTGTGTGCATGAAGAACTAGACTTAAGAAATAGTGCTTGATGGAAAATTATGATGCTGTAATGGGGGGGGAGGGAACTGATGCATATAAAAATACACCCTCAGTGTATATTGCTTAACTTTTACTCTCTGAAGCCAGTCTTTGCGAAATGGTGTTTTTGAGTCTTACCACAGACATCTCCAAGGCATTTGGGGTTTGGCCATGTCTGTTACCAAGATCAACAAAATGTATGACATCAGTGAACGGATGCTGCAGTGCTGCTTCCCAGAATGATGTGTGTATTTGGAAGGAAGGGTCTCCTGTCCTTTCAGCTGAATGTGAGGATGTGCAGAAGGTGGAGGTGGAGCTTGGCTCTGCTACTGTACTGCTTAGGGAGGGGCTCCAAAAAAGTGGGGGAAGGAGGATGGCCCTTGGAACATCCTGCTGGTGGCATCCATGAATTCCTGTATTAAAATGATATATCTTGATAGTGTATTGATGCACTTGAATTGCAAATTCTGAGCTGGCTGGATCATGTATGGCCAGTGGCTGCTGGCTGGTGCTGCATTGTTATTTTTTCATAAGCAGTCTACACACTGTAGCAATAACCAGGAACACAGTTTTATTCTACCTTCTTATTGTAATATTCAGCTGAAGACTTTCTTTCTTTGTTCAAATTGAGTCAAATCGGATGAAGTAATCTGACTTGCATTTCAGTTTATTTGTGTACCATTCTGGTAGCTTTCATGAGCCAGAGGCCCCTCTCAGTGCAACAATAGGAAAGCAATTGGGTGGGGGTGGGGGAGCAAGATAGAATTCGGCAGATCAGACAAATAAGATAGATTCAGAAGCAAGTGGATACTCTGAAAGAGAACAAATATTCTGTAGTATGTTCACTACCTTTTTTCTGGGTGGGGGATCTTTAAAAAAAATACAACATTCAAAATGGTGGTTGTCAAGAGTAAAAGAAAAGGCTTTCCCCTTGTGTTTCTTCCCCATTGTAAAACTGCATTGAGTTTGGCAGTTAGAAAGAAATCTGGTATCCTTTACAAAGGCCTTGATTCTGCAAAACTAAGGCTGCAATCTGTACACACTTGACAGGAAGCAAGTCTTGTTTAATTCAGTGGGATTTACTTCTGAGTAAACATCCATAGAATTGGGCTGCAAACCTATGCATAAACCGATGGGGAATTCTCCCTGAATGAACATGTATAGGGTCAGGCTACACAGCCAGTGACTACTCAGAAATAGTTTTAGAAGGAAGAAGACTAGGAATGTGACTTCACAAACAAAAGGTGGGGTGTTGGGGGGCGGGACCTTTCATAGAACTATTATTACAGCCTTTATCTTATAAACTTTCTAATCAAAAAGTCTGCTTTAAAGAAAGCACATGAAAGTGTTCCATCTATGGCTCAACTGATCTTGACTCAGTTTCTCGAGCCTGGAATATAAGCTCTTCCTGCTTAAAACAGGAGTTCCTGAAACAGAACAAAGCTGGGAGGACAAGGAAGCCAGCAAATTCCAGACAACAGATTCTTCTCAGCAACACACTTCCCCCCCAACAGGTTTTTGTAGGAATGCCTTCTGAACAATCAAGAAGAATCACCAACTTTAAAAAAAACAAAACCTGGCAAAGTTCTTGTATCTTTTACAGCTGTACATTAGGCAGCTAGGCAGTTCCTTTGCTTCATTTCCTTGTCAGGAAGCTTCATCTGCTGCAGATTTGTCTGCCATGCAGATGTTAAAGGCACAGAAGCCCTGCCAGATAAGAAGTTGGTTTATCCTGCAACCAAGTATTATTTTCTGGAGTATTCTGTTTACACAAATAGAGATATATTCATTGATCTACAGAGTGGGCTGGTCCCATTGTTTTAAGACATCATAGAATTGTGGTTTTTTGTTTTTTAAGAAGTTGTTATTTTCTTTAACCCATGACTCTCTTGAGCACATTTGTTACCTCATGACTGAGAGAGGAATAATATATTTATTCTGACACACTGTTGAAGCCAAATGCTGTAATTTTTTAAAAACACTGTTTAGAAACTAGATAGAAGATACTGCTCAGATCAAACTCCATTATGCCATAATGCTAATGTGTGTTTGGAATACTTTGTCATTGACTGGTTTCTTGCAAATGTTGTTGCAAATTGCAAATGACACAATTGTTACATTAATTTATCATCTACTCTGCTCCTGCAGACCAAGTTGCACAGGTGCTAAGTGACTGGGAGATGAGCTGGTCTTGTGGTAGCAATAGGGTTGCCATATTCTGGCTCTCCAAATCTGGGTGCTTAATTTGCATAACATGTAGATTTGCTTGAAAATAATTTGCATATGCAAATTAGCAGCATATGCAAATCCATATGCAAATCCTTTCCAGTTGACTTGTATTTGCTCTGGATATCTACCAACAATAGTTGGGGAAGATATCTTTGCCTGACCATTTTCCTTGACATATTAACAGCAGCAATAGAGCAACAACAAAAAATGCACAGCTTTTTTATTATGGCTGCTATTCTGTACACACTTATCTGAGAGAAGATCTGATTGAAACCAATAGTGCTTACTTCTAAGTAGGCATGCATTGAATGTCAAGCCAAGAAAGTCCTTAAATAGTACAATACACAGCCTGGTAGGCAGGTAGTGATTCACATCAAAAGCTATCCTCTCAACTGCCAGATAGAAATCTCCTGCTGATAACAAACAAGGCAACATTTCTCAGGGGATTATTGTACATGTGAAAGTGAAACCCTCCCAGCTAGTCTCTTGTGCTCTTCCTCTCTTAATCCAAATCCAGAGGTTGAGCAGAATAGTGACTGCACGTTTTGCTCTTTAATTCTGCTTCTACAAGGGCTGGAGCTTAGCGTTTTTTTAAAAAACAAAAGCTGGAATCCAGGCGAATCTGGGTGGGCTAAGCAATCCAGGTGAGATGCTTAAAATCTGGGTGAAACCTGGAATTGTGGGGGGCATGGCAAGCCTAGGTAGCAAGCATGAATTGTTCCTTTACTAAGCTTTGCATTTGAATGGGAGACTACATGTGCAATCACTGTAAGATATTCCCCTTAGGGGATGGGGCCACTTTGGGAAGAGCATCTAGGTTCCAAGTTCTTACCCTAGCATCTCCAAGATAGGGCCGAGAGAGAATCCTGCCTGCAACCTTGGAGAAGCCACTGCCAGTATGTGTAGACAGTATTGAGCTAGATGAACCAATGGTCTGATTCGGTAGAAGGCAGCTTCCTGTGTTCCTGTGACTGGAGATTTGGCTCTTACCAGTCCCAGTCTGGTAAGCAATATGAAGTATTGAATATGTCGGTCTTTCTATCAGACCAACTTTAGTTGGCACAGAAGTATGCAGCCTTTTGTGTTACACAAAGCTCTTCATTAGACAGAATAAAAGAATATGATAGATTATACCTATACACATAAACCCTATTTAATGGAAAGTTCTGTGTAACCTTGAAAGCTCACACATTTTCTGGGACCCACAGAGCAACTGTTTATTTCACTTAAAGCATGGCATTTAAGTGCATTCCTTACTAATAAAGCATATGCATACATTTAACTTTTAGGCACATACTTTAACTGAGACAGATAAATGGGAGGTTGAATTCCAGATCAGTGCCACTACAGTGCAGATTGCTTTTCAAAGTCAATTTCCACCCCCTGTTACAAAGTACAACCTTTTTCTTTCCAAAAGCAGTACTGACTAGTATCTTCATCAATACATTATCTGATCAAGGAAGAAGGCCTGGAGAAATATGAGAATTAAAAATGTTGCCATTAAAACTTTATATACAACCTCCTTCGAGGACATGTTCTTCCCACTCCCAGGTATTTCATTTTCTTCAAATAATGTTTGAATATTTTAGTAGATGTTAGAAGATGCCAGTCACATTTCAGATGTTTTCTTCACAATGCGCCAATTAAAATATTACATTGGAGCAAAACAATTCTCCGACTAGTGTTTGTTTTCACTTCACTTTCTATTTTCTGGTTCTGCCATCTCTCCTTCTTTGTTTTTATGAGACAGACATGGGCTGCAAAATAAAATTATGCCATGCCATGAAGAATTTGCAGGAGGAGAGGGAAGAGAAGGGAATATTTTTTGGCTAAGGTCTGAGAGCTCTGGATATGTGGAAGGAACTCTGTTTGTACACTCCTTGTGTATTCTTGGGACTTAGCTACTTAAAAAAAACAAAAAAACCCAGCTTTCCTGAAAGAGTCTGTGAAATGAGAAGGTTATACTTCAAGGCCATTCCACATAATTTCTGAACATATGAGTCATGCAATTCACATTTAGATCACGTGATTTGGTATATATGGGATTGGAAACCACTGTTTCCCAGTTTATGTACATGGAGTGAAAATCATGCATGATGACTGACATAGTCTCTGAGGCGGGTCTCACAATCAAGGAGACCCGCCTTGTCTGGGTTTGTCCCCACAGACGAGCAGGGCAGCAGCCCGATCGGCCGCCCATCGTCCTCTGTGACAGGGCTGGGAGGATTGGGGGTCGCGCGGCCCCCGGAAGCTCCAGTATTCCCTGTGCGAGTGGAGAGACCCCCGAGCCTCCCGCTGGGGGTCTACTCATGAGTAGGCGTGGAGCCGCACCGCGGCTACTCACGATTGCTTAAACCGGGTTTGCGGAGTGCTTGTGCCGCAAACCCGGTTTAAGCACCAGGCTGCAGAAGCGGGTGACCCTCTTGCGAATCACTGGGTTCGGCTGCGAGCCCGGTGGTTCACACGGTGGGAGAAAATTGGGCTAGCCTCCACTAGCCCGATTTTCTCCCATCGTGTGAATAGCCTCTCTGTGTTCTTCATACATGAATGAACTTACCCTGTCGGGGTTTTGTAATGTGTGGCGTGACCTTCAGTTTCTTACTTGTATTGTTCTTTTCTTTGTGCAACATTTTTCAAAGCAGGCATTACTTTCCTGACAAGCTTTCCTGACAAGTATGACAAGCTTGGGGGCTTACTACACCTTACATGGAAGCATATGTAATGGAGCTCTGATGCCATTTTTCAGAAAGCATTGGGAGGGGTCAAAGCAGAGGAGAGACAAGGAGGGATTTAATGCACTTCTCCAGGCATTTTTCTTGCCATGCAGTTCAAAAGTAATGTTTGCCACACTTATGCTTAAGCCATGATAAATTTGTTAAATTTAAGGTAGCATAGGAATTTTTGTTGTGTTTGCTGCTGTAGAACAACATGGTTATTCTCTGGAATTTACTTGCAGGAACAGTTATCCTAAGAGGAACAAAGGCTGACATCCTGACTAGGGATATGCACAAATTGATTTTTTGATTCAATTTGTGCCCGAATTGAATCACTCCTGATTAGTTTTGTGTCCGAATCTGTCCTCCCAAATCACCCCAGATTCGATTTTGATTTGATTTGGTTTGGATTGATTTGGACCACTTATAAAGGTCCTAGGGGCACGGAATTTGGGTGGTGGGTAGGTCCCCCTGGATGCCACCTACCACCCATATTTCAAGCTGGTGAGGCACTTGGTTGATTTTTAATGGTGGTTTTTAAAAAAGTTTTTACTGATTTTGTGTATTTCCTCCATAGGGAATAATGGGGATTCAAAGTTGCCATATCCTAACCCAATCATGGATCCCCAGCTTTCATTTTTTAAAAAAACAGAACACACAAAAAAAAACCCCTATGCTCTAGCCCTTGTAGAAGTGGAGTTATGGAGCAAAATGCGCAGTCACTATTTTTCAAGTGTTTGCATTCTTTAGTGTCTAATAATGTTTCCTCATAATGACTCCCTATGAGGATTCATTGCACAGCTTCATTTCTTCTGTTCATTTTGATTGCCATTGGACAGTGCCAACTGCCATGTGCCAACTACACCCCTCTACTCACTCACTCACTCACTCACTCAAACACACACATACTCTTGAGTACTCAGTTTATTTTTTAGGAATATTTGAGGTGTTTAGATTCTTTGGTGTCTTCATTACACACCTTCATTTCTTCTGTACATTTTGACACCACTGCTTTTCAGGTGGGGGTGGGGAATTAGTGGCTTTCCATGTGCCAACTACCCCCCAACCCGCAAGCCACTGGGTACTCAGTTTATATTTTAGGAATTTTTGAGGTGTTTAGACTCTTTGGTGTGTAATGAATCCTCATAGGGATTCATTATGAGGAAAGGTTATTAGACACCAAAGAGTCTAAACACTTGAAGAAATTCCTAGAGCATAAACTTAGTAGTACCCCACTGCCTTGCGGGTAGGAGGGGGGTGTAGTTGACACATGGAAGTTGACAGTTGGCATTGTCCAAAGACAGTCAAAATGAATAGAAGAAATGAAAGTGTGTAATGAATTCTCATAGGGATTCATTATGAGGAAAATTTATTATACACCAAAGAATCAAAATACTTGAAAAATAGTGACCACATATTTTGCTCCATAACTCCGCTTCTACAAGAGCTAGAGATTAGCTCTTTCTTTCTTTCTTTCTTTCTTTCTTTCTTTCTTTCTTTCTTTCTTTCTTTCTTTCTTTCTTTCTTTAAATGAAAGATGGGAGTCTGGGGGAAATGATAGGAGGAATCCAAGTTTCAAAGCAATTTGAATCGAATCTGGTGCGTTTCGATTTGGACCTGAATCTAGCCAATGGACACGGGCAATTTGTTCTGTCTCCAAATCTTCCAAATCAGCTAGATTTGGGTACAAATCGATTTGCACATCCCCAATCCTGACTAAATTGCACATGAATAGTTCAATTGAAAATAATGGGACAAGTTAGTATTAACTAATACTATTGCTTTCAGTGGTACCCCTCATGAGTAATTTAGTTAGGATGTCAGCCAAAGAGTCTTGGATATCTTAAAAACTAATTAATCTAATATAATTAGCTTTCATGGACTATGGTCCACTCTGTCAAATGTCCATGAAAAAGCTTATGCTACAATACATTTGCTCCACAAGACTCTGATTTTTGTTGCAACAAACTAACATGTCTACCCTTCTGGAAGTAATTACTTAGGGTACATCGCTTTACTCTGATTTCATCTGGGGTGAATCCATGTTGAAAGTAAGAGTAAAGAATCTCTTGGCAAAAGTTTGGAGACCTTGACACATCACTCTTTCATCCCATGATAAATGATTATGTAAACAAAAGCAGAATTGTTATCTCTGGTATGCAGTAATGGGTGGAATCCCTCTTCTCCAGGGAGACAGTGACCTGTGAGTGACCAGATGCAATCAGCAATGGGGTGCCCCAGAATTATTTGTTTATCATTAGAGATGGTTGTCTCAGGAGAACAATGAGATAAGCAACCTCTACATCTTAGATTGTATCAATCAGCTCTTCTTCCTTCCAGTGCAGGAATTCTCCAGGATACAGATTTTTTCTGCAAATGCAGTCGTTCCTTCTCAGGGTTATGTTCCATCAGCCACTAGGCCTCTGAGATCTATCCTACTTACTGATCAACAGACTTGAAATTCTGTTGAAGGGACACATTTGATGCCGCCCCGGTGTAAGAACATCTGCACTTTCGAGCACCCTTCAAGAATTGCTTGTTACTTTTATGGCCCAATATTTTTTTAAAAAAATGTCAATTTATGGTCTTGCATGGCATTTGGTTCTAAGTCCTGTTCTGGATTCTTTGAACTTTTGTCTCAGCTAAGTTGGGCCATTCCAAGCAGCAGTGTGCTGGAGGGTTGGGATAGAAATATTTTTAAATCAATAAATACAATTTAGAACTGCAGTAAATCAGCTTATCCATTGAAGTTCCATCCTATCATGAGCTTGCCTGATAAGATAGATGTTGGTTTAAGGTTAACTCGGACTAAACTGCAAGATGATAATAGGATGGTATGTGGCTTCACAATCTCATTACTATTTATAGTTTGGTTCACCACAGCTAGAGACAGAATTTATGGACTTCCAGCATATGAAATGCACAGATGCACATCTTCCTATGTCAAAGCTCAGGAGTAAGGAGCAGTGACACATATGAATGTTGAAATATTATTGATCTGTGTAACAAGCAATTAACAAATGCTATGTATCTGAAAACCTCTAATCAAAGCAAATACGTTGTGTCAATTGAAATTTTATTTTAACTTTTGAGTGCATGTCTGTATGTGCTCTGAAGAAAACATGTTAATGGAATTTTTTTGCTCAGCATTAACAGACTATTGTTATCAAGGAGACTACACAATTGAATGTTCATGATCATATTCCTGAGGGCATATTCATGAAGAGCATAATAGAGGTCTAAATATATTACTGTTGTCATTATTACAAATATTTATATACTACTTTTCAAGAAAAAAGGTTTTCAAAGCAGTTTACATCAAAAAATAAACAAGATGGTTCCTTGTCCCCAAAGGGCACAGAGTTTAAAAAGAAATGCAAGTAACCATTGAAGGGGTGCTCTGCTGGAGGTGAATAGGGACAGTTGCTCTCCCCCTGCTAAATGTAAGAGTCATTAGCATACAGAGCAAGGCTGCACTGATACAGTGAGAGAGCAGCCTAAAAACTTCCCAGTGAACTGCACCCATGCAGTGGGGAAGTGGCCATTTTTAATGCCTTCCACAGGAAGCCCTCTGTGCTACCCAAATATATGTCCCTGAGGGCTGCACAGTCTTCAGGGCCATATTTTCAGGAGGCACAGAGAGCTTCCTGGCAAAGAGCATCTGTTAGGCTGCTCTCTTGCTACAGCAGTGCGTCCTTGCCCTGTATGTCAGCCACAATTTAAAAAGGTGTCAGCTCACCAGGGCTGTGTTTCCAGTGCCAAAGCTTTACCCTGGGCAAGTGCAGACGGCACTTCTCTTATTCACCAAGAAGCTACAGTCTGTCTGTACACATCAGAGATTAGGGCTTCTTGTACTGGGTGGTGTTTGCTGAGCCCTGGTATCTCCCCCACCCCTCCCTGAAATTAAACACGGATCTAATTAACTACAGAATTACGTGTTTTTAAGTCCCATTAACATAAAAAGAGACCCCAGCATGTTTAATTGAACACTAGAGCCCTGTTCAGACATGATATTACACCTGTGTTCTTATGTCTGTACACACATAAAATGTTTTTGTGTGAGTGATTGTACCTGCATTCATTTTAAATGTGAACCTGGGTACAGGCCTGCTGAAATATAGGGCACAGATAGGAAGTACACTGCTGTACTTGTATTCCACTTAACATGTGAGCCATCTCCAGTTGTTCAAAAATATAAGGGACACTGTATTTGTATTCAGCATCCCAAGAGCGCTTCCACACCCAAGAGCGCTTTCCACCCTCGTGCTGACATGCTCAAAAGCCTCACCCCCATGCTATCCATGCCGACAGCATTTGTCTGAAGACACAAATGCTGTAAATGTGAAGGAAATTGTTTCCATGATCAGAAGGCCCCAGGGATCAGCATAATACTTGCCACATGGATACATGTTCTCTCTTTTCCCATTGTGCCAGAGTTGTCCTTTATCTTTGGCACTTCCATTTCTGCCACCGTCTCCCAAGTCACAGCAATGAGGGTTTACTAGAATCCAATTTAATAGACTGGTACCAGCTATGGAACATGTCAAGGCAACATGAGGGGTAAAGCAAATTGCTGCTCAGCTCTGAGCCTGACCTCACCACTAAGTAATTGCAATTAGTTCCCACATATCTGGGATTAGTGAAATGACAGGTTATGACTTGCTGGTAACCCTGAGCTCTTGAGTCTCTGATTTTTAGAAACTGAAGTGCTCTCTGTAGTTCCTCTCCCTTCTCAAGTTTGGGTACCATGTGATGGGGCGTTAGTTCTGTTGGAATGGGCAAAAACACTGCACGTCTCGCTTTTCCTTCCTTCCCTGCTACCAGTGCAATTCTTATTCACACCCATTTCAGAGTGATTTCTTCCTACACAGTGAGGCTCTTCGCAGGATTAGTGTGAAGAGCCGTAAGGGGGCTTGCAGGGAGAGCGGGCTTAGCTCAGATTCAGACAATTCAGATTCAGACGATCAGAAGGCAGCCCTGGGCGGCCGGATCGGCCACCCCCACGACCACCGGCTCCATCATGGAGCCAGCGGGGGCTGCGGGGATTGGGGGCTGCACGGCCCCTGGAAGTTCCAGGATGGCCTGTGCGAGTGCACGGGGCATCCTGGAGAGACCCCCAGGGTTGGGAGTCTACTTGTGTGTCACTGCACGCCATGGTGACACACAATCAAAAAGATGAGGTTAACTGAGCGCTCACTCAGTTAACCTCATCTAAGGGGAGGGGTACTTTGGGAGATTTGCTGCCAGGAACTGTGTGGCTCCCGTTGCAGCACACGATCACCCAAAAGCAGGCTAGGCTCCCTTAGCCCACTTTTGACCAATTGTGAGAATAGCCTCACTATGTTTTTGGTCCTATTTGTTATGAATGGTTATGAATCCTAATATCACATCTGGAGATAGGCCAGGGTTAGGATATGACCTGAACTTTTGGGGTACGGTTATGGTTATTTATTAAGGTCATTCATGTGACCAGTAAGGATGGAAGGAGGGGGCGGGGGCTGGCCGGGATACAGGCTCCTACCTGCCTCCCCACCCATGATCAAATGAAGTTGTAAGGCTCTGCCACTCGTGTGGCACACAAGCCACAGCGTGCCAAACAGCAGAGCCGGGAGGAGGAGGTTCTCCGGCATCCCTCCATACACTGCACCACCAGGAGCACAGGGCACTGAGGGATTTCCCCAGAGCTTGCAGCCTGGCGCTGTGTGCATCTGGGCTGCCTGCAGCCCAAGCACACACAAGCCCGGGGATTGGGGTGGAAGGACACACTTGCATCGTTCTACTCCTGGTAATAGTCTGGGGAGAATTACTGGGCTACCTGGTGGGATCAACCTTGATCCCAGCGCTTCACACAAGCAGCCTTATCCCAGCAGGGCTGTGCAAGCTCAGGTAGGGCTGTTCGTGTGAATACCCTCAATGTATTGTTTTTTAAATATGTACATGCTGCTTTTCTCAATGACATTTAACACAGTTTCTCATCTCCAACTTCCTCAAGCAGATCAGGGTTTAGTTTCAGCCACTTGCTACTGCCATTTTTATTGTAAACACCCCCTGGCTCCCAGTCTCTTACTCTTTGTCTCTAAATAACTCAGCCCACTTCTATGATGACAGAGACCTTTTTCTTACTCTTCTTAGTATTCATCACAGTTGTGTCTTTTCCCCACTGAGCATTCTGTTATGAGCTCAGCGCAGCATACATATTTTTATCCTTATAAAACTTGTGAGAGAGGATAGATTAGAGAAAATGGTTTGCAAAAGGCCACCCAATAAACTTCAGGGTTCAGTGGGGATTTGAAATTGTGCTATAAAGTGTTGGCTGCACTAGCGGAGGGAGGCCAGCGGCGGCCCGTGTCCGGCTGCTGCAGTGGCCCCCCCCCCATCCTGCCCCCTATGTCTGACATCAGACACGGGTGGAAAACTATGCCCCCTTGTCTGACGTCAGATACGTGGGCATGGTCTAGCTCCTAAACAGGGCTGTGCAGCCCCATTCGGAAGTTAGATCACTGTGAATGCAGTGCTGGCCATTTAACTCCCGAACAGGGCTGTGCGGCCCCATTCATGAGCTAAACCACGCCCCCTTGTGTCTGACATCAGACATGGGGGTGGTGTCGGGGCCGCAAGGCATGGCCTCTGAGGGGTGGCAGCCCAGGTTCTTTGAACCCTCTTGCCCAATGGTGGTTAAGCCCCAGCTTGGCTGCTATCCAACAGAATTCTCTCCTGGCCATCTCTGGTTCCTGAACCACTGACACGACGACGACTACATTACTATTTATATACCGCTTTTCACCACAAAAAGTGCTCAAAATGATTCACACAGAGAAATAAATAAGATGGTTCCCTGTCTCCAAACGCTCACAGAAATACAAGGTAGATACCAGGAACAGCCACTGGGAAAATGTGATGCTGGGGCTAGATCTGGACAATTGCCCTCTCCCTGTTGAATATAAGAGAATCGCCACTTTAACCACCCACTTCTCACACTTCTCCTAAAATCACGAGGAAGTGGGGGGAAATTGGATTTGGGGAGGAGAATTCTGGTGTACTTCATGTTCTGCATCACAACCATATAGCGTAGTAGAAGGTTAATCCAAACAGATGAAACAGAATCCCAGCCTAGGTGGGGTTTTTTTTAAACCTTTATGTTAATTTTGAAATGCAATGGTAGATTCTTTTCGATCTTTTCAAATCCAATTCCATTCAAGTCAGCGGTCATGATTGAAAGACCTGCTCAGTCTTTGACTCAGTCAACATTTGACTCAGACTTCTTATGCACAGAGTTTTATAATGAATTCACATGACAGTAAGGTACTTCATAAGGATTTGCTTTCAAAAAGTGTTCTATAACAAACACAACTTCGGGGGGGGGGGAATTCAACACTTTTTAAAAAATGGGGCATCTGGGTTAAAATGCAAAGGAATCTACAGTGGTACTGAGAATCTTTTGAAGATGTCAGATGACTGAGTTGCATGTGTGTAGTAAAGGCTGACACTATTAAATGGGGGTATGATGAGTCCCTTTGTTCAGTTCATCTCACCTTATTAAAGAGAAGAACAAGTCTCTTGCCTATTCTCTGCACTGTGACCTGGATTTCATGCCATGCTTTTAATGGGGGATGTCTTGAGCAAACATAATGCCCTTTTTATCTTTGCTTTCTTGCTAAGCTAAATCCTTTTTGCATGTTAAATGGGATTTTGTTCTCAAGAAAGCATCTTGTTTAAATGGATCATCCATTTAATACCCAGATCCCCTATAGAGGGGGGGAACCCATATTGCTCGGCATTTGTGTCTTCATGCACAAAGCTGTAGCATATTAAGTCTTTGGCCAAAGGCAAAATGTAGAAATATTCTTTAAAAACCAGGCAACAATAACTGTCTCTATTTATTCTGATCACTTTGCCAGATAATACATTTTGTATTATTTTTACAGTATAATTGTGCTTCATTGGTCCTGCTGCTGGACTTCATATTTTCTATAAATGGAGGAACAACCTTTATCATTTCCTTCCTGTCCTATAAGCCCTGGGTGCAGCTTGAGATTGTGTTCAACACCTAGTGAGTCTGCTTAACTCTTCCTGTGGTCCAGGGCCTCGGGAACCATGGTTCTTTGAACCCGTGCATGCATTTACAGCTCTATCCCTGCAGAGGAACTTCACCAATCTTCCTGCTTGATGAACGTTAAAAAGAATTTTCTCCTCTCATCTTGCTAAATTAGTATAGGATCCCGATCATGTTAGGCCGATGTAGCCCAGCCCATGACTTCATGGCAAATTTAAGATTAAAACTATGCCCTTCCTTGTTCATCATGGTTCAGTCTCTTAGCCATTATTCAAAATTAGTTAAATTAGCATGCATCTGGGAACATACCTCAAATGTCAAGTTACCCTCATAGATGCATTTATGTTGATATAGCAATTGTGAAAGCAGCATATAGTTCACATAACGGAGCTGAAAAAAGTCCAAGTAAAAATCCCAGTTTTTCCAGGGGGGAGCACTATCACAGTCTCAGGTGGTCTGTAAAATTCAAAGCATACCCTGTACCCAGTTTCCTGGGCTATTGTAAAACACGCTGTGTTTATATAATTTATATAAATGTTTTTAATACACACGATTTTAAATCTGGATTTTGTGTGCATCCTAGTTAATTCAAATCAGAGATTTAGCCAGGCTCTTCTTTCCCCTGAGCCTTGAGAACACTTGCTCTACCCCTCCGGGTCTCCGGTCTGAAGTTCAAGGGACCTAGCAGCAACTTGAAGCCAAATCAACATTGGTTAATTATAAACTGGATGGGCAAACACAGCCGCTCAACATAGTTTTAAGTGAAACAGTTGGTCTTTGTTCGTTGTCTGGTTCATTGTTTGGTAAACCACTGAAAGTATTGTTTCTCAAAGTATTAAAACTTTACAATATGGAGTACAGAAACATGCAGGGGTGGCAGAGGGGCAACTCCTCACATATGTTTTTTGAAGGAGAGAAAATACTTTTGGGAGGAATAAGGAGAAAAGTAAAATTGGGGGCGGATCTGCATTCCTGATCATATGAAAAACAAAGCAGTAAAGAACCATTTTACTCAGCACAGAAAAGGTCTTATTAACATTTGTGTTCTTTTCCAAGCATTTTAGAAGACGATGGGATCCATCAATAAGATTTGTCAGAGACATATTTTCAAGTTGCACAGAGCACTTCCAGGGGAAGCACAGATCAGTGAACATTGCCACCTGCCAGGGCCAGACTGGGGGCACTGAGAAGGCGGTGGAATGTATGTGGGGAGGGTGCTGAGTTTTGAGCAGAACAGGTAATTAATGGTGGGGGTTGGGGCGCCGCATGGGTAGGGCGCACCGGGAATATGCCCTGTTGCGCTGTGGGCCAGTCTGAGCCTGCCACCTGCACGTGAGCATCTGAACTGCCGCTGAAGTGGGAATGCGGCTATTGTACATGTGCATCCTTTGGCTGACGAATGCAGCATTAGTCAGGATGTCAGTCATTTTGTTTTTGGATGACATAGTCACATGTTGTTACAGGTGCCCGCTTAAAAGAGGCATTCCCTCCTGTGTAATAGAGAAGAGAAATGCCTCTTCTAAGATGGTCTCCATCAGCTGAAGTGTTTATAAGAACTTGTATTAAAATAGCCAGAAATATTTTTAAATCTATTGCCCAATTAACTGAGGGCACCTTTTAAGTTTTTCATCAATTAATTAACAAAATGTTAGAGTCTTAATTAGGCATTAATTAGGCATTTGGCTTGATAAGAAGAAGGGGAGTCTGTTTCATGCACAGGGAGAGGCATGGCAGCATGCTTGTTTTTGGGATGCAGAGTTCAGCTCTTCAAAGATAGGCAATTTATTAGTGGCATTTTTTTGTATTTTGCTTCTGGCAAGGAGGACATAGTAGATAAGACTTGGACACAAGCAAGGTGTTTCTTTGTTTACCAACTCCTACAGCTTTTATCTCCTTCCTCCTTCCTTTTATTTTCCCTTCTCACTCCTTCCCCATTCTTTTCCTGTACTGGGGCCCTCTAGGGCTAAACTTCTGGAAAACAACCAGGGAAGGGACTGCAATTATAAAGCAGGCCTTTTGGGGCCAACCTGCTGAGAGAGGTTTGTGCCAAAATGAAACTCTGAGCTGCACATGGGGCATCTCATACAGCACAGAGCACTGACTGCCAACAGTCTGGAGATAATCACGGGGGAGGGTTATTTTTAGGTGCTAGGCTGTTTAATTGCCACTTATTTGTTCAGGCTGCATATGACCTCCGACCTGAATAAGAAATTGAGAACTAGGAAGCAACTTACATTTTCTCTCCAGAATACCTGGCTTGAATGTTATCAATGAAATGTTGGGCAAGTCCTCACAGTTTCAAGTTTCCTCAGAAATGGACAACATAATTGGTTTACAGTGAACAGAACAGGTAGAGGAGGATTTTTTGCATGAGTTAACCTTTAAACAGTATTCAGCCCCACCCTACATTTCACAACCTCTTCACCTTTATAAGGGAGTCACATTTAGCTTCTAAAAGCTGGCAGTTTCTCAGTCCTTTTAGCATGGAAGAAATTACATAGTGTGTACCAAGGGTGAGATCGACTCTTAATGCAACAGAGAGAGCAGGACAGGCTGGTGCTAAGGGGAGTTCTTTCCCATGGCAAATAGCAGCTATAGTGCGGGGTGGTGATAGGATTAAAAAATCTCTCCCACTACTATACTATACCATACCATGAGGTGCTTCGCAGGAGCAGGGTGAAGTGCCATAAGGGGGTTTGCAAGGATTGCAGGCTTGACCCGCTGTCCCCGCAGATGAGCAGGCTGCTTACCCTGCGTGGCCGGATCGGCCACCCACACAATTACCAGCTCCATCACAAAGCCTGTTGTTGTTGTTGTTGTTGTTATTATTAATAAAACTTTTATACTGCCCTTCCAAAAGGCTCAGGGCGGTTTACATTAAAACACCATTAAAATCACTTAATAATTAAACAAAAATTATAAGCATGAAACAATGATTAACAATTAAAAACACCATAAAACAACAATTAAATAATCAGAACAATTTTTAAAAAAGTTTTTAAAAGCTGAGAAAGCCTGGTTGAAGAGATGTGTTTTCAGGTGTTTTCTGAAAATCACCAGAGATGGGGAGGATCGTATCTCAGCAGGGAGCGCATTCCACAATCTCGGGGCAGCAGCCGAGAAGACCCGTCTCTGTGTAGCCACCAAACGAGTTGGTGGCAACTGGAGATGAACCTCCTCAAGTGACCTCAACGGCCGGTGGGGCTCATAGCGAAGAAGACGCTCTCTTAAATACCCAGGGCCTAAGCCATTTAGGGCTTTATAAGTTATAACTAGCACTTTGTATTTTGCCCAGAAACCTATTGGCAGCCAGTGTAACTCCATCAACAAAGGAGTAATGTGGTCTCTCCGAGATGACCCAGAGACCAACCTGGCTGCCGCATTCTCTTCCAAACTGGATGGAAGAGCAAGGAGGAAACTGGTAAGAGAGGTTACCAAGAGGCCAATGGCCACTCTGAAGGAGTTAAAGGACTTCATGGCAAAGAGTGGTTGTTCTGTGCATGTGACAACAATTTCACAAGCACTCCACAGATGTGGCTTGTTCGGGAGGGTCGCAAGGAGAAAGCCACTTCTCAAGAAAGGCCACATTAAAGCTCATTTGAGCTTTGCCAGAAGGCACCTTGAAGATTCTGATGCCAAATGGAAAAAGGTCTTATGGTCAGATGAGACCAAGATTGAACTATTTGGCCTCAACACCAAACAGTACACCTGGTGTAAATCCAACACAGCTCACCATCCACAACACACCATACCTACAGTGAAGCATGGAGGTGGCAGCATCCTGTTGTGGGGGTGTTTCTCTGCCTCAGGGACTGGGGCTCTCGTTAGGGTAGAAGGAAAAATGGATGGGGCAAAATACCATCAGATTCTGGAAGAAAACCTGCTACCCTCTGCCAGACAGTTGAGGATGGGCAGAAGATTCACCTTTCAACATGACAACGATCTGAAGCACACAGCAAAATTGACCACACAGTGGCTGAAGGAGAAAAAAGTGAACGTCCTCATGTGGCCCAGTCAGAGCCCAGACCTAAATCCCATAGAAAATCTGTGGGGAGATTTGAAGATAGCAGTCCACCAACACCTACCATCCAATGTGACCGAACTTGAACAGTTCTGTATGGAGGAGTGGGCAAATATTGCTCCGTCTAGATGTGCAAGGTTGATAGAGAAGTATCCTAAAAGACTCAAGGCTGTTATTAAAGCAAAAGGTGGTTCAACAAAATATTGACATTGGGGGGGGGGGTGATTCTTTTTCAATCTCAGTAATTCTTGTTTTTTATTTCTGACACTTTTTCTGGACTGTAATTGTGATGTTTTTCAGTTGGATGTTATAGGTTGCATTGGATAAGTACAGCTGGTGAAGGGAATTTTCTTTGTGTTTTCATTTCTGGATGTAAGGGAACCAGAATTTAAGGTCTATCAAAGGGGGTGATTCTTTCCTATACCCACTGTATGTAGTGAAATTAAACCTTTGTCTCAGGGCCAGCTCACGTGAGAGGTCAGATTGCTGAGTCATCTCTGCTGAGCTGCCAGAGCGGGCTTCTGTTTTAAAACTTTTTTACTTTAGACCTTTGGTATTAAAATGCTGCCACCAGACACTCTTTTATCAGAGACTGGACAGCCTGGGCTGGAATGCCACAGCCTAGACGTCTCTCTTTATCTTGCTATTGGGCAAATATAAAAACCTTCCATGTGTATGTCTACACGTGGTGAGACAACAAAGTAGCTGGCTTTAGTGGTCCTGTTGGAGCTGTTTGCATTGGGGTCCCACCCTAGCATTCCAGAATAAAACAAACTCTCTGGGGGCTTTTTAGGAAAGAAATGATGCTTTATTAAATTGCTACAACAATAGTTTGGCTTATGTTTCAGCTTTTTGGTTACAGAGTATTTCAAAACACGCAGATCTTTTAAGGCACGCAGAGCTTTTAAGACAGGGACATAGACAATTCAGTTACTCAGTTACAAAGGAGAAAGAAAGAAAAAACAGACATTGAGGTATGCACAGCAACGCACACAAAGAAAAAGAAATTCTAACACACGCTCTTACTAAAACACTTTCTCCTGCTGTAAACTTCTGAAGTCACTAGCCTTGGCTTCCTTTCCCTTGAAAACCCACCAAAATTCATGGTAAGCTCAAATCCCCTGCAATCCTGTCTTTCAAGAATCTGCAGTCACCATCTTGGAGCAGACACCATGCTGCTCACTCAGAACTTTTCTTCTCCAGACTTCCTGCTTCTTGTTCCCAGTAACCCCAGCAACAGCTCTCCAGTCCCACCCACCTTGTGAATTGATTGGGCAAGACCAAGGTTTGCTAGCCTGTCAGTCAAGACAGGGGCTCACTTCCTATTAACTCCTGAGAGGGTGGGGAGGCTGGTCACCATACCATACCATACCATACCATACCATACCATACCATACCATACCATACCATACCATACCTCTCCTCAGTCAGCAAAGGGCCAAATCCAACATTATTTAGTTTAAAGGTGGGGGAAAGCATATCGGTGCTAAGTATATGTTTAATGCAGGGTCGGCCCCAGGCAAAGTCTGGCTTTGGTGCCGGCTCCCCCTTTGCCCATGGAGACATCACCTGCCCCTTCATCCACATGTCTGGGCACTTCCTGTTGTCTGAGCGGGTGAGTGAGCAATCCCCATTGTCTGAGCAGGTGGGCAGGTGGTCCCCGTCAGCCAACTGCCAGGCCACTTGCTGCCCTCTGCCGCTGCTGCCTGCTTCTGGGCAGCTGGCCTGCTGCAGCATATTATAATGATGTCACCACATGAGGCAGCAATGCAATTATAGCACGCCACAGCAGGCCAGTTACCCAGGAACAGCCAGGAACAGCAGGAGTGGCAACTGGTGAAGAGAGCAAGTGAGTGGTCAGGTGGTGGGCGACAGGGATGGAGAATGCCCTCTCAGTCGCCTGCCTGCTTGGACGACGGGAGGTGTGTGTGTGCCCACAGGGGCAGAGGTTCAACAATGCATCCCCACAGGGTGCCATCCCAGGTGGCTGCCTAGGTCTGCCTAACAGGTGGTCTGGCCCTGCTTTTGGCTTTCCGGATGGCACATGGCCCAAGCAGTTGGTGCCCCTCCCCACTTGATGCCCTGGGTGACCACCTAGTTTTCCTAGTGGGCGGGTTGGCCCTGGTTTAATGTAAGGTGTAGTTTGACCCTCAGTTATGCTGGATTTCAGGCATCAATATTTCCTTGAACACCTGTATAGTCCTCAGTATCCAGCAGAAGAACCTCAGAACTTATTGTGAATTCTCTCTCCTTTCCACCCAGCAACACAGCATAGGAACATAGGAAGCTACCTTTAACCAAATGAGAGCATTGGTCTATCTATCTCAGGATTGTCTACATTGAGCCTGCACAACATAAGGCCCAAGGGCTGGATCCGGCCCATGGGACTTTTTTTGCTGGCCTTCAGGTAAGAATATCCTGCAGCAACTGCAGGAGGAGCCATGAAGAACTCTTTGCATGTCCCACTGATGAGGAGCACTGGCTCAGCACGGTTGGCCACTTGAGACCAGATGAGATGCATGTGAAAGTGATGGACCGAGAGGGGGGTGCTATCTTCTACCCTCTGCAGAAATTCCCTCACAGTGTCATCCTACTGTATGTAGCTTTACAAGGAAAGAGGTCCCACTGTGTACTTAGAAAGGCTTACACTCAAGTAAGCATGCCTAGATGCTTACTTGAGAGCAAGAAAGCAAGAGCAATTTAAGGGGAGGAGAGGATCTGGCATTTGTTTGGGGCTGGCATGCGCCCCAGTGACCAAGCAGGGGTAGGGCCTATTTTCTGGTGATTATCCTTGGTTAACTTTATGGGTCCCTTGATAGGAATAAAAGATCCACTCATAATTGTTTTTTTTAAATATTGTTAATGAATTTTAAAGTAATGTGCTGAAAATTGACCTTGACCACTGTCAACAATCAGGGTTGGTTCCAGCCCACTGGGGCATTTGAGTTGTGCACCCCTGGTCTGCACTGACTGGCAGTGGCTTCTCAGTCAGGAGTCTTTCCTAGTCTTACCTGGAGATGCCAGGGAGTGAACCTGGAACCTTCTGCATGCAAAGGAGATGCTTGACCACTGAGCTACAATTCCATCTCCAGATCTGTACAACTTGGAATCACAGGAACATAGGAAACTGCCTTATAGCAAGGCAGACCATTGGTCCATCTAGCTCAGTATTGTCTACTGGCAGCAACTCTCCAAGGCTTCAGGCAGGAGTCTCTCCTAGCCCTAGTTGGAGATGTCAGGGAGTGAACCTGGATCTTTTGCTGCAGCATGTCGAATGCAGCTCAACTCAACAATGAATGGCAACCGAACAGGGACTTCGACGATCTCTTAGGGCTGCTGTTGTTTGTTTGTTTGTTTGTTTACTGAAAAAGCAAGTGTGTGTGTATGTGTGAGAGAGAGATGGAGGGGGGAGGAGAATATCACTTGAGAAGACAAAATAACATATTTGGCAGACTTGGTGGTTCAGAAGCTGTGCAAATCTGCTATGCAGTAGCTGATATCTGAGCACAGTAAGAATTTGCACAAGCGGCATGCATCTGTGATTCAGTAAATGTTGGTGTAGCAGCTAAGTGACTGAGTTATGAATCATGAAGCACCCCCTGAATCACATTTCTCCTGGGAACTCACTAGATGGCTTGAGGCAAGCCATCTCCTCTCAGCTCCATTCCACCCCCATTTGTCATCCCCAGAGACCTAATATTGACCTGCCTTCCTGAGCTGTTGTAATGCTTACAAGAAGATAACATAAGATAATGTATGTGATTAATGGTGGCCCTGTGTGGTTCCAACTTCTCCCTCCAAGGTACTTTGGTGAGAGGGCATGGGCAGGAATGTGGAGTGGCTGTCCTCTTTAAGAACAACATCTTCCTTACCAGGATCCCTGTTGAAGTGTCGGAACATAGCAAATGTGTGTACTTATATTTGGTTTCTGACTTGGTGTTGGAATTTCCCAGGCTTGTGGTGGTCAGGGACTTCAATGTTCACTTCAAGACCAATTTGTCTGGGGCGGCTCAGGAATTTAGAGTGGCCATGACAACTATGGGCCTATCCCAAGAGGTCTCGGGGTCAACACATGTTGATGGACACATGCTGTTACTCTGAGCAGGGTGGTGTTGCATGGGTGGGGATTTCCTCACTGTCATGGGTGGACCACCATCTGGTTAAGGGGACACACAATCACATCCCACCTCTGCAGGTGTGAGGGGCCTATTAGGATGGTCCTTGCAAGAAAGTTACTGGATCCAATAGGATTCCAATAAGTCTTGGAAGGATTTAGTGTTGTCTCCGCCAGTGGTTCTGTTGATGGCCTGGTGGAGAACTGGAAAAACAAACTCACCAGGGCAGTAGACATGATAGCTCCTAAGCGTCCTCTCCAACGCATTTCAAAATTGGCGCCTTGGTATACGAAGATCTCAAGGAGCTGAGGTGGCAAGATGGATGACTGGAGCACAAGTGGAGGAAGACTCGACTCGAATCTGACAGATTACAACATAGAACACATTTGAAGGCCTATGCTCAGGCAAGAAGTGTAGCAAAGAAGAGATTCTTTTCTGCTCATATTGCATCCAGAAGCTCACATACAGCAGAACTGTTTAGAATTATGGGAGGGCTAGTATATACCCCTCCTCCTTTGAATCAGAATTTGGAACAATCAGTTACCCGTTGTGACATTTTAAAAGAGTTCTTTGTGGATAAGATCTCTCATATTTGGGCCGACAGACTTAAATCCCACAATTATTGCAGAGTTTAATGTGGAGATGTCCAGCAACTCATGTGGTTAGTTTGGATAAGTTTCAGTTTGTGATTCCTGATGTGGATATGCTGCTTGGAACGGTGCGGCTTACCACTTGTTCTCTTGACTCTTGACCAATGTGGGTTTTACTGTCTGGCAAAGGGACTACTGTAGAAGGCCTGGAAGATATGATAAATACTTCTCTGGGGGCGGGCAGGGTGCCTTCTTGTCTTAAGGAGGCAGTCATTAGATCTCTTCTGAGATCTCTTCTAAGCCTACACTGGATCCCTCAGAGTTATGCAACTATAGCCCTGTCTCCAACCATCCATGGTTGGGCAAGGTAATTGAGAGGGTGGTGGCCTCCTGGTGGCTCCAGGCAACTCCTGCCTGGAAACTAGATCCATTAAACTGATTTTCAGAAAGGCTGTGGGGTGGAGACTGCCTTGGTGGTTGGCCTGATGGGAAATTGACAGAGGAAGTGTGACTTTGTTGTTCCTTTTGGATCTCTTGGTGGCTTTCAATACTATCGACCATAATATATTTCTGGACCATCTGAGAAGGTTGGGAGTGGGAGGCACACTGCTTTGGTTCTGCTCCTACATCTTGGGCAGATTCCAGATAGTGTTGCTTGGAGACTGTTATTCTTCAAAATGCTCCATATTGACTCCAATGCTCTTTAACATTTACATGAAACTGCTGGGAGGATCATCAGGAGATTTGGTGCAGGGTGTTATCAGTATGCTGATTACACCCAAATCTTTTTCTCCAGGTCAATATCATCAGGAGAAGGCATAACCTTCCTAGTGCCTGCCTGGAGGCAGTGATGAGCTGGATGAGGGATAAAAAACTGAGACTGAATCAAAATAAGACAGAGGTTTTATTGTGCGGGGTTGGAACTCAGGAGATAATATTGGCCTGCCAATTCTGGATGGGGTCACACTTTCCCAGAAGGAAGAGGTATGTAGTCTGGGAGTAGGGATGAGCCCGGACCGTTCTGGAGGCCATTCTGAAGGCCTCCGGACCGGTCCGGACATGAGGGTGTTCCGGCGTTCCGGCTTAGGTGTGGGGGACTCTTTAAGGGTGGGGGAGGGTGTACTTACCCCCCTGCCACGTTTCCCCCGCCAGCGCGTTCGTTATGAAAAGCTTTTGGGGCGGCAGGATATCTCCCTGCCGCCCCTTCCTCCAGTTGTCGGCAAAAGGCTTCAAAAAGCCTTTTGCACGTGCGCAAGTCACGTGCGGACGTCACGTCTCTGCGACGTGTGACATGGAGACGTGATGTTCTGTGCACATCCCTATCTGGGAGTGCTTCTGGAACCAAACTTCTCCCTGGTGTCTCAGGATGAGGGGGTTGCCAGAGGTGCTTTCTATCAGCTTTGGCTGATACACCAGCTGTGCCCATTTCTTGTGATAAATGACCTCAGAAGAGTAGTACGTATGCTGGTAACCTCCAGACTTGACTACTGCAATGCACTCTATGTGAGGCTGCCTGAGTACGTTGTTCGGAAACTGCAATTGGTATAGAATGTGGCAGCCAGGTTGGTGTCTGGGCCATCTCGAAGAAACCATATTACTCCTATATTAAAAGAATAACACTGTCAATCAATAAATTTCTGATAAAGAGGATGGTTATAATAAATAAAGGTGGTTATAACCTATAAAGCCCTAAACAGCTTAGGCCAGGGTATTTAAGAAAATGTCTTCTTCACTATGAGCCCCACCACCCTTTTTGATTATCCAGAGAGGTTCGTTTGTGGTTGCCACCAGCTCATCTGGTGGCTACACAGGGACAGGCCTTCTCTGTTGCCGCCCTGAGACTCTGGAATGCACTCTCTGCTGAAATAAGAACCTTCCCACCTCTGACAATTTTTTAAAAGTCTCTAAAGATATATTTATTCACCCAAGCTTTTAACTAGATTTGTGGTTTTAAATTGTTGTAAGGTTTAATTTGTTTTATGTTGATTTAAACTGCCCAGAGATGAGCGTTTGGGGAGGTGTAAAAATATAATTAATAAATAAGCAAAATAATATAATGTAAGATAAGATAAAGCATTGTGAAGCACTTTGGACATTTGAAAGTTCTATATACATGCTAAGTGCCTATTTATTTTTAGATCTATATACTGAGACCCTTCCTGGATATGGCTGCTCATATGCAGCGCCAGAATTGAGCCTGATCCTGACACTACTTCCCCTGCAAGTCCATTTTTTTTACCCACGCTTTTACTGGCATTAAAGGGTGCAAGCACAGTAACAGTTAAATCCCAGATTTGTGAGCTCCCAATTTCTGGTCATGTGAACCCAGAATTTCTTTGCAGTGTCAGATTAGCAATGTGCCAACATTTACCAGGATTGTGAATCTTAGAATTGCACTCTGGCGGTTGATCTTGTTCTTGTTGTTAAATGTCAGGTCAATGTAGTGCCAGCCCAACATCGCTGGTAATTTCTGAGTTCACATGACTTGAAATTGGAATGCAAGCACCACGTGAACCTGGAATTTAACTGTTACTGGACATTGTTTTCATCATGTGAACTGGCCCACTGTCTTGTGGACCAGTGAAAAAACAAAGTCCTAGGTGAATGGCTGATATCACTTCAGTATAGTTCTTCCAAGAATCATGCAAAGGCAATTTACAACTCTTGAATGGGCTTGTGTAGACTAAAATCTGGTCTGATTCGCTTGAATTACAGGGGAGATAGTTGGGGCCTGCCTCCCGACACCTTACTTTCTGTGATGGCTTATTTAACCCTTGTTTCAAGCAGGCTAAAGGAGGGTCATTTGGGTTAGAATTTTGAGTGTCAGGTGGTGGGACTGGTGAATTCATTAAGGGCTCCCTTCCCTTTCTTCCCTTTCTTTACCTTTCTTTTGAGCATGGGTCTGACTCATACCTACTTCACTTATGTTAATACATAGCCATGGCAGGTTTACTTAATTTCACTCATGTTCTGTGGCTGAGGCTGGTTTTTGGCAGGATGCCCTTTCAGTCATTCTTAAGCAAGGAGCCAGCAGTACCCTAAGGGAAGAAGAATTTTGCCAGCTTATCATAAGTAGGCAGGCAAGTGCAAGCAGTGACATCAACCGAAATATAAAATCCTTCCTTTAGGGCATGCTTTGTATTTACAGGATAGTGTAGTAGGCCTAGACATTTAGTTGTGTGTTTTTTAAAAAGCCTCTCACATACTTTAATGGCATTGTTGGCTGCCATGGTTATTTCTAATCTCATAGCTATGTTTATAAATAAGGGATTACAAGATAAGTTATCACTGATAACTGAGCAAAGAGGTACCTTTAAAAGTAGTGATTCTCTAATATGCAGCAGGGGGAGAGCACCTGGCCCTCTCCAACCCCAGCATAGCATCCCTCCAGTGGCTGTTGCTGGTGTGTATGTAATGTTTCTTTTTAAATTGTGAGCCCTTTGGAGACAGAAAAATGAGTTATATGTTTATTATTTATCTTACCCTGTAAATTGCTTTGGAAACTTTTGTTGAAAAGGGATATACAAATAGTAGTAGTAGTAGTAGTAGTACATTGTAATATACCCCTCTCTGAAGAGGAGCTTCAGATATGCTGGTGAGGTAAGGCATGGCAGCTTATTCCCAGAGAAAGAGGTCATTCTCAGAAGTGAAAATTGTGTTCTACCCAGGTTTGGGAGTTGTGTCTGCTTCCAATTTTCGTTTGTGCGGGTACAAACAGCTAGGTAGGAGGAGGGAGAAGTGATTGTGTGGAAGCAAGGTTGGAGGAAAAGCTACCCTAGTTCTCCTTCTACATTGCTTCCACACAATCACTTCTCTCTCCTCCTACCTAGTTGTTTGCTTCGGCACAAATGAAAATTGGGAGCACACACAACTTCCAAACCTGGGTAGAACACAGTTTTCACTGTTGTGAATGACTCAAAGAAGCTCTTCTCACGATCAGTGAGTAGAGCTTCAGGTGGGTCTGCGAGGAGAGTGGGTTAACTTACCCCTCCCGCAGACGATTGCCTTCCCTGGGCAGCTGGATTGGCCACCCAGATGATTACTGGCTCCGTCACGGAGCAAGTGTGGAACACTGGGGCCTCTTGGCCCCTAGAAGCTCCAAAATGCACCGCATGAGTGTGCGGTGCATTATGGGGCTTCACCTTCCCTCTTCCCCCAATGTATCTGCCATGGCTTGACACAGCTGCGGCAGACACACAATCAGGAAAATAAGGAAAATATTTTAGATGGGGGTTTCTTAAGTGGGTTTGCCACCATGAAGCTACAGGGATTGGGCCTGATCCCGGCAGTTTTCACGAGCAAGCAAAACTGGGCTGGGCTACCTTAGCCCGGTTTTGCTCACTCATGAGAATAGCCTCAATGTTTCATATATGAAGCATGACTAGTAGCCAATGACAGACTTATCCTCTATAAATTTGTCTAATCTCTTTTTAAAGAGAACTAAGCTCTACGTCTTTGGGCAGCAAATTCCAGTCAGAAATTTTGTGTTTTGTGTGAACTGCTTTGTCTTATTTATTTACAAAATAAATAAATTTGTCTGTCATGGGATCTCCTGGCAATCAGTTTTCAGTAGAACACGGGAGCCCTATTCTGTTGTTACAGTACCAGGTGCAATATACTCAGGTCATGGGGAATATTGGCAGCATTCTGGTTAACCCTGCTCCCACACTGGCACACTTTGGAGCCATCCTCTGCCCTGCTCCAATTAGTGCCTTACTTCCACTAGTATTCTTTTTTTGCAAACCTAGTATTCTTTTTTTGCATAGTAAGCAACTGACATTGATTTTTGGCAACTAGGTGATGTCCTTGGGCATTGCTGCCCAAGTTTCTTTTGATAATCCTAAGGGTTGCATGGAACGAACATGTTTAGGCTGCAACTGGACTGAAACATGGTTGGGATGATTGTAACTGCAGAGTATTCTGGATTAGGGATGTGCGAATTGATTTGGGTACAAATCGATCTGTACCCGAATCAAGCTGATTTGGGTGATTTGGAGACAACCCCTGTGGTCCATTGGCTAGATTCAGCTCCAAATGGAATCTCACCAGATTCAATTTGAATCGCTTCGAAATTCAAATCCCTCCTATTAATTCCCCCAGATTCCCAGCTTTAATTAAAAACAAAAACAAAAAAACAAAACCTAAGCTCTAGCCCTTGAAGATGCGGAGTTATGGAGCAAAATGTATGGCGACTATTTTTCAAGTGTTTGGATTCTTTGGTATATAATCAGTTTTCCTCAATGAATCCTTATGGGGATTCATTACACACCTTCAATTTTTCTGTTCATTTTGACTATTTCTGGACAGTGCCAACTGTCAACTTCTATGTGCCAACTTCACCCCGCTCCCATCCACAAGGCAGTGGGGTACTACTTAGTTTATGCTCTAGGAATTTTTTCTAGGTGTTTAGTCTCTTTGGTGTGTAATGAATTCTCATAGGGATTCATTATGAGAAAAGGTTATTAGACACCAAAGAGTGTAAATTCCTAAAATATAAACTGAGTACCCAGTGGCTTGAGGGTTGGGAGGGTAGTTGGCACATGGGATGCCACTAATTCCCCACCCCACCCACAAAGCAGTAGTGTCAAAATGTACAGAAGAAATGAAGGTGTGTAATGAAGACACCAAAAAATCTAAACACTTCAAAAATTCCTAAAAATAATCTGAGTATCCGGGTGTGTGTGTGGGGAGGGTGTAGTTGTCACATGGCACTTGGCAGTTGGCATTGTCCTATGACAGTCAAAATGAACAGAAGAAATGAAGGCATATAATGAATCCTTATAGGGGTTTATGATGAGGAAAAGTTATTAGACATCAAAGAATCTAAACACTTCCATATTCCTAAAAAATAAACAGTACCCCACTGCCTTGCAGGTGAGGGGGGTGTTGTTGGCACATGGCGGTTAACAGATGGCACTGTCCAATGACGGTCAAAATGAACAGAAGAAATGAAGATGTGCAATGAATCCTTATAGGGATTCATTATGAGGAAAAGCTTTTATACACCAAAGAGTGTAAACACTTGAAAAATAGTGACCGCACATTTTGCTCCATAACTCTACTTCTACAAGGACTAGAGCCTAGCTTAAAAAAAGAAGAAGAAGAAGCTGGGGATCCATCTTAGGGTTAGGATAGGGCGACTTTGAATCCCCACTATTTCCTATGGTGGAAATACAAAATCAGTAAAAACAAAAAAAAAATCATTAAAAATCAATCAAGTACCACTTTAAGTGGTGCAGTGGGGAAATGCTTGACTAACAAGCAGAAGGTTGCTGGTTCGAATCCCTGCTGGTATGTTTCCCAGACTATATCAGGCAGCAGCAATATAGGAAGAGGCTAAAAGGCATCATCTCATACCGTGTGGGAGGAGGCAATGGTAAACCCCTTCTGTATTCTACCAAAGAAAACCACAGGGCTCTGTGGGCGCCAGGAATCAAAATCGACTTGAAAGCACACTTTACTTTTACTTTAAGTGCCCCACTGCCTTCAAATTTGGGTGGTAGGTGGCACCCATGGGGACCTACCCACCACCCAAATTTGGTGCCCCTAGGACCTTTATAAATGGTCCGAATCAATCTGAATCTGAATTGAATTGAATCAAATCCAAATTGAATCAGTGGTGATACGAGGGGACAAATTCACACACAAGACACATCGGGGTGAATTCGATTTAGGCACAAATTGAATCAAAAAATCAATTTGTGCACATCCCTATTCTGGATAAATATTTACCTATCCATGGCAGTAAATCCAGCAATGAATCAGAGGAAGTAAAACTGTTAGTTAATTCCTACTGTCATCATTTGATCTGGCCATCATGTGTCTGGACCTTAGCACAATAGGACAAGAGGCTTGCTCAACTGCAGTTAAGAAGGTTTAGGATGACAGGTTTAAGGGTGCTAGTGGAAGTATTGCAGCTTAGTGATGTGCCCGGACCAGTCCAGAGGCCATTCTAAAGGGCTCCGGACTGGTCCGGACCTGGGCAGTTCGGGGTTCGGGCGATTCGGGTGGGGGGTGGCTTTAAGAGCAGGGGAAGGGTTTACTTACCCCTTCCGCTGCTTTTCCCCTCTGGCGCCTATAGTTCGTTTAATAATTGGGGTGGCAGGATACCTCCCTCCCGCCCCTTCCTCCGTTTCACTGCTCAAGGCTCCCAGCTCAGGACCCAGAAGTCTTCTGCACGTGCGCACATCACTCGTGTGCTTCACGTCTTTAAAAATATCCCCTAAGGCAGGGGGGTTTGCGGCATAATACTTAATACCTACGGAGGTATTGCGGTGGCGGCGGCAGTAATTGGGGCGGCAGGATACCTCCCTGCTGCCCCTTAGCTCGTTTCACTTCTAAAGGCTCCCAGGACCCAGAAGTCTTCTGTGCGTATGCACTCATGTCACAGAGACGTGAAGTGCGTGCACGATGTGCAGAAGACTTCTAGGTCCTGGGCTGGAAGCCTTGAGCAGTGAAACGGAGGAAGGGGTGTCAGGGAGGTATCCTGCTGCCCCAGTTACTAAAGGAACTACGGGCGCTGGAGGGGGAAAGCGGTGGGAGGGGTAAGAAAACCCTCCCCCCGGCTCTTAAAGCAACCCCTCACCCCAGTGCCGGACTGCCGTTCAGCAGTTCCGTGCACACCCGTGCAGCTTCCTAAGGCCAGAAAACTCAAAGAAACCAGACAGCTGGCATCTCTGGACACTGAAGGTGGGAATTTCAAATTGATGAATTCTTATGTATTCAAATTAATGCTGTCTTATTGGTTTGATGCTCCATATTAGCTGAGTTATTTGTTTCCAAATCGCGTGCTTATCGTAGGAAGATAAGAATAATCAGTATGGTCCATAAAGAAATTTATTTATTTATTTATTTATTTATTTATTCATTCATTCATTCATTCTATACCGCCCTTCAAAAAATGGCTCAGGGCGGTTGACATAGAGAAATAATAAATAAATAAGATGGCTCCCTGTCCCCAAAGGGCTCACAATCAAAAAAGAAACATAAGATAGACACCAGCAACAGTCACTGGAGGTACTGTGCTGGTGGTGGATAGGGCCAGTTACTCTCCCCCTGCTAAATAAAGAGAATCACCACATTAAAAGGTGCCTCTTTGCCAAGTTAGCACTACAGGGGAATGACAGTACTAGACTTCTAGCCACTAAAGTTTTTCTACATTTAAAAATTTGATCCTGTTTTTTAAATTTTGTTTAAATGTGGAATGAATGTGCAAATAATTGAACCAATGTACATACTGTGCTTTAACAATATTTTTAAAATGAAACCTCTACCTGAAATATGAGGAAGGTGCAAGAAAGACCATTGACTCAGTAACTGATTCACTGCCCAGCATATCTGTCAAATGAGTTGTGGACTGACTTTGGCTTGAGCAATGGGAGAAATAACATAGTGATGATTGGTTGGCATCTATATCTGTATGCACTCAAAGAGAAAGAGGAAAAGTGTGCATGAGGCTAAGAGTTTTCAAAAACACCATATGACAACACAAGGAATTTTGTCAATCAAACCATGGCACCTGTCAACTCCCACACAAAGTTCCTGGACATCCTCTACTTTTAAGAACAGCAATTATTATCTGAAAGAGAAATGTATGAGGTCAATGCAGCTGAAAGATCTGGACAATGCACGTAGTATGAAGCAATGCTAGGAATAAGAAAGGCTGAAGAATGGGGTGGGGGAGAAGGCAAAAACAAACAACTCACCCCAAGATGTGCAGGGGGTTCCCTATTGCAACAGCTGTGATAAGTGTGGCTACAGCTTATTTAGTTTAGTTTTCCCCAATGAATTGCACTGATTTATTTATGTATTTTTTAATTCAGATTACCATAGGCTTAAGCAGGCTTCACTAATAAACGGCTCATGAACAGCATTGGGGGTGGGGGTGCGTGGGACTACAGGTATGCACATTACAACACCAGAAAAGTAACTTAACAAGCTTTCTATTTACCAATGGGGCTGTCCCAGAATGACCGGGGGGGGGGGGTTAGGACTGTTGGACACACAGCAGACTCAAAGGATATTAACATCTCTACAGTGATTCCAGACTGGACTAGAATCTGTGGCTGTGGCTAGGTTTCCTTGAGGCAGTACAATCAGCAGAAACTACACAAGAGATTGCAAAGCATTGCCCAGTCAGTCACCTGTTGGCAGGAAGTACCGACTGAAAGTTTTCTAGATGAGCAAGCAGAGGACCAGGATAGGCTGAAGCCCCTATGTGTCCCTGTATCTCTACAAGGATTGGAAGTACTTTGATACTGATCAGATCCCTTCTTGAACTGCTGGCTGCATTTGCACATAGCGTGGAACCACAGTTGAATAGGCCAGCAGTCCTGAAGATGTTACATCCAAATGCGGGCAAATGGTGTTTGGTGCAGGGATGAAACCGAGGATTCAGATTTGGAACTCCAGTCTGAATCCTTGGGTTGTAGTGAGTTCCGTCGCTGCCTGCAGTATGTCTGAATTTGGAATTGTGCAGCCTGTGGTACATCTGAATTTGGAACTGCAGGCTGCATCCCCTGGAACCCAAGTTGAGGGAGGAGGCTCCTCCCTCAACTCCAGCATGATTGTCTGTGCAGGCTGACCTTCAGTCAAGAAAAAAGCCAGTTCTAGATGCTCTCCAGAATGTCGGTTGGGCGGGGGGTGGGTGGGGATGGACCGCAGGCCCATTGGACCCATGGGTCCGTGTTACATGCAAATGTCGCCATTGTGTCTCTTGTGTCCTTAGGCCACCGTGTCCTACAGTATTTCAGATACTTTTAAAAGTCCTTTAGATAAACCCCAAGAAACATCAGTGGACCACACTGACTTCTTTTACCCCACTTTCCTTCACTGCCATCTTTCATAACTGATCCAAAGACTTCTGGTTACGATGAAGATTATTAGACCACGCTTGAAATAAACCCTCTTTCTTTCCAGTTTTACTTTCAGTGTGTCAGGAAATATGCATCAAACTGCTGTTTCTGCAGCACGTAATGCTCACCCAGGACAAGCAGGGACATGCAGAGAATGTTAATAATTTGTAAGAAGATCTGAGAAATGCAGCTTTTAAAATTATTATTATTATTATTATTATTATTATTATTATTATTAATTTATTTACACAGTCAGATAGGTGTTATTGACTGGTTTGTTTTATCCAGACATCGAGTCCTTCCCAAGGACCTGGGATGGCTGAATTTTATTGTCAATGTTGTTGCTGTTGTTATAGATATTGTCGCAGAATATTATTATTATTATTAATTATTATTTCTTGTTTACAAAGTCAGACAGGTGTTATTGACTGGTTTGTTTTTATCCAGATATCAAGTCCTTCCCAAAGACCAGGGATGGCTGAATTTTATTATCAACATTGTTGGTTATTATAGATATCGATAATAATAATAATAATAATAATAATAGTAGTAGTAGTAGTAGTAGTAGTAGTAGTAGTAGTAGACTCAATGTCTGGATAAAACAAACCAGTCAATAACACCTGTCTGACTGTGTAAACAAGAAATAATAATAATATAATAGGCACTACCTTGGCGTGGTTGTGGGGCTTGTGTACTCTGAGGAAGGTGAGAGCTATGCCAGAGGTCCAACCATACTGGACAGGTCTCACCAGAGGAGCCAGACAAACAGTGCCTCTCCCATCAACAATATGGTGAGATGTAACTTTAATAAATCTATACCGGATCGGTTGTCACCCGGGTCAACAAGGACCGCGCCAGGTGCTGGAGTCCCTGGAAATCTGGTGGCAAGTGGGCAACAGGACTCAGGATCTTCAGTTGAGCAATCAGGGCTTAAGACAGCAAAGTTACTGGAAGAAACGTCGCTTAACCGAAAAAAATATACGAAAAATGCCAACAAGGAAATAATGATCTGCTATTACAAGTTTAGTCCAACTAGAAGAGGTTATTTAAAAAGAATGTACCAAATTTGGAAAGAGAAGCATCCAGATACAGAAATAACAGAACAAAGGCTAGCAGACCAGAGAAGATTCATAATAAGAAATAAAGTATTTACAGGAGTTGAGCTGGAAGAACTGCAAAGAGCAACACAGGCTCGAGATATGGAAGAAGAATTACCACCAACTGAAGCAGTTGCTCAGGCGCAGGTGGAGGAGGTGTTGGAAATAGAGGATACCACCGTTGCTGAACTGTTTCAAAATCAAAACCAGGCAACCTCCCCTTTGCCTTCACCTCAAAAACCCAAATGCTGTTTAACAGAAAAGCAACAAGAACTAAAGCAAAAAATAACTGAGCACATGAACCAAACAACCACCAGGGTTCGACTTCCAGCTCTAAAAACAGTTGCCAAAAAACAACTTGCTCAGGTATTAAAAGATGTCAATGCTGCACTTGCAGAAATAACAACCAATAATTTGCAAGAAACAAACCAACTAATGTACAGTGCAGCAACAATAACAACACAAGAGCTTGGATATAAGATCAATGGACCTGTAAAAAAAGAAAGTAGTACATCACCTAAATGGAAGATTAGATTAGAAAATAAAATCTCCAGGCTTAGATCAGTTGCTAGTAAACTGAAAGATATGAAAAACAAGAAGCTGGAGAATGCAAACACCAAACAGTATCTGATCCAAAAATACCACCTAGATTCAAGGAAAATTAGAGAAGTCCTGGAAATAATAAAGCAGCAAATAACAGCAGTGTCAAAGAAGATTAGCAGATATGAAGCCAGAACTACACAACACAGGAAGAATCTCCAATTCAAGTTGAGTCAGAGACATTTCTACCAAAGCATAGAAGGAGAAACTGCAAGAAACAGAAACACCAAATAAAGAAGAAACAGTGCAATTCTGGGGGAAATTATGGGACAATCCAATAGATTACAATTAAAAAGCAGGCTGGATGAAAGAGGTCAAAAAATGTAACCAACAAATGCAAGATCTAATAATAACACCAGAATTAATAAGTGAAAGAGCAAAGAAAATTAAAAATTGGACTGCGCCAGGTGACGATGAACTGTATGGTTTTTGGCTAACTCAGGAGAGTTAGAAAAATCCTCAAGTCCAAACTCAATGGCGGGAACATCCTACAAGCCATAAACACCTGGGCTATACCTATTATCAGATACACTGCAGGAATAATAGACTGGACCCAGGCAGAGCTAGAGATGCTAGATCGTAAGACCAGGAAAATCATGACCATCAATCATGCTCTGCACCCCCGCAGTGATGTCAATAGGCTATACCTCCCTCGCAGCTCAGGTGGAAGAGGAATGCTGCAAGCCCATCAAACAGTAGGAGGAGGAGAAAAGAGACCTTGAAGAATATATAAAGGACAGGGAAGAAGATGCACTTCAAATGGTCAATAACACGAAACTATTCAACACCAATGAAAGAAAGCAGGCCTACAAGAAAGAACAAGTCAAGAACTGAGCAGAAAAATGGAGAAATAAGCCCCTGCATGGTCAATATTTGCACAATATAAGTGGAAAATCAGACATCACCAAGACCTGGCAATGGCTTAAGAATGGCAACTTGAAGAAAGAAACCGAGGGTTTAATACTGGCTGCGCAAGGGCACTAAGAACAAATGCAATAAGAGCAAAAGTCGAAAAATCAACCACAAACAGCAAGTGCCGCCTTTGTAAAGATGAAATGATGAAAGACCAACCACCTCCTTCCAGGTTTCCCTGCTTCTGATGTATTTAAATTAGTTTTTGTTATTCCACTTGATGCTTTTCACTTTATGTTTCTCAAACATTAAGGCTATAGGCCACCTCCAGCCTCAAAGGCAGGATGCCTCTGAGTACTAGTTGCAGGGGAGAGTAACAGCAGGAGAGAGGACATACCCTCAGCCTCTGCCTGTAGGCTTCCAGTGGCATGTGATGGGCCACTGTGTGAAATAGGATGCTGGACTAGAAGACCCTTGGGCCTGATCCAGCAGGGCTATTCTTGTGTTCTTAAACTCTTTTTGCCTCCCATATTGTCTCCTTGCATGTGTGTGTGTGTGTGTGTGTGTGTGTGTGTGTGTGTGTGCGTGCCAGAATTTGTATTCCTTTCTGTTCTCTTCATAAGGGCAGGCTTTCCCATTTCTGAAGGAAATCTTCTTCCCCTTTATAGCTCCCTTGACTTTACTAATTAACCATGATGGCATCCTTCTGGATTTGGTGGTACCTTTCCTCCTTTTTGGTATACAGTGTAATTGGTCTTCTATTATTGCAGTTTTAAATAAATTCCATGCATTCTGGAGCTACGTAACTCTCTTGATTTTCCCTTTCAGTTTTCTTTACACCAAACACCTCATTTTAGAGAAGTTTCCTCTTCTGAAGTTCAAAGTGTCTGTGGTAGGACGCATTCAAATGTGTCTGTGTTCGACTTCCCTGGTGATTCTCTCCTTGTGTATATGTTGAATTTGAGCACACTATGGTCACTGTTTCCTAAAGGTGACACTGACATCTCGCACCTATATCTAACAGCTTGCTGTTCATCAGAGAGAGACCCCTAGTAGCATCGTGCTTAGACGGAGAGCTAGACGCATTTTGGAGGAGGAAGAAGAAGAAGAAGAAGAAGAAGAAGAAGAAAGTCACTCCCAAGAAGTTCCTACCAGTAAGTACATTCTATCCATTGAGGGGTCATAGAGGCAGAGATAAACAGGAAAGAGAAGGAGACCCTGGACTGGGTCTCACGATCAGGGAGACCCGGTTTTAACGGGTGAGCGGGAAGAGCAGGCTAAGCCCACTCTCCCCGCTCATGAGCAAGCAGGGAGCCCTGGGCAGCCGAATTGGCCGCCCACACGATGGCCAGCTCTGTGATGGAGCCGGTGGGGGGAGCGGGGGCCGCGTGGCCCCCGCAAGCCCCAGTATGCCCTGCATGAGCATGCAGGGCATACTGGGGAGACCCCAGAGCTGAGAGGTGGCTTTTCGCCTCCCGGCCGGGAGTCTACTCATGAGTACGCATGGCACGAAGCCGCGCCACGGCTACTCACGAGGCTAAAAAGCAGGTTTGCTGGAGCGCTCGCTCCGCAAACCTGCTTTTTGCCACGGGTTCTCGAGCGGATTACCCGCTCAAGAACCACCGGGCTCGGCTGCGAGCCCGGTGGTTCTTACGACCAACAAAAATCAGGCTAGGCTCTCCTAGCCCGATTTTTGTTGGTCATGAGAATCGCCCTATTAACTATCTATCACTACTCCCTATGCCCCTAGTGGTCGTTAGGGTTATTGGTGCAAAAGGTCGATGCCTTCTGAAGTTGGATCTCCAACAGGTTCAACAGAAGGATACTATTTCAGGACAGGAAGTGATTCAATAATAAGCAGCAGCAGTACGTGGAGGAGGAGAAAGAACACTTAAAATCAAACAGTTGTTTCTTTTGTTTCTTCTATTCCAAGCTCCACCAGGGTCTCAGCAGAAGGGTAGGGGAAATGCTGCAGGAGTTTGATCAAGTGGAAGTGCAGGGATGCAGAATTTAAATATTTTGTTAAAAGCTAGACTCAGTGTGAAAGTGTGACCAGTGGGAGGGATGGGGGATATTCCACCCCCTATTGTGAGCAGAAAACAGTGACATGAGAATGAAAAAGAAACCCACAAGAACCGCTGCATGTGGAAGCTGTTTTTCTTCCTCATGCTGTTCAGTCTGGAAACCAAGTGCAAAAAAAGGTCTGGAAAGGTCTGATTTGATGAGGAGAAGTTAGCAAGTTAGCTGTTACTACAAAAAGTCTTGTGGTACCTTTTTATTACTGAAGTGGCAGAAAATAATCTTAGATTTCACTTGCTCAGACAAATATCCAAGAGGCTGTATAAAGTGATCAAAGGAGGAGGCTTTGCTCTTCCCCAGTTGCAAGGGTATTACCATGCAGCTCTTTGAGAACATTTAAAGGCATAGTTAATCCACAACAGGTCATTAATATTGGAGAAGATGTCTCAGTAGCTCTGAAAAATCTGCTTCAGCATTTTAGCAAACAGACCCAGTAGATATTAAGCCTAATCCTTGTAGGAAATTTTTATATTCCATTTGAAGTTTAAGAAAAGGTTTAAACTAGATCTGCCTCTTCTAATGGGGATTTATTATGATGCAAACATGCAGAATCATAATATCTTAATAGATATGTGATTCAGGTCATAATAGAGTTCCACTGCATCGACCTTCTGCACCAACTATCCTAATGACCACTAGAGGCATTAGGAGTAGAGGTAGCTAGTGAGAGTCTTCTTTACCTGTCCTTGCTTTCCTCTACTCTAGTGATTCTCAATGTTTTTGGAGTCATGGACCGGTACATTATTTGTGTGCAGTTTCCCGGACCAGCAGTTAGTAAGGGGGTCTCCACCCTCGCCCCCACCCCCACCCCAGGCGCACCACCAGCCTCACTACTGGGAGCAAAGATAAAGTCAGATATGGCCTGTATCCTGTTGAGTGAGTACCTTTAGGGTCAGAGAAGTGGCAGGAAGGAGGGACAGGCTGGAACTTCCAATCCAGTCCAAAACCTTTGAATCATGGCAAAGTGGATTGGGCTTGCTCTATGAAGCCCCAGATCTAATAGGTAAAAGATAAAAGTGTGCCGTCGAGTCGGTTTTGACTCCTGGTGACTGGTTGTCTTTGGTAGAATACAGGAGCGATTTACCATTGCCTCCTCCTGCGCAGTATGAGATTATGCCTTTCAGCATCTTCCCATATCGCTGCTGCCCAATATAGGTTTTTCCCCAGACTATGGGAAACATAGCAGTGGGGATTCAAACCGGCAACCTCTGGCTTGATAATCAAGTCATTTCCTCTCCTGCACCATTAGGTGGCTCAGATCTAATAGGAGGCCCCTCCAAAGTACAAAGGCAGCCCCTGAATAAACGAGCAGGAAGGGCTGCTTACACAGGATTGGTTGACTGAGAGAGGCTTTGCCAATCAATCCCTGGTACCTCGGTCATTTGATTTTGATCAGGCAGGCTTGACTACATGATTTTTGCTCTCACGGAGGTATACTTGATTAATCTATGATTCATACCTAGGGATTTTTCTAAAGATTACACAAACTGCTTGGAAAGGCGATTCCAACAATAACAAGATTCTCTACTATGCAAAACTAACCCCCCCCCCCATGCCCTCTTGGCAACACAGGAGAGAAAAATCTAAGATGCAAACTGAGGAAGGGTAATTTGCAATTCTCCTCAGCAAACCACAGCTATTCCATTTGGAAGCAGAGTCTCAAACGGATGCCTGATAGTCAAAGATGTAAAACTGCTTTTAATTCTCCTAATTACGTACAAAGGAAACCATCAGAGCACTTCGTAAGGAAACAGTACAAAGGAGATCCTGCTCAGTCACTTTACATTCAGTTGTGTTCAAACTCTACTGGCTGCGCTACCAGAGGGAGCAAATATTAAATAAAGTGCAAAGACTTGGATTATACTGTGGAGCTGGATCTGGCAGAAATTGAAACTGTTCCTAGGCTAAAGTAAAGGAAAGTTGTGCCATTGAGACGGTGTCGACTCCTGGCGCCCACAGAGCCCTGTGGTTTCCTTTGGTAGCATACAGGAGGGGCTTACCATTGCCTCCTCCCGCGCAGTATGAGATGATGCCTTTCAATTCATCTCCAGCATCTCCCTATTTTTGTCTACTTCTTTTTAGAAGCCTAAACCAGTCTGGGCAGGTTGTAAATGTGACTGGAAGAAAGGGTGAACGGAGAGAGGGTGCTGGTCTTGTGGTAGGAAGCACAAATTGTCTCCTTTACTAAGCATGGTCTTCCCTGGTTTACATTTGAATGGGAGACTACATGGGAATACTTTAATAAATTCCCCTTAGGGGATGGGGCCATGCTGGGCATAGCTGGGGTAGTGGAGGCCCGTGTTCACTCCTCTACTCGGAAGCCCCTTGGAGTGAGGGAGATGATGAAGAAGATAGGGAGGAGTGGAGCTGGGGAACCCGAAGGAGCTGGGGGTCCCGGGTTATTTGAAGCCTTCCAGTCAATTATAGGAGGCTCAAATGACATTATTTTATCCTCTCTTATTTTTGAAAGGGTAAATTCAGTCTGGGAAGCCTGAATGTGGCTTGAGGAGGAGGAAGGGTGGATGAAGAGCACCCTTAACCCTTTCCCCTCTGTTTATTTTTCCAGCTCAAAATCACCCTCCTGAAGCGTTTTTTTCCACCCAATATTACACGACATCTTTTCTCCCACAGGGGAAGAGGCAGCTTCAGGAGAGTGGCTTTGGACTAAAATATGACTTGAAGGAACAGGAAGGTCCCATTACATAGGAACATAGGAAGCTGCCGTATACCGAGTCTGACCATTGGTTCACCTAGCTCAGTACTGTCTATCCAGATGGGCAGTGACTTCTCCAAGCTAAGTATCCTGCTGTGGTGCTTCCTTCTGCTGAGCAGCTGCTTCCGTTCCTGCACCTGAGTATTCCATGTCGCAGAGCACATGACGTGTTTTGTCTCAGCCTCTACAGAGTGTGCACACAGCTGCCTGCCTGTGTGTGTCTGCTGCACTCTTTTTGCCTTGGATCAGCTGACCTCACTCCTGGCCTTTTGGGGCATTAGTCTTCTTCCTGACTTGGTGTGCTGTGAGCGAAGCGGTGGTGTGGTGGGGACGGAGGCCAGTTTGGGTGGCAATACACAACCTGAGCAGAGAGCACCTCCATGTTGCCTGGGATCAGGGGAAGAGCCACCATTGGGCCAGTGGGTTCAAAGAACCTGGGCTGTGCCCAACCAGGGGCCCCAACACACACACACCCCGCATCTGACGCCAGATGCGGGGGTTCTGGCTTAGCTTCCAAGCGGGAGCCGTGCGGCCCCTTTGGGAGTTGAACTCCAACTCCCAAATGGAGCCTCAAGGCTCCGTTCAGGAGCCAGACCATGCCTCCCGCGTCTGATGTCAGATGCGGGGTGCGGGGTCAGTGGGGCCACCACCGCGGCCACACGTGGGCCGGCGGCAGTCAGGCTCCATGCCTGCCTGGGATGAGCATGCCTCTTGCCGAGGAGGGCCTGGCTGGCATACTGCTGTGCCATCCTCCTGCCTCTTGCTCCTCCTGCCACTGTTTCTTGGGTGGGGTGGCTTTGGGCAAGCTCTGCTGGGCAACTTGCTTGAGGCCATGAAGTCTGCTATTGGGAGCAACAAGTGGGAGACTTGTGAGGTGATGCAGCCATGGCAGGGAAGAAAGAGAGAGGCTGAGAGGCAGCGGTGGCACCTGCTAGGGCAAGAGGGTCGTCGGGTCAGGCAGAGCCACCAGGGCCCGTGGAAGACATCAATTATTTTGAAGGGTTAGGATTGGCCTGCCCCTAATTGCCCTGCACCTTGCATCTGATGTCAGGTGCATGTGTGATGGAAAACCAGGGAGGCCCCCTGGCTGCACTTTGTCCACCAGCTGCCGGGAAACTCGCTGCACCACTGATTGTTTAATTTTAATTTTATTTATTTATTTAAACAAACAAACAAACAAACAAATTTTTATACTGCCCAAAACCCATGTCTCTGGGCAGTTTACAACAAAACAAACAAACAAACAAACAGAAAAAGTTAAAACATTAGTTAAAATAAATAACAAAAATTAAAACACCAGGTAGAACAAAATAAACCATACAGCAAAAGTTAAAACACTACAACAATTCAAACCTTAAAACATTTTAAACAATGCTAAAATTATTAAAACAAGCCTGGGTGAATAGAAGTGTCTTTAAAGACTTTTTAAAAGTTGTCAGAAATGAGGAGACTCTTATTTCAGCAGGGAGCATGTTCCAAAACTTTGGAGAAGCAGCGTAGAAGGCCGGTCTGGAGAAGGCCTGTCGATGTATGTTCTTAATTTACAGTTATTTTACTCATCAATCCCAATGTGGTGACAGAGGAAGAGTCATGGACCAGGACACCCCAGAATCCCCATTCAAGCCCCATTGTGGGATTCATTTAAAAAGGAGCTACAGATATACAGCTGCACTGTATGCTCTTATAATAATGCTCATCTGGTCACAAATTCCTCTTGTCCAAATTCAGTTCCAACAGAAGAATATAGTTTCAGAAATATATTTCAAAGATCTGTTTTTGTTTTTTAAGTTCTGGACAGCTAAGATACAATAGCAACACAAACCCATTTTATTTTCGAACATAATTACAAAGTACTTCTGCAAAGCTCAGCTGTATAACATCTGCAAAAATGTTCAAGAAATCAGATGAAAGGATCTGCAGAGTAAATTATAAGGCTACTTTTTCCAAGTTCCACAAATGTAAAGCCATGTCAGATGGCAATTAGTCGCTTTTGGATACTTACAGGCAGGTAATTATGTTTGTTGTAAGTCTGACTCTACCCTTTCCCTAAAAATCCCTGCTCTGCCTAGATGGCTTCACTTCACATAACCTGGTTTTCTTACAAACCCTGACAGCCTTAAGTTGTTCTTGTGGTGCATCTCTTTTGTACTGGAATTGAGCCAAGACCCTGCATATGCCACTGTGGCAGGATGCCTCAGTCCCACAAGTTAGGCCTCTCCCTAAACTCCTAGAGTGTAATGCTGCAGATGCCCAAGCAGCATCCAATGAGCCACCCACAAAGGATGAAACTCAAGGAATTCTCACTACTTCTGCCCCCAAGAAATGCTGGCTCAGGCTGGCATAGCTGGCCTGCTTGTCTGGATTGGGTGGCTGCTGAAGCTCCTAGATGGGATGTGGCTCCAGGGAGGAAATGGGATGAGACTTGTCCTTTCATAATCAGCATCTCCCCAGAGGCTGAAAACATGCTGCCGATTGAGTAAGAGAAGGAAAACACAGCCCTCTATGTTTGCTCAGGAGCAATGCAGAGAAGGGATGAGAAGACACTGATTCCACTGTGAGCTGGGGTGGGGGTGCATGGAACTGGCTGGCCAGTTCGGTTTGAGTCCGAACCAGACTCAGACCAGACCAGGCCAGTTCGGTCTGCACCCCTTTGACCCCCCCATTTGGTTTGGTCCGGGGGGGCGGTTCGTGGGGTTTTTTTTAATCACTTCCCAGCCATCTTGCCTTGCCCCAGCCACTTTGCTTTAGTTTTTAATACTTCAAAGGCATTGCTTTCTTTTAAAAAAATCAATACTTCCCTGTAACAAACAGAAACTACATTTGGTATATGTTTTAAGCCATGTTATTCTTAAATAAATGCGTTTTCTAGATTTACTTGGGTGTGTTCCGCAATGCATTGTAAGACCAAATATTGGAACAGACGTCAAAACTCCTTGACATGCTCAACAGAGCAGAAAATTCTCCAACAGCCTTGACAGGTTTGCTTCTGATCCACATTACCCTGCCTTCCTCAGTTAGCATGCCTTTGACCTATCTGTCATACAAAAGGCCTTCAATTTCTCAGAGTCAGCAGATAGAATTTAACCTTTTTTTATCTATGTCAGCTGCGACCCCTGTCATTTACATTTGTGTTAGTTGCTGCCACATAAAAATCAAGCCCGAAAGATGGTCAGGACTGTTCTTCTTTGCTACAATTCCAGTTCCACATTATTGGGTATGTGGCTCATATTTTTCACTATTCATTTATTGACTAATACAATTTAAGCTATCCTAGTTATATGTCTGAACAAGGGCAACCAGCCTCTGTGTCCAGTGCTGTTCTTCGAGGGATGGAGCTGCTGCACCCTACATAGCGGCTTTTCACTCTGTTGAGTATCTTGTTATACATCAATTGTTCTCCTCTCTATTACCCTGCTCTGTCCTCCTGTCACAACCATTCCTTATCAAAAGATGTCCAATTCTGCAAAAACTGAACTGCAAGTTGAACATGCGCATGCACAAGCAATATGCTCAAGTTTTGCTTCAGGCAATCTGACAGAATAAATGCACCACAGATTATAACTTGCCTTGGGCTGGAGAAAGACAGTAGTTTCATGAAACAACTGCTGGTGGTGACAACTCAAAGACATTGGCTGCATTCGCACGTTACGTGAAACTGGAGGTTGCCGAACCTGAGGTTAATTTTTGTAACTGTGAGTTGCATTGTAGAATATTGTCCAATCGCAGCCCAGCAACATCTGTTTTCAGGGCATGGGAGCCCCTCCATCTTCCTGGTCCACCAAAGCCACATCCCAGCAAGCTCCATAGTGCTCACGTCACCAGACTGTGGACAAGGCATCAGGATATCCACAGGGTGGCAGCCATTGGTCATGATCTTCAAGGGGGCCATGTCGAGTGTGAACATGCCTTTTCAAAATGGTCCATCTGCCTTTGGCAGGGAAAGGGCATTTAAACTGCATTAAATGCAATGCAAGCCCTTCATCTGACAGCGACTGCACCGCAGCCCTCAAAAGAACGACAAAATGGTCTCACACAAGCACAATTACTGGTAGCGAGGGAATGCTGAGGGGCACTATTTTTCTGTTGCTCAGGAAAGGGAAGGGAACATGATGACTTCCTATATGAGGGAGGGCAAAGTCTCCTGAGGTCTGAGCACCAAGGATGCTCTTGCAATGACTAACCCCAGCAAAGCAGTCCATGGAGACCAAACCACACTCTGGTTTGGGAAATGAGAGACTCGATCTCAGCTGTAGAGACTGGTGGCCACATGGGCAAGTCCTCCATATCTGGTAGAGGGGGCCCATCCTCAGCTGAGGGGTCACCACACAGCTTCTTAAAGTACAATTCCCAGATCTCAGATGGAATATGAGTGTCTAGCTGGGTCACACTGGTGTGGTTGGTCGTAATGTGCTAGAACAGGGCTGAATCATTTGCTCTGACCACCTGGATAAGCCATGACCAAGTGGCCTTCATTACCTCTCTCTTCTTGCATACCAGTAGGTATTTATATTGCTTCTTGAGAATGAGGTGGCGTGGGAGGGCCATTGTGGGGTTGATTCCTGTGCTGGATTTGTGGGTGAGGTAGGTGGAAACAAGAGCTTTCCTGGCATCAACACAGTCCTTGTCAAACCACAGGCGCACAGGTGGCTTTGCGGGGGGTGGGGGTCAGCCTTGCAGGTTAGGTGATTTTGTAGCACATGCACAAGGGTTTTGTAGGTCATCAGGGGGTCACAGGAGGGATCTGCTGATGTCAAGTCTAGATGGTAACCCGGCAAGCAGCTCCTTCATAATTTGATTTAACTGCGTAGACAATTTGGCACAACACCTGGTTTATCCTATGGGTAAAATTTGTGGAGGGGGGGAGCGGGCCTCCAGGTGAGTCTTCTGACAGGGAAATGATAGTTGAAGGTAGATTGGGAAATGGTCATTGTCAAAGGGAGGTATTACTTTGAAATTTTCAGCAAAGGATAACAAGTGTACTCCAGACCTCACTGTCCACGTCATAGGGGTGTGTGCTGGCTGCACAGCTGAGGACCAGGGTTGTCGACAGGCTGATTGGTGTATTGGATGACAGAGAGGAGTATGTCCTGGCTTGACTCTGCAACCTGACCATCAAGGGCAATGTTGTTTACACGGATGCCTTGCCCAGGTGGAGAGAGACCTCCTGGTCCAGAGAGTTAGAGAGGAGGAGGATCGTAGGACCAGAGACCAGGAGGGTTGTGATGGTGCACCCCCCGATCATGTGTGACCCACACCCAGTAGCAGTGCAGGCAACCCTTCCACTCTTCCTCTTCCTGTGGTGTGTTTTTGCCTCTTCCTCTTTCTTTGCAATTTGCGTGCCAGGTTGGTTTTGCTGCCTTGCGTCACAGTGTGTCTTGCTAGCTGTTTGTTTGTGGCTGTAGTAGTAGTCTTTGATTTGGTTTTCTTCATTTTGAAGCTGTGCAGGCATAGCAGGTCTGTCTCTGTGGTGGTTTTTTGGTTTTCAATTTGGTGTCCTTTTATTTGCGTCACTGCCTGTTGGATTGCAGTCTGCTAGGGGTACAAAATCGGGGTGGGTGGTAGACACCCATGCATGCCAACTGCCACCTGAACCCCAAAGCAATCGGACACTCCTGCAATCAGACACAAAGAATCCACTTTGTGTTTGGATCCTTGGTTGTGTTTGGAATATATATATTCACTCTCTGGGCAGCTTACATCAGAGGATTAAAACATACAATAAAAGCATATAACACATTAAATTATAACAGACAAAAAGGTAAAAAGAAAATACAAAACAGCTTAAAAACTCATTTTAAAATTAATTAAAAATCAGAACAAATCTTTCCCTTTCTATTATTCTTTGTAAGATTGGAATGTTCAACTTGCAGTAGCCAATGTGTGATGTATAGCAAAGATTCCATGAGTTCTACAAGTTTTGATTCCAGCTTATGCTAGTGCATTACTGCATAAAAGTTTTATGTGGCAAATGAACACTCTTTCCTTTGCTGTTAAAATAACTTCTAAAGAACTATGCTATTAAGGTCATTATTTTTTCCTAAAACTTGCTTCATCTGGGCTGGATAAGCCAGCCAGCTAATTTTAACACCATACATGAGAAGACTAATCTAAAGAAGACAGACTTGCAAGGATTATGTGAGAGAGTTCCATAGCATGCATAATTAATACAAACCCCAAGCAGGATTTAAGTAAGTCATACAGTATGTTGCATATCATTTGCTTGAAGAAGTGGTCAGGGATACAGCAGTTCATGCCAGAATCTGCCAGTTACTAAACTAATCAACTCTGTCTGATGATTAGTTCAGATGATAAACTAATAATCTGATTAATGATTAGTTTGTATCTCAAGAAATAACTCTTCAAGAATGTTGGGGTTTGTGATTTTTTGGCAAAGCACCAAGGAAGCTACCACTCCAGTTACAGAGTGCAGAGTTTAGTTGTTGCAGCAATTTAAGTATCACGCTTGGAGATCCCTGTTAGGGATGTGCATGGAACCGCGGAGGGGCATTCCGGCACCGGAGGGGTCTCGCTTTAAGGGCGGGAGGTTGTACTTACCCCTCCCGCCACTTTCCCCCCTCCGGCGCTCTGCTTTTTTGCAAAGTTTTTGGGGCGGCAGCATTCCTCCTTGCCACCCCAGCCCCCGTTGTCGGCTGGAAAAAGTGGAAGTAGCTTCTGTGCATGCGCCCACCACTGCACACGGGTGGATGCTGCCGCCACGCACACACATCGTGCATGTCGCGTGCGTGCAAGACGTGTGCACGCAATGTGTGACTGCGCGGCGGACTGTGCGGTGGCCCTGTGCGCAGCCGCAAACACATGCACGGCAGCTACTTCCGCTTTTTCCAGCCAACAAGGGGGGCAGGCGTAGCAGGGAGGAACGCTGCTGACCCAAAAACCTTGCCAAAAAAAATGGAGCACCGGAGGGGGGAAAGCGACGGGAGGGGTAAGTACAACCCCCCACCCTTAAAGCAAGACCCCCCGCCCCCAGTGCCAGACCACCGAACCGGACCACGTTAGAACCGGTTCGGAGGCCTCTAAAAAGGCCTCCAGACTGGCTCGTGCTCATCACTAATCCCTGTAGAGTCTAAACTAAACAGGTTTATTAGTGAAACACATTTGGTCTAGGAAAGACCTATCCTATCTATCAGCTACATAATGAATAAGTATGTGGGGGTGGGGGAGAGATATGTCTCCATCTTTTTTCTAGGAGGAAAGGAAGAGAAGATTGACTCACTACAGGAAGTACATTAGAAGTCAAAGCATGGGTCATAGAGGAGAGGAAAGCAAGGACAGGTAAAGGAGACCCTCATTCGTTACCTCTACTCCCAATGCCTCTACTGGCCATTAGGATAGTTGGTGCTAAAGGTTGATGCACTGGAACTCCATCTCCAACACAGAAAGACACCGAAAAGAGTTTTTATTCTCAAGAAGTTATTTCTTGAGATAGTAATATCTTGAGATGGGCAATGCTCGTAAATTCTGAAAAGAATACTGGTATGCTCCAGTTTCTCAAAAGGCACATTTCATTCATTGTATGAGTAAACAAGAGACTAACAGACAGGGATGTGCATGAACCTGTTTGGAGGCCCTTTTACGGGCCTCTGAACAGGTTTGAGAACCGGGTGGCTCAAAGTTCAAAGGCAGTGGGGGGGTTGCACTTTAGGGTGCACACGAGCCAGCTACTTCCGGTCACTTCCAGCTGAAGGGCAAACAGGGCAACAGGGAAGTACGCTGCTGCCCTGTAGGACTTGAGGAAAACTGGGCTCTGGTGGGGGAAAAGTGGAGGGAGGGCTAAGTGCACCCTCCCCTGCCCGTACAGTGCAACCCCCCGCTGCCATCGAGCCACCTGGGGTGGTTCAGTGCACATCCCTACTAACACACATGACCAAGCTTTAGAGATGTGCACAAAACTGGAAAACCCAGTTCAGCTTGAATTGAACTGAACTTGAGCTGAACCAGATCTGGTTCAATTTTGTGCATGCTTGAGCACAAAAGGCTTGAGGCCCAGTTTGAACCAAGCTCAGCTTGAGCAGTCTCTGAAATTACGGGTAACAAGGAATCTGGTAAGAATTCTTCTTTTCCAGTAAAGGGGGGGGGAGCAGGGGGCTTCGCTAAAATGAGTTGGGATGGGTGGGGGCTGAATTTTTACCTTTGGAAGTGTTGCCACTGGTGGCTCTGATGGCTGTGGGGGTAAGGGGCAACTCCCCACCCCTACTGGAGCAGACAAGTCTGGTTCAGACCTGGTTCATGCCTCTGTGCATGCGTGGAGGCCATTAACTGGCCCTACCTGCTCCGGCGGGTTGTGGGGGTGGCAGAGCCAAAGCCACTGGCAGCAGCACTTTAAAAAGTAAAATTCACCAGTAATTTCTGAGCTGGCTCAAACCAAACCAGGCCCAGTTCGGCTCGAATTCGGGCCGAACTGGGCCTGGTTCCGTTCAGCTCAAACCCTTCATGTCAAGCCGGCTTGCACAGCCCTACAAAGCTTTACTGTGCAAATATATGTCTTGTGATTTCTTGCCTAGTTAAAACATGACTAAATAATTCTATATAACATCAATTCTTTTCTCATTACAATGACAGGAATATCCCAGGAGGCTGAGCCTTTACACTTACTTCTTGGCCCCATCCTGTTAGTCCTGATGGCAGTGCTAATGCCAGGTTGCAGGGAAGGAGGCATGTGGGAAAACCCTGCACTGGGTCCGCTGACAGTGCATTTTCAATGCAACCTGTGGAGCCACTGCGACAGCCGCTGCAATGACAGCCAATAAGATGCCCTCTTGCCCACCCACCTGAACCCCTTTTTAGAGAGGCAATCCCCCATTGCTTTTAAGAATCCAATCCTTACTGGATTCCCCTTTACAAACAAAGCAATTGACCTGGGCCAAACCAATTCTATTTGAAATGGGCCCAGTTCGGTGTGAACACGGATTGGACCCTTTTGTGGGGGGGCTGGTCCAGTTTGAGCTTGAACTGGTGAAACCGGGTCACTTAGAATTGAACCATTTTTGCACACCCCTAGAAGTATACTGGGACATATTAGGCCCCTGTATATTTTTCAATGCAGAAAGAAAAACAGGTTGGGAATGGGGCGGGGGGTGGGTGGTTAGTGAACAAATAGCCCACAGAGAAAGGATTAAGCATCTCCTCTTCTTCCATTGCTCCAAACAAATCCAGAGCCCTACAGCTGCATTAAAATTAATGTCAAAATACACTTCATGCCACTTGAATCATATCTTGGTCCTTTATTTTCCATTTTCTATCACACCCAAATTCCTGCCCCAGTGGCAGTGGCTACTTTTGGGGGCTGGGAGGGTGGAGGGGAGGGAACCAGGGTAACCATAGGTGGGGCTAATAGTAGCTGGCGGTAACCATAACTGGACCTCTCTACATGATCTTAATAGGTGACAGCATTCATGACAGAGAAGGTGCCCCCTTAAGGAACCTGGACACAAGGGATTGAGAGCTTTATAAATAATAACCAGCTAGGAAACATCGGTAGCCAAGGCAGTTCTTTTAAAATCAGTGTTATACAGTCCCTTTGGGTTGCCCCAGAGATCAGTCTGGCTGCCACATTCTGTACCAATTGTAGTTTCCAGACTACATACAAAGGCAGCCCTACATGGAGTGCATTACAGTCACCAAGCTTGGAGATTACCAGCATATGCACCACTGTTTTAAATTCATTTACCTCCAGAAATGGGCATAACGGATGTATCGGCCAAAGTTGATAAAAAGCGCCCCTGGCCACTGCCTCAACCTCAGAAACCAGACTGAGTTTGGATCCAGGAGCACTCCTGAACTACATACCTGATTTGGGGTGGTGGTGGTAACCCAGAACAGGCAAATCTAAACCATTTCCTGGGTCTTGACACACCACAGTCAGCACCTCCATCTTATTTGAATTCAACTTCAGTGTTTTTTTATCCCTCATCCAGCCCATTACCGTCTCTGCCAGGCATTTAGGGAATTTCCTGATGAGGCTTTTAAAAGAAAAGGAAATGAAAAGAGCTCCCAGCAAATGCTGTAGAAATCCAGTGCTCCTGAGGGCTTGGTCAAGGTGCTGAATAAGGAGAAAACAGCTGGCCTCCCTCTAGAGCACGGGAGGGTGGAGAAAGGTAGCCAGGCCTCCTACCTTTTCTGAACTCCATTTGCTTGCAGACTACCTACCTAGAAGGACCCTAGGAAATCAAATGGAAGGGCTGGCCTTGTTTGCTGGCTATTGGTCAGAAAAGGTGCCTCTAAGCTATTCTGACTTCTGATTGGTTAGGGGCTGGGCTAGCCCCTGCTCACCTTTAGGGAGGGGGAAATAAAAGAAAGAACATCCTGATTGCTGCTGGGGTACTACATATGCAATTTCAATAGTGACTAAGTATGGTAATTACTTCATTTGGGGGCAATGAATAGATCCCTCTGAACACCCTAGGAGGGAGGAGATAGCTTTATAATCACATTTTAAAAAGAAGACGATGACCAAGAGCTAGTGCCATCTACTGGCAAGTAGTGAAAATGCAAAAGCAACATTCAAGCAAGAGAGACAGACACCCAGAGGGAGAGACAAAGAGGAAGAGATTGCATGTTTGGTGAGATTATTGCTGGGTGTGGAGGGGTGGGGGCTGGGGGCTGGCAAGGGGCTAGCAAGAGGAGGGGCAATGCTCCCTGTGCCCTAAATGAGGACCCTCCTCTTCCTGCCCCCTACTACTTCTTTTTAACAGTGCAGCAAAAAGAGACTGCTTTAGAAGGATTAATAGCAGAAGGCACCAAAGTGGAGAAGGTTAAAGGAAGTGCATATTCACATCTCAGATCAAAGACCGCAGAGTTTTGATAACTGACCAGGGTATGCAGTACATCTTTTCATTTAGAACATACAGTTTAAAACCTGTGTCGCGTTTAGGGCTTGCTTGGCTTTGGCCATTGCAATTTTCCCATGTTGCTTGACCCTGTTCAGATCTAGTGTAGGAACAGCAATTAAGATAATGTTACTAATTTTTAAAAGTTAATAGCACAGGAGTCAAAGTAGTTGGAGAACAGCAGGAACTTATCCCTTTTGCTTTATGGACATGGATCTCCGTGCTCATCATTTTTCCTGAAGCTGCTCTCATCTACAAGTTTAAGAGGTCAAGCCTTCAGTATCAGTTGTTTTGTTTTCATTCTCTAGTGACATCTGCTCTTGGGAAAGCTCAGCTGCATGCTCCAGCAACCAGAAAGGGCATTTTAAGGGAGAAGGGCTAAAGCTTCTGGAGGCATTCTGTTACTCTCAAAAATCTTGTTTGCCAGTACATCAGAGTTGCAATTAGCTTTGTTCAAGAAACAAGCTGTTCTGCAAAAGAACTTTCAGGCTAGTGTTTCCCATAGGATGGTTTGAGTCACTTTTACAAAACGAAAAACATTGCTGGAGTCTCATTATACTACAATTAGATTTTGCTGAGATAATCTTGCCTGAGTATCTGTCAAATCTTTCTCCAAATTACTACTATTGCTCTCCCCATTTTCAAGGTCCTCTCATAAGATGGCAGGATCCATGGTTTTGAGCCAGTCTGAGCCACTTGATTGGTGAGGGACCGTGGGGATTGTCAGTAAAAATGGCAAGTTAATATGAAGTGCCTAGCTTGGGTAATGGGTCGGAGAGCCGGGTGCACTCCCGATAAGCAATTGTGGGAACTCCAAACATTAAAGTAGGAGGCAGGGAGAATGATCACGTGTGAGGCCGCAGATGGGTAGGACAGCTTTTCCTCCTACTTCAGTAAAATGCTGGGGATGGAATGTATGCTTGTCCTACCCAGCTGCACAATCATGCTCCCTGCTGTAGAATCCAAAGGAAAGCATTGTGGCACACAAGGACAAGGCAGTGGAGTAGAATCAGAAATATTAAGGGATAATGGGATAGATGTTATGTACTACAGAGAGGCAAGGGCGGACTGCTTTCAGTGCTCTTGCTCCTGGTTGTTTGTTAGCTCGGCCTCTACTCCAGGACTGGACTTAATGTCACTAAAGCAAATGTAACTAAAGCTGGCCTGGATCAAGGAATGGATTAACCAAAAGCACCACGTCCTTCCTCCCCCCCTCCCCCTCCCCCTCCCCAAATAAAAGACCAGGTCCATCAAAATACTAACAAAATTTGGAACACTACACTATACACATAAATCAAGGACACAGATCAAAAGTTGGTCCACAGATTCATGATCAGCTGTTATGTAGCATAGTCCTGCAAATAGCTTGGCGCTCGGGGATTGATCCTTTACAGGTAACGTGAATGGCACTGCTCAGGATCACATGGGGCTGCAGATGGTGGATCAAGGAGTGATTTGCACTTGGCTTCAGGCTTCGAGGTAAATGTTGAGTGAAGCCACTTCGAAGTACACTTGCAGCATTGAGGGAAGCAGCTCCTCCCCTCTGCTCTCGGTTTTTGTTTTTGCAAGTCCACATGGCATGCTTCCATATTTTCCTTCTAGCTGATGGGAGGTGGGGGTGGGAGAGAACTCCTGCAGAGATAGATCTGCATTTCTGAAGAGAGCATGCCTCTTATCATGCTAATGATTGTACGTCAGTGCCTCTCCCATTTGCTCTGGCGTTTTCAGAAAAAGTAGCTTAAAACCAGCATTTTTAAAACCCAGACATATGTCAAGATAAGCTAGAATTAGCATCACAAAACCTGGTTTGTGTGTGGAGTGGGTCCAAAAATCTCGAAGGGATTTCGAGGTAAGTTTGGCTGGTGTGTGAACGCACACACTCTCTTCTGAAGGAGATTTGGGGCAGAAGCCATTTGAGTAAAGCTGAATGGAATGACCTTGTCACTGGGTATGTAGTCATTATCATCTGAGCTTGAAGCCCAATGTATGCTCTGCACCGATTTGAAGTGAGATACATTTCTTGTGACTATGATTACCCTGCTGGGCTGTGATCATAGTACGTTTTATGTGTGTTATATGATATGGTGCAGGATAAAAGGGCAGTGACAGTTTGTTCCAAGGCTGAAGGTTTTTCACTAGAACCACGTCACCCACTTTCAATGGCTCACCTGCATTGATCAGTGCACTGTTTTCATCACTCTCTTTGCATGTTCATCAAGTTGACGTAAAACAGTGTCCTGACATGGAATGTCAGGTTGAGTCAGCTTTGTCTGAACATGTCTCCCAAACATAAGGGTAGCTGGTGCCACACCAGTAGAGCAGTGAGGAGTGGACCTGTAGCTGCTGAGGGAATGAAATAATTCTTGTTTCAAATGGGCACCCTCTGCTATGGCAATATGGAGAACTTGCTTGAGTGTCCTCATGAACCGCTCAACTTTCCCATCGGCCTTCCCCTTTGGCCTTGTAAGTCCTGCACAAACTGTCTGCTTATTTTATAACTAATTACGTTGTATGTTATAAGGTTGTTATAGCTTCTGGGAATGTTATAGTGGGATGTTTTCACTACATCTTCTTGTAACACAAACAGTTTTATATGTTGTAAGTTCTGCACAAACCTTCCGCTTGTTTCATAATTATGTTTGTTATAAGGTATCTTCAGTGGGGGTTTGTTGGGGAGGCGTGCTCTTCGAAACATGATTGAATCTCCTATAATAACTGAGTTTTATATCTCTCAGAATATTTGGACATTGAAGCATGTGGACCAGTGTCGTTTTGCCAAGACAAACTTCCACTTGAGAAAGATATATTTTGAAATGGAGGTCACTGTTGTGTGGACTTATTTGTTTATGCATTATACCAATCTCCACATCATTGACTTAATTATTTTTCCCATACTATACAATTGTTTCATTGATATTATTTCCCACCCACTGTTTTGTCTTGTTTTAGATTGAATATATTTTCCACTACAGATTTATTGGACCAAGTTGTGATTGTTCTTTCATTATTTGGTCAGTAGATAGTTTGGTGGAGGATCTCTTTGTTTCTTCCTAAGTGAAAATGAGAACATGCCCAGACAATTCCAAGTGCCTCCCACTCTGTTTGTGAATACTGTCATTCTTTGATTTTGTATTAGAAGCTGCTGCTGGCCAATTTCCTTTATTTGCTTTCTTTTTAAAATAGTAATTGGTGGTTAAAAAGGGCCTATTATTTTTGTATTAAGTAATAAAATCACATTATAAATAAATAAATTTAAGTTTTGTTTTATTAAATAAAATACAAACAAATAATTAACTCCCTGTTGTCTAAGTTGTATTTACATTTGAATTCATCCTTACTTTCTTGCCCAAAGTTTCTTGCCCACCTCCTTCTTACTTACTTGCCCTTACTTTCTTGCCCACCTCCCCAAAGACAGTTGGCTTTGGGGACAGGGAATCATTTTATTTTTTTAATCTGTCCAATGTAAACCACTTTCAGAACATTTTAGAACATAAGGACAGCCCTGCTGGATCAGGCCCAAGGAGGCCCATCTAGTCCAGCATCCTGTTTCACACAGTGGCCCACCAGCTGCTGCAGTGCTGGGAAGCCCATTGAAAAGTGGTATGCAATGATAATAACAATGACATCATACAAGCGCAGAGCAAGAACTAAAAGTGCACATACATCAACTGAAAACAAGAAAATATTTTAAATATTCAATATTTTACAAGAGAGGCACATTAACCAAATATAGCAATTACAGTAAGATATTAACCAAAACAGGCAAATATGCAGCAGGATGGTGCTACAACCAGTAGGAAGCAACACCAAATTCTCCATATGTGTATCAATCGAGTGATACCTTATCAAGCAGTAAAATATTTTGTAACTGATTATAGAAACACTGTTGAAGGATCACACATAATTCAGAAAAATAAAACAAATTATTTGTAATTTAATTTAAAACATATAAAAAGTTCAAATCAAAATGCCCATAAAACTACCAAATAGCTAAAAAGCTGGGCTGAAAAGATGTCTTTAGTTGTTTCCTAAAAACAGGGATAGATATAAAAACAACATCCCAACAGGGATGGATATAAAAATATAACATATAAAAATAAAACAAAGTATTGCAGGAGAGGGAAGTTAGAATGGGGGCTGCATGGCTCTCCCCCCTTATTTGTTAAGATTTTTTTAAAGCACGTCTTTTAAAAAATGAACTAGTTCAGCTAATATTCAGCTATTAAGTCAACTTTCAAAATTATATATTAATTTCTGTCTGGGCGGGGGGGGGGAGATCAGTGCTATAAAACAATCAGCCTTCTAAGGTGACACATCAGAGGAGGTGTGGGGATCCATTCCATTGGGGAGGATGGGTGGTGGTGAGAGAAGCTTGGCGAGTCCAGGGTTTTGCTGCTGTCCCTGTTGCTGCTGCAAAGCAGGAAGAGAAAGAAGGGGTGGGGGGGAAGAGAAGACAGACAGACATGCACAAGGCACCATTTGCAGCTGCTCCGGCTTGCTTGGCCTCAGCTATTACAGGAAATCATGATGGGTTTAATGTGAGAATTCCACTGCCAAGTACCTTGCTTGATGCGCTGCCCTGTGAGATTGTGGAGATCCCCCCCCCTCGCTGAAATAAGAGCATCTCCTCCTCTGTTTGCTTTTAGGAGGACCCTGAAGACGTACCTGTTGTTTTTTAAAAATTATTATTATTTAATCTATATACCGCCTTTCATTAAAAACAACCCCAAGGCAGTTTACAAAAGCTAAAAACATACAATAAAAATGACAATTAAAAAATTAAGCTAAAAATATAAAACAAATCTAATTGTTCTCCCAGGCCTTCAACTGAGATTTGGTTTTTAAATTTTAATGTGTTTTAACATGCTTTTATCTATAATTTCTATCCTTTTATGAATTTTAAATGTGTTATATTGTATGTTTTAATTCTGTACACCGCCTAGAGATTTTTATACTAGGCGGTATATAAAATCAATCAATCAATCAATCAATAAAATAAGTGTGTCCTGCCGTTTGGGGGCTGGATGGGGGTGGGGGGAAGGGGGACAGACTTCCACAGCAATGCCTCCCCATCACCTCTTGAGCACCAAGAAAATCCAAGAGAAGCAGTGGCTAGCAAGGTCAGAGGGGGGCCATGTTCAGTAAATGAATATTGCTCCTCTCAACATTTTTTGCCATTTATTTTTTGGCAGCCCTCGACACTCCTCCCCCCCTGCCCAACTCAAATGCAGCATCTTGCCCCCCTTGCTGCCCTTGCTGCCACTTCTCTACCTACCACTGCTTGTGCAGCCCTGCCATTGTTGCTGCTCCTCCCGCCCACAGCCCCCCCATCACTTGAGGTGCCTTGTCATCATTGCTGTTTCTCCCCCCCCCCACCCCGCTGCTGCTGCTTTGGAGCTTTGCCACCGTTGCTGCCATTCCTCCTGCCTTTGCCCTGCCACTGCTTGCAGCACCCTGCTGCCATTGCTGCCACTCCTCCTGCCTGCCACCCTGCTGCCTGCCATTGCCACAGCTCCCCCTAGCCACCCACCGCTGCTTGCGAAGCATTGCTGCCATTGCTGCTGCTCCTGGCTCGTGCAGCAGTAAAGGGCCGGATGGCCATTTTTCTTTCTCTAACAAAGGACAGAGAGAGAGAGAAAGCGACCATCCAGATTCTTACTGATACCTGAGCCAGCTGGGAAGCAGAGAAAGGGCACATGCCCCCAGTGTCAGCCTCTTCCCAGTCTGTTTCTTCTCAGCCCATCTAACCACTCCCTGCAAGAGCAGGGGGGGGGAGAGAAGTTGTGGGACAAACCTGCAACTTTTCAATGCAAAAAGGTCCATGTGTGGATCCAAGAAAGAGGAAGAAAATCAGAAAGAGAAGCTGTGTTTCTGGACAACCTGCAGTGAACCCCAGTGAAAGTAGCCACCAATTTTTGCTGCACATTCTGCTCTGAACCTCCCCATCTGTAAGAACCCAATATTTCACTTAAGGGCCAGAGCAGTGAAGAAGGTGGAGATCTGTGCTTGGATTTTTGCCCCTTTCTTTTTTGAAACATGTTTGTCAGGGAATCTGGATTAGGTCCATGGTGCTGGATGAAGAAGACTCTGGCACCAATGAAAGCATCGCTCCTAGAGCTAACATCACAAACCTATGGTACAGGTCACCTAAGGAACATCAACAATGCTACAGGTATTAATTGCAACAGTTACATTCATACCAACCACACTGTTATCAAAACCAAAACCTCTATTTAGCACATTCACTGCATATTCAACTCTACTAGCTATAATTAGCCTACTCTGACTTCACCACCACCTCATCCTAAGCTTCTTATTTATAACTGCTCTTCATATTATCCACACCCCCCATTATTCTCTCCTCTTGACTTATAGCACTAGTATTTATAGCAAGAGCAAGCCAAAACCACTTCAAGAGCCCTCTGTAAACGAATCTTTCTTGTAACAATTGCCTTTCTACAAGCCTCCCTCATTTTGACACTCCTTCAGAATTAACTGTAGCCTATATTCTATTCAAAACTACACTAATCCCAACACTAATCATTATCACCCATTGAGGTGGCCAATCTTAATGCCAAACTGCTGGAATTTACTTCTTATTCTACACTCTAGCCGGTACCATACAATTACTAATCACTATCTTATTCTACTTATAAACCACAAACACCAACACTTCAATTAACATAATATGTTAATACAACTGCTCCCAGGGACTTGGCAGGAACCCGAGCTACGTTTTAGGCTTGTGGGCCGGGGGGGGGATTAGCTATTTTGAATGGAGCAGCCCCATTCCCATAATAAAGTTGTTCAAAGCTTCGGTCATGGAAAGAACTGAATGGAGAGGTTAAAGTTCAAATGCAAAGTAAGATTTTTATTTGAGGGTTTAAGGGTACAGAGAGAGAAAAAATAATGGTTATTAAGCAATAATATTTGACTGATATGGATTAGCAATAAACCAAGTTACAAAGACTAATGTATGGCTCACAAAGAGTTAATTTGGCCTCAGTTGTCAAATTAGGTTCACTCAAGGCTGGCTAGAGAGAAATGAACAGATTTGGATTTTAGGAGACACGAGAAGAAAGGAGAGTTCAAGGATAGGGATTATATACTACCTCACTCCTTCCAAGAGAAATGTGTTGAAACCTGGGGCTTCTGTTGGGCAGGAAGGCAAGAGCAGGAATCTAGGGACCAGGCAGGGGTCCAGGAGCCAAAAGTGAAACTAAAAATGAATGGGGCCTTGCAGCCACAAGTGCAGGGCAGACCGAGTTAGGAAAACCATTAGCCAGTGTGGAGGTGGAGGTCAAGCCAGGGCAAAATGGAAGCGCCAATGCTAAGATATGGGAAAAAGAAGAATGGTGGTTCCAAGGTATGCAGACAGTGCTGGTGACCCAGAAGACACACTGATTTATGGTGTCTTCACCAATTGTAGGCAAATTCTCACCTGAGGGCACCTTGCAAAGGCAGACAATAGGGGAAAAACACAGGACAAACCATCGTGCTATTCAAGTGAAGAGTGAACTTCTTCTTGGACAAAAGTGAGCTCTTCTTGGACAAAAGGCTAGGAAGGGTCTGAAAAGACTCATGTGGGGAGAGGCCAAATGATTCTATCAAAGTTTATGTTTCATTCCTGTTAGAATATCTATGAGTAACTAAAATGCAAACAAGCAGACTTCCAGCACCTTGAGTTAGTCTTTAGCATGCTTATTAGCAAAAGGAGATGACTGTTGCTTTCTCATCTCTCCTTCCTGAGGAGGTGCTCTCTTGACTTAATTTGCTGTCCCATTATAGGGAGAATACTTGGCTTATTCTTTAAAGAAAGCTCTTGATTAAATCACGTCTGCTTCAACTTCCCACCTGTTGAGTAACTGGGGGCAACCACATGTGGGGAGGCCCTCCTACAGTCTTTGTGCTTTGAACTTGACCTAAGAGTTCCTTCTTCCAAGCTGCTTGCTATAGTGACATGCCCTTTGAGTTAGCTACAGGTGAAACAAAGTGGGGATCTCATGGTCCTGTGAAATCCCAACAGTGGTAACTACAGGCTTGTAGTTCCAAATATAGAGGGGTGCTCCTTGGGGGAACCCCTGAACAGGCTCTCATGGTAACAAATAACCCAGCTACAACCAGAAACACCCCCATCCTGGTCTAAGACCACACTTTGAATCTCCTGCATAATAGCCTTCCTGGTAAAAATACCCTTTTATGGCCTCCATCTTTGACTACCAAAAGCTCACGTAAAAGCTCCAAATGCTGGCTTCATGGTTCTTGCTGCCATCCTACTAAAACTAAGAGGTGATGGCATCATTTGAATAACTTTAAACTTACCACTGCACCAACAACCACCACAACCCTCTGCTGCCCATTCATAATCCTTGCCATATGGGGACTTAGAACCAGCACTACATGCCTGGTTGGGTCAAACAGACCTAAAATCACTAATTGCCTATTCATCAATAGGCCACATAGGATGAGTAATTTCCTCCTCAATTATTCAAACCCCATGAAGCATCTATGGGGCAATTGCCCTAGTAATTGCTCATGGACTAACAGCTTCAGCATTCTTCTGCTTAGCCAACACCAGCTATGAACAAACCTACAGCTGAACCCTTCTATTAGCTTGAGGCTTGCAATTAATCCTACCACTAATAGTCACCTTATAAACACAGCTCTACTGCCAACAATTTAATAGGAGAATAACTCATAGTCATTTGTCTTCAACTGATCACCACTTACTGTTACTATAACTGGCATTGGCACTCTCATCACAGCCACCTACTCTCTATTTATATTTTCTACCCAGCAAGGAAAAATACCAACACACATTCACCAACACACCCAATGTGCACACACACATGCATACACACACACTTCTCTTGCTAACAATGCACATCCTTCTGATACTCGTACTAATTTCAAAGCCCAAGCTAATCTTTGGCTGATTAATCTGGTTCATAGAGTTTAATCAAAACATTAGACTCTAGCTCTAAAAATAGAAACGTACCCCTTCTTACAAACTGAGAGGTGTAACTCCTAATTCAAAGTCCTGAGATTATATCCCCCAGACCCTTCACATTCAAAAAGACAATAGTTTAATCCATTGGCTTTAGGAGACAGAATTCTTGGCACAACTCCAAGTTAGAGAACATGCACAATCTCCTAATTCACACAGCCTTAATAATTATATTTTTAGCCCTCCTGCTATCAGTTGTAACAACAATAAAAGATGCACCAGAAGACCACAAGTGAAACATCACTCATGTAAAAACAGCTGTCGGACTAAGATTCATTTATCAGTCTAATTCCCCTATTAATCCTATACAACAATGGCATTGAAGCCACAATCACCATCTGAATAATTACCACAAAATCATAGCTTTATACTCCCTTACAATGTAACTATACTCCCTGTCATGTACTCCAATTGCCCTATACATTACCTGATCTATTCTAGAATTTGCTACCTGATTCATACATGCAGATGATCCAAACATTAAGAAATCCTTCAAACACTTTCTCCTATTGCTATTGGCCAGTAACTAGTAACATCAAACAATGAAGCTATTCTGATGAACAGCAGGAACCGGACTAAGGGAGCCCAGCCTGGTTCCTGCTGCCCATATGCAGCAGTGGGAGCCACGCAGCTCCCACTGCTGGCCTGGCAACAAGCCTGCCTAGCCTGGGTTTCAGGCACGAGAGTGCCAGAAAAGCAGGTTAAATGCTTGTGTATTGTTTTGGCGCAGCTCTGCACCACACCGACTCACGTGTAGCCTCCCGAGCGGGAGGCTATGACAAGCCTCCAGGTGTTGGGAGGCTCGCCAAAAGGCACCGCACACTTGTGCAGTGCTTTACAGGACTTCCGGGGCCCTGGAGGCAACCGCACCCTGCCACCCCAACCGGCTCCATGATGGAGCCAGTAATCATCTGTTTAGGCAATCTGGCCACCCCGGGAGGGCTCCCTGATTGTCTGCAGGGAGAGTGGGTCAAGCCCAATCTCCCCGCAAACCCCCTTTCCACTTTACACACAGATTTTGTGTAGAGCCTTAATATATCCCAGTGTTTCATTGGATGAGAAGGGGTCAGAATTATATCATATCTCCTAATTGGATGGTGATTCACCCATGCAGACGCAAATTCTTAAGCACTACAAGCCATCATTTCTAGCTGAATAGGGTGTCTCGGCCCCCGCCTCCTTCTTCTCCCCCGTCCCCAGTGTCTTTGCTGCAGAACTATATAGATTTGGGGGAGGGAAGCATTCTTGCCATGCCCTTTCTTTCCCTCCTATGCAAATAATATCAACTGTTCTTCAGACTCTGATCAGGAGCCAGCAGCTTGCAACTGAGTCAGATAGGTATAAGGGGAGAGCAAAGAGAGGGCTGTTTCCCAGCAAATTGGCAGGGGGGGTTGCCTCATGGGCCCAGGGAAATATGTCTCCTCCATTGCTTTTTCAATTCAGCAATGCTGAACTGTGTAACTACTCTTGTGTTTTTGTACATTAGCATCTCTGAAAATTTTTAAGATATCATAATGAATTTTCAGTTAAAGATATTTTAACACAAATAGGCTTATTGCACGATAGCTGTTTTTCTTAGATTATTAGTTTTTCATTGCATCTTTGCCAAGTATAGATGAAAAGATTAGACATTTATTATTTCTATTGTTATTATCCTTTTTATTGAAATATTTTAAAATGCTATGGGGCCTCAAGCTTCATATAGGGTTAGGGCCTCAGCATGTCTTAATCTGGCCCTGACTATAGACACATGTTCACATTTGTTTTTCCAATCCTGTGGTCCAGAAACTTTCTTTTTAAAATAATTTCAGATTCTCAGGGAATCAAACTTTGCCCAAGGCAGATTCTGTATGGTTCACAGACACTTAGAGCCCAGGATTGTCATGAGACATTCATAGAAATACAGCATAGAATATTCAGTTTCAGATTAATCAATCAGTCAAAACCTTCTTGGATAGATGAGATGACTCACCATCTTCAGTCAATCTCAATTGTGCTATCTGGTAAACAAATTGAATACAGCGGAATACAGGCCTGGTGGTGTTGGCTTGTTTGTTAGATCTCTCTCAGTGCCACTAAGGTGTGTGCAGGTTGTCAGCAATGTGGGTTCATTACTGAGTTTTTAAAATGGTATAATCTTATATCTATTTCAAAAAGAGCTGGAAATGTTATGATCCTCATGGACACACAACAAGAGTACCTATAGGTGAGAGGGAGGTAACCTTTTACCCATAGGTTGAGAGGTTTGAACCCCAGCAGATTTGAGGTAATCTGCTGATACACTTGCTGGTTTTTTCACAAGTCTGAAGGAAAAACACTAAGAGGGCCAACCCCTGCCCAAACTCCCCAATGTAACTCAATGGAATGGAATGTTCATGGACTCAGAGGGCACTTAACAGATGATCAGGGAAGCAGAGCTCATGGAACTCAGTGGCGAAGGCAGGGGAAGGAGGGCTTGAACAAAAAGTGTTGGAAAATTTTTGGCTTGAAGAATACTCCCTTAAGACAGTCACAACCCTTTCTGCTTCTGAGGGGAAAAGGTGTCTAAAACTCTTTAACTTTCTCACGGCTTTGTGTTTCTGAGAGGGAATGGATTTGCCACATTTAAGCTTCTGGTGTGTGTGTGTGGGGGGGGGTTAACCCCACAAAAAGACAACTGTGAGGTGCTTCACACAATTAGAGAGAAGCACCAGGAGGATTAGTGCAGGGAGAGTGGGCTTAGCCCGCTCTCCCCACACATGAGCAGAGCACTCACCCTGGGCAGCCAGATCAGCTGTCCGCACGACTACTGGCTGCATCACGGAGCTGGTAAGGGGCGGTGGAGATCAGGGGCCGCCTGGCCCCCGGAAGTCCCAGCATGTCCTGCGCGAGTGTGCGGGGCATGCTGGGGAGACCCCTGAGGCCGGGAAGCTTGATGAAGCCTCCCGATCAGAGATCTCCTTGTGAGTCACTGTGGCGCAGAGATGCACCACAGCATCTCACAACCTGAAAAGCTGGGTTAGCAGAGTGCTCACTCCACTAACCTGGGTTAAGGGGAGGGGTTTTCAGGTGGGCTAGCTCACCCGTGAGCCCAGTGGTTCTCACAACCCCACAAAAGCAGGCTGAGCTGCATTAGCCCACTTTTGTGTGGCCGTGTGAATAGCTTCTGTATGTGTGCACACACACATTCACACACAATAAACAAACAGCATTCACCTTTAGATAACAATTCCTTTCAACCTCAGAAAATATTGATGAAAAATAAGTTAACCCCTCATCAATCAGCCCTTTAGGGCTGGATGAAAATAAACGGGGACTGAGCTCCAGTCTCCACCCCTCAAGCCCCCCCCCCCCACCAGAAATAAGAACACATAAAATTCGCATATGACGTAACACCCAAGTTCCTGTCTTTTTTGCTAACCTTTATTTTTTCACAATTCTCTGCCACAGGCTCAAGTAATACATGTATTACCAGGGCTATCCTGCAACATTTTGTTGCAGGTCCATCAGGTGCGGCCCGTGAACGAGCCTCCGGGGGAGGGGGAATGGCGGGTGGCATCTTTAAGTGTAAACAGAGCTGGTGCTCCGTGCCACCCAGCAGCCCCCGCGGCGGGGAATCGCCTCCGCCACTCACCTGGCTCCCCCAGAGGCGAGCCCCCGCCAGCGGCCAGCGGCCAGGTGAGTGGCGGAGGCGACTCCCCGCCACAGGGGCTGCTGGGTGGCACGGAGCACCGGCTCCATTTACACTTAAAGATGCTGCCTGCCGCCCCCCTGGAGGTGCGTTCATGGACCGCGCCTGGGGTCCATATTTATATGATGTAATACGTATGCCTCAACCATTCCACTGTTGAGCTGTGTAGGCTACATCTGATTTATTTGGTTGTTTAGTGATTTCCTTAAATGCCTTTTACATTATACATTTGGGTGGTTTTTTTGTTTTGTTTGCCATGAAAATCAGTTTTGCCTCGAAAATTGCTCAGCAGTAGAGTAACCATTTGTTTAAGCCTTGTAGTTGACTTGCATGCCAGCCAGTTTTGTAGTACAAGCTAGACCAATACCAGTATAACCACATGGTTGGGAACTGGCCTGCCACTAGGTGAGAATTATGTAATCGTGTGACATTAAAGGCTAAGCATTAAAGACCCTACTGTACTTTTTGCCGTTTCAGTTGGAAGATAATGTGAGTGCAAATGCACATACTCATTCCCTACCAGCAAAGTAGAGAACCTAAGGCCTGATGTCTCAGTGCTACAGTTCTCTCAGAGTAGAAGAAAAACAAATTAGGAATCTGTCCTAATGACAAGGTATTCAGGAATGTTGCTTTGGTGAGTAAACAAAATTGACCTTCTGACAGTAGTGCTGGTATTAAGTGCTCAGTTTTAGTATCTAAAATTACAGATTTAGAAGTGGCTCAAAGGTAATCTAGTACAACCCTGAGCAGAAACAGCAGGGTCCCCAAAAGTAAAGCCCATCACTTATGGATTATTTTATGAAGTCTTTTCCTAAATACGCTCCCCCCCCCCGCAGGAACAAATACAAAGACGTCTTACAATTAGGCAGTCTTTCCATCCTGATACTCATCATAAATCCACTTTGCTGCTGCTGGCATCCATGCTTTGGCCTTCCCTTAGGACTATGTGTTACAGGAAACCTACAAGACTCACAATGTTGGAGTTCTTTAAAAACAGAAATGCATGTGAATTTTCTGTGAATTTGACTGGAGAAGTGGTGTGAGCAGTGGTTTAACCTTTTCCAAGCAAAGCCATTTTTCTGAGCAAAATTGCCAAGTGCTTTTTCTTCCACTGGGGAAAAGATAGGAGGACTAGAGATGTAAAATTTGTGGAACTGTTGAGGTCATGGAAAAAAACCTGGAGCCCCCCCCCCCTTTTTTTTTTTGCTGGGGAACAATGGAAGGTTTGGAAGAAATTGAAATATACGCAATACTTTTTCCCTAGTGCCCTTTATGGGTCTTAACTTAGTCACATTGGATCATGTTTGGTATATTACATTTAGAAGTATTGTATCCCTATCAGCAGTTTCTGCTTCTTCTGATCCTTCATTTTTATAATCTTAATGTCTTATGAAATCTGAATTGCCTGAATTGAGACAAACCTCTCTACCTTTTCACATGTTCCTTTATTTCTTGATCTGCTCTATTCCAAAAGTAGATCAGTTCCTTTCATATGCTGTAGAAGATGGAGGAATCTGAAGCAAACAAGAAGCTTGGGAGAATAAAGGCCATAACACTTTTCCTTATATGAATACATCTGAACACCTTTTCTTAAATATTGTATTCATAATTCCAAAATAAAATATTTCATAATCTTTTTTGTTTGTTTGTTTGTTTATTTATTTATTTATTTTGGAAAAACAAAAAAAGTCCTTTGGGGAAAATGGGGGGGGCAGGGGTGTAGCAAGTTTGGAGTGGGCCCAGAGACAAGATTTTAAAATGCCCCCCCCCCAAGCTCAGGTCATGAAGAAAAGAAATCTTAAATGAGGCTGTATTGTGGTAACAAAAAGCATAGTTATATATATAACAGAACAGCATGTCTTTTTCTAGTACCATTAAATGACTTGCATCGTCCACAATTTACAAAATCTTTTTAAAAATAATTTAGGATGATGTTCTATTGTGGCACATAGGAGGGAGATAGCCATCTATCCATCCATCTATCCATCTCTCCTATGTGCCACAATAGAACATCATCCTACATTATTTTTAAAAAGATTTTGTAAATTGTGGATCATGCAAGTCATTTAATGGAACTAGAGAAAGACATGCTGTTCTGGTAGCTCCAGGTCTTAACACTCACATCAGTTTCGGAGGATGAATAAAACTGAAGGAAGCCCGGGCGGGTGCACAACTGGGGGAGTCAGTCATGTGACTTGCCTCTGCCCCCCCCCCAGGCAGTGGGCCCCCAGACAACTGTCTCCCCTTGCCTTATTATAGTTATGCCCCTGCGGGGGAGGAACCCATAGCCCCCCACCCCAAAATTATCCATTTGTTCCCCTGGGCCTTCACATCTCTAAGGAGGACCCTGTAATTTCCCCTCATGCAGCTAGAAAAGCAGCAAAGAAGTGATTTTAATCAGAAAAAGAGCCCATGGGGAAAGATTAAGTACCTGCCCCTGCACATTGCTCAAATCAAATTTGCAGCCTCAAGGCTGCATTTCAGCATAACAAAACAAAATAATTTGCAAGGCTTGTCACCACTGTCTCATATTTTGGCCTGTATTGGATGTTTGGTTGTGCTTTTCTTATGGTGCCTGTTTTGTGTTTTTCCTGTGTACCCATGTGCTATGTGACTAGCAGCTTTAGGTCATAAATATTTTTATTCCTGATGTAAAACATACAATGCCCCCATCGTGCTCATGATTTGTGTTTTGAAATGACACAGAGACAGCAAATGGTGTCCTCCCTGGAATTTGCTATCTAATGTGGATTGCTTGGTGTAACTTCAAGGATAGTAGGCCTGTGCAGTCAAAAATATTCTATTGGATCAGATTTGATAGATATCAGTATTGGGTCTTTTCACCCTTCAGAATATCAATATTTTACCAACTATCAGTAAAAATCCCCATAGAAGTCTATAGGGAAATACCAAAGAACTTGGCAAAAGAAACAGCTGGGCAGAGAGCTCTGAAATTTGGCACTCACATAGTAGAGGATGGCAGGACTCGGAGTATTTGATTTTGAATAAATTGACCCATCCATTGATATTTATCTATTTATTAAGTAACTGGGGGGAAATGTGGTCTCCTTTTGTATTTCTGCCGCCATTTTGTGCTTTGATATTCTGATATCATTTCCAATATTTTTCCTGACATCCTCAATACCATATTGGATAATTCTAATATGATATAGCCTTCTAAATATCAGGTCGGAATGATTGGAAATCTGATAATACACAGGCCTAAAGGATAGCCCTGGATAGTTTGTTACAACGTGCTTCCCTCCCCCCTCCTTTCTATAGTATAGAAAGTATACTATACATAAGTATAGTATACTAGTATAATATAGTGTACAGAAATAAATTATTTACATTTTAAAAGCCACAAGTAACTTACATGGTGCACAGAAGGGCTTCACAAAGAACCCCCTCCCTTTCCCTACAATGGTATCTCACCTTGCCTACTTGTTAACAGAGGTGCGCTTACCCCTGGACTTCTGGGCTGAAGTCCAGGGCCTCCACAGCCCCTGGGGGCCCCCAAATCCTCCTAAGCCTGTGGTTGCCCAGCTAAGCATCAAGTGTGGTTGCCCAGCCGAGCATCATGATGCTTAATTTGCAGGGGAGGGGGGCCTCCATAGGCCTGTAGGTCCAGGCTCCAAAATTACCTAGGTGTACCTCAGGTTGTTTGTGTGCTCTTATGGGCATGAGAGTACTCCTAGGCACAATCAGAACTCTAGTTCTATTGTCTAAGAACATATTCTATGCTCACATTGATATAGAGTGCCCAATGACCACATAGCTAGAGTACTATCTACTAGAGTAGGTAGAGATTGAAAGATAAGATATAGAATTTTTATATTATTTTCCAGATACATTAATTTAGACAACAAGAAACACAGGGAAGCCACAAAAAGGGTAGCAGGGGGTGGACCGGAAATAAAATACAAGGAAAAGAACCACAACTGAAGCTGAAAAAGAAAGAAAAAACCCTGAAAAGATCTGAAGATAGCCTCCAATAAGTATATCTAGGTAAGTGTACCTTTTTTTCTAGGACTACTGCAATTTTGTCCAGTTGTTCACAACTGTTCATCTGTCTTTTCTTTTCTTGTGAAATTTTAATCAGCTTTGGAATATTTTCCAGCACTGGAGTCGCATTAATATCAACATTAATAATAAGCCCTCAGGCCTAGTCATAAGGGTTCGTAGTCTCTTATGAAGGGAAATATGTCTTTGTCTGGAAGGCTTGTCACTAGTCATACTCGCCTATCAGACAACAGGAAATGGAAACTGAAAAAATAAGGCAGCTAGTTTGGGCTAGTTTGGGCAGTTGACAGTACAAAGGCCTTTTTAAAAACCCTAAATTTGCTTCTGCTTATGGATTAAAAGTGTAGTTAAGCTGGTTATCACTGTATAGCTGCCTGTCAGAGTGGAATTTCCATCCCAGGAAACAGAGATGAGTCAGACATAAAGGAATGCAATGATCTGCATGTTTTCCCCCTACACCTCTAAGCCCTCCTGATTGCAGTCTTGAAAGATATGGGGGTGGGGGGAAGTCTCTGACTGTTGGTGCTTGGCATCCACCATCTCCCCACTCTTCTATCTTCTAAATATTTAGACAAGAGTACATGCCCAAATGGAAGTGCTTAAATTATGCCTGTCCAGACTAAGAGCAGCTTTCTAATAATAGAGTACTATTTACTCTACTAGATATCCCAGAGATGGGTGGTGAGGGTGGTATTTTTAAAAAGCCAATTATACGTCTCTGAACTTCATTGACATATATTCAGTAATTTCTGGGAACTTGTGCTCAGGGTTGTATTACTTCTCTTCTCTGTAATCCACAATGAACTCTAAGGTTGGTTTTATCCAATCCAGCCAGTCGGCCTTACCTCTGAAGGCATGGCGACAAGACGGGTCGAGGAGGTGAAGGTGGACTGCAGCTGGGAAAAGGGAGGGAGAGAGAGCGAGCAGCTGGAGGGCTGGGAAGCGGCCCCATTGAGCCCCAGCAGTCCGCGGCAGTCCAAGGCACTGGCAGTGGAGCCAGCAACCAGCATACTGAGCCCTGAGAGGACCGACAAGGAGGCGCACGGGGATGACATCAGCAGCACGCCTCCCAAAGGGAGGGGATCTGAGCGGGAGAAGGGAGGAGATGGAAAGACAGAGGAAGCAGCTGGAGGGGATGAGAGATTAGGGGGAATAAAGAGGTGTGTTGGCCCCCTAATTGGGGGTGGGCAGTGCATATCCTATATAGAGGCATATAAGGGGCTGGCCTAGGATGAAGGGGTCTGGTGGCAAGTGCTGGGGACCTCCGGAGAGAGGCCAGTGCAAGGAGCAAACAGCCGGGGATGGAGGAGGAACTGGGTGAAATTGAACCTCCTCCCCATCTCTACTCTGAGGCCAAGCCCACAAGCACTTCATCAGGCTGGGTTGGGCTGCAAAGGGGCACATAACTGGACAGGTTTCAAACATAGAGTAGCACAATTAAGCATTAGAAAATGCAGTCATCCCTCGCCAACTGCAAGGGTTCTGTTCCTGCAAAACCTCGCGGTTGCCAAATTCGCAGTTGATGAGGCATTAAAGTCAATGGGAAACAGGGGGTTAGGGGAACCGTGACTGTGAAATCACATAAAACTCAAGGAAAAATGCTTTAACCCCTCCCCCCAATCACCAAAACTCAACAGGAATGAGCAGATTGAGCCCCTTGGAAATCTCTGAAGCCCCCCAAACCTCTCAAGTGCACTTTGAAATCACCAGGGGTCAGCAAGGACAATGAATCAGCAAGAGTTGCCAAGAAGGATGAGCAGACTGAGCGCCTTCAAACTGCCCACACCTCGCAAATGCACTTTACAATCACAAGAAAACAGCAGAACACAAGAAGTCTTGATGAGAAGCTTTTCCTACCTGACAGCCATGCAGATGGTCAGGATGCTGAGGAGGAGGGGTAGGAGGGATGGGATGGGCTGCAATCAGGGGGGAAGGGAGCTGTGGGAGGGGTGGGGTGGCTCAGGGGGGATTTTTAAGGGAAAGAGGTGGATCACCCTCCTCCTCCTCCAACAATGATGCACCCTCTGTTGCAGGCAGTTCGCAGGTGCCCCCTGATCTGCCAGGCCGCTCTGAAGTGCCAGGCTGCACTCTTTTGAAGAAGCTCAGGAGGGTCAGTTGTGCCATCTTCTTCTGGAGGTCTTTTGGGACCTCTGTGTAGGGCTGAATCAGGTCATTCAGTCCCTGCCTTAATGTCAGGCTGTGCTGCATGAAGGGGTCCATGTCATTGTCCACTACCTCGTCTGCCAGCTCTGAGGCATATTTGAGGAACTGGTTGATCTTCTCCAGGGTCAGCTTTCCTATGGCTCTGCAGTCTTCCTCTTCTTCACCCACTTCCTCCTGATCACTGGAGGATTTGATCAGGGCCTCGAGGTCTTGCTCTGTGAGAGCTCCTCAGAGTGTGACTCCAGGAGCTCAGCAACTTCAGCCGGCTCGATGTCATTAAAGCCCTCTCTGCCAAGTCACCTGGCACAAGCCACTATCCTCCCAACCTCTTCCTCCGCAGCTGGCACAGCAGTGTTGTTTTTAATGGGTTATTACATTTTTAGAGATACTATATTTATATTTATATTATATGTACTTGTGTATTATAATTATGCTTTGCTTTAATTACATTGTAAACCGCTTTGAGATTATTTTAATGAAAAGCAGTATATAAATTGAACGATAGATAGATAGATAGATAGATAGATAGATAGATAGATAGATAGATAGATAGATAGATATTGGAGACTCCACCTTGGAACCATAAAGGCTTTAATTCCCTGTTTTGCAAATGACAGGACCAACTACTCTTGTTTCTATGGTCCAGCTACTTGTTTCCATGATTCAACTATTTGTTTCCATGGTCCTGCTAAGTAGCAGTCCTACTCTTGTTTCCATGGTCCTTCCAAATATGCTCAAATTATCTGTAACTCATCTAGAAGTCTATAGGCCCATTCAGACATTATGTTCAACGCTCATACAATGAGTGTACAGTGTACACAGGTAGAAATCTGTACGTAGGTACAGTCATTCACATGTTATGTTGAATGCAAGTACGGAAGAACACTTCTTGTCTGTACCATGCAATTGAAGGGTCTGTATTCAGGTTCTTTTAAAAAATGAACACAGGTACAGTCATTCACACAGGCACATGTACAAGTGTACAGACATCTGTACACTCATACAGCATGATGTCTGAATCGGACTCATGAGTACTTGATTCTGTGCCACCATAACACATTCTTCAAGTCATTGAAGAAACAGTTGTTTGTTTATTTAATATATTCCTATACTGCCCAAAACTTAATAATTTAAGGTTTAATAGGGACAAACAGACAGCAGGTAGAAAGAGGTATAGCTAGATGTTATACACAACATATCATAACATATACATAACATCTAGCAACACTCGTAAAACTACCAGTGGTACCATAAAGCTTTGGTACCATACTACCAAAGCACATGCATTCACCAATTTCAGCTGGTGGCTGATGCTTCACAAAGTCTAGGATAGAACAAGATGAAGCAGACACAAGATGCATTGTGGAAATATTCCCCCAAAACTGGAAGAATCCATTCCATTCTGTTGTGATATGGAAGAATTATGCATCATACCTACTGGTCAGCTTGCACCACCAGGTATCATAAGTGATTTTTTAAATGTCAAGAAATTTAGAGAGGATGCTTACTGCAAGTTTAAGTCCAAAAGATTGCTAGACCACACATAAATGAAATGACAGGTTTCCCAAGTTGCAACAGAAATAAGTTTCAACCTTTCACAAAGGCTTGCAAGTTCTAGCTAAAGGAAAAGAAGTTATTCTGAAACCTGGCAGAGCTCTGTTTGGGCAGATGGAGTACCCATTTGAACCAGTTCCTTGGTCATTAGGAACATGTGATGGTACACTGAGACAGACAGTAAAGTCAACTGCTGAGCTGGAGCAGTTGACTTGGTTGATACTCAACCAAGTATGTGAATGGACCCAAAAAGAACCCACCACCATATAATAGCCTAAAAAGCTATGCTTTAAAAGTCTGCATGGAACTCGGAAAACTATCAAGTCTATAAATGGTGGAAGTATACAATACCTCCAAATACCATGGAATAAAAATATAAAGAGAAACTTTTAATAAACAATTTCATTTAGCACATCAATGCGAGCAACATACATATAAAAAAGTAAAGACATATAACAATGAAAAACATGAGTATAGAACAAGTTTGTATAATGGGAATTTACAGTCAACCTAATAGACTGCCAATATCATCCCACAATACAAACTAATGTAAAAAATGAATATTTATAATTTCTAAATATTCTATTCTAAATTTTTATTAATTTTTAACACAGGATATTCTAAATTTTTAACACAGCTTCATTTAGAGATGCCCACTCTTCCTCTTTCCACATGCTCATAACATAGTACACAAAATGCTAAAAACATAATATAGCACACATAATACAAAGAGCAAACATCCATCAATCCATCCATGCATACTGTATTTATACTTTTTTTTTTTTAAAGACACAAAATGTGTCAACATGCTAGCTATTCCATGCTTCTATAAATATGCCAAATACCCGCCTAAAACAACTCTCTAGAGATACAGGTAACATATATAGATTTGGATATCCTGCCTCCATGGCTGTTAGCTTGTGTTCTCTAATCCCAATTAGGTAGTCCCACCCTAGTAGGAGTTGGCTTAAATACTTGAGAGCCAGCTAAAGCCTCTTGTGACTTGGCACCCAGACTCCAATGAAAGACAAGACACATGTAATGGAGTATTGTCCCCAGCACCCAGCCCCAAAAAGACACAGAGACATCGTTGTGGGTGAAAAGGGCCACAACTTTATTAACCAATAACAACAAGGCGTAGCGGACTGGGGTGATTAATCACCCCTAAACAACAGTGCAGGCCTAAGAAGGCTGGGTTAGGACTCCGTCATCCCTCCCCATGCCTTCCGGGGTGACACACCCTGGCTCAGGAAACAGGCAGGTAAAACTTGCCCAATTCCTTCAAGGCCAACCCTTTAATGAAAGAGGGTCTGGATATTTCTAGAGCTTCACCCACCCCGGACCGCTCAGCCCAAGGGTTGATGAAGTCCTGAAGCTGGTTTCATGGCCAACCATTCTCCCTGGGCCGGACAAACCACAAGGGAGCGATTGACCAATCCACCTCTTAAATATCCAAGGGTGCTCACCGATGTTCTATCCCTCAAATTACCACCCAGCCCGCACTGTTCCTGCCACATAGGGAGGTTAGCCTAGCTTGACCTCCCTGCCCCAACTCTCCATAAAACCAGCAAGCCCCTTTTGAACATTACGAAGATACAGGTCGCACCCAGCCTCGGACAGATGAATCCCATCCAGGCAAAAAAGTTCCGGGGAGCGGGCAAAGAGCCCGGGTTGCTGCACTACTGCCGCCGCCATCCGCCGTCATCAGCTTACCAATTGCAGCTGAAGACTTATGCTGGGCCCTTTCAATCCCATGTGTGTTCTGCACCCCCTGCCAAACCCTGCATTGCAGCCAACTAACCCATAAGATGCAAACGCCAGGGAGCCAACCCTTCAACACCAAGAAATCTAAAGAGGCTTGCTGAATAAGCGAGAGGCTAGTCCGCTTGCCCAGATCGTTCTCATGCAAGTGAATAACAAGTATATCAGGCCTAGGGAACCTAGCTAAATGATCCCAAATGGCGGGGAGCAGTTGCCTCCATAACATGCCCCGCATACCCAACCAATAAACTGAAGCTCGCTTTCCAAAACCGAACTGGGTACCCCCCTAGGAGGTGCTAGCCCGCCTGAAGGCCCCAAAGACCAAAGAATGGCCGCAAACCAGGACCCACACTGGAGCCACTGCTTCACCAGCACCTGCCAAGAAAACAAGAGTGTCAATGTAGGCACTGTCTCCTAGCGCACATAGCAATGCACTGCCGTGGACTCATCGTCCTATCCTCTGGACCATGTCCTCTATCAGCCCTCCATGCAAGTAGCCGTGGTGGCAGCCCCGATCCGAAAGGAGTGTAGGGTAAGTCCCTCCAAAGGAACCCAGGCCAACATCAAGGCCCTCCTTATAACTGCCAGGAACTGGTACTGAGTGAGAGGAGCCTCGTTCTCATGTACAGAAAGGCAGCCCTCTGTAAAGGGCCCAAGATCCAGGTAAAGCCGTAAGGCAACTACCGGACAAATCGAAGGGTCGCTGGCGGCAGCCAGATGAATGACGTGTCCCTTCCCTTTCTGGTCTGTTTTAGAATGGCATAAAAACAGCCATGCCTCCACACCTGTTAGGGACAAATCAGTGAACTGCAAGCAGCGGTCCATGGGAGAGCCCTTATTCCTTGGCAAGAGCTCCCCAGGCCTAAAGGCTCCAAAAAATGCAACAAGCACAGTAGCTTGGAAAAGAGTAACGTCCCAGGGTGACCCACAACATGCTGGAAATTGCTTGATCAAGCCTGTAACCAACTCTAATGTAAATGGCAGCCTAACATCCACACCCCTAGGCAGTCCTCTGGACCAACCCTCTAACATCCGCCTTATCCTGGGGTCCCCGGAGCAGTCCTCTACCCCCCAATCCTGTGCCTCAAAAGCCAGGGCTGCCACATAACCATCCAATGTGGATGCAGCTCACCCAGCCCTATGAAGCTGAACCAAAAACTGCTGCAAATGCCCCACTGGTACCGGCCACTCCTCGGCTAGGCCTTCAGTCCTCCGAAAAAGGGAGAAGGCCGCAATCTTAGAAGTAAAACTCACCTGGGTACTGGGCGCAAAAGATGCCGCTATGGCCCGCTGCCAAGATGCCATAGAAAGGCAGGCATAGGCTCTGGGTGCAGTGCTGACTCGGGCGCAAACTCCCTGAACCAGTCCACCTGAAAATGAGACAGGGTGTCAGCAATGTCATTCTGGGTGCCAGGTACATGGCGAGCCAAGAACAAGATGTTAGCCCACAGCACTGCAGCATGAACACCCTCAACAGCCCCATGACCCACCGGGAGCGTGAAGTCTGTGAGTTGACCACCTGGACCACTGCCTGGTTGTCACACCAGAACTGGACTGTTGAGTTGGAAAACTCCCCGGTCCAGAGGTGCACCGCCACCACGATGAGAAAGAATTCCAGGAAGGTCAAGTCCCTGGTGACCCCGCGCCTTACCTACTCCATAGGCCAGTGAACTGCGCACCAGCGGCCCCTAAAATACACCCCCAAACCTACACCACCCACAGCATCCAAGTGTACTTGCAAGTCTGCCTAAAGGAGCTGCTCGCTCCTCCAAAAGGAGACACCATTGAAGCCTAATAAGAAGGCTTCCCACACAGCCAAATCAGCTTTTACGCCTTCCGTAATGTGAACCCTATGGTGCGGGGCCTGAAGTCCCGCCATCAGATTGCACAGGCGCCTGAGAAAGGCCTGCCCCAGGACCACCACTCTACATGCAAAGTTAAGGTGCCCCGTGACAACCTGAAGCTCTCTCAACGTAGCCTTACGGGCATGTCCTAAAGCCCTAACAAGGTCCAAAAGGACCCCCAACTTTGCCTGTGACAACTGTGAGCAGCCAGCCAATGTATCAAGCTCAATTCCTCCGGCCCTTCAGTCTTCTCCTTGGCCAGAGGAATGCCCAGTTCCTCTGCCAGCTCCATAAAAGATTGCAACAGGTGTTGGCATTCCCTCGAATCGCCCCTCCCAACAAAAAGAAAATCATCAAGAAAATGAGCCATAAATACTAAGCCCGCCCTATGCCACACTGCCCACTCGAGAAAGGTGCTAAAGGCCTCAAAGACCGCACAAGAAATAGAATAGCCCATTGGCAGGGCGCGGTCAAAATAAAATTTGTCCACATAAGCGAAACCCAACAGATCAAAGTCAGCAGGGTGAACGGGCAGCAGGCGGAAGGCAGACTCGATATCACATTTCGCCAATAAAGCCCCCACCCCACGGTCCCTAACTACCTGGACTGCTGTATCAAAGGAAGTATAACGAACAGAACAAAGAGTGTTTGGGATTCCGTCATTGATGGAGGACCCTCTAGGGTGAGATAGATGGTGAATCAAACGAAATTCACCAGGCACCTTCTTGGGCACCACCCCTAAAGGAGAAACCCGCAATTCCAGAAAAGTGGGGCTATCAAAAGTCCCTGGTACCCTACTGGCCATAAACTCCTTTTTAATTTTCTTAAGAACAACCGACTCCATCCCCACCACCGACTTAAGGTTGCGGGCCATGGTTAATGCTCGGCAGGAAAAAGAAGGAATCCTAAAACCTTAAATCCCTAAAACCCTAAGTCCCTAAAATCTGAAAACAAATAGGCAGCTGCCGCCCTTTTTAAAAGCCAGATTTTGGGTTACGGCCCATTTGACTCATGAGTATACCCCTTAGGTTCTGGCCACCCTGATCAGGGCAAACTCCTCAAGCCCAAAGTATCCAACCACCAAGGCCCAAATGCCCCAAACCCTAATGGGTGAAGAAGTGAAGGCAAGACAGACCTATAAAAGGAACCCAAACAAGGCCACCACCACTCCCTTTCAGATAAAACCCCAGAATATGCCCCCACAGGAACACAAATTGAAGGAGGGAAGGCAAGCTATGGGACCCCCAATGCCCTAGCCAAAAACTGGGCCCTTAAAGAGGCCACCCAGAGGCAGCTGCTCCCAGAACCACCCAACTACGGTCACCAACCAAGCCCCACTGACCAAGGCCAGGAAGGCCCGACCCGACAGACCAGCGGGCCCCAAGGCCCTGAAAACACCGACGCTCGCCGACGCCAACCGCAGGGCCAATGCCGCCACCCTACTGTCGAAGGCCAATGCCTTACAAAGCCGCTACAGCAGCTGCTGATGCCTCTGAAAACACTGCTGCCTTGCAGGCCTATGAGCTCCCGCCAAACTCTCGCCGCTCGCCCGATCCCGGGTGCCCCCCCCTTGCCACAGTTCAAGCCCAGAAGGAGCTCCTTCCTGCACAGATGCCAAGCCCGAACTGAAGATCATGGGGCAGGGACGACCCGGCAATGGCCGAAGCCCCGCCCCCAGGAGCAAACGGGCCAATTGGCTCACTTTGGGGCCTCGTGCGGAGCATGGCTGGGACAAACTCCCTCCCCTCCGCACGAGGCAAAGGGGAGGGGCAAACTAGGGAGCCACACTTTTATTAATAATCTTACAGAACATGCAATGGGGAAACGTTTCTAACTTCCCTAATCTGAGAAGTTTAGGGAACTCATTCCCTTCCCTCATGAGATTTTGCCTCCTAAAGATGGCTGTTTTTCTCACTGCCAGGGGAATCAACTGGGCTTGGTGGCTGCCTCCAGCTTCCTCCTTACTGCACAGTCTGGAGCTCCTCACCCCCCGCAAGTTAAGCATCATCACCTAAACCCCTGCTAACTTGGCAAAGAGGCACCTTTTAATGTGGCGATTCTCTTTATTTAGCAGGGGGAGAGTAACTGGCCCTATCTACCACCAGCACAGTACCTCCAGTGACTGTTGCTGGTGTCTATTTTATGTTTCTTTTTAGATTGTGAGCCACTCGGGGACAGGGTTCAATCTTGTTTGTTTGTTATTTCTCCGTGTAAACTGCCCTGAGCCATTTTTTAGCCAGAGAACTGTGTGTTAGGCAGCCTGTATTAGATTATTTTGATTTTGTGCATTGCAAGCCCTTACAACTGGTTTATTGTGTTTTTATCTGTAACGTAACAAGCTAAGAGCAATGCTAGCCCGAGCCCTTTCTTTCCAACAAGTGGGCTTTTGTATTTTCTTGCATTTATGTTCTATGCAACTGAGTAACCATGATTTTAAAAGTGTGCCACTCCAAACAAACCAGCTGGAGTGCTTTTTGGAAGTAATCTTGTAAAGCACTTTCTTTTTCCTGTAACAGAAGCTGCTAGAGCCTCAGACCAAAGCAGTCTGTAGTCTTTTGAATAAAGTTTTCTCTTGTTATGCTTTGTAATTTCACCTACCTCTGAGTGGATTTTTAACTCAGGAAAAGGGGTTTTACTCTGGTGCAGACACGCGTCAAGGTTAATTCTTGGGCCCGCTCAGGAGCTAAACCAGCCCCCCCGCATCTGCTGTCAGATGCGGGGGGCGTGTCTTGGCCGCAAGGTGTGGCCCCTGAGGGGTGGCGGCCCAGGTTCTTTGAACCCAGTCACCCAACTGTGGCTATGCCCCTGCCCCATGGGCCAGCAAAAAATAAAAAAAGAAACTCCAAAATGGTTGCAAGATCAAGGCCTGGCTTTTCACCAGGTTCAAATCATTGCCACCAAAGTGCAACCATGAGGAGATAGAAGGGCTCTGGAAGAGTCATTCAAAACAGGCATAAAGCACCCCTCACCAACCAAGCCATTCCACGTCAGTAGATGTGCCACCACCCAATTAGGTGCCATGCTAGTGAAGCACACCTGGTGCTGGCCCAGAAAAGGCTGCTGCAAATGTGCACATGTACCAGACAGTACGTTCACAAAGGATCTGTAAGAAAATGAAACATTCAACCTGACAGCAAACCATGAAGCCCACCAAGAATTCACACAAGTCACGTGTCACGTCAACAATCTGCAGAGCGCAATCTGCCAACATGCCACTGCCTATGCAGTCCTCAGCCATACTGCCTGTTGCCACAGCCAATGGGCTATTGCCTCTCATCCTGTTCAAAGTTGTACAAGAATAAAGTATAATTTTTGGTTTAGAACTTTACACTGTTTCAACTGAGTCTGTTTACTTCTCCCCATGTTACCCTCAGGCACCAAACAAAGTCTGTGTTTGAAACCCAATTAAAGTGAGAAGTTGGTGGTTGCAGCATAAGAGGGGAAGGAGGGTTTAAAAACAAAAGGGTCACAAACATACTATTTATTTCAACATCTATATTTTATACACCAATCTCCCTGACCAAACCACGGGTTCTGACACTTGTCAATAAATGGGGCGGGGCAGCCTGCATCACAGTTACCGTGCTAGGTCCTGTTGAGGAACTCCTGCCCATAGCCATGAAGGCATAGCATAACCTGTGTAAGATGTCTAAGGTAGCATCTCTCCCTGAAGCAGGGGCGTAACTACTATTAGGCAAGGGGAGGCGGCTGCCTGGGGACCCCCATGCCTCAAGGGCCCCCCCAGAGGCACGTCACATGAGGCAAGTCACATGACTATATATTGTGAAGTGTGTGTGTATCAGCGAGGGGCCCATTTTAAAATTTTGTCTCTGGGCCCACTCCAGCCTTGTTACGCCCCTGCCCTGAAGAATCATCACAGGTGCTCAAAGTGCAGGGGTGTCCTTAGGGCAGGGCAATTAGGGCACCCTGGGCCCCGCTCTTTTAGCCCCCATGAAAATTAACTGGGAATGGGCCTTGCACTGGCTGATTTGTCCCAGGCCCTGCTCCCTGCCAGGGCTCTCATGGAAATTACTAGTACCACAGCCTCAGACAGCAAATGATGATATCCCCCTTGTTCTCTGGGTGAGTATGACTTTGATACAGCACATCCACTTTGACAGGGTACTGGCTCTGCTGCTGCAATCTACAGTAGTTTCTGTGCACCTATTCCTGTTTCAGATGAATCAAAGTGCTCACTCACAGTCTGCTGTGCACGCAAAACCCCAAGGAGCACACATCAGTATCCGCTGCCTGGGGTTTTGTTTCACTAGTGAATCGAGCCAGGCTACAAGATCCTGCAGCAATTGAGACCTGAGGTCAGAACCTGCTTCTCCTGCCCTTCCTGAGATTATGAAGGGGCACCCTTGCCCTGATACACTGGGATCCCAGCTACATTCTTTTGCTCTAATGCCAGAAAAGTCAACCTGCCGCCCACTGAGTGAGATCCCTGAGCCATCCAACTCAGGATGTCCATTCTGGCTGGCAGCAGCTCTCCAAGGTTTCAGGCAGGATTTCTTTTTTTTAAAAGAAGTTTTACCTAGAGATTCTGGGTACTGATCATAGGAACATAGGAAGCTACCCTATACCAAGTCAGACCATTGGTCCATTCAGCCCAGCACTGTTAAGGGCAACTACCAGCAGCTCTCCAAAGCTACAGGTAGGCATCTCTCTCAGCCGAACCTAGAGATGCCAGGGAGTGAATCCAGGACTTTTTGCACGCAGCATGCAGATGCTCTTCCACTGAGTTATGTCCTCATTCCCTCAAGGGAATACTTAACATCCATATGTAAACCAAGGCAACAGGGGTGTATAGCAAGGTTGGAGTGGGCCCAGAGACAAGATTTTAAAATGGGCCCCTTGCTGATATACACACACAAACACACTTCACAATATATAGTGAACTCACACTTACATCCCCATTATGAATAGGGTGATTATCTAGTTCACAGGGGCGGATCCAGCAGGAAATTACAGGGGGTGCAACAAGAATTTCCCCCATAAAAGTTCCCACCCCCATATAAATATTGGGGCTTGGGTTTTCTCTCTCTTGCAAATGCACTATGCCAAGGGGTGTCAAACTAAAATTTGGTGGTGAGCCAGATTAGATTCTGATGCATCTCTGGTGAGCCACACATACTGTAGTCTTGTGCCCATTTCACACCACCTATCTTCCTCCTCTCTCTGCTCTTTCTCTCATTCCTTTTCCTTTTCTCTCCCCCCCCCCTTAAATTAGCTGAATTCACTACTTTTTACACTAAAATACACTCAGGGAAAGATTGGTTTTTTTTTAATTTTTAGAAGAAATTCAGAACATAGTTGCTAATACCACCTTTCTGCATGGAAAATACTATCACTCTTCCTCTCTCCCTTACAAAGGTGTTGCTAGGTACCTAAAAGATCCAGGGGATGCAATGCGGGCAGGGAGTCATGTGATGAGCCTCTGGGGGGCCCCTTGAGGCAGTGGAGCCCCAAGACAACTGTTTCCCCTTGCCTAATGGTAGTTACGCCCCTGCAAGGCAAACCATGCTTAGCAAAGGGGACATTTCATACTCGCTGTTGGGCCTGAGTACTCATCCAGTCAGGGGGCCAGGAAGACAGAGGCAATACAGCTCCTGAGTACAGGCGAAGCCAGCTGGGACCTAGACGGTTGCCAGGGAGAGCCAGGACACCCAGGAACCCGCAGACCGTGGATGGGCCAGCATGGCCCAATGGGTTGCCTCCTGGTGGCAAAGAGGAGAAGGCAGGGCCTCAACAGCTGGCAAGACAGGCAACAGCTGAAGGAGGGAGGATGCAGGTGGCTACATTGGAGAAGGCGGAGTCAGGAGAGGGTGGTTGGGATTGCCCTGATTGCAGGGCTTTATTTAAGGCTTGGATGGCCAGGGATGAGGAGGTCTGGAGAGATGGGAGTGATTTGGCCCTAGAGACTCCTGGTGAGGAGTCCCTTGGACCTAGAGACTCCTGGCTGAGCAGTCTTATCCCTTTTCCTGACAGCTGGCGGAGGAATAGGGTGACAATCAACCCCACCCCAGCACTTCTGAGGCCACCTCCACAGCCTATGAACAGGATTAGAGGAAGGGAGGCAGTTGGAGACTGTGACCCCAGGCCAGTGCGTGACACTCGCTATCCCAAGACTAGCTCAGATTAACAGGGCCCATCCAGGGACCATTTTCATGCTAAGCAGAGGCTGTACCACTGAGCTGTTACCAGATGAGCTTATTCTGCCTGGTTCCCAGAAGCCTCCCTGCTTACAACTTCATCTCCAGGCTTGGAGATTGCACTTTTGCTATGCGCAGGAGCTTTGCAGCAATGTGAACTCCCAGTTTATGGTGTATATAGGGACAAGTCACTTAGTTGGTGATGGGCTAGTCGCCCCTAGATTTGGCAGCAAGCAACATAAATTGACAGGGGATTAGATCCATCTCCCCACTCTCCCTAGGTGGGGGCCCCCAGCTAAGCAGACTCCAGAGTTAGCTATAGTAAGCTAACTCCCAAGGTCACTTTGAACTCCGAATGAACTCCCCTCATCCTCTCGCAAGAGATAACACAAATTGCTAATGAACCAATTACATTGAAAAAGGGAGCGCAGATAAGCCAGCACAGCATGGACCCTCCTTCACAAAGGAGATGAGTCAGTGACGAAACATTAGAGGTGTAGCCATTGAAACTTTTGATTCATTCCAACACAGGATGCTCTTTGACACACCTGCATACTCTGATTTTCATCACAATCGGCCTTGCAGACAGAAGGCAATCCCCCCTTGTCCCACTCAGGAAAAACCACCAGACACAATGCATTCCATACAGGTCCAGCCAGACAGAAAGGGCAAGAGGAATTTTCCTCCAAGACATGTTTTGGGGTATAAGTATCCCCAGTTCCATCATTCCATGTTCTCCCTTGGGTATTTCTCTTGGTACTCTATTGCAACAAGGGCCCTCCCTTGCCTTTCACTGGAAACTCCAGCAGTGAGCCATCTTCATGCTTTACACTGGGGACTCGAACTGCAAGCAACCTCGTGCTGGAGACTTCCTTCCATGCTCCAATCCAATCGGTCCACCAGCCACTTCGCCATTGAATGCTATATGTTGGCTTGCACCACCAGAGCAGAAACCACTACCTACCTGGTCAATTTGCTGCCACCCCCACACTGAGGCCCAGCATATTGTGCCTGTTCTTAGATCGGTCCACCTGCCAATCTCTCCAGCTGATCTAACCGCCATAGGCAGCTGACCTCATGCAAGAACCTTCCTCGTGAGTAATCCTATTAACTTCTTCAACTCTCCTGCTCTCCACTTCACCTCCCTAGACAGACACAAGCCTCCAGCTGCCTGAGTTGGACCTTTGCGAGGACATGCGATATAGCCCCTTGCCTGGCTCCTTCAGGACTAAATCTATCACTTTCCCTTATTTCTGAAACCTTGCCCCTCTATCTTAAGGTTACTCTCTAGCCTGCCTGGGCATTTGCACATAATTTGGAAATTTAAGCTAAATGTGCCTTATAGTCTCTCTCTCTCTCTCTCTCTCCCCACATACATTTGTTGCACAACTTCTATCAAGTCATAAGGAGGCAGACATGAGACTGTTGCTACATGTCCAACAGGTGTCCGAGGAAGGCTACAAGGCAACCATTATTGTTTTTGCAGACACAGATGTGATGGACCTAAGTATTGCTCAGTGCCACATGATATTTGCACCTGTGTTTCAAGAAGATTGAATTACAACAGTCAAGCTACACTGACATTAGACCAATTGCTTGTACATGGTGTATGTAGTGCAGTTCCTGAGTTACATTTTTAAAATGTATGTATGTATTTATTTATTTAACATATTTTTTATACTGCCCAAAACTTACGTCACATGCATTCACTGGCTGTGACACAGTCAATGCCTTTAGTGGACATGGCAAACTTCTGAACTTAGACTTGTAAAAGCTAGTCAGAATTTCAGATGACATTTCACATGTCATTTGTACGGCTCCAAGAACATAACAGCAGATATAACCTTGGTCCTCCAGCTGTTGTTGAACTGCAATTCCCATCATTGTGACCGGGGATGCCGAGAGTTGTAGTTCACCAGCAGCTGGATAGCCAAGGTTGCCTACCCCTGGTGTAGCAGAATCACATCACCTTGTTGTGATTCCCTGCAGCAAGCATACTCACCGTGCTAATTACCAAACCTTTAGTTGAAAAAACTGCCTGATCCAGTTTTCAGACATTTCCAGTCCAGACAGCTATGGATGGAAGATGGCAGAGGAAACCAGCACCAATTCAGTTCTTCTTGAACTGTTGTCTATAAGACAAAGAGTCTTATGCTGTGCTCACGTATATTTGTATGAAGAATGGTTTGACACGCAGGGCAATATGCCATGTAGAGGAATAAGCTGACAAAGATGAGGATGACTTTGAAACAGGCAGATGATGACACTAAATTAGATGATTAGCCAAAAGATCTTTACTTGAAAACTTTGAGGCTCCCTATAAATTTCTACAGAACTAATATGATTTTTGAGTGTTTTCTGTAGATTAATGCTTTCAAAAGCATTATCTTATTTATTCATTATCTCTCTGTGTAAACCACCCTGAAAGTAAGTGTGTGTGTGTGTGTGTGTGTGTGTGTGTGTGTGTGTATGGAAAAGTTGTCATGACTCTTCTTGAAACATATCCATGAGCCCTTGGGAATTCATGAGCCTCAGGGTAACTCTGTACTGCTGCATTAAGTAAAGGGACTAGCATTTGTCACATGTGATTTGTTCCTTCTAATCTCTCTCCCAAATGTATGGAATTGCACACATTGTAGCACACTGCTTAGCTGGCAATTAGTTTAAAATACCATTAATTAAAAAGTGGGAAAGGTTGGTGTTAAGCCAAGGTCTTACTGCAGAGCGAATCTGGCCATTGTCTTTTGGCAAAGGTTGCACATTATCTGGAAGAAAAAAAACCCAAGGAGCAGCAAAAAGAAGGTCTTTCAGCAGACAGCACCCCATTGAGCATTTAAAGCCCTTTAATGCCCTGAAGGCAAGCCTTTCAGCAAACACAACAGGCTAAAATGTAGGTGGTCAGCTTAATAATCAGATGGCTTGTTTCAGTAGACTTTTTCCTGGAAAAAGGAATTCAGGAAAAAGTGATTCAGGAAGAAGTGGACTGTTTTCATATAAACAGGACAGACAGAGAGAGATGTTGTTTCTTAGTCATCCTGTCATGCAATATCAGAGTAAAAGTAAAAATTAGATAATAAAAATATGATGGACAGAATGCATTTAAATTGAGAATCTGTATTAAGCTATGTGGTCACAATGGCCAAAGTCGGACGTAATGTGAAACTGGAGGTTGATGAACCTATGGCTCTTGTGAGGGCTGATCCCGGCAATGCAGTCCACACAGACTAATTAACACTCCTGCTCCCCTGGCAGCTTGCTGCTGCTCATGAGAGGGCCAGTCTACTGGGGAGGACCATTGCAATGAGCACTCTAGGTTTTCTGTCTGACTGCGCACTCATGAGTTGAGCAAACCCAACCAAGGGGCCCCTGCTTGCTTGCCCCCCCCCTCTGATTAAAGATAGAATGTTTGCACTGCAACACCCTCTTCCTATGGGAAGCATTGCATGGACCCAAAGGAGATTGTGACACTCCATGTGTCAGAGCCTACTCCCATATGCGTACAGGGGGAACACCATGTGCAGGGATGGCTCTTTATTCCTTAAAATTCCAGGGTGAGGGCCATCATTATGCCATATACAGAGTGCAGCCAGGGGGAATCATGGGATAGGGGAGTCCTGATTTCCAGTGACCCCAGGAAAGCGGGGTTGCAGTTTCAGGGCACAAGCAAGGGCAATTTATGCAACATGTGGGGTGAATGGACTGGCAGGGGGCATGCTTTGACAGCTCCCTGGCAGCTCTCACTCATCACTCAGGAACCACATCCATTGCCATCACATACGGCAATCTCCCCTCTCTGTGTTGGCCATGCTGTTCCTGCTGCCCAGCCCTTTCCATGGGTAAGCCTAGGGACCACACAAGTCTCCCAAGGGGAAGAAGCTGGGCCCCCTTTCCCCAACTTCTTTGTGATAAAAATAGAAATTGGCTGTCCAAAAATCCCTGGTTGGGGCTGCAAACCTGACCCAAGGAACGCCCCCTGCCACCAAATGTTCCTGTCCCAGCACTATAATGGGGTGCCCTGTTTATGTTGCCACCTGGAGTGTCTGTGCTGGACACATACATCATTGCCACTTTATTCTTGGGGAGTGTAGCACTTACTGCCTGTCCTGTCATCCCGTTCCCTTTCCCCCCTGCTTGCCCGGAAGGGGGAGAAAGGGACAGAGTGGAGAGAGGGAATGCCCCTGTGTTGCTTTACCGCTTGACAGGCTGACAAGTTTGGGATGTGATGTGATGGCATCCCTGTTGCCAGGCAACTCTATTGGCTACAGGAGGGGTGGGGCTGGTGCTCAGAGAGGCAGCCAGCAAGAAACACCACAGGCATGAATCGGGCACGATCCCAGGTGGGTTTATGATTGCTGCCGTGTCTATGATTGCAGTTTCAAAAAACTCACAGTTATGGAAAGGATTACACCGATGATGCAGTTATCCTTTCAAGGACCCCCACCAGCCTTAGAAGAGCACTTGCTTGCTATAATGTATTCATCCAACACAGTGCACCATCTGAAATACTTATGCTCCTCCCTCTTTTTTGTGCTATAGCTTTGCGCTTTTCATATATAATTATATAGTCTCGCTGCATTTATCACTTAGGCTTTTATGCAATTATGCCTTTTTGTGCCTTTTGTCTCTTTTTATCCTTTTTATGCCTTTTATACCTTTATGTCTTGTATGCCTTTTAATGTTATTTTATGCCCTTTTATGAGTTTAAATGCCTTTTAATGGCTTCCTTAGACCTTTTAACATATTGTTATGCATTATACTTTGTACTGTGTAATCACCCCCTGCATTTTATGCTAGTCTATGACCGCAATAAAGACTGCTAGCTGGGGTTGCACTCTCCTTGATGAATCACAGCTTAGGACTGCTCCAGAACCTGGCGTAACTTCTGGATGGTCCAAGTAGTAGTAACAGTGGTCAGATGTGTTTTTGCAACTTTGGCCAGTGTTCTAGTTACACAAGAGAACTAGTGTTCTGGAGAAGGTAAATCTGAGTATTGTTGCCTATGTTCTGTCACATTTTTGTTCTGTCACAGATTCATAAGAACATAAGAACAGTCCTGCTGGATCATGTCCAAGGCCCATCTAGTCCAGCATCCTGTTTCACACAGTGGCCCACCAGATGCCGCTGGAAGCCTACAGGCAGGAGTTGAGGGCATGTCCTCTCTCCTGCTGTTACTCCCCTGCAACTGGTACTCAGAGGCATCCTGCCTGTGAGGCTAGAGGTGGCCTGTAATACTAATAACCGTTGATAGACCTCTCCTCCATGAAGTTATCCAAACCCCTCTTAAAGCCATCCACACTAGTAGCCTAGCCAACACCACATCTTATGGCAGAGAATTCCACAAGTTGATTATTCCACAAGTTGATTAAGAATTATTGAATTCCACAAGTTGATTCACATACTGAATAGACTTGTTCCCTATTCAGTGAGCTCAATGATTTTTAAAAAGGGAGTCTCGATGTCCACAGACTCCTTTTAAAACATATTATATTTTTATTCTTACTGCTAGCCACCTTGAAGTTTCTTATGAATAGAAAGAGTGGAATTAATATTTTTCATTACATAAATGGGATCCTAGCCTCCAACATGTGTAGTGGCAATCCTATCCTTTGCTCATTCCACTCACAAAGGTTCCATGTGAGTGCATCATTCAAATTACTTATAGCAATAGCAATAGCAATAACACTTACATTTATATACCGCTCTATAGCCGGAGCTCTCTAAGCGGTTTACAATGATTTTAGCATATTGCCCCCAACATTCTGGGTACTCATTTTACCGACCTCGGAAGGATGGAAGGCTGAGTCAACCTTGAGCCCCTGGTCAGGATCGAACTTGTAACCTTCTGGTTACAGGGCGGCAGTTTTGCCACTGCGCCACCAGGGGCTCTTTATGCTCTGTAATAGCCTGTCATTAAAAAAAAGCCACTAGTACTGGTCTTTTTATTCTCCTAACAAAAGGTTAAGGCAAATTTTTCACCCATTTTCTCAATGAATATTTAGATGAACCTGCCTGAGTAATAATGCGGACAAGGAGCAAGAGAAATCTTGTGAATGCACTCCAAAGATCCATTCCATGGAATTCATTCAGATCTGTCAGTGATGATCCCTCTCTCTCTCTCCACAATTGTTTCATTGTTTATTTAAAGTCTGTTGCACTGTCCTTGAAGTAATGAAAACTGAAAGGGAAAATGAAACTCTCATATTAAATGGTTTCACACTCTGATACTCTATTACTATGCTTTGGATCTGACCTGCTGCCAATGATAATGGTGTTACATTTAGCGCTTTCTAGCCCTCTGGTCTCTGGCTTGTTATCAGATGAAATCTCTTTGCCAAAAATACAACTGCAATTTTCTTTAGCTTCTCTGCACAGCTCCGGCTCATGCCTTTTGGCCAGAGCTTACTGTTGTGAAACAGCTGCTGCTATTTGTCTGTGTGGCTTTCAGCAGCTACCATTAGACATGTTTAGGGCTTAAAGGGACACCCACCTCAGAGTTGTTTGTTTTGAATGTTCTGTCATATGATCACCACACTTTTATTGCTATATTTCATTTCATTGGCCACATTCACATGTAACGCTGAACCAGAGTTGAATGGGGCAGAGGTTGTTATTCGTGTACAACTGGATGCATGAAATTGCTATTACACGGCAAAAGTGACTTGCGGTTTTCCTCAACAGTCTTCAGTTTGAACCTTGGGTTTGTAGTGAGCTTCACTGCTCCAACCTGAAGTTGGATGGCAGCAGTGTTAAGTCCAAATGTAAACACTGCCATAACCAGAATGCCGTGCTGTTTCTGGAACCAAAATCATAGAGTGGGTGGCCCAGCCTTTCTCCTTCTTCTCAAAGGGGAAAGTCACATGAGGAATGCCCACCTTCCACTGTGTCTCTTGTTCCTCCCTTCTGGCAATCAGAAGAGAAAGGGGATGGGATGGCAAGACAGGCACTATGTGTTTTGGTCTCTGAAAAATAACAGATAAATATGTTCACAAGCATACGCAGTCACAGTAGCATCATAAACTGGGCAACCCAATTAGATCACTGCAAAGATCTAATGGCAAGGCAGTGATACCTGGGATCAGGTTTACAAGGCAGCCCCACTCAGGAATTCTTGAATGGTTGTGCTCTATTTTTTGTACAGTAAAGTTTGGGAAGGGGGGGCAGCCCCTTCCCCTTGGGTAAAAGCATGCAGTCTCTGGTGCTACTCCAGCAAAGAGCCATCCAGCAGAAGTTGTTTTGACTCCAGCCACACAAGAGATTCCTCCTGTTTGATTATGACAGATGCTGCTCCAGAGCGGACTACTCTCTCATGAGAGTGAAAGGCTATGGAGAGACCAATGCATTACTTATGAGAAGAATCATCCTGGGGTACACAGGGATTAGACAGAATCATTAATAATGTGTGATGATGTCCATTTCCCCAAGGACCACTCTCTCAAGTAAGCGTAAGGCCATGGACACTCACATGGGGGCCGGATAGCAGCAGCCACCCAGCCTGGTTGCTCAACACAAGCAAGTCATGGGGATGGGTTTCCCAGCAACATCTTTTCCTGCCTTGATGACTGCTGTGAAAAAACAGTCCAAGCAGTCTCTCTGTCAGTCCAGTCATACCTTGGCACATGTCCATGTTTGGGTTTGCCTGGTTCAGCCACCCTACTTTTCTGGGATTGCTGACAATCGGGGCTCCCCTTTCCCATGATTCCCCATGGTGGCTAATCTACATACACTGCAATGCCAGTCCAAACCTGGGAAATTTGAATCAGAGTAAAGATTCCGGTCCTGGTGTTTCCCTAGTCTGCCCACTCGGTACCACCTGGACTTATGGAGTAGCTACTACTCCTTGGGAATATGAAAGGGTTGCCGAGAGGAGGGGGTCATAGTGTACAAGTTCTAATATATACCAGAGAGAACAGGAGCCCCATACAACTGAGGGTCCTTTGAAATGGGTGGCCTACCTCATGAGAGTGCAGTCCAATGGAGGACCAAATCTCACATATCCTCTGGTCCTCTCAGTGAATTGGCCCTCTCATGAAAGGGCTTGCCCTGATGGCAAGCCGATACAGAGACAGGAGTGTGTTTGAGTGTTCCTGGACTGCTTTGCCGGATCTGCCATCACAGTGGACCAGACCCCAGGACCCTTTGCCCTCCTTCATAGACATATTCCCTCCTAGGAAGTCGTCATGATCCCTTCTTGGAGTAACAGAAAAATAGTGCCCCTCTGCATTCTCCCAGTGTCAGTAATTGTGTTTGTGCAAGAACATTCTGTTGCAGGGCTCTTACAAGAGTGGTGGTGCAATTGCTATCAGGAGAAGGGCTTAAATGCCGTTCAAAGGCATTTAAATGCCCTTTCCCTACTAAGAGCAGACGGGCCATTCCAAAAAGGCATGAGGGCCCTAAACACTCCTCCGTCAAGATTGTGGCCAATGGCTGCTGCCCTGCAGACATTCTGACGCCTTGCCCACAATCTGGTGACGCAAGTGCTACGGAGCTTGCTGGGGTAGCACAGTGGTTAGAGTGTTGGACTAGGACCGGGAAGAGCCAAGTTTGAATCCCCATTGAATCCCCAACCATGAAACTCACTGGGTTACTCTGGGCCAGTCTTATTCCAGCGGCATCTGGTGGGCCACTGTGCGAAATGGGATGCTGGACTAGATGGGTCTTGGGCCTGATCCAGCAGGGCTGTTCTTATGTATTTCTCAGCCTAACCTACCTCACAAGGTTGTTGTGAGGATAAAAATAACCATGTGCACTGCTCTGAGCTCCTCGGAGAAAGATCGAGATATAAATGTAGATGTAAAAATATGGCCTTGGAAGACCAGGAAGTGGGTGGGACTTCCCTGCTCTGTAACCAAAGGTTGCTGGGCTATGGTTGGATGAATGCCTGCAGAGTTCACTGCTCCAATTTCAGGGCTAAATGAACCCATTGCTCCTGGTATGGATCTCATATTCTAAATGCTTTTTAACTAACTTCTAGGAGCCCTTGTGGCTTTTCCACCAGCTGGCATTAAAACAAAACAAAACACCAAACCATTACTTGGGCTAGTTTTGCAATCTCTAGCATCTAATTTAGAAACCCCTGCTGTAAACCAGTTTCTGCATTCTGGTTTCTATAAAGAGATCCTTTTCCATCATCACTGATGTTTTGTGAGATTATGGAGTGGGCTATGACATTTTTCTGGAAGCGATCTTGTGCCTTTAGCATGCATATGACAAGCAGAACGTAAGCAACGCTCTTTCCAGGGCCGGATTAAGCTAGTGTGGGGCCTGTAGCATATGTTATAAAGGGGCCCTAAAAATTTTTTTTAAATGCACATAAATATTAAAATGTAAATTATTTACTTGCATAGTAAAGTGATTCAATTTTTTCATTTGCTATATTTTGGAGTATGGGAGACCAAGCTACAAACTCACACTTACTACAACAACAGTGAACATTTATATACCATTTTTCAATCAAAATTCTCAAAGTGGTTTACATAGAAAAATAAAGAGTGGATAGATGCTTCTCTGTCTCCAAAGGGCTCACACTCTAAAAAGAAAAATGTGGTAGGCACCAGCAACAGCCACTGGACAGATGCTGCGCTGGGCCTTCTCTTAAAAGGCACATTTAGCAGAAAAGGGATATTTTTTCTAACATGGATCAAATAAAACAAGTAAAGTTTTAACTTTAATTCCCAGTTGGAAGCTGGGTGTGCGGGGCCCTCAAAAAAGTTGGGCCCGTAGCAAATGCTACACTTGCTACTACGTTATTCCGCCTCTGGCTCTTTCTAACACTACATCCTCATGCCGGGATAAGCTGCCTTGTATTTTTGCTTGTCATGCTGCTTCTCTAGACATGCTAGAAAGAGGGGTGTGGAGAATTCTACAGTGCTCTGCTGCTGAATTAACTGTGGAGCCTGCCATGCTTCTCTCAGGTGTTTTTCTGGGCTCAGTTGAACCCTCCGCCGAACCCTAACTGTTAAAAAAACCTTACATGCCAACCTTACTCACATAAATAACTGTTACCTTGGCTTGAATTCAAAGTAGCTGGAACTGTATAATGGCAAGCAAAAACACCCATGAAAAAGACACAAGGAGACTATTGGTGTATTGGCTAGAGTGCTGGACTAGGACTGGGGAAACCAGAGTTCAAATCCCCATTCAGTCATGAGACTTGCTGGGTGACTCTGGGGCAGTCACTTCTCTCTCAGCCTAACCTACTTCACAGGGTTGTTGTGAAAGAGAAACTCAAGTATGTAGTACACCGCTCTGGGCTCCTTGGAGGAAGAGCGGCATATAAAATGTAAATAATAATAATATTGGTGGGAATAGGTAAATGAATGCACATATAAGAGGAACTGCAAGTGCCTGCCACAACAGACACTGTAGAAAGGTTTCAGTCCTATTTAGATGACCCAAGCACTCCATGTGATGGAGGGTTGGGATCATCATGGCAGTCCAAGCTCCAACCTATCAGTATTTTAAGCAAAGGGGAATCTGGTGAAAATTCCCCTTTATAAGCAAAGGGGAATCCTTCACAAGAGACTTCTAAAGGGCAACTGGGAGCGGGGGTGGGGTGGGGCAGCATCAAGAGCTGAGGCACCTTTGGCAGTAAGTGATAAGATGCTGATGCTTACTGGCTGCGACAGCCAGGGCGCCGCTCCTTGAAGCTGCCTGGGCCCAGTGTGGAGCAGTGGTGCCCCCCTCAGCATCCCGCGTGCAGTCATGCAGCTTCGGTACTGCCCTGGTCTCCATGCACGCTGGAGCAGGGGCGTAGCAAGGTGGGAGTGGGCCCAGAGACAAGATTTTAAAATGGGCCCCCCACTCACTGAAGCTCAGCTCATGAAGTAAAGAAATCTTAAATGAGGAGGAATAGTGGTAACAAAAAGCATAGTAAAAATTTATATATCAGAATCTATCTATCTATCTATCTATCTATCTATCTATCTATCTATCTATCACCTATGTGCCACAATAGAACATCATCATCCTAAATTATTTTTTTAAAGGTTTTGTAAATTGTGGACAATGCAAGTCATTTACTGGTACTAGAGAAAGACATGCTGTTCTGGTAGCTCCAGGTCTTAACACTCCCATCAATTTCGGAGGATGAACACAACTGAAGGAAGCCCAGGCGGGTGCGTAGCTGGGGGAGTCAGTCATGTGACTTGCCTCTGGGGGGCCCCCCAAGGCAGTGGGCCCCCAGACAACTGTCTCCCCTTGCCCTATGATAGTTTCACCTCTGTGCTGGAGGTCAGTGCCGGAGCTGTGTTGCCACGTGGGGGCTGCTGGATGGAGCACTGCTGCTCTGCACTGGCCCCAGGCAGCTGTGAGGAGCAGTACCACAGCCAGCGCCAGTAAGTACCTTATCATTTACTTTTAAAGGTGCCTTGGCTCTCGCCGCCACCCCCAAGCCTCCTTTTAGAAGCCTTTTGCGAAGGATTCCCCTTTGCTTGTAAAGAATTCCACTTTACAAGCCACTTTAAATAGGCCCTCAAACCACTGAACTGGTCTGCCACAGACCAGGCTCAATTTGGTTAAATCACAGACTGGCTGGCCTTCCTGAAGGCCGGTCTGGTTCATGATCGAGCCCCTCCAATTGGCCCGGTTTGTGGCGGACTTGTGGGACTGTACTGCTATCCCCTGGATTTCATTTGCCTTCCCTAACCAACATCAACATTCTGATACCAATAGTGGATGAGTCTTATATATCGTGCTTTTGCTGGGAGAAACACACAGCAAACTGATTTGCCATGTAAAGCCTGACACTGTAATGTCTCTTGACCTCTTTGCTGATAAGACATTAAGCAGAAAGAGATTTCAGACTGAGAACTGGCTGAAGTGGATGGAGCTGGGTGGCATGACCCTATGGAGAGCATCACATTGCTGAACAATCTCATACATGCTTCATGTCCATATTGAGAGGGTGGGGTACTGAAAAAAACACCTTTATTACTCATTACATTTAAATGGCCTTGAATTAAATGATCCCTCACCTTGTCCATTGTGCTCAAGGCAGTTTACACATGGCATACAAAGAAGTCAACAATTAGAAATTGGGCCTATTCCTGAAGGCTCCACATGATAAACGAAGGGGTCCACATCTTATTGCTGATGAGCTTGTGGAACACTTCATTATGTCTCAGTTCATCACTGTTCATCATTCATTTGTTGGCAACTTTTCCACAGTCTAGTAGGGAGCATGCTTTCGAGCTGTGTTTTGTCCCAGTAAATGTTACACTGAAGAATGCTTACCCAGGTGGGATACTGTGTACTTGGCTTAATATTTAAGCCAGTTTACTGGAGCAAATGTCTGTAACATTAGCATACCAAGGATCTATGGCTTGACAATATGCTGCACTAGCACTAGCATGGGCACTTTTTAGTAGCGTAGGCACACACAACCCACTTTAAACATGGCAGCAAGCATGTGGAACTCCATATAGTTGCACTCTTTTACTTGCCTGATATCAGCTTTACCCAGACCCAAATGTAAATAGACAAAGCAATAGCAGCAGCAGTCTTAGTACTTCTTTACATCAAGACGCCTCTCCTTATTTTCCATCATGGAAATAATCTTAGCATCATTGAGACCAAAAGCAGCTGAAAAGCTCTTTTGATGACAGCAGTTTCTTTCTTACTAAATAAGAGATAGCAGATTTGTAAGCAAGAGGATGTATCTTACTCAGAGATAATCCATTTGATACTCTTGTTTACAGATTAAGCTTCCATTGTATAGACTCTGATGGAGGGAAAGGCTAAGATCTCCTCAATATCTTCACAGTGAATGTCAGCAAGTCTTCCACATGGCACAGCATCAGGTGTACCCTGTCACTTGATGTTTCTTTTGTAATCATGCGACCTGAAGTAGAGAAATAAAGCATAATCGGGTTTAGCACCAGAGAAGCATCTAATAAGAAGCTCCTTTCATCTGTGGCCTCAATAGATTGCAACTGGCATCCACTAGCACCCTGGGTTTTTACTTCTGGCCTGTCATCAAAATGGATTGCCTTGTACACCTCCAGCCAGAGGGCGTGATTACAATGTTCTATTTATTTAGCATCTCCACAATTCAAAGTCATGGTGCTAGGGTAGTTTTAGTTATTTCTGGAAGGATTCAGCCCATACATGCAGCCAAGTACTATTGATTGTGTTTGTAAGCATATAGACAACTTGCTGAGTAGTTTTCTGCTACTACAAAGAAATTTAACTCTTCTACAGTTATGGGAACTGATTCCTCCATTGTAATTAAACTCTTGTAGGTTGCTGTATGATGTGAACCCTTTACCACCAGAGGTCAAAGTTGACCTTTGGTCAGAGGAACATTCTGTCTCCTGCATCACACTAACTATTATATAAGATGGATCTGAATGTAATCACATTTAACTTGCTGACATTTGACTTACTGGATGTATTGTAATGTGCTCTATGTGGAGCTGCCTTTGAAAACTATTCAGAAACTGCGTCTAATACAAAATTTGGCACCTGTTGAGCGGGGCCACTTTTTTGGAGTATGTGATTCCTCTTTTGCATCAACTGCCCTGTGTGCTGGTTTATTTCCAAGTGCAATAGAAAGCGCTGAACTTTAAGCCTAAATGATTTGGGACCAGGATACCTAAAGGACTGCCTTCAGGGAGGAGAGCTGATCCTGTGGTAGCAAGCATGACTTGTCCCCTTAGCTAAGCAGGGCTTTCCCTGGTTGCATATGAATCGGAGACTAGATGTGTGAGCACTGTAAGATATTCCCCTTAGGGGATGGAGCCACTCTGGGAAGAGCAGAAGGTTCCAAGTTCCCTCCCAGGATTCTCCAAGATTAGACCAGAGAGAGATTACTGCCTGAAACCTTGGAGAAGCTGCTGCCAGTCTATGAAGACAATACTGAGTTAGATAGACCAATGGACTGACTCAGTATCAGAGGTGCACCTAGGTAATTTTGGAGCCTGGACCTAAAGGCTTTTGGAGGACACCCACCCACCCAAACAGTACTTTAAACAAATTTTTAATGTGACCATGCCACCCGCAACAGACTAAAAAGGATTTGGGAGGCCCCAGGGGGTGTGGAGACCCTGGACTTCAGCCCAGAAGTCCAGGGGTAAGAGTGCCTCTGCTCAGTATATGGCAGCTGCCTATGTTCCTCCCATATTATCATGCCCATCAGGAGAGATTCTGTTGTGATCATCAGAAGTTCTCTTGTGTGTACTTCACCCATCTTAAGCAAGGTTGGCAGGAGTGAATGAAGTTGCTGCACTCACTCTCTGGAGAGCGTTAGCATGGCTCCCCTTCTGATCACACTATACCATCAACTGAAAACATTTTTGGGTTTGTTTCAGCAAGCCATTGGCCAAGAGCTCAGTTAATTTTGATATTTCTTCTTCTTTCTTTTATACTTTTTGGGGGTTTGCAGTTTTTAATCTGCCTTCTGCTTGGCTGTGTCTGTTGTGTTTTTGTGATTATATGTTTAAATTTGATGTTAGCCACTTTGAGTAGTCCGATAACTACTTGAACCAGCTTCCTTGGGTGCTATTGTGCAAAGGCTGAGTTATACATCTAGTAAGTAATCAGATAAATAAAACTAGAAAGCTGGGATATAAGTATTTTCAAGTAAATAAATAGCTGATTACTCACCAAAATGATATGTAAAAGTACACCAGACACATGAACATCTTATCCTACCATGCATTCAGAAATATATGAATGAACACAAAAACATCTCTTAAATAACTAAGGAGATGGCATTGCTCGAGAAAGGGTCCCCTAAAGAGATCGTGGCAGTGGATTCTGCTAGATGCAGTCATAGGATTTGATACAGATGCTATTCCATTTTACATTGTTCACACAGAAATTTGTGGCTTTCTCTCCAATTCATCCTGTTCAAGTTTAATGAAGGTGAATCATTGTCCCTAACTGGTAGCTTTGCGCCTGATTGTGTCTATATGTGCTGAGTCAGTGGCTAGATTGTAACAGAACACAGCAGAGACTCAGACTAGCAATTCTAGTTGATCCATCTTCTTGTTGGGGATGTTTTAGTTCAACTCTTTTTGAATTTATTTTACTTCCTATCCCAGCTCAGCAGGATTTATGTAATATTTTAATCGATGATTGTTCACTTCATTAATATCCAGTCTTTGGGGATCTAATAAGAAGAGAAGAAACAGCACCAGCAGGAAAATAGCTATAACTACCTCTAAAATTATAGCTATTTTCCTGCTGGTGCTGTTCAGAATATTGCAGACTTGATGCTCCAAATATACCATGCTGCTTCTATGTTTGTTAAGCTTGTTTCCATTCTCTTTAACCACAAATTACTTAACAGTTAGTTTAGCTTAATACCATATGTACACTTAGCTTTGCACTGCAGTCTTATCTCAGCATTCATCTTGCATTTTATGTCTAATAGTGCATACTGAACATTGTAAACCATTTTAATGCATGCAATACATTGCTACTTTTGATACCCTGAACATTTTTTGTGTTTAGCATTATTTAACTCTAAAGTTATTATTTTTGCTTTAACCAGAGTGTTGAAAGAAGAGATGGTCTGCTTCCTATATAATGGGTCCTGATTCAGCAGGAACTGCTGTGGCTGAGTCCACATAGTTCTTCTTTGAAAGCGAATGCCCAGCAGTCAATCCTTCCAGTCTTCATTAGTGAAAATAGAACAGTCTTCACACATTGTATCTGAGTGGGAGGAAAAGCAGAGAGTAATGAATAATGGGTCTCACAAGAAGTGGGATGTTGCAATCTTCTGTCAAAGAGATACATGTCACATTCCATGTATTTACTCCAAACCAAGCTTTTCTTTTTAAGGATTATCTTAAAAAAGCCTTTGGTGGTCTGTCTAATTCCTTATGAGGACAGCCTCCTTGGAAACCGAACCACAAACAGATATGCCTTGCCACCTGAGCCACAGGCAAACAGATAGCAGTGGCATAGCTATGAAGTGGGAGAGTATATTTGGGAATTACTGCTCAAAGAAGGCCCAAAACAGAGAGGGAGCCACTGTATGCTCATGTGCATTCAGAGTAGGACCTTCCTGATTTAACCTGAGAGGGCTCTAAAATTAACTGAGTGGACATTAAAAAAAACTTGTGATCGTGCACGTGTGCATGACTTAGAGGGAACACTGGTTTGTTGCTGTGAAAAAGTAACCCAAAGAGCTGGGGGACCTTGGAGGCCTTTTGTGGCACAATAAAATACTGTATTGTATTCCCAGTCCCGAGAGGAGAGCTGGTCTTGTGGTAGCAAGCATGACTTGTCCCCTTAGCTAAGCAAGGTCCACCTTGGTTGCATTTGAATGGGAGACTTGATGTGTGAGCACTGCAAGATATTCCCCTCAGGTTGTTGAGCTGCTGTGGGAAGAGCCAATGGTGTAGGGAGGCTGGTGGCAGCCCTCCCTGCCCCCCCCCCATGTCTGACATCAGACGCAGGGGCCCAGCTAGGCATGCCCCGTGTCTGACGTCAGACGTGGGGGATATGGTCTCCCTCCCAAATGGGGCTGTGTGGCCCCATTTGGAAAGGAGAACGGTCCACACAGCGTTGGGCAGTGTGGGCCGGAGCGACTCTCCCTGGGAGAGGTGTTCTGGCTGTGCTGCCAATGCAGCGTGGGCCAATCTCTCTCCTAAATGGGGCTGCACTGCCCCATTTGGGAGGGAGATCGATCAGTCCCGCTGTGTTGGCAGCAAGACCATGAGCAGCTCTCCCTGCCTTAAAGCAGGGAGAGTCACTCCGGCTATGCTGCCAACACAGCACAGGCCGATTTCTGCTCCAAATGGGGCCGCGTGGCCCTGTTTGAGACCGAAATAACGCCCCCCACATCTGACGTCAGATGCAGGGGACGTGTCTGGGGCCACGCTTGCGGCCCCTGATTGGTGGCGGCCCGGGTTCTTTGAACCCATTCACCCAGTGGTGGCTCCACCCTTGGGAAGAGCAGAAGGTTTCAAGTTCCCTCCCTGAGAGAGATTCCTACCTGCAACCTTGGAGAAGCCACTGCCAGTCTGTGTGTAGACAATACTAGGGATGTGCGAAACGTTTCGGATACAAAATATTTTGTACCCAAAACAGCCTGTTTCGGGTGTTTTGTAGACAAAACAAAACACCCATTTTCCAGATCCAAAAGTTTTGTATACAAAACAAAATGTCCCTGTTTCGGCTACAAAACGTTTTGTTGTTTCGGACCTCCATTTTGTGGTGATCTCTGAGTCAGTCTCCATTTTGTGTTTGACATCTCTTTGAATTTCCCACCCTTCCAGCCTTCTGATCAGTGACCTAAATCATGGGCTGGCCTGCTGACAATTCCCTCCTTGTTCCCCATTGGCTCTTTTGCTTCTTCCCACTCTTTACTGACCCCACATTGGCCAGGGGAAGGGTTGCTAACCCATGGGGTGCTGGGTTCTGCTGTTTCTGTGGTGTTCTAAGTGTAGATTCTCTGCTAGCATATGAGAGTGGATTCTTGTTTTTCACTGAAAATCGCATATGCTACCAGAGAATCTACAATGAACACCTCAGAAACAACAAAACCCAGTACCCCACAGGCTTGTGGGTATGGGGGTGGTTGGCACCCTATGTGCACTACACAACCCCTCACTCTGGGCAACCCCAGTGCCCCCCAAGTGAAATTATGGGGCTGCTGAAACCTCCATTATTCCCTATGGGAGAAATCTTAAAGACACGTAAACTTCAACAAACCACAAAAGATCAGCCCTTTGCCCAATTCCTTTGAAATAATTCTGGAAGTTTCCTTGCCCCCATTGGGCACTACCACCTACCACACTCTGCTCTGGGTCATCCCTTTCCCCTTGATTTGAAGCGATACATTTGCTGGAATCCCCATTATTCCCTATGGGAAAATTCTTATAGATGTGTAAACTTTAAAAAAGGTCACCCCAAAAATCAGCACTTTGCCTAATTCCTTTGAAATTTGGGTGGTAGCTTCCACCCATTGGACACTACCACCACCACCCACTCTTTTTGCCCTGGGACCCTTTTTAAAAATCCAAATCAATTCGGATTCGGATTCGGAAAATTTGGCTACAAAACAAAACAGGGCTGATTCGGATTCAGAAAATTTGGGTACAAAACAAAATGGGGATGTTTTGATTTGGATACAAATCAAAACAAGAAAATTCCAAAATGCACACCCCTAGACAATACTTCGCTAGCGAGACCAAAGGTCTGACTCAGTATATGGCAGCTTCCTATGTTCCTAACAGAGATGCTCCAGTTCACTGTGCCAGCCAGCCTTATGATCCAAGGCTCAAAGAGCGGGGAGATTTCAAGAGGGAGCCTTATGTATACTCATCAGCATTCATCAGTGGAAATAGGGAGGTGCTTGAAATATCTCTATTGGTATACCAAGGATCACTTCATGAGCCACACCCCCTCCATGATTACATATTTGCCTTGGAAAAGAGGCCACTAAGGGGAGACATGATTGAGGTGTATAAAATTATACATGGAGTGGATTGGGTGGCCAGAGATAATTTTTTTCCTCTCTCTCACAGCTAGAACCAGGGGTCACCCCATGAAGCTGAAGGTCTGGTAATTTAGGACCGACAAGAAGAAGTACTTTTTCAAACAGTGCATAATTAATCTATGGAATTCTTTGCCATGGGATGTGGCGATGGCCACCAGCTTGGATGGCTTTAAAAGGAGCTTAGACAGATTCATGGTGGACAGGTCTCTCAATGGCCACTAGTCTGGTGTCTGTGGGCCATCTCCAACCACAGAGGCACAATGTCTCTCAATACCAGTTGCAGGGGAGCAACAGCGGGAGAGAGGGCATGCACATACCTCTTCCCTGTGGGCTCCCCAGAGGTATCAGGTGGGCCACTGTGTGAACAGGATTCTGGACTAGATGGTCCTTGTGCCTGATCCAGCAGGGCTGTTCTTACGTTCTTATGTTCTTAAGGTGATCTGCTTGGGCAAGGGGAAAGAGGCTCTCCTTTCTTCTGCCCTTCAGACTCCCACCCCAAATATGTTCTTGAGGTTCCCACAATCCTCAGAGAAATATTTTCAGGGGGCTACAGAGGGAGGGTGAGATCAGTGAAAATCACCGCTTTTGTGAATGGAAATCTTCTGCTCATTAAACTACTAGTCAGGATGCTGTTTGTTGTTGAAGGTTCTTCACTGCCTGCTGTATGATCCTACTCTGTAGCAGCCTGTCCTCAGCTAACTTTAATACCAAGGCGCAATTGTACTTTGGAAAAGATATACTTGAAAAGCAGGATTATCCTACAATGGGCTGGTTCACACAATCCATGCAATGCTGGGGCATTGGGAATCAGGATATTTGTGCACCATGTATGCTCCTGATTTCTGATAGTAAGAACCTGGAAATTTTGTAGCCCTTAATGCTTATTTACCTAATACTATAATTAATGCAGCCCTGATTGCTTTTGCAGTCCTTAATGCTTACTTACAGAATACTATAAGCTGTTAGGAGCTCAGAGAGGCCAATTACCTGCCTACCTCCTCTTTCATTTTTTTTAAAGGGACACCTTCAGCATTCCATGGCTTAATTGCCCAAATAGTCTGGGTGTCAACGTGGCCAAAACCAAATGATGCCACTCTGTAAACTTTGGGCAATTTGTGGTATTTGGCTACAAAGTTTCAATAACGGGAAAAGCCAGAAATGGTCACAGAGCAGATAATCAGATCATTCCTCAAATAAATCTGCTCAGGCACCAATAAAAGGTTAGAACCCATGGTAAATGACTAGGAAATCATCAAGGAAATCAACCCATTGAACTGGTACATGAATGAAATGAGTACAGCTGTGTATTATAGGTCTATTGAAAGCCACACAACTTCTACAATGATTGCTTAAAGACAGATGAAGAAGAACATGGCTTCTGGAGCTTTTCCAACACAACTTGAGGCTTGACAACAAGGCATTGGCAGGGTAGCAGGCTGTAACAGGGGAAGAGAGATCAGAAATTTAATAGCTGTTACCCCTTCCAGCTTCCCTGCCAGCTATTGACTACTGCAATGTGCTCTACGTTGGGCTGCCTTTGTATGTAGTTCAGAAACTGCAGTTAGTACAGAATTCAGCAGCCAAGTTGGTCTCCAGGGTTGCCCAAAGAGATCATTTTACAGCCATTTTAAAAGAACTACACTGGATGCCAATAAGTTTCTGGGTGCTGGTTATTACCTATAAAGCCCTAAACAGCTTAGGCCCTGGGTATTTAAGAGAAGGAGCCGGGTCTCACAATCCGTGAGACCCAGTTTCTTCGGGTGAGCAGGGAGAGCGGGCTAAGCCCATTCTCCCCATTCACGCGTGGAGAGGGAGCCCTGAGTGGCCGGATCGGCTGCCCACACGATTGCCGGCTCCGAGACGGAGCTGGTGGGGGCTGGGGAGCTCAGGGGTCGCGCGGCCCCCGGAAGCCCCAGTATGCCCTGCACAAGCACACAGGGCATACTGGGGAGACCCCTGGAGTTGGGAGGCGTTTTTTTGCCTCCCCTCCGGGGGTCTACTCATGAGTAGGCACAGCGCGAAGCCGCGATGCGGCTACTCATGATTTTGAAAACCAGGTTAGCAGAGCACTCTCTCCACAAACCTGGTTTTGGGGCAGGGGTTCTTGAGCGAGTTACCTGCTCTAGAACCACCGGGTTCTGATGATCTGCTAGCCTGATCTCTCCTAGCCCGATTTTTGCAGATCATCAGAATAGCCCCAGTGTCTTCTTCGCCATGAGCCCCACCACCTCTTAAGATCATCTGGAGAGGTTCGTCTGTGGTTGCTGCCAATTCCTTTGGGGGCCTCTTGGGGATAGGCCTTCTCTGTAGCTGCCCCTAGACTTTGGAATGCACTCCCTGTTTAAATAAGAGCCTCTCCATCAATGGCAACTTTTAAAAAGGCACTGAAGACACATTTATTCACCCAGGTTTTTAATTTGATTTATTGTTTTAATTTTTAATGTTGGTTTTAAATGATTTTAATGTTAATGATTTTAATTGTTTAATTAATTTAATGTTTTAAATGATTTTAATTGTAAACCTCCCAGAGATGCAAGTTTTGGGCAATATAAAAATATGTCAAATAAATAAATAAATAAATTATTGATTATTTATTTATTACTTTCTAGATCACTCCATCCAAAGGCTCTGGGCAGTGCACAGCAAGTAAAAAACAAACAAAAGCAAACTCTATTTAAAACACGTTGCTTAAAACAATATAAAAAATAGTTATAAAACAATTTTCTCTTTAAGTCAAGAATTAAAGTGCACCTTCAATAAATTAATATAATTAGGTTGGAAGCATAGTTTGAACTTAATATCAGTGGTATGCAGGTATTCCATTGGTGATGTGGAACAGAACATGGCAAAACAAATCAGCATTAATACTTCATACGGCACTTTGGACTGCTTAAACCTTTGGACAGTTTAATGGCCTGAGAAGACCAGACTGGTTAAATATTTCAGGAATGTCATCGACCCCTACTGACAAGACAGCTCACAATCTTCTGCATTCCTGTTAATGGATTACCTTTCCATGGCAGTCAAGAACAAAGGATGCTGCAGCTGGCTATTACTGCAGCAATATTTACTTAAACCAGAAAGGGACATTTCAAAGGGCAATTTTTCAACTGAGCATATACTGTTTTCATCAAAAAGGGATTCCAAACAGAAAGAGAATAGTAGTGGGTCAATGTTAGAGCTTGTTGTTAAGAGAGAAATGAAGAAAGCACCACATAATCGCTTTTATTGATGAGCAATAAATTCCTGATTCTGGAATTAACCTCATGTGAAACCAGGCCCAAACTAAACCTTGCTAGCCATCTTGTACAAAATGACTGTGGGGTCAGACCTTCAGTGTTGCCCCCCATGCTGGCCAGCAAAGTTCTCAAGTGGGCAGGTGAGATGGCTGGGCAACAATCTGGTCCTGCCCCTTTCTAGAAATTATTACCAAGTGTGAACTGGACAACTATTAGGTAAATATTGATATCCTCACATAGGTATGAAATTGCCTTTGGCAGTAATAAAGGGCTATAATATGGCCCTTGATCCCTCAAAATCCCTTTAAAATGCAAGGCCTCAGCAAAACACTCTAGGATACTTTATTCCACAGCCGGAAAGAGTGCTGTAATTTGAATCATAACCAGGAGCTGCAGTGACCACATTCATCATTATGCGGTTCCTTGCCACCATGCTAGTGCAGTTGGGAGGGGGGCAGGGTTGGCATGCACGGCCACCAGGGTTGACATGCACGTGCCTGGTCGAGCATGTGATTATGCTTGACCTGACCAGTCAGAGGAGGGGGCAGCAGGCTGGCACCTAAGGGCCAGTCTCACCTCCATTAGAGCGTTCACTTTTAAGCATAGCAACAAGCAGGACACTCTGGGGAGATCTCTGATTGGCTGGGTGGCCGTGTGAGCAGTGGCTTGTGTCTGCTGAGTCAGGGAACAGCAGTGGGGCTGGCCTGGGAGAGAATGCAACCGGTTGGCCTTTGCAGAGTTGGGCACGGAGGCCTGGGTGGGCAGCTGGAGGAGCACAGAGCAGCCTTGGGGACATAGGGCTAGGCCAGGTGGGGCCTGCTCTTGGCCCGGTGTGTGGATCCTTCGGAGGGAATGCCCCAGGCTGGAGCACAGCTTGCAAGCCACTGGGGTGGTCGGATGTGGCCAAGGTGTGATGCTGCTGGGGCAGTCAGCTGCAACCCTCTATCAGGACACAGGGGAGTGAAGCACATCCCTGTTTGGGGCTGGGTGGGATGTTGCCCCTCACTGGTACTTGGGGTAGGGTGTTGAGCACACACTTGCTGGGGCCTGTGTGGGATTGCTTCCCACAACTGGTTCTTAGGGAGTGGTTGTGGTTCCCGCCCACCCACCCCCCATGGGCTGGTCTTGTGGTAGGAAGCATGAATTGTCCACTTTGCTAAGCAAGATCCACCCTGGTTTGCATTTGAATGGGAGACTACATGTAAACACTGTAAGATATTCCCCTTAGGGGATGGGGCCTTTGGAAGAGCACCTGTCTGCTTGCATAGAGAAGGTCCCAGGTTCCCTCACTGGTATCTCCAAGACAGGGTTGAAAGAGACTCCAGCCTGCAACCTTGGAGAAGCCACTGCCAGTCTTTGAAGACAATGCTGAGTTAGATGGGCCAAAGGTCTGACTCAGTATATGGCAGCTTCCTATGTTCCCCAATTGGACGAAGAGGTTCACCACTTTTTGTGTTTCTACCTATAATTGTGGGCCTGAAGTCACATTGCTGCTGGCAAACCATATTAGCGGAAATGGATCAGAGAACTGGAATTGGCGGTTGCAGTTACATTGCAGTAGTGCTTGCCATTTCAGATTTCTAAAATGCTGCCTAAGAAGGGGACTGGTAAGGAGAAGGGCAAGGGGAAGCTCTCCCCCTGCCCCGGCAAAAAACAACAACACGTCCTGCCAAGACATCCAGAGCCAGAGTCCTCTTCTTTCTCAGAGGATAAAGGCCAGTGAGTTTTGGCCCCGATTTTATACTGCCTGGAAGCACTGGAGAAGTAGAACAAGGCTTGTAGTGGTAAGGGCTCCAGGCCTGTCACTAGCAAGAGTTCTAAGAAAATTAGAGCTAATAGAAGTTTGCAATTGTTTCAGTCTATTGCATCGACAAGTCTGGCAACGGTTGCCAGACAGCTCCTCTCCTACCCCCTGACCAGTGTCCAGTGTGAGAGGGTTTTCTCCATGGCCAGGGATGTGGTGACATCCTCCATTTGGATGCTGGCTGTTGGGGATGGAATTCCAGTGCATTGACCTTTTGCACCAACTCGCCTAATGACCACTAGGGGCATTGAGTAGAGGTAGTTAGTGAGGGTCCCCTTACCTGTCCCTGCTTTGCCTCTACTCTGTGACCCCTGCTTTGACTCCTCAGGTCAGGTATTTCCTGTAGTGAGTCAATTTTACTTCCTTTCTCCTTGGCGAGCAGATGGGAGCATCACTCTCTCTCTCCCCTCCTATTCATTATGTAGCTCATTGTTAGGATAGGTCTTTCCCATCTCAAAAGTACTTAACCTAATAAATCTTATTTACTTTATACTGCACTGCAATCTCCATGCTTGTTCTTGACTAACTGCAACAATAAGGCTCTGCACTACTTCATAACTGGAGTGGGCAGCTTCCTCTTGGTGCTTTGCTCAACAATCTCAACAACAATTTGGTGGAGTAGCTGGTCTTCCTGAAAGCCAACATCCCCCTGCTGGGCTACCCCTAGCTGGATGTGGAGAGTGAGTGACTCATGGTCACTCCCACCCGCTGCAACACCAGCTCACCTTGGCCAACCTGAATGTGTCACAGTCTGTCCATTAGTGCTGCTCACACACACACACACACACACACACACACACACACACACGGTGAGGTGGGGTTTGAGGTAGTATTTGGCTACCACTTCTGAGATTCAGCCAAGTGGCAGGAGTGGGGGGTGGGGGGTCATGTCAAGTAAGTATCAAGAGGTGCCATTGGAGGCAGGGGTGACCAGGTCAGCCCCATGCAGGGATGTGGCTACAGCTAACTGTTCACAAACAGCTGTGTACCTGTGCATTGTTGATATAGTTTCCCTCTGCCTCTGATGCTGTCTCTGAACCTGCACTTTCAAAGATGTAACCCCCACCACACACACACTTCAAAGGCTGTCCAGATGTGATTGAGAACTACATCCCACTCTGTCTAATTGGTGATGGCTCCCATTGCATTAAGCAGACATAAAATGAAAATTATTTTCCAGGTTACTGAATCAGGCAAGGAACCCAAGGAAGGCAAAACAAAATGTTCAGAGCAACCACATTGTAGTGTGCAACAAGTTGTTCTAACATTATTTTTAAAGTGTGGCATTTCCTCTTCACAAGCCTCACAACCCCTGGGCATACAGGCTTCAGAAGGATGGGGTTCTAAGCACCCTGTGCTTCCTCCATCTGTCAGGGAGAGGGAATGTCTTTCTCCTCCCCAGGAGCCCATACAGGTAGCCATCCTCCATCTACATAGGAACATAAGAAACTGCCATATACTGAGTCAGACCATTGGTCTATCTAGCTCAGTATCATCTTCACAGACTGGCAGCGGCTTCTCCAAGGTTGCAGGCAGGAATCTCTCTCAGCCCTATCTTGGAGATGTCAGGGAGGGAACTTGGAACCTTCTGCTCTTCCCAAAGCGGCTTCATCCCCTGAGGGGAATATCTTGCAGTGCTCACACATCAAGTCTCCCTTTCATATGCAACCAGGGCAGACCCTGCTTAGCTATGGGGACAAGTCATGCTTGCTACCACAAGACCAACTCTCCTCCCATCTCCACTGGCCTCCTCACTGGCTTCAAGCCCATTATATATGTTCACAGGGTCAGTTGCCACCCCTCTTAACCCCTCCCCTGCCTTCCATTGCCAGCTGGCATTGGGGGAAAGTCCCAACATAAAGAGTGGTTCCAATGAGCCACTTGTAGATCTTTTTTTAAAAAGTGCTTTTATTAGTATTATAGGTAGGAACAGAAAGGTTACATCTCTGAGAATCCAACAGAACCATACAAGTTTACATACAAGGTCTTATCCATCAAAACCAGAACATAAGAAAAATACAATAGTATTAATTGTGTCTCTGCCCCAACCTGATTGATCATCACACTACACTGTCAGTCAGTCTAAAGAGGAGAGAACCAACCGAGTTATGACATACAAAATAGAAATAATTCGAGCACAGAACCGGACATCCCCAGTACTCTGTGGTATGAGTTCCACCCCACAAACCCATAAGCTCAAAAAATGTTGTTAAATATTAATGATTAGATTCTATATTCTATAGGAGAGAGTATAAGATCCTTTGCTCCAGTTTTGTCCTACATCTGATTTGAAACCTGTATTAATAAGAATGAGGAATGGAATTTATCCAAAAACTTTCATTAAGTGAGTTAATTGAATCTTATAATATATATGTTTAATAAAATTTGTTTTATTATGTATTATTCTTCAATACTAAAGAAAGAGGGAATTTCTAAGAGGTCAGAGAATTTTAAAATCCTTGCTCTATCAAAACAGGTAACAGGTTTGTGACAGGAACCTCAGCAGCAGACTTCACCAGCAAAATACTATAAAGTTCAATTGCACCTCTCTTCCACTTGAATTTCAATGTTATAAATGACAGAGGAAGGAATCTAGATAGAATTGATGAGTTCAATCCTGCTAGTAAGAACTATAAAATAGATATGTAATTTTAAATGTATCTCAGATGTATGTCTCAAATATGTCTTAGTATGCAATATTAAATGTGCTTCAGTACCCTTTATAATACCAATACAATGAGGGGGAAGGATCCCTCAGGAAGAATATAAGTTGGTTATGCATGGCTCTGTGCCCAAACCACACCATAGATCATACCAATCCCTTCATACTGGCTCTCTTCTCCAAACACGATTCAGCACAACTACCCCATTAAAAAAAAAAATCCATGAGAGGTTCAGAAAACAGCAATACAGAAAAACATATTAGTATCGGTAGGCTCGACCATAAATCTAATCATCAGAGAAAATAGAACTTGAAACTCTCACAGAACACTCCCCCAGTGTTCAATTAATTATTAGACAACTGTATAGGCAAACGATTCCAAACAAGAACTACAGTGAACTACAATGGTGGTCTCAACAGCTGACAGAGGAGAAATGGAAAAAGTGATATATAGAAAATATAGCCATGTAGATGAATCAGCCATGGACAAACAATCTCAGCTGTTTCTAAAAATGCAATTCTTTCTTTTAGTTCTTGTGAATCATGCAAGGTCAGCAACAGTATAAGCCAAAGCCTTGTATTTATTTGACACCAAGACTGAGCAGCATAGCTTTAACACCACTTTATCACAGCAATAGATTTTAGTCTTGGCTTATGCACCAGTGTGACAGTGTAAAAAAGGTTTCCCCTTTTTAGTTCTTTTAATTGAAATGCCTGATGTGTGGGACAAATTATTTTCAATTATGTGGTATGAAGAACAGGGCTATGCGTTTTAGCATACCAAATTATAATGGAATTTTTAGAAAGAGCCTTGTAGCACCTGGAAGACTAACAGAGACTTATTTTGGCAAACTATTTGTGAGCCAGAGGCCTCTTCATCAGTTGTTTTAAGGGTATCTTTACTTAGTTTGTTGTATCTGACCCCAGGCCCAAACTCCCTCCCTGGGGGTTTGTAATTTTTTAAAAATCATTTTTTACCCCCTCCGGGGGAGTTGCCCAAGGGAGCAGGGTGTGTGTGTTCCGCGGAGGTTTCCCCTCCCCCCGCCGGCCTCCTTTATCCCCTTATTGGCCTCTTCAGCTGGTTTTCAGCCTTCCTCCTTCGGCACGACGGCCATTTTGGAGGCTGCCACGCCTGTGCAATAGGCCTCTACTTAGAACTAAGTTCATTCATCATTTTGCACCAAAGAAGATTAGGAATGAACAATAATGTTCATCAACTTAGAATCCACTATCACTGCTCATCTTTGTTCATTCATAATCTGCTTTGGTACAAAATGATGAATGAACTTAGAAAGAATCCACTCTCATTTCCCACCAAAGAATCTACTCTCAGAACACCTCAAACACTGAAAACAACAAAACCCAGTACCCCATGGCCTTGTGGTTTTGGGGATGGTTGGCACCCTATGGGCACTATACCACAACCCTCTCTGGGCCACCCTGGTGCCCCCCCCAAGTGCCGTTATGGGGCTGCTGAAATCCCCATTATTCCATATGAGAAAAAGCTTAAAGACGTGTGACCTTCAAAAAATTGCTAAAAAATCACCCCTTTGTCCAATTTCTTTGAAATTTGGGTGGTAGCTTCCACCCATTGGGCACTACCACCCACCCCAATATTTTGCCCCGGGAACCCCTTTTTGCCCCAAATTGATTCAGAAAACTTGGGTATAAATCGAATCTGGGGTGATTCGGGGGGGCATAACCTTTGTGTTAACAGTCTGATACAAACTAATTTATAGCACATTGAAGGAAGATTTTGGTGGGATGTCCTCAGGGGATGGTTTTATTTTGATCTTCCATCTTGTTGCAAGATGGCAGCCACCCAAACTATAAGCACTTCCACTTTAGAACTTGTGTGTCAACAGTCCAGTACAAACCCAATCCACAAATCATGGGGAGAGGATCTGGGGTATCCGAATGACAGTACTTTTTTCTCCAATCCACCAACTTGAAACACTCAGTTTATAATCACCATCCCTTTAGAATCCAAGTGTTTACACATCAATACAAACAAAATTCACAGTTTATAAAAGAAGTCCTAGTGAATCCTGACAAGGGTCTCCTCATTAAAATCCCACATTCTGAAAACAGGTGGCAGTCACACACATTATACGTACTTCCCCTTTAAAACTGTATTGTAAAAATTAAGGATGAGCCTGAATCTTTGAAGAGGTGCCAAATAATTTGGCTCCCTGCTGCTGAAATGTTTCAATGCAGGGCAAGGGGTTCCCTTAAGAGGAGGCAGGCTGGTCCTACCTGCCAGTCTCCCAAGCCTCCGCTGCCCCATGCCACCCCATTGCGGCACTGTTCTTACTGAAGGTAGTCCATGAACGTGGCAGCCTGTGCCGCTTGTCCCTTTAAAGTGCTGCACCGTGGAGACGGGATGTTTTCCCCAACATTCCTCACGTGGTGTCAGCGAGCAAATGACATCGGTGCCATTTGCAGGGTGAGCAACAGCATGTTGGCCCTGCAAATGGCGTCAACGCATGCACTGACTCTATTTGCGTGCCGACGCCGCATGAGGGATGCTGGGGGAAGTATCTCATTGCCGCAGTGCAGCACTTTAAAGGGACAAGTGGCACAGGCTGCCGCTTTCACAGACTACCTTCAGTAAGAACATAAGAACAGCCCTGCTGGATCAGGCCCAAGGCCCATCTAGTCCAGCATCCTGTTTCACACAGTGGCCCACCAGATACCGCTGGAAGCCCACAGGCAGGAGTTGAGGGCATCCCCTCCCTCCTGCTGTTACTCCCCTGCAACTGGTACTCAGAGGCATCCTGCCTTTGAGGCTGGAGGTGGCCTATAGCCTTCCGAGTAGTAGCCGTTGATAGACCTCTCCTCCATGAAGTTATCCAAACCCTTCTTAAAGCCATCCAGGTTGTTGGCTGTCATCACATCTTGTGGCAGAGAATTCTACAAGTTGATTATGTGCTGTGTGAAGAAGTACCTCCGTTTGTTGGTCCTAGATTTCCTGGCAATCAATTTCATGGGATGACCCCTGGTTCTAGTGTTATGTGAGAGGGAAAAGAATTTCTCTCTATCTACTTTCTCACCATGCATGATTTTATGTCTCCCCACAGTCGTCTTTTTTCTAAACTAAATAGCTCCAGGTGTTGTAACCTTTCCTCATAAGGAAGGTGCTCTAGGTCCCTGATCATCTTGGTTGCCCTCTTCTGCACCCTTTCCAGTTCTACTATGCCCTTCTTTAGATGTGGTGACTAGAATTGTACGCAGTACTCCAGGTGTGGCCGCTCCATAGTTTTGTATACGAGCATTATAATATTAGCAGTTTTATTTTCAATCCCCTTCCTAATGATCCCTAACATAGAAGTGGCTTGGGTGATGGGCAGGTAGGATCTGCCTGCCTCCTCTTAAAGGAACCGCTTGCAAGCCTCGGGGTGTTGCTGAAGCAATTTGGTGCACATCCCTAGTAAAAATTCCCTTAATGTGATTTTAAATCCCTAATGTGGCAGGAAATGAAGCAGAAAGCAGGTTCCACTAGCTCTTCTTAGAACTTGTTTTTTAAGGTAGCAATTTTTAATTTAACAATTTTATAAAAGTGTATGAGCACCACCTACAGTCCAAATTGCACAGCCTGAAAAGTAAGCCTCACTCATGTTGCCAGCATTGCCTTTCTGCAGGCTCCCAGAAGCCTCTCTGCTCATGTTTAGGACTACAGGGTCGTAGTTCCCACTCTTAGCATACTCAGGGCCTCACGGGATCTAGGGCTCATCACTTGTCAGTACTGGGACAAATCACTTTGCAGGCAGTGGGACAATTGCCCCCAGGTTCACCAGCTATCAAGCAAATTGGAAGGGAATTAGCCTCTTGCCTTTTCCTCTGTTGGGAATGTCGAAGCAGACCCAAGTTAACTTCTGAGTTAATGTCAAGGTCTCTCTGTTCAGAGCTTAACCCTGTTACCTCCCCTCCTTGGTTGCCTCAAACAAGCTAAACTAATAATCTCAGCAGGAAAGCAGATAAGGCACTGTGAACGCTGCTCCTCTCCCCAGCAAAAGAAGTTGATGGGTCATAGGAACTCAGGAGATGTGCTCATTAAAAACACTGAATGGTTTACTGGTTCTTTCCAACCTGACAGATAAATCCTTGCATGTCCATTCAGTCCATTTACATACAGGTTGTTCTTGACCTCTTCACACCATTGTGCTTATGCTAGCACATCCAACAAAGACAATGGATTCTTTTGAGATCCACAGGAATTCCCCTCCTCAGGAACAAGGAGGAATCAGCATTTTGCCCCAGGGAACATTTTGGGCTATAACTGGCCCCAGTTTCTTGAACCAGTGTGTTTCCTTTGGTGTCTACACCTTGGAGCCACCTGCTGTTTGGGCGATAACATCTGGCCATGTCTTGCTCGTTGTGCTATTTCTGCTCTCCTCAGCCTCCAGATTGGTCTTCCTGACTGGCCCAATTTGCCCAGCACACCTTGCTGCTATGAGAAGGTGGCTACATAAGACCAGATCCCATATGGATTTACCCCTGCTGCCTAACCCCTGAATGGCATTTGGTTTTCCGCTGCTGCCTCCCAACTCCTGCTGGTCTGTTCCAAAGTAAAGAGGTCCTTTGGTTGAATTGGAGCCTTAAGGAATGAGACAGTATAATAACCACTGTGCCCCTCTGGGCCTCTCCCTCTCCCTGTTCTTTCCTAAATCCCCAAACCTGTTTCTTGGAACCCTTCTTTCTTTAGCCAGCCTGGAGTTCGTTAAATGCAGACACCAACCTCAAATTGCCTCTTTGTAAGTTACGTGGTTAATCTCTGTGACACATCTTAGTAATAATATTGCCTTAATAAACTCTTTTCCCACGCTACCCCTAAAGCTTTCAATAAACCGTATTTGATTGTATTTGTGAATAATAATAAGATTGTATTTGTGAATCTCAACCTACTCTTTGTCAGTTCATTTCCCCAGGACTAGAACTTTGCACAAATGTATTCTGGCATGGGACTGCTCCACTCTAGCTTGTGAATTCCCCACACAAGCCTGAACACATTTAGGGGTGTTTTACACCCTGGAGCAGTTCCATTAACATTCATGAGTAACTTTTTTGCTGGACTCATGAATAACTTTTTTTTTTTGCTGGGGAATTATCTGTTTGTACTCTTGTATAGCCAAACACTTGCTCATTTCTTATTGGATGAAGTCATGCTGAAAATAAAAATATTTTAATATTTCAACAGGATTTTGATATCTCAGTTCATTCTCAATATAACTCCCAGAATGGTTGAAAGTCAGAGCTCAGTTGCAGAGAAAATGCTTTGCCTGCAGTTGTTTCCAGGTTTAGGCCTTGGCATCTCCAGTTCAAAGATGTGCTGTTGGCTACTAGTTTGGATGGCTTTAAGAGGGGTTTGGATAACTTCATGGAAGAGAGGTGTATCAACGGCTACTAGTCGGAAGGTCGTGGGCCACCTCCAGCCTCAAAGGCAGGATGCCTCTGAGTACCAATTGCAGGGGAGTAACAGCAGGAGGGAGGGCATGCCCTCAACTCCTGCCTGTAGGCTTCCAGCGGCATCTGGTGGGCCACTGTGTGAAACAGGATGCTGGACTAGATGGGCCTTGGGCCTGATCCAGCAGGGCTGTTCTTAAAGAAGCTCAAGTGGGAAAGACCTGTGACTGAAACTTTGGAAAGCTGCTGCCAGTCAGCACAGAATGTCAGCATAGAACCCCTTCTAACTTGGCAAAGAGGCACCTTTTAATGTGGTGATTCTCTTTATTTAGCAGGGGGAGAATAACTGGCCCTATCCACCCCCAGCACAGTACCTCCAGTGACTGTTGCTGGTGTCTATCGTATGTTTCTTTTTAGATTGTGAGACCTTTGGGGAAGCCATCTTATTCATTCATTCATTCATTCATTCATTCCTCTGTGTAAACCATTCTAAGCCATTTTGGGAAGGGCAGTATGGAAAATCAATCAATCAGTGCTCTGTTTCAGTGTAAGGCAGTTTCATATGTTCACTTCATATATGGTTTGAAGTATCATCTAAGCCTGCTTCTTATATTACATTTTAGGGACAAGATGACTCATGTGAATGACCCCTGTGTTTGCAAAACAGCTGCATACAAACAGCTTGTACTAATAACTATTATACACAACTAGCACATATCCATGAAATGAGGCACTCCAGTGTAGGGCACTCCAGTGTAATCAGTTCACAGTCTGGCTAGGATCTGTCATGTATACTCCCACAGTGTTTTGCATGCCTTCACAGATGTGGGTGTGGCTCGTGGGAATCGCCCCAGGCTTTTAAAATATAACATGAGAAGCAAGCTTTAGAATCTGAGTAAACCTTGCCAGTATCTAAGGAATACTATCTCTGCAGTGCATCTGAATCTATGTGTTTTGAGGGAGGCAGGGATGAGATTAACTTGAATATATCCTTTCTGCATGTTTGATTTCAGTAACAGCAAATGTGCTGCTACAACTACCTTTGAAGGAGACCCCAGAGACTCATTTTCATTTTAGGCACTAGAGGAAAGGATGTTTTCCATGCAGTGAGCAAGGGAGGACTGAGAAACAACACAATTAAGGCAGAGTGTTATTTACCATCAGGCATTTTAAAAATGTAGCTATCCATGTTGGTGCATTAGAACAAAAATTCTAAAAATTATGGTAGACAAATATCTTAATTAGAACCAACTAAAATGGCAAGAAGGCTATGTACATGAGAGCAGCCCTATCCAGGTTAGGGAAGCCTTACCTTGTGTGCAGTGCTGCAATAGAGTTCAATCTTGGTGCTGCCTTCCCCACAAGCCCAGGTTTTGTACCCAGGCTTTTACCTGGGTTAAAGGATGCAAGTGCACTCTTTACCCCATGTACGGGATCATGTTTATGCTCGGGCTGCATGCAGCCTGAGCATTCAGGGAGTCAGGTGTCTAGAGCACCTGACTCCTGAGAGAATCCCCCAAAGCATTGTGTTCATCACATGGTGCATTGTAGGATTCTTGCAGGCCAGGATGGGTGGGTGCTAGCCTCCAGAGATCCATGTTGCTCTGTGCAGTGTAGATTGTGTAGGCACGCAGGAGTGTGCTGAAAAGAACATCAGAGCTCATCTGGGGGGAAAGAAGGTTCCACCCCCTTACCCCTCCTGCCCACCTGGTTGTGAGCATAGCCTCATAAGGAAGTAAGCAAGAATCAGAGTGTCTGCTTCATCGTGTTCAAAGGCAATAATATGCCAGAATAGAAGAGCTGCTCTGTAATATCTATTTTGAGCAATATTATATTTTCAAAGAGGCACGTGGAAGGAAAATAAGGGGAACTATTAAAATAAAAGGTGCTCTTATACAAGTGCAACTAGAGGAAGGGCTTCATTTGAGACCGTTCATTTTTGTGTCAGAGCAAAGTGGCTTTTCTGTTAATACTTAAGCAGGAACTGGAAATTCATATTGATGAAGGTCTCATGCAAAAGGAGAGTTCAGATGGCTCTTATTTTAACAACTGGAAGAACTGTTTCAATGCCCACATCCTGGAAAGCAACAGAACAAGCTATGTGGTGGCCTTCCTTTTAAACATTGTTTTCATCTTCTATAAATTCATTTTATGTACAGGTGAAACTAGAAAAATTAGAATATTGTGCAAAAGTTCATTAATTTCAGTAATGCAAATTAAAAGGTGAAACTGATATATGAGATAGACGCATTACATGCAAAGCGAGATAAGTCAAGCCTTAATTTGTTATAATTGTGATGATCATGGCGTACAGCTCATGAGAACCCCAAATCCACAATCCCAGAAAATTAGAATATTGTGAAAAGGTTCAACAGTCTAGGCTCCAGGTGTCCCACTCCAATCAGCTAATCAATCCATAACACCTGCAAAGGGTTCTTGAGCCTTTAAATGGTCTCTCAGTCTGGTTCATTAGGAAATCACAATCATGGGAAAGACTGCTGACTTGACAGTTGTGCAGAAAACCATCATTGACACCCTCCATAAGGAGGGAAAGCCTCAAAAGGTAATTGCAAAAGAAGTTGGATGTTCCCAAAGTGCTGTATCAAAGCACATTAATAGAAAGTTATGTGGAAGGGGAAAGTGTGGAAGAAAAAGGTGCACAAGCAGCAGGGATGACCGCAGCCTGGAGAGGATTGTCAGGAGAAGGCCATTCAAAAGTGTTGGGGACTTTCACAAGGAGTGGACTGAGGCTGGAGTTAGTGCATCAAGAGCCACCACACACAGACGGATCCTGGACAAGGGCTTCAAATGTCGTATTCCTCTTGTCAAGCCGCTCCTGAACAACAAACAACGTCAGAAGCATCTTACCTGGGCTCAAGAAAAAAAGAACTGGTCTGTTGCTCAGTGGTCCAAAGTCCTCTTTTCTGATGAGAGCAACTTTTGCATCTCATTTGGAAACCAAGGACCCAGAGTCTGGAGGAAGAATGGAGAGGCACACAATGCAAGATGCTTGAAGTCCAGTGTGAAGTTTCCACAGTCTGTGTTGATTTGGGGAGCCATGTCATCTGCTGGTGTTGGTCCACTGTGCTTCATTAAGTCCAGGGTCAACGCAGCCGTCTATCAGGAGATTTGGGAGCACTTCATGCTTCCTTCCACAGACGAGCTGTATGGGGATGCTGACTTCATTTTCCAGCAGGTCTTGGCACCTGCCCACACTGCCAAAAGTACCAAAACCTGACCATGGTTTTGGTCAGTAATGACCATGGGATTACTGTGCTTGATTGGCCAGCAAACTCGCCTGACCTGAACCCCATAGAGAATCTATGGGGCATTGCCAAGAGAAGGATGAGAGACATGAGACCAAACAATGCAGAAGAGCTGAAGGCTGCTATTGAAGCATCCTGGTCTTCCATAACACCTCAGCAGTGCCACAGGCTGATAGCATCCATGCCACACTGCACTGAGGCAGTAATTGCTGCAAAAGGGGCCCAAACCAAGTACTGAATACATATGCATGCTTATACTTTTCAGAGGTCCGATATTGTTCTATTTACAATCCTTGTTTTATTGGTTTCATGTAATATTCTAATTTTCTGGGATTGTGGATTTGGGGTTCTCATGAGCTGTACGCCATGATCATCACAACTATAACAAATTAAGGCTTGCCTTATCTCGCTTTGCATGTAATGCGTCTATCTCATATATCAGTTCCACCTTTTAATTTGCATTACTGAAATTAATGAACTTTTGCACGATATTATAATTTTTCGAGTTTCACCTGTATGCATGTATGTATGTATTGAATGTATATACCTCCTAATATTGAAATCTCTAGGCAGTGTACAGAATTAAAACATAATATAAAATACAAAACATTTAAAATTCATTTAAAAAGATACAAATCACAATAGATAAAAACACATTAATTTTTTAAAAATTTGGACTCAGTTGAAGGTGTGGAAAATAGGTACGTCTTCAGGGTCCTCCTAAAAACAAACAGAAAAGGAGATGCTCTTATTTCAGCAGGGAACGTATTCCAAAGCCCTTTAATATAAGATTAAAGATAGATATATAATAGACATATACACTGATATTTAGAGATCTGAAATATGGAAATCCATGACATCATAAACAATTTAAATCACATTTTAAAAGACATCATTCTGATCTGCTGTGCTAATAAGATACTCCAATAAAGGTCTCATATGGCTACCTTCAGTAAATGTACCGGGGGGGGGAGGAGTATCACCACTCCATAGCTCACGTCCCACTGAACGCACAGGAATTTGCTGCCAGGCCATGTTTGCTTGTACATAGAATTCACAAAACTGGGCATGTAGCAATTAGGGGTGTGCAATTCGGGTTTTTGGGTGATTCGGCTGGGACCCGAACCGAATCACCCCTGTTCTGTTTTGTGCCTGAATCTGGGTCACCCGAATCACCCTTGATTCGGTTCGGATTCGGATTTAATCTGAATCCGAATCGATTGGGGGGGGGGTAAAAAGGGGCCCAGGGGCAAAATTTTGGGGTGGGGTGGTAGTGCCAAATGGGTAGAGTCTACCACCGCAATTTCAGGGGGATTGGGCAAAGTCCTGATTTTTGGCGAATTTTTGAAGTTTTAGTGACTTTGGGGCAGTTCGGGGGCATAGCATGGGATCTGGGCAAAAGGAGTGGGGTGGGGTGGTAGGCCTAATGGGTGCAGGCTACCACCCCAATTTCAGGGGGATTGGGCAAAGGGCTGATTTTTGGGAAATTTCTGAAATTTTCATGTCTTTGGGGCAGATTGGGGCAGATTGGGGCAGAATAGTGGGGTGGGGTGGTAGTGCCTAATGGATGGAGGCTACCACCCCAATTTCAGGGGGTTTGGACAAAGGGGTGATTTTTTGAGAATTTTTGAAGTTTTAGTGACTTTGGGGCAGTTTGGGGGCAGAAAGTGGATCTGCCCCAAAAGAGTGGGGTGGGGTGGTAGTGCCTAATGGGTGGAGGCTACCACTCCAATTTCAGGGGGATTGGGCAGCGGGCTGATTTTTCGGGAATATTTGAAGTTTGGGTGTCTTTGGGGCAGATTGGGGGCAGAAAGTGGATCTGCCCCAAAGGAGTGGGGTGGGCTGGTAGATAGTGCCTAATGGGTGGAGGCTACCACCCACCCCCAATTTAAGAGTGATTGGGCAGAGGGGTGAATTTTGGTGAATTTATTTTTATGAGGTTTGTCTTCATATGGTGAAGTGTGCTAAATTGATTACTTCCTCATATTATTCATAGTAATAGAGGGTGTGAAAAAGTGAAAGTGGGGTCATGAGAGTTGTCTAATTGAAAAAAAATCTCATTTCCTATGATAGAATGAGAATTCACACCTCAGAAGTTTTTTCTGAGGTGTGAATTCTCATTCTATCATAGCAAATGAGATTTTTTTCAATTAAACAACTCTCACGACCCCACTTCCACTTTTTCACACCCTCTATTACTATGAATAATATGAGGAAATAATCAATTTAGCACACTTCACCTTATGAAGACAAACCTCATAAAAATAAATTCACCAAAATTCACCCCTCTGCCCAATCACTCTTAAATTGGGGATGGGTGGTAGCCTCCACCCATTAGGCACTATCTACCAGCCCACCCCACTCCTTTGGGGCAGATCCACTTTCTGCCCCCAATCTGCCCCAAAGACACCCAAACTTCAAATATTCCCAAAATATCAGGCCTCTGCCCAATCCCCCTGAAATTGGGGTGGTAGCCTCCACCCATTTGGCACTACCACCCCACCCCACTATTCTGCCCCAATCTGCCCCAAAGACATGAAAATTTCAGTAATTTCCCAAAAAATCAGCCCTTTGCCCAATCCCCCTGAAATTGGGGTGGTAGCCTGCACCCATTAGGCACTACCACCCCACCCCACTCCTTTTGCCCAGATCCCATGCTATGCCCCTGAACTGCCCCAAAGTCACTAAAACTTCAAAAATTCGCCAAAAATCAACCATGAACCGAATCACCCGAATTTTTTGGGTCCGAAATTCGGGTGATTCGGCTCGTGCCCGAAAAATATCGGGGGACATCGGGGGTGATTCGGTTCGGCCCCGAATCACCCGAAATTGTTCATTTTGGGCACAGATCGTTCTGTGCCCGAAATTTTTTGCACATCCCTAGTAGCAATCACAACTTGGTATAGAGCAATGAGAAATCTCAGGAAACATCACTGATGTGTTTGAATTGTTCAGTGAATCTGCAGTTAGGTTTCAATCTGAACCTGCCAAGTTGTTGTATCTGCGGTCTTTACTTCGTTTATTTGCTGCTCTTTGTAAATATACTACATGAGATCTTACAAATGGTGATGAAGGTGGGATACAGAAATGTGTGTGGTACAGAACCATAAGTATATGGAAGAGTTGTGAAGTGGCGGGCTATACTGATAACGCTATTGATGACTGTCCTGTTTACATAGAAAGGCTGGAGCAATATCTTGAAGTGAACACAGACGTGTGCTCAAGGTGCTCCGTGTACCTGTAGAAGTGCTGCTCCGCAGCCGCGTCTTTGCGTTCTATGGCACCCACCACCTCCCTCCCAGTCTCCCCGGGCAGCAATGACATGCCAGACTATATAGGCATCCACTGCCCTGTTCATGGCCGCCTGGAATATCTGCCAGTCCTCCGCTTGGCATTTCCCCTACCTCACACTGAGCTCTCGAAGCACCTTGCAAGTTGCCCGCGTGGTTTCACATGCTGAGCTGGCTACCAGGTCCTTGGAGAGTTGCAGGCAGTCAATCTTCCTCTTGTTTCTCAGCTGCGTGCAGTGTTGCTTAGGGGCCTCGCTGGGGGTCAGGTAGCTCCTTGGGGGGATCGTGCAGCAGGAGAGGCTCTGCTGGCTGCTTCTCGGATAGGGTCAATGGTTGCTGAGGGTTCTCCCTCCTTGGAGTGCCTGGGGTTGGGGGAGGAGGGTAAAGCTAAACATTAACTCCTAGCACTCACTAAGCCACTGTGCGATGGATGAGCCACCCCCCCCCCGGCTCACCTCCCCACTCTCTCAGCATGCCAAGGAAGGAATCCACTCTTGGCTTAATGTCCCTCCATGTTACTTTCCCACCATCTGCACCCCTCCCTCCACGAGTATGTTGAGCAAAAGAAACCCCACAACCCTTGGTGGAAATCACCCACATCTACCCACCATTACCCACCATCCCACACCTTGACGATTGGAAAAAAGTGTAATGCTGCCATGCACTCACCTGTGCCACCCCGGCCAAGGTTCCCCTGGCCCAGCTTGTCTGGCTTCTCAAACCATTGCTGCTGTTGGTGGGCCAGCGGGATCATTGCAATGAAATCACTGGATCATTGGAGCCAGCGTGGTGTAGTGGTTAGAGTGCTGGACTAGGACCGGGGTGTCCCGAGTTCAAATCCCCATTCAGCCATAAGACTAGCTGGGTGACTCTGGGCCAGTCACTTCTCTCTCAGCCTAACCTACTTCACAGGGTTGTTGTGAAAGAGAAACTCAAGGATGTAGTACACCGCTCTGGGCTCCTTGGAGGAAGAGCGGGATGTAAAATGTAATAATAATGATAATAATAATAATAATAAAATCTTGGGAGACTTAATGCTAAGCTTCCAGTGTTCTTTCTGGTATGGAAATAACCCAGGAAGCCTAGCATTATGTGTCCCAAGCATTTTGTTGTGATGTGGAGGAGTCTCTGAGTCCACAACTCTAGTTAATTTAAGCAAGAACCTTACTGTTTTTAATACCCTTTTCATTGCAAGTTGAAGAGGTATTACAGCAACATAGAGAATCAGTTACAGGGCTCCCCCCCCCCGCCAAAATCCACTCCTGACTGGAGTGTGCCAGTCCACATATTCACTGGATTTAATCCGACCTCCCTGCAGGCTATCAGGGAACAGGGCAGACAGGACTTTGATTCTCCCCAATGGAGTTGCGAATTCTGGATTAGCCTGAGTTATGTCCAGAGTAGAAAAAACACCTCTATTTCCAGCAGCTTTTGAAAAAAAACTCTGGGGCTTCTGCTTTCTCCAAAGGTGTTGATGGAAGTGCTGATAGCTATGTAAAGGAGGTGCTGATGGATATGTGAATGGTCCATCTAATCCCTCAAATTAAAATGCCTGGAATCTGCTGTGAAGCAGATTTGCTCTTTAGATACCCCAGGCATAGAGCCATGTGTGAAAAACCGCCTGGATGCTGTAATGCTGCTGTCCCATGTCCTCCTGATAGATAGTTTTTGAGTAGTGACAATTTAAATGTGGAGAAGGAAGAAACAGTTTCTGTAGCTGCTACATGATAGCTATGGTACACAGCACTGCTGAAAAAGCCCTGTCTGTCTTGACTGAGCAGACTGGCAAATCTAACTGAAAAGCACCAAATGCAACCACAGTAAAACTAGGAAACCTCAGGTTGCCTTCTGCTCTTTGTGAAGGCCACATCTATGCAACTGGAGGAGACAGTGTAGGTGGAGAACTCAACAGAGGAACCATGGAAAAGTGTGATACTGAGAGAGATGAATGGGCCGTGGCAAGCCTGCTGCCCTGTGCATGGCACTGGAGTACAGCAGTTGCTCTTCATGAGTGCATTTATGCAAATGGCCTCTGTGCATGTGTGAAGGTCACTAAAATGGCCTCCAAATGTGTGCGGAGACCTGAACCAGGCCAGAAAAGCTATTAGCTACTCTGGGGGAGGCCTCGTGGGGGGGATCTGATGCTGCCTCCCCTGCAGCCACCACCACCACCAATAGTACTTGTAAGTACTGACTCACCTTCTGCCACCTCTAGGCTTAGGGAGGCTGCCCCGCCTCTTTACTGGTAAAGGGGAATCCTCATCGGATTCCTCTTTACCAGCAGATCAATGAACCGGTTCGGTTTGAGTTAGGTCTGGCCCACACTTGGGGGGGGGGGGGCGGTAGGTGCCCCTGAAGTGTGCACTTAAAGCTGAGTGAGCAGTTGCCATAACTGATAATCATTTCCCCTCCACATGGCAAAGGAAGGGCAGAATAAGCACGCTCTCCATCAAGCCAGAAAGTGACAATGCTGGACATACATCATTGTAGTGACCATGTAATTGTTCTTGGGTACTTGAAAGCTATGTCTGTTCCTAGGGCACTTGTAAAGCTCACACATTGACTAGCCAGAATCTCACATTCTGGAGACCATTAAAAAGAGACATGTATGTGGTGTGCTCACATTAGAACGTATGGGAAACAGAAAAAAAAAATGAGACAGATGAAATCTACTGATAAAAGTATTATTGATCATTAGGTTGGAAAAAAAAAAGAATATTCCCACTGATAAACAACATAGAATCCCCTTCTCCCCCACCCGCCTGTGCTTCTAAGGGGAATAGAATTGTAAAGGTGTTTGCTCCCCCTGCTGTCAGCTTTGTGCAAGAACACAGAGTGGGGTGGAAATCTCTATTTTTAAAAAGCTGCTTTAAAAGGTTGAGAAGCAGAGATCAACAAAAATTAACTAAAATCAAACTGGAATTAACATTAATAGAGGAAGGAACTAAGCAAATGCAGATTCAAAAGCAATTAAAAAAGGAAAGGAAAGGAAAGAACAAGCAAGAACAAGCAGAAAATGAAAGGAAAAGACTGCTTACAAAAGCTGAGAGGCAGAGATTAGAGAAAATTTGAAAGAAGAATGGAAGTCCAAAACACAGCGTGACAGACTCACGATGCGACTAACAGGAATACAGGAATGGTCTGACTCAGTATACGGCAGTTTCCTATGTTCCTATTATGCGTTGTGTGAAAAAGTAACTCCATTTGTTGGTCTTAAATTTCCAGGCAATCGATTTCATGGGATGACCCCTGCTTCTAGTGTTATGTGAGAGGGCGGAGAATTTCTCTCTATCCACTGTCTCCACACCATGCATGATTTTATAGACCTCTATCATGTCTCCCCACAGCAGTCTTTTTTCTAAACTAAATAGCCCCAGGTGTTGCAGCCTTCCCTCATAAGAACGGTGCTCTAGGCCCCTGAATTGTAAAATACACTTCTTTTGCCTTCCATATTTATGGTGTATATTTATGGTACTTAGTAATGAAAAACTAGTTTCAGTGTTGAGTAATAAGCTGCAGAAGTGGGGGCAGGGGTGTAAAAAATTTTTATGTGCTGTGCTGCTATGCGCAGCAGTGCTAACATACATTGGTGTGTGAGAGAGATAATTATGTGCGCACACTGCCTTGAAACTGCCACCCAGAACAAAACTGTTTCCACTCACTGATGATAAAAATTAGAGGGAACACCGCTCCTGGTTCCGCCAGCTGTGCCCTGATCCTCAATAAGAGCTGCCTTTTATTCTGGATGAACGATGCATGCCCACCTCAGAATTCCAGAGACTACAAAGGGTAGGACCTTGAGATCCAGGAGCGTGGCGAATTACACAGCCCATGCCCGATAGAATGTTGAAGATGGTATGGACCAGTTTGACCTGGTCCATAAATGGAATGCCTAAACTGTATTTAAATAGTACTTCTTGTACATTCTAGCCCAGGGTGGAGAGACAACATAATAAACATAGTTATTCCATCCAAGTGTTAACTCCACAAATGGAATAAACCCAACATCCAGGTGTGAAAGAAACCATTGGGATGTTATAGAGGTATTTCCTTGAAACAGGAACAAACTCTCAGCAATGTGGGATGGAGGAAGCACCCTGGGAATGAGAATTCCAGAAAGGGCAAAGCAACAAGGTGGCATCCTGTTATTGAGCAGTCCATCAGAGCAGACTGGGGCCATGAGCAACAATGAGGTAGGGATCAAAACTCAACCACAGATCTAAGCTTAGCCTAGGTGGGCTGCACTTATTATATGGACACCTGAGAGCCCGTGTTGTGTAGTGGTTGGACTAGGACCAGGGAGACCGGAGTTCAAATCCCTGCTCAGCCATGAAACTCACTGTCTCTAGGCTCTCAAGCTAACTTACCTCACTGGGTTGTTGTGAGGATAAACATAACCATGTTGTAACTATCAGCCTCTGATCAGCCCCTTCCCTCCTGTCCTGTCTGACAGGTTGGTGACCTCTAGGGATCAGCCAATCAGCACCAGGTAGGTGGGACCTAGAGGACCATGAGACAGGAAGAGAAGAGTTTCTTTGTTCAGAAGCAGCTAGGCTGAAGGTGAGAAAGGATAGGCAGAAGGCTTAGTGAGGTGAAATGGAGTTTTACTGCCTCATGGTCAAAAGCTAGCCTGGAGAATTCTCTCATGGAAGGACACCTGCAGATCCTTGAGAGACAGGATTGCAGGAAGCTTGACTCTTGTCGGGTTTGGGGAGTTTAAATGGGGGAGGAAAGCAGGGCTTCTGGAAATATAGCCTAGGAAACAGTTTGTTAGTCAGTTTGTGTTAGACTTCCATTTTCCTTTTATGTGCTCTGTATATCCTTGCAACTGGTCTAGGACTGTGTAGCTGTAACGTAACTAAGTTAAGAAACGATAGCCTGTGCCCATCCATCCAGGGCGCTGCAAACATCTCTGTAAACTTTTAAAGGTGCTTTTGTATGTTCCTACAGCCCTGTTCCTTGCAACTGGGGTGCTTTTTGAAGTATTCTTGCAACTACAGAGTGTTTCTCTTACCTATAACTAAAAGCTGAGAAAGTCTCAGGTGGAAACTGTCTGTAGTATTTTGAATAAAGTTTATTTTTCTTTTTGTTCTTTGCAAATTTTAACCAGCCCCTTTGAGTGAATTTTTAACTCAGGAAAGTGGAGCTGGAAAGGGGGCTACTCTGGTGCAAACGTCTCAATTTGATTGTTCAGCTACCAAGTTTTCTCACCACGTGTAAGTGGAAGGTTTTTGTACTTTTCCAGTAGTAAGAGAAGGAGAGTTTCCCTGGAAATTCACCCAAGCTGGGGGGAAATAAACTCTCATTAATAGGGTGTGGTGGCAGTGAATAAACTACTAAGTACAGGAAAGTTTGGGGGAGAAGCCAGAAAGCTCAGCGGGGAGGAGTTTCAGCAATTTGCTTCCCCTTGCTCTGAGACAAAGGCTAGGTATATCCGCTACACATGTACTGTATATTGCTCTGGGCTCCTGGGAGGAAAAGCAGGATGTAAATGAATGTTTGTATGAATGAATATGCCCATATTGGCAAGTGCTTATCTAACTTAGCCCGTCAATAAAATTGTACTGAACAGAACCGAGCTATTGTTTGAAACTAAACACAAAACCAGGATGCAGGTCTCTTTGGGCTCAAAACTGCATTGTTCTATCTCTGATGCACAAATACCCCAAACCTATAAGGGGTTCCTCATTTGTGTATTTATTAGAAGTTGATTCAAAATAGGTCCTACAGCAGCGGTTACCAACAGAGTAGGAGAGGTGATTCTTAGTCTACTGCCTCTTCCCTTAATAATAACATGATACAACTGAACCATGGGTTGAGGGGCAAACCTGTTTCTTTGTGCTGAACATGAATGAGGTGGCTGGAGTTTTTTAAGACTTTGGTGACCAGGGAGAGGCTTAACATCTCTCAAGGCCTGATTCTGAAACCTAACTCCGAAGAGGTGCGTCAAATAGAGAAAGGAATGCAGTGAAAGTTTGCTGCCCATTCCTTTGACTGGGTGTCAGTGATCAGCTGTATCAGTTGTATCAGTGTCCTTTAGCAAACTTCATGGAACGGACCCACAGAGCTTTGCGGCCGAGTGTTAGAAAGTAAAGATCAGCGAATGCCCAACACATGAGTCCGTCTGTGGTACGCTCCCGGAGCCATCAATTCCAGAGTCAAATCAGTGATAATAGCTGTGAGTCCCCATACACGGTGAGGCCCATGACGGAAGACGGGCAGTGTGTGGCTGTAGCGGCCTTTGTTGCAGAAGTGGGTATAGCCCTGGTTCTCTTCTTGCAGTAGATGGGAAAAGGAAAGAGTGAAAACAGCCTCAACCTGAAAAGCAAATCATAAAGATCGATGAGGAAGGAGCAGAAGCACTAGTCTCCCAGATAAACCATCACTTCCTCCCCCAACTTGGAATTGCCCTGTTCAAAGTACTGCACATCCTCCCCACCCATAGAAATATATCCTCACTCCTAAGTCTTCCACCCAGACACTCCGGGCCTACCAAGACATGATGGGAACACAAGGCCTTATCCTTAATGCCTTTTCCTGGTGTCATCCAGTCAAAGGAATGGGCAGTAAGCTTTCACTGCATTCCTTTCCCTGTTTGACTCACCTCTTTGGGGTTAGGCTTCAGTGTCAGGTGCTCCAGAGGACCCAAGTTGGCTAGCACAGGAGCAACTCCATTTCTCATCTGGAAGGAACCAGAGTTTAGAAATGAATTCCAGGCCTTCCCATGCTTTTCCTGCAAGGCATGCCCCCACATGATGAATCCCTTATAAAGGGATCAATCAAATCAAGCCCCTTGAGCATTCCTACCCCACGGACCCCCCCCCCCCCCAAATCCTCCATGCCTCTCCTATCAGACACCGCTCCATGCAGATTCCAACAGGTGAGCCCACCGCAAACCAAATATTTGTCCCTACTCCCTTGTGGAAACCCTTCCAAGATTAACCTTATCCCTGAGGATTCCGGGGCACCAATGTAACATTACCCTATCAGGCACTGGTCTCATGACTCCCCAAACGCAGTCCTTCCCTAACTGCAGGCCCAGCTCTTCATGAGTCTCCCTGAGTGCCGTGGCGATGACATCCCGGTCAGAGTCGTCACGTTTGCCACCTGGGAAACTGCATGAACAAATGAGGGTTCTTTTTAAGGGGACATTCAGGACTGGAAAGTCTAAGGAATCAGAAGTCACTTGGGGCTGAAGGGCACTGACAGCTTTCACAGAGCAAGCCCTATCTAAGACTGTGATAGAGGGCTCTTTGTTGGTCTCTGGGAGTTATGGAGTTTGGGCATGAACAAACAGAAGTTCTGGAGGTGATTCTTTAGCTTGTTTCCAGTCTGATTAGAAAAGAAGAAGGGGGTCTCAAGTACCTGACATCTCCTTTGTGCATGCCAGTCAGGGTGCTGGAACGCAGAGTGTACAAGATGGCTGGCTTCCCAGACACAGAGCACATGGACACCAGAACAGCTGCTGACACGGCTTCTTGTTTGTATCGGTTGGTGGATGCTTCTAGCAGCCCTCTGCACCTTTGCTCATTTTCCCAGGATAAGTACCTGCGAACTGGACCCACACTGCCTACAGGAGTAGGGGGTATAACCTGGCAGAGGTGACGAAGAGTTGGAAGCATAATGTCCTGTGGGGGAATGAGGATAGTGGTAAGCAGTAGTGCCTTTTATGTTTCTCCATAGTTGGAATGCTACAGACATAAAAACAAGGATGCAGTTTGTGTGCAGTGCCTGGGAACTACAGAGTCTTCTTGCATCATTCCAGGAGTGAACAGGACCTAGACTGCTTTAATTTTCACATGGGCCCCTTTTAATTTTCCCTCACCATCAACTCGCCTTATATTCCTTAATCCAGTACCCAGTAATACTTTTACTGCTACACAAGGTTCTGTTAGAGCACAAGGGGGAAAGTGGTGGTGGGGGGAGTCAGGCCTGTTTGGGAGACATATGACCCAACAAAGCAGCAGACATGTCCCAAGATTAGCATTTGAATACATCTGCCTGTGTCATAATCAATGTTCATTGCCAAGTCTGTTCCAGAGTCAAATTAGACACTTCAGAATCCTAGTTAAAATAATTCTCTCTCCCACCTTTCCAGATATATAGTGTTTATAGATTTTTCAAGCAGTCACCCACAAACGGAATGGTTTAACAGTGATTTATCTACCAATCACATCTTCTTCGAATGCCTGCAAAGTGCTGCTTCTTGTGTAACACCAGTTTGGATGGCCACTAGGGGTGTGAGGATCTGGTTTAACTGGCAGGAGCTTGAACTGGACTGGCACCTCAAAAGAGAGGGCCTGTCTGAGCACGAACTGTGAACCAGGACCGGTTCGAACGATTGGTTCAAATGAACTGGTTTGGCCCAGTTCATCTGGTTCGAGTGCTTTGCTTGTCAAGGAGAATCAAGTAAGGATTCCCCTATACAAGCAAAGGAGATTCCCTACCTTAAAAGGGTGCACTGTTCCCTCTAAGGTATGCACACGTGCATGTGCTCGCAAGTTTTCTAATGTCTGCTCAGTTAATTTTAGATCCCGCTCAGGTTGAATTAGGAAGGCCTCACTCTGAATCCATGTGTGCACACAGTACCTTGACACTACTGGCCAGAACAAAACTCATTCCGCACAGAGATGGAAAAAAATTAGAGGGACCACTGTTTGGGTGGCGGGCAAGAGAGCACCTTACCTGCTGTAGTGGAGGCTGTGGAGGAGGCTTCCCTGCGGTGGTGGTGGCGGCTCCCCGGCAGGTGGCCTGGTTCCTGTGCATGCACAGAGGCAATTTGTGTCTAGTGTTGTGTGAACACTGGTTCTTAATGTGCAGTGGGGATCATACAGAAGAAGGCACTCTCTAAGGTAAATCGGACTTAAGCCAAGTTAGGGTCTCCAATTGGAGACACCCTAGAAATTAACATTGAGCAGCATATTCAGTAGTTTTGGCTCCCTTCTTCTGGCAGGGCTCCAAACATTGTATTAGTTTAGCAAGGAAAACTGGCGTGTTGGGGAAAAACTGCACCTGTTAATGTTTCTGCCTATCAGGGAAAAAAGTTTGAAAAATAGGAGCCCTATGCAGAGTGGAGAAGAAAAAGGTGTTAACTATGCTCCACTGCTGTTTGGGTCACTCCCAGCATTAGTCCATTTCTGTATCTAATTCTCCTTAACTTCGACCCTACTCAAGCAGATATTATTAAATACATAAATAAATACATACATACATACATAAAACAAGGAAGTAAATAGGACTTTGACTATAAGCCACACAAGATTTTGGCTAAGAATAATTGCTTCGCTTGCTTTTGGGAGGTACAGTGGTAGTTTTGGAGTGGCAACCGTGGAAGGGAAGCTGTTCCTCTTGCGAGTGAGACGGTGGGCAAAGAGGAGAGAAGGCAGGCCGCGGCTTTGCTGTCTCGCATGCCTCTTCCTCTTTGAATCCAGGCATCGCTTTTCTCTTAAGGAATGCTGACACAAAATACAGGAACCTGCCCTGGGAGGCACGCGCAGAGGCAGCTGCTCGGAAGGAAAGCTGCCGAGAGAAGGTGAGCCAGCTTGGTTGACTTTGACCTCTCGCATGTCATCTCCTTGGGAGTCCCGACCCATTCATAGTCATCCGCGGAAAGAGGGGACCCAACAGCGATAGCAACCTGCCTGTTTCACTCACTCATCGGAGAGGGGAATGCGGGAGGTCCCGTTTCAACACCGCTATCCCCAAATGACCCGATAACGGAGTAGCTACGTTAGAGCCTTGAATTAACTGCTAGCCATACACGCTGGGGAGGGCGATTTGAATGACTTCCTGTTTATCCCGTCCCCTCAACAAACATGGCGGGACTGAAAAGCTGCCCAGCTCCCTTCAACAAATTAGAAGGCAGGAACGCTGCAACGTAAGCGAGCGCACTTCCGCCCGGCGAGAAAATGGAGCTCACCTTTCCAAGCGCTCATGAGTGTTCTTCAGTGAAAAGACCGATTTCTGCTCTTCCGAACATTCCGGGGGGCAAGCGTCGATGGCAGCAGCGCCCGCATCAGCCAATGGGATGTGAGGGGCGTGAACACCCCGCCCAGGCTGGTCAGCGACCCAAGGCTTCCGGCGCCGCTACTGCTCTTCCAACGGCCGCCGCTCTAGAGAATCGGGGCGGGCGCAGTGGTGACTGTGTGTGTATATGAATGTTCAACTGTGTAAAGTACCTTAGACCTAAGAAAAATACCGCTGAAAAATGCACATGCAACGTGGACCGTTCAAAGACCAGTCCCAATAAGTGTTCTAAAATTAAGTACCTCTATTATGTCTCCACTGACACTTACCACCCCCGCTCACTTTCAGAATTTTTATGGGCTTTTTTTGCGGCAGAACTCTCGCGACACGCTGCGAGAGTTCCCGGGTATCCGGTCAAGGAGACGGTGGCGGCGGCGGCCCCCGGCGAGAGCAGCCCGGGAAGGAAAGCGCGGCCCGGACGGAAACGTGAGAAGACTGGGGCAGAAGGCGGGAGGGAGGGCAGGAGAGACCGGGGCAGAAGGTGGGGCGGGGGAGGGAGCCGGCCCCCAAAAGCGCGCAGATGCTCTGTGCGGGTTCAGCTAGTTGAAGTAGTACTCTCCTCCTGTTTAATCCGATCTTCTTCCCTGAATGATGTTTGGTCATGCTGTAGATTAGCAAGCTGAGTGACTGCATCACTATTATTATTATTATTACATTTATATCCCGCTCTTCCTCCAAGGAGCCCAGAGCGGTGTACTACGTCCTTGAGTTTCTCTTTCACAACTGCCCTGTGAGGTAGGTTAGGCTGAGAGAGAAGTGACTGGCCCAGAGTCACCCAGCTAGTTTCATGGCTGGATGGGGATTTGAACTCGGGTCTCCCTAGTCCAAGTCCAGCACTCTAGCCACTACACCACGCTGGCTCCATTATAGCTGCCCGTGCCCCTGCCTTCTTTTGGCCACCTCCATTTTCAGCTATTTTTAATAGGGAGGAAGCAATGGTAAACCCTTCCTGTATTCTACCGGAAAGAAAACCAGCATTTTATTCTGAAACACTTTCTCTAGCATTTTGGGATTAGCCTGTTTTCTTTGGAACAGTGAAGACAAATACAGTAACTACGTGTGTGAACATCAACCAACAACAGGGCTCAAATGCACATATGACTCAATACTTAAGAAAGTAGTTGTTGAAAGGAAAAGGCATAGTATTATAGTGGACAGATTAGAAAACCAACCTGGATATATACATATTCAGCATTTGTGAGGTACATGAATATGAAAATCACACTTGATTGCTTTTCTCTCTGGCATCTTTTTTTTTTAATGTGGAGAGAACATTTTTGTAATGTTCTTTCATTTTTGTATGAAAGAACATTCAGTCATGTACGGCAGTATGAAGTGGTATACTCCAGACACATTAACCACCTTGGTGAGGGCCAAACAATGTTATGTAGGAGATCTGTGGCTATCTCCCTGTATGAAATGCAGCCATGGATGGTGACTGCAGTAAGACCAGAGAAGCCCCAGGGGAGGGATGTCAACTTTTCCTCCCAGGACTGTTCTCCCAGTCAAAACTGCCTCACTCCCTAGCTGTTGTTTGCCGCATGGGAGAAAAGAACAGGTACCTCTATTTTTAAACAACTGCAGGCATTTAACTGGGAGATGATGCAGGAAGGATAATTAAAAATCCTCTCTTCCGCCACTAAAGGTAAAGTGTGTCATCAAGTCAATTTCAACTCCTGGCACCTACAGAGCCCTGTGGTTTTCTTTGGTAGAATACAGGAGGGGGTTTACCATTGCCTCCTCCCATGCAGTATGAGCTGATGCTGGGGGGGGGGGGATTCGATCTGGTAACCTTCTGCTTGTTAATTAAGCATTAAGTGCTGTGCCACTTAAGGTGCCTCCTCCACCACTACTTAAGTGCTGTGCCACTTAAGCAACACTTAAGTGCTGTGCCACTTAAGCAACTCTTAAGTGCTGTGCCACTTAAGGTGCCTCCTCCACCAGGACTCTGAACAAATTGGCAGCCCTCCCCACCCATGACCGTTATGATATTCAGTTGCTAAAATCTGCACGGTGTCTGGTATAATTCCCATGGTAACAACCTGTTGTTGACTTCCACAGTATATGACATCAGGGAACCCTTGCATGGCACTGTTCACTTCTGTACATGGTTGACACAGAACCATTAATGCACAGTAATAAGTATTAAAATGGCTGCCCCATGGAATTTTGTCCCCAATTGTAAGCAACAGATCATTCAAAGGTCCATTTAGACTTTTTGACAAAATGAACATATGATAAAGTACCTGGCAGGTAACTAGACAGGTGATGTTAGCCATCCCTAACTCAAGTAAGCCCAGCCTGTCTCCCTTTTGTCCGCCTCACTAGCTTTCCTCTCCCCATAAAGTAGGGTCTATTTTGAGGTGACAGCAATGGCAGTCTCCTTCTCCCCTTCCGAGGGAGGTAAAAGAGCGATGTGTAGCATGAAATGCCCTTGCTTGTGAAATTTCCTTTGCAAACAAGGCATTAGGGTAAGAGAGCGTAGCACATATGAGGAGGAGCTTGGATTTCAGAAGGGCAAGAGTTTCTCACAGTTGTGTCTTCAGGGTAGGACACTGGCTACATTTGGAGAGACTGAGCATTCTCTATTCTTGCCAGTTACTTTAATAAACACCACTATATTCCTTCTCTCAATGCATTTCAGAGTTTTTTGTGTTCAACATAACACAAGCAACACAATCTGATGCTGTTCTGAGAAACTGGGATTTGTTTTTTCCTCGTTTTGAAGAAAGAAAGAAAATTCCACAGGAGTTGTGGACAGCAAACAGGAAACCGCTTCATTTGATGATTCGGTGCATGCACCACGGTATTTGCGCATGCCCAGTAGCCCCCCAAATGGAAATCCAATAAGCGAAGGCCCTTTCACGCTACAGATGCCGTTGGTGGTGCTGTGTGGGCTGCCGGGGAGCGGCAAGAGCCAGCGCGCTGAAGAGCTGAGGGCTGCGCTGGGTGCCGAGGCCGGCAAAGAACGGCGGGTCTTCGTGGTCGCTGAGGCAGAACCCGTGGGGGTCGGCGGTGGGGGCAGGGCTGCCTTGCGGGCAGAGGTGGAGCGGTATCTGAGCCCGCGCGATGTGGTGGTGGTTGATGCGGGCAATGAGCTGAAGAGCTTCCGCTATGAGCTCTATTGCCTCAGCAAGCATGCGGGGACCCCCCACTGCCTGGTGCTGTGTCTCGGAGGGGCTGCTTGTGCAGACCGACCCCCGCTGGAAGTGCCGGACTCGCGCAACCGCTGGGACTGGCCCCTTTTCACAGCGCCCGAGGACTTGGCTGAACCGCTGCCTCTGCCAGATATTTGTGCCGCCCTCTTTGAGCGCCGCCCGCCTCCCCGCAACCAGTCCACGCGCTCCCAACCCCTCCAGGCTGCCGGCTTCCTTCACCAACTCGACCGCCTCACCCAGGACGTGCTGGCTGCCCTCATGGCTGCTCAGAGGAATGGGGTCCAGCCCGGGCAATTTGTGCCGGTGGCCGTGGACGGGCTAGGCCAAGCGCCTCAAGGATTGCTGCTGAACAGACCCGTCAGCCTGGCTGAGCTAAGCCGGCTCCGCAGGCAGTTTCTCAGCTATGCCAAAATGCATCCGGGGGAAGGCGAGCAGAATCTGCCCCAGCTGGGAAGCATGTTCCTTCAGTACCTGAGCCGCAACCTGCAGTGAGAGGCTGGAACCTTCGACCTGGAAATGAATGGACTGGGCAGGCTCTTCTTGGCCAGCCTCTTATAATGGCCAGCGCTTGGGCTGATGGGGAGCTGGGAACTTTTCACTCGAGTGTGTGGGCAAGTATAATCTTTGCGGTTGTATCCCAGAGGATATGGATCTGTTAATGGAAAGGCTCCTGATCAGTTATCCTGCTGTCTGTCTGTTTGCAATGAGATGCCTAGTAGAAGGAAAGAAACTTCTGTGTTATGCAAACAAAGAAGTTGCATGAAATAGGACTTGCCCTCGGATGGCAGCTACAGCAATATGAACTTTAGTGCTTGGGTGTCCAGAAGACAAGAGCTTCTTTGAGCAGCAAATAGACACATCTGTTTGAACAATATAGTTCCAGAACTAAGTTGCAGTCATCCATCACGGACTGTTTTGGGGCAAGGAGGGAGGTGGCAGTTGATGGGTATTTTCAATGGATGCACCTTGCTGAATGAAGTTTGCAGTTTTCCTCTGTCAGCTTTTCTGCACCACTGAATAAAGCCATTTAAATAGACTTTAAAACAATTAAACAAACAGGTAATGGTCAAACTAGCTTTGGAGTGGGAAGGAGGAACTGAGCCTGGACATTTGGGTGGTGAAGGGCGGCGGGGGGGTGGGGGGTGGGAGGGAACTGGACTGGTGGAGAGGAAGACAGGGTGGTGCCTTGTGTGCATTGCCTGGAGAGATGGCCTGCCACTGCCACTGCCTCTCCCAGTGGACCGGTAGAGCACTCGGGATATCAAGCGCTCTGGCATGGGAGGAAGTGGCCTGGCGGCACACAGGCACCACTTGGAGAAGCGGCCTGCTGCTGCCTCTCCCAGCAGGTCAGTGGAGCATTCCAGGTTTTGGAGCCTTCCGCCAGGCCTGGCGGGGGAGCAAGCAGCAACGTGTGGGCACTGCCCGGAGAGGCACCTACCGCTGCCTTGCCCAGCAAGCCTGGCAGAGCATTCTGGACTTTGGAGCACTCCAGACGGGCTTGGCAGGGGAGAAAGCAGTCTGATGCACATGCACCATCTGCAGAAGTGGCCTGCCCCTGCCTCTCCCAGCGAGCCTTGCAGGGTGCTTCAGAGCACTCTGCCAAGCCTGGCGGAGGAGGAAGCGGTGGTGTGTGGGCATTGCCTGGAGAGACACCTTCTGCTGCCTTGCCTGATAGACCCAGCAGAGCACTCTGGACTTTGGAGTGCTCTAGACAGGCCTAGTTGCGGTGGGGGGGCACACATGCGCTGACTGCAGAGGCAGCCTGCCAATGCCCTGGCAGAGCACTCCAGACTTTGGGCAGTCCTTGGGGCCTGGCAGGAGAGGAATCGGGGCGGGGGCACACATGCACTGCCTGCTGCTCCCTTTCCTGGCAGACCCAGCAGAGTGTTCCAGACTTTGGAGCATTCTGGCAGGAGAGGAAGTGTTCGTGTCTGGGCACTGCCTGAAGAGGCGCCTGCTGCTAGGGGTGTGCACGGAACCTGACCGGACCAGTTCAGCCTGGCCCTCCTTTGGTTCGGGGGGGGGGGGGATGTTTCACTAAGTTTTTAAAATATAAATAAATACATACATACATACATTTTGTTTTACCTCTAGCCCCTTCGGGGGGCTTTTCTAGGCTGCGGGGGTGTCCGTGAAGGTTCCCCCTCCCCCCACCGGCCTCAGTAATCACCTCCGTGGCCTGTTTTACTGCATTTCCTGGCCAGTTTGGGCCTCAATAAGTTGGTGTGGTGGTCATTTTGCTCACTGCAGCGCATGCTCAAATGGCCTCTGTGAGGGCCTCACAGAGGCCAGTTGCGCATGTGCGGTGATGATTTTTTAAAAAATGGATGCCACACATGCACAAATGGCCTCTGTGAGGCCCTGGCCATGCCAGGAGGTGGTCGCTTTTAGTTATTGGGAGGTGGTCACTTTCAGGGCGGCCCAATATCACCTGGAAAGAAGATAATAGATGGATCCATTATGTGAGACAACCATATAATCCATTGTACTCATCCCAGCCCCCCAATAAGTATATTCTGCAGGGATATCACCATCTGTTGCCCCATTGAGAATATACAAGTTTGAGCAATAGGCCAACTGAGCCAAACGGTATCCAGCAAAGTCTGCAACATTATCCTTAAATTGGCGCTTCAGCAAGATGTTCATTTCATGTAAATCAGGGGAGCAGCGATGGTATCGTCCATATAAGGCCATTATTTATTTATTTATTATTTTATATTTTATATCCTGCTCTTCCTCCAAGGAGCCCAGAGCGGTGTACTACATACTTAGGTTTCTCCTCACAACAACCCTGTGAAGTAGGTCAGGCTGAGAGAGAAGTGACTAGCCCAGAGTCACTCGGCTAGTATCATGGCTGAATGGTGATTTGAACTCGGGTCTCCCCGGTCCAAGTCCAGCACTCTAGTCACTACATGCCATTTGACCCCGTTCTCGCATTAAAGTCTCCCCCAATTAGCACATAAGCTGTGGAAGATTCAGCCAGCATACTATCAATATAATTCTTTAGGTTGTGCCAATTATTTATTTATTTATTTATTTATTTGAAACATTTGATATACCGCCCACTCTGAAGACTGGGCAGTGTACAAAAACGTGCAAAACAAGACAGCATTAAAATTACATTCTAAATAAAACTAAAGTAACTAACGGGGTGGGGGTGGGGGGAATAGATAAACTACAGGGTAAAAGCCTGGCGAAAAAGAAAAGAAAATAAAGATGTAAAAATCGGCAAAGAAGAAGCTAAACAAATCTGCAGGGGAAGGGAATTCTAGAGAAGTGGGGCGGCAACCAAGAAGGCCCTTTCACAGATTCTAGCTCCCCGAACTGCTCGGAAATCGGGGACCGACAAAAAGGCCATCTGACCAGATCTGACCAGACGGGATGTAACTGGATGGGAGAGGCGGGTCTGTAGGTAAACAGGTGCCAAACCCCGCAAGGCTTTGAAGGTCAAAACCAGGGCCTTAAATTGAACTTGGTAGTGAATAGGCAACCAGTGCAATGACTGCAGGAGAGGTGCTACCCTGTCATATTTTCTGGCACCCATAAGTAAATGAGCCGCTGCATTCTGGACCCATTGTAGCTTTCCGATCGTCCTCAAAGGTAACCCTAGATAGAGGGCGTTACAATAATCTAGGCGGGAGATAACAAGGGCACGGGTCACTGTCATTAATGCTTGCCGATCAAAGTAAGGCCATAATTGACGAATCAGATGGAGCTGGGCAAAGGCACTTCTGGCTGCAGCCTCCACCTGCTGTTCAAGCAAGAGGTACGAATTCAAAAGGACCCCCAAGTCACGTACAAGCTCTTTCGGGGGCAGGGCCACCCCATCTAAAACAAGGCTCACATCCAGCTCTTGGCTGGTACGAGGGCTGAGTAAGTGTAGTTCAGTCTTGGTGGGATTCAGTCTGAGCTTATTTTGATTCATCCAGACCTTAACAGCTTCCAGGCATCGAGTAAGCACAGAAACAGCATCTCCAGAATGGTCTGGGATGGCAATATACAGCTGAGTATCATCGGCGTATTGATGAAATCTCACCCCAAACTGGGAAATGATCTGACCCAGTGGCTCCATATAGATGTTAAAGAGGACAGGGGCAAGAACTGAACCCTGGGGAACTCCATAAAGGAGTGGCCATGGGTCAGAGCATCTGTCCTCAATGCATACCAACTGGACACGCCTGCTAAGGTAAGAACAGAACCACTGTAAGACAGTGCCCCCGATACCCAACCCACGGAGGTGGTCAAGGAGGATAGCATGATCGATAGTGTCAAAAGCCTCTGAGAGATCTAGAAGGACCAGGAAAGAGACACTACCCCCATCAAGGTCCCAAAGAAGGTCATCTAGGAACATAGGAAGCCGCCATATACTGATTCAGACCATTGGTCTATCTAGGTCAGTACTGTCTTCACAGACTGGCAGTGGCTTCTCCAAGGTTGCAGGCAGGAATCTCTCTCAGCCCTATCTTGCCAGGGAGGGAACTTGAACCCTTCTGCTCTTCCCAGAGCGGCTCATCCCCTGAGGGGAATATCTCACAGTGCTCACACATCAAGTCTCCCATTCATATGCAACCAGGGCGGACCCTGCTTAGCTATGGGGACAAGTCATGCTTGCTACCACAAGACCAGCTCTCCTCTCCAGAGCGAGCAATGCTGTCTCTGTGCTATGCCGAGGCCTGAAACCCGACTGATAAGAATTAAGATAGTCAGTTTCCTCTAAGACGCTCTCAAGCTGGGCACATACAACCCTCTTTAACACCTTCGCTACAAAAGGGAGATTGGAGATCGGCCTATAGTTGTCAAGGACCTCAGGGTCCAGGGAGGGTTTCTTCAAGTGAGGGTGAACTATCGCCTCTTTAAGGGCTACTGGTATGAAACCCTCACTTAACGAGGAGTTAACCAATTCCCGTATTTACTCTTACATTGGGATTTTAACTGCTGCAGGGGTAGATAAACATTAATAAGCAGCATGTTGCTAGTACCTAGGTGAATAATAGCCATTGCCATTTGATCACACGCTGGAAGAGTCTGAACTACAGCATGTATGGATGTAGATACCATTATGCCCAAACCCGCACTAGCTCTACCTCTCCTTTGACTAGGTGTAGCATTTACTGTATAAATATCGAACCCATGGCAGTCAAAATCCTCCATCATCCAGGTTTGTTGCAGCAACAGTATTTCACACGTAATTAAAATGTTGATGAAGCTGGATTCATATCTCTTACTCCCCCACTCAGCAATGTTCCAAGAAATAAGCTGTAGGGGGCGCCAGTTCAGTACAGTACTATAATTAATTACCAAGATTAAAATTAAATTTTCGCTTTGCATTTTTAAATTAAAAATATAATTCCATCAAAATTAAATTTATTAAAGTGATACTTAGCATCTTATCAGGGCTTCACAATGCTGCAAGAGGTTCCTCCAAGAAGCTGCATAGGAATGGCTGAAGAAAGGCTCCCAAGAGCTTGCAAAGGCCCTACAGAAATATGTCCAAAAAGATTCCAAAGACTCTAGAGTAGACTGCTCAACCTTGGCACTCCTGCAGCGGGCCTAAAGTTGTGCCATCGAGTTGGTGTCAACTCCTGGCCGCCACAGAGCCATGTGGTTTTCTTTGATAGAATACAGGAGGAGTTTACTTTTGCCATTTCCTGCACAGTATGAGATGATGCCTTTCAGCACCTTCATATATCGCTGCTGCCCAATATAGGTGTTATGGGAGTTGTAGGCCATCTGCAGCCACCTAATGGCACAGTGGAGAACTGCTTGCCTAGGGAGCAAGAGGTTGCTGGTTCGAATCCCTCCTGATATGTTTCCTAGACTATGGGAAACACACCAGTGGGGATTCGAACCAGCAACCTCTTGCTCCCTAGGCAACGTACTTCCCCACGACGCCATTAGGTGGCAGCAGATGGCCTACAATTCCCGCAATCCCTAGCTATTGGCCACTGTGGCTTGGGATTATGAGAGCTGTAGTCCAAAAGCAGCCTGGAGGCCAAAGTGAGCAGGCCTGCTCTAGAGCAGTGGCTCCTAAAGGCTCTCAGTGGCTCCCTAAGAACACCAAAGGCTACCCAAGGCTGCAAAATGCTTTTTAAAATGTCTTTTAAAACCACAAAACCACAAAACTTGCAGACCAAAGCACTCCTCCGTCCTCCTCAAAACTCCTCTCATTACCCACGAACATGTGCAGGAAGAGCATGACCACAGAACATCAGAACTATGCGCAAAAAGCCGTGGATGCATGAAATCCTTTTGCAGGGATTATGAGGTCGAGTCTGTATTTCCCAACACAGATATGCCATGGGTAATGGAATTGCGGATAACGAGGGCCACCTGTATTCCAAACCCATGGATCCAGAGGAGAGCTAGCTTGTGCTTTTCCAAGGATCCAGTCTGCCAGGTCTCTTTTGCAATGCATCTCACTTAGACCAGGTGTGTATAGAGGATATCCCTCCTTTCCATGCCCTCAGGAGTCTTTTACATGTTTCCTCTTTCCCATCCAAGGTATGCTTGGGAGTGTGTGTGTGTTTAAAGTTCCAGTCAGCCAGATCAGAAACTTTTAAAATATCTTTTACTAGGAGGAGTGGGAGAGGAGATCAGCCTTTCTCCAGAAGAAGTTGGGTTCTGCAGTTCCTTACCAGAATAATCTATTTTTCAACAGTAGGATTAAAGAAGGGAACCAGCCCTTCTCCCTGGCTCAACTCCTCTCCAGAATAAGAAGAGGATCCCCATAGAGACCCCTGGCTCGTAGGCCCACCCAAAAGACCACACTTATAAGCAGAGGTGCACCTTAGTAATTTTGGAGCCTGGACCTAAAGGCCTTTTGGGGGCACTGCCCCCACTGCTGGCTAAGCTGCAATGCACTATTTTTAACACCAGAACATGCTCAGGGAAAGCTGGAGCATTTCCAGATAGCACGCTTTACTGAAAGGCTTTACTGTGGGTTCAAATTTGCCCCCCCCCAACTGACACAAAAAGTGGGTTTTTTAACCCCAGACATAAATCAGGCTATGCTCTAATGCACGATGAAAAACCTGAATCATGTCTGGAGTGCTCCCTGATAGCTCGCAGGGACTTCAGGGTAAATCTGGCCAATATGAATGCACACCCTCCATTTCAGAGGAGAAGTTAACTAAAAGACCCATCTGGAAGGTATTTCCCATTGACTTGCAGAGAAATACCACATTTTGAATGGACAATCCTGCCACTTAAATTAACTGAATGCATACTTTTTATACCAGAATACACGCAAGGAAAGGTGGGATTTATTTATTTATTTATTTGTATTTTTCGAAGTAATTCTGAACAAGGAATTTCCCACTGACCTGCACTGCACATAACTCTTCAGAAGGTGGGGCAACAGGGGGTGGGGGTAAGAAATTTGCCGGAGTTGGTGGGAACCAGTTTACCAGGCAGCAAATCTTCTGGTTGTATTGGGCAGGTCAGGCAGCACAGCAGCCAGCCCTAACTGCCTGCCCAGCTGTTGCTTGTGCAAGTTTCACCGGCAGGCTTGGCCACCCGGCATGGGAGGGGAGGGCCACTCAGCATTTGGAGGCCCCCAAGGCCAGCATTGGGGTGGGGGCACGCAGTGTTCCTCTAATTTTTTCTCATCACTGAGCGGAATGAGATTGGTTCTGGGCGGCAGTATCAAAACAGTGTGCTCCCATATGCATTATTAGGTGCCACTATGGATAACAAACACACACAGAAGGAAAGAAGTGTGTTTTACAATTCTATTCTATTTATAAATGTATAATCTAAAACATTAATTCTATTTATAAAATTGGATTTTTAGCTTTAAAGTGGCAAACTAAGTATGCTAACTCTGGGGTTGAAGCTGAGCTCTTAAAATTCCATCAAGACAAAATTTATTCTGGCTGAGCTTTGCTGAAAGTAGTATCTTGATATGGCGATTTGTTTTTGACCTATCCAGGCAGAACCACATACCTACTGAGTTAGGCTTCCATTGCTCCATCCTATATAATAAAACCCTAAGGTACCTGCGTCCGTGTCTCTTGCGGGTGTTCTGCGCATGCGTGGCGCACGCGTAAAGGCATCCGTGTATGCAGGGGGCACCTGATTGGTCTTGGCGGCACACCCAGGAGAACCAGCGGGCCAGGCTGTGGGCGGCCATGGTGGCCGCGAAGCCGAGGTGGTGGGCCTGGCCAGGCAAGGCGAGGAGGCGGCGGGGGAAGCCGGGCGAGGTGGCGGTGGGCCCGGCTGGAGCTGCGGGCGGCGGCAGTGGGCCCGGCCAGAGCCGCGGGCAGTGGTGGGCGGCAGGCCCGGCCGGAGCCGCGGTGGGTGGTGGGCCTGGCCGGAGCAGCGGGCGGCGGGCCCGGCCGGAGCTGCGGTGGGTGGTGGGCCCAGCCGGAGCCGCGGGCAGTGGTGGGCGGCGGGCCCGGCCGGAGCCGCGGTGGGTGGTGGGCCTGGCCGGAGCAGCAGGCAACGGCGGTGGGCCCGGCCGGAGCTGCGGTGGGTGGTGGGCCCGGCCGGAGCCTCAGGCGGCGGTGGGTGGTGGGCCCGGCTGGAGCTGCGGGCAGCGGTGGGTGGTGGGCCCGTCCGAAGCCGCGGGCGGCGGCGGTGGGCCCGTCCGGAGCTGCGGGCAACTCTTCTAGCGCAACTCTTCTAGCGCCCGTTAAGGTAACGGGCTTAATGACTAGTTCTATTATGTTATCTGTCACTTATGAAAATTTGATAATTCTTGGGGAATAGTGCTAGTAGATTCCTCTTGTGATCTTGAATAACTGGATCACATATAGAACAAAAGCCTTCAATTTATTAACTGGGAAATATAATTATAGCTGTTTTCATTACTTAAACATGAATCTTTGAGTCTTTTTTTTCTTTTTCAGAAAAATTCTGAGTCATATTTTAACTATTAATAGGTAAAATATGATACTCAGAATTTTTCTGAAAAAAACATGCCTGGATACTGGGGCAGGCAACTCTGGATTGACTAATTTGAGCCCGTTGAAAGGAAGAGATTTTTTATAGAATATGAGACTTTTATAGAAATAAGAGGTTATATAACAAGGTTGAGAATGAACAACAAATGGGATGCCAAATACCTTGGCTAGTTTGGTTTCAAATTAGATCCATATTGATGGATAGTAGAGTCAAGAGTTCAGTTACTCGCTCACAAATTTTGAGAAATTAATACTTAGCTATCCAGATCAGTCTTCTAAAGGAATAAGTTCAAATATCTATAAAGTATTAATAAAAGTAGAAATTGGAGATCCTCCAGTAGGCTTGAGGAATGCTTGGGAAATGGATTTAGGTAAAAATATAGAGGAGATGCACTGGCAATTATTATGGAGGCCAGGGGGCTTTCATCAGCCTCTATTTTTTTTTAAAATCAACCTCTAAGAACTTCACTGGAAAATACTACATTGTTCTTATTTAACACCTTCGGTATTAGTCTGATTTTCTCCACAAAATTCTATGCAATGTTGGAGGAGTTTTTGGGAGAAATGTTTTGTTGAAATGGGCAATATAACAAATCAAATAGTGGAATACTCTCCAGATCTAGGTTTATTACATATTTTCACAGGAAACAATACTAAACTTGAAGTTAAAGAACTAGTTATCTCCTTAATCCTGGCTGCTAAAGCAATTATGACACTGCAATGGAAATTGTTGGATAATTTAAATCTGGAGAGATGGGTATGGAGGAGAGAGAAGGTATGGTCAATTGCAATTTTAGAAAAAAATTCAGACAAAGTAAAGATAATGACAAATCAGAGAAAAGAATCACAGTGTTGTATTTGGAAAAATTATTTATTATATAGAGCATAATGAAGATAATTCTGATCCTGTGTATGAAGTTTGGAAAGTATGATTATTCTGATATGTCGATAGTATTGTTTGCTTGTGTTATAAATATGCTATAATAATTTGTATTGAAATAAATTGAATAAATGTAAGATTGTTCCAATAATTTTTTTAAACTCTTATTGCGATCATTATTGAGTGAATTAACTGGTATACAGGCGACGCAATATGCATGATGAATCTACCACTATGTTCCTCTTCAGACCTTCTTTATTGCGTAAAATAGAATTAAAACATTTTTAAAGAAACCAGACATTTCTATGTAAACACGCCATCCTCAGTGTTCAATATCCCTCTGTTTAAACTCCATTTTAATAGTTGAAACTCTCCCTAATGCAATCAAGAGACTGCTGACACACACTAACGAGGGAAGAAGCGAGCACGGGTGCGGGGGGGGAGAGCAAATTCTTTTATACACCATTTAATGGCCTATGTACTTTAGGATTTCTTTCAATTCTTCCTTTCCATTGACTCCAGGTCTCAGTTTATCTAAATATAATGCTTCTCTAATCTTTCTTTTCAGTGTACAATGTTCTGATTCCAAAATGCACACTTTAATTGGCACCGTTATGCCAATATGTTTGTTTTATGTTTGGCATACCACATTAGCCTTGATCCAATATTTGCTTAAACTTCTCTGGCACTGCCTAATGAAATTAGCTGAAATAAAAGCCATCTTCAGAACGGGCAATCCTGCTACATATTCAGTCCCCCCTGATCTTCTTAAGGGAAATTTATACCCATTAATCTCTGCCAGGTTTCTGGCTCTTTCTATGGCCAGCCCTCTATATTCCTGAGGGGAAACTTCAGCTGCCCTTTTAACCATATTCTTCACTGTTTGTATTTTAGTTGTTCGTGAGTGTGCAATTTGCTATTAATAATTAAATCTCTTTTGGCTGGATCCTATACCATTTAGTCTGTAAGTCGTTCATCTTGAGATAGATTTCTGTCACTAGGAAAGGTAACCACACTTGATTATTTGGTGCTTCCCTAATGAGTCCCTTTTTCTGCTGGGTGCTTTCCAGATGGGTGCTTAAAATTGCGTCGCTACTATAGGCATGGTGTGCATTCATATGATCTGGGTTTTGACACCATCTTGCATACGGGAACAGCAAAGTGCCATTCACACCTCTACAGCCTGTATTTAGATCTTATACTGACATTTCAGGCTTCAATCTGCATAGAGCCTTTGAAGTCAGGTGGTATAGTTTAGTTTAGTTGTTTATTTACGATCTTAGATCAAACATCAGGTGGTATATAAAATAAATAAATAAATACATAAATACAATAAAGTGTTGTATGTGTGTTACAAAATAGTAGCTGATTTTTAGGATTTTGAGAACAGTTTGCAGCCTTGCTGGGTTAACCCAGAAGGAAATGATTTAGTTCAATGGGATTCCTTGCAAATATAGGATTGTAGCTGTAGAAGTGTGGCTTGCACGGCAGACTATTTTCCACCAATTTTTATTTATTTATTTTGCAAGAGCTCTTGCACAAATCACGGGACAGGTCCAGAGAAAGAGCACTGCTGTGCACAAGGCTTGGTTGGGGAACAGGGCAGCGGCAAACTCCTCAATAGGTCTTCTGTGTCCATGCACAAATTCACCGGGGTGAATTTCTCTCTCTCTCCTGGGAGCAAGTAAAATCCGACGGTGGCTTTAAAATGTTAGGGTTAACTATAGGATTTTACACCACTTCCTCCCACGTAGTTTGAAAAGCACCCTGGTAAAATAAACATAGTACCTTTGGAATTTGGTGCATATCTTGATCTTTCTTGCCATGACTTTGAGGGGCAAGAGGATGTGAAAAAGTCAAATCAACGAATAGAGGAAATCCAGTCTTGGGAAACACATGGTGTGGTTTTGTGTGACTTACTTTAAGATCATGAAGAAACTCTGCTAGTTACTAGCAGTCTGTCATATCTGGCAGTTGCCGTGAAAAACTGGGATTGAATGAACCTAAGATCCTTGGGACATTGAGAGTCGGGGCCCTGCTCCTTTCTGAGAACTTCAATCTGTGACCTGAGATAATTCCGAGAACAGTAAGTTTTGTTCCTTAAAAGGAGAGAGCTTTCCCTGAGTGTGGCCAGTTCCAGTAATTAAAAACTAGCAATTAATAACCTGCCTTCAATAATTTTGGTGATGAAATTCCAGTATTAAGTAAGGGCTTAAGATTTGAGTTCACACCGTGGAGGGTTTGGTTTTGTTAGCTGGAATTTAGGAGTGGATTATAATGAAAGCAGATCAGTTTGCTCTTTTATTCCAGTGGAACCTCCTGTTTCCAACCCCATCAAAGCTGAGCAGGGCACCATGACTGGGACTGTTGGGAGCATGGACACTGGGAGAAGAAAGCAATGGATGAAGGAGATCTAGGCAAGCAGGAGCTGTTCCCATCCCCCCCGCCCCAGCTCTCCCACATGCCTCAGTTATGTTGAGTCTGCTGTCAGCAGACCTTTCAGCATTAGATTATGAACTCCAGGTTAGCATAATTTGGTGGCTAATGAGATAGCTTTCCTTCCTTATTGGTTCTGTTACTGATTCACACATACACAAAGCATCACTTTGTGAAGATTGGTGGCTGAATGTGTGAATTGCCTCAATGAAAAATTTTCGATGTACATTGGTGTGAAAGTTTTACATGTTGTATTCTCTGGTGGCTATTAGCACATGATAAGTACATGATAGTCATGTTGCAGTCATCAAGTGATGGACATGTATGTGTGAACCAAGCCTTAGTCTTAAAATAAAAAGTTGCCAGTTTTCTGGGTAGCATTGCATCTTTGCAGCTAGGGGTGTGTACAAACCAGTCTGCAATGAACTGGGCCGGTTCAATGGTTCAGCTGTGGAACGAACCAGCCTCCAGGAGAGAGGATGTGGTCCGCAATTGAACTGGACCAAGCCCAGTCTGGGGAACGGGGGTGAGAAGACACCTTTAAAAGTAGGTGCTTACTGATCCTCCACTGCCAGCTAGAGCACTTACTTTTAAAGGTACCATCTCGCCACTGCTACAGTGGTCCTTGGAAACTGTTTAAAGGCAGGATTCCCTTTTGCTTGTAAAGGGGAATCCTCACCAAATTCCCCTTTACAAGCGTAGCTCATTGGACCAGGTTGAATCGATTCAAGCTGATTTGATTGAATGGACCAGCAGTTAAGTTTGAGTGAACTGGTTCTCAGACCAGCAGTTCAGTTTGAATTTGGTCCAAATTCAAACTGATACACAAAAACTGGTTTGTGCACACCCCTAATCTTGGCTGAATGCTACCAAAAGGCCAGTGCTGGTCACATTATTCTTTGTTTGTGGGCAAATGCAAATGCTATAATACACTATTTCTCTACTCAAATTGATTTATTTTAATCGGATAAACAATTACAATTAAGGTTATGTTTTAACCTTAACTTCTTATACATCAAGATATAAGAAATACATCAAGATATTGTCAAGCTATCAAGAATATCAAGATCCACTTTTGTCCTTTTATTTCATTGCTTTCATTTTTGAAAGACTGTTGTTGATGGTATTAAAGAACTGGACTACTGGCATAATTTTGGAAAAAGACATTAGACTGCATTCTTATCCATGAAATGTAGTGACACTCTTAAAACTGAAATAGCTGATTTAGGGAACTTCCACAAGCATTCCTTGCAGCATCACTCTTATTGCCGCTTTTCTGGTATAAGTTGCAAGCAGAATTACATCATTGCTTCCACATTGCAGTAGATACGTTTTGGGGATATTGCAGACTGATGCTACACTCATTTCTCCTGTTTCCCTTGTGACCACTTGTATCTAGGTGTTTGCCTATGAAACAAACAAACAATAACCAGAACAGGAATGCTAAGAGGTTGCATCCTTAGTCATTGCGCAGCTGTACTTTTGTTCTTAAAAAAAAAAAAAGTCCATTAATAAATGTGATTATTTTATTTTATTTTATTTGTTTGTTTTATTTGATTTATCTTCGACCTTACCAAAGATGGCTCACAGCAGTTTACACTAAAATAAAACCAAAGCAATTAAAATAAAAAAAACAATTAAAAGCAGATTAAAATGACAATTAAAACTAGATAACATTGAAACTAAAGATCATTAAAAACCAGGCTAAAAAGATGGTTCTTTAAGGTTCTCCTGAAGGCCTCCAATGAAGACAATGCTCTTATATCCATGGGGAGTGCGCTCCACAACCTAGGGGTGACAACAGAGAAGGCCCTATCCCAGACTGCCACCAGACGAACTGGTGGCATCTGAAGATGGACCCTTCCGGGTGCTCTCAATGAGCGGTGGGGATCTTGTAGAGAAAGGCGTTCTCTTAGGGAACCTGGACATAAGCCATTCAGGGCTTTAATGGTAATAACCAGCACTTTGTACATTGCCCAGAAACATATCGGCAGCCAGTGCAACTATTTGAGAACAGGCATAATGTGGTCTCTCCAGGATACCCCAGAGACCAATCTGGCTGCCACATTTTGAACTAATTGAAGTTTCTGAACTACATACAAAGGCAGCACTACATAGAATGCATTACAGAAGTCCAACCTGGAGGTTACCAGCTGATACACTTCTGTTTTCAGGTCATTCTTCTCAAGAGATGGGTGGAGTTGTTGAATCAATTAGCTGGTAAAAAGCATTCCTGGCCACAGTTTCAACCTGAGGCACTAGGAGAGACCCGGGTCCAAGAGTACTCCCAAGCTATGAATGTGTTCTTTCTGGAGGAGTGTAACCTCATCCAGAACAGGAAATTCTATTCCATCTTGCAGATTACAACCCCTAATAATGAGCACCTCCGTCTTGCTTGAATTCAGCTTCAGTTTATTATCCCTCATCCAGCCCATTACTGCCTATAGACAGGCATTTAAGGGACTAATGCCATTTCCTGATGTTGATGACAAGGAGAAATAGATTTGGGTGTCATCAGCACACTGATAACACCCTACACCAAATCCCGTTATGACCTCTCCCAGCAGTTTCAAGTAGATGTTAAAAAGCATTGATGACAGAATGGAACCCTGGGGGACTCCATATAATAGCTCCCACTTTGAAAAGCAGCTGTCACTAAGCTCCACCATCTGAATCGACCCAAGACATAGGAGCGGAACCACTGTAAAACAGTGCCTCCTGTCCCCAAATCCCTCAGGTGATCCAGAAGGATACCATGGTTGATGGTATTGAAAGCTGTTGAGAGATAATAATATTGGACATGGAATGGCAACAGGAGTTAAGCATGGCCCCAAAATGACTAAAATGATGGAGACATGCCTTTAGCACCAAGCCAGCTGATTACTGTCAAGCCCTAATAGTTCCCAAATATTGCAGAGCATTTGCGTTGGCCCGCTTAGATGTGTTGCCCTCAGCAGTGCTATATGGCAGATACTCGTATGGTGGGACTCCCTACTCTGCACCAGAGGTGTATCTAGGGAAAATAGTGCCTAGGGCAAGCACTGAAATTGCGCCCCTGTCCAAACATCTGACACTCATCTTTCAGATATTTTTTACCATAATATCAGCTCCAAAATACAACTCCAGACACTTTCAGGAGAAACAGGTTGTAAGCAACACACACATACATACACACATACAACCACACATGTGGCACATATGTGCCAGTCACCTTCCCAAGGAAACACAGCACATCCATGTGCTGGGCATGCCTCCATAGAGGACCCCAGACCCCACCTCTCATGTGGACTTCTGGAGCCTGACTGATGGAATTGGCCCCCACACAGCTGTAGCTCATCTGGGCAATCTGAACTGTGGCTGAAGCTGGCAACAGGACCTCAGCAGGTGATGGTTCTCTGCTGCTCAAGGCAGAATCAAGCCCGATCCTGCCAGAGCACCCCCGCCTAGCCCCGCTATTTACCCTGGCTATTAGCCGAGGTTAAGGGAGTGAACACTCCAGTTTCTTGCTCTTGTGTGACCTTGGGCTGCTTCCAGATGGCTGCACACAGAGATGGGCACCTAGAGTGCCCGTCTCCTGGAGGAATTCCCCAATGCATCACCTATGTCGTGCGGTGCATTGTGGGATCTCTGGAGGTTGCGATGCATCTGGGAGCATAATCCGCACTCCCAGAAAGGTCAAGTGCTTGTCTGGGGGGGGAAGGTGAATTAAGCAAACCTTCCACATCACCCACCTGGTTGTGTTAATGGCCTCAAGAGCTTGTTCTTTTCTGCATAGATGAAACCATGAACAAACTCATTTACTATGTATTGATTAAAAATTTTTAAGGACTTTGAGGTCCCAATAAAATTTCTTTGAGGGCAGGCCTAGATCACAGGTCACTGTTTTAAAGTACTGGCCACGACTGCTTGTAACTTGGCTCTTCTTTGTCCATCCTCACAGCAGGATAAAATAAGTTTTCTTTTAAAAGAGGACTTATTGGTGATGGCACCCTGAATAGCCTCTTCAGAGGCTTGCCTGACATCGTCACTTTGTTCTTTTAGACACCAGGTAAAGACCTTTCTGTTCACGCAGGCTTTTAAAAATTGATTTAATTTTTTTTAATATGTTTTGTATTGTATTTTCTGTTTTTTACTGTAATTTGTCTTGTGTTGTATTTTAATTGGTTGTTTTTACTGTTGTGTTGTGAGCCACTCAGAGAACAATTTGTTAGGGAGCGGCTAACAAAGAAAATGTGTTATTATTACTGTTTTATTATCCTTTCTATTACTTCTACAGCATCAAACTCCCTACTGCATAACCCATGAACAATCTACCAAGTGGAATATGCATGGTCATCTCCCAGAATGGCGTCAATACTGTCCAGCCTCTGCAAGTTCTACCTGGTTCTATACCTGGTTCTGTACCTGGTCCTATGGATTCCCAGTCACAGAGCTTACAGAACAGATTCCTCAAGGGAGAGCCCAAAGCTCTGGGGGTAAGACATCATGTTTCCATAATGAAAGGCTAGAGAAGGGAAGATGTCACTGCAGACTTGGGAGCAAGAAGGGATTTTTATAGAAATGGAAAGTGGGAGAAGAAGCATCTCTGACTCTGACCATTAGTTCCATCTTTTCTGTGGATTTATGAATGACTTGAGAATTAAATATTTATGTGATAATGATTGTCGTGAAGAGCTCTGGAGGACAGGATGGGTATGGAATATGCAGAGGCAGGGATTCTACAATCCAATGGAGATTCCCCTGTGCATCCCTTAGTTACCCTTCATGTTCTTTGCAAAAGAAAAGTCAGGAACAGGAGAGAGCTATATTTTCTCCAAGAGACAGGGGCGTATCTAGGGGTAGGGCAGGCAGGGCACGTACCCCGGGTGCCACTTGAAGGGGGGAGCCATTTAAAAAAAAATTTTTTTTTTTTTTAATGGCCACTGAAAACAAAATGGCCACTGTGCATGCTCAAATGGCCTCTGTGAGGCCCCCATGCCAGGCCTCGCAGAGGCCATTTGAGCATGTGTGGCAGCCATTTTGTTTTCAGTGGCTATATATATAAATGGCCACCACACATGCTCAAATGGTCCCTGCAAAGCCCTAGAGGCCAGCGAAGGGAGCGGGAACTTTTGCAGACCCACCCCACAGCCTTTAGGGGCTACAGGTTTTTTTTTTTTAAATTAATATAATATAAGTCACTGTACACATATTCAGTTTGGCACTATGTACAGAGAATCAGGGCTTGTGAATAATGAGCTGAAGCTTATGAGCTAGGATTGTATTCATTTGCTCTTTGCTTCTTGTTATAAGTGAGTTAAATGTGATGTCTTAATAATATGGCTATTAATGGTGAGTTTGTCTTTCAATCAGTGTGAAATTAGTATTAATTAGCCTTAGTATTAAGGCCCACTGGGAGTTTCTTGCTCTTTTTCTCTCATTTTAACTGTCTTTCTGAAATACTAGAATATATTCCAAGCAGTGACACAGTTTACTCTGCATATCTTTTAATTACTTTCAGAGTAAATAGGGAAAAGTCAAATTCTCCATTTCTTTTAAAAACTTATGTAATAGTGATGTTACAATGCATAGTAGAGAATTAGACATTAGTTTTCCAAGTATACCTCCACATAGTATTTGGGTATTTCATGAGCCCCAGCATACTGAAATTTGTAGTTTTCTAAATTGTTTTTGAAAAATTAAAAGATTAACGAGCTTGACTTGTATTTTTCAGCTGATATTATGATAAAGTTATCTGAAAGATGGGTGTTGGATGTCTGGACAAGGGGCGCAATTTCAGTGCTTGCCCTAGGCGCTATTTTCCCTAGATTCGCCTCTGCCAAGAGGTGCCAAAGAGGAGGAAAACAAATTCTTGAAAAATTGTGTTTTGCACTGCTGCTGTGATAATGGATTTTCTTCCCACAGGTTGTCCAAATAATGATCGCCTTGATGTCCATTGTCTTTTGGACTAGTATGTCTGCTGCCAGTCCTAATACTCCAGTTTTGCTGCTAATGTCAGCACCTTTATTTGTGAGTGTTCTTTCTGTCGTTTCATATGATGAAGACTGATAGATGCATTCAGAATGCAATTTGATCTGAGGGTGGAGGAGGTCTGAAACAGGGATAATCACACTGATGTCCAATGCACTTCTGTCAGATTGTGGCTAGTGCCAGCTGCTGAGGGAGCCAAACAGCTGCCTGGGTCCAGCCCCACTCGGAAGTCCCCTTCAGATACGCCCGTGTGTGATGTCACACACATGGGGGCATGGCTTAGGCTCCGGAGAAGCCCAGAGTGAACTGTCCCCTCTCACGCTTGGGCTGCCAAGAGCCCGGGCAAACTCTCTGTTGGTTATTTCAGGCAGCGCTGGCTGCCCAATAGGATGTTTTTCCTTTTCTCTCTCTGAGGAGAGAAAGGGGAAAATGTCCTATCGGGCAGACGGTGCTGCCTGAAATAACAAGCTGAGAGCTCGCTCGGGCTCTTGGAAGCCTGGCCATGCCCCCTTTGTGTGTGATGTCACACACAAAGAGCCATGCCCCATTTGCATGTTTCTCTTTTTAGAGGGAGAGAAAGGGGGAAACATTCTACCAGGCAGCTGGTGCTGCCTGAAATAACCAACAGAGAGTTTCCCTGGGCTCTCGGCAGCCTGGGAGTTCGAGGGGGGAGTTTGCTTTGGGCTCCTCCACAGCCTAAGCCATGAGGCTTCGGCGGCCCCTTTCATTAGTGGCCCGGGATCTATGAACCCATTCTCACAATGGTGGCTACGCCCCTGGCCAGTGCAACTATATAAAGGAAAGCATGTGAGAAGGACAGAAGGGTAAGTTAAATAAATGATATCTTGGAGTTGAATTAACACATTATAAATTACATTGAAATTGAAACGTATTATAACCTTGAGAGTAGGCTAGATTACTGTTATGGGAATTTTGAGGATTTCATGTGCAGCTGAGCTAAAACTTTTTAACCTCCTATTCTGTTTGTTCAAACAGCACTTCTCATTTTTGCATTTGTTGTGACGACATTTTAGTGCTGCTCTTCTTGGTACCATTTCCTTCTTCTTTTTACCCTTCATCATATTTGTCCCACTGCCATTTAATCTTATTGGCTGTAGCAAGCCATGCCATGATAATGACGATATCATGAAGCTGGGCTGACATAATAGTGTCACAGAGGAGAAAATAAAATCAAAAGATTGGAATAAGATCAAATCTTTAATAAGTGGCTATGAAGTTAAGAAGAGTGCACACAGAGGTGGACAACATGGAACAAACACGAATTTTTATTTAGCAATTTCATTTCCCTAACTAATTTGTTTGTAAAACTAATTTATATGGTCAAGAAAGCAACTCTTTGAACAGTTTGTGATTTTGTATACAACACTTCACCTATTTGGTGCAAATTCTGATGTGTACAGGGCTCCATCCTTTTAAATAACTATTTACCAAATTTGCCTCTGTTCACCTACAACCCTTTCTCCCCACAATCCATCTTAAGCATGCTTCAATTTCTGTTGAAATAAATGTGTTTATTCAGATTCACCTGTGCATTGGATTTTACCCTGTTAGGGCTTGCCAGCTGTGGACAGTGTTGACATTTCTTACACATATGCTTTATAATATTGTGGTTTAAAGCATTCAGGGATATTTACTTCTTTTAAAGTATTGGAATGACAAGATGTACATTTTTATTGTCCTCCATCCCCTGGGTTTTAAACGTTTGGTTAATCTCATGCATGTGTGTGTTGGTTCTGTCGTCTCCACATTGTACTTGTTGATCTTTGTTTCCTTACTATGTTTTGCCCTAGAAACATTTAAAGTTATTCTGAGGGTGGGGTGGGGTGGGAGGTGACAGCTGATTGTCATGCTTGCCCTACTTCTTTAACAGCAGCCGGATACACCAACATCATTTAGCAGGGCGCTTTCCAGATTACATGGTAATACAGCCGTAATTTACTTTGGCTTGGCAGAATCATATTGAAACTGTAGACAAAGGATGTTGCTCAAAGCCACCAGCAGGGGGAACTGTCTTTTCTAAACTCCTACAATGGGAAAATACATTGTTGTTGTTTTTAATAACAATGTTGTAGGACTCAGTGGCGGCTCGTGAACACACCACTGGGGGGGCGGCAGGAGGCACCTTTAAGAGTAAATTAATTCAGTGCTTACCTCTGCTCCCGCCACACCTGAACACTGTTCAGCGAAGCAGCATGCCGCCCAGCAGCCCCTGCGGCGGGGAATTGCCTCCGCCACTCACCTGGTTTCATGGAGCTGAGCCCCTGCCAGCGGCCAGGTGAGTGGCAAAGGCAATTCCCTGCCGCCAGGGGCTGCTGGGTGGCATGCTGCTTCACCGTACAACGTTCAGGTGCAGCGGAAGAGGAGGTAAGCACCGAATTCATTTACTCTTAAAAGTGCCTCCTGCCACCCTCCCAGGGGTGCGTTCATGGGCCGCCATTAGTAGGACTGCAATGCAGCAATAAAACCTGAAAGAAGGCATTGGCAATAGGGATGTGCGAATTGATTCTGGTATGAATCAATTTGTACCCGAATCTATCTGATTTGCGTGATTTGGAGACAGAACAAATTGCCCCTGTGGTCCATTGGATAGATTTGGGTCCAAATCGAATTGCGCCAGATTCGAATTGATTCTAGATTCGGATTCCTCCTATTAATTTCCCCAGATTCCAAGCGCTCTCTCTTTTTTTTTTAAAGTTAAGCTCTAGCCCTTGTAGAAGTGGAGTTATGGAGCAAAATGTGTGGTCACTATTTTTCAAGTGTTTGGATTCTTTGGTGTATAATAAATTTTCTAAAATGAATCCCTATGAGGATTCATTACATGCCTTCATTTTTTATATTTATTTATTTAACATATTTCTATACCTCCCAAAACTCATGTCTCTGGGTGGTTTACAACAAGCAAACAAACAAAAAATTAAAACTTTAGTTAAAATAAATGACAACCAAAAAATTAAAACAGTAGTTAAAACAAAATAAATGATAAGTAAAAGTTAAAACATTACAACACTTTAAATTTTAAAACAATATTTTAAAACATATTTTAAAATGATGTTAAAACTGTTAAAACAATATTTAATTAAAAGCCTGGGTGAATAGGTGCATCTTTCAAAACTTTTTAAAAATTATCAGAGATGGGGAGGCTCTTATCTCAGCAGGGAGCGCATTCCAAAGCTCTGGGATAGCAGTGGAGAAGGCCCGTCCCCGAGTAGCCATTAAACGAGCCGGTGGCAACTACAGACAGACCTCTCCTGATGACCTCAATGGGGGGTTGGGTTCATAACCAATACCCAGGGCCCAAGCCATTTAGGGCTTTATAGGTCATAACCAGCACCTTGTATTTTGCCCGGAAACTAATCAGCAGCCAGTGTAGATCTTTCAAAACAAGAGCAATATGGTCTCTCTGAAATGACCCAGAGACCAACCTGGCTTCTGCATTTTGAACCAGCTGTAGTTTCCAGAACACACAAAAGGGCAGCTCGACATAGAGCGCATTGCAGTAATCCAGTTTGGAGGTTACCAGCAGATGTACCACTGTTCTGAGGTCATTTATCTCAAGAAACGGACACAGCTGGCATATCAGCCAAAGCTGATAGAAGGCACTTCTGGCCACTGCCTCAACCTGGGACACCAGGGAGAGGCTCGGATCCAGAAGCACCCCCAGACTGCATACCTGTTCCTTCCGGGGAAGTGTGAGCCCATCCAGAACAGGCAGATGAAACTCATCTCCCAAGTTTCGACCCTGCACAATGAGTACCTCCATCTTATCTGGATTCAGTCTCAGTTTGTTATCCCTCATCCAGGAGGCAGATCCATTACTGCCTCCAGGTAGGCATTTAGGGAGGTTATGCCCTCTCCTGATGATATTATTTGTTTGTTTGTTCAATTTTTAGACTGCCTTTACAGAATAGCGGAGAAGGAGAAGTAGATATGGGTGTCATCAGCATACTGATAGCACCCTGCAACAAATTTCCTGATGTTCTCTCCCAGTGGTTATTTGTTTTGATTGTCTTTGGACAGTGCCAACTGTCAACTGCCATGTGCCAACTACACCCTCCTCCAACCCACAAGGCAGTGGGGTACTACTCAGTGTATGTTCTAGGAATTTTTTCAAGTTTTTAGACTCTTTGGTGTCTAATAACCTTTCCTCATAATGAATCCCTGTGAGGATTCATTACACACCAAAGAGTCTAAACACCTTCAAAAATTCCTAAAATATAAACTGAGTACCCAGTGGCTTGCGGGTTGGGGGGTAGTTGGCGCATGCAATGCCACTAATTCCTCACCCACAAAGCAGTGGAGTCAAAATGAAGAGAAGTAATGAAGGTGTGTAATGAAGACACCAAAGAATCTAAACACTTCAAAAATTCCTAAAAAATAAACTGAGTGCCCCAGTGTGTGAGGGTGGGGGGTGTAGCTGACACATGGCATTGGCAGTTGGCACTGTCCACTGACAGTCAAAATGAACAGATGAAATGAAGGCGTATAAGTAATCCTCATAGGGATTCATTATGAGGAAAAGTTATTAGACACCAAATAATCTAAACACTTCAATATTCCTAAAAAATATGAAGCTATTCCCACAATCACTTGGAATTGAGCTAAGGGAGCTTAGCCCACTTCCCAGTGATCATGGGAACCACCAGGCGAGCTCGGTGTTCCCAAGGCAGCTAGCCCACCTAAGTCCCCCTCCCCCTAAATGAGGTTAACGGGGTGAGCGCTCCATTAGCCTCATTTTTTTGCTCGTTTGTCACCATGGCATGCGACGACACATGAGTAGACCCCCAACCGGGAAGCTGCAGCCAGCCTCCCAGGCTCGGGGGTCTCTCTAGGATTCCCTGCACACTCATGTGGGGCATCCTGGGACTTCTGGGGTTTGCACGGCCCCTGATCCCCGCAGTCCCCACCGGCTCCAGCACGGAGCTGGCAGTCATATGGGTGGCCGATCTGGCCACCCAGGGCTGAACTTTGATTGTCTACAGGGAGAGTGGGCTAAGCCCACTCTCCCCGCAGACCCGACAGAAGCTGTTCTCATGGATCATGAGAAGAGCTTCTATAAATTGAGTACCCCACTGCCTTGCAGGTGAGTGGGGTGTTGTTGGCACATGGCGGTTAACAGATGGCACTGTCCAATGACAGTCAAAATGAACAGAAGAAATGAAGGTGTGCAATGAATCCTCATAGGGATTCATTATGAGGAAACGTTATTCAACACCAAAGATAAAGTATCCAAACACTTGAAAAATAGTGACTGTACATTTTGCTCCATAACTCCATTTCTGCAAGGGCTAGAGCTTAGCTTTTTTTAAAATTAAAGCTGGGGATCCATGTTAGGGTTAGGGCAGGGCAACTTTGAATCCCCATTATTTCCTATGGTGGATATATACAAAACTAGTAAAAATCAAGCCAAGTGTCCCTCTGCCTTGAAATTTGGATAGTAGGTAGCACCCAGGGGGAACTACCCACCACCCAAATTTGATGCCCCTGTGATCTTTATAAGTGGTTCGAATTGATCCAAATTTGAATCAAATTGAATCAAATCCAAATCAAATCTTGGGTGATTTGGAGGGATAGATTTGGACACAAAAAAATTCAGGGTGATTCAATTCAGGCACAAATTGAATCAAAAAAATTCATTTGTGCACATTCATAATCGGAAATGTGAATGGCACCTTGCTGACGGAGCAGGGTCTGCAATGTCGATACACAGGCAATACGGAAGTACACTTAATGGACACACAGTGACACTGTTGGAGTGCCAAATCTGGAAAGGGCCCAGGTGATTTCCCAAACATGGAGATAAACAATGGGGAAGGTTCACTTGCTGAAGTGTTGCTTCTGCTGCTACAGGCACAAGACCTAAGCTAGAAAAAAGAGGACAACTGGAATAGCAGCCCAAAGAGGAACCAGGGCACTTCCCAGATTACACTGTTCAGCAATAAAATGCTTTGGCTTGGCAGGATTTTTTTGAAAATGTAAATAGCTTGTGCAACCCCCTATAATGGGAAAATACAGCTGTTTATTTGCGACGCACATGCAATATTGTAGGACTAAAACTCAAGGATAAAATCTGAAAGAAGGCATTGGAAATGTGAACCGCACCTTGCTGGCAGTGCAGGGATTGCAGTGTCGAAGTACAGGCAGTACGGAAGCACATTTAAGGGACACATAGTGACACTGTTGTAGCGTGTAATCTGGAAAGCACCTAGGAGAGTCAACTCCTGGTTGGTCCCAGGTGCCTCAAAATCTTGAAAAGTCTTTGCCAATCTCTAGCTTGATACCTCCTTGACTATGGCTGTAATCCCATACATACCGGGGAGTAAACCCCAGTGATGCAGTCACAAATTCAGAAGTGTAGGCTTTTTCCATGACAGCCTCCATAGCCATGACAGCCACACCCACCTTGGTGGCCACAACCCCTTTTAGATAAATGCAGTCATTTGGGGAGGTTCTGTTAACAGAAGTCAAGGATATTTTCCTAATTATACAGAGCTTGGACCTCATGGTTATTCACCCAAAAGAGAAATCTGGATTGTCAACCACAAAGGGTGGAGGATACATTTTGTAACAGAAGGCTGGAAGGATGGTAATAGAATCAGTTGTAGTCCGATATTCAGCTATGTAACAAACTGCTGGAATAGCAAGAACAGCTTGTGATTTCCATTTAGAAAGCAGGGGTGGAGCCATCATTGGGTGAACAGGTTCAAAGAACCCGGGCCGCCACCAATCAGGGTTTGCGAGCGTGACCCCAGACACGCCCCCCTCCCGCGTCTGACATCAGACGCAGGGGGTGTTATTTTGTTCCCAAACGGGGCCTCACGGCCCCATTTGGAATGGAAATCGGCCCGTGCTGCATTGACAGCATGGCCAGAGTGACTCTCCCTGCCTTAAAGGCAGGAAGAGCTGCTCATGGTCTTGCTGCCAACGCAGTGGGGCCGATCGATCTCCTTCCCAAATGGGGCCACGCGGCCCTGTTTAGGAGACAGATTGGCCCACGCTGCATTGGCAGCGTGGCTGGAATGGCTTTCCCTGCCTTTAAGGCAGCGAGAGTCGCTCCGGCCCACGCTGCCCAACACAGCGTGGGCTGATCTCCCTTCCAAACAGAGCCACGTGGCCCAGTTTGGGAGGGAGACCACACCCCCGTGTCTGATGTCAGATGCGAGGGCAGGTCCAGGGGGCCAGCCTCCCTATGCTCAGCCAGCCTCCCTACGCTCCTGTTAGAAAGCAAAGGGCTTTGCGTCCCTGCTGAGACCCTGGATTTTAAAAAGTACTGGGACTGCATCCCTGCCGGTCCCTGCAGCACAACACCACTGGTAAACCCCACTGAACACAGCAGGACTTCTGAATAATGCATAGATTGTGCTGTCAGTGACCTAAGGTGTAAATCCTGTGCAAACTTATATCCTTTGACTTCATTGGGACTTATCTCCAAGGCTATATAACAAACTCTGCTTGGGCTTGTGTAGTATCTGACATTGTGCAGAACAATTTGAGATCAATCAATCAATCATCTTTATTATGGTCCAAGACCAGCACAGGAGATTTGAGATCTTGGCTGTGATTAGAAACCTTGCTTCAGTCTTGAATTATTGTTTGGTTATACGTTGTGCTGTAATAAATGGAGTAGGTGACTGGAATGCAAAAGGGATATAATTAACCCATGTTTTAGAAAGACATGTCTATAACTTAAGGATCAATTTCTCTGTTTTGAATAGTACCTCATTTCTGGGTCATGCTCAGTTGCAACTGCAAACAAATTCACACCAAAGCGGGTAAGTGATTCTTTTAACATTAATCCGTATATGGAATCGGGAAATTTCACTTTTGCTGCTGCTGCTAATACAGTACATTACAGACCACCCCTGTTGTGTCCTAGGCGTTTTTCACACAGCAGGCTTTACCATGAGTTTACTGCGAGGCTTTACTGCGAGTTCAAAGTTGCCCCCCAAAACTGATGCAAAAAGCGGATTTCTTTTTTACCCTGGATATAAATCGGGCTACACTCTAATGCTCAATGAAAAACACATATCATGTGTGAAGTGCTTGCTCCCCAGTAGCTTACAGGGACTTCAGAGTAAATGTGGCCAATATGTGAACACACACCCTCCATTCTGGAGAAGATGTGAGCTAAAAGCCCTGTGTGGAAAATGCCCTGTGTGCTGAGAACCTAAGAAATAATAAAGTGCTTGGATGCTTTAAAGGCCAGAAGACTGGAGATTTCAGCATGCTAAGTCCCGAGCCCCATTTAAGTGTTGTTGTACTGGGTAAGGAGAAATGGTGCCTCAGCTAGTCCAGCTCAGACACTGATATGCTCTGTAGCTATGTCCCCACTCTTTGTCAGGAAAATTTTTCCATGTCATCTGGAACAACGGGCAGTCAGCATTCCTGATCATGGGGAGAATCTCTCCCTGGGTGCAGTGCTTGTTCCTGCAGGCAAATGCTGTGCTTTGGGAGAGCTGGGTTGGGTGAGCGGGGAGCATGTCGAAGAAGTGCACCAGAGTAAGGGACAGTCTATCTGGCAAATTACCATTCCTCCCTTGTGCAGGTGCAACAGTCTTCCTGGGTACAAAAATGCCTAAACAAGACTTTTATGTTATGAGAAATGTGAGTTACTCAAGAAGGATCTAGACTACAAATTAATATCATTTTTATTTATTTATTATATTTGTACACCACTCTAAACCTCTATCTCTGGGTGGTTTACAACAACATAAAACAAATTAAGATGGACATAAAACCTTAAAACGGTTTAAAGCCACAAGTCTAGTTAAAAAGCTTGGGTGAAAAAATGTGTCTTTAAAGACTTAAAAGTTGTCAGAGATGGGGAAGCTCTAATTATATTTATAACATTTTAATGGCCATGGCTTTCCCCAACATTTGCTGAGAGTGCGGAGAAGTTTTGGTTAGAGATCCTTACAGAAAATTGACTTAAATATAAAAGCAAATTGATGATTTATTGTTTGATTTCATATGTCAATTAGTTCATTTAAAAACACACACACCCCATAATTAGAACCTTGATGAATCAGACCAAAAGCCTATCTAGTCTAGCATTCTGTTTCCCACAGTAGCCAACCAGGTACCTCTTAGAAGCCCACAAGCAGGAGATAAAAAAATGCAGCTTTCCTGCCATTGCTCCCCTGCAACTGGTATTAAACTGAACCCGAAGGTAGTATGTAGTCATTTTGAACAAAGAAGTAGCATATTGCATCCTCTCCTCACCTTTCAGATCTCTTGTCTATGAGATGGGATGGGATAGAACAGACAGACTGCCCATGAACTTGGAGGTAGCATGGAATCATTGACACCAGCAGCCACTGACAGGATTATCCTCCATGAATTTGTCTAATAATTTGTCCAAGATGGACAAGTAATTTGTCCATTACACAAGGGGGCAATTTGCCAATCTGCCTTCTGTCTCCAGCCCCTGTACTCTCAAAAAATCTGCTCCTGAGTGTTGCGGGATCCTCAGGAACAGGATGGTATGCTGCTCAGAAGCCTGGAGAGGAAAGAGAAATCAGCAAAAATCACACACAAACCCCTCTTGCATAATCACATGTTCTGTGAGCAGAAGACGGAGTTAGGATACAACCCATTATTTAAGTGACTGAAGGAAGAAAACTGGCTGACAATTTTGTGGGAAATTTGTCATTTGTTTTCATTTTTTTTGGAACAGATTTTGACACCAGTAATATGTTGTAAGATGCAAACCACCTGAGCCATTTTTGGAAGGGTGGTATATAAATCAAATCAAATAATAAACAAACAAACAGCTAGCTTTAAAAAACCATCTAAGCTAGTGGCTATCACCACATCTTATGGCAATGAATTCCATTTTCTCCACACTATGCATTGTTTTATTAGACTCAGTCATGCCCCTTCCCCCCCAGTAGTTGCCATTAAAAAAAATTAAAAGCCCTAAATATTATAATTTTTTCTTTTTTCAATATGCAATATGCTTTTTGACATGTGGTATGTAAGAGATTACAGCTTTTTTCTCAAAGCAGCTCACGTGGGGGCGGGGGGGGGACGGAATCATCCCTGCTGAGCTGCCTGGGTGGGCTTCTCATAAAACTATTCTGTATTTCTGGTAGATTTTAAAATGTTGCCACCAGATCTCTCCTACAGGCTATTCTGAATGGGAATTGGAGTGATCAAAGATTCCCGTTAGCCTTTTCCTCCTTGCTAACAAGCAAGCATATAAAGCCAATTGTTCTCCCAGGCCTGCTGCCTGCACGTGGAGTTAAATTGTTAATTTGGCCAAGCTCTCATTGAGACACATTATACACCAGAGATAATCCCCTCTTCCTCCTGCTGGGTCAATAACCACCCTTGGAGGCTTGAAAAAGGTAAAGAACAAAGAAAAAAACTTTTATTCAAAAGACTACAAAAATAGGTTGTCTTAAGCTTCAGTTTTAGGTTGCATTTAAGAACGCTTAAATGGTTGCAGAGCCCTTTTCAATTACTACAGACTGGTTCCGTCTGAGGCTTTTGTTGGTTAGGTAAACTTAAAAATACTTAGTTGGTTACAATAATACTTCAAAGGCACCCCGAATGATACTGGGGCAGCATACAGTAAAATCTTAGTTACTTAGTTGCAAATAACAGATTTTTAGGAAATGCAAAGCACATTCCAAAGAAACCGAAATTCTAACACAAATTCTTACTAACACACTTTCTCCTGCCCTCAACTTCCGAAGCCACTAGCCTTGGCTTCCTTTCCCCTTGAACTCACCAAGCTCCTGATGAGAATCAAGCATCCTGAAATCCTGTCTCTCCAGGATCTACAGTTGCCCTCCTGCAGCAACACCCACCTGGTGTACTGATTGGTTGAGCTCTGTTCACCAGCCTGTCAGTTAAGACAAAGGTTCACTTCCTGTTAATTCTTTAGAGGGAGGGGAGACTGGTCACTACATGGTGTCAAAAAGAATATTGCAATAGGGTGCACTATGCACACTATTCCAAATGTGGCTGTACCATATTGTATAAGATTGGTACAATATACACACTGTATACAATATACGCATCTTATACAATATACACATTGTATAAGAGTGGTACAACAATAGTTTTATATACAATCCTTTCTTCTTTCACAGCTTCCATATTCTGAGTTGATGTTTCCACCATGATCCCAAGATTTATTTCCTGCTCAGGGGAATGTGTGTTGTTGGGGTTTTTAAAACCCAGATGTGCATCACTTTACACTTACATTGAACCTTGTTTGCCATTTTGTTGCTCATTCACCAGTTTGGAGAGATTCTTCTGGAGGCTCTTCACTGTTGGCTTCTTTGTATTCTGAACAGTTTGGTCTCATCTGCAAACTTGGCCATCTCTCTGCTTACAGTTTCAGAAGTTACAGTTCATCTTTTTGCTATCAGAAAAGAAGGAAAGATAAGATGCACCCTAATGAAAGAGTTGCTGAGGGAGGAATTCTAATATAATTGAAAAGGGAAAAATAGGTGGTTGAATAACAACAAGAGGAGTGGATGATGGATTCTCTTAGTTGAAGCCACACCCTTAACAGCTCACCTGGGTGTTCTTCACACAGCAAGCTTTACTGCAGGTTTACTGCGAGACTTTGCTATGAACTTGAAGTTGTCCCAAAAAATCAATGCAAAAAGTGGATTTATTAACTCTTCCCAGAGGCCATTTTGGTGGTGGTGGTGGGGAACAGCTGCTACTGGCTGACAGAGGAGCCGCCACCATCACTTCTGCAACTGGTAAGCCACCATGAACCTTTTGCTGTAATTCCCCCAAAGATTGCCAACATCTCCCTATACTTTTTGCAGTCCTACTAATGGGACCATGAAAGTGGGATGGGAATTTCTCCTCAAGCTTAGCATTATGTTGGAGGGAAGTAAGAAGTAGGGGTGTGCATTTTGGAATTTTCTTGTTTCGATTTATATCCAAATCAAAACATCCCCGTTTTGTTTTGAACCCAAATTTTCTGAATCCGAATCAGCCCTGTTTTGTTTTGTAGCCAAATTTTCCGAATCCGAATCGATTTGGATTTTTAAAAAGGGTCCCAGGGCAAAAAGAGTGGGTGGTGGTGGTAGTGTCCAATGGGTGGAAGCTACCACCCAAATTTCAAAGGAATTAGGCAAAGGGCTGATTTTTTGGGTGACCTTTTTTAAAGTTTACACATCTATAAGAATCTTCCCATAGGGAATAATGGGGATTCCAGCAAATGTATTGCTTCAAATCAAGGGGAAAGGGATCACCCAGAGCAGAGTGTGGTGGGTGGTAGTGCCCAATGGGGGCAAGGAAACTTCCAGAATTATTTCAAAGGAATTGGGCAAAGGGCTGATCTTTTGTGGTTTGTTGAAGTTTACGTGTCTTTAAGATTTCTCCCATAGGGAATAATGGAGGTTTCAGCAGCCCCATAATTTCACTTGGGGGGCACTGAGGTTGCCCAGAGTGAGGGGTTGTGTAGTGCACATAGGGTGCCAACCACCCCCATACCCACAAGCCTGTGGGGTACTGGGTTTTGTTGTTTCTGAGGTGTTCATTGTAGATTCTCTGGTAGCATATGCGATTTTCAGTGAAAAACAAGAATCCACTCTCATATGCTAGCAGAGAATCTACACTCAGAACACCACAGAAACAACAGAACCCAGCACCCCATGGGTTAGCAACCCTTCCCCTGGCCAATGTGGGGTCAGTAAAGAGTGGGAAGAAGCAAAAGAGCCAATGGGGAACAAGGAGGGAATTGTCAGCAGGTCAGCCCATGATTTAGGTCACTGATCAGAAGGCTGGAAGGGTGGGAAATTCAAAGAGATGTCAAACACAAAATGGAGACTGACTCAGAGATCACTACAAAATGGAGGTCCGAAACAACAAAACGTTTTGTAGCCGAAACAGGGACGTTTTGTTTTGTATACAAAACTTTTGGATCTGGAAAATGGGTGTTTTGTTTTGTCTACAAAACACCCGAAACAGGCTGTTTTGGGTACAAAATGTTTTGTATCTGAAACGTTTCGCACATCCCTAGTAAGAAGTGGGGTCCCTCAGGGATTTGTACTAGGACAGGTGCTTATTAATTTATTTATAAATGATCTAGAAGTTGGGGTAAGCAGCGAGGTAGCCAAATTTGATACCAAACTCTTTCAGGTAGTGGAATCCAAAACGGATTGTGAGGAGTTCCAAAAGGATCTCTCCAAACTGAGGGAGTGGGCAACCAAATGGCAAATGTGCTTCAGTGTTGGCAAGTGTAAAGTGATGCACATTGGGACGAAAAACCCCAACTTCAAGTATACGCTGATGGGTCAGGCCTAAGGTCTATCTAGTCCAGCATCCTGTTTCACACAGTGGCCCACCAGAGATGCCTTTGGGGAGCCCACAGGCAAGAGATATGTGCATGCTCTCTCTCCTGCTGTTGCTCCCCTGCAACTGGTATTGAGAGGCATCATGCCTCTGAGGCTGGAGGCGGCCCACAGCCACCAGACTAGTAGCCATTGATAGACCTGTTCTCCATGAATTTTTCTAAGCCCCCTTTAAAGCCATTCAAGCTGGTGGCCATCACCACATTCCATGGCAAAGAATTCCATATAGATTAATTATGTACTGTGTGAAAAAGTACTTCCTCTTGTCGGTCCGAAATTTCCTGACCTTGAGTTTCATGGGATGACCCCTGATTCTAGTGCTGTGAGAGAGGGAGAAAAATTTCTCTGTCCACCTTCTCCACTCCATGCATAATTTTATACACCTCGATCATGTCTCCCTTTAGTCACCTCTTTTCTAAAGTATAGAGCCCCAGATGCTGTAGCCTAGCTTCATAAGGAAGGTGCTCCAGGCCCCTGATCATCTTGGTTGCCCTTTTCTGCACTTTTCCCAGTTATACAATATCTTTCTTAAGATACGGTGACCAAGTTGTACGCAGTACTCCAGATGTGCCCGCATCATGGATTTGATTAAGGGCATTATAATATTAGTAGTTTTATTTTCAATCCCCTTCCTAATGATTCCTAGCATGGAATTGGCCTTTTTCATAGCTGCCACAGACTGAGCCGACACTGCCAATGAGCTGTCCACCATGACCCCAAGATCTTTCTCCTGGTCAGTCACCAACAACTCAGATCCCATCAGTGTATATGTGAAGTTGGTAGTGGGTCCCCCCACCCCATGTGCATCACTTTACACTTGCTTACATTGAAATGCATTTGCCATTTTGTCTCCCACTTGCCCTGTTTGGAGAGATCTTTTTGGAGATCCTCACAATCCGTTGTGGATTTCACTACCTGAAAGAGTTTAGTATCTGCAAATCTGGCTACCTCGCTGATTACCCCAACTTCTAGATCATTTATAAATAAATTAATAAGCACCTGTCCCAGTACAGATCCCTGAGGGACCCCACTTCTTACTTCCCTCCAACATAATGCTAAGCTTGAGGAGAAATTCCCATCCCACTTTCATGGTCCCATTAGTAGGACTGCAAAAAGTATAGGGAGATGTTGGCAATCTTTGGGGGAATTGCAGCAAAAGGTTCATGGTGGCTTACCAGTTGCAGAAGTGATGGTGGTGGCTCCTCTGTCAGCCAGTAGCAGCTGTTCCCCCCACCAAAATGGCCTCTGGGAAGAATGCTACATTGTCATGAAGTATCATTCCTGGGTGAATTCTGAGAGAACAAATGGTGGCAGCCATCAGCTGACAGCCATTGGAAGGACCACTGCTGCTGCAAAACTGTTGGTAGCAGTGAAACAGGAAGTTGGCAAAACATTAAAAAAAACACCTAGTTTTGTCACCCTTTTGTCCCCAATCTGTTCAGATTTGAACCCAAAATTCTTCCATGAGAACTGTCAGCTCAGTGCTAAATAACCATGTCTCTTTTTGCCTTCTCTTCAGGTGAAATGCACCCTGGGAATGAATATTGTCAGCTGTGCCGTTGCAGTGTTAGAGATAATTTTCATATTGTCATCACAGCTGGACCGAAATCAGATTATCAACCATGCCTTTCTTTGGGTAGGTTTTGCCATTCCTGAACAATAAGCATGGAATCTCATATCACATGCATAATTCTGCATATGAAATATCTCAAGCTTTATATTCAGCATCAGAAAGAAAGAGTTCCCATCAGACCTGTGCAGAAAGATTCATATTGTACATCTGTAGAATTGAGAAATCAGAAGCATAGAAACAATTTTAAAAGAAAAACAAACTGCTACTTACCGACCTATCTTCATAATGCTGCTGCAAATAGACATGGAGCCCTTTCTCATGTGCAGTGAGAAAAGGCTACCTGGTGTTTTTCTTTTTGCACGGAGGAAGCTCAAAAGCACTTACCTCCCCGCAGACAATCCTCGCAACATCCCAGCTGAGCACCTGCTCCTGCTGGCAGTTCCGAGGATCAGGGCCCCGGGATGTGTTGACCCGCCCCCCAGAGCTCCAATAATACACCGTGCGAGAATGCCTCCTGCTCCGAGTCTGCTAGCTGCAGCTGCTTGCAGCTGTGGTTGACAGATGATCTGGAAAATGGGGTTAAGGGAGCGCTCGCTCCCTTAACCTTATTTTCAAGGGAGGCTCTGTAGGTGGGTTTGCTGCCATGGTGCCTCTGGGATCGGGCAGGCATGCTCCCTTAGCCCGTTTTTGCACATGCGTGTGAATAGCCTCATGATGTCTGATCACAAACATTTGCATTTTTAATCCAGAATGTAAATGACTTTATTTCCAAACGTGTGGGTGGGTGGGGGGAGTATAAAATATAAAGCGCTGATTTGATTTATAAGCTAGTTAGAGCAGAATAAAGGGACAATTGAGAAGAAGATTGATCAATTGGAGAGGGTTGAGGAGAGCAATGACGATGATGACTTATCTGGAAACCAATCGCATGAGTATACTTAGCCTGGAGGAGCCTGAAAGGGGATAATGATAGACATTTTCAAATATCTGAAGGATTGTCCTACAGAAGAAGAAGAAACACTCTGGTGCTCCTAAGGACAAGACTAGACTTAATGGGTTGAAATTAGAAGGAGCAGATTCTGGCTAGACATTAGAAAAAATTTCCTAAGTATAAGAGCCGCTTGATAGTGGATCTTCCTGCTTCATGCAGTGGCTGCCTTGCTAGAAGTCTCCAGACAGAAGCTGGATGGCCATCTGTCAGGGACCATGCAGCAGATTCCTCCGTAGAGCAGGACATCAAGAAAGTCTGTTCCAGCCACTGTCTCTAGTGATCCTAGTGGGGTGGGGGTGCTTTTATTTTATTTATCTCTACCTTAATTTAAGTGATGCCAGAGATCTGCCTGATATCTCTGGAGCTGAAGTACCCTATGATCAGGGCAGGCACAGAGCCAGCTAAGCAGCGGCGTGGGTCCAGCCCCGCTCAGTTGCCCCTCTGACAACATCCCATGCGTATGACATCACGCGCATGGGGCGTGCCTGAGCCCTGAAAGAAATCCCCTTCCCGCCCACGAGCGAGCGCTTGCCCATCCAAACGCTGGAGGGAGAGAAAGGGGAATAGATGCTTTCAGGCAGCAAGGGCTGCCTAAAATGATAGGGAAGGGCTCGCTTGGGCTCTTTGGAGTATTACAAAAAAAGTTGAAACCAACAAAAGGTCAGGATGAAAACAGAAAGAAGAATACAAAAACACAATACATTTCTAACATACTGATCAGGTGGTAGTGTGAAGATCAGGAGGCTAGTTTCTTAGGGCTGCAAAAAGATTGTTCCGCATCTTAAGCCATTCTGAGAAGCATGTTTGCTCTTCTTTGACCCAGCCAGGCAAAAATAAACCTCTGGCCCCATGGACCCCTGCTTGAGTCCCTATCCTCTGATTGTTTTTAACAAAGTCTAGTCTTTTATAATAAACCATCAAAGGAAAAACACTTATTAGTATATGTCTCCCATCAGATATTGCACAAAGCCAGGGATGTTCTAGCCATCCTCTTTGGTTGGAAGTAGCATTTCCATCTCTACTGATTTTCTGGGTAGTACCTGGATTTTAAGCATGTCACCTGGATTGCTTAGCCCCTCCCACCAGATTCCCGCTTTTATTTAAAACAACAACAACAACAACCCCAAAAAGCCCTTGTAGAAGCGGAGTTATGGAGCAAAATGTGTGGTCACTATTCTGTTCAACTGCAGGACTTGGAGTAAGGCAGTAGGCCATCTGGGAGAGTTACACAAGTACAGTAATCCCCTGAGGAATGTTGCCTTTGTTTTTTTTATCAGCAGGGGATCTCTATCAGGCAGTTGAAATGATAGCTTGCTTTTGATGTAAATCACTGCCTGACTACTAGGCTGTGTATTGTAATGTTGAAGGTCTTTGGCACATTCCATGCATGCCTACTTAGAAATAAGCACTTTTAGTTTCAATCAGATCTTCTCTAAGGTGAGTGTGTACAGAATTGCAGCTTTAACTGAAAAGCTGTGCATTTTTTTTTCTATTGCTCTTGTTAATATGCCAAGGAAAATGGTCAGGCAAAGATATCTTCCTCAACAGTTGTTGGTAAATATCCAGAGTAAATACAAGTCATCTGGAAAGTGCACCTACTAATTTGCACGATATGCAAATTCTTTGCAAGCCAATTTACATGGTATGCAAATCAGGGTGCCCAGATTTGGAGAGCCAGTATATGGAAACCCTAGTTGGAAGGTTATTTTCTGTGCACGTGTAAATTCAGAATAGATGGAGGCACTCCCAACAAGTATTCCTGCCCCCACCATACACATCTCACTTAAATAGAGAAACCATGACCTGGGCTGGTGGTGGCCTATTTGCATCAATTAACTTGATGTCTAGTTGTGATGTCTCCTTGGCAACTATTAAACAGATGTGAAGTCTTGACAAATAGAGGAGGGGGTAGACATGGTTCCCTGGTTTCAGAGAAATTGAATCTTACAAAGAAAAAGGCTGGTGCTAGTCAGGGTTTAGAACATAGTTTTAGGCCCTAACCAGGGAAAAAGAGTGGTGGTTTAACTAACTGGGAAAGGAGGCCTGTTCTCCATAACTCTCCATGGTGCTATCATGGGCCATTTAGCCCAACTGTTCTTACTGCTTTAAATATAATCAAAATTAGGAAGTGCTGAGACAAAATGGATATTGATAAGTTTCCCCCACACCAGAAAGAGCCCATCATGTTATGGATTTGTTTCAGACAGTCATGAAGTCAATCAAATGTAGGCAACAAAGTCAGTTAAAAGTAAGACCAAAATATCATGCAATTTTTTGTTTTTGCTGTTGAGAGTAATAATTCTGTGTCGCCTAAGAGCATGTCCATGCAGAATTCGGGATGGAGTCATACATCCAACCCCAGCAAGCCAGATGGCTACAGTGTTGCTCTGCACAACATTTAGATATGGAAACAGCTTGTCCATTCTTCCTGTGTGAATGGTTTTTCCAAGTGACACTGAAAATAGCTTGTGCAGCCTCTCTTGTGGCTTCTAAGATTTGTCCAAGCTGGTCTTAAACTGAAACTGTAGAATGATGGCATCAGCTTAGAAAAGGCCTGCCCACCAGATACTTTCCTGGTTTTGCTGCCTACTTATGACTGCAAGACACAAAGGTTGTCAAGTGTGTGGCAAGCACAATGCAAGGCCGGTGTTCGGCTTGGCAGGCGACTACTTGTGCAGACTTGGCTTAGACCATTGGCTAAATTGTGTATCTTTTTCTCAGACATTTATAAGCTTCCTGATCATCTTTACTGTTCTGGAGTTCTCTATTGCTTTGTCAACCTCCGTGTTTGGATGCAAGGTCCTGTGCTGTGGCCCCACAGAGGTAAATATTCTGGATGCTGTAAGGCTATACCATACGGCAGCTCAGAGTGGCAGATATTCCCTTTTGGGGGGGAAATATCTCATTCTGATCTCAAAACCCCTGAACTTTTAGAATTCCTCTGTTGCGAGGCCTCAAGGGTGGAAGCAAGTGACCACTCAGAAGAGAAACATATTTGGGTAGTCTAATATATAGCTCAGCCCATGGCAGGCCAATCCTGGTTATTTTGGTAGTGAGGCTATATAGTCTGGCTATATCAGGGGAGCTGAGAGAAATCTGGGTATCATTTTTCCTATTACAACACAACTCATTCTAGAAAGGGGATGGGATTTGTACACATGGCTCAGGAATGAGATTCACTGTTGTGCTAGAAAGAAGGAATATTGCTTCCCCAGTATCCTTTCTTAATATACAGCCAAGAGCAGTAGCTCTGATTAACAGATGGCTTCAACTGTTCTTTAGGGTTGCACGTTTCTGTTTCGATTTGTACCAAATCCAAATCAACCCCATTTTGTATTTTGTCCGAAATTAAGCCTTCCGAATCACCCCAGTTTTGTTTTGTATCAGAATTAATCCGAATCTGAATTAATTCAGATTAAAAAACCAGTCACATGGTCAAAAGAGTGGGTGGGGGTTATAGTGCCCAATGAATGGAAGCTACCACAAAAATTTCAAAGGAATTGGGCAAACTGCTGATTTTTGGTGAATTTTTGTAGTTTGCACGTCTTTCAGATTTTCCCCATTGGGTATGATGGAGATTTCAGGAAAAGTATAGCTTCACGTGGGGGTGGGGGTGGGGAGGGGTGGCCCAGAGTGGAGTGTGGTTGGTGGTAGTACCCAGTTGGTACAAGGAAGCTACCACAATTTTTTGAGAGGAATTTGGCAAAGAGCTGATTTTTAAAGAATTAATGAAGTTATGCATCTTTCAGATTTTCCTTGTAGGGTATAATGGAGGTTTCTGCAGTCCTGTAACTCCACTTGAGGGGCACTGGGGTGGCCCAGAGCAAGTGGCGGTGTAATGCACATAGGGTGCCGACCACCCACATGGGTTGCCAACATATGAAGTACAGGGTTTTGTTGTTCTAGAGGTGTTCTGAGAGTAGATTCTCTAGTAGCATATGAGAGTGGATTCATGGTTTTTCATTAAAAATCTCATTTGCTACCAGAGAATCTAAACGCAACACTTCAGAAACAACAAAGGCCAGTACCCCAATGGGTTAGCAATCCAGGGGGGTGGTTGGCACCCTCTGTGCACTACACCACCTTTCGCTTTGGGCCATCCCAGTGCCCCCCAGGTGGAGTTATGGGGCTGCTGAAACCTCCATTATTCCCTATGGGGAAAATCTTAAAGACGCGTAAACCTCAAAAATTCATAAGAAATCAGCCCTTTGCCCTATTTGGAATCTGGGTGCACCACCCTTGGGGCACTGCTACCCAACCCACTGTTTTGCCCCTGAAGCCCCACATTAACAAGTTGAAAGAGTGAAGAGAATGATGAACAACAACGACACTTAATTTTTTGGCACAGTTACTTGAGAATTTTGCAGCAGGTGGAGCCTGTCCCTGTGGCACTAGCAGAGCAGCACAACCCATTTGTGGATTCAAGCAATCTTTCAATAAAAACATTCCCTCCCCATGGAACAGTGACCATAGGTCATTTGAGATAGCAAGATAGATCAATGAACTGCCTTGGTACTATGGAACAGCTTCAAATGTTCATTTATCTGAAGTGGAGTGAGCCGTAGCCCAAACAAATCATCCTACTGTTCAGAATTGTTGAGATTTATCATCATTGCATTTAAGAAAGTGCAAAACCATGGATCATGGTTACAAGAAAGAGAGAAGCAACTAAGATTCCTGGGGATGTCAACAGATTGACAGGGGTATTCCCTACCCCACTCCTTTTGTCTCCTGTAGTCCCATGTGGATGACCTGTCCCTGCAATGGCAAAAGTTGTGAACCACTGGCTTAGACATCATGTCCCACCAAATTACATTGTGGCCTAAATTACATTAGACTGCTCAACTTGGGCAACAAAACTTAGACACCACTATAACTCATAAAAATCAGAAGAAAAACAAAATAGCTCTTCAAAAGATCCCTGAACAAGTCAAGAGATTCTTTCTAAACCTTTGGAAAGAAAAACCTGTGTAATTTCAGAACTTTCCAAACCAGCTTCTCGAAAAGCTTCTCCACACAATTTATACCATGGCTTTTAGCAAGAGCTTTCGAATTGCATTGAGCTCCCAAAGATATTTGGGTATTTCTGTCTCAAAATGCTGTCTTCCAAATCCCTTTGCAAGGTCAGTTTGCATTTCAGTGACACTGAATACAACACATACTTAACTAAACCATTCATGCTCAACAACTTTTTGCATATCTTATCTTCTGCTAATCACTCAGTGCCTCAGCTGGAGTGGAGAGAGTCAGAGAAGTCAATTTCAATTGCAATGCTTTTCCAAAGAACAAAGCATTCTGTCCAAAACACAGTCATTTCGATTTGGAAACAAAAATCTGTTTTTTAATTCTTGATTTTGTTTTGGTTACAAACCTCCGAAATTGCCATTTTCGCGCACAAAATGTTTTGTACCCGAATCGAAATGCACAAGCCTACTGCTCTTGCTAACACTTCTTCAAAGTTACATCCAAAGAATTCTGTAGGCAGATTGTACTTTGCTGCATTGAGATTTTAAAAGGTTAAACTTTTTTTCCTCTTTAACTTTTAAATCTCAACTGCACCAAAAGACAAGAGTGAGATCTGACAGGCATGCTGGAACTCTGGCAGCATTCTGCAGCAGCAAGAGGGATTTTAATTGGAGTTCTGATTGTCAGAGTTCCTACCTGTTGTGGCTAAACCCCTTCTGATAAAGCCTAACAGAAGGCAAATTTGGTCTCACATTCCTGTCAGACTCAAAATGACTCACAATCCTATTCTATACCACAGACTTGAACCAGTTCAGTAGCCACTCCCAGTAAATCCTAGGAACTCTTCTTTGGTGAGCTGGAGGCAGTCCCAGGATCTCTACCAGAATCAAACTACACTTCCTAATATTCTTTCCTAAGACTCATGATAATGAACATGCTTATGACCAGTAATGAAACGCGGGCATTGGTACAGATTTATGTTGATCAGACAGTTTCACAAAATATGTCATCATTTATATTGACTTTTAATTATGCATTGTGCTTTGCAATATTCTTTTAATTTTCCTTATTTATTTGTTTGTTCTTGCTTAAATTCCATCTCTTTAAGGGAGTGTTGGATTCAGGGTACTGATTTTAAGCTGTCTTTATCAGGTGTGTCAGAACTATAAGGAGAGGAGCAAGGAAAGGAATGGATTGTAAAGCTATAGATGTGGGGTATTAATTTGTAGAGAAAGGGTATGCTGTGTTCAGTGGTGCTGTGCTCAGTGGGAAATGATATTGTTTTGTTTTGCAGCAGCCTGTTTTTGTTTCCGTTGAGGCAGTTCCAGCACCATATTCTCAACACCCATATGAAGTGTTGAGCTCCCGACCTCAGGAGTATGATACTTTACATTTGCCATGAAGAAATCCACACACCCTTTGACATGGATGATTTCCCCTCACTTGGAATGCACTTCTAACCTGTTTTGAAACAGTTGCACTGCCTGCCAATATGTTTCCGGGCAAAATACAAAGTGCTGGTTATTACCTTTAAAGACCTGGACGGCTTAGGTCTGGGTTACCTTAAAGAGTGCCTTCTTCTGCACGATCCCCACTGCACGTTAAAGTAATCTGAAGAGGTCTGTCTTCTTTTACCACCAGCACGTCTGGTAGTGACTCAAAGGCGACTCAAAGGCGGGCCTTCTTTGTAGCCTCTCCTGGGCTGTGAAATGCACTCCTGGCAGAAATCCATAATCTGAGTTCATTACTGGCCTTCAGGAGAGCCCTTAAAACCTATCTGTTTAGCCTGGCCTTCCAGGGTTTTTAAACTGTTTTAAAACTGTAAATGTTTGGCCTGGTTTTCCAGGGTTTTAAAAACTTCTAAATGTTTTAATTGTTAATGGTTTTTATGTTATTTTTACAGTTTTTGATTTTAACTGTTAATTGATTTTAGTAGTTTTTATTTTAATGTAAACCTCCCACTTTTGGGCAGTATAGAAATTAAATAAATAAATAAATAATAACCTTCTCCCTGCAGTGGCTGTAGAATGTTACAATTTTTAGTACATTAAAGCATTTTATTATTGCTTTTGGCAGTATGCCCACCATCTTCAGAGTTGTTCAGGGTTGTGAGAGGGCTAGTGTGTGCCCCTCCTCCCTTGATTCAGAATCTGGAACCATCGATTACCCGCTGTGATGTGTTTAATGCATTCTTTGTGGGGGAAATATCCCATATTCGGGCTGACTTAGACTCCGTCTCCACAATTACTTCAGTGTCTGATGTGGAGGTGTCCAGCGACTCCTCTTGTGTGGATCAGTTTCAGTTTGTGACTCCTGAGGATGTAGATGAGCTGATTGGAATGGTGTGGCCTACCACCTGTTTTCTTGACCCTTGCCTGATATGCCTTATACTATCTGGCACAGGGCTTGTTGTAGAAGGCCTGGTAGAGATCATAAATGCTTCTCTGAGGGAGGGCAGGATGCCTCCTTCCCTTAAGGAGGCAATTATTAGACCACTTCTGAAGAAGCCTACCTTGGATCCCTCAGAGTTGAGCAATTACAGGCCTGTCTCCAACCTTTCACGGCTGGGCAAGGTAATTGAGAGGGTAGTGGCCTCCCAGCTCCAGACTCCCAGCTCTAGACCCATTTCAGACTGACTTTTGGGTGGGCTATGGGGTGGAGACTGCCTTGGTTTGCTTGATGGATGATCTCCAGTTGGGAATTGACATAGGAAATGCGACTCTGTTGGTTCTTTTGGATCTCTCGGCAGCTTTTTATATTATCAACCATAGTATCCTTCTGGAGCGTCTGAGGGGATGGGGAGTGGGAGGCGCTGCTGTGCGGTGGTTCCGCTCCTACCTCTTGGGCAGGTTCCAGATGGTGTCCCTTGGAGACTGTTGTTCTTCAAAATATGAACTTGTATATGGTGTCCCTCAGGACTCCACATTGTCTCCTATGTTGTTTAATATCTACATGAAACCACTGGGAGAGATCATCAGGAGGTTTGGTGCAGGGTGTTATCAGTATACTGACAACACCCAAATCTACTTCTCCATGTCAACATCATCAGGAGAGGGCATAGCCTCCCTAAATGCCTGCCTGGAGTTGGTGATGGGCTGGGTGAGGGATAACAAACTGAGACTGAATCCAGATAAGACGGAGGTACTCATTGTGCAAGGTAGAAACGTGGGGGTTGAAACTCAGGGAGATAAGTTTGATCTGCCAGTTCTGGATGGGTTCACACTTCCCTGGAAGGTACGCAGTATGGGGTGCTTCTGGACCTAAGCCTCTCCCTGGTGTCCCAGGTTGAGGCAGTGGCCAGAAATTCCTTCTATCAGCTTTGGCTGATAGGCCAGCTGTGACCGTTTCTTGAGATAAACGACCTCAGAACAGTGGTGCAACTTCTGGTAACTTCCAGACTGGATTACTGCAATGTGCTCTATGTGGGGCTGCCCTTGTGTATAGTATGGAAACTACAGTTGGTCCAGAATGCGGCAGCCAGATTGGTTTCTGGGCCATCTCAGAGAGACCATGTTACTCCTGTTTTGAAAGAGCTATACTGGCTGCCGATAAGTTTCTGGGCAAAATACAAGGTGCTGTTTATAACCTATAAAGCCCTAAATAGCTTGGGCCCTGGGTATTCAAGGGAACATCTTTTTCATCATGAACCCCGCCACCCATTGAGATCATCAGGAGAGGTCCATCTTCAGTGGCTACTGGCTTGTCTGGTGGCTACTCGGGGATGGGTCTTCTCCGCTGCTGTACCAAAGCTTTGGAAAGCACTCCCTGCCAAAATAAGAGCCTCCCCGTCTCTGACAACTTTTTAAAAAAGTCTTTAAAGACCCATTTGTTCCCCCAGACTTCTAATTAAATAATCAGTTGATTCTCATGACTGCAGGAAAGCGGGCTAAGGGACCTGAGCCCGCTTTCCTGCAGTTGTGTGCTGCCACGGGAGCCACACAGCTCCCAGCAGCAAACCTCAGTAAGCACCCCACCTTTAAACGAGGTTAGCGGAGTGAGTGCTCCGCTAACCCAGTCTTGCTATGCTGCAGCTCTGTGGCACGGTGACACAGGAGTAGACCCCCAACCGGGAGGCTACAAGCAGCCGCCTGGCCTCGGGGGTCTCCCCAGAATGCCTTGCGCACTCGCACGGGGCATCCTGGGACTTCTGTGGGTCGGGTGGCCCCCTAAGCTTAGCTCTCTGAGCTTAGAGAGCTAAGCCCGTTCTCCCCACAGAACCTGGTAAGGATCTACACATGGATCATGTGTAGAGCCTCATTGTTTTAATAGTTTTAACACTGTTTGAAAATATAATTTTTAAATTGTTGTCATGTTTTAACTTTTTTGTTATCATTTATTCTGTTTTAACTAATGTTTTAATTTTTCTGTTATGTTGTGTTTTGCTTTGTTGTAAACCACCCAGAGATGTAAGTTTTGGGCTAAATAAAAATTTGTTAAATAAATAAATAAATAAATAAATAAATAAATAAATAAATCTTAGATGTCTCATTATGAGTCTAAGCTATCTGCCGTGTTTTATAATGAAACCCTACTATACTTGCTCAAAACTTTCTCAAATATGTTTCCAACCCTACTACACAAGAGAAGGAGAACTAAGACAACACAGATGCCAAGGTTGGAGGTTACCCTCTTCCACAGACCATCTCAAGAAGTGTTCATTGGGCAACCTCCTCCTGTAGCGACTTTCTTGTATTATGAGGGAAGAGCTCTCAGAACCATATAGAGGTCATTCACACAATCAATAACTGTGTCCTACCCAGGTTTGGGAGCTGTGTGTGTTCCCAGTTTTCAGTTGTGTGGAAGCAAAGTAAGAGGAAAACATGGGTAGAAGTGATTGAGGCACTTTACATGATCAGTGTGAAGCGCCATTCAGGGCAGTGCAGGGACAGTGGGCTTACTGGATCGGCCACCCACACAACTGCCAGCTCCGTCATGGAGCCGGCTGGGGCTGCGGGGATTGCGGGCTGCACAGCCCCAGGAAGTTCCAAGATGCCCCATGCAAGTGTGCGGGACATTCTGGAGAGACCCCCGGGGCCAGGAGGCCTTATTTCAGCCTCCCAGCAGAGATCTCCTTGTGTTGCTGTGGCACGGAGCTGCGCCGCGGCAGCACACGATCAACAAAATGGGTTTAGCGGAGCTCTCACTCCGCTAACCTTGTTCAAGGGGGGTGGTGGTTTTGGTGGTTTTCTGCTGGGAGCCACGGGGCTCCAGTGGCAGTGGACGACCAGGGGAAATGGGGCTAGGCTCCCTTTGATTTCCCCAGGTTGTGAGAATAGCTTCATTGTGTGGAAACAAGATTCCACACAATCACTTCTACTCAGGCTTTCCTCCTACCTTGCTTCCACACAACTGAAAACTGGGAGCACAGACAGCTCCCAAACCCGGGTAGAATACAGTTTTTGATTGTGTGAATGACCTCATTCTCTCCATCACCTATCCTGAGGGATGTCCCCTTTAATACCAATACCAATTCCTCTAAAACAGGGCTACTCAACGTGTGGGTCCCCAGATGTAATTAAACTTCAACTCCCATAATTCCCAACCAAAGGCCACTGGGGCTGGGGATTATGGGAGCTGAAGTCCAATAACATCTGGGGACCCACACGTTGAGAAGCCCTGCTCTAAAACTTCCTTACCTTCATGAATTGTGTCTTTACCACGCTGTCACTTCCAGAAGTGGAACAGGTGCAACAGGAGATTTGTTGCCGCCACCAGAATACACATCAAAAGAATGGAGCATGACCCTCTTGAGTGGGTATTGATCTCTTTCAGACAGGCGAGGTCAGGAACATAGATCTCTGGATAATATTATTTCAGCCCTCAGTAGGCTCATGGCCTGTCATGACACAATATTTCAGAGAAACTGCTTTCTGGCCTGAGCTTTAGTTTTGCCTCCAGGGTTCTGCACAGCAATGGTTCTCAACCTTTCATATCTCACGTCCCACCAACCACTCTATCAAAAAACCAGGGTCCCACCATGATGGAAACAAAAAGCTTGCTTTTTTCTGAGAAGGACATTTATATGTTTACAGGCTTGCAGTTGTTATAGTTATCATTTATGATCAATTTTAAGGACATTAAGAAAATTGCAGTAGTATTGCTGAGAGTAAATTTTATTGCTATGATTAAAACATAAACAAAAAATAATTCATTAGTTAAAAACTACAATAATACTGTTGACAATAACTTTTACTACTGCTATAACTGTAGGACAAACTGTAGCACAAAGAAAAGAAATAATGTCATCATCAGGAAAGATGATATGTGTACCACTGGTTGAGAACCACAGCTGTATCTGATCCTGATATTTTGTGTAGCAGTGTAGGTGCTTGACTAGTATTTTAGGTTGCTTGTCTATGATCACTGAATCCATGTATTGCATCTGCAAGTTCGATCCACAGATTTCCCCCTATTACTGGGCATTAGCTTCCCTTCCCGAAGTATCACCCAATTTGTCTTTTAGCCAGTGGGTGTCACAAGCAGAGCTGCAGACATCCCCTGTTTTGAAGTGTTGTTCCTTATTCTAGAGCAGTGGCATGGGCATCTATATATTTAATTCTGGCTGAGCCTTGGAATTAGGGATGTGCGAACAGTCCGATGGTTCAGTCCGGAGGGGGTGGGGGTGCGTCCGGCAGCTCTGGGGCAGGTGTTATTGTTGTGGTGGGGAATATAAGAACTGGCGTTGGCAGAGCAGCTGGCCATAACAGGGGAAGGGAAACCACTAATTTAGTAACTGTTTCCACTTCTGGCTGCCCTGTCAGCAATCTGGCCACAAGGAGCAGTTACAACTAACCACAGAACCTATCCTTGCTCCTCTGCAATGCCAGGTCAGTTCAGAATAAGACCGAAATCATCCATGACTTGATTATGGATGAGAAAGCCAACCTGGCTTGTATAACTGAGACCTGGATGAGGGAAGCTAGTGGCCCAGTTTGGGTCCACCAGGCTACTCTGCTGTGGAGCAGGCTAGGAGATGGGCGAGGGTGAGTGGCTGTGTTGTCGAGCAGACTAGGAGATGTGTGGTGGAGTGAGTGGCTGTGATCCATAAGAATACCATTTCCCTCAGGGCCCCTGTGTGACAGTTGACTTTTGTTTGTTTGTTTGATTGATTTATATACTGCCCCTCCAAAAATGGCTCAGGGCGATTTACTACAAATAAAAACAATTAAAATCAATTAACAGTTAAAATAAAAACTAAATCAATTAAACAATTAAAATCATTTAAATATTAAAAAAGTAACATTAAAATCATTTTAAACCAGCATTAAAAATTTAAACCATAAATCTAATTAAAAGCCTGGGTGAATAAATGCATTTTCAGTGCCTTTTTAAAAGTTGCCAGAGATGGGGAGGGTCTTATTTCAACATGGAGTGCATTCCATTCCAAAGTCCAAGGGCAGCAACGGAGAAGGCCCGTTCCCGAGTTGGCGGCAACTGGAGGCGAACCTCTCTAGATGATCTCAACAGGTATTGGGGCTCATGGTGAAGAAGACGTTCTCTTAAATACCCAGAACCTACTGTTTAGGGCTTTATAGGTAATGACAAGCACCTTGTATTTTGCCTGGAAACGCATGGGCAGCCAGTTTAATTATTTCAACACAGGAGTGATATGGTCTCTTCTGGATGATCCAGAGACCAACCAGGCCAGTGCATTCTGGACCAACCTCAGTTTCCGGACTACATACAAAGGCAGCCCCACATAGAGCGCATTCCAGTAATCCAGCCTAGAAGTTACCAGCATATGTACCACCATTTTGAGATTGTTCGTCTCAAGAAACAGACGCAGCTGGCAGATAAAAAGCACCTCTGGCCACCGCCTCATCCTGGGACACCAGGGAGAGGTTGGGATCCTCAGACTGCCAACCTGTTCCTTCCTGATCCTGTGGTTTCCCCATTATCATGGATAGACCACTAAGGTTGGTTTCACATCCGCAACCTAGCCCTGCAGGGGTGGAAGACCTATTAAGATGGTCCACCCGAGTTGGGTGCAGTAGGATTCCAGAAAACCTTGGAGGGTTTTAATGGTGGTGCTGTCAGTGATTCTGTCAATGACCTCGTGGGAACCTGGAATAGGGAATTCACCAGGGCAGTAGACATGATTGCTTCTAAGTGTCCTTTTCGACTTGCTTTAAAAGTGGCCCCTTGGTTTACAGAAGAGTTGCGGGGTCTGAAACAGCAAGGTAGGTGACTGGCACACAAGTGGAGGAGAACCCAGCTCGAAATCGACAGGACATAGCATAGAACCCATTTGAAGGTTTATGTGGAACCGGTGCATGCAGCAAAAAACCAATTCTGGTCTGCACACATTGCTTCTGCAGGTTCAGGTTCAGCAGGGCTGTCCTGGGTTCTGAAGAATTTGATTCAGGCTCCTTCCATTTCAAACCAGTCCCCAGAGGCTTTGTTCTGCTATTATGCTTTTAATGGGTTCTTTGCAGACAAAATCTCTTGTATTCAGGCCAACTTGGACTACACTGTTTTTGCAGGTATCCAGCATTCCCTCTTGCAGTATTAGACTGGATCATTTCAATATGTGATGCCTGAGGATGTGGACAAGCTGCTTGGGGTGGTGCAGCCTACCACTTGTTCTCTGGATTCTTGCCTGACCTGGCTGCTTCTATCTCACAGGGAAATTGTTGGAGATGGCCTATCAAGGCGGTAGGTGGGGGTGTCCGTGGAGGTTCCCCTTCCCCTTGCCGGCCCTTACTCCAGAAATTGGCCGGTTTTTAGGCTTTCACCCTTGGCATTGTGGCCATTTTAGAGGCTGCCGCACCTGCACAATAGGCCTCTGCGTGGCCTGATGTGACCTCAGACAACTCCCCTGCAGGTGGTAAGTTAAAAAAAAAATTAAAACTCAAAATCCATGAGTCCATTAACCTCCCCGCCCCAACCGGACCAGTGGTGGGGGAGGTTTCAAGGTGGTGCTGAACCAAACTGGCCCGGTCCCGTTAAGACTCGAATCGAACCAGACCATCCGGTTCCATGCACACCCCTACCCCTTACCTGCAATTAACTCTTGAAATTTTAGGGTTGGATGAAAAAGGAGCTGGGAGTGAGCAGTAGGGGCGTGGTTTTGGTCCGGGGTCAGACCAAACAGGGGGCGGTTCAGTTCGACCCCGAACAGTTGAACCTAACTGATTCGATGTCAAACCTGTTTGCACATCCCTAGAAAGGAGCAAGTTTATTGTTTTCATCTATATTTGCTGAGGTTGTAGGGAGGGAAAGGGTTGTAGGGAGGGAAAGGTATAGAGACCATAGGTCTCTATACCTATGGCACGAGACCACCTAATATAATATGTTCACCCAATATTGAGGCCAAACATAACCAAAAATCTTCATAGTCAAGAAGTTTAGGGTGCAATCACAAAGGGGGTCTCATAACAAATAATCTTCCTGAAAAAAATGCAAAACTTAAAATTAAATCATTGGGAAATTCCGTAAAAATTAAAGTCAATTTCTTAACTTCAAAATCATTCAAAAATCTTCAAAGAGACTATCCATTCTACTATACCCACTGGAATGTATAAAAGTATAGTTGTCCTTCGCCAATCGGGGTTTTCCCAACTGCGGATTTAAGTATCCGTGACTGGGAAATTGTGACTGCACTCACCAACTGTTACCTGAGCATCTGAATTTTAGCGGGTTTTTATTTGGTGGTTTTGGGGGGCAATTTCTGGGGGTCAGGGGGTCATTTCTGGGGATTTGGGGGCAGTTCTTGGGCATCTGGGTTGATTTCAGGGGCCTAGGGTGATTTGGGGGGTACAGGGGTAATTCCTGGGGGTTGGGGACATTTCTGGGGGTGACTTTTGTGGATCAGGGGCAATTCTATATATTTTTAACCTTATTTTTGGTCTTTGCATGACTGCGATTCCCCTAACCCCCTGTTTGCCATTGGTTTCAATGGTTCGTCTACCACAAATTCACCAACTGTGACTGAGGAACGGAACCCTCACAGTTGGCGAGGGACGACTGTATACCAACTCCACTAACTAAAGGATATTTAGGGGGAAGGCCTGTCTATCTACCAAAGGCAAGAAATCTAAATAAATTAGGAACAAGAAGGGCCTTGTCTTGCAATTGTAGGGTCTTGCAGAGGTAATTCCTGAGATCCATTTCTTCCAGAGTTAATGGAGGCTAAGTAGACTTATCAGTGTTTCCTTTTACGGCAGCACCCTGGACATGATCCTTGAATTCTGACCAATTATTGGAGTTGTCCAAAATTACTAGACATCTTCCACAAATACAAAAATATTTCATTCTGGCCCACAGCTTTTTCTGGACTGATTAAATATGCAGGGTGTAAATCGAGCATAATCCCAATTGAAGTTTGATTGACTGGGTGCCAAAATAATTGTCCAAATAAGTAACATCAATTATGAAAAGGCAACCCAATCCCACCTTGATAATCTCAAGGTAAATTACCTTAAATTCTGAAAGATCAGGTATGTAGCTTGGGAGTGTTCCTGGACCCAAAGCTCTCCCTGGTTTCTCAGGTTGAGACAGTGGCCAGGAGTGCTTTTTATCAGCTTCAGCTGATATGTTAGCTATGTCCATTTCTAGAGGCGAATGACCTTAAAACAGGGGTACATATGCTGGTAACCTCCAGGCTTGACTACTGTAATGCGCTCTATGTGGGGCTGCCTTGGTACGTAGTCCGGAAACTACAATAGGTACAGAATGCAGCAGCCAGATTGGTCTCTGGGACAACATGAAGGGACCACATAACACCGTTTCTGAAAGAACTGCACTGGCTGCCGATATATTTCCGGGTGAAATAGAAGCTGCTGATTATTACCTATAAAGCCCTGCTTCCTGTTATGATCTTCTGGAGAGGTCCAGTTACGGTTGCCACCGGCTCATTTGGTGGAGACCCAGGACTGGGCTTGCTTTGTGGTTGCCCCAGGGCTTTGGGATAAGCTTCCTGCTGAAATAAGAGCGTCTCCTTCTCTGTTTGTTTTCAGGAAGAACCTCAAGACCCTCCTGTTCTCTCAGGCTTTTACATAGAATTAATTTTAATAATTAAAAAAACTTGTTTTAATAGTTCTATCACATTGTTTTTATTGACATTTATTTTAATTTGTGACTTTTAAATATTTTAAATTTTGTACACTGCATAGAGATATGCATATCAGGTGGTATAAAATATGATAAATAAATAAATTCATTAAATAAATTCTACACTTCAAATTGGAAAAGAAAACTCACTCATAAAATGTTCACCTGATCAGCAGATAATAAAACCTTTACAACAGGTTGCCCTGCCCAAAACAGTGGTTACATCAATCGGTTGCTGGTCAGACAAATATTCTAATAGTATGTCAAACACACATTCTACCTGCCTCCGAGACCTGCACAGATGAGGGTATGAACCTAATATAGAGAATCCCCCTCCCCTTGCCTCGTGCAAGTGGGAGGGTGTTTGTCCCAGCCCGGGACTCACGAGCCCAAGAAGGAGCCTGATTGGTTGGCTGGCTCGTGGTGGGCGGGGCTTGCTGAGAGGCCGAGCGTTTCCCCGCTCTGGCCTCTCAGTCGGCTGTTTGTTTCCGATCAGGAAGGAGCTCGGTCCGGGAGCTCCTTCCTCGAAGGCCTTAGTTGGGGGAGTGCGCCCGACAAGCGGGCGAGGCAGCATTCGGCGGCGTTCCGTCGAGGGGGCCATAGTGTCAGCGGTGGCCCCGCTGGTAGGGGGTTACTCCCGGGACTGCTCCCGGCTGGGTTGCAGCTGCAGCAGCAGCGTCTTTGGGCCTCTTCAGCGCGGCGTCGGCACTCGGCTTCCTGGGCGTGGTTCTCCTTCTGGGCGTTTGCCCTTTTGGTTTGTGGGGTATTTGGGGGGTTTCCATCAGCCTGGGTGGCTGGGCAGCGGCCCCTTTTCCGTTCCCTGGAGCACTACTTTTGATGCCAACATTCTTTTATTTGTTTGGTGGGTAGCAGGTGGGTGTTTGTGCTCATCAGTGCCCTGGTGGGCCTGGCCTGGTTGAGAGTCAAAAGGCCTTTTCAAGCCTTCTCCTTGGGTGGGGGGCTCTGGTGCTTTCCTGGATAGGATTGAGTATTGTTTTTGATTCAGGACAAGGGCTTGGCTTTTGTTCTATATCCTTGCTACCTTCATTCTGTGCGTGGTTGGCGCTTTTTTCCTCCAACCCCTTTTGGAATCCCACTATTTGGAGGCAGTATGCCGGGGAAGGCCAAGGGCAAGAAAGGGGGGCGCCCTGTTAAGCAGCCCAAGAGGCCTGCTCCCCCGCAGTCCTCCTCGGAGGAGGAGGATGAGGAGATGACTCTGATACGGGGGTTAATTAATAGGATGGAAGCTTTAGAGAAAGCAAAAGCAGCCCCCTCCGACAAAGGTGCGGGTCCTTCAGGTGTGGGGGGGGTGCCTCCTCCTAAGGTCCCTCGGAGGACCAGGGGTTCTGTGAAAAGCCAGCTGCTAACTTCTCTCTCTAGTAGGCTGGCTGCGCTTGAAGAAGGGCTGAACCCTGCTGGACCGGGCCCTTCTGCTCCTGCGTTACCGCTTCCTGAACCTGAGTCTCCAGTTCCGGAGTCGCCTTCACCATTGCTACCTCCGCCTGCGGCACCAGTTGTTCAGCCTCCAGTGGATACGGCTACTCCTTTGGCCCAGGGTGAGCCAGCAGCACCTACACCGCCCGGCGTCACCGGCCAGTGGCTTTGTCCCTGGCCGATGCCTGCCATGGGTGGATGGGGCCCAGCTTCTTACTGGCCCCCATATACACAACCTTGGGTGGCGGGTTCCCCGCCGGTTTTTCCTGGAGTTATTGCAGGCTTACAAGGCGCTGCGGAGCAGGTCTGGTTGGGCAACCGGCCCTCCAGCGGGTCGCTCCCACTCCCGGGGGTGGCCTCCTCTGCTGGATCTGCCACGGGGGTGCAGGCGGGTTATTATCCGATGGGGATTCTGCCGTCACCTCAGCATGCGCCCTATGGTAGCATGGGCCTCCCGTTAGGGGATCACTTACTCCCTTCTACAAAAGAAAAAATCCTTAAGGGTGAATATGTGGACATTTTTAGCTTGTTGTTCAGGGAACCTGAGGTTAAGCATAAAGAGGGGGAATCTTGTAAGGAGCACGAAGCCACCAAGAGAAAGCCGGTCGAAAAGACTTGGAATAATTGGCTTTCTGGCTTCACGATTTATATGGGGGTTATTGTCCAAGCCCAGCCCGCAAGGGGCCCTGCCCTGTTAAAATACATGGATATAATTCACAGGGCGGTCTCCGACTTTGCTGGATCTTCCTGGGTACGGTACGATGAGAGTTTTAGAATGAGGGCTGCCCTTGACCCCACATTGCCCTGGGATGCTCCGTTGCAGGAGTTGTGGCTGGTTACTATGTCTCCAGCCCGGCCCATAGAGGGAGATAGGTCTGACAGTGGGCATTTGCTTTCTAAACCATCGGGGGTTTTGCCCTCAGGGAGTCCTGGGCAACAGTGGGTTCAACCCCACCTTGTTTGCTGGGAGTTTAACTCCAATGGCAAGTGCTCCCGTTCCCCTTGTCGGTTTAAGCATGCCTGCGGGGTCTGTGGGGCGAGGCACCCCAGTTCCTCCTGCCCCAGGGCCAAGTTTGGGGGTTCCGGGGCTAAGTATAGGCAGGGGAGCAGTAAAAAGGGTGGCCCTCCTCCACCCGCTCCGAATAAAGGGTCCTAGCCCTATCAAGGTGAAGGTGCTTGAGCAGCTGTTGCTGGACTATCCTGACCAGTCAGCAGCTTCTTATTTGTTATGTGGCTTCCGGGATGGTTTCAGAATTCCCTCTTCGGCCCGTAGGGGATTAGGCAGTTCTCGCAATCTGAGATCAGTGGTTGGTAAGGAGGAAGTTGTTGTTAGGAAAATTGGTAAGGAGGTGGCTGCGGGCAGGGTGATGGGGCCTTTTGCCAGTCTCCCCTTCCCCAGCCTTAGGGTCTCCCCATTAGGGGTGGTCCCTAAAAAGGTTCCTGGTGAATTTAGGTTGATTCACCACCTTTCTCATCCCAGGGGGTCCTCAGTAAATGATGGCATCCCTGATAGCTTATGCTCTGTACGTTATACCTCATTTGATGAGGCCGTGGAAGTGGTCAGGGGTAGGGGCCCCGGGGCCCTTTTGGCGAAGTGTGATATTGAATCCGCCTTTCGCCTGTTGCCAGTACATCCAAATGACTTCGAGCTGCTGGGCTTTGCATTTGCTGGCCAATTTTATTTTGATAGGGCTTTGCCTATGGGCTGCTCGATTTCCTGCGCAGCATTCGAAACATTCAGCTCCTTTTTGGAGTGGGCAGTTAGGCGCCAGGCGGGTCTTCCCTACACGGCTCATTTTTTAGATGATTTTCTTTTTACAGGCAGGGGGAATTCGAGGGAGTGCCACCATTTACTTCGCTCCTTCATGGAGCTAACAGACCGGCTAGGTGTCCCTTTGGCACGGGATAAGACGGAGGGGCCGGTCACGTGCCTCGCCTTTTTGGGGATTGAGTTGGACACTGTTGCCGGTTGCTCCAGGCTGCCTCAGGCCAAGCTGCGGGTTTTATTGGACATGGTTAGGTCCCTTGGTCGCGCCCGTAAGGTCTCCCTTAGGGATCTCCAGGTTGTTTTGGGTCACCTCAATTTTGCCTGCAAAGTGGTGGCTCCGGGCCGGGCCTTTTTGCGCCGGTTATGTGACCTGACTGTGGGCGTTAGGGCTCCCCATCACAGAGTACGAATTACGGAGGGTGCCCGGGCCGACCTGGCTCTTTGGGAAGCATTTCTCACTGATTTTAATGGGGTGTCTTTCTGGCGGGATGTTAGACTTCTGGAAACCGACCTGCAGGTCCACTCTGACGCTGCAGGTGGAATAGGTTTCGGGGTTTATTTCAGGGGACGTTGGTGTTCCGCCAGGTGGCCCGAGGACTGGTTCAGGCAGGGGGTTTCCCGGGACCTGACTTTCCTAGAGCTCTTTCCAATTGTGGTGGCCGTGCATATTTGGTCCGCTGAGTTTGCCAACTCCTCAGTTGTGTTTTGGTGTGACAATCTGGCAGTTGTCCAGATTGTCAATAGTCAGACTTCCCAGTCCCCGAGGGTCATGGTTTTGGTTAGGGCATTGGTATTGCAGTGTCTGCGGGCTAACATCCTTTTCCGGTCCCGCCATGTTCCGGGTATCCGGAATGACATAGCTGACGCTTTGTCTCGTTTTCAGTTAAACAGGTTCAGAGCGTTAGCGCCCGAGGCCGCCCTTCACCCGGAACCCATGCCAGCTTTTCTGTGGGAACTTGGCAGGCGGAGGCACAGCGGGCCATAGCGGCATCTCTGGCGCCTAGCACCAGAGTGAGCTACACAGCCAAGCTTGAGGCTTTCTCTCTTTTTCGAAAGACTGAAGGTTTGGCGGAGGTGTGGCCGGTCCCTGTAGAGCAACTTCAGCAGTTTTTGGTCTTCCTCCGCAGGGCGGGGCGTGCGGTATCCACTTTGGGGGGCTATCTTGCCGCGTTAGCTTTTGAAGCCCAGGTTCGTGGGGTTGGTGATTCCTCCACCGACCCGCGGGTGCGGCGCATGTTGGAGGGTTGGGCTAGGGGGGAGCCTAGGACTAGGGACCCCAGACGCCCTTTTACTCTGGAGTTGGTGGCTTCAACGCTGGGCCAACTAGTGGGGTGCTGCTCTGGCCCATGGGAGGTGTCGCTGTTTAGGGCTGCACTGTTGGTTGCCTTTTTTGGGGCCTTCCGTCCAGGGGAGTTGCTTCCCCGCAGCGGGTCTTCCCCCAGGGACCGCTGCTTGCAATATTCTGATTTATCTTTCGGTGACGGGGAGGTGCGTTTGCTCCTTCGTCGCTCCAAGACGGATCAGAGGGGCAGAGGCCAGACGGTTCGCCTCGCGGCGGCCGGGAATATCAATGTATGCCCCGTGGTGGCCCTGAGGCAGTACGCTGGGCTGGGCCCCTTTTCGGGGGGATGTCTTTTTACCCACAGCAATCAGACTCCTCTGACGCAGTATCAATTCTTGGCGGTGGTGAGGAAGGCTCGGTTGGCCGCGGGGGTTGCGCTCCAGGGGCTTACTCTACATTCATTTCGTATTGGTGCGGCCACCACCGCTACACGTATGGGGCTTCAGGAGGTCGAAGTTCAGAGGATTGGACGTTGGAGGTCCGTGGCGGTCAGGCGTTATGTGCGCTGACAGCGGACAGGTGTGGGCTCTACTGACCTGTTGCTTTCTTTTGGCAGGTGCTGGCGGGGCGGCGGTCCCGGTCCGAGTCCTGATGTGTGGCCATTCGTTGGTCTTCTGGGCTTTCAAGCGGGCCAGCACCACCCGCTGGGGATCCCAGTTGGGTTTAGGAAGCAAGGCTTCAGTTTATTGGTTGGGCATGAGGGGCATGCTCTGGAATCAGTTGCTTCCAGCATTGAGGGAGCATTTAGATAGGTTTCCCATTCCCGACATCCTGGTTCTTCATTTAGGGGAGAATGATTTGGGCCGGCGGCCTGGCCTCGCCATCCTTCAGCAAGCCTCCTCGGATTTGTCTATTTTGCACAGCTGGATGCCTGGCGTGCGCATAATATGGGTTAATTGGCTCCAGCGCAGGGTGTGGCGGGGTGCTCATTCTTGCCTTAGCTTGGAAAAGGCACGCAGGAAGATTTCAGCCGCAATAGGTAAATTGGTTTTGGCGGCCGGGGGGTCTGTGGTGCGGCAGCCAGATATAGCTGCTCGCTTTCCCGAGTTATTCCGCCCTGACGGGGTCCACCTGTCTGAGAAAGGTTGTGATTTGTATCTGCATAATATCCGGGAAGTGATTGCTGAAGGTTTGGAGGGGGTGGGGCAGGAAGGTCAAGCGAGGGCTAACCTTCCTGGGTGGCGGTAACAGTGCGGGCTGTGGGTAAGGAGGTCTAGATTTCGGTGAGCACCCTTGGACATTTTAAGGTGGATTGGTCAATTGCTTCCTTGTGGCCTGTGCGGCACGGGAAGAATTACATTGCCAAGAAACCTGCTTCAGGACTTCACCTACCTTTGGGCTGTGCGGTCCGGGGAGGTAAAGATCTGAAGCTGTCCAGATCCCCTCTTCTAAAAGGGGTGGTTGGCTTTGAAGGAATTGGACGGGAGCTACCTGCCTCTTTCCTGAGCCAGGGTGTGTCGCCCTTGCAGGCGATGGGTAGGACGTTTTGAATCCTAGCCCACGCCTAGGTGCCCGCACTGTTTTTATGTTGGTGATTAATCACCTTGTTTCCAGTCCGCCACAAATGTTGTTATATTAATAAAGCGTGGCCCGTTTCTCCCATTAAAAAATGTCTCTGTGTCTTCTTGGGCTGGGGTCTGGGTACAATCCCCCTCCCCTTGCCTCGTGCAAGTGGGAGGGTGTTTGTCCCAGCCCGGGACTCACGAGCCCAAGAAGGAGCCTGATTGGTTGGCTGGCTCGTGGTGGGCGGGGCTTGCTGAGAGGCCGAGCGTTTCCCCGCTCTGGCCTCTCAGTCGGCTGTTTGTTTCCCCCTCCCTCCCTCCCTGTTGCAGAGCGGGTCTAGTGACTGGTCGCCTATGGGCCGAGTAGGAATTTTTTGCTCTCAACTTATTGGCTGTTGTTGGGGGTTTTTTCGCCTACTCTGTTCTGCAGTCAGTTGGTAGTTAGGTTCTAGGTTGGCCACGTTGGCGGTAACAGTGCGGGCTGTGGGTAAGGAGGTCTAGATTTCGGTGAGCACCCTTGGACATTTTAAGGTGGATTGGTCAATTGCTTCCTTGTGGCCTGTGCGGCACGGGAAGAATTACATTGCCAAGAAACCTGCTTCAGGACTTCACCTACCTTTGGGCTGTGCGGTCCGGGGAGGTAAAGATCTGAAGCTGTCCAGATCCCCTCTTCTAAAAGGGGTGGTTGGCTTTGAAGGAATTGGGCGGGAGCTACCTGCCTCTTTCCTGAGCCAGGGTGTGTCGCCCTTGCAGGCGATGGGTAGGACGTTTTGAATCCTAGCCCACGCCTAGGTGCCCGCACTGTTTTTATGTTGGTGATTAATCACCTTGTTTCCAGTCCGCCACAAATGTTGTTATATTAATAAAGCGTGGCCCGTTTCTCCCATTAAAAAATGTCTCTGTGTCTTCTTGGGCTGGGGTCTGGGTACAATATAGAGGAGGAGAAAAGGGCAGGAGAGAAGGTGGGGTTTAAGGAAAGGGTAAAGGATTTTGAAAGGAAAGGATTAAGGAATTCTCAACCACATCAACTTCAGCATCTTCACATATATTGCCCCAAGTTTTGGGAATGTTCTGGCCCTCCATTACTTCTTGCACTTCATCAACATTAACACATTGGGTTTATACAAATGAGTTAAAACTTTACACATGGTAGCATCAGATATTTCATTTTCAGTTTCTACTGACATACTTTGTTTCATACCCTTTGTTTTATTATAGGTCAAGTATGGCTTTTCCTTTTGCATAATAGCCAATTTGTCTTTTAATTCTTGTAACTAATTTTTGTATTCAATTCTAATTAAACATTGAGATCTCAGAGCCACATCTAAGCCTTTTAATCTGGTTTCAAAGATTTTCTGCCTGATTCTCATATTATTTGAGTTGGGTATATACCCAATTGCCCTTTTGGAGTTATCAGGATTTTTATCTTTTTGATCCTGCATTTCCTCCAAATCACCTTTGTTCATCTTAAGAGCATCTCTAACCACACTATTACCCAGGGGACATTAGGTTAGGGCTAGGGTTAGCAGGCTTGAATGCCTCTTTGCCACCCATAGTGGAGGCCTTACCGCTGCACAGAAGCCCATATCTTCTCCTAAGATCTATCTTCTGGTTAACCTCAACTCAGAAAACTAAGACCAGTCTTTCTTTCTCTTCCCATTTCTATTCTTTCTTGCTACAGTCTCACTTCTATTTTCATGAAAGCAGCTTGGCAACATCAGCCCCCACTTCCCCCTCCTCCAGTCTCACTACTGCAATGTATGCTCATTACCCATACATTGGTAATAGACCTTTAATATCTATCTATCTATCTATCTATCTATCTATCTATCTATCTCTCCTTGCTCCCAACTCTGCGGTGCTCTAAGGTGATTCTAATGTTCTGACCTGATCCAAAATGATTAACACTTTCTGATTTGGTGCTGGGCTCACTCTCCTGGATGGATAGCTGCCTGTTTCATAAGAACATAAGAACAGCCTTGCTGGATCAGGCCCAAGGCCCATATAGTCCAGCATCCTGTTTCACACAGTGGCCCCCCAGATGCCGCGGGAAGCCTACAGGCAGGAGTTGAGGGCTTCACCTCTTTCCTGCTGTTACTCCCCTGCAACTGGTACTCAGAGGCATCCTGACTTTGAGGCTGGAGGTGGCCTATAGCCCTCCAACTAGTAGACATTGATAGACCTCTCCTCCATGAAGTTATCCAAACCCCTCTTAAAGCCATCCAGGTTGTTGGCTGTCATCACTTCTTGTGGCAGAGAATTCCACAAGTTCATTATGCGTTGTGTGAAAAAGTACTTCAATTTGTTGGTCCTAAATTTCCTGGCAATCAATTTCATGGGATGACCCCTGGTTCTAGTGTTATGTGAGAGGGAGAAGAATTTCTCTATCCACTTTCTCCACACCATGCATGATTTTATAGACCTCTATCATGTCTCCCCGCAGTCATCTCTTTTCCTAAACTAAATAGCCCAGGTGTTGTAGCCTTGCCTCATAAGAAAGGTGCTCTAGGCCCTTGATCATCTTGGTTGCCCTCTTCTGTACCTTCTCCAGTTCAACAATGTCCTTTTTGAGATGTGGTGTCCAGAATTGTACGCAGTACTCCCGGTGTGGCCACACCATAGTTTTGTATAAGGGCATTATAATATTAGCTGTTTTATTTTCAATCCCCTTCCTAATAATCCCTAGCATGGAATTGGCCTTTTTCACAGCTGCACATTGAGTCAACACTTTCAACGAGCTGTCCACAATGACCCCAAGATCCCTCTCCTGGTCAGTCACCCAACAGCTCAGATCCTATTAGCATATAGTTGAAGTTGGGGTGTGTGTTTTTTTGTCCCAATGTGCATCACTTTACACTAGCCAACACTGAACTGCATTTGCCATTTTGTTGCCCACTCACCCAGTTTGGAGAGATCCTTTTGGAGATCCTTACAATCCATTTTGGATTTCACAACCTGAAAGAGTTTGGTATCATCTGCAAATTTGGCCACCTCGCTGCTTACCCCTACTTCTAGATCATTTATGAATAAATTAAAAAGTACTGGTCCCAGTACAGATCCCTTGGGGACCCCACTTCTTACTTCCCCCTATTGTGAAAACTCTCCTTTTATCTCTACCCTCTGTTTCCTGTCTTTCAACCAGTTTGCAATCCACACTTGTCCCCTTATCCCTTGACTGCTAAGTTTCCTCAGGAGTCTTTGAGGAGGAACTTTGTCAAAAGCTTTTTGGAAGTCCAGGTATACTATGTCAACTGGATCACCTTATCCACACACTTGTTGACATTCTCAAAGTACTCCAAAAAGTTTGTGAGGCAAGATTTACCTTTGCAGAAGCCATTCTGGTTCTCTCCCAGCAGGGCCTATTCTTCTATGGGCGTTACCATTTTATCCTTGAGGATGCATTCCATCAATTTGCCTGGCTCAGAAATATGGGCATGTTGGCAGGTATTATGTTTATAAATTTTAATGTTAGCCCTGCCACAAAACTGTAAGCTTCTGGGACCTGTGTGAGCTTCATGGTCCTCATATGGAAGATTGAAGGCATAGCAATACAATAACTTGGAGAAGGGGAGCTCCTCTCTTTGCTGCTACCTTTCATTGGAACTGAGCGCAGTGGGTGGGTGGGGGGCACACTGCTGTCAGCCAATCAGCTATATTAAAATCCTGAATTTCTTCACTGTTATCTATGGGCAGCTCTCACTTCTGCCCCAGGGCATTTTTCACACATCAGGCTTACCGGGGGTTTCCTGCAAGGCTTTACTGTGAATTCAAAGTGCCCTCCCAAAAACGATGCAAAAAGTGATTGATTAAGTGCCGTCAAGTCGGTGTCAGCTCTTAGTGACCACATAGATAGATTCTCTCCAGGATGATCTGTCTTCAACCTGGCCTTTAAGGTCTCTCAGTGGTGCATTCATTGGTGTTGTAATCAAGTCCGTCCACCTTTCCGCTGGTCCTCCTCTTCTTCTCTTTCCTTCAACTTTTCCCAGCGTTATGGACTTCTCAAGGGAGCTGGGTCTTCCCATAATGTGTCTGAAGTATGATACTCTGAGCCTGGTCATTTGTGCCTGGAGTTAAAATTCTGGATTGATTTGTTCTATGATCCATGTGCAGAGGCGTAACTAGGGGAAATGGCACCCGGGGCCAAGCACTGAAATGGCGCCCCCCCCCCACTGCACCCCCCATCGCCCCCCCATCATACTACATTATACTTAGGTTTTTCCTCACAAGCGCCCGCCCCCGCCGCCAAGCCAGGCCACTGACTGGCCGCCAGGCGCCAGCAAAGCAATGGGGGGGGGGGGCCGCAGGCAGCGTGGAAGGGACCACTCGTGGGGAAGGGGGCACCGACGCGCTCCCTTGACTGCTGCAGCGCTGCTGCAATGAGCAGGAAACATTTGTATTAACACAAATTTAAAATTTTTTTTAAAAAAATTGGTCATGGCGGCGCCCCCCCATGTGACCAGAAAAGATGGTGCCCGGGGCACGTGCCCCCCCCTGCCCCCCCTATAGTTACGCCTCTGTCCATGTGTTTGTTTTCCTGGCTGTCCATGGTATCTTCAAAAGTCTTCTACAGCACCAAAGTTCAAAAGCGTCAATACTTTTTCTCTCTTGCTTCTTGAAAGTCCAGCTTTTGCATCCACCCTGGATATAAATCAGGCTATACTCTAACACGCAATGAAAAACCCAAATTGTGTGTGAAGTGCTCCCTGATAGCTTGCAGGGACTTTGGGGTAAATCTGGCCAATATGTGAATGCTGGAGGAGATGTGAGCTAAAAAACCTGTCTGGAAAACACCCAAGGGAGGGAAAAGATGGGCTTTAAAAGAACCAGAAGTTGGGCGGATTGTTTCAATCTGTGATTAAGACACAGAAAGTTGAAGGTGTCATTGGAAAGAAAACAAAACACAGCAAAATGGTCAGGGGGTGAAGCCTCTAGCAGCTTATAGTAAGAATCCTGGATGTGAGGGTTGGATTTGGAGGGATGTGTGCCATGAGGTTTAAAAAACTCTCCTCCTCGCACTAACCAGAGATGTTTCAGAATGAAGGAAAGGAAAAGGGACACTTTCCCCCTTTCTCACACTTCCATTCCTTTTTATAGCCAATGTTATAACTAGTTTAAAGTTGTAGAGGGAAACATATACTTAACTGCCTTTAAAGGCTAGATCAGTGTTTCTCAACCTTTTTGGAGTCAAGGACTGCTAATTTTTTTGTGCGGAGTTTCAAGGACCGCTACATTCTTCGTGTACAGTTTCCCAGACCAGCAGTTAGTAAAGGGGTTTCAAGTTTATCTATTAGTACTATACATGGCCAAAACTGACCATGACTTGCCTCATGGGGGCCAAGGTAAATTTTTAGGGTGCTGATTATTAAAGTAACACTTAATATCAATCAATTAATTAAATCAAAGTGAAATTAATTAAAATGAATGTAATTAAAATTTAACTTTTGAAGTTCTGGCAGGCCAAGATTAATTTAAATTAAAATAAATTAATTGAATTAAAAATTCTTATAAAATAAATACAATAAAATCTGTACAAAAAAATAGCAATAAAATGCATTGTTCTTTGCTCCCATCTGTTCCCCATTCTTCCCCGGTCATCAAAACCCCTGAATGCCTGGAGAATTTTGTTGCAGGATAGGAAGGGAGCAAGAGAGGTTATTTTGTGGGGGAAGAAACTGGAGATAAATTAATGGGAGAGAAAAACAACCTGGAACACCCAAAGAAAGAGAGGTTACAAATGGAACAGCTATATTCCTAAATCAGCCAGCCAAAAAGATTGACAAGCCTGGGAGCTTCCAGTAGCTCCAGAGCTACCAAATGCCACACTGCACTTGGCGGATGGGTGGGAGGATATACATGCATAAAACCCAAATCTGGTCGTCCACTATGGGAAGCAGAATATTAGACCTTTACTGGATCCAGCAAGGCTTTTATTGTGCACATATTAAAGGTAGACAGACGTGTTCCCAGACTTAGAAGGCAAAAAGCATCTTAAGGACTCAAGTGGGGAGCTTATGAAGAAGAAGGATCTCTTTGTATCTTAAAGATATCAGGACTGAAAATACCTTTGGATTATATCTTTGCCATGCGTGTCTTTGTGTTTTATTTGCTGTGTCACACCCTCGTTCCCTTAGTAAGACCATTAGTGTAACAGTGCCCTGGCTCCAGTTGTCTGCCAAACGTTGAATTGCATTGCAAATCAACCTGAGTTTATCACTTACCATTAACTGTTCAAAGGCAACAGTGGAACATGACTTCTAGCAACCTCTTGGAAATTCTGTCGGAATCTCCCTCCCTCCCCAGCATTTTTGCTATTTGCCCGCCCGCCTCCTCTGCCAGAGCTTGCACTGCTGCGCGGCAGAGGGGATGGCTGTGGGGGTGAGTGAGCCTTCTACCCACCCTCCGCTGGCGGCGGCGGCGGCGGCTGATACAAGAGGGGCGTTGCGGCCTGCTGTCTGGCCCGGCGTTGCTTCCTAACTGCGAGGCACGCCTGCGCAGTTAAGTCTATTAACTGCGCAAGCGCACGTTGCAGTTAAGAAGCAACGCTGGGCCAGACAGCAGGCCACGGCGTCGCTCTTGTATCAGCAGCAGCTATCGCCACTGCTGGGGTGGGGGTGAGTGGGCAGAAGGCTCAAACACACCCCACAGCCATTTCCTCAGCCGCTGCCGGGGTGGGGGGTGGGTGGGTAGAAGGCTCACACATACCCCACAGCCATTTCCTCAGCCACGCAGCAACGGCAAGCCTGGCAGAAAAGCCGGTGGGCAAAAATGATGGGGCGGGAGGGAGCCTGGCGGGGAGAGCAAGCGCTGCAGAGCGGGGACAGGGAGGGAAAGCTGCCGGTGGCAGGAGGAGGCACGGCCCGGCACTCAACCCGTCGCGGACCGTCACCGGTCCGCAGATCGGCGGTTGAGAAACACTGGGCTAGATCATGGAAGCCATATACAACTTCGCATTTTTGCCAGATCCACCTGCAGTCTTGTGACTTAGCCACTAGGTGCCACAATTTGTTTTACGAAAACAGAATTGTCAGACTGTCCTTATTCAAAGTATTGTTGCAGGCTTTAGGGTAGAGGTGTTGAAAGGTCTCTCTTCAGGAAACCCGTTCCCGTATCAGCTGATCTAAGGGAAAACCCTGCTTGTCTCCCACCCCCTGCACCTGGTAGAATGCACAGTAGAGATGTGGGAAAATTATCTGCCATTCCTGGTACTGATTGTCTATCATCACTGAGGAGCCCCTAATAAGCTTCCTTTTTAGGCTCACACTCATGACTGAAAGCCTACACACACCAAGAGCCAAACTTCATGTAAAGTTTGACCCTACTTGTTAATTTTGTTAATGTAAATAGCAGCTGGAGGGATTAATTAACCCCTTTCCATTCCCACAGCAGCCCCTATGAAAATCATACCCCCTAATCTGGAGATGCCCCCTGGTTGGAACCCCAGATCCATGACACAACCACAGAGTGACGTGTCCAGCAGCCTCCTCTGAAGGCGGGTGTTTCACTGGCATCTCCACATTGGGCGTGATTGTGGCCCTCCAGTCACACCCACCGTGCAGAAGTGCAGCAGAATGGACCCTCCCCCCAGCAGAATCTGATTGGAAGGAAGGAAAACCAGAGCAGCAAATCATGCAGACACACAGCAGGCCTCCTCTTTTATGAATGGGTACTTTGAACTCGCAAAATTTAATTATTTACTGTGACTGAGATGACAGACAGCCCTATGTCCATTGGATGTAGTGCTGCATGGCTGCCCGGAAGCAGTTTTAAGTCATTCTGCATTGACCCCATCATGCTACACCATTCGAGCTACACCTTCAAGTTGCAAAGCATTCCCAGGGGGTCCCTAACATGTCTGACATGTTGAGCTGTATTTGTATCCAGCCTTTCCAGGACGTTTTCCAGTGTACACGTGGCCACAGTTTCACAATGTGTCCGCTAAGTGCCCCTCTGTCTTGCCTGTGTGTCTTTTGACATTGCAGTCGTCGTGCTGTCAGCAGGGTGTCACTCGTATTTACCATGCCCTGTTTCGGAATTTATGGATGCGTTTTAGCCCTACAGCATTCTAAATGCATTGCAGGAAAATAGATGTATTTTTCCGTTGTAGGAGGCTTGTCCCATCATTTGGGCATTGCAATGAAGTGTTGTTTGAATGGTTCAAATCACAGTGTGACAATTTGGTCACTTATTTAAGAGGAAGCCTATTCAACTGAATCATTTACTTCAATCCTATTTGCTTACTGCATTTTGAGCCATTTTGGAAGGGCGGTATACAAATCAAATCAATCAATAATAAATAAAAATTTGTTTACAGAGTTTTCCCCCTTGATTACTGCAAGCAAGGAAGCCCAGTGAACTGAATCATTATTTATTTCTACAGCCCCATTCTGCTCCGTTATGTTCTAGTTCTTATTATTTCTATTTTCCCCCTTTATTTCTTATTTTTTATTGTGTGAAGGGGGATCAGCAGGTGGGCGGGCTTTTCCAGAGAGATTAGGGGGAGGGGGAAATCAGGCAGTAAAGTTCGGCACACGGTGTAAAACCTGGCCCCCTCCCCTTGGTGCGGCTGTTGGAAAATGCAAACATATTTCTAAAGGCTTGCAAAGCGAACCAGTTCTGCAGCACATGGAGTCCTCATTGCCAGAAGGTCAGAGGGTTGTGGCCACTGCCACCATCCTCCCTCCTTAGGAGAAGGCCCGGCAGGAGGGAAGCAGCAAGGGTGATGGTGGAGAGGACAAAGGCGCCCTGCCACCGCCAGGCTCCCCGGCCCTAGCGAGGCTCTGCCTGGGCTGCTGACGGAGGAGGGGTGGTGGAGGATGCTGCTGCTGCTATGGCCGCCCCCCAGCAACCCCAGTGGAGGAGCTGAGAGGCCGCGGACTACCACCGCCATGGAAGAGAGCATCTACCCGGGCACGCCAGTTCCTCTCTTCCCCCCTTCCAGGCTCGCCACAGGATTCCCTTTTGCTTCCTCATTTAAAACATTATATATATTTAATTTATTCCTGGAATCATTTGTGCAAGGATGCAACAGTGAAAGGTTTTGTAACAGTGCTTCCCCCTGCTGGTGGTTTAGTGCAAGGCAGCCAAGAAATTTTATCTATATATCTATATCTATAGCTATAGCTTTAGCTATAGATAAAATTTCTTGGCACAGATTGATAGCTCTATCTATCTATCTATCTATCTATCTATCTATCTATCGGTTGTCACGTCACATACACTCCACGACTCCCATTGGCCCAAATGGAGCAGGAGGAGGGGCAGATAAATGTGTTTCAAGGAGAATATGGACACTCCTGCCTGGAAAAATCGATGTAATTAATTGTAATTAATTGTTATGATAGTTTAATTGTTTTTAAAGATTTTTTAAAAATTGGTGTTAATATTTATATCTCTGTTTTAATTGTTATTGGTTATAATGGTTTCTGATTTTAATTGTAAACTGCCCTGAGCCATTTCAGAAGGGCAGTATAAAAATCAATCAATCAATCAATCAATCATTCAATCAATCAATCAATCAAATAAATAAATAAATAAAATATGTTGCAGTGGATGGAAAATATGAATGGCTGGCCACCAGTTTACAATGGAGCATTAAACATCCCTTTACTCTTGTTTTGAAACCTATTCTGTCACACTTTGCAACGCATTAACCATTGCAAATCTCGTAGTCTGGAAAATGCCCAGGAGTTCCACCCTGGAACTCAAGACAGCATAGCTAGGATTTGCAGGCAGAATCCCATCCAGGCCAGTCCTAGACCTGCTTAGCTTCAGCAAGATGCCCCAGACACCCTGGAAGCCTTCATGGCTTTCTCGTGGCTCAACACAGCGTGCCCTGACCCTTCTGTTGCTGTCGATCGAATTCCCTGTTCGCAGCTCTGTGATGCAGCACACCTAGCTGCCCCGTGGTGAATACACCCTGCACTCTGTCTGCCGTGGATGTAAATCAGCATGTTTCTTTACAGCCAGACGATGGGTTGCCACAGCTGAGGATACAGCTCATTGTGCAACCTGCTCTGCCTCAAATGAAAAGGAGCCGCAGAAGAAATCATGATGGAACGCTTTCAAACCTTGGGGGCTGAGCTTTACGCGATGCTTCAGCGGCTGGTGCTTTTTTTAGCTGCACTGATTCCATCTGTGCCTACTTAGAGCTGTGCCGTTTGTTTGCTTTCTCCCAGATGAAAAGCCTGTATGGGGATGAGCTGTCAGTCTCGCTGAGCTCTGTGTCCTCATGGCACGATTGCAACCCAAGCCTGATCCTGCACAGTTCTCTAGGTTCTGCCACATGCTCTGGCAACATAACAGGCTTCCTTCCGCTACTGCAGTTGCTCTCTCTCTCTCTGTCTCTCTGTCTCTCTCTCATGCTCTGAGTGCAGATGGACTTGCCTCCCTCCTTCCCCCACTCTCTCCTTGCATCACTATCAACACTATCTAGTTTGCAGAGTTCACACTGAGCAGAGAGGAAGGTTGCTAGGATGACTCACCAGAGCTTTTCCTCTTCATCGGGAGAAAGCTCCCTAGGGGGCTCTGTCCCAGATATCCCCCTTGCCAGATTCTGCAAAGGGTTTCATGTCGGTCATGTGTCATTCAGTTTTAATAGCTCTGATTCTTTTCATACAGGGTGGCATTCACGTTTGGACAAAGGGGCAGCATGGGCCTGTTCCATGTGCAGCTGATGTCCCATTGGAAGGCATCAGGACTCATGTGCTGCCTTTAGCTGTGTAGCTAATTCATGTTTGGAAGCATGGAACAGAATTTTCACTTACAGTCTGAGCCTAACCATGCTTACTTAGTAAAGTCCTATGTTCAATGGGTAATAGGTTCCATGGGTTCAATATATTGCCTAGTTAGTGTGTTTAGGATTGTCTCTGAACTGTAGGAAATTTAGTGCATACTTGCCAATGGAAGGTCTCTTCCATGGCTCATAATTTCTCTCAGCCATCCAAATCTCGGATACCATTTTGGCACACCAGACTCTACTCTATGTGACAAGATTCATATACAAGTCACAAAAGACAAAGCCTTATTCAGACCCTGAGGTCGAATAAGGGCTCACAACCAGCTCCAGAGGCAGATTAACGTAATAGCAAATGTAGCATTTGCTATGGACCCCGCGTTTTTGAGGGCCCCACACGCCCAGCTTCCAACTGGAAATTAAAGTTAAAACTTTACCTGTTTTATTTGGTCCATGTTAGATAAAATATCCCTTTTCTGCTAAATGTGCCTTTTAAGAGAAGGCCCAGCACAGCATCTGTCCAGTGGCTGTTGCTGGTGCCTACCACATTTTTCTTTTTAGAGTGTGAACCCTTTGGAGACAGAGAAGCATCTATCCACTCTTTATTTTTCTATGTAAACCACTTTGAGAATTTTGATTGAAAAACAGTATATAAATGTTCACTGTTGTAGTAAGTGTGTAGAAAGTGCACTGCTGTATACGTGTTCAATACCATGTGTTAATAACTGTATGTGTGCTCAGATCTGAATGTGCATACAATGTACACAGGTTGTACATACATGCAACCAGGAGTGTAGCTGTAATTGAACAAGGTGGGGCAAATGTCCCTAGGCCTCTGAGGGAGGGAGACCTGCAGGCTGGGTGACTCTGTGCTCTTCTGCATGAGGAGTGTGTGATATAATTTGCAAAGGAGCAAGAGAGATTTTGTGCTGAGGATATTTTGCTTATCAGCAAGTCCTTAAAGTTCTTCTGCAGCAAGGAAGTGGGGGAATGGGGGTCAGGGGCCTATCCTTACTTCTTGTCCCAGGACTTACTCCACCTTGCTATGCCTCTGCATACAACATAATGTGTGAATAGGACTTTCCTCTTGGTGAGTTGATAAGTGGGTGGTGTGGATGTTAACTAGTGATGGGTGACAATATTATTATTATTATTATTATTACATTTATATCCCGCTCTTCCTCCAAGGAGCCCAGAGCGGTGTACTACATACTTGAGTTTCTCTTTCACAACAACCCTGTGAAGTAGGTTAGGCTGAGAGAGAAGTGACTGGCCCAGAGTCACTCAGCTAGTTTCATGGCTGAATGGGGATTTGAACTCGGGTCTCCCCGGTCCTAGTCCAGCACTCTAACCACTACACCACGCTGGCTCCATTCAATATTCTTGGCAGGCAGGACACCTATTTCCACCTTAGCCATTAATTGTTCTCTTAGGGCATGCCTACAAGTGCTACGTCTGCCTATTCAGTCCCCACAAGTTCCACAGAAATTGCATCAATCTCCACGAGTTTCTGTGGTGGACCAGGAGAGTCATGAGATCAGTGCAAGTGTGGGAATGAGGAACAACCAGAAAACCCTGTGCAACATGATGTCTCCTAACTGGATAGTGTTGCTGCCCAGGCGCGTAACAATGATAGGGCAAGGGGAGACAGTTGTCTGGGGGCCCCACTGCCTGGAGGGGCACCCCAGAGGCACCTCATGTGACTCCCCATTGCCCCCTGCCCAGCCCCAAGGCCCCTCAGCCACTTGCCCTCTTCGCCGTCTCTCCTGCTTGTTCTGCTGGCCCGCAATCGAAGCAGCAGGCAAGCTGCCAAGAGCTCCTTTTCTCCCGCCTCTCAGCTGATCGGCGGGTGGGCGGGGCTTCCACGGAGGTCTGGTGTAGGCCGCAGTGAAGCCTGAACTCGAGTAGGGCCCAAGCCAGCCAGGAAGGAGGAGGCAGCCAGAGTGTTCTCTGCAGCAGAAGACCCCTTGCGGCCCTGCTTAACCCAGACCAGCATTTGCCAGGTAGAGTGTGAACTCCTTTTTGCGGTTACCTTTCCCGCCCCCCCCCATATATAGGGATCTGCTTGCCATAGGGCTTGGATATGGGTGGGGGGAGGGACCGAGAAGTCTCTGAATATTTATTTTGAAACAGCTTGGAAAATTTGCTGACTTAAAAAAAACTATCTAAAAAGTCCTATAAGTGGCTTGTTTCATGGCAGGAAATTGCAAAAACTTCTGGAACAGTATTTTATTAATTTTATTTATTCATTCATTCATTTATAAATGCACTTATGTTCAAGTTGTTTTGCAACCCAGAAGGTCTGAGTGAGAACTGTGAAGCATGTGTGGTGCGTTTATTTTATTTTTCTTGTGTGTGAACTGCTCCCCAATAACTTGCAGGGACTTCAGGGTCAATCTGGCCAACATGTGAATGCAGCACCTCCATTCCAGAGGAGATGTGTCTTAAAGGGCTTGAAAAGCCTCCTGTGAAAAACCTCCTGCAATCAAACTTGACTGAATTTGTTCAGAATTCTGGGAAAACAAACATAGGCTCACCCTGCATGGTTGAAAGTCTCCTTTGCTAATCTGCAGCGAGGGGCCCATTTTAATCATTCATCTTTCTAGTGTGTTCTAGGCATTAAAAGTAATACAAATGTATAGTACTCAATGTATATCACTATATATTGTGATGTGTGTGTGTGTATTCAGTGAAATGTATTTGCAGGCAGCATACTTATTTTGGAATATCAGACTTAAATCCTTGGGGGCCTGGGGTGTGCGGAGGCCCTGGACTTTGGGGGGGGGGCATTTTAAAATCTTGTCTCTGGGCCCACTCCAACCTTGCTACGCCCCTGTTGCTGCCACTTTTGCAAGGCAGGCTGTGTCAATACCTCAAAAAGTGAGATTCAGGACTGGCGTCAGAGGTCATCATTGCTAGGTGGCTGCCAAGAGCTCAGGACCCTCAGAAGGGCCTACTGATGGTTGCTGAAATCACCTCTGTGCCAATAACCTTTTTGTGATGGTGGAAGTGCAACTTTCTTGGCGCCCAGCCAGGTAGGAGGGGGCCCATGGAGGGCAGGGGTGCTGACAGCCCCCTGAAAACTGAAGCTGGCCCTGATTGGTTCATCCTGCCAATCCCCTTCCTCAAACATGAATGTATGGTGGCATCTCCATGTAACCACCATGTAAATATGGGTGTGTGAATCAGCACCATTCTAACACACTGTGGAAATAACACTTTTGTGTTCCTGCAGACATGCTGGTCATGTTAACTACATTCTGTGGTAGCCCCATTTGCTTCTGCACACCTCCCAAGCACATGTATCCCATGCCTGCCAGCCATTTTGCCTTTGAGTAACTTTGGCTAGTCAGACTTGCAGGGATGTGGAAACAAGAAACATAAAAGACTCTTGCTTCCTGTTCTTGACCTTTTGAAAAGAGTGTAGGAAATGGGGTTTCTCTGTAGGGAGATATATGTGCTCCTGACCTGGAGAGAACTCATGCATCTCCCTCTGGGCAAGATAGGAGAGCTCCCAGTTTGGATTTTACAAAGGAGTATGACAATGATATACGGACAAGGTACTTAGAATGACAGGAGCTAATTTGATTGAAGGTTTTATAATGTGCAGCATGGCAGGCAGTCCCAAGAGAGTGTGTAGTGTCTGCCAGGGAGGCATAAAGAGAGCCAACTTAGACACAGACTCGGATTGAACAAAGAACAATGTGCCTGAATGTGCTGTCCAAAAGGAAGAGCGAAACACTCAGCAGACTCCATTAATCAATTGACAAAACGTGAATTATAAGAAGAGAGTGTGGAACATTACAGGAGCGAGGGTGCCCTCAGAGCAATAGTGCTAGGAGATTCAAAGGGCCAAGAGAGTCAAAGCAAGGAAGCTGGGCCTTATTACAGGGAAGGGCACTTTTCACCATGGCTCACCAATGGCTTATTAGACCAAGGGAGGAGAGCTGGTCTTGTGGTAGCAAGCATGAATTGTCCCCTTTGCTAAGTAGGGCCCTCCCTGTTTGCATTTGAAGGGAAGGCTACATGTGAGCACTGTCAGACATTCCCCTTAGGGGGTGGAGCCACTCTGGGAAGAACATCTAGATTCCAAGTTCCCTCCCTGACATCTCCAAGAGAGGGCTGAGAGAGACTCCTGCCTGCAACCTTGGAGAAGCTGCTGCCAGTCTGGGTAGATAATACTGAGCTAGATGGACCAATGGTCTGACCCGGTATATGGCAGCTTCCTATGTTCCTATGACCTGCTGTAAAATTAGTTCCCAATCCTGAAACATGTTGTTGTTAAACATATTTATAGAGTGCTTTCCAACAAAGCAGTTTATTTGGCAAAAGAATGAGAGAGGGGCTCCTGTCTCCAAAGGGCTCACTATTTGAGAGGAAACTCAGGAGAACAGAGCAGCAGCCCCCGGAAATATGTTATGCTGAAATGAAGGGGACACTTGCTCTCCACCTGCTAAACATAAAAGAGCCACCAGTTTAAAAGCAAGAGTCAATATCAATGGGTCAGATCCTGAGTAAGAATGAAACCTGTGTACAAAGCATGCAAAAGGAAATTAGGGGTTACAGTCGCATGCCCGCCTCCCATAAACAAGGAGCGGGCTACGACTTGTAGTCAGGGCTGCCGAGAGCGGGTTCGGGCCCTGGCTGAGGCCCCTGCCGCAAGGCCCCCACTGCCGCCATTGTGAGGCCTAGCCACTGCCACCACCACCACTACCACCACCACGAGGCCAAACCACAGATCTTTAAAATAATCCTACCCTCCACGTGTGCGGCTGGGGAGTGAGCCGAGCACCCCCATGTGGCAGCGGTGGGCAGAGTGGGGCAGCCCGCTGAGCCTGACCGTCCGGCCCGGTGGCCCTTGAGAACTGTGAGGCGCTCCACTGGGCCTGCACCGTTGGAATAGAACACTGACGCTCTGCTCAAACTGCACAGGCCTGCCGGAGCACCTCGCAGTTCTCAAGGGCCACCGGGCCGGACGGTCAGGCTCAGCGGCTGCCCCACTCTGCCCACTGCCACTGCCACAGGGTCGGCATGCTCAGCTGACCCCCCCCCCCGGCCGTGCACAAGGTGGCTAGAATTATTTTAAAGATCGCTGGTTTGGCCTCACAACAGCGGCAGGAGGCAAGACAAAAAACAGATGCGACATAGTCGAGCCCCGGGCCCCCTTCTGGACCACTGGGCCCCAGGAATTTGTACCGGCTCCCCACCCCCTCGTCAGCCCTGCTTGTAATCCATCAGTATTTTTATGTTAATACTGCATCTTATGAGGCTAGTTTGTCTGGCACCATGTGTATATTTATAGGAATTGTGGTGCAGTTCAATGTTGCTTTTATAGAACAAAAATAGCACATTGTTCCTTACCAAGAGCAACTAATGGATTCTCCTAATGTTTCCTCCATTCCAGCTAAGTACTTTCCATGAAATACTACCTGATTGTCTGCTAAACCCAGGATTATTCCAGCACCTATCTTTAATGAATAGACAAATTGACATGAATATTTGCTTGGGATTATTTGCAGTCAAGCCCATTAGTTGATTGTATTCTTTGCTTTTCTTCACCTACTGACGATTGGGTTCTCCGGCCTCACTTAAGCCATTGTTCACACAACAACCATTTCAATTTCTCAGATCCTAAGCCACTTTATTCTAAGCCCTAAGCCACATGGTGTGCTCTAGACTCCTGCCCTTCATGGCTAATAAAATCTGCCAGGGAGGGTATAGGCAGGTGGTTGGAGGCTATAATCAATTCTTCATTAAGAGACGGTAGGAGACCACTGTGCCTTAAGGAGGCAGTGGTAAGACCACTGGCATCCACTCCTCAGTCTCCTTCACAGTTTTTAGGAAACAAGTTAAAACGTGACTCTTCACCCAGGCTTTATATGAGAGAACTGTTTTTGCTGTTGCTCCTCTGTGTCTTGTGTTCTGCTGTTTTATATAGGTTTAAAAAAATTTGAAACAGAGATGTAGTATTTTTATATTTAAATCTAATATTTGTACTTTCAATGGTGTATTGTTTTGACTGTGCATTTTAATTATACTGTAAACCATTTTGGGATTATTTTACTGAAAGGCAGAATATAAATGAAACAATAAATAAAATAAAATTCTCTAACTGTAGGTATTTCCATTCTCAATACATGTGATTACTGCATGATCAATGTGTGCTGTCATTCTGAGGTAGGCTAGTTGAGTTATAGTTCAGTCTTCTGTTCAAATATTCATCCTTTTGTGTAGGGTTTTTGCCTGGCTTTTGGCTGCTGCTTAAAATATATTGGACAACAGGATGCTCAAGGCAATGTCAGCATTGCTGATTGGCCAGCACTACTGTGCATGTGGAAGCCAGCCCTGGTGGTGTTATGCAAGAGCAACAATGTAAATTGCACTGTACAGGTGCGGACACACTGTTTTAAATAGTTGCATAACTGCACTGTTGTGCAACATTGCCAGGGCTGATTTCCACATGCACAGCAATGCCAGCCAATCAGCAACATGGCATTGTTTTGCTCACCAGCAGCCATTGCAGATAATGCTTGTGATGGTTACAGATTGTCACTAATTGAAACTGTAGTGCTCTTTGGATATCTGTAGAGTCATTGTAAACAACGAAATGAGAGACCCAGACTTCTTTGGGGGGGAACAGCCTGTCCAGTCATTTCTCTATGGTAGGGAAACAGAAAACTTTCTGATTTCAGAAGGGGACTGCATTTATGTTCATACAAGCAAGTAACCAAAATGGAAAGCCACAGAGAGTAACCACGTGAGAAGACCTTCGGGAAAAGAGGGCTGTCCCAAAGTGTGGTGGGTAGAATGTTCAGCCACATGAATGTTCAGCCACTTCAAATGGTTAAAGAAGAATGTGCAGAGTAGATACTACTACTACTACTTATATACCACTTTTCAACAAAGTTTCCAAAGCGGTTTATATAGAAAAATAAAGAATAAATAAATACGATTGTTCCTTGTCCCCAAAGGGCTCACAATCTAAAAAGCAAATTCAGTAATCCAAAAACCTTTGGTTTAAAATAAGAGTTAGCTATTTTACATTTTCACTCTTGCTCTAAAAAGAAAGGATACTGCAAATTAAGTTGACCATCTTAACCTCCGCACCATATAAGCTATAAAAACTGCAGTCTGGTATATGTTGTTGGCTTTAGAAATGAGGCTCCATGCACCCACACTTTGACTTGGTCTTTCAGTTGGACATTAGACTAGGAAGGGATGCATCCAGGCAGACATTTAACAGATGCAGTTTCCCTAATCACTTCCTAAAGAGGCCCCTGATGAATTTTTGCCTGATGCATCTCTGATCAAGGCAAACCAAAAGCTTTGTAAAACCTTCAACTAAGAGAAAGTCACACACACACAAATGCAAATACAAATGCTTTAACAACTGTGTCCAAAACGACAGATTATCTTCCCAGAAATTTCTCACAATTCTCCCGCTTGATTTAATTTCCTGCAGGAAGGTGTTATCAGCAAAATAGTGTAAAAGTTGTACACAAGTGACATAGCCATTCACAGACACAGGTGCACACAGAGACAGAAACGCACACAGAGACAGACATAGAGGCACACACAAAAGCACAGGCACACACAGACACACACAGGCGCGCACACAGAGGGGCGGATTAAGCTCTTTGCTGCCCATAGGCAACCAAAGATTGCCGCCCCAGTGGCAAGGGGAGGGAGTTTAATTAAACATTAATTAAGGCCCGAAACAGGGCAAGCTCTCTCATTTGGGAAGTAGGCGAGCTTGAGGTAGGGCCTGTCACCGTCCTCGCCACTTAATTGTCTGTCGCTGCCTCGTTGCCTGCCTGCCCTCTTTGCCACCCATTTCTCCTTTGCATCCCACATGGCAGGCACCCGTGCTGTGCTGTCAAGTGAACCCCCCCACACACACACACATTAAAAATGTATATATAATATTTCCTTTAAAAAATGCTGCTGGGAGATATTTGCCACTGTAGGCAGCCGCCTCCACTGCCTGTCCCATAATCCACCTATGCATGCGCGCACATGCACAGACACAGAGACACACAACCCTCAGCCATTCTGGTGGGCTCCTCATCTGGGCAAACTGGTGTTCCCTGCCAGCTGCCCCACCCCCAGGGCTCAGATGGCCTTCACACATGTGCCGAGGCCATCGGAGCCCCGGGGGATGAGGCTGGGGCAGCTGGCAGGGAATGCCAGCTTGCCAGGGCTGGGGTGAGGTGCATGCCTGAATAAGCGAGGGGCGCACACCAGAACAGAGAGGCAGGCAGGAAAGTTCCCTGCCAGCTGCCCCAACCCCAGGGCTTGGATGGCCTTCGCACTGGGGGTGGAGGCTAGGGCACCCAGCAGGGAATGCCAGCTGGCCAGGGCCAGGACGAGAAGTGGGCGGGAGAGCGGCAGCAGGGTTGAGGCAGTGAGGCAGCAGAATGAAGTGGCAAGCGGGAACAGCATGCAGGAGCGCTGCAGTGTGCAGCAAGGTCATAGCAGGAAGTTAGCTGCCATGTTTATTGTGGGAAGCACTGTAGACTAGGGATGTGCGAATCGATTTGAGTAAAAAACCATTTGTACCCAAATCTACCTGTTTTGGGTACAAAACAATTTGTGGACAAAACAAATCACCCTGTGCTAGCTGGCCAGATTCGGGTCCAAAACAAATCGCCCAGATTTCGGACCTGAAAAAATTGTAGATTTGGACCTCCATTTTGTGGCGATCTCTTGCTGTCTCCATTTTGTGTCAGGAAATTTTCTTTAAAACCCGACCCTCCTAAGCTTCAGATTGGTGACTTACAGTGTGCAATGATTCCCCCCTGGTTCCAGATTGGCTTCTTTCCATTCAAATCTTGTGTTGCCAGAAGTGACTGACCCCACATTGGCTAGGGGAAGGGTCAAAGAAGGGACAAGGGTGGGGGGTGGAGTATGAAGGAGGGCTTTTCAAATATATTTAAGGAGACAGGCAGCCACCATTCTGCTTTTCTGGCTCATGGGAGAAGAGAGAAAGAGAGAGCACCAGAGGAGCTTTGCTTTGTCTTGCCTGCCTGCTGCCTGGAGTGGATTCTCTGCTTTTTGTTCCTGCTTTCCTGACTGAAGGAAAGAGAAGAGAATTTTTTCCACCCCCTTCCTCCTACTGCTGAAAGAATCACTTCCTGTGCCTGCTGTCTGTGTGAATTGATGTGGGTACAAAATGATTTGTACCCAAATCTACTTGTTTCAGGAGATTTGTGGAGAAAACAAAGCATCCCTGTGCTAGCCGACCAGATTCGGACTCAAAACAAATTGGGGGTGATCTGATTCAAGTTCAAATCGAATAGAAAAACTTGATCCGTGAACATCCCTACTGTGGACACGGGAACCTCAAATTTGCTACTGCACAGACTCTGTTAGCACTAAATGCATTTTTCTGCCTCTTAGAACTTTGATTATCAACTTTGATTATCAATTGTAAAATAATCAATGGGGTCAGGGGCGTAGCTAGCCCGCCGGCGGCCCGTGTGCAGCCGTGGCGGGTGCCCCGATAGCCCCACCCCCTGCGCCTGACGTCAGATGTGGGGGGCGTGGCCTGGCTCCCAAACAGAGCCTTGAACAGGACTCTCGGGAGTCAACTCAGTTGTAACTGCTGAAGGGGCTGCGCGGCCCCTTCGGCAGTTAGAAGAAGGCTGGTGCTGCTTTTGCAGCACAGCTCAGAAGCGGCTCTTCCCTGCTCTTCCCTGCGGGGCTCTTCCCTGCGCGGCCCCCATCAGGAGCTAGTTAGGCTGGCCCTGCGTTTGCATCATGCAGCCAGGACCGACACTTCCCTGCCTTTGCAGGGGAGAGAACTGTTTAGTTCCCAAAGGGGCCACGTGGCCCTCGCTCGGGAGCTAAACTGCCACCCCCGCGTCTGACGTCAGACGCGGGGGGCGTGTCGGGGCCGCTCTCACGGCTCCTGATTAGTCACCGGCCTGGGTTCTTTGAACCAGTTGGCCCAATGGTGCCTCCGCCCCTGAATGGGGTCCCAGGGGGAGATACAAAAGGCACTTTTCTGGCATTCAGTCTAAAGGCTGAAACTATGCAAATGGACTACAAAATCATTTAAATAGCATTTCCTCGGTCCGCAAACATGTTGCCAACCCCTTAAATTCATTCAAAAGAGAAAAACTTTAAACTGCTCTCTCTAAGCCATTTTCCAGTGGATCTTTCACCGTCTTTGCAGGGGAGGTGTCTTGTGTCACCTAGTGAATGTGTGGTGATGGCCAGTCAGATCAGACAAATGGTTTTGATTTTATAAGCAATAGGAAGTTTAGGGCTTATAATGGTGGGACATTGAAAACATTTTCCAGGGCATTTCCCAAATTACATGCTGCAACAGTTTCAAAATGTGGCTGCTAAGTGACCCACCGTATTGCCCGTGTTGCGACATCACAGCTGCTGCACTGTCAGCAGGGTGCCGTTCATATTTCCGATGCCTAGTTTCAGATTTTATTGATGCGTTGTAGCCCTATAACTTTGTATATGCGTTGCAGGAAAGTAGCTGTATTTTTCCATTGTAGGAGGTTTGCCCTGTCTTTTATGCATTGCAACATGGTGTGGTGTGCATGGTTCAAATCACGGTGAAATGATTTGTTGATTTTTACAGCCCCTTTCCATCCCGTTCATGAAATTATCTTCCCATGAAATGATTTTTTTAAAAAAAATTCCACCTGGGTTTTTTCGCAAAGGTGTAACCCAATTTTCATCTGCTTTTGGCTTTTGATTTCGATCACATTTGCTTTTGTTTTTCATCAGACTTGTTTTTTGGACACGTTCATGTCTCCTCCTCTCTTTTTTGTGTGATGTGGGTTGGCTGGCTTATTCAGAAGATCAAGGAACTGTTGATATGCAAAGTCACTGCAAAACCTACAGCCACTACACCCTGTAGGGCAAGGCAGGGTCAGGATTACAGCTACAATACTTTTGAACTGCACAACATAATATGATATTTCAAGATGAACTTGCATTGCCATGGAGACAATCCAGGCAGGGTTTTCTTTGCACGCTAGAGCTATTCACATTAGATGGTATACATATACAGGCATCTTGAACATGTGCACACAGGTTCATGTGAATGACTGTCCATTATATGCATTCATTTAAACAATCAATTCAGGGTCTGGACCCCTCAACACTGTAGCCAACAGATCACTGTTCTATGGGATGTGCATTCAATATCACACGTAAACATTTTCACATATGCAGATCAACAATCCTGTGTGCACAGTACACAGTCTGTGTATGCATCAAACATAATGTGTGGATGCAGCTACTGTGTTGCAGGAAGTCTTGGGGCTACTTCCTTGACACATTTTGTTTCTATTTCTTCATGAAATACCCATATTTAAGACCTGTAATTATGGCCTGTTCTGTCACAGGGATTTCTACAGCTTTGCCTAGATTGTATTAAAGGTAAAGTGTGCTGTCAAGTCGATTTCGACTCCTGGTGCCCACAGAGCCCTGTGGTTTTCTTTGGTAGAATACAGGAAGGGTGTACCATTGCCATCTCCCGTGCAGTATGAGATGATACCTTTCAGCACCTTCCTATATTGCTGTTGCCCGATATAGGTGTTTCCCATAGTCTGGGAAACACACCAGCAGGGATTCAAACCAGCAACCTTCTGCTTGTTAATCAAGCCTTTCCCTGCATGCAGAACACACACAAGTGCCTCTGCCCTTCTGCTTGCTGAGGAGGCAGTTGTGTTAGAAGCAGGCTTCACCTATGAGCGGGGGATGAATACCCCTCTCACATGCTTTCCCGAGTTCTGCATCTTCTGCTGCATCTCTCTGTGTGACATCATCACTGACAGAAGCCAATAAGCCCGTCCTTTCCCTCCAAGAGTGCTGGAGCTGAGCAGCCAGGCCAAACAAGCTGTCATCTATGCTCAGCCTGTGGGGCTGATGCAGTGGAGTGTTCAGTTGCTAGGGACCCTGTAGGCCTGGGAGCAAACACACCAGCTAATCCCATGCAGGGAATGGGGACCTTCCGACTGGGGAGAAGGACCGTGATGTACACCGTGGAAACCATCCCTAAAGGGAAGAACCGAGTGCTGGGGGTGAGTGACAGAACTGTGGATGGGGGTGGGGGAGCACGCTGGGGAGGGAGCTGTCTTGGATGGGGAGGAGGACGGGATAGGAGGGGAGGGGATGGAGTCACCTGAAACGGCAACAGATTGTAGCCCCTAATTTAGGGGAGCAGCATTAAGCGTCTTTGTGTTTCTCTCTGTGTAAGAGAAAACGGGGAGGGAGAGGGAGAGAGAGGGGGAGGCAGGGAGGAGAAAGGAGAAGCTGCCTGAATGCATAATCATAATGTTCCCTTGGACAAATGTGGGAATCTATTATGCCTCTCCTGTCTCAAATTAGTGGGAATTTATGGCCCATTTGGTTAGAGTCCTTTTTTGAAGGCAGTTCATTCTCAGGATGGTTCTGACCTGCCAGATGTGTGTGTGTGCGTGTGTGTGTGTGTGAGCGCGCGCGTGCACTAAATATTCCTACAGTGCAGTTACTCTGCAGGCAGCAAGGAAGGTGGGAAATGATGCTACAAACCCCTGCCTTTGGAATGCTTGGTACCTTATCTCTGAGCAGGTGGGGCACAGACTTAAGCATGAATTTAAGAGGAATGAGCATCACCACTTCTGTTCCTCGGGAAGCTGAGAGTTATAGGAATATAGTATATTAAAATCAGCAGAACACGGTCAAAGAAAGTCTGTGAGCATGGTTCAAAAGAGAGAATCTGTTGTTTCAATGGCTGCTAGCTACGGTTGCGAAACAGAACTTGCATGTTCAGAGGCACTACACCTCTGAATACCAGTTACTGGGATCAAACAATAAGTGGGGTAGGGGAGTGTCATCATCTTCATGCCTTGCTTGTGAGCTTCCCAGAGACATCTGGCTGACTGCTATTAGGACAGAATGCTTGAACTAGATGGACCCTTGCTTTGAACCAGCAGGGCCATCCATAAGTTCAGGCAGTGGTGGGACTAGACCAGGGCTGCACAACCTTGGCCCTCCAGCTGTTGTTGGACTACAACTCCCATCATCCCCAGCCACAGTAACAACAACAAAAGTAGCTAGTAATCAGGAATGATGGACTTTGTAGACCAACATCTGCAGAAGGGCCCAAGTTGTACAGCCCTGGAGAAGGCTGTTTGGAAGCCCTGACCACAAATCCCAGATGTGGGGAGGGTGGGGCATGTGGGTTGTGAATACTTCACACTACTCTGCACATGGCCAGGGGTATTATCCTCTCATAAGATGCTCCATTTCAGATGCTCCAGACAGGGCTCAGACCTCGCTTTGAAAACAGATTCCTAGACTGCCCCTGGCTCAAAAGAAGCCCTCCCCCTGATCCCAGAATGGTCCCCTGTCTAGGCTTCCACACATTATTGGCAAAGTTAAAGCATTCTTGCACTGCTTTTGCAATAAGTGAGATAACTGAGAGCAACAGCATCCCTCCACCCATCTCCAAAGAGCTTTGGAATTTTTTTTTAAAAAGGGACAGAAGTAAATAATGCAGAGAAAGAGGTAAAATTAGGCCCACTCCTGATAACCACATTGCTAAGTGGACCTGCCAGATATGATGTATTTTAAAGGCTGGAGTGCACACAGTGGTGTACAATATCGTGTAGTTACATGCCACAAAGAAGGTTTTGTATTATACAGATGTATGGCAGGGCCTTTAAGATTCAGGTAGGAACATAGGTTGATGACCATTTAGAACTACATATAATTTGCATGCTCTGCAGACTAAGTGAGCATCTGTCGAAGAAAATCTCATGGTTCATTCCGTGCTGTAGTGCTGCCAAGGAGGCATGGAAATCTCCCATGCAGATGCAGGGCCTTTTTTTGGTACCTGCTAAAAATAGGTGTGCTGTTGTTCTGGGATTTCCCAGACTGGCTGCACTGATTCCCTTCCTGCTGCACAGACCGCACAGGCCCTAACTGGCATATAGGACTGCGAAGGAGCAGAAATGCTGTCAGAGCACTTCCAGCCCCTGCAAAAAGGCCTTGTGCCAGAGGAATTGCTGTCAGCACGTTGTTCCGCTGCCTTAAGTTACTGTCCTAAGTTGCACCTGGCTGAAAAGGATGGAATTTCTCTACTTCCTGGCCATCTGCTTCCAGAAGCTGGCACCAGCGCAACTCATATGCTGTGTCTGTTTTTCTCTTCCTCAGTCTCACAGTCCGTGCAACATCATGAAAGGACAAATGCTTTGAAAAGAATATTACATTGAGATTAAAATTAGGGAAACAGTCAGCATTATGCATGCTGCACTGTGGGGTCCAAGTTAGTGTCAGGGCTGCATAAAATAGGCAGCTGCACAAGCAGCACGTCTGCAGATTTCCCCATTCAGGCAATGAGGAAAGCTTCAGAAATGCTGCTTGCATAACCGACTGTTTTTGTGCAACCCCAACATTGCCTCTGAAGGGCTCAGCAGCCTCACAGCACAACATTACAGACACATAATGCTGCGCTGGATGTCAGCCACACAATCCCCCCCCCCCCCACTGGATCTAAAATAAAATTAAAAGGGGGTAGCCAATGCCAGGTTTTTCTTAAAGCAAAGATACAAAGCACAGTCAAGGAAAGGTAATTGCCCCAGAGCCATTCCAGCTGTGTGTGGTGGTCTTAAGATGGCAGATTCTCCTTGCTGAGCCAGACAAACAGATACTCTACCAAATGGGGCCTAATCAACCAGCAGTGAAGTTGTGGCCTAACTAGCTGTTGGGTGTGGCGTAAGTTTTCCTAGGCAACTGCCTACATCAGTTGCCTCCGTGTAAAACCCAATAGTGTCCCTTAACCCTGAAAAAGTGATCTGGCAGCACTAGCCCTGTTCACAGTGGTCAACATGGCATACAGTTCTAACATCTCTGTTAGAACTTGTGCTACTGCTGCAGATCTGGACGCCCCCATAGAGAACTGGTGGTAGGGAACACTGTAGAGAATGTGCAAATGGGGAAAATTGTGGTAGAGCTGCTTCCAGTCTGCATCAGCAGCACTGCAAGTTCTAACAGAGATGTCTGAACTGTGCATCATGTTGGCCACTGCATACAGTTCTGTACACAAGTACAACTATTATGTTAAACTGAATGGATGTACAGCAGTACTCTTCCTATCTGTACTATGCATTCAAGGGACTGGTATCCAGGTTTGCTTTTTAAATGAAAGCATTTATAGTTATGCACAAAAAACATGTACATGTGCTTTTGAATACACCTGAATGCATGTAGCCATATTCAGACAAGATAACGTCTTAATATGGCTGCTGAGAAAGAGCCAGACGTAATCGAGACTTAGTCTCAATGTCAGCCAGTATCTGGACCAGATACTGACTAGTTTTAGGCTACCCCACTGAGGATTAATATTTGCATAATCAATACCAACTGAAGTTGAAAATTGGATTTTAACAGTCCATTTACATGTACCACCCCCCCATCCAAATCCAGAGCAAGCCATTTAGGATGTTCCAGGACGCAGTCTGTGTAGAGGTGGAGTGTGTATATATATACTCCCTCCCCAGTAAATCATTCTATGACAAACCTACACAGCTTGTGATCCAACTGGGAACAGACCAACAGCCATGCATTGTTTCCAGCCTAGGGCTTCGTAAACACCCTGTTTTTGCTTCATAACCACCCAGGCAGGTAGCAAAAATAAGGGCTGACATTCAGAGCAAGGAAGCACTAGTGAAGTGAGAGGAGGACACTAAGAGCACTTCCAGACTAACTGCACCAGTACACTAGGGAGGGGGCAATTTTTGACATCCTCCCTTTCCCCAAGAAGCCCTCTGTGCCACCCAAAAACACATCCCTGAAGACTGCATAGCCCTTGGGGGACATATTTTTGGGTGGCACAGAGCACTTCCTGGGGAAGGGGCAGTCATTAAAAACTGCCCCTTCCCTGGTGGACTGGTGCAGTTAGTCTGGAAGTGCTGTGAGTGTGCTCCTCTTGCTACACCAGTGCTTCCTTGTTCTGAATGTCAGCTCTATATATTTATAGAGCTTCCTCGTTGGCTGCATGTGTCATTTTTGGTGGGCAGGGTTTAACTTGGTAGATCACGAGTTCTGCAGGCCTATTCCTCCCAGAATATGACTGGACAGAGTGGCTGCTAGGTTAACCAGAAGTCAACTCAGTCAAGTAATTGTCTGCTAGTGGGTTTAAACAAATCAGGACAATCCAACAGAAAACAGTGTTTGCTGAGATGATGTCCCCTTCAATCCCACTCTTCTCTGCTCACAGGTTTATCTGGATCAGTTTGGCCCAGTTTGATGTAGATTTTATTGGGTGCCCTGTGCTATCTGCTAGCATTTGAATAATACAAAAGTGTTAATTAGAGCAGATTTGTAAATGTCAGATTTCATTCAGCTAACAGATGACAGTAGTTTTTCTTATGAACATGTGGGAAGCATTTAGAACATGAAGTTCTTCTGAAATATGAAATCAATGAAAATTAAGAAAGCACTTCCTACATGGAATGATGCTGTGGGAATTAATAGTGATCATAGAATCAAAACATGCAAATCAGTCAGCAGATTCCTTGGTGCCAACCCTTTGAAGCCACAAGCCAGCATAGTCACGAAAGGGTATGTTGTGTGTGTGTGTGTGTGTGTGTGAGAGAGAGAGAGAGAGAGAGAACTAATCCATCAAGTGCCGAGTATTATTCCCCTAATTGTTCCCACAGACCATCCAGATCATGACTGGCTTCATACACATTAGCTTTGGGATCATTCTCAGCACCTTGACCAGTGTATATACCTCATTCTTTGTGTCTGGAGAGATCCCCTTCTTGGGAGGAGCATCCGTGAGTATCATCGGACCGGACCTTGGGTAGATGACAAGAGAGGCGTCTTCTTAGCTTCAGGGAAGAGCAGACAGATGGACAGAGAAAGAGGGAGTCTTGGTATGCCTTGTGTGAGAAAGAGAAAAGGGTAGTCATGCCATGGAAGGGGCACCAGCTGTAGAAGGAAAAGCCTGCAGGTCCATCAGGAAGCTCCCAGAGATTTCAATGGAGATTTCAGTCAGTGCCGTGGAGGGAAGCCATCAGATGCCTGCCTGGTTTCTAATAACAACACAGATGCACAGATGATGTTTTTCATCTTCCAAAAGTGTGTTATCCATTTTGAATCTCATTAAGTGTTTTGCCTAATAATGTCCCATGTTCTTAAAATATGTTATAATACTGGATTTCCTTCCTTCCTTCTCCCTCCCTCCCTCAGAATTCATTTTTGTTGTGGTGTCCAAAACTGCTTTATTGTATTATATTAGCATATTGTTACTAAAAATGAAAATATTTTCATTTTTGATAAATGTCCATTACCTAGTATTTAAAAAAGGAAATCAAAATTTTATTAGCGGTTCTGTGGAGAGAATGTTTTCTTCTCCTCCTAGAGATTGAAGGGGTGACTGTAAAGCTTGTACTAACATCTCATGAATTCCATGGAGTGAATATACCACTTGCTTCTGAGAAGCCAACAATGAAGTTTCAGATAATTCATGTTAGAGAGACTGGATGGATATTGTCTTCGTGTGTGTGTGTGTGTGTGTGTATGTGTTACACAGAATCTATATCCTGTGTGGATCTTAATTCCAAGCCCCAAAGAGACAATTTTCTTTCAATATAGGCCTCTTTTATGTCTTATCTTAGGAGTCTCTTTCTTGATTGCAATTGCTCTGGGCCTCCCTGTATAATTATGTAGGAACAGATGAAGTACAGGCTTTGTCTTGAACCTTTGAGAGGCAAAGTACATATAAAATGTGCAATTATATGTTTGCAATCTCCTGCTAACTGAGCGAAGAGGCACCTTTCTCAAGTGGTGTTTCTCTTATATTTAACATGGGAAGATCAACTGGCCCTGTCCAACCCCAGCACAGCATAACTCCAGACTCTGGTGGCTGTTGCTTCCTGGTCTCTACCTTATGTTATTGTTTTTAAGATTGTGGGCATTTTGGGGACAGGGAACCATTTTATTTATGATTATTTTTCTGTTTAAACCACTTTGAAAACTTTGGTTGGAAAACGGTATATAAATATACATAGTAGCAGTAGTAGATATGTTTTAATGAAGCCCTGACTTAAGAAAAGACAAAAGAAAAGAAAAGCAGCCTTGGGGGCTGCCATTTCAAGCAGAAGAGTGACAGAGGGAGGGATGCTTAAGATTTCCCTCCAGCTTTTTTATTCCTCAAAATCACTGCCCTGCCAGATTTCCAGATGTAAACATAAAAGTAGAATCTGAGGTGAGGGTGGAACAGCCTGAAAAAGTCAGTGAGGAAAAGGGTGATCACAATTCACCCCATTCCTCTGCTCAAAACAACAACTTCCCAAGGCTGCTTTTCATTCTGGGGGAAAAAATTGTGTGTGTGTGTGTGTGTGTGTGTGTGCATGCATTGCGTGCATTTGTCTATACAGGTGGCCCTCGTTATTTGTGGGAGTTCCATTCTAGCCTATAGGTGCGAATACGGAAACCGTGAATAATGAAAACTTATCCCTATGGGAATCCAGGGGTTAAGTTTCTACACATACATAAAGGGCTAAAAAAGTGGGGAGGGGCAGAAATAAGAGAAATAAAGTACTGTACTTTGCTCTCCAGCTCTCTAGCAATGCACCCCCCAAGCCCCCAATTCCTCTGATTTTTCATGAACAATCATGGGAATTTTTTTTTTTAAGAGCCACAAAATGCACTGGAAAATGGTGGCCAGAAATGACATTGGAGGTCATTTCCGGCTACTCAAAACCATAAATAGGTAATTTTTAGCCTATTTTTATACCACGGAAAAGGAAACCAAGTCTCTAAGACCTGTCCACGAATTAACAAAACCATGGTTATTGAAACCACAGGTGATGAGGGCCACTTGCAATGTGTAGCTTGCCCTAAACCAGGACCCAAATCTACTGTGAACATGGAAACTGCAGCAGATCTGTCAAATGGAACAGCTTCTGTGCAAGGCCACACTGCAGAGAAGAAGGTTCTACTCCCATTACTTCTGCTTGAGGTGGAAAGATCTCAATTTCTAAGCATATTTTGAAAACAAATTCAGGGTTTCAAATCTGAGACTCAAACTGGACTGATTGGGATCTTATGTGAGGGTCTGAACCTTTTTTTTGCATGTACGTGCAGTGTGTTCTATGAAACTATAGTGAGCTCTTTCACACAGCCTCCAGGAGCTTTTTCGCATGGTGCTTTTACTTGGAATCTCCCCCTGGAAGGGAGTGTGTGCTTTCACACTTCGGCCAGATTCTCACCGAAATCCCTGCAAAATATTTGGGAGCACTTCACAATCAATGCAGATTGTTCCTTCCGAGTTTAAGCTTAGCCCATTTTATGTCTGGGGTTTAAAAAAACCCTGTATTTCAGTGGCTTGTTCGGGATAAAGTGAGAGTGGCTGCCAGTCAAGCTTTTGAGATACAAGCTTTTAAGATGTAAATAGGAAGTTGCCTTCTGTAATGTCGCAATTCTTATTCGAAGTGGCTTCGCTTGTGGCATACTCCGAGAGCTGAAGCATGGTGTGAAAAAATCTCAGCGGCCGCTGCAAAGGGAAACAAGGAAGGCAGGAACTCACTTGCCTTCCCTGGCAGATGAGCAGTGGCCGCCCTCCAGTCCGCCCCACTGCGCGGCCACATGAGCAGTGATGCAACAACACAAACACAGCAGGACCTGGGAGCGAGAGGACCTGGGAATGAAAAACCCCAACTTCAAGTATACGCTGATGGGATCTGAGCTGTCGGTGACTGACCAAGAGAGGGATCTTGGGGTCGTGGTGGACAGCTTGTTGAAAGTGTCAACTCAATGTGCACCAGCTGTGAAAAAGGCCAATTCCATGCTAGGGATCATTAGGAAGGGGATTGAAAATAAAACTGGTAACATTATAATGCCCTTATACAAAACGATGGTACAGCCACACCTAGAGTACTGTGTAGTACGTACAATTCTGGTCACCACATCTAAAGAAGGACATTGTAGAACTGGAAAAAATGCAGAAGAGGGCAACCAAGATGATCAGGGGCCTAGAGCACCTTTCTTATGAGGCAAATCTACAACACCTGGGGCTTTTTAGTTTAGAAAAAAGGCAACTGAGGGGAGACATGATAGAGGTCTATAAATGTCTATAAAATCATGCATGGTGTGGAGAAAGTGGATAGAGAGAAATTCTTCTCTCTCTCACATAACACTAGAACCAGGGGTCATCTCATGAAATTGATTGCCAGGAAATCTAGGACCAACAAACAGAGGTAATTTTTCACACAACGCATAATCAACTTGTGGAATTCTCTGCCACAAGATGTGGTGATAGCCAACAACCTGGAAGGCTTTAAGAGCGGTTTGGATAACTTGATGGTCTATCATCGGCTACTAGTTGGAGGGCTATAATAGGACACCTCCGGCTTCAGAAGCAAGCTGCTAAATACCATTTGCAGGGGGCAACAACAAAAGAGAGTGCATGCCCTCAACTCCTGCCTGTGGCTTCTAGTGGCATCTGGTGAGCCACTGTGTGAAACATGATGCTGGACTGGATGGGCCTTGGGCCTGATCCAGCAGGGCTGTTCTTACATTTCTTATGTTCTTATGACTTCACCCTCCCACATCCCAGGGTGCCCCGTGCTATGGGTGCAGTGGCCTGCTGCCAGAAATGGCAGCAGGTGTGTGTGTGGGGGGGCATTTAACCCGGCAGCAATCACCCAGACAATCGCTGGGTTAAATGGCTTCCCCCGCCCAGCTAAACAGCAGGTTAAAAACCTGGGTTTGGTGTGGGGGCAGTGCCCGGATAGGGCTCAATCCTAGTGCTTCAAATGTGCAGCTTAGCCAAGGCTGGGCTGCCCTGGCCAGGCTAGGCTCATGTGTGAATAATCTCAGTGTATGCTGAAGAGAAATGAGTGTTTGGAATACTGCAGTAAAACGAAATGTACATGTGCCAATATGCCAGCAACTGATCTGGGCTTTAAAACACATGGTTGTCTTTTGAAACAGACCAGAAGCTGTATTCAGATTCCCAAGTAGCAGTAACGGTGATGAGGGGGTGGCTTTGCTAAGGCAAATGAAGACTTGGCCCTACCATCTGTTTGGCTCCTGCATATTTGGTTCTCATTGGTTGAGAGACCAGGAGTAGTATGGACATGTTTGTCAGGGGAACGCTACTGAAAACAAGCTCTCTGTGATGAATACTCCATGCCTGAGCTGTAGGTAACATGAATGAGGCTTAGGGCCCAACAAAATCGCCAGAGGTCTGTCACATCTGGTTTAGCCCCCCAAGTGGCTCTTGCTTTGAGTCATTTGTAATGTGAATATTAACACTTACAATAGCCAGCCTGTGCATTCACATTAAACATACTTCTCCTTAAACTTTAAACCTACCTCTCCATTAAACATACCTCTCCTCACAACAAGATGTGGTGACAGCCAACAGTCTGGATGGCTTTAAGAGGCTTTACCAACCTGGATGGCTCCAAATTCATGGAGGAGAGGTCTATCAACGGCTTCTAGTCGAAGGGCTATAGGCAGGGGCGTATCTAGGGTAGGGCAGGCAGGGCACGTGCCCCGGGCACCACTTGAAGGGGGCACCATTTTTAAAATTTTTTTTTAAAAAAATGGCCACCGAAAACAAAATGGCCCACTGCACATGCTTAAATGGCCTCTGTGAGGCCCTAGGCCATGCCAGGCCTTGCAGAGGCCATTTGAGCATATGCGGTGGCCATTTTGTTTTCAGCTGCCATTTTTTTCAAAAAAAAAAAATACATGCTCAGATGGTCCCTGTGAGGCCCTAGAGGCCAGAGGGGGGAAGGGAAACCTTTGCAGATCCCCCCATGGCCTTTAGGAAACCCCACGAAGGGACTACAGGTAATTTTTTTAAAAAAATTAATATAATACAAGTCACTGTACACATATTCAGATTGGCAGTATGTACATCTGGGCTTGTGAATACTGAGCTGAAGCTTATGAGCTAAGATTGTATTCATTTGCTCTTACTTTGCTTCTTGTGATAAGTGAGTCTTAATAATATGGCTATTAATGGTGAGTTTGTCATTTAATCAGTGTGAAATCCTTAGTATTAAAGCCCACTGGGAGTTTCTTGCTCTCTTTATCTCATTTTAACTGTCTTTCTGAAATACTAGAATATATTCCAAGCAGTGACACAGTTTACTCTGCATATCCTTTAATTATTTTCAGAGTATCTGGGAAAAGCCTAATTCTCCATTTATTTTTAAAACTTATGTAATAGTGATGCTACAATGCATAGTAGAGAATTAGACAGGCACTTCTGTTTAGTTTTCCAAGTATACCTCCACATAGTATTTGGGTATTTCATGAGCCCAAGCATAGTGAAATTTGTAGTTTTCTAGCATTTTTTTAGTCTGGCTACGTCCACTGCTAAATAGTTTTTGAAATATTAAAAGATTGACGAGCTTGACTTGTATTTTTGGGCTGATATTATGGTAAAATTATCTGAAAGATGGGTGTCAGATGTTTGGACAGGGGACGCAATTTCATTGCTTGCCCTAGGCGCTATTTCCCCTAGATACGCCTCTGGCTATAAGCCACCTCCAGCCTCAAAGGCAGGATGCCTCTGAGTACCAGTTGCAGGGGAGTAACAGCAGGAGGGGAGGGCATGCCCTCAACTCTTGCCTGTGGCTTCCAGTGGCATCTGGTGGGCCACTGTGTGAAACAGGATGCTGGACTAGATGGGCCTTGGGCCTGATCCAGCAGGGCTGTTCTTATGTTCACATTCTCCTTTGTCTGAACAATGAGATGTTAGCAAAGTCTAAACAGTGCAAGAGAGATTTAAAAGCAATTTAAGCCTCACACATGGGAATACACCGAGAGAGGCTGGATTGTGTGATTTAACATCGTGGTGTTGAATGTCTCCAGCAGCTGCTGGCTGTATCTGCTGGTAGTGCTGCTGTTGCTGATGATCCCCATGGAAGCTGTTCTTGCACGTTGACTCCAGAGTGTGGAGAACTCATCATGAGGAGCTGTTAATGATAACATCTGGGGGGCCATTCCCATAGTTACAGAGGCTCAGTACCACTGTTTAAACAACAGGCAAAAACAACAGACAAACTCACTGCTTCCAAGCCTCTTTAAACCCTCCTGGAGTAGTTTGCATAGGTGGGAAGGTGACTGTGCCTTCACACTTCTTCTGCTACCCCCATCATTCCCAATGGGAGTAGCGCCAGGCATGCAAGAACACACTCCTTAGTAACCACAGAGCCTCTCCACTTTCACAAGCCGTGCTAGTGGAATTTAAAGGGCTTTGGAATTAGCAAGCTTGCTTGTGGCTTAGCCAGTATTCAACTGAGTGCTGGCTTTGGGGAGGTCAGGAGGCGGCTTGAGAAGGAGGTCACAGTTTAGCTAGAATGCTTGGTGAAAAGTGGGCAGTTTACTAGCCCAATGCAGTACTTCCAGGCAGCTCTTGAGGAGTCAGGCTAGAGTCAGTGGTATTATAGGGCCACATGGGCATCTATTGGCTCTTTGGGTCACCTGATCACGTTGGACTGATCACCTGATCAGGTCACCTGATTATGGAAGGCTTCAGTACACTTGCCAGATGTCCACAGGGCTCCTCTGCAGGGCAAGGCAGTTTCCTCTGCTTGTAAGCTGCTTTGGTGGTGCAGAGAGTTAGTTGGATCCCACTGACACAGTCCCTCGAGCCTTACAGGAGGCTGTTTTGGTGTTCTCCCTTTTGCCAGAATCATGTGCACCAGGCCATGCTTCCAGCACCTTTCTACTCTATTTGATGGCCCTTTCTGTCTTCACACTCTCTTCTCTCACACTCTCATCTCAGGCTAGTTGCCAGTATTTCCCCACAGATTGCCCCAATAGTCTCTCAGTGCCCCTTATGTCGTGTCATCGCTTCAAGTGCTGATAACAATGCAAACAAATTATGTCGATACATTACAGGAATCTGATTGGGGAGGGACCATAGCTTCTTGTTTGTTTATTAATCTGTGCTGCACCTGGATGGTGGGTAGTGGCAGCAGCGAATGCTCTTCTGTGATGGTACCAGGTGAGACATGGGACATTTAAAATGGCTCCACTATTGAGAGAAACGTCCACTGCGGCCACTGCCCAGTGTCACCTGGTAAGTCAGGGCCCAGTGGGGAGGCTGACTAGACATGCAGTGGTCATCAATGGCAGCAGACATTTCTCTTTCAGCATTGCCACCCTTGTGCGGTGTTGGAGGAGGAGCATCTGATCACTTCCCTTCCTCCCATGTCTTGCATAGTGCTTGGCTACCCAGAAAGGTAAAATGGGAGTGGCCATCTGCTGCTCTTTTACCTGTACTGGATGACCAGGCACCAAGGTATGCATGTGCTCATGTGCCACAGTGGGAGGGTGCCCATGCACAGTGGGGGCCAAGCACAGCATCTTGATCCCTGGATATTGTTGCTGACTCTGATGCCTTGTGACAGAAGTTTCCAGGTCAATTCCTGGCATCTTCAGTTTAAGAATCTGAGGTAACTGGATTGGAAAAGACCTTTATCTGAGGGGCTGGAGAGCTGCTGTGAGTCAGGGTAGATAACCCAGTAGTCTGAGTCTGTTGCCTGTTTCACATATTCAATTGAATCTAGGTTTAATGTGGGTTACCAACATTAGTGTGATTGTGTGAACCCATGCCAAGGTGGTTTATGGTCGAAGATGAATCTGATTGCCTCCATGGTGTGTGTTCATACAAACACACTAATGCCAGGAACCCACATTAAACCTAGATTTGAACCACTGTGTGAACCAGGCCTGTGTAAGCCAGAATGTATTACTTATTGAAGCTATACACACGTGCACTGAAAACTGGGCTAAGGAAGCACAGCCCGGGTTTGTGTGTGTGTGTGTGTGTGTGTGTGTGTGTGTGTGTGTGTGTGTGTATAGCGCTGGGAGCCGTGCAGCTCCCAATGGCATAGCAAAAAGCCTGCATAGAGAGCCCACCACTTTGCCCAGGTTTTGGGTGTGAGGGCACTCAAAAGGTTGGGCTATAAATGCTCGGGTGTTGGTGCCACACAGCTTCATGCAGCACCTACATACAAGTAGCCTCCTGACCGGTGTCGGGATGCTCCCCATAATGCACTGTGCACTCGCACAGTGCATTCTGGAAGCTCTGGGGCCTCCTGGCCCCCAAACCTCACTGCTGCCTCCCTACTACTGGCAGAAGCTGGCAATCAACTGGGTGGACAATCCGGCCGCCCAGCAACATGGACAGGATCGTCTGCAGGGGAAGTAAGTTTTTAACTGCTTCCTCCCCTTGCCCTGTCCAAGCCCATTCTCCAATCATGAGAATGGGCTCGTTGTCTTGTTTGAGCTAAACACTGCACCTTTGAACCAGGGGTGCACAACTCAAATGGGTCGGAACCAACCATGACTTGGTGTGTGGGGGTTGAAGTCAGTTTTCAGTGCATTAATGATTATATTTCAGTTAATTAACAATATTAATGAAAGCAATGATTAGTACTTGTGGATCTTGTTCCCACCCATCAAGGGACGGATAATTTTAACCAAGGATAATGGCTGTGAAACAGGGCCTGTTCTTCCTCAATTAGTAGGGCGCCTGGAGTGAATGCCAGTTGTCTCCTCCCCCTAAATCACTGTTGCTTTCAGGCTGTGATCTTAGGTATGTTTACTTGGGAGTAAGTCTTACTGGGTAGACTGTGGGATATATTTCCAAGTAAACATGCATAGGATGGTGTTGTAAGGCAGTTTCCAGAGAGAAGAGGAGATGGGTCCACCTCGGAGAAGAGGGAAGTGATGGGAAGGAGCAACCCTCTGCCTCCCTGGGGTGCACTCTGCCTGTGCCTGCCTGATGCTGCAGCAGCAACTGGCTCACTTTCTCATTGGTCCATCATTGCCCCATGCCGCTCATCTGGTCTCAAGTGGCCCAACTGCATTGAGCTGTTGCTGCGCATCAGTTGGACAAGCCAAGAGTTCTTCATGGCTCCTGCTGTTGCTGCAGGATATTTCTACCTGGGTGTCAGCAAAAAAAGGTCCCCAAGTGCCAGATCCGAGGCCCGAGCCTTATCTTGTGCAGGCCTGATTTAAACCTATATTCTCATGTGTTGTACCACACATCGGTGTTTCATGGAATCAGTTGTTACTACCCATTTTGAGAAGACAAGCAACCTGTGGGGCTTGTCAGCACCTTCCTCTGCTGCCGTGGAAGCAAGAGCATTGGCATTTCATCTCTCTCATTGAAAAGGGGGCAGGATAAGCACTCAGTGGAAAAGGAATCTCCATGCCAACACTGAGCCTGCACTCAGGCAGCCTGCCACAGTCTGATCAAGGTCCATGCTGGGCCACCATCTGGCTCTGCCACTGCAGCACGGACCGACTCCAAGCTGTGTGTGCCATATGGCTTCTCTATGGTAAGTCTGTGATGTCAGCGTGCAACCATTCCAGAAATGCAGTGCCTCGTGGCTCTGCTGCTTGTGTGGATCTTTCCTTTATCCGTCAGCCTTGTCACCTTCTAACATAAAAAGAACAGTTGCAATGGTCAAGCATGCAATAGCAGCACCTTATGCAGCAACTGTAAGCACACTTCATAGGAAGCAAGTGTTACTGAGATGGATGTAGGATTCCATGGCTAGACCAGCTAATGGGAAGAAGAGCCTAAGATGGATGGGGATTCCTGAAAAGGGGCTTACTAAAGGCACAGTCACAAATAGTTCCCATGGAAAGGAAAGGAAAATCTTAAAAAGCTTATGCGACTGCACAAAAATCTTAGTGATGATCTAAAAATATAAAAAGGACATATTTAAGAAATGGAAGAAAGGTCAGATCAGTACAGAAAGGGCAGGAGAAATACAGACAAGGAGACTCGGACTTGTAGGGTCAGGAAAGGTAAAGCTCAGAGTGAGCTGAAATTGGCAAGGCATGCTAAGAACAACAAAAGGGGCTTTTTCTGGTGTTTGGAAAAGAGAAAGGAAATGGTAGACCTGCTGCTCTGTAAAGATAGTGAAATGAAGTTGGGTGATGATGGAAAGACGGACGTGCTCAACTCCTATTTTGTCTCTGTCTTCTCTCAAGAGGAAACGACATACAATCTCACAAAAGCAACATGAATGGTGAAGGGTCCGAATGGTGAAGCAACATGAATGGTGAATATTTTCCAAGAATATTCTTGGAAAATAATATTCTACAATTCAATTTCCCCCAAATATTCTGCACCTGAAGCAGGAAAAAACCATTAAAAGAATAAAACGGCATCAGTAAATTTTCAACCACGGATATTCAAAGATGGCCAACATTCGAATTCATAAAATCCTTTTGCTTCAGGGCCCAAAGATTGTTCTGTGAAAGCTTAAATCTGTTTTTTTTAACATATGAATGGAAGCTGAATATTACCAGCAGTTACCAATTTAGCACCAGGAATTCATATCACTCAGCAGGGAAGGTAGAGCCATGCCTTCTTTGAAAAAGACAGTTTGTTTTAAGGTATGGAAGAAAGAATATATATTTTTAAATTATCAATTTGATTTTTGATTAATCTGACCAGGGATTGGCACAAGGTCGCCTGGTTAGTTTAGTGGCTGAGAAAGAGAATTAGGCATGGGTTCTTTTCCGACTGCACTGAAGATGGCCGTGTGGTAATTGCTGGTAACTGATTTGCAAAAAGGTGCAGATTAACTTTTCATTTGCAAATGAAGCCACAGCATGAGAATTATTCAGAGAACATTCTAAGAATAATTGGAAGTCCAGCAGAATATTCTTGGAATTTCCCTCCTCATATATTCGCAATGAGAATCATTCAAAAATACTTGTGGCATATTTGTCCCAATTCTAGTCAGGATTGCAATTCAAGATTGAAAATAAGTTAGTCAGGAAACTCTTAACTTCCTTAAATGTCTTCAGGACTGGATGGATTGCAATCTAGGGAATCAATGGAACTTATTGATATACTGTTAGCTCTGCACATAATCTTTGAGAAATCCTGGATAATGGATGAGGTGCTACAAGACTGCAGATGAACTAAGGTCTCAATCTTCAAAATAGGGGAAACTGCAGTCTGATCAGTCTGACTTTGATATCAGGCATGATCTAGAACAGATTACAAAGTCATCAATGTACAAGCTGTCATGAACCCTGAGTCTGACATGGGGGAGTCACAGGATGAAGGGGTCATGACCCCTGAGCTGGACATCACGGGCTCTCAAGGTGAAGTGGTTGTGACCCCTGGGCCTGACTCTGACCGAGAGGACTCACAAGTTGAAGCAAGCTTTGAGGGGCCTTCACCCTCACCAATGGAAATGCCAGCAACTGCTGACCCCCCTACACACCCTTGCCTATGTCCTCCAAGTCAAAGGATGAACCAGAAGCACCCCAGTCCCCAGCAGCAGCCACCAGCTATGCCACAGCCAGCACTTAAGAAATAGGGCACAGCCCCTTTGAGACATTCCAGCTCAGGTGGGGCTGCAGTGCTAGTTCAGTTTTTAAGGCCTCAACTTGCCACTGCTATTTGCTGAACCAATTTTGTTGTGGATTGGTGCTCTTCTGTCTCATGTTTTTGATTTCCCTGGCTTCTGACGTTTTGGACTTGAACCTGCCTACTTCTAACATACTGATCTTTGGCTTCTGACCTTTGCCTGTTTTGACTTTGCCTCACCTGCCCCTAATGGACTGATCTCTGGCTCCTAACGTCTTGCTTCTTTGACTTTGCCTCTCCTGCTCCCACAGTGTGCTTACTGCCACACCTGACCTGCTCATAGGGGCATAGCTAGGGGAGAGGGGGCCTGTGTTCACCCCTCTCCCTGACGGCCCCTCAGAGTGAGGGAGATAATGAAGAAAATAGGGAGGGTGGAGCTGGAGGACCCTCAGGAGCTGGGTGGCCCAGGTTTGAACCCATTCGCTCAACTATAGCTTCACCCCTGTCTGCTCAGGTACAACACAAGCATCTTGATAGCAACATGATTAGTAGAATGTAGTATGGATTTATCAAGAATAAATCCTGCCAAGCTATCTTCTCTCCCTCTTATTTTTAATCAGATTATTAACTTTGGGCATTGTGAGGGTGCTGTGCATGTAATTTCGCTTGATTTCACAAAACACCTGACATAATTCTTCATGGTATTTTGGTCAACAAATCCATCAGATGCAGGCTAAATGATAATGTCATCAGGTGGATTAACAATTGGCTAGAAAACTCTACTCAAAGAATACTCCTCAGTGGCTCCTCATCAAACTAGAGGGAAATTTTCAGGGCTGTCCTTAGGGCATGGCAAGCAGGGTGACTGCCCTGGGCCCCACTCTTTTAACCCCCATTAGAATTAACTGGAAGGGGGCCCCCGCACTGGCGGATTTGCCCTTGACCCCGCACTCTACCAGGACTCTCTAAGGACAGCCCTGGAGATTTTGACCAGGGTTTTGCAGAGCTGGGTCTTGTTATCAATGACAGATGAAGGGGTGGGGGGAATCCTCATCACATCTACAGATGATACAAAACTGGGTGGAATAGCCAACACCTCAGAAGGCAGAAATAACACTCCAAATGACCTTCACAGAACAGAAAACTGGGCTGAAACAAACACAATGAAAATTCAACAGAGAAAAATGCAAATTTCTGCATTTAGGCAAAAATAAAATAAAATTCAAACGCACAGGTATGGGATGGGGGATACCAAGCTCGGCATCAGTACATTTTGAAAAGGATCTCAGAATTGTAGTCAATCGCAAGCTGAACATGAGTCAGCCATGTGATGCAGCTGCAAAAAAGCCTAATTTAAGCTGCCTTAATATAACCACAATTTCCAAGACACAAGAAGTAACAATTCCACTTTATTCTGCATTAGTCAGACCTCATCCGGAGTATTGTGTCCAGTTCTGGGAACCACAATTTAAGAAGGATGTAGACAAGAAGGTGCCACACTTTAGAAAGGATGTAGAGAAAGTTACATTAGGAGAAATATCCTCATAGTAAGAGCAGTTTCACAGTGGAACCCATTATCTGGCAGGAGTGGGGAGTGCGGGATGCACAGCCCTTACAGATCTGGTTCAGTGCTGTAAAGCACCAGACTCCTTGTGATGCTGCAACACTGATTCTGTGGATGGAGCCCTGAATATAATGTCAGCCACTGAATTTACAAAATTGCAAAGGAGGAGAAGAAAACATTGAGAAAGAAGTGTGAAATAGCCCAGTTTCGGGTTTGTGAAACAGCCAAGGCGAACTTCTTCTAAAACTAGTCAGCTGAAAAAATTACTAAGACATCTATGGTAATACTCATTGTATGGGTGCAGTGGCACAAATTCAGCATCGGAGAGAAATAAAAAAGGTTCCGTTGTCAGGCTGGCAGGGAGAGGTAAGGGAAAGCAAAGTCATTTGTGGAAAAGGTCCTACTTCTTTAATGAAATACAAATGTTCACATTTGAAAATGCTATGGGATCTGGAAAGTGCCACCTCCTTGACTGATTGGTATAGATCTTGAACTAGCTTGAGGACAGCTACAAGCAGTAAATAATGTTTGGGGGCATATGGGGTAGGGTGGACCTTGACTCCTTCTCTCTACCTTTGGCTGTCTTTTTCGAGCAAATTCACCAACTTCTTCCCCTCAGTTTCATGTTGCTGTTGATTAGCTTCATACCAGGCTGTAGCCTGATGCTCACCCTTCCAATTGTCCTCTCTAGCTTGGTTTTCAACAGTTACCTATTAGCTTTCATCTGTATTGTCTCCCACGTGCACATGTGAGGCTGAAAGTAACTCTTGTTTAAATGAGTGTGTGATGAGAGTATGAAACCAACACTCTGCTCATTTGCATTACAAATGCCTTTCTTCTGCTTTCTAGCATTTAGCAGTAATTGTATGTTCAAATGAACGAGAGACAGGCTCAAAAGACCATTGAAGCCTCACATGTGAAATCACCCTTAGAATGTGTTGGCAGAGTCACTTTCCCTAGATGTGCATTTGTTTCTCATTCCTGAATAGGGCTGCAACAAATATTTGCCTTAAAATTAAGACAGCCAGACAAATTACTGGGGAAGGGAGAATCCTCCTCTCACTCTCACTCTCTTTGCCTTCATTGTTGTCAGCCTCATTTCCCCACTGCTATTTAGTCCAATTGGCTATGGCGATTAGTTGAGGTTCAAGACTTCTGTGCGCCTGAGGCAGGATGCCAAATGCTGTCTCCTCCCACCCCCATGCACCCTCCTCCCCTTCTTTCTCTCTTTTTTAAAAAAGCAGAGGGTAGGAGAGTGTCTTGCTGCCTCACTGATATGCTTGCTTGCCTCATAGAAGGGCCACCCTGATGGTGAGTCATATGGTCTTATAAGCAACCTTATATTGAGTCAGACTCTTTGTTCATCTAGCTCATTATTGTCTACACAGACTGGCAGGAGTTTTCCAGGGTTTAGACAGTCTTTCCCAGCTCTACCTAGAGATATGAATACGACAAATATTTATATATGGCTTTTCAACAAAAGTTCCCGAAGTGGTTTACAGAGAGAGAGAGAGAGAGAGAGAGAGAGAGAGAGAGAGAGAGAGAGAGAGAGAGAGAGAGATTATATGGCTCCTTGTCCCCAAAGGGATCACAATCTAAAAAAGGAATATATGGAACATAGGAAGCTGCCATATACTGAGTCAGACCATTGGTCTATCTAGCTCAGTATTGTCTTCACAGACTGGCAGAGACTTCTCCAAGGTTGCAGGCAGGAATCTCTCTCAGCCCTATCTTGGAGATGCCAGGGAGGGAACTTGGAACCTAGATACTCTTCCCAGAGTGGCTCCATCCCCTGAGGGGAATATCTTACATTGTTCACACTTCTAGTCTCCCATTCGTATGCAACCAGGGTGGACCCTGCTTAGCTAAGGGGACAATTCATGCTTGCTACCACAAGACTAGCTCTCCTCACTTATGCCAGCAATTGAACTTGGAAGCTTCTGCATGCAAAGCATGGCTCATATGACTCATTGTATAGGTCACCACCGGGGCCGGCTCAGGGGCTTTTGGCACTCTAGACAAAGTCTGGTTTTAGCGCCCCTTCCTCCACATTTAATATAGAGAAAAATGATCCTGAAAATGCTAACAGCACAATCCTATGCATGTTTACTCAGAAGTAAGCCCCACTGTGTTAAATCAAGCAGTGTGAACAAGTGGGGCCAACAACTGTGAGGGCAATGGCACTGACAAGAAATGGCATTGAAAAGAGCAATTTTATTGAATGTGAAACAACCTGAAAATGAAAATTGCAAACATGGGACCATTTTTGGGGCACTCCTGAAACCTTCCCCAACATGAACCAAGGCAAATGGTTTCAGCCCTAGTCTATTCTGGAGCCACCACATCAAACACACTACACCGTCTGTGGCTTCAAGGCAGAGCAACCATAGCATGGCTCAGATCAGTCACTTGAGTTGTCATGTGCCTAGGATCTACATGGCTTCAGAGCAGGGTGAAGGTGTCAGCTCTCACTCATCCTGCATCTCCATCTTCTTTTGGAGGGATGAAGTGCCCTGCAGCTACTTCCTGCCATGGGAAAGCACAGAGACAGCCTTAGTTTTGAGGCCCAAATGAGAGGACTGAAGTAGAAGATTGCAGTGTTCACAGATGATACACAAAAGTGAGTTGTCCCAAACAGTAGAGGCCACTTACCTGGCCAGATGTTGAGACAACTCATTACAAGGTGTACAAGTGGCAACAGCCTCTCTCTTGAAAGAATGCAAGCAAAGATCGTACCAATCTTTCTCTTCATTCTTGCCACAGCCATCTGAGGAGGGTCCTGTGATGGTGGGAAGGGAGACTAGGTATCATGTGGTGGCTATCGATTACATACTTGTTTCCTTCCTCCCAAATAGTACATTGTCTCTGGATGCCTCTCCATTGGCGCTGAGAAGAGCCCTACAGAATGTGCAGTGAGTTGATTTGATGTACTTCTCTCTCTCTCTCTCTCTCTCTCTCTCTCTCTCTCTCTCTCTCCTGTTAATTGCAGATGAACCCTCTCACCAGAGCTGTGTACATCTGAGATGAATAGCTAAGTTGCTAAGACTTTTTTCTCTGCATTATGTATGGATCCCTCCACCCTACATTATGTATGGGTGTGTGTCTGACATTAAACGGTATAGGCTTAATATATTGTACACATGTAGAGTGTAAATCTATGTTCAAAGCATATATAGTAATATATTTCCTCGCTGTTAGGGATGTGCACAAAACTGGTTTGCCCGGTTCGGTTCGGATCCAAACCGGGTCCGAACCAGGAGGGGGTAGTTCAGTTTTGGTTTTGTTCGAACCACCCCGTGGTTCGGTTCAGATCCAAACCGGTTCAGACCGGTTTGGATCAGTTCGGATCAGTTCGGACACCCGAAAATTGGTAGGATGGTAGCTGGCACCCAGGGGTACCTGTCACCCAAACCCCAAAGCAATCGGACACTCGTACGATTTCCTATGAATTTTTGAAAATTATTTATATTTTTTTCTCATAGGATATAATGGGACTCGAACCAGGCCATTATTCCTTATTGTGGAGCACCCATGGGTGCCAACAACCATGCAAACCCTGAAGCAATCAGACACCCCTATGATTTTTTATGAATATTGTGTCTCAATGTGTATATTCAATGTGTCTCATTGAAAATCTCATTTGCTATCATAGAATCCACACTCAATACCTCAGAAACAACAGAACCCTGTACCCCATGGGTTAGAAACCCATTTGGGTGGTTGGCACCCCATGTGCACTACACCACCACTCGCTCTAGGCCACCCCAGCACCCCCCAAGTGCACTTATGGGGCTGCTGAAAGCTCCATTATAACTTATTATGAGGAAAAACCTTAAAGACGAGTAAATTTCAACAATTAACCAAAAAACAGCCCTCTGCCCAAATCCTTTGAAAAAATTCAGGTAGCTTCCTTGCCCCTACCTGGCACTACCACCAACCCCACACTGCTCTAGGCCACCCCTTTGCCCCTGACGTGCTGACACCTCCATGCTTCTTTATGGAGAAAAACCTTAAAGACGCGTAAACTTCAAAAATCACTTAAAAATCATCCCTTTGCCCAATTCCTTTCAAATGATTCTGATAGCTTCCTTGCCCACCCTAGGGACTACCACCCACCACACTCCACTCTACGACACCCCTTTTCCCCCGACATGAAGCTATACATTTGCTGCAATCCTAATTATTCTCTATGAGGAATTCAAAAATACTTTAACAATTCACCAATAATCAGAGGAGTGTCCAATTGCCTTGGGATTTTTTGGGTGGTAGGCAACCCTGTCTGTCTACCACCTACCCCGCTTTTGTGCCCCTAGGTGCTCCACAATAGGGGATATGGACTGGTTCAGGTCCCATTATACTCTATGAGAAAAATAATTAAAAATATTCCAAATATTCATAAGAAATCATAGGGGTGTATGATTGCTTCAGGGTTTGCATGGTTGTTGGCACCCATGGGTGCTCCACAATAAGGAATAATGGCCTGGTTCGAGTCCCATTATATCCTATGAGAAAAATATATAAATAATTTTCAAAAATTCATTAAAAATCGTACGAGTGTCCGATTGCTTTGGGGTTTAGGTGCCAGCTACCATCCTACCAATCTTCATGTGTCCGAACCGGTCCTAACTGGTCCAAACCGGTCCGAATCGAACCACCCCCGGTTCGGATCTGAACCAGTTCGCACATCCCTACTCTGTATCCTATGTTTGAGGGCACTTGCTCACTCTTCAAATGAACAACATGTACAGCTGTTCACACACACACACACACACACACATCCCTAAATATGCACATACAGCAAAGGTCACCCAGTGAGCTTCATGGCTAAGTGGAAATGTGGATCCAGGTCTCCATCGTCCAAGTACAACTATCTGTGCACTATGCTGCACTGGCTCTATCATCCATTTTGTAGGCTACTCAAACAATTAGACTGAGTTTCCATGATCATGTGGTATAACCATTGTTGGACTGTGCTATATCAGATTACAAGTGGGGAAAGAATGACTGAATACTTTCCCCATTTATAAAGCAAATGAACTACCTACTTCTCTGCACACAGAAAACTACATGTCAGGTTATAGCTGAGCGGTCTCTTTAAAGTTTTCTATGCACAGAGATTTTTTTGTGGGAGGAGCAGAATATTCAAACAAGTGGCCCCTCTCCCTACAGTTTGAAGTGGTATAGCCCAGGAATAGTGGTTGATATAAGGACGATTACTCAAGGTATTTCCCCTGAAATTAAAAGTGTTTCATCGTGAAGTAAAGAAGTATCATGAAGTACAGACAGATGGAGTTCTTGAAGACTATAAAAGTAAAACTAGAGATTAAGCAAGTGTTCAGTTCTCAGAGCAGCTAGCACTAAATATCCAATATTCTTCTCCCTTCTCTACAGGTAATACCTATATTCCATTTTTGTATTTTTCAGGTAAAAGGCACCCAAGCCATGAATATCATCAGTGCCATCTTTGCATTGCTTGGAATACTGGCTGTTATTGTAGATCTGAGCAGAAATGGATCATTTCATTCTGATAACCATCACTATTCCTTGGTGATGGTAGGTTTATACTTAAGTAACAACATTGCTCCTGGATGCAACTCCTTGAAACTAACAGAGGGATTGGAGGGGCTGATACAATGTTTAGGCTTGGTTCAGACATAACATGGAACCATGGGTCTAATGGACTCGTGGCTCCACGCCCCCTTCCCCCATTCTTCCAATCGTGTTTGGATGTTGGGGGAGGGGCCTCTCTGCAGTCAGCAGGACTGCAGAGAGGCAGAGGAGTTGGCTATGAGGGCTTCTTTCTTGACAGAAGGACAGCCTGCACAGCCAATTGTGCCGGAATGAGGGAGGAGCTTCCTCCCTCAACTCCAGTCCTGTTGGGCCCAAATTGCAGTGCCAGTGTTCAGATGTAATCCTGGCATCACAGAACTGGAGGTAAGGGTGCCAAAACTCCACTCTGACCAAAGGTTCAGAGTGGAGTTTGGGAAGGGAAACTGCAGGTCCTTTCTCACCCATAATTCCAGTTTCCTGAATTCGGACATGCAGTTTGAGAGATCAGAGGTGAAGGGACCTCCAGTTTCCCAGTACGTCCGAATTCAGCGTTATTGTTTTAAATGAAATGTGGAAGAATAATACAAAACAGCTTGTAGCATTTGCAAGATGCAGGTATATTCAGATGGAGGACATTTTTTATTGTCAAGCATACAGCGTAAGTATGAGTGAGTCATGTCCCCATGACTGTACTGATCCCCCCCCCCATTCAAAATGGCAGACCAGCATGAAGTTTGTGTGTGGCATAGTCTCAACGGACAATCACCGCCACCCAGGCTATCTGACACAATATTCTTGTTGTAATTAATACTTGCCCCTTAGCACTACTACAACACAAAATTGTCCTACGGCATATTGTGTTGACATATAATCTCTTGACCATGATGATAAAGAGACTGGAGCAGGCCATAGGATCATTTGTTCAGTTTCTCCAGTCCTTCTCCTCTACATCATTCATTCCCCCTGCTCTCCCTCTGCCAGTCTTAACCATGGTTAGGAGTTACAACGGCACTTGTGTTAACCATGGTAAATGCTGCTCTAATAACAAGGCTCCCTCTTAAGTTAACCAGTTTCCAACAATTATTTCAATCCTGGTTAAGAGGGAACCTAATCCAATCAACATTGTGGCACTGTTTATTAGTAATGAATCTTGAAAGGTTTCTGCTGAGGCTTTGCCCTGATGGTGGTAGGAAAAATAGTCAAACAGCCTTTCTTATATATTCATTCATCCTCTCCCCCTCCACCATTCCCCCCCCCACACCCCTTCAAAGATCTTGCATATTTAAAACTTGTTTTATTTGCTTTAAATGTTTTAATACATATATTTATATCCCATATTTTAAAATGCTGCCTTTGCAAACCAGATTCCAATATTTAAAAGCACAATAGAAACCAAGGAAGGTGTTCTCTGAAGTCAGCTACTTTGGTCTACTTTGGTCTACACATGCAACCTGATCCTAGACATGTTTACTTGGAAGTATATCCTGCTGTGTTTAATGAGGTTAACTCCCAGGTAAGTGCCTGAAATATTGCAGACTTGGAAGCAGAGCATCGTCTACTGTTAGATCTAGTTACCCACACTAAAACCAAATCAAAGCTGACTCATACCAAATCTGAATGTTGCCCCTTAAATTAGAATATCCTGCAAGAAAGAAGTCTTAAATGACATATTGAGGTCGTGCACACGACCTCATTGAGGAGGGTGGGTGGGCTGCGGGGAAGCCAGGAGCTCGCCTGCCCTTCCTAGCAGATGAGCAGCAGCTGGACTCCCCTTTGCCACACCACATGCCCACACGAGCAGTGGTGGGTGGAGGGAGATGCTGAGAGGGAGGACTCTTCCCCCCCGCCACATCCTCGGGTGCTTCATTGCCGGAAATGGAATGAGTGGAAGCTGTTTAATCTGGCAGCAATCACCCAATTGATCGCCAGCCAAGGTTAAGCGAATCACAGGTTCGTTTAACCTCTGCTAAACACTGGGCTTCAAAATGAGGCTTGGTGTGGGTGCAGCACCGGGTACGACCTCACTCTTGGCACTTCACACACACTGTCTAACCCAGGCTGGGCTGCCCTAGCCTGGGTTAGGCTGCATGTAAACCCTTCTGGTTTACTTGAGAGACCTTCTTGGTACACAGAAAAGATATGTGTAAAAATCTATGACTCTAGGTGCAGCCCAAAAGATTTCAGCCCCGATAAATTTCAGTTTGCTGGCTGGCTTGTAACGTGAAATGTTTTCTTTTGGGAATAGACAGGCAACAGGATCGCCATTGTATTGCTGACATTCACCATCCTGGAATTTTGCATCGCATGTGCCACTGCATATTTTTGGTGCCGAGCAACCCGCTCTGACGCCAATGAGGTGACTGCTTTAATTCTCCTCAGGATTGTAATTGTATCTCTGTTGGGTGAAATAAGAGTGCAGTGATTACTTTTGCTGTAATCCATCATACCAGCTTGAAGTGTCTATACAACACATTATAGGGAGAAAGATGACCAAGCTATTTGGGGCAGATAGTAGGAACTGGGGTAGTCCTTGGTTGGTCTTCTATTTGATGTCTTTGGTTGGAATACCAGAATTAAGAGTTGATCCAATCAATACTGTTTGACATCAGTGGGAAACTGAATCAGAGAAATGTAGGAATGGTGAGAACATGAGCGGGCCTAATTTCTTCTGTTTTCCAGGCCATATTGATTGAACCAAATGCCATCAGGACAGATACTGAAGTACCTTCTGTGGAATCATCAACAGCAAACTTTCCACCAAGTTCCAATGATGTAAGTTACGATCTAAAAGTAGAGACTGTGTAGAAGACGCCAAGGAATCTGGATGGAAAAATCACACTAGCCAACCTCTTTTGAGGTATAAAAGCTGGCCCTTTCCTGCATGACAGATTACCTTCAATTACTGTCAGTATCCTAGCTGCCAGGCCAGTGAGGCCAAAGGGACTCTCTCTCTCCTTTCTTCAATATGGCCTTGGTTCCAGGCTAAGACAAGAAGCATGTGGCTTGATATGCTCTGCTTTGGACTAGGAGGTAACACACAGACTCCTTTTTGCATAGGCTATGTATGGAAATAGCCATGAGTTTGGCAAATGGATCATTAACATGTTAAAATGTGTTTGAAGACTGTCTTGATATAGTATTGGCGGTGGTCACAAGACCCAGAGTGGAAAATGAAACAGAAGCATAGGCAAGCCACGAGTGCATTTTCTCTGGCTGGCCCCATTGCTGATCCTGGTACAAGATGAAAGCAACCAGTCTGTGCTGTTGGTTTGGATGAATCAATGCCTAGTGTTGCAGTTGGGCTGATAGACTTTATCAAACTCGAGTCTCCTGAGGAGTAGCCAACTAGTAATGAGACTGCCTTGGCCCCAATCACAGCAATTGCCCCTCTTGTGCTTCCATATGGAAGCATGGGTGTAGTATAATGAAGTGTACCTGAGACATCATTTGAATTGCACAAATGAAGCTGATTGGTCTTCTGAATTTTATCAGCAATGCTGGATGTTCTTGAGCACTGCCTACTTCATCTATTTCTCGTCATTGTACATACACACCAATAAAGCTTATTCATATAGCAGCTTCTGCTCGGGAGAATTTTCTGCTGGTTTATTACTTAGAGGGGGGAAACACACCCTCTTTGTGGTGACATAGCTTACAGCTATGAATGAGCTAACACAGCAGTTATGTATCTCCTTTTTCACTAGCTTTGGCCTGCTTCAGCCACTGAACCATATGCAAACATCCTGTCCAAAAACACTAGAGAGCATCCTTTCTACATTCCTGATCAATGATCTCCTCCAGCTTTGGTCATTCTGAAGCTGGTCACTGCCATCTCATGCCTGGATGCCTCATATAAAATGACAACTGAGGATATCGGAAAACTTCTGGCAACATCTTTGCAGTCATTGGCTTCCATGATGAACTTCTAGCATTTCCTCATATGATTCTAGGTCAGCTGTAACACTGAGGCAGGTCCAGGGTTAAGAGATGCAGGTCCCTATGGGACTTATTTCTGCTCCTGTCTTGGCAAGAAAAGGTGAGCCCTCCTTGTTTAAAAAGGAAGTGACTTTCCAAACAAGTAGTGTCTGCTACAAGGAGGAAGACATCTGGGTTGCAGTCCTGCACCTAGCTAAAGCCCCACTGAACTTAAAGCCCCATCGAACTGAATCCGTTTCAATTGCCTATTTGAGTGCAGGACTGAAGCCTCTGAGCACAGTCTATTGGAAAAACGGAAATTCTTCTGCAGAAGCATGATTAAAATAAATGGGAGCTGAACAAGAATGTGAAGTCCTCTTGTGCAGCTCCCATTCATGTCAATGGGGCTTGGGAAGAAGAACGTTGAGGTAGCTTATGTTCTTGATTTCCATGGGTGGTGAGCTTTTTGACGGCATGTTGTGTAAGTAGTAGTTGGTGTTTTTGAAATCCTGTCATTATTGTTAAGGAACTGGGAATAGCTAGATGAGGACCCATTTTATTGACTTCTGAGCATCTTGGTTAACATTTCTTCAGAGCATGGGTTTTGTTTTGTTTTTGGAAGATTTCTACTGACTATCTCATGCCTGTCTGTGAAACAGGAATACCTAGTTTTGGGTGACCTCACAGAGGTCCTGTTCTTATAGCTGTTCCTTTGGTCCTTTGCAGGGCAAATGTAGATTTTAGATTCTTCAGGTGATTCACTCTTTGTATGTTTGATCTTGCTTTTTGTGGATATATTTTTTAAAATAAAATAAAACATGAACCTGAAACAGCACATTTGTGAGTTTTGAATGTTCTTTGTTTAGCACAAGGACACCCCTTCCTATAGTTACTTCTCCTACTCTATTCAAAGCAAAATGGGCCACGAGGAGCCAACTCACCGTTCCATTGTCCTCTTCATTGAAGCCTGACAGCTGCCCCGCTGAGAAAGTTCAAATGAAATTTAGGGAAGACACTTTTAATTGATTCATGATATTCCTATTATAAGCTCAACATGGATTACGGTTAAAACAAAGGAAAACAAAGACATCATCCCTTTCAAAACTCTGATCGAAATGTAAAATAACATTAAGGTCTGCTTTCAGATTCTGAAAATTTTGAATTATGCATACCAAAAGCCAGATCTCTGAATGTGAATTTTAGCTGTTTAAATTCAACATTCATACTGAAGCCAGTCCAGTCACACTCATCCTGCACTCACAACGCTGGTGACAGTGATTGCCCATGCTGCTTCTCCACCTCACAGATATATTCATTACTGAAATTATTTAAATTGGACGGTACTGCTACAAACTTCAGTACAGACTAGTTGAATCCTGAAACTGCTCAGCTTAAATTCTTGACTCAGCTGGGGATGGGGGGTGGGCCTTTTTCAGAGGAAAGTACAAGGCTGTAAACGCAAGTACTGCAGTGCACTGAAAGAGCTTATTTTTAAAAATTCCGAGGAAACAGTAGGAGGCTGCTGCTTAATATAGAAACACGGAGCAGAGCTTTATCTGGTAGGAACTTGGTTCTTCTGTCTTCAGTGAAATGAAGCTGATTTCTTCTGCCTGGGAATCTGGCTTTCAGACTACTCTAATTTAAAGGGAAGGAAAAGGCATTCTATGAAAGCTCCAGCAAATGGGGTGGGTGGAGCATGTGTGTGGCACGTGTGTGTATGCATGTTCCATAGTGAAAGCTATAGAAAACTGCCACTGTCAATGCAGTAGCATAAACCCACAAAGAGACTGCAGAGCAAACACAAGGAGGCTGTTCTCACATGCAGCTAGGGAAGCCCCAGCCTGGGTCAGGCTGAATGTGAGAACTGCTGGGATTGGGCTGATCCTGGTGGGGCAGCACTGCCTAACCCAGCTTTTAACCCTGCTTTTAGCCAGGGCTGAAGGTGCAAGCGCACCCTTAACCCCAGCTATGGGTTTGTGTGTTCGCTTGGGCTGCCTTCAGCCCAAGTGGACACAGACGGGCAGAGGCGCTCTTACCTCTGGACTTCCAGGTGGAAGCCCAGGGCCTCCACACCTCCTGCCCCCCAACCCTTTTAGTCTGTCCTGGGTGGTGTGGTCACATAAAAATGTGTTTAAAATACTATTCGTGTGGCTGTGTGGGGTCCCCAAAAGCCTTTAGGTTCAGGCTCCAAAATTACCTAGGTGCACCTCCACAGACGGGCACCTAGAGTGACCTTCTCCTAGGGGAATCCCCCAATTCACCTCACACGTTGTGCCTGTGAGATATCTGGAGGCCAGAACTCATGGTCCCGGCCTCTGGAGCTCTGTGCTGCGTGGCACAGCACAGTTCATCTGGGAGCATGGTCCACTCCACAGTCCCAGCAACATTTGGTTGCTCCTCTGGGGGGAAGGTGAGCTGACCTAGCCTTACCCCTGCTGCCCATGTAGTTGTATGAATAGTTCCACTGTGTTATGAGGCAAGCAGCAAGCCAATATTTGAGGCAACATTACATAATAATCAGATATAGGGCAACAACAGTATATTAAATGCAACACAGTTGACATTCATGTTTAAGATCTAAAAATGCCTGGTTTGCTGAAACAGGGGGCTCAGCATATGCTGAAAATGGAGCTTAATATGATATAGAAACTTAGGCAGCCCAAGTAATCAGTGGGGTTGCCCATATTCTTACTGGTGTGACTCCTTTTCTTTTTAAATTAGCAGTTTTATTTAGATTTGTCCATGTTGATGACAAATCATTACAATAAAAATGTGGGAATACGAAACAAAAACAGAAACCAAATGTGGAGGGAGGAGGATGGATGGGTTAAAGCATTTTTATTTATTTTTGGTTATAAATCACTCAGAGACGTGAGATTGGGGTGGCATACAACTATACAAGATAGACAGATACAATGATCAATCTGAAATAAACAGAAGAAATTATGCAAATAAATCTAAATTGTTCCTCCCAAACAGATCTGACACTCCTTCTGGCTTGGGGTTTGGAGAAACACTCTAGTAGAGGAATGCCAGCACTGAAACGCAGCTATGGCCTTGCAGCTTAAATTTGGTTGGTGCATGGATGGTATTGGAGTTCGCAAAGATTAATACTAACGCCTTCCAGGGTGAATGCCAACCAGTACGGTGCTGCAAGGGGAAATATAAAACCACCAGAATTTCTTCTTGGGGCTTATTTTGGAGCTGTTCTGCCCTTTTATGTGCTTCAGTCACTGCTCTTCATCAGCAAGAACATACTTAAGTCTTCATGGTTCCTAAAGGAATCCCTTCCTATTCCCTGGACTAATTATTTGAAATATGGCTCATTCTTCACCTTTTTCTAGGAACTGTCAGTCAACAGCAACACTAATCACTGGCTTCAGTAAAATTGTGGTTCAATTCCTTTATTTATCTAGATTATTTATGTATCATTTGTTAGGCCAAAGCCCTTGCTTACTGTTTCTGGCTTGGGTGTTATTCCTATCTGTATCTATAACTTAGCTGGCCTTCTCTTCTGTTATGATGAGCAGCAAAAGCTCATTTTAAGATCAGTGGCTTTAAAGATGAACTCTCAGGTCAGAGAAGTGAGAGTCCTTTGTTCTGTCAGAATCGGATATCATGATGCTGACAAAATTTGCAAGTCATTGTATTATTTTTATTACAAGTTTGGCACCCATATGCTGATATTCTTACTCTGGTTGCAGTTAATAATGACATGTCTTTTGTGATGGTGTCCTGCATTTGTGTTTACAAGATCAGCATTAATCAGACCAGGCTGGTGGGAACAGGAGCTGCTGTTGACAGATGCTCAGAACTTATTTATGTATTCATTTATTCATTCATTCGATTTATATACCGCCCTTTCAAAATGACTCATGGAGGTTTACAACAGGATAAAAACAATTAAAACCAGTTAATAATTAAAATCAGAACTATAAAAACAGAATAAAATGAATTTAAACATTAAAACAGATTTTAAAAAACCCTGGAAAACCAGGGCAACCATTTAAAACAATTTAGAACAGTCTACAGCAGTTTAAAAACCCTGGAAAGCAGGGCCAAACAGATAGGTTTTAAGGGCTCTCCTGAAAGACAGTAATGAACTCAAATTATGGATTTCTGCTGGGAGTGCATTCCACAGACCAGGAGCAGCTACAGAGAAGGCCCGCCTCTGAGTTGCCACCAGGCGAACTGGTGGTAACTGAAGCCGGACCTCCTCAAATGACCTTAATGTGCGGTGGGGATTATGCAGAAGAAGGTGCTCTCTAAAATAACTCGGACCTAAGCCACTCAGGGCTTTAAAGGTAATAACCAGCACTTTGTATTTTGCCCGGAAACTTGTTTATTTTATGCTTCTATTTGGTCTTGATGAGAAACTGTCCTTCTCTGAACAGCATTTTAATCTAGCTTTAGTATCTCAGTTTTTGGTTAGTAGTAATTTCCCAATCAAAGTCTCACCATGCAATTCTGTGATTCCTGTTGCTTGCTAGCATTAGGCTCCATTTCTGAATGGGAGGAAAGGAAGATGCACACCCATGGAATAGGTGCCTGATCTTGGGTGGCAACTACCCATCATCTGGTGGGCAAAATGGTCATTGTTGCTGCTGCTGCTGCTGCCTCCTCCTCACTCAAGCAGCTCCTCAGCAGCCTGAGCAACAGAACTCACAAGGTACAGCAAAGGAGCTTAAGCAACGTGATGCTGTGACCCTGCCCCTGGACTACAATTCCCAAGTGACATCACAAAATGTGCACATGCCAACACATTTAGAGCTATTGGGGGAAAAGCCATTTTCTTTGGTCATTTGCAGAGGAACCTGGTCATACCCCAAGCACGATTCAAGTAAAGTGGAGTTTGCACATCGCCACTTTCAACTGAATTTCTAGGACATGAGTTTTAAGCTCCTGTTCTAGCATACATATCCTGGCTGTATTCTGATGAAATCCCATCTCATGGCTAACAAAGCAGAGAGGAAGTGGTGACTTCAAACAACAACAACAACAACAACAACAACAAAAACATTTTGAATGAATTCTATGATGCACATTTCTTGAATGTATAAGGTACCAAGTAATCCTTGCCCCCAAAAGTAAACTTCTGAGAGTTTAATTTAAAGTACAGAGAGTTATGCCCTTACTAGTAAGAGCATGCCTAGATACACCATAGAGTTAAGGTAGTTTCAGAGCCATAGCTTCTGTTGCCTACAAACATATTTGGATGGGATCTCTTTCCAGCTGAGATCTCACCAGCACAAAGCTGGTGTTGACCGGGTGCAGTCCAATTTCTTCTAAGTAGCTCTGTCTGAATGCTTGCTTTGCTGTCAACACAGGTGAAAACAGGGAAGCAGATGGACACTTAGTGGTACAGCAGACAGTGCATCACAAGCCAATCTCTTACAATAGCAGGCAGTGCAGAGGGTTTGAAATGTGACCTCGGAGGATGACAAGGGGTGAATGGAGGGAAAGCAAACCATGGGATCTGTACTTAATTGGGGAAGGCAAAGAAAGTGGTTTTGCAGGCAGTAATTTAAAGCAGTGGGGAAAACCCACCAGTTTCATTGTGCTATGAAAGGACATGGAGACACCTGAGTACTAGTAGTTTGTTGCATAGTAATATGTGTGAATTACAGTGCTAAACAAATGAAACAAGGACACATGTAATACTTCAGAGCATTTAGCCCAAGGCTTGGTTATCACTCTCAGGTCAGTCCTCCTGTAATACCCTGATGCATAATGCAAAACCCCCTGCTTGTCACATGCTCTGTTGGAATTGTATCCAGTTTCCTTTGACAGAAACATTGCAAGGTGATACTTTCCATTATGCCCATTTCAGCTAATGGACACAGACCAGGTTTTTAGATATGCAGTGTTTATTATTGGCCTTCTAGGCATGCTTGTTCTTACTCAAACGCTGTATTTATTTTTAAATTGTTATTCTAGTTTCATCCTGCTATTTTACAAAACATGATGTAATGTAAAATTGCATCACTACAAAGCCAAATACTAAGTGATCGACTCCTCAACTACAGCAGCACATCAGAGCACAGTTTTCTACTAGAGAGGAGAGTTTTTATTGATGTCTAAGAAGAGAACAATGAGGAGGCCAAATGTGATTTAGCAGCACTGGCACAGAGAGCCCATGATGGCGTGGGTAACCTGTTGTATTGTAGGGCTGTGCATCAATTGGATTGGATCCAATTCTGATTATATGCATCAGCAATCCGATGCACAATGAGTTGGAGTCACTGAATCGAGCAGACACATTGGATCAGTTTGATGCATCAGTGGGGATGAGGGGCCTTAGATGATCAGCAGGCTCCCCTTGTTTCTTTAAACTGGAAGAAGTAACACCACAATGCTGCATTCTTTCACCAGTGCATTACTGGGGGGGGTGTGTGTGGAATGGCTGCCTCTGTACTTACAGGGCATTTTTTCTAGTAATGCATCAGAGAAAGGTCCAGGAGGCAGCAGATCTTTAGTTTAAACATAGAAGGGCAGCCCACTGATCATCTAACAGATAAGCTCTCTCTGCCACCTATACAGTTCGATACAATGCAATATGATGTTGTGTTGTATCTAATAGTATCATTTTTTCAGACAAATTTTTCATCAAATTGTATCTGATGAAAAATTGCCAGATATAGCCTACTTTGTGTTGGGTCTGATTATCCAACCACCCAATGCACTGCACAGCCCTATTGTGTAGGTTGTGGGAGTGCCTAAACTGAGTTCAAGTACCACTTTCCTTCTCACCCTGCTTTTTGACAGTCTTGGGAATTGACAGAGTGAACCACACAGTAACACAGCTCTGTTCTGAGATGCAGTTCTGAAGTGGTGTAGACATGCTTGACTGCCTCAGTAGCAAAAACCTTTCAAGGGCAACAATACAATTCTTTCCATTGCTATTAAAAGACAAATTGCCAAGTTAATGTTACAAAGCACGTAGACACTCCTGCCTGCAATCATGGAGAAGCTCCTGTCGGTCTGTGTAGATAGTACTGAGCTAAATGGACCAATGGTCTGACTTGATATATGACAGCTTCCTATGTTTCACCTCAGTGCAGGTGAAAACCATGGGAGCTATAGGTGCTGGAAAGGACTTTCCTTCCAGGCAAGCCATCTCCACCACTGCCACTGGTTGTGCTACATCTTGGGGTGCTACAGGGTACTCGGGAGTGTCCTCATTTGCCTGCTCTGTTTCCCCATTCGAGTTGCATCTAGGTTCTGGGGCACCACAATGGCTACCACAACACGCAGGCACAGTGCCAGTATAAGGCGGAGAGGACTGAGGGGTGTCTTTCTTAGGGGGCTCTTGGAGAGAAGGAGGAAGAAGAGAGGGAGAAGGAAAGGGAGGCGGCAGCAGCAGCAGTTGTTGTGCCTGGTCCTCCAGTTGCTGTGCAAGGGCTGCTATTTTAGCTTGGCACTCGCGATGATTGGCTAAATCATGCACGATGCGGGCTTTCTCCATTAAGAAGTCCTATGTTCCTATGTTCCTATTCAAAGGCATTCTATCTTGAAAGCATGATACCACTATTCATAGCCCTCTTCAGCACCATAGTTCTCTCCTCCACCACCCACGACGTTCAGTGAACATGTGATGAGGAAATGGGAACGTATCACCTAGACAAGCCTGTATCACCTCTGGCAGGGAGCCCACATTCATGGACTTTGTGTCTGATGTCAGTGTGTTGTGGGGCAGGTAAATGTAACATTTACCAACATCAAGAGGAGGGTTATTCATATCACTCACCTGAATTAATGTAGTAGAAAAGTGAGGCCTTGCTGCAGGAGTAGGGTGGGGCGGAAGAATATGACTACACAAGCAGGATCCAAAGTCTAATATCAATAAAAGCCACTTCTTCAAAGCTCTCAACAAACTTCCTGGTTGAGTGAATGGCACCTTTAGGTCCCAGAGGAAAAGCAGAACCTCTTGCATCAGGAGGCAGAGTGAGTGCAACCGATTCTCAATACCATAGGATGGATTTATTAGAATGGTCACTGGAAAGGGATGAGTCATGTTATTGGAAGGGGGGAGGCAATGGGAAAGGAATGTCCATTTGTCCAATTCTTTCCCGGGCAAAGAATTATGGGTTTTTTAAATACATAAACAGTGCAGAGCTATTATAAGAAAAATAAGGGAAGAGGAGGGATAAAATGGCTGTGAGCATGAACTTGTTTGTCCATGAAATGAATTAGCAGGTATCTATGGATCATCAATGGTATCCGTTTTTGTATTCAGTTTTTGCCATGGGCTCTAGTTCACATTGCTGGTAACTATACTCCTTACTGCCTATCTTACTTGGAAACTGGAATCCATTATTACCTGCTGGACTCTGATGCATTTGGGAACAAGATGTGTGATGTTAAGTGACAATAAATTTATGCAGCACAGTAGCATACTAGATGTGAAAAAATGTGCTTTCTGAATTGTATGGAAATATAGATTCTGAAGTTCATAATTCAAAAATCCTTTAGCAAAGTGATGATAGCGGGAAGAAAAACCATGCTGGAAGCTGGTTGTTCATTAGCTTCATGATACTCCCCATCTCCTGCCAATGTATAAGAACTTTCCTCTGACAAGTGCTAGTACAAGAGTAGGATTACAACAACCAAAGCAAAAGACCAACTGTTTCCAGAATGAAAAAGTCATCACATGGATATTCTGTAATATGTTCCATAAAATATATTTTAAAAGGTTTCCATCTCTAGGATGGAAGGAGAAAGAACTCTGCTTAAAGTATTACTGTTTACCTACCTACCTATACACTTTGATCTCATTGATAGGACGCATGCTTAAATGAGTCCTGTTGTTAAAATCCTTCCACATTTATCCAGAGACCTAAGATTTGATGCACACATACTTGGAGATACCTGGACTGGGGGTGGTTGGGTGGTGGAATCAAAGGTGGGAGATATTTAGACATCTCTTTTTTAATATAGGGTCATTAAGTGTATCTTCAAATGGTTAAATTACTAGTTAATATTCTGAAATTTGGTAAATTCACAGTTCAAGACATTCTGATTACTAGAAAAGACTGAAAATTGTGCATTTTTACACTTCACTTGGGACATAAGGGTCACTCATAATAAGGGTTAACACTCCAGCACAAACTAAGTAAAATGCTATATTCATGTGGAATGTTGTGCTGTGGGAATTCCATTGACTCTTCACAGCACAAATCAACCCTTTGAGGGAGGGTTTCCAGTAGCAGCAAGAAATGTGGATATTCTTTACTTGCAGAATGCAAGTAGAACTTACCAGATATAAAGATATACACCATTGGGACTCATTCATTCATAGGACTACAAAATTATTATTGCACTTCGCATGACCCAGAAGTCTGTTAATTGATATACACATAGTCCAAAACCCCTGATTGCAATAATGATCTGAAAACTCATTTGTTATTTGCTCCCTCAAAACAGAGGATGTAAAATAGCCCCAAATGGTTAAGGTATTTCCAGACCACTCAGAAAGCTGGCACCTGTTACAAACAAGTGTAATAAGGCACCATGATAACTAGAAAAGTCTGAAAAGGTGGGATTTCTAGTGTATCACAAAATTGTTAGAGTATTCTCACATTACTATGAACTTGAAGTTTGGTTCACATTGCCCAAGATACTTTAATGGCTAATGGTTTTTTAAAATCATGATTGACATGAGCCCTATTCACACATTATGTTCAATGCATGTACAGTCTGTGTATAGTACATGCATATGCAGATCTGTATGCACACATTATTTTCATTGCACATACAGCAGTACACGTCCTATCCATACCTGGCATTTGAGAGGACCTGTACTCAGATTCAGTTTTAAAGTGAACACATGCAGTTATTCACGGAAAATATGCTCGCTTGTACAGGTATATTTACACATGTACAACATCATGTTTGAATAGGACTGTGAGGTCTCTAGTTATTCATCCTCTTGGTTGCTTGATAACTTATGCATTATGCTAGAGGTGTGTCCAAAACTGGGGTCGAACTGGTTCATACTGGTTCTACCACAGGGAATAACAGGAATTTTTAATGAAAAAGTTAGGGTTGACCTACTGACCATGAAAAAATCCAAGAAATCATTAAAAATTACCCAATTGCTTTGCAGGTTGGGTGGTAGGTAGCACTCATCATGTCATACCACCCAACCCATTTTGTTGTCCCTAGGCACTACTTCTAGGGAGTAATGGGTGGGTTCAAATTCCTATGATTCCAATATGGCAGAACCAGGAACAACACTCCACACACAAGTTTAAGAAGTTCACACAAACGGGTGTTTTTTTAAAAAAGGGATTCTCCCAAGTCCCAGTGGAACATTGTGCAAAACAGACCAAAAATTGTCTGACTGACCCAAGAATCGGACTGACCCAAGAATCGGACTGACCCAGATTCTGCCATCCATTCAGTGCCAGGTGCCCTGCCCGCCAGTGCAACATTGCCACAAGTTTCTCTCCAGACATAAACAATTATTACTCCATAGCAACAGCAACAACAACAACACCCTTTTAACAGAAGAACAGAAGGACAGGCGGCCCTGCTGGATCAGGTCCAAGGCCTATCTAGTCCAGCATCCTGTTTCACACAGTGACCCGCCAGGTGCCCCTGACTCTGTGTACATCTAGAATGCGTCAAACCACCAGACCTCAGTCCAGAGCACACTAAAAGGCAGACACATGGAGCTAATCTCACACTACAAATCAAAATATAACAGACAGAGATTTCGCCACAATACTACCATCTTGCAGACTGAACCTCAAATCTTAGGAAGGAAGGGCAGGCAAATCAATCAAGTAATTCTGCCTTTGACCATCTGAGATCCAGCAAAAGCAAGCATATTAAATTGTGTATGTGTGCATGTAGAGACTGGGGGAAAAACACACACCACATACTTGATGAGAAGTCTTCTTTTCTCTCTTTGTGTTTTTCCAATACATTGGCCTCAGGTTGGGCTGGGCCTTGCAGGCTGACACACATCAGGGAACCAGTCTAGACTCATCATGGGCCAATGCACGTGGGTATGTGCCTGGTTGTGCTGAAGCAAACCACAATTCCAGTCTTCCACTGACCTGCCAGGGCCCATGCATCGCCAGTGGTCAGAGTGGTCTGGAGTTCTCCCATTGTCTTTTCCAGGAGAAGAGCAGCAGGCAAAGCCTGGCTCAGAGCTGCTGTCTTGGCACACAAGCTGCTTGTCTCAATGAGGAATGGCTTGAGCGCCAAGACCAGTTAGTAAATGAGCTTCCAGTCCATAGTGGACATGTTGCACACTCTCAAGTCACAGTTCTTCACCAGGGCGTGGATGGCTGCCTCTTAATCCTGCAAGTGCTAGATCAAGAGAAAGGTGGAGTTTCACCATGTCGCAACATCCCTAGGCTCACTCTGCCTCTCTGGAGCATCTGCCTACCCGCCCCTGCGACTTGCTTGTGTCAAGCAACCAGGCTGGGCAGCAGCTGCCATCTGGCCCACATGCACATCTCCACGGCCTTTCATTCTCATGAGAGAGTGGTCCTTGGGAGAAGGGCTATCATCAGACATTATTAGCGATTCAGCCCCATCCCAATGTACCCACAAACAGTTGTTCTCATGAGTTGTGAATGGGTCTCTCCATGGCCTTCATGATAGTTCACCATGAGAGAACGATCCACTCGTGAATGATCATCACATAGGAAGAATCTCTCCTGTGACTGGAGGCAATGCTTCTCCTGTGGATGGTTTTTCTCATGAGTAATGCCATAGAGTACATGCTTACACCCAAGGGGAAAGGGCTTGGTCCCCCTTTCCCAACTTTATTGGACAAAAAATAGAGTATTGGTATTAGAGAATTCCTGGGTGGGTCAACCTTGTAAACCTGACCCCAGGTATTGCTGCCCCTGCCATCTGTTATCTTTCCAGCAATTTCATCGGGTTGCGCTGAATATGGTGCCACAGAATAGACTTCTGTATCAATGTATTTTTGGTGAACAAAACACAGAGTGTCCATCTTGCCATCCTGTCCCCTTTCTCTCCTGTTTGCCAGAGTGTGGAGCAAAAGACACAGTGGAAAGTGGGCACCCCCCATGTGACTTTTCCCTTTGACAGCCCTAGAGGCTTGGGATGGGACAAGGTGGCATCCCTGTTGCCAGGCATCAGCTTGAGGAGTGTGGAGACAAGGGGGCGGGGCAAATGCTCGGAGAGGCAGCCAGTGAGAAGTGTGGTAGGCATGGTAGGCTTATATTGGGCTGCCCTCTCTATGACTACGGTTCCAGAAACAGCTATGGCAGCACCTGTGTTTGGATGTAACACTGCCTCAGGGGAAGAATGGCTGTTCAGTCCCCAAATAGTAGAGCAAAACCAGTTTGGTGAGAAAGCAGCAAAGCAAGAGAATTATCTAGTATTGAAGAACTACAGGGATTTATTTAAAGAAAAGGTTACAATCAAATGTGAAGGAACCTGCAGCTTATTTCAGCAGTAGCCCATGGCTGAAGAGAGAGACACAAAAAAAGGCGCCAAACCATCTCTGGAGAGACAAAATGGAGACTAACACTTGAAGAATAAAGAGGGGAGAAGTCCTACACTTTTATCCATGACCCTAAAAACCCCCAGTGGTCACTATGAGACATTGCAGCTGAGAGCTGATGCTGCCGGGGTCATAGTTCCAACAAAACTCACTATGAACTGAAGGTTCAATCCGGAGTTTGGTGAAGGAAACTGCAGGTTGCTTTTGCCACGAAATTGGTTTCACGCATTTGGAAGTACACAAATTCCAACCTCTGCCCCGTTCAACTCAGGTTTGGCATTACATGCAAATGGGGCCAAAATGTCTGGTTTCCTCAGTAAGCTTCCTCAGATAGCTTCCTTGGCCTATATAGCATCACTGAACTGCCTTCTAATATTACAGAAGAGAGACCACTGTTACCTATTTTCCATATCTAGTGGGATATCTAGCTACTGAGAGACTACACATCAAGGCTCTCCACATGAGCAATGTGGAGAGCTGCAAGGGGTTTGGTGAGGAGAGCGGGTCAAGCCCACTGTCCCTGCACATGAGCATCTGCCTAGCCCTGGGTGGCCGATCTGGCCGCCCACATGATTGCCGGCTCCGTCACGGAGCCAGTTGGGGCGGTGGGGATCAGGGGTCGCCTGGATGCCGGAAGTCCCACAAGACCCCACGCAAGTGTGCGGAGCATTCTGGGGAGACCCCCCCAAAGCCAAGAGGCTTGTTGTAGCCTCCATGTTGGGGGTCTCTTCATGAGTTGCCACAGCACAGAGCTGCAACTTGGCAACTCACAATCAAAAGAACAGGGTTAGTGGAGCACTCACTCTGCTACCCTCATTTTAGGGGAGGGGTACTTTGGAGGGCTCCCTTAGCCCGGTTTGGGGCGGTCGTGAGAATAGCCTCCTCAACTTCAATGCAATTATGATCACACCTTCCATGGATGAATTAATTCATTTCCTCTATGTGTTTCTATTCAGCATCTCTATTGCAGTGCCAAATATGAACAGTGAAACAATTCCTCCACCTGGTGTGACAGCAAGCCAACCAAACCAAGATTTGTTTCCTAATGTCATCAACCAAGCCCCTGGCATGATGCACGACCAGCTACCAGGGACCAGGGACCCAAGCAACCAACTCCCTGAAGGAACTGGGCTACCTGGGACTCTATACATGGGTCACATCATTGTCATACTGAAAGGAGAACCCAAAGTGCTTGGGGTAAGTGAGAACGTCTCACCTCCGCATTGCTGATAATTAAATGCTTCTTCCCTGAAAACTGTTAAGTGTGACCACCAAGACAGCAGAGGCATATCTAGGGAAAATAGTGCCTAGGGCAAGCACTGAAATTGCACCCCCTGTCCAGACATCTGACACCCATCTTTCAGATAACTTTACCATAATATCAGCTCAAAAATACAAGTCAAGCTCATTAATCTTTTAATATTTCAAAAACGATTTTGCAGTGGACATAGCCAGACCAAAAAATGCTGGAAAACTACAAATTTTAGTATGTTGTGGCTCAGGAAATACCCAAATACTATGTGGAGGTGTACTTGGAAAACTAAATGGAAGTGCCTATCTAATTCTCTACTATGCATTGTAGCACCACTATTATATAAGTTTTAAAAATAAATGGAGAATTTGACTTTTCCCGGATACTCTGAAAATAATTAAAGGATATGCAGAGTAAACTGTGTCACTGCTTGGAATATAGTCTAGTATTTCAGAAAGACAGTTAAAATGAGAGAGAGAGAGCAAGAAACTCCCAGTGGGCCTTAATACTAAAGATTTCACACTGATTCAAAGACAAACTCACCATTAATAGCCATATTAGCAAGGCATCACATTTAACTCACTTATCACAAGAAGCAAAGTAAGAGCAAATGAATACAATCCTAGTTCATAAGCTTCAGCTCAGTATTCACAAGCCCTGATTCTCTGTACATAGTGCCAAACTGAGTAAGTGTACAGTGACTTATATTATTTTAAATTTTAGAATTATTTTTTATCTGTAGCCCCTCTGGGGGGCTTCCTAAAGGCCATGGGGGGTCTGCAAAGGTTCCCCCTCTCCCGCTGGCCTCTAGGGCCTTGCAGGGACTATTTGAGCATGTGTGGTGGCCATTTTTAAAAATGATTTTTTTTAAAAAGGCCATTGAAAACAATGGCCACCGTGAATGCTCAAATGGCCTCTGTGAGGCCTGGCATGGCCTAGGGCCTCACAGAGGCCATTCGAGCATGCGCGATGGCCATTTTGTTTTCGGTGGCCTTTTAAAAAACATTTTTTATTTTAAAAAATGGTGCTCCCCTTCAAGTGGTCCCCGGAGCACGTGCCCTGCCTGCCTCACCCTAGATATGCCCCTGCAAAACAGTGTAGACAGCTGAGCCCCCCAGAAATAAGGGAAAGAAATATCTTCATCTATGCTTTGTTTGTGGACTAGCTTATCAATGAAAGGAGTTCTTATTGTTGGAAACTACAATTCCCATCATCCTTAGACACAATGTGCCCAACTACAAAGGCACATTGTGTCTGGGAATGATGGGAGTTGTAGACCAATGGCCTCTGATGACCCAAGGTTGGAAACCAGTGAATCGAACTATACCTTGCAACTGTCCTGATTCATCTGGGTCAGGCCAGACATCCTGTCCTTAGTCCTGAGAAAACCCTGCTTTTCCGCTATTAGCAACAGCCCCTTAATTTCATGGAGAAAGTAGGTGGGGCAAGGGGAAATAACACCCACAGTTCCTCCTCTAGAGGATTGTTGGCTGAATATCTTTATTTTAGTTCTCTTCACAAAGACTCTTTATTGTGCAAAGGTTTTATAAAAAGTTGTTGCAAATCAATTAAAAACATTTCTGTGTACACACCATCATCAGTTTACAATCAAGTGCAGAAGAACACCTCTTCTGTTCCCCAGCTGCTAAATTCCTTAACCAGATAACACTCTGTTCCATGACTGGTCAAAAGATAATGGAGGGAGGGAGGGGGAGAGAGGGGAGTCACCTGGTTTTTCTCACAGCCTAATGAATCATATAGCATCAACTAAGCAGCTTTATTTTAGTTTTTCCTCTTCTTCCCCCCACCCCCAATTATCTCTGCCCAACCAAAATGTGACTGACCCCTCTACCTCATAATATTGGCTACTAGTAAAACACTCTTCTTCCTCTTACACAGTTGAAGGGGGACTTTGTGTGTGGAATTGCATAGCAATGGCTGCTTCCAGCTTTAGGGGTGCATGCAGATGTATATAAGTAAGGACAGGAGCCAGCACATGTCTTTGCCCTTAACCAGGAAATCAGGGAGTGGATGAGCCCAGTTTCTTTCCTTCTGCTTTTGTACTTCAAATGACACAGGTAATTGATTACCCCTGCAGCAAACACTGATTTCCTTCTCATTGTTGCCTCTTCTCCAATGCTTCTGTTGGGTCACCTACCTTATGTTTGCTTGCTTGCTCATTTACTGAAAGCACAATTGACATATTTTAAGAATATAGGCACAAACAAAAGCAATACACAAGTAGTCGGCATCCAGACTAGTTCTTCTCATATAAGAATGTTCCACTTGCACAAGGAGCGAGGGATGATATTTGCCAATCTCCCTTTCCCTCTGCCACCCATGTCCCCGGAAAATATGAGGCTCCCACAACCCTCAGGAACATATTTAGGGGGATACAAATATTAACAGAGGATCCAAATATCATATACTGATATTGTAATAGAATCTTAATAAAACCATGCAATTAAAAGACAGTGCAATTGCATGCATTATAATACTAGAATAAAAATAGATCTATATGTAGGGTTATGCATTTTGTATTTTTTGTGTTTCGATTCGGACCAAATCCAAAACACCCCCAATTCAGATTTAAACTGAGTAGCCAGCCTTCCAGTCCTGCGACTACTTACTCCAATAGCTTAAAAGAGTACAAAATTTATTGTTTAAAGCTAAAAATAAATACACTCTAAACTACCAAAATATAGCTATATATCAATACAAAACTAAATATGACTACATAAATCAGTACAAGAGTATTAAATGTAAATATATATGAATAAAACCATCAGTGTGTCCAAAACTTATAACATAATTACAAGAAATATCCATGTATGGAATCTGAAACAATGGCCAACAATACACTATATATCAACCTAAAAGCCAATTGACTTCCTCATTCAGACTGAATGGGGCCATTTTCTCAGCATATGGATCAAATAGAACTCTCTTCATGCCAGCCAAGTGTGTCTATCTATTCTCCTGTTATGAGCCTGCTCTACACACCAGAACTTCAGACTCTGTGTCTGAAGTTGGAGTTTAATGAAATGTTTAACCAAGGGTAATTGTATTTTCTTTCTTTGAGTACAGCTTTTGTGCCCAGGTGCCATTTGCGTGGTCAGCATGGTGTTGCTGACCATACACATGGCACCCGTGCATGCGCGGACACTATGTGCATGCTGGTGCTGCACGAGGGTACTTGGGCCAAGTGCTGCCCCAGCAGGGAGCTGCATGGGGTGGCAGAGAGCAGGTAAGGGCCTGCTCTCCTCTTTCTTAAAGCTCCCACTCCCCTCCCCAAACTGGTGCTCGAACCATGGTTCATACACACCCCTAGTCAGAATAGAAAACAAAGCCTATGGCGGGGGAGGTATCGTCCATGTACCCACAAAGAAATGCAAGCTCTCTGTTTGGCAAACTCTACAAGGGAAAAACCCTGGCTGGTAAACACCAGCAAAGGGGTGATGATCCAAATAAATGCAGTAGTGCTCCAGCCTTCAGGATATTACCAAATAATACTGCCAAGGACACTAGAATTCATTGCATTGTCCATTTCCTTCCTTCCACCAGAATAACAATAATAACATCCCACTTTTCAACTTCTCAAAGTGGTTTACATAGAAAAATAATAAGGAGGTGGTTTCCTGTCCCCAAAGGGCTTAGAATCTAAAAACGAGGCAGGCTAATGTCACGATTGTGTTGTATTCTGTTGTTACAGACCATACAGATTCTGATTGGACTGATTCACTTTGGATTTGGGAGTGTCTTGACCAAGCTCCTTGGAGTATACATGGCATCCGTTGTGGTCTCAGGATATGCATACTGGGGTGGGCTCTTTGTAAGTACTATCAGCAGTAGCTTAGTAAGTAACAAATGTAGACCAGCAGAGGTTATTCTCATGCTCAAAGGGAGAGAGACTGCTATCATTCAAGAAACCCAAGAATAATTAATTAATAGGCAGTTAGTAGTCATCCAGATAGAACATGAGTCCCATTACTTTGTGCTTCAACTTCAATCGTACTTGAATTAGTAGTTTATTAATTAGGAATTGCCTGGTTCTTTCACACCGTATCACCAGGCTGGAAAGTTAACAATGGGATGGGATGGAACAACACAGTTGACCCCACCCATGTGGTCCCTGGATTCAGATGCTTCCGTGCAGCTCTCACCACAGGGAAGCAACTCTCATGTTGCTAGTGGTATGAGTTAAGCCTAATATTACCATTTGTTCTAAAAATGATTGGAGCCCCCAAACAGTTAGTTTCCCCCAGTGTTATAGCAAGCCACATGTCTCCCAGGTGAATTCAGACAAAGTAGCTGAGACAGTGAGGCCATCCTATGACTTTATGGATGCATATTTGAGCATCATTTGAATGCTCTGATATGATGTTACACAAGGAGCGGTTGAAATGGCAGCTGGCCATCTCTAGGCTTAAACAAAATTTCCTGTGCTTTCCAAGAGATAAAGAAAGTGCTCAAAGGCCATCCAAGTGGTTAAAGAAATGGTCATAAAACACAATCAGGAAGAGCAATACTGGAGGGAATTCCCTCAAGCAAATTATCTTGACTACAAAAGTTTGTCCCATGCAGACAGCATGTATTTCTTACCCTTTTTATCACATAGGTCTTTCCCCACCTGCTGCTGGAGTGAGGGTTTCCTCTAATGTTAAGATATTTTTTATTGTGTGATATAGTTCATCATTTCGGGATCTTTCATGGTGGTGGCTGAGAATCGTAAATCATCATTTCTGGTGAGTCTGAATGGTTTCCATTTATTATACTTCTATCCCACTGAGAAGCTCAGTTCAGTTATACAGGGTAGGGATGTGCACAAAACCGCGGCTGGGCGGTTCGAAGGCCACGGAGGTGCCGCTTTAAGGGCGGAGGAGGGTGAACTTACCCTTCCCGCAACTTTTCCCTCGCTAGCGCTCGCTGCTGTTAAAAGGCTTTGGGGTGGCAGCGTACCTCCCTGCTGCCCCATTGCGCTCCTCGGCCGGAAGTGGCTGGAAGTACTGGGCGCCCAGGCGCCCATTGCATGCATGGGCACACACAGCAGATGGGCATGCGCACATGCACGCCTGGTACTTCTGGCCACTTCCAGCTGAGGAGGGCAACAGGGCAGCAGGGAGGTACACTGCCTCCCTGAAGGCTTTTAACAGCAATGAGCGCTGGTGGGGGGAAAGCAGCGGGAGGGGTAAGTTCACTCTCCTTAAAGTGGCACCCCCCAACTCCATCAAACTTTGAACCGCCCCTGTGTCCGAACCTGTTCAGAGGGCCTCCGAACGGGTTCATGCAGATCCCTAATACAGGGCTCCTAGGAAAGTTCCCATCTAGACATTGATCAAGCCCTTCTCACCTTTTACAATATAACAGTACCATATTCCTCCCCATTATTTGGGCTGCCTCATATTGCCTCTCATTCCATGAAGCGAGCAAGTTCAATGGTGAAAGGAACGGGAATGGGCAGGAATCAGCAAAACATAATGAGACTATTGTAAATGCAGGATTACTACTTGAGGGCACATTTACAAGACCTCGAGTCCATTCTCATGACACAAGCTGCTTGGGTAGGAGGGAGTTAACCCAAGCAGCTCATGTCGTCTGGGCGACTGGGTGGCCTCCCAACCCAACTGCTGTAGACCCAGGTAGCCCAGAGATCTGCTACCTGGGCAAAAGGTGAGGTAGGAGGGGAAAGGACCAACCTTACCTTTCTTTCATCTGCAGCACTGTGGCTCTTGGAATGGCTGCTGGGAGTGGTGGCTAAAGAGCCCAGTGTACAGTGCAGCCAGGGAAAGGAGCTCTGCTGCACTAATGCATGATGCATTGTGGGATATAGGAGGACTTCCTCCTCCCGATCCCACTTTGGGAATCCACTGCTGCACTGGTCATGTGGGCACGCAAGTGGAGGAGCCCCTGAAGAGGTTCCAATTTAAAAAAAAAATTTTTTTTTAAACATTTAATATCCCGCTCTTCCTCCAAGGAGCCCAGAGCAGTGTACTACATACTTAGGTTTCTCCTCACCACAACCCTGTGAAGTAGGTTAGGCTGAGAGAGAAGTGACTGGCCCAGAGTCACCCAGCAAGTATCATGGCTGAATGGGGATTTGAACTCAGGTCTCCCCAGTCCTAGTCCAGCAGCACCCTAACCACTACACCATGTAGTGGTTGCTTCTGTGCAGTCTTGGTAACAGTAGGTAGGATCCTGCCTTCCCCCCAGCCCTCCTCGCTTTGGTTGTGTGAATGACCTTTTCTTCTTTCCAATGTTGAAAATGTTGAAGGAAGTCACCTCGTACTGACACCTTATTAAATTGGCTCCTTGGAAAGGCTCCCAGAAAGAAACCAATAGAATAAGAGGAGAATGTTTCTGCTTGTTTATGATGTGTTTGCTTATTTTGAGGGACCTTTCAGAAATACAGCTTATCTGTGGTAATGAACACCAAATTTGGTGTTTAAGACCAGTTCTCTTAGAGGCTTGGAATGTACAATTCCCCAACACCCCCTTTTGGTCTAATTTAGATTGCAAAGTATGTTTCATCCAAAAGAAGACTTGCCCCCCAGCAATCTAAGAGCAGTGCTTATTTTATCAACCACAAACAACTGTTCATGCAATGGAAAAATATAATTTTCCCTGTGAGATTCCTGTGATGAATCTGTTGACCATGACTTTTAATATTTGGCCAGGTTGACATTACAGCCCTCCATTTTAAAAAGGCAAAACTCTATTTTGAGAGCCAGAAAAGCTCACAAAGCTAGTCTTAATGATATTTCCTTCATTTACGGTGTGGAGAGATATAATCTTGTTTTTAGGTTTAAAAGAGGCAGGGTTGGTAGTTTTGGTCTTTCTATATGATACGTGTGTAAAGGATGTGGCTTGAATGAAGCTGCCCCAGATTGAGTGTACCCTACATTAAACTTTTAATTTGCCTGTGTGCTTGTGTTTTCTTTCTTTCTTTCTTTCTTTCTTTCTTTCTTTCTTTCTTTCTTTCTTTCTTTCTTTCTTTCTTTCTTTCTTTCTTTCTTTGAAAAAAGAAGCCAGAGAGGGTGGAGCAATCAGGATTGTGACCATCGCACAGGTAGGGGGTGTTGGGTTGGGTTTCTTCTTCTTCTTCTTCTTCTTCTTCTTCTTCTTCTTCTTCTTCTTCTTCTTCTGCTTCTGCTTCTGCTTCTTCTTCTTGTTGCCTCCTCTCCAGCCCCGTATGACAGTCCCAATGAAAATCACTGCCATTTGTCCCAGGAGCAAAGCTGCCATTGGCACTCATATGTTTTTCCTCTCAGGACAAATAGCAGTGCCGGAGGTGTGTGTGGGGGGCAGTGTCCACTAGGACTGCAGTATGAGAGGAAAGGGTTAAATACCCCCTCCACCCACACTACAGTCTTGCTCCTGTTGTCCCCATATTTACAATGAAAAAAACACAGATGCAAGGGTAATTGCAACATAGAGTTTGGCCCTTAGTCTTGGCAAAATAGTTTGGAAAAGTACATTTCTGGAGTCCTATTTAATAATCCCAATAGTATTCCCAGCAGCAGTAATCCCACCTGTGAAGAGCAGCAGCACCGAAGTAATTCTTTGGTTTATTGTTTATGCTACTTTTACCTGCTTCTTCTCCATAATCAACTGCATCTCCACAATCAATTGCATCTGAAGAGTTCGTTCTAAGTGTATCAGTTTCGCAATCATGTTTTGCAAAAGTTGTAAATTTTTTACAATTGCCTGGATTGGTTAGTTACAGGATGCTTGAAAGGCTTCCTGCCCAAATTAGCAAGGCAGGGCAGGGAGGATGGTCCCAGTATTTCTTGACATTCTTCCCTGCAGTTTTTGCAAAGTGTAATTTTTCTTTAGTTGTGGCAGCTACTGAGAAATCATCATGGTGACAGATTAAAACAGTGTACAAAGTGCCCTGGGGAGAAAACCAGGGCCCAAGCAACTGAGCTCATTCCACCCAGCTCCTGTTGACACTGGCTGGTTCCTCCCCTACTGTCCCAGGTGCTACTGGGAGATCTTTGGGATTTGTGGGGAGTGCAGAAGAAGAGGTACCTAGGTCAGCAATCACTTTCCATCCACTTCTGAAGGTCTGTGCCAACTTGGTTTGATCTCTTGTCACTTTTTGTTTGTGTCTTCTTTTAGTCCTGTTATCATAAATTGGGAGGCTTTACTGCAAACCCGTTGTCCCAAATAACCGATGCAAAAAGTGGATTTTTAAAAACCTGATTTTTACCCAATTTTATAAATCGGGCTACACTCTAACATGCAGTGAAAACCCCAGATTGTGTGTGAACTGCTCCCTGATAACTCACAGGGACTTTGGGGTAATCTGGCCAATATGTGAATGCACTCCCTCCATTCTGGAGGAGATGTGAGTTAAAGGGCTTTTTAAGCCCTGTGTGAAAAACTTCCAGGAGGTTTTACAGACAGGGCTCCCCCCCCCCGCCCCCCACAATCCACTCCTGATTGGAGTGTGCCAGTCCACATATTCACTGGATTTAATGCGGGCTATCAGGGACCAGGACAGACAGGGCTTTGTTTTTTCCAAGAGGAGGCTGCAAATTCTGGCTTAGCCCGAGTTATGTCCAGGGTAAAAAAAATCCTCTATTTCCAGCAGCTTTTGAAAAAAACTTTGGGGTTTCTGCTTTCTCCGAAGATGTTGATGGAAGTACTGATGACTATGCGAAGGAGGTGCTGATGGCTATGCGAATGGTCCATCTAATCCCTCAAATGAAAATGCCTCGAATCAGCTGCAAAGCAGATTCGCTCTTCAGATACCCCGAGGCATAGAGCCATGTGTGAAACACCTTCAGGAAATTTAAAGGCAGTACAGTGAAGGTCTTAAAAAACCCTCTTACAATTCCATTTCATGCAAATTCATGGGAAGAAGGTGTCAACATATGTGTTACTTTGCATGGCTACAATAGCCTAGGCACTTTTTGTGTATTTGTGTCTTTCAGGTAAAAGGCAGTTTAGGGATGAATATCATGAGTAGTATTGTTGCAGCTATTGGGATAATTCTTTTTCTTGTGGACATCGTTTATTTCCCTAGTTTTATTTCTGACAGCTACTATGCATGGGCACGGGTAAGTCTACCTAAGGAGTTCTGAATCCTAAGCTTATTTCACAGTGGCAGTAGTTGAAATGGTTGTGTCAGAGGCCCCTTCGCCTGGATATGACAAACGGCTTTGGCTGCCTGAGCTTGAAGCCTTTTGTTTTACACTGTCCTACTCTTTGCTTTGCCATCATTATTGGCCATTACCTATAATTTATAAAAATGATGAAGCAAAGCTGTCTCTTTGTAGCAGAGATCTAAAGCGGGAAGGCAAATGAGGCCACTAAGAGTAGAGATATTTCTTTGTGTAATCACAGGTGCCCAAAGGAACCAGGCAAACATTTATTTTCTGTATCAGCACCCTTATAGCTTTATAATGCTCTGCCGTCTCCTGCAGCCACCTCTTAGATGTTGCCAGAAGAGGGTCCACAAGATGTGATTCTCATTAGTAAGCAGGAACAGTAAATAGCCTATTAACAATACTGTTCCTGGACCATGCAATGGTAGAACTACGCCAGTGATGGCATTAATGCAGGGGTCTTGCCAAAGGCCATTGTAGCTGAGGATGATGGGGGCCATGGTGCAACAATATTGGGGTCCCCAGCCCCCAATAGCTGGGGACTGAAGTTGAAGAACCTGTCCATTAATCTGTCATTTAGGTGCCCCAGCAAGAAGCTGATGCCCATTAATCCTTTATTTTGTGCAAATTGCTCAGATTGATAGATATTACATTATTTATTAATTATTACTATTGCTACTGCTGCTGCTGCTACTACTATTATATTAGTGTTAGTGTTACTGTGAATGTGAGTATTATATGGCCAATTAAAGTGTTTGTGTTGCCAAAACCCATATTTGTGATTTGGAATTATATCAACTGGAACAGTATTTACAGTTTACAAAAATCTTTACTGAAGACGCCCTGCCAAAGTTGTATTTTTCATGGAGGTGAAATTGCCCTCCACAAGAAGCAAGGCCTTTATTTTCTTACCCCAATATTTTGTAATGCCCCCATCACTTGAGGTATCCCCTCCATGCTTTCCTTCTGGGCGCTTTCCAGACTAGCTGTACATCAGCAGCAAAATGCCTCCATTTGGGCAAGTCGTATTCGGAACGTAAACAGCAGGGGGAGCAGTCTCGCAGCAACTAATAACCAGAAAAAAAACAGCAACCTTTTCATGCCAGATGGATATACAATGTCCTTGCTCTATATCACAGTGATTAAATTTGCAACAAGGCATTGGAAATGTGAACAGCAACCTGCTACCTGCGTAAGGACTGCGGTGTCACAACGCAGGAAGTGTGGAAGCACACTTTCGAGATACGTCTGACCCCGTTGTAGGGACTAGTCTGGAAAGCGCCCTGGAAGGAGACCCTTCAAGAACCTTTCTTTTTAGTTAGCTGAAATGTTAGATGATAGCTGAGCTGTTACTGATTCTGATCTGAGAGAGAGAGAGAGAGAGAGAGAGAGAGAATAAATAAATAAATTGCAGAAAGAAACAACCCTGTTTTTTGTATGTGAAAACCAGGCAAGAACGTCTCACAGCAGTAAGAACCTTTTAAAAGTCCTTACTGCTGTAACTGAATAGTCTTGCTATTCAAAGATAAAGTTAGGTCTTTCACTTTATCATCTGTGAATCAAACCAGACATCATTTAGGCTTGTGTTTTCTGGTAGAATTACAATAGTAGCTGCAGGGGAACTCAGTCAAGACTGGGACCCTGGGGAGGGCATTTAAACTTCCCCTTGCACTGTAGTCCTGAAACACCCCCCCCCCCAAAAAAACCCCACACAAAAACTGCTATGAGCTCTGGCAGCGGGAGATAAGTTTCCATTTGATGCCTATATATATATATATATATATATGAATGATTTTAATTGAGACTGCAGCATCAGGGGAAAGGGTTAAATGGATGCCCCTTCCTCATCACCCCCTTGATGTCATTTTGGCTCAGAAAAATATGCAAGCCCAAATGAAAGATTTAATGCTACTCCTAGTTTAACCCTTTGACTAGTTATTTCCAGTGGCGATGAAATCTACTCTTTGTAATTGCACCACCGTACTGTGATCTGACTGCATGGTTTTTATGTTTGGTAGAGAACAGCACAAGGGCTTTCAGCTGTGCTTTTGATCTTTTCCATCCTGGAGCTTTTCATTGGGCTTGTTGCTTCAAGTTTTGGATGTAAAGCTGTATACTATGAAGCTGATGAGGTAAGCATCCGCATGGGACTTCAACTAAGCAAAAACAAATGGGGGGTATTGCCTTTGGCTGAATTTCATCCCAGGTGGGAAAAGCAAGATTGGCTCTAGTTAGATACAAGGCAGGGGCCCAGCAAGGCTGGAGTGGGCCCTGGGACAAAAAGTGAAGATGGGCCCCTGACCCCTCCTGCCTTATTTTTCGAAGAGGTGCAAGGGGGAGCACAAAGAGAAAGTTTGGAAGCTGCCATATATTGAGTCAGACCATAGGTCCATCTAGCTCAGTATTGGCTACACAGACTGGCAACAGCTTCTCCAAGGCTGCAGGCAGGAATCTCTCTCAGCCCTATCTTGGAGAAGCCAGAGAGGGAACTTGGAACCTTCTGCTCTTCCCAGAGCGGCTCCATCCCCTGAGGGGAATATCTGACAGTGCTCACACTTCTAGCCTCCCATTCATATGTAACCAGGGTGAGCCCTGCTTAGCAAAGGGGACAGGTCATGCTTGCTACCACAAGACCAGCTCTCCTCCCAGCCAGTTGTTGTCCAGCCAGTAGGTGGGCCCCACCCTCAGGGACCTGGGACATTTGTCCCCCCCTTGTTGAATTGTGGCTATGCCCCAGAAGAGCAAGGGAAAGAAAAGGAAGCTGCTGGTGATATCTGAAAGATTGGAGAGGATAATGGCAATAGTGACTATCCAATAGTTATCAATAATAATAATTTCTTTTCCAGGCAACACATTTTGTGCCAGATGCAATTGTATCACACCAAGGAGTTCTCATACCAGTGGATCCTCCTCCTTATGAAGCATAGGCTAATGCAGGTTATGGCTTCATGCCAGACTAAGAAGAAACTCATACCAAAATCAACTTCTCCGAAATGACAAATCAACCCTATGCAGACACCAATGGCGCCTAGTGAGGGTGGTGCAGTGGGGTGGTGGGGAGAGGTACCTTTAACAGTCTACTCTTAACCAGTGATGTCACTGGCACCTGAATGCTGCAAGGAGCAATGGTGTCCCTCTTGGAATTCTGTGTTGCGGAGGCCACTCACTCACCAGTGGCGGTTGGTGAGGGCAGCATGGGGGAGCGGGCGGCGGCAAGAGGTACCTTTTAACATTCTCAACTGGCTATATTGCTGGTGCCTGAACACTGTGGGTAGCAGCGGTACCCTGCCCAACATTCTGCATGCACGGCGGCCAGGTGAGTACTGTAGGCGGGGCTGCTGCCATGCAGAATGCTGGGTGGGATGTTGGTGATATCGCCAGTTAAGATTGTTAAAGATACCTCTCACTCCCAACCCCACCAACCTCAGTGACCACCACTGGCAGTCACAGATCTCTGGAAAATTACTGCATCTGCACACCTCTTCCTGTGAGACAGCTGACTGATTATAAAGATCTTGGTCTCCTCCGATCCTTGTTAATATTTTTGCCAGGCCGGAATCCTTTGAAGACTGTCTGGAAGCTTCTGCTAATGAAAAATGTAAAACCTTCCTCCTAACTTGGGTACTCAGCCATCTACCTTGCTTTCCAATTGTATTTTGGGCACAGTTCAGGAGGCACCTTAAGAATGTTATAGTACAATATAGTACAATATAGTATACAATTATCAAGTAATCATTGAAAAGAGAAAACCCCAATAGTTTCAATATTTTCAATCAAGGGATTATCTCAAGTTGAGTTAATGAGAAAAACTATGAGCCGAGTCTCACGATCAGTGAGACCCAGGTTTGGAGGGTGCGTGGGGAGAGCGGGCTAAGCCCGCTCTCCCCACACACAAGCAGGGAGGGAGCCCTGGGCGGCTGGATCTGCCACCCACATGATTCCAGGGGCTGTGTGGCCCCCGGAAGCTCCAGTATGCCCTGTGCGAGCACGCAGGGCATATTAGGGAGACCCCCGGAGCTGGGAGGCGGCTTTTCGCCTCCCCTCCAGGGATCTACTCATGAATAACCATGGTGCGGAGCTGTGCCGCAGCTACTCACGATCTGTAAAACCAGGTTTGCGGAATGCTCGCTCCGCAAACCTGGTTTTAGGGCAGGGGTACTTAGGCAGATTACCCACCTAGGAACCACCGGGCTCGCAGCCGAGCCCGGTGGTTCAAACGATGGGGCAAAATCGGGCTAGCCTCCACTAGCCCAATTTCACCCCATCGTGTGACTAGCCTCTATGTGTTTCTCTTTGAATGAAAAAGAATATTAAAACATCATTCTCAAGTTTTATCTGTACGTCACCTATGTGGTAATAATTTTAAACAAACAGGGGATAGAATGCTGGGGGAAATGATCACAGATTAAATTCTGGTTTCACATCCTGGTTTTAGAAATACATTTAAGTCACAGTTCCATGGTTTGGACATGTGGTTTAATTAGTCAAGATTCCTTCACATGCAAGATGAGGAGGGAAGGGGAAGGGGAAAGCACGAGCATACAGCCTCAGAGTTCATTCCCACTACATTCTGAACTGACCCAATGTTGGAGGTGTTATCATGTGTCTGTAGATTCAATACATAAGTGGCAGCGGTATCAAAGATTAAAAGCTTTTGGATTTAAAAACAAAAGGAAATAAAATGAAGAATTGTAATGTTTGAAATATCACTGGACTCACTGATAGTTTTATTGGACTGATTAGACAAGGTGCTTAAAGCTGAACATATCTTAATCATATCTTAACTCTTTTCAGGCCTCAGCAAGGGCCAGGTCCTAGATGGATCTAGCAGTGGTGGTGTTACCAGGATTGCTCTGAAGTGTGGTAGTTACCATTCTTTGTGACTATGTTTTGGGCTAAAGTGGGGAAACTGACTCAAATTGTTTTCATAGTCAGGGAGGATATAGCAATGACATTACTTGGGTACAATGCGGTCAGTGACCAACTAATATCAATTAGATTTCATGGACAACCCTTTAACATGACAGTTGTTCAAGTCTATGCCCCAACAACTGATGCAGAAGAAGAGGAAGTTGGTGAGTTTTATGCTCAAGTTCAGTCTGAGACTGAAATGCCAAAGTTGGAAAAGGTAAGGAGGAAAACACAGTCAGACTATATGTCCTAGGAAACAGAAACGAAGCAGGAGAATGACTTATTAGTTTCTGCCAAGCCAATGATCTTTTCATTACTAACACATTCTTCAAACAACCAAAGTGACGCCCATATACATGGACATCACCAGATGGAGTACACAGAAATCAGATTGATTACATTATTGGTGCAAGGAGGTGGAAGAGCTCAGTTATAACAGCAAAGACGTGGCCGGGGGCCAATTGTGGAACAGATCACTAACTGCTCATGTGTAAGTTCCAAGTCAAGCTAAAGTGGAAAAACAAAGCTATCCAGCTCCCATGATATGCTCTTAAGAATGTACCCACCATTTTCAAGGAGAACATCAGGAGCCACTTTGAAGTTCTGAACCTCATTGATAGGGAACTTGAGGAACTGTGGAATGAGATCAAAGAAGTTGTTAAGGACAAATGTGAAAAGGGACTGCCAGAGACCAAGAAACAGAAGTAAGTAAAATGGATGTCAGAACAGATGTTGGAAATTGCCCAGAAGAGGAGAGAAGCCAATGTCAAGAAAGATAAAGATCTCAGGAAGGAACTTAATAGGGAATTTCAGAAAGCTGTTAGAAGAGACAAGGAGCACTACTACAATGACATCTGTAAAGACATTGAAGATGGAAATGGACACAAAAAAACAAGGCAAGTTTTCCAAAAGATCTTTGAACTCAGAGGGAGGTTCCATCCTCAAATTGGTATGTTAAAGGATGCCAAAGGACAGATAGTAACTTATTTAGATAAGATCAAACAGAGATGGAAGGAGTATACTGAAAATCTGTACAGTAGGGATGTCAACATCCAAGATACTCTAGAAGATATTCCCTACCTACAAGAACCTCTAGTACGGGAAGATGAAGTTAGATCAGCACTACAGTCATTACCAAGTCAGAAGGCTACAGGAATTGATGGAATAGCTACAGAAATATGGCAACAGAAGAAGAATCAGTCACAGCTCTAACCAAACTATGCCAGCAAATTTGAAGAACAACACAGTGGCCAACAGACTGGAAGAGGTCAGTCTACATACCCATACCAAAGAAAGGAGATTTAACAGATTGTGAAAACTATTGCACAATATCCTTAATTTCACATGCTAGCAAAATAATGCACAGGATCATCCAACGCAGAATAGAGCCCTACGTGGAAAGGGAAATGCCGGATGTTCAAGCTGGTTTCAGAAAAGGCAGAGGAACAAGACACATCATTGCTGATGCATGCTGGATAATTGAGAAAGCCAAAGAATACCCCAAATAAATCAATATGTGCTTTATTGACTACAGAAAAGCCTTCAATTGCGTTGACCATGTCAAGTTGTGGAATATCCTGAGGAAAATTGGTGTCCCAGAAAGCCCATTTCATTGTTCTCATGTGAAACCTATACACAGGACAGGAAGCCACAGTCCAGACAGAACATGGTGAAACAGACAGGTTCCAGATCAGCAAAGGAGTAAGACGAGGCTGTCTACTTTCTCTACTTTCTCCTTATTTATTCAACTTATATGCTAAACATATACTGAGAGAAGCTGGATTGGAAGAAGATGAGCGTGGTTTTAAAGTTGGAGGGAGAAACATCAATAACCTGCACTACGCTGATAGCTGAGAATGCGGATGATCTGCAAGCTCTAGTAATGAAAGTCAAGGAGCACAGTGAGAAAATGGGACTACAACTAAATGTCAAAAAGACTAAACCAATGACAACGGGTACAGCAACCAGCCTCAGAATTGATAAAATGTAAATAATAATAATGATGAAGATACCGAAGGGGTGGATAGCTCTTTTAGGATTGGCTATCAACAGTAAAGGATCCAGCACTCAAGAAACACACCCCAGACTAGCACTTGGTAGGGTTGCAATGAAGGCCTGGGAAAGGATATTTAGGTGCCGTGACGTGTCTATAGCAACAAAGATTAGAATAGTTAGGACAATGGTTTCCCCCTGACACTCTATGGATGTGAAAGGTGGACTTTGAAGAAGCAAGATAGAAAAAGTATTGACACTTTTGAACTTTGGTGCTGGAGAAGACTTTTGAGGATACCATGGACAGCCAGGAAAACAAAAACAAAAAAACAAATAATAAAACAAATCAGTCCAGAATTTTCACTCAAGGCACAAATGACCAGGCTCAAACTATCATACTTTGGACACATTCTGTGAAAACCCAGCTCCCTTGAGAAGTCCATAACACTGGGGAAGGTGGAAGGCAAGAGGAGAAGAGGACAACCAGCAGCAAGGTGGATGGACTTGATTACGATAGCAATGAATGCACCACTGAGAGACCTTAAAGGCCAAGTTGAAGACAGATCAATGTGGAGCGAATCTATCTACGTGGTCGCTAAGAGTCAACACCAACTTGACAGCATTTAATCAATCAATCATTGCTGCTGGCAATGGTCTCCCTTAAGGGGTTGAGATTTATTTATTTTATTTATTTATTTGATTTATTAGATTGGCACTGATTTGCTTCCAATACACTTTCAGGAGTAGCACATAGTTTGGGAAACATACCAGTGGGGATTCAAACCAGCAACATCTTGCTCCCTAGGCAAGTTACTTCCCCACTGTGCCATTAGGTGGCCTTGGCTTGCTTTACAGCCTCTGAAAGATTGCGTTGCTTTTGCTTTGTGTCATTTTCCTTTTTGCTGTCTTAGCCTGCCACCTGCTGGAAATAAAATGCACAGCACTTCTTTCCAACGTGTCGTTAAAGGATGAGATTTACCACCTTGAGCCACAACAAAGGCTCAGGCTGTCACACCTGGGGTCAGGACACAGGCAGAGGCCCTATAATTTTGGCTGCTCTACAGGAAATGGCAGGCATCATTCTCTGTGTTTGAGCTACCCCATGATACAAGTGCCCCCAGGCCTTACCATCCTGAACAACCACAAAAGCTGTAGTCATGAAAAAAAATGACACAAAAAGCAATCAAGGAATGGATTACTAATGTTTGCCAATGTAGTTCATATACAAAAGTTAATTGAGCTGATTAAGGAAGGGAGACAAAAAAAAACCACCACCCCCTTTTTTTAATGTGCTTCTGCTTTTAGGTGTGTGTGTGGCTTTCTTAAAAGAACAAAACAAACTAGGGATGTGCAATTCAATTCGCCCATGAATTGCTAACTGAATAAAGAGGCACCTTTCAAAGTGGTAATTCTCTTATATTTATCAGGGGGAGAGCAACTGACCCAATCCAACCCCAGCATAGCATCCATTCAGTGGCTGTTGGTGTTTACCTTATATTTATTTTTTAGACTGTGAGCCCTTTGGGGACAGGGAACCAACTTATTTATTTATTCTTATTTTTCTATGTAAACTGCTTGGAAACTTCATTGAAAAGAGGTATATAAATAATAGTAGTAGTAGATCAAATTGGGGGTGATTTGGGAATTTGACCCCAAATTGAATCACCCTGAAAACAAAGGGACAGATTCGGATAGAAAAGTATCACTCCCATTTGACCCAAATATATTTGAGTAATTTGAGCGCCATTTTTCCAGGGAGTGTTGGTCTACCAGTTGGGGTTGACAGGTAGACCAGCCCTATGCTTTGGACCTGCCTCAGAGGACTGGTCTTCCCAGTGTCATGAACCACGAGTCTGATGGGGAGAAGTCCCAGGATGAAGGGGTCATGACTTCTGAGCTGGACACCAGGCGCTCTCAAGGTGAAGTGGTTGTGACCCCTGAGCCTGACTCTGACCAAGAGGACTCACAGGATGAGGCAAGTTCCTAGAGGCCCTCTCCCCCACCATTGGAAATGCCAGCACCTGCTCACCTGCTCAACACACTCTTGCCTGAGTCCTCCAAATTGAAGGATGAACCTGAAGCACCCCAATCCCCAGCCACAGCCACCCAGCTACACTGCAGCCAGCTCTTGAGAAACAGGGTGAAGGCCCTTCAAGGCATTCTAGGCTTGGGTGGGGCTGCAGAGCTGGCTCTGTATTTAAGACCTCAATTTGCCTCCACCATTTGCTGAAGCCACTTTGTTGTGGATGTGTGCTACCTTGATTCTGCTCCTGTGCCTGTTCTTGATTCCCCTGGCTTCTGACCCTTTGCCTGTTTTGACTCTGACTTGCCTGCCCCTACCAGACTGATCTCTGGCTCCTGACTGTCTGGGTTTGCCTTGCCCACTCCCACAGTGTGCTTCCTAGACACACCTGCGCTGCCCAGTATGACACTCAGGTAGACCAATCCTCCAAGGTGGTCAGAGTGACCCCAATTGGTAGACCAGCTCTCTCTGGAAAAACAGGCCTCAAAATGGTAGCCGAATCACTCAAATTGATTCAAGTGATTGAGATTGATTCGTCGAGGCAGCTGTCTGTTTGATGAATCGGTTTTGAGTTTTTGAGATTCGATTTCAACTCAAATCAAAACACAAAAATTGATTTGTGCACACCTCTAATAAAAACATTATCTACTTTGGATTTTTAGTCTACTTTCCTTAAGGAAAGTAAACTAATGAGATCACCTGGCATTTTGAATGTGTTTGTGTCTGCATCAACTTCTCAATGCCTGGACCAATATGAACCAAATTGGGAACAGTTGTTGGGCACATAGGGACACCTCAATGGCATAGTCTGTGATGATGTCATCCACCCCAATTCAAGATGGTGGATGCATGAATGTTTGAGGTGCAAGTGGGCTAACTTGTGAACTGCCCAACTGATTTGAACCAAATTTGCTACAGGTGTAGGGACTCAAGGGATGACTCAGGGGTGTAGTTTGTGATGTTATCCATCCTGATTCAAGATTGTGAACGGTTGAGACACAAGTGTGCTAACTTGTGGACTGCCTACTCGATTTGAACCAAATTTGATACAGTTGTAGTGAGTGACACATAGGGACAACTCAATGGCATAGGTTGTGATGATGTCATCGTCCACCCCAATTCAAGATGGTGGACGTGTGAATGTCTAAGGCTGAAGTGTGTTAACTTGTGGGGATGGTAATTATCAATTAAGGCTATACTGAAAGAATAGTATTTATTTAACATTTTTATTTAACATATTTGTATACCACCCCAAACCAAAGTCTCAGGGAGGTTCACAACAGCAAAGCACTAAACAAAACATTAAAATCAATTAAATGCTAAAAACAGTTTAAAACAAATCAATAACAATCTAAAATTTAAACAGCTAAAAAGCCTGGGTAAAAAGGTAAGTCTTCAGACACTTTTAAAAAGCTGCTAGAGATGGGGAGACTCTTATTCCCATGGAAAGCACATTCCAAAGTCTCAGAGCGACAACAGAGAAGGCCCGTCCCTGGGTGGCCACCAGACAACATGAAGGTAGCCACAGACGAGCCTCCCCTGATGTACGCAGTGGATGATGGGGATCATGCAGAAGAAGATGCTCTCTGAAGTACCATGGACCTAAGCTGTTTAGGGCTTTATAGGTTATAACCAGCACTTTGTATTTTGCCCAGAAACTTATTGGAAGACAGTGCAACTCCTGTAATATAGGAGTAATATGGTCTCTTCGAGATGACCTGGAGACCAACCTGGCTGCCGCGTTCTGTACTAATTGAAGTTTCCGGACTACATACAAAGGCAGCCCCACATAGAGCACGTTGCAATAATCAAGTCTGGAGGTTACCAGCAAGTGTACTACTGTTCTGAGATCATGAACCTCAAGAAACAGACACAGCTGGCATATCAACTGAAGCTGATAGAAAGCGCTTCTGGCCACTGCCTCAACCTGGGGAACCAGGGAAATGTGTGGATCCAGAAGCACTCCCAAACTGCGTACCTGTTCCTTCTAAGGAAGTGTGACCCCATCTAGAACAGGTAGATCAATATCGCTACCTGAGTGACGACTCCGCACAATAAGTACCTCCGTCTTGTCTGGATTCAGTCTCAGTTTGTTATCCCTCATCCAGCCCATTACTGCTTCCAAGCAGGCATTCAGGGAGGATATGCCTTCTCCTGATGATGTTGTCATGGAGAAATAGATTTGGGTGTCATCAGTGTACTGATAGCACCCAGCACCAAATCTCTGGATGATCTTTCCCAACAGTTTCATGTAGATATTAAAGAGCATTGGAGACAGTATGGAGCCCTTAGGGACCCCATACAAAAGCTCAGATTTTGAAGAGCAACAGTCTCCAAGTGACACTTCTGGAATCTGCCAGAAAGTTAGGAGCAGAACCACTGCAAAGCAGTGCCTCCCACCCCCAAATCCCTCAGACTTTCCAGAAGGATACTATGGTTGATAGTATCAAAAGCCGCCAAGAGGTCCAAAAGAACCATCAGAGTTACACTTCCTTTGTCAAGTCCCAATTGGAGATCATCCATCAGTCTGACCAAGGCAGTCTCCACCCCATAGCCTGTCCGAAAATCAGTTTGAAATGGGTCTAGATAATTAGTTTCCTCCAAGACCACCTGGAGCTGGCAGGCCACCACCCTCTCAATCACGTTGCCCAACCATGGAAGGTTGGAGACAGGCCTGTAGCTATTAAAATCTGAGGGGTCCAAGGCAGGCTTCTTAGGAATAGGTCTAATGATTCCCTCTTTTAAACAAGGAGGCATCCTGCCCTTCCTCAGAGAGGTATTTATAATTGCCACCAGGCTCTCCACAACAACCCCCTTGCCAGATAGTATAAGCCACGTTGGACAAGGATCAAGCAGACAGGTGGTAGGACGCACCATTCCGAGCAGCTTGTCCACATCCTTAGGAGTCACAAACTGAAATTGATCCAGTCTAACCACACAAGAGGAGTTGCTGGATACCTCTGCATCTGACACTGTGATAACTGTGGAGTCTAAGTCTAGATCGACCCCAATACAAGAGACTTTGTCCACAAAAAACTCATTAAAAGCATCACAGTGGGCAACTGATGGTTCTAAATACTGATTCAAGGGAGTAGGAGGCCCTACTAGCCCCCTCACAACCCCGAATAGCTCCGCTGGACGAGAGCCTGCGGAAGCAATACGGGCAGAAAAGAAACACATCTTTGCTGCATGTATAGCTAGAGCATAGATCTTTAAATGCGCTTCTTGTCGTAATCTGTCGGATTTGAGTTGAGTCTTCCTCCACTTGCACTCCAGTCGTCAACCTTGCTGCTTCAGCTCCTGCAGATCTTCCATATACCAAGGAGCCATTTTTGAAGATGGGTCGGAGAGGACAGTTAGGAGCGATCATGTCTACTGCCCTGGTGAGTTGATTATTCCAATTATTCCAGGGCATCATTGTTGTGGTCCAGTCCTGATTTATATACTAAATATGCTCATTAGCTAGCATACAAAATTATGCCTGTCTCATAGTGTCACCAAGTGACCAAGTTCTTTTATATAGTGACCATGTAGGATCTGGATGCAAGGAAGAAAGGAGATCAGACCAATCCTAAATGATTCAATGGGCTTTATTGAGTATAAAAGAACAACAACATCAATCTAACTGAGCAGAAAGCAGAACATTCTATCAGTATTACTAACAGTATTTTAACCCTAGCCAGCACCAATATTCACCCAGTGTTCCTAACTAACATATGTGTGTGTATTAAATCTTCCTAGAGCCTAATACAATTCAGATATAGATGGGAAAGGGGGGGGAGGTAAGGAAGGCTGAGGGCTGGCATGGTTTGGGGAGATCAGGAATTAGTAGAGGGATGAGGGGAAAGGAGAAGAAGGGGAAAGGATGGAGGGATCCAAGGCTTGTAGAGGCAGCCTATTACCAGGATCAGAGGCTTGAGAGCAGTGGATCTTTCAGCTGAATGAGCGAGGCTTTAGCTGGGGACAGGAGTCTTTAGAGCGATCATCAAGCATGCAGTTTGCTCAGAGTAAGACTGAGAGTCAGAGCACCATGGTTGGGGAAGTCTTGACTTCTCACTGCGCAGCAGAAGTCACAGAGTTCCGGTTCATGGACAGAGTTCCTGCTTGTTGCCCCGCGGCTTAGCAGCAAACTCTGGGATGGCTCTTGAGCAGATCTTGCTTGTAGGCACAAGATTGCTTGTAGGCACAAGACTGCTAGTCCTCTGTCCAGTAAGCTTCATTCTTTATAGTTGTATTTTCCTTTGATCTCTCATAGAGTCTATTTGAAATCTCCTCATCTTTTCCTGGGTCCCCAAAAAGGTGACAACTTGCTGTTACCTCCTGGATATCACCTTTTAATTATTCAGCCAGTCCAGAGAGATCTTAATCTCATCTTCTGTTAGCTGCTATCTTGAGGAGGGGACATTGCCCAAAGCAAATCTGCATCTCTGAGTTGCAAATGGGCCCCTTCTCTTGTCCCAGATTTGCTAGCCTGGTCCCAAAAGGTGTTAAAAGTCAGGAGTTAGTAAGAGAGAATTAGTTCTATTTGTGTGAGACAGCAAGTACATTATTTCTTGTGTACCTCTATCTAGTGTGTAATTATAACAAGAGAATATTTAAAGTAACATAAAAAGGGGTACATGTGTGAGATGAGTTAATCAATACATTGGACTGAGGCAGAAGCATCCTGTCAGTGAGGAAAAAGGATAATTTCAGCAGTGTAAGACTGGTAATTAAGACTGACCCATTGAGTCTCTTGTGAGTTCCACAAACACTGATAAACAATGCTAGATTGCCCCTGCCTTTACAAATCATTTGCCAAGCATTTCCCAGGCAGATCTGGGTGTCAATTCACCCTGAGTCCAGGCATTAATTCCTGTCTTAATAAAATGGAACCAGACACAGGCCTGAATTCCACATACTTCTGGGTTGGTACCTCTGGGTTGAAGTTGGGGTACATGTGCCCCAACATACCCCCTCTTCTTACACTTTTTTGCCTAAGGCAAAATTTATAAGACAGACAATACTTAGGCCAAACTCATAGTAATGATTGTTTCCCCTAATTGCATGTTCACAGGACAGCAGTGGACAGTCTCAATAGCTGTCCCTGCTTCTGTCAGTAGCTGATCCAACAGGGCTTTAAAAAAAAAAAAAAATCACCAGCAGATGCAGTTGCATCTTTAAAAACAAAAACAAAGAAACAAACAAACAAAAAGATTGTGTTAAGCAGGAGCTCCAATACAGAATCCTCCACTGCTGCACCTTTTGTGCAGGTGGAGTAATAGTTTAAAGACAAACATATACTCAATATTGCTGTTGTGAGAGTGTGGATCAGAATGGAGCACCCCCTCTTGAAGGGAGCACCCCCTCTTGTCCAATTTCTTTTGAGTACATCTCCCAGTCACATTGGCTGTAGTCACACAAGCACATGTCTGAGAGAGCATTTTATTCATGGCCAGATAGTTTGCCAAGCATTTGCCTTCAAATGTGGCAGAATTTACCACCTCACAGATCCCACAGCAACAGAGGTCTGTTAATTGCCCTTTGTCCTTGGCTTTCCCAGCTCACAGGGATCCACGCAGAGTGGAGTCCTGCAATCCAAGAGGCCAAGTGCTTTAATACATTTGAATCTATATACCCTCCATCAAATATACACGCAATCAATTATACACTCCTCTGCACCCAACATCTAGGAACTCTACCACATAGACTACAACATGAATGCATATGCACAGATACATTTTGCAAAGGACTTCAGTGTTTAGTGTTCAGGTTGGGGAGGGAGTTAGGAGAATAAGGCAAAATATACAGTGACACAGAATGAGTGCCCAAACCAGGCACAATGCAGAAGAAAACATGTTCTTGGTCAGACATAATCTATTTCTGTCTGTCTCTCCCCCTCTTGATTTCTTCTGTCTTGGCAAGCATTGGCAAACAATAGTTCCTGCTGACATCTATTGTTCAGTGTAGGTCATGGGGGTTTCAGGTTTCAGGAGCTAGGGATTGTTGCAATTGGGGTGCGCCGTCTGGTTTGGGGTTCAGTCTGTGGCATAGGAGTAGCAGAGCGGGCAGGGTCCCTGAAAATCAGGAGGATCTTCAAGCTGTGCAATCCAGGCAGAATGGGTGGCCTACTCTTCAGGGTTGGCATGCCTTGCATCCATCAGGAGGAAATGAGCACATCTCATCAGGAACAGGTCTCATCAGGAACAGGGTGTAGGGTGGTTTAAAAAAAGTCTTCCCTCAGTCTCAGTCATTTCTCAGTCTCAATCTCCTCTCAGTCTTCTCTCTCTGTCTGCTCGCCATGCCCTCTCACCAGACTGAACAAAGAGGGGAGTAGGGGAGCTCTAGCAAGCAGGTAGGGTGCAGAGGAATAGAGGGGCTAGGAATAGAGTTAGGGTTAGGGATCAGGAGGAGTAACTCTGAAGAGAAAAGCAATGTGCAGATATCTGAAGATAAATCAGTGGGGGTGGTGCCCTCTGTTTCAGCAATTATCTGACCTTTTGGATGCCGGTGTCTAGGTGGCCTTGACTAAATGCATCCTGAGCTGGAACAGCTGGAGCTGTGCCAAGTTTTCCCCCTCTTGCTCCAGAACAGCTGGAACTGACACATTGGCTTGGGAGTCTGCTATGCCAGGTTTCCCCCTCTTGCTCCAGAGTCCAGGGGATCATGGTTTTTGTGCTACTAGTGTCTGCTGGACTAACTTGGCTCCTTTGATCTCTGGCTTTGCAAAAATGTGCCTAAATGGTGTCCCTTGGAGACTGCTTTTTTTCAAAATCTGAGCTTTTGTATGGGGTGCCTCAGGGCTCCATATTGTTTCCGCTGTTGTTTAATATCTACATGAAACTGCTAGGAGAGATCATCAGAAGATTTGGTGCAGGGTGCTATCAGTATGCTGATGACACACAAATCTCTATCTCCTTGTGAGCATCATCAGGAGAGGGCAAAACCCCTAAATGCCTGCCTGGAGTCGGTGATGGGCTGGATGAGGGATAACAAACTGAGACTGAATCCAGATAAGATGGAGGTACTCATTGTGCGAGATCGAAACTCGAGAGACAATTTTGATCTGCCTGTTTGGATGGGGTCACACTTCCCCAGAAGGAACAGGTACTCAGTCTAGGGGTGCTTCTGGATCCAAGCCTCTCCCTCGTGTCCCAGGTTGAGGCAGTGGCCAGAGGTGCCTTCTATCAGCTTCGGCAGATATGCCAGCTGCGTCAATTTCTTGAGATGAATGACCTTAAAATAGTGGTACATCTGCTGGTAACCTTCAGACTGGATTACTGCAATGCGCTCTATGTGGGGCTGCCCTTGTATGAAGTCCAGAAACTGCAGTTGGTCCAGAATGAGGCAGCCAGGCTGGTCTCTGGGTCATTTCGGAGAGACCATATAACTCCAGTATTGAAGGAGCTACACTGGCTGCAGATATGTTTCTGGGCAAAATACAAGGTGTTGGTTATAACCTATAAATCCCTAAACAGTTTGGGCCCTGGGTATTTAAGAGAAGGGGCTATTCTCAAGAGCAGCAAAAATTGGGCTAGGAGAGCCTACCCCGATTTTTGCTGCTCGTGTAAATCACCAGGCTCGCCTGCAAGACCGGTGGCTTACAAGCAGCTAGCCCACTTTTGTAGCCCTCCCCTAAGCCTGGGTTTGCGGAGCTAGTGCTCCGCAAACCCGGGCTTCCTGATCGTGAGTAGCCACGGCGTGGCTCCACGGCTACGCATGAGTAGAACCCCAGAGGGAAGGAGAAAAGCCGCAGCCCGGCTCCAGGGGTCTCGCCAGTATGCCCTGCGCACTTGTGCAGGGCATACTTGAGCTTCCGGGGGCCGCGTGGCCCTCAAGCTCCCCAGCCCCCACCGGCTCCGTCACGGAGCCAGCAATCGTGCGAGTGGCTAATCTGGCCGCCCAGGGCTCCCTCTCTGATCGTGATGAGGGCTAAACCCGCTCTCCCTACTCTGCTGCAGAAACCGGGTCTCACTGATCGTGAGACCCAGCTCAACGTCTTCTTCGTCATGAACCCCACCACCTACTGAGACAATCAGGAGAGGTCTGTCTGCATTTGCCACTGGCTCGTCTGGTGGCTACTCAGGGACAGGCCTTCTCCATTGCTGCCCCGAGGCTTTGGAATGTGCTCCCTAGTGAAATAAGTGTTGGAGATGAACTTCCAGTGCATCGACCTTTTGCACCAACTGTCCTAATGACCACTTGGGGCATTGGGAGTAGAGACAGTGAGTCAGGGTCTCCCTATCTGTCCCTACTCTATGACCCCTGAACTAACTCTGCAGCACTTCCTGTGCTGAGTCACAATCCTTTCTTTCCTCCTAGAGAGCAGATGGAAATGTCTCTCTCTCTCCTTACCTATCCACTATATAGTCCTTTAGATTAGAGATAGGTCTTTCCTATCTAAGTGTATTTAACCAATAAATATTTAGTGTTTAGTCACACAAGGATCTCCATGTGTTTTCTCTAAACAGCTGCAATATCCAAACCATCCTCTGCTACCTACTCTGTAACTGGAGTGTGTGCTCATTCCTTAGTGCTCTGCTGTTTTACCTACTGTAGGTAAAAATCAACAACCTCTAACAGGGTTATGGGCCCAGCAAGAACAACAGGCTTCTAGGCACAAGCAGAGTTTATTTTATTTTTCATTTTTCATTTTGAAAGTGCAGCTGAGTTAGTTAGGAACTGCAGCATGGATCCTGTGATTACAGCCTACTCAGGAATGGCTCCTTCTTTTCCCAAACTGGATGGCAATAACTACGAAACCTGAGCCCTCAAGATGAAAGCAATCTTCATGACAAAAGGAATCTTTGAAGTGCTCACGGAGGGACGGCCAGCCCAAGATGAAGCTGCTCAAGCCTCGTGGGACAAGAAAAAACCAACATGCGTATGGCCTTTTAATTTTGAGTATAAGTGATGATTTATTGATCTATGTGGGGGATACTGATTTAGCCTCAGAAGTGTGGGATAGACTGAAAAAGCAATGTGGCCAAGTCTCTGCAAACGCAGCTCTTCTCCTGTATAAAAGGCTATGTGAAAGCAAACTGCAGGAAGGGGGAGACTTTGAAGCCCACATAGCAAATATCTTAGAAATTAACAGGCTCTTGAAGAGTAACCAATGTGAATTGAATGAAATTATTCTAACTGGGGCAATCCTACAATCCCTGCCTAAAAGTTTTGAACCCCTAATTGTCGCTCTTGAACTGTCTTACTGTGAACTGAAGGTTGATTCTGTCATGTCCATTCTGAGAAATTTTAATATAAAGTTGCAGCAGGAGAAATTTGAAAGCGATGGCACTCTGGCACATTTCAGCAGGCAAAGTAATTCCAGCATTAGCAAGCGAAGTAGCCTCAGTGACTCATCAGCATATAATCAAAGAGCAGGAAACTCAGAGGGCACAGACTTGGTCACCATGGCAATGAAGTAAACACAGGGATGAGTCATGGCAACAAACAAAGAGGGGAGGAGGAGAAGCACGGACAAGGTGGCTTATCTGAAAGGGAGAGCAATGCCAAAAATTACATTACCTTAAAAGAGCCAACAAAGGGCCACACTTTCATCCTGGACTCAGGTGCAACCCAGAATATAATCTGTGATTGCAATCTATTTATCGAACTCGATAAAAGCCAGAGATCTGTTGTGATCTTAGCAGATTCAAGGAAGCTAAGCGTGGCTCGCAAGGGGACAGCAAAGATACTTTGTGGCTCTGCTGCTGAAGCTTATGAGGTTAAGATAAATGATGCACTTTTCGTGCCAGAGATGCAAGTCAACTTGATTTCAATTGGGCATGGACTCAAGAAGGGGTGTAAAGCAATTTTTGAAAATGAAGCATGCTACATCTCTAAAGGTGATGAGTTAATCATGACTGCGCACATGCGGGATGATGGACTTTTTGAAGTAGACTGTGCTACTGCACAAGCAAACATGGCAAGTAGTTGCCAACACAAAAATTGTGATTTCTCATGGCACAGAAAATTAGGCCACCGAAGCCTAAACTTTGAAACTGACTCCCAAATGAGGGAACTAACTGAGAAATCAGTGCCAGATTCAGAAGGGGCTGGACAACCAGAACCCATACTGAGGCACTCACAGAGGCATAACAAAGGGGTTCCACCTAACAGACTCTCACTCATGGCTAAAGGAGGAGAGATGCAAGAACCCACTACATGGCAAGATACAGAAAGGTTGCCAGCTGATGAAGCTGAGAAGTGGAGAAAAGCAGCAACGGAAGAAATTGATTCCTTGCACAAAAATGAGACTTGGAGACTTGTGCAACTACCCGCTGGAAGAAAGACTGTGGGATGCAAATGGGCCTTCAAAATCAAGCAGGATGCAGAAGGGGATGTACAGCGCTACAAAGCCAGACTAGTAGCCAAAGGATACTCCCAAATCTATGGTCAGGACTATGATGAGACTTTTGCACCAGTCGTGAAACACACATCAGTTAGAACATTGCTCAGCGTGGCAGCAGCCAAAGGGATGCAAGTTGAACACTTGGATATAAAGACTGCCTTCCTACATGGGGAAATCGAGGAAGACATCTACATGCAACAACCACCAGGCTTTGAGGAACCTGGGAAGAAGGGGCTAGTGTGCAAACTGCAAAAGAGCATCTATGGCTTAAAGCAGGCAGCCAGAGCATGGAATGAGAAACTGAATCAATTACTACTTAAGGAGGGGTTCACGCAAGCAAAAGCTGACCCCTGCCTATATTCTAGACTCAGAAACAATAGGTAGACTTACATTCTGACTTACGTTGATGATTTGATTCTTGCACACAAGGAAAGGCAAGACAGTCATGAAATTGTTCAACACCTGAACAAGGAAATAGAGGTGAAGGAATTCGGAAGCATCGCATATTACCTTGGCATCCAAATAGAAAGAGAAGAGAATGGAACGTTCCTTCTCAACCAAAAACAGAAGATAAAAGATCTTCTAGAATGCCTGGGACTGACAGATGCCAATGAAGTCAGCACGCCAATGGACGCTGATTTCTGGAAGCAAGATGAGGACAGCCAGCCTCTACCAGCCAACAATCAATACAGAAAGGCAATTGGAAAACTTTTGTACATAGCCACAGTGACAAGGCCAGACATTGCCTCAGCAGTAGGAATCCTGAGCAGAAAAGTGAGTGTGCCAACGAACAAGGACTGGATAGCGGTCAAAAGACTGGGAAGGTACCTGAAAGTCACTGCACATTATGTACTGGAGATTCCAGCAAACAGCAATCCCAAACTCGTGGGATATGTGGATGCAGACTAGGGCGAGGACAGAACAGACCGCAAGTCCACAAGTGGACACCTGTTCTGGTATGGAGGTGGAGCCATAACTTGGAGTAGCCACAAGCAGTCACTCGTTGGGCAATCATCCACAGAAGCAGAGTACGTTTCAGCAAGTGAAGCATGCAGGGAAGCAGTATGGATACACCAACTACTATTGGACTTTGGCATCGAGGAACCAAAGCCCACAGTGACGTTTGAGGACAACCAAAGTTGTATCCAGATTTCCCAAATGGAGAAGATGAAATCTCGAACTAAGCATATTCCCATAAAGTACCACTATGTTCAGGACTTACAAGAAAAAGGGGTGGTCCAGCTGAGGTACTGCCCCACAGAAGAGATGCTGGCAGGTGGATTAACCAAGCCATTATCCAAAGACAGATTCCAGATGCTTCGTGAGAAGATGGGAGTCGTGACCAGGTGTGACAGGCGATTAGAAGGGGTGTTGGAGATGAACTTCCAGTGCATCGACCTTTTGCACCAACTGTCCTAATGACCACTAGGGGCATTGGGAGTAGAGACAGTGAGTCAGGGTCTCCCTATCTGTCCCTACTCTATGACCCCTGAACTGACTCTGCAGCACTTCCTGTGCTGAGTCACAATCCTTCCTTTCCTCCTAGAGAGCAGATGGAAACATCTCTCTCTCTCCTTACCTATCCACTATGTAGTCCTTTAGATTAGAGATACAGTAATCCCTCGACCTACGAACTACTCAACTTACGTTTTTTTCGAGTTACGAGCGACAAAAAAGACCGGAAGTAGTTGCCGGTTTAGAATCAGCTTCCTCGACCTACGAATGTTTAGATGCGGCTTCCTCGAATTACGAGTGTTTTGAGACTTCTGTGGTGCGCTCCTCAACTTATGAAAATTTCGACCTCCGAACGTGCGTTCGGAATGGATTATTTACGTAAGTCGAGGGACCACTGTAGGTCTTTCCTATCAATCAATCAATCAATCTCTTTATTTCGGTCAGCGACCAGCATGAGGTTAAAACAAATGTAAAAGAGAGGACAATCAAACTTCTATTGCAAACAATAACAGTATAAATTTTAAAATAAATAAATAAATTTAAAAAGTTCTCCTCAGCATAAAACAGGATACTGAAAATACTACTACAATAATTGGAGATAAAAGAGGCAGCAGTATTTCCTACTTATGAGGCTATTACATAAAATCAAAACTCAACCAGTTGCCTTCTTGACTCCTAAATCTGAGGGGGGTTAGACTCTGGAAGATATTGTCATTAAATTTACAGCTGAAATATAGGTGGTACCAGTACCTGCGTGCCCACCTGCAGCTGGCCAGATTATGGATACAAGTTGCTCTGGCCTTAGATCCATCGCCTATTTTCCCATTATTAAGTTCTTCCGCACACGAAGGGCTGCACTGCAAAATTTAGCTGTCTGTCTGGTAGCGCAGGAATTGCTTCCTTCCAACAGCCTGTCAGTCATCTGAGGAGGATCGAGACCTGGGCATTTAGCTATCAAAGGGTAAATGAGATCCTGGCGCAGGTCTCTATAGAACAAACATTCCAATAGAACATGGGTTACTGTTTCCACTTGACCCTCACCACATGGGCAGAGCCTATCACCGTAGGGAATCCCTCTGTATCGGCCCTCTAAGAGGGCTGAAGGCAGGGCATTGCATCTTGCCAGGGTAAAAACTCTTCTAAGAGGGGGCACCTCCAAGACAGTGAGGTAGGATGCTGGAGCCAAACTATATCTGACTGATTCCTGGCTCTGAAAGTCAGGTACCTTTGCTATATCTGTTTGTCTCTCAATATCCTCAATTCTCTGTTTGATGAACTTCCTAGCTGTCTCCAAACTTTGCATAAGCAGGGCTGACTGATCGAGGCCCAAAGTGGTCATCTTTTGGTTCAGAGCACACTTCCAGGGCGACTGATAAGAATCCTCTAATACTAAGCTGCTCAGCCCTGTGTCCGAGGAAAAAACTCTCAGCCAGTAAAACAGCGCCATTTGCCAACATCTGGCCTCAACTTTGATGAGGCCCGCCTCAAATCTGAGCCTCGCATTAGAGGTGCACTTGGGTGTCTGAAATATTGCTCTTAAGAACTTAGACTGCACCACTTCTAAGGGGGACAGATCTGGGTAAGGACCCAACTGGGCACAATACAATAATTGTGTCAATGATTTCACTTGAAAAAGTTTTAAGGCTGCTGGGATAAAAAACCCTCCCCTGGTTCTATAGAACTGCAAAATAGCTCGGGCGCTATTTTGGGCAGCCTGGGCCACATGAGAGGCATGGGCTCGTCTTGATCCCGATGAGTGAACAGCTACCCCCAAGTATACAAAATTTTGGACCTGCTCTATCCTTTGTCCATCGATTTTCCATACCCGTCTCTTGGGTCTCCTAGCAAAGGAGAGCACCTTTGTTTTCTGGTAGTTAATACTCAGCCGTTCTCTCTTACAATAAACAGCCAATGCCCCCAAGGCCCTCCTTAGACCAACTGGGGTTCTGGCCAGAATGGCCGCATCGTCCGCATACAGCAACACTGAGATACTTCTTCCAGCTAGCTTGGGAGGATGGAAATCGCAGCTATCTAGATGGGTCACCATATCATTAACAAAAAGGTTAAACAGCAAGGGCGCCAGCACACATCCTTGACGGACCCCTTTTCCAATTGGAATAGCTCTGGTTAATCCTCCCTGTGGATTGCACCTAACCCTCATGGTTGGTGATACGTGTAAGGCTCTGATTAGAGCTAAGAGTCACCGATCAATGGAGGAAGCTCTCAGTTTATCCCAGAGCCTATCCCGTGGGATTGAGTCAAAGGTGAACCTAAGATCTACAAAGGCAACATGCAAGGACTGGGCATATTTCTGTGCTAAATGGTGCAGAACAAAACAATGGTCGACAGTAGACATCCCTTCTCTGAACCCCGCTTGCTCTTCTGCAAGAATGTTATCCTGGTCCATCCAATCCCTCAGTTTCCCATAGAGGTGTTTAGCGTAAAGTTTGCTAACTGTACTCAGAAGGCTGATCGGCCTATAATTGCCTGGCTCACTTCTGCACCCCTTCTTATAGATAGGTACAATGATGGACAGGCCCCAACCTTTCGGTATGCACCCTGAGCTATCAATGGCAGTAAACAACGATGTGAGCACCGGCGCCCACCAGTCCACATTGGACAAAACCAATTCCGGTGGAACCAGGTCAGTGCCGGGGGCCTTGCCAGGTTTCAGTTGGCGAATTAGGTCAGCAACTTCTGCTGTGGTAATGGGTGGCCAGTCAGGTAATGGCTCCTCATTGAATGTAAAGGGCCCTGGCAAAGTGCCTTCCTCCCAGTACAACTTTCGGAAGTGCCTCTCCCAAAGCTCCGGATGGATGTGGGCATCGGGCGTCAGATGTCTTCTGAGCGGAATCCCTGCCGCTGTTCTCCAGAAAAGGGACTGTTGTCCTGATTGGATTGAATACAATAACAAATCCCAAGAGGATTTCATATAGGCTCGCTTTTTCTGTCTAATCAGCTGTTTATATTGCTTTTTCTGTATCATTAGTTCTTGGGCTGAAATTGAAGTGGGATCTACCTTGTAAACTTGGAATCTGCCCAAAAGAAGATGTCTACTCTCCACACAGTCTTGGTCAAACCATGGTTTGGAAGGTCTCCACTGTCCTTTAGAGGGTTCACGCTGTTTAGAAATAAGATGTTTTTGCAATTCCAAGGTAATGGAGTTGTAGACTTGTAAGAGTTGAACCGAGTCTGAGAAATCAAGCATATCTTGGCTCAGCTTCTGTAGATGATGCGATTGGAGAAGAGTGGAGATCTTATCAGCCAAACTCTGGGACCATCTGACACGACAGCAGTTATCCTCTGTCTTCATAGAAGGCACTGACTCGTACTGTTTAGGGCCCAACGGGTTTTGCAACAGCAGAGTAACTGGGGGGTGGTCACTTTCCACTTGTGGGACCACCTCCAGACTTGGGGAGTACTGGGCCAGGCACCTTGAAATAATAAAATCGTCAATGGCACTCGCTCTCCTCCCCGCCCAAAATGTCAGCTCTGCCGGGTGGTCATTGTCCACTGAGCCATTTAAAACAAATAAGTCTAAGTCATAGGTCATTTGGGCCAAACAATATCCACCCAAATTTGAGGTGTTGTCCTTAGAGAGGCGCATGTACAGAAGCACGTACTCTTCCCAAACAGGGGCACTTCTCTTATATCGAGCATAAAGTAATTCATCACTGGGGCCCATTCTTGCATTAAAGTCGCCTCCCAGAATTATACTTGCATCAGGAAATTCCTCTGTAAGGGCAATGATGTACCCTTCCAGCTTCCCCCAGATTTCCTTAATTTCCTGGGCCCTGCATTTCAGGGGGAGATATACGTTGCTATCAGCATTGCAGTCTGATTATGAACAACTTCCACAGTCAGTGCCATGTTATCCAGAGAAGAGACCCATTTTGATGATGACCCATAACTTAGTTGAAATAAAAGTCCCGAGGCCCCCACTGGGTCTCCCCTTTTTCTTACTCTTAACGGCCTGTAGGGAAAATACATAAAATCCGTTAAGTACCAGATCAGAGAGTGCCCAGGTTTCTTGCATCAATATGATGTCAAATCTGTCCAAAAGGCTCAAACATGAGGGGTCCTTGGATCTAGCGTCCCATCCCCCCACATTCCAGGACACTAGAGCAAGCCCATGCTGATCTGCCTCCCTTCAATGGTTGAATGGAGCCTCTCTACCCCTGAGAGTTTCCTGGGCCAGTATTTCTGGATCTGTTTCCAGGGAGGAATTCTCTTGCATTTCCTTCTGAACCGTTGGACTGGGATCTATGTGAGAAGCAAGAGTTTGTGATGGAGCAGTAAGAGTGTTCGGGTTCATCATAGCAGCTTGGGTTCCAGAGGTGATGCTTTTAGTGGAAAAATCTGGAGTTTTAAGACAATTTTTGCCTGACTTCAGAAGTGGCATAGCAACTGCAAAGTGGGGGTCAGCCAACAAATTAAACCACCGATCTTTCTTAGGGGGAGTTTCTGGCTGGTTAAATACCCCTGCAAGGTGTACCAAAAGTGGAAGGTCTGTCTTGATTAATTCCAGCTCATGTTGCAAGTCAGCCCCCTTCTGGCCCTGTGAGGAAGGTATATAATCACTAGTCATAACTGGTGAGGAGGAAAGAAAGTCTGCCTTGTTATCCGTCGGCTCCTCGGACTGTCTCCAAATAGGCTGGTTACTTGCATCGGTCAGCTCTTCTACATAGGCGTAACGATAGGGGGGCACGTGCCGCGGGCGCCACTTGGGGGGGGCGCCCAAAAGTGCCCCCAGCGATCCCCTGCCTTTGGCAAAAAAAAATTTTTTTGTGATTTTTTTTTTTTTGGTCATTACGGAGATCTCTGGCGGGCGGGCGCTCCAATTGGCTGCCGGAGAACACATGCCCACCATGCTGGTTGTCTCAGCTCCTCCCTCCCTGCTTGCTGCACGCACGAGGAGTGAAGCGGAGCAGCTTGCATTAGTTGAGAGAGCAGCTGCTGCTGGGGACGTTCTCTGACTCTGCCTGCCTGCCGTTTGCCCACCACACTGCCCTCTGGCTGCATTTTATTCTTCTGTTCTGCATTAACAAAGTAAGTTTCATTGCTCAAATCTCTCCCTCCCCCGTGTGTGTTGTGTGTGAGAGAATGTCCCTACTCCCTTGCATAACGTCCTCCTTTTAGCTCTTCTGTGCTTTGCATAACAGGCTTCACACACACACACACCCAAACCGAGGGTAGCTGCCTGCAAGTGGAGCCAGTGGTGCTCTCCTGGCTTGCAATGTGTGAGTTTCTGGCTTGCAATGTGTGAGTTTCTGGCTTGCATTGTGTTTCTGGCTTGCAGTTTCTGGCTTGCATTCAGAGGCGTAACTATAGGGGGGCAGGGGGGGCACGTGCCCCGGGCGCCATCTTTTCTGGTCACGTGGGGGGCGCCGCCATGACCAATTTTTTTTAATTTAAAAAAAAATTTTGTTAATACAAATGTTTCCTGCTCAGTGCAGCAGCGCTGCAGCAGTCAAGGGAGCGCGTCAGTGCCCCCTTCCCCACGAGCGGTCCCTTCCGCACTGCCTGGGCCCCCCCCCATTGCTTTGCTGGCGCCTGGCAGCCAGTCAGTGGCCTGGCTTGGCGGCGGCGGCGGTGGGCGCTTGTGAGGAAAAACCTAAGTATAATGTAGTATGTTGGGGGCAGCAGCGGGGGGCACGTGGGGGGGCGCCATTTCAGTGCTTGCCCCGGGCGCCGTTTTCCCTAGTTACACCTCTGCTTGCATTGTGTGAGTCCCGGTGGGATTGCAAAAGGAAACTCATGCAATGCAAGCCAGGAGAGCGACTTGTGGCTCCACTTGCATTGCGCGAGTTTCCTTTTGCAATCCCACCTCTGCAAAAGGAAACTCAAGCAATGCAAGTGGAGCCACAAGTCGCTCTCCTGGCTTGCATTGCATGAGTTTCCTTTTGCAGAGGTGGGATTGCAAAAGGAAACTAGTCGTACTAGTACACCAGATCTTTGCAGCTCTGCTAATAATTACAACTTCTGGATCATCCCTTAGCATGGGGGTGGGGGGTGGGTTGGCAAATTTAATTTGGAACTCATTAATATAATTTTTGAATAATGTTCAGTCTGTCTGGATTAATACTAGGTTTATTATTTATAGCAGATTTTTATTAGCAACATACAGTCTACAACATTTTCAGCCTTGTTCATTTGGTGCATATTGTAGATGTTCTGTCTCCAAAACATAAATACAGCATCTATATTTTTGAAGGGGGTGAGGAATCCCATTTAATACAGTGTGAACAAATTGGTCCAAAAAGTAGCAATGGGAAGTTTTTCTTTCTGCCCCTGTAGCTTTAATAAGATGGAGTGCACAAATATCACTTGATTAACAGCTGCGATATTAATTTCCCTTTTTGGTTGCTTGACTCACAGCAAGAATCATGTCAAGGCAGTGGAGAACCAATTAAATTGATTTTAATCTTTGTTAGGGAAGATAACATGCCTTTTTCTCTCCTTGTTTAAATAATTAAAGTTTCAGTAGGTATTATTTCTGGCTTTAAAGAAATTGGTATCTTAATGTAATGGAATCCTTCTAATTACATACTTCATAGTTTTAAAAAAGTTAATCATGGTTTTTCATTCAATGTGTATTTTGTTTTACATATTAAACTTATATTTTCCTTTGAGAGAGTTTTAAAAATAAGAGGAAATTGGGAAGGCTTTTTTAAAACAAAGAAAAATCTCACCCCTACTTATTCATGATCTTTTTGATTTGCCTGTGTTTTTATTTCAAGCAAGTCAGATGTATGTTGGGGGGTATTTATTTATGTGTATTTATTTCAAGCAAGTCAGATGTAATTGCAAATAACATGCAGAAGATCCCAGGTTCAATCCCTACCTCCAGGTAGGGCTGGGAGAAACTCCTGCCTGAAACCTTGGAGAGCTGCTGCCAGTCAGTGTGGGCAATAGTGAGCTAGGTGGACCAATATCTGACTCTGTAGACAGCTTCCTACGTAATCAAACCATAACTTGCCCTTACGTTCAATCCAATTGGATGCATTCACATTCACAGCTTACATCCAATAAACTGCTGAGTAAGCCCTCCAAACTAGGATCACACAGTGTGGTTTGCAATTCTGATATATGAAGGGCCCAAACCTCAGTTTTGCTGTTCAGGTGTATAGGCAAACGGTGATTTAATTAAACCTGGAGGTTATTTATTAAGACTGTGTATGAGAGGGAAGCAGGAAGAGGAGGAGATCATGGCTCAAATAATGGTGGCTGAATGTGGCCATTGGTTTTCCCAGGAATACAACCAACGTAAAGTGTGCTACAAATAGACATTATTATAGAATTAATAAACATAGAATATCTATGATAGACTAGAAAATATGTCTATTATACTTTAAGTCTCTTTTATAATATAAGCATAAATCTTGAATAGACTAGAATATCTATGATGGAAAAGACTAGAATACCTGTCTTGTCTTTTCCATTTTGGGACACAAAACCTATTACTATGTTTAAAAGCATTTATTTTCTGGCCATGAGGACTGCAAACTTAGGCTGTTGGTATGCAAGACATTTCTTTAAAATATATATTTCTAAAGAGCCTTGTACCCTCATGTTTCCTTTTTCCTGTCCCAGTATACTTGCATGGATGCAGCCCACAACCCACACTTGACTATGGCTGTGACACATTTCCATATTTCCGGGGGCGGCGGTGGGGAGGCGTGGCGGGGGGGCGCAATTTCAGTGCTTGCCCCGGGCGCCGTTTTCCCTAGTTAGGCCTCTGCTCTTCTATCATTGAAGAGATGCTAATTACCGAAGGGTTCAACTCGTCGATTGTAACATTGAATCCCTCTGTAAACTGCATGAAGAGGGAGTTAACTGAGTGAGATTCCACGGGCGAAAGTAATTCAGACACATTGGGTTCAGTCTCGGCACGTTTACTTGCTCTGGTATTTTCCTGGGAGATTTTAAAATTAGAGGCTCCAGGATGGTGTTGGCAAAACAACGATTAGGGAATATCTCAAAGCCTTCAATCCAGGATTTTCTTTGGAAAATCCTATTCGGGATCCGGGAAGAATAGAAATCCAGCATGAACCTACTTTGGAAATGGTTAGATGGTAGCCTCTCAAATCGTTTGAGGTCTACATCTCTCAGGCTGCAATTCAGGAGCTGACTTAGTGAGAGTCTAATAGCATAGAAATTATACCACTTGTTGTAGTTTACCCTATTCAGGTATACTACAAGGGAAATACGGTGTGGTTGTAATATTCTATTAACTGAGCTTCTGCCTCCTGGAATCATATGGGAATTGTGGTAGGACTGATAAATGCCACAGCCACAACCGTGCTTCTTCTCCCCACTGATATCATTATCAGACCTCCCCCTCTTAGTTTGGCCTTTAGACAGATCATGCAGAAGAGTCTTAACAATGTCCACTTTCCTCTCTAGTGGTGAGAGTCTATCAAACACAGCTTTGAGCGTTTCCGCTACCAGCCGACGATAGTTCTGAAGGCTGCTGAGGCTGAGGCTTTTTGGGTATCTTGATTTTGGGGGCTGATTGTTTACCCATCCCCTCATTGCTATTAGAGTTCAGGGAGGTATGGAAAGTTGCTTGAAGAGATCTCCATCCCCTCCCTTTAGCATTGGGAGTGGGCTGCTCTGTTGAAGTTAATAGATCATTCCCTAAGCTTCTGGGAGGCTCCGTTTCTCTCCGTGTTATGCCTGAGCTGTATAAGATCTTGCTCTGGTGCACCTGAGATTTGAGTGTGACCCTGCACCACCAAGTTAGAAGATAGAGAGCCCGAGTCCAAAGAACTTACAGTATCTGCAGTTGGCAAGTAATGACGAATTGAAGCTTGCTTGCTTGCTTGCTTTGAAACTTGCTGTGCACGTTTGTTGGGCTCCGTGGTCGAATTACATGGGCTGTTTCTTAACCGCTTTCTTCCCATTGTAACCAGCTAAAGTCTGACTGAGTCAGCAAACATAGAAAGCAGACGGGAGCTTCAGACTTGTATCTCTTACTCCAAGTTCCGACCTTGAAATGCCTTGCTGACAGGTTCAATATTAGCAGTAAAAAGGAACGGAGGGCAGAGGAGATAAAAAAGAAAGCCTCGGAAGATTAAAACAAGAAAAGAAAAGAATTAAAAACAAGGCTCAAAGGAACTTGGAAGGACGCTGCCCTCCCTTCAGCAACCAAAACCGGAAGTCCCCTTGGTCTTTCCTAACTAAGTGTATTTAACCAATAAATATTTAGTGTTTAGTCATACAAGGATCTCCATGTGTTTTCTCTAAACAGCTGCAATATCCGAACCATCCTCTGCTACCTACTCTGTAACTGGAGTGTGTGCTCATTCCTTAGTGCTCTGCTGTTTTACCTATTGTGGGTAAAAATCAACAACCTCTAACAATAAGAGCCTCCCTGTCTCTGACAGCTTCAAAATTTTTTAAATTGTTATGTTTTAAATTTCTTGTTTTTGTTTTTAACTATTGTTTTACTGTCTGTTTTTATTTTGTTGTAAACCACCCAGAGACATAAGTTTTGGGTGGTATAAAAATATGTTAAATAAATATAAATAAATAAATGTCTGCATAGCACTCGTGACATCTAGTTTCTGTGTGGAAGGTATCTTTATGTATGGAGGAGCAATCATTTCTTTGAGTCCCCATGTGCAGTCTGAAGTGATAGAGTCCAGACATAGGGTTTCCACACCATCTTCTGTTTGTGAGGTCATAAAAAGAATAGAGAAAGATGGATTGACAAGACTTGCCCAACTCCACAAGTAGTAGAAAAGAGAACATTTATTTGGAAGCTTAGTGGGGGGAGTGAAAAGGAATATCTTAGGTTAAACAATAGCTCTCTGCTCCCCTTTCAGGGAAAAGTAAGGATCAGTGCCATAAAAATTAGTCTTGAGTCAGGTGCCACAACAGAACAAAGCTGCACTTTGGCCCTCCAGATGTTGTTAATTCACATCATCCTCAGCCACATTGTCCAGGTCTGGGATGATGGCAGTTATAGTCCCACGTCATTACTGGAAGGGCAAGAGTCAAAGTCTCTTGATAATGTTTGATAGATAAAACCACTCCTGGATTTGCTTTCACCTGTTTTTACTTCCTTGTGTTGTTGGAGATACCTGGGAGGCTGAGAACAAGTACATCACAGATTGTATTGTAAGTACTTTTAATGTAAATTACTTCGGGAGCAAAGTAAATGGATTTGAGGGGAGCAAAGTAAATGGATTTAGGGCGGTGTTTCATTTGATCCAGGGCTCAGCTCTGAAAGGGGTGAGTGTGCTTCCGAACATGTGCAGGAGAGCCTTTTCTAACTATTGAATTACCTGAACCCAACTAAAGAACAGAATGTCGAATTCTAAGAACTGTGTCTCTTCTTTGAGAAATGAATCACTGTTTGTAGAGTATCTCACCCAAACAGCTCAGTTTGGAGTTGTGTCGGGAAAGAGCTAGACTGGTTCAAGAACCTTTCTGACATGGTCCTTGTTTAAATTTATATAATCTTACTGAAAGAGCAGGGCCAGCCCTGGGGGTTTGGGCACCCTAGGCAAAGTGTACTTTGCCCCCCTCCACTACATCAAATTAAAAGTACACCCTGTAATATACACAATCTTGTGCATGGGAGGGAGTGCCAAAGTCATAATTGGCAGTTGGCGCTGGCTGGGTGGGGGAGTGGGCTGGGCCGTGAAGAAAGAGAGGACCCCTTTTAAAATCCACAAGACTGCTGCCGCCACTCCATATCACTGCTCAACCAACTGGGGGGTTCAGCCTGGGGGTCCCCAGGAATGGATGCCCTAGGTGACAAGGGAGCCCTCTGAAAGAGCCTTTGCAAACGAACGCTCTTTCTGAGAAAGTGAGAATAGGCTGCAGGAGGGGGAGTTCACAGTTACTATAGGAAAGGAAGACAATAAGGTCATTCACATGACCGCTTTGTTCTGGGGCTGGGGAGGGCGAGGGGAAGGCAGGATCATTCCTACCTTCTCCCATACAAGCACTGCTTCCTTGCAAGCTGTGCCACTCGCACGCCCACACGATCCACACTACAGTGAGCGGAGCAGCCATCTGGAGGCTGAGGGAAAGAAGCCCAGCCTCCAGATATGCCACAATGCACTGTGAGAGGAGTGTAGTGCATTATGGAAGTCTTGGAGGCAGGTGCACTCCTTCCCCAAGTCTCTATGGTTTCAATGGATGCTGGCACCCCAAAAGGAGCTGCTGGCAATCCTTGCACCCATGTGACCTGGCAGTTATGTCAGAGGGCACGTACATGCCCTCCTACCTCACTCTTAGCCTGGGTAAAAACCCTGGGTTACCCAGTGGTAGAGAGCTGGGATGTATGTATGATGGGATCTATCTCACAACATGCATAAGATGGCATTGGAAGGCAGAGGACAATAGATGCTTCCCCCTCAGAGAAGAGGAAAGTGACTTAAAGAGTGACCCTCTGCCTTTTGGGGGTGTACTCTGCTTGTGCCTGCCTGATGCTGTTATTGCTGCTGTTCCTGCCCCACTCAGTCTATTGTTGTTGCTGAAGCAGCAGCAACTGGCTTACTCCCATGTTGGCCCATTCCTGCCATATGCATCTTATCTGGTCTCAAGGCAAAAGCAAGGAATGTTTCTGCATTCCATAGTCGTGACTTGCTCTTATCATGTAAATGTAAAGACTGATGTTAGAGCTTTGCATTGGGTTTTCCAGGAAACTTCACTGAAAACCAGCACATTAAAAACTCTGATATAAACTGGGATGAGGTGAAATCCAGCAGGAAAAGCCCGATTTGCGTGCAAGGTGCTTCCAAAAACATCCAACTGACCTCAGCAGGAATCCGGCTATAGTGAGAACGCACAACCTGCTTCCTGGAGGAGATACGGGGTAAAGCCCCTGTGTGAGAAAGTTCCTGTGGGGCCAGCAAAAAAGTCCCCATGGGCCACATCTGCCCACCTCCCAGGCCTTATGTTGTCCAGGTCTGCTCTAGAGGTTTCCTCCTCTACTTATTCTTAGCCTACTTTAAAGATTATTATTTACATAGTACCTTATATGTGGATGGAACTTTGCCAAGTACAAAAGGGCCCTTGCCAAGCAGGTTTACCACCTAAAACTTATATGAGGAAGAGGAAAGAGATGGAAATGGAGGCATGGATACTCAGGGAAGGAATCTGTCTATTCTATATATTTATTTCTCCTAGGTGTACCTGTCGCCAATCCCATGTGTGGCAGCTCTCATGAGAGTTTGAGAGCAGCTACCGGATAGGATTAGTGATGGGGACGGGGTGGGGGATGCCAGCTGGGCCGGCCGGTGGGAACAGGAGGCGGTGGTGGCAGCAGCAGGCAGCCCGGCCTCCAGCAGTGGGCAGCCCAGCTGCAGGGAGGAGAAGGCGGCAGTGGGCCGGCCCGGCCCAACCCGTGGGAACAGGAGGCAGCAGCAGGTCAGGTTGGCCACCGGGAGGAGAAGGCAGCGGTGGGCTGACCTGGCCTGGCTGGTGGGAGCAGGAGGCATCAGGCCAGCCTGACCCAGCCAGAGGGAGCAGGAGGCGACTGCAGGCCGGGCCAGCCGCCAGGAGGAGAAGGCTGTGGTGGGCCGACCCGGTCCAGCTGGTAGGTGTTGGTGGCCGCTACCGAGAGTGGGTGGGTGGGAGAAGAAGGTGGTGGCGGGCTGACCTGGCCTGGCTGGCAGGAGGTGGCAGCCGCGAGGAGGTGGTGGGCCGGCTTTCCAGGTGACCTGCCAGCCAGAAACCACAGGTTGGGGGTGAGAAGCGGGCGAGGGGAGAGGAAGCAGGCCGGCTGGCCAGCACAACAGAAAGTGTGGGTGGGTGGGAAGTGGCCGGCTGGCCGGCCAGAAAGCTGTGCATGCTGGGGGGGCGGGGGCGGTGGGGGGGGCGGCCAGAGGTGCAGAAGCTCTGCCAGCTCAAGCACCGGTAGGAAGTTGGATGGACCCTCCTCTCCTTTGCTGGAGAGAAGAAAGCCCCTTACTGCTGCATGAGCTAGCTAACAAGCAGAGGTGGGTGGCAGGAGCAGCTGGCAGGCAGTGGGTAGCAGCAGCAGCAACACATGGTGGGTGGGCAGCAGGAGCAACAGCGGGTGGCAGGAGATGGCCAGCAGCAAGCAATAGTGGCTTATGTTCTCGGGACACATTTGCCCAATTCGAGTGCAAAGAGCCTGCCCTGCTGGATGCCAATAATTTTTGTTGTTATTATTTGAGGTGTCTTGGAGTATTTGTGCACACACAGGAGTGCTGCCAAGCACCTTAGCTTCTGTTAGGATCACACAGTATAGAATATAAAACACGTTTTGAGGGGGGAATCGTTTTGGGTTTTTAATTGTGCTTCACCTTTGGGCAGGTGGTAGCAGGTGGTACAAAGGTACTTTGCTGGCTTTCTGCTCTGTGTGTGTGTGTATGTGTGTGTGTTTAATATAAACATTTCTTTTTAGAAGTATTTGTGCACATTCACCTTTTTGTCTGCCTGAATATTACACCAGTAAAAGCTCAATTTTCAGAGTTTTGACTGTGCTTCACCTTTGGGCACATGGTGGCCAAGTTACTCCACTGGGTTTCTGCTTTGCACTTCCATTAATTTTGTTTTTAATAGGAGTATTTGTACTCATTTACCCTTTTGCCTGCCCAGGAAAGCATACCCAGCAGTAAAATTTCAGTTTTGGGGGTTTTGCTTTTGCTTGCCCTTTTTTTTGGTTCTTGGTCTTTTTCCTTTTTGTCTGAAGACCATTCATGTCCAGAAGGCATTCTCAAAATGGTGGCACAGGAACAGGTACTATGTTGCCATTTTGGAGACTACTTCTGCCTGCTATTTTGTGAGCAGTAAGAGTAAAGGTGGGGAAGGGAGTCTCAAAGGGGTAACAGTCATGAAAACTGAGATTTTACTGCTGCCATAAGGTTTCCCAGGCATGCAAATGTGCACAAATAGTCATAGATAGACATAGACATAGACATAGACGATAACAAATAAAGCCAAGAGCAGGCCTTTATGTGCAGAGAACCTTGCTACCCACACCACTGATGAACATTGATGTGCATCCTCCCATCTTCAGATACCTGCTTCTTCAGAAACGTGCAATCATAGTGCAGTGCCATTCTGAGGGCCATGTTATATTTATATTGCTTAATTTTATTCTTAGGTCCAAATGGAAAGTTTCTTTTCTCTCTCCTTCTCTGGGCAAGCTCCTGTGCTTCGTGTGTGTGTGTGTGTGTGTGTGTGTGTGTGTGTGTGTGTGTGTGTGCAGCACATACATGGAAAGAGCTGCACAGCAATTATAACGAATGCTAAATAATGCCAAGCGCTTACAGTCAATCCATGGAGTGCCCACCCTTAGGTGTTCCATGCCAGATTTCAGGTGGAAGGGGGATAGTGTCTAGAATTTGTCCAAATCTAAAGGTAAGCTGTTCATTATTTCATTATTTATGTTGGCAGGCATCTTCACTATGGCAACAAATCAAGTGAGAACGCAGGCTGGCACAATGGTGTACATTCCTGCAGGCAACATAATCCAGCCAGGCCAACCAATTCCTGCTAGTGTTATCTCACAACCAGGAACAGTACATTATGTAAGCCAGCAACCTGGAAGCGCCAGCAACCAGCCTCAGAATAACCAGGCGGGGCCATTGCAGAAACTCCTCAAAGTGGAGACCAAGTCTCTTGGGGTAAGTCTACTTGATATCTGCAACATGGAATTTTAGAACTGAAAGGGATCTTGGCAGTCTTCTAGTCCAACCTGCTGTTCAGAGTCCATGATGCTTTCAATGGTTTTAATGGTTTCTGTTTTAAATTGTAAACCACCCTGAGTCATTTCAGAAATGAATGAATGAATGAATGAAGAAAGGTGTAGTATTAGTGCAGGAAGGATGAAACTGATCATAAGTGATTCGTTCAAAAGGGTAGACCGTGGAATATATTTCCAAGTAAACAGGCATAGGATGGTGTTGTAGGACAGTTTCCAGAGAGGAGAGGAGATGGGTCCACCTCAAAGAAGAGATAAATGACAGGAAAGAGTGACCTTCTGCCTTTCTTAGGTGCACTCTGCCTGTGCCTGCCTGATGCTGCAGCAGCAACTGGCTCAGTTTCCCTTTGGTCCATCATTGCCCCATTTGGTTTCAGGAGACCAGCTGCATTAGGCTGCTGCTGCTGCACATCAGTTGGACAAGCCAAGAGCTCTTCATCGGTTGGCTCCTGCTGTTGCTGCAGGATAGATCTACCTAGGGGCCAGCACAAAAGGTCCCCAAAGGCTGGATCCGGGCTCTGGGCCTTATGTTGTGCAGGCCTGCTTTAAACTTATGCTGCCATGTGTTGCACCTGATAAAGTATAACACATGTACATTATAAATGAAAAGGACAATCTAGATTGATCTCTGGAGGGGTGCATTGTTCATTCCTACATGCACACCCTAAACATACTATGACACGTGGGCCTCAGTGACTAATTGATAATCCAAATGACTGACTCACTCACTAGGTACTAAAGTTATTACGGTACTTCTTAATGGTACAGGGCCCTGAAAACTGGGACTTTTTAGTCCAATTATGTGAAGAATGCCAAAACATTTCTCCCCCGAAATGGGACTAAAACTGTATCCCAAAATGATTAAGTTAATCCCACACTAGCTAAGAAGATGAAATTTCATACACGCATAGTCTAAGATGCTTTGATTTAACTCCTGCCAACTGGTCAGAGAGGCAGCTTTTTACTGAGGTGTAATGAGGGTGGGGCAGGCAGGGCACATGCCCTACGCGCAGCTGAAGAGGGGGTGCAAAAGTGACTGCCCTGCCCCTGCCCCCAGCACCACAAAGTTTTTTCAAAAAAAAATTTTTTTAATTTCGAGTCTGGACCGGCGGTGCCCCCCCGCTCAGTGCAAGCGCGCTGAGTGACTTGCCAGATCTGTCTGGGGGGGGCAGGCACTCTCCCATTGGCTCCTGGTGGTGAGAGGAGGAGCGGAGAGCATGCGCCATGCGGCTGGACGACGAGGAGCAGTACAGCATGCTGCCCTTGTGTCGTATGTGCTGCTGCCGCTGCTGTTCGTGGCCCACCTGGACCTGGCTGCCGATGTGAGGAGAAGGGAATAGACGACCAGGAAGCGAAAAATCCATTGATTCTGCTCCCTGCCTGCTTCACTGACTCTTGCTGTCAAAGTAAGTGTGCTGGTTTTGTGATGAAAAACTTGAAAACGCTACCACTTGAAAGCGCGAGTTATAGAGCTCAGGAGCTCAAGGCAAGCAATTTCCCGTGCTAAGTGCCAAGCGGTTCCCTGCCTGCCTCACCTGCATACAGTCAGGTGGATGACCAGGAGCAGTTGTCCCGCGTGGGATGCACGGGAGGCGGCCAATGTACAAAAAAAAGGAGGAGAGAAGGGGGGCAGCCACATCGCAATCTATTGCCCAGGTGAGGAGGGCATTTTCCACAGGGCGTGCACGGAACTTAGGGAAGGGAGGACTCTAAACACTGGCAAAATAACCTTCCCCAACTTATCTTGGCTCAATAGGCTTCTTGCATCTCAGGATGCCGTCTGGTCTGTTTTTGCCCACCAGTGCTGAGGGGTCAGAGAGAGCTGGGTGAGATTTGGGAAGGGAAGGAGAGCAGAGCAGGAGAGTGCTGGCAAAAGCGCTGGGTGTGTGTGTCTGCAGCTGACTGCAGGGGCGGAAGGGAACTTAGGGAAGGGAGGACTCCAATCACTGGCAAAATCACCCATAGATCTCATTTTTAAATCTTATTTCTAGTTCTCAAAACCCTATCTCTAGAAGTCAGTACCTAAATAGTATACAGGTGTAGAGGATGCTCTTCCATCAATCAAATCTGAACTCTGATGAATGCAGCTGTAATATTCTGCCTCTCCCACATTCAATGTTCTACTCTAGTCAGTTCTGACCCTGATCCCCAACATCTTATCAGTTCAACAGAGCTTATGTCCCCATTCAAAGTATATCTACTAGGAAGTAGTGAATATACTTCCTAGTAAATATATGTTGAGATTGACAAGTAAGAGTTCTTTCCTCACCTGTAATGGAAGGTGAGGAAAACAGGTGAGGTTCGTTTCCATCCTTAGTATATTTACTAGGGAATACCACTGAAACAGGCAAGACACGTTTCCAGCTAAGTATGTTTAGGTTTGTGGTGTCCATTGTGTTTTTGAGAAGAGGGAAGACTTAAGTGTGTGATTACAGAATGTCAGAAGGGTAATAAACTTGTTTGTTTTAGAGGAGAGGCATGCATAAGGTAAGCTTCCTAGAGCTCTTTAAGTTTGCAAGTCTTGTCTCTGAAACAGATATGTCTGTGCTACCCTTGTGATATTACGTTTTCATTTATTCGGGTGTGACTCTTCAGCCAGCTTCTGTGTCTGCTGAAAGTAATATTGAGAAGCAGCCTGAATTCTCCATCTGCAAGTTGTATTGCATGTAAATGTCAGATTGAGGCTGTGTCTACAGTTTATTTGTTCCCCCCAGTGAAGCAACACTATTAAAACTTGGATCTTACAACTTATAGCTGGATTTTGCTGCATCTCTTCAAATTCATCTGTACATCCAGAAACTTTGAGATCAAATGTTTTTCTAGTAGTAGAACACCACAAATCTGAATCTCAGCATTACATGCTATATATATTGTGGCTAATTTGGAATCTGACTTTTGGATCCTGCCTGCTGTTGAGTTCATGCTTTTCCTTTTGCCTCCTCTAATTTATCATTTGTGTACTAGAAGTGGTTCTTCACAATGTTTACAGTGGTGGCTACACGTATGGAGATAAATCACATTCTTTACTGAACACTGGAGCAACTATATAATAGTAGTGTGCATGGTTCGGTCCGGGCACACTGTTACTTACAGACCTCCGGACCGGTTCGGCAGTCCGGTGGTTCGGATGGGCGGGGGCATGTTACTTTAAGCGGGGGGTGGTGGTAGTACTTCCCCCCCCCGCCGCTCTTCCCCCTCCGGCGCTGGTCCGTTTAAGCATCTTCTTGGGGCGGCAGAGTTGCTCCCTGCCGCCCCTGCCCCTGTCGTTGTTCCTTAAGGTTTAAAAGAGACGAGAGCTAGTGGTGTGCATGCGCCCTGCGCAGCGTGCACACTCATTTTTGACGCTGGCGCGCGCGGCACATATGTCATGTATGCGGCGCGCGCCAGCGTCAGAGACGAGCGCATGCCGTGCAGGGCGCATGCACACCACTAGCTCTCGTCTCTTTTAAACCTTAAGGAACAACGACGGGGGCAGGGGTGGCAGGGAGGAACTCTGCCGCCCCAAGAAGATGCTTAAACGGACCAGCACCGGAGGGGAAAGAGCGGCGGGGGGGTAAGTACTACCACCCCACCCCCCCGCTTAAAGTAACAGTCCCCCCCGTGCCGGACCAGGGGGACTCCGGACCTTGCACACCCCTACTATATAACAAACTAAGTTCACAGTGCAGAAAATTTAGCATCCTGAAAAACGATCACCTCTTTCTAGCCATATGGACTGTTCAGCACAGGCACATGAAAGAGGAACACACTTGATTAATGTAATGTAAAAGCTAGAGTCCAATATATGCACCATGTTAGACTTCAAACCAAAGGCTGATCAAGTATACAATCTGACTATGCACTTTTCTATAGCAAAATATCATATTTAAGCAACTGTACATTTGGAAATCATATTTTAAACTATTTTCATGCCTTTTTAAAAATCTCCAATTGGAAAAAGTTTTTTATCAAATCCACATCAATCATGTGGATTAATACAAACATTTTTTTTATTGAGCTAATAAAAGACAAGTTTTCTGAAAGATGCATATCAGATGTTTGGATGGGGGTGCACGGAGGGGGGTGCAATTTCAATGCTTGCCCTAGGTGCCATTTTCCCTAGTTACACCCCTGCCTTTTTAACTTGGTGATTCTCTTTATTTAGCAGCAGGAGGAGAGTAACTGGCCCTGCCTACCTCCAGCAGAGTATGTACCTCCAGTGACTCTTGCTGGTGTCTATCTTATGTTTCTTTTTAGATTGTGAGCCCTTTGGGGACAGGGATCCATCCATCCATCCATTTATTTATTTATTTATTATTTCTCTATGTAAACCACTTTGGAAACTTTTGTTGAAACGTGGTATATAAATATTTGTTGTTGTTGGTAAGAAAAATCTGAATGAAGTGAGTCTATCCTTAGACTGGGAGCAAGACTTGTTTCACTAAATGGCAAGGTACTTACTGGCCACCTGAAAAGCTGGGAATAGTAAGCACATAGCCCCAAACACTGATTACTAAAATAATTTAAAAGGAGAAGTATTTTAATAAAGGTCAAAATCTGGTGCATGATATATGCCTCTTAATAAAAATCAACCTTTCAGCCCAGAGCAAGCCAAGGTCTTCACAGGATAAAATGCTGGGCTATGTGAGTTCCATTGTCTTTTTTGGACATTTTATTTACAGCTTGGGCTACATTGCACTCACTGGGTGAAAGCTGTACCTGCTGAGTGTTCTCTTACCAACAGAGAAAGCTTGGAAGGAATAGAAATCACATATTGTGAAGGAGGAGCCTTTGGCTGTCTTTCTCCATCTGTCATTTATCTCCCCCATATCTCTTCTTAGAATTCTATTTTTACTAGAATTTGGGGGGTGGGGGGAGGTGAAGGAGCAAAACAAATTGGCCATTTAGAGGACAGATCAGGTGAGATATTAATAAATATTGTTTAGCAGAGGGGAAATGGTTTAATCACTTGGAAAAATCTCACAGGCAAGGTAGACTCTGAATAATGTCAGGAAAGAGCAAACAAGGATTAACTGGGGTTTGGATTCACTCTTTTAAAACTGAATGTCAAATAAACTGCCCCTATAGGGTGGGGACCCCCGCACAAAAAAACACAGACTCACAGGTTGAGAGAGAACTGTGGTGTTAGATCACTGGCTTGAAAAGTAGATTTCAGATGAACCAGCTATCTCTGCAGAAGGAAAGCACCCCTAAATTAACTAGGCTCTGAATAAAAAATGGGGTCTGGAGTAAACTCAATTAATCATGTGGCTATAAGCAAAGCAAACCCTAAAGAAACTCAGAGAAAAACAATGCTAAAGTAAAAATCCTAAATGGAACTGAAGATAGTGGGTTTTGAACAAAACACAAATCTATAACCCATCTCCCTTGCAATATAACAAAGAAACTATGTATTACCCCCAGTGTTTTTATTTTCTGCACATCCCACCCATTGCTACTCCATTATGAGAGGATTCTTTGGATCAAGATGTCCTATGAGATTCGTCCTGTCAGATGTCCTCCAAGATTTCCCCTGGCACTTGTGCAGACTGCAGTGGCTCTGTTCAGAGCCAGTACAATTGATATGTGGTGTGTGATTTCAGCCTTAATTTTTAGTCTGCTTTCACAAAGGAAGGTTTATGAGATCAGTGTATCTGTGTGTGTGCTTTGTATCCTCCTCTAATAATTTTTGTGTTTACAATCTGATGCAAACCAAATACATCATGTGGGGGACCCTAGGTGACCCCAACAGGGTTTTTGTTTGTTTGTTTGTTTGCCAATCTGCCATGTTGGTTCAAGATGGTGGCCACTCAAAGTACAGGTGGCTCTCTTTTTCCATGGGTTTGTTTTATGTGGTTTTGCTTCTTCATGGTTGACAAACATATGTCGGGTATTGTTCTCTGTATGGTTTAGGATTTGGCTGTTTGTGGTTTTTGCAGGTACAATTTTTAGTTTCGCTTTTAGCATTAGCATATGCCTTATATTGGCATTGTTTGAGAGAGGAGCTTTGTGGGTTGTTGAAGAATTGATGGTGGAGGATGGAGAGTGTGTCTTTCTCTCCTGAATGCCAGGAGGGGAGAGCAAGGGACAGAGTGGGAAGAGGCCATGCCGCTGTGTGACTTTGCTATTTGACAGGCTGACAAGCTTGGGATGGGATGTGGTGGCATCCCTTTTGCCAGGCAACTGCTTTGTTGGATTGGAGACAGGAGGAGTGGGGCAAGAGCTCAGAAAGGCAGTCAGCAAGAAGCGCCAATGGCATGGAACGAGCACGATCCTGTGTGGATCTGTGCCACTGTCTCTATGATTGTGGTTCCAGAAACTGCACAAAAGCGCAGTTTGAGTGCCACTCACAGTCAGACGTAATGCTGCTGCCACCAAACCTCAGGTTGAGGTGGCGAAACTTACTACAAACTGCAAGTTCAAACTGGAGTTTGGTAAGGCAAACTGCAGGTCGCTTTTGCCATGAAACCAGAGTTTCAAAAACATAACTGTGTTCAACCTCTGCCCTGTTCTCTCCATATCTTCCCTTAGAATAATACAGGACAATAGAGGTCTTTTGCCTTCTGGGAAGCAACTGAATATGTGGAGTGTCGGGGGAGAAGATAAAGCTTTGAAGGAAGAATGCCATATGTAATGAGGTGGAAGCTAGTGTGAAAATTGGGGTGATGGACAATCTCTTATACAACCTAGGAAGTGGAGGAAGTATATGCTCTTGGAACGCACACACAAAGAATATGTTGTAGATAGGGAACCTTGAGCGGCATTTAACCAGGAGAGGTGGGCAGGGGGCAGGATTTCACATATTCATTGGCATTTACAGACCACCAGCTCTTTCTGGCTTCAGATTTCTCATAGTTGCTAATGGAGCTGCTACTTTCACTTAGAGATGTTGTGATGGTCATGTTTGAGCATGTTCTGGTAGTTTACATGGAGAAAGTCCCAAAGTGAGATATCTTAGATTATTCTCAGAATAGATCAGCAAACTACACTGTTGTAAGGATAAATCCCAGGTGGGGGGCAAGGAATATGGGTGTACTGCAATCATCTTCAACTTTAAATTTTTATCCATAGCAGATTAAAATATCATGAAAATTGGATGTTCGTTTTCTTTTGGTGAGTTCTGGATTAAGAATAGATTCTGTTTCAGTTTTGTTTCAACCAAAAGGAATTGATCAAATGACATAACTGTTTTTTTCTGGGTTTTAAAGTGATGTTTCCAGACTGTGTTAGGGCTCAGACCCTGTCTTTCCAGGGTTCAGAGGACTGATTTATCATGTTGATGCATTTGTTTCCCACAGGTCGTCCAGATTGTCATTGGAATTGTACACTTTTGTTTTGGGGCTGTCTCAGCTTCTATTTCTGGTTCATCTTACACCCCTGTGGCAGCTATTTCAGGCTATCCATTCTGGGGAGCACTATTTGTAAGTATATCAGGGCCATCCAGAGGATTTATGGGGCCTGGGGCAGGTGTAATATTGGGGCCCCTCTAAAAGGACTCATGCATATTTATACAAAGTTGGGTGGCCATGTGTGAGAATTCTTGCATGGATAGTCTACATGTGAAAATTATCACATGTAGTTCTTCCTTGTTGAGCCTTTTATGGTCTGATTGCGGGGTCTACATTTTGCATTTCAATGTCATCATATACTCTGACATCTTATACAATGTCATTCCCTCTGTTTTTATTTAAATGGAAACTTTAAATAAAATAGGGATGTGTAGAACTGATGCTCTATTGAATCGGTCCTCTGTGAACTGGGCTGGCTCAATCATGAACTTCTCTGTACTGGTTTGTCAGTTCAACCGAACTGGTTCATGGGGTGGCGGTCTGGTCTGAATTCAGACTCAAGCGCCGCTACCAGGCCATGCACACCCCTAAAACAAAATATGAACAATTCCGTTGAATAATGCTGCAAGGCTGGGGCAGAGATTAACAGTATACACAGGGGCTGAGCTGGCCATGGGAGCCCCTTGCTTTGGGGGGGGGGGTCTGGGGCAGATTGTCCCAGTTGCCCTCTTCCCGCGGAGTGGCCCTGAAGTATAACCTGTACTTTGAGAGCCAATGTTTATCAGAATCTGTGATTCTGCATTTAGAGCATAAAAACCTACAATCCAGTTGTTGCTGTTCAGCTGTTGACTTTCTGTGTGTTTAGTAGCTAGGAAGTGAGGCACTACCTCTGATACCCTCTATTGAATTTCTGTAAGTGTGAATAGGATCATTATGAAGATGTGAAGCTAAAGCAGTGTTATTTGCCATGTGCCATAAGGGTTTATTAATTAATTTTAATTTATATTAAAATGCAATCACATTGTCACTCCTGAAAGTACTTTCGTTGGAAAATAAGTTATGATCTACCATCCCATAGTATCCAGTTCTTCTAACAGAGAAATTCTCGGTTGGTGCTGTCAAGGCATCTCATGAAGATGGGTTATCCCTGTCATGTGCTCCTAGGCAGGACTATGCAAATTAGTTTAGAAAGGCAGTCCTAAATAGCTCTGATGGGGATAACCCCACCCCAGTTCTTCTAGTCCTGTTGCTCCTGGCAGGCTGTGTTCCTCGGCTCGTCCAGTTCAGGCCTGTATTGCTTCTGCTTCTTACCTTTTCCCCGTGGTTCCTATTGTTTCGTGTACTTTTTTCACACCTCATATATATTTTAAAAAACAACAACAAAAAACCGTCAGTACTTTTCAGCGCTTTTCACTCCAACCTTGGTTTGTTGGCTCCCCCCTTCCCCTCCTCCCCCCTCTCCCTTTTCAGTTAGATTTTTATGGGAGATCCCTCCAGGGGCTCAGAAAGTAGGAGGAGGTTATTGCATGTGCTAGTGCCCGCTGGACGTCCGTCTGAGCGTTTCCCGGGGCACACTAGAAAACTTGGAGACCCAGCACCCCAACCCAGCCCAATCGCCACAGTTCAGTGCACAATTGTCCTCCCTGCCCCGGCCCCGGCTGACTCTGTTCTGTCCAGGCAGGCAGTGGGAGCGTTCCTGCATTCAATCGCCCCTTCGGGAGGCGAGTCCTCAGGAAGAACGGAGGGCGGAGAAAGCTTAAATCGCCCGAGGCGCTTTACACGTAGTGCGGCCCTCGCAGGCGACTTTAATCTAGTTGAGCCTACGTTTGGCGCATTAAACGAGGCCATCAGGGCGGGAAGGGTTAGGCCGATCCCCAACCCCCCCCCCCACAAGCAGAGATCCGTGCCTTGTGCTCTCTACCTAAAATGGCCGCCTCCACTAGCGACGCTCTACAGCCACTAAATGGCGCCACACCAGAAATGGCGGGAACGGCTTCGGCTGCTCCTTCTACATCCTCAGCTAGTATAACAGCGAGAGTGCCCCGATCGGAGGGGCGGGAGGGTTCCCCCCTATCGGAATCGGTAGCTAATCTGCCAATGCCTTCCCAAATGCCCACGGAATGGCAAAATTGGTTTAAATCGACAATGAAAGAGTCCCTGGGCCTGCTGAGGGATTATAACAAGCGTAAACGCTCTAAGAGGCCCACAAAATCATCTTCCTCTTCTGATGAGGAATCATCCTCCTCTTCCTCCTCCCCCTCCCCTAGGAGGTCCAAGCGCAGAAGGAAACACACAAAGAGGCAGAAAAAGCATAAAAAGACTGCTAGGGTCATTACCTCAGTACACTCATCTGAGGGATCTGGGCTAGAATCTGGGGACCCCACAGCAAATGGCATCCGCCCAGTAGGAAATAAAGCTCCACATATTCCACCCCCCCCTTCTGGAGGAGGAGGCGGAAGACACCACAGCTGATATCAGGGGAACTGATATGGCCTGCGAGGGTGACCAGGGACTAGAGAGAGATGAGGGAGACTGGTCAGGGGCAGAGGAGATTGAGCAAGCACAATCTTCCCAACGCCTTTTCTCCCCGGAAGATTTTAACCCCCTCATGACCAAAGTGTTAACTACCATTGGTCTACAGGCTAAGCCCACGCCTGAACCGGGCCAAAATTCCAAGGGCGATCTGGTCTTTCCGAAGCCACAGCCTCGAGAGCTTCCCTTACCCATGCCCACCTATTTTTCAGAAGTTATCAAGTCAGAATGGGCGGCGCCGAGTGTCCCGAAAAAAGCTTCCAACTCTTCCACTAGATTCTACACGTTCCAACAAGAACCTACCACACTCCTCCAAACGCCAACCACCAATGCTCCTATTTCACAACTAAGCAGCGGATCCCTGGTACCAAGAGATGGGAAAGGGTTCCTCAAAGAACCATCCGATAAGAAGGCGGAGTTCTCGTTCCGACGGGTCCACGACAACGCCTCACCGGCTACACGATCAGCCGCAGTGGCCTCCATGACGGCCAGGGCCAGTCTTCTGTGGATCAGCGATCTCATCGACGAGACTCCACCGGAATCTACTCGTCTAAGACAGCAGCTGTTGAAACTACAGCGAGCACAGGCACTCATCGCCGATACTTCCCTCAACACTATACGTTACTCGGCAAGATCCTCGGCGGCTTCAGTGGTCGGTAGAAGGCATCTCTGGCTGAAGGCGTGGCAAGCAGACTCCGTATCCAAGAACAACCTATGTGCTCTGCCTTACGAGGGGTCCAAGCTCTTTGGCGATTCAGCCCTAGAGAACATACTAGTCGAATCGAAAGATAAAAAGAAAACCATGCCGTCGGCCCCCAGGAAGCCCGATAAACCAGCTTTCAGAAGAAGCTACCAACAGCCTTTTCGTTCCTTTCGCCCCACCTTTAGAGGCAGAGACAGAGACTTCCGCGGCTCCAGATCCTCCTGGCCCCGCCAGCGATTCACCAGCAGGAACCCCAACTTCCGCAACCCCGGCAGCCAGGGGAAACCTCAGGCAAAGAATCAGTTCTGACACAGACTTCCTCAGCCTGGGGGGTCGCCTATCCTACTTTCTCCCAACATGGCTACGCGATATATCGGATGCATGGGCTCTGGAGGTCATTCGTTTCGGTTACAGGATCGAGCTGGGCTCCTCCCCTCGTCCATGATTTCTCCCTACTCCCCGCTCTCACTCCGCTTCAAAGCACGCGGAAATGTCCATGGCTATCCTACACCTGTGAGACATCGGAGCCATAGAGCTTGTGCCCAGGGGGCAGGAGGGGAGAGGAGTCTACTCCATCCTGTTTACGGTACCCAAAAAGGACGGGTCCCGCAGAGCGGTTCTAGACCTAAAATATTTGAACTCCTTCGTCAGAACACGCAAGTTTCGCATGGAGTCCCTCCGCTCCATTTTAGAATCTCTGCAGCAAGGAGACTTTCTGTCATCAATAGATTTACGGGAGGCCTATCTACACATTCCCATACATCCCGACAGCAGGCCGCTACTCCGCTTCAAATACGCAGGGCTGGACTATCAATTCAAGGCCCTCCCCTTCGGCCTCGCCTCTGCACCCAGGACGTTCACCAAGATCCTCGCCCCGGTCCTCGCTCTACTTCATATTCAGGGGGTACACATAGTGGGGTACCTCGACGATCTACTCCTAAAATCGGAGTCCTGGGATTCAGCAGTAAGGGATATGGAAAGGACCATGACAACACTGAATCAACACGGTTTTCTAATCAACATAGAAAAGAGTCACCTCTCCCCGACGCAGAGAATTCGTCATCTCGGGGTAATAATCGACACTATTGTGCAAGGTCTTCCTCCTGGAAGACAGAGCCCAGGTGCTTACATCAGAAACAAGGGATGTCCTGGCGAGGCTGAAGTCGCCTCTACTGTCCTTGGCTCGACTCCTGGGACTAATGGTGTCAACGCTGGAAGCGGTCCCGTGGGCAAGGCTACACCTTCGGGTCCTCCAATGGTACCTCCTAAAATTCCAAGCCTGCATAACCACGAGGCGCAACATCCTAGTCATTCCGCCTCCGCAGGTGAAAATGTCCCTGACCTGGTGGACCAGGTCTCGGAATCTCCAAACAGGCAAGTGCTTCCTCGAAATTCCGAAACTCATTATCACAACAGACGCAAGCAACAGAGGCTGGGGGGCACACTTCCTACAACACTCAGTCCAAGGACGATGGGAGAGCCTAGAAAGATCCCATTCTATAAACTGGCTCGAGCTGAGAGCTATCCGTCTGGCCCTCTTACATTTCCAACCCCTGGTCGAGGGGAAAGATGTCTTAGTGAAAACGGACAACACCACAGCCAAGGCACACGTAAACAGACAGGGAGGAACTCGATCGCGTTCTCTGTTCCAGGAATCAGTCCTCCTCCTATCTTGGGCCGAGAAGCACCTCAATTCCATCACAGCTCACCATGTCAAGGGAGATCTGAACTCAGTAGCGGATTGGTTGAGCAGGGAGGACCTCCTCCCGGGGGAGTGGTCCCTCAACACGGAAGTGTTCGATCAGTTGGCATACAAGTGGGGGCGGCCACAAGCAGACTTGTTCGCCACTCCCCTCAACGCAAAGACAGAGATATTCATCACCAGGTTCCACTGTCGTGCAGCATGGGGAACGGATGCCCTGTCTTGCAGATGGCCCCAGGGTCTCCTGTACGCCTTCCCCCCGATACCACTTCTGACCAGAGTACTCCGCAGGATACGGAATCTGAGAGCAGAGGTCGTCATGGTGGCCCTGTTCTGGCCCAGACGTCACTGGTTCACGGACCTCGTAGGCATGGCAATAGACCAGCCTTGGCACCTCCCCGCGAGACCAGACCTTCTTCTCCAGGGGCCAGTTCACCATCCCAATCCGGGCTGGTTTCAACTAGCCGCCTGGAGACTGAGCGGATCCGATTGCGAGCGCAGGGACTTCCTCCCAAAGTGACTGAAACCATCCTGGCTTCTAGGAAAAATTCCACTAATCGAATCTACCAGTATACATGGAGGATGTTTCTGCGTTGGCTCCACAGGAAAAAACTCCCTAGTGACGAGGTGACTCCACTACATCTCCTACAATTCCTCCAGGATGGGCTTGATAAAGGACTGAAGCCCAACACCCTCAAGAGGCAAGCTGCCGCATTATTGCCAATGTTGAAGGGGAAGGCTAACTCACAGTATCATTCTCTCCTAAAAAGGTTTCTCAGGGGGGCCACCCTATTGTCTCCCCCCCGTGATACATCGTTTCCCCTCATGGGATCTGAATTTGGTGCTTCAAGCATTACAAGGCCCTCCTTTCGAACCGATCCGTACCATACCACTACGCCTCCTGTTTCAGAAGTTGGCCTTCTTGGTGGCACTCACCTCTGCTAGAAGAGTTTCCGAGCTGAGAGCGCTTTCAGTCCACAAGTCATTCTGCGTCTTCTCTGAGGACTCGGTCAGGCTGATTCCGGACCCCTTTTTCCAACCAAAGGTGATATGTCATTTCCATGCATCACAAGACATCTTTCTTCCTTCATTCTGCCCGCATCCGAAGCACCCCAGAGAGAAACTGTGGCACAAGCTGGATTTACGTAGATGCTTGAGATGCTACATAAAACGCACGGCCAGTTTTCGTAAGACCGAATCTATGTTTGTCTCTTACCTGCCCACCTCTATGGGAGAGGCGGTATCAGCAAGAACTATTGCTAAATGGATTAGAGCATGCATTACCTTAGCTTATGAGACACAAAAGGTCCCTCCTCCGGCCAATATTTGGGCACACTCCACCAGGTCGGCAGCCGCCTCGGCCGCCTTCTCCACTAACGCTTCAGTACAGGAGATTTGTAAGGCAGTGGTATGGAAGAGTCCATCCACCTTTATAAAACATTATAAACTGGACACATACGCCGCTGCCCAAGCGGCATTCGGTAGGAGAGCACTCCAGAGGGTTCTTCCCCAGGAATGAGCAGCTTTATCCCTCCCTGACTTGGGAAGTTTGCTTTGGTAAGTCCCATCTTCATGAGATGCCTTGACAGCACCAACCGAGAATGAAGCATTGGTTACTCACCGTGAAGGCTTCTTCTGGTTGCTGCTGTCAAGGCATCTCAGCCCACCCTTGTGGCTCGCTGTCCTCTCTAGGGGAAGAACCCTCCTGGGACCAGGTTATATGCTCCCACACACATCTGTTCCTTGCAGGGCGTAGGGACATGTATATGTGTTTCTTCTCTCTTGTATTATTCTCTGCATAACTTTCTCGTACTACTGGTTCGCTCGGCCTAGAAGAACTGGGGCGGGGTTATCCCCGTCAGAGCTATATAGGACTGCCTTTCTAAACTAATTTGCATAGTCCTGCCTAGGAGCACGTGACAGGGATAACCCATCTTCATGAGATGCCTTGACAGCAGCAACCAGAAGAAGCCTTCACGGTGAGTAACCAATGCTTCATTTCCCCCCTAAATTGTACATAAAATGCATCTTTTCTTTTCTTTTTTCTTTTTTTGACAGTTCATTGCTTCTGGATCCCTATCTGTATCAGTGGAAAAACATTTGAGGGTCGAACTGGTGAGATATATATGATCCCTCACCTCTACAATTTAGAAAATACCATCTTCATTATAAACATCCAGGGCCATATCAACTGCCTACACTGCTCAGATGAACATTCAGTATAAGTCAAAGTTGTTTATATGATTGGTGCTCAGCAATTTTTCACCTTTAGTAGGAGGTAGTTAGGACCCCATCCATTATCGGCTCCTAACTGTATCAACATGCATCTAGGAACACATCAAGAGTCATTGCAATTTAAGACTTTTCTTAAGTACTGGGAATTTCTGAGGTAGCTTAATATTTGCCAGACAGACCCTAGCCTCCCATCCTTTTTTCAAGACTCAAAGACACCCTTTCTGAATGGTCTGGGAGCCAATGCAATACAGCTCCTTCCCACACCAAATCCCCACTGAAATAACATGGCTGTTTCCCATACCACAACTCCCCCGTTTTCTAGGAGGGGTGATCTGCCAAAAGAAGCAATGTTGTGCACTCTTCCTATGTAGCTCAAAGCTTCTGAAATGACCTTGGTGCTGTGGGACAGAGCAATCTACATGCTGTTAACATAACATCTGAAAGGGCCCTTACCCCTTGATGAGTGTAAGACAGAAGTACACAGACATGCAATCATGGACAAGGGTTAGGGCATTTGGAGATCTGCTTGGAAAGAAATTCTGTCTAGGACCAAGTAAAAAGTTTGTATAGCTGCATTTTTTAGTCAGAAGAAGTCTAGGAGTACGGGCAAATGGGAGCCTGAAAATGAGGTCTAGTGTAGGGGCAGGGAAAAGTGTGAATAATTCGTGGGAAGTTACATACCAGTGACAATGTAGTGGTGGTGATCTTCCTTGAAAATTTTTTTTTGGGGGGGGATAACATCTCTCTCCCCCTGGAAGAGAAGGTTGCTATGGAAGGATGCTGTGTCTGATATAGTATCGTTCAAGGGGTATTCTGCGGGGTGGGGTCAAGTGGGAAATGGCCGTCTCCAAGTAAATAAAAGTACCAAAACTGAAAAACACAAACCAGACAAGTTCACCAAATCACAATTGTATCAAAATAAAACCCTACCTACACTATATAAAACAACCCCAAATAAATTAAGAATACTTATTTAATTCTTCAAATACAAAATCATTCTAGTAAAACATAACATAGTGGGATTCTAAAATAGCATGTAACAATTGTTCCACATAAATACACTCTCATCCAAAAATTTAAAATGAAATCCTAGAAGTCCCAAATAGTGAAAGTCTTTCAAAGTTTTTATAGAACCAAATAGTAAAATCTTTCGCAATTCTTATAAAGGTTCAATGATCAAATTGTTCAAGGTACAAAATGACCATTTAATTTACATTTGAACAACCTAATTCTGAAAATACTTAAAGACTAACCCCCAATGGAATACTATAATCCCAAATGTATTACTCCCAAGAGAAAACCAACATAATTACTTTAAAATAGTGTAATCAATACGACCATCTTTAGCCTATGAACTTTATATATCAATATTTGTCAATATCTAAAAACAATTATTCATAAGCCTTATGATAACTTAATTTCTCTCAAGTGAAACTAAAGTGGGATCCGGTTCTCCAAAAAAATCTGCATGTTTTCTAAATTGAAAGCTACAATATATCTTCATAAAAACCATACTTCTGAAAAAGATAACTAACAACGCCCAGAAATCTATATAAGCCTTTTGAATCCAATTAACTTCTTCATTTCACCCAAAGTGGGTACAGGTCTTATGTCTATGGATCTAGAAAAGGTCTTGACATAGAAATATATTATTGATATTATCCTTATGTTTCCTAACTATTTCCACACACCAAAATCATACATCTTCAGCTTTATGATTCGATTCCAAAACCAAGGGTGCTTGTTTCTTTCCTTTCCTAATACAGCTTTTGTGTTCTATAATCCTGGCTTTAACACTCCTAGTCTCCTCCCACCACCACCACACACACACCCATACAGCAACATAGAAGGGCATTGTATCAAATATATCACTCCTTTGGTGTTACAATTAAACATTTCTCCAAATGTATATTCCTGAAAGTTATGAGGATTCGTAATTTTTTTTAGTTTAACACAGTTGTTACAAACAGAGCCGCGTCCACAAAGAAAATGTCCTGTAGGTGTTGTCCCATCTATTGTATTACCCTTAACTCTCAAATAATAATAAAAAACTTTATTTGTTAGTCACCCCAAAACAAATTGTTCTCTGGGCAGTTCACAACAGAGCGTTAAAACATATAATAAAAACACATAATACATTAAATCATAACAGGCAAGAAAGATGAAAAGAAAATACAAAATACAATACAAAGCTTTAAAACTCATTTTAAAATTAGTTAAAAATCAGATCAAATCTTAAAAACTAAAATTTAAAAGGCCTGGGGGAACAAAATTTTCCTTAACTCTTTCCTTATTTTCCATGTTACTATGTACTAACATATCTCTAAAGTTAAGGCTTTGTTTGTGGATAAACGTTGGTGGATCTTTCCATTTCGGAATATCCTGTAATAAATACCATTTTTTAAAAAAATCTGTTTAATAGCATAAGAATGCGTATCAAAAGTGATGGGAATGACTATCAACATTGAATCCATTTTCATTTGCTACCAGAGAATCTGCTCTCAGAACACTGCAGAAACGAAAAAACCCATTGCCCTATGGGCTTGTGGGTTTGGGGGTGGTTGGCACCCTATGTGCACTACACCACCACTCGCTCTGGGCCACACTGGTGCCCCCCAATTTGAGTTATGGGACTGCTGAAATCCTCATTATTCCTATGGGAAAAAGCTTAAAGACACGCAAACTTCAGAAGTTCTTTAAAAATCACCCCTTTGCCCAATTTCTTTGAAATCTGGGTGGTAGCTTCTTTGCACCCATTGGACACTACCACCCACTACAACCCAACCTGGGCCACCCTGGTGTCACCCCCCTCCGGGAGATATAACTAAGGCTGCTGAAATTCCCATTATTCTCTATGGGGAAAAGCTTAAAGACACGTAAACTTCAAAAATCATTTAAAAATCACCCCTTTGCCCAATTTCTTTGAAATTGTTCAAAAGAGACCCTTTTGTTCAAAGTCAATTCAATAACATCCAATGACTCATCTTGGAGGTATTAGTATATACAGAAACTACATCTATCATGACTGAAATAAATTTGGAAGAAGGGAATTCAAGTATGTCTATATAATTTGAAAAGTCTGTAGAATTCTTCAAATAGACAAGAATTTGGCTTACAAAAAGTTTCAAAAATGATTCAAGATATGTAGAAACAGATTCAAAAACTTCTGAAGGGAATCCATTAATTATAACTCTCGCCTTAAGAGACTGATACATTACATTCACTTAACCCAATCAATAAAACTTCCAGCTATATTTATCATATTTTTATATTGCCCGATATGTACATCTCTAGGCGGTGTACAAAATTGTAAGTTATATAAAACAGAGTAAAAACAGTTAAAGTTTTACAAGATACAGTAAAAACAGTATAATAAAAACAAATTAAACAGTTTAAAATTGATTTCAATTAAAAGCCTGTGGAAACTAGTGCTTCTTGAGGGTCTTCCTAAAAGGAAACAGAGAAGGAGATCCTCTGTTTCGTCAGGTAGCATATTCCAAAGCCCTGGGGCAGCCAGAGAGAAGGCCCACTCCTTAGTTGCCACCAAATGAGCCAGTGGCAACCGTAACTGGACTTCTCCAGATGATCTTAATAGGCGACAGGGTTCATGACAAAAAAAGGCATATCTTAAATATCTTCATTGATTCCCCACCACCACTGCAATGGCTGCCCCAGAGTCAGCCCCCACTTTCCATCTCTGGCAGGGGCATAGCTAATTGAGAGGGGGCCCACGTTCACCCCTCTCTCTTGTGGCCCCTCAGTGTGGGGGGAGATGAGGAAGAAAATAGTGAGAGGTGGAGCTGGGGGCCTGGGTTCTTTGAACCCTTTCGCTCAATTATAGCCACACCCCTGATCTCTGGACAACCCAAGATACCTCCCTTTACCAGGCCCAGCCAGTTACAAGGCAACCACAGTGTAGTGAGCAGGAGTCTCCCTTTTAGGAGTCCAAAACAGTATATTGGCCCCAATCCTCAGTCCCACCCCCAAAGGCCAGCCTCTTTGGCAGTCGCCTGCAGGTGGCCTGCCCAGCAGCAGGCTGTACTGGCAGATGAGCACTGGTGCTGCTCCCCTTTATAAGGGCCCAGAGTTCAAAAGCCCAACTGGAGTGTGTCTCACCCACCCCATCTTGCAAACTCAGCCCAGGTGTAAGATATTACAGCAATTAAAGTGAGCAAAAACACCAGATAATAGCTAGTCCGACTCCAGGAAGAAGTGCACAGAAACCGTAGCCTGGTCCCTTCTCCCAAACCAAAAGAAGGGGGTGTGTGTGGTTGTGGGGGAGCCAGATGAAAACACACTCTGACCCCACAGCATTATTCTCTTCCAGTCACCTTCTGGAAGAGGGCCTTTAATACTGAAATTAAATAAGTACTTTGTATATGGTCAAATGCTTTTTGAGCATCTAAGAAAACTAAAGACCCTGGTGGTGCAGTGGTAAAACTGCCGCCCTGTAGCCAGAAGGTTACAAGTTCGATCCTGACCAGGGGCTCAAGGTTGACTCAGCCTTCCATCCTTCCGAGGTCAGTAAAATGAGTACCCAGAATGTTGGGGGCAATATGCTAAATCATTGTAAACCGCTTAGAGAGCTCTGGCTATAAAGCGGTATATAAATGTAAGTGCTATTGCTATTGCTAAAGAACCTTCCTTTTTCGTATAGTTAAGTTACCTAATAACACTAACTAAATTAAATGTTTAATATTAGCCCATAACCTTCTGCCAGGAACAAAGGCTGGCAATGTAAGAGGGAATAACTCTATTTAATCTTTTAGCTAAAATGGTTGTCTAGATTTTAAAATCTTGATTCATCAGAGCTATTGGAGATTTAACTTTTAAGATCATCTGTGCTAGTGGCCATCACCACATCATCTATCAGTATATTCTATAAATTAATTATACATTGTGTCAAGAGGTACTCTTGAATCCTGGTAATCATCCTGAATCTCCTGGTAATCAGTTTTACTGGAAGATCCTGGGTTCGGTTTAATGTTATAAGAAACAGAGAGAAACAATTCATAATTCACTTTCTCCACATGTCTAGAGTCACTTTGGACTGGACTTTGGATTTAAATTTCCCCTGATGAAAACAATAGGGCTATATTTTGCTTTTCCTTGATTGGGTGTGACTCATTTTAATTGACTACTTGCTTTTAAAATTGACCTCTGTTGTTTCTGTTCTTTTATTGCAGCCTGTTTCTTTGTATTTCTCTTTCAGGTAAAATGCAGTGTGGGGATGAACATCACAAGTGCTGTAATGTCAGTTACTGGCATCATGCTATATATATCAGAGCTGGCTTTAAATTCACTTTATTATGATTATGATTATTATCACCACTACGATTTGTTATGGGTAAGTGAAAAATTCCACAAAGAACTTTGCCACAGAAGATGGAGGAACAAAACTGAGGCTGGAGTTTGATGCCAAAATGCTTGTTTGTTTTTACTATGTTTTTAACTACATTTTAAACAACATTTTTAACAAGGTATTGTCATCTGTTTTTACATTATTAATTTGATGATCTTAAAGGAGTCAATGGTTTTAGAAATCTGAAATTCTGGCAAGTTTATTCAATCTGCAAAAAATAAAATAAAATCTAACCATTTGGTCTGAATCAGCTGAATATCTGAACTATATTTGATTGTGGTGCTTCAACTTTCCTTCTTTTGGAGGGCAGTGACAACTAACTAGGAAGCAGTACCTCATCCAGTGCCCTTCCCTGAATCTCAAAGGCCACTGGGCCTGGGGATTATGGGAGTTGAAGTCCAAGAACATCTGGGGGCCCAACGTTGAGGATCCCTGCCGTAAGGGATGGGGCTGAAGCTCAGTGACAGAGCATCTGCTGTGGCTGCAGAAGGCCCCAGGTTTAGTCCATAGTATCTCCAGGTAGGGCTGGGAAAGACTCCTGCCTGAAAACGTGGAAAGCCACTGCCAGTCAGTGTAGGCAATACTGAGCTAGATGGACCAACAGTCTGACTCAGTGTAAGGAAGCTTCCTATGTGAAGAATGCTACAAACACCATCCTGGTGGTCCCAGTTGCCTGCATATTCTGAAAGCCCACACTGGTTGCTGCAGGCAGAGTACTCTGTTGCCTTTGTTTAGTAATAGTAATAACTTGCATTTATATAGCACATTCTGTCCCACGTTAGCAGCCTTCATATTTGGCATAAACAGAATGCATGAGGCCAGACATCTAAACTGAATTAACAGCCTTCACATTCGACGTAAGTAGCATGAATGAAACCAAACATCTACACTGACTCGTGTGTGTGTGTGTGTGTGTGTGTTTCAAGTAGCATTGCTTATCAGATGCTGCCAAATGTGTGTTTAGAGCAGGGGCAGGCAACCTCGGCACTCCAACTGTTGCTGAGCCTCGATGAGGGAAGTTGTCGATCAACAACAGCTGGAAAGCCAAATTTGCCTGCTTCTGGTATCAAGCTTTGTCTTGTGATGTTGGAAAATGCTTACATTCTAAGTAGGTACCTGCCCAGCTTCACACACACAGTAATTTGTACAATATTATGTTCTGCAAGGCATTTATATGTCTTGCAGACTGTTTGACTAGATCAGGCTTCCCCAAACTGCGGCCCTCCAGATGTTGGTGAACTACAACTTCCAGCATACCCAGCCACATACAATTGTGACTAGGGATGCTGGGAGTTGTAGTTTAGCAACATCTGGAGGGCCGCAGTTTGGGGAAGCCTGGACTAGATCATTTGAAATGTCACCACTGGCCTCAGCTTTTCTTAGATGACATCTTCACTCATGTTTTCAAGCCTGTTCCACTCAGAAGATGGTTACTGGGGCACTTTCTAACGTTACAGCTGAACTAATTTGCAACAGTGAGAGAGAAATAAGTGGTATTCCACCTGCTTCTGCTCTCAACAGTCTACAGGTATGGGTCTCGGTGTCCTGCTCTTCTTGTTCAGCCTGCTGGAGTTCGCCATCACTGTCTCAGCAGCACATTTCGGGTGCCAGGCAACCTGTTGTCACTATGAGCCGGTAAGGATTGTGCCGAGTTTAAAGTGATCTTTTTGAAAAGCTCAAGGAGAAGATGTGGGGTGGGGCCGGAGGAGAGGTTTCAGATCCATATGAATAAACGTGGGTGAAAGATGCCTTCAGGCTGCTATGGGGCTCGCCACATTACTGTAATTTGGTGGATGTGTTCTAAGAACAGGATTTGCCCTGGGAACCCCAAGACGAGAGCTCGCCAAAGGCTCCTCACCTGCTTGAATCTCCCCTCATTTGACTGCCTCCCCCTACCCACCCAGAAGACCTGCAGCTTCTGTGGCTGGCTGACCTGCCCTGCCTCACGAACCCCACAGTCTGTGCATGCTCCTGGCTTGCTAAGCTTTGATGGTAGTGTGAGCAGCATGATATCATCACGACCCATGATGTCATAGACCTTGCACACGGTCAGTGAAGCTTAGCAAGTTGGCAGCATTCGCGGACTGCAGGCTTAGTGGGGCAGGCTCTCTGCAGAGGGGGCAGGTAATCTTGGGGGGGGAGGTAGGTGGAGGGAGGCAAGTGAGCAGGGGGGTGAACATGGGCCACTGCCAACATTGCTACACCCCTGATGGGTCCTAGTCAGAGGGCTATAGGACACCTCCAGCCTCTAAGGCAGGATGCCTCTGAGTATCAGTTGCAGGGGAGTAACAGCAGGAGAGAGGGCATGCCCTCAACTCCTGCCTGTGACTTCCAGCGGCATCTGGTGGGCCACTGTGCAAAACAGGATGCTGGACTGGATGGGCATCTTTGGGCCTGATCTTATGTCCCTTGCAGCTCCCTCTGAATCTTCAAACGGTCTCCACTGGTTAAGATAGTTAAAGATTATTATTATTATTATTATTATTAAATTTATATCTTGCTCTTCCCCAGAGCGGTGTACTACATACTTGAGTTTCTCTTTCACAACAACCCTGTGAATTAGGTTAGGCTAAGAGAGAAGTGACTGGCCCAGAGTCACCCCGCTAGTTTCATGGCTGAATGGGGATTTGAACTTGGGTTTCCCCGGTCCTAGTCCAGCACTCTAACCACTACACCATGCTGGCTAATGAAAGTCAGTTACTCAGACATTTGCTTATCCATATCTCCAACTTCCACAGTCTAGTGATAAGAAGTCTGCTTGCCTCCATTTCAGTGACTCCATTACATCACAGAAATGTGTATCTCTGCTGCAGAAATGTTTAGGCTTGCAAGTGTCTCACTGGGGATGTAGCTTGACTTCTCTTAACTGCTAAGAACAAGACACCACAGGGCTCTGGAGCATTGCACAGGCATCTCTCCCCCCCTCCCCCCGCAGTCAGCTAGAAGCATTATCCAAACCATGGGCTCCACAGACAGACAGAGAATTTAATGTAGTGCTATATTATCTACCAATGCCAGGCTGTTTCCCATGCCCAGGCTCCTTCAGTAATTTAGGTTTACTCTAAAACCTCTTCCCTTTGGACAGGTGGACTCAGCACATGCTCAGAGTCACTGAGATTAAGGAACTGGAGCAGGGGCATAGTTATGGGAGAGGGGGGTCGTGTTCACTCCTCTCCCTGGCAGCCCCTCGGAGTGAGGGGGATAATGAAGAAAATAGGGAGGGGGGATCTGGAGGGCCCTCAGGAGCTGGGGGCCCCGGGTTCTTTGAACCCGTCCACTCACTTATAGCTACACCCCTGAACAGGAGCCATACAAAAGCTAAAGGCCACCTCCAGCCTCAAAGGCAAGATGCCTCTGAATGCCAGTTGCAGGGGAGTAACAGCAGGAGAGAGGGCAAGCCCTCAACTCCTGCCTATACGCTTCCAGTGGCATCTGGTGGGCCACTGTGCGAAACAGGATGCTGGGCTAGATGGGCCTTGGGCCTGATTCAGCAGGGCTGTTCTTATGCTCTTAAAGAGAATGCCACAGAGGCAGACATTCAGTCAGCACTGACTGGAGAGAGAGAGAGAGGTCTGTGTGCCTGTGGCGGGTGTGTGTGCCTGCCAAATAGGTGTTAATTAGTCTTGCTTTTGTTGTGCAATATTAACTCCTCAGGCAAAAGGCAACCCTTTCGTTTGCAAATGAAACTACTGAGGAGTGGCTTTTTGTACTTCTCTTCTTTGAAGGATGTGTTTGTTTATATTTTATTTTATAAAGCAGTTTATGAACAAACAATCCATGCTGCCCATTTTTCTGTCCCTCTTAATTGTGACACCATTGCTTTTTCTTCATTTTTTCCTCCTGAATGAGGGACATGTTAGGAAAAAGTCATGTCAGGAAACCCGGTAAAGGAGGCCTTACACACACGGCTTTTGGGTCGAATCTCCTTCAGAATGGAGAGTGTGAGTCCACATATCAGCTGCCTTTACTTCAAAGTTCATTCGGGCTATCAGGGACCAGTACAGGCAGGTCTCTGTTTCCCCCCGAATCGATGCTGCACATTCTGGCTTAGCACAATTTATGTTGAGCTTAAAATAATCCTCTATTTGCATCGGCTTTTGAAAAAAGCCTGATATGCCCCACCACTTTCACTTGATGTGTGGAGTGGCGTTTTTCAAAACTTGGCATTTTTCAAAACTCAATGAAGGGGAGTTTGACAGCTGTTTGGTATAGTCTGCTCTGTTTGCAAGCGCTCCCGGCCACCCCAGTGCCCCCCAAGTGGAGTTATGGGTCTGCTGAAACCTCCATTATTCCCTATGGGGGGAAACCTTAAAGATGAGTAAACTTCAACAATTCCTAAGAAATCAGCCCTTTGCCCTATTCCTTTTGAATCTGGTTTGTGGCAGTCACCCCTTGGGGCACTGCCACAACCCACTGTTTTGCCGCTAAGGCCCCCTTTCTGCCCTGAATCTGCCCCAAAGACATGTAAACTTCAGAAATTATTTAAAAATCAGCCCTTTCCCCAATTCCTTTGGAATCTGGGTGGCAGAAGGCACCCATTGGGGCACTACCATCTGACCTACTCTTCTGCCCCCAAAGCCCCTTTTCTGATCCATATCCACCCCAAATAACATCAACATCACACATCAACAACAGCAGAGCTTTGCAAAGAACGAGACAGATTTCCAAAGGTCATGCACATCCACATCCACCCCACCCCACAAATGCAATTGATCGACACACAACAGTGTGAAACAACAACAATGAAATGCACACTGCCCCACACAGTGTGCACACTGCTTCACTGGCCAATGAGGGTAAATGCACACTGCCCCACTGGCCAATGAGGGTAAATTTTACCCTTAAATTTCCTTAAAAGGAATAAGGAGGCAATTGCCAGCAGATCAGCCCATGCTTTCACTGGCCAATCAGCAGGCTGGAAGGGCCGGAAATTCAAACAGATGTCAAAACTCAAAATGGAGAATGAAGGAGAAAGACTTTTCACGGCTGCAAAATGGAGTTCCAAAAACAGCTGGAACAACAAAATGTTTTGTATCCGAAACAGGGACGTTTTGTTTTGGCTACAAGATTTTCTGTTTTGAGCATTGGGTGTTTTGTTTTGGCTACAAAACAGCCAAAATGGCCTGTTTTGGGCACAAAATGTTTTGTATCCGAAAGGAAACGCACACCCCTAAGCAGTCCCTACTATCTAAGCAAACAGGTAATAGTCATCTAGGAGTGGTTTGGACCATCTTTCACATGGTCATCTAGGAGTGGTTTGGAAAGGGGTATAAAGAACTCCTGCACTGGTCTCCACAGATAGGCAGAACCTCCATTTGGCTCTTCAAACTCAACACACATATAATGCAGGCAGCCATGGTCTCCATTTTTTAGTTCAGGATCTGGGTCCTTCAAGGATTGGAAGAGCTATCCCAGCATGCATTGCACTGCCAGGAGACTGGGAACCCTGCATTTTTCATGATCATGTGAATGGATTCAATGTGTGGCAAAGAAGTGTATGAAAACATGGTTAATAGCTGGCAAATTGCATTCCTGTCTGCCCAATGGGATTTTGTGCTGTTAAGCTGGCCTCAGCATAATGACTTCAGCAAAACATCCTGTGTATTTTCCAAGAAATCTGGCCACTCGCCTTCAAAGGAGGAACAATACTTATAGCAATTGACAGATTCTATTCATCTCAAGTTTGGTAAATGTGGTGGCAATTGCCTTGGAAATGTTCTGCTAACAAAGGATTGGTGGCAGTCATTCAGATGGTGATAAGAGAAGTAGCCTCATTTGAAGATCATCACTGTGATGATGCTACAGAAAATATTTATTATAATTTCTTCTAATCATGGAATGATTTTTTCTGTTTCAGGCCACAGTTTTTGTGCCCTACACTGTCAGTGGAGATGCTGCTGTAGACAATCCTCCTCCTCCTCCAAGCTATGATAATCACACTTTTTCTCCCAAGTACGAGCCTTAGAAAAGAACCTGTGTGAAGGACCAAATGCCACCAACCATTCTTGGCAAGCCAACAATCTTTGATGTAAACCGTTGTTGATTTCCTTCCATTTTTGCAATTTTTTTCATGCTTCAAGGATATTAACTAGGTAGGAAATTTTTTAGGAGATTTATCAGTTAAAGTGATGGAGCAGTGCCTTAAAATGGGGTCATGCTTGATGCGCCAGATGTGATGGCTTTTCCTTTCTCAGATCTCTTTGGATCTGAGAAGGAAGATCTAGAGTCCCAAACAACTTAAAATTGATCCCTTTTCGATTCCACAGAGCCCCTCCAACTACCCCTTACCCTTTTTCAAAAAGAAAAGGGGCAGCTGCAAAGAGGGCTTCATAGGTACTAGACTTCAGTTAAGTCCTGGGTCTTGCTGTGAGCATGCACAGCAGCAGCCACCACAATCAGAGCAATGGAAATACAGCTCCTGTGGATCCCAGAATCCTGTCAGACAATTCTGCAAGGGCATCCAACATGTGGTCTGCAGGCCAAATGCAGCCTGCCTGACCCTAGGGTGCACCCCACCTGAGCTTTTTTAGCTTTTAAAAAGGTGCTAATTAGCTAGCATACATGGACTTGCAATTTGAATTTGTAATTGTAATTTGAGATTATTGTGATCAAGTAATTATTGTTGTATTTTTAAAATAAACTCAAAATTGTAATTGCCCTTAAATCGTGTGATTTGGGGAGATATTCTTTCAAGATCTTTCTGCCCTTGCTTGCACATCCTGCTCACCAGATCACTTTGGCATTCTATATGAAAATGCTTTTCAGTCAGCTCCTTACCTTACCAACATCTATGTAGCCAAGCAACAAAGTGCTTTTATTTGGGCAAGATTGAATGTATTCCCCTAACAGGATCTGCAAGGAAGATAGGATAGGATCCTCCTGTCTTTGAGGGTTTGTCCATGTAATGGTCAAGAAGTGGGATCAGTGGAGCGTGTTTTACTGCATTGTAGCTTCTACACTAGAGCCTGCTGGCAACTGATTACTCCTATATTGTCAGCTTTACCAGGTAGATCTCAATTCTATACTAAATATCAATCAATGGATAAAGTTTCTAGGGTGACTTTAGCTGCTTCTAAATTTCTCTCAGTTGCTATAAGAACGAGGAAGCAACTTGGGAATTAATGAAGATGGTAAGACTGTTTTGTGGGGTGGGGGTTATTTTGAGTCACTTATTCTGTATTTATGAATCTTATTGTTGGAATTTTAATTTCCATATTTTGTGTTGTACACATGATTGTTGCTTATTTCTGCTTCTGGTCCATTGACTGCAATAAACTGAATACTTTAAACAATGTAATGCAATCTGTGTTAGATTGATTCTGATGTTCCACTGATGTTAGAAAGTTTCTGCAGCTCCCTTTGAAGTGCAAACCTCAGGATGTGCCTGACTTATGAAGCATCTGCCCTATCATTGTGGCTCAATTTCAAGAGAAACTGATTGAGCTGAAAGCAAACTCTGCTCGCCAAGAAGACACATGCCTTATTTGGACATGATGCCAAACCATAGGTAAACATGACAGATGTTTGAGTTTGTGATCGTCTGAAAGTGTGAAGTCGTGGTTTCATCACCCAACCATGGCTCCATTTTTGCTCCCAATCCTGAATTTGAACCCTCAGTTTGTAGTGCGTTTCACTGCTGAAACCTGAGGTTAGAAGGCACCATCGTATTGACTGAATTCTGCTGCCCACCATAACTTGGGTTTTGTATGTAAGCCCCTCCCGCCACCATAGAGAGGCTGGCTCAGAACAGGCCATAAATTTATTGCCGGTCATCTCTCCAGGCTGATGCCCCAGCCTCTGCTGTTGCCTTGCTCCTTTTGTTTCTGCTTGGCAACAGGGATGCCGCATCCCTGCAGTTCCTGAATTTAAAGAGATGGAACGCACTGGGGAAAGCACTCTTTAAATAAAAGGAGAATATTTTAAATAAATAAAATAAAATAAATATAAAAGGAGAACACACACACACACACACAGCCCTTTCATTGACCTAACACCTGATCTAGCCCCATTCCTGATCTTATCAAAGGTGTGTGGTTTCCTTGGCCTTAATGTACAAAAAGAAGCGGGGGGTGAGGAACAGACTGAGAGACATACTCGAGAATCCCGGGAGAATACACCGGTTGCCAGACTACAGAAGGTCCGGGGCTGCTTGTCCAGAACTCCAGGAACAAGTCTTATTGACTTCCCAGGAGGGGATATGTATATTAAGGCAGGCAAAGGATCCTGGGAATTGGAACACTATAACCAAAGGTGCCACCAGGCTTGCAGATCCAGGCAAAGCAGTGAGAAAGACCCAACACGCTCTTGTCCTCGGGCTGACTTTCTGGCTGGGGGGTGGGGGTTGCCTTCTAATGAGAGGGCCAATCCACCAGAAAAAATGGAAACACTAATGTGTTTCAGCTCTCCATTTGACTGTATTCTTGTGAGGAAACCTTCTAACTATAGGGACCCCCGCTGTTGTGGGGCTCCTGGCACCACTGGCTAACAACAGACTTACACTTTCCCCCTTTCACCCAACCCTTCCGGACTTAAAAGCAGTCTGGCCTGCTTCAGGTGCTTGAGCAATTCTGGATTGGGTGGGCAGACAAGGAAAGATGGGGGTGGCTCCTACGACCCAGGCTTATTAGTACTGGCTGGGCCTGACACTGTGGGCCTGACACTGCCCCTACACGGACTGGGTACTCACCAAAAGACGTCTCTGGATTTCACTCTCTCTGTCTCACTCAGTCTCTCCGTTCACACTTTGATTCACGCTTGCCTCGATTCCCAGATGTGGCGCGTTGTAACGACTGGCACGTCTCGGGCCTAAGAGAATCCTCCACAGACAAAGGCTGTGGGGCGCGCTGGATTTCATCGTCCCGTGACGGGTCAGACTGTCCACCCAGGTCACATCCGACTCTCACGGCACCAAATTGATGTGAATTCAGTTCGTCCCTGGGTCCGCCTTTAGCCAATCAAACAGACTCAGTGGGAATCTCTTTTGAGGTGTTTATTGCTACTGCAGTTTAGCAAGGTATACAATGAGCTATCGCTCTGCATTGAATACAAATAAGTTACAGGTGCATCTTACATTTATACAGACAATCTGAATGATGCTGACACCCTAGACATAGTATACGTGGCAATAAAATGGTGGACTAAGTATCTAGTACACATGCGAATGATTCATTGTTCATCTGGTGATTACTCCTTATTTGGTTACATCCTGTCCTCTTAACTGTCAGCAAAGAACAGCGAGAATCCTGTGAGAACCAAGTTTCTTGGATACAATTTAGTGGAGAGAGATAACGACGTAGATCATGAGAGGCAGTAATGTCCCTGAGCTGGGCTGGGGTTACTTTGAGTGAGAATGTGGTATTCTGGGCAAACATGGAGTTTCTTTGGTTTTCTAAACACATCAGTGGCCTCTCAGCTCCAGGTGATCTTGGAAGAAACTGATTATCTAGACCCATTTCAAACTGGTTTTGGGGCAGGCTATGGGATGGAGACTGCTTTGGTCGGCCTGATGGATGATCTCCAATTGGCAATTGACAGAGGAAGTGTGACTCTGTTGGTCCTTTTGGATCTCTTGGCAGCTTTCGATACTATCAACCATAGTATCCTTCTGGAACGTCTGAGGGTGTTGGGTGTGGGAGGCACTGTCTTACAGTGTTTCCGTTCCTACCTCTCGGATAGATTCCAGATGGTATCAATTGGAGATTGTTGCTCTTCAAAATCTGAGCTTAAGTATGGTGTCCCTCAAGGCTCCATACTTTCTCCAATGCTTTTTAACATCTATATGAAACCGCAGGGAGAGATCATCAGGGGATTTGGAGCTGGGTGTTATGCTGATGACACCCAGATCTACTTCTCCATGTCAACTTCTTCAGGAGCTGGCATATCCTCTCTAAATGCCTGCCTGGAAGCAATAATGGGCTGGAGAATAAACTGAAGCTGAATCCAGATAAGACGGAGGTACTTATTGTGTGGGGTCAGAACTCTAGAGACAATTTTGATCTGCCTGTTGTAGATGGGGTCACACTTCCCCAAAAGGAAGAGGTTCGCAGTCTGGGAGTACTTCTGGATCCACATCTCTCCCTGGTCTCTCAGATTGAGTCGGTGGCCAGGGGTGTTTTCTATCAGCTTTGGTTGATAACGCCAGCTGCGCCCATTTCTCAAGATCAATGACCTCAAAACTGTGGTACATATGTTGGTGACCTCCAGACTTGACTTTTGTAATGCGCTCTATGTGGGGCTGCCTTTGTAGTTAGTCCAGAAACTTCAGTTGGTTCAGAACGCAGCAGCCAGGTTGGTCTCTGGATCATCTCGGAGAGACCATGTTACTCCTTTACTGATGGAGTTACACTGGCTGCCAATAGGTTCCCGGACAAAATACAAAGTGCTAGTTATAACTTACAAAGCCCTAAACGGCTTAGGCCCTGGGTATCTTCTTCATTATGAGCCCCACCGCCCATTGAGGTCATCTGAGGATGTCCGTCTCCAGTTACCACCAACTTGTTTGGTGGCTACACAGTGATGGGCGTTCTCAGTTGCTGCCCCGAGATTGTGGAATGTGCTCCCTGCTGAGATACGATCCTCCCCTTCTCTGGCAATTTTCAAAAAACACCTGAAAACCCATCTTTTCACCCAAGCTTTCTCAGCTTCCTAAATTTGGGGGTTTTTAATATTTGGTTTATTTTAAAATTAAAAACCCGATTTTGGGATTTTAATCACTGTAAATGTTTAATTGTTGTTTTAAAATGTTTTTAAATGGTTAATTGTTATATTGTTCTTAATTTGTTTTAGCTCTTTACTGTTTTAGTGGTTTGTTTTGATTGTAAACCACCCTGAGCCATTTTGGAAGGGTGGTATACAAATCAAATCAAATCAAATCAAATAAATAAATAAATCCTGAAATTTCTGGCGATGTGTCCAAACCCTGGGCAATGTTTGGGTCCATCTAGCTCTGTGAAAGTACATTTTCATTCACAAAACTGCTGAAATTGGAGCTGAGAGCCACCAGTGATGTAAACTTGGCGTCAGAATTGGCGTCAGTGATGTAAACTTGGCGTCAGAATTGAGATGTGTCAGGACAGACACATTTAAAAAAAAAAAAAATCATGCAGCCTGCACGCATATGGATTTCTGATCATCTGGCCAACTATTGAAAAAAATGTGGATGCCACTGGACTAGAGCCTACTGAATAACCTACTAAATTTAGAGCCCTTCCCACCATGTGGGAAGGGCAAGACTGCAAGGTACCAAAGGGAAATGTAGTTCCCATGGAGCACAGCATTCCCAAGTGCTACTGCAGGTATCCACAGTACCATCTAGGGATCTTAGGAACAATGTGAACTACATTTCCCATGTTTCCCAGTGGACCTTGATTATGCTGGGCATGCTTTTGGTATCAGCTAGGACCATAGAAAGGCCCTACTGAAACAAGTATTACCTACCATAGGGAAAGGGATTTGAAAGAGCTTTTGCTTGCTTCAATGGGCCAGTGGGAGTCTGATCCACATGGAATCTAATTTGGAGCCCAAATCATGTTGCCAAATATCTGGAGGACGTTAACTAACATAGTTTGGTTCTGCTGAATTATTTCTGGTACAGACTAGGAATTGCTACACATCATTTAACAAAGAACCTTTCTGGAATTTAAAAAAAGCTGCCATTTTATCTGTCAGCAGCTTTTTAAGAAGTGTTATATGTTTTAAATATTTAATTTTAACTTTTAAATAAAGTTCTCACCAAAACTGCAGCAAGAGGGAGGTGCTGTCTAAAAAGTCAAGTTTCCCCTCCTCTCCCACATAAAGAATGCCTATTCTAAGATGGTGCTTGCTCTGATTGCACCACTTAACAAGCAAAAAAATAGCACGTTCAGAAATACTGAATATGCAAATATATTCAGATTTAACTTATCAGTCATTGATAATTCAATAAATCAGATGCTTAACTAACTAAGAATTATTAAATAAGGTGATATTCCTACAATCTGCCCATCCAAAATATTTCTCCAGTCACCTTTGTCCATAAAAGGTTGAAATCAGGTTCTTGCTCTGTGAGGGGAGTTGCATTTCCTAACCCATGAATCTGTGATATGAGTACTGTATAAGGCATGTGATCCTTATAGGGCTGATGCAGACTTTGTTACTGCTCATAGTCCAACTCATAAAGATAATCATAAGATGTCATTATTCATCCTTAGCATTTATATAGCACCTTTTGAGGCCCATGTGATATATATGGCATGCAAATCTATTTAACATTTTCTTTTACACCACTTTTCTTCTTCTGCTCACTTGCACCAGAAGAGGTTTTCCTATATTGAGGGAGCAGTCCCTAGGGAGTTGGGGCTGGCCATGGTGGGCCACTCAGTGAGTTTAGGACAGAAGCAAGGTTGGAACTGGTGGGTTTCTGGTTCATAGCTCAGGTTCTTAACCACTACACTAGAGTAAGAAGTACACCCTCAATGGTAATTGCATCTAGGAATGATGGAAGTTTTCATCCAACAACAGCCAGAGAATCTCTGGATGGCCACCCTAGTGCCCGGCACTTAACCAAGCTTAAGGGCACAAACATGTGGTGCACTGTGGGATACCCAGAGAGGCCAAGACAACAAGTACCAGCCTCAGAATGATCTGCCCTGCTCCAAACTGCATGGATCATGTGGGAGTGTGCTCCACACTTCCACTTAGCACTGGATGGTCATCAGTGGGGGCAGGGGGAGACAAGGTTTGCAAAGCCTTTCACCCACCCGCCTAGTTGGTCATGTGAATGACTCCACTGACTAACATCCCGCCTAGTGCTGCTCTAGTGCAAACATGTTGCACTATTTATTTATTTATTTATTTATTTATTTAACATATTTTTATACCACCCAAAACTTATGTCTCTGGGCGGTTTACAACAAGATAAAAACAACATTAAAACATTAGTTAAAAACAAAAACAAGAAATTTAAAACACAAGAATTTAAAAATTTTAAAACAATATTCTAAAACAACATTAAAAACAATCAAAACAGTATCAGTTAAAAGCCTGGGTGAACAGATGCATCTTTAAAGACTTTTTAAAAATTGTCAGAGATGGGGAGGCTCTTATTTCACCAGGGAGCACATTCCAAAGCCTCGGGGCAGCAATGGAGAAGGCCCATCCCCGAGTAGCCACCAGAAGAGCTGGTGGCAAATGCAGATGGACCTCTCCTGATTATCTCAATGGGCGATGGGGTTTATTTATTTTATTTATTATTTATTAAAACATTTTATACTGCCCAAAACTTACATCTCTGGGCAGTTTACAAGAGAATAAAAACAAAGTAAAACATTCATTAAGACAAAAATGGCGGAGGGAACACACACATTACAACAATTTTAAAATGTTAAAATCATATTTTAAAACAGCATTAAAACCATTAAAACAACATTAATTAAAAGCCTGGGTGAAGAGATGTGTTTTTAAAGACTTTTTAAAAGCTGTCAGAGATGGGGAGGCTCTTATTTCACTAGGGAGCGCATTCTAAAACCTCGGGGCAGCAGTGGAGAAGGCCCATCCCTGAGTGGCCACCAGACAAGCTGGTGGCAGCTGCAGACGGACCTCTCCAGCAGATCTCAGTGGGCGGTGGGGTTCATGATGAAGAAAGCGTTCCCCTAAATACCCAGGGCCCAAACTGTTTAGGGCTTTATGGGTTATAACCAGCACCTTGTATTTTGCCCTGAAACATATCGGCAGCCAGTGTAGCTCCTTCAATACAGGAGTTGTATGGTCTCTCCAAGATGACCCAGAGACTAGTCTGGCTGCCGCATTCTGGACCAACTGTAGTTTCCGGACTACGTACAAGGGCAACCCCACATAGAGTGCATTACAGTAATCAAGTCTGGAGGTTACCAGCAGATGTACCACTGTTTTGAGGTCATTCACCTCAAGAAACGGATGCAGCTGGCGTATCAGCCGAATCTGATAGAAGACCAGGGAGAGGCTTGGATCCAGAAGCACTCCTAGACTGTGTACTTGTTCCTTCTGGGGAAGTGTGACCCCATCCAGAACAGGCAGATCAAAATTGTCTCCTGAGTTTTGACCCCGCACAATTTGTACCTCCATCTTATCTGGATTCAGTCTCAGTTTGTTATCCTTCTTCCAGCGCATTACTGACTCCAGGCAGGCATTTAGGGAGGTTATGCCTTCTCCTGATGATGCTGACATGGAGAAATAGATTTGGGTGTCATCAGCATATTGATAACACCCTGCACCAAATCTCCTGATGATGTCTCCCAGCGGTTTCAGGTAGATGTTAAACAACATTGGAGACAATATGGAGTCCTGAGGGACACCGTACAAAAGTTCAGATTTTGAAGAACAACAGTCTCCAAGGGACACCATCTGGAACCTGCCTGAGAGGTAGGAGCAGAACCACTGCAGAGCAATGCCTCTCATTCCCAACCCCCTCAGATGATCCAGAAGGATACAATGGTCGATAGTATCGAAAGCCACCAAGAGGTCCAAAAAGACCAACAGATTCACACTTCTTCTGTCAATTCTCAGTTGGAGATCATCCGTCAGACCAACCAAGGCAGTCTCCACCCCATAGCCAGCCCGGAAGCCAGTTTGAAATGGGTCTAGATAATCAGTTTCCTCCAAGACTGTCTGGAGCTGGGAGGCCACCACCCTCTCAATTACCTTGTACTAAATCCTTGCACTAATACAAGGATGGAGCACTACTAGTTTCACTAAGTCTGGAGTTTATGTTCCAGACTAGTGTTGTACTCGTGTAACAGGGTGCACTTGGGCAAACTGTGGCACACCTCCTGCTGTGAAACCTCTTCCTTAGTCCAGGTTGCAGGAAAGCATGCAAAGCTGTCCACTGTCCTTTTGACACAAGTGGAATGCTTGTGCTAGCAAACCAAGACCACAAGAAATTGCACGCCTTTGAGCATCCACTTCACTATGTGACCTCCTTTGCATGTACACACCTTTGTTCATTGCATTAAAGTAGCATTAGTCTGGATGTTGGCCACAGACTGGTTTGTAACCATGGCGAGTAGGAATGCCAACCCTCCTGGACTGGCCTTGAAACTCCAGGAGTCAGCATCCATTGCTAGATGACTACTGAAAGCAATCCTGGGTGCTTTCCAGATTAGCCACTTAAAAGCAGCTTATTTATTTATTTATTTATTTATTTATTTATTTATTTATTTATTTAGCTAGCATATTTTTATACCGCCCAAAACTTACGTCTCTGGGCGGTTTACAACAAGATAAAAACAAAAGTAAAACATTAGTTGAAAACAAAGACAAGAAATTTAAAACACAACAATTTAAAAATTTTAAAACAATATTCTAAAACAACATTAAAACAATCAAAACAATATCAGTATGCCTCGTTCAGGCAAATCGCAGTTAAAACATAAAACCTTCAGGGAGAGCAGTCTTGCGAAAACTACGTCGGATAAACAATGCCATAACACTAAACTGCAATTATTAAATGAAAAACAAGGCACCCAACATATGAATGGCACCCTGTGGTCAGTGTCAGGACTGCGGTGTCACAACACAGGAAGTGTGGAAGCACACTTCAGAGATATGTCCTCCTGACCTCATTTTAGGGTCTAATCTGGAAAGCGCCCAGGTGAATGTTTGATATTTTGAAAAACATTGTAGGGGGGGCATCTCTTGGAATACCTGGCCAGCCCTGCCCCCACATCAGCACAGCCATGCCACCCAAGTATTTCACCAAGTAAAGTGTTTGTCCGCAGAGACAAAAACTGTCTCCAGGCAGGGTGCCCCAAATTATGCACGTGCCTGAAATGAGGTGCTGCCTTATCTTGCTCCAGCCCCTCACCCTGCCCATCTGCAAGGTTTAAAGGAGTTGCAGGTCACGGAGAAGAAGCTTCTTGCTGGTAGCCTTTCCTTGTCACCTCACAACTCTTCCAAAGCCTACTGCAAGGGCCAGATTGAAAGGGGGGTTTCAAAGGAGCACACAACAATCAGAGGTTAGTCTTCTCTGATTGCTGCACACTCGCTTCCACCCAGATCCTGTTCCAGGGGCCAGATCTAGAGCGCCAGCCTATCCAGGAGCATTCCCAGATGGGGCTTTTAGCTTGCTTCTCCACCAGAATGGAAGGAGTGTGCTCACACATCGGCTGGATTCACGCCGAAGTCCATATTGGAGAGCACTTCACACACAATTCATTGGGGCTATTTTCGCGATCGAAGAAAATGCTAGCCTCTGCTAGCCCAATTTTCTGTGATTGTGAGAACCACTGGGCTCGGCTGCGAGCCCGGTGCTTCTAGAGCAGGTAACCCGCTCAAGAGCTTCTGCCCTAAAACCAGGTTTGCGGAGCGAGCGCTCCGCAAACCTGGTTTTGAAGATCATGAGTAGCCACGGCGTGGCTTCGCGCTGTGCCTACTCATGAGGAGACCCCCGGAGGGGAGGTGAAAAGCCACCTCCTGGCTCCGGGGGTCTTGCCAGCATGCCCTGCGCACTCACACAGGGCATGCTGGAGCTTGTGGGGGCTGATCGGCCCCTGCTGCCCTCAGCCCCCTCCGGCTCCGTCATGGAGCCAGCAATCATGTGGGCGGCCGATCCAGCCGCCCAGGGCTCCCTCCCCGCTCACCGCCCCAAACTGGGTCTCACTGATCGTGAAACTTGGTCCATTGTGTGATAGAGCCTAGCTCAATTTATGTCTGGGGTAAAATAATCCAATTTTTGCATTGGGGTATTTGGGGGGGGGGGGGCAAATCCAAACTCACAGTAAACTTGGGGTAAAGCCTCACAGTAAACTTGTGGTACAGCCTGCTCTCTGGAAAAGCTCCAGCCTCTGCAGCAAGCATTGAAAAGGGTGTGCAGCAATTACAAGAGGTTGCCAGCAGTCAGCCTCTTCTGGTCTTTGAAAATCTTTTACAGAAGCAGAATTTTATCCTTCTCCCTCCAAACCTTTCCTTTCTCTCTGTTCTCTTCAGTTGCCAACTCCCAACCTTTCTCTCCTCCCTGGCATGGCGGCGAGTGCACCAGGGAGTCATTTCTCTTTCTCTTCCTTCCTTTCTTCTCTCTCAACAATCTCCTTACCACACAGGCTCATCATTGAGCCACCACTGCTGTATTTGCTACTCTTTTGAAAAGGCAGGTGGTACTAACAGAGCAACAGGAAGTATGGATTCCACACTTCCTGTTTTTCTTTTCCCCATGCTGTGACTTTTTAAAAGGCAGAGGGAGCAGGAAAATCAGTAGCAGTGGCCAGACAGGTGTGGCAGGGGTGGCTAGGTGCCACAGCTTCATTCTTCAAACCAGCACTAGAGGCGAGCACTTCACTGCACCTCACTAGAGGGCTCCCAATGATCTGGAATGTTGGCTGGAAGAGACCATATTACTCCTATATTACAGGGGTTGCTCTGGCTTCCAGTAAGTTTCCGGGCAAAATACAAAGTGCTGGTTATATCCCTAAACAGCTTAGGCTCACGGTACTTAAGAGAGAATCTTCTTCTGCACGATCCCCATCGCTCACTGAATACATCAGGGGAGGCTTGTCTGTGGCTACCTTCATGTCGTCTGGTGGCCACCCAGGGACAGGCCTTCTCAGTTGTCGCTCCGAGACTTTGGAACGCGCTTCCTATGGGAATAAGAGTCTCCCCGTCTCTAGCGGCTTTAAAAAAGTGTCTGAAGACTCATCTTTTTACCCAGGCTTTTTAACTTTTTAAATTTTAGATTGTTTATTGATGTGTTTTAAACTGTTTTTAGTATTTAATTGATTTTAATATTTTGTTTAGTGTTTTGTTGTTGTGAACCGCCCTGAGACTTTGGTTTGGGGAGGTATACAAATATGTTAAACAAACAAACAAATACGTGATTCAGAACACAGTACTCAGGGAGTGCTGGGTGTGGGGTTGCAAAGTGTGTGGTATGAAAGCAGGGTTACTCCTTTCAGATCCCTGCAGATGCTGGAGTCACACACATCAACAACAACTAGGAGGGTAAGCCCCACTATAAACATGACTGGGGCCACCCACTTAGGAGGTGGCCTATGGAGGGCAGATTTCCAAGGCTCTCTTCAAATGTGTAGCTGACCCTCTTGTGGGCCTTGAAACTGGATAGTGGAGCAAGGAAATACACTCCTGCTTGCTGCCATTTCCATGGAATTTGGATTCTAGGATTCCAGTTAGGAATGGGTGGCACTTGCTTCAGATGGAGGTGACAGAAATCAGAATTAAATCAGTCGGTCTCTCAGGGTACTACCCTTCCATCCTGTGCAGTGGTGCTCTTTGGACTGGACTTCTGGGCAGAGGTCCAGTCCCCTTGTGCAGGCCTGGGTGGCCTCCAAATGCTGAGCAGTCCACTAATTTAAGTGGCAGGGTTGTCCATGGAAAATGTGGTATCTCTCTGCAAGTCAGTGGGAAGTATCTTACTCAGAATATCTTCTTTTTAAAATATCCAGCTTTCCCTGAACATGTTCTGGTGTAAAAAATAATGCATTGCAGCTTATCTGTTGGCTGCGGCAAGGACAGTAGGGGAGCCCTCAAAGGGCCTTTAGGTCCAGGCTCCAAAATTACCTGGGTGCACCTCTGCTCCTGTGAGATTCACAGGATTAACAGAGAGTCTGGAAAATACTATAATTCCCCCTCCCACAGCTGGATTTCTTGTCCTACTGGAAGGGCCACCTACTGCTGGGGACCCCCCCGACCCCAACATTAAACCCAGAATACCAACCCAAAATTGTGTAGGATTCAGGCCTGTGTCTGACTCCATTTTTATTAAGAGATCAATTAATGCCTGAACTCAAGGTGAACTGACCAGTACATGACTTGCCTCTGAGACTGATGCTAATTGTTCTGTGAAAGAGGAGGCAATCCAGCATTGTATTGTGAAATGGGCACTCACAGAAACACAAGGGCTAGGCCTGAGCTAATCAATATGCTAAAATGTAACTCACTATCAGATAATGTCTGTGGAAGAGGCCAGAGGCTGAGCTCCCCTTTCCTGTTGCAAGAAGTCTATGTTAATCCTTGTCAGGGCTCTGCTCTCCCCAAAGGGGATACTCAATTGCAGTCTATCGAAATTCCACTCTAGAAATTCCACCTGTAGATTTAGTCCTTTTATTAACACCTTTTTAACACCTTCTGGGACCAGGCCAGGAATCTGGGGACAAGAGAAGATGCCCATTTGCAGCTCAGAGATGCAGATTTGCTTTGGGGGAAATAGAACGTCCCCTCCCCAAGATAGCAGCTAACAGAAGATGGGATTCAGATCTCCCTGGACTGAGCTAATATCCTGAATAATTAAAAGACAATATCCAGAAGGTAACAGCAAATTGTCACCTTTTGGGGACCCAGGAAAGATGAGGATATTTTGAATAGACTCTATGGAGATCCAAGGAAGTGATCCTTTGATCACTATAGTTGATCCCACAACTATAAAAAATGAGGCTCACTGGACAGAGTCAGCAATTTTGCCTAACAAGCATACTCGCTCAAGAGCCATCCCAGAGTTTGCTGCTAAGCTGCAGGGCAACAAGCAGGAACTCTGTCCATAGACAGGAGCTGTCTGTGACTTCTGCTGCACACTGAGAAGTCAAGACTTCCCCAGCCATGGTGCTCTCACTCTCTGCTTCGCTCTGAGCAAACTGCCTTCTTGACCACCAGAAGCTTGACCATTGCTCCCAAGCTGCTCTTCCCAGCTACAGCCTCTCTCCTTCAGCTGAAAGCCCCACCACTCTCAAAGCCTCTGACCCTGGTAATATGCTGCTCCACAAGCCTTGGATCCCTCTTCCCTCCTCTCTACTAATTACTGCCACCCCCTTCCTAAACCTTCCCTTCCTTTTTCCTTCTTTCTCTGGTTCTCTCTAAATGTTTTATTAGGATTTGTTAGATTGTTAGATAGCTGTAACCACTAATTGCATACACAGATGTTAGTTAGGCACATTACACTACACTTTGAATCGGAAACATGTTTTTAATGTGGATTATTTTATCCTGATGAGCAACTTTCTATAATAAAGCCCATTGAACTTTCTGAGTGTCTCTCTCTCTCTATTTGTGCGCCCAGATCCTACATGGTCACTGTATAAAAGAACTCGTCACTTTGTGACACTGATGAAACAAGCCTAATTTTGTATGCTAGCTCCTGAGCATATCTAATATACAGATCAGGCTTGGTTCACAACACTACTGGCCCTAGTGCTTATACAGATCACATCACACTGGGAAGGCAGACAAGAGTCTTGTGATGCACCTTGCAGTTATGTTGCAGGCATCCCCCCAATAGGTGTCTGTGACATCAGTGCAAAGGGCCATCCCCCAGCAGCAAAGTATCCACTATGGGGTGGAGTGGGGGGGGGAGTGATGCTTGCTGGGGCAAGAACTTCACTATCCAGCAACATGGTTTGAATTCTGAAAGATTTCCCTACAAGGGAAGAACTTGCTGGAGCAACATCATCTGGATGAATCAGTATTAGCCTCTGAAGGTGAAATGAAGCATCATGAAAGACTCTGATTCTGAGGTTTCCAGTTGTCAGCATTCCAAATTTAGAATGTTTAGAATGTTCAGGGGATGAAACATTTGATGAAATCCTGGGAATGTGATATATGCTTCTAGTTGCTCCCTCAAGAGGCTTCCCTTCCATGTATGCTTATTATGTATTATTATGTATTATGTAGTATCATCAATGTGTATGGCACTTTACAAAATATAGATGGAAAGGTCCCTGCCCAAAGATTTTATAATCTTCAACTTGACATGGGGGAAAGTGGGAATAGAAAAGAGACAAGGGAACTTGGGAGAAGAATATGCTTTTATTTCAGTTATGTGTCCTTGGGGATTATGTCAAAGGCTTCATGAAAACATGAGAAGAATTTGATTAAGAGAGATGACATCTATCAGGTGAACTGGGAAACTGTTCCAGGCATAAGAAGCAGCAAGGGGGGAACGGGGGAGACATTTTGAGACAATAAAAATTATGGCCGCATTTTCACATAATGGAACTGGAGTTGCAGGGACCTGCAGTTTCCTTACCATTATGTCTGAACGTGTGCAACTCTGGATCCAAAGTTGCACTCAGGAGACTCTAATTTGAACCTTTGGTTTGTAGTGAGGGTCACTACTCCAAATCGAGGGTCCAGGGAGCCTGTGTTCCATCTGAATACAGCACTGGAGGACCTGCAGTTCCGCATTACATGCAAATGTGGCCTATAAGACATTCTGTGACAGCTTCATTGATTACCAGTTTGCTTCTGGACTAGATTCAAAGTGCTGGTTTTGACCTTTAAAGCTCTACGTGGCTTGGGGCTGGGGTATCTGTGAAACCATGTTCTCCCATATGAACTTGCCAACATGCCTCTATTCAGTGTTTCAATCCCTGCTCATGACCCTCCTACTACTGGAGTTCTGGTTGGAGATCTTTGCCACTGCTAACTGGGCAAAGAAGCACCTTTTTAACGTGGTGATTTCCTTTAATTAGCAAGGGGAGAGTAACTGGCCCTATCCACCCCCAGCACAGTACCTCCAGTGACTGTTGCTGGTGTCCATCATGTTTCTTTTTAGATTGTGAGCCCTTTGGGGACAGGGAGCCACCTTATTTATTTATTATTTCTCTATGTGAACTGCTGTGGAAACTTCTGTTGAAAAGCAGTATATAAATATTTGTTGTTGGCGGGAATTGACAAGGCCTTTTCAGCTGTGGCCCCTCGCCCACCCGGAAGAGCTTGGCAGTGCTCTCTCCTGCAGGGTTTTTAAAACACAGCTAAAACTCCATCATTTAAAGAGAGACCTTTTAATGTTTATTTGCAGCTCATATCTGGCGGGTTTTTACTTTTACTCCTCAGGAGTATCTGAGGAGTATGGTTATTGCATATGGTTATTAAAATCCCTGTACAGGTATTTCTTTTTCTATTTATTTTTGCAGGCAATTGAGCTATGGCAACAGACGAGAATGCCATTCCAGTGGGAATGTCTAATGAAGGGATAGTTATTTTTTCTCCAAATCGCACCCACTTAATCCAGGCAGGCCAAGGGGTCTCTGCTGCTGTTATCGATTCATCAGGGGTAGTACATTATATAGCAAGCCCCAGCAACCCTCCTCAGGAGGAGCACCAGGTGGGGATATGTGAGAAACTCCTTAATGTGGATACCAAAACTCTGGGGGTAAGTCCATTTGATATCTGCTTGAGTAGTCCTCTGCTAACTGAGCAAAAAGGCAGCTTTTAAAAGTGGTGATTCTCTTTATTTAGCAGGGGGAGAGCAATTGGCCCTATCCATCCCCAGTACAGCATCCCTCTGGTGTCTGTTGCTGGTGTCTGTCTTATGTTTTTGTTTTTGTTTTAGATTGTGATACACACACACACACACACACACACACACACAAACCTGTTTGGGAACTTTTAATTGAAAACCGGTGTATAAATATTTGGTGTGTGTGTGTGTGTATTTATTTTCTGGCCTACAGTGCTTTCAGTGGGTTCCCTGCACTGAGCCAGGTGATGGACTAGATGGCTGTCAAGGTCCCTTCCAGCTGTATTGTTCTGTGTGGGTGGTATTGATTGTCATTTGGGTACTTCTAACGTGCAAGGCTTCCTTCAGTTGCATAAGCTCCATATGTGTCGCAATGAAGAAACAAATCTGGGACCCTGGTCCACCATTCTGCCACTGCCAGTCATCTAGCTCCAAGGCAGTGGGGAAGGTTGTTGCGCTAGTTAGTTGCGCCAAGTCTAGAGCTTGTGTCCCAGACTAGTATTTTGCTAGTGCAGTCATGTTTGCACTAGTGCAATAAGATGCTCAACTTGTGGCACGACTCATATGCTCTGCAGGGAATTTTTGCACAAGAGCACAATTCTGAAAACCCCCATGACTCTGCACAGTTCTGCAGTCTTCTTTCATTAGCATACCTGGGTCCATTGCACGAGTGCTTCATTTGTCTGGATGCCAGCCTGTGTACATTTTCTTTCAGTACATGTTTATGTACTAGCAAAATACTAGTCTGGGAATCAAGCTCTAGAATTGGCACAACTAACTAGCGCAACAACCTTCCCCACTGCTTTGGAGCTTCTTTTGACATACTTGCTTTGGGGCTAGTGAAGAGTAGGGCTGTGCATCACATCGGCTTTATATTAGGGTCCAAGGTGATGCAAGTAGCAGTCCCAACAGTCCCGTATTATATGGGAAGTCCCATATCTGAGGCAAAAATCTCTTGTCCCGAACGGGATGCTGTTTCCCCCATATTATTGCGAGAGCCTGGGGCTCCCTCTCATCCCTCAAAAATGCCATAAATTCTAGGCAGGGACTCCAAAATGAAAATATAATTGTTAAAACACCAGCAGAATACATAGAGGGGTCCCTCAAAGCAGAATATTAACCAGCCAGAATATCAGGCTCCGCACCAAATCATGGAACAGAACCTTCAGCTAAATGGAGCAGATGTTGTTGAATTCATGTTTTCATTTACAGATGTTGTGATGATTGTGTTTGAGCATGGTCTATTTGCTTATAGCAAGAGGTTTTACCTCTTGGATTTGGATTGGATTTACACACTTTAAATACGTTTCTACTACAGACAGGCCAATTCAGAGATTGATTTCCCTCTATTAATGAATAATAAAGCAGAGAAGGTTTTTTAAAAATACTAAGATAGTTTTATTAGTTAAATAGTTTAAAAGGATATAATTAATATACAATTAAAATGGTTATTGAAATAGTTGTTAAGATAAAGTTCTCTGAGAGTAAGCATCTCTTAGAAGCTGGTGTTCTTTTTACAGTTTAGATTCCACAGTTTATGATAAGATAAACCAATTTTAATCTCACAAATTTCTGCAGTCTCACAAATCTTATTTCTAAGTCTCCCCACACCTAGTTCTGTACCTTAGTCTCAATTTTAAAAATGAAAACTAATCCCATAATTGAATATACTTACAACCAGGTATGAAACTTGATCAGGAGTTCACACCAGATGGTGATAAGTTCTTACAGACGTCCTTTTGGACAAATCAGCTAGCTTACATGCACACTGTCTCTCCCTAAGTTTCAGTGTTAATGCCGAGAGGCCCAGGCTTTTGTGCGTAGCAGGTTTTTATATCCATTTTTCTGCTCAGGGACGGTTCAAGCAAAATCAGAAAATAATCCCCTCTTTGGTCGTGATGGCTCCTGGTCCTTGCTCTCCCTTACTCTTCCATATCTAAGGGGATTTCAGAGGAACCTAGGGCACTTTTGAGAATTACATATAACAAAATTCCCTTAATGCTTATGCACAGATCTAAATGTCATCTTGACCTCTGAGATGGCAGCTCAAAAGTCTGCAAGTCACAAAACTACAGAGAAAAACACATTCTTTCCTGAGAGGGAAAGTACCTTTGTTTTTCCTCAACATTTAAACACCCCATAAAGACTGATCATTAATAATGATGCCTTCTGATATATAAACTAAATATTTCTAGTCCCTGTTTGGCTGTACCTTTCCTCAACATCCAGCCAAGGCCAGATCTGTCCTAAACAGATTACAACATGGTTCAAGACTTTAGACATAGAACAGGCTTTGTGGTTTGTTTTACAAGATCATAATATGTGCAGAGTTCATGACCAGGCCTAAAATCCTGGCCTATTCACAACAAGGCTATAAAGGGTCACAAAGATGTGAGGTGTTAGATTATTCCTAGAATTGATTGGTGAACAGCATTGTGGCATGGCCCAGAAAAAAACAGTGAATATACTGCAATCATTTTTCAGTGATTGTATTTCCTTTGTACTGGATTAAAATGCCTTGAAAATGGGGGTTTCCTTTGGTGAGTTTTGGGTAAAGAAGTGATCCTGTTTCAGTTTGATATTAACTGAAAGGAATGCAGTGAGTGGCCTGACTATTTTTCCTGGGTTTTTAAAGTGATGTTTCCAGACAATGTTAAGGGATTAAGACTTGTATCTTTCCAGAACACAGGGGATCATTTTATCTTGTTTGTGTATTTCTCACAGTACTTCCAGATCATAATTGGAGTGATACATATTGCCTTGGGGGCTATCTCAGCAGATCTTGCTGTTTCGTTTACAGAATATACATCTATGAGCATTAAGGCAGGTTATCCTTTCTGGGGAGCTGTATTGGTAAGTATGTTATTTGCTTATGATAGTTGATGTTTTTTGGTGTTTGTAGTGGATTTAATCCAGCCTTTGTTTTAGGACAAGCCCATGTGAGGGGAAGAAAAATGTGGAATCATCCCCTCTCTCTTGCTTTCACCCACAAAGTCTATTCCTTTATTCAAAATATGACAGACTGCTTCAGTCTGAGGCTCTCTCAGCTTTTAGTTGCAGGTAAAAATACTAAGTAGGTTACAAGAATGCTTTTAAAAAGCACCTTGGTTGCAAAGAACAGGGCTGCAGGAACATAAAGAAACATCTTAGAAAGTTTACAGAGACCTTTTCAACGCCCTAGTTGCAGAGTTGGGTGCAGGCTATTGTTTCCTAGCTTAGTTGCATTACTGACAGACAAATTTAGAACAATATCAGGGAAATGCAGAGCACACGAAAGAAACAAATAAGTTTCTGATGCAGCTGCTTAACAAACTGTTCCCCAGATGAAAACTTTCTCTGAAGCCAAAGCCCTGGCTTCCTTCCTGAACTCACCAAATCCATGGTAGAGACTTCAATACACTGCAGTCCTAACTTCCCAGGATTGCAGTCCTCCTTGTTGCAGCCATTTGCCTGGCCAACGTCCTGTTGCAAGCCCAGACTGGCTCCAACTGAGGACAAAGAAAGTCTTCTCTTCCTGCTTCATGGCCCTCAAGGTCCCGCCCACTGTGTGCTGAGTGGCTGATCCCTAGAGGTCAGTCAGGACAGGGTTCACTTCCAGTTAACTCTTTAGGGGAGGGGAAGTCTGTTCACTACAGTGCTGATGGTTCTGAATTTAGAAACTTAATTTCCAATTTTTGTTCTATTTTTGACTTTGAATATGCAGAGCACTTATGGCTAGTAAGCAGTCCACTATCTCTAATACCTGCCCACAACTCTCCACCAGTCATGTTGTACAGTGGAGCCTCAAGGCTCCACTGTAAGGGGGGCATAGTAAATGCTCCAGGTGGGGGCATGGCAGGAAAAGTTAGTTTCCCCTGGGGGGAGAAAGCCTTGGAGTTGGATGAAGAGATAATATTTATATGTCAAATGTCCATTTTTTGCTGCTGATAGCTAAACTCGAAATTTCAAAAATAGACACATTAAAATACAATCTTCTTGTCACTTCTGAAGCACTCCTTTTGGAAAATATGATACTGTATTATGTTTGCTCTTGCTTGAATATGCCCCCCCCCCCATAAGATTATCCAGAGACACTCTCTTGTGTGTGCTGCCACCCTCCGAGGTTCATTTGGTGGTGACATGTGAGTGGGTCTTCACTGTGATATCTTCTTTCTTTGAACATCAGAACAGCCCTGCTGGATCAGGTGCAAGGCCTACCCAGTCCAGCATCTGTTTCACACAGTGGCCTACCAGTTGCCCCTGAGAAGCCCACAGACAAGAGGTGAGGGCATGTCCTCTCTCTCGCTGTTGCTCCCCTGCATCTGGTATTTAGAGGCATCTTGCCTCTGAGGCTAGAGGTGGCCTATAGCCCCCAAACAAGTAGCCATTGATAGACCTGTCCTCCATGAATTTATCTAACTCCCTTTTAAAGCCATCCAAGTTAGTGGCCATCACCACATCCCATGGCAGAGAATTACATAGATTAATTATATGCTGCATTTTTAAAAAGCACTTCCTTTTGTCAGTCCTAAATTTTCTGCCCTTCAATTTCATGGAATGAACCTGGGTTCCAGGGTTGTGAGAGAGGCAGAAAATTTTCTCTCTGTCCACTATCTCTACTCCATGCATAATTTTATACACCTCTATCATGTCTCTCCATTTTTCCAAACTAAAAAGCCCCAGATGCTGTATCATTGCCTTATAAGGAAGGTGCTCCAGACTCCTGATCATATGGGTTGTCCTCTTCTGAACCTTTTCCAGTTCTACAATGTCCTTCTTAAGCTACTGTGACCAGAACTGTACACAGTACTCAACTGTGGCCACACCATAGATTTATATAAGGGCATTATAAATTATTTTCAATCTCCCGTCTAATGATTCGTAGCATAAAATTTGCTTTTTCACATTTGCCACACACTGAATCAACAACTTTCAATGAGGGGTCCACCACGACTATAAAATCTCTCTCCTGGACAGTCACTGACAGCTCAGACCACATCAGTATATATGTTAAGTTGGGGTTTTTTGCCCCCATGTTCATCACTTTACACTTGCTTACATTGACCCACATTTGCCATTTTGTCACCCACTCACCCAGTTTGAAAAGATCCTTTAGGAGCTCCTCACAATTTGTTGTGGATTTCACTTCTAGATCATTTATGAATATGTTAAAGAGCACTGGTCCCAGTACAGATCCTTGAGGGATCCAGTACAGATCCTTGGGATCCTTGGAGATCCTTCCTCCATTGTGAAAACTGTCCATTTATTCTTAACCTCAGTTTCCTGTCCTTCAACCAGTTACCAATCCACACATGAACCTGTCCCCTTATCCCATGAAGGCTAAGTTTACTCAAGAGCCTTTGGTGGGGAACTTTGTCAAAAGCATTTTGGAAGTCCAAGTATACTGTGTCAGCTGAATCACATTTGTCCACATGCCTGTTGACACTCTCAAAGAAATCCAAAAGGTTAGTGAGGCAAGACTTGCCCTTGCAGAAGCCATGCTGGTTCTCTTTCAGCAAGGCCCATTCCTCTGTGTGAACAATTTTGTCCTTAAGTAAGTTTTCCATCAATTTTCCTGAGACAGACGTTAAACTGGGACAGATGTTAAGTTAACTGGCCTGTAATTTCCTGGTTTCCACTGGATCCCTTTTTGGAAATGAGAGTTACCTTAGCTACTTTTGAGTCCTCAGGTACAGAGCTTGATTGTTGGGACAATCAGATTTTTTATTTTTGCTAACAGATCAGCAGTTTCACATTTGAGTTCCTTTAGAACTCTTGGGTGGATTCCATCTGGCCCTGGCAATTTGTTATTTTTTTGTTTTTAAAGACAATTTAGAACATCCCCCCTCTTCACCAAATTGGCACAGTTCTTCAGGCTCCAAGCTTGAGAAGCTGAGCTCTGAAGTGGGTATATGGTCAGTATCCTCTGCCATGAAAACAGATGCAAACAACTCATTCAGCTTCTCTGTAATATCCTCCTTAATAATCCCTTTCACATCCTCATCATTTAAGGGTCCAACTGTCTCCCAAGTGGTTAGACCCTGGTGGTTGGAATGCCCAGTGCCCTGATCTTAGGGTGGCACCATCCCTAGCACTTTTAAATGCAACCTAAATAACATTTTTATTTAGCCAGGCCTTTCCTAATGTTTCTTGAACTTCCTGATGCTTTTAAAAGTGTGTTTTACCACTCTTTATCTATAAATTTTCTTGCTAATTTTATTTTCTTGTATTTTTATTGTTGTAAATATTTATGGGGGGGAAATGTAGTGATAGGGAAGATTTAAGGGAGGACGAGGCCTCATTAAGTGGCGCAGCGGGGAAATGCTTGACTAACAAGCAGAAGGTTGCCAGTTCAAATCCCCACTGCTACTATATTGGGCAGCAACGATATAGGAAGATGCTGAAAAGCATAATCTCATAGTGCATGCGAGGAGCCAATGGTAAACCCCTCCTGTATTCTACCAAAGAACAACACAGGCTCTGTGGTCGCCAAGAGTCGAAATCGACTTGACGGCACACTTTACCTTTAGGCCTCATTTAGAGCAACTGCTGGGAGTGTGGGTCTTTCCTAATAAGGAAGAAAGCCTGGGAAAATCCAAACAGGAGGACCAATCCAACTCACAGCCACCACCAGCAGAAGAGAAAGCTTTGTGTTGCTTTGTTTGTTTTGTCCCAAGAGTGCCCTGAGGAAGCAGCTGGCTTAGAAGCTGCGAGGGGTGTGGAAGGCCACAGCCTAGAGGCTGGAGACAGCAGGAAGACCCCTGTCTGTGAGTAATAAGATAGGGACCAGGCCAGTTAGGTGCGTGAAGGAAGTTATCTTCCTTTTATTGTGCTGGTTGAAATGAAAACTTTGCTCTCCCTCTTACAAACTGTTCTATGAAAGACAATTGTTTTATTGCATACTTTTTTCTTTTAATGTGATAATAAACCCTTGCTGATGAAGTGTGCGACTCTTCATTTTGGATCTGCCTTAGTCAGACCCTTGGAGGCCTAGGAATGCTTTGGCACTTCTGGGGGCAGGTTTGCCACTTTACCCCCTCCACCCCCACCCCCCGAAATCATATATGGAAAGTGAAACATTAAAATAAACTGGATGGTGTCAATCTACTGTGAATCCTTTACAGTCAAGGATTCACCCCAGTAAACAATCCTCTCCTCTTCTGGCACTGGTAGGACCCTTGACAATGCAGGATATATATTTTAAAAGGAATAAATAATCCAACTTCTCTCAGATACTATTATTATTGATTGATTATAAGATTGTATTCCTGTACCTTTTAAATGAATTTGCTGTCACATGTGTACAGTACCTTCTTTTTTTGGACAGTTCATGGCTTCTGGATCCCTGTCAGTGTTAATGGAGAGACATATGAGGCCTCCCAACCTGGTGAGATGTATATATGATATTTTCTTGTCTTCTGTCGCATCTGAGGGATGCCAGTAAATAACCTTCCTTCTTATTACACATTAGTAAATCTGGTTGTCATCAGCATATTGATAACACCGAGCTCCAAACCTCCTGATGATCTCTCCCAGCAGTTTCATGTAGATGTTAAAGAGTGTTGGAGACAGTATGGAGCCTTGTGGAACTCCATACTTCAGTTCTCGCTTTGCAGAGCAACATTCTCCAAGCGATGCCATCTGGAATCTACCAGAGAGGTAGGAGCGGAACCACTGTAAAACAGTGCCACCCAATCCCACCTCCCTCAGGGGATGATATTCCCTGAATGGTCTGGGAGCCAGTGTAATGCAGCTCCTTACCACATCAAACTGCTAGTGAGATGGGATGGGGTCCTTGGTGTGGCTTTTCTCCACACCAGAACTCTCCTATTTTCCAGGTGGAGTGGTGTGAGGGAAGGAGCTCCTTCCATGTGGTTCAGAAGTTCTGATACTACATTTGTGGGTGTGAAGGAACCACACTGCAATGATTTGCATGATGTGAACATAATGTCTGAAGGGCCCACTTGATGAGGGTAAAGCAGAAATGGACATTCTGCCATAGATAAGATTTAAGGCATGTGGAGAACAAATCCTATCTAGGGCCAACCTGAAAGTTTCTAGAACTGAATTTTTAACTCAAAATTCAAAACTCAAATGTGTATGAAAAGGGAGCCTGAAACTGTGAGCCCATTTGGGGGCACAAAAAAGAAGCAATAGTTCATGGGTGTGGTTTACCAGCAGCAGTGAGTGGTGGTGGTCTTGCTTTACCTTTACCAGTATCTCCTCTTTTCCCCTACATGAATGCTCTTACAATGAAACTATATAGCATTGTTCCATGAGCATTCGGAGTGGTGGGGGGAAGAGAGCCTCTTTAGTGAAGAAGACTGCCCAGCCATTGAGGCCTTGCAGACAATCATCTGGGAGTGGTTTGAGCCTAGGTAGGGAATCGCCCTAACCCTGATGCCCACAAATGATCAGAGCCACCATTGGGCTCTCCCTACTCACCACCCACATGATTGTGTCTGCTAAGAACCAAGATGTGGTAAGGTTTTCCTGTACTGGAAGAGACCTCCCACAATACACCACGCTGCCAGCAGTAAGGCTCATTACACCACAGCAGCTCTGATTGGTCATGGGGGGAAGGAGGCAGGGCAATCCCCATTCAAGGCATTGTGAGCAAGTGAACATAGAGTGTGCAGTGTAGAGTGGCACGTTCACAGTTCTAGCCCCTCCAGATGCAGCACTCTCTGACAAACATAGCAACCGCCTGCCGGGACCCAAAAACTCTGGGAAAAGCGACCACACGGCCAACAAGCCTAGATATCAGGACCCCTGTTCTTTACTACTTTGGTAAAGACCGAGAGTTAGAAGCAGGGTTGCCCAGATTCAGACTAATAGGGCTTGGGGCATTTGCCCTGGTTCACATGACGAGCATGCAATCCTGAGTTAGAGGCAGGTAACCCAGGTTTCGCTGCTCATGTGAAGAAGTTAGTTTTATCTCCAACCAAGACCCAATTTTGCCCCATCTGCAAAATCTGTGTTCAAAATGGGGCTAAATATTAAAAGCAGTCAACAGCAAGACAGGAGAAAGATTCATTAAATTGCTTGAATGAATAGTAAAGTCCTTCTTGAAGTCTGGAAAGAGACTACATAAAGAAAAGAGACAAGTTAGAGACATGCTGTCTGACATCCAAAGCAGCCTAATACATCTTAGGGGTTGATGGTCAATGACATGTGTCCACTCTAACAGAGCACTTTTGAAGCACGGGGGTGCTCCAAAGAACATTTGCACTTTTGTGCAAAAGTGCAAAACTGCCCATTCTTTGGGGGGAGTGTGTGCAGCAACATGGGGGTGCTAGAAGCATCTGCTGTAGATTCCTCTGGATATCAGCCATTATGATTAACTTTCTGTTAACATTACTCTATGAGTCTTTTCATTTTGCTTACTTTTAAAAGCATATTTCTTTGTAGCAGTAATCTGCTATTTAATTTCACATTATATAATGCCTGGGATAAGCATGGGAGGATTTTTCTCCTTGCTGGAGGGACACATTTCCTTCCTTTTTAAACTCCTGACTCTTAGGCTCCATTCCATTCTTCGTAAGGGAACATTTAAAGTCAGTGGCAAAGAATAGTAAGCCGCCCAGTTTAATCTCCCCCACCCACCCACAGATTCTTCCCCAGTACAGTTGCAAAGTGGCCAGGAAAAAAACTAGGTGGCCATTCTCCCATCCTTGTAACAGGAGTATGCTGGGTAGAAATCAGCAGGTGAGGTTTTTTATAGCTTGGAGTATGCCAAGAGCCAGTGTGGTGTAGTGGTTAGAGTGTTGGTCTAGGACTGAGGAGACCCAAGTTCAAACCCCCTTCTGCCATGAAACTCACTGGATGGCTCTGGGCAAGTCAATTCTCTCATCCTAACCAACCTCATTGGGTTGTTGAGAGGATAAAGACTTTTAAAAAATACACACCCATGTACACCACTATGGGCTCTCTGGAGGAACAGCAGGATAAACATGTAAAAATTAAATTAAATTAAATTAAATTAAATTAAATTAAATTAAATTAAATTATCACCTCCTAATTGCTACAGAATGAAAGGAACAGCTACTGGGCGCTTTCCAGATTACACACTACAACAGTGTCATTACGTGTCCATTAAGTGTACTTCCGTACTGCTTGTGCTTCACCATCACAGTCCCTGTGCTGTCAGTAAGATGCCATTCACATTTCTGATGCCTTCTTTTTGGTTTTATCTTTGCGTTACAGTGCTACAATGTTGCAAAAAAATAGCCATATTATCTTCTTGGAGGAGGTTTGCGCAAGCTAGAAAAGACTGCTTCCCCTGCTGGTGGCTTTATGCAACAGCCTTTATGTACAGTTTTCAATATGATCCTGCCAAGCCAAAGCAAACTATTGCTGTTGCAGCATGTAATCTGAAAAACTCCCAGGAGCCAGTTTCAGAATGTTACTCCACAGTGAACATAGGACAAGTCCTACTGGATTAGTCCAAAGGCCTATCCAGTGCAGCATCTTGTTTTTCGCCATTGACAACCTGTTCCTCTGGGAAGCCTCCAAACAGGACATGTAGGTAATAGCCCTCTCATGCTGCTGCTTCCCAGCAACTGGCATTCAGCTGCATCCTGCTTCTGAACCTGGAGGTAGCATGTAGCCATCATAACCAGCAGTGACTTGTCCTTCATGAACCTGTCAAATCCCCTTTGAAAACCATCAAAGCAGATAGCCGCCACCACATCCTTTGACAGTGAATTCCAAAAGCCAGCGTGGTGTAGTGGCTAGAGTGCTGGACTAGGGCCGGGGAGACCCGAGTTCAAATCCCCATTCAGCCATGATACTAGCTGGGTGCCTCTGGGCCAGTCACTTCTCTCTCAGCCTAGCCTACTTCACAGGGTTGTTGTGAAAGAGAAACTTAAGTATGTAGTACACCGCTCTGGGCTCCTTGGAGGTAGAGCAGTATATAAATGTAATAATAATAATAATAATAATTATTATTATTATTATTATTATTATTATTATTTACACACAGTGAGAAGAGGTGCTTTATTTTGTGTATCCTGGATCTCTTGCCAATCACAGTTGTTCTAGTGTTATGAGAAAAGGAGGAAAACCTCTCTCTATCCACAATTTCCAAGTATCATCAGATGCTTCAGTCTGGACTTTGGATTTGCATTTCCCCTGATTAAAACAAGAAGTATATTATTGGGATGGCTCACCCTCAGGCTGCCCCCTTTTGCTCCTTTGGTTAGAAAGCAGAGCTTTCCTCAGTTGCAGGAGGTGGGTTGCTTTCACCTGGGCTTCCCCTACCGGATGTCTTTTCTACACTGAGCCTGGCCTTTCTCTCTAGAGGACCCAGGCTCCCTGTCTGATAGTGTCTGCTGCTCTGTCTTGGCCACTGCCTGTCCAAACAGAGAGGAGCAGGCTGCACATCTTGATTGGTCTCCATTTTGCCTAAGCTTTTATTAACCCTCCCCTGTGTCGTCTCCTTGTGCTTCCCTGTTTGTGCCTTCCCCTGCCTGCCCTGCCACTCCTCTTCCTGACTTCCTCCTTGCCTTCCTGATCTCAGTCCGGCCCCCCGACTGCTCTGCCTCACCTGGGTCTATCAGCTGGCCAACATCATCAGCTGCACCAGAAATCTGTGGCATCCTCCTCCAGGCCACCAAGACGTGCGGAGCCAGGCTCTTCACTGGCACTGCCGGCTGTCACTTCTCGGGGCTCCAGCCACAAGGTTCCTAGGTCACTGGGGAGTGTGACCACTGCATCCAGCCCCGTCCCCCTGGATGCTGAGATGAGAGGCATGGGGGTGGCAGGCAGGCGCATATATTTTTCCTCATGTTGACAGGGTGTGGTTGTTTTTTTAAAAAAAATTGGCTATTAATTGACTGTTTGTTTAAAGAGATCTGTGCTGTTTCTGTGCTTTCATGGAGCCTCGTTCTTCTGGTTTCTCTTTCAGGTGAAATGGAGTGCAGTAATGAACTTTTTAAGTGCTGAAGGGGCACTTGTTGGTACTGCTCTCTATATAACAGAGCTGATTCAAAATTCAAAGGTAAGTGAAGAAATTACACAAAGAACCTTGGCTTTATTGAGAGGATCCAAAAAAGAGAGAGATGACTGAAGGAAGGAAGAGTGGAAAGTGTCTCAGAATTTCTTTCTTCTGAGTTCCCCCAAGGATACACTGAATTTTTCTCCAAATGTCAGCATTCCCCACAAAGAGAAATTTCAGAGAATTGTCTCATCAGGTTTCTTCACATACCTTACTGTTTTCAATGCAGCAGCACACACATGATTCTCCTAGAGGTCTGGAGCGGCTGGTAGGCACTGGAGCAGGGAGCCCAGTAAAGGGTGGCCATCCTCCCGGATTCCTCGCCCTCCCCAGCCTCCCAGCATTGTTGCCATCAGCTTTTTTGAGCAGCCGGGTAAACCCCAGCCACTGATCTGCTCATTGCCTGGTCAGGTGGGTGCCCCATCCCACTGGGTGTTGAGGGAGAGTCCTGACAATTAACATGAATTTCTTGGAAAAGGTAATTAACATAAATGAACACAAAATTTAATTTAAGGGCGGTATAGAAATTGAATAAATAATAATAATAATTTAACCAAGATAAATTTGTAGCAAGATTATCAGTCCATGTCTAAGTGAAATCTTTAGGGATTTCAAGGGAAACTGAAGGAATTTAGATAAGGTTAACAACATTTTTCAGGACATTATTCACTACACTAATAAAATGGAAAATCATTAAATATTCGTGTTGGTTTCCCTACCAAGAGAGGAGATCTCCATACATGTGACTTGCTTAAGGGTGAATGAGCATAAGTCCCTTCAGTGATTGATCAATATTAGTAACTCTAGTACAATTCATAGTAAAATGCACCCATTCATCAAGTAAAAATGTTCTAGTATTTGTTTATGCTTGTTCATGTGCACCCAAATCCAAACATTATACAGTCAAATGAAGGACGATGCAAACCATCCTCACCAACATCATAAAGGTGAACACCACAAAGTGCTGAAGAAAACAGTGGCTGGCAACCTGACTAACAAACTGTATGTGAAGCAAATGTGCAGCACATGCTATGGAGGAAGGTTGATATTTGTCAGTCTCCCCTTCCCTCTGTTGCTGACTGTGACTCCAAAAATATGTCCCTGATGGCTTAGGGATATATTTTCAGGAGTCACAGTTGACTACAGAGGAAATGAGAGACAAAAATAGCCTGTTCCTGTGGTGCATTTTAAGTATCATTGAATGCTGTCAAATGTGTATCTAGAGTGTGAACTTCACTATTTTTCAAGTGGGGACCACTTTGACAAAAAACCTTCAATGTGAGAGCCATTTCTCATAGTGCTGACTTCTGCACAGTACTGCACTTTTCTCAGTGCTGGGAGGGCTCTTTAAGAGAGATGGAGCCCAATCTTAAGGGCTTTGTGGGCAAAGCACTGGGAACCTCACTTCCCAGCACTCCATACACATCTTCCAAGATGGTGCAGGGGCTCAAGAGAACCTTCAAAGAGTCTCACCAGTGTTGGGCAAAGTGCAGCACTGCACGGTTGGAATGGTAGTCTTTGCATGGTGCCAGGGGGACTGCAGAGCATTTGGCTTCTGCTAAAGCTTTGCACAGACCCAATAAACAATTAGTCAGAGGGCGTACTTAGGGCTGACTGGAGCTTCTACAGGCTCCTAGGCCTTACGATTAATAACGCTGATTTAAAGCCTTGCTTTGTGATGTTGAAAAATGCTAGGAAAGTGCCTGCCCAGGTTTGCACACTAGGGATGTGCATGAAATCGGTTCGGAGGCCCTTTATGGGCCTCCAAACCAGTTCGACTGACCGGTGGTCATACCTCCCACGTGTGCCGGGTACTTCCACTTACTTCCAGTCCAACGAGGGGACAGGGCAGTAGGGAGGTAAGCTGCCGTTCCGCTGGATGGGTTTACAATGGAGCGCCAGTGGTGGGGAAGCAGCAGGAGGGGTGAGTGCACTCTCCCCCATCCTTAAATCACCCCACTCCCACCTTCAAACTTCCCTGCACCGGTTCCGTGCACATCCCTATCGGTGCACACACTAATTTGTACAATGTACAAATGTCTCCAAGGAGACATTTATGAAGACCCCTTGACTAAGTCATTTGAAATGGCAGCTCTGGCCCCAGCCCTTCTCTAGGGGAATTTTTTAGTCATGCTTTCAAGTCCATTCCACTCAGAAGATAGCTATGGGTACTTTTTGATGCTACAGTCGAGAGACCAGTGAGAGAGATGTGAGAGGTGTTCCACATGTGTCTGTGCTCTGCAGTTTATAGGTGCTAGTATCTGTATCCTGCTCCTCTTCTTCAGCTTGGTGGAGTTCTGTATCGCTGTTTCAATGACATTTTTTGGATGCCAGGAAACATCGAAGAAGAAGAAGAAGAAACAGGTAAGGACTGCTCAGAGTTTAAGCGAGCATGTCAGAAAGCTCAAGGAGAACATGGCATGCGGGAGATGTTTTACATGCATATGAATAAACACGAGTGGAAAGTGCCTTCAGGCTACCATGGGCTCCTTCAGCTGGTACTCTCCACAGTTAAAAGATAAGATGGATGCTGGGTCTGGTTACACAGTCATAGAATCATAGAACTTTAGAGCTGGAAGGAACCTTGGAGGTCTTCAGCCCTCTGCTCTGAAACTGCTTCAGTATCCCTGACCAATGGTCCACTGCCAAACAGCTCTTACAGTTAGGAAATTCCTCGTAATGTCTAGCCTAAATCTGGTTTAAGTCCTTCCATATGAATACTAACTTTTCTGCCCAAACGTCTCCCCCGACCCTTCAATAAAGATTTCTAATTATCAGATTTTTCCTGCCTTGGAAATCCCCTCTGTCTTTAGCTTTTCCTGCTCTTGCAAATTTTGAACTCATACAGGAACTAAAAACAATAGCCACTGCCATGAGACATGTATGTGACTTCACATATGGGACGGTGGTGCCGCAATCTGCCTTCTACAGTCCTGCAACTCCACCTGGCCAAGTGCCCATTTTAGAACTTGGCCTTCTGCCCCCCTCTAAGCCAGGATCCTACATCCACTTCCCTGAGTGAACCCTCTACCAGTCCCAAGCTGAATATCACTGTCTTAGGTGCCTACCAGGGATATTCAATAAAAGAGGGGAAATCAGTTCAGAACAAATATCCTTATAAAATGAACAATATAGTAAAACATGAGTCACTGTTTCTACACCTTGGCCACAAGGACAAATCCGACTGTTAATGGGAGTTTTCTTATATCTGCCCTCTACTATAGCTGATGGTAGTGCATTAAATCATGCAAGGGAGAAGGTTCTTCTCTGAGACTTGGTAACGAAATTAAATAAATATTTAGCGGGCTTTGGATAATTTGTGGAGCTACCTAAGAAATTACCTACAGAAATTTGTGCAAGATCACTTTGTTTTTCAACATCTGCTATACACTGCTTAATAAACCTCTTAGCATTATCCGGACCCAAAGATCTTAATAGCCGCGCTGAGATACCATACTTGCCTAGCATATCATGTATGCGATTTTCCCAAGTAGATTTGAAACTGTCTTCCAGCACAAGGGACTGTCTTCCAGCATGAGGGAGTACATCAATTTTTGATTCTGTGAATTACCTCTAACTTCCCCCGCCACCTTCATTTTGACCAATCACACAAGATTGGGAACATGCACAGCCCCTGAACTTGAGTAGGATGTGTCTCCTACCCAAGTACTGATTGTGTGAACTGCCCTAGAGTGTCTGAAAACTTGGCTAATCACAGGCAAATTGCATTCTTATCTGCCAGATGGAGTTTTGTGCTACTAAAATGGCTTCTGCTTAACAACTCTGGTAATGAATCTTGTGCATTTCCCCCAACAGTCTAATCTCCCAGCTTCTAAGAAGGAAAATACCTAAAAGTTTTGACAGACTCCATTCATCCCAAATGTGGAAAATGTGAAAGCAACTGCACTGGAAAGGTTCTGCTTAAGAAGGACTGGGATGTTCACTTTCATGATAAGAGAAGTAGCCTCAATGAAGAATGTCACCATTTACCATGCCAATACAAATATTTCGCGAATGAATGATTTTTCTGTGTTTCAGACCACTGCTTTTGTGCCTGCACTGGCTGGGTTCTCATAATTGCTGCAGTGTAATATAAAAACCGGTTAAGTTTAACAACATTGATGTGATTGTGAAAACCTGCGCCCAGGCGTGAATCCTAGCTTGCTTGTGGGATGCAAATTTACACTGGTAATCTTAGATCTGATTTTGCCTGGAGGAGGGCAGGGCTCTCCATCTTACATCTGCTGATTGTGAGAGCTCCTGTGGTTCCTCCAGAAGGCCATCCTGCTCTTCTAGTCTATGATCATGTGGCTTTTTCTTACAAGCAAGAAGCTTAGTAAAGAACCCAAGAGAGAAGTCATGAAATATATCACATGAGCAATCCTGGTAATCTAGCAAGCTGTTAGACTATTATCAGTCTAGTAAACGATTATCAATTCTTGCAAGCATATCCATCCTTCAAGGCTGTATGCCTTGTATCAATTTAGATGGTGGACCAGGGACTGAAATTGGAGTTGTGGTTGAAACATCACATTTCATTAGACTGTCTTCCTTGGACCATTTTATGGTTAAGCCCAATTCCCAATGGAATCCAGCCTAAATGGAAAAGTATCCCTTTTGAATTTCCCAGAGCCTGCCCCCACCCCCAGCCACCCCCTTCTTTCCCCCAAACTTGTCAAAGAGAAAGGGAAGCATCATGGAAAGCTCCGTAGGTACCATGACCCCAGTAAGGTCCTCTGCATTGCTGCAAGTATGCATAGCAGGATCCAGGGTGACCAGTCTGCTTAGGGCTTTCGCAAGAACACACATCTCTATCAGGCAGTCAAATGAAAATATTCCTTGAAAAAGATATTATCAAAACAAGTTAGAATAAATATCAACATAGTGACAGTGATGAGAGTCCAGGCAATTCCCATGCTGCAGTGGTGCTAGGAAGGCACGCAGAGTAGAGATATCATGGTATAGTAGCTTCTAGGCCATATTGCACCACATACCACCAGATGGCACTTCAAGCAGCTGCCTCTCAGTTTTCATACCAGTTACTCATAAAGCTTGAACCAGCCAGGTTAAATTTATTCACCATGTCTCACAACTGTTCATTTATCTGAATCAATTGCCCAGGTACACATGGCTTAGCATTTGTTTAAAAGGGCTGTATCTCATGTCAGAGCTGCGAGTTTTGTTTTGTTTGGGGGTTTTTTATTTTTGTTTTGTTTTTTAAAGCTGGTTAATTTTAAAAAATTCAATCTATTTCCCTCTTCTGTCATTCCAATGCAATGCTATTGGAGATAGTGACAGAAAACTAAGATAGTCATAAGATCAATACCTTAAGGAGTTCTATCTTTCATATATTCTCTAAAATCACCTACAAACAGAAAGCTAGTGAGCTAGGCAAGACATTCAAGGAAACTCACTCATATTTCTTAAAAGAGTGTGTGGTAGCCAAAAGAGTGTGGCAGGGAGTAAGCAAGTTGTTAGCGTGGCCTGATTTGGAAAAACAGACTTGGGAAGAACTAACCTCGGGTTTGAGCGATAGAACCTCTTTTCGAGGTCCCAGAAAGAAACCTTCAAGGAAATGGGACAGAATGGGTGCCCTCATACTAGGGAATTGGAACGTTCCCCTTCTCGTAATCAGATTAGTAAACCTGTATGTCATTTATGCAATGCTCCTGCATAGGGATAGGGAGGGAAGACGTGACCAAGAGGTTCACGTGGATGAGACAGTAAATTTCTTCTGGAAAAGTTTGTATGGTTATGTGCAAAAAGACAAGTATATCTCTTCGAAACAGCAATGGGACAAATTGTGGAAATGGACGTTGGACGTAACCCCCCACCGCCGATTACCTAATGTGCCTTGTAATCCGCCCCCCCCCCCACCAGTTACAGTACTGCCTGCATATACTTTATAACCCTGTGGGTTACCAAATCCTTGTTTGTAAATCTTTGTAGATATATGACGTACAAACAACCACTTTGTATATAATTGTGCTTTGGTAACGTACTGTATGCTTTGGTAGTTTGTTGGTTCAATTAAAAAAATCTTGTCCTATTAAAAAAAATAATCTTGTCCTATAGACAAGAACCCACAAGGTAAGGCAAGACTGCAGCACCTTGGATAGTTCCAAGGGACTAGTTGCTTTGGCAAAGGTTAGAGGTATACTAAGACAAAACACTCAGCCTGTCTCTCCTGGGTTCTCTCCTTGCCTGGAGGCCTTAAAGGGGCATTCTTCTGATCTGAATCCTGGCCCTCTCTTCTTCGCTGTTAAGTCCTGTCTAGCCTGTTGCTGACACTAATGTGTAAACATCAGGGAGTTCAGAGTTCCGGGCCTGGGAGGGGCCAGCTCTTCAGGGGTCTTGGGCTCCGAGGATGCCATTTCTGGGAGCCCATGTTCTGAGGTTTCTTCAGGCTCTGGTCCAGTGTTGGAGCCTAGGACTGGGTTTAGTGCTGGTCCTGCTTCCTCAGTATGAGACTCACCTCTACTCAGGGTGAGGCTCATGACACATGCTAACTGGCATCACTCTGTATCCTTCCCTCAAATAAAATGCAGCAGCTGTATATGAGGAGCATGGCCTTCTTAGTTGTGGTACAAACATTGTGGAGCACCCTCTGCAGGGCAGGCCACCAACAGTTTCCCCTGTAACAGGGATTCCCAGATGTTGTTGACTACAACTCCCATAATCCCAAGCACAGCTGGGGCCAAAATTGAGAGATCCAAAGGCCATTGCAGCTGGGGATTTTGGGGACAACAAAACAACATATGGGAATCCCTGTTACAGGGAACACTGGCCACCAGGACCCCTCCTTAAATGTTTCATCATCTGGATAAGACACAGATTTTCTAGGAGGTGTTTGGGGAACTCTCACTGCCAGTTGTTGATTTTATCTGCTGCTGTTAGAAGCAGAAATAACTAATATAATTTACTGTTGATATGAGGAGAGAAAATATAAGCTCTGCTTATATTGTTAGCTGCTTTTAATTCCTTGAATAAAACTAGGAATCTATAATATAAAGCTGCTTGGGCCACTGACATGAAACTGAGTTGATGGTTCTGCCCCTTCCCCACATCTGTTTAGAATCTAGCTCCCTCAAATCTCTTAGACCTTAAATAGATCCTTTATTGGGTCCCTCTGAGCCGTCCATGCTATCCCTTTCCTTTCCCAAAATTGTTGAAGCCAGTGGGCAGGGCAGCAGTAAGAGACATCCATAGGAACTGCAGGGACCTTGAGACTCTAGGCATTGCAGCTGTAAAGTACAGCAGAGTGAAGGGCCACCAGGACTAATGAGAAATGTAGTTTCCCCACGATGATGTTACACATATGAGGGGCTGTAGCCCAGTGGTAAAACACATCCTTTGCATTTGGGCTAACTGCTGGGTGCCATCAATTGACACCCGACACCCAGCAACCAACTGAGACCTAGAATAATTAATTAATCCTTTTCAACAAAAGAAGTTCCCAAGGTCATTTACATAGCTAAAGAAATAATCTGGTGGTTCCTTCTCCCAAAATGCTCACAGCTAAAAAGAAACACAAGGGAAACACCAGCAACAGCCACTAGGAGGGAGACTGCCCTGGGCTGAACAAGTACAATTGCTCTCCATCACATGAAAAGGTGCCTTTTTGTCCAATGAGTAGGAGTTATGTCCTGGGATGTCCAGTATGGTTTGGGTAGAAAGATTACCAAGCACTGTCTTGTCATTTTGATAAAGCATCAGAAGATCAAAAATGAAACACAGTACAACTGTGCTCTGTTTTCCTATTCTGTTTCAGCCAGAGAAAGTGATTCTTAAGCAGCCTCTCCTTATTGAAACTAGATCACTAAAGATGCAGCAACCTGTAGATTATAAGAACACAGGAAACACCCTATTAACTCACTTGTTGCATACACAAGAGTTCAACTAATCACACCTACAAAATAACAAGAGAAAACCTGGGAAACCACAATCTTCTTAAAGTTACATAATACATACTACACTGAGGGCCAGGGGTGTTGCTATCTCCTAAAAGGAACTGGGACGTCAGCAAGCTTAATTTTTAACCTTCTTTCTAGTAGGCTTATGAGGTCATCTGGCATTCCGTGTGTGTGTCCCCCCACCGCCCAGGCCAACTTCGCAATTCCTGGACCAAAATGAATCAAATCGGGCAAAGTTCTAGAGACACATTAGGACACCTCAACAGCATAGTTTGTAATGATGTCATCCACCTTGATCCAAAATGGTGGGTGCATAAACATTTGAGGCACAAGTGGGCTAACTTGTGAACTGCCTAATTGATTTGAACCAAATCTTCTACAGTTGTATGGACACATGGGGAAGCTTCAGTGGTATCGTTTGTGATGATGTCATCCACCCTGATTCAAGATGGCGGTCATGTGAATGTCTGAGGGACAAACTTGTGGAGTGTCTAACCTATTTGAACCAAATTTGGTACATTTGTAGAGAGTGACACATAGGGACATCTCAATGGTGTAGTTTGTAATGATATCATCCACCCCAATTCAAGGTGGGAGATGCGTAAATGTTTGAGGCACAAGTGGGCTAACGTGTGAACCACCTAACTGATTTGGACCAAATTTAGTCCAGTTGTAGGATAGTGAAAGGAAAGTAGGCAGATTAGTTCTTACTAGAACAACTTGTTATTCTACCCTTTTCCCAGGGAGCTCTAGGTGGTTTATGATTCCCTCCACTTTATCATTACAACAACCCTCAGAGCTTTATTATGCTGAGAGTTGGTGACTAGGCCAAGGTCACCCAGTGAGTTTTATGGCTGAGTGGGGATCTGAAATCAGTTCTCCTTGCTCTAAGTCCAAACACTAATAATTACACAACACTGCCCTTTTAATAATTCTTGAAAATCCAAAATTCTATCACCTGATTTTTAGAAGAGATGAATTAGCCTTACACAGAAAAGCATTGGCTTTCTAATAGTTAATTTAGCCTGTTGCTAGTTTTCCTTTCCTGTATATTTTTAAAGTGACAGCTTAGCTAACAGGATGAGGAAAATTACTCAGATTCCTTTTAATCTCAATGGGATTGCTTTGAGTAATTTCCCTTCCATGTCAGCTGACATCTTGTTTCATCCTTCAGTTAAAACATTACACTGTGGCCAACAGAGGCGTAACTAGGGAAAATAGCGCCTAGGGCAAGCACTGAAATTGCACCCCTGTCCAAACAGGAATGATGGGACTTGTAGTCAACAATATCTGGAAATCCTTGTTAAAAGGAACACTGTACCATCTAGACATGGTTTTTGATCAAAACCTGAAAACATGAGCCATCTCTGTAAAAGACCTAGAACAACAGTCAGGAGTTATGCGAGGATTCCAAGTGTCATTTTCTCTGTCTCATCTCATCTATATATATATTTCTCCTGGGTTTGCCCAAGAGAAATGCGTCCCGGCAGCCCAGCTGATTGGCTGGGCTGCAGGGGGCGCCTGATTGGCTGGCAGCACACCCAGGAGAACAGCGGGGGCCATGGCTGGGGAGCCAGGCGGGCCCGGCCGCGGAGGCGAGGCGGCGGGCCCGGCCGGGCCCGGCGGCACTCTTGGGCCCGGCGGCGGCGGTGGGCCCGGCGGCGGCACCCTCGGGCCCGGCCGCGGAGGTAAGGCGGCGGGCCCAGCCGCAGCGCAGGCGGCGGTGGGCCCGGCCGCACTAGAGGCACAGATGCTCTGTGCCCGGGCCCACTAGTTCTTTTTTAAAAAACATGACTTTGTCCTAGAGGATCACCTGCCCAAATAGCCATTAGCAAAATAGGGGAAGAAGAAGGGGGGGGGGAATGATTCCTGCCAGCCTTTGTCTTATGATGACTGTTGGCTCATGATGGGGTATATGTGGATTCACCACACTAGTGCTTACTTTGACATCAAGAGGTAGGAGGATACATTAGTTTGCCACACTAGACAGAGGCAGTTGAAACAGGAGCAAGACAGCCAAGTTCTGCCAGGGCCAAAACCAGCCCCTGCCAGACTAAGAAATCATTGTAATTTGCCCCTTCCTGTCACAAGCAGTGTGCTGTTCTTTTATTATTGACTCTAACTCTCAAATATCCCAGTCATGGATGGAAAATCCAGGGTCAATTTACAAGAGACACATTTTCTACATGGAAGTTTCTTCTGTGCAGGTGTTGTGCAGCAACCTATGTGTAGTGACCGCCAGGGGCATAGCAAGGTTGGAATGGGCCAAGATGAGATTTTAAAATGGGTCCCCAGCCCCTCAAAGTCCAGGGCCTCCACACATCCCAGGCCCCCAAGGATTTAAGTCTGATATTTCAAAATAAGTATGCTGCCTGGAAATACATTTCACTGAATACACACATGCACACTTCACAGTATATAGCGATATACATTGAGTACTATATATTTGTGCTACTTTTAATGCCTAGAACACACTAGCAATGCTAATTATTAAAATGGCCCCCTCGCTGCAGATTAGCAAAGGAGACTTTCAACCATGCAGAGTGAGCCTATGTTTGTTTTCTCAGAATTCTGAACAAATTCAGTAAAGTTTGATTCCAGGAGGTGTTTCACACGAGGCTTTTAAAGCCCTTTAACACACATCTCCTCTGGAATGGAGGTGCTGCATTCACATGTTGGCCAGATTTACCCTGAAGTCCCTGCAAGTTATTGGAGAGCAGTTCACACACAAGAAAAATAAAATAAAATAAAAGCACAACACATGCTTCACAGTTCTCACTCAGACCTTCTGAGTTGCAAAACAACTTGAACATAAGTGCATTTATAAATGAATGAATGAATGAATGAATATTTGTTCCAGAAGTTTTTGTAATTTTCTGACATGAAACAAGCCACTTATAGGCCTTAGATAGTTTTTGTTTTTAAAGCCAGCACATTTTCCAGTCTGTTTTAAATTAAATATTCAGAGACTTCTCAGTCTTGCCCCACCACCCATATCAAAGCCCTATGGCAAGCAGATCCCTATATAGGGGGGTAACCACAAAAAGGAATTCACAGCCTACCTGCAAAGGCTGTGCTGGGTGGTCTGATCTGCTGCAGGGAGCTCTGCCAGCCTCCTTCTTGCCTTTCTTGGGGCCTCCTGAGTTCAGGCTTCAGGGAGGCCTACTTGAGGCCTCTCTGGAAGCCCCGCCCACCCACCGATCAGCTGAGAGGCGGGGAGAGAAGAGCTCTGCAGTTTGCAGGCTGCTCCGATCTAGGCCTCGCCGATCCTAGGCCGGAGCTGGAGGCAAGTGGCTGAGGGGCCCTGGGGCTGGGCAGGTGGGCAATGGGGTGGGGGTGGCAGGAACTGGCATGGCGCCCCCCCCCATGGCACCTAAGGCACGTGCCCTGCCTGCCCCCCCCCCAGTTCCGCCTATGTGTCTAAAGGAACAAAGTGATGACACCAGGCGAACCTCACTGGGGAAGCTATTCCGTAAATGTTTATTCTATAGACAGGGTATTTGATTATTTTCCTTTAAGGCGGTATGTGTGCTCTGCTGTGCCTTAGGTAACCTGATTCTTTCTGTCTCTCTTTTAGGTGAAATGGAGCGTGGGAATGAATATCATAAGTGCTCTAATGGCAGTAACTGGCATCCTGCAATCTATATTTGGGCTAGCTCTAGAGTCTCAGAGCCGTCATCTATATGTTGATGATGGATATAAGTATCTGGATGTCTCAGTGGTAAGTGAACAAATTACACAAAGGGCTTTGATTTTATGGACAAGAACCAATGAAGAGTCCTGTTATTGGTTCCTGTTTTATGGACAGGTACCAATGAATGGCCCATGACATTTTGCAATGGGGTGTGTACAAAACCGACTGGCCCAGTTCGGTTTGAGTCTGAATTGAACTCGAACCAGACTCAACCAGTTTGTTTACCACCCCCCACCCAATCTGGTTCAGCTTGGAGGGGGGGTTGTGAATATTTTATTTTATTTCTTAATTTTTGTACTTACCCCTCTGGGGGGCTTCTTCGAGACTGCAGGGGGGTCCCTGGTGGTTCCTCCTCCCCCATCCTGCCTCCATTATGGCTTAAATCGCATGCTTTGGGCAGTCTTCAGCCCTTTCCAGGCCTTTCCCCCATCCCAGTGGCCATTTTGGAGGCTGCCATGCATGCACAATGGACCCTGCGTGGCTGGGTCATGATGCAGGCCATGCAGGGGCCCATTGCACATGTGTGGCAACCTCCAAAATGGCCACTGCAATGGAAAAAGGTTTGAAAAGGGCCGAAGCATGCCTGAATCAGGCAATTTAAGCCATAACAAAGGCCAGCGGGGGAGGGGAACCTCCAGGGACCCCGCCAATGCAGTCCCAAAGCTCCCCCAGGCAAGAAGTGGACAAGTACAAAAAATTTTTTTTGCATTTTTTAAAAAAAATATTTGCCAACACCTTCCTTCCCCCCTCCCCCATGGCCCTGGGTGTGTGTGTTTGGTCCGATGTTGAGCTGAACCAGCGGGGTAGTCGAACCAGTTTGGATTCAAACCTGTTTGAACATCCCTAGTTTTTGCGCAGCCTGGGGGTCTCTCTCGAAATCATCATATTGCTAGGATGCTTTTATAGGTGATGCCCATCCCATGTGGGTCTCCAGATTCCTTTCAAGTTTGAAATCTGTCTTCTTGGATGTTGACTATCACTCTGTCCCCCACAAAAAGTAAACAATCCAGTTATTTCTCAGTAATTGTTTCATTGTGCTTCACCATTTTTGATTCACAAAGACCTCTTCTTCCTTTCCTTCTGCCTCGTCCATTGTTTATTAGATACAAAACTAGATATAAAACTGTATTCAGTTTTGGCTGAAGCCTCACAAAGGCCAAATAAACAATCAGTCAGAGAGCCACACTTAGGGTTGATGCGTGGGGGCGGGGGGCCTTGGGGCTGTACCATGAAGAACACTGAAGTGTGACGAATGCATCCAGATATCCTGTCTAACCTGTGTCTCTAATACAGCCAGTCTCACCAGCTCCTCAGGCCTTCCAGCAGCTTTCTTCTTCCTGCAACATCTCTGATCTTTCTTTCTCTCTAACACTGACCCACACTCCCCTTTCCAAATGCTGCCTTTTATACCTAAAACTACTCCCTCCACCAAGTAGCCAGTCAGGAGGGCAGATTTTGCATTCATGGTTTCTGTTTTCTGAGCTAACCTTTTCATCTCAGGATGCACCTGATCTCCTAGGCTAACCTTTTGACCTTAATGATTTCCTTGGCTAATTTTTTTACCTAAGGCTGCCATTTTAAAACATACAAAATGACCACTAGAGAACAGAAAATGAAGGACTTAATCTAAATCCTTCACAGAGGCAGGTAGGGAGGCTTATAATCACCTGGCTTATCACCCACTCACAATACCAAGAGCAGCCACAGCAGCAGCTCTTCTTCAGCCAATGGGATGGAGGCGAGTTGCCCCATGGGAGACAAGGAGCTGCTGTGCTTGCCCTTAGCTTGGAGAGAGTGGTGGAGGAGCCAAGTGTCTGTCAGAAACTTTCTTGTCTCAGAGACAGTGTAGACTGTCTGTGGATTGACTGAGACCACTTTAACTTTTCAACTATCTCTTTTCCTGAATTTTGAATTAGTGTATAGACTGAGTACCAAGAAACCCAAGAAAAAGGTTTTGGAAACGTTTTCTGATCAGATCAGCAGTATTAATCCAGCATTTCTTGCCCAAGTTAGGGTTTACAAGAGACCAAACTTTTGAAAACAGTTTTAAATCAGCAGAATTATTCCAGAATTTCAGATCCCACTTAGGAAGCACAAAAACAAGCTTTGGAAAACCATTTTAAACCAGAGGAATAAACCCAGAATTCCTGGGCCCACTTAAGATAGACAGGACAAACTAAAGGTTGGTAGTTGAGGATTGTGATGTATAAACACACTGCTGAAGACAAGCCACTGCCCAGTTTAGTGAATGTAGAATATATCTCTAGTGTTGGGACCTTAGGATAGTCAGGGTTTGGGGGTCTGGTAATACAGGAGAATCAACATCTGTGGAATCATGTATCTGTAATTGACACCCAACCTCAGCATATGTTTAAGCATGGGAAGTAATAGATATAGATACAGCAGATAGCATACACTGCATTTGCAACACACTTAGGGGTATTAAAAAGGGATCTAAGAAATCTTGATTGTAAGCACTTGAGTGGCCCAAAGTTGAGGAGAATTATATATAGATAGATATCAAACAAGGTTGGAGCCAGTATGCATCCCTGGCAGACACATCTGGTGGTGGGTATTGGATTAGAAAGTAGTCCTACACAATTGCATCTGACCCTCAGAGTAGATCCCGTGTAATGTTTGAATAATATCAGCAACAGAAATTTATCAATTGTTGAATTCCTAAGTTTGGACCAAAGGGAAGTACGCTATATTGAGTTGAAAGCCACCTTAAAGTCGACAAATGTGGCATAAAGCAATCCTTTTGGGGTAATTGCATATTTTTCGACCAAGTGTTGCAGTGCCAGGCAATGATCAGTAATGGATCTACCTGGCTGTCAGTGGGGCAGCAATGGTGTCAGCGTATCTAGGGAAAATAGCGCCTAGGGCAAGCACTGAAATTGTGCACCCTGTCCAAATATCTGACACCCATCTTTCAGATAACTTTACCATAATATCAGCTGAAAAATACAAGTCAAGCTCTTTATTCTTTTAATATTTCAAAAACTATTTAGCAGTGGACGTAGCCAGACCAAAAAATGCTGGAAAACTACAAATTTCAGTATGCTGGGGCTCATGAAATACCCAAATGCTATGTGGAGGTGTACTTGGAAAACTAAACAGAAGTGCCTGTCTAATTCTCTACTATGCATTGCAGCATCACTATTACATAAGTTTTAAAAATAAATGGAGAATTTGACTTTTCCCAGATACTCTGAAAATAATTAAAGGATATGCAGTGTAAACTGTGTCACTGCTTGGAATATATTCTAGTCTTTCAGAAAGACAGTTAAAATGAGAAAAAGAGAGCAAGAAACTCCCAGTAGATCTTAATACTAAGGACTTCACACTGATTCAAAGACAAACTCACCATTAATAGCCATATTATTAAGACATCACATTTAACTCACTTATCACAAGAAGCAAAGTAAGAGCAAATGAATACAATCCTAGTTCATAAGCTTCAGCTCAGTATTCACAAGCCCTGATTCTCTGTACATAGTGCCAAACTGAATATGTGTACAATGACTTATATTATATATTTTTAATTTTTTTAACCTGTAGCCCCTTTGGGGGGCCTCCTAAAGGCTGGGGGGTCTGCAAAAGTTTCCCCTCCCCCCACTGGCCTCTAGGGCCTTGCAGGGACCATTTGAGCATGTGTGTTGGCCATTTTTTAAAATAATCTTTTTTCAAAAAATGGCCACTGAAAACAAAATGGCCACCACGCATGCTCTAATGGCCTTTGCAAGGCCTTGCATGGCCTAGGGCCTCACAGAGGCCATTCGAGCATGCACAGTGGCCATTTTGTTTTTGGTGTCCATTTTTTAAAAAAAATAATTTTTAAAAATGGCACCCCCCTTCAAGTGGCTCCCGGGGCACGTGCCCTGCCTGCCACACCATAGATACGCCCCTGGTCATCCAGCTTACAGTGGCACAACCTCTTCTCCCCAGATAGATTCCGAGTAAAGAGCCCAAGTGAGATGATGTTGCAGCAGATGTTGTTGCAGACCAGGCCTGATTTATACACCAGATATGCTCATTAGCTAGTATACAAAATCAGGTCTGGCCCACAATGTCATCAAGTTCTTTATATGGTGACCTGTGTGTGATCTGGGCGCAAGAGGAAAGGAGATCAAACCACTCCTGAAAGGGTTCAATGGGCTTTATTGAACATAAAAGGCTTAACAACAACCTAGCAAAGCAGAATTGCTAACAGTATTAAAACAGAACATCTAGCCAGTACCAATATTTTCCACCCAGTGTGCCTAATTAGCTTATGTGCGTGCAATTAAATCTCCCTAGGTCTAATACCTTTCAAATATAGGCAGAAAAGGAAAGGGGGGGGGGAGGCTGTGGGCTGATAAGGTTTTGGGGGAGATCAGAGATTAGTAGAAGGGAAAGGGGGGGGAACGGAGAAGGGAGCAATAAAAAGAGGAAGGGATAAGGGGGTTCCGAGCAGCATATTACCAGGCTCAGAGGTTGGAGAGAGACGAATCACTTCAGCTGAAGCAGTGAGGCGCTGGCGGAGACAGGAGTTGTGCAATTGTTTCAGATCATAGCTGAGAGCTCCATGGCTGGGGAGCCTTGACTTCTCACTGCACAGTGAGAGTCATAGCCTCTGAGCACGGGCAGAGTTCCTGCTTAGCCCCTGTGGCTGTGCAGCAAACTCTGGGAAAGCGTGTGAGCAGATCTTGTTGTAGGCACAAGCATGCTAGCGTGTGAGCAGAATGCCTGTAGGCACAGAACTGCTGAACTCTCTGTCTCAAAAGCCTCATCTTATAGTGATTTTCTCTTTGATCCTTGAACAGGATCTATTCAAAAATCTCCTCTTTTCCTGTATGTCCAAAAAGGTGTCAACTTCCTGCCACCTTCTCAACAAAATCTTAATTATTCAGGATATCAGCTAGTCCAGAGATATCTTTGGATTTCATCTCTGTAAACTGCGTGCGCTCAGGTAGGGAGGGGTGGGGAAATCTGCATCTTAAGATGCTGCAAATTACATCTTGGCAGTCTGGTTCCCAGAAGGTGTGAAAATTCAGAGTGTAGTAATGGAATTGTGGAATTGGTCTCATTTGGTGTCAGACAATTATTCCACTATTTCTTATGTACCTTTATCCAGTGTTTTGCTTGTAATTGAAAACAAGAGAATATTTAGAGGAACATACGTGTGTGAGACTTGTAGCATTAGTGAGGTGAGAATTAAAGTCTACAAGCATTATCTCTGTATACATTTGGCTATATTGAATTTCTATAGACAGCAATTGAGCTTAATCACTTGGGCCTTGCAGGGCCATCACTGACAATGGAAGGAGGAACTCAACAGGTCTGGTAAACCCGTCCACAGCCACCTTGGTAGCCAGTGGTATTAGCATATGGATTGCAGCATTCAGCATTCAGACCTGGCTCCATTGTTCCCTTGCATATCCCATTTAACAACATAATGCCAGGTTCCTCCTCTCTTCGTAGAGCAGGGAGAGCAACATCCTAGTTCACCCTAAGTTCAGGTATCATTTCTTAATAAACTGAAAGACACAGGCCTATATTTCTGAGTTGGTACCTTTGGTTCTGATGGGTTATGACCGTTCACAACAATGTCATGCCAGCAGTCAAGCAATCTCAGAAATAACATGTTACCAATTTGCAGATATAGCCATCCTTCAAAGCTATGTACTGGGCAGCTTTTAGTAGCCAACTCAGATTAACCAATTTGAAAACTGATGGGGGCAGAGACTGAAAATTGGAGACTGAAAATTGGGGGGGGGGGGTTTGCTGTCTTTTCCATGGATCCATTTATGATCCCAAACTCCGCTGGAGTCCAGACTGATCCTACATGTATCAGTTTCAGGCCCCTTGCACCTCAGACGTTCGCCCATTTTGCATTACCCTGCAGTGATTGATGTGAGAGAAAATTTCCTGAAGGAAAATCCTGTGGCTTCTTGTGGAGGAGCACTGGAATTTAATCTCACAATGTTTTTAATTTTTATTTGGACCTGTGTGATATTCTGCTTATATGTTGTGCTGTGTAATGCCTTTAGTGGATTCTGTTACATTGCTTTTATTTTTTGCTATGGTCACATGAATAAGTTCAAATAAAATCTCTCTACTTTGCATTTCCAGATGTATCAAAGGTAGTGGTGACAGAAGGAAAATGGGACCTTAGGGGTGCTTAGAGACCTTAGATGCTGCTGTGAATATGCATGGCAGCTTCCAGGGCTGCCAAGAACCATGGAAAATATAGCTCCCATGGTTTCCCAGCATCCTTTGCATGGGCGTCAGTGGGGGCCAGCAAGGGGAGGTGGTGTGCTCCAGGTCTCCTAGGGCTATCTGCACATACTCTGTAGCACACCCAGTGCAAGCACCAGGAGTCTGGCACAGCCACACTTGAGTTCATATTTGTGTTGGCTAATTCCTTTATGCATTTATTTAGAAGAAATAGAGAAAAGTGTATAATAAAAAACAACATTATGATTATAATTATCCAGCTCACAGTCCCCATCCAGAACCAGGATGGGGAAAATAAAAAAGGGAGGCGGGGGATTAAAACAGAATCTGTTTTGCATATCATACCAGGGGCAACCTCTGGGCTGTTGGCGCTTTGATGTTTTGGGTACGCCACTGGGAACCAAGGGAACTACACTTGCCATGGTTCCTAGCAGCCCTCGATAACACTGGGTATGTTAATGGCCAGTGGCAGAGCCAGGGGAATGACGGCCAGTGTTCTGCCCTGCTGGTAGCCCTGCCGTGCACAGTCTGTATGCTCCAGGGATGGTGTGTGTGTGTGTGTGTGTGTGTGTGTGTGTGTGTGTGTGTTGACATTAATGCACACATGGCCATGGCCTGATTGCTGGAGGGTCTGCTGGAGCCCTCCAGAGCACATTTCCAGCCAGTGCTTGCTGGCTGGGTGCATTTATTTCCCTTTTTCTCCTCCACTGGAGGGAGAGGAAGGGAAATAAATGCAGTCAGCCAGAAAACAATGGCTGAAAATGAGCTCTGGAGAGCTCGGGCAGGCTCTCTGGAGCCCAGGCCATGCCCAAATGGATCTGACATCACATGCAAAAGGAGCACGAACCGAGCTCTGGAGAGCCCAGGTGAGCTCTCCATAGCTCATTCACATCCAGTGTTTCCTGGCTGGGTGCATTTATTTTGCTTCCTCTCCCTCCAGAGAGGGAGAGAAAGGGAAATAAATGGATCAAACCAGCAAATGCTGGCAGCAAAAGCACACCGGAGGGTTCAGGTGGACTCTCCAGAGTTCAGGCCACACCCACATGACATCATGCAGAAGGAGTGCTCGCATGACCTCCATGATTGGTGGCTTGGGTTCTTTGACCCCTGCTGTTCAATGGTGGCTCTGCCCCTGTTCATGGCAGCACCAAGTCCTAAAATGTCACCCTCTGTAGAGTATTATAGCCTTTGTCTCAGAGCCAGCTCACGTGAGGGGAAGAAAAATGCTGAATCATCCCTGCTGATCTTTCTGGCAAAGGCTAAACTCTTCTGTATTTCTGGTAGGTTCAAAAAAGGCTGCTGCCGCCACCCCTCTTTTCAACAGAACTTGACCCTCCCTGAGCATGGAGTAGAATTCCACGGAAATTCTCTTTTTCTTGCTATTGGGAAAGTACACAAAAATCCTCCATGTGCAAGCCTACACGTGGTAGTTGCTGGTACGTCTGATGATGTGTTTGCACCAAAGAAATTCCCTTCTAGCCCACCCTTTCTCCTGAGTTAAAAACCCCACTTGGAGAGGCTTGTAAAAGAAAATAACAAAAAGAAAAACAAGTTTATTCAAATGCTACAGACTGCTTCCATTTGTGGTTTTCTCAGCTTTTAGTTACAGGTAAAAATACTCAGTGAGCTCTTCTCACGACCTCCCAAAAGTGGGCTAAAGGAGCTAAGCCCACTTTTGGGAGGTCATGTGCTGCAACAGGAGCCGCATGGCTACCGACAGCAAACCTCCCAAAGTACCCCTCCCCTTATACAAGGTTAGCAGAGCAAGGACTCTGCTAACCCCATTCTCCTGATTGTGAGTCACCACGGCGCAGCTTTGCACTGCAGCGACTCATGAGGAGACCCCTGACTGGGCGGCAACAACACACCTCCTGGCCTCGGGGGGTCTCCCCAGAATGCCCCACACATGTACATGAAGCATCCTGGGAGTTCTGGGGGGCCAGATGGCCCCCTATCCCCGCTGCCCCTATTGGCTCTGTGATGGAGTCGGTAATCATGTGGGCAGCCAATCCAGCTACCCAGGGATGGCTCCCGCTTATGTGCGGGGAGAGTGGGCTAAGCCTGCTCTCCCCGGTGAGCCTGGTTAGACTCCACATGCTGAATGCGTGTAGAGTCTCCGTAAGTAACAAGAATACTTCAAAAAGCACCCCAGATGAAGTTGGAGCAGCACGCTTTAAAAATCATGGTTACCCAGTTGAAAGGAACAGGTATGTAGGAAAATGCAAAAGCACAATTAAAATGTACAGAGTCTTTTGCTGCACCCTGGTTAGATAGGCGTAGGTTAGTGTTTCTTAGCTTAATTACGTTTCAAATAAACAATAATAGAACAGTATCAGGAATATATAAATCACACACAAAAGAAACAGAAAGTCTAACGCAAAATCTGACGAAACAAGCTTTTCCTAGACTAAACTTCTCAAAGCCAAAATCCTGGCTTCCTTTGTCTTGAAGTCACCAAATCCTGGATGAAAATTCAAGCTGCCTGCCCTCCTGGCTTCTCAGGACCTGCAGAAGGGACATTCTTCTGCAGCCAGTTCTCATGGCCACATGTCCTGCTCTGTGCATTCCCAGCCTGCTTCTTCTAACAAAGGACTCTTCTCTTCCTCCCAATGGCTCTCTAGGACCCACCCACCAGGTGTGCTGATTGGCTGAGCTCGAGTTCACCAGCCTGTCATTCAGGAAAGGGTTCACTTCCAGTAACTCTTTAGGGGAGGGCTGGCTAGTCACTACACCCTCCATGACCACTTTCTAATAACCACATCCAGGTAAAGAGGCAGTGTCATGAAGGGCTCAGATTGGGGTTTCACAGTGAGGGTTTGATCTACAACTTTCAGACCTTTAGCAGCATAATTTGGCTCCCCCAAATTCTTTCTGCTGTATACTGAGAAAGTCCACATCTCACTCATTAAAAACTCTTTGATTTTAAAAGCTGTCCTTATCAATCAGGTAGAAGAGTTCTTTAAATTGTTAAATATTTTTAACTTATTATATGTGAGTGCCAGGCACAATCACAAAAGAGGCATTTCTTTTTCTCTCATAAATATCAGAGCACTTGCTGGAACACATGTATGCCTAACCTAAAAGAAAAGCGATAATGTTTTTCCCCTCAGAACTATTGCTTTATCCATGTGAAATATATAATTCATATACAGATTGCTATCTGCAGATATTCTATTAGGGGTGTTCCGGAGGTTTGGTTCAAATTCTAACCAAATTCGAACCGGAATGCTAGAACACATGCTGGTTCAAGTTGAACCAGCCCTTGGTTCAGTTTGATGGCCAAACTGGGTCAGACCAGTTCAGAACTAGTTCGGTTTCATGTAGATGTTAAACAGCATGGGGGACAATATTGAGACTTGCGGGACCCCATAGGCCAAAGGCCAAGGAGATGTGCAGAAGTTCCCTGGCACCACCTTCTGGAACCTCCCCCACCCAAGAAAGGACCAGAACCACTCCAATGCAATACCCCCAATCCCTTTACCTGAGAGGTGGTCTAGAATGATACCATGGTTGATAGTCTTGAATGCCACTGAGAGGTCCAGCAGAACCAACAGGGACGTACTCCCCCTGTTTACTTCCCTGTGTAGGCAATCCACCATTTCAGCAGCTTAATACATTCCATCTCACTGCACCCCCGCCTCACCTCAGCAAGTGGAAGGAATTGTTCATATTGTTCACACAGGGAGCTGCCTCAGACATCAGAGCTGAAGACTTTTGGGGTGGGACTTTGCCCAACTTAGCTCACAAAAACAGCTTTTGGGGCAGCCTGAATGAAGTCAACCAGGAAATCTAGTGTGCTCGCTGCAGGTAGGTCTGGTTGCTCTAGACTCTCAAACTCTCCCCACCCTTGTCCCTTCTTTGAACCTTCCCCTAGCCAATGCACAGTCAGTCACCCCTGGCAACGCAAGATTTGAATAGAAATGAGCCAATCTGGAACCAGGGGGGAATCACCAGCCAATCGTTGCACACTGTAAGTCACCAATCTGAAGCTTGGGAGGGCGGGATTAAAAAAAATTGAGACGAAATTGAAACAGCAAGAGAGATCACCACAAAGCGGAGGTCTGAATCTAAAAAAATTTCAGGTCTGAAATCTGGGTGATTTGTTTTGGACCCAAATCTGGCCAGCTAGCACAGGAGCAATGGTTTTGTACCCAAATCGATTCGCACATCCCTATGTAATAAGGATGTAATAACCCTATGACTAAAGAAAGGCACCAAATGCATTCTCCATCATGCTTGTCTAAATACTTAGTGTGATTACAGGTAGAAAATTGAAATATTACTATATCAACATCACAAACACATCAGAAAGACATTGAGCCCCTCCTCACTATTAGCGAGAAAGAGCTACAGAGATAGCGGAGAACCTTAAAAAGCTTACCTCCCCTCAAACCCATCAGTTTGCTCAACACCATCAGCAAACTTTATGCGAAACATCTTCATGGTAAACTTAGGGATTGGCTAGAACAAGAAAATATCCTTGCTGATGAACAAGCAGGCTTCAGGGAAAGGCGCTCCACTATCAACCAGTGCCTAGTTTTACAACATCTCATTGGGAAAGATTCCTCCTGCAGGGCGACTTCTCTATATGCTGCCTTTATTTATCTTAAGGCAGCATTCAACTCCATCTCTCAAGTCAAACTTTGGGAGAAGATGGAGGCCTCTTCTATTGACCGGTGTTTGCTATTTCTTATTCGTAGCCTGCATGTAGACACTTCTCTCAAGATAAGATGTAACCCTCAAGGCCACCTCACAAGTGCTGTTCCAACTCAGAAGGGCGTCAAGCAAGGATGCATTCTGGCCTCACTCCTATTTAATTTTTATATTAACTCTATGGTGGCCAGCTCAGTAATCCTGATTTCCATCCACCAAAGCTTGCAGGGAAACACACTGCCATCCTGTTATACGTGGATGATGCGGCCATTCTTTCAAGGACCCCCATTGGGCTTAGAAGAGCACTGAGGGCCCTGGTGCTGCACTGCAAGGAGGATTGCCTGGAAATTAACTATCATAAAACTAAAATCATGGCCTTTGCCAGGAGACCCAAGGTTCATTCTTGGAGGATCGAAGGTCAAAAGATCGAGCAAGTCACACATTTTAAGTACCTGGGTGTAGTTTTTCACTCTGGCAGCTCTAGAAAAGTGCATGGAGAACACGTGGTACTAAATGCCCAGAAAAGTTCCTCCGCTATCCTTCAATTCATGCAGACAAGAGGAGGCCACTATCTACTTGCAGCACTCGAATTGTTCATAGCTAAGCCACTTGCTCAGCTCCTCTATGGTGCTCAGCTGGGCCCCTTTCCCAACACTGCAAATTTGGAACGTGTGCAATCTAAATTCCTGAGTGCAGCACTCTGTGTGCCACAGTGTGTCTCCAATGCTACACTGCACCTGGAGACAGGCCTGATGAAGATTGAGGCTAGGGTGTGAGCAACCACTCTCTGTTACTGGCTCAGATTATCCTTGCACCCAATTGGTCTTGCCCCCCTAACCCTACACGATGATTATCAATCTAGTTGGATTCAGACAACTGAGGCCAAAATGGCTACCCTGGGCCTCTCCCCCAGTCCTTGCTCAACATGGGTTACGATCAGGCAAAAGCAGCCATCAAGCAATGCATTACAGACACTGAGCGTCAGACCGATCTCAGCAGCATTCCAAAATTTTATATCAGTGATTTGCTTAGATATTCTGCTTCTCCTACAGCATATCTCAATCAACTGGAGGTCCCAAACCATACAAGGGTGTTCACTTTGGCTCGCTGCCATGGCCTCCCCTCAGCAGTGCTAGAAGGCCATTATAGAAGGATCCCTTTCACAGAGACACTATGCCCCTGTGGCTCAGGACAGATTGAAACTACTGAGCATGTCCTTCTATACTGCTCGTTCTATAAAGTCATCCATGCCTCGCTCATCCTCCCATTGTTGATCAAGTATCTGGGCCGTCCAAGCCAATTCTATAGCTTCCTGATACTCTCTGACTCTAAACCTGTCATTACATATAGCATTGCCAGGTTCTGTGCGGCAGTGATAGGCATCCGTCGGAGGCTGACGGGCTGTGAGCCCTTTTAGCCTTTTAACCTGGTGACTCTGGATAGACTTTGCATTTGCCCACGTCTCCCTTTTCTTTGTTTTTTAATTGTTCTTAATGCTTTTTATCATTTTTGCTTTTATTGCTTTATTGCTTTTATTGCTTCTTGTAATTTTTAATCTGGTTTGTTCAGTTTTATTAATATTTTATGCCCTTTTGTTTATCTCCTCTGCTTAAAATTTTTTATATAATAGAAATAGTATTAGTTATTTATTTAACCTTTATTTTTAGCTCTTTTACTTCTTTTATTATTAATGTGTATATATGTAATCATTTTATCTATTTTAACTTGTCTCTTTTAAACGCAATCATTCTTAACTTTAGACCTTTTATGATTTGCAACCCATATTTACTATCATTCCCTTTAGTAGTAATATGTATATGAAATTTTATGCTGGTCGGACCGTAATAAAGGTTGATTGATTGATTGATTGATTGATTACCTCCCCTCAGATTATCTGTTCCTGTTTGTTGGGAGGGCGGATCACCTGCCCAGATGATTGCTGGCTGCTACCAGTAGCTCAGTGGGTCAGGGTGCCAGGACATTTGACCCTGCGTCAGCCCGCCCCCTGGAACTCCCATAATGCACCTCATGAGTGTGTGGTGCATTCTGGGGATCTCCCCTCCCTTCCCCAAAGCTGTCCGGGAGCCCCACCATCTGCCAGCAGCCGGGGCTGGCAGACAATCAGAAAAACAGCTACCATTTTAGAGGGTAGCTCCAGAGTTGGGTTTGTCACCAAGGCACCACCAGGATTGGGCACAATCCTGGCGGTTCTCATGCGCAGGCAAAACCACACTTGGCTTCGTTAGCCCTGTTTTGCCTGCCCATGAGAACAGCCTCATAGAGTCAGGAAACACAAAATCCCACAGATTCCATTCTTAGACACACCTCATAAAGGAGTTAAGTTCATTCATATGCAAAAACAAGATGAATTCCTTGCTGAACACGTGGAAGAAATTCAGCTCTGGCTCAGTGTATAACTGGTCTAGCTAAGAGACAGAGTCATGAATCAGGACTTCCCTGCTTTGGAGCTCTTGGCTGTCTGAACTCACTAGGTGGCCTTAAGTTCTCCCTCTCTGCCTCAGCTGCATACTGTCAACACAAATTTGTAAGGATCACATGGGCAATTAATAACTTAATGAACTAGACCAGGGGTCTCAAACTGTAGCCCTTCTACAAGCCCCATCATTCTTTGCTACTGACTGACCATTGTGTCTAGGGATGATGGGCGTTGTAGCCCAACAACAGCTGGAGGGCCATTGTTGGAGATCCCTGAACTAGATAAAGAGACAGTCCTAAATAAACCGATACTTTGGACAGTCATAATTAGTGACGTACAGGTTAATATATGAAGAAATGCACACAATGCATTTTCCTCTTCATCCCACTTCAGATTTGGAATTTACCCACTGTGATTATTGTCAAATCTACATTTGCAGTTAATTCACAGGAAAAGCCTCATAACAAGGGAAGATCCCAGGTGAACAGTTAAGTGCCCTCATGATGGAAAGACTGAGGTTGGTAGTAATTGGTTACATGCAGGACTCAAAGCCCAAGGGACAGTGATGTTTTCTTCCTCTTACATTTGCAGTGCCACAGGGAACAGCAGAACAAAAATATTTTCAACAACCTAATTCTAATATTCCCAGTTCAAACCAGCAAAAAGAATATATCCTTTTAATTGCTTGCAAAGGGAACTGACTGAGACATCATAACTATAGAGACACTTTGGAGAGCATTGGGATGGGTCATTGTGGTGTTTGGTCTGAGTCAGGGATGTAAGTAAAGTTTATTTTCAGTTGTTTTTCAGTTGTTAACAATTTTCAACAAATGTGTAACCTTTCCTCCAAACCCCCATAGGATCCTATGGGGTTTTTGAAAATGGTTAAAAATTCATTTAAAATATCACCCACTTGCCCATTTATTTTGTGGGTGTGGTGGTAGGTAGCATCCATCATGCCCTACCACCCAACCCACTTTGGTATCCCTAGGAGCTACCCATGGGGGGGGGTGATTCAAGTTCCCCATTGTTCCCTATGGCTAGAACAGTTCTGCATTGCAATTTCTGCAAAAGCACACAGTAAAAGGGAATCTGTCTCTCCCAACACAGAACACACATTTCAAACACAGTCCAAAAAATGGCCAAAAAAGAATCACTGACCCAGTATCCACTGCCAGCCACAGTGTTTGTGCTGCAGACAATTATGACTCCTTACTTCAGCATCACAACAGCTGCCACAGCAGCATCCTTAGCAGCAAGCATAGCCTTAAGCTTAGCTAGAGTAACTTCAGCTACACTTTGAATGAATACAGCTTGAAATGCAGATTGCAGAGCAGACCAGAGTAGTGAGTGAAGCACAGGTTAGTCTCAAGGACAGACATCATCATCATCATCATCATCATCATCATTATTATTACATTTATATCCCACTCTTCCTCCAAGGAGCCCAGAGCGGCTTACTACATACTTAAGTTTCTCTTTCACAACAAACCTGTGCAGCAATCACCAAGAAATATTGCTTTCACACACACAGAGCTGCCACTTTCTATAATTTCTCACCACAACACTATCTCACAAACAAAACAAACCACAACTTAAGGAAGGAAGGCCCCCAAGTTCTGCCTTTGTCAATCTGAGATCCAGCAAAACCAGATAGTTATAGTAGCAATAGCACAACATATTATAATCGGTGCTGAGAAAAGAAAACCACAAAATCAAATCTTGATTCCTTCCTCCTCTCCTAATGTATCCTCTTCAAGAGCTCTCTCTGCCTCCTAGTCCCTTTGAATACATTTTGAAACTCCATCCTTTTGTGTTCCCCGGAGACAAGATTTTAAAATGGGCCCCTCACAGTATATTTATACACAACTTTTCAACAGTGGCAACAGCCACTGCAGGGATGCTGTTCTGAAGATGGATAGGGCCAGCTGTGATCCAGGCAGTGAGCAAGTAATTTGGTTTCTGTATAGCAAAACTGAATGTCAAAATACCTTCTGTCCACAAACTGCATGTAATGGGTGGTGGTCCTGTTCCCAAAAGATCAAGTTAAACATCAGTCTTTTCCCAATATAAATAATTGTACTACCTTTAAAAACAACAAGAAAGCAGTGAATTCAAAAGTTCTGTTTGCTAATGACTATTACACTGCTTGTGCTGGCCAATTTTTCATGCATGCAGCTTGAAAATTCAGCACAGTCAGACATTTGTATTAAAATGGTCCAAAGAAACAAATCTTAAACATCTTTTAAAAAGCAAATCTTTAAAAAGCAAAACAAAAAAACCATTTGTCCAAAAGTGGGTTCTGACTCAGTTTGTAGTCAATATAAATTGTCATAGCTGGTTTAATTTCAAATTGGTCCATACCTCAGGGTGGTACGCAGCAAAAATGGTTGAGAGATACAAAATGTTTAGAGGAAACCCCTTTGAAGGTGGAAAGGTTCTTCTGTATTGTAGTAGCAGTCTGTTCTCAAAGAACGAACAAGTCAGGCAGCCAGCAGGCACTTTAGATGGGGGAGAGGAAGGTCTTACCTGCCCCTCTTGTGTTCCTCTGCTACCGCCACCTCCACTCTATGGCCTGGCGCCATCACAGAGACACAGCCGCACCGTCTCTGCTGCCAGTAAAGATCTGTTTGTAGCTAGCTGGGTACAAGAAGTTCCCTGTTCCCAGCATCCCATGGGGGGTGGGGGTGTCCTCACACTGCGGACACCATCTTGAGTGTCCTGGGCAACAAATCTCCTCAGGCATGCCAATCTGATGCTTACTATGGGGAAAAATCTCCCCTCTGGCCAGCCCAGCCATGTCTTTGAGGGAGGAGAGCAGAGCAGGACCTGTTTGGGGGTGGGGTTTTTGGGGGGGGGTGGTTATTTCCCTTTATATGACAATCCCATTTAAGTATTTGGCTAAGCCTCTCTCTGAGGGGTATCCCTTAATGCCTAAATTTTGTTGTGAAGGTTGCAAATGGAACAGCATCTTTGCCTTTCAGAGGCCTCCCATAATCAAACACCTTATGAAATAGAAGACAGGATTCTTTTATTTTTCCTTATCAATACTTTTATTAATTAATCAGTCAGTTAGGGGATATATGGATACCTCAGTGTTTCCATGGATTAGTAGGCCAAGAGTAGGGTTGTATTCTTTGGAACCCATGGTTCTCTCTCCAATGTTAGAAAAACTTCTCAGAGCTATTATGAAGGGCTCTGAGACCATAGCCCACACTATAGGTGAAAGCAAAAAAACCCATTGCATTTTTGCAGCACTGTGTGTTATTGTTTTAAACCACCCTGAGCCATTTAACCGCCCTGAGCCATTTCAGAAGGGCGTTATAAAAATCGAATTAATAACACCATCAGCCAATTACAAAAAGCAACTTTACTGAGAACAGCCTGTATTTTGCGATGATATCTATAACAATTGACAATAAAATTCAGCCATCCCAGGTCTTTGGGAAGGACCTGATGTCTGGATAAAACAAACCAGTCAATAACACCTGTCTGACTGTGTAAACAAGAAATAATAAATTTATTGTTTTGTAACTGACACTTGTAAGCTCCCTTATATTTGTTGAAAAGGTGGGCTTATTTATGTTTACATTTATATCCCACTCTTCCTCCAAGGAGCCCAGAGCGGTGTACATGGTTGGTTATGTTTCTCCTCACAACAACCTTGTGAGGTAGGTTAGGCTGAAAGAGAAGTGACTGGCCCAGAGTCACCCAGTGAGCTTTATGGCTGAATGGGGATTTGAACTCTGGACTCCCCAGTCCTAGTCCAGCACTCTAACCACTACGGCACACTGAAAATATAAATATAAAAGAAGAGTAGCTGGGTACCACAACAGAGGCCATGCTGAGGAATCACCAGACTGTTTGCCAAACCCTGATGTTTGAGGAGCTATATCCAGATTTAGTGGCATTGAGGCTGCCTTTGAGGTTACAGGGATGAGAATAATTTGCATGACATCTGCATCATAACTCGGTGCCTGGAAACACCTGTGTGAATTGGTGTGTAGCAACTGAAAATTAAAACTGTAGACATGGAGAAATCTGAGACAGCAAAACCGATGATGGAGCATCTCAGTCTCATACTCTGAGATTCCAGACTGTTCTCACAAACATCTGAATCTGAGAGAGCAGCAGGAAGAAACTGGTTCATGCTAACTTCCAGCTGTGACAGCCCTTGGCAAATAGGGACTTGAGAATGCACCGGCATGCACAGGATCCTAGCAGAGCTGAAAGCAGGGGCTTCCTTGTTTTCCTGCTCAGGGACATAGCCAAGGGAGAGGGGGACCATGTTCACCCCTCTCCCTGGCGGCCCCTTGGATAATGAAGGAAATAGAAATAGAAATAGCTGGGGAGGGCCTCAGGAGGTGTGGGCCCCGGGTTCTTTGAAACCATCCGCTCAATTATAGCTACACCTCTGTTTCTGCTCCTCACCCCCATTTCTATGAAGAGACTGGTAGGAGCTCAGTAAGCAAGCTGCAAATGTGTTCAGATTGATGTAAGTGTGCAGTTCCTTTCAGTTTGGCTATTATCGTCTTCCCCCAGCCTTCCCATTCCTACATGGTTTGCTGTGTGAGGAAATCAAAATCACCACAATGATGAAGGTATTTTTGCTTGACCTCATTTCTGTTCCTTGTGGCCTATTGACAAGAAAAAATCCTCAAAAGCCAATGAACCACTGGATCTAACTGGAGAATATAGCTCTGTTGTTTGGACCTGAATGGATACCCATTTTGTACTGAAGAAGGTTGACACCAGAACATAACTGCTAGATCACACCACTAGATCTATTGAGATCAATCTCTTTCAGGCTGACTCAACCAACCTGCCTCCCCACAGAGTAGCCTACAATGGATTTCTATCACCTTCCTTTGTGCCAGTCAAGCTGTACTGAATCTTTTGGTGATTGTTTACTGGCCAAGTCAATTAATCATGAACTTAACCCTGAATTTGTAAAACTAGGGTCTATGATTCCTCCCTTTCTGGGCTATCTAGGACCAAATGGAACCGTTTGCCATGGAACCAATGCCTTTTTCCAAGGCAGACCCAAAATGTCTTTGAAAAGAAAAACGTGGCAAGAGACAGAGGATAAATCAAAGGACATTTTTATTATTGGAAGCCACCAAGAGAGAAGAATAACTTCTGATCTGCAGACAGGCTCTCATAAATAGCATACAGACCAGAGCTTAAAATAACACAGTATAAATTACTGCGCGGGAAAGGCAATGGTCAACCTCTCCTGTATTCTACCAAAGAAAACCACAGGGCTCTGTGGTCACCAGGAGTCGGCAGTAGGCTTGTGCATTTCGATTCAGGTATAAAACATTTTGTGCCCGAAAATGGCAATTTCAGAGATTTTGTAACCAAAACAAAACCAAGAATAAAAAAACAGAGATATTTGTTTCCAAATCAAAATGACTGTGTTTCAGACAGAATGCTTTGTTCTTCAGGAAAGCATTGCAATTGAAATTGACTTCTCTGACTCTCTCCACTCTAGCTGAGGCACTGAGTGATTAGCAGAAGATAAGATATGCAAAAAGCTGTTGAGCTAGTTAAGTATGTGTTGTATTCAGTGTGATTGAAATGCAAACTGACCTTGCAAAGGGATTTGGAAGACAGCATTTTGAGACAGAAATACCCAAATATCTTTGGGAGCTCAATGCAATTCCAAAGCTCTTGCTAAAAGCCATGGTATAAATTGTGTGGAGAAGGTTTTTGAGAAGCTGGTTAGGAAAAATCTGAAATTACACGGGTTTTTCTTTCCAAAGGGTTAGAAAGAATCTCTTGACTTGTTCAGGGCTCTTTTGAAGAGCTATTTTGTTTTTCTTCTGATTTTTATGAGTTATAGTGGTGTCTAAGTTTTGTTGCCCAAGTTGAGCAGTCTAATGTAATTTAGGCCACAATGTAATTTGGTGGGACATGATGTCTAAGCCAGTGGTTCACAACTTTTTCCATTGCAGGGACAGATCATCCACATGGGACTACAGGAGACAAAAGGAGTGGGGTGGGGTGGGGAATACCCCTGTCAATCTATTGACATCCCCAGGAATCTTAGTTGCTTCTCTCTTTCTTGGAACCATGATCCATGGTTTTGCACTTTCTTAAATGCAGTGATGATAAATCTCAGCAATTCTGAACAGAAGGCTGATTTGTTTGGGCTACAGCTCACTCCACTAGAGTTAAATGAACATTTGAAGCTGTTCCATAGTACCAAGGCAGTTCATTGGTCTATCTTGCTATCTCAAATGACCTGTGGTCACTGTTCCATGGGGAGGGAGAGTTTTTATTGAAAGATTGCTTGAATCCACAAATGGGTTGTGCTGCTCTGCTAGTGCCACAGGGACAGCCGCCACCCGCTGCAAAATTCTTAAGTAACTGTGCCAAAAAATTAAGTGTCATTGTTGTTCATCATTCTCTTCACTCTTTCAACTTGTTTATGTGTGGCTTCAGGGGCAAAACAGTGTGTTGGGTGGCAGTGCCCCAAAGGTGGTGCACTCAGATTCCAAATTGGGCAAAGGGCTGATTTCTTAGGAATTTTTGAGGTTTACACATCTTTAAGATTTTTTTCCCCATAGGGAATAATGGAGGTTTCAGCAGCCCCATAACTCCACCTGGGGGGCACTGGGATGGCCCGAAGCGAGTGGTGGTGTAGTGCACAGAGGGTGCCAACCACCCCCCTGGAATGCTAACCCATTGGGGTACTGGCTTTGTTGTTTCTGAGGTGTTGAGTTTAGATTATCTGGTAGCAAATGAGATTTTTAATGAAAAACCATGAATCCACTCTCATATGCTACTAGAGAATCTACTCTCAGAACACCTCTACTGTAGAATACCAAAACCCTGCATTTCATGGGGTGGCAACCCATGTGGGTGGTTGGCACCCTATGTGCACTACACTGCCACTTGCTCTGGGCCACCCCAGTGCCCCTCAAGTGGAGTTATGGGACTGCAGGAACCTCCATTATACCCTACGAGGAAAATCTGAAAGACACATAACTTCATTAATTCTTTAAAAATCAGCCCTTTGCCAAATTCCTCTCAAAAAATTGTGGTAGCTTCGTTGTACCAAATGGGCACTACCACCAACTACACTACACTCTGGGCCACCCCTCCCCTCCACGTGAAGCTATACTTTTCCTGAAATCTCCATCATACCCTATGGGGGAAATCTGAAAGATGCGCAAACTTCAAAAATTAACCAAAAACCAGCAGTTTGCCCAATTCCTTTGAAATTTTTGTGGTAGCTTCCACTCATTGGGCACTATAACCCCCACCCACTCTTTTGACTACATGACCAATTTTTTCATCTGAATTAATTAGGATTCGAATTAATTCGGATACAAAACTGGGGTGATTGGGAAGGCTTCATTTCAGACAAAATACAAAATGGGGTTGATTTGGATTTGGTACAAATTGAAACAGAAAAAATACAAAATGCACAACCCTATTTACAACAAGGTAAAAACAATTAAAACAAGTTAACAGTTAAAATCAAAACTTTAAAAACAGAATAAAACCAATTAAACAATTCAATGGCTAAAAAACCCTGGAGAACTGGGCAACCATTTAAAACAATTTAAAACAATTTTTCAATCATTTAAAACCCTGGAAGGCCAGGCCAAACAGATAGGTCTTAAAGGCTCTCCTCAAGGACAGTAATGATCTTGAATTACGGATTTCTGCTGAGAGTGCATTCCACAGCCCAGGAGCAGCTACAGAGAAGGGGGGGTGGGTGTCAGGACATTTCTGGACAAGGGACTGATGCAGTGGGCCTATTTGGTTTCATTATGCCTAGGCTCTCAGTTCTGGCACTGAGGCTCTGAGAGAAGGAGAGGCCTCAGCGGCCTCAGGAAGGAGAGCTAGCCTTGCAGTAGTGAGCATGGATGGTCCCCTGTGCTAAGCAGGGTACACACTGGTTTGCATTTGGATGGGCGGTGACTTGTGAGCGTTGTAAGATACTCCCTATAGGCCAGAGGATGGGGTCGAAGCTCAGCGGTAGAGCATCTGCTTTGCATGCAGAAGGTCTCAGGTTCAGCCCCTGGCAGCATCTCCAGGTAGAGCTGGGAAAGACTCTTGCCTGGAACCTTGGAGAGCTGCTGCCAATCAGTCCTGAACTAGATGGACCAGTGGTCTGACTCTGTATAAGGCAGCATCCTATGTACCAGTACCCAGATGGATACAGGGAGGAGATTCTGCTTGGACGTGGCCGTCCTCTGAATTTTAAGAGCTGCTTCTGAGCCGATGCTTTCTTACTTGGTTCTCGAGACCATCTAGGGACACCTCTTTAGTATATGTTGGCCTGGTTCATGCAGCCATTCAAATCTGGGCTTAATGGGAGTGACTGTCATCACCCCTGCTAAATGAGCCAAGAGGCACATTTTAAAAGTGGTGATTCTCTTGATTTAGCAGGGAGAGAGCAACTGGCCCTATCCGTCCCCAGCACAGCATTTTTTTCCAGTGGCTATTGCTGGAGTCTATCTTATTTCTTTTTTAGATTGTGAGCCCTTTGGGGACAGAGAGCCCTCTTTATTTATATCTATGTAAATCATTTTGGGAACTTTGGTTGAAAAAGGTAAAGTGTGCTGTCAAGTCAATTTCGACTCCTGTGGTTTTCTTTTGGTAGAATGCAGGAGGGGTTTACCATTGCCATCTCCCATGTAGTATGAGATGGTGCCTTTCAGCATCTTCCTATATTGCTTCTGCCCGATATAGGTGTTTCCCATAGTCTGGGAAACATACCAGCGGGGATTTGAACTGGCAACCTTCTGCTTGTTAATCAAGTATTGTATGCGTATTCGTATAGGTGTTATAGTGTGAACCCACACCAAGGTGGTTTATGACCGGAGAGAAATCCGAGATCCTTGCCTTGGTTTGGATTGATACAATCACTTGCTGATGACAGTAACCCACATTAAACCTAGATTCCAGTGGTTGTGTGAATGTGGCATGAGTGGAGAAGCTTCATCAATCAGGCCATGCTTGGCCAAGGTGGCACTGAGATACGGAGGAGGTGGGCAGAGACCTGCGTATCAGGGCAGCACTAAAGACTTGGTCTGCCACTGCTTGATAAACCACATCACCCTGCTCCCAAAGGGCTTACTGCCCAAGACCCATTACTGCACAGGGACATCAGTCCATCTAGCTAAGCATTATCAACACAGACTGGCAGCAGCTTCTCCAAGTTTTCAGGTCGGAGTCTCTCCCAGCCCTACCTAGAGGCTGCCAGGGACTGTACCTCCCCTTGATCTACAATGCTTCCCAAGAAATTAGGCAGAATGTTGCCTTATACTTAGGGTGGGGATGTTCAGGAGTTAGGAAATGATGCAAATTTGTTTTTGATATGATTTCAGATATGACAAAATGGACCATAATGCCATAAGCTCCTGGCACTACTTTCTGCTTTTAAAACTGATTAGAAACTGTTCCTCACCAAAGATCTACGACTTCTTTTGGCAGCTTCTAAGATAGAAGTAGCTAGAACCTTGAAATCAGAAAAGGGTTTCACAATATCAGGACGGTTAAACAGAATCTGGCAAGCTGCTTTTTGAGTAAGCAAAAAGCTTACTCAGCAAGGAAGATTAACCAATGGTCTGACAAAAGACCAGTTTATGGTAACTTGGCATTCTTTTATAGAGTATGTTATCAATGTGCCCTATGGCTGCTATCCCCCTACTGATTAAAAAAGCTTCTGAAAAGATACTACTACTACAACAATATTTATATATCACTCGTCAACCCAAGTTCTCAAAGCGGTTTACATAGAGGAATAAATAATACATAAATAAGATGGCAGATACCAGCAACAGCCACTGGAGGGATGCTGTGCTGGATGGGGTTGGATAGGGCCAGTTGCTCTCCCCCTGATAAAGACAAGATAATCACCACTTTGAAAGATGCCTCTTTGCTTAGTAAGCAGTGGGGTTTTTTTGGTAGAATACAGGAGGGGTTTACCATTCCCTCCTCCCGTGCAGTATGAAATGATGCCTTTCAGCATCTTCCTTTATTGCTGCTGCCCAATATAGGTGTTTCCCATAGTCTGGGAAACATACCAGCAGGGATTCGAACCAGCAACTTTCTGTTTGTTAATCAAGCATTTCCCCTACTGTTTCCTAATTAAGAGATGATTTTTTTCCCCCGACCGCACCCCTTTTTACTATTTTCTACTATTACTTGCTCTAAATGTTTGCACATTTCCTCTCTTATCATGGGCAATTTGTATTCTAATTTCTACCAATCTGCATTGAAACACTGGTCAGTTTGTTTGACATTTCTGTGATTACTTACTTGTGTGTATGTTGTTTCTTTTTAAAAAAATTAAATTAAAAAGAAAGTTGCATTATACCAAGTCAGACCTCTGGTCCATGCAGCTCAGTATTGTCAACACAGTCTGGCAGCCACTTGACAAGGTTCCAGGCAGGAGTCTCTTCCAGGCCTACCTGGAGATGCTGCCAGGGATAGAACCAGGGACGTTCTACTACAACGGAGATTTATAGATTGCTCTTCCACCAAAGTTCTCAAAGAACTTTGAGAACTTATTTCTCTTACACAGAAAAATAAATAATATGTTAATCAGAGGGTCCCCTTTCCTCAAAGGGCTCACATTCTAAAAAGAAACATTAGACAGATACCAGCAACAGCCACTGGAGGGGTGCTGTGCTGGGGTTGCGGAGGGCCAGTTGATCTCCCCCTGCTAAATAGAAGAGAATCACCACTTTTAAAAGGTGATGCTCGACACTTTCCACATACAAAGCAGATGCTTTACCACCAAGCTACAGCCCCATCACCCAAGGCAGAGTTTCCAAGCCTTGGGCCTCCAGATGTTACTGGACTACAAATCCCATCATCCTCTGTGACAACACCCTTTGACTGGAGATGATGGAAGTCGTAGTCTGGCAACATCTGGAGGCCCTCCTTTATACCCCTCCTCTCTTTCTACCAGGGTTCCCTACATCACAATAGGTACCAAAAGGAAAGAAATGTTCAAAAGAATGCCCTGGGGACTGATTCACCCATACATAGTAATGAGTTGCCACAGAGAGACTGCTTGCATCACCACAGGCCACATACACTTCAGTAAATGCTTTCTGTGCAAGCAGGTGCTAGTCAGCAAGTATCAAGAATGTTTCACTTGCAAAAGTTTAAAATTCTCATCTTCTTCCAAGGAGCCCAGAGCAGTGACCATGGTTATGCTGAGCATCACAAGAGCCCTGTAAAATAGGTGAGGCTGAGAGAGAAGCGACTGGCCCCAAGTCACCCAGCGAGTTTCGTGGCTAGATTTGAATTCGGCTCTCCCCAGTCCTGGCCCAACATTCCAACCACAACCCCACACTGGCTAGGAGTTAGTCTAATGCTCTTTTAGGGCATGTGTGGGCCAGCACCAAGCAGTGTTCCCTCTAACAGGCTTTCCCAGATGTTGCTGACTACAACTCCCAGAATCCACAGCTGCAATGACTTTTGCTTGGGGATTATGGGAGTTGTAGTCAACAACATCTGGAAAACCCTGTTAAAGGGAACACTGGTCCCAGGGGGAACATATGTAAGAACATAGGCAACTGCCTTATGAAGAGTTAGACCCTTGGTCCCACTAGCTCAGGACTGTCTACACTGACTGGCAGCAGCTCTCCAAGGTTGCAGGCAGGAGTCTTTCTCAGCCCTACTTAGAGATGCTGCCAGGGTCTGAACCTGGGACCTTCTGCATGCAAAGCAGATACTCTTCCACTGAGCTATGGCCTCATCCCCTCTCATCCCTCCCCCTACCCTATGCAGGCACTTCTCTTCAAATGCAAACCAGGGTGGACCCTGCTTAGCAAGGGGGGCAATTCATACTTGCTATCACAAGACCAGCTCTCCTCCCTAAAAAGCACATAGGAAGCTGCCTTATACCAAGTCAGACCATTAGACCACCTGCCTTGAGGAGAGGAGAGCTGGTCTTGTGGTAGCAAGTATGACTTGTCCCCTTAGCTAAGCAGGTTCTGCCCTGGTTTCATTTGAATGGGAGACTTGATGTGCGAGCACTGTAAGATATCCCCTCCCCTTAGGAGATGGAGCCACTCTGGGAAGAGCATCTAGGTTCCAAGTTCCTTCCCTGGCATCTCCAAGACAGGACAAGATTTTTTTTTTTTTTAAATAGAACAAGATTTTTATATTGAACCAACAAACTACCAAAGCATATAGTACGTTGCCAAAGCACAATTATATACAAAGTGGTTGTTTGTACATCACATATCTACAAAGATTTACACACAAGGATTTGGAAACCCACAAGGTTATGAAGTATATGCAGGAAGTACTGTAACTTGGGGATGGGGGATTTCAAGGCACATCAGGTAATCGGGGGGGTTACGTCCAACATCCATTTCCATAATTTGTCCCATTGCTGTTTAGAGGAGATACACTTGAATTTTTGCACATAACCATACAAACTTTTCCAGAAGAGATTTACTGTCTCATTCGCGTGAACCTCTTGGTCACGTCTTCCCTCCCTATTCCTATGCAGGAGCATTGCATAAATGACATACAGGTTTACTAACCTGATTACGAGAAGGCGAATGTTCCAGTTCCCTAGTATGTGGGCACCTGTTCTGTCCTGTTTCCTTGAAGGTTTTTTTCTGGGACCTCGAAAAGAGGTTCTATCACTCAAACCCGAGGTTAGTTCTTCCCAAGTCTCCAAGATGGGGCTGAGAGAGATTCCTGCCTGCAACCTTGGAGAAGCCACTGCCAGTCCTATGGTCTTGCTCAGTATATGGCAGCTTCCTAAGTCCCTGTGTTCCTATGACCTTTCTGGCACACAATGTCCTCCTGCCCCCGCATGATGTGTTATAATTTAGACGGCATCATTCAGGTCAAACACCGCCTTAGATGGAGCCTCAATCTCTGCGAGAAAATTACGGCTTTATTAAATTCCCAGCAGATGCTGAATCAAAGGTATCTTGCAATGCAACCCAGTTCAGATGTCTATGACATTTTTGTTAAAATTACCTGTGTACTAAATTCTCAACTGACTACTGTAGGTCAAACTAGGAGGAGCGATATAAAGAAGGGATTGTTTGATTAAGACTGTAGAACTAAGCGACAAGCTTTGAGAAAGCTTCAGAGAAGAGTTGAGGAGGATGGGTCTAGTTCCTCGATTCAGCTATGGAGAGAGCTTGGTCTCAGAATAATTCAAAAAACCAAGAGGACATTCTCGGAATTGGTGGCTAATGGTACTCACATGTATAATACCGTGCCGGAAGTCCATATTTCGGCAGAGGACTGGTCTCAACATTTTTCTGCTATATATAACTGTCCTCATAGTGAGTCAACAATAGTTCATACAGAACTTAATGCACTACCAGAGTGACCAGTTGTCACAGAATCAGAGAGTAAGCAGCCGATTTCTGCCTTGACCCTTGGAAAAGTTCCTGGAGAGGATATGGTACCCGCTGAGGTATATAAGCTGAATTTTTATTGGTGGGCCCCTATTCTGACTAGATTTTTCTCAGAAATTGACAATATGTGTGTTATACCCTACAACTGGAAACAAAGTCAAATTGCCAATCTTTCAAAAAGGCAATAGGCAGGAACCTTTCAACTACTGCCCAATTAGTCTTTTAGACATCTCCTCCAAGTTTTATGCTCGCCATCTTTTGAATAAGTTGGAATATTGGGAGGAATCAATAAAACCTTTCCATCCAGAACAGGCAGGATTCCGTAAAGGACACAGTACAATAGATCACTGCATCACCCCGAAGGCCCTAATCCAAAAATATGTCAATGGCCATAAAAACAACAATTCTATGCTGCGTTTATTGATCTTACCTCTGCCTTTGAGTTGACTGACAGGTCCCCATTATGGGAGAAACTTGAGAAGACAGACATTAATAGGCATCTTCTTAGGCTAATAATTGAATTACACTCTGATATCAAGGCTAGGGTGAGAATGAGCCAACAAGGGTCTTTCTCAGATCCTATTTCATTGGAGAGAGATATTAAACTGTTTACTCGCTCCCTTTTTATTTAATTTTTATATTATTGATATATCGTATTGGCCATGGAATCACAAAGTTTTTTCATCTTCTTCAAAGATGAACAATGTTCAATGTTCATTCATCATCTTTAGTGCAAAATGATGAATGAACTAAGAATCCATTATCATTGCTCATCTTTGTTCATTCATCATCTTTGGTACAAAATGAGGAATGTCCAGAGAATCCACTATCAACAAAATAGTGGATTTTGTAATAACAAAACCCAGTATCCCATGGGCTTGTGGTTTTGGGGGTGGTTGGTACCCTGTGTGCACTACACCACAACCTGCTTTAAGCCACCCTGGTGCCACCCACATGGAGTTATGTGGCTGCTGAAATCCCCATTATTCCCTATGGGGGGAAGCTTAAAGATAGACAAAGTTTTTAAAAAATTACAAATCACCCCTTTGTCCAATTTCTTTGAAATTTGGGTGGCAGCTTCTTTCCACCCATTGGGAACTACCACCCACCACAACCCACTCTGGGCCACCCTGGTGCCCCCCCCCCGCTGAGTTATGGGGCTGCTGTAATCCCCATTATCCCCTATGGGGGAAAGCTTTAAGCTTTCTCTTTAAGATGCACGAACTTCAAAAATGTGTTTAAAATCACCCCTTTGCCCAATTTCTTTGAAATTTGGGTAGTAGCTTCCACCCATTGGGCACTACCACACACCCCACTCTTTTGCCCTCAGAACCCCTTTTTTGCCCTGAATCGATTCAGATTTGGATTTATTTGGATTGAAATCTAATCTGTGTTGATTGCAGGGGGCAGATTTGGACCCAAAACAAATTGGAGGTGATCCAATTCTGGTACAAATTGAATAAAAAAATCGATTCATGCGCATCCCTAATAGCCAAGACTTCTGAATGTTGTTCAGAACAATCCCATGAGAAAGTCAAAGCATCTCCCAGCTCAATATGAATTCCCTTAAAAAAAATATCACCATGTAATTCATTGCTTAAACAGAACATTTTTTTTAAACTACAAAAAATATTTGAACTAAGTTACTTACAAAGGTCTGAGATAATTAAGAAAACCACTCACTGCTTTCTGTAACAAGAATTTCAACCCCCCCCCAAAAACTTTCTATTTCCAAATTCCAATATATAAACAAGAGATCATTATCAAATTATATAGTGATATTAATTCTTTATTAGCTTGTATTAACAAAAGAAAACCACTAAATATTTTCCAAAGGTCAACTGCTCGAGAGTTATTATAAGGCAAATTCTCAAAAGCCAGACAAGTCTCACACCTGTGATCTTATTAAATACTCATGAAGGCAGTGATCTTTAAAATGGTATATTCCGTTATAAAGTTAACTATACATAATATTTTAAATCTAAACACCAACTCAATAATATATAGACTTATAACAAATAAAAATACTCAGAACACATTCATAGTAAAACACTACACTCCCATTTATCATTCAAATCAACTGGACAGATCATGTTTGGTTAGAATTGAATGTAATCATAGAGGTCATTCACACAAACAAAAACTGTGTTCTACCCAGGTTTGGGAGCTGTGTGTGCTCCCAATTTTGGGTTGTGTGGAAGCAACGTTAGAGGAAAACCTGGGTAGCTTTTCTTCCTACCTTGCTTCCACACAACCGAAAATTGGGAGCACACACAGCTCCCAAACCCTGGTAGAACACGATTTTCAATGGTGTGAATGACCTTATAGTCTGACTTTCAAAAATATTATTCTTCTTGAATGACAAAAAAGCAATGTAACAATAGAAGAAAAGCCTCACTGATTCACACCTAGTTATCTAGCATCTTATTCCTAACAGTGACTGTTTTGGGCTGCCTTAACACAGGAGAATGAAGAGCATTGACAAGAAATATCCCCAGTGATAATCATCATACCAGGTTTTTGCCTTCTGTGCTTTAGGAATACCCTTAACAGGAAACTGTATACCCTGATCATTTTATTCCCTAGCCACTGATCTTGGTCTTTAGTGTACCACAGGGTACTTTTTATTATTTTTTAGAAGGATTCACGGATATTTTCCAATCATATCAAGACAGCTTTGCTCTAATCAGTTTTTATTACCCTTTGGTGTTGGCTGCTGCAGTGCTGGACCTCATTCTTTGATCTATCCACTTCTCTGCTTAGTATTAATATTAAAGGTAAAGTTGTGCCATCGAGTTGGTGTCGACTCCTGGCAACCATAGAGCCATGTGGCTTTCTTTGGTAGAATACAGGAGGGGTTTACCATTGCCATCTCCCACGCCGTATGAGACGATACCTTGCAACATCTTCCTATATCACTACTGCCTGATATAGGTTTTTCCCATATTTTGGGACACATACAAGCGGGGATTCAAACCAGCAACCTCTTGCTCCCTAGGCAAGTTACTTCCCCGCTGCGCCATTAGGTGGCATAGTATTAATATTGCGTACTCTGGTTCTCGTGAGGCAAACAGTACCATTCCCATCACTACGACAGGCTGACATAATTCAAGGGGCAGTCTCTCACCAACCAGCCCAAGTGCTTGCTGAAGGTAGCAGTGTTTTACGAGTGGTAATGCAGCTCTGCATGATCCAGGAGCTATGACTCCAGCATCCCTTGTGAGCATCCTGTGGATGAGGGAGGGAGGGAGAGGAGGCAGTCCTGTGAATAAGAGGACGTCAGGGAGCAAAGCCATACATGATATCTAAACAATACACTGCATGCTGAGTGCGGTGCATTGGGGGAATCTCCATGAGTCGGGCACTCTCTAGGCACCCCCCTCTGTGTGCATTTGGGCTGCAAGCCTGACTTCTTTCACTGGAATATGTTTGCAGAAAGGGGTGTGTGTGTGTGTGTGTGTGTGTGTGTGTGTGTGTGTGTGTGTGTGTGTAATTTTTAGGAGACATTCTGAACATAATCATATTTTAACTGTTATGGTTCTCAACCAATGAACACTCAATAATAAGATCAATAATTCCAAAAGGACTTCATGCAAAAGGGATGAAGATCTTTCTCCAATTCAAATGTGTGGGATATCCAGAGGCCAGGACTCATTTTCCCAGCCTCAGGAGATCTGCACTGCTTAAAGCAGCATGGATTGTGTGGGAGCACAAATCCTAATCATCTGAGGGGAAGGTAGATTCAACCCTGCCTCCACCTCCCACCGCCCTCCCTGCCCTGGCAGCAATTGTAAGAATAGCCTTACTGTCTAACAAGTGGGGGCTCTAAGCAGAGACCAAGACAAAGATAGAGGGTCACCTAGCTTGCTATCTCTACTCCTAATTGTTGGGTTTTGTGATTGTTTAGGAAAGTCCAAGGAAGCTACCACTGCAGTTACAGAGTGCAGAGTTTAATTGTTGCAGCTATTTAAGGAACATGCATGGAGATCACTGTAGAGTCTAAAGTAAATTGGTTTACTGGTGAAGTACATTTGAGATAGGAAAGACCTAGTCCTATCAATCAGCTACATAAAGAATAGGTAGGGAGAGAGAGAGAGATGTTTCTATCTTCTCTCTAGGAGGAAAGGGAGAGGACTGACTTCCTACAGGAAATACCTGAGGAGTCAAAAGCAGGGGTCATAGAGTAGAGGAAAGCAGGGACAGATAAAGGAGAACCTCACTAACTACCTCTACTCTCAATGCCCCTAGTGGTCACTAGGATAGTTGGTGCAAAAGGTCGATGCACTGCAACTGCATCTGCATCTCCAACACTAATGCTCCTAATGGTCAAGAGGATTGCAGGTGTAGAGAGTCGATGTCTTCTGGAACTTGCATCTCCAGCAGAAGTATGACTTTGTTCCACACAAACAAATTCTTCAAAATATGTAATAGACTAACAGGTGAGACCAGTCATTGACCAGTCAAGGTAATTTTGCATAGATTACACTGCTAGGAAAATTCAAGAAATGGAACCCAGACCTTCTAATATTGCAGGGGTAATGTTTGCAAAAACAGTAATATTGGATGCTTGAGCAAACCACCCTTTCCAAATTGGGTTAGATTCCTTAGCGAAACAATTCACTCTTGTGGTGAGAGTGGACTGAGGAGCCTGTGAGGGGAGAGTGGCTATTTAAACTACAAACCTCCCCATGTGTCAGCTGAGAAACGCAGGGAGGTGTAAAGTTTAAATAGCCATTCTCCCTGCTTCTCAGGTGATGCATGGGAAGTTTAAAGTTGAAATAGGCACTCTCCATGCTTCCTTGAAGTTTCTTCTAAAAAATACCCCTAAAATGTAAATTTTCACCAAGTGTATTCCAGTGTGAAAAGTAGTGCATTCAGATAGTTTATGTGGCAGAATTGTTCATGCAAAATTTGGTATCTGTAGGTAACCAGGAAGTATGATATTCAGAATTTCTTATTTGAAATATTTTTTAAAAGCTTTTTAAATTTTTACTGAGTGTATTCTGGTGTTAAAAGTAGTTCATCTCAGTGGCAGGATGGTATGTACAAAATTTGGTGTTTGTAGGTCATTGGGAAGAATGGCTTTATTTTGCACAAATCAGACAAACAAACAACCAGTTATTCAAAATATATACTAGATTATAATAAAGTGCAGATTAAACCCATTCCTGATAAGGCATATTTAAGTATTTGTTTTATCATTACCTAATTGCATCAATTTCCTGCACATTGTGGGGAAAATACGACCTCTGGAGGCCAGCTGCCGTGGTGCATGGTAATTGCTCATGTGGCATTGCATTTATATAACCATACACACAGATGCAGTACAATCATTGCTTAGTTTGCCTCCCAGGAGAACCACTTCTTTCCCGAAGTTTGCTTTTAAAAAAATTATATATCTATTTTTCAGCTTAGGGATGAATGCTCCAAATTCAGCTATTTAGAGACAGCCACTATTTCACACTTTAAACCATCTGTTCAAATAGGGAACACTTCCATTTTGGATATGCCCCATACCTCAGCATTTTATTGAAGATTATAAAAGAAGAAGAAAGAAGAGTACTGCCATAGAATGAGAAATGCTGGATTAACTGTAGAAGAGAGCAAAATGTGGCAAATAATGTTCCCTTTTTGCCACTTGCAGGATGCCTGTGACCAGGGCATAACTCCACCCGTCTTCATGGCTTATATGTGCAGAATACTTCTTAAGGATTGGTCAGGTATATATCATTGTGAGCACATGCTTTTTCAGCCTTTCTGAAATATATGATTCCCTGTAGCACAATTATTGTTGATGTTTCGTTAAAGGAAGATTTGTATTAACTGCAGTCTAAACAGTACCTCACCCCATCTTTTAAAAAACATATTTATCATTTAGCAGATGACAGACTGAGCAGAATTAGTTGGAGGGGTATGGCTAGAGGATTAGATATACTCCTGTATAATCCATATGGTCATGCCTCTAAATAGTAAATGTCTTAAAAGGCACAGAACAGGTTCACACACTTGTTGAAATCTAGGTTTGATGTAAGTTAACAATATTGGTGTGATTGTGTGAACCCACACCAAGGTGGGGATCTCAGATTCATCTTAGGCATGGGTTCACACATAAACTACCTTGATGTGGGTTCACACAATCACACTACTGTTGGTAACCCACATTTAGGTCATTCTCATGACCATAATAGGGGCAGGAAAAGCAGGCGGGGGAAAGGCAGTGGATGGATTTACCCCCCCCCCCGATGATCGGTGCTGTCCTCTTTGGTGCGCTGTCATGCAACCACATTACCTGTGCTGCTCCATGCAGCACAGATCTCTGGAGGCACAACTCGTTTTCTTGGCCTCCAGGAATCCCACAATGCACTGTGTGATGAGTGTGGTGCATTGGGAGATTCCCCCAGGAGTTGGGTGCTATAAGCACCCACCTCTGTGTGTGCTCGGGTTGTATGCAGGCTGAGCATATTTACAACCTCAAACCTGGGTAAAGGGCACACTCACACTTTTTAGCCCAGGTTAAAGCCTTGGGTTACATTCCCAGGCTTGTGGGGGAGGCAGCGCTTGAATCGCTTGCGATCCCGGCACTGTACATAGGCAGCCAAACCCATGTGGCCATCGTGCACCCACATTCTCCATGCTGCTCTGTGTAGCATGGATCTCTGGAGGCCAGGACTCATTTTCCCAGCCTCCAGGAATCCCCCAATGCACCGTGCGATGAGTGCAGTGCATGGGGGATTCCCCCAGGAGTTGGGCACTCTAGGCGCCTGATTCTGTGTATGCTTGGGATGCAGTCTGAGCATACTCACGATCCCGAACCTGGGGAAAGGGCATGCTCACATCCTTTAACCCAGGTTAAAGCCCTGGGTAAATTCCCAGGCTTGCAGGGGAGGAAGGGCCAGGATCACCTGTGATCCTGGCACTGCACATGGGCAGCCAAACCCAGTCAGGGCTGCCCACGCATGAGTTTGGCTGTTCATATGCACAGCCTCATTAAACACAGATTGAAATGATCGTGTGAACCAGGCCATATTATAAAAGGAATGTCAGGATATGATTTAAGTATGATCCAAGAATGGTTTTGTTTGGATAGATAAAGAAGGAAACGTTAAATAATGACGTTGAATTCATTACCTACCTACCTTTTCACAGCAACTAGGATGTAATGCTGGGAGAAGTTGAAGGAAAGAGAAGAAGAGGATGACCAGCAGCAAGGTGGATGGACTCGATTACAACAGCAATGAATGCACCACAGAGAGACCTTAAAGGCCAAGTTGAAGAGAGGGAAGTGCGGACTGGTCCGGCAGTCCAGTCCGGGGGTTCGGGGTCAAACCAAACCGCCACCCCGGTTCCGTTGGACTGGGACCGGACCGCTGGTCCGCAATTTTTTTTAATTGAAGTAGATTTTTAGTACCTTTAGCCCCTTCGGGGGGCTTGCTGAGGCTGCAGGGGGGTCCACGTGGGTTCCCTCTCCCCCTGCTGGCCTTCCTCATCACCACTACGGCCCGCTGCGGCCGAGTAACTGAGCATTTTTTGCCCTTTCGGGCCTCTGTACTAGCGTGCAGCCGTGGCGGCCACACGCTCGTACAGAGGCCCGAAAGGGCCAAAAATGCCCACTTACCCGGCCACGGTGAGCCGCGGTGGTGATGAGGAAGGCCAGTGGGGGGAGAGGGAACCCGCGTGGAACACACACACACACACGCGGCCTCAGCAAGCCCCCCAAAGGGGCTAAAGGTACTTAGAATCTACATCAATTTTTTTTTAAATTCACGGACCGGTCCGGGACCAGACTGGACCGGGGGGGTTCAATGGGGGGGCCTCAAAGCAAACCGGTCTGGCCTCAAACCGAACCGGGCCAGACGGTTCCATGCACACCCCTAGTTGAAGACAGAGCATCCTGGAGATTATCTATGTGGTCGCTAAGAGTAGACACTGACTTGACAGCACTTAATCAATCAATCAATCAAGGATGTATATAGCTAAAGTATGGGGAAAACCGAGCCCATCTAGAACAGTGCTTTAATGATGTATGGAAGGTAATGTTCATGGTAAAATGCAAAGGAAGATGAAACAACAGACAAGTTTGTTAAGAAATGGATTTTATATATTCAGTTTTTGAATACAAATATACAGAATTATTCATCCATATACCTTATTTGCTGTGATCCGAAGTATTTACTGAATTGTGGGGAGATTTTAAAATATCTCTTTGTATATCCATATATAACATATTATATACAAACTCAAGGTGATGATGTCCTTTGCTGGCTGGGCTGCCCAGTTCTTCTCCACTGGCTTAGCCTACAGAGTGTGCTTCCTTCTGACTGCTATGGCATATGACTGCTACATGGTCAGACACATACCAGTAGTAGTAGAAGCAGCAGAACACACATGCTTTCCTCTTTCCAGCATGTAGGGGTTTCTTTCCCTAGTCATAGGGGTGGGGGTGGTTCAACCCATGGTATTTTAAGTAGTAGCTGTCATTTGTCTTGGAGCAGTTTGGACTAACTCTCCACTCCCCCCACATGACTAAGGAAAGACACCTCAGTGCACCAGAAGAAAGAAAGAGCATATGTGCTCACAGACACAAAGTCTTTACTAAACAAATAATTTTCATAGTCATAATTAGTGACACATCAATTGACGTTTGAACAAATGCACACAACACATTTTCCCTTTCAGGTTGCATTTCAGATTTGCAATTGACTCTCTGTGATTATTGCCAAAATGTATGTACAGGAGAGGTCTCATAGGAAGGGAGGATCCTAACAGCTTTTTAGGTGTCCTCAAGATGGAAGGATTTATGGTACAGGTGATTCTTCAAATGAAGACCTCACAGCCCAAGGGATGGTGATGTTTTGTCCTTCCAGAGAGAGGAGAGAAAAACGTATTTCAGCAGCTTAATAGGACTATTCCCACCTCAAATCAGCAAGAGGAAGGAATCATTTTAATTGTTCACATGGGGAACTGATTGAAATACATTGACTTTAGAGAAACTCAGGAGAGGATTGTGATCACCTTACTTTTTTAAAAAAAACCAATACCCTTCCAATAAAAAATACCTTATAAGCCCATCCAAACCAAGTTATCAGGAAAACACGATACACTTCTTAAAGGTAAGACCAGTTGCTCTAGGTTTGTGTGGAGATGTGTGGAGATGATCCTGTGACTCTAAAATCCCACTATTGGTCCCACTATTTGAGCTTCCCTTTGTAGCTAGCCTAAATCATGTATGATAGTCAAATCTCTGGTGGGCAATTTGACTTCTGTCCATTCAGTCAAGGAGAAATTATGAAAATGTGATGATCAGAGAGAGTTCCTTCTTTCCCCTTCTGTCTGCAGCCCTTCATTTCTTGAAGCAGGTGCTTTATATACACCTTGGTGAGTCAACTTCCTTTCAACTCTCCAAAATGAGAAAGATCCCCATTCATGGCAATAGGCTTTGAAGGTGAATCAGATATGAAAGGAATGAAGGAAGAGAGCATAGGAATAGCTTTGAGAAAGAGAAAATTAAGGGCCTCCGTGATCATAGCATTTCCCTCCTAGTTCACATTTTGTATTGGGTTTAGCAGCTTTTAACATATCTGAGGAGCTGCCTTAATAAAATGGACTCTTCACTATCTCTAATGACTGAGTTCTTAAGTCGCAGCAGTGTCAATTTAAGCTGAATGTGATGGCTTTCAGGACCTTTTGTTTTCTGACAGATCATTAAAAATCATCTGTGGGTGGTTTGTGCTAATCAGTTTACAATACATCACCCTTCAAAGGTTTGCTATGCTCATGCTTGCTCTTTGAGCTAGCCTCCTTTCTAGTCAACATAAATGTGGGATAGGCATAAATCCAGGGCTAGTCCAGTTCTCCAAACAACCCAGGTACTGACTGGTAGGCAGTGCTTTATGGGTGGCAATACAGCTCTGTATGATGCAGCAGCCTTCCCCTAAAAGTTCTTGTGATGGAACAGTTAGCACAAAAGAACATTAAATCTGTCATAGTCAGAAATGACAGAATGCTTCTGAGGACAGGGTGGGGGAAGAGGAAATAGAAAATTCTCTGGAAAAGAGAACAGGGAAGTAAAGCTTTGAGAACAAGAACAAATTGCACAAACAGTTGTGCCCGCAATTGTGCCCAAGTATCCTTTGCAAATCTGCAAGAGCTGTGCCATGCCTCTCGGGTCATGTGGTGCAGCTGTCCGGACACCAGCGTGCCTTGGGGCAGGCCTGTATATTTCCCTTTCTCAGTGATGTAGGGACATGGGAAGCTGCCTTACCCGAGACAGACCATCAGTTCATCTAGTTCACTGTTGTCTACACTGACTGGCAGCAGCTCTCCAAGGTAGATACCAGAGACTGAATCGGAGAGACCATATTACGCCTATGCTAAAGCAATTGCATTGGCTATCAATAGGTTTCCAGGCAAAATACAAAATGCTGGTGATTATCTTTAAAACCCTAAATAGCTTTGGACCAGGCTTTGGACCATGGCTTTGGACTGGGAGAGTGCCTCCTTCTGTATGATCCCCACCACGCATTAATATCATCGAGAGAGGTGATCTTATGCCGCTAGTTCATCTGGCAGTGACTCTGTAGGCCTTCACTGTAGTCACTCCTAGGGTGTGGAATGCACTCGCTATAAACATTCATGGTTTAACATCTTTGCCAGCCTTCAAAAGAGCCCTAAAAATATTTATTTTCAGCCAAGCTTTTCTTTGAATGTTTAAAATTGCTGTTTTTAACCGTTTTGTAGGTTTTTTGTCTTTATTTTTGTGAACCACCAAGAGCTTTTTAGAGTCAGGTGGTATATAAATTAAATAAATAAATAACTGTGTACAGTTCTGATCACTGTATCTTAAGAAGGACATAGTAGAACTGGAAAAGGTGCAGAAGAGGGCCACCAAAATGACCCGGGGCCTGGGGCACCTTCCTTATGAGGCTAGGCTACAGCATCTAAGGCTCTATGGGGAGACATGACCCAGCTGTATAAAATTATGCATGGAGTAGAGAGAGTGGGTAGAGAGAAATGGTTCTCCCTCTCTCACAACACTAGAAGCAGGAGCCATTCTATGAAACTGAAGGTCAGAAAATTCAGGACCAACAAAAGGAAGTACTTTTTCACATAGTGTGTAATCTATGGAATTCTCTGCCATGGGATGTAGTGATGGCCACTAGCTTGGATAGCTATAATGGGGGCTTAGACAAATCTATGGTGGACAGGTCCACCAATGACTACTAGTCTAGCGGCTATAGGCCACTTCCAGCCTCAGAGGCAAGATACTTCTAAATACCAGGTGCACTGGAGCAAAAGCAGGAGAGAGGGCATGCCTTCACCTCTTGCGTGTGGCATCTGGTGGACATCCCAGAGGCATCTGGTGGGCCACTGTGTGAAACAGGATGCTGGACTGGATGGACTATGGCTGGGAGTGCTTTCTATCAACTTTGGTTGATACGACAGCTGTGTCCATTCCTTGAAGATAGTGATCTCAGAATTGTGGTGCACTCTCTGGTAACCTGATCCAGCAGGGCTGTTCTTAAGGAAAAAATGCTTTTTAAAATGCTGCACCGGAGGTTGCCGTGGGGGCTTCTCCAACCCTGCCCCCGCTGCTAGCCAGAGGGCTTTCTAATGGCAGCTCTGTGTGTGTGTAGAGAGGCCAAAAATGAGCTGCAGCCAGCCCGGACTGTCACTTGGGAGGCAGGGGCGGATTATCTTTTTGCTGCCCATAGGCAAAAAGGCTTTTGCTGCCCTTTTACCTTAAACAAAAAAGTTTTGTCTTTTTAAAAATGATCCGCCCTCTCCTCGCCCACTTTACCCCTGCTGCAGCAGCCACTGCCCACAGAGAAGGGTGGCAAAATTTGAGGAGGGGCAAAATTTGCTGCTCCTCAAATTTTGCCGCCATAGGCAAATGCCTACTCTGCCTCTCCATTAATCCACCACTGTTGGGAGGTCCATGGCAGGGGCTGGAAGTGTCCTCACCTCCGTGGTCAAGTAAAGTTGCGGTAAAGTCGTCATCTAAAAAAGCCCCTGTAGGTGTTGGACTGCAATTCCCATCATCCCTGACTATTGGCCAATGTGGCTAGGAATGTTGGGAGTTGTACTCCAGCTACAGCTGGAGTGCCAAAGTTGTGCAACCCTGCTTTAGAGGTAGTGATCCAAGTTCAGAATCCATTGCAATTTAACTAGAGTCCAAGGTACTCAGAAACAATTGGTGTGTGTGTGTGTGTGTGTGTGTGTGTGTAGAATCCAGAAGAAAGAGTTGTGGCATGCTAGAACAAGGCAATGGAGTAGAATCAGGAATATTTGTGGTTCAATGAAATAGATATTATTTGCAGAGAGGCAAATGCAGACTGCTTTCAACGCTCTTGCTGCTAGTTTGTTAGTCTCACCTCTACTCCAGATCTGGAATAAAAGTAACTAAAGCACCATTCAAAAGCTGTCCTGGATCAAGGAATGGGTTAACACCACATCCCTCCTTTCCCCCCAAATAAAAGACCAGTCCCATCAAAATACTAACAAAATTTGGAACACTAAACTATACAACCAATTAAAGAAGACAGATCAAAAGTTGGTCCACAGATTCATGGACAGCTACTACCATGTACTATAGTCCTGAAAATAGCTTGGAGCTTGGTGACTGATCTTTTGTGGGTCACGTGAATGGCATTGCTCAGGATCACACGGGGCTGCAGACCAGTGTTCCCTCCTATGTTTATCATGAGTGAGTGGAAAGAGTTTTGTTCTGGGTGGCAGTATCAAGGCAGTGTGCACACATAACTTTCTCTCTCACACACACATACACGCACACAAAGAATAAACATGCCACACAAAGCACAGAGTGCAATTTTTTTTTTTTAATCTCCTGCCCCTTCCTCAACATTCTCCCGGTCTCTCTGGGCTGCCAGGGAGGGGCTACCAGGGGTAGCAGGAAATGATCTTCCTGCTCCTTTTGCTACATAAACCACTCTGAGAAGTTTTTATTGAAAAGCGGTACAAATATATTATTATTAGTATTAATAACAATCAACTAGAGCATCCAAATCTGCATATTTGTTGATGCTCTGAAGGAATTATACAAGTTTTATGAGGCAAGATGTTCTATTGCATTAGTTCATGCTCCTTTTGATTCATCATTCACTTCTAATTTTATTACGTTTTTTTAAAGAGAGATTGGACTGCATTAGAGAATCTTCTCTTTTTAAAATTAAAAGAGAAATCCTATGTATGTTTGAATCACACTGGGGTTTACTTCTAGATAATTTTGTATAGGGCAAACATTTAAATAATGGAACTTATAAACATTCACAAACCGTTTTTGCCAATCTCAGATAATTTTTACTCCCTATGATTTTGCATGACTGCCTCTTCTGTCCTTTTAATGTGATCATAACAAATACTGACAATGGACAACTAGATGCTTCAAGAATAGTCACAAGGAAAGTAAAATTTGCTAAGTAGTAATGTTTTATCATAGATATCCAGAAAGTAAACCATCTTTCTGAAAATGGATGTTGCCCTTTTGGTTATAACTACTAACTGTCACTGAGAGATTTTCTCCACATATAGTTTATTATTTCTTTAAAATATTACATCTCTAATCCTTTTAGAAAACCATTAGCAAAAGTTGCTTGAATGAGTTCCTTTAAATGAATATGCACTTTGTGAAGCTGCTCAACTTGCAACTTATGAGTTTAAGTAGATGTTTTTATATTTTGAATATAAAATATAAGGCCCCCAAACTCTGGGCTCTCTAGGTGCTGAGGGGGCTACTGGGGGGAACCGCTGGGGGTGGGGAAGCCGGAACTTCGGCCCATCCTGTTGGAGTTCTAGTGCATTGACCATTTGCACCAACAATCCTAATGACCACTAGGGCCACTGGGGGTAGAGATAGTGAGTAGGGGTCTCCCTAGCTGTTCTACCTGTCTCTATGATATGACTCTTCAGGTATTTCCTGTGCTGAGTCAGATTCCCTTCCTTTCCTCTTAGAGAACAGATGGAAACATCTCTCTCTCTCTCTTCCTGTGCTGAGTTAGATTCCCTTCCTTTTCTCTTCCCTTCCTTTCCTTTCCTCTTAGAGAGCAGATGGAAACATATCTCTCTCTCTCTCTCTCCCTACCTATTCATTCTGTAGTTCTTTAGCTTAAGGATTAGGTCTTTCCTATCCAAAGGTGTACTCCACCAATAAATCTACTTAGTATTTTATTCTACAAGAATCTCCATGTGTCTTCTCTAAATAGCTGCAACAACTAAACTCTGCATTCTACTCTGTAACTGGAGTAAGTAGCTTCTTTAGTGCTCTGCTAATTAACTGGGGGATAAAAATTACAACCCCCAACACATCCTCTTCACTCTATCCTCCTCTGCTGGGGCGAGGGGGGGAGCCACCCCCGCTACATGTCCTCCTGTCATAAATCTGTCAGGCTAGCCAGATGGACCATAAAACAGGCAGAGGCAGAAGTATAACAGCAAAGTCTTACAGGAAGAAATTCTCCAAACCAGGTTCAGTCTGAGTCACATCCAATCAATTCAAAAGAGTCCAAATCGAAGTCCACGGACAAGGTCAACACAGTCCAGGGTCCAAACACAGTCCAGGCAATACACGAACACAGCCGATTAGCTCACAGGAAATTGACGTTGCTATCAGCAGGGTAGATGTGGTGCCGTCGTCTGTTAATCAAGAGTTCCTGAGTCAGCAGCTTTGCCTCTTGTTCTACGCATGCGGTTCCTTAACTCTTGCTGTCTCTCAGACCAACACCTCTCCACAGCTGAGACTGGTCGCACCTCCTTCACAAGAGCTGCCTCACCCGGCTCTAACTCATTTTCAACTCCCCGTGCGTTGGACCCACTCTCCTTTGCAACTTCTGGTCCTTGCCTTCCCTCCTCTGCTGTAACTTCTGTCCCCTCCTCCAGCTCCTCCTCGGAGTCTTCCAGCATGCCCATGACACCTCCTTCCTCCATCCTACCCTGGCTCCATCTGCAGGACTCTGACATCTCATGAGATCTGCAGCCCAAACTGGAGGAGGAGGAGGCTTGCCTGTGGGGGAGGGAAGAGGATGTGGTGGTGGTGGCACAGCTAAGGAAGAGAAATGGGGCAATGTTTCCCTGTTGGGGAGAGGGAGGAACAGGGTGCCAAGCAGTTGGGCAGCAGTGGTGGGCACAGCAGAGACTGTGAGCTCACCAGAAACTGCTGAATGGGGGGCTGGGGGGGTTGCACACATGCGCAAGCATGAACCTTAGAGGGAACAGTGCTGCAGACACTGATGGATCAAGTCAGCTGGATGGGATGACATTGTCACTGGGTATGGAGTCGTCATCTGAGCTTGAAGCCTGATGTGTGCTCTGCACTGGTTTGAAGTGAGACACATTTCTTGTCGTTTTATGATTACCCCACCGGGCTGTGATCATGGCACCTTTTATCTGCATTATTTGATATGGTTCAGGATAAAAGGGCAATGACAGTTTGTTCCAAGGCTGAAGGTTTTTCACTAAAACCATGTTGCCCACTTTCAATGGTAGTACAGTCACTCACCTGCATTGATCAGGGTACTGTTTTATCAGTCTCTTGGCACATTCATCACATTGACGTAAAACAAAGTCCGGACATGGATTGTCAAGCTGAGGCAGCTTTGTCCGAACTTGTCTGCCAAACATAAAGCTAGCTGGTGCCACACCGGTAGAGCAGTGGGGAGTGGACCTGTAGCTGTAAATAATATCTATTTTCATTAAGCCATTAATATTGGTGATTCTACACCACTGCCAAGTTTTTACATGCCACAGCTCTTTCCTCTGGATTCTACACTGGCGACAAGATGGCATAAGAACCCCTCCATAAATCAAAAATAAACAAAACTCCCAGTTCTCAATAACAGGAAGCATTAGAGCAAGGGAAAGGCCTACAAGACACAGGGAGGACAAGAGGAAGACGAGGGACAGAAACAAAGACACACCATTCTTCTATGCAGGTATTTTTCTCTCCCTCATTTGAAATTCTGAATTTTTCTTTATAGAGAAAACATACTGTGTAACATGTTGGAAATTCTCTGTGTTAAGATAATCCCTTTCTCAATATAGCAGAGTGCACAGAGGCACAACACAGCAGTAGATTAGTTAGGCATGCGTGTGTGCTGAGAGTAAAGTAACTTGGAGCCAATTCATAGTTTCAAATCAATATAAAAGGCATTTATTAAGGAACTCCATTCTAGATAGGAAAGTGAGGATTTAGGATCTCTAATCTAAGTGGATGCAGTTGGATTCTCCATCTTCTCTGCACATATGGTGCAGGGCAAGAGACTTGCCATGTTGCAAGGTAGGCAGCCAGGTACCAAGAGAGAGAAGGAGGAAGGAAGTTGAATCCCCTGAGATTAGCAATCTACATTTCAAAGGGATAGCATCAGAGCAGTGGAGAAGGGATGACAAATATCTTGACCCTCTAGCCCTCTGACTTACTAGTCTGTCCTCCACTGTCTGAGGCAAGAGACAGCGCAAAGTCCTTTAACTTTCCAACACCCCCTCTCGATGTCTCGTGACTCAGTTCACAAGATTCATTTTCTCTCTCAGCTTTTCAAAGCAGGGTCTTGGTAGTGGCTTAGTAAGTAAGTCTGCAAGCATTTCATTTGTCGGGCAGTAGATCAGCTTGATTAGTCCATTCTTCTGCAGACTTCTCACTACATGGTACTTTACATCAATATGTCTGGAACTCCTCTTTACATCTTCTTATTTGGAGAGTTGAATGCAGCTTTGGTTGTCTTCATACACTGGTATGGGCTGTGGTACCTCTGTACCTAGGTCCTTCAGTAGTTGACACAGCCAATGTATCTCGTGACAGCCCTGTGCAGCTGATACATATTCCGCTTCAGTGGTTGATGATGCTACTATGTCTTGTTTTCTGCTTGACCAGCTTATCGCTCCATCTCCATAGAAAATTATGTAACCACTGGTGGATGTCCTATCTGTTATATCTCCACCCCAGTCTGCATCTACATATGCTTCTAGTTTTGGTTGACTGTTAGCTGGCAGCTTGAGCTTAAAGAGCGCAGTACCCTTTAGGTACCTAACAAGTCTTTTAATTGCATTCCAGTCCTTGACAGTTGGTGATGCAGTCTTTCTGCAAAGTAAGCCAACTGCTGTGCTAATATCTGGCCTAGTGAGTGTACTAATGTATAAAAGCTTACCCAATGCTTCACGATATCTATGGTTGTCAGATAGTGGCTCAGTTTGATCTTCTTGCTTTATGTAGTTCACTTCCATTGGAGTTGATGTAGGATTTTCATTTTCCAGTCTGAGCAAGTTTATCAAGTCTTTAATTTTCTGTTCTTGGTTGATCAGGAAACTTCCATCTTTCTCTCTTTGTACTTGAATGCCTAAGTAGTGTGCAATGTTGCCAAGTTGCTTGACTTCCACTTCTCTGTTCAGATGATGCACTATTTCCTTGCTGTCATCTGGATTTTCATAGGCAAGAATCAAATCATCAACATACGCCAAAATATAAGTCCACTTGCCATCTATGCATCTCGTGTATAGACAGGGATCCGCGTTGCTTCTTTTGAAGTTTGCTTGAAGCAGCATATCATTCAGTTTTATATTCCATGCTCTGGCAGCTTGTTTTAAACCATAAATGCTCTTTTGCAGTTTGCATACATAGTCCTCTTTGTCTTTCTGTAAGAAACCTGGTGGCTGTTGCATGTAAATATCTTCTTCCAGTTCACCATGCAAAAATGCAGTTTTCACGTCTAGGTGTTCAACATTCATTCCTTTGCTAGCAGCAATACTTAACAGAGTCCTTACTGTGGTATGTTTAACCACTGGTGCAAAGGTTTCATCATAATCTTCTCCATATTTCTGTGAATATCCTTTTGCTACTAATCTGGCTTTGTAGCGCTGAATCTCACCATCAGCATCATGTTTGAGTTTGAAAACCCATTTGCAGCCTATAACTTTCCTTCCTTGTGGTAACTTAGTAAGAGTCCAGGTTTTGTTTTTCTGTAGAGCCTCAAGCTCTTCAATTGCAGCTTGTTTCCACTTCTGGGCTTCTGGTTGTGGTAGCTGGGATATTTCCTCCCATGATGAAGGTTCTGGTTGTTCCGCCGTTCTTGCGAGGTAGGACAGCCTCGGAGCTGGAACACCTCTGTTTGAGTGCGTTGATCGCCTCACCTCACCCTCTGTGGTCTCTTCCATTACCTCAGGTGTGTCTGTTGGATCACTGGGGGTCTCTGTGTCGAGTGTGGTTGGTTCTGGATCTGCTGTCTCCTCCTCCTCAGTTCCTCTGAGATCAGGAAGCATAATCCAGTCATCAGGGTGCTTGGTCTGGTTGCTTGCTTCGGTATACGCCCCCTCTGAAGGTGCAGCTCTTTCATTCTCTTCAAAACACACCGCTCTGCTTATGGTTATCCTGTTGGTGTCAGGATCCAGAATTCTGTAGGCTTTGGATTGTGCTGCGTAGCCTACAAAAATCCCTTTTGTGGCCCTAGCCCCTAACTTGGTCCTTTTTTCCTTTGGGATGTATGAGTAAGCCGTGCTTCCAAAGACACGCAGGTGCGTCAGGGACGGCTTATGACCATGCCAAAGTTCATAAAGTGTTGTTTCTATAGGCTTTGTGTGCATTCTGTTTTGTATGTATGTGCCAGTCATGATGCCTTCTCCCCTGAATTTCTGTGGGAGGTGTGCGTCAGCAAGCATGCATCTTACCCTGTCCAGTAGACTTCTGTTCTTTCATTCTGTGATTCCATTTTGGGGCGGGCAGTAAGGCACCATAGTTTGATGCACGATTCCATGTTCTCTCAAGAACTGCTGTGTAGCATTGGACATATATTCTCCTCCATTGTCTGTGCGCAGGATCTTTGGCTTCCAGCCAAATTTGTTGCTTACCATCACCACATATCCTTTCAATTTCTCGAGCATCTCTGACTTTTCCTTTAGTAGAAAAACACATGTGTATCGTGAGAAATCATCTGTTATAGTTAGAAAATATTTTTGATTACCTATGGTTGCTGGTAGTGGTCCAGATATGTTGCTGTGGATCAGGTCCAGAGGTTTTCTGGTCTTCCTTTCACTTTGCTTTGGAAATGGGTGGTTTACTGCTTTGAACTTAAGGCAAGAAACACAGTTAGTTACAATGTCACATGGTACAAAATCAATGCCATTAGCTAATCCTTTTTCCTTCATGTCCTTGATTGATTCAAAACTCCTGTGTCCTAGTCTCCTATGCCAAAGTCGCAAGCAATTCTCATGCAGGCATAATTTAGCAAGATTCACTTCATTAGGCTGGTATGCCCCAGGTTTGGACTGGGCTGGTCTTTCTCTGTCTGTATTTGATTGCTCTTCCACATGATAAAGACCTTGGGATTCAGAGCCTACAAGGCAAACTTCTCCATTCTGGGTAACAACACATTGTCCATTTTTAATATACAGTTCATAGCCTTGTTGCTCTAGCTTGGATATTGAGATCAAGGAGCTTGAGAAGTCAGGGATATACAAAACATCTTTAAGAAAAAATGGCTTAACAGATCTATCCAGCAATTTTCAATACAAAACTCCTTTGCCTTTCTTCTTGGCTTTAATTGTAGTATTATTGCCCAAATATGCAGTCTCTTCAGGAATATCAAACAGTAGGGTTGTGCGTTTTGTTTGTTTTTCTGTTTTGTTTTTGGCCCGAATCCGAAACACCCCAATTTTGTTCTTTGTTCGAAATCAGCCAATCCGAAACACCCCAATTGTGTTCTTTGTTCGAAATTGAAAAATCTGAATCCGAAACATTTTGGATTTTGAAAAATGGCCCCAGGGAAAAACTAGTGGGTGGGGGTGGTAGTGCCCAATGTGTGGAAACTACCACCCATATTTCAGAGGATTTGGGCAAAGGGCTGATTTTGGGTGAATTTTTGAAGTATAGGATTTTTCCCATAGGGAAGAATGGAGGTTTCAGCTAAAGTATAACTTCATGTTGGGGGGGAAAGGGGTGGCCCAGAGTAGGGTGGGTGGTAGTGCCCAGTGGGGGCAAGGAAGCTGCCAGAATTATTTCAAAGGAATTGGGCAGAGGGCTGATTTTTAAAGATGTAATGGAGTTTGCATGTCTGTAAAGTTCTTCCCCATAGGGAATGATGGACCTCCATAATTCCTGCCCCATAACTGCACTTGGGGGGCACTAGGGTGGCCCAGAGCGAGTGGTGGTGTAGAGCACATAGGGTGCCAACCACCCCCATGGGTTGCTAACCCATGGGGTACTGGGTTCTGTTGTTTCTGAGATGTTTGAGTGTAGATTCAGATTCTCTGGTAGCATATGAGAGTGGATTCATGGTTTGTCATTGAAAATCTCATATGCTACCAGAGAATCTATACTCAGAACACCTCAGAAACAACATAACCCAGCACCCCATGGGTTAGCACCCTGTGTGCACTACACCACCACTCGCTCCCGGCTACCCTAGTGCCCCCCAGGTGGAGTTATGGGTCTTCTGAAACCTCCTTTATTCCCTGGAAGGGGAACCTTAAATAAGCGTAAACTTCAACAATTCCTAAGAAATCAGCCCTTTGCCCTATTCCTTTGGAATAGGGCAAGTGGCAGGCACCCCTTGGAGCACTGCCACCCAACCCACTGTTTTGCCCCTCAGGCCCCCTTTCTGCCCCAAATCTGCTCCAAAGACATGTCAACTTCAGAAATTCTTTAAAAATCAGCCCTTTTCTCTATTCCTTTTGAATCTGGGTGGCAGCAGGCACCCATTGGGGCACTACCACCTGAACCACTCTTCTGCCCCCAAAGCCCCCTTTCTGCCCCAAATCCACCCCAAATAACATCAACATCACACATTAACAACAGTAGAGCTTTGGAAAAAATCAGGCAGATTTCCAAAGGTCATATACATCCACATCCCTCCCGCCCAAAATGCAATTGATCTATACACAACCGTGTGAAATAACAACAATGAAATGCATACTGCCCCACTGGGCAATGAGGGTAAATGCACACTGCCCCACTAGCCAATGAGGGTAAAATTTACCCTTAAATTTCCTTAAAAGGAATAAGGAGGCAATTGCCAGCAGATCAGCCCATGCTTTCACAGGCCAGTCTGTGGGCTGGAAATTCAAACAGATGTCAAAACTCAAAATGGAGACTGAAGGAGAAAGACTTTTTGCGATTGTAAAATGGAGTTCCAAAACAGTCGAAACAACAAAACATTTTGTATCCGAAACAGGGACGTTTTGTTTTGGCTACAACATTTTCTGGTTTGAGCATTGGGTGTTTTGTTTTGGCTACAAAACAGCCGAAACGGCCTGTTTTGTACACAAAACGTTTCGTATCCGAAATGAAACGCACATCCCTATCAAACAGTTTAGTATAGAAACTTAGATTTTTAGAGATATGCATGGATGAACCTGAATCTAAAATAAACTTCTCACCACCTTTTATTAGATTAACATTATAGTTGCTGTTTCTGTTGGAATATCTTTCTGTATTAAAATGATCCATATTTCTTTCAGTAGAATCAGTCCTTCTTGTCTGATTAGAACCCTTTGTTTGATCAGAAGCCTTTGTTTGATTCTTGGGACAGTTCACCACCCTGTGGCATAATTCGTTACATAAAAAACATCTAAAGGCTTTATTTCCAGGTGACCTCATTTCAGCAGCAGTTTCCCGCCTCTCTCTGGGCTGAGTTTCTTTGACGTAATCAGCTCTTTTGTATGCAAATGTGAGGGGCCCATGCGGTTCCCTTTGCAGCATTCCCTCCCCATCTCGGGTTACGTCTGGAATGATGAATTGTTGCTTTAAGAGCAAAGTTATTTTCCAACTCACTTTCAGAGCGTGAGCTCAAAAGGTTTCTCCGGCTTGTTTCTGAGCTCAATGTCTCCACAGCCTTTTCAAAGCTTAGATTGGTGTGGGTTTTCAATTGCCTGATTAAACTGCTATAGCTAGCAGGCATACTTAGGAACAAAGCTTCCAACTTCTGACTCTGTGTAAATTCCTCTCCTGCTTGTCTAAATTGAAAAAAGAAATCTTCCAACATTCCCACAAAAGTAGAAAAGCAGTCCCCTTCTTTATATTGGAGATCTTGCATTTTCTTGCATAAATTAAAGGTGTATGCCCAGCCCTTTTTCATATGCAAGGAATCTAGCTTGTTTAGCATTTGCTTTGAGGTTCCAAGATCACAAATACTATAAAGCAGATTTTTACTCACGGAAGCTGCGACCATCGCTTGAGCTTGAGCATCTCTGCGCAACCATTTCTCTTTCAGGGCTTTCTCAGCATTTGTGGATCCATCTGCGGAGGGGTCCTCCTCAACAACGTTATGCAGTCCTTCTGCTTTCAGTGCGATCCTCAATCTGGTCTTCCATTCCAAGTAGTTGTCTGCATTTAGAATAGTTAGCCTGAGTTTTCCCTCCAGGTACGTAGACATCCTCACCGGCTCCAAAAGGCAGTTGCTGTAGATTAGCAATTCAAAGTGTCCACGCTAGATCTCAATGGATCTCCTGGAACAAACCTAACTCTCTAGTTGCAGCACACGCAGCTCAAAATACTGGGCTCCCATAACCTGTTGGAAATTCTCTGTGGTGAGAGAATCCTTTTCTCAATATAGCAGAGTGCACAGAGGCACAACACAGCGGATTTAGTTAGGCATGCGTGTATGCTGAGAGTAAAGTAACTTGGAGCCAATTCATAGTTTCAAATCAATATAAAAGGCATTTATTAAGGAACTCCATTCTAGATAGGAAAGTGAGGATTTAGGATCTCTAATCTATCTATCTAAGTGGATGCAGTTGGATTCTCCATCTTCTCTGTACATATGGTGCAGGGCAAGAGACTTGCCATGTTGCAAGGTAGGCAGCCAGGTACCAAGAGAGAGAAGGAGGAAGGAAGTTGAATCCCCTGAGATTAGCAATCTACATTTCAAAGGGATAGCATCAGAGCAGTGGAGAAGGGATGACAAATATCTTGACCCTCTAGCCCTCTGATTTACTAGTTTGTCCTCCACTGTCTGAGGCAAGAGACAGCGCAAAGTCCTTTAACTTTCCAACATAACACAAGCTTTGTGTTGTCACCTGCTTTTGAGTGCAACAGCCATCTTATCTACTGTATGGTCTCTTAGCTCTGTCTGAAGGAGTGGAGTGGCAGCCATTTTGAATGCTTCTTTTATTCAATGGCACAGTATACTTTTCCAACAGGGGCTGGTTCCTCCTCCAGTTTTATGAGCTACTGCTTTTCTTGTTATCAATATTATATTTCCTGCTTTTCCTGAATATTCTATTCTTGACTCTCACTCTACATTGGGACCTAGATTGGAGCACTGGCTTGAAAGCCTGGAAAATCTATTTCTTGTGATAAAGGAAAATGATCCCACCTACTACCTCATCAGTATAGAATCTAGAGCAGGGATCCTCAACATTGGGCCCCCAGATGTTAGTGGACTTCAGCTCCCATAATCCCAAGCCCCAGTGGCCTTTGGTTGGGGATTATGGGAGTTGAAGTCCAATAACATCTGGGGGCCCAACGTTGAGGATCCCTGAAAAAGAGCTGAGGCAAGCAAGGACAAGGCAGTGGAGTAGAATCAGGAATATGAATGGCTTAATTAAAATATATATTATTTACAAAGAGGCAAATGCAGACTGCTTTCAACGCTCTTGCTGCTGGATGTTTGTTAGCCCCGCCTCTACTCCGGGACTGGACTAAAAGTAACAAAAGCACCATTCAAAAGCTGGCCTTGATCAAAGAACGGATTAACCAAAACACCATAGTTAGTTAGTTAGTTAGCAGTAGCATCTGGTGAGGACAGCACCGGAAGGCGACGAGAGACACCTTCAGGGATTAGTAAGCAGGTGCTTCCCAGTGTTTAGGCAGCACCTGCAAGCCGTTGTGCTCTGCCCGCAATCCTGCGCAGAGCGGCGGTGCTCTGCCCGACATCCGGCAGCATAGCTGCATGCCCTAGCCTCTGAGTGTGCATGGAGTCTCCTGTGGTTTTCTTTGGTAGAATACAGGAGGGGTTGACCATTGCCTCCTCCCACGCAGTCTGAGATGATACCTTCTAGCATCTTCCTATATCACTACCGCCCAATATAGGTGTTTCCCATAGTAAGGGAAACATACCAGTGGGGACTCCAACTGGCAACCTCTGGCTTGCTAGTCAAGTCATTTCCCCACTGCGCCATTCTAGCCAGCAATTATTTGCAGTCACCATCAGCCGGCCCTCTTCCTTCAGATCATTTTCTGGCACACAGGCAGAAATCTTAGGAGAGGTGGGTCATGTGTCATTTCACGTGGGAGATGGAGGTAGTAAGAAACATTAGGAGCCCTCTCCTATTGCTCAGAAAGGATTCCTGCTGCATCTTACCATCTCAAAAATGGAGGGGAAATGAGACCTCTGGTGAGAAGATCTGAGGTGCTGGGTGTCCTGCTCACCAGAGGACTTGGAGACTCACCAGAGGACTGGTGAACTGGCAAATGGATTTATAGATGGTTATAAAGAGGCATTTGCCCTTTTTTCTCACAAAGAGGGAATGCATCTTCTAAGAAGCTGCCTGCTGTGAATTGTTCATGCATCAGCTAAAAACAAATACTTTTTTTCTTTAGCATTGGTTCACTCACTGATCAGTGTATACATGCAGATTTAATTGACTAAGAGTCATACAATTAATGGACAAAAAGAGTTCTTAAACCGGATGTACAGTTCTAATTTTAATATAAACTATCATACTAATTGTGGCTACCTTCATGTCGTCTGGTGGCCACCCAGGGACGGGCCTTCTCTGTTGTCGCCCCAAGACTTTGGAACGCTCTTCTCGTGGGAAGAAGAGTCTCCCCATCTCTAGCAGCTTTCAAAAAGTGTCTTAAGACTCATCTTTTTACCAAGGCCTTTTAGCTTTTTAACTCTTTAAACTTTGGATTGTTTATTATTTGTTTTAAACTGTTTTTAGTATTTAATTGATTTTAATGTTTTATTTTTGTTTGTTGTGAACTGCCCTGAGACCTTGGGTTGGGGCGGTATAAAAATGTACTAAATAAATAAATAAATCTGGCATTCCCTCTACACATGTGAAATTTTAGCATGGAAAAGGGTGCTCTGGAATTTTTTTCTATACTCCTTATTTAACTATCCTTTTATCACTGTGAAATCTAGTATTCCTTGCTATAGGGATCATAATGCTGCTAGTAGTTCTTCTGTCAGCATTCTATTGGCCAATCACACTCAATGCACATAATGCGATGATGTTCTGGAAGGATGCATAATGATGCAGCTTGCAATGACATTATCATGTACATGCCATGCACCATGAACATTTACTGTATTACAGAAGCAAAAACGAAAGGCATTTTTGGTAATGTGCAAAATCATACCAAAATACCAAATAGATAAGAGGCATTTTCAATGCAATTTTCAACATGACAGAAATACTGAAAGTAACAGAAACAAAATGGGAATCTATTGGTATACCTCTTGGTGATTTTCAGTAGGTCAGTAAGGGTTGTTGACTAACAATACAGTACTTGAATAACAATAAATTGCAAGTAAAATGTTTTCTCTGCCATGGTTGGTCTTGTGCTAAATACTGCTTTTTTCAGCTGTAGTGTTCTTCATCTGTTTAAAAAAAATACCCAAATATTAATTGATTGCTCTTACACAGTAGATTTCACAAGATGGAAGTGTGTCCACCCCTACGGTAATACTATCGAATAGGAAAACTCGAATTTCTCTTTCTGCTATCAACCGTTAATACCTATCCTATGGGGACAATAGGAATGGAAGACAACCGCACGCTTGTTACTGATTTTGTTATGGTGGGTTTCACAACAGATCCACTTCTGCGTATCATCTTCTTTGTGCTATTCCTAGCATCATATATTCTAACACTGACTGGAAATGTGGGCCTGATGACACTGATCTACCTAGATTCTCACTTGCACACACCCATGTACTTCTTTGTGGGCAACCTTTCCTTCCTAGATATCTGGTATTCCACTGTCTACACTCCACGGATCTTGTCTGACTGTGTGTCCAAGAACAAGGCCATATCCCATGCTGGCTGTGCTGCCCAGTTCTTCTTCTCTGCTGGCTTGGCCTACAGTGAGTGCTTCCTGCTGGCTGCCATGGCATATGACCGCTACGTGGCCATCTGCAACCCACTACTTTATGCCACTGCCATGCCCAGGAAGCTCTGCATCCAGCTGGTGGTTGGGTCTTATGTAGCTGGTTTTGCCAATGCCATTGTACATACAGGCAACACCTTCCGCCTACATTTCTGTGGGGACAACACTATCAACCACTACTTTTGTGATGTACCGCCACTCTTGAAGATGGCCTGTGAGGATACCCAAGTCTATGAACTCATCCTGGCAACAGTTGTTGGTTGCAGTGTGGTGGCAACTACTGCCCTCATCCTGGGCTGCTATGTGGGCATAGTGGCAGTGGTCACACGTCTCCACTCTGCTGCTGGGAGGCGCAAGGCCTTCTCCACATGCTCCGCCCACCTAGTCTCTGTTTCCCTTTTCTATGGTTCCCTTCTCTTCATGTATTCCCGTCCCAGCTCCCAGCACACTCCAAAATGGGACAAGGTGACTTCTCTGTTCTGCACGGTTGTCAACCCTCTGGTCAACCCCATGGTTTACAGTTTGCGCAACAATGACGTGAAGATGGCCTTCAAGAAAGTCCTGGGGAGATTCAAAACTCCCAAGTGAATGGCAATAATGTTGCATCTGTCCGCACAGAAGTGAAGCCGAGCTTTCTAGTGTCCTCCTTTATTACTCCATCATGAGACAGTGGAGAGCATCAGGAGTCCCAGCTGGTGATGTAAGCAGGGCTCTGCTGGTGATTAGTCACCATCTCTGTGCCCAGTGTCCACAATACATGTCTTCCTATAAATGATTTCTGTCTTTGTTTTTATCCTGTTTCTTCCCAAGGGTATCTACAGAGGTGGGCTTGGGATACGAGAAGAACCAGTGTGGTGTAGTGGTTAGAGTGTTGTTCTAGGACTGAGGAGACCTGATTTCAAATCCACATTCAGCCATGAAACTCACTGGGTGCCTCTGGGACAGTCACTTATCTCTCAGCTTAACTTACCTCACAGAGTGTTTTGGGGTATAAATATAACCATGCACACCACTCTTGGCTCCCTGGAGGGAATGCGGGATATAAATATAAAACATTATGAAAATGAGAAGAGAGAGAGAGATGGAAGGAAGGAAGGAAGGAAGGAAGGAAGGAAGGAAGGAAGGAAGGAAGGAAGGAAGGAAGGAAATTCCTACAGATTCTACTGCAATGCAATGCAATCAGGGGTGTGAAAGTATCACTGAGTCTTGGGAAAGACAAATGCATAGGGATGTGCATAAAACCGGTTTGCCCTGTTCAGTTCGAATTCGAACCGGGGTCGAACCAGGAGGGGGTGGTTCGGTTTTGGTTTTGCTCGAACCACCCTCTGGTTCGGTTCGAACCTGAACTGGTTAGAACTGTTTTGAATCTTAAAACATGGGTAGGGTGGTAGCTGGCACCCATGGGTACCTACCACCCAAACCCCAAAGCAATCGGACACTCGTACGATTTTTTATGATATGTTTGAAATTTATTTTTATTTTTTTAATCATAGAGTATAATGGGACTCGAACTAGCCCATTATTGCCTATTGTGTAGCACCCATGGGTGCCAACAACCACCCAAACCCCGAACCATTTGGACACTTCTATGATTTTTTTATGAATATTTGATTTTTTATTATTATTTTTCTCATAGGGTATAATGGGACCCGAACCAGCCCATATCCCCTATTGTGGAACACCTAGGGGAACAAATATGTGGTGGGTGGTAGGCACCCAGGGGTGCCTACCATCCACAAAACCCCAAGGCAATCAGACACTCCTCTGATTATTGGTGAATTTTAAAATTATTTTTGAATTCCTCATAGGGAATAATGAGGATTGCAGCAAATGTATAGCTTCACATCAGGAGGAAAGGGGTGTCCTAGAGTGGAGTGTGGTGGGTGGTAGTTCTCAAGGGGGGCAAGGAAGCTATCAGAATTATTTGAAAGGAATTGGGCAAAGGGCTGTTTTTTAAGTGATTTTTGAAGCTTACGTGTCTTTAAGGTTTTTCTCCATAAAGAAGCATGGAGGTGTCACCAAAAGTATAGCTTCATGTCGGGGGCAAAGGGGTGGCCTAGAGCAGAGTGTGGTGGGTGTTAGTGCCCAAGGGGGGCAAGCAAACTACCAGAATTATTTGAAAATTGTGCAAAGGGCTGATTTTTAAGAGATTTTTGAAGCTTATGTGTCTTTAAGGTTAGCAATGAGAGTGGATTCATGGTTTGGGGTTTGGGTGGTAGGTACCCATGGGTGCCAGCTACCACCCTATCCACTTTTGGAGGTCCAAGCCGGTTCAAATCGAACCACCCCCAGTTTGGTTCAAATTCGAACCTGCAGCTCGAACCTGATGGCTGGTTCGGTTCGAATTTGAACCGGTTCGCACATCCCTACAAATGCATATCGGCCATGTCCCCGTTGCTGTCTGGGCTGCGCCATGGACAGCAGCAACTAGATGGTGCAAGGACAGAAGCTAGGACCGGGAGGGCCAAGCAACTAATCAGGATAAAGGAATCAAAATTGATAGCCAAAGGTCAGGAACACACTAGAGGTCAAGCTGAGCGGACAGTTAGCAGACAAACCTGGCAGAGGTCAAGCCAGGCTGGTCAAGGAAGGAAGGCAGCAATCAAGAATAAATATACCAGTATCAATAAGTCATGGGGCAAGGTCTGTGTCAAAGAGGGAGCCTCTTATCAGAAGTGGTGGAGCAGGTGGGCGGGGGCAGTCAGTGAGCTGCAGTTGAGGCTTGTTCCCTCTCACTTCCCCCCATCCCGGCCACCTCATTTTACCTCACCTCCCCCACTGCCATGTTAACCCCAGGCATGTGGACTGCTCAACTGCCCAGTTTCCTAACCTGAGCAAAGGAGCAGCTTCTTTACCACTTCCCTTGCTCTTGCCTCTTATACTCTTCCAGTTCGCAGGGAACCAAATAACTGGCCTCAAACATGGGGCCATCATAGGGCCTGGGTCTTTCCCAGACAGCAGGCTTTATTGTGGGATTACAAGGGGTGAAATACTGTGAGTTATGGGGCATATCGGATATTTTAAATTTGCCCAAAAACACAACACAAAAAGTGGATTTTTTTTTTTGTTTACCCCAGACATAAATTGGGCTAAGCTTCAATGTGCAATGAAAAACCAGAATCATGTATGGAGTGCTCCCTGATAGCTCACAGGAACTTTGACCTAAATCTGGACAATATGTGAATGCCAGGAGACTCCAAAGCTGCTGAGGTGCAGCAAGTCATCACAAGGGGCAGTGGTAAGCAGAATCTCAGCCTCAAGGAACTCTGACACCTATTCTGTCAGACAGAGACATGAATAGTTGCTCAGTGCTGTTTTTCCCATCAAAGTGCTACAGGGATGGGCGAAGCCAGACACCAATCAAATATGTCCCTTTGATGCGGTGCAGCATCAAATACGTCCACACACCAATCAAATATCTCCACACATATCAAATACGTCCACACACCAATCAAAACCGTCCCTAAGCTGCAAGAGCCCTCTCAGGTCTTGGCCTGGCAATCTTAGATACATGCATAATCCTGATATATGGTTCCTTCTTATATAGGAAACAGCTATGTGTGAACAGTCTCTCTGGATTTGGGATGGCTTAAAAACTGAATTGCTGCACTCCTGTCTTCTTTGGCTCTTTCAGAGTAGGATGTGCACATATCCACTATGCTGTTGGGCTGCCTAGGGAAGGCCTTAGCATTAGGTAACATTAAGCAATCACTTTGGGCAGCAGATTCTAGAAAATGCATCATTTCCCCACCTCCAGCTCCACTTCTGTTCAGGCGCAGCTCATCAGCTCTCCTCTGGGGGGCGCTTCTTTAAGGTAAAGGGAGCCGGTGCTCTGTGCCGCCCAGCAGCCCCCACGGCGGGGAATTGCCTCCACCACTCACCTGGCCACTGGCGGGGGGCTCACCTCCACGGGAGCCAGGTGAGTGGCGGAGGCGATTCCCTACCGCGGGGGCTGCTGGGCGGCACAGAGCACCGGCTCCGTTTACCTTAAAGAAGCCACCTGCTCCCCCCCCCCTCCGGAGGAGAGCTGACAAGCCACACCTGCTTCTGTTGGATGGGAAAGAAAACACAATGGAAGCAGGCCCCAAGACTGCACGTGTCATCCTTGGACAACCGTCAGGGCCCTAGTGTTTGAAGGTGGGCCACTGCTGACTGGCAGCTATCCTAGGATCCTCCCTGAGGAGGACTGGACTCAGTCAGCAACCTGCCATTGCCAGCTGGGTGGGCCCCCTCCTGGGGACCCCCTCCCTTTACTTTGGTGGCAGGTGTTGTGATGGAAGTAGAGGATTTTTTTCTGCCACCACCTGACATTCTAGCTGCCACTGTGTGTGCCCCCCGATCAAGGCCACACATAACTTCACTGTGTGTAATGGGATATTGTGGGGGGGGGGGCACAGCTGCTGATGGCTACCAGTTAGAAAACCGCTGTTGCTGCCATTGGCCCGTCATTAGAGAAAAACTGGTGGGAATGCACAAAAAAGATCTGCTAACTGTCAGTTTAATCCCACAAAGTAAACATCTTGCGAATCTGCTGTGAAGCAGATTCGCTCTTCAGATACCCCGAGGCATAAAGCCATGTGTGAAAAACTTCCAGGAGGCAATCATGTCAAAGAACACAAGAAGACCCTGCTGGGTCAGTCCAAAATCCATCACAGGGGTGCACTGCACAGATCCTGCCTTAAACGTTTGAGGAGATCCCCTCTCATTTCACTGAACTCCCTCCAAAGCCTATTTTCAATGAACTATATTCCCTTCCCCAAATTCCCTCCCTTTTCAAGCTTTCCCTCTGTCTGCATCCCTTGGTCAATCAAGTCCAGGGTTCTGTTCCCCACAGTCTCCAATCGGATGCCTCTGGGAAGCACACAAGAAAGGCATGAAGGCCGTAGCCCTTCTCTGTTGCCCCCTCAAGCAATTGTTATTCAGAGATATTCTGCCTCTGAAGTGCAAGTTCGACAGATAAGCCAATCTTCTACAAAGATTTCTAATCTCCTTTAAAACCATCTAAGCAAGTTACCATCACCACATCCCATGGCAGCTAATTTCATAAATTAATTGTGTGTTGTGGGAAGAAGTACTTTCTTTTGTCTGTTTGGAATCTCCTGTTAACCCGTTTGACAGGATGAAATAGGAAAAACTTCTGTTTACTTTCTACACACATGCACAATTTTATAAACTTCTGTTATATTCCACCTTAGACACCTTTTTAGCCTACTTTGTAGTAGGCTTATGAGATCACCCAGCATTCCGTGTGTGTGTGTGTGTGTGTGTGTGTGTGTGTCCCTATCAACTTCACAATGCCTGGACCAATATGAACCAAATTTGCTGCAGCTGTAGGAACACATAGGGACACCTCAAAATCATAGTTTGTGATGATGTCATCCACCCCAATTCAAGACAGCAAACATGTAAAAATTTGAGGCACAAGTGGGCTAACTTGTGGACCGTCTAATTGATCTGAACCAAATTTGGGGTAGTGAGTGACACATACATAGGGGCACCTCAGTGGTGTAGTTTATAATGATATAATCCACCCCGATACAAGATGGTGGACGTGCGACCATTTGAGGCGCAAGAGGGCTAACCTGTGAACTGCCTAACCACCTTTAACCAAATTTGGTACAGTTGTAGTGAGTGACACAGAAGGACACCTCAATGGCATGGTTTGTGATTATGTCATCCATCCAAATTCAACATGGCAGACACATAAAGATGGAGGCACAATTGGGCTAACTTGTGAACCGCCTAACCTATTTATATACAATAAATAGCATATTTGAACCAAATTTGCTACACCTGTAGGGACACACAGGGATGGCACTAGGACGTAATTTGTAATGCCATCCACCCTAATTCAATTTGTAATGCCATCCACCCTAATTCAAGATGGCAGACATGTGAATGTTTGAGGCACAAGTGGGAACTGATTTGGAACAAATTAGGTGCAATTGTAGGGACACATAGGGACACCTCAATGGCATAGTTTGTTATGTCATCCACCCCAGTTCAAGATGGTGGATGCATGAATGTTTTAGGTGCAAGCGGGATAACTTGTGAACTGACTGATTGATTTGGGCCAAATTTAGTCCAGTTGTAGGGATAGTGAAAGGAAAATAGGCAGATTAGTTCTTACTAGAACAACTTGTTTAGGAAAAAAATGCCTGAAATTATAGCTTTTCCTTGTCAGTAAGGTGCTCCACCCCCCACACCCCGATCATTTTAATTATCTTATCTACACATTTTCGAGCTCTGTTATCACCAGTTCTGACTATACTTGTCCGAGTATACCCAATTAGTCTTCCACTTCCTCTTCTTCATAAACCACTTTGCAAACTGCTTGTTGAAAAATTGTATATAAATAGTAGTAGCAGTAGTATGCGCTATGATCACACACATCTTTTCCTCTTTCCAACATGTAGGGCTTTCTTTTCCTAGTCATGCAGGAGGGGGTGGTTCGACAAATACTATTTTAAGTAGTATTTGTAGTACCTGACATGGAGCACTTTGGACTAATTCCACATCCCCCATGTGACTAGGGAAAGACATCTCAGTGCACAAGAAGAAGGAAAGAGCATATGTGCTCATGGAGACAAAGTCTTTACTAAACAAATACTTTTCATAGTCATTGTCACATCTTCCACCTGCAGTGACTACAAAGGTGGGCAACACTTCAGGTCATCTTGTCCAATCCCTGCTAACTTTAGAACTTTAGAACTTCATACATGAGAATTGGTGTGGACTTTTCTTGGTTGTTTTCTTTGTCGATGGTATGTGTGCATTCTGTCTCACTTTCCTCCCCCTTCTCTCTGGTCAGAGTAGGCAAACCAGCTCAAGGCTTTGCTGAAGGCTGGCTCTCCCACCCCTCTCCCCTTCCTAACTGCTTGAATATCAGGCAGCTAGGCCAACTTTGCCCCACTGGCTGAGTAAGAGTCACTTGGTAAGGCTTTTCCAACTCTTTGGCCCTTAAAAGAAGGAAGGCTGTGCTGGGGGCACAGCCTCCAGAGCAGGTCACCGGCAAGTGGGCTGCCTGCAGGTGGCCACCAAAGCTGGCTGCCAAATGGGGCCAGCCTTTGGTGGACGCCTTCAGGGGTGGGGCTGAGGGATGGAGGCAAGGTATTGTTTTGAACTCCTAAAAAGGAGACTCCTGCCTAGAAGGCACTGTGGCTGCCTTGTAATTGGCTGAGTCTGGTTCAGGTATGTGTCGTGGATTATCCAGAGGGGTGGAGAGACTCCTCTGGAGCACCTATTCCAGTGTTGGTGGGGAATCAGTGGTGGAGAGGGAATTCAGAAATCTAATTGCTGTTTCCCCTTCCAGCAGGCCTACCACCTCTTTAACCTTTGAGAGCAGTGCCAACAACCCAGAGAACCTCACCTTATTACTCTGTAATGCCCAACTGGTCCAAAATAAGACAAGCTCATCCCTGACTTGATCATGGATGAAGGAGCTGACCTGGTATGCATTACAGAGACCTGGTAGGGAGAGGCTAGTGGCCTGGTTTGGTCCCAGCTTCTCCAGATGAGTTATTCCATGGTAGAGGGTGTGAGAGAATGTGGGCAGGGAGGTGAGGTGCTGTGGTCTTTAAGAATACCATTTGCTTTACCAGGATCCTTGTCAGGGAATTGAACTATATTGAATGTGTGTACCTAAGTCTAGGGACCAAGGATAAACTGGGATTTCTGATGGTGTACCAATCACCCCACTGCCCAATGGAGTCCCTAACTGGTTGCAGAGTTGGCATTGGAGTGACAAAGGTTGTTGGTGGAGGACTTCAATGTCCATTTCAGGACCAGCTTGTCGGGAGTGGCTCAGGAGTTCATAGCAGCCATGATGACTATGGGCCTATCCCAAGTAGGCCAATGCATGATGCTGGTCATATGCTTGATTTGGTATTTTGCTCTGATCAGGGTGGTGTTCCTTGTGGGGAATCCCTGTCATCACCCCATTGTCATGGAAGGATCACCATCTGGTTAAGCTGGGACTTGCAACCACAACTCACCTCTGCAAGGGTGAAGGAACCATTAGGTTGGTCGATCCGAGAAGGTTATTGGATCCAATAGGATTCCAAGAAGCCTTGAGAGGGTTTCAAGTTGGCTCGGGTAATAATTCTGTCGATCCTCTGGTGCAAATATGGTATAATGATCACACTAGAGTTGTAGACACAATAGCTCCAAAGCTCCTCTCCGACCTGCTTCAAAGTCAGCCCCATGGTACTCTGAAGAACTAAGGTAGCTGAAGTTGCAAAGTAGACGACTAGCGTGCAAGTGGAGGTCAGAAGACTTGGCACAAATCCACCAGCTATGTACATTTCCGGAGGTAAGGGCCAAAGGGCTATGTACATTAAGGGCCAAAGAGCTATGTACATTTCCGGAGGTAAATGACCCTAAAAAAGTGGTACATATGCTGGGAACCTGTAGGCTTAACTACTGTAATGTGTTCTACCTGAGGCTGCCTTTGTACATAGTCTGGATGGAAACTACAACTGGTACAGAAAGCAGCCAGATTGGTCTCTGGGTCAATACAAAGGGACCATATAACACCAATTCAAAAAGAATTGCACTGGCTGCCGATATGTTTCTGAACGAAATACAAAGTGCTGGTTATTAAAGCCCTCAACAGCTTGGATCCTGGGTACTTAATAGAGCGCTTTCTTTGTCATGAACCCTGTCACCTGTTAAGGTCATCTGGAGAGGTCCAGTTATGGTTGCTGCTGGCTCGTTTGGTGGCAGCTCAGTACCAGTCCTTCTCTGTGGCTGCCCCAGGGCTCTGGAATACACTCCCTGTTGAAATAGGAGTATTTCCTTCTCTGCTTGCTTTTAGGAAGACTCTCAAGACATATATGTTTTCACAGGCTTTTAACTGAAATTTTAAATTTTTAATATGTTTTACTCTACTGAGATTGTTTTTACTTGTTTTGTGAATTTTAACTGTTTTATATTGTTTTACCTTTGTTATGTTTTAACTTTGTATATACCACCTAGAGATGTCTATATCAGGTGGTATAGAAATATGATAAATCCAGATAATCTGAATCCAGATTAGACGGAGGTACTTATTGTGCAGGGTCAGAACTCCAGAAATGATTTTGATCTACCTGTTCTAGATGAGGTCACACTTCCCCAAAATGAACAGGTACACAGTCTGGGAGTACTTCTGGATCCACACCTCTCCCTGGTATCTCGGATTGAGGTGGTGCCAGAGGGGCTTTCTATCAGCTTCAGCTGATACACCAGCTGCATCCATTTCTTGAGATGAAAAATCTCAAAACGGTGGTACATATGCTGGTAACCTCCAGACTTGACTTCTGCAATGCACTCTATGGGGCTGCCTTTGTACATAGTCTGGAACTCCAGTTGGTACAGAATGCGGCGGCCAGGTTGATCTCTGGGTCATCTCAGAGAGACCATATCACTCCTTTGCTGGTAGAGCTACAATGGCTGCCAGTTGGTTTCCTGGCAAAATACAAAGTGCTGTTTATAACCTATAAAGTCCTAAACGGCTTGGGCCCTGGGTATTTAAGAGAACGTCTTCTTCATTATGAGCCCCACTGCCCATTTAGGTCATCTGGAGAGGTCCAGTTGCCTCCAGCTCGGCTGGAGACTACATGGGGTCGGGCCTTCTCGGCTGATGCCCCAAGTTTGTGGAATGTGCTCCCTACTGAAATACGATCCTCCCCATCTCTGGACATTTTTTAAAAGCATTGAAAGTTTTTTGTATGTTTTAACTTGTTGCATGTTATTGTTAACCGCCCAGAGATGAAAGTTTGGGGTGGTGTACAAATTTGATAAATAAATAAAATAAATAAATAGTGACACATCAATTGACATTTGAAAAATGCACACAACACATTTTCCCTTTCAGGTTGCATTTCAGATTTTTTACAACTGTAACACTCTGTGGTTACACCTGTAACACTCTGTGATTATTGTCAAATTTTCATGTACAGGAGAGGTTTCATAGAAAGGGAGGATCCTAACAGATTTTTAGATGTCCTCAAGATGGAAAGAATTAGAGTGCAGGTGATTCTTCACATGAAGACCTCACAGCCCAAGGGAAAGTGATATTTTGTTCTTCTTCAGTATGAAATATCCAAGGGAGAGGAGAGAAAAACATATTTCAGCAGCTTAATTTGACTATTCCCACCTCAAATCAGCAAGAGGAAGGAATCATTTTAATTGTTCACATGGGGAGCTGACTGAAATACATTGACTTTAAAGAAACTTGGGAGAGCATTGTGGTCACCTTAAGTTGTTTTTAATCCCTTCCAGTATAAAATACCTTATAAGCCGATCCAAACCAAGTTATCAGGAAAACATGATACACTTCTTAAAGGTAAGACCAGTTGCTCTAGGTTTGTGTGGAGATGTGTGGAGATGATCCTGTGGCTCTAAAATCCCACTATTCTGTCCCACCATTTGAGCTTCCCTTTATGGCTAGCCTAAATTGTGTGTGATTGTCAAATCTCTGGCGGGTAATTTGATTTCTGTCCATTCAATCAAGGAGAAATTATGAAAATGTGGTGATCAGAATTCCTTGTTTCCTCTTCTGTCTGCAGGCCTGCATTTCTTGAAGCAGGTGCTTTATATACACCTTGGTGAGTCAACTTCATATTCAACTCTCCAAAATGAGAAAGATCCCCATTCATGGTAATAGGCTTTGAAGGTGAATCAGATATGAAAGGAATGAAGGGAGAGAGTATAGGAATAGCTTTGAGATAGAGAAAATTAAGGGCCTCTGTGATCATAGCATTTCCCTCCTAGTTCACATTTTGTATTGGGTTTAGCAGCTTTTAACATATTTGAAGAGCTGCCTTAATAAAATGGACTCTTCACTATCTCTCATGAATGAGTTCTTAAGCAGCAGCAGTGTCAATTTAAGCTGAATGTGATGGCTTCCTAGCAAGATAACCAGAAGATCCTTTGTGTTTAGTATTTAAAAATGATCTGTGGGTGGTGTGTGCTCAGGCGCGTAACAACGATAGGGCAAGGGGAGACAGTTGTCTGGGGGCCCCACTGCCTGGAGGGGCCCCCTAGAGGCACCTCACGTGACTCCCCATTGCCCCCTGCCCAGCCCCAAGGCCCCTCAGCCCCTTGCCCTGTTCGCTGTCTCTCCTGCTTGTCCTCCTGGCCGGCAATCGAGGCAGCAGACAAGCTGCAAAGAGCTCCTTTTCTCCCGCCTCTCAGCTGATCGGCGGGTGGGCGGGGCTTCCATGGAGGCCTGGTGTAGGCCTCTGTGAAGCCTGAACTCCAGTAGGGCCCAAGCCAGCCAGGAAGGGGGAGGCAGCCAGAGTGGCCACCACTGTTCTCTGCAGCAGAAGACCCCTTGCTGCCAGGTAGAGTGTGAACTCCTTTTTGTGCTTACCTTCTCCCCCCCCCCCCGGATATATAGGCATCTGCTTACCATAGGGCTTTGATATGGGGGGGGGGAGGGACTGAGAAGTCTCTGAATATTTATTTTTAAACAGCTTGGAAAATTTGCTGGCTTAAAAAAAACTATCTAAAAAGTCCTATAAGTGGCTTGTTTCATGGCAGAAAATTACAAAAACTTCTGGAAGAAACAGTATTATATTTATTTTATTCATTCATTCATATATTTATAAATGCACTTATGTTCAAGTTGTTTTGCAACCCAGAAGGTCTGAGTGAGAACTGTGAAGCATGTCTTCTGCTTTTATTTTATTTTATTTTTCTTGTGTGTGAACTGCTCCCCAATCACTTGCAGGGACTTCAGGGTAAATCTGGCCAACATGTGAATGCAGCACCTCCATTCCAGAGGAGATGTGTGTTAAAGGCCTTTAAAAGCCTCCTGTGAAAAACCTCCTGCAATCAAACTTGACTGCATTTGTTCAGAATTCTGAGAAAACAAACATAGGCTCACCCTGCATGGTTGAAAGTCTCCTTTGCTAATCTGCAGCGAGGGGCCCATTTTAATCATTCATCTTTCTATTGTGTTCTAGGCATTAAAAGTAATACAAATGTATAGTACTCAATGTATATCACTATATATTGTGACGTGTGTGTGTGTATTCAGTGAAATGTATTTGCAGGCAGCATACTTATTTTGGAATATCAGACTTAAATCCTTGGGGGCCTGGGGTGTGCGGAGGCCCTGGACTTTGAGTGGGGGGGCCCCATTTTAAAATCTTGTCTCTGGGCCCACTCCAACCTTGCTACGCCCCTGTGTGTGCTAATCAGTTTACATCACCCTTCAAAGGTTTGCTATGCTCATGCTTGCTCTTTGAGCTAGCCTCCATTCTAATCAGCATAAATGTGGTGTAGGCATAAATCCAGGGCTAGTCCAGTCTTCCAAACAACCCAGTTACTGACTGGGAACCAATGCTTTATAGAGGCAATACAGCTCTGTATGATGTAGCAGCCATCCCCCAAAAGTTCTTGTGATGACACAGAGCATCCTGTGGTGGAACATTTAGCACAAAGGAGCATTAAATCTGTCATTGTCAGAAATGACAGAATGCTTCTGAGGGCAGTGGGGAAAGAGGAAATAGAACTCTGGAAAAGAGAACAGGGAAGTAAAGCTTTGAGAACAAGAACAGATTGCAAAAACAGTTGTGCCCACAATTGTGCCCAAGTATCCTTTGCAACTCTGCAAGAGATTCTGTGCCATGCCTCTCAGGTTATGTGGTGCAGCTGTCCGGGCACCAGCGTGCTTTGGGGCAGGCCTGTATATTTCCCTTTCTCAATGGTGTAGGGACATGGGAAGCTGCCTTATCATGAGACAGACCATCAGTTCATCTAGTTCACTGTTGTCTACACTGACTGGCAGCAGCTCTTCAAGGTTTCGGGCAGATGTTCTGCCACTGAGAACATCTGGGTAAAATCAGAAAATATGAAAATTGAAGATTGTGCATATTCTCTGGACCAGAGTTTCTCAACCACCGGTCCGGGGACCGCTGCCGGTCCCCGAAGGGTTGAGCGCCGGTCCCTGACTGGGAGTCAAACCCCCCCCCCAACAACTGCAATCAAGGCACTCACTTCCTCAATTTTGCACATGGTACGGAAGAGGAAGAGTATCACCTTCTTGTCCCTTGCCTCCACGTGCTGCTGTGATCTTCCTACAGCTATTTTATTCCCTATCTTTACAGCTTCAAACTGTATGCGGTGTGGAAGGTATGCCACCTGAAGGGCTGCCACTTGAAGGGCTGCTGGTTCTTGCATGCTCATTGTTTGCAGCCAAAGGTTGATTGATTGAAACCCAGCTGCCTATTGTGGTCGAGGCGCCTTGAGAGGGAACGCTGTTTCCCTCTTGCATCGGTGGGGTGTTGTGGTCCCTCTGCCCCCTGTAACCCCCTGGTCTGCACCGCCGGTGGAGGACGGCGGTCCCCTTTATGACCTCGCCGGGTGCGGGGGACAATCTCTGGCCGGGATCATGCCGCGGTGAGGGCTAAGCAGAGGAGGGAGGGAGGAGGGCCGCCTTGGCTCACCTCGCAGGTATGCGCGGGCAGCATGTGGGACCACGTGAGCTGCGTGGCCCCAAAGGCAGGCTGGTGTGATTGGCTCCCGCAGGGGAGTTGGGAGGGGGGCACAGAAGTGCACATTGTGAGAGAGGATGGGGAACACTTGCTACACTCTGGTGCGCAAGCACAGTGGCGGCAGCTCTTGGACCCAGGCGACCTTCCGAGTGCAGTCCGGTGCACCATTGCCTCACCCACCCTGAACAGTGCCTCGTCTCCCCAGCGAGGAAAATGAGGCATCTACCACTACAACACTCCACACCCTCCGCCATCTCAGAATCACCCCCTTTCTTTTAATACCAGGTCTCCACCGCTCTTCTTCACATTTTCTTTCACCATTAAAAAAAACCCCATTCCCAGCACCTGCCATGTAACGAATTTAACGAGTTTTGGAGGAGCTGCACGGGTTTCATTAGGTCCACCTCACAAAGTGCACATCTAAGAGCAGGATCCAGATCAAGTCAGGTGATCATGACCAAGCAGCATTGACACAAATGAGAGATGACTAAATTAATTTCAGTGGGTGGTCGTGACTAACGTTGTCTGGATCCTGCCCTGCGACTACACAACTCCTGCTAAAACTCCACCTCCATCATGAGAGGGTTAAACTGTAGATTTCCGGCTCTACTGAGCTTGCCCTGCTCTCCTCTCCTCACCTCCTTTTTGCTTTGCTTGACATCCAGCCTGATGAAGCATTTTGGGGGATTCAAAAGCTTGCTTGTGCGTTGTTTTCATTGCCCCCATGTAGCTTTTGAATTTTTCTAATGGCCCAACATCCCCTCTCCATTGAGTAATCACAAGCACCTCCACCCCCACCCCACACATACTGAAGACATACTGGAGACAAATTTGTTCACCCAGGCTTTTAGATTCAGGGGTTCTCAACCTTGGGTATCCAGACATTGGTGGACTTCTACTCCCATAATCCCCAGCCATAATGGCCAAATGCCATTGTGGTTGGGGGTTATGGGAGTTTAACTGAGGGACCCAAGGTTGAGAACCCCTAATATTCCATGTTTGCAAAAGATTCCAAATTTAATTATTTTAATGCTTATATTATTTTAATTGTAAACTGCCCAGAGATGCAAGTTTTGGGCAGTATAGAAGTCTGATAGATAGATAGATAGATTTGAAACCCCTTTACTAACTGCCGGTCCGGGAAACTGCGCATGAAGAATGTAGCGGTCCTTGAAACTCTGCACGAAGAATTTAGCGGTCCTTGACTCCAAAAAGGTTGAGAAACACTGCTCTGGACTGTCAACTAATAATTCTTATTAACATTCTGATAATATAACCAAAAACAATAAAAACCACTAAATATGTGAATATAGAATTTATTAAAAGTAGAACAATCAAATATATATGGTGATCTGGATAAATATAAATATGATGCAATAACCAAACATTTATAACAATATATATAGAGAAACAATAGGACAATAATATAAAAAACTATGGAACCACAACAGCTTTCTGGTATTATACACTGTTTGATGTGTCTTTTTCAAGTGTCCAACAAGTTAAATTCCATCTTTGATAAATATCAGCAGTAGTGTCTTTCTATTGTTTTTATGTTGGACTAGTTTTTTTTTAGGCCCGTTAAATTAACAGGCGCTAGGAGAATTGTGAGCTCCGCCTGTGGCCTCTGCGGCCAGGCTGGGCCAGGCCCGCCGCCGCCTCTCCCCCCACCCCGCGACCCAGTCTCTGACTGGTCCGTCTCTGGCCGGGTCGTGGCCGGCCTCCGCGGCCGGGCCCTTCGCCATCGGCCTCCGTGCTGCCGCCGGCCTCCGCTCCGCCCCCGTCCATCCCCCAGTTTCCCTGCTCCGGCCCCAGTCTCCCCAACATGCCCGCATGCTCCCTCCATGCCGCGGCTGGTCTCCCCGGCTGGGCAAGGGCCCCCCGCCACCGCCGGCCTTGCCTTTCTGGGCGGGCCGCCACCACCTGTGGCCTCCGTGGCCTGGCTGGGCCGGGTCCGCCGCCGCCTCTCCCCCCCCCCCCCGCGACCCAGTCTCTGGCCAGGCCGTCTCTGGCCGGGCCGCAGCCGGCCTCCGCGGCCGGGCCAGGCAAGGGCCCCAAATTCTCCCTCCCGCCCAGCTCTGGCGGTGCTGCCAGGCCTCAGCGGCGGCTCCACCACCACCTCGGCCAGCTTCCCCCGCCGCCTCTTCCCCCCGCCCGGCTTCGGCGGCGCGGCCAGGCCTTGGCCACGCCTCGGCCAGTGCTCCCCTCCTCCGCATACCCGGCTTCTTCGGGGCAGCCGCTTCTGGCCGCCCAAGATGGCCGCCGGGTGCTGGTGGTCATGTCTCCCTTGCTCTGTTCTGGGCATGCACTTCGCGCATGCCCAGAACAGCCCAGGGAGGCACGAACACACGCCTTGGTGTCCATCCACAGATGGACACCAAGGCTTTTATTAGAGAGGATGATGAGTACTTCTCAGTGGGAATCCATCGGTCTTTCCCCATCATCTATCCATTCTGTCTCCTCAAAGTTTTTGAAACTTTACTTTCTAAACATGTCAGTTACATTTATGAAGAGCTAATAGTATATGTAAATACATTGTTCGTTTTCTACAGATGTTTCAGGAATGGCTGCTACCTGTTACAACCAGCAAGGAATTTTTATTCCCTTTTGTCTATTATATTGTTATCATCCACAAGACTAGAAAGACAGACAGCAATAATGATCAGAGTATTGGACTGAATGGTCCAGTGCTAACACATTGCTTTAGTGCTAAAAACACTGTATTCGAGAAGAGCTTTGATGAGTGTGACACATTTGGCTGGTAATTCTGGAAGACCAGGAGTTTTCCCAGAAAGCAGGCTTTACCACAGGTTTAATGCAAGGCTTTATTGTGAGTTCGAAGTGGATTTTTTTACCCTGGATATAAATTGGTCTACACTCTAATGTGTGATTTAAAAAACAACCTCAAATTGTGTGTGAAGTGCTCCCTGATAGCTCCCAGGGACTTCGGGGTAAATTTGGCCAATATGTGAAAACTCACCTCCATTCCGGAGGAGATGTGAAATAAAGCCGGGTGTGAAAAACCTCCAGGAGCTCTCAAACCTGGCCCTCTACATGTTGTTGAACCACAAGGCTCATCATCACCAGCCACAATGGCCAAAGGGCATGTAGTCCAACAAGACCTGGGGGCACAAGTTTGAGGAGCCCTGCTGTAAGACTATAAAAAGATTCATTCACTCATTCATTCAGCAGATTTATTGACCGCCTGACTTTCTTAGACTCAAGGTGGTTTACATAAATTAAAACAACAACTAAGACAAGAGAAGGGGGGGAGAAAAAGAAAAAGAACACCCCCCCCCCACACACACACACGTTAAAAACCTAAAAGCCTGGCAAAATAGATAGGTTCTCAGGAGCTTCTTAAAAGACAGAAGAGAGGGAGCATTACAAATCTCAGAAGGCAGAGTGTTCCATAAGGAGGGGGGGCCACGGAACCTCCCCTGGGCCTGTAACTCTGAGAAGGCCCACCTGAGATGACCTTACAGGGCGGGTCAAAGTTGAACAGGAGGGGCAGTCCTGAAGGTATACAGGCGCCAAACCCTGAAGGGTTTTATAGGTGATAACCAGCACCTTGAATTGGACCTGGAAGTGAACTGGTAGCCAATGCAGCAACCTCAGCAAAGGTGAAACATGATGATATGGAACTCCAATAAACTCTCTGAACTCCAATAATCAGAACTGGATCACAGAGAGAATAACAATGTGCATGAAACAATCACACAGACCTGGTGGACCTAACTGTAGTTGCGATTTTTCTTCCTCTGTTGGCATTCATACTTTAGAACAGGGCTGCACAACTTCAGCCCTCCTGCAGGTGTTAGACTGCAATTCTCATCATCCCTGACTATTGGCCACTGTGGCTAGGAATGCTGGTAGCTGTACTCCAACTACAGCTGGAGTGCCAAAGTTGTGCAGCCCTGCTTTAGAGGTAGTGATCCATGCTCAGAATCCATTGCAATTTAATTGGAGTCAAAGGTACTCAGAATCAACTGGGGAATAGGTGTTTGTTTTTTAAGATGTTACTCATAATACAAGAATTTACAACTGTGAGTGTCAGGCAGGCACCATCTTGGAAGAGCAGAGACCCACAAATTTAAGCTTAGCTGTTAGCTCACTAGCCAGCTATTATTTGCAGTCACCATCAGCCAGCCCTCTTTCCTCAGATCATTTTCTAGCACACAGGCAGAAGTCTTAGGAGAGAAGTGGGTCATCCGTCATCTGTCATCTGAACTGGGATATGGAAGTAGTAAGAAATGGTAGGAGCCCTCTCCTGCTGCTCAGAAAGGATTCTTGCTGTTTCTTACCTTCTCAAAAATGGCAGTGGAGATGTGGAAATCTGTGTGGTGCTGGATGTCCTGCTCTTGGGGACTCACCAGAGGATTGGTTTGCTGGCAGGTGGATTTGTAGATGCCTATAAAAGAGGCATTTGCCTTTCTTTCTCACAAAGAGGGAATGCATCTTCTAAGAAGTTGCCTGTTGTGACTCGTTCATGCATCAGCTAAAAACAAGTATGCTTTTTTCCTTCAGCATTGGTTCACTCACTGATTTACATATATGCAGATTTATTTGACTGTTGTACAATTAATGGACTAAAAGAAGTCTTCAGTTGGATTTCAGCTCTAATTTTAATATTACAATCTTCCAATTACAATCTTACTCATTCTGGCACTGCCCCTATAAAGGTAAAGTGTGCTGTCGATTTAGACTCCTGGCGCCCACAGAGCCCTGTGGTTTTCTTTTGGTAGAATACAGGAGGGGTTTACCATTGCCTCCTCTGATGCAGTATGAGATTATGCAGCCTTTCAGCATCTTCCTATATCACATATACAGGTGAAACTCGGAAAATTAGAATATCGTGCAAAAGTCCATTAATTTCAGTAATGCAAATTAAAAGGTGAAACTGATATATGAGACAGACGCATTACATGCAAAGTGAGATAAGTCAAGCCTTAATTTGTTATAATTGTGATGATCATGGCGTACAGCTCATGAAAACCCCAAATCCACAATCCCAGAAAATTAGAATATTACATGGAACCAAGAAGACAAGGATTGAAGAATAGAACAATATCGGACCGCTGAAAAGTATAAGCATGCATATGTATTCAGTACTTGGTTTGGGCCCCTTTTGCAGCAATTACTGCCTCAATGCGGTGTGGCATGGATGCTATCAGCCTGTGGCACTGATGAGGTATTATGGAAGACCAGGATGCTTCATTAGCGGCCTTCAGCAATTCTGCATTGTTTGGTCTCATGTCTCTCATCCTTCTCTTGGCAATGCCCCATAGATTCTCTATGGGGTCAGGTCAGGCGAGTTTGCTGGCCAATCAAGTACAGTACACTGTATACTTTTCAGAGGTCCGATATTGTTCTATTCTTCAATCCTTGTCTTCTTGGTTCCATGTAATATTCTAATTTTCTGAGATTGTGGATTTGGGGTTTTCATGAGCTGTACGCCATGATCATCACAATTATAACAAATTAAGGCTTGACTTATCTCGCTTTGCATGTAATGCGTCTGTCTCATATATCAGTTTCACCTTTTAATTTGCATTACTGAAATTAATGGACTTTTGCACAATATTCTAATTTTCTGAGTTTCACCTGTAGTAGCAGCAGGGATTTGAACCGGCAACCTTCTGCTTGTTAGTCAAGCATTCCCCTACTGTGCCATTAGGTGGCTAGCTGCCCCTATATACATGTGAAATTGCAGCATATCCGTAGGTGCTCTGGAATTTTTACTATAGTCCTTATTTAATTATTCTGCGATCACAGTGAAATCTAGTATTCCTGATTATAGGGATCATAATGCTGCAGATAGTTCTTCTGTCCACATTCAAGGGCACATTATGAGATTATGCTACATAGGAACATATGAAGCTGCCTTCTACTGCGTCAGACCATTGGTTCATCTAGTTCCATATTGTCTAAACCCATTGACAGCGGCTTCTCCAAGGTTTCAGGCAGGAGTCTCTCTCAGGCCTATCTTGGAGGTGCCAAGGAGAGGAATTTGAACCTTCTTCATGCAGCATGCAGATGCTCTTCCCAGAGCGGCCCTATCCCCTAAGGGGAATATCATACAGTGCTCACATGAAGTCTCCCATTCTAATGCAGAGCAGATGGACCCTGCTTAGCAAAAGGGACAATTCATCCTTGCGACCATAAGACCAGCTCTCCTACAGGGCTGTCCTTAGGGCATGGCAAGCAGGGCGACCGCCCCGGGCCCTGCTCTTTTAAACCCCATTAGAATTAAGTGGAAGGGGGCCCTGCACCACCGACTGATTTGCCCCGGGCCCCGCACCCTGCCAGGGCTTTCTAAGGACGGCCCTGCTCTCCTACCTATTATGGCAGGAAGCATAATGATGCAGCTTGCAATGACCTCATCATGTAAATGCCATGCACCATGAATGTTTACTGTATTACAGAAAAAGAAAGGAGTATTATTGGTAACATGCAAAATCTTACCAAATAGATAACTGGCATTTTCAATGGATCTTTCAGCATGACAGGTATACCAATAATAGGAGAAACAAAATGGGGATCTTTTTTATATACCTCTTGGTGATCTTCAATAGGTTAGGATGGGTTGCTGACTCACAATACGTTAATAACAATAAATTGCAAGTAAAATGTTTTCTCTGCCATGGTTGGTCTTGTGCTAATTACTGGTTTTTGCAGCTGTAGTTTTCCTCATACATTAAAAAAATCAGTATTAATTGCTTGCTCTTACACAGTAGATTTCACAAGCTGGAAGTGTGTCCACCCCTACTGTAATGCTGCTGGATTGAATAGGAAAACTCCAATTTCTCTTTCTGCTATCAACCGTTAATACCTATCCTATGGGGACACAATAGGAATGGAAGGCAATCGCACGCTTGTTACTGATTTTGTTCTGGTGGGTTTCACAACAGATCCACTTCTGCGTATCATCTTCTTTGTGCTATTCCTAGCGTCATATATTCTAACACTGACTGGAAATGTGGGCCTGATGACACTGATCTACCTAGATTCTAACTTGCACACACCCATGTACTTCTTTGTTGGCAACCTTTCCTTCCTAGATATCTGGTATTCCACTGTCTACACTCCACGGATCTTGTCTGACTGTGTGTCCAAGAACAAGGTCATGTCCCTTGCTGGCTGTGCTGCCCAGTTCTTCTTCTCCGCTGGCTTGGCCTACAGCGAGTGCTTCCTGCTGGCTGCCATGGCATACGACCGCTACGTGGCCATTTGCAACCCACTACTCTATGCCACTGCCATGCCCAGGAAGCTCTGCATCCAGCTGGTGGTTGGGTCTTACGTAGCTGGTTTCGTCAATGCCATTGTACACACAGGCAACACCTTCCGCCTACATTTCTGTGGGAACAACATTATCAACCACTATTTTTGTGATGCACCACCACTTGTGAAGATGGCCTGTGATGATACCAGGGTCTATGAACTCATCCTAGCCACCATCATTGGTTGCAATGTGATGGCAACCACTGCCCTCATCCTGGGCTCCTATGTGGGCATAGTGGCAGCCATCATACGCATCCGCTCTGCTGCTGGGAGGCGCAAGGCCTTCTCCACGTGCTCCGCCCACCTAGTCTCTGTCTCCCTCTTCTATGGTTCCATCCTCTTCATGTATTCCCGGCCCAGCTCCCAGCACACGCCAGACTGGGACAAGGCAAACGCTTTGTTCTACACAGTTCTCAACCCTCTGGTCAACCCCATGATATACAGCTTACGCAACAAAGATGTGAAGGCAGCCTTCAAGAAAGTCCTGGGGAAATTCATGACACCCAAATGACCATTGGTAACCCCACAATACAGAAATGAGAATGAAGTAGCAGCCTGTAGTGTCTTCCTTTATCCAGCAAAAGAGATTGTGGAGAATACTAGGGGTGTGTCCAAATTTATTTTTTTCTATTCAATTTGAGCTTGAATCAAACCTGCTGAGTTTGATTTGAGCTTGAGTCAGACCCCCTCAAATCAGCCCAGATACATTTTGAGTTGATTTGGATTAAATTCAAAATCAAATGGATTAAGGAGGAAATTAAAGGGCCAGGGGACACAAGAGTAAGTAGGGTGGTAGTGCCCAATGGGTGGCAACTACCACCCCAATTCCAAAGAAATTGCACAAAGTGGTGGTTTTTTAAGGAATTTTTGAGTTTGGAGCGGTTTTCTTCTTCTTCCATTGGGAATAATTGGGATTCAAAGTGCCCTATTACTCCCCATGGGTAGTGCCAGGGTGGCCCAAAGCTCGGGGGGGGGGAGTAGTGCACATTGGGTACCAACCATCCCCCACCGCAAACCCATGGTGTACTGAACTTGGTTCTTTCTTTGAGTTTTCGAGGTGTTCAGAGTGGATTCTTTAGGAATCTTCATAGGGTTCATTAAAAAGTCATCATTTTGCACCATAGAATCTACTCTGAACACCTAAAAAAAAAATTTAAGAAAAAAGAACCAAACTCAGAACCCCAAAGGCTTGCTGTTTGCGGGGTGGTTGGCATTCAATGTGCACTACCGCCCAGCCTGCTTTGGGCCACCCTGGCACTACCCACAGGGGGTAATGGGACCACTTCAGATCCCCATTATTCCCTATGGAAGAAAAAATAAAACTACTCCAAACTCAAAAATTCCTAAAAAATTACACCTTTGTCCAATTTCTTTGGAGTTTCCGTGGTAGTTGCCACCCATCGGGCACTACCACCCAACCTACTCTGGTGCCCCCTGGCCCTTTAATTTCCCCCTGAATCCATTCGAGTTTGAATTTAATCCAAATCAACTCAAAATGAATCTGGTCTGATTTGAGGGGGTCAGATTCAAGCTCAAATCAAATCCATCAGATCTGATTCAAGCTCGAATTAAAGGGCGTCTGAACAGGTTCCGTGCACATCCCTACTATGTTGCAGCAAAGCTAGAGACCTGTTATTTTCCCACCACCCTTAAGCAGAAGTTCAAGTGACAACAACTGAACACATTGCAGGATTACATAATCTAAAATCCACAGCATACAGATTTGGAACGGCAATGTCATATCCCGCTGCCACCACCACCAAAGCAGAAGAGTGATTACAACAGCATGCATTGCAACCAAAAAAAATCTGCTACAGAACGGAACCAAGAGGTGTCGGTGACAACCAAAACTATTGTAAATGCAAACAATCAAGTTTGAATAAAATGGCGCTTGAACACAAATCACACAACTTTATTTGTAACGTTCTGCATTTCAAATCACACAGAACCAATGCCCAGCCATGAGCTGAATACTGGTTAAGGTTACATTACCGAACATACAGGCTGAGATTGAACAAACACAACAACTAAGGCACACAATAGACAAGAAAATAAATAAAAGTCATACCTGTGTGTGCAGTGCAGAAGAGTTGGGGGGTTTTGTGCCATGGCCTCAGAAGGCTATGCCCTCTGTGTGACAGATGGGCTGACTCATGTGAGGGCAGCAGCAGCAGCAAGCTCATCACTGGCCAGTGGCCATGGCTGGGGGTTGAGGGGTTGGGGGGTATTGGGGGAGGTGCGTATGTGTTTGTGCTGCATCAGTCACAGTGCTTTCATGGGTGGGGGGAGTTAAGATACAGCAAAGCAAAGCAGCAAACCAAACATTAAAGTAACAATTATTCAGACAAGTGAGGCCCGATATAAATGAGAAATTCAAACAAAGAAATCAGTTCATATCCCAATAAAAACCATTCCCACCTGCCTGCTCCACCATACCACAGCCTCTGATGGATGGGTGGTGCTGCTGAACCATGGCACCAGTCCACACATCACCATCATAAGCCTTATGGTGTAATATGTATGTGTGTGTGTGTGCATGCGCGCGTGTGCGTGCAATGCAAACAAATTAAATAATATTCATTCAATAATATGCAATGCAAAAAGACCAAACCCTCCTGTTCCTGCTCCACACACACCACAGCCGCTGATGGATGGGTGGTGCTACTGGGCCATGAAGCCCATCCACCCATCATCATCATATGCCTCGTGGTGTGATGTGTGCGTGCGTGCAATGCAAACAATCAATGCGAAGAAATGAAACCCTCCTGTGCCTGCTCCACACATACAACAGTCTCTGATAGATGGGTACTGCTGCTGGGCCTCAGGACCAGTGCTCCCTGCAAGAGGGATCCCCAGATATTGTTCACTACAACTCCCATAATCCTCTGTTGCAATGGCCATTGCAACAGGAGATAGTGGGAGTTGCAGTCAGCAACATCTGGGGATCCCTCTTGCAGGGAACTCTGGCCCTGAGACCCAGCAACAGTATGCATAGGAACATTGGAACATAGGAAACTGCCATATACTGAGTCAGACCATTGGTCTATCTACAGTAGCTCAGTATTGTCTACACAGACTGGCAGCGGCTTCTCCAAGGTTGCAGGCAGGAATCTCTCTCAGCCCTATCTTAGAGATGCCAGAGAGGGAACTTGAAACCTAGGTGCTCTTCCCAGAACAGCTCCATCCCCGAAGGAGAATATCTTACAGTGCTCACATGTTTAGTCTCCCATTCATATGCAACCAAGGTGGACCCTGCTTAGCTAGGGGGACAAGTCATGCTTGCTACCACAAGACCAGCTCTCATCTGTTTGTTGGCCTTGCAGTGTGATGCATGTGTGAAAATGCAAATAAACATGATCAACTGCTTTTTTTAAATTAAAAAAATGGAAACTTCTCCTGTGCCTGCTCCACACACACAACAGCCATTTTCCTTTAGCTTAAAGGGATCCACATACCTGTCACAGCACCTTCCTCTTCCATTTTGACCAGGTCATATGAATCCCAAATATTTGACATTGCTGAATGTGCATCTGCCACCTGAAAGTCTTCTTATAAGACAAACAATAAGAAATGTATGCTTTAAACATTTTCTGTTATAGTGATATTTTAGTTTCCACAGAGGCCTCCCAAATGCTGATATAGTCCAACATAAATGTGAATTATCACCATAAGAAAAAACAGGGAAGCCACACCAAAAAGGACATTTCATCTTATTATTAAGACCCTCAGCCTCTGTGGCTTTAAAGCTGGGGCTGGGCCAGGGGCGTGAGCCTCTTGGCGTGAGCCGAAGGGCGAGAGCATAAGGGCTCTCGTCCTTGTGGCTCTCAGCCGTGGGGCGAGCTGCCTGGAGCCCTGAAGATCTTCTCCTCCTGCCCTGACGATCCATCTTCCACCAAGCAAGAAGTCAGCAGGGACTGTATGAGTCTGGTCTTGGTTTTAAATTAAGCCAAGTAGCCGTGGTGGAATAGTCTGGGGAGATGTGTCTGGGAGAGCAAAAAAGTGGGTCTGGAGTGGGGGCGGCAATATCACGGGTAGCGGGCAGAGGGAGGTATGGCGGTGGGAGTTGGGCAGGCCGTTACAGGGGAAAACGGTCCAGGCAATTGAGGCCTGTTCCTTTTTCCGGCCCTTCCCCCAACCCTCTGACCCTAGGGAGCTCTGTGAACACTCCTTCGAGGATTAGGGTGCTGCTGCTAAATGCCAGGTCAGTTAACGCAAAAACATCTCTCATCCACGATTTGATTGTGGATGAGCGTGCTGACCTGATATGCGTGACGGAGACCTGGTTGGATGCGCTGGGCGGGGTTGGTCTCTCTCAGCTTTGTCCTCCAGGTTTCCAGATCGTGCAGCAGCCCCGCCTCGAGGGTCGGGGAGGAGGCGTTGCAGTCATCTTTCGAGAGACCCTCCCCGTTTCCAGGTGCCCGGTCAGGCAATCTCAGAATTTTGAGTGTTTGTCCTTGAGGGTGGGCCTCCGAGATAGGCTGGGGATTCTGCTGGTGTACCGACCACCCCGCTGCACTTCAGTCTCCCTACCTGAGCTGGCGGGGGTGGTCTCAGAGGTGGCCTTGGGTTCCCCCAGGCTTATTGTCTTGGGGGACTTCAATGTCCACGCTGAGGTCCCCTTAGTGGGTGCGGCTCAGGATTTCATGGCCTCCATGGCAACCATGGGCCTGTCTCAGTTGGTATCGGGCCCTACCCACGTGGCGGGACACACTCTGGATCTGGTTTTTGCCGATCAGGAAATAAATGATCTGGAGGTGGGGGAATTTGAGATCACTCCCTTGTCATGGACAGATCATCACCTGGTGGGGTTTAGTTTGACTGCTCCGTCTGCCCTCTGCAGGGGTGGTGGGCCGATTAAGATGGTCCGCCCCCGGAGGCTTATGGATCCGCTTGGATTTCAGACGGCCCTCAGGGAGTTTCCAGTGTCCAGAGCTGGTGACCCTGTCGAGGCCTTGGTTGATCTCTGGAATGGAGAGATGGCCAGGGCTGTTGACACGGTTGCCCCCAAGCGCCCTCTCCGGCTTGGTGGAGCCCGTTCTGCTCCTTGGTTTTCCTCGGAGCTTAGGGCGATGAAGCAACTCGGACGACGGCTGGAGCGACGGTGGAGGAAGAGTCGTCACGAATCCAATCGAACACGGGCTAGAGCCCATTTTAGGGACTATGCCGTGGCGGTGGGGGCGGCGAAGAAATGTTTTTTCTCCGCCTCCATTGCGTCTGCTCAGTGCAGGCAAACAGAGCTGTTTCGTGTGGTGAAAACATTGCTCCACACATCCCCCCGGACAATGGGGGAGGAGTCATCTACGGCTCTTTGTGATCGGTTTGCCTGTCACTTTGCAGATAAAGTCGCTTGCATCCGTGCTGACCTGGACTCCAGAGTTTTGGCAGTTCCGGCAGACGTGCCTCTGGTACCATCTGGTCCCGTTGTGTTGGATTCTTTTCATTTGGTGCGGCCTGAGGATGTGGACAAGATCCTGGGCAGTGTGCGGGCGACTTCGTGCGCTCTTGACCCTTGCCCTTCATGGCTAATAAAAGCTGCCAGGGAGGGGACAGGTAGATGGCTGGAGGTGATCGTTAATGCTTCGTTAAGGGAGGGCAGGATGCCATCGTGCCTCAAGGAGGCGGTGGTAAGACCTCTATTAAAAAAGCCCTCCCTTGATCCCTCCAACCTGGACAACTATAGACCTGTGTCTAACCTCCCCTTTTTGGGCAAGGTGATGGAGCGTGTGGTGGCGTCCCAGCTGCAGAGGGTCTTGGATGATACGGATTATCTGGACCCTTTTCAATCTGGCTTCCGCCCCGGGTATGGGACTGAGACTGCCTTGGTCGCTCTAGTGGATGACCTACGCCGGGAACTAGACAGGGGGAGTGCGTCCCTGTTGGTTCTGCTGGACCTCTCGGCGGCGTTCGATACCATCGACCATGGTATCCTTCTGGGCCGCCTCTCGAGTATGGGAATCGGAGGCACTGCGTTGCAGTGGTTCCGGTCCTTTCTTGAGGGGAGGGTTCAGAAGGTGGTGCTGGGGGACTACTGCTCGGCCCCCTGGCCGTTGGCCTGTGGGGTCCCGCAGGGATCGGTCTTGTCCCCCATGCTGTTTAACATCTACATGAAGCCGCTGGGAGAGGTCATCCGGAGATTTGGACTGAGTTGTCAGCAATATGCGGATGACACTCAGCTCTATCTCTCCTTGTCATCTGATCCTAGGGAGGCGGTGGATGTCCTGAATCGGGGGTTGGAGGCCGTGATGGGTTGGATGTGGGCTAACAAACTGAAACTGAATCCGGATAAGACGGAGGTACTGTTGGTCAGTAGGAGAGCCAATCGGGATGAGGAGATTTTACCGGTTCTGGATGGGCTTGCACTCCCCTTGAAGGAGCAAGTACGCAGCTTGGGGGTACTACTGGACCCGGCTCTGCTTTTGGAGGCTCAGGTGGAGGCGGTGGCCAGGGGTGCCTTTGCACGGCTTCGGCTGGTGCGCCAGCTGCGTCCCTTTCTCGAGAAGGCAGATCTGGCCACGGTTACCCACGCCTTAGTCACGTCGCGGCTGGATTACTGTAACGCGCTCTACGTGGGGCTGCCCTTGAAGAATATCCGGAAACTGCAGCTAGTGCAAAACGCGGCAGCGAGGGTTTTATCCAGAGCTGCCCGTTGGGAACATGTCACTCCCATTTTGAAAGAGCTGCACTGGCTGCCGGTTCGTTTCCGGGTCCAATTCAAGGTGCTGGTTTTGACCTTTAACGCCCTAAACGGTTTGGGCCCAGGGTATTTGAGGGACCGCCTGCTCCCAAGGGTTGCTGCCCGCCTGACGAGGACATCTGAGGGGGCCCTGCTCCGGGTGCCGACAATGAGGGAGGCCCGGTTGTCGTGCACTCGGGACAGGGCCTTCTCTGTTGCTGCCCCCAGACTCTGGAATGCTCTCCCAGCGGCCATTCGTTCCTCGGACTCCATCACGGCTTTTAGAAAGCTTTTAAAGACTTGGCTTTTTACCCAGGCTTTTACATGATTGTTTTCTACTGCGGCTTCTCTGTGTTTCTATTTGTTGTATTTGTTGTGTTGTTTTTATGCCTGTTTTTATATGTTTTTGTACTTTTAATATGATGTTTTTATTGTGTTTTTATTGTATGTTTTTAACTTTTGTAAACCGCCTTGGGGTTATCTTTTTAATGAAAGGCGGTATATAAATGCAAAAATAAATAAAATAAATAAAGACCATCTGCTGGCAATCTGTGGCTATCAATTAAACAACTGTAAAAGGACACACTTCTTTCATATTTGTTTTATTCTAAATGGGACCACTTCCATATGACAAAGTGTGGGGTACGACCTGTTCTCTTGATCCTTGTCCAGAGGCATTGTTTTGCAGTGGTTCCGTTCCTGCCTCTCTGGCAGATTCCAGATGGTGTCGCTTGGAGACTGTTGCTCTGCAAAGTGAGAATTAGAGTATGGAGTTCCACAAGGTTACATACAATCTCCAATGCTCTTTAACATCTACATGAAACCTCTGGGAGAGATCATCAAGGAATTTGATTTATCAATGTCCTGATGGCACCCAGATCTATTTCTCCATACAAACTTCACCAGGAAATTGCATAACTTCCCTAAATGCCTGCCTGGAGGCAGTCATGGGCTGGATGAGGGATAGCAAACTGAGGCTTAATCCAAATAAAACAGAGGTATTGAGGGGGGGGGACCCAAGAGATGTTTTAGATGTCCCTGTTCTGGATGGGGTTACATTCCCCCTGAAAGATCAGGTATGTAGCTTGGGTGTGCTCCTGCAGCTTAATTTCAGCTGTAGCTCATGGCTGAAGAGAGAGAACAAAAAACCAGCCATCTCTGGAGAGACAAAATGGAGACTAACACTGGAAGAACAAACAGGGGAGGAGTCCAGCACTTTTATCCATTACCCTCAAAAACCCTAGTGGTCACTATGAGACATTGTAGCTGAGAGCAGATGCTGCCAGGGTCTTAGCTCTAAAACTCCTTCTCATCAGCTCATGCTGATGTCTATAAGTCCCAACTTCTCTCTCAAGGTTTTGAAATAATCCCTGGGCAACGGCTTAGTTAGCACATCTGCTACCATTTGTTCACTTGGACAATAGATCAGTTTTACAATCCCTTTTCTTGTGCATCCCACTGGTTTTGTTTCAATGTGTTTTGTTCTAAATTTAATTTTCTCCATTTGTGAGATCTGGATGCAGCTTTTATTATCCTTGAACATCTCAGTGGGTTTTGGTTCGTCTATGTTGAAATCCGACATTAGCTTATGCAGCCACACCACCTCTTTACATGCTTGAGTGGCAGATACATATTCTGCCTCAGTAGATGAGAGAGCAGCTATTGACCACTTGCAGCTACACCAACTGACTGCTCCACCACCATAAAAGAATACATAACCACTGGTCTGTTTGATCCTCAGCCCAGTCAGCATCCATATAACCTACTAACTTGGATCCACTATTAGCAGGCAACTTTAATTTTAGATGGATTGTCCCTTTTAGATACCTGCCTAGTCTCTTTACCACAGTCCAGTCATCTTTGCTGGGTGTGCTTACTTTCCTACTCAAAATTCCCACAGATGTTGCTATATCCCATCTTGTTATCATAGCTATATATAAAGGTTTTCCAATCACTCTCCTGTACTCACTGTTGTCTGGCAGAAGTTTACTCTCCTCCTTCTGTTTTAGGTAACCTGTTTCCATAGGTGTACTCATTTCTTTGGCCTCTGTAAATCCCAAATACTCTAGTAAATCATTTATTTTCTGTTTTTGGTTAAGCAAATAGCTTCCATCCTCTTCTCTCTCTATGTGTATCCCAAGATAGTGTGAAACAGGCCCAAGTTCTTTTACTTCTATCTCACTATTCAGGTGCTTTATTATTTCAAGGCTATCCTCTCTATTTTCATAACAAATTATCAGATCATTAATGGAAGTAAATATATAGGTCCATCTGAGCCTCGAGTGCAGGCAAGGGTCAGCCTTTCCTTGAGTAAATCTCTCATTGACTAGCAATTGGTTTAATTTGACATTCCAGGCTCTTGCAGCCTGCTTTAGTCCATAAATACTTTTCTGCAGCTTATACACAAGTTTTTCTTTACCAGGTTCTACAAATCCTGGAGGCTGCTCCATATAAATATCTTCTTTGATGTCTCCATGAAGAAATGCAGTTTTGATGTCTATGTGATCCACTTGCATTTTCTTTGCTGCTACAATGCTTAGGAGTGTCCTTATTGAGGTGTGTTTTACAATGGGAGCAAATGTCTCATCATAATCTTCCTCATATATTTGCAAGAATCCCTTTGCCACCAGTCTCATTTTGTAACACTGGATATCTCCTTCTGCATTTACCCCTGGTGGCGCAGTGGTAAAACTGCCGCCCTGTAACCAGAAGGTTACAAGTTCGATCCTGACCAGGGGCTCAAGGTTGACTCAGCCTTCCATCCTTCCGAGGTCGGTAAAATGAGTACCCAGAATGTTGGGGGCAATATGCTAAATCATTGTAAACCGCTTAGAGAGCTCCAGCTATAGAGCGGTATATAAATGTAAGTGCTATTGCTATTGCTATTGCTATTTTGCATTTTAAGAAACCACCCCACAGTCTTTCTTCCCTCTGGTAGCTCTGTGAGTGTCCATGTGTTATTTTTGTGCAATGATTCCATTTCTTCTTTTGCAGCTTCCTTCCAGTTTTGTGCTTCAGTTGCTGGTAAGTTATCAATTTCTTTCCATGTGCTCGGTTCTTGAAACCTTTCTCCCTTTGCAATGTAGGAAAGTTTCTTAGGTGGACCTGCTTTATTTTGTCATGTTGAACATCACACCCTTTGTTCATCATCAGCATTCTCTTCTGCTGAATCGCTGCCAGGTATAAGACTTACGGTGGATCCTTCCTTTTGGTCATATTGTCTTGATTCTTTCTTCAACTGAAAATTGGGCTCTAAGTTTGGCAGTTCATTAGTGCTTGGTTTTTCATTTTCACTGAAGTATGCTACATTGCATATTTTAATTGCTTCTGTGACAAGATCTAAAATCCTATATCCTTTACATCCTATGGAATAGCCAACAAGTATTCCTTTCTCAGATCTACAGTTGAATTTGGTCCTTCTGGCTTTTGGTATATCAGTGTATGCTTTAGATTCAAACACTCTTATATGACTCAAAGTGGGCTTGTTGCCATGCCATAGCTCATGTGTGATTGTGCCTATGGCCTTTGTTGACAATCTGTTTTGCAGGTAAGTAGCAGTCATCACTGCCTCTCCCCAAAATTTAGAGCCAAACCAGCATCTACAAGCATGCATCTGGTCATTTCCATGAGAGAACAGTTTTTTTCTTTCTGCTGCTGCATTTTTCTCCGGAGTATAAGGAACAGTCTTTTGGTGTTCAATGCTCTCCTCCTTTAGGAATCTTATGACATCATTCCCAGTGTATTCACCACTATTGTCAGTGCAGAGGATCTGTGGCTTTCTCCCAAACTTGTTCCTCACTCTTGCAACATATTATTTTAGTCTTTCTAATACAGGTATGTATATGTGTATCTAGAATAGTCATCAATGAAAGTAAGAACATATTTATTCCTTCCTGATGTATTAACTTGCATAGGTCCACAAACATCACTATGAATCAGATCCAAAGGATGCTGTGTTTTTCTTTCTTTGTGTGCAAGAAAAGCAGGCCATGTTGCCTTTGCTCTTATACAGCATGCACACTTTGATTCTGTGCTGCAGGGGGCTATTTTTAGACCCTTTACCAAATCCAACTTTTCAGCCTAACATTTTGAGCCTAAACATTTTGGCATATTTATGGTCAAACTTTCTGTGCCGCAAATTCTGACATCCTATGTGTGTGCATTCCTTCAGTTTTGGCCTATTCAGTCACACATTCTACTTCAAACAATCCATTATCTTGTAAAACTGCTTTCATAAGCAATTCTTGTTTATGAGTAATGAAATAGTGTTTTCCTTTAAATTTTACTTTGTAGTCCCTTTCTGTAGCATATTTTACAGACATCAGACTTGTTTCTAGGGTAGGCACATACAAAGCTTCTTCAATTCTTAATCCAATGGTTTCTCCTTTCTCCAGTTTGCAGAGCAACTGCGCAAATCCTTTCTCTTCTGTATACATCAGTTTTCCATTTGCCAAATATATAGAGATTTTACAACATGTATCTAGGTTTATCAATCTCTCCCTTTCTCTAATCAGGTTGCTTGTAGCATCTGAGTCAATGCAAATGCCACTGCTGCATTTCTCAGACTTCGCTTCCAAAACTTTATCTGTTCTTGCAAGGTATATTCTTTGCTTATTAGCTTTAGTCCCTGATTGCTTGTAAGTTCTGTACTCTGTGTTCCCAGATGACTCACTCTCTTTGCAACTTTGTTTTGCTTGTGTTTTATCTGCAAACTGTTTATTCTTGGGACATTTATTCTGCAAGTGTTTGGGACTTCCATAAATAAAGGATTTCTTATTTCTTTGCAAGGTTCTAAATGCATTTTCTTCACTTTCCTTTGGTTGCCTCCCTTCTGCTCAAATCAAAGTCCTCTAGACCGGAGATTCTCAACCTTGGGTCTCCAGATGTTATTGGATTTCCGCTCCCATAATCCCGAGCCCCAATGGCCTTTGTTTGGGGATTATGGGAGTTGAAGTCCAACAACATCTGGGGACCCAAGGTTGAGAATTCCTGCTCTAGATGGTTAATTACAAATTGTACGTCTGCATCCTCCTTGACTTCCAAGGCACTAGTCGCACTATCAAAGTAATGTGGCAAACTATTCAACAGCAATCCTATCAAAACTGCATCTGGTATGATTACTTCTTGAGCTTGTAGTTGCCTAGATATTTCTAACATTTCATTTATGTGCTTGGACAGACTTTCTCCTTCTCTAAGCCTTTTATTATTCAGTTTTCTTACTAGGTGCACTTTGAAAACCACAGACTTCTTTTTATATAACCCCTTCAGAGTTTCTCACGTATCACATCTTTGTCTCTTAGATGCACTATGACTAGATCACTCACCGCCAAGCAAATCATTCCTGATGCCTTTTCATCTGCTCTGTCCCATTCTTTCTGCTCCTTTCCTGCATCTGCAGGAAGCTGGGTGCACAGAACACTGCCAAGTCCATGACTCTTGAGGATTATCTCCATCTTGAAATATCAGAACTCATACTCAGGACCATGCAGCTTTTCAGTCATCTGGAATCCTTGTGCTATCTCCATTTACAAAGCTTTTATCTTTGTTTTGCTTTCTATTTAACTGTCTAGGCTTTTTTCTTTTATTTACTGGCTTCTGGGCCCATAACCATTTGTAGGGGAAGAATGGCAGTTCAGTCCCCAACTAGCAAAGCAAAACCAGTTTGGTGAGAAAGCAGCAAAACAAGAGGTCTTGAGACAGCTCTTCAGTATTTACGTAACTACTAGCTCTTCAGTAACTACGAGGATTTATTTAAAGAAAAGGTTACAAACAAATGTGAAAAAGCCTGCAGCTTAATTTCAGCTGTCGCTCATGGATGAAGAGAAAGAGCAAAAAACACCAACAGCCATCTCTGGAGAGACAAAATGGAGACTAACACTGGAAGAACAAAGAGGAGAGGAGTCCAACACTTTTATCCATTACCCTAAAAAAACCCCAGTGGTCACTATGAGACATTGCAGCTGAGAGCAGATGCTGCCAGGGACCTAGCTCCAACAATAACACCAATTTTGAAAGAACTGACTGGCTGCCAATAGGCTTCAGTGTGAAATACAAAGTGCTGGTTATTACTTTAAAAACCCTTAATGGCTTGGGCCCAGGATATTTAAGAGAGTGCCTCCTTTGTCAGGAACCCTGTTGCATCTGGAAAGGTCTGGTTACAGTTGCTGCCGGCTCATTTGGTGGTGACTCAGGACTGGGCCTTCTCTGTGGCTACCCCAGGGCTTTGGAATATGCTCCCTCTTGAAATAAGAGCATCTCCTTCTCTGTTTGTTTTCAGGATAACACTAAAAATGTACCTGTTCTCTCAGGCTTTTAACTGAGGTTTTTTTTAAAGTTAATGTGTTTTTATCTATGATCTTATTTTATTAGTTTTGTTAATTTTAACTGTTTTATTATTAGAGATGTTTGTATCAGGCGGTATAGAAATATGAGAGATAGAGAGATAGAAAGACAGACATCAATCGACGTTTGAACAAATGCACACAACACATTTTTCCTTTCAAGTTGCATTTCAGATTTGGAATCAACTCTCTGTTATTATTGTCAAATATGCATTTACAGGAGAAGTCTCATAGGAAGGGAGGATCCTAACAGCTTTTTAGGTGTCAAGATGCAATAATTTAGGGTGCCGTTGATTCTTCACATGAAGACCTCACAGCCCAAGGGATGGTGATGTTTTGTCCTTCTTTAGTATGAAATATCCGAGGGAGAGGAGAGAGAAACGTATTCAGCAGCTTAATATGACTATTCCCACCTCAAATCAGCAAGAGGAAAAAATCATTTTAATTGTTCACATGGGGAGCTGACTGAAATACATTGACTTTAGAGAAACTTGGGAGAGCATTGTGGTCACCTTGAGTTAAAAACAAAAAACTTTCATTATAAAATACCTTATAAGCCCAATATAAAATACTTATAAGAGTTGTCAGGAAAACACACTACACTTCTTAAAGGTAAGACCAGTTGCTCTTGGTTTGTGTGGAGATGTGTGGAGATGATCCTGTGACTCTAAAATCCCACTATTGGGTCCCACTCTTTGAGCTTCCCTTTATAATACTTGATTGACTGATTGATTGATTGATTGATTGCCGTCAAGTCGTGTCGACTCTTAGCAACCACATAGATAGATTCTCTCCAGGATTATCTTGGCTTGGGTAGCCTAAATTGTATGTGATTTAGGTCCATCTAGTTCAGTATTGTCTACAGTGACTGGCAGCAGCTCTCCAAGGTTTCGTGCAGATGCCAGAGATTGTATCTGAGACTTTCTGCAGGCAAGCAGATGTCCTGCCACTGAGTGAGGCTTAGCTATGGCCCTGTCCTCTAAGGGGAATATCTTACAGCAGAAAGTGCTCACATGTAGCCACCCATCCAAATGCAAGCCAAGGTGGACTCTGCTAAGCAAAGGGGAGAATTCATGCCCCCTACTGAAAAACTGGCTCTTTGCTTCCCATTCCCTTTCCTCTTTTCAAGGGACTGCTTCTCCTTTTTCTAAATCAAACTGTTTTATCTGCAAAACCACAACAGAACAATCATAAGCAACCCATTTCCTGGCTTCCTAGTTTCTCATGTTGCTGAAAGGCTCAAGCTATACAAGCGTATGCTCACAGAACTGTAGCCAGCTATAGAGTGATTTAAGATACATTATAAGAGGTGGGGAGGGTAATAGTAAATGCCCAACATGCAGAGCTTGTCAGCAATTTCAGTAAACCTACAGGCATCTGGTGAAAATCAGAAAATGTGGAGAATTAGAGATGGTAGACATTTTCTGGTCTGTCACCTTATTATTCTTTTCAACATTCACCTATCAATTATGGCATTCCCTTTCCCAGTTATTCTCAACATTCTCCACAGTTGAGTTTTCATTATATGTACATAAGATATGTATCTATGTTTCTTTTTAGAATGTGAGCCCTTTGGGGACAGGGTTCCATCTTATTTATTTGTTTGTTATTTCTCTTTGTAAACCGCCCTGAGCCATTTTTGGAAGGGCGGTATAGAAATCAAATTATTATTATTATTATTATTATTATTATTATTTATGAGCAGAGATAAGGCATGTAACCATTGTGCAAGGTACTGGAATAGTGCATTCAATGTTTGTTTGGTCAGTTTGAAGGTTTGCAGATAGAATTAACAGAACTCCTGCTCTAAGGTTAGAGAAGAAGCTGGAAACGCTGGAACAGATTAACAAAAAGGAGGCTGAGAGAAGATATGACTGTAAATCATAAAATGCAGACATAATCTAAGTGTAGCTCAGTGATACATAGGACTCAGAAAATGTTTTGAAACCTTCCAAGATATATTGCTGTAGATATACAATGAAATACAAGATATATCATTGTATATATCCCCCAACCACATCTGACAATTTTTTTAAAAAGCATTTGAAAACCCACCTCTTCACCCAAGCTTTTTCAATTCTTTAGAAAATTTAAGGTTTTAATTTGTGGATGATTTTTAAATTGTTACATGGTTTAAAGTTTTTGTATATGTTTTAACTTGTTTTATGCTATTGTTAACCTCCCAGAGACTAAAGTTTGGGACAGTGTACAAATTAGAGATAGATAGATAGATAGATAGATAGATAGATAGATAGATAGATAGATAGATAGATAGATAGATAGATAGATAGATCTGAGAGGGCAAAGAACCACCTTAGTTTCTAAACTTGTTATTGGTTGCATTAATGGAGGCTCTCTGCACGAGCAGTGTGGGGAGCCTGCAGGAGGTGGAGAGCCTGCAGTGTGGAGAGCCTACAGAAGCAGTGTGGAGAGCCTGCAGGCAGCTCGCCCACATGATAACCAGTCCCGTCACAGAGCCAGTTGGGGCAGCGGGGATCAGGGGCCTCCTGGCCCCTGGAAGTCCCAGGATGCCCCAAAAGTACCGGAAGTCCCAGAATGCCCCACGCGACTGCAGAGGGCATTCTGGGGAGCCCCCCAATGCCAAGAGGCTTGTTGTAGCCTCCCGATTGGGGGTCTACTTGTGAGTTGCAGCAGTGTGGAACTGTGCCGCAGTGACACATGACCAAAAAATGGGGTTAGCAGAGTGTGTGCTCTGCTAAACATGTTTAACTGGGGCGGGGGGGCAGTTAAGAGGGCTGGTTGCCAGGAGTTGCACAAAGTAGCACTGTTTGTGTTGGTGGTGGTCATCATTGGAAGCTACATTTCATACTTTGATTTGAACAAGTATCCAGGCTACTCAGGGTCCCACTGCGCAGGTGCAGTGGCCTCCAAAATGGCTGCCTCACCAGGGAATAGGCCTGGAAAGGGCCAAAGATGCCTGAACTGGGCAAATTTTAAAGGAAGACTGGTGGAGGCAGGAGGAACCTCTGTGGATACACACACCTGCCATCTTGGAGAAGCCCCCCAGAGGGTTAAGTTTTTAAAAGGCTAATCAAACCCCTGAACTGGGGGTGGGGTCATTTTGGCTCGAACCTAAACCTTCAAACTGAGCTGGTTCGACATTGAACCTATTCACTTTTGAGACTGTCTGTACACCAGGTAGGTGGGACCTAGAGAGCTGTTGCCAGGAAGAATTGAGTTCTTTGTTAGAGAAGAGGCTAGACGGGAGGTGCTCAGGAGGACTTGTGGCCTTGGAGGATGACTGCAGGAAAATAACTCTGCTGATCCTTGACAGACAGGAGGGCAGGAAGCTTGAATTCTCATCTGGAGTTTGGCGAGTTCAAGGGAAAGGGAAATTTAGTCTAGGGAACTGTTTGTTTAGTCAGACTTTGCATTAGAATTTCTATTTCTTAGGTGTGTATGCTTTTGCATATTCCTGATACTGTTCTATTATTATAGTTTACCTATAATGTAATTAAAATAAGAAACACTAGTCTACACCCATCCTACCTAGGGGTTTCAAAAGACTCTACAAACATTTAAGCATGCATTAAAACAACCTATTTTTGCAATCCTACTAAGTATTCTTATTTGAATGTAAAAGTTGAGAAGCCTCAGATGGAAGCAGTCTGTAGTAACTGAATAAAACATTTTTTTTAGTTCTTTTCTTTTTACAAGACTCTCTGAGTTCATTTTTAACTCATGAAAAGGGAGGGGCGAAGGGGGATGGTGCAAGAACATCCTCAGACAGACAGCAGCTATCAGTTTTCTCACCACGTATAGGCTTGCACGTGGAAGATTGTTGCATTTATCCAATAGCAAAATAAAGAGAGTTTCCCCTGGGATTCCACCCCAAGCCCAGGGAGGTTCAAGCACTGTTGATAAGAGGGGTGGCAGTGACAGCCTTTTGAACCTACCGATAATACAGAATAGTTTTAGGAGATGCCTAGCCAGGCAGCTCGCAGGGATGATTCAGCATTTCTTTCCCTCACATGAACTTGCTCTAAGACAAAGGCTTTCATCTAGGAGAGGAGAGTTGGTCTTTTGGTAGTAAGCATGACTTGTCCCCTTAGCTAAGCAGGGTCTGCCCTGGTTACATATGAATGGGAGACTTGATGTGTGAGCACTGCAAGATATTCCCCTCAGGGGATGAAGCCACTCTGGGAAGAGCAGAAGGTTTCAAGTTCCCTCTCTGGCTTCTCCAAGATAGGACTGAGAGAGATTCCTGCCTGCTAGCTTGGAGAAGCCGCTGCCAGTCCGTGAAGACAATACTGAGCTAGATAGAACAATAGTCTGACTCAGTATATGGCAGCTTCCTATGTTCCTATCTGCTCCATTGGTAATGTGCAAAATCATACCAAATAGATAAGAAGCATTTTCAATGCAACTTTCAACATGACAGATATACGGAAAGTAGCAGAAACAAAATGAGAATCTGTTGCTATACCTCTTGATGATTTTCAGTAGGTTAGTAAATTTTTTTATTTTTTATTTATTTATTTATTTATTTATTTATTTATTTATTTATTTGACATATTTTATACCTACCAAAACTTACCTCTCTGTGTGGTTTACAACAAAATAAAAACAGAAAGTAAAACATTAATTAAAACAAAATCAAAAAGTTTAAAACATTAAAGGTTGCTGACTCAAATAAGAACATCCCTGCCCAACCAGGCCCAAGGCCTATCTAGTCCAGCATCCTGTTCCACACAGTGGCCCACCAGATGCCTCTGGGGAACCCACAGGCAAGAGATATGTGCATGCCCTCTCTCCTGTTGTTGCTCCCCTGCAACTGGTATTGAGAGGCATCGTGCCTGTCCTCCATGAATTTGTCTAAGCCCCTTTTAAAGCCAACCAAGCTGTTGGCCATCACCACATCCCATGGCAAAGAATTCCATATAGATTAATTATGGTCTGTGTGAAAAAGTACTTCCTCTTGTCGGTCCTAAATTTCCCAACCTTCAGTTTCATGGGATGACCCCTGGTTCTAGAGGTGTGTGTGTGAGAGAGAAAGTTTCTCTTTGTCTACCCTCTCCATTCCATGCATAATATTTACACCTTGATCATGTCTCCCCTTTGTTGCCTCTTTTCAAAGGTCTTTAATAACAATAACTTGCAAGTAAAACATTTTCTCTGCCATGGTTGGTCTTATGCTAATTACTGGGTTTTGCAGCTGTAGTGTTCTTCATCTGTTTGTTTTTTAAACCAATATTAATTTATTGCCCTTACACGGTAGATTTCACAAGCTGGAAGTGTGTCCACCCCTACTGTAATGCTGCTGGTTTGAATAGGAAAACTCCAATTTCTCTTTCTGCTATCAACAGTTAATATATGTCCTATGGGGACAATAGAAATGGAAGGCAATCGCACGCTTGTTACTGATTTTGTTATGGTGGGTTTCACAACAGATCCACTTCTGCGTATCATCTTCTTTGTGCTGTTCCTAGCTTCATACATCCTAACACTGACTGGAAATGTGGGCCTGATGACACTGATCTACCTAGATTCTCACTTGCACACACCCATGTACTTCTTTGTTGGCAACCTTTCCTTCCTAGATGTCTGGTTTTCCACCGTCTACACTCCACGGATCTTGTCTGACTGTGTGTCCAAGAACAAGGTCATGTCCCTTGCCGGCTGTGCTGCCCAGTTCTTCTTCTCCGCTGGCTTGGCCTACAGCGAGTGCTTCCTGCTGGCTGCCATGGCATACGACCGCTACAAGGCCATCTGTAACCCACTTCTCTATGCCACTGTCATGTCCAGAAAGCTCTGCATCCAGCTGGTGGTTGGGTCTTACGTAGCTGGTTTTGTCAATGCCATTGTACACACAGGCAACACCTTCCGCCTACACTTCTGTGGGAACAACATTATCAACCACTATTTTTGTGATGCACCACCACTTGTGAAGATGGCCTGTGATGATACCAGGGTCTATGAACTCATTGTAGCCACCATCATTGGTTGCAATGTTGTGGCAACCACTGCCCTCATTCTGAGCTCCTATGTGGGTATAGTAGCAGCCATCATACACATTCACTCAGCTGCTGGGAGGCGCAAGGCCTTCTCCACGTGCTCCGCCCACCTAGTCTCTGTCTCCCTCTTCTATGGTTCCATCCTCTTCATGTATTCTCGGCCCAGCTCCCAGCACACGCCAGACTGGGACAAGGCAAACGCTTTGTTCTACACAGTTCTCAACCCTCTGGTCAACCCCATGATATACAGCTTACGCAACAAAGATGTGAAGGCAGCCTTCAAGAAAGTCCTGGGGAAATTCATGACACCCAAATGACCATTGGTAACCCCACATTACAGAAATGAGAATGAAGTAACAGCCTGTAGTGTCTTCCTTTATCCAGCAAAAGAGATTGTGGAAAATACCACGAGTCCAAACTGATGACATCAAGGCCCTTCTACAGAATAGTCACCATCTTCTGTGATCGGAACTCTTGATAAACATATTCTTCCATCAGCAGTTTCTCTCCCAGGCCCCATCCTATTTCTTTCCAGCAGTTTCAGCTGAGCTGGAAATTGGAGTACGTGAGAAGGCAGAAAATAGGATGAAAAAGAGACAAAATTATAACCTATCTTCTGCAACACAATCAGGAGCAAGTAAGAAATATTTGGCCTTGGGAAAGTTTGACACTCATGGACCATTTCCCCAACTTACCATTCATGGAGTATAAATGTTTATCTTTTAGAAAGGTTCCCTTTAATCAAAAGTTAAAATTACATAATTTAAGGACTTGCCTTAAGAAAATCACATGACACTGCTAGAGCCAAGCAAGGCTTGAAACTGCTGTATAAACTGTGGAATCTTTTGACAGATTAATGTTGTATTTTCCATTATTCCTATTGCCTATATTAATGGACCCAGAAACGCTCCACTGTGAGAAACAAGCAGGGCTGCCAAGGGCGGTTTTTCCTACCAAAGTGCTCCAGGGATTGGAGAAGCCACACACCTGACAAAACTCTCCCTTCTGTGCAACTTTTAAGGGTTCAAGAGCCCTCACAGAGAATGGACCTGGCAGCACAATCCGAATATGGCTCATTCCTATGTGGTAACATTCTCTCTGGGATGTAAATGTAAATGGCATAGAGAGAACATGGATGAACAACTCTTTCCTCTAGTCCCTTTCGACCAAACTAGATATGGGCTCCCTATATCTAGGACAGTGGATTCCCATCCTGGCATCATGGTTCTTTTAAGAGATAAAAATTCCGCTGCTGATATATAAACTTTTATGACAATATTAGACTTAGAGTAAGGTGTAATCGTGCTGGCCAGATTTCTTACCCAATTACGACCTTTAAGAGGGTCAAGCAGGGCTGAATACTGGCCACTTTTCTGTTTAATACTTATATCAATCAATCAATCAATCAATCAATCTTTATTATGGTCTAAGGTCAGCCAGGTTATAATATAGTAATACAATATAATAGATTGTGAGAAAGAATGTTGCATGTATCACTGAGATTGAGACTGGTATTACAATACCTATACAAATTATCTAATTAAACATCTGCAGGGGTTAAATCTACATGTTCAATTTATGTTCTATTTTTGGCAGATATATGGTTGCCTATTCTGCTCTATGCAGATGACACTGTTATTCTGCCACATATTGCAAGGAGGAACAGTTAATTATTAACCATCAAACAATGAAAGCCATGGTGTTGTTTTTCTCTGAGCCTCCAGACACTCCCGAGGCTTGCATCTTCTTTCCCAGTGTGAGTCCAAGGGCTGCTGACACAGCTAGCAGGGACCTCACACAAATTTCACAGATCCATCTACTGGCCATTTGCAAGCAATTCATGATGAAAATCATGTCTTTAGAGACTAAAAAAACTTTAATTTTCATCACAGATTGCCCACAAATGGCCAGCAGGTGGAGCTGTGAAATTGTACACGGTCCCTACTGGCCCTGTGACTAGCCTGTGAGTTTGTGTTGGGGAAGAAGACACGTGCCTGCAAGAATGACTGGGAAGGTTGCATAAGCTCTCCCCGCAGGTAGGCAAGCTCTTCAGTTTGTGAAGTGAACCCTAACCCCCCCTACACTGTTGTTGTGCCTGCTTTATGCTCTAACTACTCAAACTACTTTTCTTGGGCGGATGTCAACTCAGTGCAATCTCACCACAAGCAAGCAACAAGAATAAGCCAGTCTCACAACACAACAAGAAGCTGAACACATCTCTTTATTTGAGCACTTCCAGATGGACTATTTAATCAGGAACTCTCTTCACAGTGGGTTGACACCACCACAGCTTCATTCATCCATTGTTCACTCTTACGTCCCCTGCACCTAAATTGTTACTGTCTAAAATACTAACACTGCTGTTGGGTTTTGTCCCGACTCCCAGCATATTTACAATTTTAGTTTTCCCTTTAAGAATCCATTAGCAGGATGACATTGACAGGAGTCTGTGTACTGATATTCCCCTCAGGGGATGAAGCTGCTCCAGGAAGAGCAGAAGGTTTCAAGTTCCCTCCCTGGCTTCTCCAAGATGGGGCTGAGAGAGATTCCTGCCTGCAACCTTGGAGAAGCCGCTGCCAGTCTGTGAAGACAATACTGAGCTAGATAGATCAATGGTCTGACTCAGTAAATGGCAGTTTCCTATGTTCCTATATATTGAATTTTAAGTGAAGCCATCAATCCATTGATTTTAATGATTTTTTTTTTTCAATGCAGGAGAAGGCAGTCAGCATAAAGCCATGATACTGCATGGGGGGAAATGTAGGCCATCCACCACGCATGCACACAAACGTACTTCTTCCCTGCCTGCACACAGGTGAATGTATAAAGAGTGTTGAGGTTTGTAATTATTTAGCAAAGCACCAAAAGGAAGCTACCCACTCCAGTTACAGACTAGGGTACAGAGTTTAGTTGTTGCAGTTATCTTAAGAACACACATGGGGATTGTTATACAATCTAAACTAAATATAAATTATTAAATAAATTATTTAAACTGAACTAAATAAATTATTGGTTAAGTACATTTGAGATAGGAAAGACCTATCCTAACTATCAGCTACATAATAAGAAGGTAGGGAGAGAAAGATGTTTCCATCTACTCTCTAAGAGGAAAGGAAGAGGACTGACTTCCCACAGGAAATACCTGAGGAGTCAAGGCAGGGGTCATAGAGTAGAGGTGAAGCAGGGACAGGTAAGGAGACCCTCACTAACTCCCTCTACTCCCAATGCCCCTAGTGGTCATTTAGGATAGTTGGTGCAAAAGCTCAATGCACTGGAACTCCATCTCCAACCAAGAGGATAGATGAAGTGCGGCACCCAGGGTCAAACTGGGGGTACTGAGAGGGTGGTGGAATGTATGTGAGGAGGGCGCCGGGTTTAGAGCAGAACAGGTAATTAAGGGTGGGAGTTGGGGTGCAGGGGCACCGCGCGGGCAGGGCGCACCGGGAATATGCCCTGTTGCCATGTGGGCCGGTACGAGCCTGGGGGCACCCCACCTCCTCTATGACCCTATTGGCCAGAAATGGGCCAGGAGGATGGGGGGCACGCTGCATGAACAATCTGAGGTTTGAAAACCCATAGGGACCCATCCCCAACCATAATAAAAAGCAGCAATGTGAACAGTCCCAACTTTAGTCCGATTTATGCTTATTTACGTTTAAACAGTATGCACTTTATCTGCTCTCATCCTAATTCGTCCTAACTAAAGCCGCTTCCTCCTGAAGTAAAGCGCTAGGAAACCTCCCTTTCTCCTCTGCCTGATTTACTCCTGTTCAGTCCTTCATTTACCATCTACACAGCATCAACAAATCCAAAAGTCTGCTGTTCTGCTTATGTTTTCAATGCAACTGAAGTCTGATCACGTGAATCTGTGAGATCTGATGGAAGTTTGCTAACTGGACAACCTAACGTGTGTGGGGACAGAATACAGACTGTGAACAACTATCCAACTTTCCCTCATTTAAAGACAGATGTATGTGTTCTCTCATCCCCATCTGGATCCTGGCCATCAGTTTCCAGGGAGTTTTCCAGACTATGAGATTTGCAACAGTTAATGTGTTGCAAACTGTGATGGAATAGTGCAATGGTTTCAAAACGAGAGTAAAGGGTTGTTTAATGCTTTGTTGTAAGCTGGTGGCCATTCATATTTTCCATCCACTGAAACATATCATCCAGTCAGGATTGTCCATATTCTCATTGAAACACATTTATCTGCCCCTCCTCCTGCTCCATTTGGGCCAATGGAGTCGTGAGCAAAATGGAATCCTTTGGCGAGCCTGGAAAGGGGGGAGGAAAGGAGGGGAAAGCCAAGATTTCTCCCTGCCTGTTTCTCTCCCTGCAGCAGAGGAAGCAAGAACTGTCCGTACTGCAAAATGTGACAATGCATAAAATGCGGGGAAAGGCTCCCTACAACAGAAAAATACCTCTGCTTTCCTGCAGTGCATTTATAATGTTGTAGGACAAAAACGCATCATTAAAATTCAAATCAAGGCATAGGAAATGTGAACAGCACCCTGCTGACAACACAGTGACACCGAAGTGGAAACACAGGCAATCTGGAGGGGCACTTAGAGGATATGCTACAAGTACATTGCAGCATGTAATCTGGAAAACGCTCAGGAAAGGAAGTATATAGAGAGGCTACCACTCTCAACACACATGCACCCTTCCCTTCAGCTGGGTTTCTCAAGGGGTGATACAATGAGCTCAGCAATCCAGAGAAGAGTTGCTTGGGAGGTTTACCTAATAACTGCATGCCTGTGAAAGCCATCGAGTATTTGGGGAAAGGTTCATCAAGGCTGCAGGAGGGTGTGCTCCTCAAGGATAAGCTATCTAAATCAACCCCACACAATGAATGTGAAGAGTGAATGTAAAGAATGCTTTCAAGGGAATTTGGAAAGCTGTTCAAAATGAGCATGTAAAAAAGATCAGTCTTGTTAAATAAACTGCCTGAGTCCTTTCAGAATGAGGATTAGAAACTTGCCTATTTCTTAACTTCCCTTCTCTCCCCTTAGCTGTTCCTTATTTTATTATTTTTCTCTTGCAATCATTGAATTTATCTCCCACTTCACTCCCAGAACTAATATTTCTTTTATTCCCCTCTTGTTTTCATTATTTAATATGATGCAGTCAGCGTGGGCAGACTTAATTTAATTCATTCCAGGCTCTCTAATCATTGGTTTCATTGCATGTTCTTAAAATCTCACGGTAGAGGATTACTAACCCCACATTTTTGTACTTCTAATCAAGATGCTTAAAACAGGCTGAAAGAGGTCCTCCCTGTTGGGAATTCTCTCTGGTAGGAGAAACCCTTTTTCATTATAGCAGAGTGCACAGAGGCACAACACAGCGGAATTTAGTTAGGCATGCGTGTATGCTGAGAGTAAAGCAACTTGGAGCCAGTTCATAGTTTCAAATCAATATACAGTATATGTCATTTATTAAAGAACTCCATTCTAGATAGGAAAGTGAGGAGTTAGGATCTCTAATCTAGCTAGCTAGCTGGATGCAGACGGATTCTGCATCTCTGCACACATGGTTCAGGGGAGAGGAACTTGCATGTTGCAAGGTAGTAGGAACAGGAAGAGAAGAGAGAGAGGAAGTGACCCTCAGATTAGCAATCTACGTTCCAAAGGGATAGTGTCAGAGCAGTAGAGAAGAGATGACCCTCTAGCCCTCTGACTCACTAGTCTGTCCTCCACTGTCATTGAGACAAGAGACAGTGCATAGTCCTTCACTTCCAATACTCCCCACCACCCGGTAGGGATGTTCACAAACTGGTTGGGTGCTCCTTTTCTGGAGCGCCAAACTGGTTTAGAAGTCTAGCATTCGAGCTGGTTCGGAGGCAGGGGGGCGCTTTAAGGGGCAGGGAGGGTGCCACTTAACTGTCCCACTGCTTCCCCCAACTGGCGCTCTCCCCAAAATCAATGCTGTGGGGCTACAGCGTACCTCCCTGCACCCCGGTCACCGTCATACCAGAAGTGGCCGATGCACATGTGCACAGCACAGGATTGTGCTGCAAGAGTTCTTGAATAGGGTGACAGCTCTACTTAGAAAATGAAGAGAATCCTCCTCAGTCTCCATAACATACAGTATCAGCCACCAAGGCCGCTCAGCCGAGGGCATTAATTGCTATCCCCACACCATGGAGGAAGTCATGAATTCTGTGTGATCCTGCTGAGGAGGCATCATTTTACAGGCACAGCTGTGCCATTCCTGGCCCTTCTACCGCTGTAATAGCTGGGACTTCAAGATGTGCTAGTTAACATGGCTGAAACTACACTAGCACAAGGGCCCTCAATCCTATACACCCTTTTCTGGGAGTGTGTATAGGTCCCACTGAACCTTATGTATAGGGTTGGGCTGTTAGGCAACACCATCTTTGCCTGAAGACAAGAGGCCCATTTATATGTTATGTTCGATACTTTTACAGCTGGGTACAGATTTGTACATAGGTACAGTCATTCATGCATTATGTTGAACACACGTACTGCAGTAAATTCAGGGGGGCACCTCGGTAATTGTGGTGCGGCCCGGACCTGATCTGCAGGGCTTAGCAGCCCCACCACCACAACGAACCCCCTCTTATCTCCATCCTGGGGGGCCTCCGGGGGGGGCTCTGTCTTGCAGAGGCCTCCTGCTACCTCACCACTGCCTGTGCCCACCGCACCACTGGATGAGGGCATGGAGGAGCTTCCCAGCTCAGTGCCACCGCACAGACTGCACGAGGGTGAGTGGGTAGGTGCGGCGATGGGAGGGTGACTTCTGTGCCCGCGTGCCGGCCCTCGGGGCTCTTCGTGTTGAGGGAGTGGGGAAGGTGAGGGGCAGAGGCTTGGCCGCTTCACCAGTGCGCACACCATTTAAATTTAAATTCTACTGCATCTGATCTTCATGTTTCTGTTTTGCTGAGCTATTTCCTGCTTTCTTCTCTTTTCTTGGTTTACTGGGAAGTCTATTTTATCTCACCCTACACCAGCTGAGCAATCACTATGCGGCATGCAATAGTCATCACAAGTTCCTCATCCTTAAGCTGTAACCCCATTTATTTATTTAAACTATTTAATACCTTGCCCTTCAATCCTGGAATACCCAGATTGTCTTACAACATAATTTAAAATCATACAATAAAACCAATAAATAAAACAATGTAAAATACTACTGAAAGAAACAGCAACAAGTAAAACAGAATTAAGATCACACCGGAAAAATAAAAAGACTTGACAAAATGAAATGGGTTTGTTGTTGTTTTTAATTATGGAACTGAAACTATAATAGATTGATTGTCGGGCAAACCTCCCCAGGGGGAATAATTCTGGAGTCAAGACAGCACACAGTGAGGCTCTCCACATGAGCAGTGTGGAGAGCCTTACCGGGCTCTCTCCGCAGACGAGCAGTCACTCGTTGCTGGGTGGCTGGATCGGCTGCCCACACGATTACCAGCTCCGTTACAGAGCCAGTAGGTGCTGCAAGGATCAGGGGACGCTCAGTCCCTGGAAGTCCCAGGATGCCTCATGCGATGCAGGGCATCCTGGGGAGACCCCCGAGACCCGGAGGCCTGTTTTAGCCTCCTGGCAGGGGTCTCCTCACGAGTCGCCATGGCACGGAGCTGCATCGTGGTGACTCATGATTGGGGAAACAGGGTTAGTGTAACACTCGCTCCACTAACCCCATTTAAGGGGAGGGCTTCTTTGGCAGGCCACCAGAGAACCACTGGGCTCACCTGTGAGCCCTGTGGTTCTCACAATGGGGGGAAACTGGGCTGGGCTCCCCAGTTTCCCCCCATCATGAGAATAGCCTCAGTAAATGATCTATCTCTGGCATCACCCACCTCACTTTCAGTACCAAAGGGACCTGTTACTAATGAAAACACAGATACAGTGAGCATAAAGGAAACATGGTGGAACAGTGAGAGCCAGTGGGACACTGTTATTCCTGGACATAAGCTGGAAGTCCTGCACAAATGAAGAGAACAGAAAGGAACACAAATTCTGGCAAAAGAAATGCAATGAGACAATAAGGGACACAAAAAGAGTGTTTAAGGAACATATAGCTAAAAACATCAAGTGGAATAATAAAAATTTATTTAAATACATCAGAAGCAGGAAAACTGCCAGGGAGGTGGTTCGACTGTTAGATGAAAGGGATGAACAGCACTGTTATCAAGAGATCTCTTGTAAGGTCATTACAAATTATTGCCCCTGAGGAAGGCATTTGGCTGAAATGCGTTGAGCAGGGGCGTAGCAAGGTTGGAGTGGGCCCAGAGACAAGATTTTAAAATGCCCCCCACCACTGAAGTTCGGCTCATGAAGTAAAGAAATCTTAAATGAGGCTGAATAGTGGTAACAAAAAGCATAGTAAAATTTATATTTATATTTATATTTATATTTATATTTATATCTCCTATGAGCCACAATAGAACATCATCCTAAATTATTTTTTTAAAGGTTTTGTAAATTGTGGACGATGCAAGTCATTTAATGGTACTAGAGAAAGACATGCTGTTCTGGTAGCTCCAGGTCTTAACACTCACATCAATTTCGGAGGATGAATACAAGTGAAGGAAGCCAAGGCGGGTGCGTGGCTGGGGGAGTCAGTCATGTGACTTGCCTCTGGGGGGCCCCCAAGGCAGTGGGCCCCCAGACAACTGTCTCTCCTTGCCCTATTATAGTTACGCCCCTGGCGTTGAGCTCAACAAAGGTTTACAAGCATCTTGAGATATGCTCTCTTATTGTTGATGTTTAGTGGATGCTTCCTGGTTCTTTTTTGTTTTTCAGATCTCCTCGCAAAAATATGTAACTTGTCCCTACAATCAGACTCCGTACCAGACGACTGGAAAGTAGCCAATGTAGCACCAATTTTCAAAAAGGGATCCAGGGTGATCCAGGAAATTACAGACCAGTTAGCTTAACAACTGTCCCGGGTAAATTGATAGAGAGCATACTTGAGGCTAAAATTGTTAAACGTATAGAAGAACAGGCCTTGCTGAAAGAGAACCAGCATAGCTTCTGCAAAGATAAATCTTGCCTCACTAATCTCTTGGAGTTCTTTTGAGAGCGTCAGGAGGTATCTTGATAAAGGTGATCCTGTTGACATAGTATACTTGGAGGCTGTTCATATGCACGTGCAAAACCAGGCTAAGGGAGCCCAGCCCAGTTTTGCATGCAGGTGTGAACCACTGGGAGCAGGCCCAATCCCGGCAGCACCACGGCAACAAACCCACATGTGGAGCCACCCTTTAAAACAAGGTTAAGGGAGCAAGCACTCCCTTAACCCCATTTTTGTGGTTGTGTCAGCAGCTGCAGCTGCCAGACTGCAGGGAGCTTGGGGAGTGAGGAGCCCCATGATGCACTGTGCATTTGCACAGTGCATTATGGTATTTCTGGGGGCCACATCCCACCCCCCGATACTCCCCACTGCCTGGGTGCACGGGGAATCGTCTGGGCATGCAGGGAGTGCGCTCAGCACAGGAGGAGCGATCGACCTGGGGGAAGGTAAGTCTAACCCAACCTTTCCCGCAGCCTGCACTGGAGCCCTTCTCACCGGTCATGAGAAGAGGCTCTCGAACTTCCAGAAAGCTTTTGACAGAGTTCCTCATCAAAGGCTCTTGAGAAAGCATAGCATTAATGGAATAAGGGAGCAGGTTCGTGTGTGTGTTGGTAACTAGATGAAGGATAAAAAACAGAGGGTGGGGATAAATGGACAGATTCCACAATGGTGGGAAGTAAGAAGTGGGGATCCCCCAGGAATCTGTTCTGGGACCGGTGCTTTTTAATTTATTCATAAATGATCTCGAAATTGCAGTAAGCAGCGAGGTGGGCAAATCTGCAGATGACACTAAACTATTTAGGGTAGTGAAATCCCAAACAGATTGTGAGGAGTCCAAAAGGATCTCTCCAAACTGGGTGAGTGAGCAACAAAATGGCAAATACGGTTCAATGTATGCAAGTGTAAAGTGATGCATATTGGGGCAAAAAAAGTCCAGCTTCACATATACACTGATGAGGTCTGAGCTGTAGGTGACTGACCAGGAGAGAGATCTTGGGGTTGTGGTGGACAGTCATTGAAAGTGCTGCCTCCGTGTGCAGCAGCTGTGAAAAAGGTAAATTACATGCTCGAGATCCTTAGGAAGAGGAATGAAAATAAAATTGCCTTTATACTATGGTGCAACCACATTTGGAGCACTGTGTACAATTCTGGTCATTGTCTCAAAAAGGACATTATAGAACTGAAAAAGGTACAAAAGAAGGCAACCAAGGTGATCAGAGGCCTTGATACCTTCTATATGAGAGAAGGCTACAACATCTGCAGCTTTTTAGCTTAGAGGTCTATAAAATTATGCATGGTGTGGAGAGAGATATTTTATTCCCTCTCTCACAACACTAGAACCAGGGGTCATCCCATGAAAATGATTGCCAGGAAATTTAGGACAGGCAAAAGGAAATACAAAAGGAAATATACAGCACATAATTAAACTTTGGAACTCTTTGCCACAAGATGTGGTGATGGCCATCAACTTGGATGGCTTTTAAAAGGGCTTAGACAAATTAATGTGAGATAGGTCTATCAATGGCTACTAGATTTGATGGCCATTGACTACCTTCAGGCTCAGAGGCAGAATGCCTCTGAATACCAATTGCAGGGGAACAACATCAGAGAATGCCTTCATCTCTTGCCTGTGGACTTCCCAGAGGCATCTGGTGAGCCACTGTGTGAAAAAGCATGGTAGACTAGATGGGCCTTGGGTCTGACCCAGAGAATTGCTTCTGAGACCAGGCAGGGATTTTTCTAATGCACATTTCCACACAAAATGTGCAATTCTAAGCCAGATTTGTGCAGCTGTAATGAGGATTTTGTGCAGTTCTGAATCAGTAGTCAAATGAAGAAAGAAGAAAAAGTGAGGGTTTTTAAATTCAATTAACAGATTGTAACATCATTTGTGGGTTTTTTGTTCTTGTCCGGTTGCGGTCCTCAAGATGACTTGGCTTTCCTCTTAGGGTTGGAGTTTCAGCCAGCTGCATTCTCAAAAGTGTTTACTTCAAACTCTAAACATTTCCTTACAGTATTAACTTTAGGGGAAACACTGTGAAAATGTGGCTGCTTTTTGCCTTATTAAATCTTATTAAATTTGGAACTGATCAGCCACTTGGTTGATTTTTAATATTTTTTTAGACAGGGAAGATGTATCACTTTTTTAAAAAAATCCCCATTGATCTTACACAAGACTGCAATGGGCCACCAGATGGCAGGCTTGCGTAAAATCAATGGGGGAAACAACAACAAAAAGTGAAACACCCTCTATGTCTTAAAAAAAATATTAAAAATCCATCAAGTGATGCATAGGCTTTAAATTTAATACACAAAGTCCCACTATCCTGTGCTACAGTCGTCTGATACAGAAAGTTCCACTATCCTGTGCTACAACCATGCCTGGTTTCAGAGCTCCATGACCAACCCTTATACCAACATGGATTTTTTTCTAATATTCCTTTGGCCTCTGTGTTAAAAAAAAAAAGGAAAAAAAGCTGGCTATAGTATAGAGACATGTGGCAGCCTTGTGCAAGAGCAGCAGCAAATTAGGGGTGTGTGGTGTGTCAGGCTTTTGAGGAAGGAAGCATTTTAAAAATTAAAGAAAAAGAAATAGAAATGAATGAGTGGAAGTTGACTCCAGGGCACAGGAATTAAGTCTGCCCAGAGTGGTATCATGTCAGCAGACACTCGGCAAAGCCACACCTCCATTTCATCTTGGCCCTCTTTATCCATGGGGCCACTTCAAACGTCAAAATCATAGCATACTCCTCAGAATGATGGAGTATCCAGGGAAACAGTTTAGAAAGTGCAACTATTTTTGGACTATTCTTGACATTAAGCACCAGTCATAAAGATAAAACCTGAATAATTCCGCTTGCTATATGAATGGTACCTTGCTGTCTCTGTACTGAATTCAGGCTAAATGCTGTCCTCATATGAATGCAGCTCATTCCACAGAAGTAGGAATATGCAAAACATTTCATCCATTTTGAGTGTTTCAAACTCAAAACAAAGCGCCCTTTAAATACCTGTTTTGAGCTCGGAACAAAACAACCCCATTTTGAGTTAAGACATTTTGACATTTCGAGCACCATTTTGGAGGCCTGTTTTTCCCTTGCTGATTGGTTTTCTGGCACTGGGTTCTGACTCACTGTGTGATCTCCTTGCTTCTTAAAAATTTGTTTAAAATTGCCTGCTTCCCATTTCTTTTGTGGGTTGGGTAGTAGGTACCCAACTCACTTTGGTATCCCTAGGAGCTAGCCATGGGGAACAATGGGGTGTTTCAAGTTTCGCTATTGTACCCTATGGCCAAAACACTCAAAACGTTTCAATTTTTGTTTTGTCGAAACAACTGGGTTGACCGCTGTTTTGGCCATCTGTGTTCTGTTTCAAGTTCAAAACAAAACGCAAAATCTGTTTTGTACACAGAAGCCACTTGGGCCACTTGAGCCTCTGTTAGAGGCTCTAACAGCATGCCCAGAAGTGAACCTGATCCTTTATGTGGGCAATGCAACTCCATTCATGTCTGGACTGAGCTTCTGGAAATAGCTATCGCCGTAGAGGAAAAACTACTGAAGCACAGTGCCTCAGTCCCCACCCCAGACAGCCACACCAGGAGGATACCATGGTAGATGGTAGTGAAGACAACTGAGAGGTCCAGGAGAATTAGAAGATCCCTTTGACCATCTTCCAGTACAGGTCATACATCAAGGTAACAAAAACTGTTTCAGTGCTAAAACCAGTTCAGAAACAAACTGAAATTGGCCCCAATTATCATTGTCATTGGAAAGTGTCTGGAGTTTCATGACAACCACCCACTTGAGCACCTTGCCCAGCAAGAGTGTATATGTTACTGGACAGCAGTTGGAATAATGCTCAAGGTCCAGAGAAGCTTTTCTCAGGAGTGGTATCAAGACTATGAGGCTGGTCTCACGATCGGTGAGACCTGCCATAACGGGGTTTGCGGGGAGAGCGGGCTTAGCCTCCTTCCTGCTGCTGAGAGAATCACTACCTGTGCCTGCTATATGTGCCAGCCAGCCCCTGGGACCACTGGCCAGTGGCCAGCCACCCCCTTTTATTTTTAATTTCCTAGCCTTTTGCCCCTGCCACCCTCCCCCTCCCACACACACACACCCCTGAAGACTGAAAGGAGAATAAGATTGAAGAGAGACCATCACCATACAGAAGTGGACAACTAGACACAACGTGAGCAAAGTCTTAGACTGAGTGAGTAGCCTTTTCACACACACACACACAACACACAACACACACAGAGACACAAAGTAAAAGTATTGAATTGTGTATTTTTTTAATTGTAGTTTTTTCTGGTGGGAGGTTTGACTTGGTTTAATGGTTTGCATTTTTAAAAGTTGTGTTTAGTTTAAATGTGTGCCATTTAGTTTAAATGCATTCCACTGTTGCCATCATCATTCTTCTACTTGTGTAGGTGGGAGAGGGGACAAGTAACCTTGCTGTGCCACTGCCAGCCCTGTTTTGTATCATTCTGAACTTACTTAATCCACTTATGGCCAGGTGCCACCGATGTAACTGTGTTACTTGCCTGTTGATGAAATGCTTGGGGTGGGTGGAGGGCATTTGATGTTGGCCCTAGTAGTCTGCATCTGCAATATCACACTTGCTTTTTGCTGCTTGCTGGCTGCTGCTATTATCCTGCATTTGCGGGGGTAGGGATGGGCAGGGCATTCCATTGCTTCACACTGTTGAGTAGATCCATTTTATTCCTGTTGTGGGGGGATGGTGGAACACAGTGGGTGTGGTGCATGTGATCTTTGAAAACCTTCTTTGTAAAGTGGTATATAGCAATAGCAATAGCAATAGCACTTACATTTATATACCACTATATAGCCGGAGCTCTCTAAGCGGTTTATAATGATTTAGCATTTTGCCCCCCAACATTCTGGGTACTCATTTTACCGACCTCGGAAGGATGGAAGGCTGAGTCAACCTTGAGCCCCTGGTCAGGATCGAACTTGTAACCTTCTGGTTACAGGGCGGCAGTTTTACCACTGCGCCACCAGGGGCTCATATAATATTTGTTGTTGTTGAAGTGTGCTGCATCCACCCATTTCCAGATTGTGCCCATTTCCGCCTATGGAGTACAGTTGGTCAGGTGGTAGTGCCCCAATGGGTGCCTGCTACCACTCAGATTTCAAATAAATTGGGGAAAGGGGTGGTTTTTAACAATTTCTTGAAGTTGGCATGTCTTTGGGGCAGATCTGGGGCAAAAAAGGGTTTCCAGGAGCAAAAGAGTGGGGTGGGTGGTAGTGCTACTGCCCAATGGGTCAAAGGAAGCTACTACCCAGATTTCAAAGAAATTGGGCAAAGGTGTGATTTTTTAAAAATTGTTGAAGTTCACGCGTCATTAAGCTTTTTGCCCATAGGGAATAATGGGGATTTCAGCAGCCCCATAACTCCACTTGGGGGGCACCAAGGTGGCCCAGAGCGAGTTGTGGTGTAGTGCACATAGGGTGCCAACCACCCCCAGAAGCACAAGCCGATGGAGTACTGGGCTTTGTTGTTTCAATATCTGAGGTGTTCTGAGAGTAGATTCTCTGGTAGGAAATGAGAGTGGATCCTAAGTTCATTCCTCATTTTGCACCAAAGATGATGAACATTCATCATCTTTGGTGCAAAATGAGGAATGAACTTAGGATCCACTACCACTGCTCATCTTTGTTCTTTCATAATCATTATTGACCCCTTATTCCCTATTGGCAAGCAGTGATCCCCTATCTATCATATATTAATACTGCCTGGTATGTACATCTCTAGGTGGTGTACAAAATTTAACACAATATTTAAAAATCAGCACAGATTAAAATACACGAAACAGAACAGTAGTATAAAACAGAAATAAAAACAGTAGTGTGAAACAATTATTAAAACAAATTATTAAAATTAATTCTAATTAAAAGCCTATGAGAACAGGTGAGTCTTGAGGGTCTTCGTGAAAACAAACAGAGAAGGAGATGCTCTTATTTCAGCAAGGAGCATATTCCAAAGACCCGGGGCAACCACAGAGAAAGCCCGGTCCTGGGTTGCCACCAAACGAACTGGTGGCAACCGGAACCAGACCTCTCCAGAAGATTGTAACAGGTGGCAGGGTACATGACAAAGGAGGTGCTCTCTTAAATACCCTGGACCCAAACCATTAAGGGCTTTATAGGTAATAACCAGGACTTTGTATTTCACCTGGAAACATATTGGCAGTCAGTGCAGTTCCCTTAAAACCGGTGTTATGTGGTCCCTTTGAATTGTCCCAGAGACCAATCTGGCTGCCGCATTGTATACCGATTGTAGTTTCCAGACTACATACAAAGGCAGCCCCACGTAGAGTGCATTACAGTAGTCAAGCCTGGAGGTTACCAGCATATGTACCACTGCTTTAAGGTCATTTACTTCCAGTAATGGACGTAGCTGTTGTTTCAGCCGAAGTGGTTAAAAAGCGTTCTTGGCCACTGCCTCAACCCGAGAAACCAGAGTTTTGGATCCAGAAACACTCCCAAGCTATGTACATGATCCTTCAGGGAGAGTGTTAGGGATGTGCAAACAGGTTTGCCCCCAAACCTGTTCGAGGTCAAACCCACACAGAGGCCATGTGTGCAGGCACACGACCTGCATAATGGCCACCGCCCGAAGGCTGAAAACTGGCCGAAGAGCGCCCGAACTGGGCGAGGGGGTAATTTCAAAGGCTGGCAGGGAAAGGGGAACCTCCACGGACTTCCCTCCCACCCGCTGCCACCACCAAGAACTCCCCTCAGGGGAGTAAATGGTAAAAAAGAGAATAAATAAAGAGAGATAGAGATAGAGATAGAGATAGAGATAGAGATAGAGATAGAGATAGAGAGAACTTAAAGGCCTGCGAAACCCTCCCCCCAGACCAAACTGAACCGGGGGGTTCGAGGGGGTGCCAGACCGAACTGGCCCAGTTGGGTTCGAGGCCGGACCAGCCTCGAACCAAACCAGGCCAGCCGGTTCTGTGCACATCCCTAGAGAGTGTAACCCCATTCAGAACAGACAGATCTAAGTGATCTCTTGGGTTCTGACACACACCCCGCCGCCGCCACAGTAAGTACCTTCATCTTATTTGGATTCAATTTCAGTTTGTTATCCTTCATTCAGCCCATTACCACCTCCAGACAGGCATTTAGGGAAATTAGTTTATTACCTGATGAAACTGATATGGAGAAATAGATTTGGGTGTCAACAGCATATTGATAACAACCTGCACCAAATCTCCTGATGATCTCTCCCAATGGTTCCATGTAGATGTTAAAAAGCATTGGAGACAGTATGGAGCCTCGTGGAACTCCACACTTTAGTTCTCATTTTGCAGAGCAGTAGTTTCCAAGTGATACCATCTGGAATCTACCAGAGAGGTAGGAACGGAACCGCTGTAACAGTGCCACCCAATCCCACATCCCTCAGGCAGTCCAGAAGGATACCATGGTTGATGGTATCAAAAGCTGCAGCAAGTTCCAAAAGGATCAGCAGAGTCACACCCCCTCACAACTCTAGACAACTCAGCTGGACATGAATTTGTGGAAGCAATGCGGCCAGAAAAGAACTGCTTCTTTGCCACCCACACTGCCAGAGCATAGTTCTTCAAATGTTCTCTGTGTTGTGCCCAATCAGACTCGTGCCGAGTCTTCCAGCACTTGTGCTCTAGTTGGCTATCTCGTCACTTCAGTTCCCGTAGATCATCCAAATACCACAGGGCTGTCTTTAAAGCAGGTCGGAGAGGATGCTTAGGAGCGATTGTGTCTACCGCTCTTGTGAGTTCATTGTTCCATGCTTGCACCAGAACATTGACAGAATCACTAGCAGAGCCAACCCTGAATCCTTCCAAAGCTTCCTAGAATCCTATTGGATCCAATAACCTCCTCAGACTGGCCAATCTAACAGGTCCTTCACCCCTGCAGAGGTGGGTTGTGGCTGTAAGTTCTACTTTAACCAGATGGTGATCCATCCATGACAATGGGGAGATGATGGGAGTCCCCACCCATGGGACACCACCCTGATCAGAGCAAAAGACCAAATCAAGTGTGTCACCAGCATCATGTGTCAGACCAGAGACCAAATGGGATAGGCCCACAGTCATTATGGCCGCGATAAACTCTCGAGCTGCTCCTGAGAACCCATTCCCAAAATGAACATTATTATTATTATATTATTATTTTTACATTTATAGCACAGAGCGGTGTACTGCATACTTGAGTTTCTCTTTCACAACAACCCTGTGAAGTAGGTTAGGCTGAGAGAGAAGTGACTGGCCCAGAGTCACCCAGCTAGTTTCATGGCTGAATGGGGATTTGAACACGGGTCTCCCCGGTCCTAGTCCAGCACTCTAACTACTACACCACGCTGGCTCTCACCACCTGCAACCTGCTGCATTCCAATGCCAACTCAGCAACCAGGTCCCTCAGCTCAATTAGGGACTCCACTGGGCAGCGGGGTGATCGGTACACCAGCAGAACTCCCAGTCTATCCCTAGTCCTTAGACTTAGGTAGACACATTCAATATAGACCAAATCCCTGACAGGGATCCTGCTAAGGGAGATGGTATTCTTAAATCCCTGGTCCCCACCCCCCCACCCACATCCTCTCACCTGCTCCACCATGGAGTAACCCTCTGGTTGAAGCTGGGTCCAAACTGGACCACTAGCCTCTCCCGACCAGGTCTCCATAACACATACCAAGTTGGCTCCTTCATCCTTAATCAAGTCATGGACTACCTCAGATTTATTTTGAACCGACCTGGCGTTACAGAGTAGTAAGGTGAGGTTCTGTGGGTGGGTGGCATTGCTCTCCGAGGTCAAAGAGGTGGTAGGCCTGCTGGAAGGGGCAACAGCAATTAAATTTCTGAATTCCCTTCCCCTGTAACAGCCCGCTGGCCTACTAATGCCAGATCTTCGTCACTTCCCCACCACCACTGGTATAGCTGCCCCAGAGTCATCCCCCCACCTCTGTTCAACCCAAGACACATACCTGTACCAGGCCTAAGTACTAGGCAACAATGAAGTGACTGCTTCCTTCCAGCAGTCCAAGATAATAGGTTAGCCACAGCCCTCAGTCCCACCCCCCACCCCCACCCACGGTTGCCACCGAAAGCTGGCCCCCTTTGGTGGCCTGCACATGCTGTCGGCTGTGCCTCAGTGCTGCTCGCCCTTATAAGGGCCAGGTAGGCCCTTAGGCTGAGGTAGGTTAGGCAAAAGCCTGACTGGTGTAGCTCTCACCTACTATTATTATTCCCTATTCATGCCTACTGTTCCCTATTGGCAAGCAGTGATGTTCCTTTTGTTTCCTATTGGGCTTCCTGGGTTTTCTATTGTTCTCTCTTGGCAAGCAGCTTAGTATCACCCACGCTAGGGTGCATGGAAATGAAGTGAAGGTGGGGCTTCCCTGGCAAGGATATATTCCTGGTCATGAGTAGACAGTCAGCTTTACAAACCAGGGTTGCTCAACTTCAGCCCTCCTGCAGATGTTGGCACTCCCACAATCCCTGGCTATTGATCACTGTGGCTGAGGATTATGGGAGTTGTAGTCCAAAAACAGTTGGGGGGCCAAAGTTGAGCAGGCCTGGAAAAGACCCTCAATGTTTGGCAACAATGAAGTGTGAGGTCTACTCATAACCAAGAATGCAAGGTGTTCTCAGAAGGAAGGTTGGTGGTCTGCTCACAAGTAAGGGCATAGGATGCACGTGTGAGTAGTAATGAGGTCTACTCATGTGTAAAGGTACATGGAGCCTCATTTCTAAGGCAGCATAATATACTGCTGTAGAAGTATATGGAGTGAATGGAGACTCATTTCTAAAGCAGCATAATATGCAAGACTCTACAAAGTCTTTACAGCTTGTGTTTCTTGGCAAAATACAAAGTGCAGGTTATTACCTTTAAAGTCCTGAATTTCTCAGGTCCTCCGGATTACCTTAGAGCAGGGTTTCTCAACGTGTGGGTCCCCAGATGTTATTGGACTTCAACTCCCATAATCCCCAGCCCCAGCGGCCTTTGGTTGGGAATTATGGGAGCTGAAGTCCAATTACATCTGGGGACCCACACGCTGAGAATCCCTGCCTTAGAGAGTGCCTTCTTCTGTATGATCTCCACCACATGTTGAGGTCACCTGGAGAGGTCCGTCTCCAGTTACCAGTGGTGCATCTGGTGGTGGTGACCCGGAACCAGGTCTTTTCTGAGGCTGCTCCTGGGCTATGGAATGCACTCCCAGCAGAAGTCTGTACTTTGGGCTCATTGCTGGCCTTCAAGAGAGTCCTAAAAACATATTTTTGTTTGATCTAGCCTTCCAAGGTTTTTAAATTGTTCTTAAATGTTTTAAACTGGTTTTAAATTTGTTTTATATAGTTTTAAGCCAGTTGTTTTAAATGGTTGTTTTTTGTTTTTTGTTGTACACCGCCCAGAGCTTTTGGATAAGGTGGTATAGAAATGTAATAAATAAATATGTCACAGAAATTAAGATGGGCACCTTAACTTGGAATTTCCATGCTTTTTAGAAATGCATGAAAATGGAAAGCCATCTTACCTCTCATCATAAACAAAGATTTTTAGATGACTGAATTTACAGGCTTTTTGAAAAGGAGAATCTGATGGGAAACTGTGGGAAAGGGAAGCTTAACAGTAGCTCTTACCCATGCTGGCTAAGTGGAGCCTCCATATTCAGAGGCAGTTTATCTCTGTTGTAAGAAGTTCATATTCTTTCTCTTTTCTTTTACATTTCTATCTTGCTCTTCCTCCAAGGAGCCCAGACTGGTGCACACGGTTTAAGTTTATCCTCGCAATCCTGTGAGGTAGGTTAGGCTGAGAGATACATGACAGGCCAGAATCACCCAGTGCGTTTCATGGCTGAATGGGGATTTGAACTGGGATCTCCCCAGTCCTAATCCAACACTCTAACCACAACACCACACTGGCTCAAAGGGAGCCTGGCAGAACTGTGTGTGTCCTTGCAAGGGCCTCTGCCATCTGGCTGCAGCCTTCCTTCCAAGTCCATTTGCCACCTCACCCCACCTTGCATGCCCTGACAAGGCCCCTGGCTGCTGCCTCAGTGGAAGGAGGAAATAAAAGCTCACGACACTTTATCAAGCATCTACATTCAGAACTAGGAAATCATTCCCAGGATTTGCAACTCCCAGCTCTGCATTCAGAACCCTCCGTGGGCAAAATCAACATTAAGTGCCTTTTGTTGATTTTACCCTGTTATTATGGGGACTGCAGAGGCTAATAATTCAAGAAATTCTGACCCAGTGACGTTCTCACTGTATCTGCAAGCTATATTATTTCCGTTTGACAACTACAATTGTAACCGTTCTGGCAAGTAAGCAAAAATGTGTTGACGTCACAAGAAGAATCCTGGAGGTGGAGGGCAGCGGAAGCAGCCTCTTGTCCATTCTGTCTCTAACAAAATTGTCCTGACCACAAGCTGCTGTGAAAAAGCCATTTTCCTCCTTCTCATTATTATGCATTTCCCTACCCTGCCCCCTGCCGGATTCTGGCCAAGAAGAGAGTTACACTCACACAAGCTAACCTCTAGGGGCATCCACACAGTCTGGAGAGAGGAGGAGAGAAGCAGAGTAAACATATCGAGGCTCGCTTCCACTGGAGCTCCTTCCAAAAGGGGGAAATATTTTTAATCGCACCAATTTACAGGGTTGTTTCCGAAGAGAACGGCTTCATTGGAGGTGAGTCGTCATGCTGGCCGCTCCTTGTACCATGAGGGTGAAGGGAGGAGAGAGATGCGTGTTAATTCTGAAGCAGCTTTAGGGAAACAAGCCAGGAGGGAGGGAGCCCATCGGTGACAACCAGTAAGAATGAACAACCACTGAACATGGTTTGGGCTAATATGCTTCCCGGACCTAAACAACAACTGCGAGAGCTGCTCCTTCCACAGAGGAACTTGAAAAGCTATTTAGGAGCTTGTTTTTCACATTGCTTCTCAGACGGAACCGCCTAACACACATGCTTCTGTTTTGAGTCTCGGTCTCCTTTCACTGTTTCCTAAGCGTGCTCTGTCAAATCACCCCCCTTCTTGCCATGGCTTAATAAGTGTATATGCTTTGGACCGTTGGGTGTCATCCTGTGGGTTGTGTCCCAGCCTAAGGAGCACAAGAACAAGTGGGAGGAGGAGAGAGGTCTCAGCTAGCAATACATTGGAGAAAAAGGAGAAAGGGAGAATGTACACCTTAGGTTTAGACATAATGGTGTCTTCTGTGAGAACAAGCCTTGGTAAGCCATGGGCTCCTGCACTCTGCCATCCCCCCCCCCCCTTTCATGTAGAAAGGAGGCGAGTGAAAACTTGCACTTTTGGTTGGAAATAAACTACAGTTCCATGCAGGGGCATAGCAAGGTTGGAGTGGGCCCAGACACAAGATTTTAAAATGGGCACCCCCTCACTGAAGTCTATCTATCTATCTATCTATCATCTCCTATGTGCCACAATAGAATATCATCCTAAATTATTTTTTTAAAGGCTTTGTAAATTGTGGACGATGCAAGTCTTTTAATGGTGCTAGAGAAAGACATGCTGTTCTGGTAGCTCCAGGTCTTAACACTCACATCAATTTCGGAGGATGAATACAACTGAAGGAAGCCCAGGCGGGTGCGTGGCTGGGGGGGGGTCAGTCATGTGACTTGCCTCTGGGGGGCCCCCAAGGCAGTGGGCCCGCAGCTGGGGGAGTCAGTCATGTGACTTGCCTCTGGGGGCCCCCCAAGGCAGTGCCCACCCAGACAACTGTCTCCCCTTGCCCTATTATAGTTACGCCCCTGGTTCCATGTCCTATTGTGGCCCCATTTGCATCTAACACCACACCGGAGTTGAATGGGGCAGAGGTTGGACTCTGTGTACGCCCAGACGTGTGAAACCATGCACTCTATGGCATTACTCATGAGATGAACCCTCTGGGGGAGGGATGTGAGAAAGATAACAGGCAGAATTGTTAATAATGTATGACAATGCCCCTTCTCCCAAGGACCACTCTCTTATGTGAGTGAAAGGCCATGGAGACATGCATGGGGGCTAGACGCCACCCAGCCTGGTTGCTCAACAGAAGCAAGATGTGGGGACCCTCAGCAACATCTTTCCCTGTCGTGGTGACTGCCATGATGAAGTAGTCCAAGGAGTCCCTCTGCCGATCCGGTCATCCATTGGCATATATCCATGTTTGGTTTTTCCCGGTACAGCAACCCTACTTTCCTAGGATCACTGATAATCAGGGCTCCCCTCTCCTGCAATTCCCCCACAGCAACTGATCTACATACTCTGCAACACCAGCCCAAACCCAGGAAATTTGGATGAGAGTAAAGATCTATCCCTGGTCCCGGTGTTTCCCTAATCTGCCCACCCAGACACCCGGACACATGGAGCAGCCACTACTCATTGGACGTATGAAGGGGTTGGCTGGAGAGGAGGGGGTCATGGTGTACAAGTTCTATTATTTACCAGAGAGAACAGGGGCCCCACCCTGGGGGGGGGCTTTATTTGGATCACCCAACTAACGAGAGCCCAGTCCAATGGAGGCCTGTAGCTTACTGAGCCTCTGGTCCTCCCCAGTGGACTGGCCCTCTCATGAGAAGGCTAATCCCCAGCCGGCAAGGGGGCAGGAGTGTGCCTGGGTGTTCCTGGACTGCTTTGCCAGGGTCTGTCATTGCAAGAGCATCCTTGGTCACAGTGGACCAGACCTCAGGATCCTTTGCCCTCCCTCATATACATATTCCTTCCTAGGAAATCATCATGATCCCTTCCTGGAGTAACAGAAAAATAGTGCCTCTCAGCATCCCTCCGTTGCCTGAAATTGTGCTTTTGTGAGACTGTTTTGGTCTGGACCTCTTACGAGACTAGTGGTTCAATTGCTGTCAGGAGAAGGGCTTAAATGCCCTTTCCCTGATGAGGGCAGGTGGTCCATTCCAAAAAGGACCGCTCACACTTGGCATGCCACCTTGAAGATCGTAGCCAATGGCTGCCACCCTGCAGACATTCTGATACCTTGCCTGTAGTCTGGCAAAGCGAACACTATGGAGCTTGCTGAGATATGGCCTTGGCAGACCAGAAAGAGGGAGTGGCTCCCCTGCCCTGAAACTGGAGGTTGCTAGGCTACAGTTGGATGATCATCTGGCGGTTCATGGTTTCAAAAATTAAGCTCGGGTTTGAAATCGAGCCATGATTTGCCATTTACATGTGAATTTGGCCACTAACTCAGGGGACTGACACCATGGTTTGATTCTGGTTTGTTTGACCTAGTTTAATTCAAACCAGAGCTCTGGGTTGGTATATAATACCCCAAACAATACTGTTTACAATACTGTTGTAATTACTGTTTACCCCAAACCAAAAGCAAGAGTTTTCACTTTCCTCCTCTCAGTCACAAAAAAGAGCAGAAAGAAGGGGAAGCACACAGGCTTGTGGCTCTCCAAGACTTAGTTTTTGTAGTGGGAAACCACACGTACCTGTTATATCTGAACCCAGCCACATATAAACATGGATCCCATGTTTGGCGGGGACGGGGAGTTAAATGTTGATCCTGGATCTGAAAATTCAGTAGAAAATTCTGTTGATCCTGGATCTATTTTCTCCAAAGTAGGTTTTATTGTTTCCAATGGAATTGAATTCCAATCTGTTACATTGATGATTGGAGCACTGAAGTCCCTTGCTTGGAGGCTTCCTAGAGACATCTGGTGGGCCGCTGTGGGAAACAGGATCCTGAACTAGGTAGGCCTAGTTGGGCCTGATCCAACAAGTCTGTTCTTATGTGATACTCCTTTCCATCCTTCCTGTCGGTTTTGCACCATTTCCCCCTTTCTTCCAGTCTCTGGGCTGGTTCAGACAATACTGCATAGTTCAACTATAGTATATACTATAGAGAGGCACCCCAACACACACAATATTGGGTGAAAGTGCACCACAGGGGACAGCATGACAGGTAAGGAGAGAAACATGCATACCTAGACTTCTCCCACACTCGTTTATGCTGGCCTATTTGGAGTATTGTCCAAACGAGCCCTCTTTTTCCTTAGACATCTCTCTTGTTATGATTTCTTCCACTTCCTTAATAATTTGATGTTTTCCCTCTACTCCCTTGGCAATAGAACATCAGAGACACGATCTAGAATTTAAATTGCCTCCATACATTTTCCTAATGTACTCCAGTTTTGTCAGATTTTGAGACGATCTGTCAAAAGACCCACAATAGGGGCTCATTTACACTACTCACTACTGCCCATTATTACCACGGAAAAGTTCTTTCCAAGTGGGTGGGAGATGCTGTGGAGAGTAATGGTTCAATGCCTCTTGCACATGAACCATCTTTGTAAAATTTAGTATTAACAAAATTAAAAGTACCAAGTGTTTGTCAAGTATCCCAGTAGTTTTCCAGTCATTGCCCAGAATATTGGAAGGCAGGAACAATTTTTCTACTAGCTTAATTATTGGGTTGGATGCTATCTGCACATTTCTTTTAACTCTCCATAAGTCAAAAGGCAACATACTTAAATAAAGTTGAAAAAGCATGGAAACAGGATATCCCTTAGGAGACCAAACTGCTGCCCCATTGCTGCAGCATTGGTCTTGTGGGGCTCTTGGGGCAGCTGGTGCTGACATGCAAATGCTTCATGCATTTAAAGTAATGCATATAGTACAACATGAGGCATTTAAGCATTGCCCACGAGCACAATTTGCCCACACAAGGAAGGGGTTTGGGGCAGCAAAAGTGTGTGATGAGACCTGTAAATCAGACCTCTAAGGGGTTATTCAAACGTATCTTTTCTTTAATCACCTTACCCACCCAAGGGTCTGTTTGCTAGGTCAGCACTAGTGATGTCCTATAACATCAGTGTCCTTCAGTCAGTGAAACTGAAGGAAGAGCACAAAGGACCTTTGGGAGTGAATTAGTGACTAGTGAAGGAGATATTTTCATTAGAAATCTGAGCTCCAGCTGTTAGTGCTTCTTCAATGCCTCTTCTGCACAGTTTGCAGAACTTTGCTGTTTTTCTTTCCTGTCCTGATGCTCTTGTGCAATAAATTAAGTGTAAACCTCTGAACCCATAGACATCTCTTCTAATGTTACAACATTGCAACAAATTGAGTAATCCATGTATGACATGAAGCAATCAGCTGCAATTATTTTTCTTGATGTTTTATGGCAAAACATAATGTCAATGGAAGTTCAGAGAATGATTCCAGATAATGTTCTTGGGTCCCACAGAAAGTTCCAGTCATCATTCTTGGCCCACATTTGAGAGGAGGAGGAGCTTTTGTGCTTATACAAACAGGGCATAACTGACGGGCCTTCCATTCCTGGAACTAGATTTTGTTTGAAAGAATATGGCAACAGGAAAAGGGCCAGAAACTGGGTGGGACCTTAGAAGACATTAAACTTCAGCCTCTGCTAAGTAGCTGGTTTCAAACAACAAGCACAAAAGAAGTAGTTGCTCTTGCTGCTGTGGGTGGGAGATAGGGCTCTCTCACTGTTTAAGCTGCTTTTGCTTATTTTATCAGGTGGGTGGAGAGAAAGGAAGATTTTCATAACTCTTGTCTGCTAAACACACTTGGAAGTGACTGCCATGGAGTCATAGCAGAAGAGCCTCCAAACAGTATCTGCTTAATCAACATAAGGGTGTACAGCTATTTAAGTTTATTTATTTATCTAACAATGCCACTGCCTTTCAAGTACAATATTTCATGAGGTGGCTTACAAAAAGCTAGAAACATAAATCAGGTGAATTGAGACAACACAACAAATTAAGACAATAAAGCAGGTGAGAGTTCTGAAAGCTGCAGCGGACAGAAACAAACAACAAAAAAGCCAAGCAGAAAATTTTAACAGCTTCTCAAGAGAGGAGAACCTTTAAAGTGTTTTTTTTAACTACCACAGGGACGCAGCCTGGGCTGACAATGACAGAACAGAGCAGAGAAACAGACTACATCTGTTTACCTAGACAGATAGCCTGTGAAATACAAACAGGGCCTTCTCACAAGTGGCTTCCTTTCTCCTGGAGTTCGACAGCCCCCACTGAGAAGGCATGTTACATACTTCTGCATGTGTGAGTGAGAGGACACATATGTCAGGCCAGAGGTCAAGAAATGTTCACCAGCCAGACAAATGTTTTACTCATTGAGCTATATTGGTGCATTATTCGCCAGGAATTTTTTTGTTTGTCAGGCATCATTTTTCACTCACCACAGACAAGTAACTAGTGGATTTCCTAAGCCCTATGTCAGGCCATGACAAATTTTCTTGGATTTGTCAAAATCCTAAACAAAGATTCAGGAGCCAGACAAGGTAGGTACACTTCACAAAGTTATCAGACTTAATGATGGGCATTATGGTGGCGGGAGGGAGTAAATAGGCTTCTCTTTATCCCCTTTACAAGTAACAGACTTAGAACAGAAGCAGGGCTACCTGGATAAATATTTTTAAAAACAAAGAACTGTACCTCCAATTATCCTAATCTAGGTGCCATGTAAATTTCTATGTGCTCCCTGGAGCCTGGGATTTGTCAAGCCTCGTATATGGGCATTTCTTGCATATATGAGAAAAGAGTGGGAGGGGAGAATTTCGACGACATCTGTGGGTGGGGTCTACCTCCCCCTCATTCTGCTCTTCCCCTGATAACTATGCATGGAACTTCTATTCTCTACAGAAATGTCCACCACTGTGACAGAATGTGGGAATGTAAGAATCATCACACAAATGATCAAGCAAGGAGATCCACAAGGATCAGAAGCAGCCATTGTGCCTGGGGCTACCACCATCATATCACAGCCCATGTCAGCGCAGATCAAAAGCGTCAAGAATACACTGCCCAAAGCATTTGGGGTGAGGCCTTGTTGACTTGTCAAGTGTAATAGACCCAAATCCTGTGTATAGTCTCTGGCTCATAGAACTTCATTCAGGGGTATCAACAAGTTTCTGTGGGCCTGTTTGGTTCAAAGTCAAACCAGCTTCGAACCAGGGTGGATAGGTTTGGTTTTGGTTTTGGTTTTAAAAAAAACAAACCCACACACACTAGTTCGGTTCAGATTCAAACCCAATTCAAACCAGTTCTAAGAGGTTCTACATAGAGTATAATGGGAACTCAAACTGGCCCATTATTCCCTATGGGCACCACAAATTGGGTCTGGGGGCATGGCAGGTTGTGCCAGAACTCCCCCCAGGCAGCCCCAAGTCAGTGGGGTTTACAGGGTTTTTTCCAGGAATTTTTTAGCTCTGGCCTCTCTTAACAGTCTTATCTCAGAGTGAATTCTCTGGTTTGTATATAATATTATGAAAAGCTCTTCAGAAGGGATGCCGGGGGGGGGGGGTGTTCTGGCACAACCTGCTGTGCCACCAGACCCACTTTGAGGTGCCTAGGCACCCCACAAAGTGGGGGAATGGGCCACCTCCAACCCCCAACAATGGAGGGGGTGCATTCACATATTGGCCAGATTTCCCCAGTCGGGGAGCACTCCACACACTGCATTGGGCCAGTGCATTCTGCAGCAGCTCGGTCATGCTACACTTTCACGGCTGCCTTTCAAGTTGCACAGCAGCCCCAGAAAGTCCCTTATTTCAGTGGAGAACTGCCCGTCATGACTGTATCCAGCTTGGTGGACCATGTTGCATGGCTCTTCTAATCCACCCTTATCCAGTTGACAATATTAATTGGTACATCTAGCACTTTACTATGCATAAACTTGGAGTTGGGGAAATGGCAGAATAAATTGTACAGAATGTGGTGGGATCTGTGAGGATGCTAACTGTCATGTGTGATGATGGGGCAATGGAGAGGAGCCATGGCTCAGTGTAGCCCACATGCTTTGCATGCAGGAGGTTCTAGGTTCAATTTCGGGCATCTCCAGGTAGGACTGGGAAAGACCACTGCCCAAAACCTTGGAGAGGTGCTGCTGGTCTGTGTGGATATTAACGTAAGTGGACCTTATACTAAGTAAGGCAGCTTCATATGAGGGTCCTGTGACTGATGTAAACAACCTCAGCAACTCCATCTCCAACAGCAAGTGGATAAGGCAAGCTGGTGATGGGAATGACATGCTGATGCTTCAGCCACCCCAGAATAGTGATCCAGAACCTCTTTCTGCTTCCTCTCCAGGCTGTACAAATTGTATTGGGAACCATACAGATAAGCTTTGGCACAGCCCTGGCAATAGCACAAAAGGACTTGCAAAGCCTCACTGTGAAGAGTGGGGTCTACTTCTGGATTGGGATCCTGGTAAGCCACATCTGCCTTCAAGAGACTTGGAAGCTCATCCATCAGTCCATATAAGCAAGCTGAGCTCAAAGAGGCTACTTTGGGCGACTGTTCTGGGTACAGGCATAGCTATAGAGGCCAGGACACAGGAAGGCTCTTCACATGAGCAGCCCTACCAGACTATCCCTCATGTGAAGTGCCAGGATCAAGGCCGATGCCGGTGTTGCCCTGCCAGGTAGCCTAAGTTTTTACCTTGGGCTATTACCTAGGTAGAGGGGTGCAAGCAGTCCCTTCTACCCAGGTGTGTGTGTGTGTATGGGCTGCAGGCAGCCCAGGCACACACACAGAGCTGGGTGGCAAGAGAGCCTAGCTGAGGGGGATTATCTCAATGCATCAGGCTCCTGGCATTGCAGAAGTAGCTCCTGGCGCGGTGCATTGCGGGATGCTGGAGGACCTCTCCTCTGGCTCTGCTGCTCAGTGTGGCACAGCTCTTGTGTCCTGCGAGCAACAGAGCCTTCAAACTGAATTTTGATCATGTGCGGGGAGGCAGGTAGGAGCCTGCCTCCTCTCCAGCCCCCCCCCCCCCGCACCAGCGTTTTTGGTCATGTGAACAACCTTAGGGAAAACCCTCAACAAGGCAACTAGAGGTCATGCCTAAGGCAGGGATGCAGATCCCTGAATATTTGAGGAGTTCCTCCTCTCTTTTTACTGAACTCCCCTCTGCCAATCCTAATAACCCACATTCCCCGCATTTCAAAAGCATCTTTCCTTTCCTCCCAAGAACATTTAAGCAAGGAGTTGCTCCTCAAGCTTTCTCACTGTCTACACCCCTGGCCTAGAGCCCTGCCTGAATGTACAAAATGCCTGTGTTGTGAAGCAATACTGCCCAACAGATAAAGGTAAAATGTGCCGCCGAGTTGGTGTCGACTCCTGACAACCACAGAGCCCTGTGGTTGTCTTTGGTAGAATACAGAAGGGGTTTACCATTGCCTCCTCCCGCGCAGTATGAGATGATGCCTTTCAGCATCTTCCTATCACTGCTGCCCAATATAGGTGTTTCCCATCGTCTGGGAAACATACCAGTGGGGATTCGAACCAGCAACCTCTGGCTGGCTAGTCAAGTCATTTCCCGCTGCACCTTTAGGTGGCTGCCCAATAGTTACTTGCACGTTTTTCACAGATGTTGAAGCGCTTGCATAGTACACATTTTCTTCCCTCCATAGAAATTATCTCTGTTTATTCAAACATTATTAAATTCAGTTGGTGGGTCTTGACTTATCATAAGGAAACTTCTGATTTAAAGTAAATTGTGAACTGGGAACAGTTTTTTAAGAATGCCTAGAAAGTGTATTCTTTTCTGAACCTCAGTCTGACTCATTATTCATACTCATCATGGAAGGAAACAATAGTATCCTATGCATGTTTTCTTGGAAATAAGTTCATTGTGCTCAATGAGACTTCCTTCCAGGTAAGTATATAAAGGATTTTAACCCATTGACTGTTCTTCATTTTTCCTCTCTTGGGTAGCTCCTGGTCTCTGGATCCCTCTTGGTAGAAATGGAGAAAAGACAACACATGTTACTGGTGAATATTCTTCCATATACATTTATTCAGAGGAAAGCCAAAGTGGGCATAATATGGCCAGAGTTAGTGCCAACACTTGATCAGGGTATTTGTTAGACTGTACATCCATATAAAGAAAAGAGAACTTTTCAGTGTCTGATCCAATGTTCATCAGGGTCTGAAGAAGGAGGAGGCTTAAATAAAGAAAGGTTTTATACTGAAGGGAAGGTAAAGGAACTGATGAGGAAGGAGGATATTTACAATGGCTAAATAAAGCAACTAACATGCAATCTCATGTTGTGATCTGAGGGCAGGTATCTTTTCAGAGGTTAAGCCATCTTAATAATTCATTAATTGGTTAAATCATCAGGTCTACACTTGGAGATTAATTCACTCCAATTAAAAGACCCACTTCTGGGGACAATGGCTGATATCCTGACTTAATTTACTAGAGGAAATTCAACTGAAATTCAGTAGTCCTTTAGTAATTCCCCCTAGGTAGTAATACTGAGAAATATAGTCAGGATGTCACCACTCACCTTAGTCAAGGGAAGGCAATATGCCATGTGGATCTTGCCACCCAAGTCTAGAACAAGGGGGATGTCCTCCATCCAGCATTCAGGGGTGCGTGCCTAGACCTCTTGCACTTCCAGAGAAATCAGTGTTGCAAGTTCTGAGATTGTGTTTGTTTGTTTTGTTTATCGTATTTCTGTACCACCTGACATGTGCATCCCTAGGCAGTGTACATAAGTTAAAATACAACAAATATAAAAACAGAATAAAATGATTAAAACAATTATGATATAAAACCAATTAAAAGCCTGAGCAAAACATGCTTAAAGGTCTTTTTTTTTTTAATGGCCAGAGTTGGAGAAACTCTGATTTTAACAGGGAGTGCATTCCAGATCCCCAGAACAACCACAGAGAAGGCCCAGTCCCAAGGAGCCACCAAATGAGCTGGTGGTAGCTGTAACCGGACCTCCCCAGATGATCTTAACAGGCAGGAGGGTTCATGACAAAGGAGGAGTGCTCTTAAATACCCTGGTCCCAAGCCATTAATTATTTATTATTATTTATTATTATTTATTTGATTTCTATACTGCCCTTCCAAAAATGGTGCAGGCCAATTTACACAGAGAAATAACAAATAAATAAGATGGATCCCTGTCCCCAAAGGGCTCACAATCTAAAAGAAACATAAGATAGACACCAGCAGCAGTCACTGGGGGTACTGTGTTGGGTGTGGATAAAGCCAGTTACTCTCCCCCTGTTAAATAAAGAGAATCACCACGTGCCTCTTTGCCCAGTTAGCAGGGGTTTATAGGGCTTGATAGGTAATTATCAGCACTCTGTATTTTGCTCGGAAACATAGCAGCAGCCAGTGCAGTTCTTTTAAGATCAGTGTTATATGAGCCCTTTGAGTTGCCCCAGAGACCAGTCTGGCTGCTGCATTCTGTACCAGTTGTAGTTTCTGGACTACATACAAAGCCAGTCCCACATAGAGTGCTTTACAGTCGTCACGCCTGGAGGTTACCAGCATATGTATCACTATTTTAAGGTCATTTTCCTCCAGAAATTGATGTAGCTGATGTATCAGCTAAAGCTGACAAAAAGCACCCATGTTGTTGCCTCAACCTGAAAGACCAGAGAGAGATTTGGATACTGGAGAACTCCCAAGCTATGTACTTCTTGTTTCTGGGGGAGTGCAACCCCATCCCAAACAGGCAAATCTAAACCATCTCTCGAGTTCTGCCCCCCCACCCCAGTCAGTACCTCAGTCTTATTTGGATTCAATTTCAGTTCGTTATCCCTTATCCAGCTCATTAGCACCTCCAGGGCACTTTCCAGACTAGACCCTACAACGGGGTCATGACGTATCTGGGAAGTGTGCTTCCACACTTCCTGCGTCGTGACACCATTCCTTACGCGGACAGCAGGGTGCCGTTCACATTTCCAGTGCCTTCTTGTGAATTTAATTGCTGCGATATAGAGCAAAGACATTGTATATCTGGTGTGGAAAAGTTGCTGTTTTTTCGGGTTGTTAGTTGCTGCGAGACTGCTCCTCCTGCTGTTTACGTTCCGAATGCAGCTTGCCCAAATGGAGGCATTTTGCTGCTGATGAGCAGGTAGTCTGGAAAGTGCCCAGGCAGGCATTTAGGGAAGCTATGCCATTACCTGATGAAGGTGATATGGAGATATAGATTTGGGTGTCATCAGCATATTGATAACACCCTGTTCCAAATCTGATGATCTCTCCCATCGGTTTCATTGGATGTTAAAAAGCACTGGGGACAATATGGACCTTTGTGGAACCCCATACTATACACAGTGCATGGCTTCCAGAGACTTGGAAATGAAATTATGGAAGTTGGATCATGTTTATTTTGTTTGTTTGATGTATTTATAGGCGAAAATTAGTTTCTATATCAACTTACTAGTCTCTGTGGCAGCACTGGTTGCCATCATCCTCCATGGTATTGAGATTAATCAAGAAGTTAAAAAAGGAGACCTATGTGCCAAGTATCCATCTCATGAGTCAAGTTATTTTCATTGTTCCAATCTTGGTCAGGTAAGCTTTTCCTTTGTCTCTATGTGCATATGCAATCCATAATACTTCACTTTTCCCCCCTGATGTGTTTAACCCTTGTCCTATATTATGGGGTAAATTCTGTCCCTGGGTATGTAAATGTAGCGTAACCATGCACCAACCACTGCACTCCCAGCTATGCCCTTGCATAACATTGTTACTTGCTTGGTAAACAACATGTCCAAAAGTATGACCATTCACCAGTTCTAATATTTTTTTATCATAAATAAAAATATGATACAATATAGGAAACCACCCCAAACTGCTTTGACTGTTTCCAGTGGAGTGGTCTCCATCCCAGTCCAAAGTTAAGTCGCTTGGGAGGAAACCACCCCAGACTGCAATGACTATTGCCATTGGGGGGAGTATGGCCATTCCCAATCAATTTTAAGTCAATTGGGAGAAGGAATTAAGTTCTGTTCCTCTTTGGAAGCTCAATTGACCTTGCAAGGTGATCGTGTCTGACTCATAGTCTGAGGCACTGCACAGTTCTGTGCTCCCTAATTTGGGCAAATGAAACTAGCCCCTCCAAGAATGTAGGATCCAGCAGCTGAATGCACATCTAAAGAGAGACTGCAGGGACACAACTTGAGCTCACACGCTGCTCTCCCAGTCCCTCTAGGGGAGGCATAATGTCAATGGTTCTTTGGATTTGAAGTTCTATCCCTCCCCCATCTTTCCACCTTGTATCTGTCCAGCTGCTGTAAGTTAAGACTGTCCTCCTTACACACACTGTTGTCAAGTGTGTGTCTGTCATAGAATAGGAAAGAAAAGAACTTGAGGTGGGAAGCTAAGACTCCCTTGTAGTCTCTCTTATTTTCAGGATTTGCCTGAAAAGGGTCTTCCTAAACTACTTCTTCCAACGAACAGGAATAGAACATTGCTCAGGCTAAATTGATCCTTAATCATTGGGCTTCAACACAGAGACTCTCTTGACGGTGCAGAATAGAAATGACAATGCTTTACTCTTACATCACAAAGATGCAATGTAAAATTAATAATCCAACATAGGAAACTGCCTTATAGTGGTCACACCATTGGTCCATCTAGCTGAGTATGGTAGCAGCTTCTTGAAGGTTTCAGGCAGGAGTCTTTCTCAGCCCTATCTTGGAGATGCCAGGGAGGGAATCTGGGACCTTAGGAGAGGTGAGCTGGTCTTGTGGAAGCAAGCATGACTTGTCCCCTTGGCTAAGCAGGGTCCACCCTGGTTGCAGATGAATGGGAGACTAGAAGTGTGAGCCCTGTAAGACATTCCCCTCAGGGGATGTGGCCACTCTAGGGAGAGCAGAAGGTTCCAAGTTGCCTCCCTGGCTTCTCCAAGATAGGGCTGAAGGAGATTCCTGCCTGCAACCTTGGAGAAGCTGCTGCCAGTCTGTGCAGACAATACTGAGCTAGATAGACCAAGGGTCTGACTCATTATATGGCAGCTTCCTATGTTTTTTTATTTATTTATTTGATTTGTATACCGCACTTCCAAAATGGCTCAGGGCGGTTTCCAATTAAAACAAACCACTAAAACAGTAAAGAGCTAAAACAAATTTTAAAACAACATAATTAACAATTTAAAAACATTTTAAAACAACAATTACAGTGATTAAATACCCCGAAATCGGGTTTTGAATTTTCAAGTAGACCAAATATTTTTTTAAAGCCCAAGTTTAGGAAGCCAAGAAAGCTTGGGTGAAAAGATGGGTTTTGAGGTCTTTTTTGAAAATTGCCAGAGATGGGGAGAATCGTATCTCAGCACGGAGCGTATTCCACAATCTCGGGGCAGCAACCAAGAAGGCCCATCTCTGTGTAGCCACCAGACAGGTCGGCAGCAACTGGAGACGGACCTCCTCAGATGACCTCAATGGGCAGTGGGGCTCATAATGAAGAAGACGCTCTCTTAGATACCCAGGGCCTAAGCCATTTAGGGCTTTGTAAGTTATGACTAGCACTTTGTATTTTGTCCGGAAACCTATTGGCAGCCTGTGTAACTCCATCAGTAAAGGAGTAACATGGTCTCTCTGAGATGACCCAGAGACCAACCTGGCTGCCGTGTTCTGAACCAACTGAAGTTTACGGACTACATACAAAGGTAGCCCCACGTAGAGCGCATTACAAAAGTCATCAAGTCTGGAGGTTACCAACAAATGTACCACAGTTTTGAGGTCATTGATCTCAAGAAAAGGGCGCAGCTGGCATATCAGCCGAAGCTGATAGAAAGCACCCCTGGCCACCGCCTCAACCTGAGAAACCAGGGAGAGGTGTGAATCCAGAAGTACTCCCAGACTACAAACCTATTCCTTTTGGGGAAGTGTGACCCCATCTAGAACAGGCAGATCAAAATTGTCTCTAGAGTTCTGACCCTGCACAATAAGTACCTCCATCTTATCTGGATTCAGCTTAGTATGGAGCCTTGAGGAACACCATACTTAAGCTCAGATTTTGAAGACCAACAGACTCCAATAGACACCATCTGGAATCTATCCAAAAGGTAGGAGCAAAACCACTGTAGAACAATGCCTCCCACCCCCAACCCCCTCAGACGTTCCAGGATACCATGGTCGATACGATAGTATCAAAAGCTGCCGAGAGATCCAAAAGGACCAACAGAGTCACATTTCCTCTGTCAATTGCCAATTGGAGATCATCCATCAGGCTGACCAAAGCAGTCTCCACCCCATAGCCCACCCAAAACCCAGTTTGAAATGGGTCTAGATAATCAGTTTCCTCCAAGACCACCTGGAGCTGAGAGGCCACCACCCTCTCAATTACCTTACCCAGCCATGGGAGGTTGGAAACAGGCCTATAATTGCTCAACTCTGAGGGATCTAATACAGGCTTCTTTAGAAGAGGTCTAATGATTGCCTCCTTAAGACAAGGAGGCATCCTGCCCTCCCTCAGAGAAGCGTTTATGATTTTCACCATGCTGTTTGCAACAACCTCCCTGCTAGATCAAACAAACCATGTTGGACAAGGGTCAAGAGAACAAGTGGTAGGCCTCACCACTCCAAGCAGCTTGTCCACATCCTCAGGAGTCACAAACTGAAACCGATCCAGTTGAATCACATAAGAGGAGTCGTTTGGCACCTCCAGCTCAGACATCAAATTAATTGTGGAGTCTCCATCTAGGTCAGCCCGAATCCGAGAGATTTTATCTGTGAAAAACTCTTTAAACACATCACAGTGGGTAACCGATGACTCCAAATTCTGGTTCAAGGGAACGGGGGCAGATACTAATCCCTCACAACCCTGAACAACTCTACTGGATGTGAACTCGCAGAGACAATACGGGCAGAAAAGAACTGCCTCTTTGCCGCACGTATTGCCTGAGCATAGATCTTTAGATGTGCTCTGTGTCGCAATCTGTCAGATTTGAGTCGAGTCTTCCTCCACTTGCACTCCAGTCGCCTACCTTGCCACTTCTGCCCCCGTAGATCTTCTGTATACTAAGGGGCCAAATTTGAAGCAGGTCGGAGGGGATGCTTGGGAGCAATCATGTCTACTATGTTCCTATGCTCCTATTACCTTCTACATGATCTCAAAAGACTTCAGTCCAGATCATTGAATCAGTTAGAGCATGGAAAGGAGCTGCTCTTGAACACTGAATCCTGTATTCCCTAGCTATTGATTATGATAGTTCTTCCAGTTCTGGAGTTCCAACAGGGCACATTTCCAGTAGCAGGGCCAGTGGTAATCATGTTGGTGTTTTTTTGCCTTTATCTACAGACACTCGCATATGGTTTGAACTCAGTGTTCATCATCCTTTCAGTCCTTGAAATCTCCATAGCTGTCGCTACCCTGGTGATTGTATCCAAATCTAGAAAACAGCAGCTCTATAGCCAGATGGTGAGAATGTAACTCTTCTTTTTTTCCCCCCTTGTACCTGTGCTGATGATGCCCCCAGTCCTAAAGCAACTTCCTTCCTTCCTTCCTCCCTCCCTCCCTCCCTCCCTTCCTCCCTCCCTCATCTGTCCAAACCATCAGTGGCAAGACAAGCACAAGTTTAGCAGCAGCTCTAAGGATGCTCTCTCTTGCTTCCTTGGTTTTGAGAATGTGACTTCAAGCTCTGTCTTGCTCCCTGCAGAGTTGTAGATTTTGTGGGAACAGAATCTGGTCTTGGTATATGTGATATCACTTCCAAGTCCTTTGAGAATCCCAATTTCCCCCTCTGCTGCCCCTTCAGAGGTCCCCAGTACTCTCCTAGAGGAGCTGATCCCTACATGTTTCTTATAATGTTGGAGAAAGACAACAGGGCACTTTCCAGACTAGATGCTCATCATCAGCAAAATGCCTCCTTTTGGGCAAGTCGCATTTGGGATGTAAACAGCAGGGGGAGCAGTCTCGCAGCAACTAACAACCCGATAAAACAGCAACTTTTCCACACTGGATATACAACGTCCTTGCTCTATATCACAGCGATTAGATTCGCAACAAGGCACTGGAAATGTGAATGGCACTCTGCTGTTTGCGTAAGGACTGCGGTGTCATGACACAGGAAGTGTGGAAGCACACTTCCAAGATTCATCCTGACCCCGTTGTAGTGTCTAGTCTGGGAAGAGCCCAGTTGTGTCTGAGCAGAAGTGGGAGTAAAGCCTGTAGAAAATAATTGCTAATTTTAGTGTTCTGTTGTGTGTGTTTTCCAGGCATCATGATAGGAAATATCTCCACATTCCTGTCACACCACTAGCAGCAGTACTAGGCATGCACCTAGAGGTTTTCCTCGCTTGAAGCTATATATCTGCAAACCTCTTACAATCTCTTGACCTTCTCAAGCTGGACAACAGGCACTGCAAAGAAGAAGTCAACTCTGGATCTTGATGGTCTTTTGGATACTGTTCTTCTCTATCTCTCTTCCTAAAGAACAAACTCTAGTTCAGTAGATTTGTCCTGTGAACTTCGCTTCCTCCAACCATCCTGAAGTAGGAAAGAGAGGTGTTTCTCTCCTCATATTTGTGTTATCAAGAAAGAGCACATCTTTACCTATTGTGAAGGTTTACCTGTTGACCTCTTTTATAGGGATGTGCACGAACTGTGGTTCGCACATAGTTTGGGAGTGGGGCCCAGGAGCTTTAAGAAAGAGGAGACAGGTCCTTATCTTCTCTCCCCCGCCCCATGCAGCTTCCTGCTGGGGCGGTGCGCATCCCTAGAAGCTTGTACAGACACCATGTGCGTTCTGACACTGTGCGCGGCTTCTAGGGACATGCATCTCCCCAGCAGGAAGCTGCATGGGGTGGTGGAGAGACGGTAAGGACCTGTCTCCTCTTTCTTAAAGCTCCCAGGCCCACTCCAAAAATGTGCTCAAACTGCAGTTTGAGCACATCCCTCCTCTCTTACCTGTCCCTGGGAAACAATGCCATTGATCTTTAAACTCTCCTCTTATAACTGGTGGACCCAAACCAACCAGTCCTGTGGCTTTTAGGGCCTCTTCCAGCATTTGACTTTCATTCATATAGGTGTTTTTGAATTATCCCTGGGGTGAAGTACACTTAAAACACACAATTAGAAATCCATGTGATTATTATTATTATTAACACATAATTCTGAAAGCACTTAGGAAGCTGCTTGTGGATCTTTCTAGGGGGAAATCAATATGGATTTTTCAGTGATCACGTAGTGTGTACAACTCCAGAGGATTGGTACCTCTTAAGCATGATCATGGACATCAGAACCTCAACCAGTTTGTAACCAGAAGATGAAGGCAGATTACAAAGTCTTCCTTTGCCCAGTAAAAACCATGCCCATTCTGCATCTTGCCCCAGTACTCTACATGAAAGAAAGCAATGTTCAGGCTCAGTCACACAATCAGACATTTAGATGGGCGTTTGTTACATATTACCTTTTTGCCTCCCCTGGGAGTTATTCACACATGCCTTCATGCCGTGGGATATCTGAAGAGCGAATCTGTTTTGCAGCAGATTCACAAGATGTTTAATTCAGGAGATTGAATGGACAGTTCACACAGGGTCAGCTCCTCTCCGCAATCCTTGGCAGATCTTTTTCTTGTGTGTTCCCACTGGCTTATTCTACATTTTTCATCCAAACAATCACAAATCACATCAGAGAGGAAGAGAGTGAGAGCTTTGTTGCTGTTGTTAGTTCGACAGCTAAGAATGGAAGAATAAAAAATATATATATATATACCGGGGTGTGTGTGTGTGTATATATATGGAGAGTGGTGCTACTCAAAATACAAAGAAAAAAGTTACCACCCAATACAAGAAATATACAAATGAATGAAACTTCTTAAATCATTTCATTAATATAAGTCACTTATTATACATGAATCACTTAAGTCACTTATTATAGTAAAACACTGAATATACATGAATCACTTGACCAGGTTTCGCGATAAGCCTTTGTTTCTCAACGAGCTTCCTCAGAAGTGAAATTGTTATGTCCCAAACGTGATAAACTTTACATCCTCCCTGGTGTATGGAGTTCTTCAAAGTATCCTTCAAAAAACGTTTCTTCAACTCCTCCAAAGAGAGTGTAGGTTGTATCAACATTCATAGATTTCTCCAAGGGAGTTAGAGTCCTTCTAAATTCAAAACACAAACCATACATAAAAGAAAACATTTGCAAAACATGAGAGAAAAACATATACAACATACTGAAATTTAGGGGTGTGCACGAACGGTCACACTGCGTGTGACGTAGGCGGCACGCACACAGCGGCGACAGGCGTGCGCGCGCCACCACTCGCGCATGCATGCTGCTATTACGGAGACTAACAAACGACGACAGGGGCAGGGGCGGCAGTGAGGAACGCTGCCGCCCCCAAAACTTCGCTTTAAACTACAGTGCCGGAGGGGGAAGAGCGGCGGGAGGGGTAAGTTCTACCCCCCCGCCCTTAAAGGTAGACCCCCCCCCTCGGTGCTGGTCCGGACCATGCACATCCCTACTGAAATTCATATGTTAACATCAAAGATAATCACCCAAAAGGTGCAACAGTTCACAAACTGCAGCCCAAGCTGACACCCAGTCTTATCAAGCCTGCTTGGATGAACTGACCAAGCTATCTTACTACAGCTTTATAACACTCTCAATCATTCTCAGCTGCTGAAACTCCTAATCAGCCACTATCTGGCACTCTTCATGCTTAATTAGGGCACCACAATTACAAAAAACAAGATCAGTCTAAATTTGTGTTTAAACCATAAGGTGACAGGGAATTTAATCTGTGTATATAAAACGATTATTGTCTGCTTAACCATCTTACTGCATCAACGTTACAGTATCTAAATTTTTCTTTTCTAAAGGTGGAAATCATCACAAATTTAAAGTCATCAGGCTGATGACCAGCTAGCAAAAAATGTTCTGTGAGTGGTGCCTCTAATACTCCATTTTTTATTCTGTAGTAATGTTCTAAAATACGTTTTTTAAAGTTATATGCAGCCAACATATAACTTTAAACATGAGCACATAATAACATATATGGCATAAGCAGAATTACAATTGGAGAATTCTTCCAAAGGCTTAACATAATTGCCAGTAGGATGTTGAAAGACTTTAGTGGGCAATGAAAACTTGCACGCAGCACACGTTCCACATTTGAAATGGCCCTTAACCCTTGACATAACTAACCTCTCCTGTGGCATATCAGAGTGTATCAAATAGTTAAACAAACTTTTATTTTTCCTGAAGCCAATCAGCGGTGGTTCCTCACAACCTGGAATGATATTAACCAATGGCCAATATTTGAGAACCACTTTTTAAATTTTATTACTTAGTAAAGAATAATTCAGTCCCCATGTAATCCTGTGTGGTATGGACTTATCTTTGGTCTGAAATAGACATCTCCTCTGAATGCTATCAGCACGTAGTCTCGCTCTCTTAATAATATGCCAAGGATAATCCCTGTTCAGCAATTGCACCTCAAACGTCCTGACAGATTTCTTATAATCAGAGTCCAGGGTGTTGTTTCTTTTTAATCTGAGGAACTGCCCATTAGGTAAATTATCTTTTAAATAAGATGTATGAAATGATCTATAATGTAAATATGTATTACGGTCAGTCTCCTTCGTATACAATGATACAGAAATATGATGGTCAAATCCAATATGTACATAGACATCCAGAAATGAAACTCTGGATGAACTTATATTACTCTCAAATTTAATCGTTTCATAAATACGATTGATCCATTCAATAAACGCCTGAACCTTCTCTTTATCCAAAATAATAATAAAAATGTCATCAATAAAACGCTTATACAAAAGCAAATTATCAAAAAATGGATTGTTGTCTTTATTGCAAATAATATGGGATTCCAATCTTCCCATAAAGAGATTAGCCAAAGAGGGGGCAATAGGACTACCCATCGCCACACCCTGAATCTGAATGAAAAATTGTTGATTAAATCTAAAGTAATTCTTCTCCAAAACTATATCCAATAATTGTAACAAAAACCAAGTGGGAGGATTTTTAACGTGTCTAAAGTCAAATGTGTCTTTTGCCACTGACCTTGCCTCATCATGAGGTATATTAGTATATAATGATGTAACATCCATCGTAAGAAGCACAGATCCTGCTGGCACTGACTTATTCTCAACCAAACTAATGAAATCTGTAGTGTCTCTAATGTATAAAGGAATTAATTTAACAAAGGGTTGGAGTATATTGTCCAGATATTGAGCTAAAGGTTCAAGCAACTAATTATTTCCTGATATTATGGGCTGTCCTGGTGGAGGAAAACCTGTCTTATGAATTTTAGGCAAAATGTAAAAAACGGGCACCCTGGGATAATCATTTTGTAAAAATCTGAACAGGTTCATATCTATATATCCCATATTCAGCCCCTCTTGTAAAGTTATTTTGATAATATTGTGAATGTGATTTGTTGGATCATGGGGTATCAATGAATATGCTACACGATCTGACAGTAGCCTTTGGACCTCCTGCAGATAATCCTGTTCATTCATAATAACTAGAGCCCCACCTTTATCTGCCTTTTTAAAAATAAGCGTTCTATCCTCCATCAATTCTTTAAGCAGGCCCCATTGTTTCTTAGTAAAATTATAATACGATGCCTGTCGTGCTTTTTCCAATTGTGCTACTTCTCTGAGCACTGTCTGACTGAAGACATTAATAGAAGGCATATCAATATTGGGACAAAACTTAGATTTAGATTTAAACAATGACTCCTCTCTAGAACTCTGTGAATATCCAAAAAAACCTTCAAGTTTAATCATTCTTATCAATTTGAATATATCAAATCTAGTTTGAAAAGAATCATATTTAGCCATAGGTACATAACCTATGCCAAAATTAAGCACTTCTAAATGTTCCCGAGACAGATATCTGTTTCATAAGTTAATCACTAAACTTCTCCCCTTCCCCTTTGAGAGCGCCACCAAAAATCCTGTGTCGTACTTCTTTTAACTGCTCTATCCAATCTATCCCTTCCTCGTAACTCCTCCCCTGAAGTAGCTGCCGATTCCTCAGTGGAATCATACTCAGATGTACTAGGGGTCTGATCCTGCCAAGACACTGGTTTTCTGTAAGGTCGCAATCTAACATTATTCTTATTAATAGCCGTCCACTTATAGACATAGCCACTATCCTGCGCATCCCTGGAAAATTTTTTATTCTTAAGTTCCTTTAATTGTTCCATATACTGTTTGAGTTCTGTATCTATGTCCTTAATGCGTGTATCAAAATCTTCCTTAACCATCTCTTCCTCCAACTGATTAACCGTGTTAACTATCATGCCATCGATTGATGCCACTTCTTCTCTAGATTTCTCTATAATTAACAGCATCAAATCTAATGAACATTTATTTAATATGGACGCCCAGTTGCTACGAAATTCATCATTATCAGCGAATAAAGCTGGAGGTTTGTGAATTCTTAAACCTCTTGGGATTCTATTAGATTTGCAGTAATCATTCAAAAACATAGCATGCAACTGTATTTAGTTCTTTTCTTCCTTAAATTAATTAAACTAACCCATTTCTTGTTAGAATCATCTTTTACAGTGTCCAAAGATTCTAAATTAGCAAGAATTCTCTCTCTGTCTTCATCAGTAAAAGCAAAAACATAGCTGAAAGAAGTCATGTGACTTCTGAGGAAGCTCTTTGGGGGAAAAGGACTTATCGTGAAACCTTGTCAAGTGATTCATGTATATTCAGTGTTTTACTATAATAAGTGACTTAAGTGATTCATGTATAATAAGTGACTTATATTAATGAAGTGATTTAAGAAGTTTCATTCATATTTCTTGTATTGGGTGGTAACTTTTTTCTTTGTATTAAGAATGGAAGAATGGCATGACGAGTTGCCAAGCAGGCAGATCAAAAAGCAGAATGCTTAACCCGAGCCTGCTTAATCTGACCCAAATCTTTGAGGATTTTTATAATGAACTTGCCTTTGTGAGTGAATACCTTCACCACCTCATGTGCCCCCTCCCCACGTACGCATGCACACACACACAGGGGTGTAACTATAATAGGGCAAGGGGGACAATTGTCTGGGGGCCCCCCAGAGGCAAGTCACATGACTGACTCCCCCAGCTGCACACTCGCCCGGGCTTCCTTCAGTTGTATTCATCCTCCAAAATTGATGTGAGTGTTAAGACTTGGAGCTACCAGAACAGCATGTCTTTCTCTAGTACCATTAAATGACTTGCATCGTCCACAATTTACAAACCCTTTTAAAAAATAATTTAGGATGATGTTCTATTGTGGCACATAGGTTATATATATATATAAATTTTCCTGTGCTTTTTGTTACCACTAGTCAGCCTCATTAAGGTTTCTTTACTTCATGAGCTGAACTCCAGTGAAGGGGGGGCCCATTTTAAAATCTTGTCTCTGGGCCCACTCCAACCTTGCTATGCCCCTGCGCATGCACATACACCCCTGACCATCTAAGAGGCAGGGAAGTTTCAGGTGAATCAGCTCAGACAAAAAGGTCTCAGGTTATATCAAGCTATAGCCTCCATTCTGCATATCTAAAGCCTACAAAACCCACATTTTGCAGTTTGTGCTTGCGTTTAACTCAGGAATTTCCCCCTCCCCTTGTGGACTCCCTCCAGAGAATTTTGCCAATTTGCTAAAGCCCTTCCCCCTACCCCCAGCACTTGCAATTGCAGATACTCAGAGCAGACCATACCAAACACAGCTGTCAAACTCCCCTTCACTGAGTTTTGAAAAATGCCGTGGTCACTCCACACATCAAGGGAGAAGCAACAGGGCATAGCAGAAGCTGAGGGTTGTTGTTTTTCTTCAAAAGCCACTGAAACTAGAGGAATTTTTTAAGCCGGATGTACTTTACACTAAACCAGAATGCCTTGATTTGGGGGAAAACAGAGAGTCATGTCTTTACTGGTCACTGACAGCCCGCAGGGACTTCGAGGTAAATGCAGCTAATATGTAGACTGGCACACTCCATTGCGGAGGAGATTCAAAGTAAAAGCCATGTGTATTAAGCCTCCTGGCAAGTGATAAATATTGAACTATACTTCCTAAATTGGTAGTCTGTGTGAAATAATTTAGTAAAGGTAAGAATCTGCCAGGAAAAGGTGTAGCCAATCTCTAATGAAAGTTGAAGACAGGTGGCTATTACTCTATGGAAATGCCTAATAGATTATGAAGTAAATGCTACCCACAAAAATACAAAAACCTCATTTGGAGACACACAAGTTTGTAATGGAGAAAGAGATGTTGTGCTTAAATAAGTTTTGTTATATTAAAAGGGTAGAGAATGGGTGTGGATAGAAGAGTAAGAAGATATAGGCAGATAAGTCAGTAATGTGCTGTGTTCAGAAAATGACCAAAAAACACTGCCTGAAGTTAAATCTGTAGACCAAAATAAAACATTTATTTCAGAGCAAGTAAACAAGTGTTTTGCTCAGGGGCTTTGACCAAATTTATACAAGCATGACCACATGAGTAAAATGGTAATATTATGCAGTATTATTTCCCAAGGTAGAAAATTAAAAAAAACAAAACAAAAAAAAAACATTATAAGCCAGTTTATACATTCAGCAAAATCAGTGGAGGTGGGGAGAGTGTTACATAATAAATTATACAGAGTAAGACTGCACTAGGAAGTAGCATGGAAGCTTGCTGCAGTGTGTGTACAGGGTGTAAAATCAAGCTTGGTTTGCTCATGCAAAAGCTTTGAATGTCCTACAGTTTACTGTCATCTGGAAAGGCCCTATATTTTATTTATTTTATTTATAACTTCAATGAGAATCCAGCTATCTTGGCTATGAAGTTTTCATTTGGCTATATCTCTGTGTTATATTCTAAAGGCACCTATTTATTATGATCGGTTCCCCAGTACTCAGTGGCTTTTGGATGCTTCAGTTGCTGACGTACCTACAAATAACTCCCATGACTAAACCTCAGGAGGATTTATACATATGCCTTGTGAGTATGATTTTGACCTGGTTACACCAAGAGCTATTGTGGTGTAGTGAGCTATGAACCAGAAATTCTCTGGTTTCAATCTCATAATCTCACTGGCTGGGTTTAGGTAGGCCACTGATTTCAAACATATTGAGGTCATTCATACTGTCAAAAACTGTGTTCTACCTTGTTTTGGGAGCTGTGTGTGCTCCCAATTTTTGGTTGTGTGAAAGCAAGGTAAGAGGAAAACCTGGGTAGAAGTGACTAGGTGGAAGCAAGGTAAGAGGAAAAGTTACCCAGATTTTCCTCCTACCTTACTTCCACACAACCGAAAATTGGGAGCACACACAGCTCCCAAACCCAGGTAGAACACAGTTTTTGATTGTGGGAATGACCTCATTGTTTTGAAAGAAGGAAGGAATGAAAATAATCCAAGCACTGATAATATTTAATTGTGTTAAATTACATTAACACACCCGAGTTGAAACATGGCAGGTTGAGACATAATAGAAAGCTATAATTTCCCACTATGGGAATCAGCCTCAGAAAGTCACAGACTTCCTTATTCCCCTTCCCCTCCTCTTTCATGCACAAGAGAAGCATTAAAGCATTTGCTTTTGGATTGAAGTAAAGTACAGTTCCAAGTTATTTACAGACTCTGGGAACTGTAATTTCATTCAGTCAGGACTAGGATCAAACTGGTTTCAGATCCTGGTTTTTCCCCTAAGTACAGTCCACTAAACCACGGTTCCCTGGAATTGTACATAACATGGAACTGTGGTTTGGTTCAAACTGAAAGCAAAGGTTTTCATTCTCTTTCTCTTGCATGTAAAAGGAATGCCTGTAAGAACCCACAGCTCTCTCAGGATCATTAGAACCTGCCCATAATGTGCAAGTTGTTCTACCATAACAATTCTTGATACAGCAGTGGCCAGAGGAGTGAGTCCCTCTGACTGATATAGTCGGTTGCAGATGCAAGAGCTCTTATCTTGCGATTTTTCCTTCAAAGAAGAACAGAACTTTGGGTTCTGTTCTAAACCATTGCACTGTTGTATAACAGTGATAAATGTGTTTCTGGCATTATCAGAATCCCTTTGTGTCGAGTCCAAGCCAGCTTTCAAGTTTCTTGTATAGCATCTCAGGCCTGATGTATCTGTCACCCCTCTTTGCCATGCACTTTCTACATTTGGATTAAAATATACTTGTGTGTGTGAAGTGGTTTGTTCATAAATTCTTTAACTGGCACTGGTTCCAAACCTCCAAATGGTGAGTTTCTTCTTGTGTGACATACATGCACAAGCTCTGATATTACTTGCTGTAGCATAACAAACCAGGAAGTATAAAGTAAATTCAGTAATCTAAAAAACATTGGCTTAAGATGAGAGTTAAGATGCTTTCAGTCTTCACATACTCTAAAAAGCATGGAACTTGCAAATTAAGGTGCCCATCTTAATTTCTGTGCCATGTAATCTGTCAAACCTTCATACAGTCTTGTATATTATGCTGGCTTTAGAAATTAGGCTTCATGCACCCACACTGTATCTTGGTCTTTCCATCTGAGCTGGATAGGGATGCCTCCAGGCAGAAATTTAACAGGTGCAACAGCTCCCCCTTGCCACTACCTCATATAATCTAATCTCCCTTGGTGGGCAAAGTGATCGAGAAGGTGGTGACCGACCAGCTCCAGGAGGTTATGGAGGAAACTGATTATCTAGACCCATTTCAAACTGGCTTTAGAGCAGGCTATGGGGTTGAGACAGCCTTGGTCGGCCTGATGGATGGCCTATACCGGGGAATCGACAGAGGGAGTGTGACTCTGATGGTTCTCTTGGATCTCTCAGCGGCGTTCGATACCATCGACCATGGTATCCTTCTGGGTCGCCTGGCGGAGTTGGGGATAGGAGGCACTGCTCTGCAGTGGTTCTGCTCCTATCTCTTGGGCAGATCCCAGATGGTGGAGCTTGGTGACAGTTGCTCCTCAAAATGGGAGCTGTTATATGGAGTCCCTCAGGGCTCCATTCTGTCACCAATGCTTTTCAATATTTACATGAAACCGCCAGGTAAGGTCATCAGGAGATTTGGTGCTGGGTGTGATCAGTATGCTTATGACACCCAAATCTACTTCTCTCTTTCATCTGTTTAATCAGGAAATGGCGTTCATTCCCTAAATACCTGCCAACATGCAGTAATGGGCTGGATGAGGGATAACAAATTGAAGCTGAATCCAAGCAAGACGGAGGTTCTCATTGTAGGGGCTCAGAATCTGAGGGATGAGTTAGATCTCCCTGTGCTGGATGGGGTTACACTCCCCCAGAAGGAGCAGGTATGCAGCTTGGGGATACTCCTGGATCCAGGCCTTACTCTGCTATCTCAGGTGGAGGCTGTGACCAGGAATGCTTTTTATCAGCTTAGGCTGATTCAACAGCTGTGTCCATTCCTAGAGGAGGATGACCTCAGAACAGTGGTGCACCAGCAGGAAACCTCCAGGCTTGACTACTGTAATGCGCTCTACGTGGGGCTGCCTTTGTACGTAGTTCGGAAACTTCAGTTAGTTCAAAATGCGGCAGCAAGGCTGGTCTCCGGGGCAACCCAGAGAGACCATATTATGCCTGTTTTGAAACACCTGCACTGGTTGCCGATATGTTTCCAAGCAAAATACAAAGTGCTGGTTATTACCTTTAAAGCCCTAAACGGCTTAGGTACAGGTTACCTTAGAGAGCGCCTTCTTCGGTTTGATCCCCACCGCACGCTAAGATCATCTGAGGAGGTCCGGCTCCAGTTGCCACCAGCTCGTCTGGTGGCAACCCAGAAGTGGGCCTTCTCTGTAGCCGCTCCTGGACTGTGGAATGCGCCCCCTGCAGACATCTGTAATTTGAAGTCTTTATTGGAATTCAGGAGAGCCCTAAAGACCTACCTGTTCGGCCTGGCCTTCCAGTGATCTTAAATTGTTTTAAAGGGTCTTTGATGTTTGTGAACCGCCCTGAGCTATTTTGTAAAGGCAGTCTAAAAATCGAACAAATCTCTCTCTCTCTCTCTCTCTCTCTCTCTCTCTCTCTCTCTCTCTCTCTCTCACAGGTTCCTCTGCTACCTTGCTGGTAGCTTGCATGCCCTTGCATGTCGCTCCACTGCCTTATTGCGGCCTCATCTGCTCTTGTAAGGCCTCCAGGCATCTCACCACTGCCTCATGTGCCCTTGCAAGTGTGTTGTCACTTCACTGCTCTCTTGCATGCCTTCACAAGTCCTTTTGCCAGATCTGCTTGATCTCTCAAGGCCCCCACCACCTCAGGTGCCCTCACAAGATCTCTCTACCTTAATAATGATAATGATGGTGATAATAATTAATAATAATTAATAAACAACTTTATTTGTTAGCCACTCCATAACAAATTATTCTCTGGGTGGCTCACAACAGAGGATTAAAACATACAATAAAAACACATTATACAGTAAATAACAGACAAAAAAGTTAAAAAGAAAATACAAAATACAATACAAAACAGCTTAAAAACTCATTTTAAAATTAGTTAAAAATCAAAACAAATCTGAAAACCCAAATTTAAAAGGCCTGTATGAACAAAAAAGTCTTTACTTGGTGTCTAAAAGAACAAAGTGATGAAGCCAGGTGAACCTCACTGGGGAGGCTATTCCATAAACAGGGTGCAACCACTGAAAAGGCCCTCTCCCTGGTAGACACCCGCCTCACCTTGTTTGGCAGGGGCACCCGGAGGTGGGCCTCTGAAGAAGATTTTAAGGTACAGGTAGGGACATATGGGGCAAGGCACTCTCTCAGGTAGCCAAGTCCCAAGCCATTTAGGTTAAAACCAGCGTTTTGAATTGGGCTGGGAAACAGACTGGGAGGAGCCAATACAGCTGACAAAGCACTGGCATAATATGGTCAACACGTCCAGTCAATAATCTTGCAGCACTATTTCATACCAGCTGCAGTTTCCAGACTCTTTTCAAAGGCAGCGCTACGTACAACGCATTGCCGTAGTCTAAGCGAGAGGTTACCAGAATTTGAGTAACTGTGGCCAAGCTATCTCTGTCCAGGGAAGGCTGTAGTTGGCATATCCGCCTGAGCTTATAAAAGACGCTCTGAGCTATAGAGGCCACTTGAGCCTCTAGTGACCACAGTTCCCTCTAAGCTGTGTGCACATGTGCGTGCTCACAAGTTTTTGGATGTCCGCTCAGTTCATTTTAGATCCCGCTCAGGTTGAATCAGGAAGACCCCACTCTGGATGCACATGTGCGCGCGCACTGCCTTGATACTGCCGCCCAGAACAAAACTCATTCTGCACAGAGATGGAAAAAATTAGAGGGACCACTGCTAGTGTCAGTGCTGGATCAATAAACCCCCCCAAACTGTGAACCTGCTCCTTCAAGGGGAGTGCAGCCCCATCTAGAAATGACTGAACATCATTCACCTGGGCAAAGGAACCACTGAGCAACAGTACTTCTGTCTTGTCTGGACTGAGTCTCAGCTAATTCACCCTCATCCAATCCATTACTGCATCCAAGCACCGATTCAGGGAGTCGCCACTCCACCTGAATCTGATGAAAAAGAGAGATACAGCTTGAGTGTACTTGCCCTCAAACAAGACTCCCCAACTTGCCACCCCCTCATGTGCTCTCACCAGTCTTTCTGCCGCCTTGCATGCCCTCACAAATCCCTCCACAATCTTGCTGCCATGCTGCATGCCCTCACAAGTTCCTTTGCGGCTTCATTTAATCTTGCAAGGGTCCCCACTGCCTCACATGCACTCACAAGACCCTCTCACCTTGTTGCCCTCAAGGCACTCCACCTTAGGAACATAGGAAACTGCCATATACTGAGTCAGACCATTGGTCTAACTAGCTCAGTATTGTCTTCACAGACTGGCAGCAGCTTCTCCAAGGTTGCAGGCAGGAATCTCTCTCAGCCCTGTCTTGGAGATGCTGCCAGGGAGGGAACTTGGAACCTTCTGCTCTTCCCAGAGCGGCTCCATCCCTTGAGGGGAATATCTTACAGTCAGAGGCGTATCTAGGGAAAATAGCGCCTAGGGCAAACAAGGAAATTGTGCCCCCTGTCCAAACATCTGACACCCAACTTTCAGATAACTTGACCATAATATCAGCTCAAAAATACAAGTCAGGCTCGTTAATCTATTAATATTTCAAAAACTATTTAGCAGTGGACTTAGCCAGACCAAAACATGCTGGAAAACTACAAATTTCAGTATGCTGGGGCTCATGAAATACCCAAATACTATGTGGAGGTGTACTTGGAAAACTAAACAGAAGTGGCTGTCTAATTCTCTACTATGCATCATAGCATCACCATTACATAAGTTTTAAAAATAAATGGAGAATTTGACTTTTCCCAGATACTCTGAAAATAATGAAAGGATATGCAGAGTAAACTGTGTCACTGCTTGGAATATATCCTAGCATTTCAGAAAGAAAGTTAAAATGAGAGCAAGAGAGCAAGAAACTCCCAGTGGGCCTTAATACTAAGGATTTCACACTGATTCAAAGACAAAATCACCATTAATAGCCATATTATTAAGACATCACATTTAACTCACTTATCATAAGAAGCAAAGTAAGAGCAAATGAATACAATCCTAGCTCATAAGCTTCAGCTCAGTATTCACAAGCCCTGATTCTCTGTACATAATGCCCATCTGAATATGTGTACCATGTCTTATATTATATTATATTATATTATATTATATTATATTATATTATATTATATTATATTATATTATATTATATTTTAAAAAATAACCTGTAGCCCATTTGAAGGGCTTCCTAAAGGCTGTGGGGGGTTCTGCAAAGGTCCCCCCTCCCCCGCTGGCCTCTAGGGCCTCGCAGGGACCATTTGAGCATGTGCGGTGGCCATTTTAAAAAATAATCTTTTAAAAATGGCTGCTCAAAACAAAATGGCCACCGTGCATGCTCAAATGGCCTCTGCAAGGCCTGGCATGACCTAGGGCCTCACAGAGGCCATTTGAGCATGCACAGTGGCCATTTTGTTTTCAGCAGCCATTTGTTCTTTAATTTTTTGATTTTACAAAATGGCGCCCCCCTTCAAGTGGCACCCCGGGCACATGCCCTGCCTGCCCTACCCTAGATACGCCCCTGCTTACAGTGCTCACACTTCTAGTCTCCCATTCATATGCAACCAGGGTGGATCCTGCTTAGCAAAGGGGACAAGTCATGCTTGCTACCACAAGACCAACCCTCCTCCACCTTGCCCCTGCCTCATGAGCCCTTGCAAGACCCTCCACCACAGCACCATCTCTTTGCTCTCACAAGGCCTTCCAAACCTCACTGCCACCTTGTATGCTCTCACTAGTCCACCTGCCACCTTGCATGCCCTCACAAGTCTGTCCACCCCATGTACCCTCATAAGTCACTTTGCCACCCTGCGACCACCTCACGTGCCCTCACATTGCCACCCTGTATGCCCTCACAAGGCCCCCAACAACTGCTTCACATGCCCTTGCAAGTCCATTCGCTACACTGCCACTGTGTCTTTCAAGGGCTCCACCTTACACATCCTCACAAGGCACCACAGATTCATTGTCACTTCGTGTGTCATTGCAAGTCCTTCTGCTGTCTTACAAGTCCCCCTGCCTCCTTGCCACAGCTTTGTATGCCCTCGCAAGTCCCACCAACACCTTGCTGCCGCCTTGCACACTCTCACAAGTCCATTCACCAGCCTGCCACCTCATGTGCCTTCACAAATCCATCACCTTGCCTCTGCCTTGTGTGCCCTCGCAAGGCCCCTACACTTTAATGCATGCCCTGGAGGGAGCCTTCACAAGACCCCTGATACTTCACCACGGCCTCATGTGCTCTTGCAAATCTATTCATCACCCTGCTACTGCCTCACGTGCCCTGACAAGGTCCTCTGCCACCCTGCCACTTCCTCACATACCTTCCCAAGACCCCTTGCCATCACCTTGTATTCCCTTCGCAAGCTCCCTCACCTCGCATGCCCTCACAAGACCCTCTGCCATCTTGCCTCCACCTCACATCCTCTCATAAAGCTTCTGTCACCCTGGAATTTCTCATTAGGCCCTCAACTTGTCAATGTAAACATTCAAATGAAACAGTGCAGGATGAGAAGCTCCATAATGTTGCCATGCTTGAAAATAGCTATACATAGCAAGGAAAGAGTAACAGTAAGAGAGGAGGAGGAGAGGTCTATCAGAGACTACTAGTCAGAGGGCTGTGGACCACCTCCAGCCTCAGAGGCAGAGTGCCTCTGAGTACCAGTTGTAGGGGAGTAATAGCAGGAGAGAGGGCATGCCCTCAACTCCTGCCTGTAGGCTTCCAGCGGCATCTGGTGGGCCACTGTGTGAAACAGGATGCTGGACTAGATGGGCCTTGGGCCTGATCCAGCAGGGTGTTGGAGATGAACTTCCAGTGCATCGACCTTTTGCATCAACTGTCCTATGACCACTAGGGGCATTGGGAGTAGAGACAGTCAATCAGGGTCTCCCTATCTGTCCCTATTCTATGACCCCTGAACTGACTCTGCAGTACTTCCTGTGCTGAGTCACAGTCCTTCCTTTCCTCCTAGAGAGCAGATGGAAACATCTCTCTCTCTCTCCTTACCTATCCATTATGTAGTCCTTTAGATTAGATATAGGTCTTTCCTATCTAAGTGTATTTAACCAATAAATATTTAGTGTTTAGTCATACAAGGATCACCATGTGTTTTGTTTTCTCTAAATAGCTGCAATATCCAAACCATCCTCTGCTACCTACTCTGTAACTGGTGTGTGTGTTCATTCCTTAGTGCTCTGCTGTTTTACCTATTATGGGTAAAAATCAACAACCTCTAACACAGGGCTGTTCTTATGAGAAGGCACGCCCTCAGCTCCTGCCTTTGGGCTTCCCAGAGGCATCTGGTGGGCAGGGGTTTAGCTATAATTGAGCAGATGGGTTCAAAGAACCTGGGCATATGAGCTCCTGAGAGCCCCCCAGCTCCACCCCTCCCTATTTTCTTCATTATCTCCCTCACTCTGAGGGGTCGCCAGAGAGAGGAGTGAACACAGGCCCCCTCTCCACTAGCTATGCCTCTGTGGTGGGCCACTGTGAAAAACAGGAATGGATACTGGACTAGATGAGCCTTGGGCCTGATCCAGCAGGGCTGTCCTTATGTTCTTATGTACTTGAGAAGATAGGCAAGAGAGCAGTTTATTATATTTGTCATATTTATAAACTGCCTAACATAGGAATCTCAAAGTTTTTCACACAGGGCTTTTAAAGCCCTTTACCTCACATCTCCTCTGGAATGGAGGGTGTGCGTTCACATATCAAGCAGATTTACCCCGTGAGCTATCAGTGAGCACTTCACACACAATTTGTGTTTTTCACTACACTGTTTTCAGAGCAGCCCAATTTATATCCAGGGTTAAAATAATCCACTTTTTGCATCAGGTTATTGGAATAACTTTGAGTTCTTCAAGTTTTCAAACTTGAGTTTAAAGCCTCCCAGAAAACTCGTGGTAAATCCTGTTGTGTGGAGAACTCCCAGGAAGTTTTTCACATGGGGCTTTTAAAGCCCTTTAACTCACATCTCCTCTGGAATGGAGAGTGTGTGTTCACATATGAGCCGGAATGACTTACCCTGAAGTCCCTGCAAGTTATCAGGGAGCCGTTCACACTCTGTTCGGGTGTTTCATTGTGCGTGTCTTAGGTGCCTGGACAAGGCGATGGGATGGAGTTTCTTGGAGCCTGAGAGCGATTTTAGCAGGTTTGTTGCTTTGCGGGTGACTGTGTTGAAAAACATTAGAGCATAGCTTGATTTATATCCGGGGTTAAAAAATCCACTACTTTTGTCGGTTTTTTGGGACAACTTTGAATTCGCAGTAAAGCCTCCTAGTAAACTCACAGTAAAGCCTGCTGTGGGTTCCAGTCCCAGGCAGTGTACTGCTATTTAAAATACAGCAAAAATAAAAGTTAATTTTTAACTAAGTAAAACAATTTAAAACAGTTAAAATGTGTAATTTGTTCTGCTTATGTAAATAAGAGTCACAACAAACCAGAGTCATTTTCTTCTCCGTCCAAATAGTGACACCATATTGCAAAATTTAAAGGAATGTTTTAATTGCATGATTACATGATTTGGGAGTGGCCATGATTGTAGTTGGCAGCTTCCAGGCATTGGGTCCTGGAACAACAAAAAGACAAGTGAGCATTTGCCAGATAATGAAAAAGGAGATGTTGGAATGTAATTGGTGGGGGCGGGGGGGGGTGTTGCATGCAAGGGCCTTTAAAGAGTTTGAGTGCGGTATGTTTCTACATTATCAAGTGCTGTACATTTCTTGGGCCTTTAAATAGCTGCATAGCATCAGAGCTTCGACAGCTGTAGCCTCCCTATTATGGAACAGGTTTTGCACTTGTCGAATTTGTGCCTGATACATAGGAGCCCTTCCAGGGGCATAGCTAAGGGAACGAAATGACGTGTTCACCCCTCTCCCGGACAGCATCTTGAGTGAGGGAGAATAAATAATGAAGAAAATAGGGAGGGGTGTGGAGCTCGGGGGCAGGGTTCCTTGGACCAATCCGCTCGATTATAGCGACGCCCCGGAACCCTTCGTCATCCCCCAACCCCCACCCGTTTTTTAATGTTTTGTTTGTTTTCAACTTGGGAAGCCGGGGGAGTAGTCGACGACCCGATGCCTAAACGCAATGCTGTGAGAGTTCCTGCACATTCCACGCCGCCTGTGCCCCTGCATTTTTGCTTGCCATGAAGTATTTAAAAGTACTTTTAACTCAGCCAGGAAAAGAAAAGAAAAGAGAGAGAGCTGCGCCTGAGCCCCTCCGGTGAAAAATAAAATTCATCTTAAAACTAGTAGTTTTTTGTACTGCTTGGGGTATGTTTCAAAACACAAGAAAGAAACGGGTCCTTGTCTAACCATGTTTGCTGAGAATTTCTTTACATCAGTTCCTTTCTATTTCCACCGCTGTTGCTCCGCACATGCGACATGGAAGATCATGCGCGGAGCAATCGGTATCAATGGCAATCGTAACGGGAACCTCCACCAGACTTGCAAGCTCTAAGCGCTCGCCCGCGGCCCCGCGCTCCCTCTTGCGGTAGTCAAACGTTGAACGTTTTGTTTTGTCCCTTATCTTTACGATCAAATGCGTGCATCCGTCACACTGTACGTGCGCCAGTCACAAACATGGCGCTGTAAGTAGTCTTTCCCTTCATTCTCCGCATATCCTGTGTCGCAGGCCTGATGTCATTGTAAAGGGACCGCTGGTTTTCCCACGTGGAGAAGGGCTGCCTGTTAGTAGATTGTAGAAGGGAGTTCGTTCGTGGAGAAGCGTGGTAGCGGTAGCATCGGTTGTTGTGATGGCATTGCAGAGTGCCGAGTTGTCTCCAGAGGGAGTCGAGACGGAACGCGAGGAGGAGTTTCCGCAGTCTGGGGATGGAGAAGGAGTTGCCGCCTTGGTCAAAGTCGCAGCTGAGACGCTGCAGGCCGCGCCCTTGGGCAAGAAGCGAAAACAGGCTCCAACCATCCCTAAAGGAAAGCCTAAATCCGGTCGAGTGTGGAAGGACCCCGGCAAGAAGCGGTTAGTGCTTGATCTTAGGTGGCTGGGCGAGGCGATGGGATAGGATGGAGTTTCTTGGAGCTTGGGAGCGATTTTAGTAGGTTTGCTGCTTTGAGGGTGACAGCGTTGAGGAACATAAATGCACTGTATCTGGCAACTCTCCTATTGGCAAGTACTGTCCTATGTCTTAGTAGCTCTCTACCCTTCAGGCATCTCCAAAGATGAGCATTAGTAGTGTCCAAGCTAGTCTAAAGGCTGCCTCTAACGAGAGTTAGCATGAAATATGTAAAGAATGTTCGCTCTAAGGTGTGTGCATGTGTGTGAGCTCACACATTTTCAGATGTCGGCTCAGTTAATTTTAGATCCTGCTCAGGTTGAATTGGGAAGGCCCAATTCTGAATGCATGTGTGCACGCACTGCCTTGATACTGCCACCCAGAACAAAACTTATTCCACACACAGATTAAAAAAAATAGAGAGAACACTCTTTGCAACCTAGTCCTGTATAAGTTTACCCAGTTCAGTGGGACTTACTCCCTGTTGACGGTTTGACCCTGCTGGCACTAACCCTGCTGGCACTATATCAGGCAGCAGCGATATAGGAAGATGCTGAAAGGCATCATCTCAGACTGCACAGGAGGAGGCAATGGTAAACCCTACCTGCATTTTAACCAAAGACAACCACAGGGCTCTGTGGGCGCCAGGAGTCGAAATTGACTTGACAGCACACTTTACACAGTGCATAGCATAGGATGGCAGCCTTTGTGTGATATTCCATTAATGTCGGCGGTCGGTGCCTTTTTTTGTTTTATGGTTGTGTGTTTTTCCTCACTAGGTTTTCCCACATGATTCAGGACAAGCCTTTGCATACGTCCTGGGAACGCAAGATGAAAGAACGTCAGGAAAAGAAACTAGTGAAAGATCTTGCTCAGCAACTGGAGGAAGAAAAACGAAGGGAGCGTGAGGTGAGAAGAAAAATGTGATTACTGTAACCTGTAAAAATGGTGTGTGTGTGTGTGTGTGTGTGTCCGTCCGTATGTACTCATGAAGTAGATTGTAACTGGGTGTTAATGAAAAGTGGAGTTCCTTCTGTGGCTCTAGATATGGTTTGGTAAGGCCTGGATTAAATGGCTCCTTTTGTTTCATTTTTTCCTGCTAACATTCCAAGATGAAACTGGAGTGTATGGCTTCCTATTATGAGTGTTTCTTAACTGCTTGTTGCAGAAAGACCTCCAAAGCAGTGGAAAAAAATTAAAAACCCCAGATACAAATTAAGATCAAACAAATCCTAAACAGCAATAAAATAGAAGTAGAATGTGTGGAAGTCTCACTGTCTTCTCTTTTGTCAGGAGAAAAAGCAGCGGCGGGAGGAAAACTTAAAACGACGGCTGGAGAATGAGCGTAAAGCAGAGGTTGTGCAAGTGGTGAGTCCCTGCTCATTGTCTTCTGAAAGGAAACATAAGAATGGCCTTGCTGGATCAGGCCCAAGGCCTGTCTAGTCCAGCATCCTGTTTCCCACAGTGGCCCACCACTTCTGGGAAGCCCACAATCGGGGGAGAAGGTGTGCAATTGTTCCCCTGCAACTGGTATTCAATATTGCATCTCTCTGCGTTGGGCAGAGGATAACTGCTGTTACAGTATACGTCAGGGGCTCCCAACCTTGCATCCCCAGGTGCTGTTGGACAACAACTCCCACCATTCCCAGACACAATGACTTTTGGCAGTATACTTAATCCCTTGCTTTCATTACTCACATTCTAGTTATAGAAGTGACAATACCATAACATTGTTCAGATTACTGTACATGTGAAAGATGAACACTTTTTAAAAATTAGCCCAGTAAGATCATTTTGTAAACCATGCTTCCTAATTGCCATTAATTTAATAGGGAGTGCTTTGGGCAGAGTTCTGCGGGGACTGCTTTGTTGATTTGATGCCTCTGTGTACCTAATTCATGTTCCCTTCTGCCCTGCATTCAGCTAGTTCTGACTAAGGCCTGACATGCCAGTTTGATATGTGACTCTGCCTGACTTGTTTTCCTGCATCTTTGCCACAAAGATTTGAGCTTCAAGTGGGTGTGAGCTGAGAGAGAGACATGCTAGGAATTATGCCTAAGCCAGTTACGAGCTTCTCTGTAGCCCCATTCAGATGTATGTATGTTTGTTTTTAAACCTGCTTATGGTTACAGCACCGGAAGCAGGTAGAAAGTCCCGCCCTGGTGCTGTCACCTGGTGCTATTTGTGTGCACAGGAAGTGCCGTCACTGGAACTTCTGAGGAGAAGAGGTTTTCAGAAGACTGTTAAGTCTTGTAGACGAGAAAGAAGCTCAGTACCTTTTTCTTTCTGTTCTTTCCTCCAGATTCGGAATCCGTTAAAACTGAAGCGAGCAAAGAAGAAGCAGTTGCGCCGTATTGAGAAGCGAGACACACTAGCACTGCTGCAGAAACACCAGGCACAGCGGAAAGCAGCAAAGGAATGAGAGAGGCACTCTGACTTCTGTCTGCATCCTGGCATATTGAAAATGACTTCCTGGGATGTACAAGACAGGATGATGGTCCCAGTGCACCAGGGAGCTTGGATGCATTGCTTGTTTTTGCCTGACTTGACTTACAACTAAAGACCAGATTCTTACAAAGAAGTCTGCACTGCAACCAGTTGTTCCATAGCTGATGGCGAGGTAGAATGCTGCAGACTGAACTGCTGGGGATTATTTTAAAACAAATACCTTGCAGGGTAGCAAAAGTCTTGGGTTGTTTTGAAATGGGGCAAAGTCAAGCCTGAAAGCATTTGAGGATTTTCAGCATCTGGAATGTAGGGTTATATATTAACAATAACCTGATGGGGGGTGTGGGGTGGAAGGGTATAGTTGCTTGGTTCTAAAGTGGTTGAAACTGTTTGGCTGTTTTGGAAACTAAAATTACCCCAGTTATGATCTTGGGCTGTAAAGCAACAGGTGACTTGCATGGCTTGGACCTGACTGGAGGTTAAACGTTAAGCCAGATCTGTCACCTTGTCCAGATTCGCTCTTTCTTCTTAATGTACCTCCCATGTGTTGTAGTGTAAGATGTGCAAGTGCAGCAGCACGTGCCCACACGATCTTGCCTTCCCTCCTTCTCCCCAGTATGTGAGCCTCCTAAAAATTGTTCCTAGGGGGTCGGGGGATCCTCGAATGGCATGGGGAGCTGCATTGGGAAGTGGGGGCGGGGATCCTCAGAAACAGGGGCACCTTCTGTGATCAGTGCTCTTTTTGCTGAAGGTGTGTGTATATCTTGTTTCTGGACATTTCCTTTTCCCAGTGCAGCCCCCTGCACTGCATGCCATGCTGTTCCCAAGACTACACCCTGATCCCCAGGAACAGCATTTTGGAGGCCGTGGAAGCCGCCCAATGGAAGAAGGTGCAGGGAACATTGATTGCGCTTTTACTGCTTGCACTACAATCCCAGGAGCTTGTTTTCTGTGCAAGCCATTAGCCTGATATCTTAATCAAGCACCAGGCATCCTTGAAACAGATGCAGACCTTTTGTTATAAGTTTCTCCAGTAGTTATTTGCACTTCCCTTAGTTGGAAAAGGGAAATTGCTACAAAAGAACAATCCAAATAGCAGTTGTGGAATACTTAGTCAGGGTTTTTTGTTTTTGGTGGGGGTTTTTACAACCAGACTAAGGCTTCAGTCCAGCAAGTCTCTTAATGAGAGCACAAAAGGTTGTGGGAGTGTGATAGTTTTGGGTTGGTGGTTGTTCTGCAAACAGGAACTCCCCAGTACAGCAGAGCACATTCAAAGAGGCTTTTCAAGTTGCTTGTGTGTGGTGCTGCTGTTTACAGAAAATAAGCAAAACAGTCTCCCTCTTGGATTTCCTCTGGATTGAGGTCAGTGGCTCAATTTCCACATTGTATAACCAAATCCTGTCACTGACTGTTTAAAAATCTAAGCTGCATTCATTCAAAGGTAGGCTGTTAGTTCTTGCCTAGGAAAAGAACATGAGAATTAAGGCATAAGCTGTCACTTCACTTTGTGAGCATAACAAGAAAAGTGTAAGAGGATATATCCTGTTAATCCAATCCTATTTGTGGGTTGTACAGAAGTCTTTAACTTGAAATTAAAGGAGGCGAACTAGCAGTGTGAGACTATACAAGACTGGTGAATAGTGCAAGTATCTGTCGACGCTTCATATTAACTAACAAATTGTTTATTATTTCAAATTATGATGTTTAGCAAGAGGATAACAGACATGGAGGCCATCCACACAATCACAAACTGTGTTCTACCCAGGTTTGGGAGCTGTGTGTGCTCCCAATTTTCAGTTGTGTGGAAGCAAAGTAAGAGGAAAAACTGGGTAGAAGTGACTCTGTGGAAGCAAGGCAGGAGGAAAAGCTACCCAGGTTTTCCTCCTACCTTGCTTCCACACAGTCACTTCTACCCAAACTGTGAACAGTTTTGAACTCGGGCACTACAAATTCTGCACCAAGTAAAACTGGATTTTTTTAATTATCTATTCCATTTTGCATAATTTACTGCTACTCCTAGGGAGGAGCAAGGAAGTATGTAGAGCACTTGAAGCCTCAAACCTAACCAATGGAGATCTTATTCGGCCACTGGTCCAGCTCCTGAGATGGCAATTTTTTATTTTTTTAAAAAAAATGTGAATATCATAGAGACTATTCACATGCGCAGCCAAAAGCAGGCTAAGGCCACCAAGCCTGTTCTTTCCTGCACGTGTGAACTGCCTGGAACGCGGCCAGTCCCAATGGCACTTCAGCAGCAAGCCCGCCTAGGGAGCCCACCTCGTAAACCACCCTGAGCCTTTTTGGAAGGGCGGTATAATAATTATTATAATTATGAGGTTAAGGGAGCAGGTGCTCCGTTAGCCCCATTTTCTGGACCCTTAGAACAGCCCTGCTGGATCAGGCCCAAGGCCCATCTAGTCCAGCATCCTGTTTCGCACAGTGGCCCACCAGATGCCACTGGAAGCCTACAGGCAGGAGTTGAGGGCATGCCCTCTTTCCTGCTGTTACTCCCCTGCAACTGGTACTCAGAGGCATCCTGCCTTTGAGGCTGGAGGTGGCCCACAGCCCTCCGACTGGTAGCCATTGATAGAGCTCTCCTCCATGAAGTTGCTTAGGGTATCCTGGCAGTCGAGAGTATCCTCACAATGCACTGTACGCTTGTGTGGTGCATTGTGGGATTTCTGGGGGCTTGGACAGCACATCCTGACTCGCACCTCTGCGCTACTGGGGGAAGCAGTGGAGCATCTGGGCATGTGCGATTGTATACCCTGACCATCCAGACCTGGCAGCTGGATCATCTGCTGCCTTTCCTACCCTCAAGCCCTCTCAAGTGATCGTGAGAAAGGGCTCATAGTCTGGGGAAATATTCCTTATACTGTATAGCCACATACACTATGCCTTTGCAGCTTCCACGTATTTGCCCCCTCCACATGATTTTTGTGTGGTCCCATAAAATAAATGTGGAACCCTTTTGTCTCTCTCTTTTTAAGCTCCCTGGAAATGTCTTGGCAACTTCAGTCTGCAGTGGATAGTATGTTCACTTTCTTTTTTGAATTGTATCAAAATAATGTCTGTCCGATCAAAACAATACCAGTGTATAATGGTCCTCTGAAACAAGGGAGTCTCAAAAACCACCTAGTTTTTTATATGTGAATCAGCCCATACGCTCTGTTTGCAGGAGTTTAGGTAACTTCTGCAAACAAAACTTTCAGTCCTGTACTCAGAGGATATGGATTGTGTGGTTATTTACACTGTTACTGATTATATCAGTTACCCCCTGCTTAACTGGGCAAAGAGATACTTCTTTAAGTGTTGATTCTTTCACAGGGAGAGCAACTGTCCCTATTCATGCCAATATAGTATCTCTCCTGATGATGGCTGATGCTCATGAATCCTTTAGAGACAAACTATTTTCTCATGCCTTTTGCTATGTAAACCACTGAGAACCTTTTTTGTTGAAAAGTGGTTTATAAATATTAGTGCTGCTACCTTTGGTGTAGTGATGCTGACAGCCATGCTAATCTTCCCTGGAAGACTAGGAACTGGTTACAGAGGAAGTAAAGGAACTGAAATTAGCTATGTCCCATTCATTTCAATGGGACTTACACTGGATCCTGCCCTTTATAATCAATCAATCTCACACTGAGGCTATTCCCACAATTGCCCAAAAGTGAGCTTAGGGAGCCCAGCCCGCTTTGGGGCAATCGTGTGCTGCAACGGGAGCCACACGCCTCCCGGCAGCTAGCCATGATAAATCCCCCTTCCTTTAAATGAGGTTAATAGAGCGATCACTCTGTTAACCATGTTTTTGCACTCGTGTGTTGCCGTGGCATGCAGTGGCACACGAGTAGACCCCTTGCTGGGACCGCACAGGGCATCCTGGAACTTCCAGAGGCCACACGGCCCATGATCCCCGCAGCCCCCGCCGGCTCTGTGACAGAGCCGGCAGCTGTGTGGGTGGCCGATCCGGCCATCCAGCTACAAGCGGCTGCTCATCTGCAGGGAGAGTGGGCTAAGCCCGCAGTACCCCATCAGACACTTTGCACGTGTTGTGTGAAGCACCTCACTGTGTGTGTGTGTGGGGGGGTATTTTATACACAGGCCCATACATATATAAACATTGCAGCCAGGATTGTCTAAAGGGTGGGGGTGCGCTGGAGGGAGGTTGCTCATAGGTGCCCCCTCCCCAAACTATTTTTCAGTAGAGGGGACACAAACAGCGTTCCCTCTAAGGTGTGTGCATGTGCGCGTGCTCACATGTTTTTTGATGTCTACTCAGATAATTTTAGATCCCGCTCAGGTTGAATCAGGAAGACCCCGCTTGGAATTCATGTGCATGCACACTGCCTTGATACCACCACTCAGAACAAAACTCATTCTGCACACAGATGAAAAAAATTAAAGGGAACACTGGGCACAAACCCTTTTTGCCTTGGGCCCTGCAAAAGCTAGACAAAGACAACCACAAAAAAACCATACCCCCAAGTCTTGCATGAGTTTTCCTTCTAGTCCCAAGGAGAGCTGAAGACCAAAATAGCTTACTGAAACTCTATAGGATGACCACAAAAACATAATCAAATATCCCAGGCATTAGCGTTCTTTCAAGCCTCTCTGCAAGTGGGCTCAGGGCCATCTGCTGCAATTCCACAGGAGCACAGAAAAAGTGCAGGGTTTGTAGGGTTCCAGAACTCAGATTGTTGAGAACCTCACCTTTTTTTTAAAAAAGGGAAATGTTTGTAAAACCTTATAGCTGCACAGATATGCTTGAAAGTGCATGAGCCACATCTGCTGTCAGCCCAGTGGCGAAATAAAGGTTTCCAGTTGTTGGGGTTAAAGCTTCAGTATCCTTGCCTTGCCCATGGCCAACTAAACAAGGGCATTCCTTTCATGCAGCATGCTGGGGCAATTGCCTCAGATGGTAAGATTAGTGGGGTGCCCTGCTGGCACCCTACCATCACCATTAGAGCAGCTCTTTGGTTTTGAAAGGAGACTAGCCCCCCACCAGGGGCATGAGACAAGGCAGCATTTTGCACCTTGCCTCAGGTGCTGCAATATCTTAGGCCATCCCTGCAGCCAAAGTATGCAAAATGGGAATGTTGCAAATATGCAGACCTCTAAACAAGTTGCATTTTTTGCCATAGAGATACAGTATTCAAATTTGTTTTAACGAAGTATATATAGCCCTGCCTTACGGGATAGAAATTTGCTTTAAAATGAAAACAGGTTCTAAAGATGCTGAATTTTACATCCAGTATCCATTTTTGGACTTACACGGAGGCATGGAGGCAGTTGCAGAGCTCACAGCATTGCCAGTAGTATTTAGAGCTAATGTTTTGTGACAGACCATAGCTGCTTTTGCACAATTTTGACCATATTATCTAACATGAGCTGTTTGGGTGATTTCTTTCTCTTTCATGAGGGTACAGCAAACATTGCTGCTTGTTTATTATTTATTTATTCAATTTCTATACCACCCTTCCAAAAATGGCTCAGAGCGGTTTACACAGAGAAATAATAAATACATACATACATACATAAAGATGGATTCCTGTCCCCAAAGGGCTCACAGTCTAAAAAGAAACATCAGATAGACACCAGCAATAGTCACCGGAGGTACTGTGCTGGGGGTGCATAGGGCCAGTTACTCTCAACCTGCTAAATAAAGAGAATCACCACATTAAAAGGTGCCTCTTTGCCAAATTAGCTTGGGCTTATTGCAGATACTCTGCTAATCTCTGCTTCTCTAGGACAGTGAGCTGTTTTTCAGCCTTGAACTATAAGAGGCCCAAATCAAGACATTAAGATAAGATCACTTACACCTGACTTAGTTAGCCTCGGCAACAAGTGGGGGAGCAGTGTTCCCTCTAAGGAACACGTGTATGTGCACACAAAAAATTTAATATCTGCTCAGTTACTTTTAGATCCTGTTCAGGAAGGCCCCATTCTGAATGCAGTTGTGTACACACTGCCTTGATTCTTTGCCCAGAACAAAACTCATTCTGTGCACAGATGAAAAAAAACTAGACAAAAAACTGGGAGGTGGAGTGTATAATTGTCAACGTGTGTTCAGAAATCCAGACAGCACATAGAAGAAAAAGGCATAGAAGGGAAACATCTTGAATTTATACCGAAGCAGTTTTGAAGACATCTGGGACAGAATCAAGCGTGAAAACCTTTTGAAAGCAAGCCCAGAGTGGGAGGGGATAGATATATTTTGAAACTTATTTTTTGAGTCTTTTGATGTTTACTACTGCTATTGCTTTTAATTGTAACTGAAAATTTCTTAATGAAGCTATGTACCTACCTTGACATCATATCAATGTCTGATCTTTGAATTTGTATGCAACTTTTCTTTAATGTGCCTTAGCCCAGTGCCAGCATCTATTCTCTTGTTTGTTAATTAACAAAAATGTGAGGAGTAAAGAAGCCACCACTTTTTAGCCCACTTTCCCTAAGGAAAGTAAGCTTATGAGATCACCTGGCATTGTGCATCTATGTCCCCCTATCAACTTTAAAATGCCTGGACCAATATGAACCAAATTGGGTGCAATTGTAAGGATGCGTAGGGACACTTCAGTGGTGTAGTTTGTGATAATGTCACATACCCTGATTCAAGATGGCAGATGCATGAACATTTAAAGCACAAGTGGGCTAACTTGTGGACCGTCTAATCTATTTGAACGAAATTTGTTACAGCTATAAGGACCACTTCAGTGGCGTAGTTAATGATTATGTCAGACACACTGATTCAAGATGACAGATGTATAAACATTTTGACCATGCTCCTTATGCTTTTTGCTTAAACAAAATGCAAACTGGGCTGCTTGCTGCTGTGATAGGTGTAAAAAAAGGCTATTTGAATTTGCTTCTGAGTTTACATGTTGAGGACTGGAGTTCATGTGGCTCAAAGTCAACATAAATATAGACACATATATTTTATTATGACACATCCTGTTCTTCTTCCAAAGAGTTCAGGGTATTGTGCATGATCTTCCTCCACACTTTTATCCTTACAACAATCCTGTGAGTTAGGTTTGGAGCAAGAGCGGCTCTTCTCACAATTAGTAAGAGCCTCCTGGGGGTTAGCGGGGAGAGCGGGCTTAGCCCGTATACGAGCAGGGCGGCCAGATCGGTCACCCACACGACTGCTGGCTCTGTTACGGAGCCAGCAGGGGCTGGGAGGATCGGGGGCCGCACGGCCCATGGTAGTTCCAGCATGCCCTACACGAGCGCGCAGGGCATACTGGAGAGACCCCGAGCCAGGAGGCTGCTTTTAAGCCTCCCAGTTGGGGCTTTACTCATGTGTTGCTGTGGCACGGAGCCGTGCCACGGCAACTCACTATTTTTTTAAAAAAAAGATTTGCAGAGTGCTCACTCCGCAAACCCGGTTTACAGGGAGGGGCTGTTTGGTGAGTTAACTGCCTGGAGGCCACTGGGCTCACCTGTGAGCCTGGTGGCTCCCATGATCAGGTGAAATCGGGCTGGGCTATAATAGCCTCAGACAGTGTCTCACCTAAAGTCCTGCAGCAGGTTTATGACTGATTGGGGAATACTAAGTCCCCCAGTCCTAGACTTAACACTCTAATCACTATACCATACTGTCACTGGTTCTAAACAGTGTGTGGATATTGACTGCAGGAGAAACCTGATGCAGTAGGGGGAAAGGAGATTAATTATCTTTCTCAAATACAAAAGAAAACATTTTGGCACACAAATCATTTTGGCACACAAATCATCTCAGCTGGGATAAAATCATTTCCATGGGCTTTGCCACTCTTAAGTTGATCAATAAGTTGTTTGACTTCTGCAGTCAATACTGGAGGCCAGTTCTGAGTACTTTCAAGTTAGAGCTCTGACTCCGGAGTGGGATTGGCACTAACAAAAAGTGCATTAAAATGTGACTCCTATACTGTAGCTGGAATACAACAAGTCAGGGACATCGAATCCCAAATGGAGCAACCCGAAATAATTCGCCAGAATAAAGAAGAATTTTTAAGTCCAGCTGGTTCTATAAGCTGTTGCCATGATTGTTCCAAAGCTAGTCTTTTTTTTCTTGCCCAGCAGTGATTTATACTGTCTTTTTGGCCTACTTTGTAATCTGGTTAGACTCAGATGAGGGATCCCTCCCATGTTGAATAAAAAAGTTAATTAATTCCCTTGTTGCAGTGCAACATTCATAGTCAAACCATCCTTTGGATCTGGATCTGTTCTGTGATGACTCGGATGTACTTCTCATAATGGATACCTGCAACTTTTCAATAAGGATTTCATAGAGATCCAAGATAAAATCCAAAGGAGGGTCTGTTTCAGCAATGCATTCACCATTCCTAAACGCAGTGAGTTTTAACAACTGCTCACCAGTTCACTAATTTGTCCACACCACCTGATTCTAAGGGGCCCAGCTTCCTCTAAAGCATCAAATTGCCTATTGAAAGCAGCCTTGACATTGCTCGCCAGGGGCTTACAGATGAAAATCAACGGTAGGTAGTCACTTTTCCGGTCTGACTGCCACTTCAAAGTGTGAAAGGAAGTGATCAAATTCCAGGAAATCAGCAGATAATGCCCCCCTGACTGTTGTGATTCCCCCACCCCAAGACTTTGAGGCTGACTATGAGCCTGAGTCATTAGTAGACAATTTATGACCGGATCAGAACATAAACTGGCCTGGATAATCCTCTGGTACTGCGCCATTCAGAATAAATAGATCCAGTGCATTGGCTAGATGGGCCAAACATAAGCCAGCCACATTACTTATTACATCCCTGGATGTCCTAGGAAAGAGGGGAGAGCTATGCTTATCTCCTGGCGGGCATTCATGATAGGCTGAAAGCAAGGCAGTATTATGGGCACCCATCCTGGCACTGAAATCTCCCCCTAAGATAGCATATGCGGAGGGATATTTGTCTACACAGGTCTCAAGATACTGTTCCACTTGCTTCCAAAGATGGTCTAACCTGAGCATGAAGATGTTGTGGGAGTAGATATAAATTAATACACAACAATGTAAAGCTATCAGATTCCAACAGTGCTGTGATGACCCACTCTACAAAAAAGGGTAATTTAGTAATCACAGTTTTTAAATTCAAGGAACTAAAAAGACCTAGGCCACCCATTGGCCAAGGAAGCAATATCTGTAAGAGTGCACAGGAGGATTTTCAGGATCAAAGTGTAGTGTCAGCTGAACCAGACTCAGCTTGTTAATGATTATCCCAAGTTGCCCAAAACATAAAATCAGTTCTGAGCAGCAAAGTCTCACTAGATCTGAAGCTTTGAGGTGGAACCTGCAAAGAATTCATGTGGAAGGTGATGTGTGAGAAGGCAATAGGCTGCCCCCGCCCCCTCAACTGCTCCAATGAGCCTTGGAGGAGGGAGACTTAAGCAGTGCTCAGAAAAGGATGCAGCTCTACAGAGCTCAGTTACCCTTTCTCATTTGAGCTTTTCATGGCAAAGGGGGCAGACCCCTTTTGCAGGAAGTTAACCCATTGAGGTAATTCACACTATCAAAAACTGTGGTCTTTCCAGGGTTGGGAGTTGTGTGTGCTCCCAATTTTCGGTTGTATGGAAGCAAGATAAGAGGAAAAGCTGGGTAGAAGTGATTGTGTGAAAGCAAAGTAGGAGGAAAACCTGGGTAACTTTTCCTCCTGCCTTGCTTCCACACAATTACTTCTACCCAGGTTTTCCTCCTACCTTATTTCCACACAACCAAAAATTGGGAGCGCACACAGCTCCCAAACCCTGGGACAAACACAGTTCTCGCTTGTGTGAATGACCCCAATGAGTTCTTAACCAGAATATGGCAGCCAGGTTGGTCTCTGCGTCATCTCGGAGAGGCCATGTTACTCCCGTATTGAAAGAGCTACACTGGCTGCCAATATGTTTCCGGGCAAAATACAAGGTGCTGGTTATGATCTATAAAGCCCTAAATGGCTTGGTCCCTGGGTATTTAAGAGAATGTCTTCTTTGCCATTAACCCCACTGCCCATTGAGGTCATCAGGAGAGGTTCATCCACAGTTGTCAGTGCCACCGGCTCATCTGGTGGCTACTCAGGGACAGGCCTTCTCTGCTACTACCCCGAAGCTTTGGAACGTACTCCCTGCCAAAATAACAGCCTCCCCATCTCTGGCAAGTTTTAAAAAGTCTTTAAAGATGCATTTGTTCACTCAGACTTTTAATTAGATACTGTTTTGATAGTTTTAACATTGTTTTAAAATTTTAAATTGTTGTAATGTTTTATTTATCATTTATTCTGTTTTAACTGTTTGCTGGTCAGTGACAGAATAAACTTATATCCTATCCTGGTTTAACTGGTTTTTGTTTCTGTTGTCATTTCTTTTGTTTTAACTAACGTTTAACTTTTTCTGTTTTGCTTTGTTGTAAACCACCTAGAGATGTAAGTTTTGGGCAGTACAAAAATGTGTTAGATAGATAGATAGTTAGATAGATTGATTGATTGATTGCATTGCCTCCATGGGATATGAACTGAGCCTGCTGCTGTTCCTGGGAGAAAAGCCGTTCTACCTAGCGTTCCGATTCATTTTGGCTTTTCTATGGTTCCCTTCACATATTTAGCACAGAAAAGAACAGTGAGGCGAAGAAAAGGCAGAAGAGACATAGACTCCAGAGATCCCAGTCCTGCGACCAAGGAGGGCTTCTTCCCCACCCGCTCTCACCACCCAAGGCGGAAGGGGAGAGAGAGAGAGAACAAGAAACGAGGGTTTCAGGTGCCCAGAGGTAGCGGACCCAATCCGTGCGCTTCTCGAGAAATCGGAACCTAGTCACATGACCCCGCTGCCGCTCCTCTTCGCTCTTGCCCGTGTGTGCCGCTCCTGGCCTCGCCTGACCGCTTTGCTTTAAAGGCAGTGCCCTGGTGCTGCTCGAGGAGCGCTCAGCGCAGCAGTTCCACCGAGAACGCCGCGCCTTTCCCCTTAGCGCCTTGCTTTTGTTGGCTGACCCTTATTCTCAATCTCAAGAATTGAGGCATCTAATAGCTAACGCTATCATACTTCTGTTCTGGTGAGCCGGGATCCGCGAGGGATTGTAGGGGAGGACAACAGGAAGCGCCTGGCCCAACTCCCCCAGTGGTTGGCACACAAAGCCCTTAAAGTTACACGGCAGAGAGAGAACCCCACTCAGCCCTGATTGTGTCTGGAAGACAGATGGTGAAGACTTATGAACCTCCACGGGGAAAGGAGTGGCAATAATGGTCAAAGTACGGCCCGGGGGTGTCTGTCACAGGCAGGCTTGACATCTTGCGCATGTTAGGTACAGCAGAGCCGTATTAAGACGGAGCCCAGAGCTTCCTGTTTTAAGGCGCCCCCTGAATCGGAGCCCCAATCCCCGCGCCCCATCTTCAGCCTCCCCTGAGCGGGGCGGGGGGGCAAATCAGCTGCATGTCGGGAAAGGCGGGTGCTGAAGTTACGTCAGCGCCAGACACGGCCAATCTGCTCCGCATCCGAGGGGGCGGCTGCAATAAAGGAGGCGTCGTTGCTCATGCAGAGGAGGGCAGTTGAAGTATATCCGCCAGCAAAGAGAGAAGGTGCCAGGGCAGGCAAGGAGGAACAACTGTATTTAACTGAATCCAAGACGACCCCCCACACACACACACCGCTTCAGTTCTCTGATGTTAGAAATTGGGGAATCGCCTTAAATTCGGAGTCGCTTTCTATTCGGGTAAATAGAGGTAGGTGCTTTGGTGGCCAGGTGCAAAAACACTTGTGACTGCCGCTGAGCCAAGAAGCTTCGACACTGGAAGGGAGTGGCACGCACATGCTGCCCGAGAGAACCTAGGCATGCTCTCCTAGAGCACTACCCCGCTCGAACCTCACTCTCGCTCTGCCCTCCTTTCTCCCTGAGCACCATCCCTCACCCTCTCCGGCTCTTCGTTCTCCTTTGAGATAGATGGGCAAAAGTTGGACGTTGAATCCTTCGGCGGGCACGCCGGCAGCCTGCTGGGTCCTAATGCTCCCTCTTCGTTCTCGCCGGACTTAGCACAGGTTTGGAGAGAGGCTTGATTTTGGATTTGCCTCTTCCTCTACTTCACTGTCTCTTGCACCTGAAAACCAGTTTCAGAAGCCACCCCACCCCCGCAATTCACTCCCTCTAATGTAAATAATCCATTCCTCTGCAGCTAGAGTAACAACTGTCTTTTCTCTTTTCTAGTATCCTGTTAAATATATGGAAATCACTATATGTTTCCTTACACTGTCATTTTATTTTCACATATCAATATTTCCGTTTCCTGGACCAGCGAGATCTTAATTCAGCCCTGCAAAGGCTTTCCCGTACTGAGTGCCCTAGGCCTCCAAACCAGAGGTACAGGGAAGTATTAAACTCTGTCTCTTCACACAGATCAGTTTTATGTAAAGTTGGCAAACCATCCAGTGCCTGCTTGAAGGTTTTTACCTGGGAGGGCGGGGGTGGAGGAACAAATGTTATATCTGGCTAAAAGTGCTAGATCTGGGGAGAGGGGATCAGATCAGTCAAGTCCAAGAGGTGGATTCTGTTCTTTTGAACTAGATAAGCAGTAACAGACCCTTCTCTTTAAATGCGTGTCAAGGGAGAGTCTGATTTTAAGAGCGAAGGTGGTGGTGGTGCTGAAACTACCCAATGCCTCCCCACCAGCCCTTCCTCCCCTCCCCTCAGGTGCTTTTCTCCTCATGTCTGCTATCGTAAGTTAACTAAGGATATGTGTACCTGGGCACTTTCCAGATTACACCCTGTTCATCAGTAAAATGCTTTAGCTTGGCAGGATTGTTTTGAAAATGTAAATAGCTTGTGCAATCCTCCTACAACAGGAAAATACAGCTGTCCTTCTGCAATGGACTTGCAACGTTGTAGGACTAAAATGCAAGGATAAAATCCCAAAGAAGGCATCGGAAATGTGAATGGTACCTTGCTAACAGCGCAGGGACTGCAGTGTTGAAACACAGTCAGTACGGAAGCACACTTAGTGATCAGTAGTGTGTAGTAGCTGTTGTAGTGTGCAATCTGGAAAGCACCCTGGAGAAGACGGGATCACGCGCAGGCAGGGGGAGGGTTCAGCACCTGCCAGCAGGTCACCCCAATCAACCTGAGAAGGGTTGGGGCAAATAATACACCAAAGCAGGACAGAGAACTTATGATTGGGGCACATTAAGGAAATACAAGTTGAGGTGGTGTCCTGATATGGTACCTATATCTTTTCCCTGGTGGATGGAAAAGCAGATGGAGGGTAATTTTGAGTGGGGAAATGGGCAGAAAGAAAACAGTTGAGAAGTTTCTTCTTCTTCCCCCTGCCCACTCCCTCCCTTGCCCCAGTTCCTCTCTTTACACTCATTGCCTCCCAAAGCAGCATTTGATTTTTATTTATTTTTAATTCCGTGGGGGAAATAGTTGCCTGTGACTTGGTGCCACGTCCTCTTTGGGCCTAAAAATGTGAGCTATCAGGTGGGAAGTTTCCAGTTCAAATCTCACCCTTGCCATAAATGGACTAGAAGGCTGCAGGCAAGCTGCACTCTCTCAATCGCTTTCCACTCCTCATCTACAAAACAGGGATAACAATCATACTATCTTACCTTCCAGAGCTGTTGCAAAGACTATGTGCAGCATTTTGGATGCTCGAAAGCACTTCAAAATAGCCTAGTATTATCAACAAGTCATAATATGTTCTGGTTTGTATTGCTACAGAGTTTGAAAGAGTCTTCAAAAATCTTCTGGCATTAAAAATCTATACAGTATCACTCCACCTCCTCCTAGTTTCTTTCCCACATGAACAATTTTTCCTTTCCCCCCCTCCTCTCCTCCCCCTTTTCCCCCTTTTTGCTACTATAGTCCCTGTTACTACAAAGGCAGGAGGACATGAAACTGGGTCAGGCACTGAGGAAAACTCCTGCATTATTTAAAGTAGGACAGAATATTTTGGAGAATTATTCTGCCATTCTGTTAAACACATTGGAGAATATTATTTTCCAAGTCCCGGAGAGTTTCTCTGTGTGCTCCTTCACGCCATTTCTGTTTCTCTTCATTATTCCCTCTAATAGCAAACTTGATAGCTTGGGCTTGGGAGACTCTTCTACAGGTATGCACAAAATATATTTGTTTTTAAAGTTGGTGGGGGGGATGAGACAGTCCTACCCCTCCAAACATCTCCTGATGTGGACTGTGTATGCACAGAGCCATCCAGTAGAAACAGAATGTTAGAAAGAGCTAAAGAAGGTCCTTGACAGAAGCAAAAATAGAGGCTTCAGAGCAGCCATTGCCTTCCCTGTCTCCTCACACACTGATCTATGGCACTGTATTATTCAGATTTAAGACTTACTTGCTATGCTGCAACCACTGAACTGGACAATTCTGGGCATGTATTGAATTACCCCATGCAGTACCTCTCAGGCTTGGAGCTGGCTGAACAGCTTGTTGTACAGCCAGCCCTGAAACCTCTCCCTACCCTGTACTACAAGTGTTTAGGTTTGGGGCTGGTGATAGAGCATGAGGCATGGGAATGTTACCTGCTTGATTTGAGGGTGTCCCCACCATCAATCCCTCATCACAGGCCTTTCCCACAGGGGTTGCTTTGTCAGAGAAGAAGAGCCAAGCCTCTTCATCCCACTCACATTAGTTCTCACACGCCCCAGTTTGTTTTACTTTCAACTTCACCTCCTTTCATAGGTATTGTCAAGTTCTGGCTGCCATGTTCCAGCTCACCGTAACCCCTGAAAGCAGTCTAGCCGACTTGCCAGTGTGGATCCGTGCCTCTGGCTTGGCCCCTTCTCAGTTGGTGACCCTACATGCATTGCTGACAGATGAAAAGGGAGTGAAGTTTGAATCCAGAGCCTTCTACCAAGCAAACAAGGCTGGGGAAGTGGACCTGAAGGAGGCATGTTCTCTGGGGGGTGACTATGCAGGTGTGTGGCCCATGGGTCTCTTCTGTTCCATGAAGCCAGAAAAGTTGTTCCACAGATTGGTGAAACGTGATGTGATGGGCAGCCCCTACCGTGTCCACATCAATCTCTTTGGCTATCCTGTACTTCTGCCTTCACCTGAGCACGTGCCACTGGCTACTTGCACTGTGGAGAGGTGGTATGCAGCCCCTGGAGTGAAACGTTTCCAGATTAAGGAAGGCCGAGTTCGTGGGGCCCTTTTCTTGCCCCCAGGTAAGAAAACTACTCTGTTTGCTCCCCTCCCCTCTCTGCTTCAGGCTCTTGCCTTAAGTTAGGTGTTATCAAACATTTTGATACTATGACCCACTCAAATAATATATAAAGCTACATGGCACCATCTGCATGTTTAAAGCTGCTGGCTGACATCCTGACTAATGATGCATAGACCAGAAACATGTTGCTGGAGGTCAAATAATGTATTTCCAGCCTAGCAGAGTGCTCCCAGAGTGCAGACAAGCTCTTGCACAAAAATGGCCCACGTTTTGGAAGCATGGCAGACAAGCGCAGAGGCTAGCACTGCATTGATGTTAGGAACACATACACTGAGCCCATTCACACAACCAGACGGGCGGCGGGGAGGCTGTTAATGGAACTCTCCTGGGGTGATTGGTCAGCACCCCAATGTTTGGGCTTTATGGGGGAATTAGCTCTTAAGTGGGGGGCAGCTCCACATCAGTTTTAATTTGTGCAAACATTTGGACTCAATAAATGACTGAGACAAGGTTATAGTTTCAAAATTAAAATAATTTATTTGAGGAGGGGTGGGGTACATAAAAGAGAAAAATATGTGGTTAAGGCAATATTACTATCAAAAATATATTTAACTGTAATGAGGCATGTTAGTTTAGAGTCTAATTGTGCAAGTTTCCCAGCCATGCAAGAGAAAGAGGCTTTTTAGAGAAGGAGGGGGGTTGGATCTAAGAAAGGGGAATAGAGCTAGATTTTGTGCCCAAGGAGAGGTGAAGGCTCATAGCACCTGGTCTGGATGGGGAACTCCAAGGAGCACCAATGGGCTTTGCTCCTCAGGCCTGGCCAAAGCGGGTGCAGGAAGGTTGGAGATGTTAGTTGATAGTGATGATTCTAGGAGGGCATTTCCTCCTTGGACTAGGTTTCCTGGGTTAGCGAGGAAGACAGGACAGATCAGGCTGGACAAGAGAGCTGCTCTGGAAAATGGCACGAAATACTGAACACAGCCCAGCATGGCTTGTGAACAATGAATTGCCCAAAAAGCTGGTGGAGTAGGCATTGGAGTCTCAAGTGAAAGGCACAAGGGAGCACGGAAATTGCAAGGAGCACCTGATGGAGTCCCAAGTAGAGCATACAAGGGAGCACACTGGACCATATAATTGGGACTTCTTATATCCCAAAACATATCCTGGAGGGGAATTCCAACTGACCATTGTTTGGGAGAGACTGGTAAGGATCCCATTGTTTATCTTTCTTTCTGAGTGGAATAATGTGGGAATTGCCAAGGAATGCCAAGGCTTTTGTCATGAAAACAGCATGTATAGATGTGAGAAGGGGGATAAACAGATATGTCCAGTAATCTAATCAGTACTTTTGATGGGTGCATCTCTTAAGCTCCTATCGCTTGCTCAACCTTCTTTGTGAGAGGGGAAATTTACCTACACACGATTTTCTATTTCTTCTTGCTGAGCCAATTAGCACATTGGCTTACTGCTATCTTTTTATGGAAGGAGGGGAAGAGCTAGGCATATAAAGAGTGCGATCTACAAGCCTGGAGACTTGAACATGAGTGTGAGGGGGCTCCTGGGAGCCAACAAAAAAAATCTGTGCTAGTTACAAGGCAGAGTTCAGCCTACCTTCCCCCAGATGATCCCTCGTTATCCTTTCAGTGTGTAAGCCGCACCCTTGTGCAACCCCCACACAACCTGTCATGTCGGAAGCAATGCGGATGACTGCCTGCACTGCTCCCACCAGCACAGAGCAATAGAGGCCAGGGCTAATTTTCCCAGCCTCCGCATATCCCACAAGGAACCATGCGATGAACACAGTGTCTTGGGCATCAGACAGGCGCTCTATATGGAGCCAAGGAGAGACACGAGTCCAGCAGCCAGGTTAAGGAAGCTGGGCTTAGGAGTGGGGTTAGGCTTGGCAGGAGCCCTGGGATCGGGGAGATGTGAACCTCACACGTGACATGCGCAAAAGGCTCCGTGCAGCCTTTTGCACTCAAGTGGGAGAAGGGGCGGCAGGGAGGTATCCTGCCACCCCAATTACTACATAGAATACGCGCGCTGGAGGAGGGAAAGCGGTGGGAGGGGTAAGTAAACCCTCCCCTGCCCTTAAAGGAAACCCCCCCCCCGAACCGGCCAGGTCCGGACCAGTCCGGAGGCCTTTAGCATGGCCTCCGGACCAGCCCGGACCCATCCCTAACCCTAGCCCAACCCTAGCCTGGGTTAGGCTGCTCCTGAGAACAGCCTCACTTTGTTAGTCAGTATTTCAGCCATTGATTTAATTAGGTAGAGATAAATAATGCACATTTGTCTTTTAAATGCGGATGAGCTTGCTTGCTCCTACTTAGTTTTTCAAACCTGGGCTTCGTGTTTGAGACTGAAAATCTCATTTCAGGCTCCAAGTTAATTTCACTAGGTATTTGCTCGTCATAGCAGCAACTGCTGAAAATTCTGGTTCACTCAAGTAGGAATCGAAGGAAGGGAGTCAGTATTTTAATAACTTTCTCACTTAGTTATTTGTATTCCACTTGTTCACTAATCCAAAATTCAGGAAGAAACTGTCTTGAATATAAAGAGAAGAGAGCTGTGACTTCTCCGAGGCACAGAGAGGGGGATGCCTGGATCCTCTGCTGCTCACAAAGCCAAAGACACCATGACAATGGCCCTTCTTTGGCCGCTCACCAGATGAACGTCAGCAAGTGTCTCCCAAGAGAGAACTCCCTCCTGTCCCGTCAGCCCAAGGAGTGCTACTGCTGTGCCCACCATTGGCTTTGTGAGCAGCAGAGGAGCCAAGTAGTTGTTGGCTTTTGTCTCTGCCTCCCATTGTCCCCAGTCTTCTCCACACCTTGGACATGTTGGGTAAGGTCCCTGCCCTCCTGACAGCTCCCTCCTGAGTTGTTCAAGGCCCCATTTTAAGTTGTTTGGGACCCCCTAGTTTGAGAATCCCTGTCTTAAGTGGTAAGCGGTCCAGTGAATGGTCCGAGAGTGCTCAGTGCTGAAACATGGTTAAACTAAGTGGGCATCTGGATGGGAGCCCTGTCTCACCTCAGCTGACGACCCATCTCATTTGGACAACACCAAAAGGGGCAGGAATGAAATCTTCATGAGATCTAAGAACAGTTTGAATCAACAGTCTTTGCTTACCAAATGCTCACCAAAAGGTGAGAGCTGCAGGACAAGAGCTCTTTTGCTCTCGGCCTTTGGCTCGTGCCAAAGGCTCACACATTAGGTGAGCCGCCGAGCTTAAACTATCTAGGAGAAGGGAAAGGAACAAAGACACTGTCTGAGGGCTGGTGCTGCTGAAGATAATTTCCAATCTCCCACCACCGCTAACTAAAATGAATGCACAACTAACAATGGATTTTTAAACATGGAAATGATACTTCTAGTGTTTGGGTCACGGCTCGCATTTCATTAGTCTCATGATCTCTAAGAAAATCTTGAAGAAGACTAAAGCAATGCCTGTACTTCACTTATGCCTGCTCTCTCTGGCTCTGATCCGTCTACAGGGCCTGGGCCATTTCCAGGAGTGATTGACATGTTTGGTGGGTCTGGAGGTCTTATGGAGTCCCGAGCTAGCCTTCTGGCAAGTAAAGGCTTCGTTGTTCTGGCTCTGGCCTTCTTAGCATATGATGACCTGCCACAGACCCTACAAGAACTGGATCTAGAATATTTTGAGGAAGCAGCCATACTGCTCTTAAACCACAGCAAGGTATGTTTGAGAGGGTATGTTTTCTACTGTAATTGTACGAATCGCACTATAAGGCTCTTCTGTTTCAGAAATAACTGCTATATAGTGGGAGTTGAACTCTTGTTCTGCAACACATTTCACCTTTGCAGGTGTCAATGGAGCCCCTATTGGAGGTTACAGGGAGAACATAGTGGGGCCATAACAATAGCAGGACTAAAGCCATGCATACAGACCTATTTCCAGTTAGAGTTGGAATTATCATTTTGTTGCTTGATAAACCGCTATCTTTCAGCCCCTTTAATCGGTGATGTGGAGATAACGCACACTCTCAGCCATACACATACTCCGCCCAGACTTATAATATAGGGTAATATCTATAGACTGTATTTGCTTTTTGGCACCAGACTTTGGGGACCAAGTCCGGGGCCCGCTCTCACAGGGGCCCCATCAGCGCTCCTGCAGCCCACACCAGGAATCTCCTCTCCACACTCAGCAGGCCAGCAAGGCGAGCCATTACTCCACAAGTTCAGCTCAGCTCTCTCACGTGCAGGGAAAGCCAGGCTGCTGCTGCTCCTCCCCCACCCCCACCCCAACAACAGCCAGCTGTTTGGCAGGTGGGTGGGACTGGCTGAGGCAGACTGCTGTGTGCGCTGCTGCATCTCTGCCTGACTTCTTGTTCCCAGCCTGCAGTGCATGCAGGGACAACCTTCTCATTATAGCCGGCAGGAACCGGCACCTCTGCTCTCTGTCTGGTTTCCTGTTCTTGCCTGCTTGAATGGGAAGCTTTCCCCCACGTGGACTGCAGGCTGGGGGGAGAGCTACAAACTCAAAGAGACAGAGTGGCCAGCACTACCCTGTGTACACACTGTCTGGTCTGCCTCACCAGAGCTGCCACCTCCTCCTACTACTCGGTGTCTTGTGTGCCCCCAGAGTTGTCCTTTCCTCTTTGCTCATGAGGGACCCTCCTCTGCTTCTGCTGCTGCTCTCCACTCCAGACAGGTTTGGTGTGTCTCCCCCCCCCCACTGGATTTTCCCCATGATCTCTCTTGGTTTCTGAATGGAACATAGGAACATAGGAAGCTGCCATATACTGAGTCAGACCATTGGTCTAACTAGCTCAGTATTGTCTTCACAGACTGGCAGCAGCTTCTCCAAGGTTGCAGGCAGGAATCTCTCTCAGCCCTCTCTTGGAGATGCTGCCAGGGAGGGAACTTGAAACCTTCTGCTCTTCCCAGAGCGGCTTCATCCCCTGAGGGAAAAACCTTGCAGTACTCACACATCAGGTCTCCCATTCAGATGCAACCAGGGCAGACCCTGCTTAGCTATGCGGACAAGTTATGCTTGCTACCACAAGACCAGCTCTCCTCTCCTTCACAAAGTGTGTGAATGCATGGCATGGGGGCTATGTGGTGTCTTCAGCTTTTTACCCATGATCTGCCTTGGTTTCTGAATGGTCAAAAAGCTCTAGACCTAGAAATATGGGGACTAGTCATAAAACTAGAAACACAGGAAGTTGCTGTGCAGGTGATGCACAGGGAGAACTCCTTTTTAAGTATGAGACACAAGTACAACGAGGTTTATATAACAGCATAACAAGGGGCTGCAGACAGAAGGGAATAAAAAGTTACTATTCTCCCCCCACCCAGCTTTCATGGCTACATGCATCTTTGAGTCTATTACAAGGTGCTCTAAAAAGACTATATAGCTGGTGGAAAAACAGGAAACCTGTGCTACAGGTTTTCATTTGGCAGACAGAGCCACATGTTATTTTTGATAGTTCTCAAAATGGTTGCTAGAAGTTGTTCTTTGTTGTGTTTGAATTCATTGGCATGATGCAAGCAAGAATTTGGCCCAAGTTTAGGAATTCATCAGCATATGAGCATGCTGCCTGAGTGTAAGGGCCCCCCCCCCCCGTAAGGACATTAGGTCCAGGTGGTAAAATTACCTAGCTGCACCCCTGTTTGCAGCATAGTGCTTTAATTGCTTGAAAATTTAGAAAGGATATGAACTCCTGTCTTCTCCTGTGAGGGGAGACAAGGAGAACCCCCTACTGCCGAATCACAGAGATACTAAAGTCCTGGATTTCCATGGTTTTCTATAGGTAGCTGTCACTTTTACCCTGCACAGGAGGAAAAGATAGCATCAAAAGAAATCTGGAAGTCTCATCCTACCTCCAGACAATGGAATTGTCAGTCTAGGCAGGGGGGTTAAGTCTAACTAAGGAAGAGACACCTTCCACAAGAAGAACAAAATGGTGCTGTTTTGCTATAAAATAACAAAAGAATGAAAGGAAATAATCAAACTTGCCCTCCCTGGAACCCCATTTTGCCTTGATCATTTCCAGTTGAAAAGCAGTGCTTCAGCAGCACTAAAGGCTCCAGTGTGGAAGCAACCGAGCTGCCGTTGTATGTAGTCTGGAACCTTGCATTAATACAAAATGCAGCTGCCAGGTTAATCAGGAACAACATGAAGAGACCATATTACTTCTTAAAATGTTACACTAGCTGCTGATACATTTCAGGCAAAATAAAAAGTGCTGATAGTTAACCTATAAAGCCCTAAATCAGGCCAGCTCAATTCAGGGGCCTCCCATAATCCCCAGCCACAGTGGCCAATAGCCAGGGATTATGGGAGTTGTAGGCCAACATCTGCAGGTGGGCCGAAGCTGAGCAGCCCTGCCCTAAATGGATTAGGTCCAGGATATTTAAGGGAGCACCATATTATGTATAGTTCCCACTGTTGTTTAAGATTTGGTGGAGAAATCCATTTATGGTTGCCACTGGCTTGTCTGGTGATTGTTCAGAGTTGGACTTTTTCAATGGTTGCTCCTAGGCTCTGGAACACACTCCCTGCTGAGATGCAGGGTGTGACCTCTTTGGTGGCATTTGCAGGCCTTAAAAATGCATCTCTCTTTACCCAGACATTTGGCTATACGTAACTGCTATCTCTGTGTGTATGGCGGTGTGGGGGGGGATTGCTTTTGGGTTTTATTTTTAACTAAATTTTATATTGTGTTAAATTATTGTGTGCAACCTCACTTACTTCTGAGTAAAGACATTTTGGATCAAGGTATAAGTTACTAGCTGTGTTTGAATCACAGCCATTGATGAAGTGGCTATTTTCATCTTGTGTTATATAAAAATATTTTTCCACAGGTAAGAGGCCCAGGACTTGGAGTTCTTGGGTTGTCCAAAGGAGCAGAGATTGCGCTGGCCATGTGTACTTTCTTAAAGCAAATAGTGGCTGTGGTCTGCATCAATGGTTCCACGAGTATTAATGGTATTCCACTCCGCTTTCGGGATATCCATATCCCTGGTAGCCGCTACTATGCAGAGAAGAGCCTCATCACCGACACAGGAACACTGTGCAGTTATCATGTCATGGGAGATCCTCGGGAAGAAAGTCTTCAAGCCTCTGCCATCCCCTTGGAGAAGGCCGCGGGGCATGTGCTCTTTGTGGTGGGAGAAGATGACTGCAGCATAATGAGCAAGTTGTATGCTGAGGTGGCCATAGCCAGAGCAAAGAAGTATGGGAAGAATAATTGTACCTTGCTATCTTATCCAGAGGCTGGGCATCTAATAGAACCTCCTGGATCTCCCTTGTGCAGAGCCACCCCAATCCGGGCAAGTCCCATACCTTCACAGTGGGGAGGTAAAACGGAGCCCCATGCCAAAGCTCAAGAGCACTCCTGGAAGGAGATCCAGAAATTCTTTAGGCGTCATCTTGGCCCAGCTGGAAACAGTAAATTGTAATATCAGTAGGAAGATCATCTGGTCAGGTGGCTTCTTCTGATCTCGGAATTGGATCATATAAATCATCCCATACACAAGAGACAAGATGGTCTATGTGAGAACATCCCAGTGATGTGGTCTGTCTGTGTATATGTAGAACATACTGGAAACATGACTTGATATTACGATTCAACACAGTGAGAGACCCCTAGAAATTGCATTCAGTTCTTCAATCTGTCTCCTGCTTCTATAAGGTTGCTTAGTGCAAGGCTACACAACTTCAGCCCTCTGGCTGTTGTTGGACTACATCTGGTGGTGCAGTGGTAAAACTGCCACCCTGTAACCAGAAGGTTACAAGTTCGATGCTGACCAGGGGCTCAAGGTTGACTCAGCCTTCCATCCTTCCGAGGTCAGTAAAATGAGTACCCAGAATGCTGGGGGGCAATATGCTAAATCATTGTAAACCGCTTAGAGAGCTTCCAGCTATAGAGCGGTATATAAATGTACGTGCTATTGCTATCTCCGGCCTCAGTAACTCCCATGGCAATAGTCAGGGGGTGATGGGACTTGTATTCCAGCAACAGCTGGAGGGCCAAAGTTGTGCTGTCCTGCCTTAGTGTCTCTGTGATGTAACTATCTGCCGGCAAAATAGGGATGGGTTTTTGGTTCATTTGTTTTTTTCTGTTTTTTCCTCTGCTCTTTAAACTGTCCAATAAGAGGGACTGTACAAGTCTTGGGATAATGTGAATCTCAATATCTACTAGCTAGCTCTTTCAGTATAATATGAAAAATAAAGCAAACCTCTGTATGTGTGTGTGCGCGTGCATGTGCATACACACACACAGGAGGGAAATGTGTTTCTCAGTATAGTTTAAAATAATTAAAATGCAAGTTTAGGATCTTGCTTTTGATGTATTTAATTTATTTCTGCTTTCCTCCCTACTGATTCTCCCTTCTCCAAGAAAATGGATTTTTGTGTGTGTCTTGCCAGATCAGTTGTGTTTTTAAGGCACTTCAGTTGTTTTTATTTTACATTAATTTAGAAGAACATCATAGTGCCTGTACGGGTTTTGGTGTGAATTTCTTTGACTTATGTATTCTGTGTGAATTTGTGTAGCCAGCAGCTGAAAATCTACACAAATTCCAAGCTGCTAGCAACAAGTGCACTTCACTCAGTGGCTCCTTCACAAGCTGCTGTGAGCTATCCTTTCTAAATATATCTCTGGGTTAGGGCAGATTTAATGTGTTGAGATAGTCACCTTCCAGAATTCCATGCTAGTCCTGAAGACCTAATATCACTTAGTCCCCTTTTTTGTCTGCTTTCCACTGCAGAGTGACATGGCTCTTAGAATCTAATGTGTTCAAAGTTTCTAACCTCTTAAGCTTGCAGGGCAAATTTTACATGAGCCCTGACATGCTGCAGCAATACATCCTACACTAGGATGTAATTAATAAATGCATGCCTCTGGCATAATTCTTCTTTAAAAATAATTGCATGTTTTATCTTTGTTTATTGCATATATGAAGATTAGAAGTAGAAAAACTAGGATTCAACTGAGTGAAATCTCAGCGTCTGAGAAGCAATTTTTTTTTTTAAGTTAATTAGTATTTTACATGTGCAGAACAGATTTAAGAATCTTGACAGAATGATTAAATATCAATTCTTAGTAGAACCAGGAAGATAGCACAAAACATTTTGGTGCCTGAGGAAGAAAATCCAAATAGCATCTCATAGTAGTAAACAAAAAAAGTGGTTCTTTAATGGTACCCAAAATATGTCACCTTATATCCCACATTATTTCAGTAGAACTCAAAAGTGGCATACTTAGGTTTCCCAGAACACCTCTAGGGACTGACCAGCTTCGGCAAAGTTGCTTCACCATGTGCCTTCATTCTAGAGTCCTGATATTGACTTCTGGGGTGCCTATATTCCTAGTTACAACAGCTGTAGTTACTGCTTGGAAATGCATGGAAGAGCATTTCCTCACAACCCTCCTTTTTGGTAAGGGAAACAGCAGGATGTATACAACCCAGTACAACTAGGAGTGTGCACAAAACTGGAAAACCCAGTTTGGCTGGTGTCCAACCAGACTTGAGCTGAATCGGCCCAGTCTAGTTTTGTACACATTGAGCCAGGCCCCAGTCCAGTTCAAGTCTGAACCAATTCAGGCCTGGCTTGAAGAGGGGATTTTTAATTTAAAAAACCTGCCACCTCCGAAGGCCTTGGCAGGTAGATGCTGCTGAAGCCGCAGGGGTGTCTCTGGGAGTTCCCCCTTCCCCAGCTGGGGGAAGGGGGGATATTCTATTCTGGTGGTGGCCATTTTGGAGGCCATCGTGCATGCACACTGGCCATTTGCATGGCCAAAATGGCCCTTTTAAGACCGAGGAGCCAGAGGGGAGGGGAAACCGCCAGAGACACCCCCACCCCCATGGCAGCACACACACACACACACACCCCGAGGCCTCTGGAGGTGGTAAGTCTTTTTTTTTTTTTTTAAATCTCTTAGAACCCCTGAACCAGCCCCAAGCTGGTCCAGCGGGGGGGAGGTTCAGCCTGACCTCCTCCTTGAGGTCAAGCCAGTTCTCAAGCTGGGCCGGATCAATGTTGAACCAGCTCAAGGTCAAGCCGATTTGCACATCCCTAAGTACAATTATTGATATCATTACCTTTTCTTCAGGAAAGTATTTAGTTGTTTTTTAATTAGTTTAAACAACTAATTGTCCACCACGGCAAGGAATAAATAAATTTGCTCAAGCTAGAAAAGAGTGCTCCTACTTTCCTTTCACTGCCTCTACATCTGGATTAAATTTGGTGCAAATCGAAGTCCACAAGTTAGATGTCTTGCACCTCAAATGTTCACGTGCCCACCACCTTGGATCGGGGTGGATGTTGTCATTACAAACTGCATCATTGAGGTGTCCCTGTGTGTCATTCACTACAGCTGTTCCAAATTTGATTGAAATTGGTTAGACAGTCCTCAAGTTAGTGCACTTGTGCCTCAAAAGTTTACGCATCTGCCATCTTTGATCGGGGTGGATGACATCATCACAAACTACGCCCTTGAGGTGTCCCTATGTGTCACTCACTGCAACTGCACCTAATTAAGTTTAAATTGGTTAGGCAGTCCACAAATTAGCTTGCTTGCACCTCAGATGTTCACGGGGCTGCCATCTCGAATTGGAGTGGATAACATCATCACACACCACACCCTTTGGGCATCCCTATGTGTCCCTACATCTGCCCCGATGCCTTCTTTTGGATTTTATTGCTGCGTCACAGCCCTATAACGTCGCATCTGCGTTGCAAAAAAGAAGAAGCTGCATTTGCCCGTTCTAGGAGACTTGCTCCCTTACAATGGACCTCTAATGTGCTTTGAATTCGGTGCCACAGTCTGGAAAGCGCCCTGGAGAGGGTCTATTTGCAATTGCCACCAGTTCCTCTGGTGGCTTCTCTGTTGCTGCCCAGAGGCTTTGGAATAGGCTCCCTGACAGAATAAGAACCTCCCCATCTCAAGACTCTTAAGCAGTGTACCCTCTAACAGGGATTCCCATATATTGTTCACTACAACTCACAGCATCCTCAGCTGCAGTGGCCTTTGGCTAGGGATTATGGGAGTTGTAATCAACAACATCTGGGAATCCCAACATCTGGGAACCCTGCTGTTAAGATGCATTTATTCACCCAAGCTTTTTAACTAGCATCAGGGGAGTAACTATAATAGGGCAAGGGGAGACAGTTGTCTGGGGGCCCACTGCCTTGCACCCCCTCCGAGGCAAGTCACATGACTGACTCCCCCAGCCATGCACCTGCCTGGGCTTCCTTCAGTTGTATCCATCCTCCGAAATTGATGTGAGTGTTAAGACCTGGAGCTACCAGAACAGCATGTCTTTCTCTAGTACCATTAAATGACTTGCATCGTCCACAATTTACAAAACCTTAAAAAACATAATTTAGGATGATGTTCTATTGTGGCACATAGAAGATATATATATGCTTTTGTTACCACTATTCAGCCTCATTTAAGATTCCTTTACTTCATGAGCTGAGCTTCAGGTGGGGGGGCACTCTTGACTCTAGGCCCACTCCAACCTTGCTATGCCCCTGACTAGCATTGTGGGTTTTAAACTATTTTAATGTTTTAATTTATGTTTTAATTTGTGTAATGTTTGTTGTAAGCTGCCCAGGGACGTGAGTTTGGGTCGGTGTACAAATTAAACAAACAAACAAACAAAACAGTGGATATAGATATTGATCAGCATCAGCTAATATTCCTCCAATTGAATACTTTGGGAGCATTCACCATTGAAAGAAAATAATACCACAGGCCTGTTGGTCATATTTATGAGGTCACTGATTGTTCCAATGCACTTTTCTTTCAAGTTCTATTTAAACCAGGCCTGCACAACATAAGGCCCGGGGGCCGGATTCAGCCCGCAGGGGCTATTTTACTGGCCCCCAGGTATCCTGCAGCAACACAGGAGCTGGAAACTACCTTAAAGCGCCATCCTGTGCATGTTTTTTTCATTAATATGTTCCATGGTGTTCCCAGCAAGTCTTACTCCCATGAAAGCATGCCTAGGATTGTAGCCTGAAAGCAATGACTGTTTAGGGAGAGGAGAGGCGTTGGCATTTATTTTGGGCTGGCTTGCACTCCAGGGACCTCACTGACTGAGCAGGGACAGGACCTATTTTCTGGCCACTATTTTTTGGTTAAAAGGGAATAGATCCACACATACCTAATTATATTTTTAATTTTAATGTAATGTGCTAAAATTGATTTTGGCCCCTGCATGCCAAGTTGTGGATGGTTCCGGCCCATTAGGGCATTTGAGTTGTGCAGTCCTGATTTAAAGCTTCATAGTTTATGCATAGGCACAACTATCTCTATCAGGAAAACCCACTCTTTTAAATACAAAAATTGATATGGTCAGAGATAACTTTTAATTTTATTGGTAACAATGTTGTGCCTTCAGAGAGAGAAATGCATTGTGCAAACTGTTTCGAAGATGCAATCGGATGTCATCTTCATATGACAATTTTCCTACGTGGATCAATATATAGGAAAAGCAAATACATTCATAGATGCACCTAGGTAATTTGGGAGCCTGGACCTAAAGACCTTTGGAGCCCCACCACCCTTTCTGGCGGCAAGTTATGCATCATCCACCCACCCACTCCCACACACACACCCATGACACAATATTTTTAAAATGTGGGTTCTGGAGGGCACAAACAGCAACTGAAGGAAACAGGTACATTTGTGCAAATATGCATTGGCAGAAACATTTCAACACACAACATATTCCCATCCTACATATTTCTTTCTCCACTCCCCCCCACTGCCTCTAAAGCATCCAGCACAATCATACTCAGTCATCTGGAGCAGCATGGGGCAGCAGAACAGTACAGTGACTACGCCACCCAGAACAGACTAAAGAGGATTTGGGGGCCGCCAGGGGGTGTGGAGTCCAGGGCTAAGTGTAGGACCCTTTATTTACTCTAAGTCCTCTAGCACTGCACGGTCCAACAACAAGGTAGCCCCAGGAAAACGGACACAGACACCAGCTGGTTTTAGTCAATCAATGATTCATGTTTATTATAGTCAGTTAAACAGCAAGCTAGCTCCTAATTCACACACACACACACACACACACACACACACCAGCCCCACTCCAAAGATGATCAGTCTTTGAAAGGGGTGTTGGAAGAAGCGTGGAGGCCTCACTCTGGGTGGTGATGCTTCTCAGGGATCTCCTGGTTTCCTGCCTGACTTATAAAGGGATGTTTCCACTCCGGCTGGTACATCTGCAGTCCACTCTCATTTCCGTGATCACAAGACGTATTCATCTTATCTTTTTGTTCTATTCCCAGTTCTTTCTCCTTTACAATGTCTTTGGCAGTTCTCCCCGGTTTTCACCGATTCTTCAGGTGTTTGGCGTCTTTCCAAACATTGTTTGTGTTCGAGAGGGAGTGGGGCTGGGGCACACTTGATGTTGCTCACTCATGCATTCTTCCATACATACTGTTTGCACGTACTACCTAAGTTTCTTAATTTGTCAAGATCACATGGCTCATAGGGTTACAGAAATGAGCTATTACAAATTAGTATATTGTTTCTTATCTCTAGATCATTATAAGCTTGCGATTCAGCCAAGTATTTCATTGTTACAAATTAATATATTGTTTCTCATTTCTGGATCTTTATAAACTTGCAAGTTTGCCAAGTACTTTATGCATCACTACTATCACAAAGCTAGCATAATTCTACATAAGAGCGCCACTGAGTACACTGCGTGTGCTGCACCTTCAAATGTGATGAATGCAATGTGTGTTATTTTGCTGCATGTACAAAATAGTTGATGGTTCGCATGTCAATTACAGACAAGCTTGCAGAACAATTTCATTTTGATGGAATGGTTAGCAGTTCTTCTTCATACCTTGTAAGATGCAAGGTTCTTTCCCTTCCGAAGACTTACCATTTTTATTTTTCATCAGTTTGGAGAAATTGCATTGCAGTTTGGAGACAAAAAAATAAATGGCTTCCCTCGGCGGGAGAACATGTGTAAGCAACTGAAAAAGTAAGAAAAAGAAAACGGAGCAGAGTGAAGTTAGCAGATAATAGAATATCAGGCGTGACAGTGAATGATGGGCTGAGAGAAGAAGGTTTTATGCATAAACAGAAAACAAGCAAACAAGAAACTGAAGAAGGATGAGGATATGCATTTTTAAAAGGTTCTGTGTTGTGTAAGCCAACATTACTACTGTTTCATTTCCTGTCTGTTTCTTGGAAGAAAATGACCGAGAACGGACACCCAATAACAGTTACGTAGCAATTGCTATTTTATTTTGTACTTGTAAGGGTTTCCCCCCCCTCCAGCCAGAGCTGCAATATCAGCCATTTAACAGAACTATGGCATTTTCTCTTTTTGTACACCAGATGTTGCTAGGGAGCTGATTTCCCAGCAGCTGTTCAGCTTTCAAGAGTCATCCTAGGATTGCCAGATAGAAAGAAAAGAAGACACTGGCCTTGCTGCTGTAATGAAATCTGAAACAAAATCAAATAAAGGGCACACATTATGTCAGTTATAAAATAAATTAAAAAATAACCCCTCATTCTAGGGGCCTGTATCCAAATCAATATGTGAATTCAGCCTCCCCCCAATCCCTGCTGGTACTATATCGGGCATCAGCGATATAGGAAGATGCTGAAAGGCATTATCTCATACTGCGTGGGAGGAGGCAATGGTAAAACCCTCCTGTATTCTACCAGTGACAACCACAGGGCTCTGTGGGAGCCAGGAGTCGAAATCGACTTGACAGCACACTTTACCTTACCTTAAACTCCAGACCTTGTGAACTTTGCCCTTCTCTCTTGCAGTTTTCTCTTGTCCTCTCAGCCTCCTCTCATTGGTCTACTCCTCCCCCCACTCTTCTGATCCATTCCTTCTTCCAGCCCCTCTTTCCTAGACAGGCCCCCCTACTATGCCGCCCCCCCCCCCATGCTGTTTGAATGCTACTTTCTGAGATCCCTTCGATCAGCAATTCTGACTTCCAAATTATCTCTGTTGTACAAGCAGGGAAGGGACAATTTCCAGTGATCTGCCCTTCCCTCTGAAGCCTACGGTACATAATGAAAATATATCCCAGAGGGTCAGTGCTGCTGCACCCACACATTGCTAGTCCAGATGTCAGCCAGTCTTCTTCACAAGCTCAGCTGGAAAAGATTGTTGCAATAGATCAACAATCCACAGTGGCCCTGATGAAGATTTTGAATATGGCATAGCTCTTTCTGGTCATGGGACTAAGTAACCTGTGGTGCTGTTTGTTTGGGGCTTCTCTGGTTTTATGACAATCTCACTAGGTACTCTCACACTGGTTGCATCTCACACTGGTTGTATCTCATCTGTTCCAGTCATAAGCATCATGCCCAAACAGGGAGCTGGTGTAGTGTAGTGGTTAGAGTGTTGGACTAAGACTGAGGAGACCAGAGTTCATAATCTCCATTTGGCCATGAAACTCACTGGGTAATTCTGGGCCAGTCACTTATTTCTCAGCCTCGCCTACCTCACAGGGTTGTTGTGAGGATAAACATAACCATATACTGGGCTCCTTGGAGGAAGAGTGGGATATAAATGTAAAAATAAATAAAATAAATACATAATATGAAGGAATGGGTGGATAAAAGAAGGGGAAAATCAAGGGAGATTTTTTTAAATATGAAAAAATTAGGGGTCCCCTGAGGTTGGACTACAACATCCATCATCCACTGCCACAATGGTCATTTTGACTGAGGATGATGGGAATTATAGTTGATGACATTTAGGGACCCAAAATTGATTCCAGCTGGTTTATGGAACCCACATTGTATGGTTAATAGGGAAAGGGAGTAGGAAATACACAACCTCATGAGCACATTTGATTATTTCCTTTTGGACTCAGACAGTGACTCTTGAAAGGAGAGAATCCATTTATAAAGTCCAACTATAGAGAAGAATTATAAACCACCTCTATATGAAGACAGTAAAATGGGGATATTGGAATGAAACAGCTTTCCCAAATGTTTTCCTGGTAGGATTCCTATGCCCTTAACCCTTGTATAACAGGAAGAAATCAAGCAGAAGAAGATCTCCCAGTACGAAGTGATAGGAAAAAGTTATCCTGATGAATTTTTGTTTGTCGTACAGTCCCTGGTAAAGGGTCAGGAGCCCTACCAGTGAGGGGGTGGGGGTGATGAAGTTTGCAGCCCTGGAAAAAAAGTGAGGCACAAGAGAAGAGATGAAAGGGAGGAACTGATGGGAAAAGCAGCAAAGGTGTTATTGGTTTTTTTAGGACAATGAGGTGGACATAAGAATAAGGGAAAGGAAATGTACTGCCTGAAGCTGTGTGAATGTATTAAGTAAGTCCTACTGACCACAATAGGATTGGCTCCTAAGTAAACAGGCATAGGGCTGCATCCCTAATGAGAAAATACTCCAGGTCTGATATCATCCCTTATAAATTATCATCCCTTATAAATATCATCCATTCAGCCATGAGACTAGCTGGGTGACTCGGCCAGTCACTTCTCTCTCAGCCTAACCTACTTCACAGGGTTGTTGTGAGGAGAAACCTAAGTATGTAGTACACCGCTCTGGGCTCCTTGGAGGAAAAGCGGGATATAAATGCAAAATAATAATAAAAATAATAATAAATTCAGAACAAGAAAGGGGAAGCAAATAAGTGATGAGACGACAATCTAGTTCTAGTTGGAAAGTAGTTACCTTTCCATTTAGATACCATTTTGTACTTTTGACCTGATCCCTCATTAGGGCCCTACAGATCCCCAGGTGCTCACTTGGTTCTCAGCTCAGCCAACCAGCTTGCACTAAACCTATAAAGCCACTGTCCTTCAGCCTCATTGCAATGACTAGTGGCTGTTGGGTGGTGCTGTTTCTGGAGCTGCTGTAGCCATGGGGTGGAGCTGTAAAGTTTTTGTGAGTCTAGTAAGCTTGGTGCTGCTGCTGGGATTTAGTGATGGACAAAGTGACTTCTGGAGGGTTGGCTCCTTGGCCTTGCAGCATCACTGTGGAGAGTATGGTATGCAGCTGCTTGTGTTTCCTAGTCAGGGCCATGATGTTCGCTTTAAGGTTATAGGTAAGGAAGGCTGATTTCTTGCACAATTGCTTGGAATAAGCTGTTCATCATGTAAATAGGATTCCTATTCTGCCTTATGTTCTAGGATAGTAAGGACTAAAATCTCTAGCTAGCCAATAACATGTGTCTCACTTCTGCTTGAGGTGCCTAAATGCCAAAAATGAGTTCTGAACACAGCAGAGCAACTATATGCTTCCTTTTGTTGCCTTGGAATCTTCCTGAAATGCTATAGGAACCTTCCTTGGCTAAACAGCATCTAGCTGACTTGTTTCAGCAGGGCCCACTTGCGGTGGTGCCACAAATGAGCCTCATGATACTACCTTGTGCCTCTAACAGCTTGAAAGCTATAGCAAGAGCTTGTATTGTATTGTGGTTTTGGTCTGGAGCTGGGCGTCTTTTTCTGGAGTGAAATAGTAAAGAGCAAAGCTAAGAGCAAATGAGGTGGGTTACTACCTTGTTTTGGCTAGCTTGTAATGAGCAACAAGTATCTGTTGGAAACTGAACGCAACTGAGAGAACTTGGGAGGTGATTAAGTGTACAAGAAACACTGCATTCTTAATAGGTTCTGTGGGACCTATTTCCAAGCAACCATGTAGGAGTTTAGGTTGCAAGTTCACTGCTTTTTGTGAGAATCCTCATTAAAACAAATTGCAGTACTAATGAGACTGTAAGTATAACAATGGTTGGCACAGAGGCTCTCAGAACTAGTCTTGTCTTTTCTCAGACTTCAGAGCCTCCTGAGAAACTGCAGATACTTCTGCTGTTGTATGCCAGCAGCTGTTCAGCCTTTTTAGCCTGGATGCAGAAATGATCATGCCTTGGTGTATGCAGAGCTTCACAAGGCTCATTAATTGCAATGTGTTTTCTGCAAGTAAGCTTACTCGAGTAGTTCCTGTCCCTTGATTGCTGTTGTATTAACTCTAATCATACCAGATGAGTTTGGGACACCCTTTGAAGCTACAAACTGTTCCATCTGCCGTCACTGGATCACATCTAATGATGATGGGGCTGTCATCTTCTCTGCTGGCTACAATGGTTGCCATGTAATCAAGAAGGTGAAGTGGTTTTTGCTACTACTTGTACTATGCCTCTGTAAACTCAACACCAGGATTGCACAGCAGTTCTGAGCTTGTACAAAGCCTATGAACACACTATATAAGCTAACCTAAGGAAAACTTGAGTACAGGATGGACAATAGGGCTAACTTTGCTAGAGGGTTTCATTCAAAGCTGAATGGCTATGCAAATGGAATTGCTTTTCACTGTTCAGTGAAATGAAAACTATAACACTATTCAGACATCATACCAAAGTGTGGAAGCTGTACATTCATAAGGAAGTAGCATAAGCTCCATGCAGATAGGCTCTGAAATCGTGCCCCACACAGGCCGCGAGTACAGCATTTGTCAAAGGAGACTTGCTATAATGGGAGATTATCCTTATGACTGGGAATACTGGGATGCCAGAGCTGCCCATAATGGGAAGGATTGCTTTCCCAAGTACAGCAGCTGTCCTTAAACACTGCATTTGGAAAATGCTGGGGGTGCAGTTTGCTGATGCACTTGTGGAAACTGAACCTGGATAATATTTCTGTGGTTGCCATAACTGAACGGGCTTTAAGTCTGGTGTAGGGGATCAAGCAGACAGTATAGGTATTGGTGAAAAATCAAACATAATCTCCAAAGATCTGTAAGCTGGGTGCAGAGGCTTATCTAGGGATAATAGCACCTAGGGCAAGCACTGAAATTGTGCCCCCTGTCCAAACATCTGACACCCAACTTTCAGATAACTTGACCATAATATCAGCTCAAAAATACAAGTAAAGCTCGTTAATCTTTTAATATTTCAAAAACTATTTAGCAGTGGATGTAGCCAGACCAAAAAATGCTGGAAAACTACAAATTTCAGTATGCTGGGCCTCATAAAATACCCAAATACTATGTGGAGGTGTACTTGGAAAACTAAACAGAAGTGCCTGTCTAATTCTCTACTATGCATTGTAGCATCGCTATTACATAAGTTTTAAAAATAAATGGAGAATTTGACTTTTCCCAGATACTCTGAAAATAATTAAAGGATATGCAGAGTAAACTGTGTCACTGCTTGGAATATATTCTAGTATTTCGGAAAGACAGTTAAAATGAGAGAAAGAGAGCAAGAAACTCCCAGTGGGCCTTAATACTAAGGACTTCACACTGATTAAAAGACAAACTCACCATTAATAGCCGTATTATTAAGACATCACATTTAACTCACTTATCACAAGAAGCCAAGTAAGAGCAAATGAATACAATCCTAGCTCATAAGCTTCAGCTCAGTATTCACAAGCCCTGACTCTTTGTACATAGTGCCAAACTGAATGTGTACAGTGACTTATATTAAATTACAAACATTTCTTTACCTGTAGCCTCTTTGGCGGGCTTCCTAAAGGCTGGGGGGTCTTCAAAGCTTCCCCCTATCCCGCCGGCCTCTTAATTCACTGCCACAGCCCGTCCCGGGAAGACTTTGGGGCCTGTTTGGGCCTGCAAAGATCAGCGTGGTGACTATTTTGGAGGCTGCCATACATGCTCAAATGCCTCTGCGAGGCCTGGCATGGCCATTTGAGCATGCGTGGCAGCCATTTTGTTTTGGGTGGCTGTTTTTTTTTTTTTTTTTAAATTTAATGGCACCCCCCTTCAAGTGACACCCGGGACACGTGCCCTGCCTGCCCCATCCTAGATACACCCCTGGCTCGGTGCTAGTGAAGGAGGATGCTTATGCTTAGATAGCTACTGGTTCACCAGTACAGCAAAAGCTCCTGTCAGTCTGTCATATTAACTTGCATGTAGGAGAAACGTTAACATTTTGTACAGAGGTGTCCAATACATTGAGTTGGTAGATAACATCCACCCTTGCCAAAAAAAACAACTAAAGGATGCCCTAGAAGTCCCCTTCCCACAAATATTGTGACTGGAATAGAAATGCATAGCTTCACTGTAATGCTGGCTCCATGTTTTCCTGCAGGATGGCCGCAACAACCTGAAGGTTCGTGTAGAGGAACTATCACGCAACAGAAGAGTTACCACCACCCGTGACATCAACATGATCTGCCCTAAGCCACAAGAACAAGTTGTGACACAAGTGGACAACATGCGTTTGGTGCCCCAGCCCCAGCCGCAGCCTGGCCTAGTGCGCCCGGTGCCCCAGCCGCAGCCTGGCCTAGTGCGCCCGGTGCCCCAGCCGCAGCCTGGCCTAGTGCGCCCGGTGCCCCAGCCCCAGCCGCAGCCTGGCCTAGTGCGCCCGGTGCCCCAGCCCCAGCCGCAGCCTGGCCTAGTGCGCCCGGTGCCCCAGCCCCAGCCGCAGCCTGGCCTAGTGCGCCCGGTGCCCCAGCCCCAGCCGCAGCCTGGCCTAGTGCGCCCGGTGCCCCAGCCCCAGCCGCAGCCTGGCCTAGTGCGCCCGGTGCCCCAGCCCCAGCCGCAGCCTGGCCTAGTGCGCCCGGTGCCCCAGCCCCAGCCGCAGCCTGGCCTAGTGCGCCCGGTGCCCCAGCCCCAGCCGCAGCCTGGCCTAGTGCGCCCGGTGCCCCAGCCCCAGCCGCAGCCTGGCCTAGTGCGCCCGGTGCCCCAGCCCCAGCCGCAGCCTGGCCTAGTGCGCCCGGTGCCCCAGCCCCAGCCGCAGCCTGGCCTAGTGCGCCCGGTGCCCCAGCCCCAGCCGCAGCCTGGCCTAGTGCGCCCGGTGCCCCAGCCCCAGCCGCAGCCTGGCCTAGTGCGCCCGGTGCCCCAGCCCCAGCCGCAGCCTGGCCTAGTGCGCCCGGTGCCCCAGCCCCAGCCGCAGCCTGGCCTAGTGCGCCCGGTGCCCCAGCCCCAGCCGCAGCCTGGCCTAGTGCGCCCGGTGCCCCAGCCCCAGCCGCAGCCTGGCCTAGTGCGCCCGGTGCCCCAGCCCCAGCCGCAGCCTGGCCTAGTGCGCCCGGTGCCCCAGCCCCAGCCGCAGCCTGGCCTAGTGCGCCCGGTGCCCCAGCCGCAGCCCCAGCCTGGCCTAGTGCGCCCGGTGCCCCAGCCGCAGCCCCAGCCTGGCCTAGTGCGCCCGGTGCCCCAGCCGCAGCCCCAGCCCCAGCCGCAGCCTGGCCTAGTGCGCCCGGTGCCCCAGCCGCAGCCCCAGCCCCAGCCGCAGCCTGGCCTAGTGCGCCCGGTGCCCCAGCCGCAGCCCCAGCCCCAGCCGCAGCCTGGCCTAGTGCGCCCGGTGCCCCAGCCGCAGCCCCAGCCCCAGCCGCAGCCTGGCCTAGTGCGCCCGGTGCCCCAGCCGCAGCCGCAGCCTGGCCTAGTGCGCCCGGTGCCCCAGCCGCAGCCGCAGCCTGGCCTAGTGCGCCCGGTGCCCCAGCCCCAGCCGCAGCCTGGCCTAGTGCGCCCGGTGCCCCAGCCCCAGCCGCAGCCTGGCCTAGTGCGCCCGGTGCCCCAGCCCCAGCCGCAGCCTGGCCTAGTGCGCCCGGTGCCCCAGCCCCAGCCGCAGCCTGGCCTAGTGCGCCCGGTGCCCCAGCCCCAGCCCCAGCCCCAGCCTGGCCTAGTGCGCCCGGTGCCCCAGCCCCAGCCCCAGCCCCAGCCTGGCCTAGTGCGCCCGGTGCCCCAGCCCCAGCCCCAGCCCCAGCCTGGCCTAGTGCGCCCGGTGCCCCAGCCCCAGCCCCAGCCCCAGCCTGGCCTAGTGCGCCCGGTGCCCCAGCCCCAGCCCCAGCCCCAGCCTGGCCTAGTGCGCCCGGTGCCCCAGCCCCAGCCCCAGCCCCAGCCTGGCCTAGTGCGCCCGGTGCCCCAGCCGCAGCCCCAGCCATACTACATAGGTAAGTGTAATTCTCAGTCTCATTTATTAATAGGCTCTTTAGGCATGTAGAAAATTCCTCCTTCAGCTATTCATTTGGGGATTTCATGCATAAATATAATAACTTTGTTCAAAGTATTTGGAACTGAGCAGAACTTGGAATTCTAGGAAGCCTGTTTGAATCAAAAAGTGGGATTGGGTATCAGTAATTTTGCATTTGGATTTGTGACGCAATGTAATTACTGTCTGCTGCAAGAGATTTACCCTGGGGAATAGGGCTGTTTGCATTGTATGCAAACAATCCGAGGTTAAATCCTCAGCATCCCCAGGTAGAGCTGGGAAAGACTCATGGAAAACTAAGATGGTGGCTGCCAGTCAGTGTAGACACTGAGTTAGATGGAACAATTGTCTGGCCTGGTATAAGGCAGCTTCCAATGTTGCTTCTGCTTTGGAGCCTTGCGTATGCCAACTATAAACTCATTCCCTTGGAGTACAATCTCGAATACTATACTATATCTGTAGGCACTTGCCCAAGCAGGGGGAAGAATAGATTCTAGAGACACTGGTTAAAGAGTGGTCTGTTTTGATGACAAAGTAGCTGCCTTTTCCAAATGAGGACTTGTTGATCTCCTTGAGTGTCTTCTGGGAAGAAGCAGCACAGTATGCACTGGCTGTACCATCTCGTGGTGGTGGTGGTGACTCCTTGCTCTTGCCCTCCTAGGTTCCACCCTCACCTTGGAGCAATGCCAGGTCTTGTCTGGGAGGATTCCCTGTGCAGCTGCACAAGGGCCAGCTGCCTGTTACCAGGCTGGATGCTGTTATGACAACAGGGATCAAGCTGCTCCATGTTACTATGGCAACACAGGTAATGGGTAAAATACACTCGGCTCCTTTTGAGCTTTCTCTTCACTGTCTTGGTTCCTACTGGCAACTGAGGCTTAGATGCAGTCATTATGAGGAGTTCTAACAGGAGAACCTCTTTCTGGTACTAAGCAAAGTGACTAGCAAAATCCCAGTTTAACCCAAGCACAGGACTCCATATTATTTATGCCCTTCACACAACTGCCAGTCAACAGGCTAAGAGACCCCAGTTGCAAAAATGCAGGCATAGGCTTACTGGATTGCATGCATCCAAGACAGGCAAATGGCAAGTTATGGGCTTTCTTGTAGAACTTGTCTTGACACACTTCTCTTGGCTTCTAGCCGCCAGAGTCCTTGATCCTTGGCATAAAGCCACAGTGTTCTACCAAAGAAAAGTACAGGGCTGTGTGGGTACAAGGAGTCGAAATTGATTTGACAGCACACTTTACCTTTAACTCCATTCTTGCGATCAAACTGAACTGGTTTGAAAGAGAAACCTCTTTGAGGGGTCAAAGGTTCCAGGGGGCTTTTATGCACAGTAGGTTTTACCCCGCGTTTACGGGGAGGCTTTACTGCGAACTCAGTGTTGTCCCAAAAAACCGACACAAATAGTGGATTTTTTTTACCTCAGATATAAATTGGGCTACACTCATGCAGTGGAAAAACCCATATCGCGTGTGAACTGGTCCCCAATAACTTGTGGGGACTTTGGGGCAATTCTCGCCGATATGTGAATGCACCCCCTCCAGTCCAGAGGAGGTGCGAGTGAAAGGGCTTCAAAATCCCCGTGTGAAAAGCTTCAGGGTAGCACCACAAAAGGATTTCCGCTTGTAATCCCTCGCTTGTTCCCTCGGTCTTGCAGTCACTCTTCAGTGCCTTCAGGATGGTCACTTCATCCTGGTTGTCTCCAGAGATATGACCGACTACCCGCTTGTCCTTGAGAATGTCAGGCTCTCCTATGCCCAAGCGGGCTGCCAGCCTGTCAGAAGAACAGAGGCTTTCCTGGTCTTCCGCTTCCCCCTCACCCAGTGTGGCACGACAGTTCAGGTGAGGATGTGGCCCTTGTAGCCAGGGAGGTGTTTCTTCACCCAAACCTCGGAGCCAGATAAACAGAGCCTATATCTTGCTACCCTTTAGGTGACTGGTGGGAGACTGATCTATGAGAACGAGCTGGCTTCTGGCATTGACGTCTTGGATGGGCCAGATGGCTCTGTCACACGAGACAGCACCTTCATGTAAGCTGAACTTCCCCGTGTATTGGTAACGCACCTGCTGGTACGGATCACTGCACTTGAGGTGCATCAACACTTGTACAGATGCTCCAGCTGCAACCGGGGAGGGCTTCATCAGGGAGACCTGGGGGCAGTGGCGTGGAGAGCAAAACCCTGTCTTCACAAGTGTGGCTTGAATCACCCTTTCATGATCTCAAGATGGCTGCATGTGGTTGGGTCCTATCCTTTGGTTTGCAAGGTGATGATGGTGGGGCGGGGGGATATATGGGAATTTCATACACTCTGGAAAGCGATGTCTACAGAGCTGTTAGAGGATTTGACGCTTCCCCTGATGACCAGTTTGACAATAAGGCTCAGGACTCTGCACCCTTCGTCAACCCTGTCTTCTGTGTGCAGCCTCCATGCTCGCTGCGTCTACAATGCCACAGACTTCCTGCCAGTTCAGGCTGAGGTCCTCTTGCCTCCCACCCCAGCTCCGGTTCTCCAGGCGGGGCCTCTCCGGTTGGAGCTGCGCATTGCTAGAGGTAGGTGTACTTCAAGCCTTGGTGCAGACGCTGCTGCCCCGACTGCCCCTTATGAGCCATACAGCTGACCCTCTGCCTGCCTCTCTCCTCCAGATGCCGCTTACCTCTCCTATTATGTGGAAACCGATTATCCTGTGGTGAAGGTGCTCCGGGACCCTGTGTATGTGGAAGTTCGCATCCTGCAGAGAACAGACCCGTCCTTGATGCTGGTTCTGCAGGACTGTTGGGCTACCCCCAGCGCAAATCCCCTCGAGCGGCTGCAGTGGCCAGTCCTGGTGGAGGGGTGAGTGGTCAGGAGGCTGCTGGCTCCCTTGGGGGGACGGTTGGCTGCAGTGGCCTGCTTGAATGGGAATGTCTCTTGTTCCCAGGTGCCCTTTTGAAGGAGACAACTACAGGACCCAGCTGGTGCTTGTGGGGCCTGCCACATCTGAGCTGGCCTTTCCCACCCACTACCAGCGCTTCACCCTCTCCACCTTTGCATTTGTGGATTCTGCCTCTCAGTTGGTGCTTGATGGATTGGTAAGAATTTGGGACAAAACCTGTAGTGGGTTCCTTCAGGGTTGAGTATAGAAATAGCAGGTTGTCAAATTAAACCTTTTAGTGCAGGAGTAGTGTGTGCTCAATTCTGCAGAAAGCATTTATGTACATTGGACAAGCTATTAGAGGATTCTCACTTTATTACCATGTTAAACAGTGCTTAACTCATGGATCTGGCCAGGTTTAGAATCCTAGGAGGATCCTAGGATTCTGATAGGAATGCTGCTACCCTGGTGAAAGGAACACTCTCAGGAATAAAGGCCTTGGCTTCTCCTCTTACTAAGACTTGTATGGCTGTTCAGTCCATGCACTCCGCCCATCCCATGTTGGTCAGCACAGATATATGGCCAGTGGCAACTAGCACAATATCAAGAGAACCTAGTGGTTTTTGTGGACCTATGTTGTCCAAGCATGTCTAGTTATGGTGCCCTTGGTAGGGCTTTCCATAACCCTGGGTGGTTCACCTCTAGTGATAAATGAGCTTGAGGGAGGACTAGGCCTCAGTTAGAGCAACTGCTTGGAGGGTAGGTCTAGGCCTGCCACCTGTTCTCTGTTTTAAGGAATTGTTCTTTATTTGTGATTAAAATGTAGGGTCGCTTTTCAAGTTAAAAAGGAATGTTGTTTTGTTCATGTGTGTGTTTTCCTTTGGCCTTGCAATGGACTGCAGTCTATTCCAGGGCTGTCACTCACCCCAGACCTCATTGCTCACAGTTAGAGCAGTATTTGTGTGATTGGCACCCATTGTAACTGTGGTGGCTGCTGCTGTTTCTGTGACAGGCAGCCTTGGGCACCCAAGGCTGCTAATCATGGTAATGACAGCCATCATGTAATATGTGTGATTTTTAAAAATTAAGGCCTTGCAGTGTGTTCCTCATTTTAGAGCTCTTCAGGTGGCAAGCCTGGGTGGGCCTCTCCAAATAAGGAAGAAAGCCCAGGAGAATCAAATCCCTGTGGCCCAATCCAGAGGGAGGGGCAGGGTTTACTGGACAGGGAAGAACTGAACTCTGAGTAAGGTCTGATAGCAACTACTGTAAGAGACTAACTGCCATAGGCTGGGAATCAACTGAGAGTCCCTTACCTGGAAGTAAGTAGGAGGGATTTCTTCTTCCAGGTAAGCTAGACACTTACTGTCCAGTTTAGCTAGACACATCAGGGAATTCTTGTTTTTAAGAGCTTGGATCTGCTATATGGTTCTTGTAGTTGGGAAAGGATTTTTTTACTTGAATGGAAGCAGCAATTGTTGATGCCTCTATAGTTTTTCTTTTCCAGTTATTAATTCTTATAATGTCACTCCTTATTGGGTCCTGCCCTAGTCACATGCTCCTGAAAGCCCTAGGACTGCTCAAGCCTTTCCTGGGGTGGAGGGGGCGGGTTCCCCCAAATATTCTCCCCAAATATTTCCTTGGAAGGGTGAAAACCAGCACTCCTCAGGGTTAGGAGAATTTTGTATCCTGCCTCTGATCGTTACAACTTCCTCCTGTCATGTCCAGCCTCTCGGTAAACATGGCTTCTTCATTTGAAAGCTTATAATTGATATTTAGGTGTCTTGCCCTAACTACACTTTGGTTAGCAATCTTTCCATGCATGCACCCCCTCCAGCAACCGAGACAACATAATTCAACCCGTGCTTTATTTGAAGCATTTGCATTTTATGATCATAACTGGGTTGTGAGAAGTCTATTATTATTATTATTATTAGTGCTTGTTTACACAGTCAGACAGGTGTTATTGACTGGTTTGTTTTATCCAGACATCAAGTCCTTCCCCAGGACCTGGGATGGCTGAATTTTATTGTCAGTTGTTATAGATATCGTTGCAGAATATAGGCTGTTCCCATTAAAGCTGCTTTTTGTAATTGGCTGATGGTGATTTCTGTGGCCCCTATGGTTTTGAGGTGCTCTTCAAGGTCTTTTGGAACTGCACCCAGGGCGCCAATTACCACTGGGATTATTTTGGTCTTTTTCTGCCACAGCCTTTCCATTTCAATTTGTAGATCTTTGTATTTGGTGATTTTTTCTATTTCTTTTTCTTCTATTCTGCTATCCCCTGGTATTGCTATGTCGATTATTTTAACTTGTTTTTCTTTTTTCTTGACTACAGTTATGTCTGGTGTATTGTGTGGCAGATGTTTGTCTGTTTGTAGTCGGAACTCCCATAATATTTTTACATCTTCATTTTCTACCACTTTTTCAATTTTATGGTCCCACCAATGTTTGGCTACAGGTAGCTTGTATTTTTTGCAGATGTTCCAGTGTATCATCCCTGCTACTTTGTCATGCCTTTGTTTGTAGTCAGTCTGTGCGATCTTTTTGCAACAGCTGATTAGGTGGTCCACTGTTTCATCTGCTTCTTTACAAAGGTGGCACTTGCTGTTGTGGATTTTTCGACTTTTGCTCTTATTGCATTTGTTCTTAGTGCCTGTTCTTGCGCGGCCAGTATTAAACCCTCTGTTTCTTCAAGTAACCATTCTTAAGCCATTGCCAGGTCTTGGTGATGTCTGATTTTCCACTTATATTGTGCAAATATTGACCATGCAGGGGCTTATTTCTCCATTTTTCTGCTCGGTTCTTGACTTGTTCTTTCTTGTAGGCCTGCTTTGTTTCATTGGTGTTGAATAGTTTCGCATTATTGACCATTTGAAGTGCATCTTCTTCACTGTCCTTGATATATTCTTCAAGACCTCTTTTCTCCTCCTCTATTGTTTGATGGACTTGCAGTATTCCTCCTCCACCTGAGCTGCGAGGGAGGTATAGCCTATCTACATCACTGCGGGGGTGCAGAGCGTGATTGATGGTCATTATTTTCCTGGTCTTACGATCCAGTGTCTCTAGCTCTGCCTGGGTCCAGTCTATTATTCCTGCAGTGTATCTGATAACAGGTATAGCCCAGGTGTTTATGGCTTGTATGGTGTTCCCGCCATTGAGTTTGGACTTGAGGATTTTTCTAACTCTCCTGATGTATTCACTTCCAATTTTTCTTTTAACTTCAGTGTGTGCGATGTTATCAGCCTGGAGAATGCCCAAGTATCTGTAATGTTCTTTCTCTTCCAGGTTCTTGATCTTGCTTCCATTGGGCAGTTCGATTCCTTCTGTTTTTCTTATTTTTCCTCTGCTCATTATTAATGCAGCACACTTGTCTAGTCCAAACTCCATTGCTATATCGCTACTGAATATACGGACAGTGTTTAGCAGTGATTCGATTTCTGACTGGGACTTATTATTATTATTTTGATTTCTATACTGCCCTTCCAAGAATGGCTCAGGGCGGTTTACACATAGAAATAACAAACAAATAATATCTTATTTATTTATTATTTATTAAAATATTTTATACTGCCCAAAACGTACGTCTCTGGGCAGTTTACAACAGGCGGTTTACAATATCTATTACTCTAGGAGAAGCATTTATGTGGGGTCATTCATACTTGTCTAGATAACAAGTGTCAAGATGCAGGTATATGACCCAAGACTTAAAATTAGGATCCCCTAGGTTAAAATTAGGACTTGTATTCACAGTTGAGTGGTCTAACTTAATGCAAGTTGTTCAAACTTTAATTAAATTTAAATAGTTTAAACAATGGACTACTACAGATCTTGCTACAGTGGTGGCACCAGGAAAAAAAGGCAGGGCACAGAAGAGGCAAAGTGCATGTAAGGTTGGGCAAATTGTGTTCCATATTAGATTCCTGAAACAGAAATGAGATGGGGGCATGCCAGTTCTTGGAGGTGGGGGGTGCATGCACTTTTCTTGCTACAATAAACATTATACCTAAGTTGTTCTTTGGCTTGCGAGTTGTACAGCTACTAAGAACACTTGTTCTATATGAGCACAGAAGGTAGATCACAGAATGACTTGGCCAGCTTTTGGTAGACTACCTAATGCCTGTAAATTGAGATTTAGTACAAAAACGTTAGACACTCCCTGAACCAGCAAGGCAATACTTGTGTTAAGAGTGTAAACTCTGGAATTAGTCCTTAACTGCAAGGACATCCTTGGCTCTGGTTGCCCATGAAGATGAGGGTAGCACATCTGTCCTAACAGGACTCTTCTAATGCAGTGTAACTCTTTTCAGGTATACCTCTTCTGCAGTGTGTCTGTCTGCCATGCCTCTCAGCTAGAATCCTGCAGAGTTACATGCCAAATGCCAGTGGCTGCAAGTAAGTCAGAAGGGCTTTGTTGATGTTCAAGAGGTGTTAGAAGTGCTGCGCATGCCAATGGCTTGTTTTGCCCATGATGACTAAGCACTAGATCTTAGCACTGGTAACTCTGAGATGTGTGGCAGTAGGAGCAAGGAATTGCATCTAGTGTTTGAAATAGGAATAAGAGGTAAGCACAGACTCGTGAAAGCATCAGCTTACAGCACGGCTGCACAATTTCAGCCGCCCTGCAGATATTGGACTGCAACACCATCATCCCTGCCAACTGAGGCTGGGGATGATAGGAGTTCAGGAGAACTAAAGTTGTACAGCCCTGGTCTACAGCTAGGTACCACAATATTGCTTGATACTCGTTCCCCAGCTCTTTCTTAACCTGATATGTAGTCTGGCTGTAGCTGCTTTATAGCCATGGTATCCTTCTGGACCACCTCTCGAGTATAGATATTGGAGGTACTGCTTTGGAGTGGCTCCTGTCGTTTCCTGGGGAGGGTCCAGAAGGTGGTGCTGGGGGACTATTGCTTGGCTCTATGGCCTGTGGGGTCCCGCAGAGGCGTATCTAGGGAAAATAGCGGCTAAGGCAAGCACTGAAATTATGCCCCCTGTCCAAACATCTGACACCCAACTTTCAGATAACTTGACCATAATATCAGCTCAAAAATACAAGTCAAGCTCGTTAATCTATTAATATTTCAAAAACTATTTAGCAGTGGACGTAGCCAGACCAAAAAATGCTGGAAAACTACAAATTTCAGTATGCTGGGCCTCATAAAATACCCAAATACTATGTGGAGGTGTACTTGGAAAACTAAACAGAAGTGCCTGTCTAATTCCCTACTATGCATAGCAGCATCACTATTACATAAGTTTTAAAAATAAATGGAGAATTTGACTTTTCCCAGATACTCTGAAAATAACTAAAGGATATGCAGAGTAAACTGTGTCACTGCTTGGAATATATTCTAGTATTTCAGAAAGACAGTTAAAATGAGAGAAAGAGAGCAAGAAACTCCCAGTGGGCCTTAATATTAAGGATTTCACACTGATTCAAAGACAAACTCACCATTAATAGCCATATTATTAAGACATCACATTTAACTCACTTATCACAAGAAGCAAAGTAAGAGCAAATGAATACAATCCTAGCTCATAAGCTTCAGCTCAGTATTCACAAGCCCTGACTCTTTGTACATAGTGCCAAACTGAATATGTGTACAGTCTGTGACTTATATTATATTATATTATATTATATTATATTATATTATATTATATTATATTATATTATTTATTTATTTATTTACCTGTAGCCCCTTCAGGGGTATTCCTAAAGGCCATGGGGGGTCTTCAAAGGTTCTCCCTTCCACCGCTGGCCTCTAGGGCCTCGCAGGGATCACTTGAGCCTGTGCGGTGGCCATTTAAAAAAATTTTGTTTTAAAAAAATGGCCACTGAAAATAAAATGGCCGCCGTGCATGCTCAAATGGCCTCGGGCCTCACAGAGGCCATTTGAGCATGCACGGTTGCCATTTTGTTTTCAGTGGCCATTTTAAAAAAAATTAATTTTAAAAAATGGCACCCCCCTTCAAATGGTGCCCGGGGCATGTGCCCTGCCTGCCCTACCCTAGATACACCCCTGGGGTCCCTCAGGGTTTGTTTTTGTCCCCCATGTTGTTTAACATATACATGAAACCACTGGGAGAGGTCATCCGAGGACTTGGACTGAGTTGTCCGCAATATGCAGATGACACTCAGCTCTATCTCTCCTTGTCACCTGATCCCAGGGAGGCAGTGGATGTCCTGAATCATGGGCTGGAGGCCATAATGGGTTGGATGTAGGCTAACAAACTGAGATTGAATCCAGATAAGACGGAGGTAATGTTGGTCAGTAGGAATGCCAATTGGATGAGGAGATTTTACCAGTTCTGGATGGGGTTGCACTCCCCTTGAAGGAGCAAGTACACAACTTGGGGGTATTGCTGGACCCGGCTCTGCTTTTGGAAGCTTAGGTGGAGGTGGTGGCCAGGGGGGCCTTTACACCCCTTTTGGCTAGTGCGCCAGCTGCGTCTCTTTCTCTAAGGCAGAACTGGCCAGTTACCCACACCTCATTTATTTATTTGATTTCTATACCACCCTTCCAAAAATGGCTCAGGGCAGTTTACACAGAGAAATAACAAGATGGATCCCTGTCCACAAAGGGCTCACAATCTAAAAAGAATCATAAGATAGACAGAACAGTCACTGGAGGTACTGTGCTGGGGGTGGATAGGGCCAGTTAGTCATATCATGGCTGGATTACTGGATTACACTCTACAGGGGCTGCCCTTGAAGAATAGTGCAAAATGCAGCAGCTACTCTTTACCTAGAGCTGCCTGCTGGGATCACATCACACCCATTTTGAAAGAGCTGCACTGGCTACCAGTTTGTTTCCGGGTCCAATTCAAGGTGCTGGTTTTGACCTTGAAAGCCCTTAATGGTTTGGGCCCTGGATACCCAAGGGTTGCTGCCTGCTTGACAAGGTCATCTGAGGGGGTTCTGCTCTGGGTGCCAACAATGAGGGAGGCTCAGCTGTTGTGCACTTGGGACAGGGTCTTCTCTGTTGCTGCCCCCAGACTCTAGAATGCTTTCCCGGTGGCTATTTACTCCTCAGTCTCCATAACAGTTTTTAGAAAGCATGTTGAAGAGCTTCTTACCCAAGCTCTTATGATTGTCTCTACTTTTATTTTGTATGCTTTTTTATGCTTGTGTATTAAATCTTTTTAGTCATATTTCTGTTTTTATATTTTAGCTCAGGGATTAACCTTGGGTCTCCAGATGTTATTGGACTTCAACTCCCATAAACCCCAGCCCCAATAGCTTTTGGTTGGGGATTATGGGAGTTGAAGTCCAATAACATCTGGGGACCCAAGGTTGAGAATCCCTAACTTAGCTTAATATTTTAATTGTATATTTTTTTTATAGTCTTGTGTGTGTTTTTGTGTGAACCACCTTGGGATTGTTCTAATGAAGTGCGGTATATAAATTTAACAATAAAATAAATAAACAGTGCATCCTCTAGCGTACATGACATTTGTCTCTAGCTATTGGACACACAGAGCTGAGCCCTGGCTACAAACTCCTAGTCCTTGCAATACGATGGCAACTACTGTACTCCTCTCCCCAGCCATTCATATATGGCATGAGAGCCTGCTGGTGAGAATATTAGCAAAATCTCCAACTTGCCTTTAGGAGGCCGTAGGTATCTGAAGACTGACAACGGGACAGAATCCTTGGACCTCATAGGCACTTATGGAGCCGTAGTCTTTCAAGAGAACAGCCAGTCTTATGAGAAACACGTCAAAGGGCAGAATGGTAAGTGAGCAATTGAGAGAATTTCCTACCATGCCTATTATACTTATCCCTGCATCATCTGCTGTTGCAGATACATCTTGGTGTCTGAGATGAAAAACTGTCAATAAGGCTTATCACCATGCTGTTTTCCAAACTTCCATCAAGGGTTTGCATCCTTGCCTACATGGTGCTATGTGTAACTAACCTACGCAGATGGGACAGCTGCAGTGGTGGATTATTGGAGAGGCAGAGTTGCCTATGGCGGCAAAATCTGAGGAGTAGCAAATCTTGCCCCTCCAATTTCGCCTCCCCTTTCTGTGGGCAGCAGCAGCTGCAGCAAGGGTGGAGTGGGCAAGGAGAAAGCCCTCCCTTTTGCCTCCTTTTTTTTTTTTTAAAGGCAAACCTTGTTTTCTTTAAGGTGAAAGGGTGGCAAAAAGCCTTTTTGCCTATGGGTGGCCTAAGATTCTCATTGCAAGTCCCTGATTCATTGGGTGCTTATCTCTACTAATCATAACCTAGATAACCAGGATACAAGCAGTCATATGGGCTTAGAATTTGAGCCTTTTATACAGTCAACTATTTTGAAAGCTAATAGCAGGATAACTACCTGTCAGGCCCATATTATGGCAAGGTTGTTATGTTCTCCCAGTAGACTAGCCTGACTCTGCCAAGAGAAGGGTCTCCCCATGACTTCACCAGTCAAGGAGATATTATGACAGTGTTTCACAAGGTACACATACACAGTTCTTAATCTGTACTCTTGTCCACAGACATGGCCTCCAGTGAAGACCTGACTCTGATGTTCTTAGTGGTCCTGCCTTTGGTGGGTTGTATCCTATTTGTTGCAGTGCTACTGTTCTGGAAGAAGAAAAGCACGATGACAAAACTTTGATACTGATGGAAGGGGGGAAATATATTAAAGAAATTCAACATGCTTCCAGTAGATTGCTTGATATTTCATTTCACTAGATAAACACATTTCAAGTTCTCTCCCAGCCATGTCATTCCCCTCTTTGCATCCCACCACATTTATTTGCACTTAAAGCTGCTGGCAACATCTCTGGTAAAACAATCTTTTGCTTTTATAACTAGCTTTAATGGTACTGATCCACTACTAAAAATAGCTCTGTGTGTGTGCGCACACCCCTATAAGCATGGAAAGGGAATGACTTGTTATGTTGTGGGCTCTAGCAGGATAACTTAACCTAGCAGCAGATTAGAACATAAAGCTTTCATTACAGAACAGATTCAAATAGAAATAAGGTCAGTTGCTAGGACAAACTAGGCAATTCTGCTGTTGCTAAATTGGTATATGGAGAAAGCCTTCATTTGGACTAATTATTCACTGCCCTGGAGGAGGTGTGTTGTCAAACCCCACTTGCTGAGCCCATCCTGGAGGCCTATGAGAGCAAGGCAGAACAGCCAGGTGAGCTGAAAATTCCTCTCTCCTGGCATCTGTCAACTTGTCCTATAACTACTCCTGTCTTAGGCGCTACACTAGCATTACAAGTCATCAATGCTAATCTTGGTCTAGAATATAGTCTTGATCACTGGTTTTTCAAGAACTGAACCTGTACTGGGAGTTTAACTTTTCCTGTTTCAAAATGTGGATAGCCAAAAAATCTGACCAAGTTTAACTGACTGTTAGAAATCCTTCAACTAAAACTGAAAGTATGCATGTGCCTTTAGTGTCGGAGGAGGAAACCTGTAATATAAAATGAGTTTAGACTTGGAAACATTGGAACCAGGCTATGTTGTAAGCCACCCAGAGATCATTTTGTTATAGGGTGGCTAACAAAGTATGTATGTATTCAAAAGCTGAGCTATAGTGAAGCATTTTTAGCCTAATGAAGGTCATAGCTTGGACGTGTGTGGAGATCACCTGCAGGAGGAAGTAGTTTAAGTTAGGATGAGTGTAGAAATCATACCAGTGTAAATGAGCATAAATGGGAGTAAGTCAGGCTGTTCACATTGCTGCTTTCTATTGTTGATTAGGTTTTCTTATGGTTTTCTCAAAGGTTGGTTTTCTCACACAGCCAGCTCCCTGAGCCATCCCACCCATTTCTGGCCAATAGGGTTATAGAGGAGGTTCTGCCTCCTGCTTCTGATTGACACATTCTCTTGTGCCCAGGTAGTGAAAAGAAGGATGTATACATGTTGCCTGCAGATTCCCCCAAATATAATTTTCTTTCTCGAACTTACTTTCCCAGTGTTCTTGCACAACAATAAGTGCATGCTAGATCAGTGGGAAGAGCCAGCTGCTGCAATGGAGCACTAACTCCAAATCACGATATTCAGTCTTGCAAGCAGTGGGAAGCTTCCCTTTCAAGTGGAAGTGCTTTCTATTCCCCTATTACCTGGATTGGAAGTAGAACACAGGAAGCAAGTCTGCCCAGGAGTGGAACTGAGAGGGGTGGCAGGTGGAGCAGACCCTCCCAGACAAGTAGCCACACCTCCCAACCAGTGTTTCCTGTAAGGAGTCCCAGATGTTGATTGCAGCTCCCAGAATCCCTAGCTGCAGTGGGCTTTGTAGTCAACATCTGAGATTTTCTGTTACAGGGAATACTGCTCCAATTCAGGGGTCTCCATACAAATGCCTGGATATCTCACACAACTGTGGTCAACACTCCCCCAAAGTTTGCTGTTACCAAACTGGAGTAAATCCCACCCACTGACCAACTCTAATAATAGAGAAGCAGGAGTAACTCACCATTTGGAAAACCTCCATATGTGCACTTCAGTCTGACCTGATAGAAGAGCTTGACAATTTTGAAACAACTAATAGCAGCATAGTTTTAGAGCTGAGCTATAGCGATGACAAGCCCCTACTCCAGTAGAGTTCTCTCTCAAGAGTCAAAATGCTGCAAACAAACCTACTACTATAGCTTAGGCATCCAAACCAATTGGTCTAAGCAGTCCCTGCCAATCATAGCTTGTCCTGTCCTGCAATCTGATTTGGAGGGATTACTCAAACTAGTTTGAATATCCACACAAACTAGGAAGTGATGCATTTAGGGGATGTGTGAGGCTAGGATGCAGGGAATGTCTAGTTTGAGTGGCAAATATAAGTTGTCACTGAGGTAGTCACACTAACAGATTTTTATCAGCCTTCTGATAATTGATCTTTTGTTCAATGCTTCTGTTCAAAAGTATAAGGCAAGACTTGCCTAGTGGTAGTCTAAGCAGTAATAAGGTAACATGCTGCATAGGTAAAGGTTAAGCATTGACCCTATTACCCCTTAGGATTGTTGATTTCCAGTGTTTCTCAACAGTGTCGTCTTTGCTGATTAGACCCAGTGACTTCCCCAGTGCCACTAAGCATAGATTGAGACTGGAGGGCTCTAAGAGGTTCTGAATACAAGTCATGAGATCAGTTTACAATCCCGGGCTTCTCCCTGGTGACAAACCTGGGTCAGGAAGCCATGGGCTGCAAGTCGTGTAGAAAGAGTCTTCCCTAATTCAGTATAATACCCTAGGGCGCTTTCCAGACTAGACCCTGCAACGGGGTCAGGATGCATCTTGGAAGTGTGCTTCCACACTTCCTGCATCCTGACACCGCAGTCCTTACACGGACAGCAGGGTGCCATTCACATTTCCAATGCCTTGTTTCGAATTTAATCACTGTGAAATGGAGCTACGACATCGTAGCTCCATCTGGCATAGAAAAGTTGCTGGTTTGGGGGGGGTTGTTAGTTGCTGTGAGACTGCTCCCCCTGACGTTTCCGTTCAGAATATGACTTGCCCGAACAGAAGCATTTTGCTGCTCATGAGCAGCTAGGCTGGAAAGCACCTAGAAGGCCGAGGAGGCAGTCTAAGTGGTGGGGAGACAAATCCCCATCAGCCTGGTCTGCGTTGCAAATTTGATTTTAAAACATTCAAAACACACGCCTCACAACTGAATCATCAACAATCAAACCATCCATTCTTAAGCAGAATAGTTTGTGTTAGAACAAAGTGGACTTCAGAACATTGAAAGCTGAGAATATGACAAGTCTCTGAAGTGGAAGAAAAGCTGTGGGTGCTGCCAAAGCCATACCACAATGGTTGTGAAGCTGAGTCAAATAACTGTAATAAAGCACTTTGCACAATAAAAAGTGCTACAGAAAGGGAATAAACAATTGAATTCATATGTATTCATACACCCATGTGTATAATACTACAGAGTATGTATATAACTCTGTAAGTCCTCCTACTTCACATACATGAAGGCCAGCTTCAATCTTGCTATCCCTGAAAGCCCTTCCCATGTACACAAGGAGGACTACCATTTTAGAGGCCTCCGAACCGGTTCAGAGGTTCGGTGCCTGCAGGGAGTGTCTCGCTTTAAGGGTGGGGGGGTGTACTTACCCCTCCCGTCACTTTTCCCCCTCTGGCGATCCATTTTTCTACAAAGTTTTGGGGGCAACAGCATTCCTCCCTCCCCCCCCCGTCGTTAGCAGGAAATAGCAGAAGTAATCGGGCGCGTGCACAGTGGATACTTCCGCTATTTCCTGCTAACAACAGGGGCAGGGGCAGCAGGGAGGAACACTGCCGCCCCCAAAACTTTGTAGAAAAATGGAGCGCTGGAGGGAGAAAAGCGGCGGAGGGATAAGTACAACCCCCCCGCCCTTAAAGCAAGACCCCCCCCTCGGCGCCTAACCGCACTTCTGCGGTTCTGTGCACATCCCTACTACCAGCTTCTGTAGCTACAGTAGCCTGAACTGCAGGATTAGTAAATAATGCTATTTATCTCCATGAATGAAATAAATTATCTCACCTGAATTTCTGTAGAGCAAGCTGCTGTTGAAGGTCCAGTTGTATGTCGGGGCATGTTTTTCCTGGTCATTTGGCAGGCATCATCTCCAGTGCAATTTCTTGTAGTCCAGCAACAGCTGGAAAGCCTCAAGTTGGTCACCCTGCCTGATATAAAGCATTCACACTTTAGGAAGCTGCCTTATACTGAGTCAGACCACTGGTTCATCTAGCTCAGTATTACACAGACTGGCAGCAGCTTCTCCAAGGTTGCCAGCAGGCATCTCTCTCAGCCCTATCTTGGAGAAGCCAGGGAGGGAACTTGGAACCTTATGCATGCAGGTGCTCTTCTCAAAGGGGCCCCATCCCCTAAGGGGAATATCTTACACTGCTCACACATGTAGTCTCTACCACAAGACCAGCTCTGCTCTAGGGATGTGCACGAAAAATTATCAGTGCCGGCGGGGGTAGGGCTTTAAGGGCGGGGGAGAGTGTACTCACACACACCCCCGCCGCGTTTCCCCCGCCGGCGCTCTCCAAATTTTAAGCCTCTCGGGGCGGCAGCGTTCCTCCCTGCCGCCCCGTTCCCCGCACGACCGGTGGGCGCGCGCACGCACGACAGGTGCACGCGCGCTCGGGACTTCCGGCCGACAGGGGGAACGGGGCAGCAGGGAGGAACGCTGCTGCCCCAAGGGGCTTAAAATTCGGAGAGCGCCGGCGGAGGAAACATGGCGGGGGGGGAGTGAGTACACTCTCCCCCACCCTTAAAGCCCTACCCCCGCCGGTGCCGAATCGCCGAATCCGCCCCCACACCCGAAACGTTTTGGCGGCCTTTTCAATGGCCGCCGAAACGTTTCGGGCACAAGCCTACTCTGCTCCCCAAATGATAGGTGATGTTGCACATTAACATTACATGCATTTAGATTGGTGTATGTGGAAGAGATATTGGGGGCCTGGGCCCATAGGAGAGCCTTCTCTGTGGCCAGCTCTCTTCTTTGGAACACTCTTTCGTCCTCTAGATTCATTCAGTCCCCTCCCTAGCTGTTTTTAAGGCCCTTCTTAAGACCCACCTGTTTCGCCTGGCATCTGCCCTTTATTTTATTTATTAATTTAATTTAATTTAATTTTAATTTTGTTATTGTTGTTCACCGCCTAGAGTCTTTGGAGGAGGTGGTATATAAGAAAAATTTAATAATTAAATTAAATTAAATTAAATTAAAGATTGGCAGCTTGATCCTATGCATGTTTACTTGAAAGTAAGTCCCACTGCATTCAATACATTTTACTCTCAAATAAGTGTGCATAGTATCATAGCCTTTAAAAGTTACTTCTAGCTGAGTGGATCACTTAAATGGAGAATGGCTTTTTGATGACAACCAAAGCAGTCCATGATGCTTAAATTGTTTCACAATAACCCCCACAATAACCCTATAATGTAGGCCTGAATCATTAAGCCTAGATTACAGATGAGTGGTTCAGTCTGGGATATCCAGAGAGCTTATGGCTGAATAGAGATTTGAACCAGGGCTATCCCTTCTCACAATGCATGCTATTACCTGTTATCTACACTAACTACTGTACATTACCTAAAATCTATAAGAATTCAAAGCACTCATCTATCAAAGGTCATAAGTGTGGTGTAGTGGTTAGAGTGCTGGACTAGGACTGGGGAGACCCAAGTTCAAATCCCCATTCAGCCATGAGAATTGCTGGGTGACTCTGGGCCAGTCACTTCTCTCTCAGCCTAACCTACTTCACAGGGTTGTTATGAGGAGCAATTTAAGTATGTAGTACACCGCTCTGGGCTCCTTGGAGGAAGAGAGGTATATAAATTTTAAATAAATAAATAAATAAGAATGAACTAATGAGCAGTGGGAATACCATGCAACCTGCACATAAGTAGCACTGAAAACATGCTTGCCTCCCTGTCCTGGAAGGGCTCTTTTATTTTTTACTCTTCCACAACAGGTAGAAATTCAACAGGTGATGCTTTCCCCCATCATGTCGTGAGAAGCTGCATCACTTAAATTTCTGCACAGAAGCCCTCCCCACCAAAAAAAGGGGGAGGTGGGGAAAAAATAATTAAGTACAAAAACATGCCATCAGACAAAATTTTTAGCCACAGATAAGAAAAGATAACAGAGGGGAGCTTTGCAGGACACCTGCCTCCATGGAGCAACAGTCTCAGTCCCTCTCTTTCAGGATCAGTTTCATTTGATTTGGATGTGTTTTGTGGGACTTTCTTGAACACGTTTCAATTCTTGCCAGTTTTAGGACAGAAAAATGACGAGTGCAAAAGAGAGCAAGAAAGACCTAAGAAAAAATCATGGAAATAAAAAAGAAAGAAAGAAAGAAAGAATTAACTAATAAGGAAGGTCACTGATGAAGGGCTACCTGAAAGACTTGGAGAAACTGGGGATTCAATATTTCTTCTTCAGCCTGAACTTTGCACTTTTGACACAGCCCCTCAGATGCTCCCTTCAGCTCTACCAGGTGCAAAGCTGCAGACAGTTTCATGGTCCCTCCCTCCCCTTCCCTGATTTTAACTCCCTGTTCTTGGCGGCTTGTTGCTTATGGAAGGTAGTAAGCTGGTGAAGTTAGTTTTAAGTCTTTAAAAAACAAAAAGTTTACTTTTTCTTTTCCTATAGCCTGCAGCCATGGGGCTGAGCTATGGTAACATCTTAGTTTTGCTGTTTCTAATTGGCTTGTCCTTTGGGCAGCGTGATATTGTGAGTGTCAGTTTTTCAGTTTCTACATATAGCTATGATTGTGGGGAGTTTAGCATGCAGCTCTCTGTATTGCCCAAGCACAGCCTTGCTGTCCGCTTTAAAGTTATAGGTAAGTTGTCTGCTGTTGTCTAGTTGTTCGTCCTTTTCTTCACTCAACTAAAAATAAAAGGGAAACTGCGTGAAAGGTCTTGGCTTCTGATACACAATTATGGGGTTGAATAATAGAATGTTAGAGTTGAAAGGCCTTCTAGACCAACCTGCTGCTCAGTGCAGGAATCTGCTACACCTTCACTGAGAGATGGGTGCCCAGTCTCTGGCTGAAAATCTCTGGAGAAGGAGAGCTCGCAACTGTGTGAAAGGCAGTCTGTTCCACTTGGTAGCAGGGCTGGCTTAAGGCAACAGCCAAAGTGGCACCAGCCAGTGGCGCAGTCAGTTCAGGGGCACCGTGCTGTTGTGTTTCCTCTCTAGCTGGACAATGTTCTCTTGCCCCTGGCTGCCTGCTGCTTTCGCTGTGGCGGCTGTAGTGAGCCTGGCTCACGGAGTCTGGCTAGGGGCAGGGGGTGAGACTGGGAGCAGGAGGAGGAGGAGCAGCCTGAGTCGCTCCCCTGCCCAGCCATAGCAGATAGTGTGCCTGCACAATGCGTGCCAGTGAGCGATGTCACGTGGCACATGCACGTGTCGGTGTTGCATTGCAGGAGTCAGCTAGGCAGCGGCCGGGCGAGCAGATTATGCTGTGCCCAGGGGTGTCGCTATAATTGAGTGGATAGGTTCAAAGAACCTGGGCCACACAGCTCCTGCAGGCCCCACTAGCTCCACCCCCACCCTGTTTTCTTCATTATCTCCCACACTCCTAGGGGCCACCGGGGAGAGGGGCAAACATGAAACCCTCTCCTCTAGTTACACCCCTGGCTGTTCCTCAGTGGATCCGGATTTCCTCTCACAGCTTGGCCTACTGGCCTCTTTCAGACTTTGTATTTGAAGTTAATGACCCTTCCCACTTGGCTAAACAGGAGAGATGAGCTTCTTCAAATGTAAAAATGCACCCCACATGCATAGGAAGTGCAAATAAAAATATATATAAAAATGGGAGGGGGGTGCCAGGGCAAAACTGGTCGACCTCTTGAGCCGGCACTGCCTGGTAGTGCTTCTTCCTCAATTGCTTCGTCAGTGAATAAAAGATCTGGGCATACAACAAATATTACTGTTAGAATTAATATACCACTATATATTGTCAGTTGCTTCTTAAAGGCTTCTGGGGCATTCTTGGATTAGAAACCCCTAAGCTAACTAAATGCTGGTCTCCAAGGCTAAAAGGTAGGCAAAAGGAAAGCAACTCTAATATTGTATCTTTTAGTACAGCTATAGATCTCCTGAGTGTGTCTAGACCAAACTGATCTCAACAGACCTAAATAAAAATGGAGTAAAATGAAAGATGGCTAAGAAGGGAAGGGAAGGGAAGGGAAGGGTCAGGCCTGCCTGAAAACGACCTAATGGAAGCCCTGTCTGTTCCTTTAACCACAACATTTGGGGGTCTTCATTGGTGACAGGAGAGCACTTTTTGGCTCCTTTTAAAAAATATATTCAAAACTTCATCTCTATAGAATTGGAGGGGACCTTGTAAGCTATCCAGGTCAACCCCCTGCACAGTGTAGGGTAGAGCATCCCCAACAGATGCTGTTGGAGGCAGCTAATTGGCCTGCTCCCCCCCACCATACCGCATTAGCATATTTTCTGTGTCACCTGTTCTCTAGGATGTCCAAAACATAAGAGGTTCTAAAAGTACATTAGCAAGATTTTAGTGCCCTGCGTCAAGACCTATATCTGAGTTCATTCCTAACAAACTCCTTATGTATTAAGTTTGTCTGAAAACACACACTGGGCTTGATTTTATCAGATTTCTCTAGCAAGTCTCTCTCTCTCTCCCCCCCCCCCCCGCCCCCCACAATCCAGCATAAAAATAAAGGTAAAGTTGTGCTGTCAAGTCAATGTCGACTCCTGGCACCCACAAAGCCCTGTGGTTTTCTTGGGTAGAATTCAAGAGGGTAGAATTCAAGAGGGATCATCTCCCTCACAGTATGAGATGATGCCTTCCAGCATCTTCCTATATCGCTGCTGCCCGATATAGGTGTTTCCCATAGTCTGGGAAACATACCAGCAGAGATCTGAACCAGCAACCTCTTGCTCCCTAGGCAAGTTACTTCCCCGCTGTGCCATTAGGTGGCTCTAACAGTCCAGCACAGGTGAGGACAAATTGTATGGCCCACTACTAAGGAGTGATGAGTGAATACTGAACAGTAGCAGTCTGAGTTGAGCATCTTAGGCTTGTAGCAGCTTTGGACTTCTCTTTGTTTTGGCTGGAAATACTGTAACTGACCCTTCTGGAAAGATGCTTCTTGATCCACATAAGGGAGAAAGGATACATGCTCTTTAATTCTCAGCTATAATCCTATTTGGAAAGTGCAGGTGGGTTAGCTATATAGAAGGCAACAGTGTTCCAGGTGATTTGTTTGGGGGTTCATTTGGATTTTGTCCATGCATTAACAATGAATTATCATAGGCTTGTAAATAACTGTTTGGAGGCCACTATTGCGTTAAATTAAAAGACTTCAGTTAGAACTTAAAGGCCTAGGTCTGTGTGGTAGGCAAACTAATAAAAAACCAGGGCTAGTGATTCCTGTGGAGTTATTTGGGCTCTGTGGTTGAGCCTTAAAAGATTCAGCTGTGGAAATGGTAAATGGGGATCTATTGTGTGGTTTGGGTATGGGTGGAGAATACAAAGTGTCCCTCCTGTTCGCAATATCATCTTGGATAGGAGTGTGTCTTTTGAGCTATTTTTGTTGACCTATTTTTCTACAGATGAGTTTGGGACAACCTTTGAAGTAACAAACTGTTCCATCTGTCGTCACTGGATCACATCTGATGAAAAGGGGGCAGTGGTGTTTTCTGCTGGGTACCATGGCTGTCATGTGCTGAAGAAGGTAACTTCCTCCATGTCAGTTCAGCTACTGCTGGAAGAGGCAATGAGTGGTCAGGATATTTGAGAGAGGAGGATGCTGAATGTAAGAGAGAAAGAGACAACTCCATTGTAATCCTCAAATAAGTCCTGAAGCAAGGCTTCAGGGGAAGGTCTTGTCTGCCTGGTTTTCAAAATAGAGAAAGGCAAAAAGACTGGACTCTAGAATGCCATGTACATCAATGGCACTATATACACACAAAGAAGGGACCCTGCCACAAGGAACTTGAAAACGTCAGGGGGGGAATGAATGCAGGAGTTAAGGTGGGAGTGGGGAGAGCAAGAGTTCATAAATTATTATTTTGTAGAGTTGGAAGGGAATTTCTGGAGGTCTTCTAGTCCAGTGTTTTTGGAGTCATGGACCAGTTTCCTGGACCAGCAATTAGTAAGGGGGTCACCCCCCTCACCCCCAACCCCATGCCCAGGCACCCCCCAAAAAACCATTTCGGGCAGCTCTCTGGAACTCATTCCCAGGCAGCCCTCACTGCATTATGAACTCCAATGAACTCCAAAGAGCTCCTGCCGGCTTGAAATGGTTTTGTTTGTTTGTTTTGGGGGGAGGGGTGATTTTTATTAGTGATGCCTCACAGACCCAACACCTTGCAGACTGGCACCGGTCCGTGGACCGGTGGCTCAGAAACACTGTTCTAGTCCACTTCTCCTGCTAAGTGCAGGAAATGGCAACAGCATCTCTGACAGATGTATGTCCAGCCACAGTCTGAAAACCAACAGCGAATGAGAGCCTAACATTACATAAAGCAAATTCTTCCATGTTTGAACAGCTCTTACATTTAGGAAATTATTCCTAATGTGTAGCAGAAGTGTGTTTTCTTCTCATTCTAACTCATCGGTTCTAGTCCGGCCCGTGGAAGCAACAGAGAATAAGTCTGCTTCTTTTATGCAACACCTCAGATGTGTGAAGATGGTTATATCTCTCTGTAATCTGCCTTCAAGTATGACTTCCCAGTTGTAAACACACCTTAAAGCATTCTGATTCTCCCCTGTAGGATGGCCGCAACAACCTGAAAGTCCGAATAGAGGAAGTAATGAGGAATGGACAAGTTGCCAATACCTATGATATCAACATGATTTGTCCTAAGCCACAAGACCAAATCATGACAGAGATGGACAACATGCAATCTGTGCCCGTGCCGCAGCCCCAGCCCGGCCTAGTGCGCCCGGTGCCGCAGCCCCAGCCCGGCCTAGTGCGCCCGGTGCCGCAGCCCCAGCCCGGCCTGGTGCGCCCGGTGCCGCAGCCCCAGCCCCAGCCCGGCCTGGTGCGCCCGGTGCCGCAGCCCCAGCCCCAGCCCGGCCTGGTGCGCCCGGTGCCGCAGCCCCAGCCCCAGCCCGGCCTGGTGCGCCCGGTGCCGCAGCCCCAGCCCCAGCCCGGCGTGGTGCGCCCGGTGCCGCAGCCCCAGCCCCAGCCCCAGCCCGGCGTGGTGCGCCCGGTGCCGCAGCCCCAGCCCCAGCCCGGCCTGGTGCGCCCGGTGCCGCAGCCCCAGCCCCAGCCCGGCCTGGTGCGCCCGGTGCCGCAGCCCCAGCCCCAGCCCGGCCTGGTGCGCCCGGTGCCGCAGCCCCAGCCCCAGCCCGGCCTGGTGCGCCCGGTGCCGCAGCCCCAGCCCCAGCCCGGCCTGGTGCGCCCGGTGCCGCAGCCCCAGCCCCAGCCCCAGCCCGGCCTGGTGCGCCCGGTGCCGCAGCCCCAGCCCCAGCCCGGCCTGGTGCGCCCGGTGCCGCAGCCCCAGCCCCAGCCCGGCCTGGTGCGCCCGGTGCCGCAGCCCCAGCCCCAGCCCGGCCTGGTGCGCCCGGTGCCGCAGCCCCAGCCCCAGCCCGGCCTGGTGCGCCCGGTGCCGCAGCCCCAGCCCCAGCCCGGCCTGGTGCGCCCGGTGCCGCAGCCCCAGCCCCAGCCCCAGCCCGGCCTGGTGCGCCCGGTGCCCCAGCCCCAGCCCGGCCTGGTGCGCCCGGTGCCGCAGCCCCAGCCGCAGCCCCAGCCCGGCCTGGTGCGCCCGGTGCCGCAGCCCCAGCCGCAGCCCCAGCCCGGCCTGGTGCGCCCGGTGCCGCAGCCCCAGCCGCAGCCCCAGCCCGGCCTGGTGCGCCCGGTGCCGCAGCCCCAGCCGCAGCCCCAGCCCGGCCTGGTGCGCCCGGTGCCGCAGCCCCAGCCCCAGCCCCAGCCCGGCCTGGTGCGCCCGGTGCCGCAGCCCCAGCCCCAGCCCCAGCCCGGCCTGGTGCGCCCGGTGCCGCAGCCCCAGCCCCAGCCCGGCCTGGTGCGCCCGGTGCCGCAGCCCCAGCCCCAGCCCCAGCCCGGCCTGGTGCGCCCGGTGCCGCAGCCCCAGCCCCAGCCCCAGCCCGGCCTGGTGCGCCCGGTGCCGCAGCCCCAGCCCCAGCCCGGCCTGGTGCGCCCGGTGCCGCAGCCCCAGCCCCAGCCCGGCCTGGTGCGCCCGGTGCCGCAGCCCCAGCCCCAGCCCGGCCTGGTGCGCCCGGTGCCGCAGCCCCAGCCCCAGCCCGGCCTGGTGCGCCCGGTGCCGCAGCCCCAGCCCCAGCCCGGCCTGGTGCGCCCGGTGCCGCAGCCCCAGCCCCAGCCCGGCCTGGTGCGCCCGGTGCCGCAGCCCCAGCCCCAGCCCGGCCTGGTGCGCCCGGTGCCGCAGCCCCAGCCCCAGCCCGGCCTGGTGCGCCCGGTGCCGCAGCCCCAGCCCCAGCCCGGCCTGGTGCGCCCGGTGCCGCAGCCCCAGCCCCAGCCCGGCCTGGTGCGCCCGGTGCCGCAGCCCCAGCCCCAGCCCGGCCTGGTGCGCCCGGTGCCGCAGCCCCAGCCCCAGCCCGGCCTGGTGCGCCCGGTGCCGCAGCCCCAGCCCCAGCCCGGCCTGGTGCGCCCGGTGCCGCAGCCCCAGCCCCAGCCCGGCCTGGTGCGCCCGGTGCCGCAGCCCCAGCCCCAGCCCGGCCTGGTGCGCCCGGTGCCGCAGCCCCAGCCCCAGCCCGGCCTGGTGCGCCCGGTGCCGCAGCCCCAGCCCCAGCCCGGCCTGGTGCGCCCGGTGCCGCAGCCCCAGCCCCAGCCCGGCCTGGTGCGCCCGGTGCCGCAGCCCCAGCCTGGCCTAGTGCGCCCGGTGCCGCAGCCCCAGCCTGGCCTAGTGCGCCCGGTGCCTCATCTATACTACATAGGTAAGTGTAATTCTCAATCTCTTATATATTAGTAATTGGATTTTCAATACCCATCAGACATGGAGAAAATTCCTTCTTCAGCTATTCATTCTGGGATTTTATGCAAAAATAGTAATACCTCTGTACCAAGTATTTCACAATGAACACATCTTGGAATGCTAGGGATGCTGTCCCATTAATAAAGAGTGGTTGCAGACCAGTCCTATAAGCAGGATTTGCATTGGTTTGCATTTGGATTTGTGACTTTGTGTGAGCACTGTCTCCAGTGAGGTTATTTCTCTCAGAGGATGGGGCTGTAGCTCAGTGGTGGAGCATCTGCCTTGTATACAGGTGGTCCCAGGTTCAATCCTTGGCTGGGAAAGGCCCAGGTTCAATCCACAGGTAGGGCTCGGGAAGACTCCTGCTTGAAAACTCAGAGGGTGGCTGCCAGTCAGTGTAGACACTGAGTTAGATGGAACAATCATCTGGCCTGGTATAAGGCAGCTTCCAATGTTGCTTCTGCTTTGGAGCCTTGCGTATGCCAACTATAAACTCATTCCCTTGGAGTACAATCTCGAATACTATACTATATCTGTAGGCACTTGCCCAAGCAGGGGGAAGAATAGATTCTAGAGACACTGGTTAAAGAGTGGTCTGTTTTGATGACAAAGTAGCTGCCTTTTCCAAATGAGGACTTGTTGATCTCCTTGAGTGTCTTCTGGGAAGAAGCAGCACAGTATGCACTGGCTGTACCATCTCGTGGTGGTGGTGGTGGTGACTCCTTGCTCTTGCCCTCCTAGGTTCCGCCCTCACCTTGGAGCAATGCCAGGTCTTGTCTGGGAGGATTCCCTGTGCAGCCGCACAAGGGCCAGCTGCCTGTTACCAGGCTGGATGCTGTTATGACAACAGGGATCAAGCTGCTCCATGTTACTATGGCAACACAGGTAATGGGTAAAATACACTCGGCTCCTTTTGAGCTTTCTCTTCACTCTCTTGGTTCCTACTGTCAACTGAGGCTTAGATGCAGTCATTATGAGGAGTTCTAACAGGAGAACCTCTTTCTGGTACTAAGCAAAGTGACTAGCAAAATCCCAGTTTAACCCAAGCACAGGACTCCATATTATTTATGCCCTTCACACAACTGCCAGTCAACAGGCTAAGAGACCCCAGTTGCAAAAATGCAGGCATAGGCTTACTGGATTGCATGCATCCAAGACAGGCAAATGGCAAGTTATGGGCTAGAACTTGTCCTGACACAGCTCTCTTGGCTTCTGGCCACCAGAGTCCTTGATCCTTGGCATAAAGCCTCCTGTATGCTACCATAGAAAAACACAGGCCTCTGTGGGCATCAGGTGACGAAATTGACTTGACGGCACACTTTACCTTTAACTCCATACTTGAGATCAAACTGAACTGGTTTGAAAGAGAAACCTCTTTGAGTAAAAAGACAGAGCTGCTTTGTAGCTTCCTTCCTACAGAAAACTGGGGGTCAAAGGTTCCAGGGGGCTTTTACACACAGCAGGTTTTACCCCACATTTACAGGGAGGCTTTACTGCGAACTCAGTTGTCCAAAAACACGCAGTGTGAAAAACCCAAATTGTGTGTGAACTGCTCCCCAATAACTTGCGGGGACTTTGGGGCAATTCTAGCCGATATGTGAATGCACCCCCTCCAGTCCAGAGGAGGTGCGAGTGAAAGGGCTTCAAAATCCCCGTGTGAAAAGCTTCAGGGTAGCACCACAAAAGGATTTCCGCTTGTAACCCCTCATGTTCCCTCGGTCTTGCAGTCACTCTTCAGTGCCTTCAGGATGGTCACTTCATCCTGGTTGTCTCCAGAGATATGACCGACTACCCGCTTGTCCTTGAGAATGTCAGGCTCTCCTATGCCCAAGCGGGCTGCCAGCCTGTCAGAAGAACAGAGGCTTTCCTGGTCTTCCGCTTCCCCCTCACCCAGTGTGGCACGACAGTTCAGGTGAGGATGTGGCCCTTGTAGCCAGGGAGGTGTTTCTTCACCCAAACCTCGGAGCCAGATAAACAGAGCCTATATCTTGCTACCCTTTAGGTGACTGGTGGGAGACTGATCTATGAGAACGAGCTGGCTTCTGGCATTGACGTCTTGGATGGGCCAGATGGCTCTGTCACACGAGACAGCACCTTCATGTAAGCTGAACTTCCCCGTGTATTGGTAACGCACCTGCTGGTACGGATCACTGCACTTGAGGTGCATCAACACTTGTACAGATGCTCCAGCTGCAACCGGGGAGGGCTTCATCAGGGAGACCTGGGGGCAGTGGCGTGGAGAGCAAAACCCTGTCTTCACAAGTGTGGCTTGAATCACCCTTTCATGATCTCAAGATGGCTGCATGTGGTTGGGTCCTATCCTTTGGTTTGCAAGGTGATGATGGTGGGGCGGGGGGATATATGGGAATTTCATACACTCTGGAAAGCGATGCCTACAGAGCTGTTAGAGGATTTGACGCTTCCCCTGATGACCAGTTTGACAATAAGGCTCAGGACTCTGCACCCTTCGTCAACCCTGTCTTCTGTGTGCAGCCTCCATGCTCGCTGCGTCTACAATGCCACAGACTTCCTGCCAGTTCAGGCTGAGGTCCTCTTGCCTCCCACCCCAGCTCCGGTTCTCCAGGCGGGGCCTCTCCGGTTGGAGCTGCGCATTGCTAGAGGTAGGTGTACTTCAAGCCTTGGTGCAGACGCTGCTGCCCCGCCTGCCCCTTATGAGCCATACCACTGACCCTCTGCCTGCCTCTCTTCTCCAGATGCCGCTTACCTCTCCTATTATGTGGAAACCGATTATCCTGTGGTGAAGGTGCTCCGGGACCCTGTGTATGTGGAAGTTCGCATGCTGCAGAGAACAGACCCGTCCTTGATGCTGGTTCTGCAGGACTGTTGGGCTACCCCCAGCGCAAATCCCCTCGAGCGGCTGCAGTGGCCAGTCCTGGTGGAGGGGTGAGTGGTCAGGAGGCTGCTGGCTCCCTTGGGGGGACGGGTGGCTGCAGTGGCCTGCTTGAAAGGGAATGTCTCTTGTTCCCAGGTGCCCTTTTGAAGGAGACAACTACAGGACCCAGCTGGTGCTTGTGGGGCCTGCCACATCTGAGCTGGCCTTTCCCACCCACTACCAGCGCTTCACCCTCTCCACCTTTGCATTTGTGGATTCTGCCTCTCAGATGGTCCTTGGACACTGGGTGAGGAAACGTTATTTGAATTAACTGGTTGCTCGCTTCAAGTGACATCTTTACAGGAAAGCTGGGTGAGCTTCTTGAAAACAGGAGACATTCAGACTGGGCTCATCCCCCATTCCTATAGTTCCTATATTGCTAGCTAGCCTTCTTTTTCCTCTGTCCTCTCTCTACACGAATATGTTAATAGTACTGGGACAAATCTAGCCTAATCTTTCTAGGGAACATCAATCCTCATAATTGGCAGCCAACTATGATCACCTGTCTGGAATGAATGAGGGAATTTCTAGGAGTTTTCTGCAACTGTGTTGGTCTTCGATTAGCCCACATTTAAGGTCTTAAGGAATCTATTCTTTTACTACTGCAAGTATTCTGTTGGCAACCCTGAATTTTGCTGTTTAGGTTAGGAAACTTTCAGTTCCAGAATGAGTCTTACTCCCTGGTCTGTCTGGACTCCAGCTGTAAAATGGAAATCATGATTACTGGCGAGACTGAATGGTGTATACTAACTTGAGCCAACAACTTGGATTTCAGGTGTATCTCTTCTGTAGTGCTTCAGCCTGCCACCCTTCCCATTTTGAGTCCTGCAGGAAAACGTGTAGCATTAATGTCTCTTCAAGTAAGTGACCATCTTTGCCTTTTGCTCCCAGGATGTGAAAGCTTGGTACAAGCCGTACCTGGAATACCTAGGCCATGTATAGGAGGGTTACCAGCTGAAACTTTGGATCAGAATTTATTCTGGCTACCTCTTCCAGTATACAGAGCTGGAGATCAATCTACCATTTTGGGGTGGATGGGAGGAGGAAAGGCCTCTATTGACCAAAGAACAGTCTAATGATGAAATTCAAATTTGGTGCAGTCTGAGGGATAAAACTACCTTAAAACAGTAGTACATATGCTAGTAACTTCCAGGCTTGACTACTGTAATGCACTCTATGTGGGGCTGCCTTTGTGCATATTCCAGAAACTATAACTGGTAACAGAATGCAGCAGCCAGGTTGGTCTCTGGGACAACCCAAAGGGACCATATAAACACAGATTCTGAAAGAATTGCACTGGCTGCTGATACGTTTCCAAGTGAAATACAAAGTGCTGGTCATTTACCTATAAAGCCCTGAATGGCTTAGGTTCAGAGTACTTGAGACTGCCTTCTTTGTCATGAACCCTGCTTTCTGTGAAGATCATCCAAGGAGGTCCACTTACAGTTGCTGCGGGCTGGTCTGGTGGTGACTCGGGACCAGGCCTTCTCTGTGGCTGCCCCAGGGCTTCGAAATGTACTTCCTGTCAAAATAAGAGAATCTCCATCTCTGATTGCTTTAAAAAAAGACCCTCAAGCCACTCCGGTTTTCTCAGGCTTTCAATTAAAACTAATTTTAAACTGTCTGTTTTGTTCAGTGCAATTGTTTTCTTTACTTTTATGTTGTAACTTGGATTATGTACACTACTGAGGGACGGGGATGCAAGTGCACGTAATGAAATCCCCACAGGTTTGTTTGTTTGTTTGCAATGAAAAGGGACAGGTGGGTGGCAGTGAGACTTGGAATAAAGTGGCGGAGGTGGGCGGGCGGGTGCTTAACCCTTTTCCTGGCTACCATTCTACTGTTCTAGATCCTCCTGATCAACTGATTCAGGGTTGCAGATGCATGTCTGTGCATCTCCATAAATCTACAGCTAACAGTTTATAATGCCACTACTATATGCATTAAGAGCTGCTGGATTGAATACGTGTTTGACAGTCACTTGCATTCATTAGTAGTTCTAGTGATTTATTTTCATTTATGTATTCAAAATATTTATGCCCCGCCACTCCAGTACACTATGTTTGGGGTGGCTCAGATCAACAAAACAGATACAATGTAAAGTAAAAGATTAATAAAACAAGTTAGACTACCAGGCTAAAACCACATTTAAAATTACAAATTTTAAACATTTTGGATTAAATTATTAATAGAAAGCTAAAAACCTGGGGGGAGGGAGACCAGGGGGTGGGGGCTGCTTTTTTAAGCAACCAGATATACTGGTCTATAACTTCTTTTGGTGTGGCCACTTAAGCATTTCCCAGTGCGTTGTGCAGGGGTTTCTAGGGTGGCTGTCCGTGGGGTAGGGCTATTCACATGATTAAAACATTGATTGATCAATAACCACATGACTAGTAGTTTTGCATATTGCATATTCAGGATGCTTCTGAAGCAAAGAAGCATGTTGTGTTTAGATGCAGACATCCTCTTAGAGATGTATATCTTTCTATACAAGTTAAAAAGGGTTCCTTTTAAATCGTGTTTGCTGCCTGCATTTTTTTTTTTTCAGAAAAAAATTAGGGCACAACCTTAATTTTTTTAAACTTGCAGTATTGTTTTGGAGTACTTGCCCATGGACTTGAAGCTTTTTCTTGCTATATTTTCCAGGAGGCCGCAGGTTCTTGAACACCAAGAATAAGACGGAGCCCTTGGATTTGGTGAGCTCACTTGGGGCTGTGACCTTTGCTGAGGAGACTGGGCAACAAGCATATACTAGTAAGTGCTTTTGATTGGATTATCTCGGTGGGGGTGCTCACTTTCATGGCTGCTATTTGGTGGCAAAAGCTATTTTAATAGGAGTCGGGCAGAAGGCCTGTTTGAGTAAACTAGAGGTCTTTTCCTGAAGGCATGAGTTCTTGGATATTATTGGACTACAGCTCTCATAATTCTCAGCCACATCTAGGAATTCAGGTTTGAGAATATTTGCCTTAAGGGCGGAGGCCTACAGTGTGAATGAGACAAACACAGCCCTAATGAGGCACCACACAACCTAGGACTGATTGTGGCTCCTATATAAAGTGGTGCAGGAGCATTGCCACTGTGAAACTGCTCTCAAAACCTGGTAAAGATTGAATTGACTTGGATGGACCCCTATCCACCCAACCCCCCCACCCCCAATGTCTGGATAAGGGCTCACTAAGACAGATTTTGGCCTGTACAGTTCCTAACTCAAATCTTTTCATTTTCCTCCAGGTTCAAAAGACAGAATGGACCTGAATATTGTCCTCTTTGGAGTAATCTCGCTAATGTCTGTGGCTCTAGTGATCATGGCTTTGATCATAATCTGGAACAGGAACCGAGAAGGATCCTGTAGTGTTGGCCACAAGAGCTGTACAGCAACAAAATAAAAGTCAGTGTTTGAATTTCTGACATGGACTTCATGTTTTTGGACTGATAACTCTAGGCCTGCTTGCTAGAGCAAGAAGGCTCAATGGTGCACCAGTACTGCGTCATCTACCAGCAGTGGGCAGAAGGATAGGTGGTCTCTGGGTGATTTACAATAGATCAGCAAGGGTCTTGGATTCTTAATAACAGCAACTATTATAAGCTTTTTTCCTGAATTAGGCTGATGAAAAGTGCTTGATGGGGAAACAAGGAGTGGATTTTTCGGTGAAAGGACTGATTTTGAACTGTAAATGAAATTCTTGAGGTGAGCTATGTGCTCAAAGAGAGGTGGGGACTCTGTTCCTTAATTTAAAGTGCTTTCATTCACTGTTTAGCACCTGGCTCCAATGGGTGGCATTTTAATAGAACTTGAGGTTCTATTAAAACCAAGGAGATCTAAAAGTCTAATCACCCCTGTTCTAAACTACAGCTATTCAGTAGGGGTGTGCATTTTGGAATTTTCTTGTTTCGATTTGTATCCAAATTGAAACATACCCATTTTGTTTTGTACCCAAATTTTCTGAATCCGAATCAGCCCTGTTTTGTTTTGTAGCCAAATTTTCCAAATCCGAATTGATTTGGATTTTTAAAAAGGGTCCCAGGGCAAAAAGAGTGGGTGGTGGTGGTAGTGTCCAATGGATGGAAGCTACCACCCACATTTCAAAGGAATTAGGCAAAGGGCTGATTTTTTTGGTGAACTTTTTTTTAAGTTTACACATCTTTAAGAATTTTCCCATAGGGAATAATGGGGATTCCAGCAAATGTATCACTTCAAATCAAGGGGAAAGGGATGACCCAGAGCAGAGTGTGGTGAGTGGTAGTGCCCAATGGGGGCAAGGAAACTTCCAGAATTATTTCAAAGGAATTGGGCGAAGGGCTGATCTTTTGTGGTTTGTTGAAGTTTATGTGTCTTTAAGATTTCTCCCATAGAGAATAATGGAGGTTTCAGCAGCCCCATAATTCCACTTGGGGGGCACTGGGGTTACCCAGAGCGAGGGGTTGTGTAGTGCACATACGGTGCCAACCACCCCCATACCCACAAGCCTGTGGGGTACTGGGTTTTGTTGTTTCTGAGGTGTTCATTGTAGATTCTCTGGTAGCATATGAGATTTTCAGTGAAAAACAAGAATCCACTCTCATATGCTACCAGAGAATCTACACTCAGAACACCACAGAAACAGCAGAACCCAGCACCCCATGGGTTAGCAACCCTTCCCCTGGCCAATGTGGGGTCAGTAAAGAGTGGGAAGAAGCAAAAGAGCCAATGCGGAACAAGGAGGGAATTGTCAGCAGGTCAGCCCATGATTTAGGTCACTGATCAGAAGGCTGGAAGGGTGGGAAATTCAAAGAGATGTCAAACACAAAATGGAGACTGACTCAGAGATCCCCACAAAATGGAGGTCCGAAACAACAAAACGTTTTGTAGCCGAAACAGGGGCGTTTTGTTTTGTATACAAAACTTTTGGATCTGGAAAATGGGTGTTTTGTTTTGTCTACAAAACACCCGAAACAGGCTGTTTTGGGTACAAAACGTTTTGTATCCGAAACGTTTCGCACATCCCTACTATTCAGGCTTTTACAAAGTGGCTACTTAAACAGAGGGGAAATGGAATCTTTTGGTTTACTCCTACAGTTTCTACCATGTTACACAAAGGATCTTGAAGAACTCTTGTCTTGCAAGATCATATCATAGCTATCTTCCATTTTGTAGTTCACAAACGAAAATTCTACACTAGGATGGGAAAGGGGTGTAAATAAATCTCAATTCCAGTTACGATTCCCTTACAGCAGGGTTTTTCTCTTCCCTTGCAAACAAAAAACAAAAACAAACCCTAATCCATCAGGGTGATGGTTCTTATTCTGACCAAATTTCTGCTCCTGGAGGAAAAACAGGGAGGCACAAAGTTGAGCAGAAGGAAAACAAAGTGTATACAGCATCTGCCTTAGTTAATATATCAGATCCACTCTGTTGCAAACCTGGAATCCGTTTTGTAACATAGTTTATAGAGTAATCTTATTCCCACAGTGTTCTGATAAAGATGTTCAAGTATGGCACATTGGCCAAAACAGATGCCTTGTGTGCAGTCAGAGGTTTGCTTCATCTTTAGTTTACAACTTGGGTCAACTGACTACTGAACTTGAGCAGAGACTCCTCTCCTACACCCCACCCCACCTCTCCCGACATGTAGCTGCTTCTGCAGCATGATTAGTTTCCGCCTGGAGGGAAGAGCTGGATTAGGTGTGGGGAAGGAAGGAGTGAAACTTGTGTTGATACACACACTCTAAATTGTTCCCTAGGTCATGCCACAAACAACTTTGTGGGATGTCCTGAAAATGACTTGTGAAGTGAATGGGCACACATCTGTAAACAATCACATATTACACTTTCTGTTTAACACAAATCCTGTATAAGAAAACTGCTTTCTGGGTGTAGAATGCTTGTGTAAACTACACATATGACTAAATGCAACCTGCTTCTAAAATAGTGTCAAAGGCCCACTTTCTCTCCAAGTTATAACTTCTTTAGAGAAAACTGAGCCACTATGGCTACTGTAGCTTTATCTTATATACATGTAATGAGAAACTTACTGTAGGGAGACCATCATACTCCGTTTTAACCTCTCTATTTATGTCCAAACTGCAAACTTTTACCTTAACTCCAATAGAAGCCTTGCAGTTGGTATGAAGAGCAACAGCATATACGTTAGATGTTTTGTCCTTCCACAGGATCAGCTTTACTTACAGTAGGCAGCAGATTTCCTGCCTTAAGCAGTACACAAAGACCTATGGGAGATGGCACTGAGATGTTCTGTGGTGCTTTTACAGCCATGTCTATAAGCTGCAAATGTAGCATAGAGCAAGCCTTCATCTTGTAAGAAGGCTGTAACTTTCTGCGTCGATGACCTGGTCACTGTCATTTCTACCTCAAACGCTAAAACTAGGCTGCTGTAACTAGCAGGGTCGTATCTAGGGTGGGGCAGGCAGGGCACGTGCCCCGGGCGCCACTTGAAGGGGGGCGCCATTTCTTAAAATTAAAAAAAAAGGCCACCAAAAACAAAACGGCCACCATGCATGCTCAAATGGCTTCTAAGAGACCCTAGGCCATGCCAAGCCTCGCAGAGGCCATTTGAGCATGCACAGTGGCCATTTTGTTTTCTGAGACCATTAAAAAAAATTTAAATGGCCACTGCATGTGCTCAAATGGTCCCCGTGAGGCCCTAGGCCTTCCCAGGCCTCACAGAGGCCATTTGAGCATGCATTGCAGCTTCCAAAATGGCCACCAAGCCAATCTTTGCAGGCCCGAACAGGCCCGAAAATCAGCCCGGGACAGGCTGTAGCAGTGAGTTAAGAGGCCAGCGGGGGGAGGGGGAATGGTGAGTTTGTCTTTGAATCAGTGTGAAATCTTTAGTATAAGGCCCACTGGGAGTTTCTTGCTCTCTTTCTCTCATTTTTACTGTCTTTCTGAAATACTAGAATATATTCCAAGTGGTGACACAGTTTACTCTGCATATCCTTTAATTATTTTCAGTGTATGTAGGGAAAGTCAAATTCTCCATTTATTTTTAAAACTTTTGTAATAGTGATGCTACAATGTAGAGTAGAGAATTAGACAGGCACTTCAGTTTAGTTTTCCAAGTATACTTCCACATAGTATTTTGATATTTCATGAGCCCCAACATACTGAAATTTGTAGTTTCCCAGCATTTTTTTGGTCTGGCTACATCCACTGCTAAATAGTTTTTGAAATATTAAAAGAATAAAGAGCTTGACTTGTATTTTTTAGCTGATATTATGGTAAAGTTATCTGAAAGATGGGTGTCAGATGTTTGGACAGGGGGTACAATTTCAGTGCTTGCCCTAGGCGCTATTTTCCCTAGATACGCCTCTGGTAACTAGAGGTTTGTTGTGGCTGAACTTGGCAATACACCTTTTGGGGATAGGTCAGAGCATATTGTACTACTACCTGCATTGGTTCCTTGTTGCTTATAGGAGCAATTCAAGGCACTGTGTTCAACTAAGTTCCTTCAACAGCTTGACACCTGTTCTCTGCTTCACATTATTGGCATACAGATGGTAGAAGTCATTCTTGAATAGCAATTGCCTCTGAAAGTGTTCTCAGGAGCTACCTGTGCTTGAAGAACTCCTCCCCTCTAAAGCTCATCAATGCCTGTAGCTGGATACTTCTCAGAACAGCTGTGAACATTCTCTTTCTAGGCTACAACTGTGTTTCGTGGCATCTCAATATTGTAGTAGACATGTTTGTAGACTAGTCTGCTTCTTAGACTAGAGTTCAATGGGCTGCTTTAAGCCAATTGTGGGATAATTCAGTTAGGGGGATGCTCATAGCTCTATTCACACATTGAGTCTCACACTAATGGCACATACAACAGTAAACTTCCTATCTCTACCTATATTGAGAGGGGCTATAGGCAGACTCACTTCTAAAATGAATGAAGCATGTACATGTGTACAAATGTCTGAATAGGGCTTGTGTGCTTCTACTCACATTTTATTTTATTACCTACCCTGAACCCTAGCAAAGGGGAAGATAATTTTGGAATTACTTAGTTTCTACACAATATCAAGTTAGTGTTTGTATAATTATGTGCCAGTGACCCAGCTAAACCAGTTTCAGAATCTGAATTGAGCCCTGGGCACTTTATTTAACATATTTGTATACCACCCAAAACATAAGTCTCTGGCTGGTTTACAACAAAACAAAAGCAAATAAAAAGGTTATAACATTACAATTTAAAGTGTTAAGACTATTAAATCAAATTATTAAAACAGTATCTAATTAAAAGCCTGGGTGAACAAATGTGTCTTGACTGCCTTTTTAAAAGTTGTAAGAGATGGAGAGGCTCTTATTTCAGCAGGGAGCACCTTCCAAAGCCTCGGGGCAGCAATGGAGAAGGCCCATCCCCGAGTATTTACCAGATGAGCCAGTGGCAACTGCAGACAAATCTTTCCCGAAGATCTCAAAGGGCAGTGTGGTTCATAATGAAGATGGTTTTCTCTTAAACATTAGGCAGAAGCCCTGTAACCTTTGCCTTGTTATTTGACAAGGAACCCCTACTGCACTTTGGAGAGTTAGGATTGCTAACAGTATGACACTACAAGTCTCGATTCTACTATGTCATAGCATAGGCAGGCTAATTGTTATGGTATTGTATTGATGAAACTGACACTAACTACAAGTGCAATATTTCTTGGGGAGGCAGGGAAGAGAGAATTCCACTGTATGAAGACAAGTGTATTGTAGAATCTTGTGCTCTACTAACACTGAGAAGAATCTACAAACTGTTTCTGAACCTTTGAAGCTTACAGGCTTTAGAACTCATTTTAAATGAATATTGACAGCTGGAGAGAAAATGAAACTAGGATTCCAGCAAGAGCCCATTGTCTGCAACAGGGGTGTATCTAGGGTGGGGCAGGCAGGACACGTGCCCCGGGTGCCACTTGAAGGGGGGGTGCCATTTTTAAAATTTAAAAAATGGCCACCAAAAACAAATGGCCTTTATGAGGCCCTAGGGCATGCCAGGCCTCGCAGAGGCATTTGAGCATGCACAGAGGCCATTTTGTTTTCAGCAGCCATTTTTTGAAAAAATAAAAATAAAAAATGGCCACCACACATGCTCAAGTGGTCCCTGCGAGGCCCTAGAGACTAGAGGGGGAAGGGGAAACCTTTGCAGACCCCACCCCATGGCCTTTAGGAAGGCCCCCGAAAGGGCTGCAGGTAAAAATTTTTTTAAAATAATATAAGTCACTGTACACATATTTAATTTGGCACTATGTACAGAGAATCAGGGCTTGTGAATACTGAGCTGAAGCTTATGACAAGCTTCTTGTGATAAGTGAGTTAAATGTGATGTCTTAATATGGCTCTTAATGGTGAGTTTGTCTTTGAATCAGTGTGAAATCCTTAGTATTAAGGCCCACTGGGAGTTTCTTGCTCTCTTTCTCTCATTTTAACTTTCTGAAATACTAGAATATATTCCAAGCAGTGACACAGTTTACTCTGCATATCCTTTAGTTATTTTCAGAGTATCTGGGAAAAGTCAAATTCTCCATTTATTTTAAAAACTTATGTAATAGTGATGCTACAATGTATAGTAGAGAATTAGACAGGCACTTCTGTTTAGTTTTCCAAGTACACCTCCACATTGTATTTGAGTATTTTATGAGGCCCAGCATACTGAAATTTGTAGTTTTCCAGCATTTTTTGGTCTGGCTACATCCACTGCTAAATAGTTTTTGAAATATTAGAAGATTAACGAGCTTGACTTGTATTTTTTAGCTGATATTATGGTCAAGTTATCTGAAAGATGGGTGTCAGATATTTGGACAGGGGGCGCAATTTCAGTGCTTGCCCTAGGTGCTATTTTCCCTAGATACGCCTCTGGTCTGCAAAAGAGTTATCTACCTCATCAGCCAGCAGTCCTTAAATGGCTTGAGGGCTGCACACATTAGCAAAAAAGAGATACTACAAGGCTGTGTAGCATGCACATGCAGAAACACTTATATGGTCTTAAACACATCTCTAACCGTGGATCTCTGTAACTTCCTTTGTGCATTCTTGAACAAAGATCATGTAAGAATAGGAGAATGGTAGCCATTACAGCTCACATTCTGCAAACCTGATGTGCTTGTGGCAGCCCACCAGTATTCCTATCCCAATCTAAACACCACTGAAGAAAAGTTTCACACATTAACTTTTCCCATTTTCAGAGTTGTGTTCTTGGCTGCCATTGCTATTTAGCTTTGTCTCTTAAAGTTGTTTCTATTTACTACTACTATTTTAATACTGCTTTTCAACAAAGAAGCTCAAGGTGGTTTACACATAAAATAAGATGGTTTCCTGGCCACAAGGGGATCGCAGTCTAAAAGACACAGTGGAGACTCCAGCAATCGCCACTGAAGATGTTGTGCAGGTCTGAATAGGGACAGTTGCTCTCCCACTGCTCAATATGTCAGGAGTCTAGCCTCCTGTTTGAAGGTTGAAAACCTCAGTAAAGATTTCTCCCAAGCAACGCATCTTTAACAATCTTGTAATCAGAGTGCCAGAGAGCCCTCACCTTAGCCCAGCTTAAAGCACTGCCATCAGCTGTATTGCGGGGGGGGGAGAGATACCTCCAAATTCCTTATACGGATCAGATTTCACCCTGCCAGATGGGAGAGGTTGAAACTGCAGACCATGTGATATCATATTGCCTATTTTATAGAGGTATTTTCTTTGTATAACCCCAATTTTAAATTTAAGAAATTAAGAAATTTAAAATTAAGAAATTTCCAGGCAGTCCAGCGACATTTTATAACTCTCTTCTTCTTTCTAACACATACATTACCCTCAATGGTTCAAAATTTTGCTCCAGGGCCTGCTCCATCAGAAGTCAGATGGCTAAATCTGTAATTTGATTGCTGGCAGACTTTGTCCCAAATTCTTCAGAAAAAAATGTTCCATTTTCCAACTTCCGTAATCATCAGCATGTAGCATTACACATGCATCCAATTTCAGCTTTCTAGCTAGGACAGAAATACGCTAAACTATTTTCAAACAATACTTTGTCCTTCATTTCAAAGGAAAGCTACTAAAATGTTCTGCCTTCAGCATTTGCTAACTATCAGTATCTTGAACTATGTATATATGAAATTTAAACTCTTGGTTACTGAAATACCTAATGAATTCAACACCTTCTCAGTGAGTAGGGCCCAAGTACTTATTTATATAGGTATGCGTGAGAGATATAGAGATAGAACTCAAAACCACAAGACGCTGTTACAGTTGACTTTTTTAATGAAACTAGAGAGCTGCTTAAAAAAAAAAAAGAAGATTGCTCTTTTCCCCATCCATCCCTCATCCCTGCCACCACCCTTCACTAGATGGTCAACACTAGATGGGTTTGGCTCAGTATTGTTACAATCACAGCACAGACAAAGCTGGTAGAGAACAAATAGGGAAAGGGAAAACAAATCCATTTAGTACAAGGCTCATCTTTCCATTCTACAGGCAGCCTGAGCCAAGATAAAATCTATGATGTGCCCTATATTCCCATTCACCCCCCCGCCCGCCCCACCCATTTGCCCCATGGTTTCCCGATATCTTAACACTACAGTGAAGAACAGGCTCCACTCCCTTGGCACCCTGGGAGCAACAGCTACAGGCTGTAGAATTTCAGGCTCCTGTCCATGCCTGTTGAAGCAATGAACTTAGCATGATGCCCAAAGGCCACTCCCGTTGTCAGGCCGCTATGCTCTGTAGGGGAAAAGGAGAGACAGGCGAAAAGTTATCCCACTGGATGTTTGGCATCTCAAAAACAAAACAACAGATCAAGTCTTGATGCAAACCACCAGATTTTCAACACAATACAGTGTCTCTCAAGAGATGTGAGTTTTGGACAGTATATACACATGTTAAATAAATACAATTTAAAAAAAGAGTGCTACAAAAGCCCCTTACCTGTGAAGTGGAGAACCTCTGTCCATTGTTTACAGATGTACACCTGGACATCAGTGCCACCCAGGGCCAAATAGGTACCACTCTGGTCAAATATGAGAGATTTCACCTAAAGAGAGAAAGGACATTTGAGATGTTCAAGTCTCCAGTTCAGAAGCACTGAAGTCCAATGCTATCAGGCAGACGCAGCACCCTTTGCCCCATCCTTAGGGGGCAGCCAAAATGAAGGGCAAGGGCCATGCATGGTTCAACCAACTGTCACAGGGGTAACTAATGGTCACACAAGGTTTCAAAGGCAGGGAGATGAACACTGAACAAGCAAGGGAATCCTAGCTGCTGTTCTCTGCCTAAAAGGAAAAAAGCACCAAGCATGCTGGACGGGTAGAGCAAAGATGGTCACACAAACCTCAAAGTTATTGTCCAGCTGCAATGTCTTAAAGTTCTTCAGCTTGCGCAGATCCCAGAGTTTGACAGAGGAGTCATCAGCAGCAGTGGCCAGGTAGTAGCCATTCTCAGAGAAGGCAATGCTGGTAATAGGGCCTGAGTGTCCTGGGAAGTTAGCCACATTAGTCCGTTCCTGAGAAAGGCAAGCTAGTCAGTGCTGTTGCAAAGCCATTAAGTCACACTAGTAGAAAACGACAAGACCGCCTCATCTCAGCTTCCCAAGAGATGATGCTCTTGCACCTCCTCCTGCCCCTCTAGCGAAAAGAACCAGGAGAGTTCATCCTCCCTACAACTCATTGTGCATTAGCACCCAGGTGCACAGGGCTCTGAAAAGGAGGCGAAAAGTGGGTGTAGGGGGAAAGGGCAAAAAGGAGGCAAACTGCAGGTGTTTCAGCAGTGCTGCCAAAGAATTTAGTTGATAGAGCATGCTGTGTCAGCTCTTAGGAAGCACTTTTCAATACAGGAGAACTTGTCCCCAGTGAAAGAAATATGTTTGGCAATTTAGCAGTATTAAATTCTCCTTTGGCACCTGACTGAGGACCATCTCTTTCAGTGCTCTGTTTTCCTTTCTCCCTTTTTGCTAACAGTGGGTGAAAGCAAGTAATGTTCCACTTACTAACACAACAGTTGTGAAATGCCTCTGACTGATGGTTCATAACATGATTGTGCCCATCCATTCCCCAAAGCAGCAACCAGCCATAAGCAGAGCCCATCTTGATCTTCCCAAGCTAAGATAAACTATGAACATACTCCTGAACTGAGTCATCAGGTATCCTCCAGACACTGAATAAAGCTAAAAATGAAAGCCATATTGTTCTGAAGGAAAGATGGAGCAGAGCACACCATTAGAGCCTTGGATTCAACTAGACCCAATTCTGTAAGGCATGAGGAAAGTATATCTTGTGTATTCCCTGTAGAGATTCCATTTCTCATTCAACCCCCTAGATAAGAAGAATAATGCTTAGATTTATACAACACTTCAGAGCACACAAAGTACTTCCTACATATTGTTGTCAATCTTTATGAAGGCTATTCAGTAAAGATCGCCTTGCTTTTTCTTACCTTCAGGTCCCAGATCTTAATCTGTGAGTCCATTGTCCCCGTCCCAAAAATAAGTCCATCAGGATGGAACTGAGCACAAGTGAGAGCTGCAGAAGAAGAAAACATTTACCACTACAAGACTGAGAGGGAGCCATGCCTATGAGAAGGTGAAACCTCCACCCAGCCTTCTCGCACACAAGAATCACAGACCCACTGAATGTACAGGCACTCAGCTCCTCCAGAGACATCTCAGAGTAGCAGCAAAGCTTTGATGTAAAATGTATCTTACCACAGCCAGAAGTTTCATCTGTGACCTTGGTGAGCACACGGCCAGTCTGGATGTCAGAGAAGGCCCAATACTGAAAAAGAGAGGCTGAGGTTTGTGTGGAGGCAAGCAAGGTCCCCCTGCCCATTCTGCAAGATGCTATTCTCATGGCTCCTTCAGCACAACAAGCTTTACAGGCAAAGCTGTCTGCACATGCTCCTCTCTGGTCCCATTCTCACCTGGTCATCAGAGGAACTCAGCAGGTAGTCCCCTGTGGCGTGGAGACTCAGTCCTGTCACTGCACTCTCATGGGCCCGCACCACCTGCACACACGAAGCACTGGGAACTGACCAGATCCGGATAGTGGCATCTGGAGAAGCTGAAAACACTAGTTCCTAGAGAGGAAAAAGAACAGACAGAATTCAGATGAAAGGGTTTATACAATTGCTTCATGTAGGTACTGAGGCAACTGGTCAATGAAAGCATTGTCTGAGGAAAAAATGCAAACTGCTGAGTATGGTCTCTACCTGGGATGGGTGGAAAACTACACTGGTGACCTTCTTGGAATGACCTTTGAGAGTTGCCAGGATCTGCTCTGAGCTCTTGTCAAAGACAACAACGTTTTTGTCAGCTCCACCTAGAGCACAAAAGAAGAAAATAAAGGAGTGAAAGAGAAAATCATACTTTCTTTCAGCATGTCCTGCGTTCACAACCATATAAAGCAAGATGACCCCATAGAACCAGAGCTCAAGAATATCACGACCAGTATATCCTGAGCTGCCACCCTTTCAAATCCAAGTATAGAGCAAGCAGAAGAGATGTCTTTTGTACAGATGAAAGGACTCCATGGCTTACCCTATCCTAAAGCCGACACAAAAGCCTTAACGTACCTGTCAGGATCTTGTTGGTGTCGGAAGGACATAGGTCGAGAGCAAGGATGCCAGGGATGCTGGCACTGTGCAGTCCCTGTTCAAAGACAACAGGGGTAGCATTAACATTTCAGGCCAAGAGGAGAAGGGCTCTATTGCATAATCTCATGAGCTGTCAAGCAATGGAGGGAGAAGCCCTACAATAGAACAAGCATCTCTAGGCACTCAACTGTGTTCCTTTCCATTGGTGTCCCTGATAGAACAAGCAGTTTCTCATTTTGTTTTGACAAGCATCTGTGGCAGATGTGAAATTACTCCAGAAACATGCAAGTCAGGTGGAAGAGAACAATACCCCAAAACATGGTGGCATCACACTCATCTGGCCTCATTAAAAACAGCACAATACTGTTGCTGGGTGTGGGTGTCAAGAGGAACAGAGCATAATATTCAGACAGAAATGCAGAATTGTTTAGGTGCTGACAAGAAACCCAAGAATACAAGAGTCTTCTTGCCTATAGTGGTATTGCTGCAAAGCATGACTAAAGTTCACAGAACAGGGAGGAAGCTCAACACAGAGATTTCCACAGGACAGAGAAGCCTTCGCAAATCCAACCAAACTTACCACATGGGAAGCCACCTGCCGGTACCTGCTCAGTTCTTCTGGCTTTACTAGCTCCTCTGGCACAGTCTTCCCTCTCTGTCAAAAAATACAACAGAACTCACCCATCTGAAACAAGAGTAACCCATCAACTCAACACAGAAAGCTCCACCTTTTCACAGTTCCCACGCAAAACAGAATTTCTGTGCACATCTCAGAACCACTCAATATCCCTCTCCTGTAGAGCAAGTTCTCTGAAAAAGAGGCACTCACCTTTTTACGCTCCGTGGTCAGGACTGTGGCTTTGTCTTGTAGCTGCAAAACAGAAGAGTATTAGAAGTCAAATCTGAATATGGTATGTTAGGATACAGGCTGGCTGGGGTCACTGCTGCTTTACTATAGAAAAGACCCAGCCGTGCCATTTCCAGCTCTGAAGCTTGTGAAGACAATAATGTTGTTGTATCTAGAGCAAGGAACGGACAACAAATCCTGAGCCAACCATGTTTCTTACCTTCTGGATAATCTCTGGTGTCATTCCTGCCAACTCTCCTAGGTCCATTGGTTCACCAGCACCCTGAAAAAAGGAGGCGGTTGTGAGTTCAGAGACAGAGACAGAAAAGAAGGCATGAACAGGAGAGTCACAGACAGATACAAGGAACTTACCACAGCATTGGGCTGTGCAGAAGGTACAGCCTGGGGAACAATGAGGCCAGCCTGGGGTTTCAGAGTAGCCAAAGCTGTAGAGAGTGGGAAGAAGAAGAAAAAGGTGGGTTGCAACAGGTATAGAGGTCATTAACACAGGAACTCTCCCTTTAGATTGGACACCACCCAAAATGTACATGATTACCTTCTCTTGCAGCAGTGACCTCTTTGGTGAGACGAGCAATGACACGGCAGGCAGCATCATGCTGGTACAGTGCATGAGAGAGTTCCTGGCGTGTGGTCTGCAGCTGCTGGCGTAGCGTGAAACTGTGCAGCATGACAGCATCCTAAAAGAGAGCGAGTGACATATGAGTGGATTTATAGTATAGTAGCAGCAGAAACGTGATGAGATGTCAAAACACACAACCAAAAGATGGTTTCTACCCAGGGTATACACATTTCTTCTAAAGTTACTCCATGACAAGACAGAACACTGCTCTGTTCAAACAGTGTTGCTGGAGAATCACCAGTGAATCAATACATGTTGGGCTTTATACAGTACATTTTTGGTCCACCTTCAAGGTTCTCTCTCTCTTTGTTTCTGCATCTGGCCACAATACCACCCCCATTTCTCTGAAAAAGCCCTCTCATCCATTCTTCTAAACCTTCCAACCCAGCAAGTTCTTGCTTTCTGTCTAATCTAAGCACAGCAAAAAGTGCAATACAGCCAATTGCCCTTGAGCTAGAAAATGCAGTAACACATTGTCAGTTCCCATCATCTCAATGAGCACAGGAGGATTTTCAGCCTACTCAAAATACACTACTAAATATAGCATATTTATATAGAAATATAAGTATATTCTAAAAGACACTTACCCATTCATCTTGAAGTGCCTTCAGAATTGCTGGGATGCTAGTAGCTGAAGGTGGCTTTGGCCGAATTGGGTGGGCAACTGTGAATGGCGGACACAAGGAGACATTAACTCTAGAAACTCCGCATCATCCCTGCTGCCACAAGCCTGCCACCAAGCCTATAAAACCAAGCATGGCTCAGACAGTGGCTCACCAGACCCACATGCCTTGCAAGAAATTCAGATGAAGCTCCTGCTGCAGTTTAACAGTGTGCTTCCCCTGCCTGCCCTTATATACAGAGGGCAGAAGATGAGTGACCTGAAAGCAGGGGGAGCACAGGGATAAAATCAGACATGGGGGCAGAGCGGAGGAGCAGCAGACAGACTGAAAAGGGGTGGGTTGGTGGTCAAATGAAAGAAGCAGTTGCTGAAACTACTGAAGAGGGAGAAAGGGCGGATGTGGCTTTCAGTCAAATTAAGAGTATATGACTCTCTGGTTCAAAATGTTGATGAATCTGTTAAGTAGCCCTCTCTTTACAGAGACCCATTCATAGCTGATGCTTTTGGACCCGATTAGACAATGGAGCATGCAAGGCATTCTTTGAAGCTAATTCAGCATCTGACTTAGCTTCCTTTCCTTGTTCTGCCACATGCTAGTCCAGCTCCAAGAATAAAGAATACAATAAAGAATAAGTAGGTAGATAGCAGCAACAGCTAGATCACATTGCATCCAACACTGGAGACACTTCTTTGAAAGCTAGCCACAACATTACATTTTACCATAGTGCAATCTTGAACAGTCCAGAAAATACATGCTTTTAAAAAAAATTGTGACCTCATAGCAACTGATGACCTCATAGCAAGCAACCTGCTTTCAGCATTGTCTAGAGGCTGTCTTTTTAGGCAGCAGTCTCCCAAATGCCCTCTCAGTTCAAGCACAATGTCCTTATCAGCAGGCAATCAGGTTTTCCCCACAGTGTGAAGAGAAGACCCAGAACTGAAACTCCATACTTAAGGTATCTAACACATGGGAGACACAGAGCCTCTGGCTCGCCTCACCTTTGATATCTATGAGCTGCTCTTCAGATAGGGGCTGGTTGTTCACTGGGTCAGTCCCATTCTCTGCAATGTACTTTTCAATCAGTCGTCGCTCATAGACGTGGTTCGAGACTGGAGACACACAGGGATGCTCAGGCACCTCATTAGAAACTGCAAGAAAAAGGAGAAAGTAGTAAGGATTTAAAGTATGTCTACACATATCAGCAGTTTGGGAGGCAGGAAGTATATAGGAAAGCTGGAAACAAAAAAAATTAAATAGCCCAACTCATTAGAATCCACAGTAAAGATACTAATACAGATCAGCAATGAACCATACTTCCTTTTCATGAACTACACACCTTCTGAAAACAAGGGCATAAGCCCCTAATGACAACAGTGATCTAGTCACAGAATTACTAAAATGAGTATTCTACGAGCAATAGGACCAGTCTTGACAGGTTAATCTTTTAGCAACGTATTCATATGCAACTTATTTTTCCCTAGTCAAGCCACAACAATGCATTAATTTGCACCACTTTTGAGTCAGTTTGGAAGTCTGCCCTGGCCCGATCCTGGCACAAAGGAAGGCACACGCTTAAAGCTGCAGCATGAATAAGCTTCCAACCCGGCCCAAAGAGATGCCAACAATAGCACCGATTAAGAACTCCTAGGAGCTTACCAAAAAAAAAAGGAGACACATTATACATAACATACTGGCCTAAATCCAGAGAAGTTTTCCTTGTTAACTGGATGGACAAATAAACGCCTTGTAAAGTGGTAGCTTTCATTTTGAGCAGGACAGCAACTGTCCTTATTCAACCCAGCACAGCATCTCTTCAGTGGACATTTGCTGGTCTTTCCCTTGTGAGCCCCTCTGAGACAGGGAACAGTGTTCCCTCTAACAGGGATTCCCAGATGTTGTTGACTACATCTCCCACAATCCCCAGCCAAAGGCCATTGTAGCTGGGAATGCTGGTAGTTGTAGTGAACAACATCTGGGAATTCCTATTAGAGGGAACACTGATAGGGAACCCTCTTTTTATTTTATTTGCTATGTAAACTGCTTTGAGAACTTTTTTTGCTGAAAAGCAGTATAAAAATATTTATAACACAACAGCTTGTCCCATTTAAATTAACGGGCCGCAAGAATGACCAACTCTCTCTGGATTTAGGCCAATATGTCTAACATCAGGAGCCATCAATCCACAAAGGGCTTTAGCCTTTCTATTACAGTAATATATACATTTGTAGAAATTACCTTCTAGTAACCTGATCCAGAGAGGCAACAGCACAGACCTGTTTAATCCTATCCTGTATCCTATCAAATCACCTTGCTTCACATTTCCCCACTCCCAGAAGTGGCAGCCAATGACATGGAATGGGAGCAGAGAAATACACACTGTGATAATGCTACAGGATCTGTGAAGGCACAGAGTTTGAAAAGCACTGATTTAAGGGTGGAAAGGTGCCACAGGGATTCTTAACTATGAATCTATACACACGCTGTGGCAGATGCTGAATTGATTTGTTGCCACATCATAAGGTCCATACTTGCTGAGGCTGGGGGGAAGGCAGGATCGTACCTACCTTTGCCCCACACGACAGACCGTTGAGGCTGCACCGCTTTTGTGCCCACATTATGGCTACTGTGGAGAGCGGCACAGCGATCTGGAGGCTGGGAGAGCAAAGCCCGGGTGCTAGGAATCCCACAATGAACTGCATAAGTCGCACAGTGCATTCCTGAGGCTTACTCGCTCCTTCCCCCAGCCTCTATGTTTTTAATGGCTGCCAACAGCACAAAAGGAGCTGCTGGCAACCCAGTTGCCTACATGTCCAGGCAGCAGGGTGGATTTGATTTAAATCAAATAGATTTAAATCACTAGTCAGTAAGACTAGATTTAAATCATGGTTTTTTACATAAAGACTCATTCTTGTTGGTATAATCTTAATATTTACAACCAGATGAAGGCTTAATCTTTGGTCCTCTTCTAGATAGAAAAATTGCCCAAAATAATCTTACAGAAACCTCTGGAAGAGCATGACATTGTGAATGGATTAATGGAATTCATTTACCAAAAAATTTAAACACTGCATATATACAGCTTCATGCTACATAATTAAAAACTAATCCTTATTTTATGATGAATAAACCTTTGGACTATAACGTATCTTAAATAGAAAACTATCTTTAGATAGATTTTTCAAAAAAAAATATTTGTTTTTAAAAAATCCAATTTAAATCCAAAAAATCCAATTTAAAATTTAAAAATCCAATTTTTTGATATATATATTTTTAAATCATTGCTTTTTATCCAACCTGCCAGGCAGTGAGGTAGGATAGCAAATGTAGACCCTCCTACCTCACTTTCAACCCAGGTACAAAACCTGGGCTACCCAGCAGAGGAGCACCGAGATCAGGAGCAATCCCAGCAATTCTCACGACCAGCCCTACCTGGGCTAGCGCTGCCCTAGCTGGGTAAGGCTGGTCGTGAGCTCAATGTCTGAAGAAGTCCTCATTCATGTGCCGTAAGCATTCAGGAAGACTATCTCCCAATTAAAGAAACCTCAGCTAATTGCATAGATTTAAGGCAATTAATTAAATCTACACTAATTTGTATACGAATAAGCAATTTTGAAAGGCATACATTTTGTTTTAAGATAATGTCTGCATATGTTGCACAAGGCACTATCTTTGTAAGAAATAATGGGGAATGCTTTTTCCGCCCCCAAGAGAGATTTCTGTAGAATCCACAGCTTTCAAATATATATTTTTTAATCTGCTGCCCAATTTTAATTAATCAAAAAGTTTTAAAACTGATTAATCTGACTGACCAAATATCACAGCCCTAGTTTACAGAAAATGAAAGTCAGTGCACGAAAAGTGAATTATCCAGAAAAGCCAACACCCACAAAATGATCTGCTAGACATGTCCCCTAACCCCGGGGTGGCTCAACTGAGGCCCTGAGCTGTGCTTGGATGACAACTGTCACCATCCCCAGCTACAGAAAACTGTGGCCAAAGACGATGGCAGCTGTAGTCCAACAACAGTTGGTGAGCCTCAGGCTGGCCACCCTTGCCATCCAGCCAGTGCACAACAGCTAAATAGGCTGTAAGAGCTTCTTTAACTCATACTATCAGATCTCAACCATGTCTACTCAGTAGTAAGTCCCTTTTAGTCCACTGAGACTTTCAAGTATATATATATTTTATTTATTTATTTATTTTTACATTTTTATACTGCCTTTCGTTAAAAGAAAACCCCAAGGCGGTTTACAAAAATTAAAAACATACAATAAGAAGCAGTAAAAACAACAAGCTAAAAACAAGCATAAAAACAGACAACAGATAAAAACAAAACAGATAAACAGATAACATTTACCAAAAACAACAACAGCAAAAACAACAACATTTACCAAAAACAACAACAGATAAAAACAAAACAGACAACAGATAAAAACAAGCATAAAAACAGACAACAGATTTAGGATCGTAGCCCAATATTCCTATTCTTGATTGTACACTCAGTTGCCCCTTAGCACATGAGTACTGACGAGAAACTGCAAATCTGGGCAGCATAGAAGTTTTAAGCAGCATTAGCGATGGAGTATGGAACTGGTATTTAGTCCAGATTAAGGAATCCAAAACAGAAAGACACAATCTTTTGTATGTCTCCTAATTTGCAGTATTAATTCCCAATAATGCAAACCTTTAGAGAGTATTAGTTATTTCTTTGGCAGGCATCTAGGGCCTTCCATTTCATTTCTAGTGTTTTGAGCATAAAACAGATGTTTCTCTTAGCAAAGGCTAAAGGAAAGCTTGCCCTTCTCAGCCAAGTCAAAGCTGAAAAACTTTGGCCCAAGATACAAAAGAGACTAGCATTTTATATATATGAAAAACAAAGAGGCAAGAGCAGAGACCATTCTGAACCTTCAGTCTCACACACAGTGTTCCCTCTAACACGAATTCCCAGATGTTGTTGACTGGTTAAGTTGTGCTGTTGAGTCAGTGTCGACTCCTGGTGACCACAGAGCCCTGTGGTTGTCTTTGGTAGAATACAGGAGAGGTTTACCATTGCCATCTCCCATGCAGTATGAGAGTATGTCTTTCAGCATCTTCCTATATCACTGCTTCCCAATATAACAACGGACATTCGAACCAGCAATCTCTTGCTCCCTAGGCAAGTTACTTCCCCACTGCGCAATTAGGTGGCTACAACTCCCATAATCCCCAAGCCAAGATCATTGTAACAGGGGATTCTGGGAGTTGTAGTCAACAACATCTGGGAATCCCTGTTAGAGGGAATACTGATCACACATCAATTACTCTTTAATATTTTGTACACAGTACCTTCTTTGGCAGGCATCTAGGGCCTTCCATTTCGTATTCCCTCTAACAGGGATTCCGAGATGTTGTTGACTACAACTCCCAGAATCCCCTGTTACAATGATCTTGGCTTGGGGATTATGGGAGTTGTAGCCACCTGTTACAATGATCTTGGCTTGGGGATTATGGGAATTGTAGCCACCTAATGGCGCAGCGGGGAAGTAACTTGCCTAGGGAGCAAGAGATTGCCGGTGTCTGCCAATGCGAGGGAGGGCTCTAGAATTAAAAAGGAAAAGTGTGCCTTCGAGTCGGTGTCGACTCCTGGTGCCCACAGAGCCCTGTGGTTGTCTTTACTAGAATACAGGAGGGGTTTAACATTGCCATCTCCCACGCAGTATGAGACGATGCCTTTCAGCACCTTCCTATATCGCTGCTGCCCAATATAGGTGTTTCCCTATATAGTCTGGGAAACATACCAGCAGGAATCCAAACCAACAACCTCTGGCTTGTTAGTCAAGTCATTTCCCCGCTGCACAATTAGGTGGCTAGAATCACTGAGCTGGACATGTTGCACCCTCAAGAGTATTTTTAAAGCAGTGAAGTCTTACACAGCAGTGCAGTTCTGGAGTTACTGTTTCAAGATGCCATATTACAAAGAGGAACGTTTCCACTTTTAAGAATAACTTTAATAAGCTTCTCCCATTATAACCAAACTTAACACTAAAACAGTTTAAATGAGAGTTTGGTTAAGATGGCTAATCAAAGGATAATTCATGCTGAAAGAGAAAAAATGACTATATGATCATGGATGCCTTCAAGAATTAATCGTAGGACAAGTGCGCATGTAAACAATGGGGTCAACAGACTGATTTGAACCTGGTCTCACACCACTACACAGTAATGCACTCACTGAGCAGCTTTCAGCAAGTCACTCTATTTTTCACCTGAAAAATAGGAACTGCAGCAGTGCTCGGAATATTTTACCAAGCACTGAAAATCATCATCATCATCATCATCCAGAGTGCAAAACCGTTATGGCAACTGTCAATAACTCATTAGTGACTTAAATACTTGTTAACAATAACAACTACATATTTCTTGACAACAGTTTAGAAGCAGGACCAACAGGTAATTTGTCCACTCCCTTGTCCACGTTATCGGCAAGAATTTGCAATAAGTGGCTTAACTACAGGATACCCTGTTTTCAGGCAGATGTTGGGCTAAGTGACCCATAAAAGTTCTACTTTAATCATGAGCCTAGAAATCGGGTTGAATCGCCATTTGCTAGGAGCGAAGGGTAAAAGGCCAGCCCACCCTGAGCTGGGGGTGAAGCTCTAAAGCACCAGGCCAGCAACTCCGAGACCGAGCGGCCAGTTCCCGAATCCAACCTGCCTAAGCATCCGAGGGGGACCCGTTCCCATGACTGAGCGTCCCTACGCGGTGCACAGATATTTGCACATGCCCTGCATGCATGGGCTGAGCTTGTCCTCTCCCACCCCGTGGAGACTTTCTTCGCGATGCAATGGAGATGGCACTGACACGGCCCGGAGAAAGATCTCCCTTCCCCGCTCTCCCACCACCTGCCCGAGACCATCAACTGCCCTTGGCTGTGAGGGAATAGAGAAAAGGGGCTACGCACTGGAGCAGATGAGGGACATGATGGGCGCCTCTTCGGCATAAGCCTTGCGGCTGCTTCCGGAACACAAGCCTGAGGAGCCCGATTCTGTTTCCGGGAGCCCGGTCTCGCGCCGTTAAACTCTATCACGCGCCAGGCCCAGAGCGCGCGGGAGACGCCAGCACGGGCCGGAAACGGATTTCGTTCCCCAGCGTGCGTGCGGACGGAGTCTCCACAAGGCCTGCCGGTTAAGCAAACAAGAGCAACTTCCGGATCCGGAGGACTCTAGCGGGGTGGTGCAGCAATACAACTCCCAGCATGCAGTTGAGTCGGGTCGGGTCGCGTCGCGTGTGGTTCTAGAGGCGGTGGCTGAGGGGAGATTCCCGCTTCCCAGGCATAACCCTCGAGTCTAATGTTCTCTCCCAGGAACGATGATCATTCCCAACATGCAATAGTAGGAGCGGTTCTCGTGGGAAGCACACGCAAAAAGTAACGGGTTTATGTCGCTAGAAGTGCAACGGAGCGGCGTTGCTTTAAAACAACAACTCCCAGTGTGCTCTGGGCGTCGAGAGGCGAAGTGCCTCTCTCCCGATCGAGGACTGCATTTCCCAGCATGCAGCTGGGCTTGGAGCCGGATTCGAATTTCACCATAGAGAGTCCAAGCAGCAGTTTATGCCTCGGCTGGGCCGCTTTAATCCTTCTCTTTAAGACAAGACCAAAGGTCGGTGTTTAGCCGCCGTCTGTGAGTTTGCAGAGTCAAATACTGAAACGCCTCGGGATAAGGTTCTAGCTTGGCGCTGGCTGCGGGAAAGGAACCCGCCGGAGGCAGGGCTGGTGCTTTTGGCGCAAGAGGCAGCCAAGGGCGTTCGCTGCAAGAATTCGGTGGCGCTGCTAAACTTTGGAGTCCGTAGGGCTGTAGTTGGAGCACATGTGCCTTAAAGATCACTCGCGCGCACGGTTTCAGCATAGCTGCATTTGGGGCGTGTGTGCGCGCGCCTGTGCATACTTCTGGATATAGCACCAGCCTCCACCCGGCGGGCAATAATAATAGCCATCCGCACCCCACTCAGGGAGCGCGCCCACCAGCTGCGTTATGCTTTGCTGACGGGAAATTGCTTCTGAGTGTATGCAGTGTGCATTTCCCGACTGAGTAACCAAGCCACTTGCCTCTCGCCTGTTCTTGCAGTAGAGCAACTTCAGATCTGGAATGGGAAACCGCCTGCTGCCAAATGATTCCGTGATAGGTTAAGCATTTCAGCCTGCAATAATTGGGCCCAGAATGGGTTCAAAAAGTGGGGGAGACCAAACGTGTTTTTGCTTTCCAGAACGGAAAGCTACTGGATGTGGTGTATGGTCCTCTGGGCTAGGAACCTAAATAATGTGAGTCGAATTGCCCCAGCACTGGCAAGAAAGACGCTTGTGTTGCAGTCTTGCTTTGTGGTATACCTCTACTTTCTTCTTTCAGGGTATGCAGTTAGAAAAACTGTAATGGTTGAGAGGCCAGGCTACAAAGCTGGTTTCCAGCCTGATGCATTTGCTAGTGTTATTTAAAGCTGCATTACCTGCACTGTGCTTTGATATTGGTAGTATATATACTTTTTCATTTTTGCTTTCTGCAGTAACTATTCTGTTCAGGACAGCTCTTGCCATTTCCAAATGCCAGATAATAATTAGTACAACTCATTCAGGCAGATGACTTTCAATTTCTATATACAAAATTCAGCTTACTTGCAAATGAAAGACCTGGAATGATGCTGTGCATTTAATAGTCTGATTAGTTCATTGGTCTACATTTCTCATTGGCTGATGTGCTCTGTGATTCATCTTTCCAAATACTTTCTCTTCATAAGTGGTTAGTTGCTCTAGCAGGAAGACATTACACACACACACTTACTTGTGTGGCTTGAATGTCATAAGCCAGCTTGTTATTGCTTGATAAGATTGCCAGGAGTACCAGATAAACTTGCCTTTTAAGATTTTTGTTGTTTTAAATCATTTTTCCAGATATGTTTGGCATGAAGACCAAAACTGGATGGGTCTCCTCCTTATGGAGTTGCTCCCAGACTATGCTGCGGCCAACCCTGACCATCCTGATGTTGCTGGCTCTCTCTCACGTGGGTATAACCAATGCTCAGAATTACAAGAGTGATCCTCGGAGACAGAGACCTGTGGAACCTGACTTTCTTTCCCACGTAACTCGAGCTGTGAGGGAGACCTTGGAAGACTTGATTGGAGAAGATAATTTTCTGATGTTGAGTAAGGTAAGAAATAAATTCTTTGTTCAGCTGTTTCATGTATCTGTGTCAACTATTTAGCAATGTGGATTAGGTTACACATTCATTAAAAAAAAAAAAAGCGCACAGGGTACAGTCTCATCAAGACAGAATCATTTCTGAATGTAAATGAGGACAGCAGAATTGAATGCTCCTGGGTGTTTAAACAAGCAAAAACCTCTGTCTGGAGAAAGCTAACACGCTGGGGTTCTAGACTCGTCTTCTCCCTAACATGCTAGGTTTCTTTGTGCCAGGAGTTTTGTTTGAGCTGGTCTTATTCCACTTCTCAGGTAAAAAATCACAAAGTGGTGTCCATAAGAACAATCAAAACAAACATCCATAAAACAATGGCAGCAGCCAAAGACAGAGTAAAACATCAAATCAAAATAAAACACACTAAAAGGCTTGGGTGAATGAAAAGGACTTCACCTGGGATCAAAAAGAAAGCAGAGTCAGCAACAGGCAAATCTCCCTGGAAAAGCATTCCAAAGGCAGACTGCCAGAAGAGAGAAGGCCCCCTGTCATGATTTGCTACACATCTCACCTTACCTGATGGTACAGGGTACAGTAGGGTCTCCAATGACCTGGCCAGTCTGTGTGGGTGGTCCTTGAGATCCCATGGTTCCCAGTTGTGTAGGAAACTAGTATCAGGGAACATTCCACTATTCCATAGTATGAGGAAGCACTATTTCCCCCATTATGCAAGCGCATCCCACTATTCCATAACCTGCACTTTTAATTAGAATGGCCCAAGAGCCCCATTTTTTTCCTAAATGTGTAGCTCATCTCTAAGGCAACCTCGAGTTTACCCAGTTTTCTTCAGAAGAAAAGACCTACCATCTGCCCTCCACTGCAGTCCTGTATAACCAGCTGCACACATTTAGCCACCTTCCTGGTAATGCCCTTTCTCCTGGGGAGTATTATTTAGTGTTTCGTCATGGAATGGCTTTCTCCTCTGGAGAGGACATTAGCAACCCAGTTGCATGCATATTTACTTGCTCCCCAGTTTGTAAAAAAAATAAATGAGATGGAGCCTTTTGGTGAGTATGTTGAACTGAGCTGGCGCTATATGAACTTTGACAAGAAGTATGTAGTTGCCACAGTCCACCTCTCACGTCAGCAGTGTCAGCAACTGAAGAGCTACACTCTCTTACCGTGCGTTATCCTAATCTGCTCTGATAACCATGTGGAAGGTCCCCTTGAGATCTTGGAGCTGGTGGTAGGGCACTCAGTGATAAATTGTGTGTGTGTGTCATCCTTGCAGAATCTCTCTTTCCTGGTCTGGACAGTTTCCTCTGGAATTTCGGCAGCTTTATTTGTGGTGGCTCGAATTGCAGGGCAGTTCCTGACTTCATTTGGAATAGCTGGTAAGTGGGCATGGACACTTGAGCATGGCAGAGTGTGGGGAAAATGGCAGAATAAATAATGCGGTCACATGCTGAATCCCTTCTGCTCACTCATTTCTGCTTTGCGGATAAAGAGCATGGGCTGCAATGCTATGCTCATGTGTTTGCAAGTCTCCTATTGAGCTTAGCAGTATTCTGCGTAAATGTGAACAGGGTCACATTCTTAAACAGTTATCTGTGCTAAGGGATAGCATGTGGTTGGGATCTTATGTGGGAGTCCCCATGACAACTCATTTAATTTTTTGCTTAGAAACACAGCATGGCGGTGGTTAGTCATATTTACCCAAGAGGGCTTTGGGGTTCTTTCTCAAACAGCAGCCCTCTGTCTCATAGCAAACTGCTTTTAGATCTTAATGGGGACTTTCAAAACACTGAGTTTGATAATGGCAGGCAGAGGTGGGCCCTGCAGTTCTAATGTTAAAATATCAAAAATGTCTAAAGTAGCTCTTTGGATACTAGCCACTACATCTGGCGAATCTGCCTTGTGTACTGGTGTTTCTCAGGAGAAATAGGTTAAAGCTCTTATATATGTTTTGTGTGTGTATGTGTGTTTAAATATATATAATGACAGTACTAAAACATTCAAATTGAAGACTGGAAATGCTGTGCACAAAATATTATTCAAAAGCCATCAATAAATCCAAATGCATCTGGGGCTGTATAGTCCACTTTAAATAGCTTGTTCAGCTGTCTAGATTGCCAGTGCAATCTTTTTCTTTAAATCAATGTGTCCACAAATTTCATGTTTGGCATTCTCCTGCCTCCAACAAAAAAACATATTTCCCCAGTTTGAACTTTAGTGCTAAATGCATGTAGTTGGAGACAAGTCAAAAATTATTTTATTTTATTTTATTTTCTATACCACTTTTCTGTTGAAAAGAGAAGTTCTCAAAGTAACTTACAGTTCAACTGAACCGATTACTGTGAGTGTGTTTAGGTTGCATTCTAAGGGCCACTTCTTACATATATTAAGGTGTGTGCTTTTGAGAAACTTAGTGTACCCCTAAAAATACAAAAGCATAATTGTGACAAATGAATATCTGCAAACACCGATATACATACAAGAGAGTTGGGATTGGTGGCAGGTTCTTCTCCTCTTGTTGGGAGGAGAGCTGGTATTGTGATAGTCAGGGTTAATGGTGAGAGCATGCCCTTAACCTCAGCACCAGGTTCATGATTCAGGTGCCTAGAGCGCCTGGCCCCCAGGGTATCCCCCAATTCATAGCACAGTGCATTGTGAGATTCCCAGAGGCTGGGAGAATGAGTCCTGGTCTCCAGCGATCTGTGCTGCACAGAGCAGCACGGATCGTGTGGACGCACGGTGGTGTGCCCATCAAGGGCTCCAAAGATCATCTGGGGGGAAGGTAGGTGAAACCCTGACTCACCGCCCACCTATCCTCCCGTCATCTGCATAGCTTCATAGTCAATGGTGTAGCATTGCACCAGCTCGAATACACTTCATGTATTGCTTTTCTTCTTTGTGTTCCAGGGGATGAAGTAACTCGGTTTCTGAAGCTGAGCCCTGATCAAGTGCAGATATTGCTGCTCTGGGGCCTGGTTGCTCTGGTTGGCTACTTGGTGCTGTCACTGCTGCTAAGTTTGGTGCTTGCAGTCTTGAGCCGCATCATGTGGGGCCTCAAGGTGGTCCTCTTTGGGGCGTGTTTCATGTTTATTGTGTCTGCAGTACCTGATCGCTCTGTGCAAGCTTTGCTTTTGTTGGCCTTACTCACGTTTTATGCCCTATTGGGCAGACTGAGTGGGTCCCATCACTCTGGGGCACGGTTGGAAGCCAAAGTGCGCAGCTTGGAACGCCAGGTAGAAGATCTGCAACGTAAGCAAAGGCGATCTGCCAAGCTCCTGGATGAAGAATGAAGTTGGAGAGGCTATAATATTTGCATGCTTTTGCTAAGATACCATCGCTTTCTTCCTTTCTCCATGTACTTGATGATTCCTTCCTAGATTGTAGATGCTCTCAGGTATCCCTTCACCCACAACTATGCAGGAACATGTGGATCCTGAAGGGAACTTCTGTACAAGAGAATGAATGCAATAGTATAACTTCAGTGACCTGTTCAAAAGTGCTCTCCATCCTTGTCTTCTCTCTCTCTCTCTCTCTCTCTCTCTCTCTCTCTCTCTCTCTCTCGTCTGCCTGTCTGCTCCATGTCCCCTATCTCTGCTTATTTGCCACTAGGCTCATGGCAGCTCATTTTGTTTAAGGATGAAGGGCCTAATGTTGGAGGCAGAGTGTTGATCATTCTCAAAATTGGATTTTTAAGTAAATTTGACTGCACTATTACATATCTGGATCAAGAAGAATAGGGTGTTTCACCATATGCCCTGAAGATCCCAGGCCTAGATGTTGCACCAGCATGCCAGTCTCTATATCTGACACTAAAGCCCACTGTGCTAAGTGCCTTCATGAAACAAAGTTTGCCTTCTGTGCTTATGGTGGCAATGGGGGATATCAGGATGTCAGAGTGTGTGTGTGTGTGTGTGTGTGTGTGTGTGTGTGTGTGTGTGTGTGTGTGTAGAGGTAGTGTTTACACAACTGAAACTCCCAGCTTCTTACAGGCCAAAGATGCCCAGTGAATCCATGGTCATACCATTTTCTTATGCACACTAGTTCTGCATAAGGGAATTGGATAGTACCATGGCAGGTAGTGTCCATCTGCCTGTCCTAGGTGAAATCAAGCCATAGGTCAGAGACAATGTGAATGTACACACTATACCTTCCAGACAGAATTTTGGGTGTGCCACTAGCAAACCCATCTTTTGTAGACTCGACTGCCCTTTCTGCCTGCTTGGGAAGGGGGCCTATCTGACTGTAGCATTGGTCACACATTGTTTGCCAGTGTTTTTTTTTTTTTTTTTTTTTTTAAAAACCCTGCCAACTTTAAACAAAAAGTATTTTGTGACATGCTTCCAAATAAATCCTATTTAATCATTTCCTATTTGCTTTGAGTGTGTCTCTCTCTTTCTGATTCATCCTTTCCCAAAAGAGCTGATTAATAGAATGATGTGGGAAGTTCCTGGGTGGCTAGGCCAACAGAAGTCTTTTTCCCCGGTGGTAGGAGATCCTCAGACAGGGGAAGTGCGCATGCCTGAGACAGAACTGGACCATGTGACTCTTTGTAGGCGTAGCCGCCCCAGTTCCAGTTCTGTCTCGCTCGGGACTAGACAGCTATTGAGAGAGCACTTAGATTTGAGAGAATCTTTCTGCTATTTCAACTTGGTTCATTTGCAGCCTTGCTGTTTGAGTGTTTTTTCTAACTTGCTATTCGATCGCGGTCGCGCTTTGCGCTCCGCTGTTTTCTCCTTCCCTATTCTATTTGTTTGGGGTGGGGTGGGGGGAGAGTCCGTTCTACATTCGGCACCAAACTTGACTTGTATAAATTTGCTCTTTTTTCTTTCGATTATTGAACGATTTGGCAGTCAAAATTTTTAAACGTTTATATTCTTTTGTACCTTTTCAATTGGCCTCATGGATATTTCCCATGCAGAGGAACTCCTACAGGGGTCCTTGTTGGAGGCTTCGCAGTTGCCGCAGTACCTGGGCAACGCACGGGAGAATCGCTCCACTACTGATCTCCCTGTTCAAATGGCGGTTGATTATCTGGCTCCCGTTTCTGCTGCACTGGTGGTGCTGGCTGGGGAAGCAATGACGACAGGATAAGCTTCTTCAAAAGCCCCAAGGAAAACGAAACATTTAGTGGAGCAGGGAATCAAAAAGAAAAAGAAACAAAAAGAGTCTCTCGCTAAGGCGGAGGGACACAAGCGCCTTAGTGAACGGCTGCTAATTCAAGCCGTTTGCCGGCGCTCAAAGGCAAAATTGGCGGGAAATGACGCAAAAACAAAGGAACTCTGCAAAAAAACGATCTAAAAGTGAAAAGAATGGTCGGTGCCCGGTGGGCAATGTACCGGCAGATACGAAAAAACAAGCAGTTATGCCGCTTGGGGAACCCTCGGCACAGCCTGAGTCCCCTATGCCTGCTGTTCCCGCACATAGCCATGTTCCTTCACCAACAGAGCAAAGCTTAACTGTAAGTAAGGATCCCTTTTCTCCAGCAGCCACCCAGTGGCTTAAGGAGTTTTTCATGAGAGAATTTGGGTCTTTGCAACCTAGGGTGCAGCTGGCTATTGATCCGGTGGGTCAGCCATTACACCCTCCTGTGACTGAACATGTTCCCCTACCCGCTACCAGGTTAGGTCGCAGGCGGCAGCCCAACAGGCGCGGTTCAGAACGGCTGTCTTTCTCTTCTCCAGATTCTAGCCCTAGACGTAGAGCTGTATCCCCTTCAGAAATTGGTTCCTTCCTTCCCAGGTTCCTACCACAAAAACCTAGGAAGAGACATAGACACTCCCCTTCTTCTTCTCCTTCTGCCTCGAGTGGGACAAAGAAACTCAAAAGGCATAGACAGCCTGTTCCAGCAGTTCCTGCATTACCACTACCTACACAACCTGTACTAGTGGCACAACCTGTACCAGGGGTCCCAACTATAATCCCAATAGCTCCCGATAATCCACCTGTACAGCCCATAGCTCCTGCTAACCCAATTGCCCTACCCAGGCAACCGACCTCCCCCCTAGGATCCCGTTCCTCGTCACGGGAACGCTCACCACAGTTGCCCAATGATCCTGAATCTGATAAGAAGGGGAACTTTCGGAGGAGGAGTTGGTTCCCCCCATCCCCAATAATGCCAGACTCTTTGCCTCTCCAGATTTCGAAATTCTACTTGCCATAGTGAAACGCGCAATTAATGATGTCACTCCTCCTGAACAGGAGGGCACTGCACCCACGTTAGATCAACAGGTATTTCCGGAAGCAGAGGCGGTGGGTCCGGTGGTCCCATTCCTGCCATTGTTTAAAAGGGTCCTGTGCGCAGAATGGCAACACCCTACAGCGGCCAAGCCTATAGGCAATATACCTAAAAAGCATTACATGGTGTCCAAGGATATAGCCAAGCTGCTTGCCACCCCCCAAAGTCAACCCACCGGTGGCTCAACTGGTGTCAGGGGCAATTGTACAAGTGGAGGGGCAGGAACAGTTGAAAACACAGGAGGATAGACGATCTGAAGCCCTTCTTTAAAAGCTGCATGACGCCACGGCGTCCTCTATCAGGATTGCTACTACAAACTCCATCTTTGCCAGAGCGTCCTTGCTCTGGGCTAAGGAGCTTGTTAAAATGGTGCCCGCTGATATGCCCAAGCTTCGTCAGGGCGTTAACAAGATGGCCAAGGCAGCAGCCTTAATGGCCAATTCGAGCTTGGATAGTATTCAACAATCGTCCAGGGCCATGGTAGCGGGGGTGGCACTTCGCAGGTCCCTATGGCTTAGGTCTTGGAATGTTGATTATAAGTCTAAACTAGCCTTGACTTCTGCGCCTTTCACAGGAGAGAGTCTCTTTGGTCCTGCCTTGGAACCGGTCCTAGTAGAATCCTGGGACAAGAAAAAAGTGATGCCTACTGTACGTAGGTACTCCAGAGGGTCTTTTCGTAGTTCCACGCGCACTTTTCGTCCCTACAGGCAGCAGTTCAACCAGCACTTCTCTCCATACACTCGGAGCTACTCCTCCGGTCAGTCACGGTTCAATACCACCAGAGGCTCAGGCCGACCGCAGTGGAGACAACGCTTCAGAGGCAACTCCAGAGCCTTCGCCAACAAGGCCTTCACCTCAAACACCAATTACAAGAAGCAATGACGCCACTACCATAGGCGGAAGACTTTCGGACTTCTGTACCACCTGGATATCCACGGCTTCCGATACATGGGTACTCAATGTCGTAACCAATGGCTACGATATCGAACTCTTCACAAGACCCTGTCAAAGATTCATTCCAACACCAAAGTCGGCCAATCCAGTCAAACATCTGCGGATGCTGCAGGCAGTACAACACCTTCTTCAGATGAGGGCAATAGAGCCGGTCCCTCCTTCTCAACTTTTTCAAGGCACTGACTCCATTCTATTCCTTGTGCCAAAAAAAGCCGGTCCCTCCTTCTCAACTTTTTCAAGGCACTGACTCCATTCTATTCTTTGTGCCAAAAAAAGACGGATCCTGGCGAGCCGTTTTGGATTTTAAATCATTCAACCAATACGTTCAGAAAAAGAAATTCCGCATGGAGTCCCTGCACACCATAAAGGAAGCGGTGCAACCGGGGAACTTCTTGGCAGCAATAGATCTCTCGGAAGCATATCTCCACATCCCCATCGGAGAACAGTCTCGCAAATACCTTCGGTTCTCGTATGACGGGAATCATTTCCAATACCGGGCTCTGCCCTTCGGCCTGTCATCTGCGCCGAGGGTCTTCTCAAAAGTAATGGTGTCCCTGATTCACAATGTGAATGTACACACTATACCTTCCAGACAGAATTTTGAGTGTGCCACTAGCAAACCCATCTTTTGTAGACTCGACTGCCCTTTCTGATCAGAACAGACAATGTGATGGTGAAGGCCCATATCAACCGGCAAGGAGGCACAAGGTCAAGGATTCTGATGGCAGAAGCAGACCTATTATTCCAATGGGCGGAGGACAACCTTCTATCGATCTTGGCAGAACATCTAAAAGGAGAGGACAATTGTCTGGCGGATTGGTTGAGCCGCAGCTCGCTGGACCCCGGAGAATGGACCCTTCATCCAGAAGTTTTCACCCAGATTGTCAGGCTGTTCGGACGTCCGCTGGTGGATCTGTTTGCATCGGACAACAATCACCAACTCCCTTGCTACTTCACCAGGTATCATTCTCCCCTAGCGGAAACCATGGATGCCCTTTATTCCCCGTGGCCGAAGGGTTTGATGTACGCCTTTCCTCCCACACCCATCATCATGAAGGTGGTTCGGAAAGCGATTCAGGAAGCAGCAGACATTATCCTGGTAGTACCATATTGGCCTCGCAGACCTTGGTTCTCCACCATAGTCAAGTTGGCCATCGACAACCATTGGTTTCTTCCACCACGTCCAGATCTCCTTTACCAGGGACCCCTTGTACACCAAGAACCTCAATGGCTCAAACTATCTGCCTGGAGGTTGAACGCTCGAAATTAGAATCGATTAGCTATTTGGGGGCTGTTCAAGACACGATCTGGGCATCTAGACGTACGTCCATGCACTGTATATACCAGGCTACCTGGACCGCATTCCTCAAATGGGCGTGACAAAACAAGGTGGAACCAGTTACCTCAGGTGTGGCGGAGGTTTTGGGTTTCCTACAGGATGGTCTAAAACTGAACCTTCGGCCTTCAACGTTACGTAGACAGGTATCTGCCTTAGCATCGGTGTTGGACCTCTCGGCCGACACCCAACATCCTATCCACCCACACATTACTAGGTTTCTGCGAGGGGCCACTAATCTCGCTCCACCGCCTGTCAGACGCTTCCCCTCCTGGAACCTGAACAAAGTACTGAATGCCCTCACTAAGCCGCCATTCGAGCCCATTTCGTCTATTCCTTTAAAATTTTTGTCCTATAAGGTCCTGTTTTTAGTGGCAATTACTTCTGCCCGCCGAGTCTCTGAACTTGGAGCCCTGTCATCCAAAAGGGAATTTTGCACATTTCAAGAGGATGCCGTTGTCTTGAGATTGGACGAAACGTTTCTGCCAAAAGTTAATTCGCTATTTCATAAGTCTCAGGTCCTCGTTTTGCCATCCTTCTGTCCCGCTCCTACTCATAGGAGGGAAAAACTATGGCACAAGTTGGATGTACGTTGAGCACTTCGTATCTACCTCAAGAGAACTAAAGATATCAGAAGATCTGACGCTCTGTTTGTTTCGTTCTACCCACGTACCTTGGGTAACAGGGTGTCAGTTAGGACATTGGCAGGCTGGATTCGGGCCTGCATCTTGCTGGCGTATTCATCTATGCGCTTACCTCCGTCTGGAGGAGTCACTGCCCATTCGACCAGGAGTGCTGCCACTTCAGCAGCCTTTGCTGCACACGTTCCTTTATCTGAGATTTGCAAGGCGGCTACCTGGTCATCTGTTTTGCCGTTCATTAAACATTATAAGATTTCTGGATTTAATGAACGGCAGGCGGCCTTCAGCTGGACGGAGTTGCAAAAGGTTCTATAACGTTATCCTACCCAACCCAGGGACTGATGTCATTAGCTTGGGCACGTCCCTGTCTGAGGATCTCCTACCACCGGGGGAAAAGGAACATTGGTCTTACCGTGAAGGGTTCTTTTTCCTGGTGGTAGGAGATCCTCAGCCCCACCCGGATTTGTGTTACTCTTATTAAAGATCTGCCTTGGGGGGGGACCGTAAGGGCATAACAGACGGCTCTCAGGGTATTTAAGAGCTGGTTTTTCACGTTTTTTCCTCTGTTACTGTTACTGTTACCTCTGTATTTTCCTTCTGTTGGGGTTATCTTAGTTATGCTCTCGTTCTAAGACCTATGGGCACTGTACCTGTCTTCCCTCCTGTTTCATTGCTTCAATTGTAACGTAAAGCCTTGACACTTGCCATCTTTGCCTAGCTCTTTCTAAGACTCTTAGGTTCCTCGCTCAACAATCCTGGAACTGGGGCGGCTACGCCTACAAAGAGTCACATGGTCCAGTTCTGTCTCGGGCATGCGCACTTCATAACCCTGTTTGAGGATCTCCTACCACCAGGAAAAAGAACTCTTCACAGTAAGACCAATGTTCCTTTCTTAGTAAGAACTTCTAAAGGATAGAAATAGGGAACTGTTAATGGCATGAGCTGGTGCCTAGACAATATGGTTAAAATAACTGTATCTGTGGGGCTGTGTGTATTGTCTCCCTTACGGCCTGATACTACATGTTTGAGTTCAGTGGAACTTCCAAGTAAATTTGTGTAAGATTATAGCCTTATCCTAACCACAGGCAGCATAACCACAGGGGAGCCAGCGTGGTGTAGTGGCTAGAGTGCCAGACTAGGACTGGGGAGACTCGAGTTCAAATCCCCATTCAGCCATGAAACTAGCTGGGTGACTCTGGGCCAGTCACTCTCTCTCAGCCTAACCTACTTCACAAGGTGGTTGTTGTGAGGAGAAACCTAAGTATGTAGTACACCGCTCTGGGCTCCTTGGAGGAAGAGTGGGATGTAAAAATAAATTAAAAAATAAACATGTGCACTGAGAGCCAGTCCATACCACACTTACAAGTAGCTTCACCATCCTTTCAGATAGAGATGGACTAAATCTGAGCATGTGATGCTGCATTAGACCAGGCCACATGGCAAAGTAGTTAATACACCACAGAAACATTCAGCAATAAACAATGTTTCAAGAACCAATCTGAATAACAAACTGGATGTTCAAATTCTATGTATGGGCTGCTAACAGTTCCAAGCAGATAGACCCTCCATGTCTCTTAAGCATGGTGTAGTGGTTAGAGTGCTGGACTAGGACCGGGGAGACCCGAATTCAAATCCCCATTCAGCCATGAGACTTGGTGGGTGACTCTGGGCCAGTCACTTCTCTCTCAGCCTAACCTACTTCACAGGGTTGTTGTGAGGAGAAACCTAAGTATGTAGTACACCATTCTGGGCTCCTTGGAGGAGGAGCAGGATATAAAATGAAAAAATAATAATCCAACACGGGAGACCATGTGGCTTAGTTCCTTGTCTGGATTAAAGAAAAAGAACTCCACTTCTTGGGAAGGGGAAATGTAACTGCTGGCAGCTTCTGCCATTTCTGGAGGAAAGATTCAGCAGAATGAACTGGTTTCACATCCACTCAACACAATAATGAATTTTGTACCGGCATCCATCAGTAAACTTGGCCTCAAAAAGGAGCTCTCTCTCTCTCTCTCTCTCTCTCTCTCTCTCTGCGATGCTGTGTTCTAAAGGCCTATTGAGGGATTAGTCCTGGCACCTCTTCCTGGGAAAGCTAAAGATGTGCAGATGTCTAAACATTTTCATTCCTGTGCCAGTTCTGCTCTTTATTATATAAGAATGTTTTGTCTTTAATCCCTGCCTATTAGAAACATCTTCTTGGCCTGCAGCTTGATTTGTAAATCTGCTTTAGTGGTCAGTTGCAGCCCAAGTCATGTTTCACACTGTGGCAGCAACAGCAGCCTCATTCAGATATTAGAAAATGGAGGCTGTACTTGAGTACAGTGTCCAAAAGGAGGCAGAAGTCCCACCTGGCACATCAATCACTCCCCTGCTAGACAGGTTCATCATGCTTATAGCCTTCATCCGAAGAGGCCAGAGCTGTAAGCATGATGGAGAGTGCTTCCATGAATGAGAGGTTGGGACTTCTGCCTCTTCAGAGGCTATACTTCAGTACAGCCTCCATTTCATGGTTCAGACCATGGGGTTTATGGTCTATGGTTCAATGAGGTGATGCAATCAAGTTCTGCTTCCAGGGGCAGCCTATGATATTGCAGCAGTGCCTGAGGCAAGGCGCCAAATGCTGCCTTGCCCTGTGCCCCGATGGGGGCCAGCCCCCCTTTAAAACTGACCCTTACAAGTGTTGTAAGTGACAAAGGGGTGTGGAGGACGTCAGATTCCCAGCAGTCTTCTCTTCTTGCTTTGCAGGTTTTGCAAAGCTTGCAAAGGCCAGATCAGTCCCTAAGAGCTACTCTGATGGCATCTTGCCACCTGCTGTATCCCCAGTTGTCCACTGCCTGAAACAACCATCTCACCTTGCTTCATGAAAGGGCTGCCCCGGTTGCCCTATTGCCAGCTAAAATCCCACTGTCACCTGCTACCACAGCAAATGGCTCTGGGACTGCTTGTGATTGCTCCTGGATCTGTTCTAGCCTCCTCTGCCCTACAAGCCCAAACAGGAAGAACCACAGCAAGAGGGAGCAGAGGTTGCTTCATCCTAGTTTCATCCTAGTTTCATCAAAGCTGCTAGTCTTAACCTGCTCAGCCTTTTGGCCACAGCCCTTTCTTTTTCTTCAACTACCTCTAGGAGTTACCTGAATCTATACTGCCATCGCCCCATGGTCTGAAGTGGTGCAAGACACTCCCCTCCACACCAGGACCTACCTTCCCCATTCTCTAGCCCTAATATTTATTATTATTTCTTGTTTACACAGTCAGACAGGTGTTATTGACTGGTTTGTTTTATCCAGACATTGAGTCCTTCCCAAGGACCTGGGATGGCTGAATTTTATTGTCAGTTGTTATAGATATCGTCGCAGAATATAGGCTGTTCCTAGTAAAGTTGCTTTTTGTAATTGGCTGATGGTGATTTCTGTGGCCCCTATGGTGTTGAGGTGCTCTTCAAGGTCTTTTGGAACTGCACCCAGGGCGCCAATTACCACTGGGATTATTTTGGTCTTTTTCTGCCACAGCCTTTCAATTTGTAGATCTTTGTATTTAGTGATTTTTTCTATTTCTTTTTCTTCTATTCTGCTATCCCCTGGTATTGCTATGTCGATTATTTTAACTTGTTTTTCTTTCTTCTCGACTACAGTGATATCTGGTGTATTGTGTGGCAGATGTTTGTCTGTAGTTGGAAGTCCCATAATATTTTTACATCTTCATTTTCTTCAACTTTTTCAATTTTATGGTCCCACCAATTTTTGGCTACAGGTAGCTTGTATTTTTTGCAGATGTCCCAGTGTATCCTCCCTGCTACCTTGTCATGCCTTTGTTTGTAGTCACTCTGTGTGATCTTTTTACAACAGCTGATTAGGTGGTCCACTGTTTCATCTGCTTCTTTACAAAGGTGGCACTTGCTGTTTGTTGTTGGTTTTTTCTACTTTTGCTCTTATTGCATTTGTTCTTAGTGCCTGTTCTTGTGCAGCCAGTATTAAACCCTCAGTTTCTTTCTTCAAGTTGCCATTCTTAAGCCATTGCCAGGTCTTGGTGATGTCTGATTTTCCACTTACATTGTGCAAATATTGACCATGCAGGGGCTTCTTTTTCCATTTTTCTGCTCGGTTCTTGACTTGTTCTTTCTTGTAGGCCTGCTTTCTTTCATTGGTGTTGAATAGTTTCTCCTTATTGACCATTTGAAGTGCATCTTCTTCACTGTCTATGATATATTCTTCAAGGCCTCTTTTCTCCTCCTCTGTTTGATGGACTTGCAGCATTCCTCTTCCACCTGAACTGCGAGGGAGGTAGAGCCTATCGACATCACTGCAGGGGTGCAGAGCATGATTGATGGTCATGATTTTCCTGGTCTTATGATCCAGCGTCTCTAGCTCTGCCTGGGTCCAGTCTATTATTCTTGCAGTGTATCTGATAACAGGTATAGCCCAGGTGTTTATGGCTTGTATGGTGTTCCCGCCATTGAGTTTGGACTTGAGGATTTTTCTAACTCTCCTGATGTATTCACTTCCAATTTTTCTTTTCACTTCAGTGTGTGCGCTGTTATCAGCCTGGAGAATGCCCAAGTATTTGTAATGTTCTTTCTCTTCCAGGTTCTTGATCTTGGTTCCATTGGGTAGTTCTGTTCCTTCTGTTTTTGTTATTTTCCCTCTGTTCATTATTAATGCAGCACACTTGTCTAGTCCAAACTCCATTGCTATATCGCTACTGAATATACGGACAGTGCTTAGCAGTGATTCGATTTCTGACTGGCACTTTCCATACAACTTCAGATCATCCATGTACAGCAGATGGTTGATTTTACTTGATGTTTTAGATGTTTGGTATCCGAGGCCTGTTTTGTTTAGTATTTGTGAAAGTGGGGTCATGGCGATTACAAACAACAGAGGGGATAGTGAGTCCCCTTAAAAAATGCCTCTTCTAATCCTAACCTGTCCAAGTGTCTCGCCATTGATTGTTAACTGTGTACTCCACATGCTCATTGCTTTTTTAATAAATATCTGAATGTTTTTGCTGACACCAGTTGTTTCTAAACATTTTAGTATCCATGTGTGAGGCAATGAATTGAAGGCTTTTTTGTAGTCAATCCATGCAACACTTAGATTGGTTTTTCTTCTCTTGCAATTTTCTAAAATCATTTTGTCAATCAGCAGCTGGTCTTTTGTGCCTATGGTGTTTGGGCAATTAACTTTCTGTTCAACTGGAAGCTGTTTGTTAGTTAATAAGTGTTGCATCACTTCATCTGCTATTATTCTAGTTAATAATTTGAACATGGTTGGCAGGCAGGTTATCTGTCTATAATTACTTGGAACTGCACCTTTTGTTGGGTCTTTCATTATGAGATGAGTTTTCCCAGTTGTTAGCCATTGTTCAATATCACCTCCTTGCAAGATGATGATGATGATGATGATGATTTATTTTTTACATTTATATCCTGCTTTTCCTCCGAGGATCTCAAAGTGGTATATATGGTTATGTTTGTTCTCACAACAACCCTGTGAGGTAGGTTAGGCTGAGAGATACATGACTGGCCCAGAGTCACCCAGATGTTCATGGTTGAATGGGGATTTGAACACGGGTCTTCCCAGTAATAGGACTTAGCCTGGCTCGGCTCTCACCTAGGTAGCCAGTGGCCACCTATCCCACACAGGGGCATTGTGTCAGATTCCTGGTCCAGTTTCACAGAAAGCAGCTGCCAAGGGCTACTTTTAGATTTATTCAAGATGTTACATCACAAAATGGTAGTGTATTTTAAGAGCCTTTGTGGCAGTGACTTTTTCTATGTCTCCTAAGAACTGCGGCAAGGGCGACTTCAGCGGAGGAGACCTGCCTCCCTTTCTTAGGCAAAGGCTTTGTGCCTCCACCACACATCCTCAGGGCACAGGCCCGCCCATTTAACTGCTTTGTAGCAAGAGCCACTTATGGAGAACCAGTGAGGTAACTGGAGAGAGACATGCTCTCGATGAATAATCACATGGGGTTTGTAACATGAGTGAGGGAAGCCCCCAGCCAGCTCCCATACTGCTCAAATGGCAATTAAGATCCCCCAGTACAGAACCATGCTGATCCTATCCCCTGTTTGGCTCTACAGGTCAAATTACATTTTATATCAAATGCATTGTTTGGCCCTGTGTGTTTTTAAAAGCTGAATAGCAGCCACGGGGAGTGGAGGAATCAAATCTGGGACTGGCACTGCGATACGTGGGGTGGGATATTTTACCCTTTCCTGCCATGTTGTGGTCTAACTAGCCCAAAGCCGCTAGCCCAGAAGGGAACCCTTCCATGGGCACCAATGCACACAGGTGATACAGGCAGTGAATGAATGATACTTCTTGTACTTGTCAGGTGGCGGGGGTGGGGTGGGGTAGGGGAGACTGGGTTTGGGTCCTACCATAAGCATGAAGGCAACAGATATGCTGGTGTTCCAGTGCTGGAATTTTCTAGCCTGATCCTCTGAGGTGCTCTTGCACCAACTGTGAAGCTTCTAAAATGGAACCGACAATGCCTGTAAATGGGGATCATTTGCCAGATGGAAGCCGATCACTTTGTAGCCTTGGGTGGATTTAGAGCTACAGCCTCTTCTCATTTGTAGATTGAATCCTGAAAAGCAATTTCCATCCATAAGTCTTCAAACTGTATGGTACAGTAACTGATCTTGTATGTTCTCAAACCCTTCAACAATCCGTGTGGTAAACAATCTCATATGTTCCCTAGCTCTTTAATAAATTTGTAGGGTGCTTTAAAAAAAAAGATATTAACAAACATCTACATTAATAAATCAACATGAATCTTTTCATTAGTTGTATATTTGAGGTCATCATTAGAGTGTCACGTGACCCCACACTTCATATTTATTACCTCTGTCCAAGAAAAAGAAAAAAACATCCTGAACCATGTGATCAACACTGAGCCATTCCCATCACAAAAACTAGCTAATTAGTGAATCTAATTGCTGGGAAACATCTGGATGGGGGCAGAATGTCACCTCCTCTTGGTGAATTTCATTTCCAAATGGGTTCCAAATGTAGTTGAGGTGTGCGTGCATGTGTGCACACACGCGCACACACACACACACACACACACACACACACACGAGGGCTGAATATATAAATGACTTGAAATATTGATTTAGCTGGTTGGATTTAAACTAGCATCCCACAGATAAAAAGCTTTTATATCCTCTCTATCGTGCTGCCACTCATATGGGCCATCCTGAACCCTAGAGACAGGCTCTGGGAAAACAGTTGTTGGGATGTTCTGATCTTAAAAGATGCTTATGTTCTAATCCTCTCTGTGTTCAGTCTCGCTCTCTTTTTCAGATTCCCTCTTTAATCGCTTTACGGTGTCGCCACCGTCCCCTTGTGTTCAATTTGCTTGCAAGTCCCACTGTGCCCCTCTCCTACTCTACCATCTCCTCCTCCTCATCTCATTGCACTGCGGTGATGCTGTTATATTTGATGCAAAGGTGAATGTACTTTTTCAGAAACACACTGGTGTGTCTGATGCCTGGGCAAGTTTTATGTTGTAATCTGGGGTACAAAGGCTGCAGAATGAAACAGCTCCGGCAGCAAAAGTGGTCTGGCCAGGCTGACCTGAAATCTGCCCTGAAATCCAGGACTTGGCAACAGAGCAAGAGAAGTGATGACAATGAGGAGAGTGACTCAGACCATGTGTTGAGTGCCTTGGCTTCAGCACTGGATAAGCACAGTCCCACCCCAGCACCTGAGATGAGGAAGAGAGCTTCTGAGTCAGAAGACGAGGCGCTCAGGCAGGTTTGACCTCAAGAATTATTGCACCATTGTTTATTGCATGGACAATAAACGGGCATAGTATTGAACAGGTTAAAGTTTTTAAGTATTTGGGGGAGTATTCCACCAAACTGGAACACGTAAAGCCCATCTTGATTATATTTCCCAAGGTGCTCAACAGACAGCAAATATGATTAAGTCCTTCTATTACTCTAGGGGTGCCTTTTTCGTACCAGCCGCTATAAAATTGTTGGAGGCCAAGATATATCCCCAAATTCTTTATGGGGCACAGATCGGTCCTCTGGAAGATTTCTCTCAGCTTGAAACAGTACAAACTAAATTCTTGAGGGCTATTTTTCAGGTACCCAGGGGTACAGCAAATGCCATCTTTCGTAGGGAAGCAGGGGTCACCACTCTGAAAGCAAAAGTATGGTTTTGCATAATTAAATTTTGGTTAAGCCTGGTCTTCTTTCCAGCTGGTCTTGCCCCTTTAGTGTTATCAGACAGTTTTGCTTCCAAATGGAAATCAGCTTTGAAATTAAAATTGCATCACTTGGGCGCGTCTCAAGAAGATCTTATTGGGCGAGGATTAGAGCAGGCGCTTTGCTTTGTGAAGCAACGGCTCTGAGATATAGATTTGCAGGAGGAGTCCGCATGGTTACCTAAGAGAATTTACTTAGGATCTCAAACTTTTAGAAGTGCTTTGTAGAAGTATTAGAGAAGATGACAAACTACATGGTCCCAAAATTGGGAAACAAGACTATAAGTTGAGAACCTTTGCAGATGATGTTGTGCTGTTTTTAGAAAATCCAATGGACAAGATTGAAAGACTCTTGGATAAGATACAACAATTTGGCCAGCTGGCTGGATTTTATATAAATAAGACTAAAACCAAGGTCTTGACTAAAAATATAGATCAGAAAACCAAGGACAGATTCTCCGAAATAAGTGAGTTAAATGTGGAGAAGAAAGTTAAATACTTGGGGGTCTAGTTATCAAATAATAATTCTTTGTTGTTCACCCATAATTATGTCAAAATATGGAACTCAGTGAAAATTGATCTACAAAGATTGTCTAAAATGAATTTATCTTTAATGGGAAGAATTTCAGTGGTGAAGATGAATGTCTTGCCTAAAATGTTATTTCTCTTTCAGACTATTCCCATAATTAACACTTTAACTTGTTTTAAGCAATGGCAGAAGGACATAATTAACTTTGTTTGGCAGGGGGAAAGACCAAGAATAAATTTTAAGAACTTAACAGATGCAAAGGAAAGAGGTGGTCTTGCCTTGCCAGACTTAAGGTTGTATTTTGATGCTGTTTGTTTGACATGGCTAAAAGAATGGATAACATTGAGAAACCCTAGAGTTCTTGATCTGGAGGGATTTGACAGAAGGTTTGGATGGCATGCTTATCTATGGTATGAAAAAAGTAAAATACATAAAGATTTTTTGAACCACTATGTGAGAAGGAGTTTAATGAGGGTGTGGTTAAAATATAAAAACTGGTTGGAACCTAAAACTCCATTATGGATATCTCCGATTGAAGCCTTATCACGTAAAGAAGTAAACATGCAGATGTGTTGGGGTACTTATAGGGACTTGTTACATTTTCAGGGAAAGGATTGTAAGTTAAAAAGCTTAACTGAAATACAAAATTTGGTTAGAGATTGGTTTCAGTATTATCAGTTAAATGAGATTTATAAGAAAGATTTTAAAGTTGGATTTGAGGATCAGATTTCGAATTTTGAGAAGGAATTATGTCAAGATGATGAAAAATTAGTTTCTAAAATGTATAAACTGTTACTTTTGGAGGAGACAAGAGGAAGTGGTCAAAACGACTATGATAAAGTGGGCTCAAGATGTGGGACATAATATAGAAATGGCAGCCTGGGAAAAGTTATGGAAAAATGATTTAAAATTCACTGCTTGTTATGCTTTGAAAGAAAACTATTATAAAATGATGTATAGATGGTATTTGACACCAAAAAAAAACTGGCATTAATGTATAAAAATGTTTCAAACAAATGTTGGAAGTGTGGGCATTCTGAAGGTACCTTTTTCCATATGTCGTGGACCTGTGGGAAGGCTAAGGCCTATTGGGATATGATATATAATGAATTAGCCACTGGTGGCGCAGTGGTAAAACTGCCGCCCTGTAACCAGAAGGTTGCAAGTTCGATCCTGACCAAGGGGCTCAAGGTTGACTCAGCCTTCCATCCTTCCGAGGTCTGTAAAATGAGTACCCAGAATGTTGGGGGGCGGGCAATATGCTAAATCATTGTAAACCGCTTAGAGAGCTTCCAGCTATAGAGGGGTATATAAATGTAAGTGCTATTGCTATTTCTATTGCTAATTAAAGAAAATATTTAAAATGACATTTCCTAAGAAGCCAGAATCCTTCCTGCTGGGAATAACACAAGGAGTAATCTCTACAAATAACTTAACATTCTTCATGTATGCTTCTACGGTGGCCAGAATAATATATGCACAGAAATGGAAGAGTAATGAACTGCCTTCAAAAGAAGATTGGCTGATAAAAATTTTGGAATATGTGGAGATGGCAAAACTTACAACACTGATAAGAGACCAAAACTTAGAAGGTTTCAAAGAAGATTGGAAACCATTTTTGTTGTACTTAAAGAATTATTTTTCTACTATGGATCTTACAGCAGGATTTGAAATTTTTTTTTAAAATGCAGGTTGGGTAGATTAATTGTTTTTTTAAGGGCTTAAATTTGTGTTTTGTATTACTATAGCAAGGGTAAATTTTATAGTTGATGTTTCACGAAGAGAGGTGCGCGGGAAGTTCATTTTTGTTATGTTTGTTATGGATATTATTGTTAAAATTAATAAAAATTGAATTGGGGGGGGGGGGAAGGATCTCAAACTTTTAACTATAAACCGGCTAAATATTTAGACCAGATCTTGGTACCAAAATTTAGGAGATTTCTGACCCTCCCACGATTGAATGTTCTCCCTTTGGCAGTACTTGATGGTAAATTCAAAAGACTTCCTTATGATCAGCTCTGTTGTCCCTGGGGCTCAGTGGATACAGAGTCTATCACCCATGTTATTCTTTATTGCCCGTTTTATAAGGACGCTCAGACCAAATTTATTGCTCCTATTTTAGCCATTTATCCTGGTCACACAGACCAATTTTATTTGGAAATTATGCTGGCCAATTTTAAACCTATAATTTCAGATAATGTGGCAAAGTTCTGTTTTGTGGCGTCAAAGGTCCGTAAAGACTGTATTAGTCATTTGAATAGTTTGTGATTTTGTAAACTTTTGAATTTTCTTATCAATGCTATTAATTGTGATTGTTTGTTAATCTGGTCTGTGACCGTAATAAACTTACTGCAGCACCATTGCACACAGTTTTGATATGATATGATATGATATGATATGATTGATTATTTATTTATTACATTTTTACTGCCCAACCTTAACAGCTCTAGGCAATTTATATATCTAATATAAAACAACAGAAAAATAATTTTAAAATGGCAACAATTAAGACAATTTAAAACCATTTTAGAATGGCCAGACTAAAATGTGTGTCTTTCTGGTGCTCTTGGAAGCCATTTGAGATGATAGGCCTTGGATTTCTGTAGCGAGCACATTCCACAATGCAGGAACAGCTGTTGAGGAGGTCTGGCCCCTTGTTGCTGCCAGGTGAACCTTATCAACAGCAGCTGGAGATGGACCTCTCCTCCTGATAACCTTAATAAGTAGTGGAGATCATTGAGCTGAACATGGGAAGGTATGTCCACAGGCATGGGATATATACCTCTTCTTATCCATGCTGTGAAGCTAGACTACAATTAAGAGATTTTAAGCAGGGAGAGAGAGAATAACTGAAGGTGATATAACAGAAGCCTGCTTTCCAATAGTGTAAGTGAACATTTCTTTTGGTCTGCTGTAATCCCTAGTCAAGCAAGATTTGCAAGTTTGGGGATCACTATAAAAACTTACAAAAACCAATGAACAAATAGGATAGTGGATTGAGAAACTGCAAGTAGCTGTGTTGATCCATCAGAAATCCACACCCCTCAAATTAATGGTATTGCAATACCTGGGCACCAATTAAAATATCACAAAGGAGTGAGCAAGCTTTTGAATTCACTTGAATTGTTCTTTGGGCTGGAAGTTAAACAAAAACCAACCAACCAAATGGGGTAAGCTGTTGGGCATGACAGAAAAGTCCCAGTTTGCAGTCTGTAATAGTCTGAAGGGAGAGTCAAGGAGATCTTATGGAGATTGACTGGGTGCTTTCCATGGGATATGTTTGTCTGTCTCCAGCCTCTGTCTGTTTCCTTAACAGATCTGCCACTGCAGAATAGAATACAGCTGCATGATCTGGTATCTGTTGCTCTCTTCCCCTGACCTACACCGCCAGCCTGTTTTGAGACCACATAAGAGTGGTCCAGCATCCAAGCCTCTTGCAGCAAATGATAATCAGACAGACATGATCTTTGGCCTGTAACCCAGCAACCCTCATTGACTGTGAAGGAATAGTTTCTCTAGCTGTGTTGGAGCAGTGTAGGACTGAGAAAGCATCTTCCTCATAGTTCCATGTATCTGAGGCCATGGTGCAGAAAGCAGATGCTTCTCTCCATCTCCGGTTGCTTTAATACTCCCTCTTTGTTGCAATCAGAGAGATTTTCTGCCTCCCTGGTGGTTCTCCCCTCCTGCTTTGTGCTCATGTATCATCCTTTTTTCCTAGTCATCTTTGATTTAGATTCTCAAGAGCACTGTATAGATGTTAATTTGCTGACAGCGTATGTATATATTTAGCTTATTGTATGATATAGTGTGGTCACAGCTGAACAGAGTTAAGTATGCTTAAGCCTATTGAACTAAATGGGCTTAAGGGGCATGCTTAAATCTCTCTTAAATTGTGGCTTCTGTGCTGAATGGCCATTTTAACCGTGAGCAGGAGGAGGAGGTTGCCAGTGGTTAATAGCTGGAGAAGTAATAACAGTGGGGCAAAAGAGACTGCTTCCCTACTGTTGGCCGGGATTGCTAGGCTCTAGTAGGAGGGTAACAGGCTGAGTATGAGAATCCTGTCTCCCTGACACTGAAAAACAGCCAGATAAGATCTTCCACTGCTCATTTCTCCACTCCTGCTTATTGCATGTGGTTGGCACAGAGAGAAAGCATCTGCTGGAAATAGCAGAAATGAAGTATGCTAATTTAGCACGTGCACTGTGCACATCCATAATTGTGATATTCATAAATAAATCACACCATATGTAAATTATGTTGCCTGGATTTGTGGGGCTGTGATACGGCAACCCTGTTCATTAACGGAGTGAATGGCTTGCAGCAGTGCAGCGGGAGGCGGGCGAGCAAGTGGCTGGCAGAGTGCTCCAGCCACACACCGTCGCCACCATTCTGCACGGTGTGATATGCAAATGACAGCACAGGCAGCTTCTTGCAAAAGGGAAACTGTTTCATTTTTCCATTTAGATACCGCAAGTCATTTACCAGCCTAGAATTTTGAACAGAAGCCTGCCTAGATATTCTATGCTCGGAATTACAATAGCATTTCAACAGCACATTTAAAGGATTCAAACTGTTTCACTTAATATTGTCTCCTTACAACAGGGCTGTGCAAATTGGGCTCTCCAGCTGTTTTTGGACTACAAGTCCCATCATCCCCAACCACAGCAGCCAATCGTCAGGAATGGTGGGAATTGTAGTTCTACATCTGCAGATGTACAGTCCTGCCTTACAACATCCCTGTTAGGGAGGCTAGCCTTACAACCCTCATTTTGCAAAGGAGGCCACAGCTACCTAGTGAGTTTATGGATGAGGTGAGGCCTGAATTGGGGACCACCTGGCTCACATTCGGATGCTACATTACACCAGCCCATTTTAAACAAGAGCTTTATAGGCTCCATCAAATGCAGGGTACAGAGAGGAAGTATACTACTGTACATGCATTGAGCATCATGTGTGAATAACTATGCATGCAAATACCATATGCAGATTGTACCTGCACCCAATGTAACATGGATCATTGGGTTAATGTCCTGCTGGAAAATCGTGGCCAAATGTTGGTTGCTATTTGGCTTCTGTTTTGAATGTCGCTTTTGAAAGGGGGTAGGGAGGCTACTTACCTCCCAAAGAGGACAGGTTCTCAGTAGGATCCCCAACCCCCATCCCAGACTGCATGGAGGGGATGTATTCTTAAGCACAATATAATTATACGCTGGTGGTTCTTCTTCCTGCTGGCTAGGCCCTGAGACAGAGTTGCAGGTTTTCCAAAAGCAGCCAAGTTAGAGCTTGTGTGGGTGTGGAGGCCTGAGGTGATGGGAATTCCTTAGATAGCTTATATGGTGCTTCAGACTTCCTGGCAAGCTGGAAGGTAATCACTCTGTAGTTCAGGAAAGCAAGCAAGCAAGCAAGCTTCCTCTGTAAGTCTCTAAATGCTGGGATCCATGGGGGGGGGACCCTTCTCTGTGGCTTTTTATCTACAGTTTCTGATCTGTTGCTTGTTTGTTTTAATCTCACCCAGGACTACTAACTTCAATTAAAAAATAATGATAATCTGGCATCCTGGACAATGCCTGTCATAGGACTGCCTATGAGTGTCTTTGCCTAGAGAGAAACAAAGCTTTTTCCCCCTCCTGTCGTCAGGATCAAAGAAAACAATGCCTCTGAGCATGTGCAGAGTGCCTTTCAAGAAGAAAACCAGCTTCTTTCTCAACACCATTCCATAAAATAAGATATACAGTGGGTATAGGAAAGAATCACCCCCTTTGATAGACCTTAAATTCTGGTTCCCTTACATCCTGAAATGAAAACACAAAAAAAATTCCCTTCACCAGCTGTACTTATCCAATGCAACCTATAACATCCAACTGAAAAACATCACAATTACAGTCCAGAAAAAGTGTCAGAAATAAAAAACAAGAATTACTGAGATTGAAAAAGGATCACCACCACCCCAATGTCAATATTTTGTTGAACCACCTTTTGCTTTAATAACAGCCTTGAGTCTGTTGGGATACTTCTCTATCAACCTTGCACATCTAGACGGAGCAATATTTGCCCACTCCTCCATACAGAACTGTTCAAGTTCGGTCACATTGGATGGTAGGTGTTGGTGGACTGCTATCTTCAAATCTCTCCACAGATTTTCTATAGGATTTAGGTCTGGGCTCTGACTGGGACACATGAGGACGTTCACTTTTTTCTCCTTCAGCCACTGTGTGGTCAATTTTGCTGTGTGCTTCGGATCGTTGTCATGTTGAAAGGTGAATCTTCTGCCCATCCTCAACTGTCTGGCAGAGGGTAGCAGGTTTTCTTCCAGAATCTGACGGTATTTTGCCCCATCCATTTTCCCTTCTACCCTAACGAGAGCCCCAGTCCCTGAGGCAGAGAAACACCCCCACAACAGGATGCTGCCACCTCCATGCTTCACTGTAGGTATGGTGTGTTGTGGATGGTGAGCTGCGTTGGATTTACGCCAGGTGTACTGTTTGGTGTTGAGGCCAAATAGTTCAATCTTGGTCTCATCTGACCATAAGACCTTTTTCCATTTGGCATCAGAATCTTCAAGGTGCCTTCTGGCAAAGCTCAAACAAGCTTTAATGTGGCCTTTCTTGAGAAGTGGCTTTCTCCCTGCGACCCTCCCAAACAAGCCACATCTGTGGAGCGCTCGTGAAATTGTTGTCACATGCACAGAACAACCACTCTTTGCCATGAAGTCCTTTAACTCCTTCAGAGTGGCCATTGGCCTCTTGGTAACCTCTCTTACCAGTTTCCTCCTTGCTCTTCCATCCAGTTTGGAGGGCTGACCGGATCCAGGGAGGATAGCAGTCCACCAACACCTACCATCCAATGTGACCGAACTTGAACAGTTCTGTATGGAGGAGTGGGCAAATATTGCTCCGTCTAGATGTGCAAGGTTGATAGAGAAGTATCCCAACAGACTCAAGGCTGTTATTAAAGCAAAAGGTGGTTCAACAAAATATTGACATTGGCGCGGTGGTGATCCTTTTTCAATCTCAGTAATTCTTGTTTTTTATTTCTGACACTTTTTCTGGACTGTAATTGTGATGTTTTTCAGTTGGATGTTATAGGTTGCATTGGATAAGTACAGCTGGTGAAGGGAATTTTCTTTGTGTTTTCATTTCAGGATGTAAGGGAACCAGAATTTAAGGTCTATCAAAGGGGGTGATTCTTTCCTATACCCACTGTAGGCAGTAGGGCAGTGTAATTCCATGCTCCCTCTGCTGCAGCTCTGAAAGGTGCTACAAAACATCACAACACAAGATTTGCACTGAAGGGAAATTTTCAGCAGGTGCAGCTTCTCCCATTATTAGAGGGTCACTGAGGCTGTATAAGCTACACATGGTGGAATTGTCCCTTCAGTCAACCTCTTGGTGTGTTTCTTGCAGCAGGCTTTACCACAAGTTTACTGCAAGGCTATAGTGTGAGTTCAAAGTTGCCCAAAAATACCTACGCAAAAAGTGGATTTTTAAAAACCTCAGATATAAATTGGACTGCACTCTAACGTGAAATGAAAAAACCGTATTGCGTGTGAAGTGCTCCCTGATAGCTCGCTGGGACTTCTGGGTAAATCTAGCTGATATGTGAACACACACTCTCCATTCTGGAGGAAATGCGAACTAAAAGCCCTGTGTGAAAAACACCCTGGTAGAGAGCAATACTAGTATGTACAACTCAGAGGCTAATTGCCTGTTAGATGCAAATAAGTGTAACTCCCAATGCATTTTTTTTTTAAAGTGGAAAGGAAAGGGAAATGTAGAGCATAAAACCAGCAGCCTTTCCCCTTTCCAGGGGCATAGCAAGGTTGGAGTGGGCCCAGAGATGAGATTTTAAACTGGACCCCTACTCATTGAAGCTCAGCTCATGAAGAAATCTTTAATGACGCTCAATAGTGGTAACAAAAAGCATAGTTAAATTATATATATAGGACGTGGGTGTCCCTCACACACAGCAATCTCTCTTGCTTGCTCTTTCTGCTTCCACGTGCGGAGGACTCTGATGCATCACATGTCCACCTGCCAGCCAATGAGAGCCCTGACCGACACCAGAGAAGGCAGGCTGGATGTGGTCAGGAAGGAGGAGCAAAAGGGAGATAGGGAAAGGAGGGAGGGGATTCGAGAGAGACAGAGAGTGAAGGAATACCTCTGGAACACCGAAAGAAGAGTGGGCGTTGGTGAGCTGGGACGATGATCATGTGACATGCCTCTGGGGGCGCCCTCGAGGCAGTGGACCCAGAGACAAATGTCTCCCCCTTGCCTAACGGTAGCTACGCCCCTGCCCCTTTCCATGGTCACAGTTTCTCATATCCAAATGATCCCCTATAGTGTTTTTTTCCACCATTTGTTTGGGTAGGAGTGATTTGGAGCAGAGAATTGGTGAATGTAAGCAGTGCTCAATATCCTTCCACTTCTCTCTCCTAAGGCTATTTTTAAAACAAAACAGGAGTTGGAATTCTGGCACGTGTGCTGCATATACTGTACAGTTTTCCCCCCAAAGTGGGAGAATCTGGTGCAGCTTGTACAGTCATTGAGGCACTGTGAATAATAGGAGAAGCTGCATCTTGTGGAAATGCTCCTTTTAATGCAATTATAAATATTCATCGTATTTGTAACTTACAGGTATATTTTTCTGGCTTTCCGTCCCTTGCTCTGGTAGAAGCAAAAAAAATTTCTACCTGTCCTCCACTCTGGTAGAAGAAAAATGTGTCCATTTGGCACAAATATCAGAGATTGATTTGACCACCTATCTGTCTTGCTCTAGAGTCCTCTCAAGTTCTCTTTGCTTATAAGGTCTCCTCCTTAGACCTGTTGTATTCTTAGGCCGCAATCCTATGCACATTTAACTATGAATAAGTTCCCACTGAATTCTGTGGGACTTATTTCTGAGTCATGATACTGAGATAAAATAAGTTTCTATATAAAATACAGGATTAGGCTCTTACTGTATTTCGCTACATTTTGCAGTAGGAAATGCATTTGTCTCATTAATCATTGGGTTTAATCTGGCTAGCAAACATGTCCTACATTGTAATTCTTTGTGTACTTGCATTGGCACATATCCAGTAATATCAGAAGAGTTTTGCCAGACAAGCTATATTTTAGATTACAAACATAAGCATGTTACCTTGCTGGAGCAGACCAAAGGTGAATGTTGTCTAACCACTGTTTCCATGAGTGGCCAACCAGCTATTCTGAAGAAGCTCATAAGTGGGGCATGATAGACAGAGAAATTCCCTTTACCTTGTTTCTCCCCCAGAATCTGGTATTGTACATGCACGTGCAAATTTCCCTTAAGGGGGCAAATAGCAACGGGGAATGGATCATTAGGAAAATAGTGTTGGAGAAAAAGTTAAACCCCCATCCTCAATGATGCAGACCCAGTTTGACACCCCTCCGCCCAATGGCTGCTGTTTATGAAGCCTAGAAATTGTATCACAGATCTCCTTTGTTTGATTTAGTCAGACCTTAGAGGTACATCACCTTTTAATATTTAAACAAGATTTCATTTAAGAAATTATGGTTAATAGAACTATAAAAACCCACATTGCCACTAGGATAGCAAATAGGATCATGAGAAGTTCAAGTTCCTGTTCCAATGTATGTGCTACAGATTCACTGGATGGACTTTTGGGAAATGCCAGTGCTTACCTCTTTCATTACCCCAGGGCTGGGGCTCAAATCTGCTTGGGAGTCATGTCATCTACTCCGGAAATCCTGTGTCTTAGTCCTAATTCTTCATCCTAATTTACTGTGATTTAGTGGTGAGACAAAAGCATTCTGCACATGCTCAGAAACATCTTTCATTATTGCTTCATGTATTCCAACAATTAGCCCTGGTATTGGAAACAGATTCGAAGGCTGGGCCCTGCTGAAATCTAGGACAAGATGAGCTGTGGCTAGCTGTCAGCTTCAGTTTCCCTTCTGCAAAAAGGGAATCGTGTAGTGCAAGCCTATGTACATTTACTCAGAAGTAAATCCCACTGATTTCAATGGGACTTACTCCCTGGTGAATGTGCATAGGGTTATAGTCGCAATGTATGGGGTGCTGTGAAGATAAAGTCAAGAAATTTTGATCTCCACCTCAGGCCTTCTGGAAGATGTTGGGCCCTCAGTCTAACAAGTTGCAACTAAAATGGCAGCCACATCAGGCTTTTCTAGCTGCTTTGCATTTGATAAGAAAGGTGGGATATACATTTTACAAATAAAGACATAAATTTTAAAACCCAAGGAGGTGATGAAAGGCAAATAGTTTAAAAACCAAGGAGCTGATGAATAGGCTGTTACTAATAACTTTCAAGTTCTACAAGTCCCAGCCTCATCCGTTGTTTGGAGGCTGGAGCCTATTGTGCTGACTGGAGGCAGCCTTGGTTCTGCAGACAGCCGCTCTTGCAATCCGGATGCTCAGGACCGGCCCAATCACAGAGACAAACTAAAGCAACCTCCTGGGGTGCCAGAGTTCCGGGAGCACCTGCATCAGCTGTGTACTTCTGGAGGGGGTGCACAGAAGCAGCACAGCTGGTCACCAGTTGCCGATATTCCCTGCATTCTAGGAAACAAAAAGCATCCTGGTCTCCACTGTCTTTGCAGAATGCTGACAAGGGCTGTAAAGGAGAAGAAGTAAAGAAGTGATCAGCAACATCAAAAATGAAAATTAGAAACAAGAGTATCCTGGCCAACTTTTGATTGTTTAACATGCTATTGTTATGCTGCTGCTCAGCACAAAACACACGGGGGGGGGTGTGTGTGAGGAGGCAACTTTTCTATATGCCTCAGGCAGTGTAAAACTTCAATCCAGCCCTGCCTATGCTAATCACTGTTTACAGCTGACACAGCAACAGTGATGCAAAGACAGCAATGGTGGATTCATATTTGGAGTCTCCTGAAACAGATAGGATGTGCAGCTAATTTAAATATTCAGAATCAGACTGAATACAACTCAAGAGAAGGGTTTTTAATGGAACGGTGTCCCTTAAATAAGTATTTAAACAGTCTAGAGAAAATTACTCTTAACTTAAATGGGCTCAGGCTCTTAAATGTTTAAAAGGTAAAGTTGTGCCATTGAGTCAGTGTCAACTCCTGGTGACCACAGAGCCCCATGGTTGTCTTTGGTAGAATAGAGAAGGAGTTTACCGTTGTCTCCTCCCACGCAGTATGATATGATGCCTTTCAGCATCTTCCTGTATTGCTGCAGCAGGGATTCAAACCAGCAACCTCTTGCTCCCTAGGCAAGTTACTTCCCTGCTGTGCCATTAGGTGAGGCATGTGCTAATGATGACAGATTCCACACAGCCAATCCAAATACGCCCAGGTTATGTGAACTGGGAACTCTCTTTGCAGATTCTTTGCTGATATTTCATATAATGTCAAAAGCTATAAATTAGGTATGAATCAAAACCAACAAGGAGTTTTCTTGATTGAGAATTGCACAGAGGCTAGAATATGAACAGGAATATATTTAAATAGCCTATGGCTGAGCTGAAATAAGGTACACATGCATTTAGTGTTCTCTTATAGCACCTCTGTCTCTTCAGGCCTGCTCAACTTAGGCCCCTCAGCTGTTTTTGGACTACAACTCCCATAATCCCCAGCCACAGTGGCCAATAACCAGGGACTATGGGAGTTGTAGGCCAACATTGTGAGTTGTGACGCCCCGAGCAGTAGTGTACTGGAGGGGTGGGATATAAATATTTTAAATAAATAAATCAACATCTTCAGGAGGGCCAAAGTTGAGCAGCCCTGCTCTACCTCCTCGGGGCTTTTTGAGAGGCCTGGGAGCAGAATGTTCAGGGGGTGGGGGTGGCACTTTCTTCTACGGCATCCTTTATCAATGTAACTTTTTCTCAGTTTAACACAAGCTAGATATGCACACAGTATTTTCAAAAACCTCCTTTATATCAGAATTAATACAACAGTATATTATGATTTTACTATTAAAATACACTTCACTAGTTTCACATGCAGCAACAAACAGTAGCCTTTTTCCAACAGTGGGCTGGTTCAGATGAACAATGGCCTCTACACATGCGGAGGACAGAGTTGCACTGAGAGCACACCTGCCCTGACATCACTTTGTTGTTGTTTTTTCCAAATTTGCCATATTTTGAATGGGGGCCACCATGTGTGGAGCCTGGGGCAATTGCTCCTTCCCTACCCCAGCAAAAAAGGCCTTGGTCCCTGAGATGCTCTGGTCACTTAGCTGTTTGTTTTCTTTGTACAGCCTTTTTCCTACCTTAGGAACATAGGAAGCTGCCATATACTGAGTCAGACCATAGGTCCATTTAGCTCAGTATTGTCTACGGAGATTGGCAGTGGCTTCTCCAAGGTTGCAAGCAGGAATCTCAGCCCTATCTTGGAGATGCTGCCAGGGAGGGAACTTGGAACCTATATGCTCTTCCCAGAGTGGCTCCATCCCCTAAGGGGAATAATGCTTGCACATCTAGTCTCTCATTCAAACGCAACCAGGGTGCAGAACACTGCTTAGCTAAGGGAAGAAGTCGTGCTTGCTACCACACGACCAGCTCTCCTCCCTTGCCAGCCCCTTCCTCTGAATTCTGAATGCTGCTATTTGCAAAAGAAAAAGTGAGAAAGGAGAACCTATCCACCAATGGCAGAGCCTGACCGCCGGCGGCCTGTGTGTGGCGGTGGCAGCCCCGCTGACCCCGCCCCCCACATCTGACATCAGACGTGGGGTTAGCCGCTCCCAAACGGAGCCTTGAGCCTCCGTTCGGGAGTTGGAGTTTAACTCCCGAAGGGGCTGCGTGGCCCCTTCGGGAGCTAAACTAAGGCTGGCGCTGCTTTTGCAGCGCAGCCAGGAGCAGCTCTTCCCTGCAGGGAAGAGCCACTCCTGGCTGTGAACACAGCTCCAGGCTTCGTGTAGCTCCCGAAGGGGCTGTGTGGCCACCGCTTGGGAACTAAACCTGCACCCCCGCGTCTGATGTCAGACATGGGGGTTGTGTCTGGGCTGCAAGGCGCGGCCCCTGATTGGGCACGGTCCGGGTTGAACCCATTGGCCCAATGGTGGCTCCGCCCCTGCCACCCACCCACCCTCGGGCTTTGATTAACAGGACAAAACGTAGGAGAATCCATTCCTACGTTACCACAACTACTTCAGGCTTCAGAATTAACATTTGTACAGATGGCATATAGGAAGCATAATTAATATAGTCAATTTTAAAAGGTTAAAAAAATCCTACTTTCTTTAGTTTGATTTTTGTACTTTATTATTCTTATTCTGATTTTTACTCGGAATCTTTTAGGAATACTGTAAATTTGTAACCATCTCTCAGTGTTAGTTTTTTCTTAAATGTTTTTTAAAAGATGAAAGTTTTTTACATCTGCTGGTAACCTCCAGACTGGATTACTGCAATGAGCTCTGTGGGGCTGCCCCAGCCCTAAATGGCTTGGGCCCTGGGTATTTAAGAGAAGGTCTCCTTCACTATGAACCACACTGCCCATTGAGATTATCAAGAGAGGTCCGTCTGCAGTTGCCACGGGCTCGTCTGGTGGCTACTCAGGGACAGGCCTTCTCCGCTGCTGCCCCAAAGCTTTGGAATGCGCTCCCTACTGAAATAAGAGCCTCTCCAGCTCTGACAGCTTTAAAAAAAGTCTTTAAAGATGCATCTGTTCACCCAGGCTTTTAATTAAATATTGTTTTAATGCTGCTTCAAAATATTATTTTAAAAATTGTAAATTGTAACGTTTTAACTTTTTTCTTTTAACTAACTTTTTACTTTTTCTGTTTTTACTTTGTTGTAAACCATCCAGAGACGTAAGTGTGTGTGTGTGTGTATGTTGTACTTTAAAAACACGACAACAACGAACAAAGATGAAGTGCGCGAGCACTTTTGAACAGGGTAGTTTAAGCCTATAGAAGGAAAGTGCGCCCTTCTGCCACCGATCTAAGCAGGGGCGTAGCAAGGTTGGAGTGGGCCCAGAGACAAGATTTTAAAATGCACCCCCCCCCACCCGAAGCTCAGCTCATGAAGTAAAGAAATCTTAAATGAGGGTGAATCGTGGTAACAAAAAGCATATATATATATGCTTTTATATATATATATATATATATATATATATCCTATGAGCCACAATAGAACATCATCCTAAATTATTTTTTTAAAGGTTTTGTCAATTGTGGACGATGCAAGTCATTTAATGGTACTAGAGAAAGACATGCTCCAGCGTGGTGTAGTGGTTAGAGTGCTGGACTAGGACCGGGGAGACCCGAGTTCAAATTCCCATTCAGCCATAATACTAGCTGGGTGACTCTGGGCCAGTCACTTCTCTCTCAGCCTAGCCTACTTCACAGGGTTGTTGTGAAAGAGAAACTTAAGTATGTAATACACCGCTCTGGGCTCCTTGGAGGAAGAGCGGGATATAAATGTAATAACAACAACAACAACAGTTTCGGAGGATAAATACAACTGGAGGAATCCTGGGCAGGTGCGCGGCTGGGAGAGTCAGTCATGTGACTTGCCTCCGGGGGGGCCCCCAAGGCAGTGGGCCCCCAGACAACTGTCTCCCCTTGCCCTATTATAGTTACGCCCCTGAATCTAAGCATCCCTACACTGTGTATAAAGTGACTGCTACGTGTTGTTAACTAGTAAAGCGCTGCTGTCGATGCCTCTCCCTTTGCTCCCCGTTCCCTTCTTCCTGCTGTTCTGTAATAGTTTACTTTGTTCTTCCTTCTCTTTCCGCTTTTGCCCACTCTCCTCCTCCCGCTCCCTTTGCCCTCCGTCCGTCTTCCTTGTGTGGCCAGCTACTCCCTCTTTTTCCTTTCCCCACTCTCTCCAATTGCCCTGTCCTGCACCGGCCCCGCCTGCTTCTACATTGATTTGTGGCCCTGCCCCAGGATGCCGCGACTAGTAGGGCACTGGGTCGTCTGCGTGCGGGGCAGGCACTTAGGACCCAGCGGTGCGGCGAGAAAGCAGGCAGGCGTTGATCCCATGTGCGGCGGCCCCCTCCCCCTGCCTGCCTATCTCTATTGTCTGAGCAGCCCGGCGGCAGCGGCAGCGCCTTGGCTAGCGAGTGCGATGCAGAGCTTGAGCAGCGCGCAGGCGAATGTGCACGGCCAGCAGCGTTAGTCGCCAGCTCGCCCATTTGCAGCTTGAGTTCCGGGCTGGTGTGGACATGCGCCCCACAGCGCCGGCAGGGGGGATCTGAGCGGAGGGAGGAATCCCATCCCCGGTGGAGTGAATCGGGTCCTGCACAATGGACTCTCGTCGAACGGCCCCCTGGCTTCTGCTTGCGATCGCGATTGTTCTCCCGAGTGCTCCCGGAGGTGAGTTGTCTGGCTGGGGATAATGGGAAGGGGTCTCTCCACCGACCCAAGCGCCCTGTTTTTGCCCCGGGGAAGGTGAGGTCCTCTCTTGCCTCAGAGTACTGGAACTGGGGTTCCCGCCGCGCGTTCTGTTTCTGGGAGATCGGCTAAGAGTGGGCTCCGCTGACCCTCTCCCACAGGAATGCCGCCCCCTCCCCCAGTGAAGTGATTCGGTAGGGAACCCCTAAACATCGGGTTTGGGAAACTATCGCGGGTTCTCTTTTGATTTCCATGGAAACAGCTGAGCACTTCTGCTCGTTGGGAGAGGGGCGCGTAGGCTGAGCCAATGGGACCCTCTCCCTGTGTTCCCCCAACCCTTGCGTGTTATTCCCGGATCTCTCTAGTGATGCTGCCCCCAAGATCGTTTCCCGAGCCAGCAGAGCCTCCTTTCCTAATCGCCGAGGGCCTCCCCTACTGGAAGTTTATCTGGCTGTATAGTGGAACACCATCACCTTCCCTACCCTCTTGACCCCCTGGCCCCGATCGACAGTGCCTAAAGATGAAATGATCCCACGGCTCCACTCTGAACCCCGCAGGAACCCCTAGAACCCCTTTGTTGTCGTGATTGAATCTTTGCAATGAGCACTACCTGCTGCTGGAGACTGGAGGGCAAGCAGATTTCCCTAGGAATGATCATGAAATGCAAATGAATCTTCCCGGGTCTGTTGCTGCTATAATTCAATTAGCCTTTGGTAGCCCCCTCCCTTTCCAGCAGGGTAAAATTAATCCCCACAGTGAATCGCTCTTGAAGGTGAGCTGGTGGCTTGCAAATGACTGAAGCTATAGAACTGACACCATTTCCCTTGGGAAAGTGAAGCTCATAAAATTGTGTCTTATGGAGAGCTGGGATTTTCAGCTCTGCCTTTATGGGTTCTGGCTGGATTTTATCTCTACAAGATTACACCTAGCTCCCCAATTCATGTAACACCCTGAAGAACACTTGTAATCTGCCGTGGGTCCATGGGAGAAAGAGGCTCTCCTCAACCAAATGTGGTTTAAATAGCACCAGTATGAAGACAATAGAATAACAGATGCACCACCAGTTGCCACCAGATGACCCATCTTCTGTGGTATTAATTCCTGTAAGGCAGAAGGTCTGTAACCATTGCTTCTGCTTCTCACTAGTGATAATCACTGGGATGGGTCTATAGCTCTGTGGTAGAGCATCTGCTTGGCATGCAGAAGGTCCCAGGTTCAATCTCCAGCATCTACAGGTAGAGTTGGGGAAGACTGCTGCCTGAAACCTTGGAGAGCTGCTACCTGTCAGAGTAGACAATACCAAGCACATAAGGCAACTCCCTGTGTTCCTATGTGCCTGACTGATTTCAGAATTTCTTCTGGAGCACATACGCCCTGTGAGCACTGTCAATGTTGTTCCCTTAATACTGGTGTTATTTGGCTGTACTGTATATGTGGTACCCGCATCAGCAACTCTTCGATGTTTTTGGCCAGGTTCTCAGTGCTATTTTACTCAATTAGTTCCCTGTTGGATCCTTGTCCCTTTAACAGAAAATGAATGTCCTGTGCTGAATAAATCCTCCTGGTACTGTTAGTTAGCTTATGGAGCTACTAGGGAAGCCTGCCTGAAATCTTGGGCAAAGGTATGTTTGTTTTCAGTGGGTCAGGAAGAGAAGGGGCTTTGCCTGCTTTGGAAGCACTTGCAGAGATGCTGAATGTTTCGATGGAGAATTTCTAGAGAAAAACTGGGTTCCATAAGGGAAAGAGAGAGAGAGATACAGGAATATGGGAGGGCTTTGAAGGGGGAGGGACACTCCCCCCTCCCTTTGAAGGGAAGAGAGAGAGAGCTGGAGCCATCACAGAATGAAGAGAGGGAGGGTTATGTCTGGATCAGGCTGTCAAGCTGATGAGAGGGAAATTGATGAAAGAAATAGTAATTAGCAGAGAAGGGAGCAGAGGTGATAGAGGTCACACCCTAGGGGATGAAAAAGCCAGATTTGTAAAGAGTCCACTTGTTTCTTCCCTGCCACCCGGCATTCTAGGACCTGAAGGGCCAGCGTGTGATGTCATGGTATCTCTCAGCCATCTGCTCCTTTTTCAGGGGAGCTCAGTAACCCAAATCTGGGGAGGTACGATAAGGGATCTCAGCAGGGCTCAGCATCATTTGATGTACTCATTGTTCTGTGGGGGGTGGCATTTGTTTGCTGTCATGCTGCGCAATATACAGAGAACGAGTAGGGAATATGAATATAATGAATATTTATATACTGCCTTTAAACAGCCACCTAATGGTACAGTGGGGAAATGACTTGACTAGCAAGCCAGAAGTTGCTGGTTCGAATCCCTGAAACACCTATATCGGGCAGCAGCGATATACATACAATACAACAAATACTTATATACCGCTTTTCAACCAAAGTTCCCAAAGCGGTTTACACATGGAAATAAATAAATAAATAAATAAATAAATAAATAACTTAAATGGCTCCCTGTCCCCAAAGGGCTCACAATCTAAGAAGAAACATAAGAAAGACACCAGCAACAGCCACTGGGATGCTGTGCTGGGGTTGGATAGGGCCAGTTGCTCTTCCCCTGCTAAATAAAGAGAACCACCACTTTAAAAAGGTGCCTCTTTGCTCAGTTAGCAGGGGATATAGGAAGATGCTGAAAAGCACTGTCTCATACTGCGTGGGAGGAGGCAATGGTAAACCCTTCCTGTATTCTACCAAAGACAACCACAGGGCTCTGTGGTCGCCAGGAGTTGACACCAACTTGATGGCACACTTTACTTTTTCAACAAAAGTTCCAAAAGCGGTTTACATAGATATAAATAAAAAAAATGGCCCCCTGTCCCCAAAGGGCTCACAATCTAAAACAGAAACATAAGATAGTCACCAGCAACAGCCACTGGAGGGATGCTATGCTGGGGATGGATAGGGCCAGTTGCTCTCCCACTGCTCAATAAAGAGAATCTGCTAAATAAAGAGAATAGCCACAGCATACAGAGAACGAGTGGGGAAAAGCAAAATAACTCAGTTTATAGAGGCTATATGGCATAAATACAGGTGTCTATGGGCTTGTGTGATTTATTTAGAGCAGTTCTATGGATCCACTATACTATGCCAGTGACCATGAATGTCAGTGGCATGTAGTGAGGATTCCCTCTTCGCCCAGCTGGTGCAAACTGTGGATGGGAGTGTTCCCTCAGTTTGTCTGAGCCATGATTGCCTTTGGTCAAAAAGTACATTTTAAACTTTAACATAAGAATAATGCACTCAGTTAAAATGCCTTTAATTGAAGAGTCTCCTGCCTGCAAAAGTGGTATAAGTTGAACAAAAGCTGTACATCTCAGAGTAAAGCAGGCTATTCTCAACTGCCCGCCCGGCTGCAGATGTCTAAAAGAACACCTGTGGTGTTGTGGAAGAGCATTCTTGCACTAAATAAGAATTTTGCCATTGTACTTCCTCAGCGCTGTGGCCATTGAAAATAACAGTGTTGCAGTGCAATTGCACAGTTTTACATATTAAGTCTTTTGCAACACTGTGGGTGTTGTTTTAGATGCCCGCAACAACGTGGACATGTGAGAACTGCCCATGTTACTCTGCACGGAATGTCAGCCACTGTCAGGAACTGATCCAAAATTTCTATTTTTCAAGCAACAAGAGTTCTTTTCAGAAAGAGTTTCAGAAAAAATTGGGAATGGTAGGCCTTCCTCAAATAAATGGATAAGCATTTGCAAAAAAAGGTCCAGTGAAACCAAAACACAGCTCTTTCTTTTGAAAACACTTTCTCATCAGACTTTTTTGCCTAGCTCTGGTTTCAACCTTTTGCTCTTGGTCCCTCTGTATAGCAAGGACTAGGCTTGCTAGTCAGTATGTGCCAGTCCCTGAATCCTATCTTCAGTTTGTATGCTCGACTGATGTCTGGAGCCTGAGTCCAAACACAATGAGTGTAGCCCCTCCTCTTTATATTCTGAGCCTACATCAGACCATCCCAGGCCAGCTCCAGCAGCAAAGTATCCATGTGTCAGTCTGGAAGGGGAAAGGGTTGTGCCTCCTACACATGTAACCTAGACATGCCTGTGGCTTCAATCCAAGCTGCTCTCTGCAAGCCCATGCCACAAGTGGTGGTAGTAGTGGGGTCAGTGCAGGCAAAAGTTCTGTGAGCCTGCCAGCATTTCAGATGAATGAATGAAGACCAAACCAAAAGCACAGACAGGTCTGATCCAGGCACATCCATTAACACAACTGGGATAACTCGTGTACTGTTTTGGTGTTGTAGCATTAATGTGGAAGCACAGAAAGGCATTGTTAAAAAAATGCAGGAACAATGTGGCAAGTAGTGACTCCCTTTAATTACTTTTAAAATAGTTATACCCTGCTTTTCTGCTTATAAAAAAGCATCCACCGAAGTAGCTAAAAAGGAATCAAAATGTGCAAAAAAGTAATCAATATAATAAATAACCCTTTAAAAAGAAAACAAAAATCAACAAAACATTCACCAGCTAGCAGAGAGGATTAAATCACAAGGAATTATGACATGTGCCATCCAGCACTACAAAGTGCTCTTGAACACAGGCACAAAAGCAAATCCACAGAGGTTATAGAATTCATGGGTTGAAAGAGAATGTGCTGTTCAGTTTGGCCTTGTTCAGAGTGCAGATGGAACTAGTGCCAGCCCTTGGGTGGCATGTGGAGGGTCCAGCAAATAGAATGTCACCAAATCAGCCTGTTCTGGTATACTCTTAGTATGGCAGTTTCTTGACTCAATGTGACCTTTGAAGAGTTGGTCCCAAATTAGGATCCTAGTGGAGAACCAAGCTGAAATGATTACTGGCTCTTCCAGACAGTAATAAACTGCAGGACATGCAAAGCCTTTGTGCGAGTTCCAAGCCCGTTTTTACTCCCCGTACACATTCTGCAGCAAGCTTCTGCACTACTATTTTCTGTACACATGCCAAGCCGGGAATCTTGTGCAGTTTCCCCATGCCACCTGCCAGCCAGCTCTACCATTCTGAGAGGAACGTGTCCCTTTCCCTAGTTGCCAGGAGAGCAGTGGATAGGTTCTTCTCAGAATGCAAGAGCTGGCTGGCAGGTGGCACTGGGGAAATTGCGTAAGATGTTCTAATAAAATTGCACTAGGTCAGGACTACTCAATGGTGGCCCTCCAGCTGTTTTTGGATTCTCAGCTCCCAACCATCTGCAGCCACAGTGGCCAATTGTTAGGGATGATGGAGTTGTAGGCCAACATCTACAAGAGTGCTGAAGCTGAGCAGCCCTGCACTAGGAAGTAGTGCAGAAGCATGTTGTGTGTATGGGGAGTAAGATTGCACTTGGAAAGTTTTGCACATCCCGCAGTTTATTGCCATCTGGAAGAGCCCTATGTTGGATTTGGAGGCAGGGACCTGAGTTCAAAGGTTCTCAGCCAGGAAGCTGAATGTGTGCGTCCTTGGATGGGACACTACCACTTGACTTAACCTGTCTTACTGGAATGTTGTGAGGATAAAATGGGATAACCCTGCCTACACCACATTGTGGCGTAAAGGGGCAATACAACTATCACAGATGAGTAACAGGCAGGGTAATTTTTTTTTTAATTTTACATTTTATATCCCGCTCTTCCTCCAAGGAGCCCAGAGCGGTGTACTACATACTTAAGTTTCTCCTCACAACAACCCTGTGAAGTAGGTTAGGCTGAGAGAGAAGTGACTGGCCCAGAGTCACCCAGCAAGTCTCATGGCTGAATGGGGATTTGAACTCAGGAGCACTCTTAACCACTACACCACGATGGCAAAGCATCTCAGTGTGCTATTATATGGGGTTTAGAGAGCTGAAGCTTCCGTCCGTCGTTGCTGCTGTTTTACATTTTGCTGACTGCTCAGAACCCCTTCTATAGAGCATAATGGCCCACTTTCCAGGGGTACTAATTGCTCAACAACCCTCCCTTGCCTCAGCAGCAGCTGTTGCAACAACAACAATGCTTGAACTGTCCCCAAAGATATAAGTGGGGGGCATCCCTACATCTTCCTCAGGTTGCATCTGGAACCTGGAAAGCTTTCTTTAAAGCCAAAACAGCTGGAGATGTTATTTGCTGAAACCCTGAAAAACTCAGAGCATAGCCTTGAAAAGATGCCGAGTGGCTGATGCACAGAATGCATTTCCCATGCCCTGATGGACCACTGCAAATGTCCTCCCAGTGGACAGTCTACTACACACATGCGTACCCCCTCCCCCTCGGGCTTCTTTGATACCAGGAACATGCTGCCTTTTTCCAGATAGATAACTCACTGAGCCTCTAATTAGATCTCAGTTAATTAAAAACAGCATCATTATCATTTTTAACATTGTTTGGAAGCAGGAGAAATCCCAAATCAAAGCTAAATCCCAAAACCTACTTGGGTTTTTTTTTTTCTTTCACAAAAGCACTGCAAAAAACACACACCCAGTCCTTATTCTCCGTCCTTGCACATCCTACAGCATTAAAATGGCTGCTTTGAAAAAAGCAAACCTGCAATCCAGGTGGAACTGAGGTGTTGATAGAAATATTGACAGAACTAAACAAAGCACATTAATGAGCAAATCACAGGTGTAAGCAAGCACAGTGGATGGCAATGGAGCTATGCTAGTTTACTAGTTGCCCCCAGAGAAAGTCTTAAAATGACATACAGGTTTTTTATTTCTTTTTTAAAAACAGTTCTTTACAGCTTTCAAAGCAAATACAACTTCTTGTTACACAAACTGATTATGAGAATGCTAGGGTTGTCTGCCCCCACCCCCAATTAGAAGTGCCAGTCCTCTAGAGCTGTAATATTTTGAAACCAGAGCAATCCATTGTGCTTTACAGAGCTTTTGTATGAAATAAAGAACATCCCTTAAAATAATGTCTGTTATTCCTAATCCTTGCTTTTTTCTACTTAATGCTGACGTATCCTTTGCCACCTTCCAACTACTAGGAAAAGAAAACCCTTTGTAACATTAGTGTAGTCGATCACTTCTTTCAGAAATCTGACCTGATCATGGTTTATTAATTCCATGGAGAGCAATTGAAAAGAATGATTTTTGCTGACTGCAAGTCATTTCTTCAGTGATGAGCAACCATGAATGTGTGGTCCAAAGAGTTAAATTGTCAGACTAAAAATCCCTTTCTCTCTCAGCTACTTGGCTTTCATTCCCTTTTCTCATCTGATGTTGTGTTCATACCAGTCCCTGGGTGACCAGAGAATTCGGGGAAAGATGAGGCTTGAATTTCTGATAGAAAAAAAGGAGAAATGCAAACACCTTGGATTGTATATATATATATCTCCTCCCCAGGCATTTCATGAACATCACAAAGGCAGTATTGCTAGCTCTAGGTAGTCCAGATAATTGGATGTGCCTTACAAAAGGATGATATTTTTTAAAAGAAACCCTTTCCTTTTTATTTGTCTTGTGCTTTTGGATTGTTTAAGTTAATGTTTTTCCAAATCCTTCATAATCGGGACATTTTCTCTTCCCAAAAGGCAGCTAAGATTTCACAAAATCTTTCACAAAGACAGTTTGGGGTTTAAAACTGCTAGCTAGCAGCGCAATCCTTTGAGAAGTTCTCTTCTTCACGTCCCATTGAAAACAATGGCGGGGCGGGAGGGTTGGCTGCAGAGCTTCCATTTATTTCAGAGAGGCTTGTGCAGAACTTCTAGGTGGATTATATGCTAGGTTTGCTAATACACCAAGGAATCAAAAAGCGAGAGAAACTAAATGTTATCGTTTTATATTACATTCATTCCTAGCATGCCTCAGGTTAGACTGGGGGCAGCCGTCTTCAAACTGATGCACAGCCACATTGGGAAATGCCATCCCTAGTCAAATGAACTTACACTCCATAGCCCTTTGTTCCATTTAAGTGTATTCATTTCAGTGTGTTGGGGATTGTTATTCACTGCAATATCTCTTCTGTGTCTTTCTTACAATAGCTCCTACATTAGAGCCCTCTTCAGACATTATTATCAGACTGGGTCCAGCCAACCAATCCCAACAGCACACCGCTCACGGTTACAGTGACACTTGTCTGCAGAGGGATATGCTATAACCATGATGGCTGCCATTTCCGTGACTGGCAGCCTTGGGCACCTGTGAGCAGTGCGCTGCTGGGATTGTAACCATGAGCAGCATGTTCCTGAACTGATTGACTGGCGGACAGGACCTGCTCTGAGAGGCTGTACGCAATTACAGCGTCCCTTCTAATAACATCTGAAGAGGGCTTAGGTCAGGCACCTTTGTGTTGTGTTGATGCAGAACCACCTAGTACGAAACAGTTGCTGACATCCTGACGAACGAAGCATGCGTGTTTTTATAGTCTTGTTTTTAATTTTTCGGTGATCCGCCTTGGGATTGTTTTAATGAAAGGCGGTATATAAATTTAACAATAAATAAAATAAATAAACAATGTGTGCTTTGAGCCTCTGTGGGTACGCAGCGGGAGCCTTTGCACAACTGCCCCAGTCCTCTAGTATGTTTGCTGCTGCACAAGAGCCCTAACACTGAGCGATGTGTTTCTGCTCTTACAGAGTGCTTCTGGAGTGTGGGCTATGCTCGGAAATATTAGGGCTCTTGCACAACAGGGCATGTTCTAGAGCAGGGATTCTCAACTTTGGCTCTCCACCTGCTCAATAAAGAAAATCGCCACTTTTAAAAGGTGCCCCTTTGCTCAGTTAGCAGTGGAAGAGACACTGCATTCATGTCAACTGTGCTGTGTCCCAGTTGAGTCACCTCAAGGACATTTTAATGGGGAATGTGCTGGTTCTACTCAGCATTTTCCCGTTGTAACAACTACACAAAGTATCGGAGGAAAGGGAGTAAACTCTGAGCCCCAGTGGAGCACAGTGTAATCTCCTTTACTACATTTATCCCACTCTGTCTAAAATCCAGGAAGATTTCTTTTAGGAACATAAGGAAGCTGCCATATACCGAGTCAGACCATTGCTCTATCAGCTCAGTATTGCCTTCACAGACTGGCAGCGGCTTCTCCAAGGTTGCAGCCAGGAATCTCTCTCAGCCCTATCTTGGAGGTGCCAGGGAGGCAATTGGAACCTTCTGCTCTTCCCAGAGTTCCCATATTTCTATGGACACCTATGAACCTCTGTTTCAGAAATAGATGCTTTTGCATAGTTACAAACCACCTTTTGATTTAAAACTTAATTTTTTGGAAAAAAATTCCCGAAGTATAATTGTGAACAAAAACATAAGCATATTATCTATTAAACCAATCAAAGAAAAATATATGAATAAACATTATAGTAAAATGTGTGCTCTTGTTATTAATAAATAAAATCCAATTTCTAGCAAATTTGTGTCCGTATTCTTCTTTGCTTTTCTGTAATATGCCAGCGTGGTGTAATGGTTAGAGTGCTGGACTAGGACTGGGGAGACCTGAGTTCAAATCCCCATTCAGCCATGATACTTACTGTGTGACTCTGGGCCAGTCACCTCTCTCTCAGCCTAACCTACTTTACAGGATTGTTGTGAGGACAAACTTTATGTACCGCTCTGGGGTCTTTGGAGGAAGAGCTGAATGTAAATGTTACAAAATTAATATCTCAGGTGTTTTGTTTTGGTTTTTTGCAATGCTGTATTCCAGATTTTTTTGTTTAATACCGATCAAATACTGCTGTGGATTTCAAAGAGGATTTATCAGAGAAGGCAATGCAAAGTCTAGCAGCAGTTAAGTGTAGTACAAACTCCAGATTATCAGTCATAACCTCATCTTTCAGATATCTAAAAAATACAACCTTTAAGGAATAAATAAAATTCTGTCCAGTTATTTCTTTTTTCTTCAAGATTTCTACCCAAACCTTTCTTACTAAAGAACAAGAAAAGAGTGTGACATCTCCAACAGTGATCAGTGCAAGATTTATACATATGCACTAGGGGTGTGCAATTTGGGTTTTCGGGTGATTCGGCTCGGACCCGAACCGAATCACCCCTGTTCTGTTTTGTGCCCGAATCTGGGTCACCCGAATCACCCTTGATTCGGTTCGGATTCGGATTTAATCACCTCAGAAGTGTGAATTCTCATTCTATCATAGCAAATGAGATTTTTTTCAATTAAACAACTCTCATGACCCCACTTTCACTTTTTCACACTTTCCTTTACTATGAATAATATGAGGAAGTAATCATTTTAGCACACTTCACCTTATGAAGACAAACCTCATAAAAATAAATTCACCAAAATTCACCCCCTGCCCAATCACTCTTAAATTGGGGGTGGGTGGTAGCCTCCACCCATTAGACACTATCTACCAGCCCACCCCACTCCTTTGGGGCAGATCCACTTTCTGCCCCCAATCTGCCCCAAAGACACCCAAACTTCAAAAATTCTCAAAAAATCAGCCCTCTGCCCAATCCCCCTGAAATTGGGGTGGTAGCCTCCACCCATTAGGCACTACCACCCCACCCCACTATTTTGGGGCAGATCCACTTTCTGCCCCCAAACTGCCCCAAAGTCACTAAAACTTCAAAAATTCTCAAAAAATCACCCCTTTGTCCAAACCCCCTGAAATTGGGGTGGTAGCCTCCACCCATAAGGCACTACCACCCCACCCCACTATTCTGCCCCAGGCCCCACTTTCTGCCCCAATATGCCCCAGTCTGTCCCAAAGACATGAAAATTTCAGAAATTTACCAAAAATCAGCCCTTTGCCCAATCCCCCTGAAATTGGGGTGGTAGCCTGAACCCATTAGGCACTACCACCCCACCCCACTCCTTTTGCCCAGATCCCATGCTATGCCCCCGAACTGCCCCAAAGTCACTAAAACTTTAAAAAATCTCCTAAAATCAACCATGAACCGAATCACCCGAATTTTTCGGGTCCGAAATTCAGGTGATTTGGCTCGTGCCCGAAAAATATCGGGGGACATCGGGGATGATTCAGTTCAGCCCCGAATCACCCGAAATTGTTCATTTCGGGCACAGATCATTCTGTGCCCGAAATTTTTTGCACATCCCTAATATGCACCAAATCTGGTGGGATTAGATACCACAAATAGGGATGTGCATGGAATCGATGGAGTGGTGGTTCAGAGGTGGGGGGGGCATGCCTTTAAGGGTGGGGGTGGGTGGCCTTCCCCCTCCCACTGCATTTCCCCCCGGTGCTCCATGTAAAAAGTGCCCATTGGGGCAGCAGTGTATCTCCCGGCCACCCCAGTGTCCTCCTCGGCTGGAAGTACCCGGTGCACCTGGGTACCAAACTGGGTTAACAAATATGCAGGTTTTTAAAAAAATTGGGTTAAAAACACAAACTGGGGCTCTACAGATGGGTCCTGAAAGAAACAAGAATGGGCTCAAAAACAACAAAAAAGAGTCCCCCAAATAATTAAAAAATGCAGTGCACATCTCTAGAGACATTTTTTTCCCCTTCCAGGAGGGGGGGCGGGAAACAGCTGGGGATGGGATGACTTTTGGTGGGAAAATGCTACAAAAGAGTTTAGCAGCCCTTCTCCCCCTGCAGTAATTTTCCCCATCAAATTGCAGTCTCAGCAACTGCATTGTATACGGGGTGGGGGGTGGGGGGGAGTTGCTAAAAAAGAATCATGGAACTACATGCATTCTTCCTTGAGAGAGCTGAAATTTAATCCACAGGGTGTGTGGGAAGTAAATGAAGTGAGAATCTGTTTTAAGCAAGAGGGAAACAAAGTTAGCTTCCATTTCCCAGGTCTCTCCAAAACATGACATAAAATCTCAAGAGTTAAAAGCACAGTTAAGGTGTCCACAATGATGAAAAGTAGCCTAATCTGTTCTTTTACTGCATTTTTTACTGCAGAGTACACTTTGTTATGCCTTCTCAGCCATAATGTACCACAAAGTGCAGTTAACAAAATCCCAGAGCTTGATTTTCCAGATCAGTGAGATGCTTGAATCTGCTGAGCTGGGGCTTGAAGTACTATGTTGGAATGAAAGGATCTTGAATTCATTCAGAAATATGATATTATTAAAAAAGAAGAGGGTAGGATTGTTGCAACCTAGCTGCCACTCAAGCGTGAAGACATCCTAAGATGGACCTTGGCAGGAGGTGGAGTTCTAATGCCTTAGGCTAGGAATCTGTCTGATCCCATAAACACAACTAGTTTAACTTGTATCTAACTGCCAGACGTCATACATCTTACATTGCCAGTCATGCGTTTTCTGGTACTGCGCATTTCAGTGCAATCTTTGTGGATGTTTTACTGAGAGGTAGAAAGTTCTTCATGAATATCCACATAGTTTAAGGAATTTTCCAGATTATTAAAAAACCTGCATTTTAAATCTTTCGGAGGTTGGAAATGTCATGCTGATTAAGCAGGCTTTTAATTGCATATCATAGTGTTGTCTTTGTGTTCAAGATTATTGGAAACAAGTTATAGGCAAGTAACTGGTATAGTGCTAAAATGTTAAGTAGTAACTTCTTAATTATTTAGAAGATAACTTTTAAGGGGCTATTGAACTTCTGTTGTAAAATCTTTTCATTGATGTGAAAAATTGTACTAGCTCATCACCGGAAAACCACACCAACCCCAGGTGTTACTGAATGGTTAATTAAGGTCCTGGATATCGCCAATTAGGTGGATAAAGTGGTTTTAAGGAATGGTGGTTGTTCCTAGTACTGAAAAAGTAGTCTCCATTCTGTATTGAAATACTCCGTTTTATAACAAAAACCTGGAAATGTAATTTTCCCCTGTAAATTAATTGTGAACTGTAAAATAATTATTTAACCTGAATTATTTTATTTTTAAACATGCATTTCCCATTTAGTGCTCGTAATGATCTAGTGCCAATTACTCCCATCCAAATGTAATGGTATGGTGAAATAACTTTGCTGGCAAGGGGGTGGGGCAGCTGTTTGTAGCTGCTGCTGTTCGTTCTTTCTTAATGGAGAGAACTACACCATAATATTGGAGAAGGCACTCACATAGCCTTCAAAATAAAGGCTAACATAAATAAAATAATTCACTCAAGCAAAGGTCCTCAAAACATTCTGGTATTGCTGTGGGGGATGAGGTGGTAATCTTGCTGCCATGTTTGCCATCTTTTTTGGGGGGGGGCGGGGAGTGACATGAGCAATTTTTTTGCCAGAGACAAAATGAAGTCTGAGCATGCAAGCAAGCAAGCAATGTGTCCATTGCCAGGGCCTCCTTCCCAAAACGCTTGCCTGTTTTAAAACTGGAGGATTGGTTGGTGTCCTCTAGCTTCTTGAGTTCCCTTTGTTTAAGCACCTTGTGCTTCTGGCTCCATGATTTGACTGATTTTACCAGACATGACAGTGTGGTATGTGTCAAAGCTGGTGTCAGGAATTGGCAAGAACAAGCAGTTGCCCAGGCCTACACACTGGCAGAGCCTCACTTCTCAGAGTCCTGGCTTTGCTCCTCACTGTTGTTGCCTCTTTGTTTGCCCACACTATGTTCAAGAGGGGATGAGCAAGAGAGTAGCCATGGCAGTTTCTGTCATCTGCTCTCTCACCAGTGCTCTGCCTTGCAAGTGAGAAGCTGAGGAGGACGAGGGCCCTCAGAAGGAGGGGACCCACACTGAGGGCATCTTGCCCAAAGGCCCTCTAAAATCTGGAGCCAAACCTTATCCATATTTACTGTATAAGAGTGACAAATGCCTTTTATATCCTGCTCCCTGCCCCTATGTTCTAGTTCGGTTCTTCTGTGCAGTTTGGAGACCTGAGACCTAATTAAATTTCTCATATAAGTTCTGAGCCTGTAAATGCTATCAGCAACACTGGCTCCTAACCATCCCTGAGTCTAAAATGTCACATTTTGTTATGGTGCTTGTCCCTCCCTCCTGTTGCCAGACTGTTGGCTTCTCCTGACTGTGTACAGGAAGTGCTGGTAATGGCAGGGACTAAGGAGCTCTGGGACTTGTAGTTCTTGAGATGCCTTTTCACAACCTGAGGCACATATCTCTTTGTTTCGATTTGCAAGTCCTAGAGTTTTTCCACCGTAATCGGAGCCCATCCTTTAGCTAGGGTATTTCCTTCATGCTATCAGAATCGGCAGGAAGTGATCACAGCAGAGTTTTCCTGGAGGCTAGGTTGATCGCTAATCCCCAGTTCCTTTCCTGTTGCCTTCAGGATCGGCAGCAGAGAGAGAGCTCTCCAAACTTTACTTCTTTAGTTTCTTTGTTCTCTTTGTTTCTTTCTTTGGTCGATACCTGCTGGGTCGTTTTCAGTCTGTCGCTTTCAGTCTAAGCTCTCCCAGCCATCCTGTTTTTCTTCAGCAGCTGCTAAGCTTCTTTCCCTCTCAACTTTGAATCTTCTGCTCCTCCCCAATCTTATCTTCCTAAACTCAGCAATGGAGCGCGCTCATGCCGCCGCCGCCGCCATCATGACTTCAATGTCGGAAGGGGAGACAAGAACCTCAAGTGCCACCCTTACAACGGGGGCGTTTTCCAGCCCGGGGCAACAGAGCATAGCTCAAAGTGCTACCCTTTCTATGGGGGCCGAGGCCGTGCAGAGAAAAAAAGACCAAAAAAGCCCCAAAGGCAAAGAAACGAGAGTAGGGGGCGGCGGAGCAGCTGAAGGCTGCTGGAAGCCGCCGGAAAACTACAAAGCCCCCGATCACGAGGTGAATGAACGCCTGCCTTTGTGGGCGGTCTGCAAGCAGCGGCAGCCCCGTCAGATTACTTCCCCAAGGCTACTAGACCACCAGGGAGTGGACCAGCTGGGGAAGGCGGCGGAAGCAGCGATGAGCGCCATGATACTGCCCGTGATCGCGCCTGTGGGAAACCAGGGCAAGGAAGCCCTGGAAGGAACCACAACGGCTGCTGCCACAGAAGCCTCACCTGCGGATGCCCAGGGGCCCAACTCGCCGTTACTCGTGAGTAATCCCCTGTTCAGGGAGGTGCGGAACCACCCATATCAGAGGAGGTGGCTGCAGGGCCGAGGGGTTCAATAGCCAGGGAGTTTTAAAACACTTTCCCCTGCCCTGGCTTTGGAAGCGGGGACGTCCCCACCCCCAGTTGGAGTGGGGCATAGGTATGACCCCTCGAGGCCATTCTGAAAATCAGAAAGAGGAGGCGCTACCGTTCTCCCTCAACACCCTCCTCAGAGACTGAGGGCGCCTCTCCAAAGAAACCATCTAGAAAGATCCCACCTATAGCGCCTACAATCCCAATCCCGTTGCGGCCAGGGGCCAAACCATCCCCAACCCCCCAGGGACCAAGGGGCCACCCTGAGGTATCCCCCACCTCCCGGGAGGCCAGACACCCCGGACCACTTCTCTTCTGGGACTGAGGAAGGAGAGATATCCGAGGAGGGAGAGTCTACTCCCTCAGGCAGGCAGCAAGTTCAACCTGCTCTGGTAGAGAACCCCTCTTTTTATTATAGAAGAGTGCACAGAGGCACAACACAGCAGACTTAGTTGGGCATGCGTGTATGCTGAGAGTAAAGTAACTTGGAGCCAGTTCATAGTTTCAAATCAATATATAAGGCATTTATTAGAGAACTTCATTCTAGATAGGAAAGTGAGGAGTTGGGATTTCTGGTCTGTCTGTCTGGCTGGATGCAGATGGATTCTGCATCTCTGCACACATCGTGCAGGGAAAAGAGCTTACTTCCATGCTGCAAGGTAGAGGAGGAGGAAGAGAAGAGAGAGAGGAAGGAGGAAGTGTCCCTGAGATCAGCAACCTACATTCCATAGGGATAGTGTCAGAGCAGGAGAGAAGGGATCACCAATGTCTTGACCCTCTAGCCCTCTGACTCACTAGTCTGCCCTCCTATGTTACGGAGACAAGAGACAGTGCAAAGCCCTTCACTTCCAACACCCCCTCTCAATGTCTCGTGGCTCAGTTCACTAGATTCATTTTCTCTCTCAGCTTTTCGAAGCAGGGTCTTGGTAGTGTCTTAGTGAGTAGATCTGCAAGCATTTCATCTGTTGGGCAGTAGATCAGCCGGATTAGTCCATCCTTTTGCAGATTTCTCACTAAATGATACTTCACTTCAATATGGTTGGTACGCCTCCTTACGTCTGCTTGTCTGGAGAGTTGAATGCAACTTTGGTTGGCTTCATACACTGGTATGTGCTGTGGTACACCCATAACTAGATCTCTCAGTCATTGACACAGCCATTGTATCTCGTGACAGCCCTGTGCAGCTGATACATATTCTGCTTCACTGGTTGATGAGGCTGTTATGTCTTGCTTGGTGCTTGACCAGCTTCTGGCTCCATCTCCATAGAAAATTATGTGACCACTGGTGGATTTCCTTTCTGTTAGGTCTCCACCCCTGTCTGCATCTACATACCCTTCTAGTTTTTGGTTGAACTGTTAGCTGGTAGCTTGAGCTCAAAGTGTGCAGTACCCTTTAGGTGCCTAACAAGTCTCTTAATTGCATTCCAGTCCTTGACTGCTGGTCACGCAGTTTTTTCTGAAAAGTAAGCCTACTGCTGTACTAAGATCTGGCCTAGTGAGCATACTAATGTATAAAGCTTTCCCAATGCTTCGCGATATCTGTGGTGGTCAGATAGTGGCTCAGTTTGAGCTTCTTGCTTTATGTAGTTCACTTCCATTGGAGTTGGAGGGATTCACGTCTTCCAGCCGGAGCAGGTTTATTAAGTCTTTAAGTCTTCTGTTCTTGGGTGATGAGGAAACTTCCATCTTTCTCTCTTTGTACTTGAATGCCCATGTACTGTGCAATGTTGCCAGGTTGCTTGACTTCCACATCTCTGTTCAGATGATGCTTTATTCCCTTGATATCTTCTGGATTCTCATAGGCAAGAATCAAATCATCAGGATACGCCAAAAATGTAACTCCATTGCCATCTATGAATGTCGTGTACAGGCAGGGATCCACATCACTTCTTTCGAAGTTTGCTTGAAGTAGTATATCATTTAGTTTTATGTTCCATGCTCTGGCAGCCTGTCATAAACCGTAAATACTCCTTTGCAGTTTGCATACATAGTCCTCTTTGCCTTTCCCCAAGAAACCTGGTGGTTGTTGCATGTAAATGTCCTCTTCTTGTTTGCCAGGCAAGAATGCAGTTTTATGGCTAGGTGTTACGGCTAGGTGTTCAACAACATGCATTCCTTTGCTAGCAGCAATACTTAACAGAGTCCTTACTGTGGTATGTTTAACCACTGGTGCAAAGGTTTCATCTTAAGCTTCTCCATTTGTTCTGCAAATATCTTTTTGCTACTGATCTGACTTTGTAGCGCTGAATCTCGCCATCAGCATGATGTTTGAGTTTGAGGACCCATTTTCAACCTATAACTTTTCTCCCTTGAGGTAACTTAGTAAGAGTCCAGGTGTTTTGTTTTTTTCTCTGTGGAGCCTCAAGCTCTTCAGTTGCAGCTTGTTTCCACTTCTGGACTTCTGGTTGTGGTAGCCGGAATACTTCCTCCCAGGATGAGGGTTCTGGCTGTTCCGCCGTTCTTGTGAGGTAGGACAATCTCGGGGCTGGAACACCTCTGTTTGAGCGCGTTGGTCGCCTCACCTCACCCTCTGTGGTCTCGCCCATTACCTCAGGTGCGTGGTTGGATCTGGACCTGCTGTCTCCTCCTCCTCAATTCTGCTGAGATCAGGAAGCATAATCAGTCGTCAGGGTGTTTTGGTCTGGTTGCTGGCTTCGCTGAAGAAGGAGCTCTTTCATTCTCATCAGAATACACCAATCTGCCTCTGGCTATCCGGCTGGTGTCAGGAGCCAGAATTCTGTAGCCTCTGGATTGTGCTGAGAGCCTACAAATTCCCTTTTGTGGTCCTAGCCGCTAAGCCGTGCTTCCAAAGACACACAAATGTATCATGGACGGCTTATGACATGGATGGCTTATGACCATGCCAAAGTTCATATGGTGTTGTGCCTATAGGCTTTGTGTGCATTCTGTTTTGTGTGTATGTAGCAGTCATGATGCCTTCCCCCCAGAGTTTCCTGTGGGAGGTGCGTGTCAGCAAGCATGCATCTTATCAGGTCCAGGAGGCTTCTGTTTTTTCTTCTGAGACTCCATTTGGGACAGATTGTAAGCTACTGTGGTTTGATGCACGATTCCATGTTCTCTCAGGAACTGCGGGGTGGCGCTGGACATAAACTCTTCTTCCATTGTCTGTGCACAGGATCTTTGGCTTCCATCCAGATTTGTTGCTTGCCATGGCACGTAGTCCTGGAGTTACTCGAGCATCTGTGATGTCTCCTTTTCCTGCATGCTCCGGATTGACTCATAGCTCCTGTGTCCCAGATGTCTCTGCCACAGTTGCTACCGTAGCAGTTTTCATGCAGGCACGACTTAGCGAGGTTCACTTCATTGGACTGGTATGCCTCAGTGCTGAACCAGGCTGGTCTTTCTTTGGCTGTCTTTGATACAGGTTGCTTCTGCACACTGTACAGGCCTTTGCATTCAGAGCCTACAAGGCAAACTTATCCATTCTGGGTAACAACACATTGTCTGTTTCTAATATACAGCTCAAAGCCTTGTTTTCTCTAGCTTGGATGTTGAAAGCAAGGAGCCTGAGAAGTCAGGGATATACAAGACATCTCTCACAAAAAACTCATTAATTGATCCATCCTAGGAATTGCAACACAAAATTCCTTCGCCTCTCTTCCTTGCTTTAATTGTAGTATTATTGCCCAAATGAACAATCTCTTCGGGAATATCAAGCAATTCAGTATAGAAATCCAAATTTTTTGAGAGATGAACTGAGGACCCACTGTCTAATATGAATCTTCCATTTCCTTGAAACAGTGAGGCACTAAAATTCTTATTGGAATTTGCACGCTTAATAATGAATTAAAGAAAATATTTAAAATGACATTTCCTAAGAAGCCAGAATCCTTCCTGCTGGGAATAACACAAGGTGTAATCTCTACAACTAATTTAACATTTTTTATGTATGCTTCTACAGTGGCCAGAATTATATATGCACAGAAATGGAAGAGTAATGAACTGCCTTCAAAAGAAGACTGGCTGATAAAAATTTTGGAATATGCGGAGACGGCAAAACTTACAGCACTAATAAGAGACCAAAACTTGGAATGTTTTAAAGAAGACTGGAAACCATTCTTGTTGTATCTAAAGAATTACTTTCCTACTATGGACTTTACAGCAGGGTTTGAAATTTAGCAAAAAACTGCAGGTTGGATAGATTAGCTATGTTTGTAAGGGTTTGAATTTATGTTTTGAAGTATTATTATTATAGCAAGGGTAAATTTTATAGCTGATGATTCACGAAGAGATGTGTGCGGGGAGTCCACCTTTTTGTGTGTATTTGCAATGAATGGCTGTTAAAATTAATAAAAATTGAATTTGGGGAGAGAAAAAAAGGAATTTGCACGCTTAAAGTTCTTAGTTAAATTCCTCTCAGTAAAATCGACTCTGTTTGTCTGATTCCTGGGACAGCTCGCCACCTTGGGACCAGATTGGCTACACAGAAAACATCTAATGGGCATTTGTCCCAGTTGCCCTCATTCCAGGAGCAGTCTCCCTGGTCATGTGACCTCTCTGTCTGGATTGAGTATCCTTGGTATAAAACTCTACAAGATCTCAGCCTTCCATGGGGAGCAGGCAGCCTTCGAACGAACGGTCTCTCAGCAAGTTGTCTAGCACACTTCCACGCCCCACCCAGGCATTGCTTACTGTTCATCCGACTTGGGTATGTCCCTAGCTAAAGGATGGGCTCCGATTACAGTGGAAAAAGGAGCATTGGGTCTTACCTGTGAAGGGTCCTTTTTCACCGTAATCGGAGCCCATCCACCCTGACCCGCGGAAGCAAACTTAATATTGGAGGATAATAAGCATAGTTGGGGCCAACACTGAAACTATGATCACCGGGGCTAGTTCATGTGTATATATGTGTACTATATAGAGGCGTTGGTGTGACAATGGTTAGTAAATATTAGTAGATATTACCGCTCATGTGGATGGGCAAGGGCTAATCTAATCCATTTCCAACCTTAGAAAAGATCATTCCTTTTTTGGCTAAGCTAACCTCAAAACAGAGCTCTCTCTCCAGTAGTTTTTCACAGCATCCTTCAGCACGACAGTCGGAACTGGGGATTAGCGATCAACCTAGCCTCCAGGAAAACTCTGCTGTGATCACTTCCTGTCGATTCTGATAGCATGAAGGAAATACCCTAGCTAAAGGATGGGCTCTGATTACGGTGAAAAAGGACCCTTCACAGGTAAGACCCAATGTTCCTTTCTATTCATACCGCTCTCTCTCTCTCTCTCTCTCTCTCTCTCTCTCTCGGTTCACATGTAACCACAGTTAAGCCTGGTTCCACAAAATGTCCCCAAGGCTCAGAAGCACATGTGCTCACCCCACCCACTATCCCATGCCCCCAATTTGTAACTAACTTCAGGAATTGATACAAATTGCAGCTTATTTCAAGTGAGTAGGTTAGAATAAACTGAGATTGCTTGGTTTCGACGTCATAACTGATATTGGTGTATTCCAGGGCTGCTCAGCTTCAGCCCTCCTGCAGATGTTGGCCTAAAACTCCCATAGTTCCTGGCTATTGGCCATTGTGGCTGGGGATTATGAGAGTTGTGATTCTTACCCAAGTTAGAAGTAGATGCTTGTGTGGGCATGGGAGGGGGGAGCATTTGGGCAGAAGAGACTGTTCTTCAAATTCTGAACTTTTCTATGCTGTCCCTCAGGGCTCCATATTGTCTCCGATGTTGTTTAACATCTACATGAAATTGCTGGGAGAGATCATCAGGAGATTTGGTGCAGGGTGCTATCAGTATGCTGATGACACCCAAATCTGCTTCTCCATGTCAACCTCATTGGGAGAAGGCATAACTTCCCTAATTGCCTGCCTGGAGGCAGTAATGGGCTGGATGAGGGATAACAAACTAAGGCGGAATCCAGATAAGACGGAGGTACTTATTGTGCGGGGTCAGAACTTGGGAGACGATATTGATCTGCCAGTTCTGGATGGGGTCACGCTCCCACAGAAGGAAGAGGTACGCAGTCTGGGGGTGCTTCTGGATCTGAACATCTCCCTGGTGTCCCAGTTTGAGGCGGTGGCCAGAGGTACTTTTTATCAGCTTTGGATGATACACCAGCTGTGTACGTTTCTTGAGATGAATGGCCTCAAAATGGTGGTACATATGCTGGTAACCTCTAGGCTGGATTTCTGCAATGCGCTCTATGGGTGGCTGCCTTTGTACGTAGTCTGGAAACTACAGTTGGTTCAGAATGCAGCAGCCAGGTTAGTCCAATAATGGTTAGTCTCTGGATCATCTAGGAGAGACCATATCACTCCTGTGTTGAAAGAATTAGATTGGCTGCCAATACATTTCCAAGCAAAATACAAGGTGCTGGTTATTACCTATAAAGCCCTAAACATCTTCGGCCCTGGCTATTTAAGAGAACGTCTTCTTCACTATGATCCCCACTGCCTGTTGAGATAATCTAGAGAGGTTTGCCTGCAGTTGCCGTCAACTCGTTTGGCGGCTACTCAGGAACAGGCCTTTTCCATTGCTGCCCCTGGACTTTGGAATGCGCTCCCTATTGAAATAAGAGCCTCCCCACTCTGGCAACTTTTTAAAAAGCACTGAAGACACATTTATTCACCCAGGCTTTTAGTTAGATTTATGGTTTAAATTTTTAATGCTGGTTTTAAATTATTTTAATGTCAATGTTTTTGATGTTTAAATGATTTTAATTGTTTAGTTTTTATTTTAACTGTTAAATTGATTTTAATTGTTTTTATTTGTTGTAAACTGCCCTGAGCCATTTTGGAGGGGTGGTATATAAATCAGTCAAGCAAACAAACAATTCTGGGGAACCAGGTTTAACCATGGTTCTGCCTTACATCTAAACCAGCTCCTCCTGGTATTTTGGAAGACAGCCTTGGCTGGTAGCTCACTGGAGGGAAGGAGAAATGATATATGGTTTCTATTGACTCTTTCTTTGTGTTTTCTGGACAGCTGTCCCTGCCATGTCTTATAGTGGTATCTACCATGTACTATGTTTATGCTAAGCAAGCAGAATAGCTGAGTACTAAAATCTGCCATTCAAAATATACAAAAATATGCAAATCACCTGTGCTGTGTTTTGCTCAAAAACTCAAACATTGCATAGTTTGGCAGCTGTGTAAATAGCTGAGCACTGAGTCTTTTAAAAGATTAATAAATAATAATAAAATAGGACAAAATCGGCCACACTGCTATGTTTGAAGTGCTACACCTGTAATGGTGTAGTGTGAAGGTACTCCAGAGTTTGGCTGTTAAATAAGAAAATAAGATAAGTCCTTCCAGATCAGACCAAAAAGCCTTGTAGTCCAGCATCCTGCTTCCCACAGGAAGTTTTCCAACCAGATCCTCCATGAAATACAAGTAGGGCTTGAAGACAATAGCCCTCCCCTGCTGTTCCTCCCCAATAACCAGTATTCAGTGGCATACTACCTCTGAACATGGAGGTTCTGTACAGTCATCATGGCTCAAAGCCATTGCTAGGCCAGTTCTCAAAATACCTGTCTCCAAAACCTGTGGGCAGAGTATGCTGTTGAAACCATGGGAATGATCTAGAATTATTCGGGGTAAAAGTCACAGATAATCCACTGTAAAATCAATTTTGGAATAGATCATAATCTGGAAGTCCAGGATATCTAATGGAGAGTCAGGCTTTACAGTAGAATTCATATCATGCAGCATTAAGGGATTCATAGGTTTGATTTTCTTTGTTTTAGATGTGCCACTGTTTGGTATCGAGTCTTCCAGAGTGACATTCAAGTTAAGCAGATAGTTTTTGAAAATAATTTTTTTAATGGATTTTTAAATAATTAAAAAACTTCAAAAAATCAGCACATATGCGGATTATGCAGCCCGTATGTTCAATGGTGTGTGACCATCAGAAAGAGTGTGGTGGGGGCTGAAGAACTGATGTGCTTCCTGAAAGATCCTCTCGAGAGGCACGTTTATAGTGGCTCTTTTGCCTTTCTTGAATATGCATGAGCACTGTAACAACACGAACACTGTGCATGGAGTATTATTGCTTCTTTTCCTTTTACCATTGCTTGATTCAAATTTGGCAGAGTCACCTGGATCAGATAGAATTGTTTTTAGGGCTAGGTCTTGTGGCATTATGAGCTGCAAGTTGGCTGTCTCTGATCCAAGCAAGGCATGAGACTAGAACTCTAGAGGTCTTCGTTTTAGTGCCTGGTTCTAACAGAATTAAAAGCAGTCTCATGATCTCCAAATATTCACTGCTTTCACTTTTCCTATAGCGACTGGGAAAGGAAGGGCCATGGTACCACAGGGGAGGAACACAGTCTTGTGTGCATGTGGAATGGGGAGAGGTTACATATCTGGTGCTGATGAATATGGTTCTCCTCTCTGCAGTGAAGTGTGAATCTGACTCTCCTGGTGTGGTGTACCTGCCAGCTGAACTAGAGGTGCTAAATGGCCCGGAGTATTTCCGTCTTCAGCGTACAGATCGTTACTTGCCAGGAAATGCTTCTCTCAGCTCCCGCTCTGAGACCTTCCTCTTCCTCCACCGTCAGCTCACAGCAAAGCCTGCCATCCAAGCTTCCTACCTGCCTTTCACTGCCCAGCAGGTAATCATTCCGCCCAGGGTGGGAAGGGAGCTCTTTAGTATAAGGGATGGTGCAAAGCCACCTTCCTCTCTCGATTGTTCTGAGAGAAGCTTCACTACAGAGCTCAGCTTCTCTCTCTCCCCCCAGGCAGTCCCAACTGACGACTCCGAATTCACAGATGTCTCTTCTGCTTGGGACGTCCGGGCTGTATCCATTGAGGGTACAGTGTCTCCTTATGAGCCATACTCTAGGGTCCTATTCCATCTCCAAGGGCAAGAATGGATGTTGGGACAACAGGCCCTACCTTGCGTCACCCTACATGTCTTCCACCAGGCCCAGGTGGTTCACAAAGCCTGCCACCTCCAGGTTGGTCCACGCATATATATGTATATACTATCACAACTATCATTTATATACTACTTTTCAACCAAAAAAAGTCCTCAAAGCAGTTTACATAGAAAAAGAATACTAAGGAGAAGATGGTTCCCTGTCCCCAAAGGACTTGCAGTCTATGTTAAATATGATGAATAAAAGGAAACACAAGGGAGGCACCAGCAACAGCCACTGAAAGGTTGCTGTGCTGGGGCTGACGAGGGCCAGTTGCTCTCCCCCTTTTCACCAGTTTGAAAGGTGCCTCTGCCTAGTTAGGGATTGGCATGAACATGCCACGCCCATGAATCATTCTTCTGCCCAAGGAGGAATTAGGTATGTGACCCTGGGATGCCACAGAAGGTGAATTGGGACTTGGAAGAATTGCAAGTCTCCTTTGGAAGAAGATTCACACACCACCACCCTGGGCAGCTTGTTTAGGGGATGTTTAGGATGACAAGTGTAGGGAGTGCATTTGCCTGTACATTCTGAGTCTAAGAATCTTTTCACAAGTCCAGCATTTGTCTCTGCAGAGCATGTCAGCACAGGTGCTGGCTTACAGGTGTACTCTCAGGGATGCTGTATGTCCCCAGATTCCATAACAACTGAACAGGGCTATTATTCAGCACCACCAGGCCAAGCAAGCACCCACTGCATGTGTTACTCACATGCACATCTCAGTGTGAATTTGCATGGGAAGGAGGGTGCATAAGTCTGTCGTACGGTCCCTGGATGGTGGGGATAGTCATACTTTATATTAAGGGGAGGCATGTGAAGATATCTGGGTGATTCTTAAGAGTCACTTCTTTGGACCTTATGGGGGCTTGGAACACAATGGGCTGCAAAATGGCACCATTGATCTTGGCTTTCCCTGTAGCCTGTTAGCTTTCTTTCCTGAGCCTGTTGTCTGTCTCCTCTGACCACTGAGTCCTCTGGTCTCCAGAGCATCTGCGTGGCCTGGCTCAGAGCCCCCCCCCCCCCCGGGCCAAGCATGTGGTAGCTGTCAGATCTCCCTCTTGTGCTGGTGGCCTAGTAATGTCAGAGTGAGTCTGAAGTTTCTCTTGATGTGAATTCCCTGCTACTTCCCGACTCCTTCTTTGTCACTGCAGAACATAGAAGTGACTGCTGAGAGGGCTTGCAGTCTGCATGGGACTGAAAAGACCAGGGTGGAGAAAGAAGTTGATTGGCAAATAATATGGGGAAATGGAGTACGATGGCAAGGAGCTGGGTGAGCTGAGGCTCTGGAAAAACCTTGCTGAAGAAGTGGGTTCTTGTTTGTAGTGCAGCAAAAGGGTTCATGTTTTATATCCAGAAGGTCCTAGGATCAGTCCCTGGTACATGCAGTTAAACCGATCTCGGTTTAGGTACCTGCAGTTAAACCGATTCCCTGGTACCTGCAGTTAAACTGATCTCTGTGCTGGGAAATATTTGCTGGAGACCTTGGAGAACCACTGCCAGTCAGTGTAGGAATTACTGGGCAAGATGGACCAATGGTCTGATCCAATATAAGGTAACTTTGTATTCATTCATTCATTCATTCATTCATTCATTGTCTTGGGGCTTAAAAGGGGAAGAAGGAAGTGGCTTGACTTTCTCTGCTTTTCCTGACCAGGCACCCCTGGGGGTGTGTGTAGTGGAACTAGAGCTGCCGCCTCGCTGGTTCTCTCCTCCGCCTGCCAGCAGTCAGCGCAAACCTGAGGATTCTACTCTCACTCCCCTACGGGCTGAGCTGTACTACACCCTGGGGCCCTCTGTGCCTGGGAAGACACCTGGAGAGTGCCCCCACGTGAGACCCCCAGAAAGACCACGGCCAGGGACAGAGGGCACCAAGGAGCATCTGCACTACGTGGGCCCTGTTGAGATCAGGGTGATGAGCCCACCACGACGGCAGGAAGTGCGGCTGGATGATAACGTGATGGTCCGGGTTCCTGACATGGCCCTGCGCCCGGGGCAGCTCTTCACTGCCACCCTCATTTTGCAGCAGAACTTCACTGCTGACCTGCTGACACTCCGGTAAGTCGAGGGAGTCCAGCTGTGGTGCTTGGATTTCTGTCATAACTTGCTCCTTCCACTTAATTACAAAGAGGCTTGGATTTCGAGAGAGAGGAGTCGAGATCTCCTTGATGACCAAGGTTTCCCAGTTTCTGATGGTTTAAGCTCATTTCTTCAAGGCGGACCCTGTCTGGCCCTCCCTTGACCTTTCATCTGGCTGCTTGTGTGGTTGTTCTGCTGACTTTTACGTGTTTGTATGCATAACCTTGCTGGCTTTTCTTTCAGAATCAAGGTGAAGAAAGGGCTCCAGGTTCTGGCAGCTCGCCCCACCAGACCTGAGGCTTGGACTGTGAAGCTGGACAAATTCAAGGGTACCAAACACCACACAGCTCTGGTCACCTGTCGCCGTTCCCTTAGCAGTGGGCTGGACTGGAGGTGGGTGATCAGGGCCTTCTGTAGGATTGAGATTCACACTTTATTCAACAGGACTAGATGTATGAGGAGCCACACAATCCACATAGGAGCTTGCTCAGCCCTCAGTGCATTCATTTCAGTGGGAAGGAACATGGCACTGCCAACACTTTGGGGACTTTGGTTGAAAAGCGGTATAAAAATATCCGTCGTCGTAGTAAATACTTACTCATAGCTGAAAAGGCAGTATTGTAGCCAGGGCTCTGTGTGTGTGTGTGTGTGTGTGTGTGTGTGTGCGCGCGCTTTAAAAAGTTAGAATCCTGCAAAGAGGCAGTCCAGATCCTGCATCAAGAAAAACTGGATTTTGTAACCTGCATAGATTATGCAGATATAGCAATTTGCATCCATCCCGACTTTGCATAATGGTTTGTGCCATTTCTACTATTTGGCACCATTCTGTTGTTTTTAAAAAAAAAATCATCAGGAGAGGCAAGGGGCTATATGGAACAGTGATGCTCTGTTCTACCCTTACTTTGCTATTCTCCTGCTTTCTGAGATCTCAGTAGGTGCTTCTTGCAGTACCTTCACAGCCATATAGGGGCTAGAAACCTGTCAGTTTTTTAGAGCGGGGGGCGGGGAATTGAAGCTGATATTCTCAGGAATTCTGCACCCAGTACCACATTCTAGTATGTGCCATGTAGAGTCATGGGGTGCGCGCACACACACACACACCCCAAGTGTAGCGCTCTAAGTATAATTATTTGTTCCTGCCAAACACAAAGTGTGTACAAGGGATTCTAGAGCAGAGCCATACTATTCAGCTGCACCAAAGTGGACATCCCCTGCTATTCTGACAGGCTCCCCAAAACCTCACTTCCTTCTCTGCCAGAGGTGAAGAGATAAGACACTCTGAAGCAGGACAGTCATTGTAGCAACTGCTAACATGGAACCCCAAACCCTGTCCAGTTTGACCCAGTTATACTTGAATCTGGCCTCTAGATGACTAGAGATGTCTGTATTGTCCAGATTGACCCTTCCCTGGTAACACTGAAGAGGTGAGCAGAACCTCCTTGCTTTTTCCCCAGTTGCCTGAGCGGTGGTCCGGGGGAGAACAGTATGGTTGGGTGTGTGAAGCTGAACTGCTTATTCCCCATAAACCCAGTTGAACAGAAATTCAGGAATGGAGTGGCTAATAGAGCCACCTCATCATCAGTCCATCCAACCTGATTGGGTATGCAAAACATAGCAGTAAAGAGAGAGTTGTAGGTGGTGAGAAGCTAAGGTACTGCATCCTGGTACATTTGAATGGAAGCCACCTAATGGTGCAGCAGGAAATGACTTGCCTAGCAAGCATGAGGTTGCCGGTTCGAATCCCTGCTGGTACCTATATCAGGCAGCAGCAATACAGGAAGATGCTGAAAGGCCCCATCTCATACTGTGTGGGAGGAGGCAATGGTAAGCCCCTTCTGTATTCTACCAAAGACAACCACCGGGCTCTGTGGTTGCTAGGAGTTGACACTGACTTGACAGCACACTTTACCTTTACCTTACATTTGAATGGATGGAAGGAACTGTGTGACCTGGAGAATACCATTCAGCTCTTCCTGGACTTCAGCACCACATGTCTCAAGATGGTGAGGTGGATTCACAATTGCTCCAGGATGTTCTGTGAGGGGCTCCGTGTCTCCTGGGCTCAGTGCACTCTTCGCTCCCCAGTTAACGATGCCTTCTCCTATCCTCATCTCCATTTAGGGCAGCCGATTCTCCAGAGTTCCTGTATCTGGATTTTGTAGTGGAGAATGGCACAGGGGGCCTGTCTTCTACACGTCCTGTCACTTGGCAAGTGGAGTATCCTGGCCAGGACCCTGAGGCTGAGAAGGACAAGATGGTGTGGGAGATACAAGTCTCAGAGCGAGATGTACGGGCTTTGGTTCCACTGGTGAAGGTGAGGCACTGGGGTTCCACCCTTTCCCACCCCACCCCATGATGCGCCTGAGTAGCCTGTAGCGCTGGTCTCATGTTCTTCACATGATCCTTTTCAGGAGCAGGAGATTGTGAACACTGCACTCCTAACAGGAATTCCTTACTCGGTGCCTGTGAAACTGGTTGTGGTAGAGACCGGGGGAGCTGTGTCTGAGGTCACTGAGCAGATGGGCTGTGAATCTTCTAACAAACAGGTCTTGCAGGTGAGAAACCAGTGTGCCTCACAAATGATGTTTCCTTCACTGCTTACAGATCAAAGAGGCGCCTTTTTAAAAAGCGGTGATTCTCTTTATTTAGCAGGGGGAGAGCAACTGTCCCTATCCATCCCCAGCACAGCATCCATCCAGTGGTGTCTATCTTATGTTTCTTTTTTAGATTGTGAGCCCTTTGGGGACAGGACAGGGAGCCATTTTATTTACTTCTCTCTGTCTGTCTATCTATCTCTCTATCTATCTAAACCACTTTGGGAACTTTTGTTGAAAAGAGATATATAAATATTCATATTCATATTCACTGTGTCAGCAGTTGTAGGATGATAGGTCCCTCCCTACCACTTGTGAGGGGTCCCAGCTTCTGCCTTTCTCACATGTTGCAAACTTAGTGTATACCTCGTGGCACTGAGTCTTTGCCCCCAAAGAGTCAGATATTCTTTCGTATCCTTGTATGTGGAATGGCTATCTTGTAAATGGAAGAGGCAGATCCTTCCTTGTGACTTGGAGTGCCCTTATGCTTCTCTTCCCTATTCCTTGCAAGCCTCCTGGTCTCACTTATTCTTACTTGTTATCCTTTAACCTCTCAGTTTCAGACATGACAAACCATTGATCCAGACCATTCTGTACATCTTGGTCACACCCTTCTGGTTACCTCCATAACTGATCACAGCCCTGTCCTCATCTCTCTGTTATCCTGAACTTCCTTCATTTTTTAACACAGAAAAAAATTTCAATAGAAAAATGCTGAACCACAGGAAAGGCTACCCCCTCCTAACAAAACATCCATACATCCTCTCTCCCCACCCCCCAACTCCTGCCTTCCTTAGCTGGTTACAAGAGGGTGGAGCGCCATAACCATCCCTGACAGTTCCTTGCTAAAGTGTACAGCCAAGGAGGAAAGAGAGGCCATTCCAAGTATATGGCTGGGTCCCTATTGAGAAAGGGAACGTGGTCGTCCTCCTCCTCTGTCCTCCTACACTTTGTGCCAGCATCTTTCTGGGTGTTCATCTCTGTGTTTATCAACCTTGGTGTTTTTAAAACTCATCCTCAGGTGTCGGATGTGTGCGATGCTGTCTACGTAGGGGGGAAAGAGAGCCGAGGGGCACGTGGTGTCCGGGTTGATTTCTGGTACCGCCGGCTCCATGCTTCCCTGCTCTTCACTGTCTGGGCCCCGCTATTGCCTCTGCGTATTGAGCTGACAGACACCTCCCTGGAGCAGGTGCGGGGCTGGAGGGTCCCTGGCCCTGCCCCAGAAAGGTAAGCGCTACGGAGCCAAGAGAATCCCCAGCCTTGGTTTGAGTCTGCTGTTGACACAGTGTCTGCATACAACCAATGCTTCAGCAATATAGGAAACAGCCACTGTATAAAAACCTGGATAGAGGAGAGGGAGAATGGAAGGGTCACTCACAAGTGAGTGTTCTGAATCAAAGCCCAGAGTTTGTATCATGTGACAGGGTCATTTGAAGAAGAGTCCCAATTTCTCCATATATGTCCAGCACTTCCATATTGACAGTTGTTGCTCTGTCAGTCCAAGGGAATCAACAGTGTGAAATTAGGTGATATCTTATGCCCTCTGGGCCAACTCAAGAGTGGTGTAGGACCATGCAAGATCTTGAATTGCACCAAAGTCTTTGTCCGAATCCAGCTGTTGGGATCCATGAAGATCTGGGTAGAATCAAGGAGGGAACATGAGGGTGGTCAGAACAGTACTCCCTCCCTGGAGAGAGAGCCCATAGCTTAGTTGCAGAGCACATGCTTTGCAATCCAAAGGTTCCAGGTTCAATCCCTGGCATGTCCCAAGTAGGGCTGGGAAATGCCTCCGTTGAAAATGCAGGAGATCTGCTGCCAAGCAGAGTAGATCGTACTGAGCTAGATGGGCCTATGGTCAGACCTAGTCTAAGGGAAAATGTTCAGAGATACAGAGTTTTAACATGTGGTTCCTGTTGCACTGTTGCTTGACTACAGATCAGTTAAATTGCTGAGAATCAACGTGAGAAATAGATATTCCTATTTGCATTGTGGCAAAGAGATTAATGGCCACAGTGCTCTCGAGATATATTACTTGTAAGTTCCTTGAACGTCTTTCATGATCAACAAATAAGTGTCAACACAGCTTGAAAAATAAGAGCTCTGGCCATGTTTGATTAATACCTGGTACACATTGAGAAAGAGATGATGGTGGTGGTGGTGATGGTGATGATGATATTAATGATGATGATTTAATATAGTGCCTAGAGGTGTGCTCTGTTAGGTGTTTTACAAATATAAAATGTTATAGAAGACCCCGGCTCACATACTGCACAGCAACCCACATGTCTAAGGGCAGGCGTGCTCATTGCTTCAGTGGTACTCTACACCCCACTGGTGTGGCTTGTGGAGATAGGGAGGCTCCGTGGCTACTAAGGAGTGTGTCCTTGCACTCCCACTGCTACCCCCGTTATTCCCAATGGGAGTAGCAGTGTGAGGACGCATGCCTTAATAGCCACAGAGCCTCCCTGCGTTCACAAGCTGTGCTGGCGGAGTTTAAAGTGCCGCAGAAGCAGTGAGCATGCCTGTCGCTTAGACAGATGCCTCCCTGTATTATGGCGTGTGAGCTCTTGTGCCAAAGAGCTCATAGAGTAGACGAAATAGCAAGGCACAAAGAGGGAAGGGTAAGGAAAGCAAAGGAAAGAAGGGTATGAGAACATGTAAAGAAATCCTCGTTGGCTTCAGTACAAAGCTTGGTTACAAAGTTCTGACTCTAGTTGTAAAGGAGGTTACTTTCCATGATTGGAAGCATTCTGCAAAAGCCACTTGAGATACAGTATGTAGGTTTTCTTTGAGGAGAATGGCGATCTGCCCTAAGGGACACTTGTAAGGATTACTGAGATAATGTGAAGTGCTTCTAACACTTGACATGCACTGTGCAAATGTCTTCCCTGAGCAGCAGCTCAGCAGATCCTGAAGAGGGAGGAGAGGAAGCTGAGAGGAGAGCACGCGGCTGCCGGCTCCAGTACCAGCGTGCCGGGGTTCGTTTCCTTGCCCACTTTGTGGCTCACCCACTAGATGGTGGCCGTCACTTGACCTACATGCCAAGCTCCGATTGGCTGCTGGATGTTTCACATCTGGTGCAAAAGCATGCTCGAATCCAGGACCCCCGAGTGGCGACACTGGAAGGTGGGAGCGTGGTGATTGGCCGTGAGCCAGGAATGACATCTGTGGAGGTAGGGAAGCTATTTGGCGGGGGTGGGGAGACAGTGAGGTGGGGTTTGTTGGTTATTGAGACTGAGGGGGCTGGGAAGTTTGCTTTGACATGTGGTGAAAACTTACTGCAGATGGGCCGTCTGGAAAATTGAGATCTCTGGAATATCAGTGGTTGGCGCGTATGCTTTCGATATGTACTCTGTTATTGAATGACTGATGTGTTTTGGCAAAAGGTAGAGGGATGGGGTGAACAGACTTCTGTGAACAGGTGCTTGGAATTGGTACACACAGTTGCGCTGTGTGTGGAAGTGGGGAGCAAAGAGGGTTGACCTGAGTTAAGTTTCAGCGTACTTCACTTGTTGGATGACGTATTGGATGATGTGTTGAATATCTAAAGGGAGACTAGCAAGGAAGAAGGATTTGGCAGTGTTACAGAGAAATCCATGAACCTTACTAGTCCACAAATATAAATAGTTCACCTGCCCATGAACATATCTATATTAGTCACTTGGAGACTAAGGCTGGAAAAAATAACCCACTATCCTGCCTGGTGGCTTGGAGGCAACTCTCCCTCTCCACAGGTGGCTATTTACAAGTTGGGTTTGGGGTAGACAAGGTGGGGTGGCAAAGAATACGGATCTGGGTTCTGTGCAGTATCCTGTCTTCAGTGTCCTCCTGTCTTCTCTGTCCCCTGATCCAGGTGCGCTCTCCTGTTTCTGACTCCATCTTGGGGGAGCAGACCCTCGTGGTGTCGGAGGAGAAGGTTTCCATCTCAGAGCTGCAGGCTCAGCTGGTCTCCGGCGTCTCACTGACTCTTTCTGTGGAGCCGGGGCACCCCAATGTCTTCACGGCCACGTGCCAGGGACTCTCAGCCCTGCGTTTCCTGAAGCAGGTGAGAAGGCGTTGTCACAGGGTAGGAGAGGGAAAGCCACAATGGCAGGTAGTATCTTGCATAGCGAATATTCACCAGGCAGCTGGCCACCCTCCGTCAGAGATGTTGATGGGAAGTTTTTAGGTATGTATTGCCGTTTATTAATGTTGTAACTTTTGGGAGCTCAGGTTGAAAAGCAGGATAAGAATTTAATAAATTAATGACATTTGGGGGGCCAAGGGGTTGCTGAATGGTGTTCCCTGTAATAAGGATTCCCAGAAGTTGTTGACTACAACTCCCATCATCCTTCAGCTGTAATGGCCTTTGGCTGGGGATGATGAGAGTTGTATTCAACAACAACTGGGAATCCCTGTTTCAGGAACACTGATGCTAAATCCATACAATGAAGATGTAGCCCCCCATCTTGTTGTGGTCCAGCCAGGCCAGAACTAGATATTACATGAGCTGTGTGGCTGCCTCCAAAACCAGGAGCCCCACATCGCCTTCTCTTCTCTACCCTGGCAAAATCTAGTAATAGAAATGGGGGCAGGTGTTTGAGTTTCTCTGCTCCTGCATGCAGTAGCCAGGGGAGGGGAGGGGAGAGTAGTAATGTGTCCCAATGCACTGAGACTGCATGGCTCCTGTGCAGTTCTTGCAAGCTAAGTGACCAAAACCTGCCACCATGCAGTATTTGAGTGCGCATGTCTCTGCTCCTCAGTGACCCCTGGAAGCCATCTCTTGACTCTCAGAACTCAGCAAGCCACTATCAGGGTAATCAGGTGGCAGGACTGTGCTCCAGCATGTTGGAGCTGACCCATTGCAAGCCTTAGCTCATGTTAAACTGGATGTATGCCTGACTCCTCACATCATCTCTGTGGTCTTCTTCCCTTCCCTTCCCCTGCCCATCCCCATCCCCTTTTCTCTGCAGGAAGCAGTGCTAAGCTTCTGGCTGGTATTCACTGATCACACCTTGGCTCCCATAGAGCTGTACAATGGGCGTGACGTGGCGGTCTCACTTTCTTCTCTGAACCCTAGCGTGGTCTCCGTGCGGCTGGGTGAGGAGCAGGCCCGCCCAGTGATTGTTGCTGAGAGCCTGGGCCGAGGGTCCCTCCTGCAGCTCAGCCTGCATTCCCCAGACTCCTGCCGCAAGGGCAAGCACAGGGCTCCACTCTCCCAAGGCACAGTGTGGCTGGAAGTGAACTTTGGACAGCAGCCCCCAACAACCAGCAGCCCGCGTCAACAAGATCACCATCGCCATGACGAGTCCCCCTTCCAGCGAGCAGAAGGTGCCATGTCGGGGGAAGCAGTGACAGTTGCAGCTGTCACAGAGAGTGGAAGGGGATCGCGGAGGCGTGACCCAGTGGGGGTGGGGCCACCAATGACCAAATTTGAGGGTCCTGGTGGTAATTCTTATGAGGATGCTGAACAGGAGGGTGTGGAGGAGGAGGAGGGGGAGAAGGAGGAGGAAGATGAGATGGTGAAGGCCCCTGCAAGAGTAACAGACCTGGAGATTGGTATGTACGTTCTCCTGGGTGTTTTCTGCCTCGCCATCTTCATCTTCCTCATTAACTGTGTGGTCTTTGTTCTCCGTTACCAGCGCAAGGAGCCTCCAGATGCTGGTTCCGGGCCAGCCTCTTCGACCCAACAGCCCCACAACTGGATCTGGCTGGGCACTGGCCAGGAGGAGCTTGACCGGCAGCTGGATCTGTGCACCCAGCACTGCCAAGACCAACCCCTTGACCCTTCCAGTACCAACGATGGGTGCTGCTGCTGTGCGGGGCCAGAGGGCAAAATGGAGGCTGTGGCCCAAGAGAGCCCAGCTCTACCAGGGACAGAAACCACTGTTTCTGCCAGTACTCTGGGCCCAACTGGCCCAGGAAGCCCTGCCCTTGCCACCACCTTGTCCAGGAAAAAGGACGGCAGGGAGGTCGGTGGCCGGCGGAAGCGTGTGGAGTTTGTGACCTTCGCCACTCCCCCTGGCTCTGCCCCCAGCCCCCCTGCCTCCGCTCCTGCTGTCCAGTCCATCCTGGTGGCCAGTGAAGATGACATCCGTTGGGTGTGTGAGGACATGGGGCTGCACGACCCCGATGAGCTGCGCAGCTACATGGAGAGGATCCGGGGCAGCTCCTGACCTCAGGCTCTCCTGGGCCTCACCCATATCCCTATGGGCAAACCAATAAGGGACCAGCATTTGCCCCCCTTGGGTGCTCTCCTAGGATCATCCCGCTGGGCTTTCTACCTGTTCCTTCTAGTGGGGACTCTCCACAACAGGAAACTAGCCTTGGGTCACTCTGCTAGGGAAAGCTGAGCCAGAGATACTCTGGATCTCTATGTTAGAGATCTCCATCCTTGGCTGTACCATTAAGCCCATCCTCTTTTCATTCTGGAGAGGGGTTTACAGGTCAGAGTCGACCCCCTCTTGCTACGGTCTCAGTGGAGTTAGCTCTCTCTCCTGTGGATAGAAGACCCCTCGAGTCCTCGTTGCTTCTCCACCCCCACCCCCAACGCAGGATTTTATGAGGTGGGAGGCGAGGGGCTTACAGACTGGAAATCAACTGAACACCAGCAGCCAGCCAACTGTGATGTGCTCTGGAGGGGAACCTGGGGGCCTGCTCCTGGACCTCCCTTATTGCTTTGATTCTCATTGCCAGTTTGTGTCCATTGTGATGGTTTTAACAGCGAGTGTCCTCCCTCCTTCCCTCCCTGTGGTCTGAGCCTGGGGCTCTTCCCCTTCCGCCTCCCCCACCTTGTAGCCGGGCAAGGGCAGATCTCCAGGGAGCCCTGGCCGGTCCTTGTTCACCCCGGCTGCGTGCCTGGTGTCCTTGACAGTTTTGTACAATCGCTCATATTTTATACCTGTAGTATTGGGAAGCTGCCAGGCAAGTCCTTTATTTATGGAAGATTTTTAATTCTTACATTGTTAAAAAATAAAATAAATAATAATGGAGGGGGAGAAAAGAAAACCCACCAAAGATTTCCGTGTCTGTGCTTTATGGTTCATTTATGCTTCCTTTGTGATAGGGGGACCAGTCTAGTCCTCTGCAGCACTCTCTGCTCGCCAGGTCAAGGCTGGGCATCTGGAAGCTTCACCCTTTCCGGATCTCATCTGTAACCTTTGTGGGCCAGGACCTCACTTAGAATGAGTGGGAGATAACCGTGGCAGCTCCACAGTTGTCAATCTTTTGTCAGTCCAAGAGATTATCTGGGCATCCATCCGCATGGTATGTGTGAGTCTGTCAGCAAGACAATTTTTTAAAATAGCCAAAACCCGTCAAGGGAATTCCTGTCTGAACCAGGGTGGACAGATGCAAAAGATGACAGGGCTCTGTGGCCGCTGCCGCTGCCAGCCAGATTATTCTTTGGGAAGCAAAAGCTGGTTGTTGCTGAGTAGGGATCAGTGGGGATGTAACACCCTTAACAATCATGGGTATCTTATATTTAACCCTATCCAGCACCAGCACAGCATCCCTCTAGGGGTTGTTGATGATGTCTGTCTTGTGTATCTTTTTAGGTTATGAGAACTTTGGGGACAGGGAACCATTATTCTTTTTTCTATAACTGCTTTGTGAATTTTTTCTTTGAAAAGCAGTACGGGATATAAATAATAATCACCATCAATGGCTGACACGATCCGCAACCCTCCAGTGATGGAAGAGGGTTGCAGAGGGCTTGGGGTCCACAAGGAGCCTTCAGAGTCCCTGCACTGAAGGCTCCTTTGCACAGCAGACTGCATGCGCAGGGGAGGGGGAGCAATTTCCGCCTCCCCCCTCCAAAACCCCTTTCCACATGCATAAACCCATTCTTGGGGGCTGCACGGCCCCCAGAAACATATGTATACAAGTGGCAGTGAAGGAGGTGTGGAAGCTGCTAGGTTAGCACTGTGCAGGCATGCAATTTCCACATAGCTAGCAGCACCCAGTGAAAATGTGGGCCAACATTTTCACTGGGAACCATTGCAACACCCTGGGCTGGGTGCTGCTGACTAGTCTGCAGCCATGCGCTGGTACAGTGCTGATTCAGCCAAGCCCCCTTCCCTTCGCTACTGTCTCGCAAGGCTCCCTGGTAAGAGTCTCCAGTCCCCACCACCCTTGGTCACTGCTCAGCAGGGTCAGCCTCTTATTTCTCACCACCCACCAGAGGGTTCCTACACCTGAAAGAGTTGTGTGTATAAAAGAGAATTTCAGCCGGGGCAGCTTTTCTTATCATTGCATGAAAAGCTGCATCAGCAGAAACTCCCTTTTCTATACAAGTTTTAAGGGTAGAGGAGTCTTGTCCTGTCTCTGGTAGGGATGAGCCCGAACAGGCTCAGGCGGGTTGCGGAGCAGTTCCCTTAAAAAGCAGGCAAGTAGGTCCTTAGCTGCTCCTGCGCTGCCCCACCACTTTTCCGGGCACATCGCTTGCTCTACAAAAGGCCGTGCACAACTGTGGTGCTTCTCCCTGCAGCCTGCATGTGGCATCAGCACAAATATGGCCGCTGTGCATACGTGGTAGCCATATGCATGCCACTACCATGCACAGGGTGTAGCGCCACAACTGTGTGCGGCCTTTTGTAGAGCAAGCGCCGCACCTGGAATTGCGGTGGGACAGCGCAGGAGCAGCTAAGGACCTGCTTACCTGCTTTTTAAGGGAGCCATTCCTCTGCCTGCCAAAGCAGTTCAGCTATGGGTGCCTGAGCTGGTTCAGTACTTCTCTAAGGAGGCCCCAAACTGCTTCATGCACATCCCTAGTCTCTTGCACTCCTAAAATTTGGAGACACTGTGGCAACCTCTTAGCTGTTATGATGAACTTCCTTACCCCCCACCCCCCACTTCTAATATAAACCAACAAGTTTCAGGCCCACTGCTCATAAATCATTTAAGATTATGTTTTTATGACTGGGAAATGATCGCTATAGGCCCCGTGGAACTCATCTCTGGAATTCCTGAAATCTTTGTCAGCATGAAATGTTTCTAGATAGATTTTAACATTTTAATTTTTGTTACACACACACACACACACACACACACACACACACACACACACACACACACAGCTAATGAGCAAATCCAGTGCATTCATGGTTGGAATTTAAATGGGCTGTGATAAATTCCAGCCCAGCTGGGTGTGTCTGATGTTCTGGACCAGTTCTCAGACCCTGCTAAATTCAACCAACCAACCACATTTCCAATAACATTTTTGTTTGGGCTTCATCCACCCTACTGTTAAGAAACCATCTTTTCATTGTGTTTTCATTGTGTTTGGTTATCCCAAGTTTTTTCTGAAGGAATACAGAGGCTAACTTAGAGGTCATCAAAAAGGTTACTGAATTTATTATTAGAATGTCTTGGTTTTGTACACGGGGGCTCACATTTACAAAAAATAAATTTCCAGTCCAAGGATCACAAATGTTTTTGTCTTTCAAAACAAAAGTAGAGATGCTTTCACTAAGGAATATAAATCTATTTCTGTATCTTCCATGTATGCAAGATGAGGTCATACAGCCACTTCACAGAGCGGAGGCCAAGATGATCAGCAGCCCTCTGGTGAGAGAAGGAGGGCTGTGGGTCTGTAAGCAGACTTCAGAATCCCTGCAGCACATCTCTCAGGAGCAGATTTATGCAAGTAGAAAGGGCTTTGGAGGGAGTGGAGAGATGCAAAAATTTCTGCCCCTCCCCCTTCACACCTGGACCACTGCACAAAGCAGCCTGAACGCATCGTATCAGCCAGTATATGTAACACTTTCTATGTTCTTCAAATGCCAGATTCACCATTTTTAGGCAGAAGAGGAGAGGAAGGAGACCACTGCATATTGATTTCCCTCTGGGGGGGGAAATGGCAACTGATAATGTGCATCATTATTGTGTGACTAAGCCAGTTCACACAAGAGAAGAACATTTCATCAATTGCATTTTATATGCAATTCCCATTCCCCATTGCATATTATATACAAAGTTAGCTGTAGATCTGATGTTTTGCCATCACCCACCACCCTTGATCTCCATTTATTACATCCATCCTGGCCTTAGCCAGTGAGAATCTTTTGTCTAGGAGGAAGTTTTCAAGCAGTCTCCACAAAGGATGTAAGGATAAGATGACCTTACTCAAGGAATGCACTCTAAATGTGGCGAGCAGGGTAGAGTGGTATAGAAGTCCCCCCCACTTTGAGGGAGTATAACTCCCCCAACAAAGAATGACTTAGCTGCAGATAAAATTAATAGGTAATGGTAGGAACAGGGCTCTGTTGACATAAGAGCAATCTTATGAACAGCCCACCTAATCTAGACTCAGTGGCCTGAATTCAGGGTACTCTTCAGGGTAATACTTAACCCCCAGTCTCCATGTTCTGTTATTCACACTCAGGTTCTGGACATAAGACATTAATGCTAATTTGAATAATGGGGCTATATTCACCAAGTCTCTTGGCTAGCTGTCACTGATGGCTATATTCCCCCATTCATTTCGCTAATCCCCTTGTATATATTTTTAGCTGTCACAGCATCCCACAGGTTAATCATATACCATGGTAGTGTTGTTGGGCTGCATGCTGAGGTCTTTGATCCTCCTCATGGTCCTGAAAACTCCTAAGCATGTTAGTTGTGCTCACATCCAACACAGGAGGGGCAGGAGGCAGACCGCTTATGGCGCTCGTAATGGACGGAGATCCAGACAAAGAGGACACAGGTTACTGTCTGAATCGCAGCCAGCAGGAAGAAATAATAATCCATCCGACACTTGTTTATATTCCCTGGGGGCGCAGGGGGAGAAAGAGAGAGTCATTAGTGTACCCAAAGCATGGTTCTGTCAGAGAGCTGTGATCTTAACATCCTGGTTTGTTTAGACCATGGCACCATGGCTCATGCAAAGCTGGGAAATGTTATTTAAATTTGGGTTATAAGCCAGGACATTAAGTCAGTATTAAACTCTGGTTTAACATCATGGCTTGCAAACTGGATTTACACCACAATTCCATTTTTTGTTAAACAAACCGGGATACTCAGCTGTGCAAGCAGAGGTGGTAAGGGGAGGCGGGGGGGGAGGGAAAATGGAATTGTTAGTCTTAAGGCCCTAACTACGGTAGCTAAGGTTAGGTGATCATCTGAACTGATCCAAACTGTTTCCAAAGAATGGAGTAATAATTCAAATCCAGATTTGTGAATATGAAGACATTCTAGATTTATTAGTATGACATCTTAGCAGAGGTGCCCTTAGCTAATTTTGGAGCCTGGACCTAAAGGCCTTTGGAGGGCCTCCCTCTGCTGCAGGACCCTCCCCCACTGCAAGTTAAGCATCACAGACACACACACTGTGACACACAGTATTTTTTAACACATAGGTTCTTGAGGGCACAAACAGCAACTGAACTCACAAGAATATAAGAATATAAAACAGGTATATTTATGCAAATATGCATTAGCAGAAGCATTTCAACACGCAACCTAACATATTCCCATTCTTTCTCCACTCCCCCCCCCCGTCTCTAAAGCACCCGGCACAGGTTTTAATCCACACTTGGCCACCCAGCACAGCAGGCCAGCGGCAACCACACCACCCAAAACAGTCTAAGGAGGATTTCTGGGGCCCCAGGGGATGTGGAGGCCCTGGACTTCAGCCCTGAAGTCCAGGCGTAAGAGTATACTACTGCATCTTAAAAGTGTGACTGTGCAATCTTTTGCACTTGATCCATCTTCCCAACTCTGGTAAACACTGCCTTGTTGACTTCAATTCTGAGGACTGGTCTTGTGGCTGGAGGGCATTTATGTCTCTATTACTTACCATAATCCTCTGGGCAGTTCATCCATCCATTGGGTGACACTGAGAGCAAAGTCAGGAGGCCAGATCCTAAAAGAGATCCCACACCAGAAATGAAGAAGAAGAGGCCCATGATGGCTCCTTGCATGGATTTGGGAGCTTCAGAGTAGGCAAACTCCAGCCCTAGGAAAGAGGGAAGAGTCAGCAAGCCAAGAAAGTACGGTATAGTTTTATGAACCAGCCAAGAGATGACAAAAGAACAAGTCATAACCTCTGAAATTAAGCCCCCATTGGCAATTAGGACTTTATAATTAAACACTATAGTCTTATGAAAAGGAAAAAGCTTTCATTACACACACAATTTTTTAAAACTGCTTTCCAGTAAATCCCCAGTTGGCTAACTAAAAATAATTTCAATTCAATTTTTTTAATTTTTGTTAAAAGGGAATGGTCTCTCTTTGGATTTCGATCCTCCTCTTCCTTCACATAGTTCTTCCCAGAGATTTCAGAATGTCTCTTTCTATTGTCTAACATGATATGCTTGTCTAGCATGAATGGGAGTGACTTGCAGAGCCACTGCAGACACAGAACCTGCAGCACCCACTGCAGAGGATGGGCAGAAGTGCTAGAAGCATGACTGCACTTTCCCCCATTCACTACAATGGAAAGAAATACAGTAATGCTTCTAGCACAACTGCCCGTTCTCTAGGGTGGCACTGCTGCTTCCGTGTCTGCAGCAGCAACTCTGCAAGTCACTTCCATTCATGTTAGACACGCACATCATGTCAGCCAGAGACATTTTCAGTGATAAGTGGCTTCTTCCATATGAGTCTCCCTGTGGCTTTACTCTGCGATCTGCGTCCCATCATTTAAGGTTTTGGTCTGCCAGGAAACAAAGTAGGGCCTTCTCAGTAGTGGCTCCCATGGTCTGGAATGCTCTCCCCAGAGAATTTCATTTGTGCACCACCCTGAGTAGAAAGGCAACTAGCAAACAAGCAAAGCGCCTTTTGGAAGAGAAGAGAATCTGCTGTGGGGGGTAGGTGGGGGGCACTAGCAGGGAAGTGCAGGGGGGGCTAGACCTTTCCCTGCCCACCGTTCCTCTCTTCCAAATCCCACACCCCCCTGCTTCCTAGTGGCTTTCCCCTTGTGAGGGTTGTGTTTGCAAAGGCAAAAGGTGCCTGTGGTGTTGCTTACCTGGAATACTAGCAAAGATTTCACTGATTCCAATGAGCAGGTACTGGGGGATTTGCCACCAAATGGGGAGTGGGGCTGCAAAATATTTATCTTTCCCAATTTGCTGTGAGATGGTCTGGTTGTTGTTCACGTATTCCAGCCTTTTAGTCTCTAGAACACCTGTTGGGAACAAACAGCACTTGGAACCAAAGGAAGACACATACAATTAGATGAGGCCGCCCACACAGCATAACTGGGTGAGGGGACCCCATCTCTGTCATCAGAAGGACCCCTTAGCAGGATTGCTATTCCTTTAACAAGAGGACAGTATGCTTTATACAATGACAGCCCCAGCTGTTAATAACAAGATAACCTCATGATGTACTTCAATGCATTTTATTGCTTTCCAATTCAAGCTCTGAACTGCCCCCTCCCCCTATTGACTACTGTTTTGATGAGTTGCTGTTGTGATGCTTAAGGAGTCTTAAAGGCTGGTGCACAGGCAGTGAAGCACAGGGCGGGGTGAGAGGAGGCCAAGCACACACCTCTCTTCTGAGAAGGAATGTCTGTTTGCTGCTCAGGACTGCCTCCTACTGCAAGTGGGGTTGCTCTGGTCCCTCAGGACAACCATACTGGGCTTCCATATGGCAATCAGGGAGCCCGCGATATACAGTTGCTCCTGGTGAGGACAGTGCTTTGAGCATCAACATCAGGATATCAATCTGGAAAACTTTTCCAGATGTTGCAAGTCACCAGTCTATAACTGCATGGGGCTCATATAATGACAGGGAAAGGAGGAGGGCCTTTCATGAAATCCACAAGCTCTATCCCCGACTGTCCCATCAGTAATCAACTCAGCACCCTATAGCCACCCTATAGCCTTCTTAAAACAGTGGTTGACAGTGCAGCCTCCTGTGCACGTTCAGCACACTGTGGGTGCTGCTCTAGCTTCCGAATGGCAGTTGTGAAAGCACACATTAGCACAAATGACAAAATTGTGCAAGGGAGTTGTGCGATCTCCCAGCCATTATGTCCAATGGCTGTGTGATGGCACAACGTTGTTGTGCAATTCCAGCATTTGTACAAGTGTGTGCTTTCGCAAGTGCCATTAGGAGGTTGCAACAACACCCCCTCCCGCAGAGCACTAAATGCATGCAGGAAGCTGCATGGTATGTGAGCCTGGGGACAGGGGTGTATCTAGGGGTAGGGCAGGCAGGGCACGTGCCCTGGGCGCCACTTGAAGGGGGGCACCATTTTGTAAATTTTTTTTTTTTTAAGAAATGGCTGCCAAAAACAAAATGGCCACCGTGCATGCTCAAATGGCCTCTGTGAGGCCCTAGGTCATGCCAGGCCTTACAGAGGCCATTTGAGCATGCGCGGTGGCCATTTTGTTTTCAGTGGCCATTTTTTAAAAAAAGATTTTTTAAAAAGGCCACTGCACATGCTCAAATGGTCCCTGCGAGGCCCTAGAGGCCAGTGGAGGGGAGGAGGAACCTTTGCAAACCCCCCAGCCTTTAGGAAGCCCCCCAAAGGGGCTACAGGTAAAAAAATATATATATAATATAAGTCACTGTACACATATTCAGATTGGCACTATGTACAGAGAATCAGGGCTTGTGAATACTGAGCTGATGCTTATGAGCTAGGATTGTATTCATTTGCTCTTACTTTGCTTCTTGTGATAAGTGAGTTAAATGTGATGTCTTGCTAATATGGCTATTAATGGTGAATTTGTCTTTGAATCAGTGTGAAATCCTTAATATTAAGGCCCACTGGGAGTTTCTTGCTCTCTTTCTCTATTTTAACTGTCTTTCTGAAAGACTAGAATATATTCCAAGCAGTGACACAGTTTACTCTGCATATCCTTTAATTATTTACAGAGTATCTGGGAAAAGTCAAATTCTCCATTTATTTTTAAAACTTATGTAATGGTGATGCTACAATACATAGTAGAGAATTAGACAGGCACTTCTGTTTAGTTTTCCAAGTACACCTCCACATAGTATTTGGGTATTTCATCAGCCCCAGCATACTGAAATTTGTAGTTTTCCAGCATTTTTTGGTCTGGCTAAGTCCACTGCTAAAATAGTTTTTGAAATTTTAAAAGATTAACGAGCTTGACATATTTTTCAGCTGATATTATGGTCAAGTTATCTGAAAGATGGGTGTCAGATGCTTGGACAGGGGGCGCAATTTCAGTGTTTGCCCTAGGCGCTATTTTCCCTAGATATGCCTCTGCCTGGGGCTTCAGAAGGTGTAACAGGGCTGGGCCTCCTCTTGTAAATTTGAGCACCCCAAGTGCACCATTGCCTAGTTTTGCAAGGACTGCCAGCTGGCCGCAGGGCAGGATCTCCTTAACAAGTTATTTGGTCTCATAAAAAACTTGATCTCATTTGCTCTGTGCCCAGATGGCCCCAACTGGGCACAGCCCTGCTCAACTGTACAGAAAATGTGCTGGGGAAACGCAGGCACCTTCCACTTGAGGACCTCCCGGTACTCACTACATGGACCAACTGTGTGGTCTGTGCTGGTCTCTGCCAGTCATATGGCCTGGTGGGGAGCCAGCACTGCTAAAGCATCCTGGGCATCCAGCACTGGAGGACTCAGGCAGATTTACAGCTTCAGGGGGGAAAGGCATATAGTACAGTACTCCGGTGGGGGATGATGTGGCTGCATATGTGTCACACAAAGCTTCCTGCTTATGGGAAGTTTGCTTGCTTGATCAATCAATCAATCTACCACTTGGTATCTCTCTCTCTCCAGGTGGTGTACACAATCCAAATTACAATATGAAACTAAAATGAAAACAATTAAAACACGTTCACAGAATAAAAACTAGCCAACCCGCACAGAGCATCTGTGCGCTTTGGGGCCGGCTGTTTTCCCCTCCCTCTCCCTCCTGCCCCGGTCTCTCCTCTCTCCCCCCTCCCTCCAGGCTCACGCTCTCTTGCCCTCCCCCCTTCCGTTCCTCCCCCCTCCCCCCACACAGACCCTCATCAGGCTGCAGGTGGACAAAAAGGCACACACACACACACCCACAGCTGCAGCTCAACTCAACAGCCTCCTGCCACCCAGCCAATCCCAACGTCTCCCACCACCCAGCCAATCTGGCGCCTCCGCTGTCCAACCAATCCGCTGGGTTGCCGGGACGCATCCCCACAGAGGCACATCTATGAGAATTAAATATATAGTTTACAAACAATTCACGGAATAAAACAAAACAATGTATATGTCACAAAATAAGGTTCAAGGTACGCTTTCTTTCTGGTGTGTCAGTTTTCTGTGTTTTGTTTTGCTTTGCGCAGAAGAGCATCCAAAAACATGCAATCTCCCAGATGCTTTTTAAAGTGGTACAAACCTAGGAGGGCTGCAGCACATGATATTCCTGAGCATACAAACGGAAGCTCAGAAATGCTAGAACATTCTCCTGGCCCCTGAAATTATCCACCTGTAAACAAGTTTGTTTCTCATGCTATTTCGGCAAAGTAACCAATAAACCCCTGATCTTTTATGTTTTGAGTTTAAACACAAGAAATGGGAGAGGAATGGTGATGGATGGATGGATGGATGACCGGAACTCACCTGCTGCAATGACTGAGGTAATGCCAAAGAACATGCCCAGAGCCATCCTCCTTAGTGCTGAAGGCAACAGCTTCCTCTTTGCCAAGAATGGATCTATGATTCGATCCTTCAGTGGGACTAAGATAAGCAGAACCACCACGTTAGCTAGAAGGAGCCAGGCATCTGGAAGCTAGAGGAAGAATGAGGTCAGGACAAAAAAGAATCAGATGTAGATAGGGACATAGGAAGTTGTCTCATACTAAGGTCATTCACCTGATATTGTTATCTTGGGCAGGGAGGACTGGAGGGGAAACACAGGATCACACCTACCTTCCCCCCAGATGATCCAGCTTCCAGCCATCTTCTCCGGTAGCACTGCTCATGTGCCCACAAGACCCATGCTGCTGGGAGTGGCGCGACCATCTGGAGCTGGGTAAATGCAACCCAGCCTCCAGAAAGCCCACAGTGCACTGCACGAGGAATGTGGTGCATTGGGGGATTTCCCCACTGCCAGGCACTCTAGGCAGGCAGCCCAAGCAGCTACATGAACTGAGGCAGAAAGGTGTGCTTGTGCCCTTCTACCTCAGTTGAACACCCAAGTAAAAAACTCGGGCTACCTGGCGGGCCCTGATCCTAGCGCTGCATATGAGCAGCCCTTCCCGGGTAGGGCTGTGCAAGCCCAAGTAGGGCTACTCATGAGAACAGCCCCACTGAGTTAGACCATTTGTTCATCTAGCTCAGTATTGTCTACACTGACTGGCAGCAGCTCCCCAAGGTTTCCGGCAGGAGTATTTCCCAGCCCTACCTGGAGATGCTGCCAGAGTTTGGACCGGGGACCTTTCACATGCAAAACAGATGTTCTGCCACGGGCCTACAGGCCCATGATCCCCTGTGTATTTATGGATACCATTATTACTACTACTACTATTTACATTTTATATCTCGCTCTTCCTCCAAGGAGCCCAGAGCAGTGTACTACATACTTAAGTTTCTCCTCACAACAACCCTGTGAAGTAGGTTAGGCTGAGAGAGAAGTGACTGGCCCAGAGTCACCCAGCTGAATGGGGATTTGAACTCGGGTCTCCCTGGTCCTAGTCCAGCACTCTAACCACTACCCCACACTGGCTCACGATGGATACAAATATGGATACTGTAGATTTACAGCAACCAGTCACAACACTATGGATTTCTGCTCCATGGGGTTGATGCACATGAGCATATTTTATAGAGTGTTCGAAATAGGGCTGTCCGTTCCATGACACTGCTAAGGGCCATATCACGTAAACAAGCTGTCATACTGAGTGGAATCATGCAAGGACTTCAATAGTTGTGCTTAACTAAATGCCCACAACTTGCAATCCTATCCCCACTTACTGTGCCAAGAATGACTCCCCAAAGCGCCAGGGTAAGTGGACCAAGTTGCACACTGAACACTTGATGGGGCGGGGGTGGTGGGACAGACACACAGCCACTTCACCCTGTTGGGAATTCTCTCTGGTAAGAGATACCCTTCTAATATAGCAGAGTGCACAGAGGCACAACATAGCGGAGTCTGCCCAGGCATGCGTGTATGCTAAGAGTAAAATAACTTGAAGCCAGTTCATAGTTTCAAATCAATATAGGAGTATTTATTAGTGAACTCCATTCTGGATAGTAAAGTGGAGAGATAGGATCTCTAATCTAGCTAGCTAGCTGGATGCAAACGGATGCATCTCTGCACACATGGTGCAGCGAGAGAGGAGCTTACATGTTGTTGCAAGGGAGAAGGAAGGGAAGAGAGAAAGAGGAAGTGGCAGGAAGGAAGGAAGGCAGTCCCTAAGAATAGCAATCTACATACCAAAGGGATAGTGTCAGATAGGCTTGTGCCCGAAACGTTTAGGAGGCCATTGTAAAGGCCTCCGAAACATTTCGGGTGTAGGGGCTGTTTCGGCGCCGGCGGGGGTAGAGCTTTAAGGGCGGGGGAGAGTGTACTCACCACCCCCCCGCCGTGTTTCCCCCGCCGGCGCTCTCCAAATTTAAAGCCCCTCGGGGCGGCAGCATTCCTCCCTGCCGCCTCGTTCCCCCCGTTGGCCGGAAGTGTCCGGAAATCGCAAGCGTGCGTGCGCCCGTCGTGCGTTCCGGCCACTTCCGGCCGACGGGGGGAATGGGGCGGCAGGGAGGAACGCTGCTGCCCCGAGGGGCTTTAAATTTGGAGAGCGCCGGCGGGGGAAACGCGGCGGGGGGTGGTGAGTACACTCTCCCCCACCCTTAAAGCTCTACCCCCGCCAGCACCGAAGATTTTCCGTGCACATCCCTAGTGTCAGAGCAGTAGAGAAGGGATGACCAATGTCTTGACCTCTCTAGCCCTCTGACTCACTAGTCTGTCCCTCTCTGTCACTGAGACATGAGACAGCACAAAGTCCTTCACTTCCAACACACCCATGCTGAAGTCTATGCCCATCTGCTCAACCTATATTTTCAACGAAATGTCTGTGTGAAGTGGCTCTCATTATGGCCAATTCATAGTCAATTGGGCACATGGCGACCACTTGAAATCACTGTGCATTGCACCCTTGCTCTCATGGGCTGCTTGGAGTGGAGCAGCACATTTTTACAGGCTCATTCTTTAGCACACAACTCCCAACACACATTTATGGAGGTTTAAAGCAACATTCAAAAAGCCGAATTCTGCACATGGTGAGACATGCACGTGGTTTGTTGTTCACCACAAGGAGGAAGACGGTGTTTGCAGACATTTCAGACAAGTTTCCACAGAGACTGCCATATGCCTCATGGCTGTGTGAATTGGCCCTCAGTTTTGTGGAGCTGTGGTGTAAACTAAAGGATGTTTTCCTCAGAACAAAGTTGAGAGAGATCCCTTAAATTGCAATAGCACAGACAATAGGCAGACAACATCAGAAAGCATGGGGATGTAGGCAAATCAGTATTCTATTCCACCATTTTATTCCTTAAAAACATAAGGAAAAAATAAAAGGGATAGTTTCATATTCCTGAAATAGAAGCAATCCCCTTGAGAAACAAGTCTGCTGTTAGCACAGGCATCTGACTTCTTCCCCCCAAATCCCTCATTCTCCTGCAAATACATAACATCCTTTCTTCCACTTCAACTCCTCCCTTACCATAGCCCAGTTTGTGGCCTGCAGGGAAGAAGAACAATTTCTGTTCTGTCTGTGGTAGCCAAGGCCTGTGAGCATAGCTAGAGTCACATGCAGCTTGTCAGGAGCCATTCTGCTTGCAAAAGGAAGAATTGTGCTCAGGCTGCAGAAAAGAAGGGATTCTGCTCTAGGTATGCCATTTCATGCTCTTGTTTTTGCCTCTAACCTCTAACGCTTCCTCACTCTGGAGCAGGCCTGCTCAACTTAGGCCCCCCAGCTGTTTTTGAACTACAACTCCCCTAATCCCCAGCCACAGTGGCCAATAGCCAGGGATTATGGGAACTGTAGGCCAACATCTGCAGGAGGGCCGAAGTTGAGCAGCCCTGTCTGGAGGAACACTGGTGCTCATTTACACATCCTGCTGAACAGACAACGAGGCTGTTCACACAAGCAGCCCTACCTGGGAAGGGCTGATCGTATCAAGCGTCGGGATGGAGGCCGATCCTAGCACTGCCTCTCTGGGTAGTAGCCTGGGAATTTACCAGAGGGTTTTCCCTGGGTTAAAGGGAGCTAGCTACATGACCAAAGCAGACATAGAGCTGGGAGCCTAGAGCGCCCAGCTCATGGGGGAATTCCTCAATGCACCATGCTTATCGTATGGTGCATTGTGGGATAACTGGAGGCTGGGATGCATTTTCCCGGCCTCCAGAATGCTGTGGCAGAGCCAGTCATGTGGCTGCACGAGCTGCATGGCTAGTAGGGATGTGCATGGAACCGGTGACTACCAGTTTGAATGGGGGGAGGGTGCTCTCACCCCCACCCCTGCCACGTTTTCCCCGCTTGAGCTGTGCTTTAAAATGATCCCATGGGGTGGAAGCGTACCTCCTTGCCACCCTCTAGACTGGAAGTGCCTGGTGCTTCTGATGTCTGCACATGCACCGGGCACTTCTGGTCCGCCACACACCAGAGCAGCAAGAAGGTACACTACCACCCCATGGGACAATTTCAAAGCACAGCACCGGCAGGGAAAATGTTGCAGGGGAGGGGGGTAAGAGCACCCTCCCCGGTCCTTAAAGCTATCCTTCTCCACCTTCCAATCGGCCAAACTGCTGGACCTTCGAACTGGTTCGGGGGTCCATAAAAGGATCTCTGAACCAGTCTGTGCACATCCCTAATGGCTGGGGTCGATGCTGGATTGTCTGGGGGGAAGGTTAAAGGTGCTCTCCTGCCTTCCATCTGCCTGCCCTCCCTGGCCTAGCAGAAGGTCATGTGAACCACCTTAATGTGTGTCACCATGTTGCAGAATGACAGCATCAGAGGACATCTTCTGAAACGTGGAACTTGACGCAACCCTCTTATCCTGGCTTCTGGAGCCCTAACAAAACCACACCATTCAGTGTGCCACGGGACAAGGTAGCAGCCAACCACTGCTTTGGCTTACCGTGTAGCTATTGATGGACGTGGGGTGAGTGCTGCTATTCAAATAGCTGTGCTGGAAGATGCTGGGGATTAAGAGGTGCAGACCCTGCAGGTAATAGGTGGACTGCATCTAAAACGCAACAGAAGAGGAAAGTCATTGCAGAAGGAAGAGGTGCTCCTAGCACAAGGTAATGTCAAAGTATGAGCTCTTTGGTGGGCAAATTTCCAGATCATCAGCTGCAAACAGCTGTGCTGTTCTTTCCAGAGAATAAGGGCCAAATGCCACATTCCAGAGAAGAAACGCCATGTTTATGCACATTGTATTTTATGTTTATGTCGCTTGGCTCTGCATGGCGGTTGTTTAAATAGTAGCCTCATGAGGGGGGACCAGTATTGGGCCTGGGGCATGCAGGGAGGGATATTTATTTTTTTCTTTGCACACTGCAATCCTGATGAAAATGGCACCCGGAAGCTTCCATTAATACCAAGAGTGGCTTTTCCCCTGGGACTAACAGCAGCTACAGGGGTGCAATTTTCCTTGGGACTATGGTGCAAGAGGAAAGGGTTAAATACCCCCCTCCTCTTGCTCCACGTTTGGCCCTCAGAAATACAAGACCTGTTTTGTAGTTCGTGTGTGTGTGTGCTTGCGCGCGCACACACGCACAGATTCACAGACTGTGGTACAAAGAACCTGGTTGTGAAGTTCAGGATCTGTTAGTCATCAGTGACACAAACACTTCTTGAAGCTCTCCACAGAAAATGCATTTCAGGCTGATCAGAGCTCATTAGGTCAGCTGGGACATTTCAAATGCCAAAAAGAAGTATTATGACCAATAATTAGTTATGGAGCCCTGACTGTATTTTAATGCTCTGCCTGTTGCTGCCTGTGCTACACCAGCTGGCTTTCCATGCAAATAACATGTGCATGCAACAAGGTTCTGAAGATAGAGTAAGGCCAGTTAAGACATAGGGGTGGGGTTGACCTTTGAAATACGTGGGGCCACAAGGACAAAAATCTGTTTTGTAACAAGCAAACCACAGCTGAGATAGATTAAGATCTGCTCACACCTGTGGGTCTTTAGCTCACACTGGTCCCCTGCCCAACTGTATGGCAGATGAGACAGAATGGAAGGATAACTACCCAAACAGCTCAAACTGCAATGCCTGCTAAGGGTCATCCTGGTGTTGGCTATGTGGCTACATCAGCAGATTTGGCTGCATGATGACATCACAAACGGCCTTTTCATAGCAAGGGCAATGCTTCTTGCCTTCACTCCGAAGAGGTGACCACCTCCACCCCCCATTTTGTAGGCCTTTCTCAAAGAAACACTGGAACTGTGTGTGCCTTTCACAGGAAGCACTCTCATGCATTCTTTTTGGTTCTGCCTTAATTTTAATCATTAATTGGTTAATTAGATAAAAAGCAGATTATTAAGAAACTAATCATGTGCCAGAAGTACCATAAGCTGGTATCAGAACAGCCATCCTCCTAGCCAATGTTTTACAATTGTGTATCCCTGTCCCCTTGCAAATATCTCTCTGGGAAAATTAGTTCTAAATTTCCCTGGCAGTGAACACTTGCCTACAAACAAGGATTTATAGCCCTGTATTTAAAAAATGTATGGGAACAGAAACACCTTCACTTTCATATCTTTGCTTGTTAATGCACATTTCGTTTCTGTTTTATTGTGACCGCTTGTCAACTTTACAGCTATATTATGGCCTGTAACAGGAACCAGGGGGGAAATGAAACTGGCAAGCCCTGACATTTCTACCTTCCCTCTTCCTTGATATCTAAAGTGACTGCAAACCTTGTAGCCGGATCCTATCTATGCATATATACTTGGAAGCAAATCTTGTTCAGTGGAATTTACTCTCAAGTAACTGTACATGGATTGCCGTTCCGGTTTCTCTTTCTGCTAAGAAGTGGAGAGAGTCAATAGGAAGGGATCAATAGGAGAGAGTCATTAGGAAGCGGATTGAAAATAAGAATGCTAATGTTATAATGCCCTTATACAAATCTATGGTGCGGCCACATCTGGAGTACTGCGTACAGTTCTGGTCACCGTATCTTAAGAAGGGCATTGTAGAATTGAAAAAGGTGCAGAGGAGGGCAATTATGATGATCAGGGGTCTAGAGCACCTTCCTTATCAGGCAAAGCTACAGCATCTGGGGCTGTTTAGTTTGGAAAAGAGGCAACTACAGGGAGACATGATAGAGGTGTATAACATTATGCATGGAGTAGAGAGAGTGGATAGAGAGAAATTTTTCTTCCTCTCTCACAACACTAGAACCAGGGGTCATCCCATGAAATGGAAGGCTGGGAAATTTAGGATCCACAAAAGGAAGTACTTTTTCACAGAGCACATTGTTAATCTATGGAATTCTCTGTCATAAGATGTGGCGACAGCCACCAGCCTGGATTGCTCTAAAAGGGGTTTAGACCAATTCATGGAGGACAGGTCTATCTATGGCTACTATAGGCCACCTCCAGCCTCAGAGGCACGATACCTCTGAATACCATTTGCAGGGGAGCAAGAGCAGGAGAGAGGGCATACCTTCACCTCTTGCCTGTGGGCTCCGCACAGGCATCTGGTGGGCCACTGTGTGAACCAGGATGCTGGACTAGATAGGCCTTGAGCCCAATCCAGCTGGGCTGTTCTTATGTACGTGTTTCTACAGGCAAAAAGTTAAGCTATTCTCACATTCTGTGTGCAGTGACAGATGCAAAGGAGGACAGAACTTCTGTATCTTTAAAAGCTGAGCAGAAGAGGCCGTTTGAGTTGGTAAACTAGTCCCTGGTTCTGGTCTGAAGGCACAGGAAGCAGCAACTTGGTTAAAGCTAAGCAGGCCAGGGTTTAGTCTGTGTTGGGTGGGGGACCACTTGGGGATCCCATGTACAGGGCCTTCAGTATGCAAGACAGATCAAATATAAATGTAATTAATAAATAAATCTACCCTTACATCAAGAATTATGGGTCCTTTGAGTATGGGGAGTTGCCCAAAGGATTATGATACAACACTGGCAGGTAAGTTCCAGTCCTGCTCTCCAGCTGTGGCTAACTTTCCTGTTGGCCTTTGAATTGGGTTTCTTTCAACAGAATGGCAGAGAAGAGGAGTTCTTAGTTATCTGGCCTAATTCTAATGAACTGTTTGTGGTTTAAAGAGAAACTATCCTTGGAAGGTTCCCCCTTCTATTATTAAAAATGGGCACTGCTTATATATTATGTACATGATTAAGGTTTTATTTTCTTTTTGCATTTTTTAAAATATTCAACGATGCATTTATTCATATGGAAGATGATTATTTTTGTTGTCTGTTTCAGTTGAAGTAAAGAGGGGGAAATAAACAAATAGGGATTAGAAAAGTGACACCTGCTGCAATTCCTTTTTCTACTCAGCAGTGAAAGGTCTAGGAGTCCTCTCCTGTTTTGTTGTATCATGTGATTCTAGTTCTATTCAGGAGCCATTTCATACCTTACCGAGGAGCAAACCTGGATTTGCCACGGAATGTACACACTCTATAGGGGGCTGCAGCCAGTCCTGGCTTCCTCTGGACACAGCTGCACTTAATGACCCGTTCAGCTTAGAACACGAGGATGTGTGTGTTTCTGCCCCTGCCCCATGTCCTTAGTGGCACATCATAATGATGTCAGGACACCTTTGAAACAGATATTACAGAGAATGAAAAGGAAGAGAGCATTTCGTGTGTGTGATGTATACATTAAGAGACCCTATGCTTTGGGGAGGTTTTGGAAATGCAAGAAGTTCATCTGCTACCCTCTGTTCCATCTGAGTCCTCCCACTAAACAGATCAGAGGGGACAGGGAGTGGTGTCACGCTCTACCTGGAAATAGACCATCCAGTAGGGGATGAGAGTGAGCAGCACAAGCAGGATCTTCACCATTGCCTGAAAGTTAGAGACATCCTCATTGGAAGGCCCCCCAGGCTGGTGCTTTGGACCTGGATGCGGGCCAGCAACCTCGTCTTCTGCTTGCAGGTTTCCTGCTCTGTACAGAGAAGGAAGAGCAAACATGTGTGAGGGCAGTTCAAACACAATCAAGGCCACATTCTCTTGAACTATATTCTGGGTTCCAAAAGCAGTTTGTTTGGACTTGTTATCCTGAAGCATCAGTTTCACTTTCAGATCACGGGTGTGAATCAAAACTATAGCCCATTCAGACATTGAGACTGTTCACATGTGCACCCTAACCTAGGCTAGGGAAGCCCAGCCTGGGTAAGACTGTGCATGAGAACCACCAGCATCGGGCCCGATCCCGGAGGTGCAGTGCCGCCTAGCCCAGCTTTTAAACCTGGCTTTTAGCCGGGGTTAAAGGCTTGAGTGAGCACTTAACCCGGGATTAAGGATCAACATGCACTGCACATGTCAGCATATGGTGAGCCAGTGTGATGTAATGGTTAGAGTGCTGGACAAGGACCGGGGAAACCTGAGCTCAAATTCTCATTCAGCCATGATACTTGCTGGGTGACTCTGGGCCAGTCACTTCGCTCTCACACTTCGCTCTCACAGTCACTTCGCTCTAACCTACTTCACAGGGTTGTTGTGAGAAGAAACTTAAGAATGTAGAACACCGCTCTGGGCTCCTTGGAGGAAGAGTGGGATATAAATAAATAAATAAAGTAAGTCATGTGGTTCACTGTGGGATATCCAGAGGCCAGAATGTATCATCCCGGCCTCCAAAGCTCCACACTGTCGTCTGGGAGCATGATCCGCACTCTCAACAGCATTTCCTTACTCGTTTGGGGTGAAGGTGAGTTGGAGCAGCCTTCCCACCCCACTCGCCCACCCCCATGCCCCTGGTCATGTGAATGGCCCCATTATGTTGTATGAGTGTATAGATGTCTCTACACTTGCACATGTTTTTGTATGGCCCCGGGGAGGACCTTATTCTGCCAGAGGCAATTAAGAATCATTTGGACTGGTGGTGAGCCCCTATTTTGCCTTCGCTCTTCACCCATATTGATTTGTATGGCCTAATCCCCAAGGTCTGGGGGATAGCAATCATTGTCTCCATATTCAAAAAGGGCAGAAAGGATGACCCCGCCAACTACAGACCCATCCGTTTGCTCAACACAGTCAGTAAGCTATACGTGAAACTTAAGGACTGGTTAGAACAAGAAAATCTCCTTGCAGATGAACAAGCTGGTTTCAGGGAAGGCCACCCTACTATGACCGGTGCTTAGTTCTTTAGCACCTTTTTGGGAAATACTCCTCCTGCAGTGCAACCTCCCTTTATGCTGCCTTTCTTGATCTCAAAGCAGCATTCAATTCTATCTTTCGTGTCAAACTGCAGGAGAAGTTGGAAGCCTCCTCCATTGACCGGCATCTGCTAGATTTAATTCGCGCCCTGCATGCAGACACGTCACTTCGGGTAAGGTACAACCCACAAGGCCACCTTTCAAGACCAGTCTCAACCCAGAAGGATGTCAAGCAAGGATGCATGCTGGCCCCACTCCTATTCAATTTCTAAATTAACACAATGGTGGGCCAGCTCAACAACCTGGATTTTCAGCCCCTACACTTGCTGGGAGACACTTTGCCACTGTGCTATACATAGATGATGCAGCAATCCTCTCAAGGACCCCCATCAGCCTCAGAAGAGTGCTGAGGGCCCTAACACAGTACTGTAAGGAATACCTCTTGGAAATTAACTACCATAAAACTAAAATCATGGTCTTTGCCAAAAGTCCCAAAATTCAATCTTGGTGGCTAGATAGACATATGATTGAGCAGATCCCATGCCTTAAATATTTTGGGATAGTTTTCTACTCTAGCAGCTCTAGGAAAGCCCACCGGGAACATGTGGTTCAAAATGCCCAGAGGAGCTCCTCCGCCATCATCAAATGCCTGCATACAAGAGGAGGATGTTATGTACCTGCGGCCCTTGACCTGTTCATTGCCAAACCACCAGCCCAGCTTCTTTATGGCAGACAACTGGGTCCCTTCCACAGTTTCGCCCCAGTGGCATGCATGCAATCCAAATTCCTGCGGTCAGTCCTCCAAGTTCCAAGTTGTGTCTCTAACGCCACTCTGCGCTTGGAGACAGGCCTGATCAAAGAGGTGTGGGTGTGGGTGGCCATCTCAGGGTGTGGGTGGCCATCTCAGCTATGGGCTCAGACTATCCTTTCGCCCCATTGGTCTTGCTCCTTTTACCTTATGTGATGGCTACCAATCTAAATGGAAATGGCCAACTGAGACAAAAATAGCATTCTTGGACCTTTCCCCCTTAATTCTACTTAATATGAGCTATTATCAGGCCAAAGCTTTTATAAAACAGCATATAATGGACACAGAGCACCAAACCAATTTAAGGAGGGTCCCAAATTTTTTCATCAGTAAAGGTCTTACATATTTACCCTCCCCAGCACCATATCTTCCTCAAACGGAAGTCCCAAAACTTAGGAGGGCATTCATCTTGGCACATTATCACGCCCTTCTCTCAGCTGTGCTTGAAGGTCAAAAAGGAGCCAGTATAGTGTAGTGGTAAGTGTGCCAGACTAGGACCAGGGAGACCCGAGTTCCAATCTCCATTCAGCCATTATACTTGCTGGGTGACTCTGGTCCAGTCACTTCTCTCTCAGCCTAACGTACTTCACAGGGTTGTTGTGAGGAGAAACTCAAGTATGTAGTACACCGCTCTGGGCTCCTTGAAGGAAGAGTGGGATATAAAATGTAAATAAATAAATTTCAGAAAGATCCCACTCGCAGAGCGGCAATGCCCCTGTGGCTCTGGGCAGACTGAAAAAACTGAGCATGTCCTACTTCACTGTTTGTATTACAGAGACATTTGCTCTTCCTTTATCTACCCATTGCTATGCAAGTCCCAAGACATTTGAGCCATATCTATGTCTCTATGCTGCTTTCTGATTCTAAGCCCACTATTACATACAGCGTTGCCAGGTTCTGTACGGCAGTGTCCAAAATCTGTTGGACTCTGGTAAATGGTGGGTCCAAGCAGTCCTAGTTGGACGTCCTGCTGGCTCCTGCATGCTATAATGCATTCATCCAACACAGTGCACCATCTGAAAGACTTATGCTCCTCCCACTTTTTTGTGCAATAACTTTGCACTTTTCATATATAATTATATAGTCTCGCTGCATTTATCACTTAGGCTTTTATGCAATTACTCCTTTTTGTGCCTTTTATCCCTTTTAATACTTTTCATGCCTTTTATACGTTTATGTCTTCTATGCCTTTTAATGTTATTTTATGCCCTTTTACGTATTTAAGTGTTTTTTAATGTTCCCATAGGGCTTTTAATGTATTGTTATGCATTACACTTTGCACTGTGTAACCACCCCCTGTATTTTATGCTGGTCTATGACCGTAATAAAGAGGATTGATCATTCTTGTATGAGTGACTGTACTTGTGTTCATTTAAAAAGTGAACTTGGGTACCAGCCCCTCAAATCCATGGTACAGACAGGAAGTGCATTGCTGTACCTGTGTTCAACATAACATGTGAATATGTACAGATCTGTACTGTATGGTACTGTAACTCAACTGTACTCTCATTGTATAAGTGTTGAACACAATGTGTGAATAGGGCTGAGGATATCAGCTTCCAAAGTATGAGCATTCCTTAGAACTCAGGACCCTGTGTCACAGGGGAAGATACCCATATCTCATTCCCACCAAGACTGCAGTAACTGCTCAGGCTTGGGCATTGAGACAAGTGTATTAGCAAGTACATATGGGTCCACAGTCATGCGAGGCTTGTCTAAATTGAGGAATTCTCCTCTTATCCATGCTGTAAGGGAGGCCTACAGAATTGGAGGCAAAGAAGCCTTCTACCTGAAGGCTCTTTCTACATGATCGTTCCCACACTGCATTGATAAACAAAGAAGACCTCCAAGGAATTCTAGCACTCTTCTCTTCACTATTAGTGAGCCAAGATGGCTGCCATCACAGAAGAGCTAAATAAAGGTTACATAGGTCCACCTAATTTCTTCAGAGACAGGTGGTAGCCATGAGGCCACCCTGCTCAACTGAAGCACTGCCTTACCTGGCTTTGATAGTCCTCTTCTGAAGCGCCTGACCACAGCAGCTGTTCCGGAGGGCCACCTGCAGCATGGTGGACACCTGGCTGCCCATGGCAGGCTTTGCAACAAAGGTGGGGGCAGCCAGGACAAAGACTAAGAGGGCGAGGGCCAGGCAGACAGTAGGGATGGTGTAACCAATAAAGAAGTCCACATTCTGCTGGATAAAGGCCACCACCAGCAGGGCGATCACAGCCCCAATGTTAATACTCCAGTAGAACCAATTGAAGAAACGGCGAGTTGCATCCCGACCACGGTCTCTCACCTGTAAGAAAAACAAGACATAGGAATGAGTCCTGTAAGTATTTCCTTTAGATGGCCAGGCAGAGATGCATTAGTAAATCAGAAGACATCTGGTTCTCTTTTCATTTCCAAAAAGGTCACCAAGCATAGGAACATAGGAAGCTGCCATATACTGAGTCAGACCATAGGTCCAGCTAACAGACTGACAACAGCTTCTCCAAGGTTGCAGGCAGGAATCTCTCTCAGCCCTATCTCGGAGAAGCCAGGGAAAGAACTTGAAATCTTCTGCTCTTCCCAGAGCAGCTCCATCCCCTGAAGGGAATATCTTACAGTGCTCACATATGGTCTCCCATTCAAATGCAACCAGGGTGGACCCTGCTTAGCTAAGGGGACAAGTCATGCTTGCTACCACAAGGCCAGCTCTCTCCATTTTACTGGTCCAAGAATAAGTGGACCAGTAAAATGCCTGCAGGTTTGTAAGTCTTGTGGATTTATTTACAAGGCTGGTGCATTTATGTATATGGAATGTATGGTGAGCAACCCTGAGACCAAATAAAACAAAATGGAAAGAGCTGCAACCAAGGGCCAGTGGTGTACAGACCCAGACCCAGCTGTGCCTTGACACACTCCGTCCCATGGGGGAAAGAGTTGTCCACTGCACTGCACATGGGCCACTCACACACATTTATAAAGCTGGTAAGTGAAGGACTTTTAGGAAGGAGACAACAGCTTCTTGCAGGCTCAAAAGGAAAGATGGGGGAAAGGATGAGTCATGGATGGATTCTGCAAAGATGCCCTAAATAAGGATGCAATTAAGCATTCATTCATTCATTCATTCATTCATCAATCAAATTTGTTCACCATCCCAAACCTCCATCTCTGGACAGTTTACAACAATATAAAACAAGTTAAAACAAAAAAAATTAAAAAACCCTAAAACCATAGTCAAATTAAAAAGTTTGGGTGAAGAGAAAAGTCTTTAGAGATTTTTTAAAAGTTTTCAGAGATGAGGAGGCTCTTATTTCTGCAGGGAGCACATTCCAGGGTCTTGGAGCAGCAACAGAGAAGGCCCGTCCCTATGTAGCCACCAGATGAGCTGGTGGCGACTGCAGATGAGCCTCTCCGAATGAATTTGGGAGAACTGAAACCTCCCTTTAGCAAGTGCTAGTACCAGGGTGGATCAATCTAAAGCAAGACAATTGTCAAGAAAAAAGAGCCAATTTAAATCATTGCTTTAAAGAAAAGAATTTCTATTTATTATTTAAATGCTTGCTAAATAAAAGTGCATACTAACTACCGGTAGTATGTAGAGTCATAAATATTTATAAGTAGAACACTGACTCTGAGCCAGCTACAGAGACCAGGTTTTTAATAGATATAAAATAGAAGAAAAAGGACCCAAATGGATCAGCAAAGGATGTCTGTGGGTTACTTGCTAGACCCTGGTCTCTGATGTCAAGCCATTATCTAAGTACAGGAACTATTGTGCAGCAGTATATGATGAGCAACAAAAGATATATTCCCCACAGTTCATAAAAGGGTCATAAGTGCATAAGAGGGTCATACATTCAGTAGAGATAATACATTTTTACATGAGTACCCAGAATGTTGGGGGCAATATGCTAAATCATTGTAAACCGCTTAGAGAGCTCCGGCTATAGAGCGGTATATAAATGTAAGTGCTATTGCTATTGCTATTTACATGGCATTCAGATTTTATTTTAAATCTAGTTATTTTTAAAAGGGAACTGATTACAGCTGAAACTTTTAAAAAATCTGATTTAATTTTTTTTTTAAAAAAAATTAAATCAATTTTTATCCATTTTAGCCAATGCCATGTGTTACCAGCTGAGCTTATTCTGCCCGCTCCCAGAAGCCTCCCTGGTTGCAACTGCATCTCCAGGGCGCTTTCCAGACTAGCCGCGCAAAAGCGGCAAAATGCTCCGTTCAGGCAAACCACTTTCAAAACGTAAAACCTGAAGGGCGAGCAGCAGTCTTGCGAAAACGAACAACCTGAAAAAACCCCACCTTTTTTATACCAGATAAATGACCTCATAGCACAAGTCGGATTAAATTCAAAACAAGGCATCGGCATATGAACAGCACCCTGTTGTCAACGTAGGGACTGTGGTGTTATGACACAGGAAGTGTGGAAGCACACTTCAGAGATGTGTTGTGACCCTATTGCAGGGTCTAGTCTGGAAAGCACCCAGGCTTGAAGATTGCACTTTTGCTATGCTCAGGAGCTGCACCGCAATGTGAGCTCCCAGTCTATGTTAAACATGGGGACAAGTCACTTAGTTGGCAGTGGGCTAGTCGCCCCTAGATTTGACTACAAGCCTCACAAATTGGAAAGGGGATTAGATTCACACTCCTTCTTTCTGTGAGGGGGCCCTGGCTAAGTAGACTCTAGAAATGGCAACTGCAGGTGTCTGGCATTCAGGGTCATTTAAGCCTTGGAATGAAACCTAAACTCCCCTCTTCCTCTCACAAGGAGAGATAACACCTCAGGCCAGGAAGGGAAGGCAGAAAAGACACCAGTGCAACTGCAGCCTCCATTACAATAGGGAGGAGTCGGTGATGTAACTTTGAAGAGGTGCCCATCAAAACTCCTGATAGAATTATTGGGAGAGTCCGTCCCAGCACAGGATATTCTATAAACGCACCTGCACACTCCAATTGTCCTCACCATCAGCCTTGAATATCATAAGCGATTCACACACATTCCTACCCAGGAAGGCACAAAGCATTAAAAAAAAAAAAGGTTGTGTGGGCTCCCCTATTCAGCAGAGCAGGACAAAAGAAATGTGCCCTCAAGGCACATTTTGGAATATAAGTATCCCTAACTCCATGACCCATTGTGCACCTGGGACTCCCACTGCGAAACTTCTCAGTGTTCCCTTGTGCCTCTCACTCTGGACCCCATCAGACTGCAACAAGAGACTCCAGCAGACCACCTTGGTGTTCCTCTCCAGGACAGGTGATATAGCCTCTTGCCCGGCTTCTTCAGCGCTGAACCTATCCCTTTCTCTTATTTCTGAAATCTTGCCCCTCTGTATTATTATTATTATTATTATTATTATTATTATTATTATTATTAATTCCATTTCTATACCGCCCTTCCAAAAATGGCTCAGGGCAGTTTACACAGAGAAACAACAAATAAATAAGATGGATCCTTGTCCCCAAAGGACTCACAATTAAAAAAAAAACAACAGAAGACATACACCAGCAACAGTCACTGGAAGTACTGTGCGGGGGGTGGAGAGGGCCATTTACTCTCCCCCTGCTAAATAAAGAGAATCACCACGTTAAAAGGCGCCTCTTTGCCAAATTAGCAGGGGTTTAAAGTACCCCTCTGGCCCACCTGGGAATTTACACATAATTTGGAACTTTAAGAGAAATGTGCCTTATAATAGTCTATTTTTAAACATATTTGCAGTGCTTCTACTTGATTTAGTCTTATTATTTTTGCTTTAAATAAACTCCTTTTTGATTTAATTAAAGCCTCTCTCTTAAGCCAATTTTCTTGAGTTCACACACTTGCGCAAATTAAGGCTGATTGGAACCGTCTCTCCTTTTGAGCTAAATTCCCCACATTAGCTCGAACTAGGGGGTGCAGGCCAATCACACTCGAGGCAGTTTCATTAACACATGTTTTGAGGACCCTTCCTATGAAGGAACTAAGTGGCAGTGAAATGAGAATCAATCTGAAATGAGGGGAAGATGAATTCAAAGATGCTGAAGAATACTTTGCAGGAGTGGCATTGAGCCCTTCCAGTGCTGGAAAGAGAAAGCAGCCACCCTGCCACAAGCAGGCTGAGGTTCTGGGGCAAGGATAAGGGAAATCCAACACCCTCTCAAAAGGAAAGGAGAAACTGGTTTTCCTTCCATTCTTTCTGCTATCCCCAAGAAGCTCACTAAAGAAGTTCCTTCCTCTTTTCCAAACAGTGCATTTGAAACTTCCGATATTCCAAGTACTAAAGTAGTTTTAAAATACTAAATTAAACTCACAAGAGTCATTTTAAGTAAAGACAAAGATGAACAGAGTGGAACCCCTTACTTTCTGAGGCTTTAGCCCACAGCACAGTTATTTCTCCACAAAGCCTAGAAAAACACACTTTTAAAAATGAAAATAGACAACCACTTATGTTGTTTTCACCTAAGCTACAATGCTTGCAGGTATCTTTGCAGCGTTCGTATTTGTTTGTTAACAACTCTGGGTGGAAACTGAGGGTGTTGGAAGCATTCACTTTAGATGTTAGAGACCATTCTGCTTTGAAGAGGCAGCAGGGAATGGTCCAAAGTGTACTGCAGATGAAACCATCCCATGAGCCTTTGTCCACTAAAGGCAGAACCACCCTAGTGACCCATTCTGAAAGAAAGGAAGGGAGATCTCTTACCTGGTCAGCTCCAAATGGTGTCAGGTTGGCTTTGACAGAGCTGATGCCCAAGGCCAGGAGCACTAGGCCTCCATACATTATAGGGGCACAGTACTGATTTGGCAATTGTTGTTTGCACTCCGTACTACCTTTTTGGCATGCAGGCTGGACTGTGGATGTCGGCATCTCTCCACACAGCAAGAGCCGTCCATTTTGCAAAGCTGTGGCGGGCAACAGAGAGGCCGACACCAGGTACAGCAGGAAGCTGAGTGTGATGGTCCAGAAGCGGCCCAGGTAAGCATCAGCAAGCAAGCCTCCGATGGGCGAGAGCAGGTAGGAGGCACCTATGAAGAGCAGAACTGCCCGCGAAGACTGCAATCCACCCCAGTTGAAGTTACTGCTGTTGAGGTACAGGACGAGATTGGAGACAATGCCAAAGAAAGCTGTCCTCTCCAGAATTTCCACCAGCAGCACAGCTGCACAGGCAGTCTTTCTGCCCTCAAAAGGGGACACAGGAGTAGGCCCTTCTGGGGTCTCCTTCTGCCCCAACAGGGGCTTCCGTTCCCCTCGGACACCTGGAGAGGCCATGCAGTCCTTGCCTTGGGATCCTCGTTCTTCTCAGGTTAGGCCCTCTTTCTCTGCTTTTTCTCAATCTCTCCCTTTCCCTTCAAAGTCTTTTTGTTCTTTGCTGGCCTAAATTTCTTGTTCGCCTCTCCTCTCCAAGCCTTTCAATGCTGCTGGCACTTCCCCATATCTCTGCTCAGTACAGTCATCATATGACAACTAATTTCATTGAAAGGAAACTTTCATATTGCACTGGCCGGAACAGGTTCCCCTTTCACATGAGGCTTCAGTCGTGCTTCTTCCCTCCCCTTTTACAGCCTCCCACCCACTTTTTCTTTGATTCTTTCCCCCCTCCTTCTACAAAGTACATCTTTCTACAAAGGTTCTATCAGGGCATAACTAGATGAGGCACGGGAGAGCAGTCATCAGGCTGGCCTGCATTTTTTAGTCTAAGCTTATGAGATCACCCAGCTTTCTATTATTATTATTACTATTATTATTATTATTATTATTAACATTTTATAGCCTGCTCTTCCTCCAAGGAGCCTAGAGCAGTGTACTACATACTTAAGTTTCTCCTCACAACAACCCTGTGAAGTAGGTTAGGCTGAGAGAGAAGTGACTGGCCCAGAGTCACCCAGCAAGTATCATGGCTGAATGGTGATTTGAACTCGGGTCTCCCCGGTCCTAGTCTGGCACTCTAACCACTACACCAGGCTGGCTCTGTGTGTGTGTGTGTGTGTGTGTGTGTGTGCACGCGCATGCGTGCTTGCCTGCGCCTCAATCAACTTCGCAGTATCTGGACTGATTTGAACCACATTGGGTACAGTTGGAGGGAGGGACACATAGGGACACCTCAGTGGTGATGATGTCAACCATCCCAAGGAGAGGAGAACTGGTCTTGTGGCAGAAAGCATGACTTGTCTCTTTAGCTAATCAGGGTCTGCCCTGGTTGCATCTGAATGGGAGACTTGATGTGTGAGCACTGTAAGATATTCCCCTCAGGGGGTGAAGCTGCTCTGGGAAGAGTATCTAGGTTTCAAGTTCCCTCCCTGGCTTCTCCAAGATAGGGCTGAGGGAGATTCCTGCCTGCAACCTTGGAGAAGCCGTTGTCAGTCTGTGTAGACAATACTGAGCTAGATGGCCCAATGGTCTGACTCAGTATTTGGCAGCTTCCTATATTTCCAATTGGAGAGTCGGTAAAAACTCCTTTTTAAAAAGGAAAGTTGTTTCCCCGTTGGCCTGTACAACAACAAAAAAGTTGTTTCCCATTGGCCTGTACAACTGACAATCAAATTAAGAGGAGTACAAAGTCTCCTGAATTGGTGTGATTGGAAGTGGGGTTAGACTGGTGCTCTACCCATTAAAATACAGATTAGGGCAAATGCCCTCTGATGGAGTTTCCCCATGCTTTAAGAGACTGTTGTCTGGACTGCTGTATGACAGCTAACTTTCATATTAAGAAAAGGGAGACATATTAGGTTCTTCCTCAGGTCCTGAAATCTGTTTCTCTCCTCATCATTCCCCAAGGGAAGAAGGAAGGAAGGAAGGAAGGAAGGAAAACCATTTTAATATTTGCATTCATTCAAATTCCATTCCTAAACGGATGCTAAAAGCAAAACTATTTGAGATGCCTCAGATTTAGGGGCTTTCCAGGCTTTTCTTTGTACAATAAGTACAAAGGACAGTGAAACACCCCCTCTTTTGGGGGGGAAGGAGGTCCTATGGTAACGGGGGCCAGGCGGAACAACCCCCTTACACACCTGTGCATGTAGGCAGATAATGCCAAGGTATCACCACAGGATACATCATTAAGCTGTTCTCCCTCTCCATGCCACCTCCCTGCAGCATCACCAGCAAGAGAGGTTCCTGGCCAGCCACAGCCTGCGCTGCAAGAACTAGCCATATCAGCCATGCCTGTCACGCCCATGGACCAGCCAGATCCTGTCCCATGCAGGGCGATGACCAATGCGGAGTGAATGGCCCAGATGCACAACAGAAGGTGTGTAGACCATCTCCAGCTCGCCCAAGACTTTATCACGCAGCATGCAGAAGACTTCACAGGCCACCTGTGATCTGCTGCATGAAGCGGATCTCAGAGAGCAGGAAAAAAGGTGCAAGGAAGATGAAGATGAAGATGAAGACGACGGATATTTATATACCGCTTTTCAACAAAAGTTCCCAAAGTGGTTTCCATAGATGGAAATAGATAAATAAAATGGCTCCTTGTCCACAAAGGGCTCACAATCTAAAAAAGAAACATAAGATAGACAGCAGCAACAGCCACTGGAAGGATGTTGTGCTGGGGATGGATAGGGCCAAAAAAAAGAGAATCACCACTTTTAAAAGGTGCCTCTTTGCTCAATTAGCTTTGCTCAGACAGGCATGTCATTGAAGAGGCAACTGTTTAGACAGTGCAGGCCTACAAACAGGTGTCAGAACTCGCAGTGCAGACCTACAAGGATGTCTTAGACTGCACGGTTAGGGAGGTGGTGGGTGCCATGTAGCAGTCTGAAGTGGCTGCAGAGAGGAGGTTTGACCACCTGCCTTGCATGCATGGCCAATTCTGTTCCCAGGATCACCAACCAGCCAGCACACTTTGCCCATCAGCAGCTGCTCTACCAACCCCAGCTACTGATGCCAGGGCTCTACCTGCCCACACCAGCGGGCTATTCCCAAGCCATTCTGGCCTCATAAGGAGGGAAGGGCAGTTCTTTGCTCCCCTGCAGGAGCACACACAGGCCCCAATGCCCCCTGGCCCACCACAAGGGGCCTTCAGAGTGCCGCAGGGTGGTTGTTTGCCATTCCCTCTCCCTACACCTTTAAGACTTATCCCTGTGGGTCCACATGTAGGGCCACTGGGAGGCAGCCCTGCGAGCATGTATGGGCAGCAAGCCAGAACCCCTGTGCCCATGGAGCCCATGGCCCTGCTGCAAGCCCCTCTGTACCTGACACCCCAGGACCCAGGGCAAGCAGGAGAAAGGCCCTCTGGTGCAGATCCACAGCTGCCACCAGGCAAAGCCCGCACCAAGACAAGGTTCTTCCACTGCACACCACTCCAGACCAAGAGCATTGTGGCCAAGGGGGTCTGGGGACATGTTCAGAAATGCACTGCCCACACCCGCTCCTCCCCTCGCAAAGAGAAGGCCACTGTGCAAGGGGGCCCAGTGCAGCCACACTCATGCTTGGAAAGGCCAGGGGGACAGGGGGAGATGGCCATACACAGGCTACAGCTTCCCAAGAGCAGAGTGGAGGGGATTCAGAGGAAACCCCCACCCAATCTTCCTCCACCCCATAGACTCGCCAGTCAACCCCTGTATACATGCTTCTTATTTAAGAACATAAGAACAGCCCTGCTGGATAAGGCCTAAGGCCTATCTAGTCCAGCATCCTGTTTCACACAGTCGCCCACCAGATGCCTCTGGGAAGCCCACACGCAAGAGGTGAGGGCATGCCCATCTTGCTCGCCTGCAACTGGTATTGAGAAGCATCATGCCTCTGCGGCTGGAGGTGGTCTATAGCCCCCAGACCAGAAGCCATTGATAGACCAGTCCTCCGTCGATTGTCTAAGCCCCTTTTAAAGCCATCCAAGCTATCACCACATCCCATGGCAAAGAATTCCATAGATTAATTACATGCTGTGTGAAAAAGTACTTCTTTTGGGAGAAGTAAATCCGTTTGTATTCTTACTTCTCTCTGTCATTAATTTCGAAGACCAAAGTTTTGCATAAATTTATTCTGTAATGAACTGCTTGTTTTCGCTTTGCTATACCCCCACTTCAGTCCAAAAGTTAGTCAGGAGTGCATAACCAACACTCCAGAACAGTTTCTTTAACACCATATTTGGCATATTGCATACTGTTCTGATCACTGTATCTTAAGAGAGACATTGTAGAACTGGAAAAGGTGCAGCAGAGGGCAACCAAAATGATCAGGGGCCTAGAGCACCTTTCTTATGAGGCAAGGCTACAACACCTGGAACTTTTTAGTTTGGAAAAGAGGTGACTAAGTGGAGACATGATTGAGGTGTATAAAATTATGCACGGAGTAGAGAGAGTGGATAGGGAGAAATGTTTCTCCCTCTCAATCACCCTGCCCAAGCAAAGGAGATTGGAGATTGGCCTGTAACTATCCATCACTAAGGGGTCCAGGGAAGGCTCCTTTAAGAGTGGTCTAACCATTGCCTCCTTCAGACAAGGAGGCACCCCACCCTTCCTCAGCGATGCATTTATGATATTAACTAGGCCACCTCCAACCATCTCCCTGCTAGATCGAAGCAGCCAAGTTGGGCAAGGATCCAGAAAACAGGTGGTAGGCTGCACCACCCCAAGCAGCTTGTCCGCATCCTCAGGAGTCACAGATTGAAACTGATCCAGTCTAATACTGCAAGAGGGATCTCTGGACACCTCCTCCATAGACCTTGCAGAAATAGTGGAGTCCAAGTCGGTCCGAATACAAGATATCTTATTCGCAAAGAACCCATTAAAGGCATCACAGCAGAGCAACCCTGGGGACTGATTGGAAGTAGATGGAGCAGAAACCAAACTCCTCACTATCACTCCGGGATAGCTCCGCCAAGCATGAACCTGCAGCTGCAATGCACGCAGACCAGAATCTCTTTTTTGCTGCGCGCACCGCCACCGCATAAGTCCTCAAATGGGTCACATGCTGCATCCTGTCAGATTCGAACCGAGTTCTCCTCCACTTGTGCTCTAGTCGCCTACTCAGCCACTTCAGCCCCCGCCTCAGTATACCAAGGGGCCATTTTTGCAGCAGAATATATACTATAAGTAATATAAATTTCAGTTTACTTTAGATAGATAGATAGATAGATAGATAGATAGATAGATAGATAGATACACACACACACACATATATATACAATCTGGAATTGTCCTAAAACATCTTAATCCAAACAGAAGATATGCAACCTGATCTTATGCCCATTTATCAGAAGCAAGGCCCACTATGAACAAGAGTAAATGTGGATAATGTGTCAACTCAAGACAATTGGGAGGTTCAGAACAATTGACTAAAGAATGACCCTTCACTATTTATACCTTCTATTCTCTAAGCACATCTATGTTTACCAGCAAAGCAACGAATTAGGACTGTAGAATCTTTGTTAAACCTCAGCAGTAAGTATGTAGCTTAGATCTAAGATTGTGTAAGGGTTAGAGATCCTTGTGTAAGGGCTGAGTATTACCATCATTTCTCCTCAGAATACTCACCACTATGCTGGGATATTCCCACACTAGCTGACCCACAACTAAGTGGACATGGGGGAAACTTTCAGGAAATGGTAGAATTACTAAGAGAGGTAATTCCCATGAAAGTTCTTCTGGTTGCAGTAAAGTGTATGTTTGAGCACAAACGCTGTTAAATAACTGATGCGGGGGGGGGGGGGGCGCACTATGTTCCAATTAAGGAAGTTGAAAGAGAAATGCAAATTAAATACTAAAAGCAATGAACATTTAGAGCGGAAGCTGTGTCCCCTATCAGGTCATTTTTAACATGAAAAGTGGATAATAATGTGGCAAGGCAATTGGAAACACACACAAGGGAGATTTCAACTGACAATCCCCTGCGTGTCAGCTAAGAGTCTCCTGTGCATTGTTCCAATTGTCTGGACATGTTATTCACTTAGTAGGTGACTTGCAGCACACCACACAACAACCTGCCACCATTCCCCAGTGTGTTAAGAGAAGATATCTGTAAGCTCAACATGGAGGAGGAGGGGGATATCCTCTCCTATTGCTGCTGCTGCTGCTGTCAGGTACAAGTTGCCCTTTCCTTCCACCAGGGTACAAGCTGTCAAGGGAAGAAAAAGAGGGTCATATCCCATATGCCTCTTTTCATGGTTCCAAAATTTCATACAAGGCAGGACTACTGGGCCTTTAGCAGTTGTCCAGCAGATTTTGTGGGTATATCTTCTCCTGTCATAGTGCTTCAGTGGTGGAAGAAGCTGCACCTGCTAAAATTCTCCCTTCTCTAGTACTATTATAGAGCAGCCTGTTCTATCTTACTTCAGTCTTACTGATATGAGGTTTTACTGTTTTCATTTGGCTATGATCTCCTCAGGTTAGTTAGTTCTATTAAGCCAAATATAAATATATAAATAGCCAAATAAAAACAGTAAGATCTGTACTTCCAACGGCATATGGTTATGTCTGTGTAGGATTGCAAACTTTCCCCCACCTGGACTCCTGTATCCTTAATGGCTGCATGATAGGGATTGGGGGAAAGTCACCAGGGGGCAGCTTTTCCTAGCTTGCAGATGTGGCGGAAATGTGATCTGTTGCATTTGTGCCTGTCATACAGCTGTTAAGGACACAGGAGCCTGGAATGATAGCATGATATGAACCTTCCATAAAAAACAAGATGTGGCAATCCCAGATTAGGCACCCCATCTAGAGGCGGATTTAGGCACGGGCCATGGAATGGGGGTCCATGGCTTCCAGACTCCTGGTCCCCCCAAATGTTCTGGGGGGCCTCCCCAGAGCCCTGATGCCCCACCACTGCTGCCCGCCCCCCGCTGCGTGCTGCCGCTATTTCCCCCTCTTCACTGCCAGGGGGAGCGGAGCGGAGCAGGCCACGCACACACACCGGTGGCAGCGGCAGGCACAGGCGGGCCTCCTCAGCCTGCGCAGACCAGCCTCCTCAGCCTGCGTGTGTGTGCCATTGAAGTATGGGGTGTCGCGTTCTGTGTTGTCATGGGATACGACACTCCATATGCCAACAGCGCATGCACGCAGGCCGAGGAGGCGCACCTGCTCCGCTCTGCGCCCCCCGCCCCAGCGGTGAAGAGAGGGAAATAGCAATGGTACATGGTGGGAGCCAGCCCAGGCAGGTATTTTAAAAATGGGGGGCTCGGGGGGACTCGCAGTGGGGGGGCCTCCAAAGTCCCTCAGCCTTAGGGCCAGGTGCCAAAAATACCTAGGTGCACCCCTGATCCCATCTGGGAATACCCAGAAAACAGTGAACAGCAATATTTTTAGAGGTGGCAGAGGTCAGGTGTGCTCTGGTATCCCTTTGCTTGCAATGTCAGTGAGAATGCTGGGGCTGGGCGCAGTTCTCCCTGGAATATTGCAGGGGATCTCGAGAAGCACCTCTTGGGAGTTATTCACACATGGCTTCAAACTGCGGGTGAGGGGTAAATGTTGAGTGAAGCCACTTCGAATCACACTCGAGGTATTCAAGGAAGCAGCCCCTCCCCTCTGCTCTCAGGTTTTGTTTTGGTGCAAGTCCACATGGCATGCTTCCATGTTTTCCTTCTAGCCAATGGAGATGGGGGAGATATATTTCTAAAGAGCTATATCTGCATTTCTAAAGAGAGTCTCCCTCTTATCATGTTAATGATTCTACATCAATGCCTCTCCCTATTAGCTCTGGTGTTTTCAGAAAAAGTAGCTTAAAACCAGCATTTTAGAAACCCGCAAGTACATCAAGATAACCTAGAATTCGGAAGACAAAGACCGATTTGTGTGTGGGGTGCTTCCAAGGATCTCGAAGGGACTTCGGGGTACGTTTGGCTGGTGTGTGAATGCACACACTCTCTTCCAGAGGAGATTCAGGGTAACAGCCCTGTCTGTAAAGCCTCCTGGATCTTCTGATGCAGCCACTTTAAGTAAAGTCCTGGGCCAGTTTTGAATGGCCATTTCCTCTCAGACTGGGTTTGTCCTGTAGTGCTAAAGTGGAAGCAGGGGGAGCAGAACTGAGAGAGAGAGAGAAAGAGAGGTGAGGATTTTGTACAGCAGCCAGTTGCTTTGGACTGGATTCTCTAGACCTCATCTAGCAGGGGATTAGCAAGGGAATCAGTACATCCCCTGTGTCATGTACTGGCGTCAGTTGCGCTGAACTATCTTTTCAGGCCCTAAAGAGAAAGAGCTGCCTTGGTCAGGATCCAAAGACATCTCAGCACACATGTCATCGTGTGCTTCCATGCATGCACAGCAGAAGGAGGAAAGTGTTCTTTATGGCTGCAGCCTCTCACACCATGCTGGATGCTGTTCTGGAGCCCCTGACGAAATCCTGGGCTTTTGCTTTTTCAGGGGGGTGCAAGACAATGAGGTTGGGTAGGTATGAAGCACAACACAACTCTTGGAATCTCAGCCTTTTCTGGACTCACCCATAGCATGAATGAATGAATGAATGAATGATTATTACGGTCAATGACCCATAACAAAAGCAAGACAATACAACTCGTTTCACAAAATACAGAAAAGGGGGAAAATTAGTGAACCAATCATTCTAATACCATTACTCAAACAATTTAGATCTAATCTTGACTGCTGCTGCACAAAATTTAGCCACATTCAGTGTTATACATTCACTACAGTCTGCTAACAGAAAAGAAACATATCCATCCTCAGTTCTCCCACAGATATTCAATAAAAGAGGGGCAATCAGTTCAGAACGAATATCCTTATAGAATAAACAATATAACAAAACATGAATCACCGTTTCTACACCTTGGCCACAGAATCACAGAATACCATTTTATTATGATTGGCTGACAATGACATGATGAGGGAAAAGGTAAAGTGTGCCATCAAGTCGATTTTGACTCCTGGCGTAGTCCCATTGAAATTAAAAGGACAACTTAGGTATGGCCTAACTTGTCCTTTTAATTTCAATGTGACTACTCTGAGTTATTTTCCTCATCCCGTCAGCCATTATTCTAATTTTTATTTCATTCTTACTCTTATAACCCAGAACACATTGTGAAATAAATATGAACTGCAAAACACACATTTTCATGAAGTCCTCCAGACTGCACTTTTTCACACTGAGATGTCATAATCTGTGATGGTCTTCCAGTATGTCTCACTCCCAAATACAAGCATGTTCAGAATTTCAACATTTTGTACATTCTAGCAAGATCCAGCTTCCAAGTAACATTCGTATTACTGCTGTGTATGCCAAAGCTGACAGGACAAAAGCTCTCTGGTATTGGCTACAAATTCAATAGACACTTGTAACCTGTAGATGTAATGAGAGAATTGGTACTGGCCAGCTAAGATACCTACCACTTTGCGGGGTGGGGTGGGGGGATTCCTTTTGGTAACAAGGCAAAGACACTTGACTAAATGAAACTTAATGAGGCATTTGTAAAGACAGTCATTGCTAGGGGCAGTTAAGTGGCAAATTGGAAGATGTATAAATCAAGTCAGCCATTAACTACTGTGCCTCCACAATAATCAGCTCTAGGTGGTGAGTAATTAACAAATAATACAGAGTGACATTTTCTTTAGGGGCAGCGTGGAAGGAGGAAACATGCATGGTGAAAATGAAGCTGTGGAAAGTGGGGGTTGCCTGACAGCTGTGGGGTTAGGACTGTGACAGACAGACTGGAGGGACCAGATGCAAGAGACAGAGCTTCTCTGCGTCATGCAGCCTGCAGTGCAGTGGGAGCCAGTAATGGCTATGATTACATGTCTGGCAGCAACTGCTTCTTGCAGTCAGGCCCCTTCTGGGCACCCAGATGCCTGTGACAGGCTGCTCTTTCCCAATGCCAGCCCTACAAATCAACCCTTTGAACCACACAGAATGGTGCTAGACGGAGGATTTGTCCATCACCAACTCCTTCCCCCAATACTGGTCTGTTTGTTTCACAATCCTTATATCCTGCTTTTCTCAAACTGATCAAAAGCAGCAAACAACTTAATAATAGAACAAAATGAAAACATCATCAAATTAAACAAAGAACAAAAATACTACAAAGAACAAAAATAATACTAGTAAATAATACTACTCGCCTCCCACAATTCACAGCATATAAAGCCAGCCAGCCAGCTAGATATACACACGACATATATACAATTACAGTAGCAATAGTCGCAGCAGACAATCGGCTCCACAGCCCTCTAGAAGAGCAGATCTTCACCTAGCATCTTCATAGAAGAACAATGTAAGAGCCTGCTTAGCCTCCACAGGGAGGGCATTCCTCAAGGTCAGTACAACCACTGAAAAGGCCCTGCTCCTAGAAGATGCCCATTGTACATCCGGCTGCAAAGGCACCCCAACCAGGGCCTTTGGTGAAATGGGGTAGACCACGCAGGTGTGTTGAACGTAGACAGTAAGCCTTTAGGTCAAAGCGGTGTGAATGTTACAGTTCCATGGGGATGCAGAACAAGCACATAATATGCTAGGTGCAGAATCCAGCTTCCTAGGAATCTTAGATTTTAGTTTGGGCAACAGACTTGTTTGCAAGTGTGTAGGCCAGTGATCTTCTCTATTTTTTCAAGCTGGGACCACTTTGGCAAAAAAAAAAAAACCCTTTAAGGTGAGAGCCATTTCCCAGTATGCTGAATTCTGCATAGTACTGTCTTTTTCTCCGTGCTGGGAGGCTTTTAAAGAGTGATAGAACCCTCTCTTAAGAGCTCTGTCGGGGCAGCACTGGGAAGAGCTATAGTTCCCAGCAGGAGTGGCCCATCCTAATGAGGTGGCGGGGGGATGCTGAACTAGGTGTGCATGGAGTCCTGGGGAGCAGGGGCAGCCCATCCTAATGAACTGAGGGGGTTCCGGTTCCCGGCAGTTCCAATTCTCCTCTTTCTCTCATTCTGCCCCATTAACAAGAGCTGTGCTGCTTGCAGGCTGGCCATTCATCAGGTAGAGCTGTGTGGCCTGATTAATCATTAATTGGCCAGCCTGCAAATTGTGCTGCTCTTGTTAACTCTGGGATGGGCCAGAATGAGAGAGAGAGAGAGAGAGAGAGAGAGAGAGAGAGAGAGCAGCAATGGAGCTGCCAGTGACCAGAGGGGTTCAGCACCCCCTCAGTTCATTCGGATGGGCTGCCCCTGCCCCCCAGTACTCTATGAAAAGCTTTCAGAATGATGCAAGGGCTGAAGTAGGCTCGGTTTCCCTTAAAGAAGCCCCAGGGCAAAGCGCAGATGAGAATGGTTGCCTCTGCATGGTGTGTGTGTGGGGGGGGGGCGCTGTGTAGAGTATTCAGCTTTGGCAGAAGCTTCACATACCCTGCAAAATAAGTTATGCAAAATAGCAACAATTCTCAATTTACTCGCACTGTATTGTCTATACAGAAATCAGAGTTTCATGCAGGATTTTGATTGCCTGGGTGCAATTTGTGGTGTTTGCTTTTAATAGTGCAAATTACGCACAACTCAGTCTCAGGGCAGGGACTACACTACATCTATACTCTACACACCACATAGGTCATTGACTCAAACTAAACAAAGAGCAGGGATACAAATAATAGGTGCTGTTTCTGTTTCGTGATCTGGTATGGATAGATCTCATGTTCAAAGGCAGGAGTTTACCTGGCAATGTATGCATCTGGAGTGTTGCAACTGAACTGTCTCCATCACAGTTTTTAGAAAGCAAGTAAAATCTTGGCTTTTCACCCAGGCTTTTAAATGAGTGTTTTGTTTGCTGCTGCCTTGTGTCTTGTGGTTATATTGTAAATGTTTTTTAAAACTTTTAATTAGATTTGTATTTTTATATACCATTTTAATGCTTATTATATAGTTTTTATGGTTTTATATTGTTTTAAATGTTTTGTAAATTGCCTTGAGATTATTTTAATGAAAGGCGGTATTATTATTATTATTAATAATAATAATAATAATAATAATAATAATTTGATTTGTATACCGCCCTTCCAAAATGGCTCAGGGCGGTTTACAATTAAAACGGATGGTTTACAATTAAAACTGGTATAAAAGTGTAACAATAAAATAAATACATAAATTGTCAAATAATTTAACCAGGCCATGCAAACCAGGATGTGAACATATGCCAGACCATAAGAACTCCTCCCAACTAGGGGCCCTGCTGAGCTGACACTTCCTGAAAGTCTGTTGGGAGGAGTGTATTCTTCCCAGGGGAATTTTCACACGTGACATTAAAAACTCATGCCCCATGAATGCAAAACCTACATCTGACTAGAAAAGGTTTGTGATTTCAAATATGCGTTTTTTGCTGCTGAAATTTCCGCCAATATGGTTTATTGCCAATAGAAAGACAGCCCTTTGGAATAATCAAGTAATCAAGTTGGCTTCAAAATGGCATGATTTGCATACTGTTCACCTGTAGTTCTGTTTGCTTACCTTAGAATTCCTGAGCACTTTGGACAGGCTGTCATCACATTTTAACATCGCCCCTCCCCCCAATTTACAAATTCAAGGATGGCATTTGATCTTATTTTTTTTCCTTCGCATTTTTAACATGAGCCTATTAATGGGCAACAAAGAAAGATTGTAGATTTCAAAAACTGGGGCATAGCTGCAGAACTCTGAAATAAGAGGCACACCCTATGTTCTACTGCCTGGCCATGGTGTTTTGGAGCAACCCTTTAAAACCAGAGGCATCAGGCAGCATGGTGTGGGGTTTGAATGTGGCCCAAAGGATGAGCATTACTCACGTGTCCCTGATCTAGGATTATCTTGGCAGTCATAGTCTGAGCTAATTAAAATAACAAATAAAGATGAAGAGGGAAACATCTGACATGGAAACAGCATTCCAAGTAATCATTTGGCAGTGGCTCTTCTCTCTTCTGGCTGAGTTATAGTCAAGCAGCTTGATAACCAAATTGTGTTTGTTTGTGACGAGGGCTGGCATAAAACCCCATGCTGACACACTGGCTCAAGCAGAGATAATGATAGCTTGACAAATCATTCCCCCTGGATCAGAAACAATATGAATGGAGAAATCTGATGGCAACCCTACCCCTGTGTGAGCAGGGCCAACATGACTTAATGCACCAAACTGTAACTGAAGGCAGTGAAGTTCATGAAAGCAGGTTCAGACAGATATACAGAACAGTACTGATTGCACAGTATTAAATGTGCTCTAGAGTATCATTTGAGGTGAATTGGATGCACATAAGATCTGAGTGCAAGCATTCAGCCCACCAAATCTTGATATTTTCTTGATATAAGCACTTTCCAAAAATGTTAAGTAGTTTCAGTCCTGTCCTGTTCTGGTCTTCTTAGAGGGTTTTCCAAATTCCAAGATCCTCTTTAAAGGAGCTTTTCTTCCTTCCTCTTTTTTTCCTTTATGTATCTCCATTATTAAGGCTACATGGGAAACTGCCTTCTACTGAATCAGACCATTGGTCCATCTAGCTCAGTATTGTCTTCACAGACTGGTAGTAGCTTCTCCAAGATTGCAGGCAGGAATCTCTCCAGCTCTATCTTGGAGATTCCAGGGAAGGAATTTGGAACTTTCTACATGCAAGCATGCAAGTGCTCTTCCCAGAGCAGCCCCGTCCTCTAAGGAGAGTATCTTCCAGTGCTTACATATAGTCAATTCAAATGAAAACCAGGGCAGACTCTGCTTAGCAAAGAGGTCAAGGCATGCTTGCTTCCACAAGACCAGCTTTCCTCCTAGAGGTCTAGAAGCAACTTACCAGGTAGGTAACTGAGCCAGAAAGCAGACAGGTAGGTCAGCAGAGGTAAGCAGTCTGAAAAAACAGGTCTCTGCCCGCTCAAGACATTGCTCAGACTTAGAAAGCAGGCCAGAGTCCCAAACTTTATCAGACCACCAGGTGGGACCCAATTGGCACCTTGAGTAATCTGAGACTGAAATTGTACTTCTGAATTCCCTAATGAGCAGTGAGAATATGTAATATATTGAATTAAGATTGCCATTAATTTATTTTTACTTTTGGTCAGGTTCAGGTCAAGTTTGTGAAGTCCTTTGGATGGCTGCATCTTCCATATTATGTCAACCTACAACCCAGTCACAGATGCATTTCTGTAGTGCTTGCCACTGCCCATTAGAGGGCAGCATTTCAAAGCTTCATTGGGTGCATATGAGCTGGTTTCCTTGTGTGGAGGACAATAGGCAGATGTTAAATTTAAAAGTGTGCGGTGATAGCTCTGTCTGTGTGTCTCTGTGTGATTCTCCTTGATTTATCTGAGTAACAGCACCAGATTAAAGGAGTGTGTGTGTGCATGCCTAAGTCCAACAAAAATGTTAGTACAAGTAACAAAGGGTTTGATGAGAAAGATGTATGGTGAACTCACCTTCCTTCCTCATCGCTGAAGCATCCCAAAGTATTGTGTAATGTTCAGAAAACAACTCTTGTACCCATCTTCAAATGCCTGTCCTCTTCAGCCAAAGAAGCCAATTGAGTTATATAGCAGGAAATTAGAACAGAGAAAATATTTTCTTGATGGCAACATCGGGAATCTGATTCAAAAACGTGAATGTATGGAAATGCACCATGATGCTAATTATAATATGACTGGTCTCAACAATCTCCACTAAAGGACAGGCCTTCCGAGGAAGAAGGAATATGAGCAATTTATGGAGCCAAAGAAGAGCTGAATAAGCTACTGCAGAAGATCCAATTCTGAGACAAAGAATGATGTGTGCATTTATTTGCATTTGTATCCCACCTTATACCCCATGGTCTCAGAGCAGGTTACAACAATTAAAACACATTTACAACATTTAAAAATTCTAAAACATTAACCTATAAAAACCAACCAAACTATTAAAACAATACAGTGCAAAAAAACCAACCCTACTTTGAGCCAAAAGACAGGGTACAGAGGCATTCTTGGTTGTTGCTCATGTGTGTTGATCCTCCAGGGGACATAGTAGAAATCTTAGTTCTCAGTTCATGTTATGTCGTATCCTACTTCCCAGTGCCTGGATTTCCATTTGCACTGCCTGGTCCACCAATGTATCTTTCCACGTTTGTTGCAATTTAAAACCGGCTTGAGTTGCTACCAAGGCTAGGAGCTCGCTGACTGTTGCCTGATGACTGAAACCACAAGCGAGTGAGAGGAACTACTGTATGGAAACTAGTCACAAGGTAAGGAGAATGAAATGAAGAGCATGCTGGGCTATTTCTTTCTCCATCTCTGAAGATCATTGTTCTTTTGGGTGCACCCATGAGCAACAATGGTGATGGACCTCCTGGATGTGCTCCTAATAGCCCTTTCCCTAATGGCGGTCAAAAAAGGTACCTCTTCATTCTTATTTGGTTTCTTCCTGAATTTCTCTTTGTGCTGGCTTTTCTGTTCTGTTCAGCTTTCCAGCTTTCCATCTGCCATTCAAACAGACCCTTTCTTTTGGTTTACCTTGTCTCATAAATGAGTTCCCACCTTCTGCTGCTGCCTTGTTGGGGCCAGGACCAATCTGTGGCACCTGAGGATTAGGTGTCCCCTTTTTCCCCCCCCATGTTCTGCTTTCAAGTCAAGAGAACTGTTCAGACTTTATTTGCTCTCCTGAAGTTCTCTTGCAAGTAAGAGAGCCTTCGAATGCAAATAACAGTGAGGCGATTCGGATCATTTAGAGTGCACACCCATACCAATGGGGACTGGAAAGAGATTCTTCATTCATTTCACATGAGACTTTTAAATGGCAAAGAATTACAGCTTCTTTGAGATGTGAAAATGACATATCAATTCAAGCGGCCTGCAGATCCTAGGTCTTCTACAGCCTTCCTTGGCCACTGGGCCAGCAGTGCCCTCACAACATTCAGAAACCAGCCTTAGAGCTTATGCCCACTACTCACAGTATTTTTCTCAATGCAGGGGAAGCAAAATCTATGTTAGAAAAAGTGAGGGAAATTGCATTCCTGCTGTAACTTGACATGGCCACGGACTTTCCCATTTATTTCCAAGATGTAAGTCTGACCTCAGAAGCCAAACTGGCATCTCAGCAGCAAACAAAACCATGTCTAAGCTTTTTCAAGTCCCTGGTTCCCCCCAGATGCTGCTACTCCCCTTGTTAGGATATTTAACATGTGAAGAGAGAGTCTCGTGTCACTCCTCTCAATAGTCTAGATTTCAAAAGAAGGACTAGATCAGGATTTTCTTTAAAATGAATGATCAGACCAGGGGTTCATCTAGCTCAGCACCCTGTCTTGGCCTTCCAGATGTTTCTGGGGACCTCATAAACTGAGCACAAAGGCAACAGTCTCTTTCCCACCAGTAACTGGTATTCACGGGCATATTACCTCTGAACATGGGGGTTTGATTTCGTTGTTAGCATGGCAGATAGTCACTGACAGACCTCTCCTCGATGAATTTATCTGACACTCTTCTAAAACCATCTAAGCCACGGGCTCTCAAACCTGGGTGCCCAGATGTTGTTGGACTACAGCTCCCACTATCTCCAGCCACAATCGCAGAAGGCCATTGTAGCTGGAGGTGGTGGGGGCTGTAGTCCAACAACATCTGGGGACCCAGGTTTGAGAGCCCCTGATCTAAGCCATTGGCTATCACCACATCTTGTGGTTAATTAAGCATTGTGTGAAGAATTAAGCATTATGAGAAGAACCTCCTTTTGTCTGTTCAAATCTTCTGCCAGTCAATTTCACTGGGTGAAACCTTGAGTTCTAGTATTTTAAGCAAGGGAACAAAATTCCTCACGCTCCATTTTCCCCACACCATGCTTAATTGTATACATTTATTTCCTATGTCCCAGCCACCCATCATATTTTTTAAAAAACAAAACAAAACTAGAAGCCGGCACTTTTCCATTTCCTCATAAGGAAAGTGCTCCAAGCCGCTGATCATTTCAACCGGCCTTTTCTGCACCTTTTCCTATGGTCTATCTTTTTTGCAGTGAGATGACCTAAATCTATTGCCACACCATCCATTTATCTCCTGGCATTCTGATATTGGTCATTTTATTTTCAAGCGCTGTCCTAATAATCCCCAGCATAGACTTTGCCTTCTCCACTACTGCAGCACACAGAATGGCCTGTTTTATTGAGCGATTCACTATAGTTTAGACCCCATCAGTGTATATGTGAAGTAAAGTCAGGATTTCCTCCCAGTGTGCATCACTCCCCCCACCCACCCACCCACTCATATTGCAATTTCATTTGCCATTTTGTTGCTCCTTTGCCTCATTTGGAAAGATTGTTTGGAATTCTTCAGTTTCCAAAATCCTGAATAATCTGTTGTCATTTGCAAACTTGGCTGCCTTGCTGCCCACCTCTGACTCCAGATCATTCATGAATGATAAATAGCACCGATCCTGATACATATCCCTGGGAAATCCCACGGCTTAGTTCCTTCCATTGTGAGAACTGTCTATTGCTGTACTCTGCTTCTTGTTCTCTAACCTGTTAGCAATCCTTAAGCGGTCCTGCACTCATTCTTGTCGCATGGCTGCTAGATTTCCAGTCCATGCTGCCTGCTACCTAGTCAGCTTCTGCATGTAAACTGAACTCAAGATGTTTTTTGGTTTAGTTTTAGTTTGTTTTTTTAAGTGAACTCAAGATGAAGGCTCTCCACAGGCCAAACTACTGCTTGGGGCACACTGTAGCAAAAGTGGGCCGGAATGGTCAGACAGGCAATCTGGGGGAAACACTGTGGAGTTCCAGGAAAAAAATTCGCCTATGTTTATTAACTGACATCCAAACTAATGTCTTACAGATCACATAGCATTTTACGCACGAAACAGGGAAGGGGCAATTTTCGCCATTCCCTCAACATGCTTCAGCCCTTTATGCCTCCTGAAGAGATGTCCCCGAGGGACGCAGGAACCTCAGGGAAATATTTTTGGGAGGCACAGTGGGCTGCAGATGGAAGGGTGGATCAGCAAGAATCACCCCTCCCTCACTGCGTGCATGAAACATTATTCAAGGTGTGCAACATTAGTCTGGATGTTCGCCATTATCATGCTTTGACCTTCAGTATAACATTCACACAAAATATGTGGTCCATTTTAATTACTCAAGTTCGCTTCAATACTATTTATACAATGAATGAACCTTCCTGATCTTTATATTTCAAGTCCCTGCCTTCAGATGTTAGGCAACTGTCAACTAGGTTTATGGCCTTCTTTATACTGGCACACTGTTAATGGAATACCTTCCTCAGAGACACTTGTACAGTGCCATCTTTATTTTCTTTAAGTGTGAGGTTAAAATGTTCTTGTTCTCTGGATCCTTGGGTGACTGATGCTTTTATTACTGCTGCTGCCTGTTGCTTTAATGGACATATTGGTTTTTATTTTTAATGTAGCATTGGATTTTTAAATTGGTTTTAGATTATTGTTAGTCACCTTGAAGGCCTTATGGCAGGAAGGCAGTATACAAATGTTTTAAACTGGCAAACAAAGCAATAAAGCATCCGGTTTCGCCTCACTCTTTCAGTCTCATATCTACACGTAGAATAATGGTGTTATCCACTGGGAATAGAGAACTAACATGTGGTGGACTAATTAATCCAGAGTGGCATGCATTATCTTGAAGGCCTTGTATAATTCTTCTGCTTGGTTTCTGAAGCTTTTTCAAACATTTCGTTCATTGGTTCCTATTCCCAAGAGGCCAGGAGTTTTCTTATCTCATCCTTTTATCTCTTTCTGTCGCCACTTCAAAGTGGTTCCTATTCTGTCAGCACTACTGAATGTATAATGAAAGGAATACATTTGGAGATCTACTTATTTGGATTTAGGATGAAGCTTTTCCAAATAAGTGTTGTTCCTTTCACTAAGACTGATGTTAGAGCTGCCAGTCTCCAGGTTGGCCTGCAGTCACCAGAAGCCAGCAACCTCCAGGGTGACTATTAAAAGCAATCCTAGAGTTTTGAATGGTTTGACGTTGATGTTGTAAAAAATATTGAGGGGTAAATGTATCCAGGGATAGCTTCAGTCAGGCCTGTCAGCCCTAACTGGTATAGCACTTCCATGCATTAATTAATTAATGAAGGTCTGCACATGCAGTCCACCATGTTTCTGGCCTCTCCATCCTCCATTGTTGCAGTCCCAGGCAGGCAGCAATAGCACGATTTTTATACAGACTCTGGTGGGCTCAGTTTGTCTTTTCCCTGTCCAAGCATCCTCTTTCCCCTGCTACCTTCCTCACTTAAGAACTGATTGAGGCTAAGAGATGTTTCTGCAATTCACACTAGATCTATCTTTGAAACTGCTGGTGTAACAGCAGGCACACACTTTTTTTGTTTTGTTTTGTTTGTTTGTTTTGCAGCATTTCTCTGGATTGGGGCCATAGGGGAGGGAGATGGGACAACAAAATGAAAAGTTCTTTTCTTAAACATGTACAATGAGAGCATATTTACTGCAGGAAAACAAACTGCTTTCCCAGTGCATAATGAAAGGTTCGTAGGATCCAACACTTCAGATTAAATGACTTCCACTAGTATAAAACTCCAGTAATTTGATTAAAATGTAGTTGGTTGTTTTTATTATTCACTGCATTTGGAAACTTTATTTTTGCTCCTGATTCTATTATTGAAAAGAACATCTGACAATAAAGGACCCTTACTGTTTTTCTTGTCCTGAATTGTCCTGTAATTGCTTTCCTGCAAAATGGTGCGCCAGATTCAGTCACAAACATGGTTAATGATGCCAGTTATTTTTAAATTTGTATAGATACACACATGCCAAGGATCTGGCCAACTATTTCATCACCTCAGGATAACAGATATCAAGGTTCTTCATTACTCTTTGAGTCTAATCTATTGTGTCCTGCTGGAAGGGAAATTTTGGCCCGCAAATAGGAGGGAAGCCAGAGGGGGCTCTTTTTTGCCACCCCTACTGCTCCTGCTTTTAGAAGGCTACAAGAGAGGTATAATTTGGCCAGAAACAGGGGTAGTCAGGGGATGGGACTTTAAGAGTCCCCATATCTTCCCCCCACAATTCAAGCACTGCCCTTCAGGCCATTGCAGAACTAAATCAGGGCCAAACTATGTGCAATGTTAGATTTGTCAGTGTGTGTAATTACAGGCTTACATTTAGTTAGAAGTAAACTTTAGCCGGAGCGTGCTCTCGATTTGGATCAGAATTGCAGCATGGAGGGGGGAGTATTTAATCCTTTACTGTCATGCTGCTTTCCCACCAAAAAACTCTACCCCAAGCAGCCATTTAGTGCCACTGGAGCAAATGGCACCTTCAGGGTTCAACAGGTACTTCAGAAGGGGACCATTTTCAGCAACAATTAAATTCCTCTTATCTCCAAACTGCTGTCCCAATCCAATTCGTGGTGCCAAGTTGGGGCTCTATGAGTAAATTCAAGCCTGTAGAAACACGCTTGATGCTTTTATATCACATGTAGTTTGGCCCTAAGATGGCCCACAAATAAAGAACGCTCTCCTGTCTCGAAGATCACTTTTGTTAGTGATTTGGGGGTAAGGGGAAGATTAGTCTTTTCTTCCTTTATAAAGACCATCCAGCAATGTAAATTTGTCAGTTTAACTGTGCTGAGGCCTAAATTATCTAGGATATGGGCCACAAAGAAAGCACTTACTCATTAATTTTCTGTGTGTGCCTGGCTACATTTAAATGCACATACTGGCCCATTGGTGTGTGAATGTCAGAATGACAGTGTTCAACAGCCTAGGAGGTCATATTGTTGGCATGCTAATGATATATGTGAATGGACTAGAATGCATGCTAAGTACATGTTGATATGAGCAGGTATGCATGGAGTGCTTACAATATCTAAGAGCTTTCTGCATGGCCCATGTCCTTCCCATATAAATCAGGCTCGAGGCTGGATCTCTCTGTGTAGCAGAATGAGGTGGTAGAGTCCTGAGGTAGTAGAATGGACGATATCACTTCAGAATGCAAATGGGGAGTCACATTGTTCAGTTCTCTTGGCTGTATGATAAACAGAACAATTTCTCTCCAAATAGAAAACCAATAAAAGGAGGGAAAGGCTAGACTTTAACACTTTCCTCTGCTGTGCTAGTTTTCTACCTTCAGGAGTTTGGTTTTTTAAAATGGCGGAACATTCAGAAGTGGCATCCCCTGTCTGTAGACTGAACTGGTGCAATACATTCTACCCACTCCATCTGGTGCCTTAGAGGGTTTCTAGGAAAAATCACTTGCAGAGATGTTTGACGTTTTAGAGCTACAAAGAACTTCCATCCCTGTGGTTCTATTTCTTTCAAGGCTCCTAGTTTTTATTTTCTCGTATGTTTTGTACAACTAACTACGCACTCAGCTAGAGCTCTGCCAGTTTAGATCAGCCAAGGGCTTGACCAGAGATCATATCCTTGAAATAATTCATCCTTTGATGGATTAAGGAAGCCTCACTATTCTCACGCCAGTGCCTGCAGGTTGGCAGTAAACCTTGGCTGGGCCAACCCAGCCAGGGCAGAAAAGATAGTAGCAATTCTTCCTCCTGGTGTGCCAGGAAATCTTGCCCTCTGGCCGATCTGTAGCACATCAGTCAAAGGGGATTTGCAAGCTAGCTGTAATCGGTTCCAAATGCTGTGTGAATTTATCTTGATAGGAACAACCTGCCTGACAGTTGTGCTGTTTGTAAGGCTATGTGGCATCAGGGATCTCATTCTGCGGTAGCATCTCTTTCAGAGCACGAGGCAGGTACATCTTTACATGTTCACCTAGAGGATGTGATGATGTTCCTATCACAGTGGAAGCAGCCTGGCTTTTATCTGCTGGAATAAATCCTCTGAAATGAGAACTGGGATAATTAATTCAGACTGTGTGACATGGATGCTGATAAATATCGAAGCGCTGAAGGGCAAGGAGATCCCTACCATGCCAAGCCTGTTCATACAGGAGCCCTTTGATCAAGGAGCTGCTTATATGTTAAAGAAAGCCAATCGCAGGGAGATATGCAGGTTAGAATGAAAGAGAGTGAGACTAAAATGACATAGGCCCCCAAGGGTACAACCTTGCAGGAGAAAAAGAGATAGGAGTGTTTTGCCTAAAATAAACCAATGGTAACAATGAGATCTATTAGGCTGTGGGAAAGCAAGTACAGAGTCCTATTGCTTGAGCTAAGTGGCCCGTACACAACATCCGCATGTGCAGCGGACAGTCACAGACACGGTGACCTGATTTCTCTTGGGCACCAGCAGTTGTGAGCAATGCTTGCTGCCAGAGACATCGAGGCAGCTGCCTGCCTACAAACCAAGCAGCAGGCAGTCATTATGCATGGTTACAGTTTCACAGGAAGAAACAACAAAAGAGAAGCTCTCGTATTGCCAGATGCTTTGGGGCTCTTCCATTTTAATTTGCAGGACTAGGGTAGCATTCATTACTTCAAGCCCGTAAGTGTTTAGATTCCAGATCATAGGCTCTGAATCTGCTTCGGGTGTCCAGCCCTTCCACTAATCTTGGCAGCAGCTGAAGGTTCTGGGTGTCATTTTTAATCAGACAGACCCAAATTTTCTCAGGCAGGACTCCCTGAATCTAAAGACTAATGTGGTAGTCTACCTGATTTGATGGTTTCCGAACAGACCGCTAGATCTGTTACTATTGACTGGACTCTGCTGAGACTAATCCACCACCTCTTCAGCTTAGCAATATTCCGTTATACAGAATATCTTATGGTTTTGTTCCCTCCAGAGCTATCCTGCTCACCCTAGGCTGGTTTTTTTTTTTTCAAATGAGAGGAAAGAAGAAGCCTCTATTTCAACCTAGGGCATATAAGAACAAGTATTAAGCTGAAATGGAAAGCATTAAGCTGTTTTTTTGTGCTCGCAGGTTATTTTTGTAACCAAGACAGTTTGGATGACACCATTACTAGAATAAGTAGCTGCCTGGTAAGGAGAAAAATGTATGGCGCTAGGGAATCAGTGAGTGAAGATGCTGAATTCTTTTTCAGTTCAGTAGCCTCTTTCCCCTCTTGTTCAATCAGACAGTACTAAGCTAGACTGGTGGTCTGACTCAGTATAAGGCAGCTTCCTATGACCACACTGGCCAGGCATTAACAATTGGTCAGAAACTGGATTCTGGGTTAGAGGGTTAGATGGTCTGACTCATCATAGTTGATAGTTTCTTGCTGAACTTTCTCTATTCACTAGTATTTATATCTTTTGAACAATTGATTGATTGCTTGATTAAGTGCCGTCAAGTTGGTGTTGACTCTTAGTGACCACATAGATAGATTCTCTCCAGGATGATCTGTCTTCAACTTGGTCTTTAAGGTCTCTCAGTGATACATTCATTGCTGTAATAATCAAGTCCATCCACCTTGCTGCTGGTCGTCATCTTCTCCTCTTTCCTTCAACTTTCCCCAGCGTTATGGACTTCTTAAGGGAGCTGGGTTTTCGCATAATGTGTCCAAAGTATGATGGTTGGAGCCTGGTCATTTGTGCCTCAAGTGAAAATTCTGGATTGATTTGTTCTATGATCCATTTGTTTGTTTTCCTGGCTGTCCATGGTATCCTCAAAAGTCTTCTCCAGCACCAAAGTTCAAAAGCATCAATACTTTTTCTATCTTGCTTCTTCAAAGTCCAGCTTTCGCATCCCTAGAGTGCCACAGGGAAAATCATTGTCTGAACGATTCTAATATTTGTAGGTACAGACACGTCACAGCATCTAAATATCCTTTCCAAGGCCTTCATTGCAGCCCTACCAAGTGCTAGTCTGCAGCGTATTTCCCGACTGCTGGATCCTTTACTGTTGATGGTCGATCGTAAAAGGCAGAAGCTATCCACCTCTTCAGTGTCTTCATTATCAGTTCTGAGGCTGGTTGCTGTACCCGTTGTCATTAGTTTAGTCTTCTTTACATTTAGTTGTAGTCCCATTTTTTCACTGTGCTCCTTGACTTTCATTACTAGAGCTTGCAGGTCATCCGCATTCTCAGCCATCAGAGTAGTGTCATCAGCATAGTGCAGGTTATTGATATTTCTTCCTCCAACTTTAAAACCACACTCATCTTCTTCCAATCCAGCTTCTCTCAGTATATGTTCAGCATATAAGTTGAATAAAGAAGGAATAAAGAAGGAGAAAGTATACAGCCTTGTCTTACTCCTTTGCCGATCTAGAACCAGTCTGTTTCACCATGTTCCATCTGGACTGTGGCTTCCTGTCCTGTGTATAGATTTATCATGAGAACAATGAGATGTTCTGGGGCCCCCATTTTCCTAAAGATATTCCACAACTTGACATGGTCAACGCAATTTTTAATTAATTTCCTTTTACTATGAAGGTATTAATTTCTTTAAATATACCATTAATTGATCCAAATATTTCACTGAAGAAAATCCATATAAGAATATCTACATTAACATTTTGCCTTTGATAATAATTCCACAACTGAAAAAAGGAAGGCCATCTCCTTTGGAGCTAGTTCATTCTTTACTGCCTATTATGAAATCTAATCCAATTTGTTAATTTCAGAGTTTTGGGGGACCACAACAGATGAGATCCGTGATCAGGTTGCATGATCCCCCCCACCCACTTTGAAGCAGCGGCAGGGGGCTTAGATTTTGAATGGAGCATTGATAGTGGCATGCATGTATATAACCCTGTTCCCCAATGGGACTAATAGCAGTGGGAGGGGGGCATTTAAACTCCTTTCCCCTGATGTTGCAGCCCCAATCTGATTTTTCGCCCTTGTCTGCTTTTAATAAAACAATGGGATATTATGCATTACCTGTCATTTGGTGTTGTTTGGCCTTGACTGATCATGAGGCTGCTAGGTTGTATGACCCCATAAACTTCAGTCTCATGGACCATTGTCTGAAGAACAGAATGGTTTCCAAGAATATAGAAGTTAGTCATCCCTGGTCTATATCTATATCTATATCTATATCTATATCTATATCTATATCTATCTATCTATCTATTTCAAATTTGGAACAAACAGAAGATGAATTATTATTCTTATAAATCTATCTTTTCCTTCCAATATTCAACTTTCAGTTTCTCATGTATTTTACTTCCACCTGATCTCCAATTAATTTACAATTATATTCACATTGTAAATATAATAGCACACATTTTAATAACAAAATTTTGCATTCTGGTATTTAATATATCTCTGATATATGTGTTGTGCAATAAGTTTATGATCTTTACCACCTTTGTACAATTAATACCTTAACTGTGGGGGTGAGGAAGAAAGGAGAATATGAATTTGTTTGTATGGAATGTTTGTTATGAGAATATTAACAACTGATTGCAAAAAATCACAGAATCAAGAACTCCAGGCACTAAAATCTCCTAATGCTGTTTAAGCCAATTAAAGTGTGTGTTATAGTGCACAAATGTAAATGAGCAGGTTATAGAACTTTAAAATGATTTTGCTTGTCGTGTGTTCATAGTGCTGCCCAAATATATTTAACTGACACTAATCAATCCTTAGTCAACATTCATAGTAGAACTTGCAGTGGAGTAGCTATTCTGTCATCTGCTTCAACTTTATGAAAGATGTTTGTTGGTTTGTTTGTTACTATATTTTAAAAATTTCACCCTACTTTCCACAGTAGTCTCAAAACAGCTTACAAACAGAAATTAAAATTCAATTTAAAATGAAATAAAATAAAACTACACAAAATGCTAGATAAGATAATTAAGGACAGTTTTAAATCCATTTTCAAATAGTGAGTTTTAGGGAATGCCAGTTGGAAGAACTGCAACTTTAAAAGATATTGAGGCTATTCACGCGATTGCAGAAAATCGGGCTAGCCTCCGCTAGCCTGGTTTTCTGCAATCGTGAGAACCACTGGGCTTGGCTGCGAGCCCAGTGGTTCTAGAGCGGGTAACCCTCTCAAGTAGCCCGCCCCTAAAACCGGGTTTGAGGAGTGAGCGCTCTGCAAACCCATTTTTTAAAATCGTGAGTAGCTGCGGTGTGGCTCCACGCCGCGGCTACTCATGAGAAGACCCCCAGAGGGGAGGCAAAAAGCCGCCTCCCGGCTCCGGGGGTCTTGCCAGCATGCTGGAGCTTCCGGGGGCCATTTGGCCTCCGCTCCCCCCCCAGCCCCCGCTGGCTCTGTCACACAGCCGGCAATCGTGTGGGTGGCCGATCCGGCTGCCCATGGCTCCCGCCCTGCTCGTGTGCAGGGAGAGCAGGCTTAGCCTGCTCTCCCCACTGAGCTCCTGAAACCAGGTCTCACTGATCGTGAGACCCGGCTCATTGTGACATTGCTAGAGAGGGGGCTAGCTGGATCTCCCTGCAGGGAGGGCGTTCTACATGGAGGGTTCCATCACAGAGAAGGCCTGATCCTGCATGGCTGCCTAATAGACCTCAGCTGGAGATGGCTCACCCAGAAAACTCTCTCTGCTAGTTTTTATAAGCCAGGCCAATTCACGTGGGAGAAGATGAACCTTCAGGTCCCTTGGCCCCAAACAATTTAAGCTTTAAATGTCATCAACAGCACATTGAATTGTGTCCAGAAACATATTGGTAGTCAGTATAGCTTGTGAAGGACCAGTATGAAATGGTCTGTAAATCTGGACCCAGTCAAGTCTCCCACAGATGCATTTTGGACAGAGCAGAGTTTCTCAAGAGTCTTCTATTAATGTCATCTGAGTTGCAATTTTTAGCATAAACGTATATTGTCCTTTCATACATATACCCCACACCCAAGTATAACCTGTACCCAAGTATTCCCTGCAGAAAATCATAACTTTTTTTTGGGGGGGGGACTTTCTGGACCCCACACTTTTGTAAAACATGTAGGGTATATCACTGTGGGGTATATGCAAGGAGCCACCTTATCTGCCCCCCCCCAATTGAACTTTCTGCCACTCTTAAGGCTAGGGAATGTCTTAGAGAGTTGGTCTTGTGGTAGCAACTATGGCGGATTAACGTAGTAGCAAATTTGCTACGGGCCACGTGTTTTCGAGGGCCCCGCACGCTCGGCTTCCAACTGGGAATTAAAGTTAAAACTTTACCTGTTTTATTTGGTCCATTTTAGATAAAATATCCCTTTTCTGCTAAATGTGCCTTTTAAGAGAAGGCCCAGCGCAGCATCTATCCAGTGGCTGTTGCTGGTGCCTACCACATTTTTCTTTTTAGAGTGTGAGCCCTTTGGAGACAGAGAATCATCTATCCACTCTTTATTTTTCTATGTAAACCACTTTGAGAATTTTGATTGAAAAACGGTGGGTTCACTGTTGTTGTAAGTGTGAGTTTGTGGCTTAGTCTCCCAAACTCCAAAATATAGCAAATGAAAAAATCGGATTACCTTACTATGGTAATAATTTATGTTTTAATATTTATGTGCATTTTTTAAAGTTTAGGGCCCCTTTATAACATATGCTAAAGGCCCCGCACTAGTTTAATCCAGCCCTGGGTAGCAAGCTTGACTTGTCCCCTTAGCTAAGCAGGGTCTGCCTTGGTTGCATATGAAAGGAAGACTAGAAGTGTGAGCACTGTAAGATATTCCCCTTAGGGGATGGAGCCACTCTGGGAAGAGCATATAGGTTCCAAGTACCTTCCCTGGCATCTCCAAGATAGGGCTGAGGGAGATTCCTGCCTGCAACCTTGGAGAATCTGCTGTCCGTCTCTGTAGACAATACTGAGGGAGATGGACCTATGGTCTGACACAGTATATGGCAGCTTCCTATGTTCCTAGGTATACAGTTTGGAAAATCCTAGGGGAGATGGGAGGTTCTCCATGCACCTTCCCCACCACTTTGTTTTTGCTACTGACATTTTCTGCATCTTGAATGTAATATATTTAATGTAGGTGGTGGTTCCGGGAAGCTTTTCACACCCGGCTTTTAGTTCACATCTCCTCCAGAATGGAGGTGTGCATTCACATATCCACCAAATTTACCCCAAAGTCCCTAAGAGCTATCAGTGAGCACTTCACACACAATTCAGGTTTTTAAATCACGTGTTAGAGTGTAGCCTGATTTATATCTGGGGTAAAAAAATGATGCAAAAAGTGATTAAAAAAAAAATTCACTGTTTGCGTTATTTGGGGAGGGGGGTAATGCCCTGCTGTCTAGGAAAACTCCAGGGGATTACTACTGTGGCAACAACGGCAAGTTCTGTATTTGAAAAGTTATATACCCTGCACTCAGTACCCCGCACCCCCTTTTGCCAATTGTAAAAAACTGTATAACATGCAGGGTATATGTGTGAAAATCAGTAGCTGGTGCTTTTCTTTTCCCCCCTTTTCTTTTCTTTATTTTTGTATCAGAGAACATAAAACATTAGATTTCCCACAAACACACACACAATTGGAATAAATTATTTTTGACTTCATAGTTTGTGTGTTGGATAGATATTGTTCTAGTATTAACTGAGGACAGAAATATAGGAACAACATTCATTTTAATTACAGATATAGTTTGAGATCCCCCCTCCCATATTTGCAAGCCTTATGTCATTTCATTTATTAACACATCAAATTGCTCACTGATAAGACTACCTAAATCTGCAGATTTTCTACTCCTGAGAATAGATCTCAAAAAGGAATCTTGCAATATTACTTAACTGGTGTTGTATGATGCGATGGTTCATTTAGTGCCAATCACGCAAGCTTTTCTTCATTTATGTTATAATGTGGGTGATAATAGCTGTACCTATGGATAATCTGTAAGACTTTCTGAAGAAATACAGCTGGAATGCAGATACTAACAGTCACATTATCAAATATAGATTATATTGGTACATGGAACAATATATTATTTTTTGCATAATAGTCACCCCTTTAATTGCCTTTTCCTTTCTAATTGTGATAGACAGTAACATTCTAGAGAGCACAAAGGTTAATGGCAAAAGGGAACATCCTTGGCCATTTCAGTTGTCTCTTCATAAATGAAAATGATTTGAATAATTCTAGCTCACTGTATCCCAGTGAACATCACAATTCAAACATCACAATTCTGCCCTTAAGGCTGTTGTCCTATATACTTGGGAGCAAGCCTCGACAAATGCAAAGGGTCTTGCTTTCAAAGAAATATCTATCTAATTGAACTGCAACCAAATTCTAGGATAGATCTTTTTAGATCTTGCTATTGAATTTGTTCAAATGCTTTATGGGCATCTAAAACGAACACAGACATTGATATTTTAGTTATGTTTGAGTTGCAAGTGATATTAATATCATCAGATATTATAATCATCAGATTAATATCATCAGATATTAATATATCTTCTAATATCATCATATTAGTGATATTAATCATCATATTCGTGATATTAATATATCTTCTATCATCAATCCCCCCACCACACCAAGAAAATCAGTCTATTCCATTTTGAAATTTTTGCAAATACATTTCAGTCAAGATACTAAGATGATGGAAAGTATTTTGTTATCTTTGTACTTCACAAAGAGTTTGGTCTGTAAGAATCTAGGAACATAAGAGCCCTAGTCAGACATTATGTTGTACCTGTATGCAGGTCAGGAGCAGCCTGTACAGGCAGAGCAAGGGGCAGTAAAGGAGCCTCAGGTGTGGCTCATCCCATTCCTCGTACTGGCTGCCTCACTCTGCCTCACCTCCCCTGCTGACATATTAATCCAGGCTGTTAATGCAGGCTGCTTATTCAATTGGGTTGAGGAACTGGGCAAATGAGCAGCTCGCATGCCTGGGGTTAATACGGCAGCAGGGGAGGCAAGGCAGAATGAAGCTCTTGGGGCAGGGAGAAGAGAGCGGGAATAAGCCACACCTGTGGCTCCTTTACCCTTTTGTCTTCCAGCCGCATGGGCCACTACTGCATCAAAGTTGTCTATACAGCACGTCTTCTATTACATGAATTTCAGTTATCCAATCAATGTTCTGTGAATCAACTGAAAGGAAAGCTATAAAAGCTGGTGATGTGACAAATTGCAGCATCACTTCACTGGCTTATGTGCACAAATGTTTAGGCCCACTGATCTTTCTCCCCCTTGCTCTTCTGGTTATTTATGCACTTCCATGTGCTTTTTTGATAATAGTTTTGTAAAATATGCTACTGAAAGTACAGAATTAGATGAGATTCCTGGAAAATGGCATCCTCTAGTGATCCCACCTGTCCAACCGAATATACAAGAGTCAGTACAAAGAGTAAAGTGAGCTTTTGGGTTTCAGTGTGCCTACACATAGAAGATGTTCAGGTGAATGTGCCCTTGATAAAGTAACTGACTGATGTTGTTTGGTTCCCTGCGGATGTCTCCCAAATAGATATGGGAACAAAACTGGCACAAGAGTTTGCTTCAGGGCTTTGTTCCTGGCAGAAGATGGCATTGTATCTCTAGGCAGTCCATTGTTGCTGGAGAGTAGCTGCTTCAGATTGTTTGTTGTAAGCATGGCTAGCCCTACCACCCAAAGCCTGTCCGTGGGAAGAATCTTCTTCCAGAATAGACTCTAAATTCTTAATGATGCACTAGAGATGTTTTAGCTGAAAGTTTTAGGTGGTGTGACATTTGCTCACTTTTTCTCATGGACTGTATTGTACTCGAAAACAAAATGTCTGATTTGTTTCAAATTCAAATCGAATTCTGAAAATTTGTTTCGAATCTGGTCCAAAAATTCTATTTGAATTCAAATTGAATTAGAATCAATTTGACCCAGTTTTGGTGCCTTTTTTAACCAATCAGGGGCCTGAATGGTTTTAAAATGGTGCCACATGGCTCTCGAATCAAATTTGAATCTAATTTTAAAAATTCAATTTTTAACACTGAATTCAAATCGAATTGCCCTTTTAAAGGGTGATTCAATTCGAATCACTCAAATCACACAGATTCAAGACGAATCTATTCAAATCAATTTGCATATCCCTAGTAGTAGGTGACTCCTAGATATCCATCTGGTCTTACCAATTGATTTCTTTCCTTCTGTGAGTGAATATTGTTTGTTTAATAATGCTTGATTTAAATTTTGCATGTGTTCTCTGCCCTATAAACTGGAGCAAATATGCTTATCTCCTTGGCTGTAGACTATGAATTGTGTGGTATGCACTGAATAGGAGTTAGAAGTATGTAGGCATGTGTAAGGCAGCTCGCTTCCAATATAAGGTAGTGTTTCTTTGCCTGTGTTGTACTGTGATGCCCAGAAATTAAACCTGATGCATTGAGTGTTCCTGGCTGACCTTAATTGCAGGTTGGCATCATTGGAGGAGGAAGTGTGAGGGAAGGAAGGCTTCTGTTTGAAGACGTCGAAGAGAAGTCTTCCAAAGCTCATTAAAAATAACAAAGAAATATTGCCACTGAGACTGAGTGCCTTCAAAGGGATATTTATTTATTTACTAAATTCTTCTTATATACTGCCTCCTCCAAAGACTCTAGGCGGTGAATATGGTGGATATGGGTTGTTTCTTTAAGTTCCCAAGTAAAAGTGAGTGACCCTCACCCTTTTTATCCCATGTAGTGAATATTTATAAAACTCTGGCTACAAATACCACAAGAAGCTATCTAGCCCTTGCAGAAATTTGGCTCTGAAACCCAACAAAAAAATATTTCAGACTGAATTCTAGGTTCTCTCTCTTTATACAGGGACCTCAGGCAATGAACAATTGTTTTAATTAGTTCTTATTTTAAAAAAATCATTAAAATTTCATAAAAATACAACTAAAAACCAGCAAACACTAAAAGGACAACTAAACAACTAAAAGGAAGTTAGAGGACAGTGACCCACTGATCAAAGGCCTGAATGAAAAGGACAGTCTTCATTTGCTGCCAAAAAGACTGAGAGAAAACCACGTAGCATTACATGTTGTCCATAAGGCTCTAATTTGGAGAATTAAATGTTCAGTGTTCCACAGTATACACCAGAATACTTCAGCCAGCATAGCTTCCTGGCAAGCCATGGCCTAACAGGCAACCACCGTGAAACAACGTGGAGTGTGCAGTCTGCACAGCTTCTTTCCCGTTTGAGAATGACTGTATTCCAGAGGCATTTTTCACAGTCTGTGTTGTACACTGCAGTACCTAACCAGGACAGTGGGAAGCAATCGTGTTATCCTTATGCTGTATGACTTTCGATGTTGTTGCAAGGGCCTTTCCACACTTTCCACCGAACGAAGCTTAATAGGCATGGTTCGGTGGAAAGGCCCTTGCGACAACCCTGACTAACATCCAGTCCTGATTTTGTAACTGCAGCCAGACCTGGTTTTGTGACTGCACAACACACATCCCCAAATACGTGTTTGTCTTAGGGTCAAACTACACAGGATGCAACAAAACAAAACAAAACCAAAAAAACCACCCTTTGATTTTTACATTAAAATAGCAATGAAAATTGCTCCCCATACCCCCGGCTGCAGTTACCTTCAGGAGGTAACTGCATAAGGAAGATGGGGTGACTTTTATCAGGGCTGTAGCACAAGGGGAAAATAGCAAATATCTCCAACCTCCACACCATGGTCCCGATCCTGACCACCCCCTGTGGCTGCTATTTTAATGTAAAAAACACACACACATCAAAGACAGAAACTCTAATTGCACTTCTAGCATCAAGCGTGTTTACTCTTTTTCACATACTGGTATACAGTTTAAAAGTGGAATGTGTGTGTTGACCCTTGGTCTATTAATACAGTGTATAGTGATATTTGTTGTAGGAGACTAAAATACACTGAGCAGTATTATTACCAACACTAGGTTTTAATACTTACTTTAATAATTACCTGGTAGGGGAGACACCTTGATCATGAAGGAGGTTTTCCCAGGGTGAGGCTCATCCATTGCACTGCGGGTGTGCTGACCCCTGCGGTTTCTCCAAATGCAGGAAACTTGACTGCATAATTTGTGGTAGTGCTGGGCAAAGCGGCACCTTTTTAACATGGTGAATCTCTTTATTTAGCAGGGGAGAGTAACTGGCCCTATCCACCCTAAACACAGTACCTCCAGTGACTGTTGCTGGTGTCTATCTTGTGTTTCTTTTTAGATTGTGAGCCCTTTGGGGACAGGTAGCCATCTTATTTATTATTTCTCTATGTAAACCACTTTGGAATCTTTTGTTGAAAAGCGGTATATAAATATTTGTTGTTGTTAATAGTTGAAGACAATTGATTCTTAATCAGGTCAGTTAGTCTATACCTTGATTAGCCAATAGCCATATATCAATCACGGATTTTAAGTGGTGATACCCACTGTGAAAAGGTGTGCAGTGTGCTGATTGCATTGTTTGGATCCATCTAGTTTCACTTCCTGATTCTGGCCATGTGTTTCAGATGATTTCCCGAAACAGTACATTATCTGTGTGTGTAATTTTGTCAAGAGATGCTGTGATTGTCATAAAAAAGAAACTTTAAATATTCCTTCTGCTGAGATACTGCAGTGTTGATTTCAATCAGCTAATTGAATTATTAATCAGTTAAAACTAAAAATAGTGAATTGATTCACACCCTTTTATCATTTGAGTGCCCTAACAGAAGACCGGGGACCTGAAACAAAATATAGCGGAGGCAGCTATGACTGTGGCTGAAAAAACAAAACAAAAACAGTAATGTTTAGAAACAGAGATTCAAGTGGTGTTTGTTCAATATTTTGACATACAAATATGTTGCTGTCAGATCTGGTTTAAGGATGTCTACAAACACAGGAAAAGCCATTTTCTGTAGCCTGCTGTTATTGCCAAAGGGGACAAATGCTGCAGAAATATTGTCAGAAGAAACCAAGAGATGGACAAAGAACTCGGCAGAACCCCCAGTATTCACCAGTTCCCTCAGCCCAAAGCCCAAGACATTAAACAAAGTCTGCCCTTGTTGGGATGATAAAAGATGTGGTTATTTTTGCATTGAAGCAAACAAGGCTGACTGAGGCTGACACACATATACTTCCCACTAGCTCTGCATTGCCTGAGAGCCTTTGTGCATCTGCAAGCAAAAAACTGTGGCATGATGTCCTCTGGGGGACCAAGTCACAGCTCCCATCCTTCACAGGTCAAAGGTCGACAAAAGTCCATGCAAGCATTCATACCCGCCAACATCTCAAGATGAAAATAAGGATGCACATGTGCACATCTCCCCTCACCCAACTACATATTGCTAAAGTCTCTTCAACTTCATTGACTCCTGTTTGTTATATTTATTTATTTTGCAATTGTCTGTCTTGCATCAACTGCTGAAGCAGGAAGCTTTGTAAAATGATCCTAAGTTTCCTTCTTTAAAAAAAAATTAAATATTCTTTTATGCTAAAATAATATTTAGCATAATATTTATTCTCAGTGGCTGACCTACTGACTAATGAAGCGCACACGTAAGTGACGTGTTTCCTCTCTTTCAGATTGCTTCCAAAGCACAGGGAAAGCAGGGATGTTTCACCCACTTGCACAACATCATGCACATAGAGGTACTGGGGAAATTGTATGTAACATCCCCACAGTCCCTCTTTAAAACGTGTATGCTTCATTAATCACGATGTCAACCACTAGCCGACATCCAGACTAACAAAGTACTGGTGCTACAGGAGAAGCACCATTGCTTCTGAAGAGTTCAACTAACTCAGCTCAACCACTCATGCAGCATGAAAAGGGCAAATTTCAATGGCTGCCTCTTCCCCAGAAGCACTCCATGCCACCCTGGAATATGTCCCTGAGGGTTGCCCAGCCACCAGGGACATATTTTCATATGGCACAGTGTCTGTGCAGGGGAAGAAGAAGGTTATTTAAATTCCCCCCCCCCGCCCAACACACACACACACACACACACACACACACAGTAAGTCACTCTTACAGCATTAGTCTGGAACTCTTCATAAGCATTGGTGCTACAACAGTGCTTCTCCCATAGCACTGGTACTTCATTAGTCTGAATGTCAACCAGTGGATTTAGTTAGACCAGGGATGCACAACTTTGGCTCTTCAGCTGTTGTTTGACTACATCACCTACAGCCACATTGGCCAGTAATCAGGGATAATGGGAGTTGTAATCCAGAAAGAGCTGGAGGGCCAAAGTTGTGCACCCTTGACTTAGACTATAGCAGTGTTTACTATCTGGATAGACAATTATGGGGAAATGAAGGGAAGTTTGCCATATACTTAGGAAGCAGAGGAAAATAAAATCTCTCTATACAATTCTCCTAAACATACCCGGTGCTATTCCCATGGGTGGCAGCTCTTGCGAGAGTTCACGAGTAAGCTGCCAATTAGCGATGGGGACAAGCAGAAAGAAACTTCCGGCCAGGAGAACGGCTGAGCAGCCAGGGAGAAGCGGTGACCAGGCCGGCCGACCACCAAGGTAGGAGAACTGGTGGCCAGGCCAGCTGGCGAGAGAGGAGAAGTGGCAGTCTGGCCGGCTAGCTGGCAAAAAGAAGAAGCAGTGGCCCGGCCAGCCAGCCAGCTGAGGGAACACAAAATGGGGCTGAGGGGTGGCGGCAGGTGGGGGGGGGGGAGAAGCATGAAATGAAGTTGGGAAGGGAGATAGGGAGAACTAGGGGCACAGATGCTCTGCACCGGGTCAGCTAGTATATAGTAATTTACCATGCTATACATTTTTATTAACACTTCAGTGATAATTATCTATGTAGGGAAATACCTCTAGAAGCTTGATTTAGAATGTAAACCCCAAATTATCCTTATCTTGAATAGGAAGAATTAATTACTGCCAACATTTCCCCCCTATTTTTAGTGTTTGCAGTCCAGTTTTTATAGTATATAAGATCATTTTTATCAATCGATTTGCGGAGGGTGGGGCGTGGTTTGTAAGAATTAAATGAAGCATAATACAACAGGATCTGGGGAAAGATAGTTTAGCAGCATTAAATTTAATAAAATACTGCTATGCATCACAGTTATGATCTCTGACCAATTTATTCATCTCTGTGGAAGAACCTGTCTGGCACAGGATTGAACAATATTCATTACAGATAGAATGGAAGTAGTGCAATGGCATTTTGTGCCCATGTGCATGCATAAATTGAGATGCACCTGTCTCCCCTTTTCATCAAGGGACCTGGAGAAGGGTGTGGACCCTGAAGAACTCTAGTCAAGGCCAGAGTCAGGGGTCAATAGCATTGGGCAACTGGCCTGGCCTCCAGAAGGGCCTCCAGCTGCTCCCTGAAATCACCTGTGTGCACAGGTGAGCTGATCTTGTGGTAGCAAGCACGACTTGTCCCATTAGCTAAGCAGGGTCTGCCTTGGTTGCATTTGAATGGGAGACTTGATGTGTGAGCACTGTCAGATATCCCCTCCCCTTAGGAGACGGAGCCACTCTGGGAAGAGCATCTAGGTTCCAAGTTCCCTCCCTGGCATCTCCAAGATAGGGCTGAGAGAGATTCCTGCCTGCAACCTTGGAGAAGCCGCTGCCAGTCTGTGTGGACAATACTGAGCTAGATAGACCAATGGTTTGACTCAGTATACGGCAGCTTTCTATGTTCCTATGTTCCACATAGTCTTTGTGCAGTGGGGGTGGAGCAGCTTTCTCAGCCAAGATATTTGCTCCATCTTCCGCTCCTTAAAGACTAACATGTTTATCATAGCACGAATTATTTTATAGGGACCACAGTCCACTTCATCAGTACCAATCCAATGTTTAAAAGGCATTTAAGAGAACACCTTCTCTGTTTTGAACCCCGCCGTCTATGGAGATCATTTGGGGAGGTCCATCTGCAATTGCCACCAGTTCCATTGCTGCCCCGAGACTTTGGAATGTGCTCCCTGCTGAAATAAGAGCCTCCCTATCTCTGACAGCTTTTATTTATTCATCCAGGCTTTCAATTAGAATCAATTATCCATCATTGTTTTAAATTGTTTTAAATGCTGGGCATGCGGCTTTATCCCTCCCACATTCTCTCCTGGGGCTATGTGAAGGCGAAGGCCATTGTCATTAAGTGCCTAAAGGATATTGAGCATCAACGTCTGGTTGCCCTTGGAAATAGACATTGTTCCACCTTATAGCTTGGCGTCTCCCTCCCAGTTGGAAACCAGGCTGCCAGATATTTATCTTCCCTTCACTTTGTTAAATTCAGGTTAGCCTTTGCTACGGCCAGGTTGAATGTATTACCTTCTGCTATACTCCTAAGCAGGTTTTCTAAAGATCCTACTGTTTTGGGGTTGTGTTCATGTGGAGAGGGTAGCCTTGAAACTGTCATTCACATCTTGCAATATTGTCCCCTATATCGTGATTCTAGGAGAGAATTATTGTCTCCAATTTTAGAGCAGTTCCCTGGCAGGCCTGACTCCTTTTATCTTAGCTACTGCTTGGCTGACACTAATGATGAAGTCACCAAAATAGTAGTTAAATTCATTTATGGGGCTATGAGACAGACATCCCGCCATGGTTTTCTATAATGTATTTTTAGCTTTATTTACATGCTTGTTTTTACATTTTTGATATTCTTTTTTATATTTACTACACCTCTGTATGTTTTTTCTATCGTTTTTCTTCCTGGTTGGCTTAAGGCTGTAATAATAAAACTGATTGATTGATTTAAATTGTTTTAGTGTATTAATTTTGTTTTAATCTGTGTTGTTTTATTATAAACTGCTCAGAGATGTGAGTTTGGATGGTATAGAAATATACTAAATAAATAAAAGGTGCAGAAGTTACTTTTGAAAGCTTATTTCAATACATTTGTGAGTGCGGAAGGTATGGCAAGATTTTTTTATTGAGTTTGCTGTAGCAGACTAACACGCTTGCCCTCTGGAAAAGTGGTCCGTAATGTTTTAAAACGAAATCCCCAATATATATGCCAAAGGCAAACTAGAGACAAATGATTTATTAGGTCAGTTTTCCATAAAGCAGGCTATCCTTGATAAATAGGGACAGTTGGAGTGTACCAAAATTTCCAGTCTGATGGACAATGTGCTGAACTACAGGAGACACAAACTATTCATGATACAATCTCCCATCATTTCTGTTTTTACTTTAAGCAGCTTGCTGGGAAAAAAATATGAATGTCTCTCCCTTTGGGGTGAAGAACAGCGTTGAGGCATGAGGGTGGATTTAGACTGAGAAAACAGCACAGGGCCCATGCTGACTCCTCCTTCCCTCATCACCACTGCTTGGGTCAAGACATTTTGTTGAAGGAGCCTTTTGGCCTGCTTTGCAGTTGGTTTATGATTTGTTCTTTGCATTTCCTGCATGTATATTCTTTATTTTTAGTAGTACTACTAGTACTACTAGTATCCACATGTGGACAGTACTACTAGTAGTACTACTAATATTGATATACTATTTTTTGATTGGGATTGCTTTTACTCTCTTAATTATTTTGCAAATGTTTAGTCTGCTTTTGGTTGTTTTTATTTGGCAGCAGCTGATTCTGCTGGCATTTTTGGATTCTTGTATTTTTATATTGTGTTTGATCTTGTAAGCCATTTTTGAGCTCTTTATAGTGGGAAGGTAAGATATAAATGTATAAAATAAATAATAAATTTATTAAATAAATGTATAAAATAAATGTATAAAATAAATAAAAAGGAGAGGAGCTCCTCACAGCTGCTTTTAAGTAAAAGGAAAAATGTTGAGGAGATCTGATCCAGATCTCCTCTGTCTCATGTATTTTGGCCTTAAGCTGTGGGTTGGTTCTGTTCATGCAGGGCCAACCCATCGGTATAGGCAACCTAGCAGCTGCCTAGAACACAAAGTATTACAGGGTGCTGCCATGCCACACTGATGTCCCAGCTGCCACTCCCCAGGCCTTTTCATCGATGAGGCGGCAGCGGAGGTAGAGAGAGGCTGCGCCATGGCAAGTGTGTGCCCCAGCAAAGGCAGCTGCAGCCCGGTGTGTTTGGCACACAAGTGAACTGTGTGTCTGGCAGAACCTTGTGCCAGACTCCCCACACTGAGGGGGCAAGGTCTGAGGCGGCTCAGGGCTTGAGGGCTATGAAGGAGGAAGAGTTCCTCTCCATGCGATGCACCACTGCTGACCACTGGGCACATGCAGGGCTCCACACTTCATTGCTGGAGTGGGGATGTTCACAACCTTGCAATTAAAATGTACATACAATTCCTATTTAAATGTCCATACAATTCCCACACTTCTAGAACTGCAGGCTCAGGTTTTTTTACATTTGTATTCTGATAAATGCTTCTTTTGCACAATTACAAAAGTGAGAATTACGGAGTGCAATAGTGAGAATTTAGCAGTTTAAAAAAAATAGAGAGAATGGGGAAACAAGGGCTATTCTATGACTATAAAAAGATACCACATGAAAACTCAGTGCAGACCAATAGTAAAGAAGCTTCTACTTCTGTAGTAAGGCACAAGATTTTGAACAAGAAATTGGCGTGGGGATAGGAAGATTGGGGGCGGGTGAGAAAATTGACATGGGGCGGTGGGGAAATGGGGTGGGGGAAATTGATGTGGGGAGATTGGGGTCAGGTAATGGAAAATTGCATGCAATTCACACTGCAGGTGGGGAATATGGGAGATTGTGATACAATTAATGACATTGTGTCATGGGGGGGAAATATCTCCCGGAACAGCATCAGTCAGAATTGGCAACCCTAGATATATTTGAGTGTATATCATCTTTTGGGTTTTTAACAGAACAGAACAGAACTTTATTACGGTCATAGACCAATATACAAGAAATACGAACAATGCATTATGTAAATAAAATTTGGGGTTTTATGTATCATGTATATACCCTTTTTGGTTGTGGCCCCTCAGCTTTGGAATGCCCTGCCTGAAGAGTTTTGCCATACTTCCTCCCTCAATGTTTTTTGTTTTGTTTTTTTAAACCAGTGGAAAACACATCTTTTAAAAGAGGCTTTTAAATGTTTCATCTCTGTTTATATCTGGTAGGTTCTTTAATTTTTTTTACAGTTCTCAGTTTTTAGCTTTTACAATAACTTTTAATTTGAAACGTGGTTGGTTTTTTAAAATTGTAATTTTAAATGTGGTTTTATCCTGGTCTTTTAGTTAGTTTGTTTAACGTAAATTTGGTTAACTTAATTAGTCTTATTTTACATTGTATCTTTTTATTAATGTTGTGAGCCAGCCCGAGCAGTAGTGTACTGGAGGGGCGGAGTATAAATATTTTAAATATAACATATACATATACATATCTATATGTAATGCTAGTCCTGAATGCTTATGCTCCATTACTGGGAGAAGCCCTAACATCTAGATGGCATCTGTTATGGATTGTGAATGGACGTCACGAGGGGTCTGTGTGGCAAAATACAGTTCTGGCCTCCAAATTACTTTTTGGAGCAACCCCATGAATACAGAGGTTGGCCTTTCTCCATGTAGGTGATGGGATCTCTTTTTGTAGAGTATTTGATGATCCCCACCATAGTAGTACACACCTGGCTAGGTAGGTACTTCAGCAAGTTCTTATGTTCTTATTCACTACCAGTCTGGTGGCTATAGGGCACCTCAAGCCTCTGAGGCAAGATGCCTCTGGATACCACTTGCGGGGGAGAAACAGCAAGAGAGCAGGCATGCCCTTACTTCTTGCCTGTGGACTTCTCAAAGGCATCTGGTGGGCTACTGTGTGAAAAAGGGTGCTGGACTGGATGGGCCTTTGGCCTGATCCAGCAGGGCTGTTACGTTAAGTGCTGGTTCACAGTACCACACATGTTTTATAGGGACCAGCACAAACTGTTCATTTTAAAGGGCTCTGCACATTTCCAGGGAAACATTTCTAGCATTCCCATTTCTCCACTATAGTGTTGAACTGGGAGTACAGGATGCAGATACCTGGATATGCCTTTACAATATATAGTAACTTTTCTCCTGTAAAAAACAAAACAAAACCCAACCCCCTGTGTTATATGGATTACTACAGATGACCATTCACCCCCTTACTGAGGCTTTTTACTATGGCCTGATATCACTACACAACATTTGCCTACACATCTTCAGCAGAGCAAAAACTTGGGGAAACAGATTTTATTAATATAAAATGTGGCTTGCCATGTGGCTGGCAGAAGTAATTGTCATTTTATTTATTTATTTATTTATTTATTTATTTATTTATAAGATGCTAAAGTCTTGGGAAGGGCAAGCCAAAGCGGCTCACATCATAACAATACAAACATAGAAATGTCATAATAACAATAGAAACATGCTAAATAATCAACAAGCAGCAGCAGACAAATATCAACTGGCAAATCCCCAAACGAGCAAGCAAAAAAACCACAGCCTAAGCATCTTGCTGCCTCCAAGGCACAGGGAAACAGCCAGTTCTTTGACATGGCACCTAAAGGACTGAAGCATAGAGAGGCCAAGTGGTCCTCTGAAGGGAGAGGGTTCAAGGGTTGGTGCTACCACCAGATAGTATTGTTAAGCTTTGTATTCTCCTGTAACAGGAGCCCCTGGTGGCGCAGTGGTAAAACTGCCGCCCTGTAACCAGAAGGTTACAAGTTCGATCCTGACCAGGGGCTCAAGGTTGACTCAGCCTTCCATCCTTCCGAGGTCGGTAAAGTGAGTACCCAGAATGTTGGGGGCAATATGCTAAATCATTGTAAACCGCTTAGAGAGCTCCGGCTATAGAGCGGTATATAAATGTAAGTGCTATTGCTATTGTAACATACCCAAGGGCCAAACTAGATGAGACAACAGGGATTTGTGAATGGATTGCCAGTCTCTTTACATTTTTGTAAAAAGTTGCCATGTAGGCCCCAGTTGAGAATGGGACAGTGATGCTGTGAGAAGGGTGGTTTAGCCCTCCCTGCTCCACTGTTTCCCCAAAGAAAATCACTGCTAAAACTATTTGCCCTGACCCGGTAAACTTATGGGTACAGGAACGTTTTCCCTAATGGGGCAAATAGCAGGTGACGGGGCATTTTGTTGGGGAAAGTGTTGTTGGGGAAAGTGTGAGGTGGGGTGTGTAGGGCTCAAATCCCCTCCTTCAGTGCTGTAGACCCAGCCCAAACCCCCCTCGCCAACATCTGCTTTTAACAAAAATTGAGAGAGATGCAAGATCTGTTCACAGATTTACATTGTCTTGTCTAGTTCCTGTCTAAGAATGCAGTTGATTAAACATGGCCAAACTATCAAATAAAATCTCAGTGTAATAGAGAAGAGTGTGTCTAATAAAGAAGAGGATGTGTGCCAAAGCAGCCTTTTGGCTATCCTACTTGATAATGTTTCTATCAACAATATAGCCTCTGACTCAAACAGAGCCTGTTATTTCCTTCCTATAGTCGCTAACAAGACAATATTTTCGCTTGTGTTTGTGATGACAGAGTTTTGCCATTCTATATATGAATGAGTGAATTCTCTTCTGAAATTTGTTGGTGTGTTTTATAAAGAGGAGACCCTTAAAACTGATGATGGGAAGACCACGATGGTGATTTTTGGGAAGAGATACCCAGAGGATGGGGCCATAACTCAGTGGTTAGAGCATTTGTTTAGCATACAGAAGATTCCAGGTTCACTCTCTGGCATCTCCCAGTAGGCCTAGGAGAGACTCCTGCCTGAAGCCCTGGAGAGCTACTGCCAATCAGAATAAGCAATACTGAGCTTGATGGATCAATGGTCTGACTCTGTAGACAGCAGCTTACTATGTTCCAGTCCATGGAGACAACAGACCAAGTTAAGGCTTTTATATATCTGGACACATCTTGCAAACAAGATATGTTTTTAAGGTCTGCCATGATTCACAGTGGCAATATGATATTCCTGGTCTTTAAGATCTTCAGTGCTAAAATTCCAGCTCAGTGGCTATGTGGTGCTGAAATCTGGGGCTTGGGTCAGATTGATCATTTTATCTTAGCCCAAATCAAATTTATCTGGGCCCTTTTACAAATCTCTCTTATCTTGGATTCCAGCTTCATATGTGAAAGCTAAAACAGAGCTAACCTCTCCAGTAGTCAAAGCTGATATTTTGATATATGGAACATATAATTTCATAATGAAATGCAAGTATTGAGGTTTATGTACCTCTCTTCAACTGAGCAACCCATTTTCTTCAGCATCAGAATCTTGAAACTACCATACCTCTTGTATTTCATGGCCATTTGGCCTCAGGGGCTGACATCCAGATGAACTCTACATGCACCAAATAATGTTGTGAGCATGCAACAGAGCTGATTTTCGCAGATCCCTTCCTTCTGCATCCATCTGTGCCACTCAAAAATATGTCCCTGATGATCCAGCAGCCCTTGGGGACATATTTTCAGGAGGTACAAAGCTCTGCAAAGGAAAGAAAGGATCAGCAAAAAAACTTCTCTTCATTGAGGAAGGATGCACACAACACTGTTCTGGATGTTAGCCCTGTTCCCATTTTTCTTTTCTTTTCTCAATACAGGTGTGTGTTTCTCTGTGTATGTAGATAGAAACAGAGAGACAGAGATATATACAGACCAGCTGAGGATAACACAGTATTTATCTGATGAAGTGGACTGTAGCCCATGAAAGCTTATGCTACAATACATTTGTTAGTCTTTAAGCTGTCATAAGTGTTTATTGTTTTCACAGTTTGCTTTGTGTCCCTTCTCCCGAGCCCCAAATGCCTCTTAGAGAGCACAAGCCAGTCAAGTTGAAAATAGCCACTAGGCTAATAATTTTCTCCCTTTTGCCAGGTCCCTCATCATTCATTTCACACGTCTTAGATTGTGTGAGCCTGTGGTCAGGAAGGACCTGTGCATTTTATTGAGGTACAATACAGCGGCTAGACCACTGAAGTTACTTTTCTAGTCACAGAACTGAACTCTTAGTTGGAATCAGAGAAGATCCAGGGCTGGCCCTAGGATTTTTTGTGCCCTAGGTGAAGTATGACTTTGGCGATCCCCCCCCCCCAATATTCTGTTAAAATTATATTCTGTACTGTGGTGGGGTGTGTGTGCCAAAGTCATACTTGGCAACTCTACTGTCTGGGGTGGGGTTGGGGGCAGTAAGGTAGCAGGATTATACTTTTTAAAATTTGTAAGATGTCCCATCACTGTCCCCAGGGGCGTATCTAGGGTAGGGCAGGCAGGGCACGTGCCCCTGGCGCCACTTGAAGGGGGCGCTATTTTGTAAAATTATTTTTTTTTTAAAAAAGGCTGCTGAAAACAAAATGGCCACTGTGCATGTTCAGATGACCTCTGTGAGGCCCTAGGCCATGCCAGGCCTTGCAAAGGTCATTTGAGCATGCATGGTGGCCATTTTGTTTTGATCAGCCATTTTTTTAAAAAAAAGATTATTTTTAAAAATGGCCACCGCACATGCTCAAATGGTCCCTACGAGGCCCTAGAGGCCAGCGGGGGGAGGGCAGAGCCCCCATGGCCTTTAGGAAGCCCACTGAAGGGGCTACAGGTAATTTTAAAAAAATAATATAAGACACTGTACACATATTCAGATTGGCACTATGTACAGAGAATCAGGGCTTGTGAATAATGAGCTGACGTTTATGAGCTAGGATTGTATTCATTTGCTCTTACTTTGCTTCTTATGATAAGTGAGTTAAATGTGATGTCTTAATAATATGGTTATTCATGGTGAGTTTGTCTTTGAATCAGTGTGAAATCCGTCGTATTATGGCCCACTGGGAGTTTCTTGCTCTCTTTCTCTCATTTTAACTGTGTTTCTGAAATACTAGAATATATTCCAAGCAGTGATACAGTTTACTCTGCATATCCTTTAACTATTTTCAGACTATCTGGGAAAAGTCAAATTCTCCATTTATGTTTAAAACTTATGTAATGTGATGCTACAATACATAGTAGAGAATTAGACAGGCACTTCTGTTTAGTTTTCCAAGTACACCTCCACATAGTATTAGGGTATTTAATGAGCCCCAGCATACTGAAATTTGTAGTTCTCCAGCATTTTTTGGTCTGGCTATGTCCGCTGCTAAATAGTTTTTGAAATATTAAAAGATTAACGAGCTTGACTTGTATTTTTCAGCTGATATTATGATGAAGTTATCTGAAAGCTGGGTGTCAGATGTTTGGACAGGGGGCGCAATTTCAGTGTTTGCCCTAGGCGCTATTTTCCCTAGATACGCCTCTGACTGTCCCACTCCATGCAAAGTCCACCCCCATCACACATCTCAGACCCGCCACTAAGCTGGCTGGTGCCCATGCACAGCGGCCATTTGAAGAGTCAGTCCAGCAAAGATTTTGATTTGGTTGGCCCCTCAAAAGGCTGCCACACATGCACATTGTCCTGCTGAATGGACAGGGCAGCAGCGGCAGGGGGCGGGGCAGCAGCGGCAGGACATTTTATGAATATTTAAAGGTATAATCTTTCTTCGGCATGATCCCCACTACACGTTGAGATGATCGAGAGAGGTCCGTCTCCATATGCCGCTGGCTCGTCTGGCAGTGACTCGTGAGTGGACCTTTTCTGTAGTCGCTCCTAGGCAGTAGAATGCGCACCTTATAGACATTTGGGGGTTTAACATCTTTGCCAGCTTTCAAAAGAGCCCTTAAGACACAATCTTCCAACCAGGCTTTTAGTACTCTTTGAAGGTTTTACATTTTTAAATGGCTGATTTTGACAGTTTATTTTATTTTGTTTTTCTTGTGTGCATTTTTGTGAACTGCCTAGAGCCTTTGGAGTCAAGCAGTATATCAGTTTAATAAATAAATAAATAAATCTGGTCCCTCCCCACCCCACCCACTACTGGGAGCCATGGTGGCTATTCACTGCAGGGAGGGTTAAGGAAGCAGCACCCACTGACCCCCAAGATTTAGCGCCTTAGGTGACTGCCTAAGTCTGACTAGTGCATGGCGCGGCCCTGAGAAGATCATCAGTGTACTCTATGATGTTTTATCCATTCATAGAATCCGACAATCACTCAATAACTCCATGTGTTCCAATGTGCTTATGAGCCCTATTCAAATATTCCGTTGTATGTCCATACATGTGTCTATACACATGTCCATGTTTTTGTGTCAATGAATGTGCATTCATTTTAAACAGCCTGGGTATAGGGCTCCCTAAATGCATACAGATCCATCAGTACAGATAGAAAAGGAATAAGTCCTCCCACATGGTGCATACATGACTAGAACTGTGTGTGAAGCAGAAGTAGCAACTATGCTGTGCTAAGAAAATGAAAACTGACCCTAAGAAGATTGTAGGTGATATGTCTATGATGGAGGAGCACTTCTAATGCAGACCTGGATGCAGGAAAGCTCCCCACAACAACAGCATTTTGCATGGTGATATTGTGGACCCTTGTGTGGAAGTGTGTTCCTGAAAGGCATGTGCCTTGGCCTTTCTGAATCTGGGCCACTGGTATTTCTGTTATGAAGCTTCAGTTAATTGATGTGAGTCTTACATGTGGGGTGAGCTGGAGAAAGACTCATCTAAACCCTGTTGAAATTAATTGAGATTTATATAGTAACAGTGGTGGGTGGGTTGTACCTGGTGCTTGCAGTCAGGATCAGCCACGTAATGGTACATTGTAAATTCATAGCCTTGGCTTCTGTAGTGGAAACTTCATGCTCTTATTTTGTATGCTGCCTATGCAGTGTAGGAAGTAAATGTAATGTTTTGTTGGTGTAGAAAGCAAAATCCACAGTCAGATGCTCCACACATATGTTCCTACTCTATGAGAATGCCACTCACTTCATGTCAGTGATTTTAAATTTCCTTCAGGTCATGTTTCTGTCCAAGTTCAGGGGTTAATCGTGTAGGGAAAATTCACAGTTAACTCCCATTGTGACCCAGGATACTTTGATCATTATTCAGGAGCTGAGTTGTTATATTTGTGGCTCAAGCAAAATGCAATATAGAACTTTCAGTATGTTTGGAATCAAAAGTCCTATCTTCATAATATTTGCTAAGGGATTGGTGGTTCCTGGCATGCTTCAAATTGTAACGGTTTAAAATAAAAGAGAAATTCAAGTCGTCTTGGCTAAGATTGCATCTCCTTGTATTTCTGAGCTGAAAAATCAATCTGCATAGCACTCTTAAGTTTTAACTCTGAATTCATTCTATTACAGTGAAAAATGCTAATTATAGCCCTTCTGTGTTTAGCTTGCCTCTAAGCAGAAGCACTCTAACCCCTGGACTTTGGGGCCAAAGTCCATGGCCTCCACATCCCAAGGGCCTCCCCTCCCCCCAATCCTCTTCAGTCTGTCCTGGGTAGTGTGGTTTATGCCCTCAAAGACCTACGTGTTAAAAAATGATGCTTAACTTGCTTCTTCGTGCGCATCTTGCAAGCTTTGCAAGGAGTGTAAGGAGAGGAGGGCAGCTTTCTCTCTTCTTTCCTATGTTTCTTGCAAAGCTTGTAAGGGTCAGATTAGTCCCAAAGAGCTGTTCTTGAAGCAGCGGGGGGTAGGGGTGGATCTTATCATCCTGCTAATTTACCAGTAATCTTCCACCTGAGGCAAGCACCTCACCTTGCCTCATGAAAGTACTGTCCCAGGAGGAAAGTACTTCAGGAGTGAATAACATTCAGATAACTGTATAATTCAGTTCTATATAACAGTAAGGAGTGATGTTAATGACCTGAATCTGAATGTTATCCTTTATTTGGTTCTAGTCAGTTGATTTCAAATTGATGGCTCACTTCACAAGCAATTGCTCCACAGAGTTAGCTAAGCAGAAGGAGTATCCTTAGTATTCTGTGAGATAAGCAGAGTATCCTTCTGCTTATCTCACAGAAGGAATAATTTTTTTAAATGAAAAATAGTGGTATACATTGATAGAAATCAATTTCTCTTCTCTACCATTGGAAAGTAGTACCCTTCATTAGTGGCAGTGATGCTGATCCTTGTATCAAAATGTGTTCCTGTGTGTGCCTTGACCTTTCTAGATTTGGTTGGCATTTCTCTGTTGTGTAGCTGCAGTTCCTTGATGTGGGTCTTGCACAGGAGCGGGAGACATGTGGGATGATTTTCAGAAAGACTTATGCAACCCTGCTGAAATGAAACAGAGAGTCAGAGACCGGAGTGTATGTATTTGTTGGAGTTTGCTAAAACTGAAATGTGCTTTGAGGGTGATGGCTCTTTTGAGGAACCTGCTGCAGGTTGTGCTGCCTGTTTTTAGCAGTCTGTTTGCTTCCAATGGATTCCGCTTATATATTTGGAGACTCCCTAAGTGTCCACAATTCTCTCCAAAGGAAACTGAACCCTGGAATGCTGCTCTCGACTCTCGACTTCTTACTGCTTGCAGAAGTAGGGAGCACGAAACTGTTTATATTATTTTTTTATAAATATCCCACTGTCTACTCACATATAATCTGTGTAGAGTATATGCCTAGACATGGACAAGAATATTCTCCAACCACTATCCGCCCCCCTCCCCCCCGCCCCCAGTCTTCATCTAGAGAGGAGTGGAAAGGAATGCTTAAGATAATTATTCTCCAGTTCACAAATTCTCATCTCACAAATTTCTTCATACAATAAAAATTTGCATATCCATAGATGGCTCCTTGCGGGCATGGCTAACAAGAGGAATCGGACATCCAGAATACCTTAAGAAGCATACTCTGGGTGGGGGGAACCAATGAATTGAGACTTCTGGGGTGGTTTTTTGTTTGTTTGGGGTTTTTTTAAAGGGTGTACAGGTGGCTGATAGAATCTATTTAATTTTATAATCAAGTTTATTAACAGAATCATATTATTTTTCAAGCTCAAAGAAACAAAGTCCTTCATTGTCTTGGCAAATCTTTCTTTCTTTCAGAAAATAGTTAATATTCAGTTCTAAAGGCACCTGAGCAGCTGGACATTATTTTGCAACCCAAAGAGAAGAGTCATTCACAGGCATTCAGTATAGCATCAAGCTCTCTTGTGTGTCTCTCTTCATTCATTCAGTGAGGCCTGTTACTGAATTATGTATACTATTCACTCGGAACATATGCTGAGTGCAAGACCCCAATCAGCTTTATATGAATCTAAGTATGTCCACATTTCCTGAGTGCATGCAGAGTCATAAACTTGTTCATAAACTAAGTTATAAAATTAAATAGATTATGTCAGTTGCTTGTGGAGTGAGTCTCTTGTCGTCTTATAGAAAGCAAGCAACAATCCAAAAAGTCTTAGTTGTTTCTGTCCCGCTCAATCATTGCTGGATGCTATTGTTCTTTCTTTATTTTCTTCTGAATGAGAAGAAGAAAATAAAAATGGAAAAAAGCCATTTCTGGAAAGTCAGCTGAGAATATTCTAAAATTCAGTACTACGCTTGATCTTGGCCAAGAGGCCAAGTTCATTAGTTAGTTCATTAGACATTCCTCAGATTTCCCCCCTCCCCATATTCTTCCCCTGAGAAATTCTCAGGGGGCATATTCTCTCCGAGTCTAGTATGCACAATAAGATCTGCACATGTGTACAGTTACTCACACATTATGTTCAATGTACATATAGTAGTATACTGCCTAGCTGTATTATCCATTTGTTAAGATCTGTATCAAGGTTCACTTTCTAAAATTAACATGTGTACCAAAAATGTGCATGTATATAAATACCTGTACGAACATTCGACACAGTGTATGAACAGGGCTACAATCTCTCTGTATCACTAAACTTTACATTCCGTACTTGCCCCTGCTAACTGAGCAAAGACACCTTTGAAGTGGTGATTCTCTTATACTTAGGCAGGGGGAGAGCAACTGGTCCGATCCAGCCCCAGCACAGCTTCCCTCCAGTAGCTGCTGCTGGTGCCTATCTTATGTTTCTTTTTAGATTGTGAGCCCTTTGGGGACAGGGAGCCATCTTATTTATGTATCATTTATTTTTCTATATAAACTGCTTTGAGAATTTTGTTGACGAGTGGTATATAAATATCAGTAGTAGTAGTAGTAGTAGTAGTAGTAGTAGTAGAAAACTCTGGCTTAGATACTGTGTAGGCCCCCACTGATCCATCAGTGGGGCAAGCACACTAGCTCCCTGAAGGTGGTGAGCCCATCGGTGCCCCTTGCAAATCCACACACCCTCTGTGTCTCTTAAGAATCATGTCGATGCTGTAGGATGTTTCTCCCATAATTCCCAATGGGGGGATGCGTCCTAAAGCGATGATATGATTCTTTAGAGCCACGGAGGCTCTGAGTGTTTGCAGGGCTTGTCGACAGGCTCTCCACACTCACAGAACCAGCGCGTGCATCCCACTGATGAAACAGCGGGGGACTGCACAGTATCCAAGCCTCTGTCTTCATATTTAAGAATATTGAGACAAGAATTAAAAAATATGACAACCTCAATACTGAGATTATTCCTGGATTTTTTGATAAGATTTCTTTGCCAAGAATCCTGCTATTACATACATACCTTTTAAAATAACCTCCCTATAATAGCCAAAGTTCCAGGATGTGTGTGTGTAAATGAGGAGATTTTATGTCACGATGTGCCGCAGCACAATCCTATGCATGTTTGTGGGAAGTAAATCCCACTGTGTTCAATGGGGCTTACTCCCTAGTAACGGTAAGAATATAAGAAGACCCCTTCTGGATCAGAGCAAGGCCTCTGAAAAGCCCACCAGCAGAACATGAAGGCATGCCCCCTTCATAAAGGTATGCTGCCTTTATGGTCCTGAAGGAAGCATACAGACATCAAGACTGTGTTCCAAACTTCAGCCTTAGCTGTTTCTTAAACAGCTTCTGAACTATAAAGTGACATGTAAAACAAAAGAAGAAATTAGCCAAATTTTCCATAATACAACTTTGTCGCTCCCTTTGTTAACAACTACAAATAACCCACAATAAAATGAACAAAACTAGTAAACATGAAGTGGCATGCGGATATTCTGTGATGTGTATCATAAAAAGGAAGCAAGTCTATATTTTTATAAGAATAAGAAGATAATTAAACGTCTGATTGTGCTCATTCTGCTATAACCCATTGGGGATAACCAAAGAATTATACATGTGCAATGTAGTCTCATCATTTATCTATTTTGCCTGTACAGAAATAATTCATCTAATCAGAAGTCTAGACACATCTTGTACAATGTTTATGGGATGTCAATGAAAACAGGCTGAATAAAAAGGGAGGACACATGAAACGGGGGATTTAAATAATGAATGCTCTATAACATTTTAAATATCTCACTAAATTTTCATGGTTGTGCATGAAACTGAACACAGGCCATAAAGGTGCATTTGATACAAATCAGATAATTGCATAGGTATCACTGATCTGGGCTGACACCAAATTATTTATGACACCAAATTATTTAAAGCTGTTATTTCAGATATCTCTTATAATCCACAGTTAATATAATATATGAGTGTTTTTTCAACGTATTTGCTGATTTAAGCAGCAGGCAAAATGAAATAACAGAATGGAATACTGTTGTGTGCTTGCTTTAAAAGCCTAAATAAAGAATAAATATCATTAAATTGAACAGTTAAGAACATGGTTTAGAATAAATTTGCACTTATATTGTAATTTTATCTATACATACATCTTGGATATTTCATTAATGTAACTTTTAATGAATAAACTGGAATTTATTACAAATATATTTCCAGAAAAATAAAAATAAAAATGTGTTGAATAATAATATTCTACTAACTAACTTTATATGGTGTTTTAACTTTAGCTAAGTATTTATCTATAAGTCGCTATTTCTTCCTTTAGGTTTATGTTCAGAATGAACAGTTTGGTTTGTGTGATGTTTCTATAAATAACTGCTCATTGGTGGCTTATTTTCTATGCTTGATGAATATAGGAGGAGAGTAAACGTTTGATAGTTATAAGAAAATATATTCCATGCTGAGTAGTTCAATCTGCAGCTAGAAAAGAGTCTTCCAAAATCTCGACATAGTTTGAGCTCTCAAGAGTCCTTCATCCCCAGATTAGCAATCACACAAGTTCTATTTAGCACTTAATTATGTACCACAGAGCCACTTCAAATTAGTTAAAGTTATTCCAATGCCTAGATTTTTCTCTGGTGATGTGCCCTTGGAATAAGACATAATCATTCTTTCTTTCTTTCTTTCTTTTTTTATTGTATTAAGTGTGCCATCGAGTCAGTGTCGACTCCTGGTGACCACAGAGCCCTCTGGATGTCTTTGGTAGAATACAGGAGGGGTTTACCATTGCCTCCTCCCACGCATTACGAGATGATGCCTTTCAGCATCTTCTCATATCGCTGCTGCCCGATCTAGGTGTTTCCCATAGTCTGGGAAAACATACCAGTGGGGATTCAAACCGGCAACCCCTGGCTTGCTAGTCAAGTCATTTCCCTGCTGCAACATTTAAACGCTGCATATCCATTTGTGTTCCCAGGGCAATTAATGTTAACACTAATACTAATACTAATACTAATACTAATACTAATACTACTAATACTAATACTAATACTAATACTAATACTAATACTGATACTGATACTAATAAATACACAAAGTAAACTACAGTTACACAAATGAAAACAGCAGTACAACCAGAAGCTGAAATATATGTTCTTCACTTGCAACACTGTTTTTGTTTCAGTCCAGTCAAAGCCAACTGCATTTTCTTCAGCCTCCACTTTGACAAACAGGAGTGAAGACAGCACAACGGCAGCGCCCATTAGGACGACAAAAGGTAGGCTCCCGTTAGGAGAAGCTCTTTTATTGTGAGGTGTTTTTCTCCATAAGGGGGTGATGGGCTGTGACTACAATAGCACGTTTTATCTGTCAGTTGTGGGGAATGTAGCAAATACAGAGACAAGTCGACTGGGTAAGGGCTTGTTCATAGGGCCATTTTGCTGCTGCTACTGCTGCTGCTGTTACAACCACACATTTATTTGGTGCTGACTGAGTGATGTGCTCTGCAGAGCCCTTTTTGTGGGGTGATGACGTAGTGAAGTCACCTGTGGTGAAAATCACTTGTGGTGACCTCTCTTGTGGTGAATGTGCCAGCGCATGTCAACATCAACTATCAAGCATCTCCTTATTCAGCTCACATTTTGAAAGGTTCTCAGGATGTGGTAAGCTGCTTCTCTTCAGAGATCTAAGCCTCTCTGTTTGCCAGTCTCTCTATCATCTATTTTCCCCAAACACCAACTAATTCTGGCCATAGGCTGAGTCAAGTGGCTGGGTATGAGGAAGAGGACTATGTCTCTTTCCCCACTTCCTTGTTTCTACTAGGCCGCACCACACCCTTCCTCCACAACAGAAGTGTGGGAAAGCAGCGACTGGAAGAGGAGGATCACACAAAGCTAGAGCACACCCCAGGCGCCTCTGAATCACGGATCTGAGGGCACACTCCAATGCCATGCAGGGCAGTGAACATCTGAAGCTGCCTTATACTCAGTCAGACCATTGGTCCATCTAACTCAGTATTTTTGACACTGACTGGCAGTAGCTCTACAGTGTCTTGCCCAACCCTACCTCAGGAGTCTAGGGGTTGAGTCTCGGACTTTTGGCATGCAAAGCATGTGCTCTGCTACTGAGCTGTGGCCCCATCCCTGAGCCTGTGGCCCCAGCCAGGCCAAAAACAGCACACCAGAGAGTTGTTTCTTGTTTCTAGCAAGTCAGCATGAAGTAAGAATGCACCCCAGATTTCTCTAAAACACACTCCAATTTGGTTTACTCCATTTCCTTCTGTCCACCCCTTGCTTCTCTCTTCTTCTATGGCCCCAATGCCCCTTGAGAAGGGTGAGTGTTAGTGAACGTGGGAGGCATAGGGTGGCATGTGGCACCCCACAAAGAACCAGATTTTGTCCCAAAGCCACCAGCTGCTGAACTCTGCTTGACCCATACCAAGAATTATAGTACCTATAAGCAACAAAGACTTATAGTACCTTAAACACAATGAAAGACTCATAAGAGTAGGGTAAGCAGCTTCAGATGTAACAGTTTTGTACAGACAGTTAAATGCATAGTCACTGCCGTGTTTGGCAGACAGCACTTCCAGAAGGGGACCTTGCACAATGAAATTGCAAAGGCTGTGTGGGCAGCTGCAACTCGACATGAAAGTTCATAGACATGAAAAAGAAGCAGTATCAACAAAATGTAGATATGACTGCACACTGAGCTGGATTCAGCTAATTACACATTATCATCACATTCATCTGTGATCTTAAAACCAAGCAGAAAAGTCTGGTGATATTCAACAATTAAATAAACATTATTTGGAACAGACAGCGGAGCATGAACATTAGTCTGTCAAAGAAAATGTTCCTATACTTGTTCAGCAAACAAGAAGTGCAGCATAGTTAATGTGGTTTTAGGATCTTGGAATAGCACTTGCAGCCTTAAGCCAATATCCAGACTAACCAAGTGCTGGAGCAGCATTGCTCCAAGGAAGGGGTGACTTTTGACAATCTCCCCTTCCCTCTGAAGCAGACAGTGACCCCGAAAATATGTCCCCGAGGGTTGTGCAGCCCTCAGGGACATATTTTTGGGGTCACTGCCAACTTCAGAGGGAAGAGAAGATTGGCGAAAATGGACCCTCCCCAGAGCTCATGTTGCACGTGAGCTGCACAAGGATTTCTTAGACTGGATGTTGACCATTGAATGCAAGAACACAGGTTTGGTTTCTGTCAGTATGATGGTATCCAATGGCCAGCATCTGGGTCACCTCAGGAAACTGAAACTGAAACCCACTAGAGTGAAGACAAACATATTATTTTGACAGTGCAGGTTCTTACATACATACATACATATCAGCAAATCAGGGGTAGGTCATCTATCAGTCATCTCCTCCTATTTCAGACTGTCTCCTTTGCAAAAAGAAATTATGGCATATCCTTTACCTTATAAAAACAAATCTTACACACTTTTAAAATGATTGCAAAACTGCTCCAGAGATGGTTTGTGATGGCACATGCACTAGCTAATAGGTATCTTTCACAGCCAGCTTTTACTTGATTCAAAATGAAACAAGTTCTCCCTCAGACAGGAAGTAATGTGTGTCATACTGAATCCAGTAAGGGTCATTTCAGACTGCCTTTAGAGGTCTTAAAATGTTAAATCTGTCTTCATCCTCAGTTACCTAGATCCACCTGAACTGAAGAGAAAACAGATAACTTTCACTCTCTTTTAATGCCAAGTCATATCTAGTACGTGGAGTGGTTGGGTCAGGCATGTATGAGCAAAATCACTGATGGGCAAATAGACCAAAGAGGATGCTTTATGCGTAGGCTGTCTCCAAGAAGAAGGGAAGGAACAAATACTGAATTGCCTAGAGAAGGGCTAGATAATTTGGAAGCAATGGATTGGTTTTTACTTTGGTGAACACAATATCAAGAAACAGCTATTAGAAACAGAATTTGTATGCATCCTTGCCTCTGCCGGCAGTGTGAGGTTCACAAAAGCACAGCACTAAGTCTGATATATTGGAGTGAATGGCTTTCGAGCTGCAGGGACAACATTTGGATTAAAACCTTCAGAATCATAGGGAGATTAGGATGTACATATTGTAATGGTCACAGTCTTATCTCCATTGGTTCTGGAAACTGTTTAATTTTGGATAGATAGCACCCTGCACATTGGCACAGGATTGATTTTGGAACCTGGATGCACTTGTATCCAGTTCCCATAGTCCACTACTAGGGGCCTAGGGAGTGTAGCATACAGTGATCTGCAATCTGGCTATATACATGGCTGTTGAGGAGTATGATATGCTTCCTCCTTGAAGGCAGGGATTTCGTAGAGTAAAAGATTCTGAGTGTGTCCAGTGGTGCCCAGATGGAAGCAGGGGCAGTTGTTGTGCAAATATGACCCAAGTCCCCTGCTGGAATTCCTCTTGAAGAGCGGTGCCTACCTCATAACTGGTTTTTGAGGTTACCCGGAGCTTCATGCTTATCCACCTCAGTGACATTTTCATCAAAGAGGCAGGAAACTGTGTGGGTGGCTGGCAGCTTGTGTTTGCACCCATCCCACTGATAGGGAACTGAACAGAGCTGGGGTAGATTTCTTGAGGAACCCATTGGCTAGATCTGGGGATTTCTGTACCAGCCTCTGTCAGGGTGGCTGATTGTAGAAGCTTTGTTGACACTTTCTTGACAATGGGTCTACAGGATACAGAGGACCCACTCACTGATAGCTAGTCTACCCATGAGTTTCTCAACATGATTATTGTATGAGTTCTGGAAGCATTATGGATCTCTGAATGCGATGCAGAATCTAGACCATTAGTTGCTTCATGACTGTTCAACCCACCCACACATACTTTCTCTTCATAGCAGTTTCACAACTGGCTTGGTGAGAATTTTCAACTCCCTGAAAGTTCTATGAGAAAGTTGAACTGTGTGCCACTCACGGCTCGGTGCTCAGGGTGCCCATCATGGGCAGGTATTAGGCAGGTCGGTGGCTTTGGCTGAAGCCTTTGAAAAATTATTATTACTTAATTGTTTGGGAGGAAAAAGGTGTGTCTGTACATACAGGTCCCAACAAAGCAAAAACAATTCCAAAAAGCCAAATCTCCTTCCTTTGGTCCTCGCCACAGCAGGGATGCCTCAAACAGAAGGAAGATGGGACAAGTCCAGACATTCTCAGTTGTTGGGTTGCTGTAACCTAAAACTGCACAACTGAACACCTCATACAGTGGGCAATTATATACCCGCAATTATGTCACTTGATTTCTCATCACTTGATTACTCAGCATTCAGGCCTGGTCTATACACTCAGGGGGAATGAGGTGGTAGGATCCAGTGGACTGTACCATATAAGACAGCAAGAGGGGATGACTTCTTTTCTTTTTTTAACATAAAAAACCCAAGCAGACAAATACCATCACAACAGAAAGGAAGATTCTTGATATAGGGGTAGAGGAGCATTCAAAAAGGTGATTTGCCCAACTGCAGTTTGGGGTGCTATAATCGACTCTGCCAACTCATTCCCACTTCATTCGACTGCCTGTGAAGACAAGGCCTAAACTACTGACAGCTGAATGTGTCATATTGATTTGGGTGTAAATAGTCATATCTGAGGTGGTATATGAAGGTTCTATTTGGCTTATTCGTGTGTGATGGCTCATTCATGCATTCAAGTCATGAATTTATTTATAAAGCACCTACACTTTTTTCTAGGCACTGTACAAAAATGGAGACAAAAAACCAAAACCCCAAACACACACCCAAATATAGGCCCTGCCCACACATCAACATAACACGTCTTTGGCCCTGATGTCAGTAGCGGTCCAAGACCCCGGTGTACCTGAGGTAAGCCACCAAATGTGTGGAGCCTGATCCTGGTGGTGCCACAGCAGCAAACCTGCCTATGGAGCCACTTGTTTTGAAGGGATTGAGCCTAATCCTGATGGCGCCACAACGGCAAACCATTATGAAGGGTGGCTCTGTAGGCAGGTTAGCCACTTCGGTGCTGCCAGGATCGGGCTTGATCACAGCGCTTCACACGCAAGTGCAAAACTGGGCTTGGCTCCCTTAGCCCGGTTTTGCACACGTGTGTGAATAGCATCTCTACTTTTTACTTATTCCAGAGACCACCAATTAGCTTTATTTGCATATGGGCTCCACTGTGCTGACCTCGCTCATTTGTATGCCAAATTTAGAGATACCAAATCCTATAGAAGGTCCCAAGTTCCCTCCCTGGCATCTGCAGATAAGGCTGAAAGCAGTGTTCCCTCTAACAGGGATTCCCAGATGTTGTTGACTACAACTCCCAGAATCCTCAAGCAAAAGCCATTGCAGATGGGGATTCTGGGAGTTGGAGTCAATAACATCTGGGAATCCCTGTTAGAGGGAACACTGGCTGAAAGAGACTTCTGCCTGTAACCTTGGAGAAGCAGGTGCCAGTCTGGGTAGACAATACTGAGCAAGATGAACCAATGGTCTGCTTCAGTAGAAGGCAGCTTCCTATGTGCTTAGCTATCCTTCTATTATTTTATTCTACCATTATATGACCTATGACCCATCTTTTCTTTACTTCTTTCCCTCAGAAATTCAGAGGTTGCGTTTGATGGATGGCGGAAGCAACTGTTCTGGCAGGGTGGAGGTTGAAAACAAGGGTGTCTGGGGCACTGTATGTGATGACAACTGGGACCTGGCTGATGCTGAAGTTGTGTGCCAGCAACTGGGTTGCGGATGGGCCATTCGTGCTCTGGATTCTTCTCATTTTCAAAAGGGGACAGGCCCCATTCACTTGGATGAAGTGAAATGTTTGGGGAATGAGTCTTATTTATGGGACTGTCCATCTGAGATGAAACATGACTGTGGACACAAAGAAGATGCTGGTGTGGTGTGTTCAGGTCTGTTTGATGGAACATATCTATTTTTCCATATGTGTATGTTTGTCTACTGTACATTGTAATCCAGGAATAGTCAATTTCTTGTATTTGCAGAGATGGGCCCTTGCTGGCCAAGCTGCCCAGTCCAAAAAGATAGACTCAGAAAGTCTATCTGATTCTTGAAGGTCCCACCAGACTTGGCATACAGGGCAGAGATGCGAGGGCAGACATTGCTTCCTTATCTGAACAGCTTCAAAGGGAGTAGAAGTGCACTGCTACCCTCCCCTCTGTTCCAAGACTGGCAACTCATAGGCACACGTGTATTGACATGAGCTCAAGAGGAAGTCAAGGTATTTCTGCTCTTACTGAAGTAGGTCAGAAGAAGCAGCCAAGACACTTACAAACTGGCACCCTTTCTGTAGTTTGAGCATGGCAGAGCAATTAAGACCTGTTACAGAAATGAGTGGTAAAAGCAGGATGAAAGCATATTGCCAGGCTAATGTTGCTTGCAGCCCATTTGGTAATCTCTGCTCTAATCTACATGTTCAGTGCTGATTGGAAACAATAAACAAATATTCCTTCTTTGTGGACAGTAGAAGAAATTCCTTCTTTAGCAGTGTGGAGGAACAGACTTCCAGACTCTCTTCCTTCTTCTGCAACCTCCAGCTCTGACTTGCTCCAGGCGACTCTCTTGACTTCTCCTTCCAGGACTTCCCTCTCTAAACACTCTCAATATATACAGTTTCTCTGGCCCATCAGTTCCTCAGCCCAGTCAATCAGAACAAAAAAAAATTCCCTCCATTTTTAAAAATATCTTTCCCCCCAGAAAATCAGCTGTCAAAATGCTAAACCAAATGTGAAACAAGAATGAACTTTTGTCCCTGCCATCCTTCTCCATGTACAGGGATTTGCAACCACAGAATTCTATTTACAATAATAAAGTTTGGGGAATATAATATAATACAATTCATTTATCAGGGCTTATTTACAAGAAGAGTTTTGGGAATATTAATACACTATACAATGCGGGGGCTTATTTACAGAAACCCAAGAGGTCTAGGCCTCGTTCCTTCACAAGTAGCATCTCAACGGAAATGGCAGCTCACTTCCCAGAGGCCTCAGGATTATTCTAACAGAGCTCAGCACTTTGTCTGGGACAGATGAGGACCTCTTTTAGTCCCCCCCCCCAATTATTCCTGAAATAAATCTTATGTCTCCAAAGTCTCCAGACCCAAGCAAGCAGTGCTATTATTTGACACTTCTGCATGTTGAATGTTAAATTTCACCTGAAAAACACAGCGTAGTTCCTCCAAATACCCTGCCTTTAAACTAGAAAGCCAACACAAAGCAGAGTGAAGAGCTCTTACATTGAGCTTGCAGAACGTTCTCTTTTTTTCCCCTCCCCCTAAGCCCATTATCCCACTGTATTGGATAATTATCAACCAGTTTCTAATATTCCATTCTTAGACATGGTGCTCAAACACGTAGTGGTGACCCAATTTCTGGTCTTTCCGTATGATTACCCAGATCCATTTTAGTCTGGTTTAATCTCAGTTTCAGCTCTGGTGGATCATCTATGCCAGGTGCTTGACAGAGAGTGCATCTCTGTTGGTTCTGTTGGACCTCTCAGCAGCTTTCAGTACTATCAGTCATGGTATCCTCCTGAATGACCCTGCTGGGATGGTGTTTGGGGGGCCCATATTATGGTGACTCTGGTCCTTCCTAGACGATAAATTGTAGAAGATGCTGCTGAGAGCAGCCTCAGTGTTCCATCTTGTCCCTTATGCTATTCGACATCTGTATGAAACTGCCTGAGGAGATTGTCCAGAAATTTGGAGATGGCTGCTAATTGTTGGAAATTCTCTGTGGTGAGAGTATCCCTTTCTCATTATAGCAGAGTGCACAGAGGCACAACACAGCGGATTTAGTTAGGCATGCGTGTATGCTGAGAGTAAAGTAACTTGGAGCCAATTCATAGTTTCAAATCAATATATAAGGCATTTATTAAGGAACTCCATTCTAGATAGGAAAGTGAGGAGTTAGGATCTCTAATCTATCTATCCAGCTGGATGCAGATGGATTCTGCATCTTCTCTGCACACATGGTGCAGGGAGAGGAGCTTGCCATGTTGCAAGGTAGAAGGGCAGGTAGGGAAGAGAGAGAGAGAAACGAAGTTAGTCCCTGAGATTAGCAATCTACATATCAAAGGGATAGCATCAGAGCAGTGGAGAAGTGATGACCAATGTCTTGACCCTCTAGCCCTCTGACTTACTAGTCTGTCCTCCACTGTCTGAGACAAAGAGACAGCGCAAAGTCTAACTTCCAACACTAATAACATGAAACTCTAGTTATTTTAAAGGGAGGAACTGGACATGTGATTTTAATAAGAGGAAAAGAGGAAGAAGGGACGGGTGCCATTTGGTGCTGCACTTAGGGATTAGGCAAAATGCCTACTGTTCCGTTAATGGGTGCAATTCAAAGTACAGGTTATCACTTTTAAAGCCTTAATAGTTTAGGACAAGGATACCTGAAAGATCATCTCTCCTTTAATGAATCATTCTGCCCATCCACTGCAGTCAGGTGATGAAGCCCTTCCTAGCCATGAATGATGGGAAGATGTGATAGGGCCTTTTCTGTTGTGACACCCAGAATGTGGTGTTCCCTCTCCCAAGATATTTGTATAGACTTCTCTCTGTCAGTGATCCACCATCAGCTGAAGACTTTGTTGGCTCAGTGAGCATTTGATCCATCTGCTGCTTGAATCTCTGGCCCTGTGTTGTCTGATTGTTTGTCTGCTTTGTTTAAATTATTTTATGGTTGATTGTTAGATTGTTTTTATTGTTTTCTTCTTTGTCTGATGGGTGCTACCTTAAGCATTTCTGTGGAAAGAGAAAGGTGGGGTAGAAATGCCAAAATATTTAAATAAACATAGAAATATAAGTGGTGATAGGGATATCTAGGCCGTTTTCACACATGACATCAAAATCATCTTTGAGCTTTGTGTCTGAATTTATATAGTCTGACCAAATTTATGTTCCCCAGCTCTGGATTGAAGCCCATCTTTCTAAACAGCATAAGGAGATGGAGGCAGGCGTATAGTGCCCCTCTGGAATTTGTTGCCTCATGTTGCTTCATGGTATGGTTGACTTTGCTTTGAGACTCTCTGGCACTGTTTTGGTGCATGCATGAATGCTCCTAAGTAGGCTTGCGTAAAGCAGCCCTCCTTCAAGTTGGAAAACGCTTTGGAGCTTCTGTAGGGTCCCCTATTTGACTCGGTTCCCTCTGGCCCTGCTCCCAAAGCTTTGCTTCAGCCCTCTTCACCCCAGAAAACTTCTTACTGGGATCAGCAGGGGGTTGAAGGGGCTCAAAACAAGTTGAAGGAGGCCAAACCCAAATAAACTCCTGAAACTTCACACAGGTCTATTATTAAGGTAGGAAAGAATGATTATTAAAATAGGCCATCCTGAAACTGAATATCTGTCCTACTACTGAAGATTCCCTACATACACATCTCCTTAAGGCAAATGAAACTATATGTTTTATGTTTCATCAACATCTGCCTGGCTTTCCCCACTTTTCAAATGGCATCTGTGATGTTGGAACCGAAATTTCTCCAACATGAAATTTGAAGGAGAATGTCAGGTTCATCCCAAAGAGAAGTTGACCTTTGAAGAGATTTTAGGTTCTTCCCAAGGAGAACATCAGGGTATTTCCTCAGATGGTTTGCCTACATCCCTAGCATGAATTGATTCTGGACTGGGACCCCCATGCAGGTGAAAGGAGTTTTAACCCTTTGCACACCTGCTTTTTCCCCCACTGAAAAGCACCCCCAAAGCAGCTATTTGCCCCCAAAGGTGCCATTTGTAGCAATAACATATTTAGAGGCAAATAACCACTTCTGGAGGGATTTTCCATGGGAAAATAGATGGAGTGCAAAGGGTTAAAGTCTCGTTCCACCCATACTATTATTATTATTATTATTATTATTATTATTATTATTATTATTATTTTATTCAATTTCTATACCGCCCTTCCAAAAATGGCTCAGGGCGGTTTACAAAGAGAAATAAAACAAATAAGATGGCTCCCTGTCCCCAAAGGGCTCACATTCTAAAAAGAAACATAAGACACACACCAGCAACAGTCGCTGGAAGTACTGTGCTGGGGGTGGATACGGCCAGTTACTCTCCCCCTGCTAAATAAAGAGAATCACCACGGTAAAAGGTTCCTCTTTATCCAGTTAGCAGGGATTAGCTATAGTCCCAATCCAGATCAAGTGCCTTCATTGATGCTATTTGAAAATGGGAAATACCATGCAGTATACAATGGAGTGTTAAATTTGGTATTTAGTTACCAGTTTGTCATTTCTGAATGAAAGAGAACAGAAGAGAGACAGTTTTAATTAAATGTATGCTCTGATTGGTGTGGCTGCCTCATTTAATTTGCAAATGCAGGACATGGTTCTACAATTCTTAGGATAGTTTGTGAATGCCCTATGTGGACCAGATCTAGGCCAGCTAAAAGCAGAGGCGCTCTTACCCCCGGACCTTGGGGCTCTGGTCTGTGGCCTCCTAGGTCTGGGGTGGCCTCCTGCAGCCACTCTGCACTGCCCGAGTGACTGTCCAGCTCCACTCCCTCTGTCCAGCTCCACCCCTCCTCCCAAGTGATGGCCTCTCACCTCTCTGCTTCCTGAAGGAAGCAGAGAGGCGAGAGGCCGAGTCAGAGAGGCGAGAGGCTGTCACTTAGGAGGAGGGAGTGGAGCTGAAAGGAGCTCACCGCCTCTCATCCCAGATGGAGGGTAACAGGGGGAACGCTCCCCTTCTCACCCCCCACCTCAACCACCACTGGGCCCCATCCCACCCTCTCCCTGGTAAATATCTCCTTAAAGAAGAACTATCTCCCTCCCCGCACAGCAGCATTTTTTTCTTTAAAAAACAGTGTGCAGAGGAGGAGGACTTTCTCCTAACACCCCCCATCATGAGCGGGGCGCCCTCCAAAGCCCTTCAGGTCCAGGCTCCCAAAGACCTGGGTGCGCCACTGGCTATAAGCCCTATTCAGACAATATGTTGTACCTGATTTCAGATGCCTGTACACAAGTACATATTTTTGTGTGAATGACCGTACCTGCATTCATTTAAAAAGTGAACCTGCATACAGATCCCTCAAACAAATGCATTTTACAGACAGGAAGTATACTGCTTTACCTGTGTTCAACATAACATGTGAATAACTGTATCTGTATCCAGACAGGTACTTGTGTATAAGCCCCATTCAGATACTCTGTGTGTGTGTGTGTGTGTGTGTGTGTGTGTGTGTGATGCTGTAATCATATACAGTGTTCCAGAGTGTGCCCGGAATCCCTGCTCCTGAAAACCTCATTCTCCCCACACTCATCACAGCTATGGCATTTGTCTGAAGAGGCAAACACCATAAGTGTGATTGTGTGTGCCTCAGCTTCCATGATTGGCAAGCTGAGGCATCCCAGCCTGCCCATCATGGGAACACCTGCAATCATGCTTATGGCATTTGCCTCTTCAGAAAAATGCCATAACTGTGAGCTACGCAGGGAGGGTAGGACTTCCCGGCACGTCAATACTAGGAGCGGGACTTCTGGGTGCACTCTAGGGCACTGTACAGAGTAACAACACCCATTTTTTTCTATGATTGAACAGGGCTAGATAGAGTGTTGAACATAATAGGGCTGTAGAGACGATGAAATCTGATCAGTTCATAGACTGACAAGCAACATATTGCAACAATTCCTATAGCTGACCTCTGTCTCGGAGTTATCCCTTCGCTGACTTGACCCCCTTTCCTCTCCCCCCACCCCACCCCCGCCATTCCCACGCAGAGCACCAGTGGCAGCTGTCAGGTGGACTAGATCCTTGCGCTGGCCGAGTGGAGGTCTATCACCAGGGGGTCTGGAACACCGTATGTGATAGTAGCTGGTACCAGAAAGAGGCTGATTTGCTCTGCCAGTTCTTGGAGTGCAGTGACAAGGCCTCAGTCTTCAAAGAGCCTTATGACCACACACTGCCGGGCAAGCTGTATATTGACTGTTCTGAGGATGACGACTCATTCAGCAAGTGCTTCTGGCGCTACAACAACACCAATCTGTGTGACCAATCCAGAGCTGTTGGAGTGATATGTCATGGTAATTGCTGTTTGGGCTTTAATTAGTGTCTCTGTTAAATCCTAGCTCTCCCTCTCTCTCTTCTCTCTCTGGTATGGATTTTAACCACTAAAGTTGATACTTTGTCCACTAACATTCCCCACCATCCTCTTTTTAGGATTTAGGTTTAGGATTCTCCCCCACCCCACACCTCTGAGAGCCAGCATGGTGTATTGGTTAGAGTGTTGGACTAGGACCTGAGTTCAAATCCCCGTTCAGCCATGAAACTCACTGAGTGAGTCGGGGCCAATCACTTCTCTCCCCTCACTCCCACCACACTTCCTTAAATGATTTAGGGCTCGTCTGTGGAGTTGCCCTGTCAAACGGTGGCTCAAAGGCGTGCGTCCTTGCATCCCCGTGTACAAAGGAGTGTGTCCTTGCATCCCCACTTCTACTCTCTTTGGGGAAAATGGGAGTAGGAGCAGGAATGTGAAGACACGCCCCTTTTTAGGCACAGGGCCTTCCCGTTTTTGCCAGCCACGCGGGCAGGGTTTAAAGGAGTTTGATGTTAACATAGCATCACTGTCTAAGTGACAAGTGCGGTTAAACCCCTTAAACCCTGCCGGTGTGGTTTGCAAAGGCGGGAAGGCTCTGTGCCTAAAAAGCAGTGTGTCTTGGCGTGCCTGCTCCTACTCCCATCATCCCCAAAGAGAGTAGGAGTGGGGATGCAAGGCATGCTCCTTTGTAGCCACGGAGCCTCCCTGCCTTGGAAGGGGCTTGGAAGCAGTGAGGGGCCCGCTGGGAAGTTCATCAGCCATTAATCTCAGTTTAGCACATCTTGCCCTTGCGGTAAAGACCTTTAAAAAAAATTTTCCCAGGCCCATTCTAAATTGCGGCTGAATTTTTTATTCTGTTGCTGTGTTCTTATGTTTTGGTTTGTGTGTCTGTGTTGCTGCCAGTGTTCTATCATCAATGTATCATTAGTGGAACGGTCTGTTTTCTTATGTTATCGTTAATGGCTGGCATGATGGGCATCTCTCCGTCAGTGTCAGGGAGGGACCCGCTGTGGCTGCTGCATTAGTTGTTTCTAATGGAAGGAGTGCTGTCCTGCTGCCTGGAAGTGGTTTGAAGTCATTCTGCAGCAGTCCTGTTGCATTGCACCGTCAGGGCTGTCTTTGAAGTGGTCCAGCAACCCCGGCAGGTCACTAGTGTCAACGGAGCACTGCCCACCACGTCTGCCACTATGTTTTATGTTACCATTATCGGCCTGGGAACAGTAATATTGAAGAGCAGCATATACACCTTCTAAGCACATTAATTTATTTAGCATTAAACAAACAAACAAACAAACAAATGGTTTTTAACAGATCAGTTTAGGACAGTGACCAGACAATCAAATCCCCTACTTACATGTCCTGAGGCAGTCTGCTTACTCTAGCATAATCCATCATTTAAAATTGGCTAGGGGGCACTGAGGATGATCAAACAGGGGATCTCCAGAATGATCAAACAGGGGATCAACAGGGCAGGGGCGTAACTAGGGGAGAGGGGGCCCATGTTCTCCCCTCTCTCCAACAGCCCCTCAGAGTGAGGAGGATAATAAAGAAAATAGGGAGGGTTGGAGCCAGGGGGCCCCTCAGGAGCTGGGGGCCCATGTTCTTTGAACCCATCCACTCAATTATAGCTACATCTGTGCAACAGGGTATAATGGGCATAATGGATGTAATAGATCCTTTGTTATCCGTTGGGTGTCATCTACTGTTCTCTTCCCAGTGCAAATGGCAACTATAAGATCTAAGCAGTGGTTGCATTGGTTGCCTCCTGGCTTCCCTGCTGCACGATGGGTTCCTGGCTTTCTCTAAGGCAATTTCAGTCCTCTCCAATCTGCATGACAGCCCCCAGATTGAATCACTGTAAGGTTTTGTCTGAATGGCCCTGGCTAATTGTATCTCTCCCTCTCTTTAGCCCTAAAACCGATACGTTTCTTAGGCGCTGTTCCTTATTTCCCTATAATTTGCTTTTGCATTTCAGACTCTGATTTGGGCTTCTCTTCAGACACACCAAGGACTGAAGCAGTGACTCCAAGTTCCCTGCTGCCAACTATATGTAAGTGTGAATTTCCCCAAGGCACTTTCTCTTGATGACAGCGTAGCCCCAATGCAAGCTGGCTGCATTCTCAGCATAAATACAAATACAACTAACATTTATATACCACTTTTCAACAAAAGCTTCCAAAGCAGTTTACATAGCTATAAGTGAATGAATGAATGAATGAAATAGAAATGGCTTCCTGTCCTCAAAGGGCTCAAAATCTTAAAAAAAAGAAGACGCATAAGAGAGACACCAGCAAGAGCCACTGAAGGGTGCTGTGCTGGGGATGGATTTTCTGTGTTTCGATTTGTAACTGAATCGAAACAGCCCTGATTAGATTTGGATCCGAATCTGACCCATCCAAATCACCCCAAATTTGATTCGGTTCCGAATTGCAGCTGATCTGAATCAAATTCGGGTTTCCTATCTGTCCTATTATTTTCCCCAGATTCCCAGCTTTCATTTTTAAAAAAAGCTAAGCTCTAGCCCTTATAGAAGTGGAGTTATGGAGCAAAATGTGTGGTCACTATTTTTTAAGTGTTCGGATTCTTTGGTGTATAATAACTTTCACTCAATGAATCCTTATGAGGCTACCACACAAATTGTACCCTAGATTTTGGTACAAATTTGATTTGTACCCGAATCTAGCCAATGGACCACAGGGGTGATTCGTTTTGTCTCCGAATCACCCGAATCAGCTAGATTCGGGTACAAATCGATTTGTATCCAAATCAATTCTCACATCCCTAGCCAGTTGTTCTCCTCCTGCTCAGTAAAGAGAATCGTCGCTTTTAAAAGGTGCCTCTTTGCTCAATCAGCATAAACATCACAGGGGGAGCTTGTGACACTCAGCTCCCTGATTGCAATTTAGAACAGTGATGTGTATGGTAGCAGGAGTTGTGGTCCAACAACATCTAGGGACCTCAGGTTAGAAACCTTTGCACTATAGCAAGCAGTGATGCCAGCTGAAGAACAGAGCACCGCATATTGCCAAACAGGCCAGTGAGGGAATGAGAGGCGGTGAACAGCACTGCACTGGCCTTCTGGTCCAGGAGATGAAGTGATGGGTTGGGTGGCGGGTAGCAGGGCCAGCGAAGCAGCAGATGGAGTGGCATCAGTGCCAGGCTCGCCGAGGGGATGGGGACCTCCGGGGGCAAGGGCATTTCAAGTCACTTCAAGTGGTGACCAGCAACAAACTACCTCGGTCACTGATAAACCATGTAACAGTATACCTAGTTTAAGACATGAGTCTTTAAATGAGCATAAGTTCCCATTTAACTTCTGGTTTGAGAACAAAACAAAGAAGGCACTGAACGGCATGAATGCAGACACAGACTTAAACATTCCTTCTTCTCTTTCTTTTCTTCCTTCCTTTCACAATTGGCTCTATCTCCATTTGTAGGCTTGCCTGGAACTGAGAACTGTGCGTCCACGAGAACGTCACACCAGATATTGCTAACCTTCTGCATCATTCTGGGTCTTCTCCTTTTATTGACCGTGCTGATTTTAATCACGGTTTTGCTGAAGAGACGAAGGGAAAGTGGCACCTTTGGTATGCTGGGCATTGCCAACATTGTAGAGAAAAATCTATAAAGAATTTTATGGGAGGTTTGGTGGGGTGCTGATTTTGTGGAGAGACTATAGTAGGATGAAGTCATGGCTCTGAACCCCAGGAGCTTTTACAGACAGGGCTTTCCCCCCAAATCCACTACTGATTGGAGTGTGCCAGTCCATATTCGCTGGATTTAAGCCAACTTCCCTGTGGGCTATCAGGGACCAGGACAGACAGGGCTTTGTTTTTCTCCGAAGGGAGGCTGCGAATTCTGGCTTAGCCCAGAATTCCTCTATATCCAGCAGCTTTTGAAAAAAATCCTGGGGCTTCTGCTTTCTCTGAAGGTGTTGATGGAGGTGCTGATGGCTATGCAAAGGAGGTGCTGATGGCTATGCGAATGGTCCATCTAATCCCTTGAATTAAAATGCCTCGAATCTGCTGCGAAGCAGATTCGCTCTTCCGATACCCCAAGGCATAGAGCCATGTGTGAAAAACCTCCAGGCCAGGCTTTCATCTGACTGAAATCAGAGTAGCTGTCAAGTATCAGGTGGACCAGATCTGTACTATGAACTTACGTAGCCACTGAGCATATATTCCAAGCTGTCAAAGTTTCTCCATTTGATGTAGCACTGCCAGTTCCAGAAGCCTACTTTATAACATGGCATATGTAGTTAATGAAATCTGCAGCCAGAAAGTGCAGGAAGGTTTTGATAATAAAGGTTGATTTGGCAATGGGACCTGCAAACCTCTCAGAGAAAAATGCAGCATTCCGCCATGGTTAATATGTGCATTGTAAGGTAGACTCATGTCAGAAGATGCACATAAGATAAACATAATGTAACATGATTTTGCAGCAAAACACACATACATACAACCCTGGTTAAATAGCATGTATACACTTCTCAGAGCCCTGTTTTTGATGTGTACATGCACAAGGTTTTATGTAAAACATAAAATGCGACTTGTGCATTCAACGAATGTGTATTTACCACTCATGAATCATACAGGTACTGTGCTAGGGAGAAGTGATTGGCCACCATTCCCTGCTGTGTGGACATGCCGTGTGGTAAAGCATTTTTGGTGCACGATTTGCTGTGAGACAGCCCTGAGATCTTAAGAGACTGTAAGGTGCTTGTATGAAAAATGGATTTTCCAAGGGAAATATCACCACACAAGTGTGATTGTGCAATTTTAAGTATTGGAACAAAAGTGCGCATACGTAACACCGTGGGCACCTTTTTATATGCCCGCAACAGCGCAGGCAGGTCAGAACCGGCCGCTTTACTTTGCTCATTGCGTTGGCCAGTGACAAAATTGCCCTCCCTCTCCACCCACAACATTTTGAGAATTTTTTAAAAAATCCTTTTGGATGAGCACCTCCTCAGCTTACATTTCAGGTGTAAGAATGTACAACCACTGTCTGTGAGCAGCAGTAGCCATCTCGTTTTCCCTCAGCAACTGTGTGCTCCAGCTTAGCCACTAAAGGCATCAGGCAGTGATGATGCCTTTATTGGAAGAGATGGAGAGACCTGTCTCAATAAGTCCATTTAGTGACTGTTACATAGCCACACCCTCAACTAGTTTGACTAGTTCCCTGCATTCCCTGTGATGTGAGGAGGGGCTGGGGTTCCTGACAGAGAACACTCAGCACCTTCACGTCACCAAACTACTCCCAGGATGCTTTGGGGAGGAAGCCATGACAGTTAAAGTTGTATGCAACTGATATACATCAGTAGTGTAGATACAGGACTATTATTTATAGAGCATTTGACATTTGAACAGAAAAAACCACTTCCTTCTAGCTGTGATGGAAACAGAATTGCTACCAAGTGTGCTCTAAGTTCCCAAACGTGCAAAGATTTCTTCTTTTTTTTAAAGTTAGGTTTCACAGGTTGTGCAATCACAGGCAAAAATTCATTACTGTTACAAATATTACTACTATGAATATTTATACACCACTTTTCAACAGTTCCCAAAGTGGTTTATATAGAAAAATAAATAATAAATAAAATGGCTCCCTGTCCCCAAAGAGCTCGCAATCTAAAAAAGAAACATAACAGTCACTGGAGGGATGCTGTGCTGGGGTTGGATAGAGACAACCCCAGTTACAATCCCTGATTGTCCAAAATGGAAACATGTTGTAAGAGTAACATGCATTAGATAACAAAAGGCTTAGATAGCAATGGTGATGCTACAGAACCTCCTGTCTTTATTTCTGTGTGGTGCTCATGCCATTTCTTCTGCCTCAGGAGCTACTCCAGTCCTGGTGAATCACAGTGCGCAGGTCTCAGTTACTGGAGTGAATAATGACTATCGAGATGCCCCCACAATCCTCCCCAAAGGAGAAGGTATCAGGAGTTGTTGCTTACCTTCCTCTCCTCCTTTCTCTCATTCTGTCCTACCAGGATACCATCTTTCTCTCACATGCATTCTCTTGGTTTAAGCCTGAAGTTTCCAAACAGGCTATAGATCTGTTCCCGATGAGCTACTGTTCTTGATGATAAAGCACTTCTCCTTGTCTATCCTCACATATTTTTCCACTTAATATTGGCTAATGCCAATAGCAACTTCCCTTCCCATGCAAACAGCAGTTTAGTGAGGGGTGATTTTTGTCAGGAGCATAATGTTGGGTGGAAAGGGTTTAATAAAACCCCTCCACTATCTAAAATGTTGCGGTCCTGCTCATGATCTATCCTGGCAGCTACTAATTAAAGAAAAGGCCAAACATTGTGTTTAACATAACTATGGCCGCATTTGGATATAACATGACACTGGAGGTGAAGGGACCTCCGGTTTCAAAAACTGTACACTCGAATGTGGGCAACCGCAGTTTCAACAGCAAATGGACCCGTGGTTCCCCTCCCCAGACAGTGATTTGTACTTTCGGTTTGTACTGAGGTCCACCACATGGACTTCCGGTTCTGCAGTGCTAGTGTTACGTCCAGATGCTGGCACTGCAGGCTGGTTGCTTTGTAACCAGAGTTGAAGGAGGAAGCTCCTCCCTTGCTCCGGCTGCTATTGACTGCCAGAGCTGTCTTTCAGTAAAGAAGGAAGCCCAGGCAGCTAGTTCTCCCTCCTCTGCGGTCAGTGAGACTGCAGAGAGGGAGTTCTCCTGACTGTCTGGATTCAGATGGGATAGCAGGGGTAGGGGGCGCGGAACCATGAAGTGAGGGCATGCTTTAATATGCCCTAAGGTTCCAGTGGGAACCATCCTCCTATCCCCACCAGGGTTCTTCAATTAGGACACCAGTGCCTTAAAATTCAGCATGGTGCCATTTTGGGGAATGGCAGAATGCCAGATGCTCTCTTGACCAAACTGTGGACTGATTCTCCATGACTCATGTTTGCTCACAGCTCCCTTCAATATTCTCCCTTTCAGCAACAGCAGTGATGCCTCCGCCTACTGCTGAAGATTCTGACTCCGACTACGAACACTATGATTTCAGCCGCCAGCCGCCTGTGGCGCTCTCCACCTTCTACAGTGAGCATTTCGCCACTATTGGCACTGCCTGACCCTTGCTGAAAAGGCAGTCGCGTTTCCCACTTCTTGGGGCCAAATTGCCCATGATGTGGAAGATCTGTGACTGGATCTCTTGACATCTGTGTTTTTACTTTATTGCCGCTGCAGGTGGATCCAAATGTCACTAGGGTAAGGGGCTGTTTTCACAGTTTCCTTTCTGCCATTTAATCCTGTCCTCCATGCCACCTAAATCCCCCCCCCCTCAAACTACTGTAATCCCTTTGGGGCAATATACAGAGGGACCATGCTCATGACCTACCGGGTGGGCGGGCAGGGGGAAGGCTTCCCAAACCTTGCTTCGCCCCGCCAGACGATCCTTGTAAGCCTGGTGGGAGTGCATGCCTCATTCCCACACAATCAGCCCTGTTCCAGGCACCGCAGAGCAGGGCAGATCGCTCTGAGGCTGTGACCCGTTGTACTGGCCTCTACGAATCCCACAAGGCACCCCATGAATGTGCAGTGCGTTGTGGGGATCCCCCCAGTGACAGACGGGTGCCGATCAGTGTTTCAGTGCCAGATGAAAGCAGCCAGCCCTGACACATGGTCAAGTCAATGGGGTTCAGGGAGTGCTCATTCCCTTAACCTTGTTTAAGAGCTCGGCTTCTTAGCTGGGTTTGCCGCCGAGGCACCACTGGGAGGCAGTTCCCATGGGCAGCGAAGCCCAAGCTTCGCTGCCCCAGCCCAGTTTTGGCTACTCGTGAGAACAGCCTCATAGAGTGCATAAGTCCCCTTGCCGGACAAACAACAGCTTTGGCGGTAAGATTTAGATCAGGAAAAAGGTGCAGGGGAAAAGGCCTGAACACCTCATCCACCTATGCTACTATTCTGATCAAATTCAGATCCCCCTGCAGCTGCATTAAAATAAAATTGTGAGGAGCTCCAAAAGGATCTCTCCAAACTGCGGGAGTAGGCAACAAAATGTCAAATGCGGTTAAGTGTTGGCAAGTGTAAAGTGATGCATATTGGGGTAAAAACACCCAGTTTCACATATATACTGATGGGTTCTTAGCTCTCAGTGACTGACCAGGAAGGAGATCTTGGGAACAGCTCGTTGAAAGTGTTGACTCACTTTCGTGTGGCAGCTGTGGAAAAGGCTAATTCCATGCTAGGAATCATTAGGAAGGGGCTTGGAAATAAAACTGTTAATATTATAATGCCCTGATACAAAACGATGGTACGGCCACACCTGGAGTACTGCATACAGTTTTGTTCACCATACCTAAAGAAGGACATAGTAGAACTGGAAAAGGTGCAGAAGAAGGCAACCAAGGTGATCAGGGGCCTAGAGCAGTGATTCTCAAACTTGGGTCCTCAGGTGTTATTGGACTTCAACTCCCATAATCCCCAACCAAAGGCCACTGAGGCTGGGGATTATGGGAGTCGAAGTCCAATAACACCTGAGGACCCAAGTTTGAGAATCCCTGGCCTAGAGCATCTTTCTTATGAGGCAAGGCTACAACACCTGGGGTTATTTAATTTAGAAAAAAGACAACTTTGGGGAGACATGATAAGAGATTTATGAAATCATGCATGGAATGGAGAAAGTGCATAGAGAGAAATTCTTCTCCCTCTTACATAGCACTAGAACCAGGGGTCATCCCATGAAATTTATTGCCAGGAAATTTAGGACCAGCAAAAGGAAGTACTTTTTCACACAAAGCATAATCAACTTGTGGAATTCTCTGTCACAAGATGTGGTGACAGCCAACAACCTGCATGGCTTTAAGAGGGGTTTGGATAACTTTATGGAGGAGAGGTCTATCAATGGCTACTAGTCTGAGGGCTATCAGCCAACTCCAGCCTCAGAGGTAGGATGCCTCTGACTAGCAGTTGCAGGGGATTAACAGCAGGAGAGAGGGCATGCCCTCAGCTCCTGCCTCTGGGCTTCCCAGAGGCATCTGGTGGGCCACTGTATTCTTAAAAGCAAAAACATTAGGACATTCCATTGTAGATGTTGCACAATGTGTAGCTTGGTCCCTGCTCTTCCCAGTCCTTTAAATACATGTTAAATCCCCACCTCAATCCACAGTCTGTCGTTTCTCCAGGTCCACAGACGATTGATTGATTGAGTGCCATCAAGTCAGTGTTGACTCTTAGCAACCACATAGATAGAGTCTCTCCAGGTCCACAGACTATAATACTGCTGATTTTTCCATTCCAAACCATGCAACACACCACTTAATTTCTGCAGAATATCTCAGAAAGGGCTGTTGTAAGAAAAGATGAAGTGCAGAGTTAATTTTGTGAGGGGCAAGTGATGTTTTAAGGCCACACCAACATGTCTAGATTATGACACCATTTTTTTTCCAACTTAATATTTGTGGGTGTGAATAAATGCAAAGGTTACATGCAGGAAGTTGCATGTGTATGCTTTAAGAGCTGGAAATGGGGAAGAGGTTTCGGGTTAGAGGAACTACTAGTTTGAAGTGCAGCCCAAAGAACTGAACTCAAGATGGCCTGATTTCTTGGAGTTTTTTCAGACAGCAGGCTTTTACCATGAGGCTTTACTGCAGGTTCGGGTCATAATGGATACTCCAACTCAAAAAGAGGATTTTTTAACCCCTGACATAAATCGGGCTTGGTTCCAATACAGAGGGGAAAACCCAAATTGTGTATGAAGTGCTCTCTGAAATATCACACCAACTTCAGGGTAAATCTGGCCAATATGTGAACGCACACCCAAAGTAAAATCACAATAAAGCCACCATCTGAAAAAGCTCCTGGTAATTCCAGGGGTGTCCCTTTGGGAAGCCCACAGGCAAGAGATGAAGGCATGCCCCCTCTCCTGCTGTTGCTCCCCTGTAATTGGCAGTTGGAGGTGGCCTATAGCCATCAGACTAGTAGCCATTAATAGACCTGTCCTCCATAAATTTGTCTCTCTTTTTAAAGCTATCCAGGCTGGTGGCCATCACTGCAACCCATGGCAGAGAATTCCATAGATTAATTATGCACTGAATTTCCTGGTAGTTAGTTTCATAGGATGACCCCTGGTTCTGTGTGTGTGAGAGAGAAAATTATATCAATCCACTCTTTCCAAACCTTTTAAAGTATATAGACTTCTATCAGGGCCATCCTTAGAGAGCCCTGGCAGGGTGTGGGGCCCAGGGCAAATCCGCCAGTGCGGGGACCCCTTCCAGTTAATTCTAATGGGGGGTTAAAAGAGTGGGGCCTGGGGCGGTTGCCCTGCTTGCCATGCCCTAAGGACAGCCCCCTGACTTCTATCATGTCTCTCCTTAGTCACCTTTTTTCTAAACTAAAAAACCCCAGATGTTGTAGTCTTGCCTCATAAGGAAGGTGTTGTATGCCCCTGATAATCCAGTTCTACAATGTCCCTGTTGAGATACAGTGACCAGAACTGTATACAGTCCTGTGGCCACACCATAGATTTGTTTAAGGGCACTATGATATTAGCAGTTTTATTCTCAGTCCCCTTCCTAATGATCCTGAGCATGGAATTGGCCTTTTTCACAGCTGCCGTATACTGAGTCAACACTTCCAGTGAGCTTTCCCCCACAACCCCAAGATCTCTCTCTCTTGGTCAGTCATCAACAGCTCAGACCCAATCAATGTATATGTGAAGTGGGGCGGAGGGGTTTGCCCCATTGTGCATCACTTTACACTTACTTACATTGAGCCACATTTGCCATTTTTGTTGCCCACTCACCCAGTTTAGAGAGATCCTCTTGGAGCTCCTCACAATCTGTTTTGGATTTCACTATCCTAAAAAATTTAATGTCATCTGCTACCTCACTGCTTACCCCAACTTCTAGATCATTTATGAATAAATTATGAACAAATTTATGAATAAATATGTTAAAATCACTGAATCCAGTACAAATCTCTGGGAGACTTCACTTCTTACTTCTGAAAAAAGATGATGGGGTCTTCTTCTTTTTTGGCCCCTGGTTTTAGATTCTCTTCGATACCGAGCAGGTGGTGAAGACCTTCCTCCATGCAACTTCCCCATGCCAGCTGTGAACGAAGAGACTGAGAATGCACACCCAACTTCAGTGTGCTATCCACAAGAGGGTGAGAGGGTTTCCATACAATTGTATTTTATTTTATTTTATTTTGCACAACACCGGTGCAGTTGCTGCTACTTTGTTGTGCAGGATACAGACTGCTTCACTCACCACCATTCACAATCCAAGTATTGCACCTCAACTTCCTGAAGGAAGGAACCTGTGGCTCACCTCTCAGATCTCATGCTGCTCCACTGGCAACTTGGCAACTTCTTGTGTTGCTTGGGTAGTCAACCTGGTCCTTACTGCCACGTCGGGAGATTTATCCCAGACTCCCAGGATGGCTCAGTGGTAGATCATCTCAGTGGTGTGTTTACAAGTGAAATGTGAGTCAGCCCTGAGAAGATTGCTGTGAGGCAAACCTGAGTAAGGACAAACAAGAGAGGGGGTGACCTCTCTTTTGGACAATGAGGGACATTCAAAGGTAACCACATTTGCCTGATTCCTTTCTCTACTGGTTTTCTCCAGCAGTACCTGCAGCTGAGGACAGCACCAGCACCTCCTCTGGAGATGAAGACTGGTATGAGAATATCCAGCAACAGAGAAACCATCCCAGAAGCCCACCTGCCATCACAGGTGAGGAGTGCATCTGCCAGAGACCAGATGTAAAAAAGAACCCAACAACCTTAAAATACCATACAAAACACATTGAAAAGGCAGGCCCTGCCTAACTGGGTTACAATTCTGAAAATGTCTTATTCATATGCAGATTTGATCAGGCAAGATTTAGGGTTGGATCTGGCCCAAGGGTTGCCAGCTGGTTATCTCTGGTTTAGACAAAGCATTATGGAACCATTTGAGCGACATGGATATTGCACATTCTCATCTCAGCATAGTGCTGGTCACCATCTACTGCAGTCAAGCAACCCCATCACAATGCATTGCTCCAGCATTGGCCAGGAGCCAGACAGTGATTTTACTTTGGAAGGGCAGTTGTGCATTCACATATCATCCAGATTTACACTGAAGTCCCTGCAAGCTATTGGGGAGCACTCCATACATGATTTGGGGTTTTAATTGCGCATTGGAGCATAGCCCGACTTATGACCGGGGTTTAAAGAAATCCATGTTTTGCATCAGGTTTTTGGCAAATCTGAAATATCTAATATGCCCCCAAACTCACAGTATTTCACTCCTCTCAATCCCATGGTAAAGCCTGCTGTCTGCGAAAGGCCCAGGCCGAGCAGGATTCCTTAAAGAGAACAGTGCTAGGCTGGAGACCTCCACTCCAAATATCAATCAGTGCTGTTTTCTCCTTCATTACCTGATGTGACCTCCCAAGATTCCACACAGCTAAATTGTCAGGTCACTAAACATTTCAGCTAGCCTTTCAGCATCTTTCCTCTAAGATGTGTCCTTCTGCTACTCAGCAGCTGACCCAAATGCACTTTCCATTTCTTTGCTTCAGGCTTGACGACCTTTTCCAGGCCAGTGATGAACTCTGAAGCAGGGAATGACTCATCTGATAACAGTGATTATGATGATATGTGGACCCCTGCATGAGAGGGGATAAGGCTGCTGTAGAGCTGAGGATCCATCGGTCCCTAGTGCCTCCTACATCAAAAACAGCCAAGGACGGAAAGCCTGAGAACTAAAAAGGACATCTCTATTTCCAGAGACTCAACTGTGAGGATTCAGCGTTTTAAGAGACCAGAAGAACCTATTCCAGAATCAAACACTGTCCTAGTAAGCTGTCAGTATCCAACCCCATCCTGCGGAAGACTGGAAATATGTAATACACACACAATCACACACACACACACACACACACACACACACACACACACACACAGACAGCCTGAAATGTCCAGGTTGTGCTACTGTGAGAGGAGTCCCATGGGGGCAAATACTAGATTTCTCTTACCCTTTCTTGTTTTCTCAGTGAGGTTCTAGTCCAAAATAGTTGAGAATGAGATTCATAAGGTCCCCAAAGGGGACCCTATGAGTACCAGTTTAAAAATAAAGACAGAGAGATTAGGTAGAACCTTCCAGAAATAAGCACAGGCCAATCAACTGGAGTGAACATATGCTTTGTAATGTTCGCAAAGTCCTCATTCTAGGAATTACAACCCTCAAGCAACAGATTACAGGGATTGTGGTTTCAACTTTGAGGAAAACTCTTGTTTATTCTCAGTGAGTATTTGAACTTTCTGAACAGGAATGAGGTTCTTTCACTGATGACAATGTTACTCCACCTGAATAAAGCTGGAACTGCTTTTTAAAGGATCATCCTTTCCTAGGATGGTACATAAGGAGGTAGAAATTTAGGAGGGGAAGTTGTTTGGGAGTTTTAGTTTTATTTTATTTTTGTTTTGGCTTGGTTTTTGCTACACTGACATCTAGACTACATTGTGTCAAACATATATGGCAGGAACAGTTGCCAGTCAGATGCAAGTCTTTCCATGAAATCATTTCCACTTACTGGTGGTGAGGGAGCAGGACTATACCCTCTGGCTCTAACCCCAGTGCTGAAGCACCCACTGATGGCTGGTGCTTTCAGCTTTCATGGGAAACAGGCCCTCCCAGGTACACCACAGTAGCGGAAACCCAAGATGATCAGAGGTCCCACTAACACGGTGTTAGCCGGGGCAAAGACAATATTGAATGCAAGGAGGATTTCATCAGAAGAAGACTATTGTGTGGGGAAGATCAAGTCCCTTTCTCCTTTCCAGGACTGAGTTTCTACCTATATAGGGCATGAAACAATGATGATCAGCACTGGTCCGTCTCTTAGTAATATTATGAAGATATTACAACTTCACTAGGACTTACAAAGGCCTCTGTGTTTCTGAGGTGGGAGATGGTCTTGATGAGCAAAATATTGTTCAAGGAACTGAGGATGAGGGACTAATTTGACTTCCTTTTTCAGAGATCCCAGCCAGGCAACAAACAGGACCAACCATTCTTGACTGGTTCTTTTGAACAACAACAGTAGCAAATATGTATATACCGCTTTTCAACAAAAGTTTCCAAAGCAGTTTACCTAGAGAAGTAATAAATAAGTAAAATGGCTCCCTGTCCCCAAAGGCTCACAATCTAAAAAGAAACATAAGATAGACACTAGCAACAGTCACTGGAAGTACTGTGCTGGGGGTGGATAGGGCTAAACAAAGAGACTTGCCATATTTAAAAGGTGCCTCTTGCCCAGTTAGCAGGGGTCAGGGTTAGAAGGCTGCTTTAAAAAACCCTACACCTACTTTATCCGTCTCCAAGAGGATCAGTGGCTCACATCCAGTGCAGTGCACAGCTCATAAAAGAGTGGGGCATGCACACTGACTCCATGTGAGTCAAAACTGCATTTTCATGAGCTCAGAGAGGCTCCATCACTGCTAAGGATTATGTCATCACTTCAGTGACAAACCTCCCATTATTCCCAGTAGAAAGAGTGTGCCCCACTCTTCCACGCATAGTTTGCTGCACTGGATAAGAGCCAGTATCTCTCCTTCCACTGTGTGTTGGTAACAGGCTTCATTTAAAACCAAATAATAGCACGTACAATGACTATACCTCAGGGCTGATACACATGGCTGCTTTCCTTGTGGCAGCCATTTTGTATTCCCTCCTTCTGTTGGCTCCACGTTCACAGTGAACTTGAATCATTCTTTGTGAGTAGAAACTGCACCTTTACTTACTGCTGCTCAGCCCACATGAACCTTTGTGGTGGAGAGCAACAATGCAGCTTTTGGTTATGGCAAAAGAGTTTCACAATCTATTTGCCGTAAGCATGGGACTGCCATGAGCTGAGGAAGTCACAACCTTTTTCTGATGAATAGCCTTCTTCTGATTAACTGTGTTCACAATCTCTCATTCTCATCTTGTTAACTCTAACTTGCCAAACAGATAGCAGTGTAGTTAAATTAGGGTCACCATCTTCTTTCAAGAATAGGAGTGCCAGGGCCAGAGGGTGCTCCTTCCCTACACCAATAATCCTACCAAGTGTGCCATGAGATTCTGTTTTCTCCCATAGGTATACAGGTAGTAGATAGTGAGGTCATTCACAAAATCAAAAACTGTGTTCTACCCGGGTTTGGGAGCTGTGTATGCTCCCAATTTTCATTTGTGTGGAAGCAAGGTAAGAGGGAAACCTGGGTAGAAGTGATTGTGTGGAAACAAGATAGGAGGAAAAACTACTCAGTTTTTCCTCCTATCTTGCTTCCACACATCCGAAAATCGGGAGCACACAAGCTCCCAAACCTGGGTAGAACACAGTTTTGTTCTACCCAGGTTTGTGTGGATGAACTCAGTACATAGGAAGTTATCTTATGCTGAGCGGGTCCTTGGTCCATCTTGCTCAGTACTGTCCACACTGAAGGGCAGTGGCTCTCCAAGGTTTCAGACAGGAGTCCTTCCCAGCTCTACCTGGGAGTTATTCACACATGCCGCAGGGTATCTGAAGAATGAATCTGCTTCGCAGCAGATTCACAAGATGTCAAATTTGGGGAATTAGATGGACAGTTCACATGGCCATTGGCTCCTCCCTGCACTCCTTGTGATCTTTCTCCTTTGGGTGTTCTCACTTATTGCTCCAGGTTTTTTCTCCAACCAATCGCATATCAGAGGAGGAGGGGGGGAGACCTTTTTCTTCTCCTTTTTTTTTTCTTTGTTTGACAGCTAGGAACGGAAGAAGGGCATGACAGTTTGCAAAGCACCCAGATCAAACAACAGAGCACTTAACCCAAACCTGCCAAATCTGACCCAAATCTTTGATGATTTTCATAATGAACTTGCCTTTGTAAGTGACTGCCTTCATCACCTCATGCCCCCACCCACCCCGTACCATTTAAGACACAGGTAAGTTTAAAGGGCTCAGGTTACATCAAAGCTGGTGATTTCCCATACTACTGGTGGTGCTTTGCAGAAGGCAGGGGGTTGGGCAGGCTGGGCTGGGCTGGGGGTGGGTGATGTCTGGAGAAGCCAGGAGGAGCAGCTCAGCTTGAAGTCCCCCACCCCACAGTCAATGTCCGGCAGTGCTCCTGGCATCTCTCTGGCCAGGCAGGTGAGGCAGGGGTGTTTGGGGGGGGGCTATGGCATGGGGCCCCAGCAGCAAGGGAGGATGGTTCCAGAAGTTTCTCCACTTGGCACCCCCCTGCTGCTGCTGCAGCTACATCCCTGCGCTTCTTGTTCAGCATGGGGCGCAGGGAGTCGGTCCCCACAGCAGTCCAAAGACCCAGACCCAGCCAGGGAGTGGATGGCGGGCAACCTCAGGCCTGCCCATTCACACCACCACCACCACCCCACAATCAGCAGCAGGCATCCTCCCAGGTCCTCTGCAGTTTGGGAGAAGCCTGCTAGTATGGAGGTGCTTTCTACACCAGAAGTGCAGGAGTTGGGATGCAGGCAGGCAACTTGCTGACCCTCTGAGGCAGGGAGAGGCTATGTGGAGTATCAGCAGTTACTCCAATCATACCATACACAGCTGTCAAACTCCCCTTCATTGAGTTTTGAAAAACGCCAAAAAACGCCACTCCACACATCAAGGGAGAAGCCCCACGGCATTCCAGAAAGTGCAGGTGTTTTGTGGGGTTTTTTGGTGTTGCTTTTTAAAAGCTGCCTCAAATAGAGGATTCAGTAATTTGGGGGAAAGCAGAATCAGGTGTGTACTGGTCCTCAATAGCTCACAGGGACTTCGGGGTAAGTCTTGCTTATATGTGGACTTGCAGCCTTCATTCTGGAAGGGATGCGAGGTAAAAGCCATGTGTGTAAAACCTCCTGGAGATGACAGGGATTGAACCTGGGACCTTCTGCTTGCAAATCAGATGCTCTCCTACTGAGCTAAAGCCCCATTCCAAGTTGCCTCACTGCCCAGAACTAGGCAAGGAGCCAGCAACCCTAAACATTGACTAGGGATTCACAGCCAACTGGGATGAGACTTAGAAAGACAGTGGATCAAAACCAATGAGCCACACTGATCTATTAGTAGAACATTCACAGGGACAGTAAAATACAGGTTTGTGTTTTAAAAGTATTTCTTCGGTAAAAGGCACATCTGTAAATTTGGGGAAGAGCCACAGTTCAATGGCAGAGCACATGGTTTTCATGTGGATAATCCTAGATTTAATCCCTGGCACCTCCAGCAAAAATAATCTCTGGTAGCAAGACTGAGAAGGATTTCCACCTGATACCCTGAAGATCTGCTGCCAATCAAAGCAGTAGATAGTGAACTAGGTTTAGCGGTGGTTGGACTCCATAAAAGACAACTTAATATACATTCAATTCTGAGACACCCAGTTTTGGTAATGACTTTCCCAAAATTACCATATGCAAGTGTGTGAAAGACAAAGCCCACTCAACTCTCACTTTATCCCATACCCACCTCCAGTGTTAGTGATCACTGCTCTAAGTACCCATTTTAGGTTGTAGGCACAAGGCCTTGGAGCACTGCATCTGCACACTGAACTGTGGTGGGAAGCATATTACATCAGCAGTAATGAATGTATCTGACGGGACCTGAGCACAAGCATCTTCTCTGTCTAGTTGAACCATTGTTGTATCCTTATTACTCATCCCAGCATGATGAGTTAGGCCTTCGCACTTTTGTAATGATATGAAATAAAAAAGCTTTTATGGGGTTTGAAAAAGTCCAGAAGCCTTTTAATGCCCCTAACGGATATTGGAGTTGGAGCAGAGCTGTGGCATGCCAAGGGTGGGGTGGGGTATGGTGGGGTAGGATGGAGAGCAAAAGCCAGTATCAAGGTGGAAGGAGCATTTGTTGGTTCCCTGACGATCTCTAGGACATGTTCACTTGCCTGTGAGGACCCCCGTCACCCGACTCCCTAAAACATAGTTGCCAAACAAACTGTATGGCAGGCCCCACTTGGAGTGTGGAACACCTGTGGGGGGCATGAAGTTCTGGGGAGTGACAGGATCCTGAATCAAGGATAGCTCCCATCAGCCAAGATCTGTTTGATATCCTTTGGGTGACTGGAACTGAATGTCCTTTGGGTGACTGGAGAGGAGAGGGGGAAACCTGCTTTTCTGCCCATGGTTCTCATGGGCCCTGTTCCAGCCCTGTTTCATATAGATTTTCAGTATAGACTCATGAAGGGTATGTTTTTTTAGATGAACAAAATCAAGGTATTTTAAGGGAACGCTGAAAAATGTAAATGTGAAGGTGATAAATCTGTAACATCTTCATCTGCTCTTCAGGGATCCAGGGCTCTAAGTGTCAGAGTTGGGTTTGCCCTGCATAATGCGTTGACATTTCTTTCTTAAGTTTAATCATGTAGGCAAATGTGTTAAGAGTGCCTGATATTTCCTAGAAATGTATGCCTTTACAAGATACATAATGTAATTTCTAGAATGCATTCATCCCCCACACCCTCCTCCTCATGACAATTACTCCTGAAACAAAGTTCTTGACATGATAATAAAGATATGACGAGATAACTATAAATGCATGGTAAGGAGGGTTATTCCAAATGAAGGGGAATGTTCAGCAAAGTCAGCATCTTGAACTCTGTATGGACAAGGAACAGATGTCTAGTCAGTACAAATATATACACCCTTTTCAAAGCTGCATTCCAGAAGAGAAATGTGCATCATATTCCCTCAGCGGAAGGACTGCAGACTCTTGGTGCTGTCCAGAATAGTAATAATAATATACACACTGCCTCTCAACTGTAACTTATTCATACTGAGCTTCACCTTTTCCCTCAGGGGAGAGAGACTCCCCACTTGTTAAGTCTCTCAGATGATCCATGAGAAGGATCCTGGCAATTCAGAAGAAGCTGCTCTGATGCATCTGCAGTCATTCTGCAAAGAGTCCAACAAAATACTCCAGAAACATAATTTGTTCAGAGCCATGTACAAGCCCACTCCAGCCTTGGGTATAACAATCCACTTGGACAGCATCAGAGCAGGTTGGCTGAGGATGTTAAGCAGGCCTTTGATGTGCCGATTCAGCACATCAGTCTGCACATCATAAGGCATTGTGTACCACCCTCACTGACTCCCCATCAGAACTGCCTTGCTAGATTAGGCTAGTGGCCCATTTAGTCCAGCCCTCTACTTCCAGAAACAGTCAGCAACATGGTGAGGCCAGAGTTGGGGGCGGGTCCGTAGCTTGGTGGTAGAGCATCTACTTGGCATGCAGAAGATCCCAGGTTCAGTCTGTGGCAGCATCTCCAGCTAGGGAAGACGTCTGGATCCAAGTAGCTCTCTAACTTATTAGAATGTTACAGTAAGCTGGTTGCTTTAGTAAGTCTTTTTGGAGTGACAGAGGTGGTTCCACACACTACTGGAGTCTGCTGCATTTTAGACCAATCCTACCACTGCTGTTAAGCATATGGAACTTTCCGAGACAGACTTTCTAAGTGTTTGTCACTTGAAAAAGATCGAAATGGAGGTCACTGGGTCACCGCTGTGGTCTGGTATGAAATGGATCGAATGGATTTTGTGAACCTGTATTAAAAAGATCAAATGGATTTCCATATAATGGATTGAACTACTCTTCCATTGGAATACATTTAGTTCTATAAGTGTGATTTCTATCAAGTGACATCTTAGGTTGAATCGTTGTTGCATCTCATGTGTTTCTAGTTCTGTACAATTTTGCATGTTATAATAAAGGATTTTATTTACATAATTAGTGTCTGTTATATATTCTTTATCAAATGGCCTTTGTATAATATGGCGGGGATCTGCTTGGTTTATGTTTGTTTGCCTCACTATAAGGCAGCTTCCTACGTTGCTGTATCCCTGAGCCTCTGATAATCAGACATACACTGCCTCTGAACACAGAACAGCAATAGCCAGCCCAAGCAGAATGCAGAACCACTGGTCTCTGAGATGGTGCATTATTCTTATTCCCAGCACCTAAAACAATTAGGCATGTTAAAAGTGTGTGTGGGGGGGGATCTGAAATTTTTAAAATTTCAGCTTTAGAATTTGTGTGAAAAATTGTTTCTGCTTTCTTTTTCCAGCTCTTGCTCAGCAGGCTCTCAGAGTGTCAAGGGATGTCCTTCAGCCCTTATTGCCATCTAGTGGTCAAGGTTAGACCAAGCAATGCCTTTGGTGCTGATTTTGTTGAAGCAGATACTTCACCTGGGTGCTTTCCAGATTACACACTACAACAGTGTCACTACGTGTCCCTTACTGCTTCCATACTGCCTGTGTTTCGACATTGCAGTCCCTGCTGTTCACATTTCCAATGCATTCTTTCAGGTTTTAGCTTTGTGTTACAATACTACAACATTGTTAAAAAATAGCTGTATTTTCCCATTGTAGGAGGTTCATGGAAGCTAGAAAAGACTGCTCCCCCTGCTGGTGGCTTTGCACAACACCCTTTATTTACAGTTTCAAGACAACAACAACAACAGCAACCAGCAAATATTTATATGCCACTTTTAAACAAAAGTTTCCAAAGTGGTGTACATAGAGATATAATAAATAAACAAGATGGATCCCTGTTCCCCAAAGGGCTCACAATCTAAAAAGAAACGTAAGATAGACACCAGCTACAACCACTGGAGAGGTGCTGTGCTGGGGGTGGAGAGGGCCAGTTACTCTCCCCCTGCTAAATAAAGAGAATCACCACGTTAAAAGGTGCCTCTTTGCTCAGTTAGCAGGGGTATGAGTTGGCTGGGAATGGCAATGGGTGGTGCCCTCCTCCTCACCTCCTCCTCCTCCTCCGCTCCTCCTTGCACATCTGTCACCATCCTCAGTCAACTCTTGCCAGCAAGCGGGTGGATGGGTGGCTTCTTCTCTCGTTGATGCACAAGAGAAAAGAACCAGTCCACCCACTAACTGGCAGGAGCTCGCGGGAGGAAGAGGAGGAGCCAGAGGCAAAGCAAAGTTTACTCTGATTTTTGCTTATTTATGTTTCTATGTGGGTACACGCACACTTTATATACTCTCGTCCTAGCTTGGCCTAGCTTAAGCCACTTCCTCCCGCCATCCAGAAATGCTTCAGGTCCACTGACAAGGAAGAAGTGATAAGCGTATCTTGATGTTTGTGGGAATGTGTTTTTCAATGGTGTGCTGAGAAGTGCCTCTCCTTCTTCTTTTAGAAAGCAGCCATAGGGGAGACCCTTCCTGATCAATCTCACAATGCACAGAGAAGGATGGGGTCACCCTTTCTCCCAAAGCCCTTTTCCGACTGAAAATGTATCTCACAAAGCTGATATTTGCCCTCAGAGTGGCTATTTGATGGAAATATTTGCAGTGTAAGGGGGAAAGAATTAACTCCTCCCTCCCTGCACACCATAGTCCTGATCAGGATTGGGCCCCCATGCTTGTTTTTTTTTTGTGGGGGGGGAAAGATGTGCATATACTGTGCCTCTTTAAAATTGTCTGCTTTGACTCTCAGTTGCTGCTGTTTCGATCATCTAAGTGCAAGTGACTGCATCAAGGTAGAGGATAACCTGTTTTGCTCCTGTGAGGACGAGCTGCCTGATACAGGGGAGGGGTAGAAGATAAAAGGAAAATGTAGTGGCACTTTAGAGAATAAGTACCCAAATCTAATCCAATGAATGCAGAGCCTCTGACATCACACGGAGCCCTCCTGCCTTCAAGCAGCGCCCGGATGCTTCCCCATTAATTTCAGGGCAAAGGAGCTGCTCTTCCCCCTGCTCCCCTGCCACATAGAGACACACCTATTGCAGTGAACATCTCCACAAGAGCTACTGCTGATACTGATGTTGGGGAAGTATGTCCATTGTGATTCAGAGGATTCGATGAAATCAAATTGCATTTACTCTATTATCGAACCATAATACTTTGTCCCTGTGAACATGCAACCATTGCTTGGTGTCTTTCTTTCTGTGCAACACCACAGACACTAATGTGGGAACTGCTTTGTACCTTGTCCTTCATAGGGTCTAATGAAGAGAAATGCACTCTGCATACACTCATAGGCTACATCGTCTGTTGGCAGTTTTTAAAATGCATTACTTTGTAGACAGCAAGAAAAGACAGTGACAGGCACCAATGTATGATTCAATATGCTACACCTTTATTAAAACAACATATACTTAGCAACCTAACAGCGGTGTGGGGAAAATACCTACAATTGCTTCTTAGAAGTTGCTAGTGCATGTTGGCATTGCTGGCTATCTGCATTGGACCTGGTATTAGTCCTCTGAACTCAATTTAACATCTTTTAAAAACTGCTAGCCTATTTTATTCTGGGGAGAATATATGAAGTAGGATTTTGGTAGATATGAAGAAGAAATTGTATTGATTCTTTAGTGAAGAGTATCACAGGGGTGCTATAAAAATTACTAGCTGACATCCTAACTAATGAAGCACCAGTAAAACATGAGATGCACTATGTTGTATTCTATCCAGTATCTTTTATGTCTTGTTGCTTAGAAGTTTGTCCCAGAGGGGATCCCTGTAGAGAGTGTGAGGGGTAGAGTCAGAAAGGAAAAGGGAGCGAAGGGAGAAGGAGAACATGGAGTTGTTTCTGAATATATTCTTGGTTAAGTCTATATAAGATTACTTTCTGTTTGTGAGGGAAGCAGCTATAAAACACACTGCTGCTGCAGATGGAATTGACTCCCTCCACCAGCACTGGCATTTGCACGGGGTGCTTTCCAGATTAGACCCTGCAATGGGGTCACGTCGTATCTCAGAAGTGTGCTTTCACACTTCCTGCATCGTGACACTGCAGTCCCTACGCAGACAGCAAGGTACCGTTCACATTTCCAATGCCTTGTTTCAAATTTAATTGCTGCAATATAGAGCTAGGACGTCGTATATCCGGCGTGAAAAAGTTGCTGTTTTTTCGGGTTGTTAGTAGCGAGACTGCTCCTCCTGCTGTTTACGTTCCGAATGTGACTTTCCTGAACGAAGGCATTTTGCTGCTGGTGAGCAGCTAGTCTGGAAAGCGCCAGGGAGGCAAATTTCAACAATGTCCCCTTCTCCTGGAAACCATCTGTGTCACCTGAAAATATGTTGCTGAAGGTTGTACAGCTCTCAGAAACACATTTTCAGGTGATACAAAATTCACACACACAAACACACACACAGAGACACCATGAGGCTGGTGCTATGTAAATCTAAAACTTATCTGCAACACTGGCACATTTCATGTTTCACCAACACCCCACTGTTCTGGAGATCAGTCACTGTACTAATACCAGTAGTGCTCTTACCCACCACTCCTTCCCCTGATTCCCTAGGTCGTTGTTGTTTTAACTTTCAATTTATAATGAGCACTCATTTGCAAACTTTTGAGAACAGAGTGAAGTAATTTGCAGAACTATTGTAACACTCGTCCCATTTGCATGTCAGCAGCAAAACGTGTTGCACGAGATGCTGCCTCTGAACATTGAGAGTTCATTTCGCAAACTTGTCTAATAGCGCTTGGTGTTCAGTGCACCTCTCTAAAGTATTAGTCTCCATTTTCTTATAGCTGAGCGGAATTGGCTCACTTTTGTCAGTTTTTGTTTAATCTGACAAGTAACCTCCTGCTAAATTTCTGTTAATTGCAAAACACAATCCCCTGCATGTTTAACAAGATAGTATAGGTGGAGTGGCTGAAACATCCTAAAGTCCTAAATGTTATAGCAGTGAAATTGTAAAAAAACCCACACACAGAGCACTGACATAATTTAGTGCCACTTATAGTCGGTGACATGGGCGGTGGGGGGAGAGCGCCATGCCTTGTAGAGATGCATCAGGCAGAAATCCATCCGTGGCATCTCTAACCAGTGACTGGGGAAGCTGCACCTCTTTCATCTCTGCCTGGAAGCATCCCTGCCTCAGCCCACATCACGCTGAAAGACCAAGGCCCAAGGCTGGTTGGCAACAGGTGTCCATGACTGGTGCAGCCGCTGGGCTGCATGAAGCCAAATCTGTAAAGCCAGAATCATGTGAGAGCTTCTACAAAGTCTCTATTGCTTACATGACACAAAAATTAAGGTTGTTACCTTAGCTTGCAATTTTCCTGCTCTTAGAGCAAGAGTGAAAATGGAAAGCATTTCAGTTCTCATCTTAAACTGACGTTTGCTTGGTGTTTTGTATTTTAGCAAATGAGACCTTCCCTGTGCACCGTTCAAGAGCACAAAAATACTGGAAGATGTATATGTTCCCTAACCTCCCCCGCCCCCTAAGGAGTAAATTCCATTCCCATCAAGACTACTCTTTGCCTCCCCAGAAAAGCCCCACAGTTTCATGGACTTTAGTTTTATTTCGTATTGAGTTCATCATTGATTTCTGTCCGCTCTCTCCCTCTCAGGTGCTGGAGGGCAGAGCTCTCTTATTAAATGTGAATAATATTATCCTCCACAGAAAGCTGCTTCTATTCATAGGGACAGAATGTCATCCTGCTTGGACTGGATTGGAGCTTATAATTATAGTGTTTATCACAGTAATATATACAAAATACCAGATTCCTAACAGCTTTAAAAGCAGATGCCGCCCTGTGCTATCTCTGTTCCAGAGAGAGAGAGGTTTATTCGGTCATTGACCAGCAAACATTTACAATAAAACAGTACACATTTTTCAAATAATATAACAAAACCTGGCCACGTCAGAGATAATGTCATTATCCACATCAGATAAAAGATAATTTAAGTAAAATTCATCAGACCGGCCAGGCAAATTATCTAACATTATGTTCCCTCGAAAGAAACCTCACTCAAGCCAATGGCACTTACAGCGAGTGTGCATAGAATTGCAGCCTCGATTTTGAACCAGCCATTGTCCCTTGCTGCTACAAACTAAGGCCCATTAATTTGAGGCTGCGCATGTGAGGCTGCACATGTAAGAAAAAGGTTCCCCTGCAGAATGCCAAGTAACCGATCTTCTCAAACTAGGTCACCTCCTCTATGCCTGCATTGTTAGCAGACCTGAGGTTAGGTTTTGTAGCCTGGAAGTGGGGAGGGGGGCATTGCGGAACATAGGAAGCTGACATATACCAGGTCAGACCATTGGTCCACCTAGCTCAGTACTGTCTGCACAGACTGGCAGCAGCGTCTCCATGGTTGCAGGCAGAAATCTCTCTCAGCCCTATCTTGGGGATGCCAGGGAGGGAACTTGGAACCTTCAGCATGCAAACATGCAGGTGTTCTTCACAGAGTGGCCCAATCCCCCAAAGGGAATATCTTACAGTGCTCATATGTAGTTTCCCATTCAAATGCAACCAGGGCAGACCCTGCTTAGCAAAGGGGACAATTCATGCTTGCTACCACAAGACCAGCATGTGCTAACATGCTAATTCTGCACATACAGTGATTGAGGGCTCAGCTATACAAGATGCTGGCTACAGGGAAAACGGCAGGGGTATGTTCTTTTTCCAAGCCAGGTGTCAAGTTCAAATCAATCCAAACACAATTACTATGCTGGAATTTCCTGCACAAAGCACTGCAGTTATTACTGGGGGTGGGGGTAAGCACGGGTCGTTATATATGGAAGCTTGTTTTGCATAAATATATGCAAAAATAGAATTGTCCATTTCCTCCCAAGACTGTATGATAAAAATGAAGCTAAGCTGTTCAAAGGCTTACTGGAAATGTTATATGTCTGATCAAGGTTTCAAGATGGGAAGCATAACACAGCTTAATAACTACAGCAGGCCATAGCCAATGCTCTCCTTGCCCTATAGAGAAATTAAGGACCTTTCCGTTGTTGAGAGCTGATTACATTTAACTAGAAAGGGACCATCCTGTCATACAATCACTTCTAATTAGTTTACTATACTGGTTTCTCCACCAAGGGCATTTCTGAACCCATGTAGCAGGGAGAAAATAGCATATTAATGACAAAATAAATAATGAAAAGAGGCCGCCTGTTTCCACTTGAAACCCAATTCTGATCCGGATCTCTTTCCTCAAAACCTCTGCACTCTTCTCCGCTTTCCCTATAGGTTTCAGTTTCTCTCCTTTGGTGGCTTCATCTCCTATTCTGCATTCGGGGACAAGATTATTTAATATAGAAATAGTCGTCGCATTTGCTGCATTATTTCCTTTCATTTGAACCTCCCAGATACTTGTAAAGCATTGACATCCACACTGGATCACTCCGAAGCCTAGAAGGGGTGTGTGTGTGTGTGTGTGTGTGTGTGTGTGTGTGTGTGTGTGTGTGTGTGTGTGTGTGTGTGCCATAATGCAAGTGCAGAAGAGAGCAAAGGGCGGGGTGCCAAGAGAGCAGCATTATTGCAAGCCAGCCTCAGTGGAAAATTCAACCTTTGCCACATCCTTCAGCTGCTGATCAGTGCAGAATAGTTCTCATAGACGGAGAGCAGAAGGAGCTTTGCCCCAAACCACAGACCTGGCTGTATCTTCACGAGGGATCAAAATAGTAACAAAACACACCTGTTGGCAGAAAAGCAAAGAATAGAACAAGAGAAAAGGAAGTGCCCATTCAAAACCCCAACATCATCCACAATCACCAAAAATAGGATACTGTGTCAGTGTTGTTATTACTATTGGGAAATAATTAGTTCTGGGAAAGGAGGGATTCTGTGCCCAATAGTCAACTGAATACTATCAGTCATCCCCCCTTGTGTTTGAATTTTAGGACAGATTTGTAATAATTAGATAAATAAATGAGTCATTTGTCTTCCATTAGATATTAGGAGAAAGGTAGATTTTAATTAATCTAGTCAGCATATTGTAGTGCGGATGTAAGGTTTTTCTTTCCCCCCTCTTTTTAAACCTTTCTTCAGTTAACACACAGAGAGGTGTAATATCCTGTTTTACGTAAGATTGGTCTTAAATAGAACATGTATTCTTTACATCTTTTTCCTGCCTTATTTTTGGATGGGATACTCTTGGGGCTATGTGATGGATGTTTTTGTTGTGCAAAACAGCAGCCATCCTGTTGGACAGGCCCATTGTTTAAGGGGACGGAGCCCATAGCTCAATGGTAAGGCACATGCATTGCATGCGGAAGGTCCCAGGTCCAATCCTTAACATTTCCAGGTAGAGCTGGGAAAATACTCCTGCTTGAAACTCTGGAGAGCTGTTGCCAGTCAGTACTGACAATACTGAAGTCGATGGACCAATGGTCTGACTCAGTAGAAGGCAGCTTCCTATGTTCAGCGCGAGACGCTAGGTTGCCACAGTCCGCAGAAAGTATTAGAAGCAAAACAGTGGCTCTGAAAAGTAACGATCTGTTATTCATAGCCATCATTTAAAGCAGTGGTCAATTACGTACCACTTGCTTAGAACTGGTCACCAAACATTATCACGTATATTAATTTAGCAGACGTGGACTAAGGGTGTGCATTTGGACTGGAATGTAGTCTGGTGAACCGGTTCAGCCCGGTTTGGCCGAACTGCAGAGGAGTCTGGCAGTTCGAGGCAGTGCCAGGGATGGCTGCAAGCGGCGCCTTTGAAAGCACATCCTCAGGTCCTTACCAGCATGGTCGCTGCCCCAGGCGGCTTCCTGCTGCCATGGCACTCCGACCAGCTGCATTACTCAACTGGCCTCCACACATGCCAGGCCATGGGCCGGTCTGAATTCAGACTGCGCCCTGTGCACACCCCTAACTTTGACTGCAATTCTGTGAGCACCTATTTAGGATTCAACCATAAGGAACGCAATGGATTTTACTCCCAAGTAAAAATGGATCAGACTGGACTGAGCTGAAAATCTCAGATGTAAATGAAAAGGAAATCTTTCCAGGCGTTATCCCTTTAGGAACATAGGAAGCTGCCTTATACTGAGTGAGACCCTTGAGCCATCCAGCTCAGTACTGGATACACTGACTGGCAGTGGCTCTCCAAGGTTTCAGACAGGAGTTTCCCCCAGAAATGCCAGGGATTGAAGCTGGTACCTTCTGCATGCCAAGCTGATGCTCTACCACTGAGAGATAGCCCCACCCCCCTGTAGCCAATGGACCCTGTGCAACCATGCAACTTAGTGGTGCATGAAGCCAACCAGGCAACTTCATTAGACCAGCAAGCACATCCACTGTAGGGGGGAAATCTCCTTTCCCGGCATTTCAGACTGTAAACTCTAGTTGCTAAGAAACAGGAATCCTTACCTCAAGTGCAATCATTGCACATGTTTTTCTGTCGGGAGGATGACTGTGATAATGTCACAGGCACCTGTGGAATCGTGCTCATAAGAGGCTCATAACTGCCTGTTGTGTCACCATTTCCTCTTCTGCCAACCTGGGAATTTTGAACAACCTGCCAATTTTCAACAAACCCCCTCCTTTCCTTCCCCCCCCCACCCTTTTTCCTGCGGCCATTGTGTACTCACCATTTCCTAGCACTCAAGCAAACAACACCCACTACAATTTTGTTTTTAAAAGCACCCAGCAATACACTCAGACCCCGCTCCTTCCATGGTAAACATGATATTGCTTCCTGTGACTAACACTACATAGGAACATAGGAAACTGCCATATACAGAGTCAGACCATTGGTCTATCTAGCTCAGTATTGTCTTCACAGACTGGCAGCGACTTCTCCAAGGTTGCAGGCAGGAATCTCCTCAGCCCTATCTTGGAGAAGCCAGGGAGGGAACTTGAAACCTTCTGCTCTTCCCAGAGTGGCGTCATCTCCTGAGGGGAATATCTTGCAGTACTCACACATCAAGTCTCCCATTCATATGCAACCAGGGCAGACCCTGCTTAGCTATGAGGACAAGTCATGCTTGCTACCACAAGACCAGCTCTCCTCTCTAGAGAGATCAACATGTGTGTGAGAGAAGCATTATTACACACACACACACACACACACACACACACACACATGCACGCGCACGCACACACCTCTACCTGCCAAAGGAGAGTGCCTGGAAAGGCCCACAGACGTATACATGTCTGTGTCACATTGATATAATTACAGATCTTTAATCCATAAACTACCTTTTACGGGGTTGAAATTGGAGCATGGGCACTAGTGAGGGGGAACACACCACATAAAACAAAAGCATTCATAAAGAAGCAAGGCACTGGTTTTTGCAGAGGAATGGGTAGCCATTCAAGTGGTAGCCCGCTCTAAGGAATTTGTAAGATTTTTATATATATATATATATATATATATATATATATATATATATATATGAGCTGCCATTCAGACTGAAGCTATATTTGCACAACAAATGGTTGTGCACATGCAAGAAGATTATAGAGATGTGAGAAGTTACAGGGATGCTGGAAGCGGCACTTGCACAATGAGAGTGGAACAGGATGTGGGCATCATTCTGTGCCTTATGCAAATGAAACCTGTTCTGGAATGCAAGTTCCCAATTTAGCGCCTCTAGCTAATGCAACATCCTTTTGCTAGTGCAACATTTTTGCACAAGAGCAGAGTTAGTCTGAAAGTTAGTCAGTAAACATTAAATGGTAGAGTCCTGGGATTCATGTGGCCAGTCAGTGATGTCACAGACACTATCCAATTAGACCCTGAGATACACTGTTTAATTCTACAAAGCTGTCACAGTGACAATGGGTGAGATTTGTGGTATAACAGCTGTGCAACTATTGCTAACAAAATTGTCTGGGAAAGGGCATTTTTACAAATGAGGCTTCGACTACCTTTAAACCTCTTTTGACTGATGATATCTGAGTTTTATTTATGGAAAGAGAATGGAGGAGAGGCATTTGTAGTGTTCTGGCCAATGTAGGTGTTTATATTCACATTATATTATATTATTTTTTATTTTATTTTATTTTGATTTGATTTATATACCACCCTCCCAAAATGGCTCAGGGTGGTTTACAGCACAATAAAAACAATTAAAACAAGGTAACAATTGAAATCAAACTATTAAAACACAATAAAACCAATTAAACAGCTAAAAACCCTGGAAATCAGGGCAACAAGTAAACTTATAGGCTCTGTTGATGCAAGAACTGCTCTAAGCCTTGTGAATAAAAATGTCCTGAATGTGCTACCATGCTTTGGGATAAGCTCGTCATCTGTATTTTAAGAGACAAGAAGAGCAATCAATGTGATGACAGCAATCTCACCTCAAAGAGAAAATGCCTTTTATCACCTTTGCAGATTATCTACACTGAGCAAAGACCAATAAATGAAACGCATCATTAATCAAACAGATGTCCTCCACAATTGGGGATAAGAACTTGTGAGCAACATGCTGATCTCTCCAGTTGGGCAGGAGAGGTCAATCTGCAGCCGCTCAAGTGATGTGCCTCAACAAGGCTGAATCTGGCCTTGGGGCTGAAGCTGGCACATGCCAACACAGACCCACAGGCGGCGGCAGCTGCAGGAGAATGGCAGGTGGTGCCACTTGATCCCACCATGTTGATCAAGGATGCCAGATGTGTGGGAATAACATCACAGAGAGCTGCAGCCCAATCTCTGCAGACAACTGCAACAACAGTGCACAAGAAGCGGCAATTGCATTTTGAAGATTGAATGAGTTAGCACAAAAGCAGGACATTCATCCTCAGAAATGAGTATGAGTATCAGCGGGAGTGTGAGGACACTTTCCATAGTAGCTCCAGAGCCTCCCCATCTTTGCAAGCAACGAGCAGAGAGCTTGTCTGTCACTTAGACAGGCAGCTCACTGCGTGGTATGTGAGCTGGTATCTTTTGGCCTGATCCTGATGTGCTGGGCTGACAATCATAGGAACATAGGAAGCTGCCTTCTACCAAATCAGACCATAGGTCCGTCTAGCTCAGTATTGTCTACACAGGCAGGCAGTAGCTTCTTCAAGGTTGCTGGCAGGAGTCTCTCTCAGCCCTATCTTGGAGATGCCAGGGAGGGCACTTGGAACCTTCTGTGGGCAAGCATGCGGATGTTCTTCCCAGAGTCACTTCATCCCCTATGGGGAGTATCTTACAGTACTCACATGTGGTCTCCCATTCAAATGCAAGCCAGGTTGGACCCTGCTTAGCAAAGGGGACAATTCATGCTTGCCACCACAAGACCAGCTCTCCTTGGAGGAAAGGCTGCTGTATTGTATTATTGTGCAATGCAGCACAATAATTTGTGGCTCTGGCGGACTAGTGACACAAACAGGCCCAGCAATACCAACACAGCAATACTACCCTGTTGGCAACAAACATGGTCTCCAAACGTTGCTACACAGAGATGCACCATGGTGTTACAGGGTACAGAAATTGGGGGAGGGGAGGGGACAGGGGTAAAGAGGCAACTCACCTAGGCACCATCCTAAACTTTTTTATCCAGGCAAAGAGGCACTCTGTTGAACTGCAAAATACTGTGAGAAACTTCAATGCTCCCAACCTGAGGCCACACGAATGCCCTGCCACAGAAACACCGTATGCACACGTAGCAAGCAACTGTCCTATTTCCCCCCTGGAGTCTTTCATATAACTCCTCATGTGTTGAATGGCTAAATGCAGGAGTTCCCAACCAGGGTTCCCTGCAACAGGGATTCCCAGATATTAGTTGCATCATCCTCAGCTGCTATTGCCTTTAGCTGGGGGATTATGGGAGTAGTAGTCAATAATGTCTGGGAATCCCTGTTACAGGGGATGCTGTTCCCAGCCTTGGGTCCCCAGATATTGTTGGGCTGTGCATCATCCCCAGCCTCAATGGCCAAAGGCACGTGGGGGAGGAGAGGAGGACCCAAGGTTGGGAACCTCTGGAGAAGTGTAATGTACTGGGATATCCATTCTCTCCAGTAGAATGTATGGTACATTACACTGGAGAGAAGGGGGGGCGGAGTCACTGTTTGTACAGAGCTCCATCTGTACATTGCAGCTCAGCATCAAATGGTACTTTCATGCAGGAGTTAAGATCACACACATAGGTTTGTCTTGGAACTGTGTGGTCAGGGCTGGCCTTAGGGGTGAGTGAGCTGGGTAGTCTCCCTGGTCTCTCTGAAGGGGGCGCCCAGCTGAGCTAAGCTTGCACAAGCCACACAACTTGGCAACACTGATAAATGTGGTCACCTAGGGCACTATCTATTCTAGGGCTGGCCCTGTGTGTGTGATGAGCTATGTTATTAATTTTAATATGCCTCTCTTTCTCCAGGGAGCTCAGATCCCCCCCCCCCACACACACTTTTTATCCTTTTTGTCCAACCACCCTGTGAGCTAGGTTAGACTGAGAGAGAGAGAGCGTGCCTAATCCCAGGTCACCTCAGAACCTTCACAACTGAACAGTGATTCGAATCTAGGTCTCCTGGACCAGGGCCAATACTCTAACCACCACACTACTAATCAATCAATCAATCATTTTATTTATGACCATAAGCCAAACAAAATCAAAACTTTGGACCGTTACCATAGATAAATATATAGCATAAAATAACTAAAAGATACAGAATCAGCCTCATAAAGCCTCATGATGAGAGGTCAGTTTCATAGCCCCATATAAAAATTTAGCAACCAGTTTAGTAATACCCACATTAACATCAGAAAGACATAAATTAAGATAAAATGAGTCAGGCCTGCCTGGGAACTGATCAAATAGAGGGGTCAATAATTCTCTCCTTGAGTCGTGGAACAGAGGGCAGTACAAATGTACATGAGCAACTGTTTCTAAACAGTCCTCTCCACAAGAACATAGCCCCGGAACAGGGGAATCCTTGCAAAACCTTCTAAGGAGCAAGGCAGAGGGTAAAACATTCAGCCTGGCTCTTGCAAAGGCTCCACACTACCATAGTTCTACACTTGAATTGTACTGGACATCTTGGAACTTGTGGAGTGGGGCCCTAAGTTGCAAACGCTGTAGGAGAATTACTTAAAGGTGCCTTTTTTAAAAAAAGGAAGGTAGACAATTTAAACATTTTTGTTATGGTGCTAAGATTATTTGGGATTAAGTTCCATTGGCTTAGAATTTCATTATCATAGGAGCTTCTGTGGGTAACAAGGTTTTTTGTAAACATATTATTTTCCACATAAAACTCATTTTCCCCCTAGCTCCAGCAGCAACAGCAGCGAGCCATTCTTGTTTTAATTTAGACACTTCAGCCAGCATGAGCTTCCAGGAAATCAATAAAGAGAGCCAGTGCTGTAGCTGTGGGCCATGAATACAGAAAGCCTGTGCTTCTGTCATTTTCAGATTATAATGTGGGGCAAACCAATACATTTAGCAGGCTCCTGCACAGCCAGAAAAACGAGCAGAGAGCAAGTCTGAAAGATTCTGCTGATCTGGTTCAGATCTGTGTGAGCAGAGCCGAAAATGGGTCATGAATATTTATTTGACTTTTCAAAGCAACTTTTCCGTGCAAATATTTGATCAAACGGCTCAATAGTAGGCTCATAGCCTTTATAGAAAGTGTGCCGGATGTGCACATTACACCCTGTAACTCATGCGGCTCCTGTGTGCAACATGCACATGACAGCAACTCAAATGTATTAACCCTTTATTTATTAATCATGTACAGTAACAGAATACTCGCAGGAAACTAGACCATGTTCGCACTGACACCTTTTTTCTGCATTACACACCACATTACCCAATGCAAATACATTTGTCACTCTGCATTGCTAATGTCTATTCAGAAGCTTCCTATTTAGCTTGATTAATCAGCTATTCTGTTCTCACCTCAGAAGTCCCCAAAACAGCAGATTTCACACCCTGCTATGCATGCAGTTGAGACTGAAGAGGTAATACTGTAGAAGACTTTCAATCAGAAGAAAGAGAATAGGTTCCAATATGGGCATAGGAGAATAGGAAGCTGCCATATACTGAGTCAGACCATTGGTCTATCTAGCTCAGTATTGTCTTCCCAGACTGGCAGCGGCTTCTCCCAGGTTGCAGGCAGGAATCTCTCTCAGCCCTATCTTGGAGATGCTGCCAGGGAGGGAACTTGGAACCTTCTGCTCTTTCCAGAGCAGCTCCATCCCCTGAGGGGAATATTTCACAGTGCTCACACATCAAGTCTCCCATTCATTTTATTTTATTTTATTTTATTTTATTTTATTTTATTTTATTTTTACATTTTATATCCCACTCTTCCTCCAAGGAGCCCAAAGCACCCTGCAACCAGGGCGGACCTAGCTTAGCTAAGGGGACAAGTCATGCTTGCTCCCACAGGACTAGCACATGAAAAGGATTGTACCGAATAAGTGGCTGTGCATGCAGCCCCAGGTTCAGTCCTTTTTATCTCCAGTTAAACCATCTCAGAGATCAGGGCCTGGGAAGGGCCTCTCCATGAGGGCCTTGAAGAGTCAGTTGCAAGCAGAGTTGCCGGTGCTGGCTAGATGAGTTAGTGCGGAGGGACCCGAGCTCAGAAGCAGAGCATGTGCTTTGTCTGCACAAGGTCTCAGGTCTGAATCCTCACATCTCCACTACAGCACACACAACCTCAGTAGGCCTGAAGAATAACTGCGCTCGTGGAGAGTCACAGACAGCCAGAGCGGACAATGCCAGGCTAGAAGGACCCATGATCCAAATCAGCATAAAGCGGCTGGATAAGTTCTCCCATGAAACAGAAGGTTGAGAGCAGTGTGGTGTAGTGGTTAGGCTACTGGACTCAGACTAGGTGACCTGGCTTCAGAACCTTCTTAGCTTTGAAGCTCCCTGGTTAATCTCCGGCAGAGGCGCTCCTACCCCTGGACTTTGGGGCTGAAGTCCAGGGCCTCCACATCCCCTGGGGGCCCCCAAAGCCTCTTTAGTCTGTCCTGCTGGTGTGGTTACCTGGCAGAGCATGATGATGCTTAATTTGCAGGGGAGGGGGGGGCCTCCAAAGTTACCTAGGTGCACCTCTGGTTTGGGGCACATCGCTCTCTCACCTGACTTCACAGGGTGTTTGTGAGCATAAGATGGGGTAACCCTATATGATCCTATGAAAGCCGTATAATGAATGGGGAGTGGGTGGGTGGGCCCAGCTCATGCTTTGCATGCAGAAGACCCCGTCTTCAACACACAGTATCCTTTTTCACAGTATCCTTCCATCCATGGAGATGGTAGAAAGACCTCTGCCTGAGACCCAGAGCCAGTCAGTCTATGCAGGCAATACCCCATTGGTCTGGCTCAGGATAAAGTGGCTTCATAAATAAAGGTCAGAATGCAAATATAATCAATAGTAAGGCCAACACAATATGTATATATTCCACACAGTCCTGTTACACATAGTCCATCTAACTCAGTATTGTCTACACTGTTTCAGCCAGGAGTCTTTCCCAGCCCTACTAGAGAGTTTTTCACAAGGGGCTTTTAAAGCCCTTTAACTCACATCTCCTCTGGAATGGAAAGGGTGCGTGCATTCACATATGGCTAGATTTACTCCACAGTCCCTGCGAGTTATCGGGGAGCAGTTCATGTTGGAAGTTAAAGGACTTTGCGCTGTCTCTTGTCTCAGACAGTGGAGGACAGACTAGTGAGTCAGAGGGCTAGAGGGTCAAGACATTGGTCATCCCTTCTCCACTGCTCTGACACTATCCCTTTGAAATGTAGATTGCTATTCTTAGGGATTAACTTCCTTCCTCTCTCTCTTCCTTACCTGTCCTTCTACCTTGCAACATGGCAAGCCTCTCTCCCTGCACCGTATGTGCAGAGAAGATGCAGAATCCATCTGCATCCAGCTAGATATATAGATTAGAGATCCTAACGCCTCACTTTCCTATCTAGAATGGAGTAAATGCCTTATATATTAATTTGAAACTATGAATTGGCTCCAAGTTACTTTACTCTCAGCATACACGCATGCCTAACTAAATCCGCTGTGTTGTGCCTCTGTGCACTCTGTTATAATGAAAGGGATTCTCTCACCACAGAGAATTTCCAACAGTTCACACACAATTCAGGTTTTTCACTGTGGGTAAGAGTATAGCCCGATTTATATCCTGGGTTTAAAAAATCCACTATTTGCGGTGGGTTTTGGGGACAACTTTGAGTTCGCAATAAAGCCTCCCAGGAAGCTTGTGGTAAAGCCTGCTGTGTGTAGAAGTCCCGGGAGATGCCAGGAATGGAACCTAGGGCCTTCTGCATAGAACCTGGGGCCTTATGCTCTACCACTGAGCTCTGGCCCCATCCTCAAAGATGGCAAACATAGGTCTCCCATCCAGGCACTGACCACACCCGAAGACCTGCTTAGCTTCAGCAAGGGGGCTGTCTCGTGTGCCCTTAGACCATGCTCTGGCACCTGCATTGAGTTCTGCTTCGAGTTGCTTTGTACATAGTGGGTGCTTCCATTTTGCAAGCCACTTTGTGCACTGTCCCATCACAGGGATTGGGGGCTTTCCTCCATGCTTCTGCAAACATCCAAATATCCAAAATAAACATCCAAAGAAAACCAGCCATTCCCTAAGGCGGATTTCTACACATGAGCAGCCTGCCACGAACAAGCAGGTGCTGCAGTGAGCAGGTTCAAAGTGTAGTCTCCCTGGTGACAGATGTTTCACTGCATGTGTACCAGCCCTCAGTGAGCAATTTAGACTGGAGACATTAACAAGCAAGTCCATGTAGCAGACCAGAACTTCATTGGGTATAATTCACTGGAATCAATCAGTAACAACTGTCACAAATGTTTTGCCCAGTTCTGACCGCCGCCAATGCATGTTAATCAGCAGGTGCATTAAAAGGACCAAAGCTGAAAGAAAAGCTCCCTGTGAATTTCAATAGGAGTTTTACTGCAGCAGAATCAAAACCAAAAATGTTCAAATGGTTTCGGATTCAGAATTACATGATGTAGTGATGGTGGACCTTTCCACACAGTTGATGCACAGTAAGATTGAGAATCAGTGTAGTGTAGCGGCTAAGAGTGTGAGCGGCAAAGTCTCTTGTTGCCTCCACCCTAAACCAATGCTGAATTCCCTGGGACTTTTACACACAACAGGTTTTACTGCGGGTTTATGGGGAGGCTTTACTGTGTACTCAAAATTGTCCCAGAAAACCACCACAAATAGTGATTTATTTTTTTTTAAACCCAGATATAAATCGGGCAACACTCTAACACACAGTGAAAAATCTGAATCTTGTGTGAACTGCTCCCTGATAACTTACAGGCAGTAGGTGTGCAATAACAGGTTAGGCATCGAACCAGTTCAGTTCGACAGTTCAGGGTCAAACGGAACCACCCACTGTTCGGTCCAACCCCAGACCGAACACCACTGAATGTTCGGGGGATTCGCGGACCATTTTTGTTTTTTAAAAAATACATCTACTCCCCTCTGGGGAGTTGCTGGAGGAGGTGTGGGGTCCACAGAGGTTCTCCCTCCCCCCCCACTGGCCTTCAAAATGCCCCCCTCCAGCCAGTTCGGCTGGTTCTTTGCCCACTTGGGCGCTCTTTGGCTGGTTTTCTGCCTTCACCCGGCGGCCCTTTTTGTGGCATCTTTGTACCAGGTGGATTGTGTGTTTTGCATGCGGTGGGATGTGCTGATGTTATGAGGGCATGTTCCTGTCACCATGTGTGGATTGGCTCCGCCTCTTTCCACGCCTGGCCCATGTTGGGGCATCCTCAGCATTGGTGTGTGCTAGTGGTTGGCAGGGTTGCCTCTTTCTAGGTTTGTTTCTCTTCAGTTCTTCTTTCCTCCACTAGTTTTGTGCCAGACTGGTATAGAATCCTGACTATCTTACACCAGGCTGATGTTGCTGGGTCACTGGCCTAACGAGATCATGAGCTTGCCCAGTTAAATTTATACATTCAGATTATTTATAGGGCAGGCATCTTTCAATAGTCTCACTGGTATCAATCCTGAGCTGGTGGAAAATGTAGTAGCAGCTCTGTTGACTCCAGAAGTGTTGTGTTACAGGAATATCTGATCTAGAGAGCATCCTTAATGCTGATGTATCCCACTGGTATTGAGAACAGAGTCAAAGGGCATTTTTACACATGAGGCTTACATTGCTTGTGATGAAACGCACCTGTCATGCAAATGAACATTCTGCTGAACATATTGTACATTCACATTACAAACCCAATTTAAGCCTTATGTGTAAAATAAAACAACAACAAACAAAAACAGTTCAGGACACATTCGAAAATCACTATCGTCAACAGAAGAATTGTCTTTTCCTAGCTTTATTGTGCTGTGATCTCCACTGGATCTATATGGATCCCTCCAGATTTCTGTAAGTCTGCAGGAAAGCAACCTGAAGTACCCCCCTACACTGCTTTCCAGCTTGTTCTTCTCATAGAGAGAATACCACATGCACCACTTCTTCCATGAGGGAGGGGAGGGAGGGAGGGAGGGAGGAAAGGAAAGGGAAAGGAAGGAAGGAAGGAAGGAAAGGAAGGAAGGAAGAAGGAAGGAAGGAAGCATGCCATGACCAAGTTGTGTCTTTTACCACCCTCTGTGAAATATCATCTGTGTTCTGTGCATGATGCATTGGTCTCAGAACTGGATATATGACCTGGGTTCAAATTATGTAAGACTGATGTGGGGGGATTATTAACAAATTAATAGTGAGGATGGGGTAGGTGAGAGGCAGGATGATGCAAGAACAGTGGGGCTTGAGGACAGCCTTGAAAGGAGAGATGTGATTTAGGCCCTTTACAGACCATCTTTTTTGTGTGCAGTTGTCAGACAAATACACAATTGTGGGAAACAGGGTACTGGCCTAGATTGGCCTTGGGCCTATCTAGTAAGACTCTTGTTATGTTCTTAGCAATAGCCCCAAATACAAATCCACAATTCTTAATCATTTGTGGCCTGAGATCCAAATGTCTCTCTGCAAGCAGAGCTTCAGGGATAAACCATTTTGTATTGGTCTCCATTGCCCCTCTGTCCAACGAGAATAATAACTACCTTACACAATTGTTCAAGAGCAAATATGCCAAGGAAATATTTCTAAGTCTTCTCTTAAGACTTATTTTAAAAAGTGGAACTTTGAAAGAGTAACTGGAGATTGCTCCAAAAGCCAGAGAATGGGCAAGGATCCTTGTCCTGGAAGAAGATGTGACAGGTTTCCTTTCTTCATCTCCAGCAAAGGCACTTCTGTGATCAAGTGTGAACATATAAGTTGACCAGCCCTCAGCTGCCTTTGCTCTGTCAAAATCCCAGGACTCTTGTGCAGTTTGTATGTCATGAACCACTTTCCCCATCGGGCGAGCTGACATTGCAGAGAATCAATAAAGCACACCCAAGGGTGCAAAAACCTGCAGTGTATCTACAATGTAATAATGCCAAAAAATCCAATGAGGTCAACAGTGTCACAAAGACTCATCAGTCACAATATGCCTATTTCAGAGCTGATTACTGACTATTGGGATAGAGCAGTACATTAGCAGGGCTCCATCTGCCTCCATCTGGCAACTAAGTGTGTGTCTGCATGGGGGATTCCCACACTCATTTGGTGCTTTAGGAGTGGGGCCAGTACTTGTGACCTCCAGTTATGGACAGCTCAGTCTAAAAGCTGGGGAGGGGCATCAAAAAAAGTATGACAGGGCAGACAGCTTGTGGCCTAGAGCACTTATATTTAAAAAATTAGGGAGGACAGAGAAATATTGGGGGGGGGGGTTCAGAGGAACCCACCCTATTCCTCCCCCACCTATGGGCTTGTAAAGAGCTCTTATTTGAAGCAATCTCCAAACAGTTGGGATTTAAAGCTTCCACCAAGGATTGCTTTTACCAACTCTGACTGAAGCTGTTCCTGGAGATTCCCCTTCCCCAAGGACATAGCTATAATTGAGCAGATGGGTTCAAAGAACCCGGGCCCCCAGCTCCTGAGGGGCCCCCAGCTCCACCTCTCCCTATTTTCTTCATTATATTCCTCACTCTGAAGGGCCACCGGGGAAAGGGGTGAAAATGGGTCCCCTCTTCCCTAGCTACGCCCTTGCCCTCCCCGCAATATCCCCCCCCCCGTGCTGGAGCTCATCAGGTAGGGTTGTGAACTGAGCATGCTCGAGACAGAACTGGATCACGTGACATTGATTTCCTGTTGCTGGAGGCATGTTAGCCCCAGTTCCAGTTCTGTCTTGCTCGAGCTTGCACATCTGGGAGAGAGCTCTTCATTCTTAGCATTTTTTCTGGGCTACTATTCTTATATCCTTATATTCTCTATCTCCCTCCACCTTCTCACTATCTAGATTGTGTGAGGATGGGAAGGGAGCTGCTCTAACATTGGCTTCATTTGTCCCCCCCCCTCCACAAAACAACTTTTTTCTTTTCCAAATTAAATTTATTTTTCATTTACTTTGTTCTGGAGCCTCTCTAACGGAGCAGGCTCATGCTGAAGAGCTCCTTCGGGGTTCCCTCTTGGAGGGATCTCAGCTGCCGCAGGATCTGGGCAGCACAGAGCAAACCACAGCTGCCCCCACAGAACAGCCTAGATTGGTTCCAGAGAGAGGGCTGTTTCCCACGCCTGCCGGGTGGAATGCCGTGCATTTTGTTGCTAGAGACACAGGCGGCTAGCTTACCATGTGGTAAAGCCCCCCAAAGACTAAACATTGCGGTGAACAACCTCCGTCAAAGAAAAAGAAACGGAAGAAGTCACCGATCCCTGAGGCTGATGGCTCCGTAAAACTCAGTGACTGGCTACTAATTAAAGCTCTCTGCTCAAAAATTAAAGCGAAGCACCGCAACTGGCTCTGGGAATTCTTTGTGAGGGAGTGCCTTCCGCCCATGGCGCCCAAGCCACCTGCAGCTCCGTCTAATTTGCCTGCAATTCCTGCACCTTTGCACCCAGTTCCTCTGCCTGCTACTGTGCCTGCAGTACCCAGGCGCCCTGTCAAGCGAGGCAAGGACCACCTTTCATCATCATCTCCTGACTCTAGCCCACGCAGGCATGCTATCCCACTTTCAGAGAAGGGGCTATTTTCCCCTAGAGGCTTCTCTCTTAGGCACAAGAGGAGACGTGATCACTCTTCCTTCTCTGCAGGTTCCCCTAGACCTAAACATCCTAGGAACCCATCCCTCCCACTGCTCCTGCCCCTCTTCTTCCTACACCTAATTGGGTTCCAGCAGTACCTGTGGTACCTCTGCCATTGCTTCCTGTTCTTCTCTCCACCTGCATATTTCAAGATTCCTCAGGGGTGTGATCAACATGGCTACTCCTCCCATACAACACTTCCCATCCTGGAACCTCAACAGAGTGTTGAACACATTAACCAAACTTCCATTCGAACCCCTGCCTTCTATTCCCCTCAAGACCCTGTCCTATAAGGTTCTTTCTCTTTTAGCCATCACCTCCACCCGTAGGGTATCCAAACTGGAGTCTCTATCTGTACATAAAGAATTGTGACAATGTAAAGAATTGTGACGATCTGTGTTACCCTTAGACTCGATCCTACCTTCCTCCCAAAAGTCAACTGTTCCTTCCACAGTTCCCAGGACATCATTTTGCCATCCTTTTGCCCGTCTCCATCCCACCCTAAAGAAAGGACATGGCACAAACTCGATGTCCGTCATGCCTTGCACAGTTATATCAATCGCACAAAAGGTCTGCGCAAGTCTGATTCATTGTTTGTTTCCTTTCACCCTGCCACTTTGGGCAACAAGGTGTCCAGGACTACCCTAGTGGGTTGGATAAAATCCTGCATCCTCCTTGCCTATGCTACGCTTAACCTTCCTCCACCCAGAGGTGTCATGGCCCACTCCACCCGAAGCATAGCTACATCATCAGCAGCCTTCTCGGTGCACACCCCGCTCCCAGAAATCTGTAGAGCAGCCACCTGGTTTTCTATTATCCCCTTTATTTGAAATTATAAAATATCCTCCTTTTCTACTCACCAGGCAGCATTTGGTTGCAGGGTCCTCCAACAAGTGGTCTGATACATCCTTCCCTCCCTAATATTCTTCCACTTGGGCAAGTCCCTACCTGATGAGCTCCAACACAGGTGGAAAAGGAACATTGGCTTACTGTGAAGGGTGCGTTCCCCCTGCATCCCCGGATGTATCCCTATTGTGGGTGCTATTATTGGGAGGGTATACTCCTGTGGCTCCCAGAGTCCTCCCTTTTTTCAGTGGGATAGACAGCTCTCAGGGTTACAGTGGTTAGGCTGTTCCCCATCCTTTTTTCCTTATTCTCTCTGCACCATGTGTGCTATCAAGTTCCGATGACACCATTCTAATTATGTTTGGTATCTCCAAGTTTTTTCTCTTGCCCAGATATGCCATACCTAGCTCTCTCCTGCTAACTCTCTCTGCTCTCCGCTACAGCCCCGGAACTGAGGCTAACATGCCTCCAGCATCAGGAAATTAATGTCACGTGATTCAGTTCTGTCTCGAGCATGTTCAGTACACAACTCTACCTGATGAGCTCCGGACACAAGGAAAAAGAACACTTCATGGTAAGCCAATGTGCCTTTCCAATATTTTCACAACTGAGTCATTAAAATCTCCAGGAAGCTTTTCTCATGGGGCTTTTGAAGCCCTTTAACTCGCATCTTCTCTGGAATGGAGGGGGTGCATTCATATATCGGCCAGATTTACCCCGAAGTCCCTGTGAGTTATTGGGGAGCAGTTCACACACCATTCGGGGTTTTTTTTACTGTGCATTAGAGTGTAGCCCAATTTATATCCAGGATTTTAAAAATCCACTATTTGTGTTGGTATTTTCAGATAGTGTTGCCATGCCACCCAGAATTTCAGGTTTCACCTGGATTTTAAGCATCTGACCCAGATTGCTTAGCCCACCCAGATTGCCTGGATTTCAGCTTTCATTATTTATTTATTTTTTAAGCTAAGCTTTAGCCCTTGCAGAAGCAGAGTTATGGAGCAAAACGTGCAGACACTATTCTGCTCAAAAATTATTCTCAAGCCAATTTACATAATATGCAAATCAGACACCCAGATTTGGAGAGCCAGAATATGGCAACCCTATTTTGGGAGAACTTTGAGTTTGTTGTAAAGCCTCCCCGTAAGCCCGCGGTAAAACCTGTTGTGTGTAGAAGTCCCAGGGGTGCATTCAGCAGTGACCTAGAGAGTGTTGCTGATTCCTGGAGACTCCAGGCCAGCCCTCAAGGACTGGGAACCCTACTTGCACCACAAGACTGCTTGGTTTTCCACGTGACTCCCTGAGCACAATTAGGAGTGAAGAAGCAGTCCTGGGAGGTGGCAGGGGAGCATTATCTTGCTGCAAAGCCTACTTTCTAACATCAAAGAACATGGGGGGAACTTACTAGTCTTGGATTCAAGGAGATATGATAGGTACCACAACAGCTTTGCATGAGCACAGCTTGTTTGCTCAAGCACTTCATGTCAGCCCCTCTGTATGTTTCTAGCGCTCTTCCCTGATTTCCTAGGAAAGGCCACACTAAACTTTCCCACCGGTCAGTGAAGGGGGAGTGTGAAGCAATCTTGAGTGAGGTTGTGTAGAGCTTCCTGTTATGCAGATGGTTAAAGAATCAGCCTAGAGTGAATATAAACTTGTGTACACTGCGGGGTCTGGGTTCACCCAGTGAGTACACTCAAGAGTCAGAAAATGTCCAAATGCAATTCGGAGATATGCTTAGATGTGCCCGGCCCACCATCTGTCACTGGGGATGCTCAGACACTTCGAACTAGACTTCAGCTTCATGGCAATGTAAGACTCCCTTCGATATTAGGCTGGTTCTCACCATGGTAAACTGGGTAGGACAAGTGCTACCCCAGCTGCAGAAGCTGTGCCACACTGTAGAATCCAAGGGAAAGAGTTGTGGTATGCAAGGACAAGGCAGTGGAATGCAATCAGGAATATTAACAGTTTAATGCAATAGATATTTTGTTCACAGAGGCAAGTGCAGGCTGCTTTTCAGTGCTCTTGCTGCTGGCTGTTTTGTTAGCCCTGCCTCTACTCCAGGACTGGAATACAAGTACCTAAAGCCCCATTCAAAAGCTGGCCTGGATCAAGGAATGGATTAACCAGAAACACCACACACACCTGTCAGCAAAAACCTAGGTAAAAGGATGGGGAAGTGATCATGTGGGAGGCAGGCACAGGCTCCAGACATGCTGGCCTACCCAGCACTTCTGCTCATATTTACCACTGCAAAGGATCGGGCCAACTGACATAAGTCGAGCACTGTGTATCTGCACCACCAGCCGGGGATCTGGTACTCATATGAATGTTACTTTGAAGCTCTAACAAATCAATATGAGGCAAAGATCTGAAGGAAACTTAAAAGAGGTGTTAAAGTAAAAGAACTGGTGGCTTAAGCCCACAATATCTCCCTTTAAATGTGACAGCAGGTTTAGGCTGCAGGATTGGGCCATGTTCCTGCCTTTTAAGATTTTTTCCCCCTGGGTTGCTCTGTCATTAAAATGATTTATGATCAGCTGTTGCCCTGGCGACCTCATAGGATTTCATTAGAAACACTGCAGCTGGTGCTAAATTTAGATTCAGCAAAAGCATGGAAAGGAAGATCTTATTTGAGAATACAGCAAGGATGGGAGAAAGGGGGTGTTAAAAAATTACTCTACTTACTCTGTGCTAGAGTAACACTCTCCCTCCCCCCCCCCCCAGTAGCACACAGGTGATGCAACAACAAATAAAGTATTCTTCCCACAGGGTAGAGCAAGAAAGGTTTGGAGAAATGGATCCGGATCCAAAAGAGAGATGAGTTGTTTACTGATGTCTTTTGCTATGGCTATGCTTTTATCCTGTTGCTATTGGGCTGATACTAATTTGCTTTTATTGATGTTATTTTGTACTTTATGGTTTTATGAAATTTGTTTCCACCACCTTTTTTGAGTGGAAGAGCAGGATAAAGATGGAGCAGGATAAAGAGCAGGATAGAGATGAATTGTCCCATTTGCTAAGCCGAGTCTGCCCTGGTTTATATTTGAATAGGAGACTGCATGTGTGAGCATTGTGAAATATTCCCCAAAGAGGATGGGGCCGCTCTGTGAAGAGAAGTGTTGAGAAGTGTGGCTTGGATGTAAATGGGTGTAAACCTGGTTTTCTTGATTTCTGCCAGCTGTGGATGCCATTCATTTCCAATGGCATATCTATAACTGAGCTGACATGTTCCAAGAAAAAGAGAGACACACACACCAGGCCGCAGAGAAGAGGGGCCATTGAGCCCTGCTCACCTGCTGCCTTACTGAGCCCATGGCATCATTCTACTGCTACCCCGATGGGCTGTGATATCATTAAACCATGCCATGGCTGTCAAACCTTGGCAAATCTTAGCAAGCTGGACATAGCTTGAGGCTACTCCGGGCTTAGTGGCAGCAGGAGCAATGGCAGATGAGCAAGGCTCAGTGAGGCAGCAGATGAGTGGCAGCAGTGACTGCAGAAGCAGTGATGGTGGCAATGCTGGCATGCCAAAAAAAGGGGGACACGAGATGCCACCAACATTGCTCTGCCAATGTCATCATTTCCCTTTTGCTACTGCATAGAACCTTCAGTTAATATGAAAACTGGATGATTTCTAACAGGGGTTAGAGGTCATCTGGGGTACGGAAGTACTTTTTCACACAACACATAATCAACTTTGTGCCACGAGATGTGATGTCAGCCAACAACCTGGATGGCTTTAAGAGGGGTTTTGGTAACTTCATGGAGGAGAGGTCTTTCATCGGCTACTAGTCAGAGGGCAGGATGCCTCTGAGTACCAGTTGCAGGGGAGTAACAGCAGGAGGGAGGGCATGCCCTCAACTCCTACCTGTAGGCTTCCAGTAGCTTCTGGTGGGCCACTGTGTGAAACAGGATGCTGGACTAGATGGGCCTTGGGCCTGATCCAGCAGGGCTGTTCTTATGTTCTTAGGGGTTCCCAACCTGTGGTACTTCAGATGTGGCTGAACCACAGCTCCCATCATCCCCAGCCACAATTTATTGTGGCTGGGGATGATGGGAGCTGTCATTCAGCCACATCTGGAGTACCACAGGTTATAAATGACCTATAATATCCAGCACTCCCCCCCACACACACAAAAAACTAGACACATCTCTAACTGAATGACCATTCTGTTGAAAGCTGTGAGAATGTGAGATACAGGGCTGGTCAGTTGTTTGCTTTTCACACAGAGTACCATAGGATTAGAAAGAGGATTTTTTAGTTATGTCAAGCAGTGCAAGTGAAGAAAGATTTGTTCATTTGTTGGCAATAATCTTTGTGCCAGAGAGCTTTACAGACTGGAGCAGAGCAGACCAATCAGTGCAGGGAAGGACGGAACCATAAACGCAGTGGCAGCACCAGAAAAAAAGGGGGGGCACAATAGGGGTAAAGTGAATTTCAGGAAGGGAGGGTGTGAGCTTTGCCCCACATGTTAGATATCTGGAAAGAGAAATAATGGTATATTTCACACCAATGCTTCCAGTTCTAAACATATGTTCTCTGAGGTAAATCCTATTGATTTTGATGGAGTTAACTTGCAAGTGGCCACCTAATGGCGCAGAGGGGAAATGGCTTGACTAGCAAGCCCGAGGTTGCCAGTTCGAATCCCTGCTGCTATGTTTCCTAGACTATGGGAAACATTTATATAGGGCAGCAGCGATATGGGAAGGTGCTGAAAGGCATCATCTCATACTGCGCAGGAGATGGCAGTGGTAAACTCCTTCTGTATTCTACCAAAAGAAAACCACAGGGCTCTGTGGGTGCCAGGAGTCGACACCGACTCGACAGCACACTTTCCCTTTAACTTACAAGTAAATATGCCTAAGACTGCAGCCATATGTATATGTCCAGTTTCTAATTCAGCAATGGGTCGAGCAATAGAGGCTGGGAGGGAGGGCAAGTTACTTGCCTGGGGATGCTTGCTCTCCCCTGCCCTCACTCTGGGGGCTGCAACTGCATGAGTCCAAACCAACGATGTTTCTCAAGGATGTTATAAGCTTCAAAAATGGCCTCTCTAAAGCAAGCCCTTATCCTCTCCTGTTAGGAGGTGAGGCATGCTTTTATTATTTTCTTTATAGATGGAAGGCTTCCCACCCCAGGAGCAAGCACACTGACTCAGTGCACCTAACACCCCACAACAAGCCCCAAGGGAACATATGGATCCAACGTAATTCCAAATGGCAGCAGAGAAGGTCCAGCAGCATCAGCGCAGGAGGCACAATCCACAATAGCAACTGGAGGCTGGTGGAGGGGACAGGGATCTTGTGCTACCTGATACCTCTCCCTTGAGGGAGCTCCCCACAACGTACATACTTCCAGTTCAGTGCTGCCGTGCTAAATCAGCCATGGGCAAAGCTGACGCCTGGTCACAGCCTAATTTGCCTTGATGGAGGAAGCTGGAGCTAGGAAGGGAAACCTGGGGAGAGAGAAGGTTCAGCTAGCCGGTTGCAACTTTCCAATGTAATGTATCTCACAGGAATCCCTCAGAGATACCTTTTCCCATCTGCTCAGGCACTCTAAGCCAGAGGCAGCTCTGAGCATCTGCATACCGGAGAGCACCCTTGCTGACAGATAAACAGCAAGCTCTCACTTTGTTTCTGTAGCTCCATCTGGGCACTTTCCAGATTGTACACTGCAAAAGGGGTAACATGCTTCAGCTTGGCAGGATCATATTGAAAACGATCCCCAGAATCTCAAGCTCCTGCAATGAGACAATACAGCTATTTTTCTGCAACCGACTTGCAACGTTGTAGCACTATAACGCAAAGATAAAATCCAAAATAAGGCATCGGAAATGTGAACAGCATCTTGCTTTCAGTGCAGGGACTGCAGTGTCACAACACAGGAAAGCATGGAAGCACATTTTGCAGATCCATAATGACACTGTTGCAGGGTTTAATCTGGAAAGCACCCTGGGGAGATAGACAGATGCTCATGATCTCGATGTCTGTTCTGCATGTAAAACATACATGCTCGTACAAACAAATTTCCTTTTGTGCCATTGAAAATCATTAAACTATCAATAGCGTAGATGGCAGGAAAGCTCCTCAAAGTGTTTCTATAATATAACAACTTAACACAAGTGACTGAAAACTCACAGAGAACTGCATTATGATTATTGCACAATTGAGTCAGCCAAACAAGGTCAAGTCTTCTCTACAAACATATGTGCATACCAAAACTGGCATTCAGAAACTTCTGATCTCCTCCTCCTCCTGGAGCTCTTCCAGACTCACCGCCAGCTTTACTGTGGGAGGAGGTGGCTTAAGCTAGGACAAGTTAGGATGAAAGCATATGAAGTGGATATACCTGCATATAAGTGTAAATAAGCATAAATTGGAGTGATCTGGCCTGTTCACATTGCTGCGCCTTCACCTTTGCCTTCCCCGCCTCCTCCTCTTCCTTCACCATGATCACCACCACCACCACTACCTCCTCTTCCTGCCTCCGCTGCCTGCCTCGCACAAGCTCCAGTGAGCAAGCAGGTGGATCGGTTGTTTTCTCATATGTGCAAGAGAAGCAGCAACCCACCCATCCTCTTTCCGGCAAGAGCCAACTGGGAACAGCAACAGGTGCATGAGGAGGAGGAGCAGCACACTACCCATTGCCATCCCCTGTCAGCTCAAGAGGGTGGACAGGTTGTTTCTTCTTTGCTCGGGCGAGAGAGAAAACAACCGATCCACCTGCACTAGCTAGCAGAAGCGCCCCCCCCCCAAGGAGTGAGGAGGTGACAAGGCAGGGGGCAGTGCAGAGGGGCGGGATCTCTCCAAAATGCCAGAGTATCACACACAACCATTTCCAATGCTCTCCCAAAGCGCAACTTTTTTAGGAAGCCTATTCTGCACATTCAGCACAAATTGTCAAGAAAAAAGCCGAATGATGCTGCTGGCTGTGTGAACGGCACCTTGCTGCTACTGTATGGAAGTCACTATAAATCCCTCCCTTGTATGAACTCCCTCTACTCTAATGGTAGTGAACAGGAGTAAATTGCGAATTGGAAAACCTCCTCCTTAAGGATATATATACATTTTCCGACAACTCGAAGTTATCAAGGCAGTTTACATAGCAAAAGAAAAGAGCCGATAGTTCCCTATTGCAACAGTGCTCACAATCTAAAAGAAACACAAAGGAACACTAGTAGCACTAGCCACTGGAAGGAGTGCTGTGTTGCGCTGAGTTGCTCTCCACCCGCTACATATGAGAGCTGCCTCTTTGAAAGGTGCCTCTTTGTACAGTTGACATGTATTAATTGTGCCTTTTTTATTCACGGAATATAGAAGCCTAGTTTCAGTGACTCAGAATTTATGGATAATGCTTCAGCATATTGCTGCTCTGATATCTCCCTTTGCTCTCCTGCACGTATCCTGGAACTGTATTTCCATTCTCTTATAGATGACAAATATTTATATATCACTTTCAACAAAAGTTCCCCCACACATACCCCTCCTGCTCTCCAGACGTAACGCTCTGGAGGCTCTCTGAAGTCAGCGAGACTGCAGAGAGTCTGAGGAGCTGGCTGTGTCGACTTCCGTCTTTCCTGAAGGACAGCCCACTCAGCCAATAGGAACTGGAGAGAGAGAGGAGCTTCCTCCCTCCACTCTGGTTTGAGGCAAAGGCAAACTGCACTCCTAGTTTGGATGTATCTCAGGCACTGCCGAAATACAATTTTGGCGGCATAACCTACTACAAACCGAAGGTAACAAATGGAGTTAGGGGAAGGGAAACCACGGGCCCATTTTTTATTTTAACTCTATTTCCCCAGGTTCAGACATTCAGTTAACAAAACTGGAAGTGAACGGACCTCTGGTTCCGTATTTTGTCTGAACCCAACCATAGAGAAATAAAAATAAAGACGGATCCCTGTCCCCAAAGGGCTGCCAATCTAAAAAGAAATATGATAGACACCAGCAACAGCCACTGGAGGGATGCTGTGCTGGGGCTGGATAAGGCCTTATAAAGCCAGATAAGGTAATTGCTGCAGCTCCCTCTGCTGGAAGGGAGGAATAACTCTTTTAATAATTGATTTATTTAAAACTAGTTGGCAAGGCCCGTCATTGACCAGGCAAAGTCATTTTGCAGAGATTACACTGATAGGAAATTCCAAGAAATTAATTATATGTGATAGAATTTGTTTATAAATGAGCTTGCAAGAGGGAAGTAAAAAAACAGTTTTAAATGTATAAGATTTCTACTTCAAACGTCATTCATTTTATTGAATAATTAGCATACATAGTGAATTTTGATCATAGTAAATTTGAATCAGAAAAAGATCTGCTTCTCTTAGGCATGATATTGTTTTTGAATTATTGATCTGATTATTGTTAAAAATCTGTTGAGAATAATAACAAGTAAAATATTATTATTATATTCAGAATTTGTTCTTTAAAATGCAAACAAATATTATTTAAACCTTTCACCCAGCATATTCTGGTGTAAAAAGTAGTGGCAGCTAATTCAAATGGCTGGATTGTTCATACAAAATTTGGTATCTGTAGGTCATCACGAAGTTTGGCTTTATTTTGCACCAACCAACCAACCTATTCTTCAAATTATATAATAGATGTATAACTTGATCAAACATTACCTCAAAAAACCACAGCAGCTTTAGCAGCTTGAAAATCCTGAAACCCAGCTGCTCCCCAGAAATTCTTTCCAGATTCACAATGCTGCTATTCAGCTTTTTCTTGGCTCTCATGCACAGTTCAAAATCAGATAAGGCAGAACTGGCTGGAGCCCCAGCTGAGCAGTTGGGAGTGAGTTATGTTCCGGATTTTTGGAATAGCTAAGTACCCATCATCAATTCCCATTAAACAACGTCTGCTGCTCACCATCAGCTAAACAGGCAATATAAAACTCAGAGAGGATGCTATTGTACATAACAATGGAAATAAGCATGGCTGTAAAGCAGGGTGCTTTCCAGATTAGACCCTGTAATGGGATCACGAACGTATCTCCAAAGTGTGCTTCCGCACTTCCTGTGTTGTGACACCGCAGTCCCTACTCTGTCAGCAGGGTGCTGTTCACATTTCAGATGTCTTGTTTCAGATTTAATCACTGTGATTTATTGCTCTAACGTTGTATGTCCGGCATTAAAAGGTTGCTGTATTTCCTGGTTGTTAGCTTTTGTGAGACTGCTCCCACTGCTGATGGCTTTGCTATTTACATTTTGAATGTGATTTGCCCGAACCAAAACATTTTGCTGCTGTTGAGCGGGTAACCTGGAAAGCACCCAGTCAATTACCATTGTACCAAAGGAGGTCTGAGGGTGAGGAGTTGAAACATGTCTGTGGGTTAACTTGCTTCTCTTTGGGACGGTGTGTTGGCTGCATTTGGTTTGCTTTTTCTGAATACATTCTAGAAGAGTGGCCAATTTAGTCTATAGTAGCTAAAATGTGTCTAATTAACTGAAGTTACTTTTGAAAAGCAATTGTCTGTTTTTTCAGATGCATCCGGCTGTCTCTGCACTACCTTAGTGGATTTGACCATTGTTGCACAGTGAGGACAGCATTTTGAACCCAGTCTCCTTCATCCATTGTGAATGCATCCTGCATTCATTGCAACCCTTAACATTTTCTGAAAGCATTGTTGTCCCTATTCAGCATGTTCTTGGGAGGTTACACATTGTACAGTTATCCCATACCAACCGCAGTTTCAAGTAGCTGCAAATGGGAAATTGTGGCCAGCTTTACCAACCGTGACCCAAGAAGCTGCGGTTGGTGAGGTATTGAGGGGGTAGTGATTTGGGGGGGGGGGTTCAATCTGCTCATTCCTCTTGGTGACCTTGGTGTCTCTTGTTGATTTAAAGTGCATTTGAGTGATTTGAGGGGTTCAAAAATTTTCAGAGGTTCAATCTGCTCATTCCTCTTGGTGACTCTTGGCAATATTAAGGGTTTGGGGGCTTTTTTTTGGTGAGTTTTGCCTATTTTAAAGCATTTCCCCCCTTTATTCTTAGATGTTTTTGCAATTGCTAACCATGTTTTCCATTCATTTCAATGCCTTGCCAACCACAAATTTGCCCTTTGCAATGCATTGATGCTTCCTCCTTTCCTACATGTTGCAGGTGGGATTGATGAGAGGATTGGGGGAGTTAACACAAACAAGCATCCCCTGTAGATACTGCTGTCTTAGTTGGCTAACAATTTTGAGAAGATATATTTGCAAGGAAAAATAGGCCAGGCAAGTTCAAAACAGTGAAATATAAAGTTGTGTATCTTTTGTAAATATCAGTGAATGAGTACAACTGCATCAATCAGATCACCGAAGAGGCAGGAAAAGGGCTGGAAATACCTGGCTAATACTATCAAGAGATGATGACATTGATGATGACAGTGACATTGCCACTTTTTAATTAGGGATTAAATTTAGCACACAAAAATAGTGGAGTAACTAAGGACCACAGTAAGAAATATTATTTGGTCTTGATTGCACAAACTATTAGCAACATTTCCTAGAACACTTAATAAGAAAATTGGTGGGTATAAATGTCACCCTGATGTATGGCCCCTTAAGTTATAGAAGAAAGAAACACTTTGGAGCTGCATATGCTCAGTGGCTTTTCCTTTCTTTCTTTCATGCACTTCATACATGTGGATAGTGGAGCCCACCAATGCAGGGGCATATCTAGGGTAGGGCAGGCAGGGCACATGCCCCAGGCGCCACTTGAAGGGGGCGCCATTTTTGAAAATTTAAAAAAAATTAAAAATTTTTAAAAATGGCCACCAAAAACAAAATGGCCACTGTGCATGCTCAAATGGCCTCTATGAGGCCCTAGGCCATGCCAGGACTCACAGAGGCCATTTGAGCATGTGTGGCGGCCATCTTGTTTCCAGCGGCCATTTTTTTAAAAAAAGTTATTTTTAAAAATGGCCACCGCACATGCTCAAATGGTCCCTGTGAGGCCCTAGAGGCCAGTTGGTGGGGAACCTTTGCAGACCCCCTCACGGCCCTTAGGAAACCCCCCAAAGGGGCTAATGGTTAAAAAAATTTGAAAACTTTAATACAATATAAGTCATTGTACATATATTCAGATTGGCACTATGTACAGAGAATCAGGGCTTGTGAATACTGAGCTGAAGCTTATGAGCTAGGATTGTATTCATTTGCTCTTACTTTGCTTCTTGTGATAAATGAGTTAAATGTGATGTCTTAATAATATGGCTATTAATGGTGAGTTTGTCTTTGAATCAGTATGAAATCCTTAGTATTAAGCCCCACTAGAAGTTTCTTGCTCTCTTTCTCTCATTTTAATTGTCTTTCTGAAAGACTAGAATATATTCCAAGCAGTGACACAGTTTACTCTGCATATCCTTTAACTATTTTCAGAGTATCTGGGAAAAGTCAAATTCTCCATTTATTTTTAAAACTTATGTAATAGTGATGCTACAATGCATAGTAAAGAATTAGACAGGTACTTCTGTTTAGTTTTCCAAGTACACCTCCACATAGTATTTGGGTATTTTATGAGGCCCAGCATACTGAAATTTGTAGTTTTCCAGCATTTTTTGGTCTGGCTACGTCCACTGCTAAATAGTTTTTGAAAGATTAAAAGATTAACAAGCTTGACTTGTATTTTTCAGCTGATATTATGGTAAAGTTATCTGAAAGATGGGTGTCAAATGTTTAGACATGGGGCGCAATTTCAGTGCTTGCTCTAGGCTCTATTTTCCCTAGATACGCCTCTGCAACAATGAGGCAGCAGCAAGGGGCCTTGTCAGGGTGCGCAAGGTGTGGGGAGGTGGCAAATAGATTTAGAAGGGAGGCTGCAGCATGGTGTCAGAGAACCTTGCAAGGGCACACAAAGTGGTGGCAGACTGCCTTTGTAAGAGATATTGCATGGTAAGTGATACTGTTAAGCTTCCTTTCCGCAGTGCCCATTTTCTTTTTCAAAAAGCTTGGAAATTCAGTCATCTAAAAACCTTCAATTTAAGATGAGAGTTAAGATGGCTTTCCATTTTCATTTATGCTCCAAAAAGCATGGACATTTCAAGTTAAGGTGCCCATCTTAACTTCTGCACCCTATAAGCTGTAAAAACTTTGTAGTTTCATATATTATGCTGCTTTAGAAAAGAGGCTCCATGCACCCACACTTTGCCTTGGTCTTTCAGCTGGAAATTGGACTGAAGAGGGATATATCTAGCCATCAACGTGCAGTTGATGCATCTAGAAATTCAATGTGCCGTTTCCCCAATTACTTGGAGTCCCCTGATTAATTTCTGTCTAGTGCATCTTTACAGGGCACAGTGCGTCCTCAAAATGCTACAGTATACTAAATGGATTACCTGGGAAGGTGCCTTCTTCTGCATGATCCCCACTGCACATTAAGTTCATAGAGAAAGGCCCATCTTCGGATGCTGCCAGCTCATCTGGCAGGTGACTCGGGAACAGGCCTTTTCTGTAGTCGCTCCTGGGCTATGGAATGCGCTCCCTATAGATGTTTGTGTTTTAACATCTTTAAAGGTAAAGTGTGTCATCGAGTCAATGTCAACTCCTGGCAACCACAGAGCCCTGTGGTTGACTTTGGTAGAATACAGGAGGGGTTCACAATGGCCATCTCCTGCACAGTATGAGATGATGCCATTCAGCATCTTCCTATATCACTGCTGCCTGATATACCGTAGGTGTTTCTGGGAAACATAACATCTTTACCAGTCTTTAAAAGAGCCCTTAAGACACATTTTTAAAGCCAGGCTTTTAGTAATCTTTGAATGCTTTTAATTGTTTAACAGTTTGTTTTATTTTGTTTTTGTTGTGTTTATTTTTGTGAACCTCCTAGAGCCTTTGGAGTCAGGCGGTATATAAATTAAATTAAATTAAATTAGTAAATAAAATGTCCAGTCAGAAATTCAAGATGTCCCCAGTCCAGCCACAATAACTTCCTACAGATATACCTGATGATTTTCTGTTTGATGCAATGCTACAAAGTACATTTATTTACCCAAATATTATGTAGTGTAGCAGGGCTTTGGACCTTTACACATTACTTGTGAGGGGACCCCATGCCCTTATGACAACTTTGCATCCTTACTTGTAAGTAGATAGTCTTACTTGTGTGTAGGCCTTCTGTTCTTACTTGCCAGTAGACCTGAACAGTGAACTTACTTGTGAATTGATATCACATCTTTTGTGAGAGGCCTTATTGGCCTTCCTCGTGCATTTACTCTTAAATTAGACAGTACACCCTTGCTTTGAGTAGCCCTCAACCATATGTGGAAACATCACCCTTACTACTACTAGTAGTAGTAGTAGTAGTAGTCTACCCTTGAGAAAGGATGCAAGGTTTACTTCTGAGGAAGTTTGCAGGTATGTTTGCAGGTCTACTCATAAGTAAGGGTACTGTGTACGCATGAGTGAAAGTGGGATGTTATTAGTGAGTAAGGATGTATCACTACTCATGAATAGACAGTAAGCCTTACTGATGAATAGGCCCTCTGTGTTGCATGTAAGTTTGGAACTACTCATAATAATGCAAGATATACTTATGAGTAAGTAAGAGGTCTACTCATAACCAAGAATGCAAGGTGTTCTCAGAAGGAAGGTTGTCGGTCTGCTCACAAATAAGGGCATGCTGTGCATGTGTGAGTAGGAGTGAGATCTATGTGAAATGAGGCATGAAGCCTCATTTCTAAAGCATCATCATAAATAAATTAATAGAAATAATAATAAACGATTTTATTTTAAAAATTGTTCTCTGGGCGGCTCACAACACATTAAAACATCCAATAAAAACACTGTAGAAACCAGCCTCCCCTCCCTCTAAAAGGTTAACTGGAAATGAACCCTTGTCTTGACTGACAGGCTGGCTGCAGGAGGATAACTGTAAAGCCTGGGAAGACAGGATTACAGGAGGCTTGAAGTCCCATCAGGAGTTTGGTGAGTTCAAGGAAAAGGGAAGTTTAGTCTAGGGGAAAGTTTGTTTAGCCAAACTTTGCATTAGGGATGTTATATTTCTTTGGTGTGTGTGCTTTGCATATTCTGGATACTGTTCTATTATAGTTTACCTGCAATGTAATTGAAATAAGAAACACTAGCCTACGTTCAATACACCAAGGGCATTGCAAAAGCTTCTGTAAACATTTAAGTGTGCATTAAGACAACCTACTACTACTACTACTACTACTACTGTTATTTCTATCCCGCTCTTCAACCAAAGTTCACAAAGCAGCTTACAAAGAAAAATACATAAATAAAATGGAGGGCTCACAATCTAAAAAGAAACATAAGGCAGATACCAGCAACAGCCACTGGAGGGATGCTGTGCTGGGACAAGTTGCTCTCCCCCAGCTAAATCTTAGAGAATCACCACTTTAGAAGGTGCCTCTTTGCTCAATTAGCAGGTACTGGGAAAGAAACCACAATGGCCTCCTTACCCTCTTCAGCACATGAAACACTTGCTTCATGTCAGAAATAAAGCATCTAGCCAGTGCTAAGCAAGTGTTTTGTGGACTGGGGAGGGCAGAGGCTGCTATGCGTTCCTTCCCAGTGTGCCCCTATGTGCCTGGCCTCCGTAGCGGGGGAAGTATGGTGGTGGTGGTGGCGGCGCGGCGGTGGCAAGTAGGAGAAACACTGTGGTGGCCTGCCCCGGACCACTGCCCGGCTTGCTATGCACCTGCAGGACTGGAACAGTAATGCCCACAGAAAATGGAAAGGTGTGAGCAGGGTGAAACTCCTCCTCCCCACCCCACTTATGCTTCCCACTGAGAAAAGGTAATTGCCCCACCTACATCTCCTAAGGAGACTCATTGAAAGTGTCTCAGACTTCTAGGGGATGAGGTGGGCTCCTGGCCCTTCTTGAACTCCAGAATGACTGGTACACCCCCCAAAAGGTCAGCCTCAGGAACAGCCAGGGGAGGAGGTTAGCTTGTCACCTGAGTCCTCCTCCTGGCTTGCTGCATTCAGCCAGTTCCCTCTCCCAGAGAACTCTTGGCTCCTATACTCAGAAGCAGCTCCTCCTCTTCAGCTGCCTTGTCTAGACTTTAAATACCCCAGTGCAGAGCTGACAGGGCTTAAAGCCTACTTCCAGCCCCACCCACTTCCTCACCTTGCTTCCCGTTTCCTGCCACACCCAATCTATCTGTCTCTCTGGAGTTGTTTCCTGCAGCTCTCCCTGCCTTGCTCTCTCAACCCTACTGGGATCCAACCAACCTGGACTCTTATCATCCCTAATGCCCCCTGAAGGAAATGAAAGCCCCACATGAGGGATGCCACACCCTTCTCTAGACTCTACAGGGCCACATAGGTAACCAGGTAACATGGCATCCTGACAAAGTGTCTATATACTGCAATCTAGTGCACACAAAAACTCCTCGCACATTCAACACAGCAAAATGGTTTTTTAAAAAAAAAAAAATCTAACTTTTCAATTGATTTGGGGGATATTTGTAGAAATGTATAGAAGGGCACATACCTCATTTATACAGGCTACAACATTCCCCATGGAAATCAACATTGAAGCTGGTACAATTTACCATCTAGACAAGCTCTTTCTGTGCAGAAGTTATAGACAGAGACTAATGTCTATTTGGATATTACATTATTATTGCTAAGTATATAAAAAAAGATGAATAGTGCAACAGTGAGATTTTAGGGACTGGTAAGGGGAATTATTTATGTGGGATATATGTGTAAGAGATTTTGAGATCAGAAAAGTATACTATAATTATTACTAGTATTAACTGTGTATAGTTTTCTTTGCCCCTGTGTCTGCTTTAATATTAATTTATTTAATTTAAAGCCTAGCAGGAAGAAAGAGCAGATTCCTCTCCAAAGGTGTTCTCTCTAGCCCCTTGGTTATCCTTCCTAAACCAAAAGACCTCACAGAAATACACAGTCATGTGCTAAAATTAGATCAGTATCCTGCCCCCATCTGTGTATAGGTTGATAACAGGCTGCCTATTTGTGAATGCACATAGGAGGCCCAGGTGGAGATTGGTGCATCGCTTGACTCCACCTCCTGAGGATTAGCCCCTCATAGAGCAACAGTCCCAGCTTTGACCTGATTCTTTTACTGTGGTTTAGAGATGAAGCAAACTAGGGGAACAGCTAGGCTTAAAGTCTTTGTGTGCAGCAAGACCAGAATACAGTTGAATATACTTGATCAAAGCAGATTTTATCTCAACAACCAATTCTCTGCTTTGCAAATGGCCTGTTTGGAAGATACCTTACCGGAGGTGTTGTCTGGTATATTTGGAGCTTGTGTAGAGCTGCTGTTTTGATGAATACCCGCCCCGCCCCATCCCACCCCCGCCCACACACACACACACGATAAAGGGATGCGCTAGGAGAAGGGATATGTTTGGAGGGCATTGGGATATCCACGGAGGACACCATGACAGATGTTCTTGGTGCACCCCCTTCCTAATTGCATGGGCCAGTAAGGTATTGTCCAAACTGGTCCACAATCTCTGTCTGGCCAATGTCGAATATAATACCCTTCCCTTCTGTAACTGAAATGAATGTGAAGCAATTCATCAGTCAGAAAGCCTAAACCAAAATCCTTCATCTTAATCTGCTTGTTTAATGGCTGTGCCTTTCTTTTGATGTGCAGTAGAGGTGGAAGGGGAGCCCTGAGCATTGGGTTGCTTGTTGATGGATCAGGCTGGGTCACAACAACTGTTCCTGAAAAAAATGTGGGTAGGGTATAAACATTTACCTCTGAAAAATGCTTTTCCAGGGCACTGGCACCAGCACTGTAGAATCCATTCAGACTTCAAGCCACCTGGCTTTTCCCAGAAAGCATTTGTACTAATCTGATCTATATGGCTTTTGAATCTTGTTTATAATTGATATATTTTCCTGCTATTTTGTGTTCTTTTCAGCATTAATGCTGTTGTGTTTTGATCGCCTTAGGGATTTGGAGGCATTGTTTTTAATGTTGCTAGCCACTTTGAGTTACTTCTTTTAATAAGATAAAATGGGACACGACATTTCAAAATAAATACATACATGCAAATTAGGGTCAGTTAACCATCAACTGAATCAAGTGGTAGCCTGCTCCTAAATTGTACTTTTCCAGGCTGCTAGGCTGTTCATTTCAGCTGTTCCACCTCAGGCAATGAATTTTGAACATAATTTAGGGGTGGTAAATTTTGGGGAAATGTCCAAAATAGACCATCTGTTGGCTCTTATCTCACCAGCTTCAGCATCCTGAGACACCAGGGGAAACAACCCGAAAACCGTGCCATGCATTCACATTGCACGCAGGCCCTATGGATAAGACCGAGATATGTTTTGTGATCTTCAAAAATCTCCAGAAATATTAGTTATCAAGATGATCCCATGATCCTCCACTCTCTGAGGCTCACACCTTCCTTGAGACAGGCTTTGAAGGCATAGGAGCTTTGATTGCTTCTAAGCAACAATAACTTGAAAAGGATGTCAGCGGCAACGCCTTGGTGACCTTTCAAGACTCCGAGTGGCAGGCTTAGCATGTTATTATCAAGATTAAGCTAACCCAGCTGGTGTGCCTCAGTTCAGCAATGGCCTATGCTCCACACAGGGCTTTGTGCTGATGACAATTTTGATTTTCATGCTTGCATTTGCAGCTTCACCCTCCTGAGGAGAGACTCGGCTATGCAGATAAGCCTCAAGTCAGTTCTGCACAGCTGGGCTTGAAGGTAGGTAAGCTGCCCCAACAGTGTTGCCTGCAAATTTCCTGTCACTGAGCTCAAGACTTTCCCACCTCAAACGGAGACCACAGACGGAGATAACAAGAGAGTAAATATAGAAGGAAATTTAAAAAAAAAAAAAAACAGACAGGCACAGGAAGTGGGGAGGCTATTTATTGAAACAAAGGCAGTTATTTCTGTCAGGCGGGGCCTAGCTTTAAGCAAGAGCTACAGCAATATTATTACCCAGCCCTGGCTCTTATCTGGGTGTTATGTACCAGATACTGAGCTGCTGTAAGGAAGCAGGAACTTGAATGGCTTTAGCTCATTAGCACCTGCCACGTGCCCCATTGAGACTGGTGGGGTCCTGTTGTACACAATAGGGATATTGGGCCCCTTGTTTTGGAGTACTTTGTTTACAATGCTTTCTCAGCGTTCAAACCTTTGCTGTGTGGATTGCAGCTTGAAAAAAATGCACTCCTGGATGTTTTATTTTGGGGATACAATATGGGTGAGCAAGCACTGCATAGTTGGTAATCCCATTGTAAAAATCAAGTAACTTTCATGTTTTGGATATTAGTAAATTATTTTCATTAGCTAGCCAGTTAATGTTACATAAGTAAAGCGTATCAAACTGACAGTCAACTCTACAGTCAACTTGACAATCAGTAAGCTCTTTTCCAGTGAGACACATGCATACACACACACCCCTGGCTCAAAGTTTTGATGGGTTCTGGGTTTTGATGGCAGTCCCTATACAGGGACCCCGCTCAGCACCAGTCTCTATGTAGCTGCTGGGCCTTCCATATCATTCAGATTCTGAAGGCCAAGATCTTCTTAGGGCCAACCTTTAGATTACATTAAGCAGCTCTTTGCTTTTTATTCTCTAAATAGCAGCTGCAGTAGGGGCTTGATCTGAATTAGGACCATGACATGGGGAGAGGGACTTCAATCCTTTGCCCCCACCAGGGGCTCAGTCCAGATTGGCCCCTGCTATTTGCCCTTGGAGAAAAGCTCCCTGTGGCGGGGCAAAGGTTCAAAGATGCTTCTCCCCAACAACACAGTCCTGTTTGTAATTTTTTAAGATTTCTCATGCCATATACACAAATAATATAATCATAGGACACTATTAATTCATATTTAAACATCAGAAAATTAGAGGAAAGTACTTCCATCTATATATTTATTTCTCCTAAGAGTACCCATTGCTAATCCCATGTGGCAGCTCTCGCAAAAGTTTGCAAGCAGCTGCTGATTAGTGACGGGGACGGGGAGAAAATAGGGATGCTGGCTGGCAGGAGCAGGCAGCGGGAGCCAGAAACCGTGAGGGGAGCAGCGGGCTGCTCCTACTAGTGGTTGGCCAGCGAGAGCAGGCGATGGCGGCAAGCCGGCCACCGAGAATTGGAGGGAGGGAGGGAGGGAGGAGGGGGCAGGCTGGCTTTCTGGCCAGTCTGCCATCCAGAAACTGTGGGCTGTGGAAGAGAAGCAGGCCAGGCAGGGTTGTGGGGAGAAGTGTGCCTGGCTCTGCACCCAGCCCAGCTAATTATGGATTAAAACAGAACTGAAATTGAATTGCTTTCACAGAATTCTACAAATAATGTCAACTTCCCGCCTTTGTCTGTTTTCACAAATTCTTACCCCAAAAAATGTTAATTTGGCCATTAACACAAGGGCGCTTTCCAGATTAGATGCTGCAGCGGGGTCACGGCATATCAAGCAGCCAACGGGGTCACGGCATATCAAGTCAACGGGGTCACGGAAGCACAGGGTAGTGTGCTTCCACGCTTCCTGTGTTGTGACTCCACAGTCGCTACACTGACAGCAGGGTGCCGTTCATATTTCCAATGCCTTGTTTCGAATCTAATCACTGCGATGTAATGCTATAATGTCATATATCCGGCATAAAAATGTTGCTGTTTTTTCGGGTTCTTAGTTTTCGTGAGACTGCTCCCCCTGCTGGGCGCTTTGCAATTTACGTTTTGAACGTGATTTGCCTGAACGGAAGCATTGTGCCGCTGTTGAGCGGCTAAATTTGGAAAGCGCCCAGATCCAATATCTTTTGAAACCAATTCTTTTATGTTTGTAATTGTCCACTGGTTGCAGGGTTTGGCAGACGGAATTCTTACTGCAGTGATTCCATGCATCCATGCAAAAGGATTCTAACTCCTTTTATTTGTCTAAGATTGTTCCATCAATATGTGTTAAAGCTAGTAAAAGGTCTAAATAAATTTAACATCCCACAAGTGACTCCTCATGTATCTTATGTGTCTCTTACTTTATCTTTAGGTACCTTTCTCCAAAATTGTTTAATTATTGGGCATCCCTACCAAATATGAAAAGTGTCAACACAGCTCTTTTGACTTACCCAATATCAAGGATTATATTGATTATTATGTTATTTAGCACAACCAGAGTAATATACCACAGAGTTGCTAAAGGCCTGTCCCAGGACCATCACTCCTCCCAGATGCCCATCAGAATATTCTCCCCAATCACTTAAGCCCAGTGGGTCACGTCTTTTGCTTTTCCAAATTCAGTTTCCAACTGGGAAAAGCAAATTATAATTTTTTCATAATACATGTTTGCTATCTTGTACCAATATATATTCAAAAAGAGACTTGCCTGAGATTATTTCCCCTGGGAGGAAAGCTCCCTGTGGTGCGAGCAAAAGATTAAAGGCCCCCTGCCCCCATGCCATGGTTCTGATTTGAATCACCCTTAGCTGAGATGTAGAGAATAAAAACTATGGGCTGATATGAATGATTTGTCTGCCAGACCTATCAGTCCTGTGTGGGAGGAGTATGGATGCACACATCTTTCCCCCTTCGATCCAATGTGGCATCCTACTATCACCTAATTGCTCCCAGCGTGATTAGACAATGGCAGGACTATGCACTTGATGGTCGGGATGTACGGACCCACACTCCTCCTTCACGTGATTGAGGGGGAGAGTGGTCCAATGATATCAAGGCTAAGTATATGCCAATATACGCGTAACGTGTCATTTAGTTCATAAACAGAGCCCCCCCGCCCGTGCTTTTGGGCATGTTTTTTTTCCAGCTTCCACGCAGAGTTTTCTTAGGCTTCAGACATCACTCTCCAGTTAACAGTTTTTCAGGTGTCATTTCCCACTCACTCTCTATGCTATGTTCAATGCGTATGTAGTCTGCGTACAGTGTGTGCACATACAGAAGGAAGCCGGCTAGCCTGGCAATTGTTCAAGCTGCTTGTGTGGTAGCTGGCACTTGACCCCTTCCCTCATATAGCTGCAGCACATGTGTGCACACTTGATTTTAAAAAAGAAAAGAAAATCAGTCTAAGAGGAATACAACCATCTTTGCCTCCTACATATCTAGCACATGTGCACAGATTATTCTTACGTTCAGTGCATATTCAGTAGTATACTTTCTATCTGTATCCTACATTTGAGGGGGACTGTACCCAGGTTAAATTGTAAATGCAATTTGGTACGGTTATAGGGACACCTCTGCAGCGTAGTTTGTGATGAAGTCATCCACCCCAATTCCAGATGGCAGATGCGTGACCATTTGAGGTGCAAGTGGGCTAAGTTGTGAACTGCCTAATTGATTTGGACCAAATTTAGTGCAGTTCTAGTGACACGTAGGAACACCTCAATGGTGTAGTTTGTGGTGATGTCATCCACCCCAATTCAAGATGCCGGATGCATGAATGTTTGAAGTGGAAGTGAGCTAACATGTGAAGATAGTAATTCTCAAATCAGATTATAATGTACATAGGAACAGCCCTGCTAGATTGGTCCCAAGGCCTACCTAGTCCAGCATCCTGTTTCACACAGTTGCCCGCCAGATGCCTCTGGGGAGCCCTCAGGCAAGAGGTGGGGGTATGTTCCTCTATTAACTGCTATTGAGAGGGATTGTGACTCTGAGGCTGGAGGTGGCCCATAGCCACCAGACTAGTAGCCATTGATAGACGTGTCCTCCATGAATTTGTCTTTTAAAGCCATCCAAACTAATGGCCATTACCACATCCCATGGCAGAGCATTGCATAGATTAATTATGCCCTATGTGAAAAGGAAAATAGACAGGTTAGTTCTTGCTAGAACTTCTTGTATTTTTAATTAAATGCACACGTGTGCTGCAGCTATGTGGGGGAAGGGGACAAGCAATTTGAACAATTGCCAGGCTAGCCTGCTTGCTTCTGATTGCCAAGTAGGTCTACTGTGGTGGTCGCAGGAGCCCAGTGCCCAGCCTGCCCAGCCTGATCTCCACAATCTCTGGACAGTGAATGGGCAATGGAGACCACAGACAGACAGAGCAGGGTGCCTTTGGCCTCAGGCAGGTTTCCCAGCCAGACTGTTTCCATGAGGTAAAACTATTCCTTGTGTGCATAAGGCAAGTTCACTACCCAACACAAAGCAGGCCATCCCAGCAGAGCCGGCCCACAGACCCAGACCCACCTTCCTGTTTGCCTGCCTGCCACTGTTTGCCCATTCAGATGGGTGGCCATTAGGCCAGGTATTGGAACAGGACAAGGATGGGAGACAGCAGAGATGAAGAGAAGGCTAATGTTCTGCAGGCTGAAGGAGCAGCAGGCAGTTCAGGGCCGGCAGGTAGGGGTGTGTGTGAATGAGTGAGTGAATGAGAGAGAGAGAGAGAGAGTGTGTGTGTGTGTGTGTGTCTTGTGCGTTAGAGAACAAGAACAAGGGGGTGTCCTCAGGTCTCTGCTTCTTGTGTGTCATCTGCACACCTGACAGGGTGTGCAATAGTGTTACTTCTTTGTGTGAGGTGGGGTAACTTTTTTTAAAAAAAATTCCTAAATGCTTAATTTACACATAATCCATGTATGTGACTTGACCTGTAATTTGATGCTTGGTTTACTTTTTTGAGCCATGTGCTCTGTATGGTATCTGCTTTGCATCTGTTCTATTCTGAGTCCTCTGCCATGGGTGTGTTCATTGGCCTTGGGACTGGGCTGAGTTTCAGTGTTTTACCCTCTGTAAAATGGGTAAATGGTTTCTAGAATGTCTTCGATATGCTCAGTTCCTCAACTGTATGCTGTACGTGTGACTTAACCAAAGTGTATGCGGCTTGATACACACTCTGCCCTGCAAGTGCTTTATTAGTTCCTCCATTCTAGTTGTGGCACAGCTATAGTCTGAATTGTGTCATGATGTGAGGGGGTCTAATTTGTATGAATTGTATGCTTGGTGCTAGGGAACTAGAAAGAGCATGCAGGGATAGGGCTGTAGCTCGGTGATGGAGCATATGCTTTGCATGCCGAAGGTGTTTATTCCAGTAGGGCTGGGATAGACCCCTCTCTGAAACTCTGGAAAGTCACTGCCAGTCACCATAGGCAATATTGAGCTAGATGCACCAGTGATCTCACTCTGTATAAGGCAGCTTCCTATGTTCCTAGTGAGCAGGTGAGCAGACAGCTTTTGCACTGGACTCTGCCCCCCTGCCAGAAAGCACTGGTCTCTTCCCTGATCTGGCTCAAGCTTTGTCCCCCAAGTATTATAATATTTTATTGCAGGAGGTAGCAACTCTGTCTCTGACATTTTTCGTTGCCATGGCAACCAGAATCAATGAGCTGTCTGCCTTTTTCCTTGGGTTAACACACTCCTCACGCAAGGTTGAGGTTGCCCACTCCTCACACAAGCTTAATTGCAATATATTTCTGGCATCCCGGCACATCTATTGCCTTTCTCCCTCATTCTAGAGTACAACTTTTTTATTGAGGGTTGCCACTTCTCCTTTTTGGCATGGTTCCTGTGCCTTTCACAGCTCTGTGGCAGGCAGATCTTCAGCAGGAGCTTTTACAGGCTTTACCGCAGGTTTACAGTGAGGCTTTGCTACGAGTTAGAATTTGCCACACAAAAAAACCTGATGCAAAAAATGGGGTTATTTACCCCGGCCATATACTGGGATAGGTCATAACATACAATGAAAAACCCGAATCATGTGTGAAGTGCCCCCAGTATCTCACACGGACTTCGGCACAAATCTGGTCAATGTTCATTCCGGTGGAGAAGCGAGCTAAAAGCTCCATCTGAGAATGCTCCAGGTGAAGCTATCCCGTCACAGCCTCATATTTATGCTGGTGAATCATTTCCTGTTGTGTTCCTTTATGTCCTGCCATATTTTTGCTAAAGGCACAGAAACCTTGCAAGAAAAAGGAAGAACTGTGATACTGTTACCTACTCAGTCAGTGAGATTCAAAATCAGCATGGGAAGAGAGAGCCTTTTTCCATAATAGAAATTATGGCATCTCTATTTCCATCCCTTAATTTTCAACACCAATCTCCTCTAAAGGACTCATTCCCTAACCGTGCTTAGGAAAGCATTTCCAGGAGAAGTAATAGGTTCTGTTGCATAGACTCCACATCTGCTTTTCTCTAGAAACAATTTAGTCTCTCATCATTTAGGTCCAGGAGCGTAGCTAGGAGAGAGGGGGCCTGTGTTCATCCCTCTCTCTGGCGGCCCCCCAGAGTGAGGGCGATAATGAAGAAAATAGGGAGGTATGGAGCTGGAGGGCCCTCAGGAGCTGGGGGCCCATGTTCTTTGAACCCTTTCGCTCAATTATAGCTACGCCCCTGTTTAGGTCAAGTTCTCTCTCCACTTTGGACACACCCTCAGTGGGCTTCTGTCCATGCTGTAAAAATAAACAGGGACTATAGTTTTTGTGGCCAGATAGGGCCTAATCTCCCTGTTAAGAGAGGCCAGTGAGCAGCTCTAGGACCCTGTAGGATAGAGAGAGAAGCTTGGTAAAGCAAATTTCAAGCAACTTAAGAGACGTGACGCAGAGAACCACATCAGGAGAGAAAAAGCACTCTGTCTTCCTCCCCATCCCCTCCCCTTGCCCACAGCAGATAGCAGAAGTGTCAGGGGAAGGACACAAAATATGCTATCTGTATATGGTCGGATGAGGAGGAACATGCTGATGAGATTCAAGCATCTAACCTTTATTCCATTGGCGTTGGTGGGGATGTGGGGTGAGTAGTACCCAAAAGGCTCTTGCATGCAAGGAGAGGTTCAAATCTCAGCTGAGCCATGAACTCACTGGGTTGGTGAAGGCACGCCACTTTCTCTTAGGCAAACCACCTCTCTGTCAGCCTTCAGCCCCAGTCCTGCTCCTGATCTGTGCGGATGGCCCATCATCATGGCCCATTTAGAATCAGGGTTATTAAGATAGTGTACATGAAGCACTTGGGGTGCTTAGGAAAAATGCTAAAGAAATACCAAGTAGTTTTATGCTGCAGCTCTAGCTTATTCAGAAATGCCCTGCCCTTTGGAGGGTTGTATGGTGACGGCATGTCAACAGAGCTTCATCAGGCAACAAGCCTCAGGTGAAGGCCATCCAGTGTCCGAGACAGGATGCCATGCCAATACTGGTCTGGGCCCAACATGTCTTAATGTCTCCTCCATATGTATATTTCCCCTCATGCCCTATGATCTTCAGAAGATGCTCGGTCTCTGTGCTCCCTCATTCATGTAAATATGGTTGGAAGAAGCCAAACCTTGAGCCTTCTCCACAGTCACACCCTCCCTTTGGAATACCCTCCCTAGGGAAAAGCACCTGGCCAAGTCTCTTCCAAGTTTTAGAAGATTACTTAAGACTTTCCATGTTTAGGAAGCTTTTTAGTTGCTGTAAGATGGGTGATCGGCATGTTTAGCAGATTTGAACGTGCTTGCTGCTCATTATTTGTTGTTTCTGTTCAAACGTCAGTTTTCAGTTGTGTTTAACTGTGTTTATTGTTAATATTTTGTAAGCTTTTGAAAGAGCCTTCTTGTCTGAGCAAAGGGAAGTATAAATTTAATATACTTTTCAGGGCACTGTGGAGCAACATTATTCTTCCCTGAGCTTGCCCTGCTTCTCTGCAGCCATTGCCTGAGTCAAGCGGGGAATCTGACTGAGGACATCACATCTTTCCAATAAACCAGTAGCAGATGTACCCTCCACACAATATTTAGCATTTTTCTTAGCACCATTTGTCTCATTTAGATCTTGCATCAACTGATGATAGCAATAATTCTATTTTTACACTGGCAAAATATGCTTAGAAATACAAAAATCTGTTTTCTTGGCGGGGGGCGGGGCGGGAATGAGTTTTAGGGAAAAATCATGAGAGTGATTAGCTTTGCGTTGAAAATAAACAAAAACACACCTTAGACCAGCAAGGAAAATCCATGTGCAGAAGTAGGTATAGGCCGTATGCAGTCCGTGCAGGTGCAGATGAACATCTGGATGCACATTTGTACTTGTGTTGTGAAAGAGCTGTTACAATTGGCTACATCTGAACTTGCAGCTTGGGCAGAGGCTTGCTGATAAACTCCTGCCAATCACTTGGACCAACAAATGGTTCATTCTGAATTACAAAGCTGATCTACTGTGCCCCACTGTGACAGCCTCCTATCACTTTACCCTCTGGTTACATCTTCTTTTAACCAGAGTGGTTGATTCAAATTTTGTAAATCAAGGACTTGCTGTGATGGGTGGAGGATCTTTGTTTTATTTCAGCACAATACGGTGCCACTCCTTCTGGTTACTAGCAGAAGTAATATATGTATATGTAGTGTACATACTCACACAGACACCTAAATGTTGGGAAGGACAGGCAGATCCTACACTGTAACTGGGAAATCAAGATAAGGAGATGGGAAAGTCAATTGACCTTGAATTATTTAAAATGGAAGAGAACAAAAATGGATGCATCTGTGTGGATTCTTATCAGTTGTGAGCTGCCCTGAGCATACCAACAGTGCTGAAATCCTAAATCATCATGTTTTTGAATGTCTATACATTTGACATGGCCTCCAGCTAGTGCAATGCATTGCCTTAATTTACATAATTTTTATTTGGCACTACAAGTGTTTGTATTCAGTACCTCACAGTGTCATGTATAATATATAAAGTTAACAAGTGTGAGCATATTATCTGATAATGTAGAATACAGAGGTTACCCATGCCAAGACATTAACAGGGAAGAGAATGAGCGAACTAGTTAATTCATATGTTTCCCCCATGTTGCTTTCCCTGAAGAAGAAAAAAATAGATTTAGGTTTATGTTGAAATGACATAGGAATGACCCAGAGTCTCCAGAGATGGCTTGGCTTGTGTCACAGAATTTTCATGCAATAATGAAGCTTTATATTAGGAACCTGCCAGCCAGATTTCAAAAGAGAATTTTGCTTTTGTTTTGAGCAGAGAGTTGGCATTGTGGATATTTGTCCCAATCATGCCAGGCAATAAACATGTGTTTGTCCAGTGTGCAGTTATTTCACATATGGGCAGATAAGAGTGTGGAGAGGGTAAAATGGGAATGGCAGTGATCAGCCTGATGGGATTCCATAGAAGAATGAATCACATATGGAATATAAAGTATATTTCATATTGAAAGTGCTACGTAAATGATGATTAAAAATAAACTGAAGCTAAGCAATTGCCTGTAAACCTAGGATCAAACTACACATTAATTTAAGCATACGTTTGCAGCTACATAATTATTTCTTATGTGTAAAGTAGCATGCAGCGGCAATCAGGATCAGAGCCATGTGGTGGAGTAGGGTTTAAATCCTTTGCTCCTGCTACGGCCCTAGTTTGGATCCCCCCTCACCCCTAGCACTGCAGGTACTATTTGACCTAGAAAAATTGTTTTTATGGTAGACCTTGAGTTGTACAAAAATTCCCTTTTCTGCTACTGTTGGTTTTGACATTTGTTTAAGCAGGGAAGATATGCACTGCAGCACTTGAAAGAGGGTTGTTCATAGGGTTCTTCAAGAGGGAGCATATGGGATTTTAAATGCTATGGAAAACAGGGATGGTTATAAAAGGACATTGCTGCAGGTACTCTGCGCATCCCATTTTTCTTTTTTAAATAAAGAGTGGCATGAGGGCTTCTACATTTCTGATACAGCACACACGAAATGAGTGCTCAGCTTCTAATTTTAGTTTACTTTTTAAATCACACACAAATAGCATATATAAAATGTTCACAAAATGGGACAGGCATGGGAGAGGGAGTTGCCACTACCAGGGCATGGTCACTACCAATGGCAGCAACATTCTTCATTGCACTTGCTATGAATTTTTAAATTTTCTTCGCTACCTTTCTATACAGCATTTGAGGCCATGGGCAGCATTAAAATGATAACATTGTAAATAGAAAACTCTCTCTCTCTGTGTGTGTGAACTTCATTTCTCCAGAAACAAAATATTGCAGTTTGAAAAAATTGGAAAAGTTATTTTCCTCCTCACTGCTGAGTTCTCTTGGGCTATCAAGTTATCAAGAGTTATCTTGTTTCTGTCCCTAGTAAACAAGTTATGTAATGTCCATGTTTGGTTGACCATCTGCTAACTGAGTCTCTTGGTAAAATATATTTTGAACTCCATATGTGTTCAAATAACATCTTCTGGAAGACCTTTGGCAAGCCGCTGTGTTAGCATGATATATCTGATGGCTTTGAGGTCTGTGACAAAAGGTGGCATATACATGTACATACAAAACAGAAATTAATTAAATATATTTCAAAGGAACATCTCTGTTTACAAGCTGTAATGGTACACTGCCCAGTGTTTCAGCGGGCATGCAGTAAGGCAGTAGCAGAGAACAGGAATGAAGACTGCCTTAGATTTCTCCAAACTATTTTCATACTTCAAAAGATTATGGGTTTCTAAGGAATCCAGCAAGGAGATATACAGTGAACAATTCAAAGTGAGTTCATGTTGTAGGTTGAGGCTAAAGGTGGCTCCTTGATTAGAAAAACAACCGTTGGTACAAGACACATGAAACATGATTGAAATGTCAAAATTAAAATATGATAGATGTAGCTAGAAATATCAGAATACAATAAATAGCCCTTCTTTGCATTGTAATATTTTATAGCCATAACGTTCTGGTGAAACCAGAAGCCTGGCTGGTGTTCCTAGAAAACACAAGTACTTTCCCCCATCTAGGCAGACTTCTTTTCCCTGCACTACGACTTCAGTTTTTCCCTAGCATTTGCATGTGGACACGTACCTTTCAACATCTGGCACAGGTAAATGGGCATCATTTTTGTCATGTAAATAAGGGGTGGGGGGAAAGGCTACCAAAATGGAAATATGATAGAGGTTTATAAAATTATTCATGGTGTGAAGAAAGTGGAAAGAGAAGTTTTTTCTTCTATACTAGAACTCAGGGTCACCCCATAAAATTGATGGGCAGTACATTGAAGACAGGCAAAAGGAAGTGCCGCTTTGCACGACACATAGTTAATGTACAGAATACACTGTCCCAAGATGTGATGATGGCCACTAGTTTAGGGCCACACTGTTACAGTGGAGTGCCATGTCGAGTTCCTGACCTTTCTTTTAGAATGAAAAACATCATATAAGCCAGAGTGATGATGATCAAAAGACCAGATGTCTGTCAGATGCTTGTTTACCAAAGGGAGAACCAAAAGATTCTCAAACCAAAAGATTGTTGCATCAAAAAATTGATCGCCAGAATACTATCTAAATCCACCAGAAAGATGGAACACTGGAGTATCATCTAGCAATTTTGTCTGCTGTGCAAAAATGTGATGCAACACCATCCATGCAGTGGATATATGTTTGGGTTTGGCTGTAGGCGGGAAACACAGGTTCAAATCTCCACTTAGAGCCAAATCAGATGTTATTTGGGTGAACTGAGATTGCATCTCCCGACTTTTTTTGCTGTACTTTAAAGTAGCCATAGGGGGCTCTGATTTTTCTTGGGCAGTAGTGCTGGGAGAAGGGGTGTTTAACCCAAAATTATTTCCCCAATTTAAATGTCCCCCACAAAGCTGCTATCAGGTATCTGTATTCATACTAATGCTAGACTGCTACTTCGAGCTCTTTAGGTGAAGCATGATCAGGAAATACAAACGTAGCTAATAAGTAATGCAAATATTGGATGCAAGGGATAAAGCCTGAGGCCCCCTCAATGACCACTTTGCTGTTGGTTGAGGACAGTCTCTGGCAGGTGGCCTAGTGAGTATAGGAATATAGCCATGCATGCCAGTTCATCACCTGTTCAGAACATCTCAAGGAATCTGATGATAGACGTGGAGATGCTTCTCAACCTACCGGTGACCCCATCACTTTTTTTTTGTATGTTGTGTGTGCCCTGCTCTTCAGTCTTTGCATTTATTTATTTATTAAACACATTTGTATACTGCCCAAAACGCAAGTCTCTGGGCGGTTGACTCCTAAAGAAGTTTACAATTAATTGACTCCCAAAGAGCTTTACAATTAAAATTCTACAGCAGTAAAATTCTGTTGACAAAAAGCTGTGATCCAGCCCAGCTCACTGGTTGAAAGTAGATATATGATAAATACATTTGCTGCATTCACATTTTACATTTTAGGGGAACATGTCAAGTAACCTAAGCATGTTCCTTCTCCACAAAGGCACAGTGCCTTCATGCTGAGGGATTCCCATAGGACATCCCTTTCCAGCATACTCATTTAGTTGTATTTTTTGTCTTTTAAACTGAAAAGAAAAGAAAGAAAAACAAAGAGAGGCTAGTAGAAGTAAGCTGAGTTGTAATAATATTGCTTGCTTAATTGCACTGTGTAGCAGGCAGAGAGAAATCCTTTGGGGCAAATCAGGAGTGTTCCACTGAAGTAAGCGGGGTGTGTGTGTGTGTGGATCTAACTTAACTTTAGCCTATTTATTTTTCTTTCTCCCGAACCACTCATCAAAATTCCTCTTAATTAAATTATTCTTTGGAGAAAAACAGCAACAAGAAAGTTTGGTAATTGGTATGGTGATTGTACGCAGAAAGAGACAAAAAGCATAATTTGTATTAGCAATTAAGATTTGCTGCACATGATCCAATATGATGAATCAGGAGTAGCATACATTTTCATGTTGCCCATTTATTTCAGTGAAGCCTGTGTAGGGAATGTTCCCGCTGGATCACTGATGACCCAAACATGTACAGGAGACCTTCCCACACAATTATTGGTGCCCTAAACATGCAGCGTATGTCTTAATAGAATAGACTGAGAACATTTTTGCACATGGGCATCATTAGAGGATGGCCCATGGGGCACAGGCCTCCAATGATGAGCCCCAAATCTCATCAGCCAACCTCATCCTCCACTGCATGACCTCTGCAAGAAGGAAATGCAGTATTCGAGATACCTGCATAGAGCATGGGAGAGCCTAGCATCACCTAGCTTTCTGATGCTTCCACCTTCATATTTTATTATGTATTATAATATCAGAGACTTTAAAAACATACAAAATTATTCTTGGTGGAGGTGTACAATTGAGTTCAATTATCAAAAGGGGGCTATGGGCCCAGCTCTTTTAAGTACCTAGTCCTAGCAACACCCCTGCACAAGATACTTCAAGAGGTGTTTGCTTAAATAAGGTTTGTAATGCCAATGTAAAATCTACATTGGATGGAATGCTTTTAAAATAAGCATTTTAGTGAGTGTAGGCTTTCCATTCACATTGCAAACCAAACTGAAGCAAGATTGGCTTTAAGCATCTCTGTATGCCTCTTCTAGTTCAGGACATTGCAACATTGAAATCTTGGTTTTCCATTACCTCCGTTATCAAGGTGCACTTCATTAATATAGGGTAGGGGGAACAATCTTGGCCAACAGCAGAAAGACAGTGTCCCCACGGTTCCACTAGCTTTGTCATTTGCCAGGAGATTATTAACGTTTTTATTGATATCGCTGATAGCTGCTACTAGGTTGGCATGACTTGCTGGGATGGGCAAAATGTTGTTGTGGCTTTGCTGCCTGATTAATGTGAATAGGGCTGGGCCATCACTATCATTTCACTTGAAAGAGATGCCTAAACGGAGTCTGGGATTTGACAAATGAATGTTAATATGTCTTAATGGTCAGTGGGTCTTTCCATAATGGAAGCAATTTTTTTTTAAAGACGGTTGCCTAATACAGAGACCTCCCTTAAATGTTAGGAATGGGGAAATCATCGGAGTTTGAGGAAGGTGATACATCCCATCCCTTCCAGCTAAAGGGTCCTGGGAATAAGGAAGCCTTCCACAGTAGCACACAAAATGTTCTCATTATCAGGTGAGGTTGGTTATGCTGCCAAAAGTTGGGAGGTGGTGAAACCCTTGTGAAAGCTGGTATTGTATGCTGGGCACGAGCCAGCCAAAGTTAAACACTTAACAGCACCGAGAGGGAGAAGATATAAGATATAAAAAAGGGAGGAGATATAACCCTACGTTGGCTGGGCACTGTGCCCTGTGCCCTGCTGGACATTCAGCCATGACTGGTGATCTAAAATCCAAACTATGTGGTTGAATATCCAGCAGGGCACGGTGCCCAGCTGACATTGGAGCCAGCACACAACCACTTTACCAACATTCATGGGAGTGCACATGCCTCTGCTTCCCAACTTTTGGAGGCATAACTAAAACCGCCTGATTGTGAGAACCAGCCCAATGTGGCATATGGGTATGTTGACAGAGGGAAAAATCAGTGATCCCTCCCCATGTGTACACAGAACTGCTTTGTTATTTATTATTTATTTATTTATTACATTTATAGCCCGCTCTTCCTCCAAGGAGCCGAGAGCAGTATACTACATACTTAAGTTTCTCCTCACAACAACCCTGTGAAGTAGGTTAGGCTGAGAGAGAAATGACTGGCCCAGAGTCACCCAGCAAGTGTCATGGCTGAATGGGGATTTGAACTCGGGTCTCCCCGGTCCTAGTCAAGCACTCTAACCACTACACCACACTGGTTCTCATGTACACAGGGCTCTTTGAATCCCACCTTAATTTACATGAGCAGCCAAACTTCTAGGACACTGACTATATCTTCTTTCAACCTAAGGATTGAAAAAGATCCAAAGAAGATGGCATAGCAATGCCTTTACAATGGAAGCAGTAGGAATTCCATCATTTAGACCTGTGGATGTTAAATAAAGCAAGGATCACTCTTGCATTGACCTGCTTGGATGTTATAGACTTAATAGGACTTACCTGTGACATAGGATTACACATTTTTGCAGTGTGGTCATTTTAGCTTAAACAGCATAATCTACAATGGCAAGAAGTTTAGAATAAGACATGAAGATACATGGAGAGCTCTATTTGCAGGCTTCGAAGTATAAATCACCAGTAAAAATGTTCTTACTGTGCTTGAGCAGTCGTTTTTCTGCTGAGAAGGGGAAATTGCTGACTCTATGCCCTGTTTTTTCTTGACTGTGTTACTTTCTTTGCAGTGGTCGCTTGTGATGGTGGAGTAAGTGAAAGCCCTGAAGGTCAGTACTTCCATTCAGTCCGTAGATTTGGTGAATTATTTTAATTGCATTAAGAGCATCTCATGTCTTGATTTATGCCAAAATTAGCATCTTACTGTTTGTGTTTCTTAATTTTACAAAAGGGCACGAGCCAACCAAAGTTAAACACTTAACAGCACTGAGAGGGAGAAGATATAAGATATAAAAGAGGGAGGAGATATAATCCTACGCTATATTCTGTGGCTTTGCCTGGTTGTCTTCAATATTAATCTTTCTCCAACAGAGTGGGAAGTGAGCATGGGCATTGGGGGGTGCAAGGGGGCAGCCCCCCCCCCTCAAATTGAGCCAGTCCCATTGAATTTAATGGGTTTTACTCCCAGGTAAGTGGATATAGGATTGCCGCTTTTGCCAACCCCCCACCCCATTCCCGAAAAAGTCCTGTGGATGCCTATGGATGTGCGGCTCAGTGGTATTGACTCCGGAAGATCTGGGTGGCTGGAGATTTTTCATGGGGGCAAATGGGAGATAATTTGTAGTAAGAGCTAGAAATATGAAAATGCAGCTGTTGGCCTGTAAACAGCGTCATTGTGGCTAGCTGGAACATTATTTCAAAGAACCACAGAGGCTTGTGTAGACATAGTCAACTGCCAGGGGAATGAGACTGCCCTAAAGGACTGCTGCGAGTGATATAATACCAGCTGCTATGCCATGGCCTGCAACACAAGTAGCTGCAGAAGGAGGGGAGGAGAGAGCCCAGAAACCGGTTGGAGCCCCACTAGCAGAGCAGGGGCTTCTGCATAGCGCTTTCCCCTCCCCTTGCAGCCATAACCCTCAGTGTTGCCGCCAAGGGTCCCTATACCCCTGGCAAGGGCTTTTTGGGAAGCTCAAGGAATTGCCCAATCAGGAAGCGATAGTTGTACAGACTAGAGCATCACTCTGTATATGAGCCATAATAAATATATTGGGGTTCCCCCCCCCCATATTTTTTAAAATAAAGCCAACAATAAACATATATTGATTATGTGCTGCTTTGCATATGTTTTCAAAAGGTGAACAGTCTACCTGTAGCATGAGGGCACTGTCCAGATTACACCCTGTTCATCAGTAAAATGCTTTGGCTTGGCAGGATCATATTGAAAACATACATAGCTTGCATAGCCCTCCTACAACGGGAAAATACAGCTATTATTTTGCAACGGACTTGCAATATTGTAGAACTAAAATGCAAGGATAAAATCCGAAAGAAGGAAATGGAAATGTGAATGGCACCTTGCTGACAGCACAGGAACTGTGATGTCAAAACACAGCGGTATAGAAGCACACTTAGTGGACAGTAGTGACACTGTTGTAGCGCGTAATCTGGAAAGTACCGAGGCAGGGGCATAACTATCATAGGGCAAAGGGAGACAGTTGTCTGGGGGCCCACTGCCTTGGGGGGGCCCCAGAGGCAAGTCACATGACTGACTCCCCCAGCCGCGCACCCACCCGGGCTTCCTTCAGTTGTGTTCATCCTCCGAAATTGATGTGAGTGTGAAGACCTGGAGCTACCAGAACAGCGTGTCTTTCTCTAGTACCATTCAATGACTTGCATAGTCCACAATTTACAAAACCTTCTTTAAAATAATTTAGGATGATGTTCTATTGTGGCACATAGGTTGTCTGTCTGTCTATCTATCTATCTATCTATTTATCAAAATTTTACTATGCTTTTTGTTACCACTATTCAGCCTCATTTAAGATTTCATTTTAAAATGTTGTCTCTGAGCCCACTCCAACCTTGCTACACCCCTGTGCCGAGGTGAGAGGCAAAACTGATGACTGCAAAACTTTAGGACTGTGCCATTGGCAATAAAGTGCACGTGGGAAGCTGCTTTCTACTGATTCAGGCTGTTGCTCCACCTGGGTCAGTATTTTCCACTCTGACAGGCAGCAACGCCCCAGGTTTCCAGACAGGCAATGCCAGAGATTAAACCTAGAACCTTCTGGATGCTAAGCATCCACCACTGAGATGCAGCCCTTCCAAACTGACTGTGACCGTGATGGCAGCATTGTTGCTGTTTTCTCCATGCCTTGCTTGAGTGGGTCTTTCCCCACCTAAAATACCTGGGGTGTGTTTGTCATTTCAGATCTCAGGCAAACCTCCACTGAATCACAGACCACAACAACACCGTCAATGACTACATCAAAGCCCACTGGTAAGAAAACCATGAAGCACAATCCCCAACCCCTCCCTACGGAGAGATCCATGGTACAGGAATTACAAATTATCATTGTGGTTTAAAAAGAGGAGGAGGAGGAGGAGAAAGAGTCCTCCCTGGGGACGCAGACATGCTGTGTAGACGGAAGAAAGGGAAATACAGTGCTCCCATTGATGGCATGCAGACAGTGCCAGATTTTTCAGGATATCAACCAGTTTTGTTTTCTGTCCCCTCCCTAATGAATTCCCTGACATTCTCCATCCATCCTTTTTTTTTTTCCCCCTGTGAAGTTGATGATTTCATTCAGCTGAATATCAGGACCTCAAGATCTCTTCCCTATACAACCGCAGCCAATTCAGATTCCATCAAATCTTACAAGAAGTTAGTAATTCTTTGCCCTGTTGGGCATCATTTTACACTTACACTGAACCTCATTTGTCATTTTGTTGCCCATCACTCAGTTTGGACTGGAGATGTCCTTTTAGATTACGCACCAGGGAAATGAAAAGACTGTGACATTCCTTTTCCTAAATGCTCAGTGTGTTTCACATACCTTGTCTTCGCCGTCCTTACAATAAGATCTGTAAGGTTGGTCAGTATTTATCTCCAGGCCATAGACAAGGGGGAGTATGCTGAGTCTGAAGTCGTTATCATTTATTATTTCTAAAGCACCTACAGTGTAGACAAAAAAGCTTTCTTAAGGGTGGGCAGTAGGCTTATGAATAAAGTTCAGCTCTGAACTGGGAACCTGCAGCTCATAGCTCATGCTGCCACCCACTACACTACATGTCTTCCTTTCACAGACACCCCAAGGAGGCGGCTAGAAGATGAAACTTTGTTGTGCTCTGAGACTATGAAGCTGAACTTTGGAGAGCACTGGGAAACAGTTTGCCTGGGTTTGCAAAGAATGTGGAGTGAGCTGGCACCTAAGATCTGCCAAGGGAAGAACTGTGAAGATGCAGTAGAAATCAATGACTTGTGGAGGAAGCAGCAGCCTTTGCCTACTTCCCAGTGGAAGAAGGTGGAGTGCGAGAAAATGACCCTTCGATCAAAGTGTCTGAATGGGACCAAGGAATGCTTGAGCATAACCTTACTTAAATGCTCAGGTAAGCAGGACTCCCTAAGAGAAAACACCTCAACTATATGGTGCTTTTCTCCCCTCTGAAGTTTTGTTTTTGTTACTTTGTGAGCTACCCATAGAACAATTGTTATGGGGCAGCCAATTAATGGTGATGATGATGATGATAAATCTCATGCATTACACAGAAGTAGGTGGTTGACAAAAGTGGTAGAATTCTGACATGCTAGGCTAAACATCAAGGTTTAGGGCAGGCATATGATGGTAGAGGGTCTGAATGCTGCCAGCATTGAAGGTTGAGAGCTGTAAAATAACTATGTATGGTATTTAGAGGATAGTAAAGATTATTTGGGAAGAACAGGAGTTCCAATTGTAGAAGATGCTATTAAGATTGGGTTTGATTTTGTCATTTGAATTTCTAGTGAATGGGAGGGGCTGGAATATATCTCTGGACTAAGCTGAGCTTTCTCCTAGGAATGATATCGATAATCTTCTGTTTCCAGACCAAGATTTCAAGCCCACTGTGACCAGTAAGAAGTCCACTCTGGCCCGTAAGGAGACCACCGCATCCAGCAAGGAGACCATTTTGGGAGTCTTGCTAGGACTTGTCCTCACTGCTGTCCTCCTGGTCATCTGTGTGCCCATTTCTTATAAAAAACTGAAGAAATGTAAGTGACCATCTCTTGCACTGACTTTGAGATTAGAGGCATCTACCTTTGTAGCAGAGCAGCCTCAGCTAAAGCTCTATGCACACTACCACCCAGGAGTGTGGTAACCTTAGGAAAAAGCCTTCCCCATGTCACACCCAACATGGAGACATACAGGCAGGGAGGCTGAGGCTGACAAATACAGTAGTAGATTGCCTAAGGCCATCCACTCAGTTCTTGTCTCTCATGAGATTTGCACTGAGGGCTTTCTGGCTCACCTCTCATATGTTACAGCTACAGTATACACTACAACACTAGCTCTGTGGGTGTTCACTAGTTCACAACTGGTTCTGACAATACTTCATCTTTCAGCCCAATTTCTTCAGTCGGGATAGTTGTGCACCATGAGCGTTTGCATTATTTTCCACTTTGGGCACATTCTTTTCCACTTCACATGCAAGTATTTGAGCCACATGCAGATGAGAAGTTCAGAGAGTTCAGCGAAACCACATCCCTACATGATTCTTGTGTGCTGCTCCACATCAGGAACAGGGAAGGAGACGTACACTCATGGCATATATGCATCCTGATTGTGTGGAGTCAAGGTGGCAGACAAAGTCTCATCCAGACCAGCTCTATATCTACTGCGGTTCTTTGCCCTGCTTGCTGTTTGTTACCTTTCCCTTCTCTTCTGTGTATGTTGCTTACTTGGCTTATCCATTATTCTGAAAAAGAGGGGAGTTGATGTAGAAGTTGAGACAGTGGCTACAATCTTGAAAGTTGTGGGTTTTAATTTTTGTTGGACGTTTCATAAAATGGGGACTTCCAGCTGAGTCAAGTGCAAAAAATGGATACCTGTCTCAAAGGAAGTGGCATATATGTTGGCTCCAGCACTGCTCCAGTTTCTGAGCTCACCGTAAAAGCTGTTGAGCTTTAATCACATCATGTCTCAAGTCAGGCAACTTGTGGGAAAGTATTTACTTTTAGTCTATGCTCTTTCTTGCATCGTCAGCTAGCAAATTTCCTCTCCTTGCAGTTTCCAAGAAGAGGCAGCACCAATGGGTTGGCCCAAGTGGAGTGAACCAAAATGGTAAGGAACAGGGAGCAAGAATCTAGGATCCACGTCTATAACCATTTTCAGATGTGGCATCCCAAAAAAGTACACTTTATCCTCTCCAAATCATAGGCAGCCATGTTGGTCTATTAGCAAAAACCCCAAAGTCAGAGTCTGGTTATATTATTATTATTAGGACAACCAAAATGATACAGTGTTTTGAGCAGCAAGCTTTTGAGTTCTCTAGAGCTCTTCATCAGGTTAGATGTTAAGCAAAGCAAAACAAAAAGCAGGTGAGGGAGCTGGGCATATTGTAGAAGGCCAATTAATCTCCAGCGTTGCTAAAATATATTGAGGTCATTCACACAATCAAAAACTGTGTTCTACATGGGGTTGGGAGCTGTGTGTGCTCCCAGTTTTCAGTTGTGTGGAAGCGAGGTGGGAGGAAAACCTCGGTAGAAGTTATTGTGTGGAAGCAAGCTTGCTTCCACACAACCGAAAACTGGAAGCACACACAGCTCCCAAACCCGGCTAGAACACAGTTTTTGATTGTGTGAATGACCTTGTAGAGAGAGGGGCTACCACGTTTCTCTCTTACTTCTGTTCTCCAACTGACAAGGAGCCCATGTGCTTCAGTAACTGTTGGGGATGAAACAGAATAACTGATAGATATAAAAATTTCTAAAGCTGGAGGATCAGCTATTATTCTTTCTTTCTTGTTCCAGAAGCCTAGAATGCCTCCTGAAATATATTTGTTTGTTGGTTTGTTTATCATATTTCTATATCGCCCAATATGTACATCTCAATGTGGCATACAAAATTTAAAACAATACTTAAAAATCAACACAGATTAAAATACAAAACAATTAAAACAGCACTCCATTTTAAGAATATTGAACTGTGGCTGTTCAGGCTTCTGCAAGATGCCCTGCTTGCCAATTCCCTCCTTGCTTTGCTTAACATCCAGCTGGATGAAGAGTTCTGGTTAAACTCAAAAACTTAAGGCATTGCGACATTTTGATTGGTCCTAATAAAAATTATTGTTTGATAATGGCTCTCTTGTATCACATGGGAATAATGTTAACGTGGGATAGAAAACAGAAGAGAAATTGAATATATATTTTCTAGTCCATTCAGGTCTTACGTTCACATTATAAACGGACTGAAGCACTACTATGCTTGCAGGGTTGTCTTTTATAAAGATTTAAAAGAAGTCTTGAATCAAGCTGATTCAGGAGGAGGATGACAGTTGGTCAGACAGTTGGTTAAGTGGGTTAAAGACAGTAACCACATTGTGAGTTGAGATTTCCCTCAAAACCAACCAGCTTAAATCATCATAAAAGAAGCTCTTGAAAGTACATTAGTTCTGGAGGTAGATCTCCAACTAAGATACATTGCAGCATCTTTTTTTTTTTTTTTGGTGGCTTTTCCATGAAGAAATGTCTCCGAAACATTGGTTAATTTCTAAGGGGTCCAGGATTAAGCCTGCCACAAAGCTACACACTAGTAGGCCTGTGATTGGCCCCAAATGTCAGATTCCAACTTGACATGATACTGCCCAACAGTGGCAGTGTTGGGAGGGGAGATGTTGGCCCTCCCACCCTGCTGCAGCCTCAGAAAAAAATAGGAAACCCACAGCCACCCATGCCACTAAGGGAATGCAGCAGGGACTGCCTTTTAAATGGAAGCTGCTGAAGGCAAGGCAGCCATTTGAGTGCTACCTCTGGGACAAAGAGGACGTGGTGCAACCTGTCTCCTCATTCCACCTGGTCCCAGGGAAAGGAGGGGGAGGAGAAGGCAGGGATGACAGATATGTTGGATGTCCATGGAGTTACACCATGACAGCAGGGGGCCTGTCATGATGGAACTCCCTTTGACAACACCTGACAGAGGGCATGTCGGCCTGACATGTTGGTTAGACCAACACAACTGCACAGCCCTACTACACATACTGGCCTGGGAACCCTGCTTCTTAACTCCAGCCAGCATCAGAGCTGTGATGATTAAGTGGTGAAGGAAATGCACTCTGCACATGCTCATAGGCATCCTCTTCTTCATTATCCCTTCACATGTTCCACAGCTAGTCTGGGCATTCCAAGCAGGTTGGCTGAGTCCTAGCGAGATTTGTTCTGTTCCCATAGCACTTTGCAGACTCGGTATAAAATAATCACTCATTGCCATCTTAATGTGTTACCATTTTCAGAATGATCTGTAGCATCACTGGCTTACATTCTACACAGCACCCTGCCGATCCACACACTGGTTCTGTGTGACTCAACAGCTTGTTCTCATTGCTAGCAAAGGTGAAGAGGCTCCATGACAACTAAGGATTCAGGATTGCATCATTGCTGTCGTGATGATTCTCTCATTGGGGATGATGGGAGAATTGTTCCTACATCAAGGACGCAGTAGCCACAGAGTCTCTCCACCTTCACTAGCCGTGAGAACAGGCTGTTGAGAAGCATGGAACCAGCACGTGTGCCCCATTCTTGGATTGGTGGAGCACTGCACGGAATGCAAGCCACTAAACTTAAAAAATCTGACAGAGAGGGATTTTGAGGCAAGTTTAGGCAGTCAGAATATCATTAGCTGTCTAGCAAATATTAGGAATGTAATGTAATGTGTGGTCAGGATTTCCATTTCCTACAAGAGCCAAAATGGGGAGTATTGATACAGTGTGATCAAGTTACTTATTCAGTTCAGTAAATGCCTCTTCTGTTTACTAGCTGATGTGATGCACATTCCAATGCCGGTGTTTCCAACATGCTGTGCACATGAAAGGCAGCCCCAGGGGCATTACAGAGGTGGGAAATTGGTGTTGTTGGAAACAGCAACAGTGGAGTCTGTATCATGTTGGCCATTATGTTTAGAGATCCAGTCCAATAATCATAATTCCACCTTTTAGAATGTATAGTTGAAACACTGTAGCAGAGTAATGAGCTTCCAGCCTTATGCATTTTTGACAGTGATGTGTGTTATTGTAGGTAAACACATTGCAGTATGAGCTTTTACTCCCTCTAGAGGCAGGAATTAGCTAAGCAGACTTGGTAGGTTGTTATAGGCCTATTTCTGCTTTTCTTCTGCGTTACCTAGCTAAGCAAACCCATGCACGAGCCACTTTGGATATCTATTTTTTTTAAGAAAGGATATCTGTATCCAAATTGTATGATGTATGCACACATAATGTAGTAAAGATAACCTAAGTATCTATTCCTACTGGGTGCTTTCCAGACTAGACCCTACAACGGCATCAGGATGTATCTCGGAAGTGTGCTTCCATACTTCCTGCATCGTGACATCGCAGTCCCTACGCGGACAGCAGGGTGGCGTTCACATTTCCCATGTCTTGTTGCAAATTTAATTGCTGCGATATAGAGCAAGGATGTCATATATCCGACGTGGAAACGTTGCTTTTTCCCCCGGGTTGTTAGTTGCTGTGAGACTGCTCCCCCTGCTGTTTATGTTCCGAATGTGACTTGCCCGAACGGAGGCATTTTACTGCTGATGAGCAGCTAATTCTAGAAGCTGATCCAGCAAATGTTCTTCTCCTTTTGCTGTGAAGAGACACAATTATTAAAATGCTCTGGCTTGCAAGCATATTATTGTGGCCAAATAGACACTGGGTGATACTCACACAAGCTAGTGTATATACCAGTATCTAATTTTCCCGCTACAGAGAAATGTCAGGAATGATGTGGCCCTGTTTTATATTTGCATGCATCCTTGTAAGACACACCCACACCTTTACAAAGTAACACAGAGTACAGCTTTCAAGAATACCAGAGCTTTACCCACCCCCACCACAAACACCGTTGCCAGTTTTTAACTTGAGTGGACCAACATGTTCACCTAGACCAATAATATGTTCACACTAATTAAGGATTCGAGTTTCCATTTTAAAGTAGACTCAGGGCCGGACTGAGGGCACTGAGAGGGCGGTGGAATGTATGTGGGGAGGGCACTGGGTTTTGAGCAGAATGAGTAATTAAGGGGGGTGAGTATTCATGCTGCTGAGAGTGGCGGGGTGCAGGGGTGCCCCACAGGTAGGGCGCACCGGGAATATGCCCTGTTGCCATGTGGGCCAGTCTGAGCCTGAGTAGACAACAGAACAAAACTTTGGCTTAAAAATGAGACATTTTCTGGACAGAAAGTGGTTAATAATTCTCTGCTATGCTTTTAATTAGCTTCATTCCATCGTATCAGCGTTGTTGCCTTGCAACCTCATCCTGAAGACCAAGGAATTCAGCAAGAAGACAATTATCATGCCCTCAAGAAAAATTCTTACCTCTCACCTTATGCAGGTAACAGACCAGACAGTCTCCTCACCCTGTGCCTCAGTTTCTACAATACTCTTCTTCCTATTTTAGTAGTATTATATTTCTTGCCCACCTTCCTCTAACACACAAACTCTTGGTGAGCTAAGGATGAGATCCATAAAACAAACAACAATAGCTTGGATCCAAAGATCTGCTTGAGGCATTTGAAGGTACTTCTGCTCACACACACAAAGGAGCTCTGGTTTCTGAGCATTCCCACTCATGGCACTGCTGCAATTATCTCAGTATTTACAGCAGTAAAACACAGTAAAATTATCTTCAAACACACTTGTCTCTTGAAAGGCAGCTTAAGATAGTAGGCATTATACAAAGATAACAGACACTAGTGTACATGCCAAAGATATGTGAGGTTTGTGGGGCCCTCAGGGACATATTTTGAGGGGGAGATGAGGCTGCAAAAAGAAAGGGACCAAAAATGGCCTCTCCTTGCACAGATGGAACATACTTTCATGAGCACAGCATTAGTCTGGATATAGGCCAGTGTAACACATTCTCCACTAGCCAAAATGTTGAGAAGTCCAGGATCAGTACTACAGGGTTTCATTTCCTTTATCTTTTCCTTTGGCTATCTTTTCCTTTGGATAAGAGATTACTGAAAATGTGTTGTCTTGGCAGTATCCATTTTATTTACAGATATACATGCAGAACGTTGCTGAAGCAAGTTAATTCTAACTACAGCTGACATAACCACTGCTCCTACATCAGAGAGCAGAACAGCACCACAAGGACATATCCATATTAGCAAACTCCAGCTAAACGTTAACTCTCTGACTTTGTCTCTTTCTGTCTGTTCCCAAGTCATACTGTGGGGGAATAAAACCCTCCTTTCTTTCCCCTCACATACATACACATATGCCTCGCAGAGCACTGGTTTTCGACTCCAGCATGTAGGTAAATTCAGGACAACATCTCTGATCATTAGCTACCATTGAGAAAACACCAGCCAATCATCCCTTTTAGTAAGCAATCATCTTAACCAAGGATAGTGACCCAGCAAGAGTAAGCCAAGCTACATATTAAGGCAGTTCACACCATCAGAAATAGTTTAGGAGCTGTGCTGTAGAATCCAGAGGAAAGAGTTGTGGCACACAAGGACAAGGCAGTGGAGTAGAATCAGGAATATTTATGGTTTAATAAACTAGATATTATTTACGGAGAGGCAAGTGCAGACTGCTTTCAATGCTCTTGCTGCTGGTTGTCCATTAGCCCCACCTCTACTCCAGGACTGAACTAAAAGTAACTAAAGCACCATTCAAAAGCTGGCCTGGATCAAGGAATGAATTAGCCAAAACCTCCACATGTGCATTCCCTTTTCTGATTGTGTGTGAGCTAAAAACAACATAGGAGGCGTTGACAGTAATTATCTACTAAGCGGCAACTGAGTTGGAGGGCTATGTTCTACCTAGCAGCTGTACTCAGCTGCTAGGTAGAGGTAAGGTTGACCCATCCAGGTGCTTAGCTGGGTCTACCTACCTAGAACTAGGTAGACCCAGCTGCTGCTTAGCAGACTGTCACTGCCTGTGCTTCCTACCTTGTTTTTTAGGGAAGAGAGCTGGTCTTGTGGTAGCAAGCATGACTTGTCCCCTTAAGCTAAGCAGGATCCACCCTGGCTGCATACGAAAGGGAGACTAGAAGTGTGAGCGCTGTAAGATATTCCCCTTAGGGGATGGGAGCCGCTCTGGGAAGAGCATCTAGGTTCCAAGTTCCTTCCCTGGCATCTCCAAGATGGGGCTGAGAGAGATCCCTGACTGCAACCTTGGAGAAGCTACTGCCAGTCTGTATAGACAATACTGAGCAAGATGGACGTATGGTCTGACTTGGTATATGGCAGCTTCCTATGTTCCTATGTTTTAGTTGTACATTATCAGAGAATGGGAACGGGCACAGCTCCTGAACTTGAGTAGGACACTTGTCCTACCTTATTTCTGATTGTGTGAATTGCCTTACTGTGTTTAATACTATGGCCCTTGCCATTTAAGTTTGTTTAAAAAAAAAATTAAATGGCAGCCACTGGTGGAGATGGTTCAGGACTTGGCCATGGAAAGAGGGTATTTAACCCTCCTCTCCCATGGTACAAGCCTTTTGATGCAGGGCTAAACTATTCCTTTAATGTAATATATAGTTGGCACTGTAACAATAGTATACATACTATGCATTGGTATATTGGAGTACAAGGTGACTGAATAAACGCAAACAAGTATTGGCTTTTGCTCAGCTTGGTTGCTGAGTGAGCCCCTTGAAATATAGAACCATTGTGGCATATCCTTCTGATATAGTAGTCTTTACATTTTGGAATTTCAGTGGAATGTGGCACCCTTTGGAAGAGAGATTTCTTCTTCTTCTTTTCACAGCTCTGGAAGGGGCAACCAACAGATCTTCTAGCCCACTCGACAACTCCTCTGACAGCGATTATGACTTAAGTTCTGCACGGCAGCTATGAAATCTGATGATGCCTCTGTTCCTTATATTCTCACACCTAAGTTGAATACTGAGGCTTTTAAATATCTTTAGACTGAACAGTAAAACCCAAGATCTGGACATATCTACAGTATGCATTTAAATCAGTTTATTTGACGGAAGTAATTGAAGTTCAAGATCTTTGAAACCGGTTTTGTAGTGTAGATAGGCCCTTAGACTCAAGATATGTGGAAGGCAAAAGCTATCTCATTATTGTGGATCATCCATAATGGATAATTGTATTAGCTGCACTGAGGCGTCTTAAAATCTTGAAAGTACAAATTTCATGGAGTTTATATTCACCCCACAGATACAAGCAGAGTTCAATAAAAGAAAACTTCGGTAGAAGGGAAGGGACTAAAATAAGCATCTGTTTTTTCACTGGTCTCTATGAAATACCATCCTCCTTACAACTATAAATACGTTCTCTGCCTTGACAGGGATGTGTTGGCAAATTCAGTGCATGTCCTTTTCTACAGTCCGAAAAGAATTAGGATACCTAACCCCAATCACCCAGAGCTCTATTATCTAGGATTAAATGAGCAATCCACCAGCAATGGAATCCTGTGGTTGAGGCCTTAAAATATGTTTTTTGAAGTTTGTACTTCAGCTCTAATAGTACGGGATGCCCAGATTTCCCAATGGCCAAAAACAAACAAACAAAAACCCAATGAGAGCTTGACATTGAGGGACTAGATGTCCTTAGTTGACACTCAGAATATTTCCAGTAAAATAATATTAAGACCCCTGGTATGCGAAGATTTGCAGAATGGCAGCTAAAGTTTCAGGAAGATTCAGCACAAGGTCAGTAGCTACACACATACATAGGGTGCGGTCTTACAGAGGTAGTGCAGTTGGCTGAGTGAACTGAATATTGTAGGATCAAACTACACATTTTGCTAAACATGACCTTTCGAGTGACAGGTGTAACTTTCTTTAGTAACAGCAGCCACCAGGTGAGGGCCAGTCTGAACCCATCGGTGCCAGTAGCAACTTTCCTCCCAACAGGGGCATTAACAGCTTTGGGCCATCTAGGCATATGCCACAGATTGATTCTTTAATGCCCTGGTCCTCTACATTGTCTGACATTGATGGATGCATTGGTGATTAATGGCTTCAAAACTGGAAGAAAGTTTTGCGTTCCTTAAGAGAAGGTCAAAAATGGGGGTGGGGTCCTGTGGGTCTAGGCCCCAAATCTTTTAAAAAAGCAATGCCCCTTTCTCCCCAGGTAAACCGCAGCCACAGGGTGGGAGGGCAAACTGGACTGGGACTTCAGCAGGGACAGAATTAAAGCCCCATCATTTATCCAGATCTCCCCCGCCACCCGATACATGTCCTATTACAAAAGAAAAGTTAAGCATGTCATTGCCAATGATGGATTCATTATAGATAATTTAGCTCTTTGCTGGAGAGGAAAGGGTGGTACTTAAAAAGTGGGTAAAGCTGTCATCATTTGAACAGATATGAGATCCTGTTTTAGCCAGTTTCCAAGTACTATATAACAGCTTCCACCTGTATCATTCGTATGCCCTGTTGCCTAAACTGAAATATTATGCTTATGAATTATAGATATGTTGTAACATTGTAGTGAGTTTTAAGAAATGATTTGCTCTATTATTTTGCCTTTGATTGCAGCTGTAATTTAATTTGTAAGTTGTGTCTATTGTTTATAATTGGGGGAAAATAAAATAAATGAGGGGGGAACCACCTTTAACTGGCATGAGGTGCATTTATTTTGTACTTGGATCTCTTTACACAAGTATAAGACTGTAGGCCATGTTTCAAAGTCTAAAAGTGAACAGGCATGTTGTAAATATGTTGATGGTGAGAAATATTTAGCCTCTAACCTCCTGTTCTGGTCAAAAACTGATGCAATGTCCATCAGTGTAAATTTCCATACAATTTCAAAGACAATGTAAAGTAAGCAAATTGTCACACAGCAATTTGATATCTTCACTAACTTTCATTTTGTTGGACAAGGTGAACAAGTATGTTGCTGTTTATTTTAGCTGACAGACTTTCTGCTGCCATGTAGGAAAGTCAAACCACGAAATATACTTTACACTGGAACCAGAGTTTTGCCACTGTGAGTAGGGTTTTATTAACATTATACAAAAGCCATTTGTCTCCCTTTGAAACTGGTCTCATATTGTAGCCCATGCAAACCAATTAGCTTTTCTGAGACACACAGATAGTTCTGATATACCTTATCAAGAAAACTATAAAGAACTGTAATTTAGGAAACTGTGAGCAATTATATGCATTTAAGTATGATAAATACAGAACAGATGTCTGCATTGATGTGTAGTGGGTGAGCATGGAAAGGTTGAAAAGTAGATATGAATTACCAGGAAGAATGGATGATGAGAAGGCCAAGAGGGAGTACAAATGTTTAAGGCTACATATGGACAACAGATTTTCAAAAGCTTGGATGCAGTATTACAGATCTGTCATGTGTACATTTTGTACATGTGTACATTTTAGTGTGACTCCTGTTGGGATAGTGCCCATGATAAGTATACTTCTGAACACCTCTGACACTTTTCAAATATTCTAGTACCCAAATAATTGGGAGTATATTCCTTATGCAACTCATACTTCTGTGATTAGTAGTCAGAGTCACGGCTGCAGCATCAGAAACAAATCCCATTTCCAAGCACTTGCACCAAGCACAGGACATAGAAGAAAAGTTAAAGAAAAGCGGGAGGGCAGTCCTTTTAAATCCTGAGCTGCAGAAGGCTGCTCCGTGTATGCAAATTCCATGCTAGGAATCATTAGGAAGAGGATTGAAAATAAAAATGCTAATATTATAATGCTCTTACATAAATCTATGGTAAGCTACATTAGGAGTAATACAAACAGTTCTGGTGACCATATCTTAAGGAGCACATTGTAGAACTGGAAAAGGTGCAGAAGAGGGCAACCAAGATGATCAGGGGCCTGGAGCACCTTCCTTATGAGTAGGGATGTGCAAAACCGCTTCAAAAAGGGGGGGCTGGGCTGAGTTCGAGCCAAACCTGGCCCATTTCAGATTGAACCAATTTGACCAGTTCTTTAGGCTTGCAAGAGAATCTGGAAAGCTTGCAAAGGGTAATCTGGCAAGGATTCCCCTTTACAAGCAAAGGGGAGAACCCTATGGGGTTGAAAAGGGCAGGTGGGAGACCACCTCACGTGCCACAACTATGCCACGGCTCCTCAGCGGTAGCTCCCCTAGGCCCTGACAGTGCTCCCCCATCAGCACAGGCTGGTGGGGGCCCAATTTGGGCTGCTGCGCAAGCAAGCATGGAGGCCATTTGAGTGACTTCCACGCATTTGCGTTGTGACACAACTGGCCTCCACACATGTACAGTGGTCACTCTAATGGCCCACGCTGATGGTGGAAGCACCAGCAGGGCCTACGGGAGCTACCACCACCACAGCACGTAAGGTGACCTCCTGCCCCCACCCCCCACCCCCATTTCCACCCCATAGGATTCCCCCACTTTGGTTGTAAAGGGGGAATCCTTACTGGATTCCCCTTTGCATGCATGAAAAACCGGGCCAAACTGGTTTGACTCAGTTCTAGTGCAGAAGCGAACCAGCTCGCAGACCGGACGGTTCGGTTCAGACTTGAACCGAACTGCCCGGAGAGGTTCCGTGCACACCCCTACTTATGAGGCAAGGCCTCAGCATCTGGGGCTTTTTAGTTTAGAAAAGAGGCAACTATGGGGAGGCGACTACGAGAAGATCGTGTATAAAGTTATGCATAGAGTGGAGAGAGTGGACAGAGAGAAATTTTTCTCCCTCTCTCACAACACTAGAACCAAGGGTCATCCCATGAAACTGAAGGCCAGGAAATTTAGGACTGACAAAAGGAAGTATTTTTTTATGCAGCACATAATTAACTTATGGAATTCTCTGCCACGGGCTGTGGTAATGGCCACTAACTTGGATGGCTTTAAAAGAGAGTTAGATAAATTCATGGAGGACAGGACTATCAATAGCTACTAGTCTGGTGGCTATAGGCCACCTCCAGCCTCAGAGGCAAGATGCCTCTAAATACCAGTTGCAGGGGAGCAACAGCAAGAAAGCAGGCATGCCCTCACCTCTTGCCTGTGGGCTTCTCAGAGGCATCTGGTGGGCCACTGTGTGAAACAGGCCTTGGGCCTGATCCAACAGGGCTGTTCTTATGTGTGTGGAACAAATTGAAGCAACTCAGCCTGTCTGTCCCCTACGCCCATCCAGTCACAGGGAAAGGAGGATGAAAGAGCAGTGAGCAGGAAGGGGTCTGACAGAGCTGTCTGACAGCATTCTGCCATGAAAGCAGGGATTTCCAACCATCAGAAACTTCCTGCTGCCGTGAGAGAACTCTGATAATTCCTGACACAGGGTAAGTTGGGACCAATAGGTCTGTTGGACTGGACAGGAATCACTGCCCCAGCAGGCTGAACATACCAACACTTTTACCAAGTTCTTTTCAGGAATTACACTATTTCTATCCCTTACAATTCTTCCTCACAGATTAATTGTAAACTGCCCCAGATTGTTAATTTAGATTTGGTGGTGTCAAATATGTAATAAAGAACTAAATAAAACACTTGTTTAAATATTTCCATAGGATTTTTTAACATATTTGTCTCAGAAACAATGAGCAGTATTCAGATTAATGCCTCACTTAAGAATGTTTTGCTCACACAAGGGGCAGTTTTTGCTGATCTCCCCTTGCCTCAGTTGCTACTGCTGTCCCCAAAAAATATGTCCCTGAGAGGTAGGAGACCCTCAGAGACATTTTGTAAGGCCCTGAGAGCAGAGGAGAGAAGGGGGAATCAGGAGGAAAAAACTCCACTCTTCGACTTTGTGCGAGCAAAACATTCTTATGCAAGAGCAGCATTCGTCTGGATGTTGTGTATCTCTGCATCTTTATTCCCTGAAAATTACTAGAACAGAAACTTGTGATCTGTTCTACAGAGATTCCTTTAATCTCTTGACTTGTATGGGATGAGGGGAAACAGCTGCAATTCGGAGGCAGGAAAATGGAATAAGCAAGCTTTCTTTGGTTTTGAAGAATCTCTTAGCACAGCTTGTATAAATAGTCATGCCACTTTTACAGTCAGTTTTCAAAGCATTTCATCTAAAATAGAATTGTATTCTCACACAGCCCACAGGGTGACCAATTTAAGTATTGTCTACAATGAGAGTTATTTTCAGATCAATTTCTTTCTCTGGGAGTGCTGCGAAGAATCTCTTCCTGCATCAGCTTTAGTAATTCAGAGTGAAGAATGCCCCAAACTCATTAATTTTATTGCTTTTCTCTCCTTTATATTGTTAATAATTACAATATGAAACCAGATCTTTGCTAGCTCTGGGTTTCTGCCACTTGCTTTATATCAACTGCACCCAGGGGAGAAGAAAGCTGGTCTTCTCCAGAGTAATCTGTGCGATACTATCACCAGAACACTGTTGTGTTGGGTTTTTTTGGTTTAAAACACACACACAAATTTAAGACACTGACCCACCCAAAGAAACAGGCTGTGTTAAATGTAGGAAACTGTCCATGGTGGGACAACAGAAATGGGACAAGATGAGAGCATAATTTCAAGCAGCCCCATGATTTCACACAGCTATGTAATCTTGCACAAATGCAACTTTGTTCACTGAGCAAACACAGCGTTAGGATGTCAGCCATTATTCTTCATACCATCCATAGCAAACAATTCTTTCTTAAATATTTTTAATTTATTTTTTTAATCAAACCTATTTCTTCTGTTTTCCTTTGGGCTAAACCTATCTCCATTACTTTGGTCTTTGCCCATGTTTCTTGCAGACTACTATAGGACAGGTATTATAGTATTAGACAGATTATCAAATATTAGATTAGATCAAAGTTGGAGAACTGGGAGTTGAGGAGTTAACCTACTATAGGAAGAACAATAACTTTTAATTATACTGGAGCAGAAAGGCATAAACCAAAGACAATAATAAAGGATGATAATACAATAAATGACAACAATATGGAAAGGGTGAATGGATGGTGCAAATTACAGTGCACAAGACAGAGGAAACATGGAGCTGAGGAATGCTGAGAAGGGTAGTGTTTATTGGTCCATGGGGAGGAAAGTTGCACAAATGGATCTCTTAAGTAGGGTACAGACAGGGGAGGGAGGTCAGATAGTATTAAAAGTCCATGACTTTGTGAGATGACAAGTGAAAGGTCTTACTGACACAAATCAAGGTAAGTCAAGGGGAAGGTGTTTAGCAAGCAAGAAAAAAGGATCAATAACAAATTTCAACTAGCCACCACTTCATTTCCAAAGTCATAATCATGAACCTGTTTGCAATTCATCAAGTTTTATTACCATAATTAATCACAGATATGGAATTGCTTCCATCAAATTCCAAAAGCATTCAACCTGGTCTAGTCTATTAGTAGTCTATTTTTTCCATAAATAAATTACAGGCAAGCAAGAGGATAAAGTGCTTAGCAAAGCCAATTTGATTTCCATTAGTGTCCCTCTGTTCTCTCCATTGGTAGCCACTGCTTCTTTGTATCAATTGTTAAAGTTCCGCCCATTACACTCAGACATCATTAGCAAAAAAGAGCAGAATCTGTTGGCAGTCGTGATGTTTACGATCTTCAGTGAAGCATACCACACTCCTCAATGGAAATAGGGATGTTGTTATTTTGTCCATTGCTCCCTTGTATAAAAATGCATAGTTATCTGGCTTTCTGTATGTCAACCCTCCTGTCCCGCCTTCAACAAACAGTTCCAAGATTCTCTATCCTTCACATCTTCCACACACCTAAAATTATGTACCCTCTGTGTATATGTTCAGTGGGGATGGTGTAAATAAAATAAGCCATGAGATGCCTAGAAATGGTGGCAATACACTAATAGGAAGTACATGCAAGACAACTATGCTCTAAGGAAATGTCCAGCATGGACAGATGGATGGACACATAATAGGAGCAGAGAGCAGGACAGACATGGTTTGCTTCTCTGTTTTGTTAGCTATTCTGAGACATATCAAGGACTTCTTTTCTAGTATTTTTTTAGTGCCAAGAAAAACACATATTTCCTCCTTCCCTGCAAAGTATGTGTTTTCAGTCAAAAATGCTTGACAATTTCTCCCTATCACTCACATGAGTTCTGTGGAAATATAAGTGTATAGAATCCTTTTTATATATAATCTGAACATACTAGAATAAAAAAACTACACACACGCACACACGCAGGGCCAGATCCAAGCAGCTGTCAATAAATATGACTGAAGTGATTCAATTGTAACAATGCCAGTTTACATCAGCTAAGAATCTGGGCCAGTAAATGTATGTTATACTATGGCTTTGACTCATCGATTGGACAGTATAGCTGGCCACTGAAGGCGGCCCATAGTCAATGCATGCTGATATTCATGAGCTAAACTCTCCATCAGAAACATTCCTCTTCCATTCCTATAGCATCAAATCATGCGTGCCATTAGTATAATGCTTACAGAAGTTTGTCTCTCCAGATGACACTCCCAAGCTTGCAGCTTGGGCTCCAATAGCTAGCAAGAATCAAATTTCTCAGGTTACTATGTAGAAAAGGACAACAAAGAATACCCTCTGGGAACTCCAACTAGTATCCTGGCCAAGAAGGGCCCCGAGGGGGCAGTGATGGTGGTGGATACCCAAAGGAAGGGCCTGTGGGATATGGAGGCTGGGAAGTAATGGGGAAGCTAGGCACTGGAGGCTGGGGGGGATATGGGCACTGTGGATTTCCCCCCGGTGGAAAATATGGAGGCTGCTGAGGCTGAGGGAACCCTGGTTGTGTAGATGGAGGAAGTTGTGGGTATCTTGGTCCAGGAGGGGGCTGGGGGTATGTTGGTCCAGGAGGAGGTGCTCTAGATGGAGACCAAGTGTACCTGGAAGATGAAGAGGAGTCGGCTGTCTGAGATCGGGATACTGAGCCACCAGAAGAGGCAGGTGGGTATCCAGGACCTGAGGGTGGGTTATAAGGAAATGAGGGTGGGATACTTGGCTGAGAGGAGCTAACATGTCCCATTATAACAGGCATTCCTGGAAAAGGAGCTGGTTGGAGAGCTCCATGAGCTGAGGGGCCAGTAGGCATACAAGGAGCTACACTGTAAGGTAAAGGAAAGGGTGGGCCCCCAGCTGGGCCATTCCGTGGCTGCTGGTTTGCAGGCCCAGAGGGTACATGGGATGGGTGCTGGTGGTTGAACTCAGGGCCCCTGGCTTGCTCTTGTGAAGACTGAGGTTTCCTCAGCACCTCCTGAAGTTTCTCCACTTTCACCCGCCGTAGATGGGACAACTTCCTCATTGAGGAAAACTGCTCAAGGAATGTCTCCAGAGGCACTTCACCTTCCAAGAACTTTTCAGCCATTATCTGAAAGGCAAAATAAAACTAAATTAGTACTTCCATTTGTATACACACACCTTCTGACAGTGAACTTCTCTTATTCAAATTAAATGCAACCTTACTCTCCCTGAAAACCACACATTTAAATCCCAAAGAAAAAAGAGTCCAGGGTTGTCACTGGACATGACTCAGCCATGCAAAAGGTCTGGTTGCATGTGCAGTGGCCTCGAAAATGGCCACCACGTGCTCACAGAGGGCCAAAACGGTCCCGAAATGGGCTGAACCAGTCTGTGGGAGACTGGGGGGAGGCTGGTGGGCAGAAAGGGAGCCAGTGGAGACCCCCCCCCCACATTTGAGGCCTCAAACGGCCGAGGTTGAGCCCTTGAACTGAGCTGGTTCACACACCCCTACTCAGGACTGCATTAACAAGTTCTGTCCACTTTTGTTTTCACTTCCTATTCCCCATCTCTATCCCTTGCAATTATATCCAGACCTCCTCCTCGCTCAGATCTACTCCATCCCCCACTAAATCATATTCATTTATTGGCCCTCTTTGTCTTTGCATTTTTAGAGGTGGGGATTTAAATTTTTAAAAATCTAATTTTAAATTTATTTTTTTTTAAAGATCATTGATTTCGGATCCTGGTTGACTGCAGTAAACTACATTTCACCTCATAGATAATAAGAATTATCTTGTATTGTGGTTATTGGTAAATTTTTGTTTTCCACTTCATTTATGCTCAAAGGCTACTCTTCTAATACAGCCTTTCCATTCAGATATATTTAGGTGACATAATTTCAGCCAAAGCAGAGAGGATGCTTACTAATATATAGATATCTCCAGCCTTTGGTTGTTTTCGGTCTATCTGAGAAAGGATAAGAGGACCTCAGAAGTTCATGAAAAAAATAATGGACTTTACATGAATAAAGCAGATTGAGGCAAGAAAAAAGAGAGTAGACCAAAAAAACTTTGTTATTAGCCCAATTTGTCTCCCCGGAATTGGATCTTGTGGGGAAGAAATAATAGATATTTCTTAGAGGCATGGAAGAGTTATGTGGATTGTTTTTCTCTGGTTTTATACTATTAGCCACCCTGACAGCATTCATAAGGGCAGAACAGAAATATTTTGATAAATAGGCAAGAAAAGCTAGACAAGGCATATAGTTGGAGGATCCCATTAATCCCTCTTGTGGTGGTAATTGGGAACTGGTAATTGTGGTGGTAACTGAGAAGTACAATACTTTTGTCAGTAGTAAGAGGAAAGGAGAGTTAAATAGAGAACTTCTCCAAATCTAGCAAGCTTCAGCAAATTCCAGCCTGCAAGGGAAATTCTAACCTGCCTGGAATTTCCCTTAATGAACAGAACTGGAGGGTTGTCCTTTAATAGCCCAACAATGACAATCAACAGAAGGGGTGGGACACAAAGCCATTTGGTCGTATGAGCAAACATTTTGTTTCCCCACAAAACACCCAGAGTAGAAGTCAGAGAGAAACCTGGATCTTCTCAGGCAACTGCCAACACCTGCCACTTCAAATGGCATTGTTCTACAACAGCAGCAGCCAGATTTCCACAGATATCGAAGTATGAGACAGGAACATTGGGTCTTACCTGTGAAGGGTCCTTTTTCACCGTGATCGGAGCCCATCCTTCAGATAGGGTTCTTCCTTTATGCTAACAAGAGTCGACAGGAAGTTGTCACAGCCAAGTTTTCCTGGAGGCTAGGATGAGCGCTAATCCCCAGTTCCGACTGTCGTGCTGAAGGATGCTGTGAACAACTATGGCAAGAGAGAGCTCTGTTTTGATGTTAGTATTAAGCATAAGTTTTAAAAGTTGGGAATAGATTGGACTCACCCACTACCAACGGATGCGCCCCTCCACCTTTTCAATGAGAAGTCTCTGTTCCTTCTGGAACGATAATATCAACTAATGTCTCCAAACTATATTGGCCAATCTCTACCAAAATTCATAACATTTATAACTCATAATAATGTTATCTAATGTCTACTATCATTCCTAACTCTAAAGTATCGATATGTTACTCAACCTCTATGTTCCTACATCTCTCTCTCTCTCTCTCTCTATATATATACATATATCAGTGTTGTTTCCTTTAGTAATGATCTTCCGCGGGTTGGGCCGGATGGGCTCCGATTACGGTGAAAAAGGACCCTTCACAGGTAAGACCCAATGTTCCTTCTTCCACTGTAATCGGAGCCCATCCTTTAGCTAAGGACATACCCAAGCAGAATGATAGTAAGTATTGTTAATCTGGGTGGGTTGTGGAAGTCCGGAAGTGTACTAGACCACTTGCTGAATAACAGTCCAGTCGAAGGCCGCCTGCTCCTCATGGAAGGCTGAGATCTTGTAATGTCTTATGAACGGGGTGACCGAAGTCCAGGTAGCTGCCTGACAGATAGTCTGAAGCGATGCTCTGGCTGAGAAAGCTGCTGAGGTGGCTGTGCTCCTCGTGGAGTGTGCTGTAATGCCTCGTGGGACTGGGATATCCAAGGTGTTGTAGGCCAGTATGATGGTGTCTCGTATCCATCTCGCCAAGGTGGCCTTTGACACTTTATTTCCCATATTTGATGGATTGTAAGATACAAATAAGGACTCCATCTTGCGGAAAGGTCTTGTCTTCCTTATATATGTGCGCAGAGCCCTCCTGATGTCCAGGGAGTGCCAGGATCTCTCCCTTGGGTGTGATGGTTTTGGGCAGAAGGAAGGGAGTATTACCAGCTGCAACCTGTGGAAAACCGAGTTTACCTTGGGTAAGAATGTTGACTCTAGGTACAAGACTACCGCTTCCTCCTGAAAGACGCACAGTTCCTTTCGTATTGAAAGGGCGCTAAGTTCTGACACTCTGCACGGAGAAGTAATTGCCACCAGGAATAGTACTTTGCCTGTGAGTACTCTGAGGGATGCCTCTTTCATGGGTTCAAATGGAGATCTTGTGAGCGCATTAAGGACCTTGTTCAGATCCCATGACGGAAATCTTGGTAGTGGTGGAGGGGCTAAGTTTGAAGCCCCTCTCAAGAAACGCCTAATGTGCGGGTGAAGACAAATTGAGCCTTTAGAATTTAGATCAAGTATGGATGTCAGAGCTTAGGTTTGTCTACGCAGGGTGCTAGCCCTCAGCCCCTGGTCCAGACCCTCTTGCAGGAACCAGAGTACATCCTGCACCTTTGCTGCAGTGGGTGGAATCCCTTTTCTACTGTACCATAGTGAAAACGCCCTCCAGGTGGTCTGGTAAATTCTATTGGTGGATGTCCTTCTGGAGGCCAGGATCATCGTCTGTACCTTGTGGTTATACTCTAGAGCCTCTAGAGCTTCCCACTCAACGTCCAGGCGTAGAGTTGGAGCCATTCTGGGTCGGAGTGGAGGACAGGGCCCTGGGATAGCAGATCTGGTCTCCTTGGGAGATGCCAGGGTGGCCGTACTGACATTGCTAGTAGGTCGGCAAACCACGGTCAGCGTGGCCACCGGGGAGCGATTAGGATGATGTTGGCCTCCTCCTGCCGTATTTTCTGAATCACTCTGGTGATTATCGCCGTGGGGGGGGGGGAGCGTAGAGCAGGCCCTCCGGCCAACTGGTGGACAGTGCATCTGTCACTTCTGCTTGTGGATGATAGAAGCATGCCATGAAGCGTGGTACCTTCCTGTTCTCGCTGGTGGCGAACAGATCAACCTCTGGTTGGCCTAGGGCGTTGACCATCCTCTCGAAAGTCTCCTGGTTCAAGGACCACTCCACTGCATCTACTTGCCTCCTGCTGAGCCAGTCCGCCCTGTGGTTTGAGGAGCCACTGAGGTGTTCGGCTGTTATGGACAGAAGGTTTCTCTCCGCCCAAGTGAATAGTCTGGCTGACTCCTGCATAAGTTGCCTGGATCTCGTGCGACCCTGGTTGTTGATATGGGACTTCGCTGTGGTGTTGTCTGTGCGAATGTGGATGTGGCGGTGTTTGATGTGCTGTCGGAAGTGGATCAGCGCCAGGCGTACTGCTCTAAGCTCCAGTAGGTTGATCGACCTTATGCTTTCCCGTGGGTGCCATTTTCCTTGTACGAAAAGGTGTCCCAGATGTGCTCCCCACCCCTCCAGACTTGCGTCTGTTGTGATAGTTATTCTGTTTGGGATGCTGAATGGGCGGCCTCTGGATAGGGCCCTGGATCTCCACCACTGGAGGGATACCCTTACTGTGATTGGGATCTGGATTCGAATTCGTGAGCGTGTCATGATGTTGTCCTGGTGAGGAAGCAGCAACCACTGAAGACTGCGGGAGCGCCACCTGGCCCAAGGTGTGCACTCTATGCAGGCTGTCATGGAGCCCAGTAGTGTTGCCAGGGTCATGATCTGGCAGGAATATGTTACCAGTACTGTAGACACGAGCTGGCAAATCTTCTCCTTCCTTTCTGGTGCTAGATAAATAATGCCCTGGGCCGTGTCGAAGACTGCTCCCAGATGCTGGTGTCTTTGTGTGGGTGTCAGATGACTCTTTTTCTGGTTTATCACAAAGCCGTGTGAGGCGAGGATCTCCAGTGTCCTCTGGACATCCTTCTTGGCCCTCGGTAGCGAGTGAGAACATATAAGAAGATTGTCCAGATACGGATAGATGCAGATTCCCTTGGCCCTTATGTGTGTGATCAGTGCCACCATAATCTTCGTGAATACTCTGGGAGCCGAAGACAGACCAAAGGGCATCGCCCTGTATTGGTATTCCTGGTTGTTGAAGGCAAATCTGAGAAATCGCCGGTGTTGTGGGTGGATAGGAATGTGGAGGTAAGCCTCTGATAGGTCTACTGATGCCAAGAATTCCTGGCTTCTGACCACCTCTTTGATTATCCTGAGAGACTCCATCCTGAACGTGCGTTTCCTTATGTATTGGTTCAGGGGCCTTAGGTTTAGGACTGCTCTCCACGAACCGTCCTTCTTGGGGACCAAGAACAGCAGTTAGTATACACCCCACCCAGACTCTGTCGCCGGGACTTGTTCTATTGCCCTGATCAGGAGGAGGTGGCGTATGGCCTGTGCCATCCGCTGTCTCTTTACCAGATCCTTGGGGTGTGAGGCAGAAACTGCCGGGGCGTGTGGATGAAAACTCCAGGGAAAGGCCATGTGCGACCATCTGGAGAACCCACAGATCAGAGGTGGCCCTGGCCCAGGCTTCTTGGAATAACTGAAGCCCGCCTCCGACCGGTGCAGCATCATTGCCTGCGCTGTTGGAAGGAGGATGATCTGAATTGTTTGTTGAAAGGTTGGCGAGCACCCCACCGTCGCTGTTGCCATTGGACACGGCTGGATGGGCGCTGGTTGTGCTAATGATAGTCACGAAAGGAGCCGGCTTATGAGAAACTGGACTGTCTGAAAAAAGGCCGAAAATTTCGTGCCTGTCCCCCCGTCCTGAATGGTCTCTAACCTTCCACTCTTGTGGAGGGCATCACCTTCTTCTTATCCTTGGAGTCCACTAAGATGGGTTCCAGTGAGTCCCGAAACAATTTTTCCCCTTTAAAGGGGGTTGAGGCCAAATTGAGTTTGGACTTGGAATCTACCTTCCAGTGCTTCAGCCACAGGCAGCGTCAGACTGCCGCTGCTGATACCATGGCTCTTGCGTGATCGGGGAGTCCACCACTGGGGGGGCTAGCAAAGATGACACCTCCTGTGGAAGTGTGTAGGGCTTGTTATAAAACTGGGCCATAGACCTGTGGGAGAAGGGTGTGCTCCACTCAGTCGTAAGAGTGGACAAGAACCATTGTGGGAAAGGAATAATAGGTGCTGGATTGGAGGTAGAAGGGAAGACCTCCTGGTCCAGCTCCTGCCCCACCTCCGGGGTCTCCAGTGCGAAAACTACATTGATGGTGCGGCGTGCCTTCACCAGCAGGACCTCAAAATCCAACTGAGTAAATAGGCGGGTGGAACTCGCTGTCTGCTGGGGCAGCTCTCCCTCCTCAGATATCTCTCTTTCCTCTGTCACCGAGGAAGAATGATCTGGGCTGTCAGGTCCCTGAGGGGGTGGGGGTACAACCAGGTTGCCCCCAGGACCTTCTGAGGTTGGTAGTGGCTTTCCCCTTGAGCCCTTTGGTGCTGGGACAGCAGAGGTGATAGGTTGGAGCTTTTGGAATGGCCTTTTTGGAAGGATATACTCAGCTTCTGAGGAAGAGGTCAAAGGAGAATGGTAACGCCTCCTCTTTCTGACCATGAGTGCCCTGGGAACAAAACGGCCTTGTTCTCCCTCAGGGATGGGCCCCCTAAAAATTGCAGAATCTGGGGAGGAGGAAGAGTCTCTGCTACGTTCCGCTCTAGTAGGGCGTGGGGGCATTCCCACCTCCATAGCCAAGGCAGGGAAAAGCGCTTTAAATTCCTTGGCTATGAAGCCCCTCAGCCACGTGGCCCCATCCTCTGTTATGGGTGGCTCTGTGCCTCGTAGCTTTCCGGCGGCTTCTGGCAGCCTTCGGCTGTTCCGCCGCCCGCCGCTCTCTCTTCTTCTTCTTTGGCTTTTTTCGCGGCGCGGCATCAGCCCCCATGGCAAGAGTGGCGCATTGAGCTGTGCTCTGCTGCCCTGCTCCGGAGCTCGCCCCCATGTTAAGGGTGGCGCTTGCATTCATCTCCCCCTCCGACAAGGACGCCAAAATGGTGTCGGCCGCATGAGCGCACTCCATTGGCTGGGGCTGCCGGACAAAGTGGAGGAGGGAGAAAGGGCAGGAGATTCCAAGCTGCAAGAGGGTTAGCAGAGGAGATAGGCTGTATGAGTGGAGACCAACAGAGCCGTATAGCAAAGGGGGAAAAGGAAACAGAGAAACAAAAGAAATGAAGTTTAGGGGAGCTCTCTCTCTACTGCCGATCCTGAAGGCGACAGGAAAGGAACTGGGGATTAGCGCTCATCCTAGCCTCCAGGAAAACTTGGCTGTGACAACTTCCTGTTGACTCTTGTTAGCATAAAGGAAGAACCCTATCTGAAGGATGGGCTCCGATTACGGTGGAAAAACTGCCATTCTAATCCATTTGCCTTGATGTCATTTCCAGTCTAGCTGGCTGAAATAAGATCTAGTTGGCTGAAATAAGAAACAGGCCGCAAAGTAGAGAGCCAACCAAGAGTGCATGCCGGAGCCTGTGCTACAGCCAAGCTCACTCTTCCTTCTGTACCAGTCCAAGAGTGCCACAAACTCTTGCTGGAACCATGTAACAGGTTCCCAGGTACACAAAAACCAATTCTGGAACCATGTTACAGGTTGGCCAGCCATAGTCTAGCAAATCCAAATTAACCATATCACTGACAAGACACTGAAAGGTTATTTCCATTCCCATGGTGGTGGCTGGAATGTATAATGTGAGAAGGGAGACAGTGTCCTGGCTGACAGTTTGGGTCTAAAGCAGAGAGCAAAAGGTAACAAGTAAAAGGTAAACGTGGTTAGAGTGTTGGACTTGGACCGGGAAGACCGAGTTCAAATCCCCATTCAACCACGAAACTCACTGGGTGACTCTGGGCCAGTCATGTATCTCTCAGCCTAACCTACCTCACAGGGTTGTTGTGAGGATAAGAATAAGCTCCTCAGAGGAAAAGCAGGTTATAAATGTGAAAAATAAATAAATAAAATAACAAAGCACAGCTTTGCAGTAAACTTTTAAATAGTAGTTTCCAGTATTCATGTCTCATTTCATTTGCCCCTGCTAACTGGGCAAAGAGGCACCTTTTTACCATGGTGATTCTCTTTATTTAGCATGCGGAAAGTAACTGGCCCTATCCACCCCCAGCACAGTACCTCCAGTGACTGTTGCTGGTGTCTAGCTTATGTTTATTTTTAGAATGTGAGCCCTTGGGGACAGGGATCCATCTTATTTGCTTGTTATTTCTCTGTGTAAACCGCCCTGAGCCATTTTTGGAAGGGCGGTATAGAAATCAAATTATTTATTATTATTATTATTATTATTATTATTATTATTATTAGGCATCACCAAGACCGGGCAATGGCTTAAGAATGGCAACTTGAAGAAAGAAACAGAGGGTTTAATACTGGCTGCACAAGAACAGGTACTAAGAACAAATGCAATAAGAGCAAAAGTCGAAAAATCAACCACAAACAGCAAGTGCCGCCTTTGTAAAGAAGCAGATGAAACAGTGGACCACCTAATCAGCTGTTGTTAAAGATCGCACAGACTGACTACAAACAAAGGCATGACAAGGTAGCAGGGATGATACACTGGAACATCTGCAAAAAATACAAGCTACCTGTAGCCAAAAATTGATGGGAAAATAAAACTGAAAAAGTGGTAGAAAATGAAGATGCAAAAATATTATGGGACTTCCGACTACAAACAGACAAACATCTGCCACACAATACACCAGATATAACTGTAGTCAAGAAGAAAGAAAAACAAGTTAAAATAATCGACATGGCAATACCAGGGGATAGTAGAATAGAAGAAAAAGAAATAGAAAAAAATCACCAAATACAAAGATCTACAAATTGAAATTGAAAGGCTGTGGCAGAAAAAGACCAAAATAACCCCAGTGGTAATTGGCGCCCTGGGTGCAATTCCAAAAGACCTTGAAGAGCACCTCAAAACCATAGGGGCCACAGAAATCACCATCAGCCAATTACAAAAAGCAACTTTACTGGGAACAGCCTATATTCTGCGACGATATCTATAATAACAACAGCAACAATACTGATAATAAAATTCAGCCATCCCAGGTCCTTGGGAAGGACTCGATGTCTGGATAAAACAAATCAGTCAATAACACCTGTCTGACTTTGTAAACAAGAAATAATAATAATTTCCCCTTGAGTTTAAATCACAGGCTGACCTCAGACTCTTCTTCAATTTTCTGTCCTTCTACTTGCAGAAGATTTAACAGGGTGCCGGGCTGCATCACTGCTGAGAATTTCTCTGGGGGGAAACAAAAAACAAATGAGCAAAAAGTTCATACTCAAGAAGCATGTCTCTTCCACTCCATCTCAGTGAGACTGCCAGCTCCTGCCTTTATGTGAGCATGCATGTACACACTAGGGCTGCCACCTTCTGACCTAGAGTCACCACCAGGGAACATCTTGCTGCATCTCAGTCAAAGCCAAAGAGGCTGCAAGGATTCTCAAAGAAGAAGGGAGAGTTCTATTCCTCTTACACAAGCATTACACCCACAGAGAGCTTTCGATTAGCAAATATCATTGACCTCATGATGCATGCCAGTGACCTGTGCCAGCTGCTATGTCACCTGCCTCCTTCTTTGATCACTATCCACAGTTGCACCAGGTGGGGGAAGAGAAGTGGAAAGAAACAGGAATCATCCCCAGATCACAAGGTGTCGAAATTAGTGTACACTAGGTACCATTTCAAGATTGAGTAAGTATCACAAGTTACCATGGCCTACAGTATGCCCCCACCCACCACACCTGCACAGAATCTGAGCAGGGGAAGGATGGTCTGAAACTTCACCCAGTTTTGCCTTCTGCTCCTGGCATCGCTCCACCAGCTTTTGCAGATCCTGGTATTTGTCAGAGAGGTTTGCACGTCCTGTTTCTAGGGGTTCTTGGAACTTCAAGTTCTGCTCCGCTAGGCTCCGATTTGTGGCCAGCGCCATCTCCCTTTGCAGCTGTGCATCCTGGACCTGAGAATGATGATCATATTTAGGGAGGAGTGGTTCCTCTTAATTTCAACTCTACTTCCCCTTCAATCCATGGTTTTGATGTATTTTAACAGATACCTCATCAGACTCCAGTGCCAAATGCTCAATCTCCTCCAAATTCTGTTGCAGCTCTTTTAGTTCATCTACAGTCTTGTCTCTGAATTTCTCCATTTTTTGAGGAGGACACATGAATTTATCTGGCATGGGAAAGAGTGCACAAGTAATCAGTTGGTTTTATACCCACCGCTAGACCCACAGCAAGTAGGGTCATATAGCCCACCAGAATCCAATCACCAACTGTGTGAGCATCAGCCAGTAAAGCCTGGTCTTTACTTCCCAGTTGTGTCAGGTAAGTAGCACACATCATTGATACAATGAGGTCATTCACACAATCAAAAACTGTGTTCTACCTGAGTAGAAGGTTTTCCTCCTACCTTGCTTCCACACAATCACTTCTACCCAGGTTTTCCTCTAACCATGCTTCCACACAACCAAAAATTGAGAGCACACGCAGCTCCCAAACCCAGGTAGAAGACAGTTTTTGATTGTGTGAATGACCTCAATTTGTGCTACAGTCTGTGAGTATGTGTGTGAGAGAGTTACATAAATTGGGCACAGATAAAAGGATAGGCCTGGCTGAACATGCAGCTCATCACATGTTGATTCTTCATGTACTTTGCCCAGTGCATGACTATGGCCATAGTACCATCAACATGAACGATGATGTGTAAGCCTGAATAGAATATCACTGCTGAAAGTTGAGAACATCAAAACATATTGGGGGTGGGGGAGGGGGACAAAAAACACACACCACAAGATAGTGTATTAAGAAAAGGAAATAGAAGGCCATGAGGGAGGGAGAGAAAGAGAGAATGCCTAGAAGATAGCAAAGCGGCATCTCACTGCTAAACAAGAAATGCAACACCCAGCTAAGACAATATTGTTTTTTGCACAGCAATCTCTTTTTAAAAAAAAAATCTAGCATCCACCCTCACTCTGCCAATGGCCTGGTTTTTTAATATTTGAATAGCAGGATCAGCATGGAAATCTGCAAAGTCACCATGTAGCTTAGATGATAATTTGTGTTCAGTCAGCCTAATATTTAAACAGCACTCTTTCTGACAGCACGCTAAAAATCTCAGCAAGCAAACAGAAAGCACAAAGTTCAGAAGTAGGCGACTCATCACCCACTCAGGAAGTTTAAAAACAAAATAATCTATTCATATGTATACAATATTATGTCATCTATATCTGAAAAAAAATCCACCTCTCTTTTGTTTTTAAAACAATGCCTTTGTTTAAACCACTTTGTTTAAATCACTTGCCTTTGTTTTTAAAACAATGGCGATTCAAGCTAGCTCCTTCTCCATACTTTAAACTCATTTAGCAATAGCCAGAACAAAACTGACACAAATGCTTATTCAGATATTGCCCTTGTCTGCTTAAAATATGGTCTTTGTCTCTGTATTGACCTTTTAACATTTATCAGACCTTACAACCACAACTTCTTCCCCTTATTCTCCTTCTGCATCTGCTCTCATGGAGGATGCGCTTTAGGCATAACTAGAAATGACAGCAAGAGATCTATAATTGTAAAAGTAGCCACACGAGGGAGGGAAGGAGCGTCCAATTGGGACCACAATGTTGCGGAAAGGTGAGTTTTTTTACACTTTCCTTCTACATCCCTGATTTTAAAAAACTCCCCCTGAAGCTGCTTGCCCCAAGAGGCAAAGCATACCAGTACCAGACTGGCATCTCCACACCATTTCCCCATTCAAAATGGTCCCACAGGGCAAAAAGCAGCTTTGGCGGAGCTGATTTTAAGTGGGGTGAAAGCATGGGAGGAGGGTTAACTTAACACACCACACCCAGAGTCAAAGTATTATTGTTATTATTTTAAGAAGCAGCACAGTCATCTAGTTTGGTCCCTTTTCCCCAATATTCTGTCCAACTCAAAAGTCTCAGCCCTGTAAACCAAAATTCATTTAGCACAGGAGACACAAGCCAGACACAATTGGCAAGGATTTAAATATAACCTGTTACTTTCCGCAGCTGACTCTTCTACCTCTGGTTCAAGCGAAACATCTCACAGGGTTGGTTCTCAGGGTTCTGCATCAGTATCTACAAGAGAAATCAAGTCAAGCTTGTTTTTCTTTCCCCCGCAAACAAGCCTCTGCATGCATGTGGCCAAAACTGAATGAATGAAAAAGCCCTAGCTGACAGAATGGAGGGGAAGCAATTCTGTTCCATCATTCCTGCCACTTTTGAGCACGGTCAGCTGAAGGCCACTTTACACATTCCATTTTTCGATGTACACCTGAGCATGTACAATGTGAATACAACAAACATGTTTGCAAAACCATGTACTGTGCAGGTGCTAGGGCTATATATTCAATGCTTCAATCACAATGAATTTTGCATCTTCCCTCTAATGATGTGCCATCTCTATGCAGTTCCTCACATTTCTGGCACCGGTAGGAGGGGTGCTTCTACTAGAATTGGTGGGGCTGGCTGGAAAGGCATGCAGACATCGGAAAAGTGCGTGGGAAGTGTAGTTCTTACTAGCATTTACCAGTCAGCCCCACAGGCTCCGGTTCCAGTAGGAGAGGTTGGCCCAGCACTGGAAATGTGAGGAACTGTGCAGGCATAACTACCACACAGCACTGAGGGAGTGCTGCAAATTCATTGGGATCAGTGGGTCAGATGCACAGCCCTAACAGGTACACTCACCAGAACCACAACTGGCTTGCAGATGCTGAATTTATGTTCAGCAGCAAAACCAGCTTTGCCTCTGTGTAATATGTGAAATTTCTGCATGAAATCCAGTCTGTCTAAGTAATCTCCTTGGTAAATCCCAGGAACGACTAGGAGTCTGCTAAAAAGCTTATAAGTGCCAGTAAGAACAGTGGCCAACATGACACAGCACTGCCCATCTGCTGGCGCTGCTGCTGGCGCTCCTGACAAGCAACGTTGATGCTAACTGGGCAAAGAGGCACCTTTTAAATGTGGTGATTCTCTTGATTTAGAAGGGGGAGAGTAACTGGCCCTATCCACCCCCAGCACAGTACCTCCAGTGACTGTTGCTGGTATCTTTCTGATGTTTCTTTTTAGATTGCGAGCCCTTTGGGGACAGGGAGCCATCTTATTCATGTATTAATTTATTATTTCTCTGTGTAAAGAGCTTTGGAAACTTTTTGTTGAAACGTGTTATATAAATATTTGTTGTTCTTCCAATGGAAGTGAGTGCAGTTTTAAATAGTTGTGCAACTGCTCCCTTACACAGCACCATCAGGACTGCCTGTCACATGCTCAGCACCTCCGGCTGATGGGCAACACCAGGGTTGCACATCATGTCAGCCACTAAGTGTGAAGTGTGCTCCATGTTATCACTGCATATGCTAGTGCAGTTCACTCAGTATTTGCCTAATCTTGAAATGTGTTAATAAAAGTATTAAAATCATAACCACCAAAACAACAAACCACCAAAACAACCACCAAACCCCCAAGGTAGCATTCTCAGAAATGCTACCTGTTCTACACGCAGGTACAGTGAGACAGGCAGAGCCGAGGGGATTCAATGCGTGGATGAGACGTTGGTGCCGGGAGGAGGAATTTAGATTTGTTAGGCACTGGGATACATTTTGTGGCAAGCAAGGCCTGTACAAAAGGGACAGGCTGCACTTGAACCAAGATGGAACCAGAATGCTGGCGCTTAAAATCAAAAAGGTTGAAGAGCAGCTTTTAAAATGACGCCTGGGGAATAGCCAACAGGAGCTAGGCAGTATCCAGTTCGGCAAATGCCATCCTTTAAAATGTGAGGGTGCAAAAGGTTAAGATAAAACAGAAGGGGACAGAGCAGAACCACATAAAGAGCAGACAGAAGGCTGTGCCAGCTGGTCAAAGAGTCAAAAGAAAGATAGCATACACCAGGTGAGAGATTCAGCATATAGGTGCTTATATGCCAATGCCAGAAGCCTCTGAGCCAAGATGGGTGAGCTGGAGTGCTTGGTTGCTAACACAGAAACAGATATAGTGGGCATAACAGAAACATGGTGGAACACTGAGAACCAGTGGGACACTGTTATCCCTGGGTATAAACTCTATAGGAAGGACAGGGAGGGGCACCTTGGAGGTGGAGTAGCACTGTACGTTAAAGCAGGGATAGAATCTAACAAGGTAGAAAACCTAGGTGGACTGGAGTCCTCCACAGAAACCCTGGACAATTCAAGGCCTGAAAGGAAATGTGCTACTAAGGATGCCCTATTGCCCTCCAGATCAAAACGCTGACAGTGACTGGGAGTTGCAGGAGGAAATCAGGGAGGCGTCACAGAGAGGCAGGGCTGTAATAATGGGTGACTTCAATTACCCACACATAGACTGGGTAAATTCACAGTCAGGTCATGACAGAGAGGTCAAATTTCTATTTACGCTGAATGACTGTGCCCTAGAACAGTTGGTCTTGGAACCAACCAGAGAGAAGGCGACCTTGGACTTAATCCTGAGTGGCACCCAAGATCTGGTGTGTGATGTCAGTTCCATCGACCCTTTAGGGAACAGTGACCACAGTGCGATCGAATTCAGCATACATGTAGGGAGAGAATCACCAAGGAAGTCTAACACAGACATTTTGTATTTCAGAAGAGGAAACTTCTCCCAAATGAGGAGTATGGTGAAAAGAAAGCTGAAAAAATGCATGGAATTTACTCAAAACCACAATACTAGAAGCCCAGTTAGATTGTATACCCAAAAGGAGGAAAGGTACCACTAAGTCCAGGAGGATGCCAGCATGGCTCACAGGCTAACAATGATTGTCAGCATGGCTAACAGTTAATGTCAAGAAAGCCATAAAAGGGAAGAAGACTTCTTTCTGAAATTGAAAGGCCTACCCAAATGAAGAGAACAAAAAGGAACACAGACTCTGGCAAAAGAAATGCAAGGTGACAATAAGGGAAGCAAAAAAGAGAGTTTGAGGAACACTTAGCTAAAAGCATCAAGGGGAATAACAAAAACTTCTTTAAATACATCACAAGTAGGAAACCTGCCAGGGACCTGCAGTTGGACCATTAGACAACAAGGAGGGAGTGAAAGGGATTAAGGAGGGCATGGAGGGTGCAGAGAAACTAATGAGTTATTTGTGTCTGTCTTCATGGCAGAGGATACTGAGCATATACTTGGTCCTGAAACAGGCTTTTTAGGGATGCAGGCTAAAGAACTGAGTCAGATAGAAGTGACAAGAAATGATGTTCTAAACTGTCTGGAAAAAACGGAAAACTAGCAAATTGCCAGGGCCGGATGGCATCCATCTAAGAGTCCTCAAAGAACTCAAATGTGAAATTGCCAGCCTCCTTGCTAAAATATACAACTTATCCCTGCAATCAGGCTCTATGCCTGGAGGACTAGAAAGTAGCAAATGTAACACCGATTTTCAAAAAGAGATCCAGAGGCGATCCGGGAAATTACAGGCCAGTTAGCTTAACGTCCATTGCAGGCAAATTGATGGAAAGCATCCTCAAGGATAAAATTGTAAAGCACATAGAAGAACAGGGAGAGAACCAGCATGGCTTTTGCAAAGGTAAATCTTGCCTCACAAACCTTTTGGAGTTATTTGAGAGTGTTAACAAGTGTGTGGATAAAAGTGATCCGGTTAACATAGTATACCTGGACTTCCAAAAAGCTTTCAATAAAGTTCCTCATCAAAGCCTCCTAAGGAAACCTAGCAGTCATAGGATAAGGGGACAAGTACATGTGTGGATTGCTAACTGGTTGAAAGACAGGAAACAGAGGGTAGGTATAAATGGAGAGTTTTCACAATGGAGGGAAGTAAGAAGTGGGGTCCCCCAGGGACTGGGACTGGTGCTTTTTAATTTATTCATAAATGATCTAGAAGTAGTGGTAAGCAGTGAGATGGTCAAATTTGCAGATGATACCAAACTCTTTCGGGTAGTGAAATCCAAAACGGATTGTAAGGAGCTCCAAAACGATCTCTCCAGACTGGGTGACAAAATGGCAAATGCGGTTCAGTGTTGGCAAGTGTAAAGTGATGCACACTGGGACGAAAAACCCCAACTTCAAGTATATGCTGATGGGATATGAGCTGTCGGTGACTGACCAGGAGAGGGATCTTGGGGTCATGGTGGACAGCTCGTTGAAAGTGTCCACTCAATGTGTGGCAGCTGTGAAAAAGGCCAGTTCCATGCTAGGGGTCATTAGGAAGGGAATTGAAAATAAAACTGCTAATATTATAATGCCCTTCTACTAAACTATGGTGCAGCCACACCTGGAGTACTGTGTACAATTTTGGTCACCACATCTAAAAAAGTACATTGTACAACTGGCAAAGGAGCAGAAGAGGGCAACCAAGATGATCAGGGGCCTAGAGCACCTTTCTTATGAGGCAAGGCTACAACACCTGGGGCTATTTAATTTAGAAAAAAATACAAGTGTGGGGAGACATGATAGAGGTCTTTAAAATCATGCATGGTGTGGAGAAAGTGGATAGAGAGAAATTTTTCTCCCTCTCACATAACATTAGAAGCAGGGGTCATCCCACGAAATTGATTGCCAGGAAATCTAGGACCAACAAACATAAGTACTTTTTCACACAACGCATAATCAGCTTGTGGAATTCTCTGCCACGAGATGTGGTGAAAGCCAACAACCTGGCTAGCTTTAAGAGGGGTTTGGACTTCATGGAGGAGAGGTCTATCAATGGCTACTAGTCGGAGGGCTATAGTCCACCTCCAGCCTCAGAGGCAGGATGCTTCTGAGTACCAGTTGCAGGGGAGTAACAGCAGGTGGGAGGGCATGCCCTCAACTCCTGCCTGTAGGCTTCCAGCGGCATCTGGTCACTTAGAACGTCGCGGGGGAAAGACGGAGTTGTTAGACGTTCTCTCTCCTCATCAAGAATGGAGAAGAAGGGCAGTGGGGCGGCCGCGCCCTGGGAGGGAGGGGGTGTCACTACCCCTCCTCTCAAACTCGACCGCGAGGAGGCAAGTTTGCCTTTTTCTCGCGAGACGGTGCGAGAAAGGGTTAAGCGATGAAACATATTAATAATCGCGACTCACCTGCGAGAGAAGCCGAAGGGGGGGGTGAAGAAGAACAGAGGGAATCCCCAATCGCCGAAGCGCTTCCGACTTCCGGTTTGAAACCGGAAACGGCTTGTGTGCTGTTTTTTCCAATACGCTTGCAGACGAACGAAGAGGAGGGAAATGGAGCAAGATTTTCTTTCCTCTCGAGGGAGGTGGGCTAGTCCGCTGACAGAGCCAATGACACAGCACGGTTTCGGCTCGACGGCCATTTTCTTAGCAGGTCCCGGGCGTTGTCGTAAAGGTGTCGGCTCTCCCTGGGAGGTGGCCGGAGGAACTTCGTGGGTGTATCTCGACTCGCGCGAGTTCAAGAGGAAGCAGCTCCACACGTTACTGATATCGTCACGTGAAGCGGCTAGACGCGTTTGGCCCCAACGCAGAGAAGCGCGACTGGTTTTTCTATTGGCGTGATAGGTGTTTTTATTCTTTTCGGTGTTGATAGATTTGTGATTTTTTTTTTTAAACGTTACGGATGCGAACTATTCCCGGCATTGTTGAAATAAAGTGATAGTGGCAACTTCCCCTGCTCAGTTCTCCGCTGGGTGCGCACGTGTTTAAAGGCACACAGGAGCCTGCTGGAAAGAGTGAGTTAGTAGCAGATGCCCTCTTAATGGATCGCTGAGCAGCAGCTCGCATAAGTAGTCTGTTCGCATGTCTGGGAAACTCCCCCAACGTGGTGGCATTAGCTTGTGGACTTTGGGATTAGAGTATTACCCGTAACCCGTTCATGAAAGTTGGTTGCTAGTTCGCAGTTCCTTATTGGTCACAGGAAGAAGAACTTCATGGGCAGCCTGATTAAGGAACTAGGTTTTGCATGGCATTGCAACCTAAAATAAACGTTGGGTTGCCACATATCCTGTACCCTCATCACCGGAATACTGTGCCTCTTCAAGATACACAACTATTCAGTCCAGCCTAAAAGGTTATGTTTGGTGCTTAATGTGTTTACTTGAACATTATGCCCCCAGGCAACTCTTACAAATAAGGAACTGGGATATTACATCCCAAAGTAAGTTTTGGGCTACCCCGAATCACACAACCATGAGACAGTAACATTGTGTCTTTTGGAGCACTGGGGTGAGGGTGGGGGTGAATTTATTTGCAAGTAAAGTTATAGTATCCAGTCTGTGTCGACTCCTGTTGCCCAGAGAGCCATGTGGTTGTCTTTGGTAGAAATACAGGAGTTTACCATTGCCTCTTCCTGTGCTGTATGAGATGATGCCTTTCAGCACTTTCCTATATCGCTTCTGCCCGATATAGATGTTTCCCACATCCTAGCGGAGATTCGAATCATCAGTCTCTTGCTCCCTAGGCAAGTTACTTCCCTGCTGCACCATTAGGTGGCTCTGTTTGCAAGACACTGTCAAACTGTCAGAGTCCCCCCAAAGTAATGGCATAGCATCATTTTAGGTTATTCTGGGAACAAAAACGGCAGTCACTTTCACACTTCCAGAGGTCATTCAGACAATTACAAACTCTTCTACCCAGGTTTGGGAGCTTTGTGTGTTCCCAGTTTTCAGTTGTGTGGAAGCAAGGTACGAGGGAAACCTGGGTAGAAGTGATTGCAAGGTAAGAGGGAAACCTGAGTAGCTTCTCCTCCTACTTTGCTTCCACACAGTCACTTCTGTCCAGGTTTTCCTCTTACCATGCTTCCACAAAACTGAAAATTGGGAGCACACATAGCTCCCAAACCCGAGTACAACATAGTTTTTGATTGTGTGAATGACCTCCCGGTGTTGCTTCCAGTGCACTGTCTATGAAAACAAAGCACAAACTGTACAAAAAGGAAAAGTAACACCTGTTGCTTCCACTAAACAGTAAGGTGCTGCCCTCAAAACCTGACAGGAATTTTTGCACACTCCTAAAATTTATTTTGTTTTGTTTCTCCCCCTTGAACCCTTGCAATTGCTTCTAGTACAATTTTCAGATCAACTCTAATGGAAATGTCATTCTTTTCCATCACTATATTTTAAGCTCACTGGCTAGAATGGCCAGACCTGGCCAGCAGGAGCTTTTCTTCTGTCAGTCTTCCCTAATAGATTCATACAAATGACTCCCTCTTGAGTACTGGTTTATATGCTTGAAGTGGTTCATCAGTTGCTTCAAGTCCAGTCCCTCAGTTACTTCTCAGAAATAGATTGCCTCCCTGGTGTTTAATTACCCAAGCCTTTGTGAGTGGTCAACTGGAATATTCATGAGTAAATCCAGTAGCAGGCAAGGAGCAGCTCCAGTCTGCTGCTTGAAGAAGCAGCTAAAGCTCTTGCCAGGATTCATGTTTGCTACAGCCTTTCCAATAGCCCACATCCACCTCGTTGGGACTGTACTGCATGCATCTTTAACATAGTCCAATGTATAGCAGGTATTTAGTATTAGAAGTGTTCCTGATTCCTAAGCGTTCGTACCAGTAACCGCATGGTATACCTTCACCTTGAGGCACCAACCTGAGCTACTGCAGACAGTACTAGATGGCAACATTTTCCGCTACTACAGTTAAGGTCGTGTTTGAGACAACATTCATGAGCTGTTCGGGAAACACCTTGTACCACCTCTGATAACAAAAAGCTAACAGACTTTTCCTCTATCCCCAAATTATTGGGTCAAGCAAAGCAAAAGATATTTTCAGTCCCTTTAGTTAACCATCAAGGAAGGGTTCAGAAGTCACTTAACTGATTACAGCCATTTGCCTTCTGTTGGAAAAATATTGGATACTAAAAGGTTCCAGTCTTTTTAAACAAGAGGAGAAAGCATGGCAAAAACCAGTGTCTGGTTCCAGTTGCCAAATGGAAATAAAGCACTTGGTTAGTTGGTTTAACTGAGGATAGTTAACCATTGCTGGCAATCAAACCAATGCTGTCTTGCCACAATGATCAACATGTCTAAAGTTTGATTGATGATTACTAAATGGAAGCCCCCTCCTCCACATTCAGACTATCCGAGGGACTTCCCTGCTCCCTGTTATTCAGTAATAAGAAGATAAACTATTATCTAGTCTACCATTCTAGAGGTAAAGAAAGTCAGGCACTCTTTCCTACATACCGGTACTTATTATTCACGGAGAGAAAAATATGCCGCTATCCACGCATCCCAAATAATTAAGGGACTAATTAAGCAATCAAGTCTTCAGGTGGCAGTGGGGAAATGGAAAGAACAAGGACTAGCAGATGAGGTGGAAAACATGTGCTTCTTTCACTTCATATTTCAGGCCAAGGTTCACATAATGCTGCTGCATTTACAAAAAAGAACAGATGACTTAACACAGAAAGCGATCATATCCGGGAGAAGGCCTTGTTGGACCCCTCCCTGACATTTCGTTTTCTATGTGCATGTATTTATTGTTGTTACTTTGTATAAAGAAGCATCCAGTCACACAAATTCCAACTTACATTATGAAGTAGTAGAGCATGGATACATGTTTGTCATCCCATCTGCTGTTTGTGAGCCTGCTTGGTGTTCCTGAAGCAATTAAGATGGTGTATGATGACTGCCAAATCTATGAAAAGCATTACATGCATGTTGATTTTTTAAATGCAAGTTCTCTATGGACCCACTACTTTGAATCAGGAGCCGGCATTTCCTTGTGTGTAATATAACCAGCACATAGGGTGTGCATACAGTAGCACGGCACATCTTTTTCTGGGTGAATTAATCCAAAAGTACTATTGGCCCTTACTTCTGTCCTCACAGTCTTAAACAAGAATTATAACTGCCAAATGTTTAGTGGATAGATGCTTGATAGAAATCAAATCAAAATTCATTAAAGTGCATGGGAAAAGCTACCGGTACTTGCTAAACAATCTCTACCACCATGACGGTAGGTACACTAGTGAGTATTTAGATTCTTTTTAAAATACTTCTCCAGGTTAATTATAATTATAAGTAATATGAAAGATCAGGGATACTACAATACAATCCTAGGTGTTGTGTGTGTGTGTGTGTGTGTGTAAACACACACACACACACACACTTAACCTAGGATTGTATTGTAGTATCCCTGATCTTTCATATCGAGAGCCTCGATATGAAATATCGAGGGCCTCCTCTGTGTGTGTGTAAACACACACACACAGAGGAGGCCCTCGATATTTATAGGGGTTCTGTACCACGGTACAACCGCGGATAAGGAAATCACAAATATTGAAGCATTAGGGCAATGGGGAATTGGGAGTTAGGTTCCTGGTCGGGGGGAAATGTCTTAGAAACATCAGATTTGGAGGGGTGGGATGTAGGCGGAAGCTGCCTACCATCATAGCTGCTCCCCCTGAGTCACTCTTCCCCCAAATGCCTCCAAATCGGCTGCAAATCATGGGGGGGGGCGGTGTTTTCACAATATGAAAGCCTGCAACAATTAATAGGCCACAATTACTCTCATAGTTGTCCTTAATATCCAAAAGAGTCATCAAACATATATATTAGCATATTTATTGTCTTGCACATGAATAACTTTTTATCTAAGGTCAGTTTTTTAAAGTCCTTGTTAATAATTTTTAAGTATTTAAAAAACTGCAAAAAAGGGGTTAATGTTTGCATATCTGTGGGTCGGAGTGGGCAGAAATTATCTCAGGTAATTTATGCACACCATTTTGTGTAAGAGAACCATTTTCTGGTTCATTTCTGTTTTTAAAATTGCCAGAAAAAATGCAAATTGCAGTGTTTGGGGGGCATTGCTGGACAGCTGGGGACAAACTGAGCATGGTAGGTCACTTTCCCCTGCAATTTTAGAGCAATTTAACCAGTTTTTGGCACTTTTAAAAAAACCTCTGGAGTGGAAACAACCCCTGCGATCCCATATACACAATTACTTGGTATTGGCAGTTTCCTTATCTGCGGTAATTGCGGAGAACGGAATTCCTGCAAATACTGAGGTTTTCCTGTATTGTCCTCTTGAAAGTAATACATAAAAACAGTCACTGAGAAAGACCATAGGTCGAAATGTGTCTGTTTTCAGCAGGAACTACAAGAATTTGACTTCAACAGGAACCACAAGAATCAATGGCTCAGTCAACATATGTTTGAGGACTTTTGTATACTATGGCTTGACCAGGATCAAGAATCAATGACCTAGCCAATATATGTTTGAAGACTTTTTTGGATACTAAGGACAACTATGGGAGTAATTATGGGCTATTAATTGTTGCAGGCTTTCATATTAACAGTATTTTTAGCATATTTATTGTTGTCTTACACATGAATATCTTTTCATCTAATGTTCTTTTAAAGTCCTTGTTAATAATTTTTAAGTATTTATATGGATTAAGTACCATCAACTTTTACTGTTAAAATATCCATTTATATTGTGTGTGTGTGTTTCCACACACACTATTAACCTAGGATTATATTGTAGTTATTCCTGATCTGTCATATTACATTAGTTACTTTCCAGATCAGCCTTATTCCCTGTTTAAGACATTAAGGGTTTCTTCCCCCCATTATATGTACCCTTATGAATAAGTAACTACCGGTAGAGTCAGCCTCCAAGAGAATGATTCTGCCACTCAACTGGTTTCTTAACAATGTAGCAAGTACGACCTGTATTAAAACATGAATCCTGGTTCATGTAAACTGCAACTACAAAATGTACAGTTTGGATAATATTAGCATTATTGTGATTTACTTTAAATACTTATGATCCAAAGCTTTTCCTTTGTATGTTCTGCATTTTTAAAAAGGCACTATTGTAAAATGGGCATATTTGTCAAAACTTCAGTACTTAGGAAAAGAGGCTTGCTGGTGCTAACAATTTACCATTAATTCATTTGAGCTGGTTAAAGGCCTCTGTGTAATACATGCTGACAATATCGAAGAATCAGCATAACAGAATGTCACCATACTGGAAACTGCACTCGTCTGAAGAAAATTACTTCTAATTCTGTAGTATTTTAGACCTATTGGATGTGTCAAGATTGATCTTTACCGTTTCAAGACATTAAAAAACAAAAACAACCATCCCCATTGTCTAAAAGGCACTCTTTAGCATTGTTACAAATTTGCCCTTTCGGGTTCTGTAATCAAGCCTGTCTCTTGCTGAAAGTCCTGGAGCAGAGAATGAACACGGAATGCTATCCATTAACAAATGACACACACCTGGAGTACCAGGAGACGGCTGATAAATGTTATTTGGAAGATAACTTCATGCCATTTTCATCATTAAGATTAAACAAGTTACAGATATGCTTTAGTAGGTAGCATGGCAGTGTCAGGCCACCACAGTAACAGGGACCTTAATAAAGGTTGCCTCAGGCTCCTGCTCAGTTTCATTCCCAGCTATCTGGAAATCCTTATGGTTTCCTTGGTGGTTGCTTGTCCTTAGCAGATCAGAATCCCGATAGGGTTAAATGGAACATTCACAGTATGTCCACTATGGCTTGGGGCCTTTGCAAGTGGACAAAAACTGCTTTTTAAAGCACTTGACTTGCAGTAGTCCCATCCAGAACCAATAGCACCAGAGGGTGATCCACCCCCATTCCAGCCCCAAAACATGAGTAGTTGAACTTTGGAAGATCTCAGGCATACATAGGAGTCATTATTCCAATGGCCATGAGATCACCACCAGCAGTCTTGTGACTGATCATAAGAGGCAGCGGGAAAGTGTTACCCAAATGGCTAGACATGACTGCTGCAGGAGGAGCTAGTTTTGCTGCTTTCCTTTCTTTAGTAGTAGTAGGTTTAAAGTGCGACATGGGCTCTCTACACTTGAGTGATACAAACAGACAGGGCTCTGACTCAAGATATTAATTTTAAAAAATAAAATTAAAAAGGCATTTTTAACCAGGTCATAAAATGGGGCGGAGGAGGAATTGTCACACTTGACACAGTACTATTTCACCCCAGTCAGACTGCCTGTGACACTAAGGACTCTTTCACACATTACTCAATAACAAATCTGTGTTTGCCACTTAACAGGGAGCTGCAGCCAGTTCCAGTTCTCTAGCAAGAGCACCTACGTGGTACACATGTTTTGAGACACCTGTTTGTTGCATTCATGCTTTTGTTTTGCTATAACTACTTTGAATTATTTTTAGCCTACTTTACTTAAGGAAAGTAAGTTTATGATAGTGTGTGTGTGTCTCTGTCAACTTTGCAATGCCTGGACCATTTTGGACACCTCAGTGGCATAGTTGGTGGTGATGTTATCCACCATAGTTCAAAATGGTGGACACATACGTTTGAGGAAGAAGTGGGCTAACTTGTGAAGATGGTAATTATCAATTAAGATTATAGTGAAGGGAAAGTAGGCAGATTATTTCTTACCTTATTTAAATAAGATAAAGCAGGCTCTACATGTTCTAAATAAATATATAAACCACACATTTTCTTTTCAGCTCCAATCTTAAAGAAATCTGTATACAGCTAAACTGTGAAGTATGAAATGGTCTTAGCGCAACCACAATACACACAGCACACACAAACATAACAATTGTGCTTGCAGGGAAGGGGGCAAATCATATTCTCCTGGCAACTCAAAATGTTGAGCTGAGTGTGTAAAAATGTGGCTTTCCTTGAAACTGATGCACTAGGAAAGGCAATAGTATCTGGATCCCTCACAATTCAAAATTCTGATGCGCTTTAACCCCCCCCCCCCAAAAAAAAAGGATTGAAGAGAAGGCTAAGCATTTAAAACAAACAAATAAAATAGTACATCAGCAATTTGGCCCCTAAGAATAAAAACACAACCTAAAACAACACGTTATAAAAGTTAATAAAATTGCCATGGGCACAAACGGAGTCTGGAAGTGGCCTATAGCCCTCCGACTAGTAGCCGTTGATAGACCTCTCCTCCATGAAGTGATCCTAACCCCTCTTGAAGCAATCCAGTTTGTTGGCTTTCACCACATCTTGTGGATTATGCATTGTGTGAAAAAGGACTTCCTTTGGTTGGTCCTAAATTTCGTGGCAATCAATTTCATGGGAAGAACCCTGGTTCTAGTGTTATGTGAGAGGGAGAAAAATTTCTCTCTATCCACTTTCTCCACACCATGCATGATTTTATAGACCTCTATCATGTCTACCCGCAGTCATCTTTTTTCTAAATTAAAAAGCCCCCACGTGTTGTAGCCTTGCCTCGTAAGGAAGGTGCTCAGCTTATCAAATGAATTTTCATTTATTAATGAAGACAATTTGCATGAGTGGGCATATGAGTAGAAATAGTTTTGAAGGGAATTATTTTCCCTGGAAAAGCATAGTTTGTTGTGGTTACTAATATTTATTTATTTATAATTGTAGATGTGTATATCTAGCTTCTTACTAAATAATTCAGTGTGGCTAACAACACGAACTATTTAAAATAATCACAGTGATGTAAAAAAGCCAATAAAATAATACAGTAATACAAACAGGTAACACTGACAGTCAGGTGTGGGGGCCCTCTCCCATCTTAACAGCAGTGGGAATTCCTGTCAGTACTCAAAACACCAGGAGGCTTTACACATTACACACAAGGCTTCTGCCCTGAATCTCCAGAAGAGAGTGTGTGCGTTCACACACCAGCCAAACTTACCTCGAAGTCCAAGATTTTTGGACCCACTCCACACACAAACCGGGCTTTGTGATGCGAATTCTAGCTTATCTCGACATATGTCCAGGTTTTTAAAATGCTGGTTTTAAGATACTCTTTCTGAAAATGCCACAGCAAATGGGAGAGGCACTGGTGTAGAATCATTAGCATCATAAGGAGAGAGAGCTTGGGGTCGTGGTGGATAGCTCATTGAAAGTGTTGTCTCAGTGTGTGACAGCTGTAAAAAAAAGCTAATTCCATGCTAGGAATCATTAGGAAGGGGACTGAAAATAAGAATGCTAATGTTATAATGCCCTTATACAAATCTATGGTGCGGCCACATCTGGAGTATTGTGTACAGCTTTGGTCACCGTATCTTAAGAAGGATATTGTAGAACTGAGAAAGGTGTAGAAGAGGGCAACCAAAATGATCAGGGGCCTGGAGCACCTTCCTTATGAGACTAGCCTACAGCACCTGAGGCTCTTTACCTTGGAAAAGAGGCGACTAAGGGGAGACATGATCGAAGTGTATAAATTTATGCATGGAGTGGAGAGGGTGGACAGAGAGAAATGTTCCCCCCCCCCCAACACTAGAACTAGGAGTCACTCCATGAAACTGAAGGTTGGGAAATTTAGGACCGACAAGAGGAAGTACTTTTTCACACAGCGCATAATTTATCGATAGAATTCTTTGCAATAGGATGTGGTGATGGCCACCAGCTTGGATGGCTTTAAAAGGGGCTTAGACAGATTCATGGTGGACAGGTCTATCAATGGCTACTAGTCTGGTGGCTGTGGGCCATCTCCAGCCTCAGAGGCATGATGCCTCTCAATACCAGTTGCAGGGGAACAACAGCAAGAGAGAGGGCATGCACATAACCCTTGCCTGTGGGCTCCCCAGAGGCATCTGGTGGGCCACTGTGTGAAACAGGATGCTGGACTAGATGGGCCTTGTACCTGATCCAGCAGGGCTGCTCTTATGTTCTTGTACCCACCTCTGTCAGCTGGGAGACAGGGAGCAGAACTTGAGATGTTGGATTGACTACTGTCTGAGAGAGAAGGGAATGCCTCTTTATTAAAGAAAAAACCTGTTGCCAAATTCATGGGAGGTACCTTTTTAGTTGATCAATCTAACAATTTAACAAACAGCCCAGTCCTATGTATGTCTAATCAGAAGTAAATCTCATTGGGTTTAGTGGAACTAACTTCCAGGTAAGTAGCATAAGACTAAGGACTAAGACTATACATGTTTGTTTAAGCACAAGCCCCACTGAGCTCAATTGGACTTCTGAGTAAACACACATAGTGTTGGGCACCCCAACATTAGATCCAGAGGTACCGGCCCAGAATTTTATGGAATTCAGGACTGTGTCTAGTTTCATTTTATATTAAGAAATGAATTAATGCCTGGACTCAGGGTGAATTGACACCCCAGATCTCAACTGGTCTGTGAGGGAAGAGGCGATCCAGCATTGTATTGTGAAATGGGTACTCAAGGAAGCACAAAAGCCAGGCCAGAACAATCCAAATGCTAAAATGTGACTCACTATCAGATAATGTCTGTGGAAGAGGCCAGAGGCTGATCTCCCCTCTCCTGTTGCAAGAAGTCCATGTTAATCCTTGTCAATGATTGACTCAATTGCTCTCTATAGAAATTCAACATAGGTAGATGCGTACAAAGAAAACACCTATAGACTTTAATTCTTACTTTACTAACACTTTAACACCTTCTGGGACCAGGCCCAAATCTGGGGACAAGAGAAGATGCCCATTTGCAGCTCAGAGAGGCAGATTTGCCTTGGGCAATGTCCCCTCCTCAAGATAGCAGCTAACAGAAGATGGGATAGCAGCTAACAGAAGATGAGCAAACTGCATGCTTGATCCAAAAGCTCCTGTCTCCAGCCAGAAGCCTCGCTCCTTCAGCTGAAAGATCCATCACTCTCAAGCCTTGGATCCCTCCATCCTTTCCCCTCCTTCTCCTCCCCCCCCTTTCCCTCTACTAATTCCTGATCTCCCCAAACCATGCCAACCCTCAGCTTCCCTTACCCCCCCCCCCTTTTTCCATCTATATCTGAATTCTTTTAGGCTCTAGGAAGATTTAATACACATACATATGTTAGTTAGGAACACTGGGGGAATATTGGTGCTGGCTAGGGTTGAAATACTGTTAGTAATATTGATAGAATCTTCTGCTTTCTGCTCAGCTAGATTGATGTTGTTAATTCTTTTATACTCAATAAAGCCCACTGAATCCTTTAGGATTGGTTTGAGCTCCTTTCTTCCTTGTGCCCAGATCCTACATGGTCACTATATAAAAGAACTTGGTCACTTGGTGACACTATGGGACAGGCCTAATTTTGTATGCTAGCTAATGAGCATATTTAGTATATAAATCAGGCCTGGACCACAACAATAGGATTGCCCTGCATTTGATGAAATGCTGAAGCCTTTCTATCAACAGATCATTAACAAATGTGTATGTGTTGTGCTATAAACTGACAGTCTAGGGATAAGAACATAAGAAGAGCTCTGCTGGAACAAATTAGATCCAGTCCAGTAACTTGCTTCACACAATGGCTTAGATGCTTATAGGAAGCCCACAAGGTCAAATAGACAGATTCCTTTACCCTGTGATTTCTGTGTACCTTTTAATTTCTCTAAGGAAAAGGTAAAATCCAACATTATGCTTGACAGTTATATCTAGATCATTATGATATGATGGATTGCTAAGGAACTCATGTGGTTATACTTGTCTTGTATTGGGTGAATCTAACCCAAGCTCCCATGTTGCATTCAAAAAAGCTCTGAGACTATTCGATAATATACTTTTGATATTTTGTTCCTTTCTGTTTTGAAAGAATGCTTGCTTATTGCTATTATCTAGAGATATGGGAGAATATACATTTTATACTAGGTTAACACAGTGAAAAGATTTAGGATGCATTGTCTGAATGCCCTTGGTACCAGCCAATGAATCCTGTGGGTTGCAATGTCACATTAACACCCTTTTAGGTCAGGATTCCAATGCACATGGAAATGGATGAACTTGGAAAATTCTTCAAGCACTCTCTTTAAGGACATTTCAAAAAACCTTATCAGGGTGGTTTGCATTTCTTATCAGTGGTGTGATAGGAAAGGCTAGGAGCTAGATGTATATAAGGAGCAGTACTCTGCTGCTGCTTTACATTGGAACTCACACTTCTTTTCATCAACGGCTTGGGGATAAAGGAGGAATCATGAAGTTGCTTTTGCTTCTGGGCTTGGTGGCACTCTCTCAGTGCATGGTGACCAAGTAAGTGTTGGGCATTCAGATTTCTTCAATGAAAGAATGTACTACCTTCTTTAAGAATAGCCAACTCTATCTCAACAACGTCTTCCAGCGAAGTATACCTCCAATGCTTGGCAAACCACAAAGCCTTGCTGTACCTCTGTTTCCCACCTGACAATTGAAGACAGAAATATCTCTCTCTCTCTCTCTCTCTCGTATACTGTAAATTTTTAAGGTGAGCTACCTTGTTTCTCTACATGTGAGTACCTTGTGAAGTGGTTCTTGACCTAGATCTCTAAAGCCTTCCTCAGTGTGAATAATGAAAGTACAAAATGTGTTCTGCATCCCTTGAAAATAAAGGTATTATCATTCTCCGTTCACTTATTTCATCTTCCTGCTGCTCAATTTTTGATTTTTTTTCTCCCCTAGGGTCCCCCTGAAAAAAGGGAAATCCCTGAGGCAAAACCTTAAAGAACATGGGCTGCTGGAAAAATTCCTTCAGAAACATCCTTACAACTTGGGCTCAAAATACTTCCCCAACCAAGCCAATGCAGATGCCGCTGAGCCCTTGGAAAATTATATGGATGTGAGTATTCTTTATCAGGAAGATGTACCTGAAATAATAAACCACTAACCTAGCCTCCTGAACTTTAGTGAGCAGAGGAACCTGCCCAGTGCTCCATGCTGGCAAAGTCATTGTTTGTTTATTTGTTTATTTATTATATTTCTATAACACCCCATCCAAAGGTTCTGGGCAGTGTACAACAAGTAAAAAACAAAGGCAAACACCATTTAAAACAAGCTACTTAAAACAATGTAAAAACAAATTTAAAACAATTCAGAATAATTTAAAACCAATTAAAATACTTAAAAATAATTTTGAAACCTTGGAATGCCAGGCCCAAAACGTAAGCCTTTAGGGCTCTCTTGAAAGCCAACAATTAGTCCAAATTGCGGATATCTGTCGGTAGTGCATTCTACAGACAGGAGCAGCTACAGAGAAGGCCTGGTTCCGAGCTGCCACAAGACGTGCCGGTGTGGCAACTGGAGATGGACTTCTCTGCCTTGTTCATTCTTTTAAAAATGAAGCATTTGAAAGGCCTCACTTCGATCTTCTAGGTCTCAATAATCATTTAACCCAGCCCACCCTTCCCTAAAAAAATCCATACTTTCTTGCCCATTGCATTATCCTCAAGCCCTTAACTGAGGTACTCCTGTCCAGGCACCCCAAATTCCACTACAAGAGACCCTCCTTAATTCCCAGATGAAGAACTAATGGATTTAGGAATAGCACATAGAGTGGGATTACCAAGGTTTCTGTGTTTGCTCCTTTCCATCATATTCTACCCATTGGTCTTTGTGACTTTTAAAGCTAGAAAGAGGAAGTGCATCACCCACAGAAATTAGCCTAGCTGCTCCTAAACAATGCCAGAAAATCCTCAGCACAGTCTGAGTTTAATCCATCCTACCTTGATCCAGAGGCTCAAGATAAACCAGCTCTGCAGATTTAGGCTGGAGACACAACAGTTTCTATGTACACACCTACCTTTTCTTTTGTCCCTCTGTCCCCTCTGTCAAACACGTTCTCCAGGTGTTTGAAATAATCTGAAACCTTGCAAAATCAATAGAAGGATGAGTCTCTATATACCATGAGCAGTGATCCCAAGCTGTCTTCAACAATTTTAAATCCTTCTCCAGCCTCACCCCCTTCTGTGGGGATAGGAGTTGTGCACTCTTCTTCTACACTTACCATTTTCTGCCTCCACAGATCGAGTACATTGGCACCATCTACATCGGTACTCCACCACAGCAATTCACTGTCCTCTTTGACACTGGCTCCGCCAACCTGTGGGTCCCCTCTGTCTACTGTTCCAGTTCAGCTTGCTGTAAGAAGCCTCTATAACTTTTTGCCTTCAGAAATGGCAAACAATTGCTTTATGCTTTCTTTCATGTCTTCCCCCAGTATATGTAAGAGCAGACAAGGGAAATAGCAAGGCCAGCCCTAATGCTGGGTATGACTAAATGGTATGACTGGAATAGCCCTTGAGAGATGATGGCAAAGTGTGGAACTACAGCACAGTTGAGTCCCACACCAAGCCTCATTATATGGGGGATAAGGAGATCCAAGTGTGCAGAATTTTTCTGTGCTTTCAATGTGCTGGGGGCAAGGTGAGTTCCGTTGAACACTTGCAAAGAGCTTTTCCCTCACAATCACAGCAGAGGACATGGGGCAGAACTTCCACAATAAAAAGCATTGCTTGGAGGCAGCTTCAACTCCAACAGCACCTCTTGGGTTGTTTGTTTGTTTTTACATAGTAAGTGTCACTTGAATGCCACTACATCATGGATTCACTTGTACTTGCAGCAAACCACAACCGCTTCAATCCCCAGCAGTCGTCCACCTACCAGGCCACCAGCCAGAGTGTCTCCATCACATATGGCACTGGGAGCATGACTGGATTCCTAGCCTACGACACCACTCAGGTAAACTGCTAGACTTTAGCAGCTAGAGGAAACAGAACCATTGCTAGAGCCCATTGTAAATTAAGACCAACTGGACATGGTGTAGGTGGGTGGACAGGAGCAGCATTCACTGCAAGGAATCCCATGCAGAAGGAAGGACTTCCTGTTTTATAGCTGCTTCCCTCACAAACACAAACTAATCTTACATAGATTTAACTAAGAGGTTATTCAGAAACCACTCCAATTTCTCCCTTTCCCTTTCATGACTCCACCCCACGTACTCTCTTCACTACAGGATCCCCCCGGGACAAACTTCTGAACAACAAAAAGTAGATACTGGATAGAATACAACACCCCGCTATTTCTAGATTCCCTGCATGATTAACAATACAGAATCTTTTGAATAATTGCTCAGCACTTCATACATATTAGCACAGCAGTTCTTACAATAACCCTGATGATTATTATAATCATAAAGGATCCCCATGGTATAGAAACAGATACTTAGCTTGAAGTGTGGGGCCTAAGACTGAGAGAGATAGTAGCTTACCTAAGGCCATTTTATGAGTTAATGGTTCAGCTGAATTTTAAACTGGAAGATTTCCAGCTCATGCTCTTAATCCTTCCAGCTGGAGGCAGAGGGAGGCTTTATTTTATTTTATTTTATTTTATTTTATTTTATTTTATTTTATTTATTCAATTTCTATACTGCCCTTCCAAAAACGGCTCAGGGCGGTTTACACAGAGAAATAAACAAATAAGATGGATCCCTGTCCCAAAAGGGCTCACAATCTAAAAAGAAACATATGACAAACACCAGCAACACTCCCTGGAGATACTATGCTGGGGGTGGATAGGGCCAGTTACTCTCCCCCTGCTAAAGAGAATCACCATGTTAAAAGGTGCCTCTTTGCCCAGTTAGCAGAGGGTTTGTTGTCTTTATCACAAAAAGTACTGACTGTTGTGCAAATAGTCCCCCACACACATATCGGCTAGGAACTGGAATCTGTTCTTTAAGACGCTTTAGGTGCCTGGCTGTCCCTTTTCTTCCACTTAGGTGGGAAGTATTCAGGTCACCAACCAGATCTTTGGCCTGAGTGAGACTGAGCCCGGCACCTTCCTTTATTACTCCCCCTTTGATGGCATCCTGGGTCTGGCTTACCCCAGCATCTCCTCCTCTGGAGCCACTCCTGTTTTTGACAACATGATGAGCGAGGGTTTGGTGTCCCAGGATCTCTTCTCTGTTTACTTGAGCTCGTAAGTATGGACTGCCTGCCCATCTTCCTGGGAAAGGGCATGGTTATTGCTTAATGAACAGAGAGTATAAGCATCAGCCATATTTCTAGAAACACAGCACCAGAGGAACTTGTAGTATTATACAGACTGAGATTGGGCTCCCTCGATACCATATTTTAACAGCCTGTTTCAGGGCACAACTGCATACAATAAGCTTTCCTACAAGCATTGTAATATCAACACAATATTGGTTAAAGGATGCTTTAGGTGTGGGGCTGAGCAGGACTGAGAAACTAACTAGGCAGCCCTCTAAGTCCATTCCAACATTATAGTTCTCCAGCCCTCCACACCATTTTGGGAGCAATCTGGATTTCTAAAGAAGGGTGGGTAGAATTTCTTTTTGAAAAATGGTAAATAAATAATCTCACAGGTATAAAGGAATTGACTTGACCAGGGAGTGGAGGGAAGTTGGTAACCTCCAAACTAGGCAGTAGATAAGAACATAAGTACAGCCCTGCTGGATCAGGCCCAAGACCCATCTAGTCCAGCATCCTGTTTCACACAGTGGCCCACCAGATGCCGCTGGAAGCCACAGGCAGGAGTTGAGGGCATGCCCTCTCTCCTGCTGTTACTCCCCTGTAAAGGAGGTGGCCTCTAGCCCTCCAACTAGTAGCCATTGATAGACCTCTCTATATCAGATGGCTCTGCTGAGCATTCTTTCTTGCAACAGCTAAAGACCCCAGAAAATATCTCATCCATCAACTGAGCATCAACTGAGTGCCAGTAGTGAAGTACAGCAGAAGATATGGCTTAGTGGTAATAAGGCCCATTCACAACCACCTTGCCTTGTACTGTATTTTCTGCTGATGGTATTCACAGGGAATCTATCCCACCACTGAAGACACCTTTTATTTAAGCAGCTGTGTATGTCTTAATGTAATGATAAAAATTAGTACTGATAGCACTTATGGTAAGTGTTCATAGCACTTCATATGCTTTGTTTCTATAATCCTTACAATAACCCTGTCAAGTCTGTCAGTATTATATCCATGATACAGAAGTGGGGGCTGAGACTTAGGGATCATGGTCACCCAGTGAGTTCGTCATTGAGCTGAGATCTGGACACTAGAGGCTTTCAGCTCATAACTTGTACTCTTATCCACTCTACTAGTTCCTTTCCATGACTGGCTTCTGTTTTCCTTTCTCAGCAATGACCAGGGTGGGAGCTTTGTGATGTTTGGTGGCATTGACTCCTCCTACTATTCTGGAAGCCTCAACTGGATACCTCTTTCTTCTGAGTCCTACTGGCAGATCACTGTGGACAGGTAACCAAACTCCCATCTCTTCAGCTATCCTTCCTTTCTCCAGTTCATTTGGATGTCTTCAAGAATGAGGTACAGAGTGTGACTTGGGAAATGCACTGGGAAAGCTTGAGGGAGAACCTTTCCATGAAGAGGCAGGGGAGCAGAATTGTAACATATTCCAAAGAGATATAGGAAGGGAGAGAGCCTATCAACTGTAAGCTTAAATTAGCCTTCATAATAAGCCTCCAGGAGGCTTTTCAGACAGCAGGCTTTACCACGGTTTTACCACAAAGCTTTACTGCAAGTTTGAGGCATAATGGAGACTCCAACACAAAAAGAGGATTTTTAAAATCCTGGACATAAATTGGGCTAGGTTCCAATACGGAGGGTGAAACCCAGATTGTGTGTGAAGTACTCTCTGAAATATTGCGTGGACTTTGGGGTAAATCTGGCTGATATGTGAACATACACCCACCCTTCCAAAGTAAAATTGCTGTATGAAAACGCTCCAGGTGAATGGCAATTTAGAAGCCTCACTGAGATGACTGGTTCCCATTCATCTGTCTCATCCAATTAAGATACCACATCACAGGGTTTCTTAACCTTGGGCCCCCAGCTGTTGTTGGACTACAACTCCCATCATCCTCAGCCACAAAGGCCATGTCTGGGAATGATGGGAGTTGTAGTCCAACATCATCTGGGGGCCCAAGGTTAAGGAACCCTGCCATATCATATTCCACAAAGTGACCAAGGCAACACGGCCACCCTCTCTTCATTTCAGTATGAAATGCCCATCAAAGGTGTTGCCTCTAACTACTAATAGAAGGAATCCTTCACAGGTACAAAAGCGAACCCAGAAGGTTTTTTTATCTTAGAGAATAAACAGTGCATAGATAGCCCACTAAGATTTGTCCCAAATTTCCCCATGGGCATTTTGTTGGCAAAAGTTTCTGGTTGCTTTCTTTCTGTCACATGACTTGTCTGATTGTCTTTCTATCAGCATCACTATGAATGGCCAGGCTATTGCTTGTTCCGGCGGCTGCCAAGCCATTGTTGACACCGGCACCTCTCTGTTGGCTGGTCCTCCCAACGGCATCGCTAACATTCAGTACTACATTGGTGCCAGCCAGTCCTCCAATGGCGCGGTAAGGAAAGGAAGAATTGAGACCTTGAGCAGTACCTGACAGGCACACAGAGAGACAGATGTGGTTTAATCCCTACTTTCCCTTAGCTCTGACCAATATCTGCACAGGCTGAACTTGAATAATGGAGAAAGGGACTGGGGATGGAAATTACAACCAGGTTCCCTGCAGTGGCTCAGAAGGAATATATATGGAAATCTGCAAGCTGATGGTTCTTCTGAGGACTTACCCAAACAACTGGGGATTTGAATAAATAAATGCACTGGAAGCTCTTTTGTTGTTGTGGGTGATCTGCACTATTCCTTCAAGAAAGAGCTTCCGTGGCAGGAATATCACAATTGGCCAAGTTTCAACCCTCCAAATATTGTGGTTGCTAGGAAAAAATAATTCCATCCTCCTGCCTGCTCTAACACTCTGTGAAGAAGGTGATTGTATAGGAGTCTTGGATCCTATTTGGTCATATCTGTTTGAGAATGTCTGTGAAGTCAATGGTGACAAGTGGCTCAACTCTGTCCCTCAGTTCTTCACAAAGGGTTCATGACCCTTTTACTTTGTATATTCTTTCTGAATGAGTCTTTCCCTGATAAAATGCGGTAGTACAAGAGTATTCACATTAGCAACATAAAAAAAGAGAATGAGAACAAAGAAATGACAACATGGCAAATATGAGCAAGGCTACCTCCTCGCCATGCCCACATATTCTTTTATACGTTGTGGCACATACCTCTTGTTTGTTTGGAGGAAAACAAAACTGAAAACATGTATCTCCCAGCCACCAAGGATCCTGCCCCCTTTCATTATGTGGGGAGGGGATACAGAGTTGGTAGTGCTTTATCTGTGTGGATGAATCTTAAGTTGGCCCCTTTATAAAGCCTTGATGTGTGAAAGCAGAGGGGATAGAAGTGTAAGTCCAACTCATTTCACAAGTTGCCATCATACTAGCTGATGTCCTTTCCCTGTCCCTTCCATCTGGATTAATTCCAAATCCATGTTGGGTAGGTTAACCTTCTCCTTTGCTCCCAGTGTCATGTGTCTAACCCTTGTTTTCCATCCACTCTGTTCTATACCAGTATATGGTCAACTGCAACAACATGAACAGCCTGCCTGACATTGTCTTCACCATCAACGGCATTGAGTTCCCTGTGCCTGCCACTGCCTACATTCGCCAGGTAAGAGTCTAGATTCATCTCATCTGGAATTATATTTCAATATGATTAATAATAATTACCTCAAATCATTTTTGCTCTGTTCATGAAAGGGGTCTATCAGCAGCTGAACTAAGGGCCAAGCTACACATTCCATTAAATGCCCTGAGTGGATTTCCCCCTCATTAAATGCAGCCATGGGTGGGGAGGGGCAATCAGGATCAAGACTATACTGCATGAGGAAGGGGTGTTTAACCCTTCCCTCATACTATGGTCCTGATGAAAATCGTACCCCTGAAGCTGCTATTAGTCCCATAAGAGAAGCTTCTGTTGGTACTAAAATATGGCTTCATACTCCAGTGGCAGACCTTTTCTTCTATCTGAGGTGATTCAGATGATCTGTTTCAAATTTATAGCTAACCAGAATTCCTATTTTCCTTTCAAAAAAGAAAAAAATCACCCATTTGAAAATGAAGAGTTTTAGACAGCAGAGTTTAAAACCGGTTGCTAGCAACAAGTTCTGACATGGTTCAGATATAACCAGTTCACGGTCAGGCTATTCACACAAGCAGCCCAGCCCAGCCTGGGTTGGGCTGCTTGTGTGGAGTGCTGGAATCGTGGGCAATCCTGGCACTACCTCCCACAAGCCTGGGAATTTACCCCAGGCTTCAACCTGAGTTAAAGAGCATGAGCAACCCTTTACCTCAGGATCGTATGGCTCAGGCTGCATGCAGCACCAGCACACACAGAGTCAGAGCACCCTGCTTCTGGGAGAATCTCCCAATGCACTGCACTCATCGTGCAGTGCATTGTAGGATTCCTAGAGGCCAGGAAAACGAGTCCCAGCCTCCAGAGAGCCACACTGCACAGAGCAGTGCAGATTGTGTGGGTGCACAACAGTGCACCAAAGAAGACATCACCAATCATCTGGGAGGAAGACAGGGCCATCCCTGCCTCCCCCCACCCCCTGCCTTCCCCCACCCCTATTATGATCATGATAACAACCTTTGTATGTAGTAGAGGCTATCTGTAGTACGGAGTACAGGCGCTCCCCAACTTACAAAAATACAACTTACAAACACCTGTACTTATACAGCTTCAGTGTACATGACATTATTGAAATTCCCAACTTAAAAATGCCGACCCGCACATATAAATAAGTCACCACTCTTGGGAACTAGTTTTTTAAAATTTATATTTATATACCTCCTGCTATGTGTTCCAGGTTATAAACACCCAACTTACAAATGAATGTTTGGAACACAATCCATTTGTAAGTTGGGGACTTCCTGTATCTTGTTATGCACTACCCTATCATGCTGGAATTTGACCACCATTCTTAACTAAATAATAAACTTAATTTTGAAGGGCAGGTGTGCATGAAGAGAATGTCTCAATGTGCCCCATTCCATAACATTCAAGTGTTCAAAATAAAAACATAGTTTAATGAGAGGGATAGGGATGGGAGACAATAAGTGATTAGTGAGCGACAGAAAACACCGACTCCTCAGGATACCAATTCACAGGGCTGCTCAGAATATTTCACTCCAAGTCACTGGAGTCTGGCTCCCTGGTACCGTGTCAGCATCTAGACACTCTGTACAGGCCTCCCAAGCCAATAGTTCTACTCAGGTTGTGTGACGGGCTTATAGAATTCACCATTTATTGTGTTCTGGTATTTCTTGTTTCAGAGCCAAGGCTATTGCACAAGTGGCTTTGAGTCCATCAGCATCCCCACGCAGTCTGGCGAGCTCTGGATTCTTGGAGATGTCTTCATCCGCGAGTACTACTGTGTCTTTGACAGAGCAAACAACCAGGTTGGCCTGGCTCCCATAGCATGAACACACTAACATCTATCAGCAAAACGATTCCCTAAGGATAGTCTTCACTTCATGGGACTAAATTCAATCAATATGTTCCCTCCCCTCAAGCTGCAACATTAATAACAGTAGAATAAAAGAATATAAAGCAAATTAGTGAACTGTTTTGCATTTCTCACAGGCTGAAAACAAAGCTGCCTGATGGGGCCTTATGAATGGGTGAGTGGCAGTGGGGAGGGAGGTTTAATGCATGTTTAGTTTCTATGAGCCTTTATTCCTCTCTTGGATGACCTCACTGGCAAGATCTGTTGGGTAACGAACACAACAACACTGAGTGCAGAATTCTATTCACCCGCCCCCAATTTGGCTTAAAAGAGTTAACTGGAGAGTTAGAAAGCTCGCCACTGGTCCCACTGAAATCAGTGAGACTTAAAGGTACTTAAGCTTGGCTGGATCTGTGTCCTTTGTTCAGACTATGTTACATTTTGAGAGGTTCCAACTATTTTTCCTGCAACACAGAAGCTTGCTGTGTCAACTCCTGAGAAGCTTTGTTCTACTGTGCAAACAGACTGGCTTGTTTTCCCAGAAATAGACTATAAAAAAACAAAAACAAATGAAAGGCCTCTATTTGGAATTCCCAGGCAGGCATTTCAACCGTCATAGACATTTACTCCTTGCAGAAATTCCTCGTTTAAAAAATAGTGGTAACATGAAATGCAGCATTACAAAGCCCTGGGGCTGCTAAGGATTTCTAAGGCAGCCTTGAGGCTGTTAAGGATAGGCAGACAATGCAAACTGTTGCAAAAAAGCAAAACTGAGGAAGTGCTACCGCCATTCTTAACAGTATCTGGGCTGCCTTAGTAGTCTTCAGCAGCTCTCAGTGCTAACAGCTAAGTGTAGAGCAGCCCTACACAACATAAGGCCCGGGGGCCAGATCTGGCCCACGGGGACATTTTTCATGGCCCAGGTAGCCGGCAACAGCAGGAGCCCCAAAATTTGGCATTTGTGTGGAATTGGGAAGGTGCCCACTGACTGAGCAAGGACAGGGCTTCTTTTCTGTCCACTATTTTTGATTAAAATTGTGGGCCCAGGGGGGGAGGGAAGGACACAACTAACTAGTAATTGCTATAATATTTATCTTTATAATTAATTTTACTGCAATAATCAATGCACTAGAAATTGACTTCGGGCCCTCATTCATTGTCATGGTTGTTTCTGGCCCCCTGAGACATTTGAGTTGTGCACCCCTGGTGTAGAGTTATGCATCATGTCAGCTAGTATATTTTAAACACTTGAGTTTTTCCATTCTAAAAACCACATGTTTGAGGAAGTACATGTTTAATTTATTTGATATAAGCTTTAGGTTTTTTAAAAAAACTTTTTCAATGTTCACTTAATTATAACATGTACAATCACAAAACGTTAATACAAAATGTAAAAAAACAAACAAACCCAAAACACTTAATATGGGAGTTCATTGATACATTGCAGCATCTTGTAAGCCTACTAGAGGTGAATTCACACAAACACACATTCCTCACTTGATGACTCAAGTGAAGGCCTACATGTATTAAAATGTCATTACAAACCAGCACAAAAAGAGTCTTCATGTCACCGAACACAATACTTTTCCGTGTAGTAATTCACACTTTCAGCTAAATGTCATCAAGTGATATCAGTGTGAATCAGCCCTAATTTGAGGCCAAACTAGCTATCACATAGGAATATAGGAAGCTGCCTTAGTCAGACCATTGGTCCATCTAGCTCAGTATTGCCTACCCAGACTGGCAGTAGCTTCTCCAAGGTTGCAGGCAGAAGTCTCTCTCAGCCCTATCTTGGAGATGCCAGGGAGGGGACTTGGAACCTTTTGCATGCAAGCATGAAGATGTTCTTCCCAGAGCAGCCCCATCCCCTGAAGGGAATACCTTATGGTACTCACACATGTCTCCCATTCAAATACAAACCAGGGTAGACCCTGCTTAGCTAAGGGGACAAATCATGCTCGCTACCACGAGACCATTAAATGCACAGTTTGTTAAAAAGCAGCTTTGAGGGGCCTGATGAGGATCAGGACCATGGCACGTGGGGAGGGAATACTTAAGCTTCCATTGATGCCAACAGAAGCTCCTCCTAGACTTTATAGCAGCTTTGGTGGTGTGACTTTCATCAGGACCATGGAACAAAGGAATTACATATTTCACTCCCCACACACGGTGTGCAAATCCAGATTTCTTCCCCACAACTGCTATTTAACTTTTTAAAAAACTTTTTTTTTTAAGTACCAAACTATAATTTAAGTAATGTTTAGTTTTGCTCTTCGAAGATGCTGGGAAGGCTGGGACTAGGGAACAGAACCAAGGTAGTGGGTGGCTATTTGGGTACCAAGTACTTCCAGGCAGCTGCAACACAAGGCTTGCTTCCACAGGCTTAAAGTGATTTGTCATTCCCTCTTCCTCAGGGGACCCTAAGAACTGTCATTTCATGAAGGGGAGATAGGGAACTCTCAGATAATTATCAGGATCCTCAGCAAACCATGGGAAGCTATGATCATTAAAATGGTATAAAACCAATAAAGGGTTGTCGTGTGGATATGCCTGATGAGGCAGGTAGGTTCTATACCCATTTTGCAGATCAGGAACATAAACTATTTAAGGAACTTACCAAAGATCAAGTAGGAGGTCTTAAGCTGCAGACTCTCCTGCTTGAATGAAGGCAGGAAAGCAGCAAGGCCTGAGGCCCCCATGAGTATGGACTACGGGAGTCAGGTATGCACTGGATACATTTCAAAGCACATATGCCCAAGGGGCATGTGTACACAGCACATTTAAATAAATTCCAGACCTAGTTAAAAACCATAATTTCTTACCAAGGAATTCTGGGAAGCATCATTTCATAAAAGTCCAGAAATACCCAATAAATAAATCTCTACACCTTCATAAACTGCAATTCCCACAGTTCTTTGTGAAGAAAGCCTTGGCAATCAGTCTGATTTCAAATTTTTTAATGTGGATGTACCTTTATTAGACACCTTCCTGAGGTAGTTTTTAAACATCTGTCCAGCCACCAGTCTGAGGAATGGGCTGGGAACATCTTCCAAGCCTAAAACAAATCCGGCGCACCCCTACCCACGAAATCAATTCATGTAGAAATCTTAAGCTGAAAATACACATTTACCTATACTCTAAAATAAATGTTTACATTTAGATACCACAAATTGTATATTTTTAGTGTTCATATAAATCTAGCTGCAGCACACTATAATCTCCTGAATTTCAGAATGCCATACATACTAGTAAATCTGACACCGACACCACAAGAAAGGACTTAGCAGAAATGCTCCAGTATTAGATTCAGTGTCATACAAACCAGCAAATCTGCACCGTGTATGGTTCTGTTAAATAAGACTTAGTTGGAATGTATGCTTAAATAATGCTTGGAGAGTACACTCTTGACTTCAGTTGAAACTGACCAACTTTGCTTCAACAGTCTCAACCTTGACGCTTCCATGTAAGTCTGCAAGCAGCAACAGGGTATCTATGCCACAACTGGTGTGAGATTTACTATGCAACCCTTTGAGAGCTGCACAAGGATTAGTTTCCCTGATGGCCGCAAGCCAGTCCCACAAAATGCAGCAGATGAGGTGCAATTAAAATAGTCTTTGGTCCTATCATATATGTTCTTCTGCAGTTTTGCTGGAATCTTTACACAGAGATGAAGAAGAGCCATTATCCCATTGTGTACACCCAAGGTTTTGTTTAGGTTTAGACTGGGTGTTATTGCTTAACACTAACTAAAGCTAAAGTAGTGCCCATATGAGTAAGACTTGCTCTTCAAGAAGACTGAAAGTAGATACTGCTGTGGCAGGCATGGTAGGACCAGTTCACACCACCAGTGGCAACCCTATGCAGATGCTCTCCTTCACCTATGAGGTCAAAGTGGTTAAATTTCTCCTGTTCAAAATTGGCCTGGCATTTCCCGAACACTACAGGGCAGTGTCAATGAGGTTATTCTCACTATCGGGGGGCAATGTAGGGCTGCTCCCCACAGCTTGCTGGCCCACAAGTGAATCTGTTGTGTCCGATGAGCTCCCACGAAGTTCTTGAGAAGGAGAGTCTAAACTAGAGCTGACTGAAGAGGAAAGAGGTTCAGCTGGAGGTGGCAGAGGAAGAGTGGGTATAACTGGGCCTATTTTGGAATCTGTGAGGTCAGCTGTGGTAGGTGGAGTGGAAGTGTCAAAGACAGTGGAGGGCATAGAAGTTCCAGTTGTTGTGAGAGGAGTGGGGCTAGAATGAGTTGAAGGGGAACTAAAAGAGCTTCGCCTGGTGGGGGGAGGCCTGGTGCTTTCTGGTTTAATCAGCCCAGTGGACCCTGGCCTTATCAGAGGGGCTGTCGAACGGCCTAGCCAAGAAGATGGGGGTTTGACACTTGGTGGTCTATTGAGATGCAGCCTGCTGGGACCCCCTGGTCTGGTTTGATGGAGCCCAACATTTCCTGGTGCAGTTGGGCTCATAAGTGGATTCTCCCAAGCTGTTGCATTGCTTGCTGCAAGATGAATCTCTGGTCTGAGTGAGGCAGGTGTGGGGGTGCTGGTACAGAGGCTACAGTTTCTGTCAGACATCAAGGCATTGGAATGTCTTTGGAAGGTTGTCTCTGATCCTCCATCTTCCAGGTGAGAGGCAGCTAGGCTATTCTCCAGTGAGGCAAGGGCATCTGGTGTGAAGCAACCACAGACGAGATTGAGCACATGCTCCAGTGAACCCTCTGCCTTCTGCCTGTGTTATAGATTGTGCAAACTCTAACCTACACTGAAGGCAGGCAAGTACACGTACACACACACACACACACACACACACACACACACACACACACACAGAGTGTGATGTACTTTCTGGTACAACACACAATAAGAAGCAAAGACACCCACATCCACAGGAAAATTTATGGAGCCTCCTGTCTCTGGGAGGAACTAGGTTTAGCATAATAACCTACCACCTTGGAAAGTGCACATTACAGCACATCTGGCAGTTTTGTGCCAATATACCTATTCAGAAACATCATCTACATTTACCCTCCACCCTTAGCTTCACTGCTTCAATATTCTTCTGTTTCCTTCAAGTGTACCATGTAGGCCGGTCACGCTTTCCCCCCGCTTTTCCTAAAATTTGATCTCATTTCTGGGAAACGTCAGTATGCTAAATCTACAGCAACAGATCCCAAGGAGATCCCAAGACAGATGTGAAGAGATCATGCTTACCTGTGTTACCCTGGCATTCAGGGCAGCAGTGTATAGGAAGGGCTAAGGGCTCTGCACAGGTGCTTGGACAAGGCCTTTTCTCACAGCTCACCTCTCCAAGCTGAGGGGCCATAAAGGAACAGATGAGATCCATTGTGCTCTTGACAATTCTGATTGACACATGGATAGCTTTGTTCAAACACCCCTTCATCCAAGGAGGTGAAGGAATACCTTGGAACTGGGCTCCAGAAGAGAGACATCATCTCTTTCTAGAGAGCTGTCATGTTAGGAGCCACCTGTCCCCATTAATGGATTCCAACAAATCAGTGTTGGGAAATCTTATTCCAGGCCTAACAATAATGGCCTTAAAACAGATGAATGGAAAGGCCAGGACAGAACATCATGGCAACCCAGTGTGGACGTGGAAAGGACGCCCTTTTGAGGTACAATAGCAGTTCATCCCAGTGATTCCCCCCAACCTGCTGCTACCACACCGTCACCACCAAAAACGTCCACCATTTTGGAGAATCAGCCATTTCCTCCCAGAGAACACAGCTCACCTGACAGGTGCAATGAATGCAGGGTTCACCCTCTGGTACAAAGTTGTGTCCATTGATCACTTTCCTCCCTTTGTAATTGCAATCTGCAAAAGAAGGACAAGGTATAGCAAGAGGGGCTCAGTTTTAGCAGCCATTGCCCTGTGTGTTTTTTTAATTAGTTCTACACAATACATGCCCCCTCTCAGCTACAGGACTGCACTTGCAAACAGATGATCTCTCTATAGCATGACTAGTCTCAATGCAGCCAGACTACTTACCTTTCTCCAACGTTGCACCACTAGCCTTCATATAGGGCTTTTAAAAAAACCACTTGTCAGCTGGAAAGGCCACAAGTCTACAGTTCTTACCATGACAAACAGGGCAGCACTCCCCTTCTGGGTGGAAAGGATACGTACAGAAGACAACACAGTCCACAGGAGAACAGGCCACTGAACCCAGCTGTAAGACACAAACACATATGGGACAGAGAGCCGGCATTTATGGCAGGTCAATATAGACAGCCTGCAGTTTTACACCTGGAGCTTTTTCACATGTGGCTTTCAGCTCTCAGCATATCTGATGAGCGAAGCCATTTCATATAAGAATCGCGGCATTTGAGGTCAAATTCCTGTGGGGTGAGGTGGTGGGGGAAGAAGAGAGATCCATTCAGCAGAAGAATCGGGTGGGGGGGTTGTTAAGCCCAACTTCTTGGGCTAAAGTTCCTTCCTGACTTCCTCCTTTGCCTGAGAAGCCACCGACTGGGCTGGAGGAAGGAGGAGAGAGGCTGGCAGGCACAGCTGCCTGCCTGCCTAACTTGTAGTGCTGGTGCTGGAGCTCACATGTTGGCGCAGTGGAGGAATGCCTTGCTGGGCTGATCTTTATTTATTTATTTCCAACCAGACTGGAAGCAGCTTTGGGTGAACGAGCAAGCTGCAGGGGACTCCTGGAAGCTGCTTGGTGGCGGCGTGATTTCCCTCCCCGCTCCCTCTTTCTTGGAGAACTGGTAACCGCTCCCAGTTTATCCAGAAAACATGCTAATATACAAGATATTTTTACCCTGGACATAAAGCGAGATGAGGTGTAATTGGGGAGGAAAGCCCAAATTCTGTGTGAAGTGCTTCCAAAGATCTTGCATGGACTTTGGGGTAAATCTGACCAATGTGCGAACACACACATTCCCTTTGCGGTAAAAGCACAGTGTGGAAAACCTCCTGTTCCCAGCAAGAGATGCACAACACTTTGTGGTGGTCTGGGATACACAAGGTATAGCTAATGGGAGCTTTTTTCCCCCCCTTCCCCTTTGTCAAATAGCAGCACAAGAATGGGGAATTGAAGTAAGATTCAATCCTGGTTATCTATCCTGCTTAAATGCTGGTTAAGTGGAGTGGTTTGACAAGGATTCCCCTGAAACTCTGGGTTCTCACAATCAACTCCACAGGGCTCACTAATCCTGATTATTTTTTTTAACCAGGATCCTTGTGAGTGTGCGAATACAAGCCAAATCCTCTTTGAGAATTTATGAAAATCAGATCTTAGTGTTCTTAGGAAGCTGACGGAAAAACCCCAGGCAGAAGATTGTTTATTGCTTGCTCTATTAGAGCCGTTTATAGGATGGCACATTTCCTAGCAGAGCACTTACCAGACAAATGCAGCTTAGACAGGGGTCCAAGACAGAGGGGAATGTCTCATTGTTATAAAATATCTTTCCTGCATAGGTACAGCCTTCAGTTAGGAAACAGAAAAACACGATTACACTATTAAACTGAATCACATCAGCAGCCTCACAAGGCAATGTGCCCAAAAACCTGTGAAGTGAGCCTGGAATCATTATCAGGGTTTTGTAATAAGGCATAACAGATATGATCTTCCGTTTCCCACAGCATTAAGGATTACCTCATTTCAACATGATTACACAGCATGCCACCAACAGATAGGAGGAGCTTATTGCTGTTGGAGATGCAGCTCCTGAAGGCATCAACTCTTAGCACTCTCAGCAACCCTACTGACCATTAGGGACATTTGAAGTAGCGATTAGTAGTGTGCAAGGTTCAGTTTGGCGCAATGGAAAAGCCCTCCGGACCGGTCCGGAATTCCGGCGGTCCAGAGGTTCGGAAGGGCGGGGGACTGTCACTTTAAGTGGGAGGTGGTAGTACTTACCACCCCCCCCGCCGCCGCTCTTCCCCCTCCGGCGCTGGTGATTTTAAAAATCTTCTTGGGGCGGCAGAGTTCTTCCCTGCCGCCCCTGCCCCCATTGTTGTCCTTCTAAGCTTGAAACGATGAAGAGCTAGCGGCGCGCATGTGCCCTTCGTGGCGTGCGCGCTCGTTTCTGCCGCGGGCGCGCGCGCCCCAGAAAGCGCATACACCGCAAAGGGCACATGCGCGCCGCTAACCCTTCATCGTTTCAAGCTTAGAAGGACAACGACGGGGGCAGGGGCGGCAGGGAGGAACTCTGCCACCCCAAGAAGATTTTTAAAAGCACCAGCGCCGGAGGGGGAAGAGCGGCGGGGGGTGGGGTGGGGGGTAAATACTACCACCACCACCCCCGCTTAAAGTGACAGTCCCCTCAGTGCTGGACCACGCTTCTGTGGTTCCGTGCACATCCCTAGTAGCAATAGTGAGTAAGGGAATCCTTTCTCTGACCACACTATCTCTGTCCGGATTCCCCTTTGTTAGACTGATAGTCTCAGATTTCATTCTCTCACCTGAGGAGAGGAGAGCTGGTCTTGTGGTAGCAAGCATGCATTGTCCCCTTAGCTAAGCAGGGTCCACCCTGGTTGCATATGAATGGGAGACTTGATATGTAAGCACTGTGAGATATTCCCCTTAGGGGATGGAGCTGCTCTGAGAAGAGAATCTAGGTTCCAAGTTCCCTCTCTGGCATCTCCAAGATAGGGTTGAGAGAGATTCCTGCCTGCAACCTTGGAGAAGCCACTGCTAGTCTGTGTAGACAATACTGAACTAGATAGACCAATGGTCTGACTCAGTATATGGCAGCTTCCTAGATTCCAGATTTCCATCTTCTTCCTCTCCCCATCTCCTGATGTAGTGAGCAGCTAGGCATGTACGTTTTCTATCTATCCAATGTATTTCCTAAATAAACTACTTTAATTTGAACTTGAACTCCATATCTCCAGACAATATTAATTAGCAGTGCTCTTGTGCACTTCTGCTGCAGGTGGAGCAGATAAATAACTAACCCCTCCAAACTCTAACAAGTGCAATATATTAGAGATACATCTAGCAATAAATCTGGGCATCTAGTAAGAAATGATCCACACTCCTGGCATTTATGTATTTAAAAAACTGTATACTCTAATCACATTTTATTCTTATGTCCCATCTCCAAATAATGATAGCAGTTGGCACATTCTTTGCTACTTTGCATAAGCAAGGAGCTGCTCTGTGAGGATTTCTAGAGTGGTAACTGTAAGTCTATAGCAGCAAAAAACGCAAAACCCTTAAGCATCTTAAAAACTAACAGATTTATTGTGGCATAAGCTTTCATGGACTAGAGCCCTCTTCACTGGATGTACAAAGTCTTATTCTCAGCAGGCAGATGTCTAAACAGTGGGAACCAAGTGGCCATGAAATGCAAGAGATATGGGTCCTTCCATACTGCAGACAAATGCATTATCTGAAGAACTTGCCTGCAATTGGAAGCAAGAGTTTACTCAGCTTCCAGACACTCCTGCAGATTACAGGCTGGTCACCTGGCCAGCAGTGATCTCGCACAATTTTGCAATGCTATCTGCTGGCTGTCCATTTGCAAGCAATCTGTGATGAAAAGTAAAGTACTATTAAAGTAGTTTCAAAAGTCATGGTTTTAATCACTGATTGCCTGCAAATGGCCAGCAGATGGAACTGTGAAATTGTGCAAGGTCCCTGCTGCTGTTTGACCAGACAGTAAGCTTGCACTGAGAAAGAAAACAGGAGCCTGCAGGAGTGACTGGTGGCTGAGTAAACTTTCGCTTCTAATGTGCAGGCAAACTCTTCGGAGGGGTTTATTGTTGTTGTTGGGAGGGTGTGCACACAGTAGGGGCGTGCACGGAACCAGCTGGTCCGGTCCGGTCCAACACCCCCTCGAGCCGGCTGGCCAGTCCGAGGGGAGGGGGGCTTGCAAAAAAATATATATATATACACACACACACACACACACCCTCTGGGGGAGTTGTTGGAAGTGGTGGGTGGGTCCACAGAGGTTTCCCCTCCCCCCGCCAGCCTCCCTTAATGTCCATACTGGCCAGCTGGCCCTTCAGCCCGTTTGGGCCTTTCCCCTCCAGTGCAATGGCCATTTTGGAGGCCGCTGCGCCCGCGCAATTGGCCTCTGCGTGGTCACACAGAGGCCAATTACGCAGGCTCAGCAGCCTCCAAAATGACCACCATGCCAGAGGGAGAAGGCCCAAACAGGCTGAAGAGTCAGCTGAATGACGGGTATGAGCATCAAGGGAGACCGGCAGGGGGAGAGGGAACCTCTGTGGACACCCCTGCCGCCTCCAACAACTCCCCCAGAGGAGGTAAGTTAAAAAAAATTGTAACTGTCCACGAACCCCCCGAACAGTCGGGGGGTGTTCGGTCCAGGGTCAGACTGAACAACAGATGATTCGGTTTGACCTCGAACGGTCAAACTGAACCAGTTCAACGTCAAACCTGTTTTCACATCCCTATCACACAGTTTGGAAGGACACAGTCTGCAACAGTTTAGTTCCATCACTGGCTATACTTCTTGTCACACACAGCATACACTGCTGGAAAATGTGATATTCCTGTATGTCATGTACAATCTCTAGGGAATGGAAGATGTCTGCAGTGAGCACCAAATCAGTAACAAATGTGCATTTATTAAACAAAATACTGATTGTGCTTCAAGTTCAAAGATAGCTCAGACAGGCTTTGTCTAGGGATACTCTTTCAAATGAAGAAAACACAACTAACCACGACTTCAATTTCCAATAAAAACTAAAGGAGAGCAAACAACATGAATAGCAAAAGCTGGAGTTTCTGGCTAGAGAATTTGGCATTCTGTTTTAACAGACAGGCAGATATTTGACTTTCCAGAGAAGGAAATAGCTTCGTGGGGAAATGGGATTTACCTGCTGAGCAGTCTGGACAGCACTGGCCGGGGATCCGAATGGGGTGAGGACATGTCTCCAGACAATCAGTCCTCTTGCAGCTGATGGAGCCATCTGCCTGCAACAGGAAAAGAACTTCACAGAAACCCACAGCACAAACAGCTGGACTGTTGCTGGCACATTGACTTCTACACTTTCTTTGTTAAGTCACCAAGACCATCCACCCCAGAAGAGACCATCCACCCCAGAAGGGCCAGATTAAGCTAGTGTGGGGCCTGTAGCATATGTTATGAAGGGGCCCCAAATTTTTTAAAAATGCAAATAAATATTGAAACATAAATTATTTACTTGCATAGTAAAGTAATTCAATTTTTTCATTTGCCTAGTGCCCCCCCACCAACCGCCCCATGCCTCCACTCAGCTGAGCCAGCCAGTCAACAAACTTTGCAAAACACCCCCCCCACACACACACACACACTTTTGTGACTCCTGACCATGGGTTCTCCTTTGGAGTTATTTTCACAAAGAGAAAGGGGGTGGGGAACAAAACTCTGAATGTTTAAATTAAAAGGTTCTCAGGAATTCTGTACTTTGAGAAATCTGAACCTATTAGCAATTTTGGCACACAACAGTGGATGTTTGATTCCAATGTGTGTAGGACATATTGGATCCCAGCAGCCATCACATTAAAAGGGCAATTTGACAATATTAAGAATATATGTTTAACCTCTTGTGCAAGCCTGACAGGAAAGCAGATGTATATTTGAAATAGTTGATGCATTGCAAATGAATGTGATTATGATGAGGTGCATTAGCAACTTCCATGAAAACAGAAGTATCCAAAAGACAATCTTTCACAGGAGGCACAGCCTCTTTCAAGCTAAATTACACTAACATGCTTAATATTAAAAGGAGGAAATGCACAAATCATTCAGTGCAAACCTAAGCATGTTTACTCAGAAGTAAGTCCCAATGAACTCAATGAGCCTTACTCTCTAGTAAGCGTGTTTAGGTTTGCTGCCTCCGTTTATCTTTGGACAATTTCAACGGGCATCCCAATGTAAAGCTAATGAAGTTGGCAACGCAGCAGTAGTTATTTCAGTTCTAGAGGAGAAGAAAGGAGCTCATCTTAAATTTGGCAGTTCCTTGAAAAGCAATTATCACAAATTCCCTCCCAACAGCACTAGATACTAAAGGAGGATATAAGTGACCTTACCCAACAAGACCGTGATATAAGCTCCCCTCAATTGATCCCCTAAACTTTGAGACTCCTCTTGCCGCGCATCTGAGTTACTTCTAGCTTTCTTTTTCCTCTTAAAGGTACACGTTCTCATTGTTTATCTTTACCCTCTCCCAGTCAGTCGGAAAACGCTGGCAACATTCAACTAGCATGTTCTTTAGCTTCCTTTCTTCCACCCGGCATTAATAGTTGGTTGTTTTTTAATCTAAACTACTTTTATTTCTTTTACTCTCTGTGTGTGTATGTTTTTTAAAACTTTACAGTTTAAACAAATAAGGACCAACTCCCTGGCGATTAAGTTATCTTTGAGACCCCTTTGCAAGCTATCTGTTCCTATTGTTGTTCTTACTACTCCCTCCCCTGCTGCTTAACATGATAACCCAATCAACACCATGGTGCCAGGAAGACCTTGCTTAAACGTCTCGAGCCATCCGGAGATGAGAATGGACAGCAGCAGGCAATGAGGAGAGTCAGCAGAGAGCACCAAATAGAGAGCAGAAAGAAGGGGCAGACGTTCAAGCCAGGCGTGCAGGGCCCTAGAAAATGTGGGGCCCGTAGCAAATGCTACATTTGCTACTATGTTAATTCGGCCCTGAATTCCGCAGTATAAAACTCCCTTATAAGCAGTATATATCATCTCTCTCTATCAGTTTTCATTAAAAGACTACTCAATAATGTGACTGCATAAGGTATTATTTGAAAGTCCATGGCATGTAGGCTTAGACAGTTTGCAAATTATACAGTATGTGAAGGTTGCTCATGACTTTAGAATTCAAATTCTAAAGCCTCTGAAGTCCTCGCAGCACTCAGCCTCTGCCTAGCCCCAGGCTGCCCAGCTCCTCGGCTTGCCTAGGCCCACAGTGACATCAGAGCAGATCAGTAAACAGCAAAGAGATCAGGAGAACTGGGGCAGGCAGAAAGGACGGGGTTACAAAGGAGATTGCAAGAAGTGAAGAGGTCAAAGCACAAGAGAGGAAGTGCAGGACAATGTGGAGGTATTTGTTTTGCTTTATTCATTTAAAACAAGTATATGACACTATTCCTTCCAAAAAGATTCATGGAAGCTTGCACATCAGTAGGTTCAGTGACTCCCACTGCCTGAGGACCATGAACTTGCTATTTTAGAAATAAAATCAAGGTACCTTAAGGCTAAGCCACTTAATGGCGCAGTGGGGGAGTAACTTGCCTAGGGAGCAAGAGGTTGCCAGTTCAAATCCCCACTGGTATGAAACACCTATATTGGGCAGCAGCGATATAGGAAGATGCTGAAAGGCATCATCTCATACTGCATGGGAGGAGGCAATGGTAAACCCCTCCTGTATTCTACCAAAGAAAACCACATGGCTCTTTGGTCATCACTGACTTGATGGCGCAACTTTACCTTTAACTTTACTTTAAGGCTACAAAGTGGTAAGGATTCAGTTCTAAGTTTTATAAGTGTGTCACCTACAACAACAATGCAGCTATATCGCTCAGGGTTCCTGTAGAGGACCTCAGCACACGTAGTACTCAGCACCTAAGGTGCTCTTACCCCTAGACTTTGGGGCTGAAGTCCAGGGCCTCCACAGCCCCTGGGGCCCCCTAAATCCTCTTTAGTCTGTCCTGGGTGATGTGGTCGCCTGGCCGAGCATGATGATGCTTAATTTGCAGGGGAGGGGGACCTCCAAAGGCCTTTAGGTCCAGGCTTCAAAATTACCTAGGTGCACCTCTGTTCAGCACACTTAGTATGTGAAAACCTCCGCACACGTACCCACAAACACACGTAGACTGGGGTATGTTGCTCAATCTGTCTATAGGATTCTCCCAATCTTGGCTGGGGAAAGGCAGTGGGGCAAAGGGAACCATAGTTGATGTGACAGGTGACTGGACAGTTTTTAAAGAGTTAAGTAGAGCAGGTTATCATTCACCTGGCAGATGCATAACTCACAGGGATCACCCGGTGACCAGATCTGTCCAACTGGAAACTCAACTCCATTGTCATCCACGAAGCAACCTGGTCAAGAAGAGAGGGCCAAGGAAATGTAGTATGTGTGAAAGGGACTGAAAATTCAGCCAGAGTACAACAAGGTGTGTGAGGCTGGGGACAGAGGATACAATGCAGCATGTGTCACATATCCATGGCTTGGCATACCAGTGGACATGTGTCCTTTGCAAACCCATCTAATGACTAATTCCTTACATATACCCTCATACCCACTATGCCAATTGATCTGTACACACCTGCTGGGCAGTGGGATCTTACCTGTCATGGGTGCGGCCTTCCGGCAAGTGAAGCAGCACTGCCCTGGGGCCAACAGCCAGTCATCTCGAGGACACTCCAGAGTGGGACAGGGAGTGAAGGAGCACTCAACTTCTCCTTGCTGAGAGAGAATGTGGTGACACATTTTACATACAATAATGACAGGAGAGTGCAAAGATGGGGGTTAAGATAGCTTTCCACAACCTTACTGAAGCTTGTAAAACAGAGTTTGGTTCAGCAGCCCCAGGACTACCCAGGGTTGTACTAATCCACTAACACTTTCTACCTCACCTTTTCTGTACTCTGCTACAGAGGACCCCTAGCACCATCAGCAAGGGCACTGCTGCCTGGTGTCACTCAGGCCAGATCTAGGGTTCCCACAAAGCCAGTTTCAGATGAACCTCGTGATAATGGATGCTCTGAAGCTCTGCCTCAGTGCTAAGCAACAGGCAACTTGAAATGTGCATACATTTAACTGAAGTAACACATTCTGCTGAGTTAGGTTTCTCTAGCAAATAAAAAAGAAATAGGTGTGCATGGCCCTGTCCTAATGGAGCAGGTTGGGGATGATAACTCTTATGGATGTCTTCCTACACTGCAGGAGAAAAGGAGATTTTACAGGGGTTCAAGTGAGATTAGTTGCATTCACACGTAATATGGAACTGCAAGTCCAATGCCCCACGGGTTCACTCCCCCGCCCCCCGCCCTGCTGTCCAAATTTGGATGTAACAGCAAGCACCCTCTCTGCAGTCAGTGAGACTACAGAGAGGAGGGGGAACTGGCTGCATGGGCTTCCTTCTTGACTGAAGGACAGCCCTGGCAGCCAATTGCAGCTGGAGCGAGGGAGGAGTTTCCTCCCTCAACTTCGGTTGCTGAAGAGTGAAACTGTAGTGCCACGTTTGGATGTAATGCTGGAACTGCAAAACCAGAGGTACAGGCGGCGAAATCTACTACAAACTGAAGGTACAAACTGGAGTCTGGGGAGGAAAACTGCGAGTCCCTTTTCCGTGAGAACTGTGTTTGCACACCAATGTTCCCTCTAATAGGGATTCCCAGATGTTGTTGATAACCACTTCCATAATCTGCGAGCAAAAGCCATTGCAGCTGGGGATTCTGGGACTTGTAGTCAACAACAGCTGGAAACCCCTGCTAGAGGGAACATTGCTGCACACATTTGATGATCAAAAATGTCAACCGGAGAGGCCCCTTCAACTCCGATTTCATGTGACGAGCAAATGCTGCCCCTGTTTTTCTGAGTATCTCCAAAAGAGTCAAGATATATAAGACCAGATCCTAAGTAGCTCTTGCACAGACATAAGGTACTTCACTGATCTTTCCTTCCCCCTGCAGCCATCTGTGCCCCATACCATTCTGTTTCGGAAGATCCCCTCACCCTCAGGAATAGAGGTTCACGGGGGGGGGGCACTGTGCTGAGGAGGGGATGAGGAAATTCTCTTGCATTGGCTTTCTTCTACTCGTGCTTCTTAGAATCTAGCTCACTGTCTGAAGAAAAGTGGGTTAGAAAAAGTGAGGGGGGAAGTAAGGATAAGGAGTACAACAGCCTAGGTTGATACCTACCCTGCACACACAGGTGGTACAGTCATCACCATCCAGGCTGAACTCGGCTCCCTCCGCATAAGTCTGGCCACGAAAATAGCACTCCGCTACAGATGAAAACAAGGAGTAGGTCATGCAGGGAGGGAAACATAGAATATATGAATTCCCATTGAACATATGAATGTATGAAGCTGTCCTATACTGAACAGATGAAGCTACTGATACAAAACCATTGGTCCATCTATGCAAGTAATGTCCCCTTCTGACTGAGCAAAGAGGCACCTTTTACAGTGGTGATTCTCTTATATTTAGTAGTGGGAGAGCAACTGGTCCTATCCAACCCCAGCACAGCATCCCTCCAGTGGCTGTGGCTGGTGTCTCTTATGCTTCTTTTCTAGATTGTGAGCCCTTTGGGGACAGGCAACCATTAGGCTTTTCACTGGCATGCTAGTTTTCCATGTGGAGGGTTTTGCCCCACTCCATGGGGGAGCATATAAACATATAGCCCCCTATCTGAAGTGGTACATTCCAAAAACATTCTACCAACAGGCTGATCTTTTTGACAAGGCATTTCAGATGGAAAAGTCAGACTCCTGTAAGGCAAAACTACCTACCCAAGGACAAGTGGCAGAGCTGGGAAGATGACCAAGGTCAAGCCCTGGCTTCTAGTTCTATGACTTCTGCCTAGAAGACAGCACCTGCATCTTCGCTCTTTATGCAGTTTGTACAAAGTCATGAGATCTTCCTGATTTTATACAATTTCTACTACTCATGATCTGGACACACGGGGAAGAAAATGCCTCATGGAAAGGAGAGTGCCTGGGGATCACTCCAAGTCTGCTTTGTGAGTGAACATCAAATAGGGTGCTGAGAAATTTACCCGGTTGGCAGGGACAACAATCAGTCTGAGCAGAGCTGGGGCATGGAGTGGGTATACATTCAGGAGAGATACAGGATACATTGCCTGCCTGGAATCAAGAAACAACAAATATCAGACTTGCAAAGTATTCATCTCTCCTGGCTCGTGTGACCTCATGGTCCAGCCATCTTCACCCAGCTACCAAAGACATTTAAATCATCATGAGCTCCATCTTCAAGAGATCATGGAAGATGGTATTCAATCATCACCTCTCTCTCCCTCTCCCTCACACACTCCCACCACCAATCCTACTGAACTCCAAATGGCTTCCCCCTAATTGCTGTGGCTGGTAACAATCCAAGGTCCATCTCACCTACAAAAACCATATTTTGCATTGACTCCCTGGTTCCAGTAGATCTGAATCCAGCAACACAGCAGAGATTAACTGCTGAGGATGTGTTCTGGGTTGACCACTGAAGAAGAGCATTCTAGTAGTTATATAGGAAAGATTACTAACTATTAAAGCTGCAAATGAAAGGAAGGGGGCTTGTTGGGGAAAGGGTTCTCCCAGTTCATTGTGAGGTCCAGGGTCTAGTGGTAGTCCCCATCAATCCCAAGAGTAACTCCTTGATTAATTGTTTATTGGGCCTGTGTGAAGCTTTAGCCAAAGTTAAATACCCCTGGCACCATGTGGAAGCAAGCATTCTCACCATGCAGTGTTGCACTTTGCCCAGTGCCAGGGACTCCTTTGAGGGAAACCAAGTTCTCTTGAGCCCTTGCACCATCTTGGAAGACATGCACAAGGCGCTGGGAAGTGTAGCCCTTTCCAGCGTTTTCTTCCTAGAGCTCTTAACCCCTGCTAACTGGGCAAAGAGGCACCTTTTAAACGTGGTGATTCTCTTCATTTAGCAGGGGGAGAGTAACTGGCCCTGTCCACCCCCAGCACAGTACCTCCAGTGACTGTTGCTGGTGTCTATCGTATATTTCCGTGAGCCCTTTGGGGACAGAGAGCCATCTTACTTACTTACTTATTTATTATTTCTCTATGTAAACCACTTTAGAAACTTGTGTTGAAAAGCAGTATATAAATTGTTGTTGTTGTTGTTGTTGTTTTGTTGTTGTTAAGGAAAGGCTCCATCTCTCTTAAAGGTCCCTCCCAGCACTGAGAAAAACACAGTACTGTGTGGAGGTCAGCACAGCGGGAAATGGCTCTCGTGTTGAAAATTTTTTCCCAAAGTGGTCCCCACTTGAAAAATAGTGAAAGACCCTGTCCTAGTGGTTTCTAAGAGCAAGAGGGAGGTGATGGCACACTATGCCCCTGGCAAACAGTTTGGGGGCTTGACTATCCTTGACTATGATCATTGCCAGGCTTGGAGAAGAGTGCCCCTGAGCATTCCTAAAGCTACCAGGTTCAGAGGAGAGGAGTTGATGGCATGAGAGCAAAAAGGAAATGCTAGACTGCTGGAAGCTGCTCTGGTTTTCTCATTCACTGTTGTATTGTCCTCTCTCTCCTCTGAGCCTGGAAATGTGTATGCATGCTGAAGAATCACTGTCTTTGGGTGCAGTCAGACGCCAGATACAATCAGTTGTAGGTTGGATGCTGCCCACAGGTAACTATTCCTGCCCTGGAGTAAATAACTCAAATTCCCTCCATCATCCTCAGACAAAGTTCTTTGGATTATGTTTTTTTAAATAAATAAATAAATAATAAATAGAAAAGTCGACTTGAATGAGCCAGTCTTGTCAGGCTTGCTCAGAGCAAATGCAGTGGCCATTACATGAAATTCTACCTCTGGTGCAGAAGGGCAAGCAAATGAAGTGATCTGACCTTTTCCCAAAGCAAGCAGTCAATCCCCCTAGTATAGACTCTGTGAGACTTACCAGGCAGACACAGACTGTGCAGTTCTCATCAGAGAGTGAGAATACGTCCCCTTCAGCTCTAACAATCCCATAATAGAAACAGCCTGCAGGAGAGAGGAAAGTCAAGATTCTCCTCCAAGGGGATGGGGACAGGCTCCTATCAGGGGGACAGGCTCCACCTCACCATTTCACTGAAGCTGGGAAAGTCTGTACGCAGCCTTCTTAAAAGAGTTCGGTGTAGGTGATATTATTGACACAGAGAAAGGCCCTCAGGCTCAAACCAGGGAAGGTGTACATACTGCAACCAGACATGGCGACACAATCGCATCTAAGGAGCCATTCAGGATGGGAAATATCAAGAGATGAAATAGTCTAGGCTGAAGTGAGCAGAATGTAGCCTCAGACCTGAACTAGCCAAGGCAAATGTCCACAAACCAAGTAAAGCTGGCCTGTAGAGATGAAGGAGCGCATCTTTTCTAATGTGTTCAGTAGTTATTAATGGCTTGCATGATGCACAGCCCTCTGGTGTCGGAAAGAGAGCAGCAGGTTCCAAAAGAAGCCTTCATCATCCCTGCACAGGGGATGTCCCTGAGCAGTCCTCAGGAATGGATGTATATGAATGGAAATGGGGGGAAACGGGGTGGGGGGAAGCAGGAAAAGTGCTCCCCTCTCTGTGCCTGGCTCAGTGGAGCCAGACCCACAGCCCTCCTTCTGTCACCAGAGACTGCACATCATATAAGCCATTTACACGATGATTGCTTGCTTTAGCTATATGCACTATTTCTAGGTTGTTTATTTTCTTTTAATGTGGAAATCACTTTCCTGATTACTAGGGATGTACAAAACGTTCCAAGCACAAAACGAAACGCCCTTCAAATAAAGGGCCCGTTTTGAGCTCGAAACAAAACAACCCTGCTTTGGCTTGAAACGGTTTGAGTGTTTTGAGTGCCATTTTGAAGGGCTGTTTTTCCGGGGAGAGCTGATCCCCCGATTGGGGTTGGTGGGTGGACCAGTCCTCCAAGGCGGGCCAACACGCTAAGTCCAGAGCAGAGGCTGGTCTACCCATCTCATATGGTGGGTAGACCAGGCCTCCACCACTGTTCCCTCTAAAGCATGCGCGCACGTGCACATGCTCACAAGTTTTGGGTTGTCCACTCAGTTCATTTTAGATCTTGCTCAGGTTGAATCAGGAAGGCCCCACTCTGAATGCATGTGCGCACACAGTGCCTTGATACAGCCACCCAGAAAAAAACTCATAATGCACAGAGATGAAAAAAATCAGAGGGACCATTGGCCTTCACTCCAGACAACGCGTCAGCCCACCTTGGAGGACTGGTCTACCCGCTGACCCCAATCGGTAGACCAGCTCACCCCGGAAAAACAGCCCTCAAAAATGGCGCTCAAAACACTCAAAAAGTTTTTAGTTGGTTTTGTCAAAACAGCTGGCTTGGCCACTGTTTCAATGAAACATTTCAAGGATGTTGTATTTTGTTTCAAGCCAGACACGAAACACAAAACCCATTTTGTGCAAATCCCTACTGATTACAACCATGGCTTCAGCAACAAATTATTCTTGATCTTATGGGTGCATCTCTCACCTGTGCAGCTGGGACAACATTCCCCCTCTGTTGGAGGAATTGGGTGGGAGCAAGCAACTTGGCATACCACTGCTTGACACAGCACTTGTCCACCCTGTAACAGAAAAGTACAGCAGCAAAGACACAGGAACATAACAAGCTGCCTTATGCTTAGTCAGACCATTGGTCCATCTAGCAGCTCCCCAATGTTATAGGCAGGAGTCTCTCCTGGTCTACCTGGAGATGCAAGGGAGTGAACCTTGGACCTTCTGCCTGCAGACATGCTGATACTCTTCCATTGAGCTATGGCCACATCCCCCTAAGGGGAATATCTTACAGAGTTCACATGTTGTCTCCCATCCAAATGCAAACCTAGGCAGACCCTGCTTAGGAAAGGGGACAATTCATCCTTGCTACCAGAAAACCAGCTCTCCTCCCCAGACACAGTAGATGGGAGTGAAGAGAGAGTTTGGAACCTAGTACATACCACATACCTCACAGGAACACTTCAGACACCAGGGCTCCGTCCAGTGGCTGCCATTTTCATGAAGAATCCCTCCATGCCAGCACATGGAAGGCAGGACTTCAGAGGAAGCTGAGGGAGCAGAGGTACTTGCAGGGAGAGGTGCTATAGTCTCTTGCACCAGTGATGGGGGCAGTGAGCTCACCAGCACTGAGGGCCTGGTGGTTCTTAATAAGAAGGGTGTGCCAGTGGAGGGTCTTGTTGGAGGCAACACTGTGGTGGGAGAGGCGGCAGATGGGAGCACAGAGAGAGTGGAAAAGAGCGGGGAAGGAGATGGAGTTCTGAGTATGCTCTGGGGAGCAGGAGCTTGGGAGGGAGGAGAACCCCTGCGGGGGAGGACAGGTGCCCCAGATTCTGGAGAAAGGCGTAGTAGAGTTGGTGGGTGCTGGAGAGATTGCAGGATGGGAGATGGAACCAGACTGGTCTTTGAAAAACCTGGAGCAGTGGGGGGGGGGGGAGAGAAAAGGGCCATTGAAGAAAAGGACAAATGCATTCAGAAGTCCCCAGAAGGTACATGCTCAAAATATAAGGCATTCAAGCTCACCTAGAACCCTCATAGCCACTGTTGTGAAGGAATTTCACACAATTTCTACAACGAGAACCGAAGGAGCCACTGTCCATATGACTCCTTACTCTTTTCTAAACCGGATTCTAGTCTATCAAGTCTTCCACACCAGTAAGAAAGTGCCCTTTCTCATATTGCTTGATCACAGAAAATGGAACTGAGTTTTCAAAAAACAAACAAAAATACTTCAAGAATGAAGATTTTAGACCTTAGAGGTCATAACTTATGAACTTCCACCTGTGCTCCCAGCAAGGGCTATAGTCAGCTTTCTTTGCTAGGTGAGGCAGGCACAAATAAAAACTTTTGCATTATGTAAAACTTTGAATGTAACAGAAAATTCATTATGAGCACCTGGAATTAAATCACTGGTGTGTTTTTTGTTTCATAAGAGATAAAGATGTTACATATACAATGTTCAAAGCGACACCAACATGTGAAAAACAAAAAACATAATTTATGCTGTGACTAGAAAGTGAAAAATAGCTGTAGCTTGTTATCTCAAAAGTGTATTGTTCTAATCTTATGTCACAAGACACTCCAATACCAAAGGGGGGTGGGATCAGGTCAAGAAAGATTACAATGCAGAATACAATGCAGCCAGAGTTAAGCATATAGGGAGAGTGGTGGTGAAAACATAGATAACTTTCTCACTGAAGTCAATGAGATTTAATAGTCTGTGACTTTAAGATTCTAGATTTTTCCCAACAAAAAAACTTGTCCAGACTACAACTCCTAATAATTTCAGGAGGAATCATATCTCTCAGCTTTTTAAAAAAGTTTTGTTCCTGACTTCCCATTAGATTTTCCTTTCCAACAACAAGGAAACCCTTTTAATTGTCAGGTAAATGATTCACTCAGCAGTCAGAACCCATTTTTTTAATTGGATGCTGGGTATATTTTCCCACCCAGCAGCATCTGCTGAAACAGACCCTTGATCCATCTATCTCAATTTTGTCTATTCTCACTAGCAATGGCTCGCCAGGATTTTAGGTAGAGGTATTTCCCAGCCCGATCAGGAGAGGCTGATTTAATCTGGGATTAAACCTGAGACGAAATTAATAGTCAGCCTTCTATGCTAGGTGTGGCAGGCACAAATAAATGAACAGGAAATCAGTTCTTTCCTCAGAACCAATATAAACTTGTTACATTGTTTATATTAACCTGAGATATATTAGATTAATAGAGTAATCTGAGATTTCACCTGGGACTTCCTGCATACAAAGCATGTCCTCCACTATTAAGCTAAGACTACATCAGGAGGAAATGGCTCTAGGGTGCTTGAAGCCCTGCAATGAATAAAGCTTGGGTGCCCAGCTAATTGGAGTGTGCACAGTGTTCCTGTTCTTCTCCTGGGTTCTGGTTCTGTTCTCGCTCTCCTTTCTTTAGTTAAGAGGGTAGAAAGGAACCAGGACCATTTTTCAGCCCTGGAGAGGAAGGGCAGGAGCTGCTGCCATCATGTCTGTCTACAATGAGGTTTTTGTTTGTGGGAGGGAAGGCTATCTGGCATTCTGTGTATGTATGCTTATGTGGAGAGGCGTACTTTTTTGCAGGGCACATGTATGTGTGGGTTTTCATCCTTGACCAACATTAACTGTGTGTGTATTTTCATCCTTTACCTTTAAGGATGGCAACAGGCCTCTACCATACTGCTGCACTTTTGTGGGAGAGCACAAGCTGTCGTAAAGTGTTTTTTTTTTAATATGACAATTGAGCCTACTCTTAAAACAAGCCTTTAAAAAAAAAAGGAGTCTCTAATGTCATAAACTAAAAAGCTATTTCCACCACCACCACCCAAAAAATCCTAGGTGGGGCAAAGCAGTACTCTAAGTGGGGCTATGCACCCTACAGCCCTGCCCCATCCGCCAGTCTCTTCTCTCGCCTGCCTCTTCCTTTTCGCCTCTGCTGAATGACTGAACTCTACTACGAGAAGATTCCACACATGCATCTGATATAGGGAAGCCAACCTTACCATCACAGGACACTCTGTCCAAACTGAGCCGGTAGCCGGGGCGGCAGCTGCACATAAAACTCCCAAGTGTGTTGTGGCAGGAGTGCTGGCAGGTCCGCTTCTCACCAGGTCGGCGACATTCATTCACATCTGCACCAGATGCACAGGGTGCTAGGGACTTACATCAGGGCTGGGTTGGCTCAAGCTTGTGGCTATACAGGTATTCCTATTGCTTAGCCATACAAGGTCAGAAAGGAGTTTGCAAAATGAGGGGGCCGAGTGTATTTCCCAAACGATCAAAACTGGGTTAGGAGCCCAGCCTTGAGACCCCTTTAATGCTATGTGTATTCTCTAGCTATGCCACAAGATGGGTAGTGGATAATTGTGTACTTTTTACTACTCCTGGTCCTTACCTGGTAGAACTGGGAATTGGGAACAATTCCACTGAAATTTCTGGATAGTTGCCATTTCTTAATATTTTCCAAGGAAGCCAACTATTTACAATCACTTTATAATAAAGATCCATATGCATTCTGATACAGTGAATACTTCAGCATGTATTCAAACTGCAGGCCAAATGTTTAGAAATTCTGCATAAGGCTGTCAGGTTGCCACCCAGAGATTTCTCCTGTGCCATTAAAGTAGTCACTGAATCAGGAAATGAAACAGCTATGGCTTCTCTTGCCTGTTTTCACCCCAACCCTTTCATTTGCCCTTCCACCATCTGTAGGGGCAAGCAGAGCTCCAGGAACACTGTGCTGAAGGAAGGGGAAGCAGAGAGAAGCATGAAAGTCCTGGGGGAAGCTGCAGAATCACCTCCTGATTCAGCTGCCTCATTCACTTTAAAGGTGCAGGGAGAATCTCCAGATTGCAACCCAGCACCCCTGTCTATAGGCATATGACTGCAATGCCATTTTCTTGAAAACCAATACGGTTTCTTGCTACAGGCATACCTTCCCAATAATCAGTGTTGCAGAGCACATTTTACCACCTGCCACAACCACAGGAATATAGGCAGTTGCCTTGTACCGAGTCAGACCATTGGTCCACCTAGCTCAGTACACTGCCTCCAAGGTGGCTCTCCAAGGTTTCAGGCAGGAGTCTTTCCTAGGGATGTGCACGAACTGGTTCAGAGGCCATTTTGGAGGCCTCTGTACCGGTTCAAATGCCGGGGCCAGTTTGACGTTCAAAGGCCCTGGGGTTGGCACTTTAAGGGCAGGGGAAGGGTGCACTTACCCCTCCCGCTGCTTTTCCCCCACCAGCACCATATTTTTCTAAAAACCTTCGGGGTGGCAGCGTACCCCCCCCCGCTACCCCATTGCCATCATTGGCCGGAAGTACCGGGCATACTGGCCAGAAATACCATCTGCATGCACCCATTGCACGCGTGTGCACACCCATCTGCCATGCACCCTCCCCTCGCCCTTGAAGTGCCAACCTCGAGGCCTCTGAACCGCCCGGCCGCAGTTCCATGCACATCCCTAATCTTTCCTAGCCCTATCTGGAGATACCAGGGATTGAACCTGGGACTTTGAGATACCAGGGATTGAACCTTGTAGAGCAGATGCTCTACCACTGAGCTACAGCCCCATTCCCAGTCTGGAAGGCCTTCCATAATGTGTACAGAACAATCCCTTTCTGTTCCAGAGTCAGTAGTTTCTCAGGCTTGCTATAGCACCAAGTCTCACAGTGAGGCCGTTCTCACAACCAGCCTAACCCTGCCTGGTCTACCCCAAGCAGGGTTAGGCTGGTCATGAGAAGCGGCATGATCCTCATGGATCCCTCTGCTCCCCACCCGCCTAACCCCCTTAACAAACCCAGCTTTTAGCTGAGGTTAAGGGTGTTCTCACACCCTTCTCCTGGCTACCGGGTATCATGTGATTCCTCGGGAGCATAGAGAGCCTGTCTGATGGGGGGGATCTCCAGTGCAACATGCGTGCCACGCCTTGCATTGCGGAATGTCTGGAGGCCAGAACAACAAGTTCCGGCCCCAGATCCCCCTGCCCTGCTCTGTGCTTCATGGAGCAGCATGGAGCAGGGTTGTCCGTGTGGGTGCGCAAGAGGGGTGCTGATGGAGGAACATTCAGTCATCTGCGGGGAAGGTAGGTTAAGTTCAGCCTTTCCCCCAGGCCCTCCCAGTTCACCCAGGACGATCGTGTGACTCGCCCCACAGTGGTGCTTGATGTGAAGAAGTCACCTTTAATTCAGACAGAACTCCTGTGCCTTGAGCAGCTGTGTGGCAAGCAGAAAAGATCTGTCATGCCACTGGTAGAAGGGCAGGAGTTTTGCCAGAAAAAAGCATCAGCCCTTCTTGAGGCTAATCAGTATTGTCAAACTTGTAGTGAGGACTAGCCTACCCATGCAGCACTCTGGGGGAAAACTGCATATGGTGGCGAGTTTGGCCAAATTCTAACGCATCCTGCCACCCACTTGCCCACTCGTTCAGTAGGGGTTCTGTGCACACCCGGGAGTTGGGGGGGTCGCCTTAAGGTGCAGGGAGGGTGCCTTAACTTCCCTGCCACACTTCCCCCTCCAGCGCTGCTTCAAAAACCGCTGGCGTGGGGCAGCTATATACCCTCTTGCCACCCCAATCAGTGTAAAACCAGAAGCGGCACGAGCACCTGCCATTTCCAGTTTGAATGCAGGGTTTCTGAACCGGTTTGGCATTCTAGAATAGAACACCGAACTGGTTTGTGCACCTCCCTATCACTCAGCCATGCTGCTTGCCTACTCTGGTGGAAAGAAAAGGAAAAGAAAGGCGACACACTAGCCTAACTCTCTAACACTCTCTTCTCTTCCACTTCTCTCCTTTCCTCTCCTTCTTTTGAAATTCACCACCAGGCAAGGGGGTGGGGAACAAGGCACAGAATGTGTTTCAGGCAAAGAATCTTGCAGCCTCCTGGGTTCTGTTCTGATTTTAAATCATGAAACTTTGATCTCACCTAAGTAACTTTATTCACTTTTTGTCCATAACCAACTAGTTTCTGAGGACGAGCAATAGCTATATGGACAACATTTTGTAAATAAAATGTAATTTAGCCTGGAGGCAGAAGGAGAAGATTATCTTCTGATGGCCCCAGGCTAGGAGATTGCCTCTGGCAAGCTGGGAAACTTTTATAGTTTCCCCAAAAAAGAAGGGACACATACCCACACAGGTGTGCCGGTTGCCATGCAGGTAGAAGCCAGGATAGCAAGAACATCGATAGCTGCCAATACTGTTCTTGCAGTGTTGCTGACAGGGTGTTGCCAGACACTCATCAGTATCTGAGAACAAAATAGAAAACAGTACTGTCAAAATAATCTGCTGCATGTAAAAAAAATCCTGCTTTAGAAAACTTCTTCCATATCCCTAGCATTTCCCCCACAACCTCCAGTCCCGTGCTATAGTCACAAACAGACTCACCTTGACAGCTGTGTCGGTCAGCAGAGAGTTGCATCCCGGGGCCACATTCACACACAAAGCCACCTTCTGTATTCACACATAGCCCTTCACAGGAGGCACTTTCGCACTCATCAATATCTGGGGGAAAGATGCATGTAAAGGTGGGAAGGGATGGACTAAACAGACACAGAGAGGCATGAGAAAGAATTGGAAGAGGATGGGGTGGAACTATAAAGCCCACAACCAGCAATATCTGTAAGATATTGCTGGTTGTGGCTTGGTTCCAAGATATTTAAGAGAACGCTGCCTTCTTCATGAAATCCACCACGTATTAAGATCATCAGTGGAGGTGTGGTAGCAGTTGCCACTGGCTCAGTTGGTGGCAACTCAAAACTGGACCTTTTCTAGGGTTGCCCCGGGACTTTGGAATGCACTTCTTAACAAAATTAGGGCCTCCCCTTTTCTGGATGTTTTGAAGAAACATCTGAAAACATACCAGTTTAATCAGGCTTTTAATTTATAGTTGTAAAATTTTACATTTTTGAGTTTTTAATCTATATTTTAAATTGTTTTAATGGTGTTAATGTTTTAATTGCTGTTATGTTTTAGATTGTAAACCGTGCAGTGATTTGTATATAGGGTGATGTAGAAATGTGCTAAATAAATAAATAGATAGATAGACTTAAAATAAAATAAGAGGGGTCCCCCCCACACTTCTGTTTACTACACTGGCAGATATCAAACCAACTACTTTTCAATCACTATCTCATCAACTGCTTCAGGCAATGTTCTTCGCACCAGAGCAGATTCTACCCCCACTCCCTTGGCTCATTTAGGTTTGCAGTGGCATTGAGAAAGATGCCCCATAAACTTAACAGCGGGGAAGCAACCTGCCTAGAGAGCAGGAGGCTGTTAGTTCGAATCCCCGCTGGTGTGTATCTCAGAATATGGGAGACTCCTATATCGGGCAGAAGCGATATGGGAAGATACTGAAAGGCATCATCTCATACGGAGCAGGAGGAGACAATGGTAAACCCCTCCTGTATTCTACCAAGAAAAACTACAAAGTTCTGTGGTCACCAGGAGTCGACACCGACTCAACGGCACAACCTATCCTAAAAGGTTTGCTATGGAGTGCCAACTATTCCTGCAGGCAATTTAAAAAGAACTTCTCTGTGGCAGCTATGTTGTATGCTCCAGTCTTAAGTTTATCAGGAACAACCAACACAGAATTCCAGAAGTGGCACTGTCTCCAAACAGCAGAGAGAGAACGCCTGTGGTTTAGAGCCCAGACTTGTGATTATATGTCTGGAACATGTCTACTGGTTCTGCAGGGTCATTATAAAGACAACATCCCTTTTCTGGCTTACCTGCACAACGTACACCATTGGTTGTCTCAGTCATGGAGAATCCCAATGGGCACACCCGTGCCACCTCCTGGCAGCCACCATGATTACAGACAAGGTCACAGCCATACTCTCCACAGGCACCAGAGGAGTCTGGAAAAAAATGAGAGGTGCAAACAGGGCCTGAGCACCAAGGTTAGGTGGGAGAACAGATACACTTTAATGGGGAGGGCAGCCCAGGCTGTACGCCCATTACCATGAAATTTTAATGCTAAATTGTAGATCATGCTTGAGGGTTTTCCTGAATCTGTATGGGATCTGGATCAGATCTTATGAGATATGATGGGGCCAATCAGGAGTAGTGTTAGAACAGAAAATCCTGAACAGTGAACTGCTAACCCAGGTCCTCCTCTAGAATGTTGCCTTTCCTATAGATAGATAGATAGATAGATAGATAGATAGATAGATAGATAGATAGATAGATAGATAGATAGATAGATAGATAAAGTCCCAGCAAGATTCTGGTTTTCAGTGTTTCCTGTGCATGGGCAAAAGGGGCCTGCAGGATGTAGAAACCAGCTGGCCACAGGATGGGGGGATAAACATCATCATCGTTGTAATCGTCATCAAAGATCTTGAGATCCCAGGCACAGGGGGAACCAGTGTTGCTGATAGGACTTAGAGGCCCCAGAACAAGTGAGTAAATGAAGTAAGGCCTCATGTTTCCAGAGAAGAAATGACACTAGATCTGAGGGCCAGGGAGCAGTGTCTCGAGGCACATGTCACTCCTCCTGTATTATTAATGCCTGGCTATACATACAGATCAGGCAGCTAGACGTGCAAGCAGCTTCAACAAAAAGGAACTAAAGGACAATTCCCCACCCCCCTCACCCCAAATAGGCAGGGGATGGAGAACAACTTTGTGCTGGATCCAAATAAATGATACTTAGTCACTGGGGGCACATTTCAAATTTTTAAAGGCAATAAAGATGTGAGAGGAGCCTTACCTTTTGCTTCTTCACTGAAAAGGGGGTGAAAAAGCAAGATAGTAGCTTGCCATTAGGCAGGAGAGGGTGCGGAGGCAGGCAAACCAGAGTTATGTAAATTGAAACACATCCAGAACCTTAAGATAGGTTTTTAAAATATTTAGTTCTCACCATGGTACCCATGCTTTCTCTTCAGATAACTCCTACTTAAAGCTTTTCACTTCCTTCCCTCCCTGTTAAGCTTATTTGAAAGATGTTAATTTAAACATCACTGTGAAATCTCTAAACCATTTGGCTTTTGTTGCTGTCATCAATATGCTTAGAGTAGTACCAAGGCACTTAAAGGTCCTTGGGAGGAGAAGCAGAGCTACTGCTGCTGGAGCTGTTCCTTAGGGCAGAACTGAGGACGCTCTTGCCCAGCAGAGAGCAGATCTCCAGAGGGATGGTGGCCATTGTTCAGTCGTTCCATGCACAAGAAACTCAAAGGAACATAGGAAGCTGTCTTATACAGAGTCAGGTCACTGGCCCATCTAATTCAGTATTGTCTACACTGACTGGCAGCTGCTCTCCAAGGTTTCAGGCCGGAGGCTCTCCCAGTCCTACCTTGAGGTGCCAGGGAGTGAACCTGGGACCTTCTGCATGCAAGCATGCAGCTGCTCTTCCATTGAGCTATGGCCCCATCTCCTATGGGGAATCTCTCACATGTAGTCACCCATCCAATGTGAACCAGGGAGGGCCCTGCCTAGCAAAGGGGACAATACAGGTTCTCTACCATGAGACCAGCTCTCCTCCCCAAGCAAGAAGCCCGCCAGCCAGCCAGGTGTTCCAGCTATTCAGAGGCAAAATAATTTATTTATTTTTGTAGTTCTGCCCTTTACCACTCAGAAGAAAATTCAAAATACTATAACTATTAACAGCAGCATTCCACGAAGTTCTCTTTACCTTGACAAGTAATGCCTTGTCCTCCACCCCTGCAGGAACAGACGTTGGGAGCGATGCACAAACCACTGCCACACCCAAAGGAACAAAGTGCTGCCGGGGAGGCAGAGAAAGCATCAGTCAGGACAAGAAAAAGTTATGATCTCGCCTGCCCCTGCAGAAGAGAACCGCTCCCATTCCAAGGATATAAGAGCCTAGTTAAGAGATCCTCAGTTGTCAGAGGAGAATGACAACATTTCTCCTAGGGAATGAGAGGAAGTATGAAGGATTGCTAGAAGTGCGTTGGGTGAATTAATGAGAGCCCCACTCCTCCACATTAGCAGAGGAAGAGAGAGTGATTTGGTACTATAAAAACCTTGTCAGTGGTTCTTGGAAATGCCCACTGCTGACAGGAGAGACCCCGACATTAATGCTGAATCCCACTATATGTCAGTCATAGAAGGGTAGGATGAGTAATTTGTTCTCTTCCATAGAGGACGGTCCTCTTTTTCATTCCATGGAGGCTTCTCAGTTTTGTGCCAGCTGTCAATGCCATTTCTATACTACAAACCTACATTGGTTTTATACCACTTTAACTGGCATCACTCCCCTGCCCAAAGAATCTTGGGAACGGAAAATTCCATTAGCGATACCTCATTCCTTTCTCACAAAACTACAGCTCCCAGTGTCCTCTGGGAAAATAGCATGACTATTGAACCAGTATAACACTATGCACTTAATACTGGGTACTGAGTTGCCACAGCAGAATTACAAGATGACATAGAATGTGGTCGAACAGAATGATCCCATGCTTCCTAGCAATGGAGCTGAAGCTGCCCTCACCACTCTCTGCTTCAAGTGCTGTTGCTGTTATACATCTCCTCCACTCTGGAATCTCTAGTGTGTTCTTACGCAAGAGGAACCCTCAAGTCAAGTGCCCTTGAACAAGATCAGTCCAGTATTATGGCTTAGGGCCAGACTAGATAATATGCCTGTTGCATGACTGAGGTCTGCATGCTTGCCCTTTTAAATATAAATAGCACTGGGCCTCCAGTCCAGATCAGGATCGGGGGGGGGGGCATTTCCTTTAACCCTTTGCCTCACCCAGCTTCTCTTTGCCCAAGAGAAAAGCTTCTGTTGGCACCAATAGGAGCTTTTCTCTTAGGACAAATAGCAGATTCAGGAGAGCCCAATATGGATTGGGATTGTCATGAAAGCAAAGGATTAAAGGCCATTTCCCCCCACTGCACTCTAAGTCTGGACCTGCCCCCTTGCACATGCTATTATTTACATTAGAAAACCATGCTAGCTGCATTCATACAACACGTCTATCATCTTTTTTGTTCCTTATGTATTATACAAAAGTTGAGGAAGCTGGTGTCTTCCAGACTAGTGCTCTGGATACTTACGCAGAGTACACTGTCCACTGCCTGGAGAAGGTATCCACCCAGGGCAGCATCCGCTTCCAAAACCAGAAAGGCAAACATGTGGTCCCACACGGCGTCTAGGAGTAAAAAAGAGACAGGATGGGCATTTCCAACAAGTGAGAACTACTCCGTTTTTGCTCTGTCTTAAGAGTGATTTGAAAGAGGAACCTTTCAAAGTGGTGATTCTCTTATATTTAGCAGGGGGAGAGCAACTGTCCAGATCTCTCCCCAGCACAACATCTCACCAGTGGTTGTTGCTGGTGTGTCTACTTTATGTTTCTTTGTAGACTACGAACCTTTTTGGGACAGGGAACCATCTTATTTTTTCTATGGAAAATGCTTTGAGAACTTGGGGGTTTTTTTGGTTGAAAAGCGGTATGAATAAAATAATAATAAAACAATAATAATTTCATTCCACTATTCTGCACATAGTGAGCTGGGATTCGCATTATGCTTAAGGTTGTCTGAATTGCTGGGTAAAATATTAAAAATGGTTGGAACCTAAAACTCCATTATGGGTATCTCCGATTGAAGCTTTAGCACGTAAAGAGGTAAATATGCAATCGCAATGCGGTACTTATAGAGATCTGTTATATTTTCAAGAAAAGGACTGTAAGTTAAAAAGTTTAACTGAAGTACAAAATTTGGTTAGTGATTGGTTTCAGTACTATCAGCTAAATGAAGTTTATAAGAAGGATCTTAAAGCTGGATTTGAGGATCAGATGTTGAGATTTGAGAAGGAGCTGTGTGAAAATGATGAAAAATTAGTTTCTAAAATGTATAAGCTCTTGCTTTTGGAGGAGAAAAGAGACGAAGTGGTTAAAACGACTATGGTAAAATGGGCTCAAGATGTGGGGTGCAATATAGAAATGGCAGCCTGGGAAAAATTATGGAAAACTGATTTAAAGTTCACTGCATGTTATGTTCTAAAAGAAAATTATTATAAAATGATGTATAGCTGGCATTTGACACCAAAAAAACTGGCATTAATGTATAAAAATGTTTCAAACAAATGTTGGAAATGTGGATACTCTGAAGGAAGCTTTTTTCATATGTGGTGGACTTGTAGGAAGGCTAAGGCCTTTTGGGGCATGATATATAATGAGTTAAAGAAAATATTTAAAATGACATTTCCTAAGAAGCCAGAATCCTTCCTGCTGGGAATAACGCAAGGAGTGTTTTCTACAACTAATTTAACATTCTTTATGTACGCTACCATGGCGGCTAGAATAATATATGCACAGAAATGGAAGAGTAATGAACTGCCTTCAAAAGATTGGTTGATACAAATTTTGGAATATGCGGAGATGGCAAAACTTACAGTACTGATAAGAGACCAAAATTTAGAATGCTTTAAAGAAGATTGGAAACCGTTCTTATTATATTTAAAGAACTATTTTCCTAATATTGATTTTACAACAGGGTTTGAAATCTAGTAATATTAGCAGGTTGGGTAGATCAAAATCGTGTTTGTAAGGTTTAGATCTAAGTTTTGAATTATTATAGCAAGGGTTAATTTTATAGTTGGTGATTCACGAGGAGGTGTGAGCAGGAAGTCCATATTTGTTCAATATGTTGTGAATGTTAAGATATTGTTAAAATTAATAAAAATTTAATTAAACAAAATAAGGTTGTCTGAATTGTCTAATATAAACTGCAAATATCGTTCAACAACTTAATCCCATGGATGGAACAATTCAGGCTGTCCAGGCAGATAGTGGTCGCTTTTAGTCCCGAACAAGAAATAGTGGTAGAAAATTGGAGCAAAAAAACGAACGGAGGACCCAATTACATGTTACATTAAATGAATTAAGAGGTGTGCTTAGGAATTGAAGCTTCTGTTCTATAACAAAAAGCAGCCATGGAAGAAGTAGGGATCCAGATTAGAAGCACAATGTGTGGGAAGCAGAGGTGTCATCCGTCCTCCCTGCACAATGTTTCCTGCCAAAAAACCCACCCTCTCACAGGCTGCTGTATTGCTTCAAATAACTTTAGGGACAAATAGCAGGTTTGGAGGGAGGGGTATGTGTTTTTATTGGAAAATAGTGGAGGGGAAAGGGTTGTCCCCCTCCCCACATGCCATGGGCCTGATCCCGATTGAGAACCCCCACAGCTGCTTTTCTTTCTTTCTTTTTAAGTTGCCGCTCTGCAGTACAGGGAGGCACTAGAACCAGTCATTTATAGTTCCCCTCCCCACACCGCCACTGAACAGTCCAGGAGGAGAATGCTTTGCACAATATTCCCCAGAGCCATGTGGTTTAGTGGAGAGAGAAGCACTGTTGTGGGCTTGCTGGTTGATGTCGGCTTATTCTGCAACTGTGATGGAGAATGGAATAAGAAGTCTTCAGGTGTGCTCAAGAAAGCAACACAGATCCAAAAAATGCTGATATTGGCAAACAGGATTGGTGTGGTAGACCTACAGCGGGGTCGGGGTGGGAGAAAGCCCAGAGAGATAGCTCTGCCAGGACACACAGAAAGGCAGACAGAAAAGGCAATGTGAAATATTGTTCTGGGCTAATCCACCCAGCCACCTAATGGTGCGGTGAGGAAATGACTTGACTAGCAAGCCAGAGGCTGCCGGTTCAAATCCCCGCTGGTATCAGGCAGCAGTGATATAGAAAGATGCTGAAAGGCATCTTCTCATACTGTGAGGGAGATGGCAATGGTAAACCCATCCGGTATTCTACCCAAGAAAACCACAGGGCTCTATGGTCGCCAGGAGTTGACATCGACTCAACAGCACACTTTACCTTTACTTTAATCTACCCAACTCATGGTTGGGTGTACCTCCCCCCCCCCCTTTGTCTTGATTGAAATAAGGGTGTTCATTAGAACAGGTTGTCTAAAGCAGAGGTTCTCAACGTTGGGTCTCCAGATGTTATTGGACTTCAACTCCCATAATCCCCTGCCCCAGTGGCCTTTGGTTGGGGATTATGGGAGTTGAAGTGCAATAACATCTGGAGACCCAAGGTTGAGAATCTCCAGTCTACAGCATTTGCCACAAATAGAAGCTGCCGTTTTGCACATCATCATAAGCTTTCCGTAAGTGCAAACCTGCAGCTTCTGAGAAGTGCTCAATGACCATGGGGTACATAACAGCACTGGGGTAAAATCAGGGTTTGACTACTAAGTGAACTAAACACACAGCTTTGTGCCCAAATTTAATTCAGCCCCTCATTTGCTCATTCTACATTTCAGCCTACACTGTGCAAATTGGCCCTCCCTTGAAAATAAGCCTGTCTTATCTTGCTTCGGATCGCAGCCTATAACCAGGCAGTTCACACACACCTTTTACAGAAGGAGAGAGAAGTCAGTATGAAGAGGGCAGATCAAGAGCACTTCAGCCTTAGGAACAGAAAGGGATGCAGTGGGTAGGAAGAAGTGATGGCCATCCCCAGTGAGACAAAGTACTTCTCCAGGCAGACACGGCTGCCTCCATACACCTCCACCACGGATGCCAAGAAAGCCCTGCAAGCCACCATCTGGCTGGAGCTGCCCTCCTCTATGCTATGGGTATAGCTGGGAGGAAGCACTGTGACTGCCCAGTCTTTGGCCCAGCTCAGGAGTTCTCCAGCCCAATTCTAGGTGGACTAGGTAGGGGAGAGTAGGTGGGGGGTCTTGGCTGTCTCTGGATGGGGATGGATATGGGGAGGGAGGTACCTCTCCACGGCGGCGAAGTTGGCAAGCTTCTTCCTTCCTGTGTAGACTCTCCCCTGGGCCCCTTGAAGGCACACAGTCACACAGGCAGCCTGGAAGAGCAGCTCGGCGAACATGACAGGCGTCTCCCCGTCCACAGAGATGCTCACTTCAGAGCGCCTTCCTTCCCCTCCCTCCTTTCCCCCACAGGCCCCTACAGCATGGTCATGCTCTGGCCTGTCTTCCCCACCAAAGGATGAGGCTGGGGGCTCCTCCTGGGCAGAGGAGGGGAGCTGGGATCAATGATCTCAGTCTGGGGGCAGCATTGGGAACAGACTCCTCCTCCCCACAGCCAGGCTCAGATTCCTTAGCTCCCCCAGCCCATGTGTTAGGAGTGGAAAACTCAGTATATGTGTGTGCGCGAGAGAGAGAGAGCGAGGGTGTGAGTGCGTGCATGTCTGTGTGCAAGAGTGTGCTTGCCTGCCTGCCTGCCTCCCTCCCTACTGGGGCAGAGGCACCATGAGAGGAGATGCGGGGGGGGGGAGGATCCCAGCCTTCCAAACACAGCAGCTCTGTTGTTTGACTGGGAAGAGGCTCCCTTGCTCTCCCCCCCCCCCAACCTCTTGCAGGAGTCTCCTTTTCCACATCTGGCAAGGCTCAAGAATCCCCCCTCCCCTCTCCCCTCACTGGGCTGTTTTCCCAGCTGCACCAAAGAGGAGCTGAAACAGATAAAATGTTCCAAGTCAGATCCAGTGGGGCTGACAACAAGGACACGTGTCAAACGTAAATAGCTGCCTAGGAGGTGCCACTTGAGGCAAATTGGGTGCCTCTTTCCAGAGATAAGTAGCAAGGGGGGGGGGGGGAAGAGAAGATCAAACAGCCACTGTTGCTGTCACCTGGCAGGCTCACTTTCACATCTGAAAAAGGCCAGGTGTCTCAGAATTTGACCCAAAACATTATAATATTTGGCCCATGATGTATTAGCGGAGATTGGCCAGCAGTAAACCAATCACCGGTAGAACAAGTCAAAGCTATAAAAATGGACCACTACAAATTAACCAACTGAGAATTATTGTGGTAGTAGGCTGTTTCAGAAGAATGAAATGTTCAAAATTAAGGCAGACCCTCACCAAACAGGGCCACAACCAAAACGGTCACAATGCACATGCCAAGAGCAGTTTACTCAGGCACTGCAACTGGAAGCCTGTCCACAGCATGGAGTGCTGTTGGTATTATTCCATATACCTGCAACAGGACGTTGCAGAGATCAGGACTAGTGCAAGTATCTCTTAGGTGGAGATCAGGACTAGTGCAAGTATCTCTTAGGTGGAGATCAGGACTAGTGCAAGTATCTCTTAGGTGGAGATCAGGACTAGTGCAAGTATCACGGCAAGACAAATCTTCAGATGTTTTTATTGCCTGGAATAGCTCTGAAGGGAGAGGAATGACTGACATTTATTCTACGGCCCCCCCAAATGGCATGGTGAAAAACAAAATGCTGTTTCAAATTAGCAGGGATTTATGTAATATATTGGCTGACATGATGAGGAAGACTATTCAAAGTAGTCCCGTGCCTCACGTGCCCTTTAAATTTCAATGGGACTACTTTGAGTGGTTTTCCTCATCATGTCAGCCCCAACACCGTTCTCAACATTCCAGCTCTTGGATTTGAGCTGTAATCAGTATGAGGTGGAGAGACAGTGTATGGAAGATGTATTGCTGCTTTCTACAATTTGGGAGTCTGTTCATTTAAGATGGGGGAGCATTTAATTCTAGGCTGCCATTTGCAGGCTAAGAGGGCACAAACGCAGAACAGTTGTGACTCAGAGTATGTCAATTGGCCCTGTTACATCTCGCCATGAATTTCTTCTGACCGTATTAAAGCCTGAGCAATTGTGTTTTCCCCCTTGTGTACCAGATTTTCTTGCGTGAACTGATGCAAATATATATATATATATATATGCAAACATAATCATAATGCATGCAGTACATGTGTGTGATGATGCAAGTGTGCATGCAGGTGTGGACATCAGAGAGACCAAACCCAGGACCCAGCTTGGAAGGGGAGGGGAAGGCTTCTTCTGATGCTTTGCAACCATACAAGAGAGATGGAGAAGGGAGACACTGGGCTGGATGGCGATGTGTAAGAAACAGGAATACTCAGCTCCCCTCAAATGCAGGAACTTTGTTTGGAAAGGAAAGCGGCAGTGTATCGAGGCCTCTCTCTGCTCCCCCACCCGAGAGCCTGGGCTGTAAGGCAAAGGGTAGGAAATATCTTGCCCCCTTTCCCACTCCAAAAATTAGATCCAAGACACCGTGCTTTCAAGAGGGAGGATGCTTGAAGGGGAAGGAGAAGCGGAGTATGGATAAAGGAGGAGCCACGAGTAATGGGAACTTCTCTCCTAAAATATCCTACCCATGAACCTTCATGCCCCTTTTAGCCAGCTGCATATTAAAAAAGAGTGACAAGACACTTGGGGAGAAAGAGTGGCAGGCTGGGCATTGCGTCATGCTACAACCAAACTCCTGTTAAGAGCAGGCTTGGAGGCAAGGAACACAGAAAGGACTGGACGACCCCAGACCAAGAGGCCTTCCCTCCCTCTCCCTCAGAGTTGCGCTTGCCCTTTAGACAGATAAACAATGACCAATGTCTCTCTCTTTATACTCTGAGCAGTCTGGTAATCATGCATCTTGCCAAGTCACATAGTTTCTCCCAAGGGGGAAAAAGACAAAAAGCTGCTCCTCTTAGACCCCCTGCCATTCCAACGGGGCTGCTTTCTGGCTGAAGAACAGCCCCAGTTGGAGGTAACAGCAGGCAAGGCAGCAGTGAGAGTTTCATAGCTGGGCTTCAAAGGCCTTGTGTACCTGTGAAAAGTATCACATATATGAGAACTGAGGAAACCAAGTGTTATCTGGAGAAGATAACAAGAAGATCCTTGCGACTAGATCAAAGGTCTATCTAGTCCAGCAGTAGCCAAGCACATGCTTGGGGAAGCCCCAGGCAGGTTATGAAGGCAACAATCCTTCCCTGTCTCCAGCATCTGGTAACTCAGAAGTATACTGCCTCTACACATGGAGGTTCAATTTAGCTACTATTGCTAATAGCCTCTAGTAGGACCTATCTTCCATGAATTTGACCAATTATTTCAAAAAGGGGAAACAAGGTTTAATAAGGCATCTAACCCAATGGCCCTTTTATGGCAACATCTGTATGAGCTATCTTGTGTTCAAAGTGCTAATATCTTGAATGCGTTAAAGCCAGAGAATAACAGCCCTTTCAAAACTCAAAAATAACAAACCCAACTATGCTAAAAAGCTGAGAATGCATCTCTCCAGGATTCCTCTTCCTTCTCCAAACCCTCTTTTCTGTGTTCATGTTTTGTGGCTGTACATTTCACATAATGGGACCAAGGTTCATGCTGCCAATATATACATTCAGATGAAAGCAAGATATAGATCTCCTGAAATTATACTTCAAAATGCATATAGAGAATCATGTGTATGAATGTTCCCTTGTATAAAAGAACTCCAGCAGTAAAACAATGTAAGAAGCTGGTAGAGAATCTTCTCCCTAACAAGCTAGCTTTCTACAAGAAGGGATTGTATTCCTTTCATGCAGGGGCACTCAATCATGCAGCCCCCCCCCCACACACACACATTTTGAGGTGGTACAAACCCAGAGCAGTGGCAGCTTCCCTTCCTACCCTGCCCTTCCATATCAATTGACCTTAAGCTTTCACTCTGCCTGTGATAAGGATTACACCCCACTTTATGGGATGTTTGCATATCTACCCTCCTTGGTATGTATATGTAATGTCTGAATGTGCAATTGTATCTTTTCCCTTGTATACTCAGATTTTCAGGTGGGGAGACTTTTGTGTTGAATTATACCCCCCCCCGAAATGCAAGCATGTACACAAACAATCAAAAAACATAAAATATATGAATGAGTTGCAAGTGTGCATTACAATGTGTAGAACAGACAGAATTGACAAAAACTTCTCTACAAGCATCTGGTTTTGGTGGTAGTTGGGCTGCAGCTGTGAGGAGGCAGGCCCTTCTACAACTCCACAGCTTGCCCCCCCCCCCGAGCATCACTTCATCATTTCCTAACTCTTTGCTTTCACAAGGAAGTGAAAACATGACAAATGATGGGGAACACATCAAGGCAACTTAAAAGACAAGAAGGGTATTCACATACACAGCGTAACCCAGGCTAGCAGCCCAGTCGGGCTAGGCTGTGCATGAGGAGCTCCAGGAGCAAGGTCACTCCCAGCGCTACCCCTGCACCAAGCCCCACTTCTTAACCCGGCATTTAGCAGAGGTTGAAGCAAGCCTCATACACTCACTTAATGTATGGTTCACTTAACCTTGGCCGGTGATGTTGCCGGGTTAAATGGCTCCCCCTGCTCACCGGCCCGCCAGCATTTCCAGCAGCGAGCCGGGGGAATGATCTAGTGCAGCTCGTGTCCCGGGGGGGGGGGGGGCGCACACCCCGGGATGCCTGCCTGTCCTGCAGCCCACCTCCCCTCCCTCCCTGGTGAGGTCGTGTTTATGACCTCAATATGTCCACATGAGCTGCATGGATAATATTCCCTACAAGCATTCATGTATACATGAATATACAGTCATATATTTCAACAGCATGCATCAGAAATAGCCATACTAGTTAAAGCAATGAAGTGTGATTAGTTTGTGCTAAGCTAAACCAACAGAACTGCTGGGAATATAACACAGTAGTCTCAACATCTGTAAAGGTCCAGATCACTTTGTCATGCCTTCCAGGAGTGCAGCCAGGCTCTTTGAGAGTGCTCTGACTATAAAGTAACTTGGTCTACTTACTACATAGGAAGGTTGACAGCTCTTTGTTTATATGGCTTGCATTTCTTATAAAACAAATGTTTCCCCAAGACGCTCTGCTTCAGGAGAAATTCTTTTGAAGGGCAGTTTTTTTGGAAGCTTCCTGCCATTGGCACTAACAGCCTTAGCACCTCTGCACAGTAATTCCACTGTACAATGCAACATAAACATTATGAACCTAAATATCTGCCACTAACACTGTTCTTTAAAAAGAAGCAGAGGCCACAATGATCTAGTGCAGGGTTTCTTAACCTTGGGCCCCCAGATGTTGTTGGCCTACAACTCCCAGAATCCCCAGCCACAAAGGCCATGTCTGGGGGTTCTGGGAGTTGTCGCCCAACAACATCTGGGGGCCCAAGGTTAAGAAACCCTGATCTAGTGCAGTGGTTCCCAACCTGTGGTCCTCCAGATGTTGTTAAACTACAACTCCCAGCATTCCAAGCCACAATAAATTGTAGCTGGGGATGATGGGAGTGGTAGTTTAGTGACCTTTAGAGGGCCATAGATTGGGAACCCCTGATCTAATGCATTTAGGAGATTTGCTCAAGACATGGCTTCATGCTAGAAGCCTATATGCCAAGGATTCCCAACTTTGGGCCCTTAGCTATTGTTGGTTTAGGTCACTGTGGCTGGGGATCCAAGGTTGGGAATCCTTGGTCTATTCTATAGGCTTCCAGCATAAATCCATGTCCTGTATAAATCCTGCAGGTACCAGAAATTAACAACTCGAGTTCTTCAATATTTACTTGGGAAATGCTTTGCCCTCTGCTGGACATTAAACGAACTGCATGCACTGTTCCTCATGTAAGGTAAAGTGTGCCGTCGAGTCAATTACCTGCGCATGATTGTTTGGCCAAGTCTTGGTGCGAATACAAGAGAAGAAAACTGCCCAATACATTTACAATACGCACCCAAGATCCTTTGACAGAGTTAAAGCACAGTATGCATCAGGTTTTTCTTCCTCTGTACTTAACAATTTCAAAGCAGGAAAGAAATAGGCAGCAAGCTTTCTTCAGGAGAATGGTTGAAGTTTAGGAGGGTCGAGACCAAAAACCTGTAGGGTCATGACAGACTCATGTGTATTTGCCTCTTTCTGCTGTGGTTTTAAATGTTATATATTTTATTATTATTGTTTACCCCACCTTTCTATATAAAGCTTCCCAAGAGTATTCCCAGTCCTCTAGTTGCTGCTCTCCATACTGTTCAGTGTAGCGAGACATGCTTGGATCACGTGCATGAAGATTTGCCTTTGAAGCAGGTTTGAAGGGTCCCTTTTCCCTTGAACCCTGAGCAAGCACAGGCTCAATTCCCGAGAGTCTAGGTACAACTTCTATTGAAAGAAAAGGAAATGGAGGGAGGGGAGAAGAACTACTAGTATCAAGAGATCCTTCTGAGTAGGCATAGAAACATAGGAAACGGCCTTAATACCAGTCAGACCATTGATCCATCCACTTTACTACTGCCTATGCTGACTGGCAACAGCAACCCAAGGTTTCAGGCAGGAGTCTTTCCCATCCCCACCTGGAGATACTGCCAGGGATTGGACCTGGGACCTTCTGTATGTCAAGCAGATGCTTTACCACTGACCTATAGCCCCCTGACCATGTTGGGGGTGGGAAAGGGTGAGAAGAGAGCACATTTCGCATGTGCTAAGACACAGACTGGAGCTGTTAAACACGGCTGTCTTCACCTGCAGAAGCACTGCCATAACGGAGGATGGTGCTTCCAGTCCAACTTGGAGCCATTTCTCTTTTCTTGAAAGTCTGCCTCCTGTTGGCTAGAGAGGATGTCTACACCACCATTCAGCAATAAGGAGGGTGTACAAAGCCACCTAATGGTGCAGCAGGGGAAATAACTTGCTTAGTGAGCAAAAGGTTACCAGTTTGAATCCCCACTGTTATGTTTCCCAGACTATAACACCTATATCAGGCAGCAGCAGTATAGGAAAATGCTGAGAGGCATCATCTCATGCTGCATGGGAGATGGCAATAAGCCCCTCCTGTATAGTCTACTAAAGAAAACCACATGGCTCTGTGGTTGCCAGGTGTAGACACTGACTCAACAGTGCAACTTTATTTTACTCAATTACTAGTCCGCTGCTTCTGCTATTAAACTTGGCCCATCTTCTGCAAGATACCCACAGCAAAGCAAATTTGGGAGGAAGTGAAATATTAAAGGTGAAGTCTTCTTGTACATCAGCTTGAACACACTGAAACAACTGGGATGCTGCAATATATACAAAAGGCTACTGAAATTACTGTCTTCCAGAAAGGAGGAAAGGAGAGCAGAAGTGGATGCTGACAGCAGAGGCCAAACCTTTCCTCTTGGACTACTTTATTTGGTAAAATTCCAAAAAACAACAGAAAATTTGTTTTCCAGCCCCTTCTCCCTGAATGAGCAGCAAGGCCTAGGGGTTGAGAGGCCTTCTACCTACTTGGATTCCCCACCCAACAGGCACCTCTATAACCCAGAGCAGGCACCACTCCCATCTCCCCAACACCAGACACAGCCATCTAGCCACACCTCATCCAAACAGAAGAGGGGAAAGAACTTCCACTTCAAAAACACAAGGAACCAAAAAAAAAAAAAAATCAAATAAAAATACTAAGACAACAGTGAATGAGCTGTGGAAGGAGTCTAGGTAGGGGATGCACCTTTGCCAACCGCTAGCTGTTACTCAGTGGGAACAACTAATGGGGACCAGTACTGGGCCAGCAGATGAGAGCCACAGGACTGGTGAATCCAAGCAGAATGTGATGTCATCAACAGCCAACATTGCATCCGCAAGTCCCTAGCGAGATGGCTTCAGTTCACAGAGATTCCCCACTTTCACCCAGGCACATTACTACGGCCTCTAGTGTTACAGTGCAACTGGCTAGGGGGCCCCAGCTGCAGGTGGGAAAGACTCCATAGGCTAGCATAGAGGAAGGTGCTAGGAAATCTCTCCTCATCCAACTAGTGGATACGGGTGAGTTCTTCCACAATCTTGATCAGGTCATCCACTGTGGCCTCCCTCTTCATTCCGCTGCCATCATCAATCTGAAAAAAGAAAGGCAAGCAGCATCAAAAGAAGCACAGCCATTCTGCAGAAACACTGGTAAGAATCTCTTTCTCTTCTTAGTTACCTACCAGTGCAATCCTATGCATGTTTACTCAGAAGCAAGTCTTTTGAGTTCAGTGGTATGTACAAGTAAGGGTGCCAAATACTGTAACCTCTCAACAATATTGGGAAGGGATGCCTCAAAACAAAAAACAACTAGCTCTCCCAACTCACCTGTAAGTTAGCCACCACCTCCTGCATCTTCGGTCGGCTGATATCCAGAAAGCTTTCAATCAAGTCTCCATCAATAAATCCAGTAGCCGGTTCTGTCTTGCGTTCTGTATGAAACGATCTCCAGGTGCAGTCATGAATCAAGGAAACAAAACTTTCACGTACAGCAGCCTTATTTCTCCTATTAAGAATAGAATCACCAAGTACAAGCACCATCTCTCATTTTTCAAAGACAGGAACGGCACCAGCAAAAATGTGACTGTGGTATAGCTGTGAACATGTTCATTGACTGACCCACAGACTTACTGTCAGATTTTAGGCCAGGAACTGCATCTGTATAATGCCAAGCAGAACAGGCTTATATCACAGCAATGCTTCAACACCATAAGAGGGCAGTCTTCTGTTTAAAAGTGTTCTTCAATTAAGAAGGGAATGTTTTTCAGCAGGTCAAGATGTTGGTTTTCTGAAGATCTAAAATAGCTTTTATTACAAAATTCTAGTTCTAAACATTTTGTACCCATAATCCTTTGTATCATTACCTACAAATAAAGGATGAGTTTGCTTTAAAGGAGATCTGTACTTCCTAATTCCTCACAAGTTTAAGGAGTCTGTTGCCAAGATAATTTCTGTTGAGAGGGGTTTTCTTTCTAGTGTAGATTTTTGTCGATATCATCATTAGGGGAGAAACCAAATACTTGAGTAGTTGAATTGATACAAGGGAATAAGTATGGAATAAACAGGAGATTACTGACACAACCTGCTCTAATAGGCTCTGTAAAATCTATATTAGGAATATAATGATACGTTCCTCTTCACAGTCACTTTGGATTGTGCTGCCAAACTAAAGGGAAGGGAAAGAAATTGTGCCATCAAGTCGGTGTTGACTCCTAGAGATCACATTCCATGTGATTTTCTTGGCAGAATACAGGAGGGGTTTACCATTGCCACCTCCCATGCAGTATGATAATGCCTTTCAGCACCTCCCTATATCGCTGCTGCTCAAAATAGGTGACTACAAATGTATTTACTAGGCACAGTCTGGGAAACACACCAGCAGTGATTTGAACAGCCTCTTGCACTCTAGGCAAGTTATATTCCATATTCAGAAGCAATGAACAAACCACCATGTTTTTTGTTATGCATACAAGAAGGTGCTGCCTTGACTTTGTATACTCCTCACTGCTCTCTGGCTTTTGGAAGGAAATTAGAAGCTTCCATTTATGAGTTTGCAACAAACTACAGTTTCCTGTTTTCTCCAAATGTGGGAAACTGGTTTGTGCAAACCACTGTTTACAGTCCCGGGATCCTGGCTTGTGAACAAATCATTATTTGCACAAAACGGAGCATTGGTCTTCATTTACCGTGAAGGCTCCTTCTTGATGCTGGAGCCGAGGACATCTCTCATTGGGTTATCCTTTCCACATGCTCCCAGGCAGGACTAATGAAAATCTGTTACTAGCCTTAAGAGCCTGGAACGGATAACCCCGCCCAGTTCTTTTAGGCCAAAGTGCAAGTAGCACACAACGAAGTAAATATAAAAAAGAGGTAACATATAACCTATATATATAAATACATATCAATGAAAACAGTGGAGAATACATAGATCCCACATATGTAAGACTAATGCTCATAAACATCTTGGATTCCCATGGAGTAGGCTGGGACACCATCTGGGAGGGCCGAGATGTCCTCGGCTCCAGCATCAAGAAGGAGCCTTCACGGTAAGTGAAGACCAATGCTCCGTTCTCTGATGCCTGGAGCCGAGGACATCTCTCAAGCGGCTTTACCAAAGCCCTGGCCAAAATTACTCTGGGAGGGAGTGTCCCCGCCTACTCCGGGGGAAGAACCTGTTGTAGTACTCTGCAGCCAAAAGCCGCTTGTGATGAGGCAAACACATTGATCTTGTAGTGCTTTGTGAATGTCTATGGTGCCTTCCAGGTTGCAGCTCTACATATCTCATGTACAGGAGCATTAGTTGAGAAGGCAGCAGATGTGGCTGCTGCTCTAGTTGAATGTGCCAGAATGTGTTCTGGAGCTGGAAGATGTTGAGAATCCTATGCAAATGAAATGCACGAACGAATCCATCTGGCAAGTGTCTGTGAGGATACTTGGCATCCCATTGAAGCTGGTAAGAAACTAGCAAAGAGGGATTCCGACTTCCTAAAGCCCTCTGTGTGTCTCAAATACATCTTTAGGCATCTGTGAACATCTAGCTTATGCCATTCTCATTCCCTTGGATGGACCGGTCTGGGACAGAAAGATGGTAGAATTATATCCTGAGAATGATGGTAGGCTGATGAGACCTTCGGCCTAATGAACGGATTTGGAATGAGTTGAACAGAATCCGTCGAGAATACGCATAGATCTTTGTGGGCAGACAGTGCATTCAGCTCTGCTACGTTTCTTGCCGATGTTATCGCCACTAAGAACGCAGTCTTGTAAGATAACACCCTTAAGGGAATGGACCGAATTTATTCAAAGGGCGCAGTCTGCATAGCTTTTAGCACTGTGTGTATGTTCCACAATGGAAAGTGATGGACCACCATTGGTGATAACAGGGTTGCACCCCTAAGAAAGCTTTTAATATGGGGATGATTTATCACCCTGGATTTAGAGAGGCCGCCTATAATCCCTGTCAGGGAGGCCGCCTGCCTCTTTAAGGTATTTGCCTTGAGACCCTTATCTATTCTGTCCTGAAGAAAAGCAAGAAGATCTATAATGGACACTGCCCCACGATATATATGCTTGGTGGAATCTCGTGGATGCTAGCATAGTATGTAATACTTTGTTAGAATGACTACTCAAGATGTACTGCTCAGTCTCCAGGCGGCTAGCTGAAACCAACCTGGATCGTGGTTTTCGACTGGACCCTGATGGAGGAGGTCTGCTGAGACTGGGAGAAGCCATGGTTCCTGAGTGGTCGCATGATATAGATCCGGAAACCATGGCCTCCTGGGCCAGTAAGGCGCTATCAGGATGACCTGTGCCCTGAGGAGTCTGACCCTGTGAAGAAAGGGGCTAGGAGTGGTATTGGTGGAAACGCATACAGAAGTTCCTGAGGCCATTTGGCTGACAGGGCATCCACTCCCTCTGCTTGCGGACACGGAAACCAGGTGAAGAACCTGGGAAGTTGTCTGTTCAAGGTTGATGAGAAAAGGTCGACTACTGGATGGCCGAACAGTTGTGTGACCTTCATGAAGATCCTCTTGTTGAGCGCCCATTCGCCGGGTAGTAGTTGTTCCCAACTCAACCAGTCCACAATGGAGTTGAGGTCCCCCTGGACATGGTGGGCCATCACCAATGCTAGATGAACTTCTGCCCATGACATTAACAAGGATGCTTCTATTTGGAGAGAGCGCGACCTGGTTCCTCCTTGCCTGTTTATGTGGGCTTTCGCGGTCGTGTTGTCCGTTCTGATTAACACGTAGCTGTTGAGAATCAGGGACCGAAATGCTAACAGGGCAAGGCATATGGCTCATAACTCCAACCAATTGATGCTGTGCATCCTTTCTTCCATTGACCAAATGCCCTGGGCTGCTCTGTGTTGGCAATGGGCTCCCCATCCTGTTTTCCTTGTATCAGTTGTAATTATTATTCGAGTTGGTTCGAGGAACTCCTTTCCCTGTCTGATGTTGGCATCCGTAAACCACTGCTGGAGAGATGTTAGAACCTCTTGAGGGACAAAGATGGTTATATTGACCTTGTTGGAGATGGGTACTCTGAATTTCAGAAGAAACTACTGAAACGGTCTCAAGTGATATCTGGCCTATGGTACCGAATCTAGTGTGGCCACTATTAGGCCCAGGAGGCGTGCAAGGGACAACAGTCTGGCCTGGCGAACGTGCAGCACTTCTGTGACTTCTGCCTTTAAAGTATTAACCTGTTCCTCTGGTAAGTATAGTCTGTCTTTTGGGGTATTGATCAAGACACCCAGATGAAAAATCTTGCAAGATGTTAAAAGATGGCTCTTTCTTTGTTTATGAGAAAGCCATGTTGTTCTAGTGTGTGAAGAGTGAGAGAAAGATCTCTTGTCGCTGCAATCTTAGATGGAAACCTCAGAAGCAGATCATCTAAATAACAGAAGATGCATACTCCTTGTAGTCTTAAGTGCGCAATCAAGAGTGCCAGCACCTTGGTAAATATTCTTGGGGCTGAGGACAGACCAAATGGAAGCGCCTCGTATTGATAATGCACCCCGCAATATTTGAACTGACGAAGATGGCGACTTTCAGAGTGTATCAGAATATGTAGATATGCTTCTTTTAGCTCTACGGAAGCTAACAGATCCCGGTGTTGTAAGGCTTCCGCTATTGTTCAAAGAGATTCCATGCGAAATTTGCGCTTTGGAACCCACCGGTTAAGGAATTTAAAGTCCAATATTGCCCTGAGAGACTTGTCCCTTTTTGGGACAGTAAATATTATTGAGTATATACCTTGCCCTTGTTGTTGGGTAGGTACAATCTGTATTGCGCCTATAGACATTAGGTGTTGGATGGCATCTAGAAGACCTAAATGTCTGATAAGCCAACATGATTTTTGGAGTTGGTAGAAATCTGTTGGGTGGAGCTGTTGATAGCTCTATCTTGTATCCTGTCTCTATTGTAGAGAGGACCCACAGATCCATTGTCGTTTTCTGCCATTGTTGAATGAAGGTTGACAGACGACCTCCCAGAGCTCCCAATGGGGAGTCATTGCTGTTTTTGTGATTTGGGTTGGCTGGCCAAAGCCTGTCTGCCCTGATTATAGGCCCAGCACCCCGCTGCCTACTCCATTGAGGACGTTGGTATCTGAAATCTGTCTCTCCCTCAAAAGGAAGATCAAAAAGCCCAAAAGGGCTGGTACTGTAACTGAAAAGGTCTAGGAGAGTTGGATGCTCCTGTCTACGCAGAGCTGGAGGAAGCGGCATGGCTTTATATTTGTCTTTTGACTCTACCAATACCTCTTTTAGTGCTTCCTCTCCAAACAATTTTATCCTGTCATAAGGAACCGCTGCCAGATTGGACCGTAATGCAGCATCCACCGGCCAATACTTCAGCCATAGGTTACAGTGTCCTACCACCGTAGCTGTGGAGGCCCTAGAAGAAAACCTTATGGCATCCATGGTTGCATCTGAGACAAAGGCTTGTGCCTTCTGGATTGTAATCAGCTGATGCCTTAAACTAAATATGTCAGTAGGAGGTTCCTGGATGAGGTCATCCAACCATACCACAGATGCCCTGGTCAAAATAGATGCGGCAGCTGAGGCCCTCATAGAGAGAGACGATGCCTCATTAGCTCTCAAAGGAAGCCTCAATTTTTTTTGTCATTTTGGTCTTTTAAGGCTGACTCCCCAACCCTAGGTTACAATGCCCCATTTAATAGGGCGACCACGGGGGCATCTGCCAGAGGTACCTTGAAAATGTCCATGGCCTCTTGCTGAAAGGCATAATATTTATTGGCTACTGCCACTGATTTCCAAGTTGATGTGGGAAGGAGCCATTCCTCCTTAACCGTATCACCAGCAACTCTGGTAGTGGTAATAGGAGCTCTTTACTTTTATGCTTAGGAAAAACCAGGGATCCCTTAGGTGCAGCAGTTTCTGCATTGGTAGGAATCTGCAGATCTAATGCATTAATAGCTCTGGACACTAGAGGGCCGAAGTCCTCCTGTGAAAAAAGAGGTTGAGTCAGTGTGTATGCAGGGTTATCCTGATCATCTGACCACTCTCCTTCCTCATCAAGTGGGTCTATAGGGAGATTGCCCGGTATTGGTATTGTAACCGGGATAGGTGTAGGAGTATTAATAGGTATTGTAATAGGAACAGTTCTTGCACCAGTTGGAGCTGGAGATGCTGGGAGAATGGGTGCCAGTGGCTCATTTGGGAGCAGTGGTGGCAATGGGTTATTGGGTGTAATATCAGGCGATTCACCCCCAGACCCTTCCAATGATTGACCACCCCCTCTTAAATCCACTAATTCAACCCAATCTTGTGGATGAGAAGCCTCCAAGCCTTCAGCATGAGTATGTTTTCTCTTGCGCCTGGCCTTTTTGGGTAGATGGGATGTAGACATCTCAGAGGAGGAGGGAGAAATTGAGCGATCCCTGCCCCTTCTCTTGGTTCTTTTATGCTTTGTAACCTGCTTCAAAGAAACACTCAAAGTTTCTTTAACCCAATTTTGCCAGGAGGTAGGCATTTCCAAGGGGAGATGGATAGGTTGCAGATCTGGTAGATTCTGTACATTAGGAGCAGGCTGGGGGCTAGCTAAAGGGGAGCGGGGAGTCCCTGGCTAGCCACGACAAGGAAGAATCTCACCAGTCCTGAAGAACTGTTCCTAGGTCCGGCTCTGGCTCCCTAGCGGCTCATGGGAGAAGCACGGCTCAGATTAGCGGCGGTTCCCGGGTTTCCCGCCAAAATTGTTGCACTGCCACTTACAAAACCGCTAGATGTCATAGTGGTTGCAATGGCACTCCTTGGTTCTTGCAAGCTCGGGTTAGGTGGGAGCGAGCCCGAGGACTGGCCCGCACTACCTAGCTGGGGATCTCCCCTTGCTCACAAGTAACGAGGAACCCGGCTCGGCGTCTCTGCCCACAGTAATCAGGGGGCCTGATCCGGCGTCCCCTGTATTCGTGCCCTCATTTAGTGCCGATAGGGGCGTGGCCGGTAATGGCGGCGAAGGCGAACCCAGCGCTCTGGTAGCAAACGGGAAGCCCGTGGGCACTAAGATCCTTCTCACACCCTGACAGCGTTCCATAAAGGCAACAGATGAGGCTACACACACAGAATCGGGGAGGTCAACATATACAGAAGCTGAGGACAAAAACGGAGATGAAATGGAAAAACTAGATAGAGGGTGTTTGTTTTGTTTTTAAGAATATAGAAAGAAGAAAGAGATAACTAGCTTACGGTAAAAATGAAGACAGATAGATAAGGAATTTAAAGTTAACAGCCTTTGTAAAAAGGAGCAATACAAACGATCTCTGCCTAGGAGCGCAGCAGGACTAAAAGAACTGGGTGGGGTTATCTGTTCCATGCTCTTAAGGCTAGTAACAGATTTTCATTAGTCCTGCCTGGGAGCACGTGGAAAGGATAACCCAATGAGAGATGTCCTCAGCTCCAGGCATCAGAGAACATAGAGCACCTTCAGACGTAACATTTAACTGAGGGTTCAGAGGATCCATAGTTTGCCTCTAATCCCCCAGTGCGTATCCAGACAACAATCTGCAATCTGGGAGACTGGCTGCACAGGCTTCTACCGAAGCACGAAGGAAAGACGTGGCAGCCGATTGCATTGCAGAGAGGGAGTCATACCTAGGGGTGTGCAATTCGGGTATTTGGTGATTCGGTTCAGGACCCGAACCGAATCACCCCTGTTCTGTTTTGTGCCCGAATATGGGCCACCCGAATCACCCTTGATTCGGTTCGGATTCGGATTTAATCCGAATCGATTCGGGGGGGAAGGGGCCCAGGGGCAAAATCTTGGGGTGGGGTGGTAGTGCCCAATGGGTGGAGTCTACCACCCCAATTTCAGGGGGATTGGGCAAAGGTCTGATTTTTTGGGAATATTTGAAGTTTTGGTGTCTTTGGGGCAGATTGGGGGCAGAAAGTGGATCTGCCCCAAAGGAGTGCGGTGGGCTGGTAGATAGTGCCTAATGGGTGGAGGCTACCACCCGTCCCCAATTTCAGAGTGATTGGGCAGAGGGGTGAATTCTGGTGAATTTCTGAGGTTTGTCTTCAATTCTGAGGTGTGAATTCTCATTCTATCATAGCAAATGAGATTTTTTCAATTAAACAACTCTCATGACCCCACTTTCACTTTTTCACACTCTCAATTACTATGAATATGAGGAAGTAATCAATTTAGCACACTTTACCTTATGAAGACAAACCTCAGAAATTCACCAAAATTCACCCCTCTGCCCAATCACTCTGAAATTGGGGACGGGTGGTAGCCTCCACCCATTAGGCACTATCTACCAGCCCAGCCCACTCCTTTGGGGCAGATCCACTTTCTGCCCCCAATCTGCCCCAAAGACACCAAAACTTCAAATATTCCCAAAAAATCAGCCTTCTGCCCAATCCCCCTGAAATTGGGGTGGTAGCCTCCACCCATTCGGCACTACCACCCCACCCCACTCTTTTGGGGCAGATCCACTTTCTGCCCCCAAACTGCCCCAAAGTCACTAAAACTTCAAAAATTCTCAAAAAATCAGCCATTTGCCCAATCCCCCTGAAATTGGGGTGGTAGCCTCCACCCATTAGGCACTACCACCCCACCCCACTCTTTTTGCCCAGATCCCATGCTATGCCCCCGAACTGCCCCAAAGTCACTAAAACTTCAAAAAATCCCCCAAAATCAACCATGAGCCGAATCACCCGAATTTTTCGGGCCCGAAATTCGGGTGATTTGGCTCGGGCCCGAAAAATATCGGGGGACATCGGGGGTGATTCGGTTCAGCCCCAAATCACCCGAAATTGCTTGTTTCGGGCACAGATCATTCTGTGCCTGAAATTTTTTGCACATCCCTAGTCATACCCTTAACTCCAGTTTGTGCAGCTTGCACAAACCAGGCAACACTTTGGAGCCTCGGGACCCTCGGTTTGGTAAGTGTACCTTACTTCAAACTGATGGTTTATCCGAAGGTTTGGGAAAAGAATCAGAACCGTGGTTGAGTCCGTGAACTGCGGCTCTAATAATCTGGACATCATGGAGGGCTCACCTGTGGTGTGTTTGCCCACCGTCTTTGAACATGTTAGAAGACATAGTTTCCTGCTTTTGAATGAAATGAAAAACAGTGGTTTCTTGCAAACCATGAATGGAAACTTCTAATTTCCTCTCATTGCTCATGAGGGAGAGGGGAGCTCACAATCTCGAGGCTCATGATTTGTTATTACCTCTGAATGTGGCCTTTGCATGTCATAAGAACATAAGAACAGCCCTACTGGATCAGGCCCACGGCCCATCTAGTCCAGCATCCTGTTTCACACAGTGGCCCACCAGATGCCGCTGGAAGCCACAGACAGGAGTTGAGGGCGTGCCCTCTCTCCTGCCATTACTCCCCTGCAGCTGGTACTCAGAGACACCCCGCCCTTGAGGCTGGAGGTGGCCCACAGCCCCCCGACCATTAGCCATTGAAGGACCTCTCCTCCATGAAGTCATCCAAACCCCTCTTAAAGCCATCCAGGTTGTTGGCTGTCACCACATCCTGTGGCAGAGTTCCACAAGTGGATCACGCGTTGTGTGAAAAAGTACTTCCGTTTGTTGCTCCTAGACCTCCTGGCAATCAATTTCATGGAGTGACCCCTGGTTCTAGTGTTGTGTGAGAGGGAAAAGAATCTCTCTCTCTCCACTTTCTCCACACCATGCATGATTTTATAGACCTCTATCATGTCTCCCCGCAGACGTCTTTTTTCTAAACTAAAAAGCCCCAGGTGTTGTAGTCTTGCCTCGTAAGAAAGGTGCTCTAGGCCCCTGATCATCTTGGTTGCCCTCTTCTGTACCTTCTCCAGTTCAACAATGTCCTTTTTAAGATGTGGTGACCAGAATTGTACACAGTACTCCAAGTGTGGTCGCACCATAGTTTTGTATAAGGGCATTATAATGTTAGCCGTTTTATTTTCAATCCCCTTTCTAATGATCCCTAGCATGGAATTGGCCTTTTTCACCGCTGCCGCACATTGAGTCGACACTTTCAACGAGCTGTCAACCACAACCCCAAGATCCCTCTCCTGGTCCGTCACCGACAGCTCGGATCCCATCAGCGTATACTTGGTTGGGGTTTTTTGTCCCAATGTGCATCACTTTACACTTGCTAACATTGAACCGCATTTGCCATTTTGTCACCTACTCCCCCAGTTTGGAGAGATCCTTTTGGAGCTGCTCACAATCCGTTTTGGATTTCACTACCCGGAAGAGTTTGGTATCATCTGCAAATTTGGCCACATCGCTGCTTACTCCTGCTTCTAGATCAGGGATTCTCAACGTGTGGGTCCCCAGATGTAATTGGACTTCAACTCCCATAATTCCCAACCAAAGGCCACTGGGGCTGGGGATTATGGGAGTTGAAGTCCAATAACATCTGGGGACCCACACGTTGAGAAACCCTGCTCTAGATCATTTATGAATAAATTAAAAAGCACCGGTCCCAGTACAGATCCCTGGGGGACCCCACTTCTTACTTCCCTCTCAATTTATACCTACCCTCTGTTTCCTGTCTTTCAACCAGTTAGCAATCCACACATGTACTTGTCCCCTTATCCCAGGACCGCTAAGTTTCCACGAGGAAGTTTATAATTACTCACCCCAAGTCCAATGAAATGGCTGAAAGTGTATTCAGATCAAGGGTATTAAATCCAACAACAGGAAGGCCATGTATTCTCTTTAACTCAAGTGAGCAGTGTGCGTGAGAGTGTGTGAGTGGGAGAGGGAGAGGTACAGGTTCCTTTTATGAAGGGTGCATTTCAAGGTATCTTCTACAGTAATGTCCCAATAAATGTTTCACATATGAAGATAAAGGGCTTTCTTCCTCAGACTAGAAGAAGGAAGAGCATATATCTGATTATTTATCCAAAGCTGTGAACAACAGCATTGCCCAAGAAGACCTACACCTTGCTTACTAGGCGCAGGGGAGAAGAAGTAGTACACACAAGAGTACCAATCTGAGAGGTGGAACACGGGCCTTTCCTGTGCACATTGGTGATGCATGACCCTTTGCCAGCAAAACAGAGCAGAACATGCTTGGATCTTTCCATATGCAGCAAGGTGGCACTCTATTAACATTAATAATGCCTACTTGTTCAAGCTCAATAATCTTCTGTTAGGTTTATTTTGAGACCTTCTCCCCTGCTGACTGCCTCCAGGGATGGAAAAAAAGGCTGACAGTTCTTAGGTGTGTTTGTACAAGTCCAGTTTATCTGCTAAACTGACATTTGTATGCAAAACATTCTGGCTATAAGGGGGGTAAGATAAACCTCTGCACACACCTCCTTTGCATCAAACCCTCAAATATAATTCTTCATTAAATGTACCATTTCATTACTACTGTTAGTGCTTCTGTATTGAGACAATGGATAGTCCAGAGTTCAAAACTTGATAACAGGCAAAAATGAAATTAAAGTAATATTCCTCCTCTGTTCTAACTTTTAAAAATGTCTCTTTCATTTTGTTTCCCTCTTCTTCTAAAAAACACCAATTTCTCCTTACTTTTAAATAAAGAGCATGACGAAAACCACCATGTAGATTTTCCATCTGCCAAATGCCAGTACTGTTCTAGACACACTTCAATATAACTTTCATAAATATCATTATACACAATACACATGTATTAGAAATACATTAGAAATATTAATTTCTAATGATTAATACTGATACATTTATCTTTATCTCCCTTGATCTCCCTGCTGTCTTTCACATGATTAACCACTCTTTTCTTCCTGGATAGCATCCAGACATTCTGGATAGCATCCAAACCTCTGACATGGCTGCACACCATTGGTGACAACACCTTCCATAAACAGAGATGCACTCATGGAAGGAGTCCTCTTTCTACATGTCACTCCCATTCATTATGCTCTGCTTATCTTTTAGTTAGTTAACTTAAAGATAAATTAGTTATCTTTTAGATTAGTTAAGTTTTTCTTTTGTGTTCCTCATTCACTTTCTCCAACTCCTCTGCCATACAATGGTCACCTTGTTTTTCTGCTTCTTCTTTTAAATATGCAAATCTCTCCTTAGTTCTGCTTTCGCCTCTTAGATCCTTATTTCTGTTATGGTCATTTTTGATTAAGGTTCTATTTGTGCCCCTTACTTCCTCCCCACTCTTTCAATTCTTTTGTATTGCACGTTGCAAGTTTACTGCCAGAAGCCTGTCCTTAAAAAAGGGGGAGACCTTTTTTAGGTCTCCCTAAACAGAGACCTCTAGATCAGAGACCTGTCCTAAAAAAAGAAGGGCCTAGAATACCTTCCTTATGAGGCAAGGCTACAACACCTGGGGCTTTTTAGTTTAGTAAAAAAGACAACTGAGGGGAGACAGGAAAACAAATGAGGGGAGAGCATGATAGAGCTCTATAAAACTGTGCATGGTATGTAGAGTGGATAGAGAGAATTTTTTTATCTCTCTCTCATAACACTAGAACCAGGGGTCATCCCATGAAACTGATTGCCAATAAATTTAGGACTGACAAAAGGAAGTACTTTTTCACACAATGCATAATTAGCCTATGGTGGCAATAGCCACCAACCTGGACGGCTTTAAGAAGGGCTTAAGTAAATTCATGAAGGACAAGGTCTATCAAAGGATATTAGTCTGATGGCTACAGGCCACCTCCAGCCTAAGAGGGGGAGGCAAGATGCCTCTAATACCAGTTGTAAGGGAGCAACAGCTGGAGTGAGGGCATGCCCTCAGCAATTGCCTGTGGGCTTCAGAGGCATCTGGTGGGCTGCTGTGGGAAACAGGATGCTGGGCTAGATATAGGTCTTGGGCCTGATCCAGCAGGGCTATTCTTAAATATTTTTGTACAGTGCCTGATACTTTTAAGCACTTTATAGATTAAATAGGTCCATGATGGGGCAAAAAGAAAAAAGGGGGGGAAAGGATATAATGAGTGTTCAATCTTTCCTACACTCTTGATGACTTTGTTGAGTCTATTCTGCATATCCAGCAGGAGGTTATACCAGCTTTCCGACAGTGACGTTACCAGCCCTATGAAAGAGAATGACAATTGTAACAATGATATTTTCAAGCAACATTCAACAGTTACCATTTAAGTGTTCACTCTAGCCAACCTAGATTTGGAGGATACTGTAGCCATAACTACAAGACAAGGCTTTTCACCCACTTATCTCCCAAGGCCTCTTTTAGCCAAATCCTTTTAACAGTTTTCACACAAGCTGAGTTAGCTGTCCCTTGCCTCCCAATCCCCATATTCCAAGGACTGCAAGCAACAGTGACAGGACTGTTTTCTCATACTCCATGGGGAGATGATACAACACAAATCCCTGACTGGCTCTAACCTTACCAATCATTCCATTGACTGTGCCAAAGAGAACCGAGCCCTGTGTTGGTGTGGATGTTTCGCCCAGATTCTGCATGACCAAGGACCCATGACAGAAGACATTGACAAACTCGCCCAGATGGAACAGCCCCACCTCATTCAGATGCTGACGTTCCTCATCAGTGGTGGCAGCACTGCAAGACAGAAGCACTGATGGGGAAAAAGATGGGCCAACACAGCCCCTATCCCTATTGTGCATGCCATCTGCCTGCTTCATTCCATTTTTCCCCTAGGGGTACCTCACCTGTCTTTCTGACACACAAACAAATTAAAGGCATTCTCTGCCCCCAAGAAGTTGTCATCATCCAAGATCTCCACGGAGCTCATCCAATTTGGATTAAAGTCACGAGCAATCTGAAAGAAAGGTTATAGAACTTGTTAATGTGTGTTGGTTAACAAGCTACTTAGAAGTTCTCACTGCAGGAACCTTTCGGTTTCCCTGCTCCACTGAAACCACTGTCACTGTGCTTTGGGGTCCAGTGCATCCAAAAATAATATCTAATTTTAAAAGGGCTGAAAAGCTGGACTAAGGCCAGTAGGAAATAGTCAGACATGAAGAAGAGCTCACATGACAGCACCATTTTACAAAATGCATGCCATTCTAAGCAACATGCAGGTTTCTATCCATTCTTCAAGAAATTCAAGGATCACTACTAGAGAGTGAGCTGATTCAAATGTCCAACAAACTATGGTTTTGGGTTATAATTGCAACCTGAAACCACTCAGGTCCTTGCATTTATTTCCCCACCCGACCCCGGATTTCACTTCCTTCTCAGCTCTGACATAGAGCAGTCATGCAAATGCTCCAATTTCTTTAAACCACAGCTCCACATGTTGTCCAAACCCAGGAGCTGTGATTTAAAGATGGTTTAGAAACTGGGATAGGAAACTGGGATCTAACCTAAAACATAGGCCCAGTTCAGACATTCACGTTAACTGGAGCTAAGCATGGCAAAGGTTTCAATTCTTAACTCCAAATTGCACTGCAGACATTCACCAAACGGTGGCCAGACAGTTGAAGAGAGGGGAGCCCCTCCCTACTGCCTGACCATCAAGGCACATCCTTGCCACTTCTATGACTGGAGTTTGGAATAGGCACAAAACCGTGGTAATAGCTGAGTCAGCATTCAGGAGTAACACTTTGGTGGCAAAACCTCAGTTGTTGGCGGCAAAACTTAAGAGATAACCAAACGTTCCAATTGCAGCTTGGCAAGGCAAGCCAGAGTTAGCTTTGGCCTGTAACCGCATTTTCACGTGTATGGGCATACTGCAGTTACAACCTTGGCCAACTATAACCATGGTTATCCTGTATGTCTGAACTCAGCCATAGTTAAAACACAGCTCCTTGGTTCAGGCAACCAACAGAGCTGTGGATTAAATAAACCAGGATTCCTTGAGTGCACGAGTGGAGCAAAGTGGTTGGGGGTGGGGTGGGGGGAATGCATGGACTTACCAGCAGGTTTCAGATTATATTCATGACCCAGCAAGTCACTGTTTCTTGGGTGATCTGAACCTGTCTAAGTTAACCTAGAAAAGTCACTCTCTTCTCCATAACCTAGTTTCTGTACTAGTACCAAAATTCAAACAATGCGGAATACAGAGTGAAGTGGACAGCATATGGCCAAGATACTTGGCATCCAAAAGAGAAAATCCAAATGGTGGCCCTACTTCCACAGTCCCAACACTGCCACTTTAAATTTACAATTTGCCAACTTTCAATGGCATGCTAAATCTGCAACAAGAGGCAGCCACCTCACTCTGATTAATGACGTGGTGAGCCCTGGAAGTGTATTTTACAAGTCACATTTAAAATTCCACTCTTAAGGTGCTGTAATGAGCGCATGCATAAAGACTGTTTCTGAAATGGAAGTCCCCTCTGGCCAAAAGACATGGAAAAACACTCTCCTCAATCAAGTATTCTTTCTTTTCTGAAACTCAAGACTGAGACTTCCTGGCCATTACATCCATTAAGGTATAAACAGCATCAATACCTCTTCAAAGTTCCCTTCCATGGGCTTATAGGCAAGCAAAAGGACAGAGCGCATCAAATCTCCCACTAAGATGAAGTCCCCCTTTGTTTTTAAGTAGAGTGCCATGATATTGTTGTAATGATTGCATTCTGTGCGAAGTTCCTTCTCTGCTGTCCACTCATACAGCCGCACCTGAAAGAACAAAGAAACTCAGAAGACCCAAAATGACACAGGAGACAATACAGGAATGCTACACGTTAGAAACATTCCTACTCAGTTAATTAACCTTCCCAGCCCTAGGGGATACTGATGTGAGAGCTCTTGGGGAACCTTACCGTGCTGTTTATGCTGGCTAAGAGTTTTCCATTGAATTCTACCATGGAATAGACAGCCCCTTTCACTTCTTTCTCAGCCAGACTCTGCAATTTACCTAGGATACAAATCAGCACAACAGACCTTGAAAAATGCATGTGCTCTCCTTCACTGAGCAATCAAAAACCAGCTACTGCCAAGGCTTCATGACAGCCTGACTAGAGCTCCTAGCCACGCTGCATGATGCAGTTGCCTAAAACTTCACTGTGGGCACAGTTGAATGGCAAAAGCAAGAAGGGCCATGCCACCAGACTTAGCAACCCCCAACGCTTATACTTCTGCCCACTTCACATAACACAGTACAATCCTGGTGGGTGGGGTCTTCTTATCAGTGTCATCCAAATGACTATATCTTCATACTAAAGTGGGAAGAGTTACACCCAGAGGTTTAAGCCCTGCATAGTTTTAGTGCTGAGCCGATACATTGTGGTAAGAACACAGCACACAATACCTGGCATATAGCCAGGCTTCTGTGACAGGGACATTTGCTATAGCCACCACTATTTTGCCTCCCTGAAACTCCCCCACCTGATTCTTGCAACATGAAGGGAATGGCCAGAGGACCTTAAAAGTAATAAATCTATTTCTTCAAAAGAATCTGCCTCCTGGTGGACAGAGTGGGGAGCATCCCAGACCCCTGGATTACTGGAGAGTGACATGCAGGGAAAAGCATTAATCACAATAACGATCACAAGCTTTTCTGCTTGGGGAGCTGTCACTCAGCAGGAACCTAGAGCAGCTGTGGAAACGTATTCATCCGATTCTTACCATCAGAATAGTGAAACACCACAATACGGCCCTGCTTGGGTTCAGCTTCATCAGGATATACCATGGCTGTGCCCACAATAAAATATGTGTTGGGGTCTTTGCCCAATTTGCAGGATACCAGGCTTAGCGCATACTCATTCTGCAGAAACTGGTGAGCGTGAAGCACTGAGGACAGAAAGTAAAGAAATGAGTCAGAACTTAGTGAAAAATGCACCTCAGCATACTGGCTAGACTAGAACATCCAATGGGAAATGTGTACTTTCCAGAAATAAAGTGACCCAAAAATATCCATTTGGAATAAACTCATGGGTCTCTGTGCCAGCACGTGCCCCCAATTGCCTCAATGAGTCTTCTCACACTTTTGTCTCAACAGGCAGACCTCCCATAAGAAGTGAGATGCTGCATAGTGAAGAGTACCTTCAAATGTGTGCTGATCTATGATAAGCAGGTTGTGCACCTCTACCTCCTCACCAAATGATGTCTCATGTGGGGCTGTACTGCTAGAGAACAACTTGCTGGAACTCACACTGCTGGAGAGGGCCTGGGACATTGAGAGAAAAGTTACACCTTCAGACAGCTTCCATGAGCCATGGAAACAACAAAAAGACAAGAAAGAAAAACAGGAACACACAGCTAGGGAAGGAAATAATCTAACCCCAAGGAATAATGCAAGTCCATGGTGAAAAACATTTTGGCGGAAGTGGAGAGTTTGCATCATAAAGCAAGAAGTGCCAAGATAAAGTCTAGGACCATATTTGGACTGAAGAGGAGAAGGCAGTGGAAAGGATTAGCGTGTTTATCTTATGGCATTATTAAGACACAGCAGAATCAGTACTGCCAGATTATGTGTTTATCAAAGAGAAGCCTAGAAAAGAGAAACGCCAAAATGTTCTGGGGACTTCCTCATAAGAGGAGAAGGAGAAGCTTAAGTAAATATTCCAAAATGAGGAGCACAAATATTTCAATGCTAGGGATCATTAGAAAGGGACTGAAAATAAAAATGCTAATATTATAATGCCCTTATACAAGTCTATGGTGCAGCCACATTTGGACTACTGCATACAGTTCTGGTCACCGTATCTTAAGAAGGACATGGTAGATCTGGAAAAGGTGCAGAAGAGGGCAACCAAGATGATCAGGGGCTTGGAGCACTTTTCTTATGAGGCAAAGCTATAGCATCTGGGACTTTTTAGTTTGGAAAAGAGGGGACTATGGGGAGACATGACAGATGTGTCTAAAATTATGCATGGAGTAAAGAGAGTGGACAGAGAAATTTTTCTCCCTCTCTCACAACACTAGAACCAGAATCTAGCCCATGAAACTGAAGGCCAGGAAATTTAGGACCAGAAGGAAGTACTTTTTCACACAACGCATAATTAATCTATGGAATTCTCTGCTATGGGATGCAATAATGGCCACTAGCATGGATGGCTTTAAAAAGGGGCTTAAATAAATTCATGGAGAACAGGTCTATCAATGGCCACTAGTCTGGTGACTATAGGCTACCTCCAGTCTCAGAGGCAAGATGCCTCTAAATACCAGTTGCAGGGGAGCAATAGTAGGAAAGAGGGCATGCCCTCACCTCTTGCCTGTGGGCTCCCCCAAAGTATCTGGTGGGCCACTGTGTGAAACAGGATGCTGGACTAGACAGGCCTTGGGCCTGATCCAGCAGGGCTATTCTTATGTTGAATAAGGGCAGAAACCCCAAAATGTGGCCAGACAGAAATATATATTTCCATCATAGAGGAACAAAGGTAGAGAGAAGGGAGCCACAATCCCAGATTGTCAGACAAAGATTGAAGGAGAAACTACTCCCCTAGCAGGAATAATCAGAATGTTAAGAAAAATATATTCTCCTTATGTAACTGCAAGATGCTTGTATGGCATCCTGAATCCACAGATCTTGAAGAGGTATGCACTATCACCTGGGTGCTCGCACTGGGCCTCAGTGCAGTGGTGCCTCCACTGACTTCCTGAACTTCAATGCGACTGGAGAGCACGCCAAAACACTGAGATACCTCTTGATAGCAGATCTTCCTGCATGAGAAGAAGGGGCACAAGGGCAGAGAAAGAAACCCACACACAGGTAAGTACCAAGACAATAAACGTGACCCACATCAGTATTCTAAAAGTCACATGAATGCACAGAGCTTGGCTCTGAGCAGCATCGATCCATCAATCCACCAAATTCCAGGTACTAGAAAGAGCAAAAAAGAAGAGTATGCTTCCTTGAATAGCAAGGGCAATACAGTACATCTCCTTTATCAACCTTTTATTTTTATTATTATTTTGTGCTGGTTGATGACTGAAATAAAATTTGATCTGATCTGATTATTATTTTATGAATTTATATCCCACTTTTCCATTCTTACAGACATGCAAGGAGGTTTAAGATAGTTAATATTATTGGTTTTTAAAATTAAAAGCAAATAATAGACACACCACAGGACAACATAGATAAAATATTAATTTCAAAAACTAAGATGAGAGCAAATCATTATTTAAAGGTTACTGAGCTAATGAATCCCTAGCAACAGCTCTGCTCACCTGGGTGACTCATAGAGGGGAACAGTGCGGATGTGAAGCTTCTGAATCTCGTCAATGGTGCCGATTGTCAGAGTGCTGTTGTTGGCCAAAGCTAGGCTGCAACATAAGGATGAATATGGCATGTCTTTTAACTCAGTTTACTGAACACGGTGCCTCCTGACTCCAGGGGTCCTAAGAACGTTATGTGTGTTATTTGTTCAAGAAAAGTACAAATATAGCAATCAAGAAATGAACCAATACCCTGATTTCTCCAACTGAAATACTTGCACCAAATGAAAATACAAAAAATAGCTATAATATGTAACAAAATATTGCAGCAGAGGAAGATGTGTATGCTGACCCATGCTTAAGTGAACAAAGAGACACACCTTTTCAAGTGGTGCCACCCTTGCAGTCATCAGGGTGACCGCAACTGTCCCTACCCTACCCAACCCAGCATAACATTCCCTCCAGTGCCAGTGGCTGTTGCTGGTGTTTTCCTTGTGTTCTTTTAAAGACTGTAACCCCATTTGGGACAGGGAACCATCTTCTCATTCCTTCTGCACTGTAAATTGCTTTGAGAATTTTTTAAAAAAGCTTTAAATGAATATTCCCCCGCAAAATGGCCATTTCTTGCAGCATCAACAGATCATGGATTCCATACCCAGATAGCAGTGACAAAACAAAACACTAGGCAGTTGCACATGAATAGTAAGGGAACACAGGAATTAGGGGTGGGGGTAGAGAACCCTTGTATTATAATGCAGATCAAGAATATTTATTGTGAAAGGTTTGGGGCAGTGTACAAATATATCAAGCAAATAAATAAATAAGAGGTAGAATGAGTGCAAGGCATCGGTTTATGCTACAGCACTGTCATCATATGAGAGCGTGTTTGCTTTCTGAAGATTTAAAATGGCTAGGGGGAATCCCAGTCAGAGCAGAAGCAACTTATCAGGAGCCTATGGAGAATAGAGAGAACTTTTTGTTCAGAAAACTAAAGAAGTTGCTTTTTCACAGTGAAAAAGGATTTGGAGGAAATGGTTGAAAATAACAAAAGGAAGGAGAGAAAAGAAAATAAACCTGCTATAAAGGATTACAGTTTACACAATAGCAGAGAATTGTTTATTTGTGTGACCTTTGTAGGGACTGAGTATGCTGCTTAAAGGACAGTGCCAGGAATCTGGATGAGTATCCTCAGCTAACCACATGCCAACAGAAGGGATGCAAGAACATACATCAATCAGGACTGGGCAGGGAGAGGGTGCATTGGGCTCTATGGATAGAAGATAACTTAAAGAGCACACCAACCTGTCAGGGTACCCATCCGAGTTGAGTGGACACATGTAGTTCACCTCCTTAAGATTGACATTGGAGAAGACCAGTTTGTGGTTGCTGCTGTAAATCACAGTCGGGCGGTCAGAGCAGGCAAATACATTGGTGGTGGAGAGGGAGCGAAATGTCCTTAAAACGGTGGGCTGGGTTCCCAGAGTCACTTTCTTACGATCACTCAGCAAACCTATTGAGAAAAAGTACAAATTTTAGACACTGCTCATCCATAGAGAGTAAGCAATTGTGTTTGGGTGGGACCTATACTTGTGCACTACATGTAGACTGCTTAGTCTACCATAATCACACCACAATCTCTGTGTCTGTGCAATTCATATTGAAATTCATTCCAGATAAAAAGTCAAAAAATGCTCTTAAATAGCTGCCCTGAAGGGGGGGGGGAGGGAAAGCCGCCTCTCAGTACAGAAATCCTGAATAAGCTGGACAGTCCCACCTTTTCTTTGAATTTACTAAAACTTTCAGAAATGCTCGAAAGCTTGTTTTGTCTCACGGGGGCCAAACTCAAAGTAACACCAGGAGGTCTGACATTTTGATCTCTCATTGTTTTCTTCCCCCTAGTAAGAGTAACTGTATGTTTCCTCTCTCACAGCTTCAGAGTGTGGAGGGCTGACTTAAACTGGGAAAACAACATGAAAGAAAGTTAAACCTTCCCCTAATATCATGACCATGATTTGATTTAGACCCTCTGTAGCAGCTTTTACCTTTTTGAAAAACTATGGGAGATCTGATAATCGGCAATGGCCAGTTTGGCCCTCAAGCAATACCAGTGTTAAGGAAGTTGGAAGTCATGGAGCAGACACCTCACCTGTCTCAATGTTCAGCCCAAAGTAGAAGAGAGCCCCATCCCCCAGGGCACACAGCAGGTAATGGCTACTCTCAAAGGTGGTCATCAGAATGGAACGTGGGATAATCTCTGCAGAGAAAGAGTTTGTCAGCATTAGCCATAGGAATATCCAGCCTTCCCAACATAGCAGACACATGTAAAATGCCTACCTCCTCCCAACATCTCCTTGTGTAGCAGGTCAAATGAGGGCAGCTTCAGAATGCGGGCTGAAATATCAGTCCAGAGGCCAATGGCACACAGAGGGGACATGCCACTGGTGTCTCCCAAAGGAGTGATGTCCAGGCAGGCCACCTCATGCTCCATCTCTGTGCAGCTGACAAGGAAGGAGCATGTCAATATTATAGCAGGACTAGAATACTTGGCACAAGATGTCTCGGGACAGGTGGCTCACACCCACCTTATCTGCTTGAGTTCCTGGGGGTGGATCTCTAGATAGTAAAGCACTCTCCCCACAGCGACCACCACTTGACTGCTGTTACAGGAAGCTACACTGATGTTCTTCCCATTCGGCTCTTTCCATTCACTTACAAGGGCCTTGGGCTCCTGAGTGACAAGCCGCACTGAGGCAGATGTGATCTAAAAAGAAAACACAAACTGACATTTCTTCCTGACTCAAGGCAGCTTGTCCTTTAGGTCTTTATCCACACATGCCAGAACTCTTTACATTTCATCTTGTCAGGACACCATGCTTTAAAGGTTTCATCTTCCTCAAGAGAAGCTTGGCCATTACCTGGATTAACTGCTGATGAGCCACATTGCCACAGAAGAAAGTTTGTTGATCATCCACAAATCCTGTCAATTCTGTTTCTTCCACTTCTTCCCCATTCAACATCAGAACCCTGCAGAATGAAGAGAGAGTCAATCAAACCTAGTGTGGAATGCATGAAATTCAAGGCTACAAACAACTCTAATATGAATTGCCATTCTCCTACCTGGTTTGACCTACAAAGGACAATACTAAGGTGTTATCAGTTTCACGGTGGGAGTCTGACCTCAGAGGCCACAATCCTACAGTGCAGAGAGACAGAATATTTTTTTAAATTAAATATCCTTCACAGACTAAGGCATCTTATAATTCTTTCCACCAAAATATAAATGAAGCACGTTCATCTGCCCTATTCCACTTGAAGCAATAGTTTAATCTTTGCCAAAGGTTTCAGCCGATATACTTCAACTGCAAGATTTAGGTTTTTAAGTAATATAGAATGGAAGGGTTAAAGAACATGATGCTGGAAGGCAAAGGTGCAGGGGGGAGAGGGAAGCATAGCAACAGGGAAAAGGAGAGGACTGTAAAGGCTCAAGGAACAGAAACAAATATTGGATACTAAAATCTTGCATTCCTAGCTACTGAAAAGCTGCCCAATGTCATCTCCAAGTTTTCACCAAAAGCTGCTTGTGTTTTTTCTAAGCTTTTCTACACAATCACGAAAGACAAAATTTTTAAGTTGGGGGGTGGGGGAGGAAGGGAATGAGAAAAGCTCATTCACAAAGTTTCACATGTGGAAACATTAACAGTGGATTAAAACCAAAATTATTTGCAATATGAACATCACTGAATAGAATGCCCCAAATCATTCTTTTATGTCAGAAAAAACACACCTTTAATCCCTGGCAGATCAATACTGGCATGTTCATGAATCCCAATCCCATTCCGGATGATCCTGAGAGAGCCCTCCTTAAAAGCACCAGAGCATGTAACCAGCTGAACAAAGTGCAAACAGTCATTAGCATTCTCTACCAAAGGATTGCTGACATTAATTTATGTTCTTGGGGATGCAGAAGCTTTCCCTGTGCCATGGAGATGTTGGGTCAGTAAGACCCTTGCCTCCTGACAGCTCCCTCCTGAACCCCTTTTAAGTTGTTTGCAGCCTCCCAGGAAGTCATGAGCCATAGTTTGAGAACCCCTGGTGTACTGGATAGGGCGGTACACTTAGAAAGAAGAGACTTGGACCCAAAACTCTACTGAGCCATGAAGCTCACTAGACGATGATGGACCACTCACGGTGTCACAGCCTAATCTGCACTGTTGTGAGGGTAACATGCGGGATGGGAAGAACCATGTATCAATGCTGGGCAATTCGGAGGAAGGAGGGTATAAAAACTGTAGTACTATTTTAAACACACACACATTTTCCCTAGTGATATCAGACATCCTATACATAACAAAATAAGAGCCAAATTTACCTGCCCTTGACCTTGTCTCTCAAGATCTACCACACACATGTCCACAATAGGGCCAAGGTTGGTGAAGGTTTCCATGGCCACCACATATGATCCTTGCTCGTTACTGTCCACATTGAGCTAGAAGTAAAAACAAGATTACTAAACTTCTCAAGAAAACAAGAACAAAAAACAGGAAACAGCCAGAAATACTAGAGAAAGAAAAAGGTAAGTAAGAGTGTCGAGGAACAGCAGAAATGCATCAGAAACCCATTTAAATATATAGCAGGCTGGTGAGCAAATGTTTGTGGCTGCAGAGCTAATGAGTTAAATAAGGGCTACACTTTACCTTCACAAGCTGGGAGTCCCCAAGCCGAGAGCCAACAAACACAACACCATTGTCTAGGTAAGTCAGGCATTCTGCAATGGATGTCTAGATGCGGGTAAGACACAAAAAGAGAAGTGTCAAGTCTTTAAGCAGTATGGAGCAGAATCTTGGGGCTGGACGTATGAAACAAAGGTTCATAGCTTCGACTAAAGTTCAGTGGCAGCCTTGGACAAGCCATTCTCTCTCAGCCTAATGTACCTCACAGGACACTCATGAGGCTAACTCAATTCTTTGCTGTCACTTGAGAAAGGCCAGGAGACAAGTCTTACAAATAAATTATGATTAAAAGTTTAAAAAAGCACAGCTAATTCTGTGCAACAGTCATAACTCTGAGCTTTCATTAAAAGGAATCCCAAAGACAATTTTCTAGACAGCAAAAAATTCCTCAGCATGCCAGTTCTTGGCCCTCTTAAACCAACCCAGAGGCTAATGCTTTCTAGGCAAGCAGTGAAAAATACTGCTTGGGTGAAGATTCAACTTGTTCCAGTGACTGGGAACACTTTCTGCATCTGCTCCATCACTTTCCAAATACTTCTTCGAGCTCCCATCACCACTAAACATCTCAGAAATGGGGAAAGGGAGAATTAAGATCTACCTCTCCAAGCAGTTCCACACGCAAGTCTTTCAGACTGACACCACCATCCATCTGTTCCTCCTTCTCTAACAGTAACATGAAGAGACGGCCCTCCATGTCCCCCAGAAGGTAACGGGACCCATTTGGATCCACACGGTTGTGACATACGATTGTACTTTGCTGTTTTCACAGAAGAGACATTATTCAAAACTCTTGTGAGAGGCAAGATGAAGCAAACATTGAAGAGGCATTATTCAAATCTCACCAGCTTATTTGCACTGCCAAAGAAAAATTCTATAGCCAGAAAACTCAACCTTTCGAAACCATACAACTTAGGGTATGACAAAATGTTCTCTGTTCCAGTTATTTGGGAGAAAGTAGTGCTGGGTGAGCAGAAGAAATATTCCCCACCCCACACAAAAACTTTAAATGTTTATTTACTTTAAACTTCAAAGATTTAAAATGTTCATCTTTTTTCAAAGCTGCTAATGCCATTCTCTTCATCTGCTGTGGATTTTGTGCATTTCCTTGTTAGCTAGTGTTTTACTTTCCTTCCTAAATGATCCCAACAAATCAGAAATCATATAATGAACGTTACGTTACCATGTAGCCAATCAGATCTGGCTACATCACTGAGGACAACATCAGTTTAGAGCACGGCTGCTCAACTTCGGCCCTCCTACAGATTTTGGCCTACAACTCCCATAATACCTGGCTATTGGCCATTGTGGCTAGGAATTATGGGAGTTGTAATCCAAAAACAGCTGGGAGGCCTAAGTTGAGCAAGTCTGATTTAGCATAAGGTCAATGATCTCTGGACTTATTACATGCATAGTTCTAGCCAATCAGGGATTGGTTTTTTTGCTCTCTTAAACAAGCAAACACTTGTTCCCTTCCATGACAACCTCCCACCCTCAAATCTCAAAGCTGGGCACCTTTCAATACGACCAAAAAATATTCACAAATATATTCACACACAAAATATTCTCCTCCAGTTTTGGCTCAGCCCTAGCACAAACTTTAAATCATGCTACCTTCAATATCCTAAACATACATGAAGCTGAAAGAGTTCCGCTTTACACAAAGTACTTTTCAACAAGAAACATGCGCTAACCTTGATAATGGGTGGGGCTATAGCCAGATATTTATCGCCATTGTGGTAGGTGATGGATTCTTGTCCAATAATGATAGCTCCTCCAAATGGTTCAGGCACTGTAAGATAGACGTTGGGAAAATGCATATGACGAGCATCACCAACACAATAAAAGATGACAGAACAAGTAAACCTATTCTAACAAGCAAAAACGAATGAAATCTCTTCCCCTTTTCTTCATGTTCTATGTTGTATCTTCCCATCTCTGATTTGTGTATATTTTAATTATATTCTCACCTAACTGTTGTTTGATACATACAGAATCTCCTGTTCACCACTGAAAGACAGCCACCTTTTCAAGAGAATAAAGCAGTTTTTAAGTAGAGTGAATGTGCAACAATGACCAAGAAAGAAGTAAAACTGAGCAAAAGAGGAATTTAAGAAAAAGTAAACATGCTGACCATATATCTGACAATACAGTATTAGTGATATTACTTTGCAATCCTTAGTTAGCAGAAGCAAGCAGAGCTCTAATTTAACATCCTGCTTACAACACCTTCTCATCCTACAACTGAATTCCCTTTCAGATAGTTGTCATTACCCCACATTAAAGTAATGTTCAATGATTCACAGATTTTCCTTGGAGGTCTCTCACAACCAGTGAATCTTAAGCTGCCCTCAAGATCTGATCAGCTTGCGCTTCTATGTCTTAAGCCTCTCTTTCTAACCCACTTCTCTGATTCTCACTCACGGACTTAAAAGACATTGAGTCTTCAAACAGGTGAGCACCTTAGACAATGATTCACAAACTATCCCTGCTGGCGTATGTGGGAATACACAAGTGTCAGTCTTGTTGTAACCCTACAAGTCATCAGCTTGACTTAGGCAAACTTGGGTGCACTCTCTTTTGATGAAAAGAAGTGAAGTACCGTGGAGCCTGCATAGCATTAATGCAGCATTCTGATAGATGTATTAAGGCACCAGGAAAACTTGAGCCACACATATAATTTAAAAACAGAGAGGAACCAACTCAACTATCCATCCCCATGGCTCAGTTTATCATAGTCTCTTTTAGCCTTAGAATCATTAGTAGCCCTTCAGTTCTTTGTTAAATAAGAAGCAAAGCCCCTATGCAGCATCATGAAACTGGATTTAGAAAAAGAAGAAACACTAACTACTGAAATCCCCCACATCACCTTTTGCAAGGCTGCACAAGTGGCAAGTGGACTGCCTCATAACAGAAATATTTATAAAAAGCCGTTTTATCTCCCACTTCAGCAGATTCCTGCATGTAAACTATTGCATATATATAGCATATGGGCAAAGGGCTATGGCTTAGTAGCACAGCACATGCTTTGCAAGCAAGAAGTCCCCAGTTCGGTCCCAGGCATCTCTGGAGAGCACACAAGCAAACAAATATGTACACACACACAACAAATATGGAGAGCCAGTAAGAGTAGGGAGATGAGATTCTGTAACATGAATGACACCAGCTGAATGAGAAGCAGACACCCCAGAATGACTGTAGAGGAAGGATCTAAGCAACACCCTAGAAACGCAGAAACAACCAACTTGCTAAAGAAGAAAAAAAGTGCTGTTTTTCACATTTAGATAGCTGCAAGCTTACCTTTAAGCAGGCCAAAAATATTTTATGAAAAAGGAACTAACCTGCAATCACCATGGAGGCTTCAGCCTCCACATTCTCCTGTTTCCAAGGTCCCTTATTAAATTCCTTCTCACGCAAAGACACTTCATAAGTCTTGACATGCCGGCCCTGTGGATCCTAGAGAGATGAAACACACAAGCATGGTCACCAGCACTGCACAGTCACACAACAAATAAGACCAACAAGAATCAAAAGCTGTATCTAAATACATTTTAAATGTGGAGTTTCTCAGAATTTCAGCACTTTTGACTTTTTTCCTCTGAAAATTGCCTAGGTTCTTTAGTATGCCTAAAATTGCCCTTTGGATCCCAGCTATACTCAAAAGCTAATGCATGCCAATCAAATAGAAAATGACTACTACAGTACTTTATTTGGAAAGGGCATATGATATTGTGTTTGGATCCCAAGTCAGGCTGCTTATTTATCATGGGCCACATGCCCATATTGTATCATGGGCCACATGCCATGATACAATAAACCAATTTTCCAAACAGTGTCCTCAGAACAGGGGGCTCAAACCGTTGCCCTCCAACTCCCATCATCCCCAGTCACAATGGACAATAGCCAGGGATGATGGGACTGGGAGTTGCAGGCCAATAGCTGCAGGAAAGCAACAGTTTGGAACCCCTGCCTAAGAATCTTATCAAGGGTACTTTAGTGAGAAGATCAGTAAAGACAAAGACTGCCCTGAAAGATGAACTACTAGGAAGAATAGTAATGGCAGGCAATGAGAGTTGCAGGAGGGGACTATGTTCCTGGGTGCATTCTCATTTTACAAAAGATAATGGTAAGGCCAAGCTGGCCAGTGGTCTGCATGAACACTGCACATTCTAATATATACCTGAAAACCCTTTCCAATGTGCAAGACTTCTGTGGCAGACATTCAGGGATTCCAGAGAAGCCAAGTAAGTGCTTCCTAAAGCTAAGAAGTTGAATATAACCAACAGCAACCACAACCACCACCAAACTGCAGAAAATTTATTTACCTATCTCAGGGGCTCTGAATAGGGGGTACTATACTTGAAGGGCTCCCAGGGGTTACTGAGAGCGCTCTTGTCTCCCCACACTGCAACTGCGCTATTTGTTCTCCATCTGATAATTGCTGGCTTGAAGCCAATGTGTCCTCAGCAATGTGTCCACTGGAGGGAGGAGGGTGAAGACCCACTTCCTCGGCTGCTCCTGATTGCCTGACTACATGCTGAAGCAAGCTCAGGATACTCCTCCCTCCAGCCTTACTGACAGGCTTCAGAAAACTAGAATGGAAATACTCCCATTGAAACAAGACAAGTTTACTTGGATGTGAGCCAGTCAGTGACTATAATAGCCTGTGTCTCTAACTATTTGTATTTTTATGCATATTATATTTACACACACACACACACACACACACAAGATTTGAGACAGGCTATTCCACTGTATTACATCTAGATTAAGTTACTCATAGACAGTTTTATTGAAATTAATGGGTTAAGTTTACTTATCCTATTAATTTCAGTGAAAAAATACACACACACACACGACCTCTATGGGGTATCTGAGCTAAACGTTTGTGACAGAAGGGGTACACTTGTTAAAGAAGGTTGGGAATTCCTGACCTACATGAAGAATAATGCAGGAATACAGTATATGAAGTGCAGCTTGAGAGTTTCATGCCACAGACAGAATGGGTAGCTGATGTGCAAGTGGCTCCTCTGAAATGTCAGTGGCTGCTCAGTGTGTTTACAGTGGGCAAATAAAACTGTGCCACATTTCACATATTTTATTAAACTCACATTTTCTTACAATGGGCATCATCCAAAGTAGTGCATGTTCAATGCATCTTCTACCCTGCCAGCCCACACTGCAAGCCTGCTGAGCCCCCTGAAAATGCACCCTGGCGGGCTGGGGAACAGCATGAGGTGCAGCACTGGAGGCTGAGGTTGAAGGGGGAAAGTCCTGGAATCCAGGTGGAGGCACCTTCCATGAGCAGAACTCTGGAATCTGGGGAGACTGCTGTGGGAAAAGGCGGGTAGGGAAGATGCCTTGCACTCATGCTGCCTTGGATGCTACACACTGAGATTATCACAGTGTAAGAAAATGCTGATGTATGAAATATTTTGTACTGTATGGCCTTAGTCAAACCACCTCCTTGCACCCAAAGTTATCTGACATGACTGCTGTGCTTTTAGGAGGATGGTGTATCAGGTAAACAATATTCTACAACTAGTACCACAAGACCATAACAATTTCTGTAGACACAGGGTAGCACCCAGAGTGATACTCATGGAAGGAGTCTTTGTGGTTACAGAGCTCCACAATGTTCTGAAAGCACTACTGCAACATTGTGGAACAAGAAGAACCTTTCCAGGGGCATATATAAAATCATGCAAAAGGTAACTGAACTAACTAAGCACTTTTTAAAGTGGTGATTCTCTTATATTTAGCAAGGGAAGAGCAACTGTCCCTATTCAACCCCAACACAGCATCTCTCCCATGATTGTTCCTGGTAGGGATGTGCACAGACCGGTCTGGAGGCCATTATAGAGACCTCCGAACCGGTTCAGAACTGGGCTGGTTCAGCGGCGGGGGGTGTCTTCCTTTAAGGGGGGGGTTTGCACTTACCCCTCCCACCGCTTTTGCCCCGCAAGCCCTCTGTTTCTGTCAAAAGTTTGGAGGGCAGCAGCGTTCCTCCCTGGCGCCCCTGCCCCCATTCTTGTCTGGAAATAAAGGAAGTATTCTTGTCCGGAAATACTGGGAGGGGGAAAGTGGCGGGAGGGTAAGTGCAAAGCCCCCTGCCCTTAAAGGGAGACCCCCGCCAGCACCGGACTGCGCCTCTGCGGTTCCGTGTACATCCCTAGTTGTTGGTGTGTCTACTTTTTGTTTCTTTTTAGACTGTGAACCTTTTGGGACAAGGAACCAACTTATTATTTATTTTTCTATTTAAACCACTTTAAGAGGTTTTGCTGAAAATGGGTATATAAATATTTGTAGTAATAGCAATGCAATGTGTTGCACACATTAGCCAGCGCACCATGCAGTGCTACTACTAGCACATCAACTTCTACTTGCTGAAGAACTAGTTTGGAACAGAGGTTACTTTCATGCACAATAACCTTGTGCTACATCTTTTCACTAGTACAACAGATTTAAACTAGCAACTAGTTTAAGTAGTGCAAAACGCGGCAGCGAGGGTTTTATCCGGAGCTGCCCGTTGGGAACATATCACCCCCATTTTGAAAGAGCTGCACTGGCTGCCGGTTCGTTTCCGGGTCCAATTCAAGGTGCTGGTTTTGACCTTTAAAGCCCTAAACGGTTTGGGCCCGGGGTATCTGAGGGACCGCCTGCTCCCACGGGTTGCTGCCCGCTTGACAAGGACATCTGAGGGGGCCCTGCTCCGGGTGCCGACAATGAGGGAGGCCCGGCTGTCGTGCACTCGGGACAGGGCCTTCTCTGTTGCTGCCCCCAGACTCTGGAATGCTCTCCCAGTGGCCATTCGTTCCTCGGACTCCATCACGGCTTTTAGAAAGCTTTTAAAGACTTGGCTTTTTACCCAGGCTTTTAAATGATCGTTTTCTACTGCAGCTTCGTTGTGTTTTTATTTGTTGTATTTGTTGTATTGTTTTTATGCCTGTTTTATGTTTTTATATTTTTAACATGATGTTTTTATTGTCTTTTTATTGTATGTTTTTAACTTTTGTAAACCGCCTTGGGGTTATCTTTTTAATGAAAGGCGGTATATAAATGCAAAAATAAATAAAAAAATAAATAAAAACTAGTCTGGATGCCATCTGCAAAATTTTTAAATTGCAGGTGCTTACTTGGAAGCAAGCCCTAAGGATTTAAATGGAACATCCTTCCAAGTAAGTTGCAGCCCAATTTCAACCCCTTTCAAAAATTCACCATTCAGTGTTAGAAAGCACAGGTTTCCACAATGTTAAAAATCTCATATACAGTAACTATAGCCTAGCTTGGACAATGCTTCATCGGCAAACTAGATTTTGAAATAATTCTGATAGTGCTAAGGTAATCATTTCTTTCTGAACTTCAATAGATACAATTTGGGGAAGTTTTACCATGCAATGGTGGAGCTCCATTAGATGGCTTACATAAAACCAATCCAACAAATGCTTCATGTTACTCATCTGCAACATATCAGACACAAGCTAATTTTATGGCCTTTTCTTGATACATTTCCCTGATTCAAAATGAACCACTCCTACTGAGTAAAGAGCTATATGATATTTACATTTCAGAAAATAGTAGCATGGAATCCTGAGCTACAGACTATAGTCACGATAAGAAAGCTGGCAGGGTTAGGGGCCACACTACTCTTGAAAGTAGAGAATGGTGGCTCAAGGCTGTGGTCAAGAATTTTCTGGCTCACTCCCTTCCCCGTAGGTAGTAGTAAGATTAGGTTTCAAGAATGATACTCAGAGCAGAATAGATTCTAGAGTGCTCTCTCCTAGTCAGGGGATAACACAGTTATAGTAGCAGTAAAGTAAAAGAAAATGGCTGTGAATATTTGTAGGGAGAAATCAATGAAAAGATTGCTACTTAAAGAACTGTATCCAGAAAACTGCGTGTTGGCAAGTGACCCAATTTTTCATAATAAATGTATGAAGAGTATTTTTAACAGAAAAACTGAACAGTTTTTTTTTTAAACATTACAGTCATAAGGCGGCATTACAAATGCACCCCACTGCTGTAAACAAAAGTGTCAAAACACCTGACACTTTTTCAAGAACAAGATGAAAACGCATGCCTCATTTCCATATGGGGGAAAAATTGGCTATGGTACATTAAACAATTTCTTGGCAGGCATGACTGCTAACCACCATCACTATTCATGCAAGAATGGTTTGCTCATTATGCAACAGAGCAACAACATCTCTGTACCAAACTGGGAATATTAAAATATTGGCTGTTTAAATCTGCTCCTTTATTAAAAACACATGATGTGGGATGACCGTATGAAACATAGGTCCCCCTGCCAACTCCCCAGTTTAGAGACTTTAATTGAATCTGAAGTATGGGATTCTAAAATTTTGAATTCTTACCTAGCTCTGACTCCTTTGTCAATTTAAATTCAGCAATAAATAGTAGGAGTAGCATTTCTTTTAGGGATGTACATGAATGTTTCAGCGGAGTGGGAAGCACGCACTCGCAGGCTTCACCCATCAGTTGTAGGACTTCACTGATCAGCCTGCGTGCAGCAGCGGGACATACATGGCCACGTGCATGGCCATGTGCATCCCACCGCCACACGCAGGCTGATAGGTAAGGCCATGAATGGACTTCTGATTGGGGCAGGGCCGTGCCCAGAAAAGCAGCAGGGCAGCAGAGGCACAGATAAGGACCTCCTTTACTCATGCTTTAAAAGGTACAGCTCCCCACCCCACTGAAACTATTTGGCAGGCCACACCAAATCAATTTGGCACATCCCTACTGAATGCTCCAAATCAACTCATACACATCCCTAGTTTCATTGCCAAGGACTCAAAACTGTACATTTTAGACATATTTTATGCAATATTTATTCCTACGTTTGAGAAAATTGCACACATACCACTTTCGCATATTACACCAACCTAAACTATTAGAAACAGTGTTTTAGGAACAACATACAGAGCCATCTCCATATGGAAAGAATGTAAATAGCATGGGTAGATGTTTATATGTAGATTGATCACACAAGCAACCCATTCAATTTGGAATAAAATTTATAATACTGTATGATCTAGCATAAACAACTAAGAGTCTTGCGGCATCTTTAAAAACTTGCACATTTCCTGTAGTATAAGCTTTTCTAGAATATAGTCCATCAGATGCATGAAGTGTTCTCAACTGGCAAGTATATAATCTATGTAGTATACATTCACATATGCATGTGTGTGTCTAACATACGAGTGAAAGAGCGAGAGAGAGTGCGCACATGCCAGCCCTTTCTCCCTTTCCCATTGGAAACACACAATATATGCAGGTATGTCCTAGGACACTTGATGTCTGTACAGAAGACAACAGAAGAGTACACTCTCTGATAGTGCCTCCCTCCCTGATTCAAATAAGACTCACAGACTACTGTCCATCTTCAGCCCTGCCCAACAATGCCAGTTCCAAACACACACACATCCAACTTGGATACCTGGTAAACGAAACAAATGGTTGGGGCCTGGCACCCATACAGGAACTTGACATCAATGACCTGCAGCTCTTCCAGTCGAATGTTAAATGCCTTTAATTCCTTATTTTCCCGTTCCAAAGGAATAACCTTGAAGAGTCCATCGTAGAGTCGCAGTCCAATCATTCTGCACTCTGGATCAATGATGCCAATGATACCCGTTTCTGAGGGGCGACCAATACGATCCTAGAGAGCAACAGGAAAAACCAATTTTAGCTCCATTAAGAACTTCGCAGTCTCAGGAACACATGCAGGACTGAGCCTCTGAAATCCTAAACTGACTTTTGTGGACCATTTTCAGTCATTTTAACTACTCTGTCTGAAAAAGCACATTTTTACTGTAGCATAAAGTGTTCAGAACTACTTCTACACTTCCAGAACTGTGCTTTCTGTTAGTATTCTTGTGCCTTAGAATAAGTACAAGTACTAATCAATTGTATTAATCAATCACCACTACTTTAAAGATAGGAAAAATGAAGCACAGGTTCTAGCTAAGATCACTAAACCAAATGTTTCATATAGTAAACCAACTACTCATAAAGTAAACCAAATGTTTCTTATAGTAAGTTGGTACATCTACATGCTTCCAATCAAATTCCAATCTACTACATGCTTTACATCCGCAACTTCCAATTCTGTCCTGTGTTATCACTACATCAACTACATTTGGCAAGCATACCACAGTTTAGTCTTTGCGTTTAACTCAAGCAGAAGCTTCTTCAGTTTGACAGCTAGCAGTAAGCAATTCTCCAATTGCTATAAAAGTAATAACGTCATTTACTCTCCTCTCCTGCCCACTTGGAAAGGCAAACAAAAGTAACTTAGAGGTACCACTGTTGAACAAATGCTGTTAAGCAGACTTTGACTATACGAAGTACAACCCAAGGCTGCTTTTATACAAGACAAGCTCAATATCTCAAATCCTTGCACAAATCAGCAAGGATAATATTTATAGAGAATTTTTATTTTTATTTATTTTTTACATTTTATATCCCGCTTTTCCTCCAAGGAGCCCAGAGCGATGTACTACATACTTAAGTTTCTTCTCACAACAACCCTGTGAAGTAAGTTAGGCTGAGAGAGAAGTGACTGGCCCAGAGTCACCCAGCAAGTATCATGACTGAATGGGTATTTGAACTCGGGTCTCCCCGGTCCTAGTCCAGCACCCTAACCACTACACCATGCTGGCTCTCTAGAGAATGAGCAGCATATGTACACAAAGTTGTATCCTATAAGCAATTTCAGGCCACGTACAATTATGCCTCAGGAGCACCTATATTTTTTGGCAAACTCGCATACTTTACACATTGAATAAATACTATTAAAAACTAAATGAACATATATTCATACTAGGTATACAAACCAAAAGTTTTAACTAAATGGTAGAGATGTGCACAGATGTGCACATCCCTACCTATGTGTGCATGCGCAATGTATGTTGGGTACTTCCACTTCCCCTTGTCCAACGAGGGGACGGGGTAGCAGGGAGGTATGCTGTCGCCCCACTGGACTGGTTTACAATGGTGCACCGGTGCGGGGAAAGTGGCAGGAGGACTATGTGCACCCTCCCTTGCCCTTAAAGTCACCCCCAACCAGTTCCATGCACACCCCTACTAAATGGAGGAGGGGGATGCTTGTTAAAGGGTGTTTTTTTTTCTTTCAAAAGTACAACAAATTTTCTTAAAATGCATCACTTTTTCTATTTTTGACCTCAAATTTATCCAAGAGTGCATCTTCAGGCTTCAATGAATCTTAAGAACATAAATCCCCGCTGGATGAGATCACAAGGTCCATCTAAATCAGCACTCTGATTTCCACAATAGCCAACCAGATGCATTCCTCCCTTGCTTGTGGGCTTTCCAAGGAAACATTCCAGAGGTAACATGACTCCAACACACAAATCAGCTTACTACAGAATATAAATCAACCATACAGTACAGCATCACAAGATGAGAGAACACAGGTCAGTGGCGGAGCAAATGCTTTGCATGCAGATGATTTCAAAGTCTGTTCCTAAGGGCCAGGGTTAGGGGGTTGGTGATAAAGTCCTTTAGAGATCCTGATGCTGGCAGCACAGCTGCTACCAGTCAGAATAGACAATACTGAGCTAGATGGACCAACCAATGAAGTAACTCAGAATAAGGCAGCTTCAAGTCTCCAACAATAGCTGAGGTTCAAATACAAGATGTATCCTTACAGCTGAGCAGCACACAAAATATCTTAAGTGGAGATGTAAACAGAAGTGACACCAAAAGATGTGAAAAGGGTACAGGAAGGTGTTCCATGCAATCAAAGCTACTAAACAACCAATCATCAAAACAAGAACACACACTTTATAATCAATGCCCCTTTGGAGACACAGTTCAATGGAAAATGTCTGACACAGGTCAACACAGAGACAACCACCACCCATATAAATCGACAACTGTTAGGTACATACAGCTGAGATACACATTGATATTTGTTGCTGCTACTCTGTACTTTATGGTCATACTGTGTATATTTTTTTAAGTTTTTAATTAGATTTGTATTTTTATATTCCATTTTAAAGGAATTGTATTATATTTCATTTTAAAGGAACAGCTTTTAAATAGTCTTATATTGTTTTAAATGTTTTGTAAACCACCTTGAGATTCTTTTAATGAAAAGCAATATAAAAATTTAACGATAAATAAAATAAATTAGAGCTGTGCTTTTTCTTAGTTTCAACTTGTACTACTAGCTCTTTAGGATATGGACTACAGAAGATTTTTACAGAGTAAAAACAAAAACATTTAGTGGCCCAGCATAATAATCTACCAAACCTGTCCAGTCCCTTACCTGTACATTGCCATGGGCCCGGGTGATGATGTCAATGCTTTCGCCACTTTGTTTGTATTCAAGAATGCAGGCATTATACTTAGCTGTCAGGATAAAAAGCAAATCCTTGCTCTCCCCCTTAAGAGAAAAAACGAAGTACAATGAAAAAGGTTTAACAAAAAATTCCAACCAGAATAAATCTATGCAACCATCCTGACTGCAAACAGAACATAGGACTTGCTCTCATTTACATTTATATCTCACTTTCTCATAGAGACTCAAAATGGCTTATAATAAATAATGCAAAGAAAGGATTTCTGGTGTAAATTGATGTTCTGGAACTCATCGCATCTTCCTGCTCATGATTAATTTACCATTTCTTCTTTGTACAACTCTGCTGATAGCTTCATATGTTTTACTTTGAGTGTCTCGTCTTGCCAGTTTCAACTGAATGCCATGTAGTTTATTAAAAATCACAAAGGCCATTAGAAACTCCATCACTGTTACTGTTGGCTTCAGGCAAATGCAGCAGACGCATTACCTCAAATATCCTCCAAATGGCTAATGCCCTATAAAAACATAAAAACATTCCACAGGTCTTTGTGATTTTAAGATGAAATTTTAGAGACTGGTTGGGAGACTGGATAGAATCAAAGTAGTTGTTGAAACCTCTGGCAGGTAGACAGGGCTAGGCCAATCCCTTCCCTTCCTCCAAGCATCAAACCTGGCATCAAGCACCCGCCCCCCCGCCCTGGAAAAATCATATTGGTTTGCAGTTGTTTTTCTTACTGATGGCAAGAGAAAGACACTCTCCCAAGTTCTCTCACAATCATATTCAAGCATGTGGTGGAGCTACAGGAAAAGAGATTAACCCATCCCCTCTTCCAACACATCAACTCATGGAGAAATGGCTATGTACATGCTACTGCTACATGCTAAAGTCAGGTTGACTAGTACTCATGAACATGCAGCCTTCACAGCACCAGATTACAAGCACTTTTCCAGAGCACCCTGAAGACAAAACAGAAACTCTCTTCCCTCCACAGACTTGGAACACAGCAAGCTATTATCTAGTCCAATAGCATGCTCAGAGGCAAGATGATACATCCACTAACTCCCCACAGCTAAATCCACATTACAGTACCACATGGGGAGCAGGTGCATAGCAATGGGCTGCTTACCATGCACGAATACCAAATGCCAAACCAAACTCCCTATTTCAGGGAGAACGACAAAGACACACGTACCCCAGTCACAGGCCAACCGAACCAGGAAGAAAAATTCTCCCTGACCAAACAGCTCCTGGGCACCAACAAAAGCATCCACGAAAGCGGCAAGACAACCACCACCACAGGCGCCCTGAAACGTGGGTGTGAGGATAGGAAAAGGGCAATACTCACCTTAGGCCGGAAGAGCTCCATGACAGCAATTTTGCCATACATGCCCACCTCCTTGACGGGCCGCAGCCCTTCCGCGGTGACCACATAGATCTCTAGGCGGGTGTTCTTGGCAATCAGCAAATTCAGGTCCTCCGCCGAGGTGAAATGCCCTGCAGAGAAGCGAAGACATCGTGAGGCTGCAGGAAATCCTGGCTGTGCGACCTGGAGAGACCGCCAGAGCCAGTGGCTCTTTCCTCCCCCCAGTTCCCCAAGCCCGGCCCGACCAGCTTATCGCTTCCCTCCACCCACCACCGCTGACGGTTACCCCCCCCCGCTCCCCCATCTTTGGAGGGCCCCTCCCCCCGGCATTACCGGTGACGCAGCCGTTGACGGCCGTGGGCTTCTGTGCCGTCACCACATAGTTGCACGACATGGCGGGAACGGGGAGCGGGGCCGATGTAGAGAGGCAGGAAAAGCGAGGGCAAAGCGGGAGGGAAAGGTGCAGCCTAGATGGCCGCCGCCGCTGCCAGAGCGCCCGCTCCGCGCGAAGCACCACGGGAAGGAAGGGCAATTGCGCCCCGCTTGGTCGGAGGCCCAAGGAAAGGCAAGTTAGGCGCCCAGTGGAGGTTTCTGCGCGTGCGTAGAGACAGAGCGCCCCAAAAAGTGTAACAGTTTGTCGCCGAATGGAGAAAATTTGAGGGCGCGGGGTATGAGGGTATATTCGGATGTAAGAAACAATGGTATTAAGCAGCGGGACGGAAGGGGGATATCACGTGGACTGAAGCGGCGCAGGCGCGCGTTGTGCGGTCCACGTGCTCTGTGTTTCCTTGCTCCTCCCGCCCCCTCTTACGCCGCGGTAATTTGGTGCTTCGTACTCGGTCAACTGTCGGAGCTCGAGCCCTTCCCTTTCAATCGATCTTTTTCCCCCGCAGCCCCCGCCCCTTCACGACCCTTGTCAGGCGAGGAGCGCGTGCTTCGTGCGCCGCCCAAGCGGAGTTCGGATTCGGGGTCGAAGTCCGCGGCGGGCAGGCTCCAGATAGCCCCGAGCCACCCACCACCTTCCTCAGTTCACTTCGAGGGGGCGGCACAGCAGTAGCCGCCGCCGCAGCTCCCCAAAGGGCCGCCGCTGCACAGCCCTGGTCTCGTCGCCTCTGCTGGCAGAGCAGGAGGTGCCCCTGGCTGGGAGAGGTTCTCGGGCCCTCGTGCTGCACTGTCTCCTCGCGGAGAGCCTAGACTCGAGTCAGCATGCAGGTGAGCTCCAGGACTCTTTTCGGGGTGGGGGTTGGGAAGGAATCCTCTGCCTGGCACTACTCTCACGTTTTCATGGTAGCAGCCATGGAGGTAACCCTTGCTTTGGTCTCCCAACAACCTTGTAAGGTAGGTTTGGCTGAGAGACTGTGCCGCGGCCGCCGCCTCCACAGCCATCCTGGAGAATTAAACTGGTCTCTTCTGATGGCAGTTCCCAAGCCAGTTGCCTGCTGTGGAATCATCTTTATTGGAGAATAAGGGAAATGGTGGCTTTAGCATCCTGGTTTGTAGTGTCAAGCCTTAAACTATCCTGCTGCTTTTGTCTAGATATTCTATTTTGTAGAATACTTTGTGGGGTGGGTTTGGGCTGGATATCTAAACAAATAAAATAAAATAAAAATGGGATAGGCATACAACTGGACTGTGATCACAGAACTTCAGATTGATTCACAAGTGTTGCAATTTCTGTTGTGAAGTAGCAGCTGTTTGCTGAATGATTATCCAGGTTCTGACAATGGTTATCCAGTTTCCCAACTATCCTTCAAGCAGTTCTTGAGGCTAGTGTTCTAGTAGTGAAAGGTCTGGGTCCAATCTTTATCTTTTCTTGATCTCAGTTTCAGATGTTATGGCAAGCATTGACATGCAATTGTGCTTGTCAAGCAGCACCAGAGAGAAATTGCGCAGGCGCAAGTAGTGGATACAACTTGCATTCTCTCCTTCAAGAATTCTCCTTCAGATTTTACATGAGTCAGTTGCACATCAGCTTGTAAGCACTTACAAAAGCCACTTTTAGGTTGATCAGTCGCAACTTAGTCATACTTCCATGTGGAGGGATGTGTATATGTATGAACCAACTTGTTTTTTCCATATTGTAGGGCTCAAAGAAGCTAGTAAACACAGTTCTGGGTTGTGCTGATGATGCACTGGCTGGAATAGTGGCCTGTAATCCTGCTCTTCAGCTCCTTCAGGGACACAGAGTGGCATTGCGTTCCGACCTGGAGAATGTGGATGGCAAAGTGGCTCTTATTTCTGGAGGAGGATCAGGACATGAGCCTGCACATGCAGGTTAGTGGGACCAAGACTGTGGAAACTTTAATTATGTGGCAGAGTATTTCAATCATGTTTCCCTCACCCATCAAATGTATGGTACTTCATGAACACAAAGAAAAGAGGTATTTTTATGGACTGCATGTGGGTCTATCATGTGAAAACTTTCTTCTTCTTTGCCACAGTCCTTTTGGCTGTTAAGGAATTCATTTGCTGGAATTATGTTCAGCAGCAGAATTAGAGTGTAAGCAAGATGTAAGATTCTCTCAGTGCTGATACATGTTAGCTCTCTCTATATTCTTTCTTTAGGATACATTGGGAGAGGAATGCTCACTGGAGTGGTGGCTGGTCCAGTATTTACTTCTCCTGCAGTAGGTAGCATTCTAGCAGCAATCCGGGCTGTGAGAGAAGTGGGAGCAGGTATGGAAGTATTTCTGGTATATATAGGCATCTCTCCTGAATGAGAGTTACCAGATAACTTAGTTCTTCTCTCTTCTTTAGTTGGGATACTGCTAATAGTGAAGAACTATACTGGAGACCGTCTGAACTTTGGTCTGGCATTGGAGCAGGCACGGGCGGAAGGGGCTACTGTGGAAATGGTGGTGATTGGTGAAGACTCTGCCTTTACCACACTTAAGAAGGCTGGCAGGAGAGGGCTGTGTGGCACAGTACTTATACATAAGGTAGGCATTGCCTGTCCCCTGATTCAGGGCCCACTTTGCCATTGACTTAGAGCATTATTACAGAGCAGTACTACCAAAGCACAAATGCTTCTTTGAAGACTTAAGAACCTTATATACTGAGACATTCCTATGCCATTTCTTGCTCATAGATTGTAGTTTTGGTTTTTCCCAATTGCATAAAAGCATGGAACAGTCCATTAGGGGTGTGTACGGAACCACAGCGGGGGTCTCCCTTTAAGCTATTGATAACTGTATTTTAGAGTTTTTTCAAAATTTGGTAGACTTGTATTGTTCTGTGTTTATGCTACTATTGCAAATAAGAAAGTCCTCTTACATTGATCTTTCTTACCCTTAATTGTTGTTCATTCATACATTTGAGTGCAAGCCTCTTATTCTTGTTAAGAAGTTCATCTACCTTATGATAAGTCAGCTGTTTTAGTAAAAATAACGTCTAGTTGCACTGAAATTCAACTTTTTAAAATATTATTTTTAGGAGAAAATTTATTTTAGGGGGTAAAATATTATTAAACAAGTAAATTTTAGCCCGTTGAATAACGGGCGCTAGGAAGGGAAGGGGCCCAAATTCGCCCTCCCAGCTGCCCGACTTCCCCGCACCCCCCCCCCACCAAAGGAATAAGGGCCTCCGCGGCCACCGCCGAAAACCGCCCTCCCAGCTGCCCGAGCGCTCCTCACCCGAGTCAGCCCGCAAGAGCCGGGCTGAGTGAAAGCATGTTTTCCAAAGGTAAAGAGAGGAGCTCGCGAACAGAGCTCCTCTCTGTGCTAAGCCTCTTCCCGAACTGGTGCTTGGGCGGCGACACCAGTTCGGGAAGAGGCTTAGCACAGAGAGGAGCTCTGTTCGCGAGCTCCTCTCTTTACCTTTGGAAAACATGCTTTCACTCAGCCCGGCTCTTGCGGGCTGACTCGGGTGAGGAGGGCTCGGGCAGCTGAGAGTGGTTTTCGGCTGCGGCGGCCCTTATTCCTTTGGGGGGGTGCGGGGAAGGGGAAGTTGGGCGGGTGGGAGGGCGGTTATCGGCTGTGGCGGCACCGCCCCCAGCCTCTATGCCGCGGCCGGTCTCCCCTGCCAGGCAAGGGCCCCAAGCCGCCCGGCTTCGGCGGCGGCGCCAGGCCTCGGCGGCGGCTCCGCCACCACCTCGGCCGGCTTCCCCCGCCGCCTCCTCCCCCTGCCCAGCTTCGGCGGCGCGGCCATGGCTCCGCCGCCGCCTTGGCCACGCCTCGGCCAGTGTCCCCCGCCGCGGCTTACCCGGCTTCTTCAGGGCGGCCACTTCTGTCCGCCCAAGTTGGCCGCCGGGTGCTGGCGGTCGTGTCTCCCTGGCTCTGTTCAGGCACGAACGCACGCTTGGTGTCCGTCCACGGACGGACACCAAGCATTTTATTAGCGAGGATGTTACATTTAGGCTGCATTTTTATTCACACTTACCTGGAAGTAAGTTCCATTGAGCTCATTGATACTTAATTCTGATTCAATCCCCGAGACTTGGTATTGCTATTATTATTATTATTATTATTATTATTATTATTATTAATTCTATTTCTATACTGCCCTTCCAAAAATGCCTCAAGGTGGTTTACACAGAGACTAATAATAAATAAATAAGATGGATCCCTGTCCCCAGAGGGCTCACAATCTAAAAGAACACAAGATAGACACCAGCAACAGTCACTGGAGCTACTGTTCTGGGGGTGAACAGGGCCAGTTACTCTCCCCCTGCTAAATAAAGAGAATTCACCACGTTAAAAGGTGCCTCTTTGCCAAGTTAGCAGGGGTTATGCAGTAGTGATGTGCACGGACCGTGGAGGTGCGGTCCGACGCCAGTGTGTGTGTGTTCCTTTAAGGGCGGGGGGGTTGTACTTACCCCTCCCGCCGCTTTTTCCCCTCCAGCACTCCAGTTTTTGGCAAAATTTTCCGGGTGGCAGCATTCCTCCTGCCCCTGCCACCTTGTTGTTGTCCAAACCTGGAAATAACATGGGCGCATGCTCCCGCCGCCGATGTGTGCGCGCATGCCCACATGTCACAGTGACATGCGTGATGCGCATGGCGGTGGGCGCATGCCTCCATGTTACTTACGGGTTTGGACAACAACAAGGGGGCAGGGGCGTCAGGGAGGAACGCTGCCGCCCTGAAGATTTTGCCAAAAACTGGAGTGCCGGAGGGGGAAAAGCGGCGGAAGGGGTAAGTACAACACACACACTGCCGCCCTTAAAGCAACATCCCTCCCCCGCCGGTGGTTCGTCGGACTGCCAGACAAGCGAACCAGTTCACAGGCCTCCAACATGGCCTGCGAACCAGTTCGTGCACTTCTCTATTATGCAGCCCATTGGACTTCTGAATTAAAATCCATTCTGCTTCTCTTTTAGCATCCGGCTGTGTACCTGTAAAATGTCCCTGTGAAAGAAGGAGTGATGATTTGTTGTGAAGCTTGTTCTGAGGCACTGGTGCAGAATATTTCCTTACACTTGTTTTTGTTTAGGTGGCTGGGGCTCTGGCTGAGAAAGGTGCTGGTCTGAATGAAATTGTTCGCAAAGTTCTCGCTGTTGCAGGAGCAATGGGTACGTGTTTAGGTACCTCAGTGTTCTAAAGAGAAACCTCTAACCGAAGTTTACACTATAACTTTGTAACGGGGCATGCTGGCTCTTATTCTCATGCATTTTTGCAATGCATTGATTATGAGAGGATTTAAAATGACTGATCCCTGTAAGAAAGAGGCTACAGTGTCTTCTGTACTTGTTATTTAGCAGATGTTGTTCCATCCATTTGCTTTCCTCAGTCTTGTACCATACTGTGGTATTAACGTGTTACTGTTATAAGTACTGCATTGTAGCCAACATGGGGAAAGGTTCGTGTTTGCTAATGTGTCTCTTTTCTTGTTTCAGTGCTAAAATATATGTCTGAAACATGGTTGGGTTTTTTCACTATCTTTATTTGCACAGGCACCCTTGGGGTGAGTCTGTCTCCCTGCAGTGTCCCTGGATCCAGACCCACATTCCAGCTTGCTGATGATGAGCTTGAGCTAGGCTTGGGTGAGAATGCATCTTCAATTTTGGTCCACTTACTGTCTTGGAATGGCCTTATTAGCACTGTGCCCTTGGGGCTAGATATAGTTTTTCAAGGCAAAGGGCATCTGTGCATGTCAATTACCAGCTATATCCAACTGCACATCATCTGCAGGTGTAGCTGTGAACCTGAGGTGGTGGTGTCTGTGGTAGGGATGTGCACGGAACCAGTTCAGTGCTCCTTTTCTGGAGTGCCAAACTAGTTTGAAGTGCCAGCATTTGAGCCGGTTTGGAGTCCGGACGGGGTTACTTTAAGGGGCAAGGAAGGTGCCTCCTACCTGCCCTGCTGCTTTTCCTTTGCTGGCGCTCTCCCAAAAAGCATGGGTACAGGGCTGCAGCGTTCCTCCTTGCAGCCCCATTCAGCATCACCACGCCAATTGCCAACTCTCATGTGCACAGCATGCACTGAGCTGAGAACCAGTTCCGTACACATCCCTAGTCTGTGGTGCATTAACATCCATAGTTGAGTCAGACAACCTTCAGGGTCAGGCTCTTATTTTTTTATTTTTTTTATTGTACTCTGGTGTGAGTACATCGACTTTTTCTGCCAGTATCCTAGTCCACAATAACTAGGATTTCAACACTTTTTTAAAAAATTGTTTTTATTTTTAATAAAAGAACAAAGCATGATTACATTTCTTGAAACACAGAATAAGATAAGACTGATAAATCAGTTTGGAGATCAAGAACAAGAAAACATTAGAAATAGAGAAAAAAGTACTAAAAGAAAGAAAGGCGGGGGCGATAAGATTACTTTCTCCTGCTGGTATTAATGCAAACATAGTCACGATAGGTATACAACAAAGATTACAAATCAAAACCAGATCTTGGGAACAAATGAGGGCCTTGTTGAATATTAAAATTTATAAAGGGTTCCCAAACAAGTATAAATGACTCTATTGAGGAATTGCTCATATAAGCAGTAACCTTGGAAATGGAAGCATTATCCCATAACTTCCTAGCTGCAGTAATTATGTATAATGATAACTCAGTACACTTAAAGGGAATATAAGGTTTCGTCATATTTAAAAGAAAGAGTTCTGGCAAAAAAAAGGAATTTAATATTCAAAATTTGCTCCATTTTAAAGTGAATTTGCTTCCAAAACGATTGGGCTTTGCTGCTACAAGTCCACCACATGTGATAAAACATCCCCACTTGTTGGTTGCATTTCCAGCATTCCTTTGGAAAGCTCTTATCAATTTTATTAATGATAATTGGAGTTGTATACCATCTGAAAAACATCTTGTACCAGTTTTTCCTTAAATTATTACTTAAAGTAAATTTAATATTCTTCTTCCATTAATATTCCCAATCACAAATACCTATTGTTCTGTTTATGTTCTGCATCCATTTTATCATACATTCTTTGACCTGTTCAGTTTCTGTCTCATATTTCAGTAACAACTTCTATATCACACCCAGCATATGATCAGTTTTCTGATGGATTTCAACACTTGATGCCCATAACCTAAGCCTCCTTCTGTTTAGAAAAGAGCTAACTATGGCAGATGCCATGGCTAATACTTTCATTTTTCTGCAGGAATCCATGGTGAAGCTGGTGTGCGCAGGATGAAGGTAAATTGGCTGTCCCTTTTTGTAGGTCTAGAAGCGCAAGATTTTGTACTGATACGTGCATTCTTCACAGATCACAACAGCTGATAAGATCGTCAAAACAATGCTGGATCACATGACTAATCCTTCCAGTGCTTCACATGTGACACTCAGGCCTGGTGAGTAGCAATCTTAGAGGCAATCTGCACATTCCTATGCAGGGGACTCTGGAAACCACATGCATGCGCTTGCTCTTCTGTGTTCGAGCTGTAACCTGTAATATAAATACCAAAATACTCACCAGAAGCTTTCAGTCTTGCCAACTCTTGTTCTGGTTTGGTTTTGGCTTTCAGGTACTTCTGTTGTCTTGATGGTGAACAACCTTGGTGGCCTGTCCTACCTTGAGTTGAGTATAGTAGCTGGATCTGCTGTACGCTGTCTTGGTAAGTTTTTGTTTTGAGAATGGGGATGAAGGGAGATAGGTTGAGCACTGCATCAATTACAGTGGGGACCAATTCAGGGATATTAGTCCACTGAAAATAAGAAAAGATTTTGCAAAATTATGTACATCAGGGCTGAGAGAATTCCAGATTACTTAGGAATGGGTGCAAATGCTTTGGAATTTGAAGAATGTTTTACTTGTAGCAAGGCTGGCACCAAACTGTTGTCGCTGATGCCTAGATGCTTAGGATATTTATGATGCAAATGAGATATGATTATAAATAATATGTAGAATAAATCCTATGTGGTAGACTAATCTGATCAGTATCAGAAGAAGTCATAGTACTGGAAGGGATCAAAAACTAATCTGTTCCAATCTCCTGTCCAGAGTGGGGGTGTTTTTGCTTCACCACAGATCAGCTCATGCCAGTCCAGACCAGCACACCCAATATCAAAAGTTGCTTCCAGGGGAACTAACCTGAGATGACTTGTGCAGTGAACTAAGCTACGCTCTACCGGGGAAGACTGAAACTGCACACTGCGAAAAAGCAAAACCAGCCCCACTGTCATGGTCTGAGCCAGAGGAAGATTCCTTCCCAGCCCCAAATATGGCAGCCCCTGAACTTGTCCTGAATTAATTTGACAGGAGATTTCACATTATGTAAACTAGTTACTAACCCTATCCAGTTCTGGCCTGGTGTAAATGTAACATTCCTAATCATGGTTAGGAGATTGGGTATGCCCTATGGGCATTTGTGCACCTTCCCTGTCCCCCTCTTATACAACTTTCCCCTTTTTAAAGCTAACCATGGTCTAGCAATATACTTTATCTGCACCAGTGCTGCTGCTAACAGCTAAACAAGAGCTACAAAAGGGAGGGGGGATTTAGGCACAAGGGAGGAGGAGGAAGGTGCCTGTGGGGTGGTACTAAGTTCCTTAGAAGAGTTAGGAGATAAATAACATTATACCTACACTAGACTTGTCTGGAACCCAGTCAGTCTTTTAAAAAGGCAATCTAAAAACTGTTACAGGGAAAGTATTCCAGAATTTTACACAGATAAATCAAAATCAAAATTATTATTATTGTTAAAGTCCAATTTGTAACTACTGTTTCATGTGCCTGCACATGTTTCCTTTAACCTAAGTAGCTTCTTCCCCTTCTATATTTCTTGCTGTAATATATTTGTCAAATGGAATCTTATTTCCCGAGTCATTTTATCAAAAACAAACTCCCAAGTTCTGCTCACAGTTAACTTTTGCATTCATGTAATTATTTTAATTGCTGGTCCTGTAGCTATTGCAACCTGCATTCGTCCTTCAAATGTTGCTGACAAATACTGGACACAAACGATCCAGAAGGAAGGTCTTGCTAACAATGTGTACAATGTGCTGGTATTTGTGTAACTGCTTGAAATTCCTCAGTGCATCCAGGAATATAATTTATTGTCATTGCTGCCACCTCAATTGGTGGCTTATGATGTGAAGCATCAAGACATTTCCTCCCTCCTTCATTGTTTATTCGATGACCCCCTCATCAATAATAATAGTGGCTGACATCCAAACTAATCCTCGATCAATGCACCAGGGTTTTCCGTTGTGTGTGGGGCTATGTGTGTGCAATTTTCAGTGATCTTCCCTTCCCCTCTGCAGCTACCTTTTGCTTCCTGAAACTGTCCCTGAAGGCAGGAGAGACCCTCAGAAAGATTTGTTTTGGAAAGCACAGGCAACTGCAAACGGAAGGGGGAATTGCTAAAATTCACCGTGGTGGAAGTTTAGTCTGGATGTTAGCCAATGAGACTTAAAGTTTGCCATCAAATATGACTTTAAACTAGTTAAAATGGAAATGTTTGGTAGTGCTACTTGAATTAATGAGATCATTTAATTCTCCATAATTTTCTGAGGCTTATCTATATTAACAAGTCTTTCTAACTTAGTGTGTTGATGAAATGGCTAGATAACACTTCTCTTTCCCTCCCCCGAGTTACTGACAAGGTGAGAGTAGCTTGCTTGAAACACTGCAAAATAGCTAGCTTAGGTACTTGGCTGTGCTTGCAAAACTGTGTAGGGGGACCCTTGAGACATTTGTGGGCGGTAGATGGGAAGTGATGGGAGATATGGAAGGTTGGTCTCTCATCTAGAAACTTCTCCCTCAGTCCCAGAGCTCTTTGCTTGTACTGTCTTATTTAAAGTTTATCTTCATTCTTGTACAAAATCTCCTTCAGAATGTTTACTGGCTGGATATCTTTATTAAAACACTGTGTGTCTCACTTTCCAGCCATATGAGGTCCTCCCAAACAATTAACAATAAAATGCACGATAATCAACAAGAACTAGGAAAACCAAAACCATGGGGCATGATGGGGGGAGCCAGTTCAAATTGCAGCCACAATTAAGAGCAAAGTTCAACTTGAACTAAAAGCTTGGCAGAATGCACTGGATACTGTACTAAGATAGGGAATTCTGTGATTAGTGGTGCAGTGCCTTAATTTCCCACAAATGTTTTTATGCAGTGTGCTTCCATCACTGATCTTGCTCACCTCAGCACTTTATTCCAAACCATCTCCTTCAGCTTTTAAAAACTGGTATCCATGGATCTTCCACAACTTATCCCTTTTCATTTGGTTCCAGTTACTCTGTTGTTTAATTTTTCTCTAAAATCTTCCTCCTTTCTTCCAAATCAGCTCTTCCATGACTGTGATCTCCCTACTCCCTCACATTCTGGTGTCTCAGCCAGAACAGTGCCTCTCAGTTTCCCCTTGCTTCGTCATTGCAGAGAGCAGGGGCATTCACATTGCCCGAGCTTTGGTTGGCTCCTTTATGACTGCACTGGAGATGGCAGGTGTCTCCCTTACTCTTTTGCGTGTGGATGATGAACTCTTGAATCTCATTGGTGAGTTCCATAGATATCTGTTTCCCCCTGAACTTTGCAAGCAGGAGAATAAATTTTACCTTGTTGATAGGATGGGGGTATGGAGAATGTGTATGCTATGCTGAAAGATCATTTCCTTCTCATAATTTGTAGGATTCCTACTGCCCAATATAAATAAAATAAGTTATATACTTGCCCCTGCAGCTATTGACTCAAATGGCAGCATCTTCTCACTTTCTGGGCGTGTGTCTAGAGCTAGCAACAACCCCAGCAGTTGTTGCTTAGTTAGTTGGTTGTTCATAATGAATCAACAACTAACCTGTGTCCATATCTCATTAATACAACCCCTTCTTGGCCAGCTTCTTCAATAGTTTGTCATCTAGGGTTCATAGATGGCCAAAGATTCTCAAGAGACCATTTGTGACTGTCGTCATGATTTTGAGCCAGTGATATTGTGCAACGGTTTACAAATGCAGCTCACAATCTTGAATTACATTTTTAGATTCTGAAACTACAGCTATAGCTTGGTCACAACCTACCAAGGTGCCTGTGTCTGGCCAGAGAAGAGAGCGAATAGGACCAAAGGAGTGCCCTGAAGAAGAGGAGCAGTGTTTCCCAGCTGGAGGTATAGAATGACGTATTGGCTACTATTGAGTTTTCCTGCCATGCCTTGCTCTGGTTCATTCTTTCCATGAGACCAGTTCTGGTCCTGACATGCAGTAATAGCAGTTATGTCTTGAGGGAAGGAAAGAGCAAGATATAAAGCTATAGGCAGCAGTAACAGAGGCTATGCCTTATTCTGGAGCAGGGTTTCTTAACCTTGGGCCCCCAGATTATATTGGATTACAACTCCCATGATCCCCAGACATGGCCTTTGTGGCTGAGGATGATGGGAGTTGTAGTCCAACAATGTCTGGAGGCCTGGATCAGCAGAAGGTTAGCCAGGGCACTGTATGGCTCTGAGCAAGTGAGGTGTCTTCTTTTCTTTCGTTAGCCTCCAACTCTTGCCTCTCACAATCGCTATGTGACATGTAATACCTCAGTTTCTTCATGTAAAACAAGTTGGTGATAAGCAGTGATTCTTAGGTAGTAGCAATTGTACCATTTGATATCTAACTGCGCAAGAGACTGATTTGTTATGCTTGTCAGCTGGCCTCTTTGGGAAATAATGCAATAGGTGAGTTTTTCTACATGTGTGCGCGCGCACCCATCATCTTGACTGCCGTATCAAACATGGCTTGTATATATGTTTGAGCCATCACAGATCAAATGCCACATGTAGAATTTTCATATTATGCCATGTAACCTCAAACACAGTTTTCAGTTGATGCATTCAGCTGCAAGTCATCAGGCATCAAGTAATTACATTACGATAAATTGTTGTAAACTGCCCAGAGACGTAAGTTTTGGGCGGTATAAAAATGTTAAATACAAAAAATAGATCCGATGTGGATTTGTGAACCAGCTTTGTGACAAGTGACCAGTTTTTTAGTAGTCTATGCTCTCTAATATGTACAGAGTTTTCATTAGTATGATAAGAAAGTGCATGACAATAGCAATACTTGCTCCCTAAGGTAAAACTAGGAGCTTCACCACCTAATAGGTGGTGAAGAACCGCCCAGGGACTTTCTTTGTATGGGGCGGTATATAAATGTACTAAATTAACTTTGTTTCGATTTCCTTTAGTACAGTTCTCCCCACAGATGAGACTAGTTCTTGACAGTGTGTGCAATACATTGCTGAGCCTACAGGAGAAGCTGAATGATCTAGATCGTGCCGCAGGTGATGGGGACTGTGGAAGCACACATGCACGTGCTGCCAGAGGTTAGTGCTCTTCCAGTAATTCCCCTCATAATATTTAAATACTTTAAACTTCAGTTTATGTTCCATTATAGCCCTGGGAGTTGGACTACAGAAATATAACTTTCTGAGGCAAGAATATTGAGGGTATGAGCTGCTCTATCATCTGCCCCTTTATTGGAGGAACCTGTACATACTTAATGTTGTGTTTAAGCCTGCGCTTAAATTGCTGAATTTATTCTTGTGCATGAGAGGAGCAGTAGACTGTGACTGATGTGAAATGTGTAACCACAGTTGTGCTCTCATGTGTATATTACCCACATGTGTATTAGTATCTATGCTCTTAAGCTGACTTGGAGGAATTTAGCACAGAACCAAGTGTGCACAACAAATGGACCAAATTCTACACACAGACAAATACCAAAGTTAGAGTGTCCCAGAGCAGCAACAGACTCAGAGACAAAGCTTTTGAAACAAAGAAGTGAAGTTTCTTGATGAAGCATAGGCACAGTATTTGGCAAACTTGGTACTGTCACAGTTGCTTGGAGAGTAACTCAAGAAGGGAGAGTCAGTGAAGGCTCTAATAGTCTAGTGGCCGGTGGCCATTAGAATATGGGTAGAAAGAGTAGGGGGGAAAGAGAGCATAAATAATGGAAGAGGAAAAAACAGCATATTACCTGTCTGCGTCTGCTGTTTAGTGTGTGATGCCAAAAGGTAGGACTTGCCACTAGGTGATTATCTTTGTGAGAAACCCAAAATATTGCTGACAAGGATAGGCAACAGGGTGCTGGCATAGCATCAAGATCTGTGGCACTGCATGCCTACAGCTAGCAAAAGTAACTGGGGTTCCTAGACAGTCAGGAGCGGGGATTAGCCCACAACATGTCCATGTAGGGAATGACCCAGCCTCAAGATCTCTCTAGAGTTCCACTTGGGAGTCATGGGGCTGTCAGATACAGGGCTGGTCTCATACAAATATGACAAATATTTATATACCACTTTTCATCAAAATCCCCCAAAGCAGTTTACATACGTAGATAGATAAAATTGCTGCCCTGTCCCCAAAGGGCTCACAATCCCATGGGAAGCCCATGCAGAGAATAACCTGAAGATTCCCGTTTCCAAGAGCCCTGCACAATCCAATACAGTTCTCCCCAAAGCAATCCCACACAAGGAGTGCACAAGGCTAGAATTTTCAGCTGAGTAATTATTCTGGACCCTGCAGTCCAATGTTCCAACTTGGGGTTCAGCAGACAAGCAATACAGCTTAGGGAGAAAGGATTTGAATATACAGCTGGTACGCTTCTGGGGCAGTAATGGGCAGCTTGTGCTGCCTGACTCCCAGAACAGCAGCAACAAAGGTGCTTCCAGGAGCCTTCTACACATGTGTCTGAGACAGGACATAAGAACAGCTCTGCTGGATCAGGCCCATCTAGTCCATCTTGGTTCACAGAGTGGCCCACCAGATGCCTCTGGGAAGCCCACAGGCAAGAGATAAAGACATGCCCCTTCTCCTTCTGTTGTTCCTCTTCAACTGGTATTCAGAGGCATCCTGCCTCTGAACCTGGAGGGTAGTCTGTAGCCCTCGAGACCAGTAGCCATTGAGAGGCTGTCCTTGGAGAATTTGTCCAAGTGCCTTTTAAAGCCTTTCAAACTGGTGGCCTTTACCACATCCTGTGGCAGAGAATTCTATAGGTTAATTATGCACTGTGTGACAAAGTACTTCCTTTCTTTAGTCCTAAATTTCCTGCAGTCAGATTCATGGGATGACCCCTAGTTTCTAGTGTTATGAGGGAGAAAAATTTTTCTCTATCCATGCCATACATAACTTTACAGACCTCCTATCATGTCTCCCCTTAGTTACCTTTTTCTAATCTAAAAAGCCCCAGGTGTTGTAGCCTTGCCTCATAAGGAAGGTCCTGTAGGCTCCTGATCATCTTAGTTGCCCTCTTCTGCACTTTTTCCAGTTCTTTAATGTCCTTTTTGAGATAAGCTGACCAGAACAGTAAACAGTACTTCAAGCCGCACCACAGATTTGTATAAAGGCATTATAATATTAGCAGTTTTGTTCTCAATCCCCTTCCTAATGATCCTTAGCAGGGAATTGCCGTTTTCACAGCTCCACACACTGAGGTGACACTTTCAGTGATGCCAAGATCCCTCTCCTGGTCAGTCACCAACAGCTCAGACTGTATCAGCAAATATGTGAAATGGGGTGGGTGTGGGGGGGTTGCCTCAGTATTCATCACTTTACACTTAATTACATTGAACCTCATTTGCCATTTGTTGCCCACTCCACTGGTTTGGAGAAATCCTTTTGGAGCTCCTCACAATCTGTTTTAGATTTCACTACCCTAGTTGTTGTTGTTGTTGTTGTTACATTTATATCCCGCTCTTCCTCCAAGGAGCCCAGAGCGGTGTACTACATACTTGTGTTTCTCCTCACAACAACCCTGTGAAGTAGGTTAGGCTGAGGGAGAAGCGACTGGCCCAGAGTCACCCAGCTAGTATCATGGCTGAATGGGGATTTGAACTCGGGTCTCCCCGGTCCTAGTCCAGCACTCTAACCACTATACCACACTGACTCATCTTTAGTGTCATCTGCAAATTTGGCCACCTCACTGCTTACCTCAACTTCTAGATAACTTATTTATTCATAAATTAATAAATTAAAAAGCAGATTCCAGTACAGATCCCTGGGGGTCCCCACTTCTTTCATCCCTCCATTGTGAAAACTGCCCATTCACTGCTGCTGCAGTCCAAGGGCGTTTCACATGTGGGTTATGCTCCTCCGTGTGACTCTAGAAGGCAGGACTATGCAAACTACATTAGGCTTTTTAAGGCTGGGAGGAACACGGATCCCCCAATTCTTCTAGTCCTGCTTGGCTGTAAGGCAGCTTCTCCTCAGCTCTTATCAGTTTGCTTGACCTTTTTTTAGATCATGTGTGTATGTGTGTGTATGGTACTCCACATGAGTGTACCAAAAGGCAAGCAGCAACAGGGCCTCCCAAAGGCCATTAGAGCAGCTGGGAACTCACCCCTGAGGTCCTGACCACCAGCTTGCTCAACGGCACAGGGCAGCTCCATGGAACGCTCAGCCCCCACCAAAAGAGTGAGAAAGAGCCTCCATTTTGGGGGGCGGGGAAGTGGCCCAGGCACCGACCTTGCTGCCGCTTTCCGCCAGCCCCGTGGGCAGCCCGCCCATACCCCTGCATACTCCAAGAAGCCTTGTAAATGGCAATGGAGGCGCCTGAAGGCACGGGAGTGGACCCAACGGCATCCAAGGGTGCAACGATGTACATGGTTGTTACCAGAAGTGCAGCAACAGCAGCGACTTCCCATCCAGTGAGCCCGACCAAAGTTGAGTCTTCTGGTCATTTTTCCTCCCCTCTCCTGGGGGACTCTTGGGGGCATCCACACTCTCTCAACCTACCCCAGTGGATGAAGCCCTCTCCCAGATGCCAGGGGACATGCCACCCACCTGGGGCACATGGTTTGGGGATTTATTGGCGAAATCATGTGGAAAATATGACCAACTAAGGTCTAAAAAGAGGAAGCGGACCAAGCAGGTTTCCTCCTCATCCTCCACCGCTGCTGCTTCAGTCTCGGAAGGGCCAGCTCCTAAGAAAACAAGAAGAAGAAGAAGCGAAAACATGTTAAAAAAAGCCAAAAGGGGGAGATCTAAAGCAAAACACAGAAATAAGAGTGCATTCATCTGAGCTCTCTGGCCCAGGTTCCCCCAATCCCAGGGGCTCACTAACTAGGGAGATGGGTGATCTAGCCACTGAAACACCTCAAAGGTCTCCAGGAAGATCTCCGGGCAAACCGATACCCATTATTCCACTTGAAGAGGAACCTACCTCACCAGAAAACCCAAGACTCCCTACAGACCCCTTGAGGGGAGTGGATCTTGATCAACCAAAAGAGGAGGGGGAATGGTCAGAGGGTGATGAACCTGAGAGCACAGAGGCTTTTTCAGTGCATAGAATTGGCCCCGCCTATGTTGAAGACTGTGTATGCCCTGGGACTGAATCCTCCTGCATCTCAGGAATCCCAGCCTCTGAGTAAACGTGTGCTGGTGTTCCCAGGTTTAAAGTCACATAATTCGCCCCTGCCAATTCTAAACAATTTGTGGAAGCGGCTAAAAGTGAATGGACAGTTTCCACCTCCTCAAAAGGCTAATACTATAGCAAACAAGCTGTATGCATTCCAACAGGAGGAGTGGGGAGAGATTTTCAATATGCCCCCTATGGTCATCCTCATCGTAGCTATGATTTATGGTTTGGTTCTGACATGGGATGGGGAAGCTGCTCTAAAACACATGGAGGCGGCCATGAAACGTGTGCATGACTCCACAGCATTGTCAATGAGAACTGCTGCAGCTGCCTCCATGGTGGCTAGAGCATCATTAATCTGGCTAAATGACTTGATTCAGGAACCTCTCTGACCCAATCAGGTTGAGGGAATTTCAAAGTTGCATAAAGCAAAAGCCTTTATGACGGATTGACTTTTATTAGAGAATGTTTAACATATGGTTTACAAAAGCAATAGTGAATAGAGTTTCCCGATGAAACACGGCCGCGTACTAACGAATGTGTGGTTGCAAATGTAGAGAGAATATAGCACTGTACGCAAGTCCCTACGGGTTTGGGTAGAGTCCTGTTAAAAGAGTCCAGTGAGAGGAATGTCCAAAAGGTCCAAGGGAGCGACGAATCCCAGCCTCACTTTGCGTGTGGCTGGCAGGGCTGTGCCAGTCTTCTTCTGCCAATTGCAGCCTCTGGGCGTGGGTCCTTGATGGCGAAGGGTCTTCTCCAGGTCCAGGGGGTCCTCCAGGGGCATTGTCAGCAGGAGTTCCTGGCGTGGTCAGCCACTGTGCTGGCATGGTTCGTTTAGCATGCAGATATGCTATAGATCACGTTCCTGAAGCGGGAGGTTACATACATAACGTACATACATACATACATACATGCAGGTCAAGACAGCCATAAGAAAATAAGTGTCCATCTGAGTTAGTCGCGAGCTGCAAAGCATCGCCTGTGTATGCAAGTCCTCCTTCGGTTCCACGCGTATGTGAATCTGGACAGAGTCCAGGATAGAGTCCAAGGCAAAAGAGCAGGGGAACCTGGTCTCAACTTGTGGGTGGGGGGTGGCACATCGTCCGGGGTGTCCTCTGGGGGTTTCCAGGTGGTCTGGCATCCTCCTGCTGGGGGAAAAAGAAACCTCGCTGGGCTTGTCCGCAGCTCTGGTGGAGCTCCTCTCTACCAAGGTAGGGTGGAGTGTGTGGTGGCTTGCCCCTCGTGGGCGTAGCGGGGCAAGCCGCAGGTGGCTCCCCTCCTCTGGGTTTTAGGAGGGCAAGCCGTTCCCCCGTGGGCATAGCGGGGCAAGCCGTGTGGGTGGCTCCCCTCCTCTGAGTTTTAGGAGGGCAAGCCGTTCCTTTGAGCGTTCAGTGGCCCCTTCCCTCTTGGGTTAGGGGAAAGGGCTGGTCCGGCTCTCCCCCTGGGATGTTAGGGGGGCGAGCTGGCTCCTGATACTGGCAGTGTCCCGAGATGTGTTCTATGTAGATGTCTCGGGACCACCGGATAGCGTCAGACACCATCAGTTTGCTCATGAGCTTGGCGTAGCGCTTGCCCACACCTCAGGCTCTCAGGACTGGCTCGTTGGTGGGGTCCCAGCCCCCTAGGGCCCCGACCAGCAGGGCGTGGACAGAGACCTCATAGCCTCGCTCCCTGAGTGCCTGTGCGAGTGGGGCATACTTCTGGTGCTTCTTCTCTCTGGCCTCCGTCATGGCTACTTTCCGGTTTTCAAAGGGGATGGTGACATCAACCATGATGATTGTCTTCTTCTCCTCATTGCGGACCACAATGTCAGGCCACAGCTAGCTGCCTGTCCTACTCTTGACTCCTTCCAATTTGCATCCCAGGCAGCCACTGTCTCTGTGTGGGCTGTCGCAAGTTATGGTTAAAATACTGGAAGGTGGACATGGCCCCCAAACTGCTGTTTGCTTCGGTGGGGAACAACTGTTTGGGGATGTGGCCCTAAAAGAGATCCTAGTGGAGTGAAAGGATAAGAAGAAAGCCATGCCATCCTCATTACGGAAGCAGGACCGCCTTCAAGGATGGTGGTCCTTTCAGTCCTTTCATTCCTTTAGATTGCCCTTCAGGGTAGAGGATTCTGTTCACAACATCCCTACTGCAGCAGATCTAGATCCACCAGATGGGGGCTTTGGTAGTAGGACAGCCTGCAACGCCCAAACCAAGCAATCTAAGCAACAGGCATGACTGGGATGTGTGTGCCCTAGGTGGTCGCCTCCCTTCACACTGGCACGTCTGGGAGGTTACCACCTCAGACCTCTTGGGTTCTTAACACCGTAAAAGAGGGCTACTCCACAGAGTTGACCAAGCCACCCCCTCACCGCTTCTTCCCACTTCAACCTCCCACTGTCAGCAGAAACACCAAGGCCTGCAGGGGGCGATTCAACACCTGTTAGCGATCAGAGCCATAGAGCCTGTCCCACTAGATCAGCAGGGCATGGACGTTTACTCCATAATCTTTACAGTACCCAAGAAGGACAGCTCCCTGAGGGTGGTGCTGGACTTAAAACACTTAAACTGCTTCATGCGCAAAAGGAAGTTCCACATGGAATCCCTAAGATTGATTGCAGAAGCTCTACAACACCTAGACCTCTTTTCCTCCATAGACCTCAAGAAGGCATACCTACACATGCCTATTCACCAAAACAGCTGCCACTTGCTGCATTTCCTCTACACAGGAGTCCATTATCAGTACAGGGCTCTCCCATTTGGCCTGTCATCACCTGCCAGCAGAACGCAGGCGCACATTGGAGGCTGAGGTACGCCAGGCCCTGGTAAAGAGGTCGCTCCCCCTTCTCTCCCTGTCCAGGCTGCTAGGTCTGATGGTGGTGAGTTTGGAGTCAGTTCCATGGTCATGCTTCTGGTTCCTGCTGCCCTTCCCCCCCAGATATAGCAGTGAAGTCCAGCAGATGGGTGACCCTGACTCAGCCAGTTCTACGATCCCTGCATTGGTGGATCACCGTCACTCATGTCCCAGTAGGGGAAAAATTCCTCAAACCCTCGTCATTGTGACCATGGACGCCAGCAAGAGAGACTGGGGCGCTCATTGCTTCCGGCAGTCAGCCCAAGGCAGATGGTCAGAGGAGGACCGTCAACACAGCATCAATTGGCTGGAGCTCATGGTGATCCACATGGCTCTTCAGGAGTTCGTCCATTGTTCTACACTGTCACGTCCTCATATGCACAGACAACACCACAGCCAAGGCACATGTAAATCATCAAGGGGGAACCCGGTCAAGGTCTCTGCAGGTGGAAGCAGTCCTTCTGTTTCTGTGGGCAGAACAACATGTAGCGTCTCTGGCAGCCCATCACATGCAGGGGGACCTGAACATGGTGGCAGACTGGCTCAGTCGGTCAAATCTCCTTCCAGGAGAGTGGCAACTGAACCCAGTAATGTTCCGACTGTTAGTAGCTCACTTTGGCCAGCCAGTTGTGGATCTCTTCGCGATGCCAGCCGATGCACAAGTCACCGCCTTCTTCAGCAGGGTCCCTTGCCAACAAGCGGAAGAGGTGGATGCGCTATTATCACTTTGGCCAATAGGCCTCCTACATGCCTTTCCACCTACGCCACTCCTGGCCCAGGTGCTTCGAAGAATCAAGGTTCTCAAAGCACAGGTCATCCTTGTAGCCCCGTCCTGGCCAAGAAGACCATGGTTCGCAGAACTTGCCAATCTAGCCACAGAAGCGCACTTGCTATTACCAGTCTCGCCGGACCTGGCTTGCCAGGGCTGAGTGTGTCACCCAGATCCCGGCTGGTTAAGACTAGCCACATGGAAACCGAGTGGCGCATCTTGAAACAGCACGGCTACTCAGCTAAGGTGCTTAATACAATGCTCACTTCCAGGTGCTCCTCCACTAACAGAATTTATCAATATACGTGGAGGGCCTTCCTGCGATGGTCTGCACAACATGGAGTACCTTGGGGGTCGGCCACCATGACACATCTATAGTTTCTTCAAGACGGTCTGGACCAAGGTCTATCAGCGAATACTCTCAAGCGCCAGGCTGCTTCCTTGATGGGGCTTATCTCAAGAACTTCTAAACAATCTATATGGCATCCCCACTTAAGACGCTTCCTGTGAGATGCCACTCTCCTTTCACCTCCGGTGGTTCATCGTTTTCCTACGTGGCACCTGCATAGGTGCTGAAAACTCTCCAGGGTTCTCCCTTCGATCCTGTGTCCACTATACCTACTCTCTTTTAAACTGGTTTTTCTTATTGCTATTACCTCGGCCCCTAGGGTCTCTGAGCTCAGGGCCTTATCTGTCATAAAAACCTGTGTATTTTTTTCGTAGACTCCATAAAGCTTATTCCAGACCCCTTTTTCTATCCTAAGATGGCATCTCTGTTTCATATGTCACAGAACATTATTCTCGCTTCCTTTTGCCCTAAGCCGGTTCACCCGGCAGAGAAAGCCTGACACAAGGTGGATGTCTGGGGGTGCCTTAAAACATATGTAAAATGCATTAGGGTGACTAAATCACTCTTTGTTTTTACTTCACACCATGGGCCAGGCCGTCACCCCCGCCACATTGGCTAGGTGGTTAAAGGCATGCATAGCTCTAGCTTATGCGTCTTAAAACCTCAGGGCACCCACTAAGGTGTTTGCCCACTCTATCAGGGCTGCAGACACATCTGCGACTTTTTTTACGCATGTGCTGGTACAGGATATTTGCAGAGCAGCCACCTGGCAGGCACCATCTACCTTTACTAAACACTATAAGTTGGATGCCTTCACTTCTGCCCAAGCATCTTTTGGGAGGTGAGTTCTCCAGCAGGGTCTCCCTTCAGAGTAGGCACAGGGCTCCCTCCCTGGTTGTACTTAGGGCTATGGTATGTCCCCAAACATGAGACCGTACAGCAGTAGAGAATGGAGCATTGGTTACTCACTGTGAAGGCTGCTTCTTGCTGCTGCATCTAAGGGCATCTTGACCCACCCTGCAACACCAGCACCTACTTTGCAAGGATACTCCGAAGGGATAATCTTTTTGCTTTGTACTGCTCTTACATATTTTATAACTTCTTCGTCCTATTGGAGCCTAGCCTAGACACAAGACTCTTCCTGTTTACCATAGGTAGTTGCAGTTAGTTTGGATTCATTGGTCTTTAGTTAATATTAAAGTGGTTTTTTCTTCATAGAGGTGTTCTTTGCCTCTGGTCCTAAAAGAACTGGGGTGGGGGGGTCATGCTCCTCCCAACCTAAAAAAAGCCTAACAATTTGCATAGTCACATGGAGGAGCATAACCCAGACATGAGATGCCCTTGGATGCAGCAGCAAAAAGAAGCCTCCATGGTAGTAACCAATGCTCCATTTGTTCCCACCCTCTGTTTCCTGTCTTTCAGCCAGTTCCCAATCTACACATGAACCTGTCCCCTTTTCCCCATGACTTTTTAAGTTTACTCAGGAGCCTGTGAGGAATTTTGTCAATACCTTTTTAAAGTCCAGATATACTATATTAACAGGATCACCTTTATCCACATGCTTATTGACACTCTCAAAGGACCTCTTTAATGTTCTCTGCAAAATCCCAAAGACAAACTTTAGGTGTCAAGATGTACAAAGTAACTGGACTTGAGGAAGGTATGGCTGTGACAGTGGCTATTCAGAGGAAGCGCAGAACTAAAGGGCTCTATTATGCCAGCTGCCCTGGAACTGATTTTGATTGTATTCTGGAGTGTTTGAAATTCTTAAAGGCTTTTAATCGCATGCTTTTAATACTTCCCTTATTTTGTTAGGAAGTCTAGTTTAATCAAGAATGCATGTGGTTTGCTCACTTTTTTACTAGGCAGCTTTGCACCAGTTCAGTCTTTGCACAACACTCCTGCTTGATCCAGGCAGAGGCTAACCATTAGAAAGCCAGAGTTTCCAAAATCGAAGGGGAGGGGGAGATGAAGACTGTATACTAACAACTAGATTTCTGAATCTTGTTGCTGAATAGTGCCTTGAGGGTGCCAACAATTAAAAATGGTGGGGAGGAAAGTAGAAAGCTACACGTTCTTGGCCTAAAAATGCTTTTGGTGGATCTTTTTCCTCCGTTCTGTGTGCTTCCCAGTTCAGAAATGTCAGCAGAATTATTGTGCAAAACAAGCTCTGTCCTCCCTTCTTGTGTGTCCGTTTGTTCTTCCTGAGACTTATGCAACTGAAAAACCTGATTTTTTTTTTATAGAATTAGTAAGTTCTGGCTGGAAGGTTATCTCCAACCTATGAATGTCCCTTTTTCCAGCAATCCAAGAATGGCTGACTGCAACACCTGCACCGGTGGACCCATCTAAGTTGCTCTGTGTCCTAGCAAAGTTGTTGCTGGAGAAGATGGGAGGTTCTTCAGGGGCGGTGAGTGCTGGACTGTAAGCTGTAGGCCTACAACTTAAGACACCCTTTAGTAGTAACTGTCTGGGGAAGAAAGCAAATGGTACTATTAAAAGGGGGTGTTGGGGGAAGGAAGTAAAAAGTTTGGAACTGGTGACGGATGAGCCGTTGGGCTAATTCTTATGAGTAGAAGGGTCAGAGAAGCGTCCTATCCACCTTTGGGAGCTCCAAATTTTTGGTCGTGTCTCTGCAGAAACCTGGGTTGGGAGGTGGACATGATTGTGTGGGAACCAAGTGCTCAGTCGGATAGCTTTTCCTCCAGCCTCGATAATATGCTGGGTAGGATGGCGCCATCTGGCCTAGTACTTGGCTCCCACACGGTCACTTCCCCTTCCTCCTACCTAGGTTTCTGCAAACGCACAGCCAAAAACTGGAAGCACACACAGCTCCTGAAGCCAGTAGGATGTTTCTCTGACCCATTTTTCACTTGTGAGAACCAATCTTTTTATTGCTAGTGTATATGCTCTCCTGTTTAGGAAGCATATGTACATAAATTTATGAAAGTCTGCAGAAGATCAATGCTGCATGATAGGAATGGTCACTTCCTCATGGTGCCGGAGTACTGTGCAGAATATTCAACTTCGGCCAAAGCCTCATACAGGCCAAATAAACAGTTGCTCAGGGAGCCACAGTTAGAGCTGATGGGAACTGCCGCTGACTGGGCCTCACAATGAAGAACACAGAACTAGCACATCATGAAAAGTGGTTGTATCTAGTGATGTGCACGGACCGGTCCGGAGGCCATTCTACAGGCCACTGGACCAGTCCGGACATGGGCGGTTTGGGATTCGGCCAGATTGGGGTGGGGGTTCCTTTAAGGGTGGGGGGAGGGTGTACTTACCGCTCCTGCCACTTTCCCCCCTCCAGCGCGCCTTTTTTAGCTAGCAATTGGGGCGGCAGGATTCCTCCCTGCTGCCCCTTCCCCCCACTCGGCTGCAAAAGCCAAGCGGGGGAAGGGGCGGCAGGGAGGAATCCTGCGGCCCCAATTTCTAACTAAAAAAGGCGTGCCGGAGGGGGGAAAGCGGTGGGAGGGGTAAGTACACCCGCCCTTAAAGGAACCCCCACCCCAGTGCCGGACTGCAGCTCTGCAGTTCCATGCACATCACTAGTTGTATCCTAGCTTGCTTTCTGCTGTGCTAATTTCTACTTGCAGGGACTTTTTAATGTAGATAAATTTCCATAATGTGATTTCCCACCTTCATTCTCAAGTGGGTACAACCTGTTTTGCCACTTCACTCTACCAGATCTTAGAAGTTAAAATATCACAAAGGGAATTCAGTAACCAAATGTGTCATAGTTATGTTAGACAATGGATTTATAGGTTCAAATCCCTTTTTGACATTAAGCTCACTGAGTGACCCTGGGCAGTCACTCCATCTTACTTGGTAGTTGTGAGAATAGAAATGAGAATCCCATGTACACTACTTGGTCTCCTTGTAGCAAGAATGGGATACAAATTTTGACAGTTTTACGAAGGCAGCTATGTTGCATTATCTTAAATCTGATCCCTCCTGGAGACAGATTATCTATCTTGGCTGGGGAAATCTCTATGGAAAAGTGCCTGGCAGGTTCTTTGGTGAGTTATTTGGCCTGACATTTATGAGAGCAGAAATAGTTATAACTCTTATAGGAGTAAATTTCTTTTTTGCCTCAGCTTCTCTGCATGATCAAGGAAACTTGATTGGGTATTTTATTCAGGTATTCTTAATAAAACGGCCAATTACGGTTATCTGCCTCATGTCCTAGAAATGGGTGGCTTGAAAATCCTAATAAAGAAAAAGTGTGTTAGATGCTAATGCAATGCAGTTAATATTATTTTCCAACTATGGTGATTGCAGTGTCAGAGATTAAATACTTTCATCTTTCCATACAGCTCTATGGACTCTTTCTGACAGCAGCTGCTCAGCCCTTACGCCTTGACAATGACTTGGCAGCCTGGTCAGTAGCCATGGATGCTGGTATCGAAGCCATGATGCGGTAAGTGTGACCCTTATGTGACTGCAACATAGTAATAACTGATGATGTGCAATGAACTTCCTTGTTGCTTCTCTCTTCATTGCATGTGAATTTCTGGTATAAGGGGCAGGGTACATGCAGAGCCTACACACTGTTTTTTCCTCTGACAGGTATGGAGGGGCTGCACCTGGAGACAGAACCATGGTAAGGTATCATTAGTAATATAGTGCTGGTCCTTAATCATTGGCCTCTGCTACCATGATTACATCCTGTAGATTTTATAATTATTACTTTAGAGTACCTTACTTACAGCCCATATAACTGCATAAGTGATGTACCATGCCACTCGTGAGTGTTTGATGCATCCAGTCATACAATTTGAGGAATTTCTCATACATTAGTGTGGGGTTTAATACTTCAAGACCTCTCCTCGATGCATAGGTAGATACGGTTAACTGTAGGTTAGTCACTATACCTCACACTTCTGCAGGGTGACAGAGATGCTGATGGTAGATACTACCATTCTAAACTTACCTTGAAATTTTGCAAAGGAACTATGACTGAGATGGTAACTGCATGACAAATGGCCTACAATAGAACATCATGGGGCATAACATTTGGATTGGCAACATGCCTTTCACATACATTTCAGAATTATGTTCAATGAAAGCTCTCTGTAGACATGTTAAATCCTAAGCATGAGCACCACTCACGAGGGCGAAAGCAGGGAGGAATTATCCCCTACTGCTGTCATTCACCACCACCACCCCTGTGCCTGAAAGATACTGTTTATAGCAGTGCCCCATTCAAACAGTGCCATAATCATGGTTCTTGGGCGCAGGGGTGGGAGACCGCGGGGCGGGGGCAGGACTTCCTCCCTTCTTTCCCCCTCATGTGCAGTGCTCAGACTTAGGGTTTATAACATCTGAAGAGGGCTAATGGTGTTTGATTTCCATAGCAAGACAGTGGTTTTTATTTAAAAATATATAGTTGTCCTATTTAAGTTAATATGCCATCCCTATAACAATAGAGCCCCTTCTCCCTACAACTGCAGATTGATCTATTTTCCTGCCCACATCAGAGGCAATAGCTCAGGATGGCTGAAATTGTGTCCCATTAAATTTGTTCAAGCCATTTAGTTACAGCAAATATTGGGAGATTTCGAAGAGCTTGGTGACTGATCATTGGGGATGTTGGGAGATTTCAAAGACTCATTGCCCAATTGCTGGCCCTGATGGAGCTTCACTGTAACTCTTCTCTTTTGACTAGCTGGATTCACTCTGTGCTGCTGCTGAAGAGCTCAGAGCTCTGAAGAACCCGAAGGCTAATCTGATGCAAATTCTGGATAAAGCTGTAGAGGTGAGTTTAATTTTATGCAGCTGGGAGCTAACTGCTTTTGCAAGGGTTTGGGAGAGGAGAGGTGAGCTGAGAAGCAGGTCCTTTCAGGTCCTGTTCTCTACTGTTGTCAGCTTAAGCCTTGGTAATGGGTCTCGTGAATTAATAATTTCAACCTATAACACATGTACAATAGTGTTGGACAGGTTTGCTGTGGGAATCCAGACAATCCCAAACACTTAACATCATCAGCCTAATTCTCCAGTGGTTATTTGCAACATTAGGACTGAAGGACCCAGCAACAGGATTTGGGAGTGGAATCTAGAGACCTATATTATGGTTTCAAAGAGATAGGCACTGTAGTATCTACTTACTCTTATCCCTTGCAATTGAAGAGTACTTACCCATCTATGCTGAACTAATTTATTGCTCTTTTTTGCAGCGGGCAGAAGCTGCTGCTGAATCCACAAGGAACATGAAAGCTGCCGCAGGCAGGGCCAGTTACATCAGCTCAGCCCACCTAGAGGAGCCAGACCCTGGTGCTGTGGCAGCTGCAGCTATTCTTCGTGCAGTATTGGAAGGGTTACAGGCTAAAGCAGAGTAGCTTTGTGACAGTGCCTTCTTTTGACTCCGACTGATTCAGCACCTGCTAAAATGCCACATTACCTCTCCTGCACTGGGCTTTTTGCTTTAATCAAAGTATCCTTGAATTTGTCTCCTACTGTCATTTCTCGCCAATCCTAGCTGCCTGAGAGCCTCATTGCAGTGAATGGATGTAGTGATTTCTGTAACCTTATGTGTACGAGTAAAAGATTGCTCTATATTTGGGACCAATACTTTTCCTTATGCTTTGAATTCTGGTTATAATAAAGAATCCTGACTCCTGAAAGTGCTTCTGTGTCCCTTCAGCTAAGCATATACTGAATCCTAAATGACAACAGCAGCACCCTCTTTGTAGAAGCTTTTTTTTAAAAATGAGACTTAAGCAATACTGTAGCAACTTCTTAGCATAGGTGAGTAACAAATGTTTAGATAAAAGGTTTTAGGGATCCTAGAGGAGAACAGGGATAGGTTCAACATAATCCTTCATGAGAGACAGCTGTGATGAATATTCTTCTGAACAAAAGCTGGTGATAAATATTGAAGGAACACACAGCTCTATGTTCTGTTGGATTCATCATAACGTTTACAGGAATTGGAGAAGGAATAGGTTTCCTGCAAGCCAGTATTCTGATGTACCTGTTTTTCTGAAGAGTGAGGAGACCCCTGAGGCAGAATATTATTGTCCAAGTACAGCTGAGCCACTTTCACCTATAACCATGAAAGTGTAACATAATAATGAAAATATTTACACTGTAGGCTACTGTTTTAAGCCGATAGCTGATACACCGTTCATTTTTATAACCCCAATGATTGTATATATCTATACTCAAGACATTAGTGCTTGTATTTCTGCAATCCCTGTTCTCTGCTGCCTGGAACCGAGGCCATCTCTGAGTGAGTTATCCTTCCCACGTGCTCCCAGGCAGGACTAATAGAAAATGTTGCAATGCCTTAAGAGCCTGGGTAGGATAACCCTGCCCAGTTCTTTTAGTCCTGCTTTGCTCCTAGGCAGTTGTATGTTTTCTAGCTCCTAAACTTTCTACCTTTTCAGATTTATATTCTTGTTTGTTGTTTGTCCCCCCCTTGACTTTATCCTCTGTTTGTCTCTAGCCGACTTAAAAACAACAACAACAACAAACACCTCCCTGCCTGTTCCCTGCCATTTGTCTTTTCAGTTTATGGAGAGAGCGCAGGCTATCAGGCATATATTGCTGCCAAAGGGCAGGAAAACTGCTGACTTTCCTTTTTCGACTTGGATGCCAGACTCTCCTCCGCTATTTGTGCCGCCACTAATGGCCGCGCCAAAGCGCCCTGCAGGCGAAATGGAGTTAAATTACCCCGAGGAGGATAGGCCAGACAGACAAGGAGCTCCGCGAGAGCTCAGAGGGAGTCTGTGCCAAGCAGTGTGGGCCAGGCTGCAGCCTCAATCCCACCATTGCTGAGCACTTTGGGGACTCCATGCTCCTTTCCAGCTATGAGCGACAATGGACCTGGACTTTTGACTTAGAGCCGCACCTCTCTGACCACCATTGACACCACTCCGGGCCACTAGGGATCAGAAGGCAGATCACACAGGACATTCTAGAGGGATGCTACAACATCGGTGAGATCCCTCCTTGGCGCGGCAGTTTAGGGCGCAGTTCCCATGAGTCCCCCCTCATCTGCCCTACTAACGAACCTCACCCAAGAAATGCCACCGGCAGGCCTGGATAAAGAATATCCTAGCTCTATCGCTACAGGGGGTGGTTCAAAAACGCAGAAGGGGAAAGAAAAGGAGCAGGGAGGCGTTTTCTGATTCCTCATCCCCTGATTCAGGGACAAGGACACCTAAAAAAGCAAAATGGAAAAGAAAGCATACTAAGCGGGTGGGACAACACAGGTTTCCTGCTACCAGGGTTACTGGCACCAATGAGAGGGAAATTAACTCCTCGGCGAACTCTGGAGCAGATTCCCCCACCCTACTCCCAGTGTACCAGTACCTGTTACCACCACTAGGGAAAATCAGCCTCTCTCTGTGACTGATGCTCCAATTCTGGGAGCTAGGGGCTCTACACCCATCCTAAATGATATGGACTTAAATCCAAACCCACCTCCAGTTAATCCTGTAGAGGAACCGCTTGATGAACCAGGCCCAGATCCTCTGGACAAGGAGGAGGGGGAGTGGTCGGACAACTAGGAGAATCCTGCATCTACCATATCCTAGTATTTATGTGCTCATGAGGATTTTGCACCCCTAGTCCGCAGGGCTATTCACACTTTGGGATTCAGCCTGCGGTACCAACAGAAACGGTACCTCTCACTAAGGGAGCTCTAGTATTCCCCAAGCAAAGAGGGAAATTGCTGGTTCTCTGCTGCTCTGGGTCCAAGGGTGTCTCACAGATGGGTTGTCTTCACCCACATGACTCTAAGGCAGTACTATGCAAATTAGTTAAGAGTTTAAGTTCGGGAAAAGGAAGCCCTTCCCCAGTTCTTTTTGTCCTGCGAGGCTCCAGGCAGCTACTCAGAGCTACAGCTCTGCTGCTTTTACTTTCATTTTCCATTCAGCTCCTCTTTGTTGTTTTCCTGCCTTTTCCCTCCAACTAGCTGGGCTGCAGCATTGGATGGCAAGACCCCCCGAGTACTTCATGTACGTGTACTGAGGGGGTCTTTTTTCAGCTGGCCCTCACGCTCCGCTGCCGCCCGCAACCCCTCTAAGAGCCTGCAGTCACGGGCGTGCTTGCTGCACCCCACGGAACTCCCAGAGCAGCGGAACACCACCCATCAGCTGTTTGGCGGCATTCTAGCACAGGCAGGGACTCAGCCTACAAGCAGGGAAGCGGCCCGGGCAGCGCTCCCGCCTCCGCGTTCCCCTGCGCTCTCCTGCCGCCCTCGGACGCGCCAGAAAAGCCTGCGCACCCAGGGCCCCCTGTAGGCCAGAAAAACTTGGGCCTGCCAGCACTGGCATCTGCACAACAAAAAACCTCTAGGGAGGCCTCAACAAAAGCGGCAGGAGCAGCAGAGGGCATGGCGTTGGACCCCGCACCCACTAGGGCACAGCCAGTCCAACGCATGGTCACCAGGAGCACATCCTCGACCCAGCAGGAGGTCGTGAGCGTGGCCTAGACAGGGCCCTGTATGTCTTCTGACCTGGTTTCCCCTTGGGGTCATCTAGCCCAACCCTGAATAGCCCACCTCCCAGAACTATAACCAAATTGCCCTCTGATATGCCTACCTCCTGGGGTCTGTGGGTGGAGAACCTTCTATCCACTGCTTTTGAGCGATATGATGCCTTACGATCAAAAAAGTGTAAGTGCTCTAGGTGAGCCTCTCCGGCCTCCTCCAGCGCTGAATCTCCCCTTCCGAAACCCAGGCAGGATCCTAGGAAGGCAAAGGAAAAGAGAAAGCATACTAAGAAATCCAAAAGGTCCAGGTCCAGATCCAGACAGCTGGATGTTAGCGCCTACTCCTCTGATATCGCTGATCAGGGGTCCACTGTGTTGGGGACACTCTTACTCCAACATTAAACCCAGAATACCAACCCAGAATTATATGGAATTCAGGCCTGTGTTTTCCCTCTGAGCACACAGAGTGCGAAACCAGGTGTAGTTCACAACAACTGTCCCCAGGCTCAGCCCCCTTGGGGACACGGGGAACCTAGCCAGCGGAGCCCCCCAAGGCGTGGCTCAGCTTCAGACCCTTACCTCCCTTGGGGACCCTCCCCACCCACCTGGCATTATAGACCAGGAAGATCCAGACCATCCTAGGTCTGAGAAGCAGCGCTGAGGCGCTTTCAGTTTCATTTTCTCTGTTGCTGTGTTTGCCTTTTCTTAATTATCTATCCGTGCTAATCCTAATTATTTTAGGCAAGGGCTCCCCAGAGTACTACAAGTGCTGATGGAGTCCAAAACTACCTGGCCTGCCTGCTCCTCCTCTGCCGCCAGCGACTCCACCCTGAGCTGTGTTGGCCGACGAGCTTTTACTCCAGCTGGAGGTCTCTGGAGCACGTGGATGCCGCTGTTCAGCTGTGTGGCGGCATCCTGCAGTAGCAGGGAGCAGAGCCGATGGGCAGGAAGCGGTCTGAGCAGTGCCTGCAATACCGCTCTCCCCTGACTCCCCTTGCTGGCCAGAATTTGACTTTGAGTACCCCCAACCCCTGCTTGCCCGGGCGGAAGGCCAAGCAGACTCCTCCTCTGCTGGCAATGGTGGCCTCAGGCTCTACGGCCCTTAAGAAGGCACCAACAACTGAATCTGGGGTGACAGCTGAGAACGTGCAGTACCCGCAATCCCTGCTCGCCTGGGCGGCCAAACCGGGTGTACTTCTCCCCTGCTGGCAATGGCGGCCTCGGGTTCTAAGGCCCAAAGAAGGCGCCAGCAGCCAGATCACGGGCAGCTATGGAGGGCGTGTAACCAGGAGTCCAGTCTCGAAGCACCGGAGGAATTGGTGAGTTCGGCCCATACTGGGTCTTTTTTCAGTAGTCTGACCTCCCAACTGTGGGTTCCACAGGGTCATCTAGTCTGACCCAAAATAACTCTGTAGCCCAGGCCTTATTTGATCTTCCAGGGGATATGCCACCTACCTAGGGTGTGTGAACTGAGGATTATTGGCAAAATCCTGAGAGAGATGATGCCTTAACAATATATTATTTATATATATATAATTAAGATCTAAATAAATAACTAAATAACTAAATAAATGGAAAAGAAATCAATAAATAAATGAATTAAAGGGAAATACGGACCAGGCAGGCCTCTCCCTTCTCTCACAGTGTGGCTTCCAGATTTAGTGCGAAGTAGCTCAGTGTTCACTCCTCTGTGATTTATTTTATTTTATTACTTATGTTCAACACTCGTGTTCTGCTCTTCTCCAAGGAGCTCAGAGCAGTGTACATGGTCGTTGTTGTCCTCACAACATCCCTGTGAGGTAGGGTTGTTATGTCTGGTCATGGGTCCCCAAGAACCCCAGGGTTACCCCTCATAGTGAACTTGGCCACGGCAACTCACAAGGCTCTTCCCTTCCAACGGTCTTCTAGCTCCATTGGGGACCCCCACTCACCGACTGAACCAATGGGCCAGGAGGACCTAGACCACCTAGGTCTGAGGGCTAATGGCCTGATGCCCAAGCGCCAGTCTCACTTTAGGCTCCCCAGAGACTTCCGGGCGGCGGATCTGACCCCACTTATGGCCCAAACCATACATGCCTTGAGCCCTGCCCTGCAACCTCTCAGGAGGCCCTGCCAGTGGGTAAACAAGTGCACTAGTCTTCCCAGGTTCTAAGGAGTCTAGCATAACCCTTCCACCCCTAAACAGTTTGTGGAAGCAGCCAAACTCCTCCGAGCACAACAGATCCTCCACCTAGGAGTGCTGATAGATATCCAGCTGGACAAACTCTTCCTGCCCTGGGACCAAAGACATACCCTGGAGTCAGGGGTACGAATGGTTCTGAAATCCAACTTAGCACCTCTCATGGACCTGTCCAAATTGCTGGGTCTGATGGTGACAAGCCTACAGTCCGTGCCCTGGGGGCGTTTCCATCTGAGGCCTCTGCAGTGGTTTCTCCTTCCCTATCAGACGGGCATAGCAATTAAGTCCAACCGACGGGTTGCTATGCCCCAAGAAGTTCGACACTCCCTGAGGTAGTGGCTCACACCCCCCCCCCACATCCTTCAGGGTGGAAGGAGTTCCTCGATCCCCCCCAGGATCATCGTGACCACGGATGCCAGCAAGAGGGGATGGGGAGCACACTGTTAGCACCAGTCAGTCCTTGGGGCAGGTGGTCGGCGGAGGTATGCCAACACAGCATAAACTGGCTAGAACTTAGGGCCATCCACCTAGCCCTACAGGAATTTGTCACCTCTCTTATACATCACCACATACTTATCCACACAGACAACACCACGGCGAAGGCTCACGTAAATTGTCAAGGGAGTACCAGGTCCGGGCCCCTCCAGGCGGAGACAACACTACTGTTCCTCTGGGCAGAATGCCGTGTGGAACCCTTGATGGCTCACCACATCCAGGGCGACCTGAATACAATAGCAGACTGGTTGAGCCGCTCGGACTTCCTACCAGGGGAATGGTGCCCGAACCCAAAAACCTTCTCATTGTGAAGCACTTCGGCCTACCAGTGGTGGACCTGTTTGCAACCCCAGCGAACACGCTTCTTCACGGGATTCCCCTGCCAACAGGCAGGAGCAATGGATGCCCTCTCGGCGCCATGGCCCCTGGGTCGCCTCTATGCATTTCCTCTCACCCCCCTCCTGGCAAGCGTCCTGCGCAGAGTCAAGCTCCTTCAATCCCAGCTCATCCTGGTGGCCCCGTACTGGCCATGGAGGCCATGGTTTGCAGAGATCTACAACCTCACCTGCTACCCCCCGTCACACCAGATCTCTTGCAACAAGGCCCAGTCTCTCATCCCGATCCAGGCTGGTTAAAGCTAGCCGCATGGAAACTGAACAGCGCCTCTTGAAGCACCATGGATACGCGACACCGTCTTGAACACCATGCTAGCCTCCAGACGTCCTTCCACTAACCGAATATATCAGTCTATGTGGAGGGCCTTCCTACGCTGGTCGGACCACTACGGGGTGCCAAGAGGGTCCGCATCCATGTCTCACTTTCTACAATTCCTACAAGAAGGTTTGGACAAGGGTCTCTCAGCGATCACTCTGAAATGCCAAGCCTTCTCTCTCATGGGTCTCATTGCAGGTACCTCTAAGACAGCTGGCCATCGCCACCCACATCTCAGATGTTTCCTGCAGGGTGCTACTCTCCTGTCCCTGCCGGTGATCCACCGTTTCCCCACCTGGAAGCTGCATACTGTTCTCCAGGCCCTTCAGGGCCCCCCCGCTTCGAGCCATTGTCTTCTATTCCTCTGTGGATATTATCACTCAAACTTGCATTTCTAGTGGCCATCACCTCTGCATGCAGGGTGTCTAAGCTCAGGGCTCTGTCCGCACACAAAAATCTCGGTATCATCTCGGAAGACTCGGTTAAGGTAAGGTAGCATTCCCCTTTTCACATGTCCCAGGATGTCGTGCTACTTTCCTTTTGCCTGCACCTGGTTCCCCCGGCGGAAGAGGCGTGGCATGAGCTCGACGTCCGCAGATGTCTCAAAATCTACATCAGGCGGACCAAGCACATTAGAACCTCTGAGTTCCTCTTTGTTTCCTTTCTCCATGGGTCGGCCCCTTTCTCTATGCATTGGAGAAATGCTCCGTTTTACCCTTTGTAGAGAAGTCGCTATTTTTCAAGTGAGGGCTACATTGGCCCCTTTCTCCATGAGTCGGCCCCTTTGTTTCCTTTCTCCATGGGTTGGCCAGTGACACCTGCCACCATAGCTAGGTGGCTTAAGGCTTGTATATCTCTGGCATATGAATCACAAGGCCTTAGGGCTTCGACTATGGTTCTTGCTCATTCCTCTAGGTCAGCAGCCATGTCAGCGGCTTTTCCCACTACCGCTGCTATCCAGGACATCTGCTGAGCGGCAACCTGGTGGGCTCCCTCTACCGTTGCCAGACACAATAAACTCGATATGTTTGCATCTGCACAGGCGGCATTCGGGAGGAGAGTCCTCCAGCAGGTGCTCCCTGCATGGTAGTAGCTGGTACCCTCCCTTTTGGGACCCAGAGCTTTGGTATGTCCCATCTGTGAGACGCCCTTGGACCCAGAGCAGCAGAGAACGGAGCATTGGTTACTCACCGTGAAGGCTCCTTCTTGCTGCGGGATCCAAGGGCGTCTCGTCCCACTCTTCGTGCCAGCTCCTACCGTCCAGAAATCTGTTCGTGTAAATTTTCTGCCAAGTGATTACTGTAACGTTGGCCTAGTTCGTTTTTTGGCCGTATTTGTTTGACTTGTTTTTTGCACATAGTTTACCAGGGGCTTGCTTCGCATCGTTGTGCCTGTCGCTTCTGGTACTAAAAGAACTGGGGAGGGGCTTCCTTCTCCCGAACTTAAACTCTAACTAATTTGCATAGTCCTGCCTTGGAGTCATGTGGGTGAAGATAACCCATCTGTGAGACGCCCTTGGACACCGCAGCAAGAAGGAGCCTTCACGGTGAGTAACCAATGCTCCGATCTACCCCTGCCTGAGCTATTTGCTGACATGGTTAAAGCGGAATGGTTATTAACAGCAACTAATAGGAAGTCTATTGCAGTAGCCAGTAAATACTACTACTTTCAGCAAGAGGATGCTGCGATGTTTAAAGTGCCCCTGACCGATGCCCCAGTCGTGGCCCTACTCAATGGTTCAACATTACCCAGGGATGGAGAATCGGCACTTAAGGACCAGAATGACAAGCTTATAGAGGCTTCGTTTAGAAAGGCTAATGAGGTGTCCTCTCTATTAGGGCTTCAGCGGCAGCTTCCATGCTGTCTTGTACCTCTGTGGTGTGGCTTGATTTAATGCAAAATCCTCCATTGGATGCCTTCAGCCTTAGACACCAATTGATAAAGATTCAGAAGGCTCAGGCATTTGTGTCTGATGTCACATTAGATGCCATACAATTCTCCTCCCACGCCTCTACAATTACTGTAGTAGGAAGATGTAATTTGTGGCTATAGCACTGGCTGGTTGATGCAGTGTCAAGGGCTAATTTAGCTGCAGGACCTTTTGATGGGGTGAATTATTTGGCGAGGAGGCCCTCAAGGAGGTCTTAGTTGAGTCAAAAGAAAAGCGTAAGCCTATGCCACTACTACCACCTCCATATCTCCAGGACCACCCAGCTCCTGGAAGGCAGTTCTAATATCAGCTTCAGCCCTTTCGTTCATTTCAGCCCTTCTTCCGTAGAAGGGACAGAGACTTCAGGTCTCAACACCCCCAATGGAACAGACAACGGGGGCAAGAATATCCAGTCAGGACCACCAGAATTTTACCAACCAACACAGAGCTCAGAAGCAACAATGACTTACCTCTGGTAGGCCTGGGGGGACACCTGTCAGCTTACTCACAGTTTTGGGAAGCCACTACCACAGACCAGTGGGTTTTGAATAGAGTCAAGAGAGGTTACAAGATAGAACTGACCACAGTTCACCCCAGCAGATTCATACCCAGGCCTTGCTCACGCTGGCCACTGAAACATCTTGGGCTACTAGGGGCAATAGAGTTAGTTCTCTTATATCAACAGGGAGAAGGAATTTACTCGATGCTATTTACAGTCCCCCCAAAAAAGACAAGTCTCTCATGGCAGTGCTAGACTTAAAAACGCAGCTTTTGCATGGAATCTTTGTGCTCTATAACAGATGCTCTCCAGCACCTGGACCTGTTAACATCAATAGACTTAAAAGAGGAATATCTACACATGCCAATACATCCGGAAAGTCGGCACCTCCTACAGTTCACATACAGCGGGATACATTATCAGAACAGGGCCCTTCTGTTCGGGCTGTCATCGGCCCCAAGGGTGTTTACAAAGGTGCTGGCACCAGTAATAGCACACCTGAGGTTGCAGGGCGTCCATGTCTCTGTCTAAATAAGCAAACTCCTGAAGTCATCAATTCTAGCAGCTACAAAGGACCTGCACTTAACTCTGCAGACCCTGGATCTTCACGGTTTTCTTATAAAGGGCGGGGGGGAGTCACTTTGAACCATCTTATTGATTATTACACCTAGGTGTACAAATAGATGCTCAAAGGGACAAAGTATTCCTTCCAAGGGAGCAGATGCTAACCTTACAACAGGCAGTCGCATCTGTCATAATGACTGGACAGGCCAGACTTCTAGACTTAGCCCAACTCCTAGGGCTCCTGGTGGCATCTCTGGATTCTGTACCATGGGCCAGGTACCACCTGTGGGACCACCAATTGTTCCTACTTCCATTTCAAATACCTATTGCATGGATGTTCTAGTAGATGTGCCACCGCAGGTTTTACAATCTCTGTAATGATGGATAATACATTACCAGCTGCAGAGGGGAAAACAGTTTCTCGAGCCATCCATCGTCTTGAAATAAGAGATGCCAGCAAGATGGGTTGGGGGACACATTGCCAATGAAAGTCAGCACAGGGCCGGTGGTCCAGGAAGATATCTCTACATAGTATCAATTGGTTAGAACTGAGAGCAATCCACTTGGCACTGTTGTCATTCCAGAATATTCCATCAGCACGTATTGATCAGGACTGACAATACGATGGCGAAGGCACACATAGACAGGGTGGAACCAGATCACGATCTCTGCAGACGGAAGCAACATTGATCATAAAATGGGCAGAAAACAACCTGGCCTAGATTATGGCTCACTATATGCAGGGAGACCTCAATTCCATCGCGGACTGGCTGAGCAGAGAACAGCTATTACCAGGGGCATGGGTGCTCAACCATAGAATATTCTGAAGGATTATGGAATGCTTTGGGAGGCCTCAAGTCAACCTGTTTGCATCAGCTCTGTCATCAACTTCCCAGGTTCTTTACCTGGTTTCCATGCCTACGCGTGGAGGCAGTGGATGCATTATCATCAGACTGGCTGCCGGGCCTCCTGTATGCTTTTCCTCCAACACCACTCCTCACATGCTTCCTCACATGAGTTCTAATATTCAGGGCTCAGGTAACCCTGGTGGCCCTGTACTGGCCCAGGAGACCATGGTTCATGGAACTGTTTCACATGACCTCAGAAGAACCATGGTTTCTATCAGTATCTATGGATCTCTTACACCAGTAGAACTTCACGATCCAGGCTGGTTACAGCTAGACACCTGGAAACTGAGCGGGGATTGTTGAGGCAGTATGGCTATAGTGATAAGGTCTTAGCTACCATGTTAGCCTCTAAAAGAGACTCTACTAAGCGCATTTACCAGTGCACATGGAGAGCCTTTCTTTGGTTGGCTAGACACTCGGTTCCTCATGGTATGGTGAACATTAAACACCTAGCTTTCCTCCAGGAGGGATTGGACAAGGGACTTAAGGCTAGTACATTAAAACGCCAGGCTGCATCCCTAATAGGACTAATTTCAGGGATCACCAGAGATAAGATACGCAACTATCCACACCTTAAAAGGTTTCTGAGAGGAGCCACTCTTGTCACCTATGGTGGTACATAGGTTTCCATCTTGGGACATACATACAGTGCTGAGAGCATTGCAAGCCTCTCTTTTCGAGCCCATCCGTTCTATTCCTTTGAGGATTTTATCATTTAAAATGGCCTTTTTATAGCAATAACCTTTGCATGCAGCATCTCGGAGCTGCATTCCTTATCCACTCACAGGAATCTCTGCATATTCTCAGCTGACTCCGTAAGTCTAATTCCAGACCCCCCTTTTTAGGTCTAAGGTGTCATCTTTTTTTCATCATTCTCGGGATGACATTCTGCCATATTTTTGTCCCAATCTGGTGCGCACAAGAGAGAAGGCATGGCACAAATTAGATGTTGGGATATGTCTTAAAATATATTTGAAATGCACTGGAGAGTTTAGACATACAGAGATTCTGTTTGTCAGTTTTCTACCAGCATCTATGGGAAATCAGGTCTCAACATTGATTATTGCCAGATGGATATGGGCCTGTATCTTGCTGGGATATGAATGTTCTCTGGGTCACATACTGGCACACTACCTGAGGGCGATAGCCACATCCGCTGCTTTTTCCACAAATGTCCCTGTGCAGGAGATCTGCAGAGCAGGCCACATGGAAGGCACCGTCAACCTTCACAAGGCATTACAAAATTCATACGTATGCTTATGCTCAAGCAGAACTTGATTGCAGGGTGCTGCAACAGGTTCTTTGCCTACACTATGAGAATAAGCATACCGGAATCCATACAGCCTTGCTGGTTAATCAGTTGGTGTTGTTACTCTATTGTTTTTCAATTGCCAGTGGCTTTTAGAGTTAAATCTGGTGTTATGCATGTTTAGTGCTAGTTGCACGTTAGCCTAAAAGAACTAGGCAGGATTATCCTACCCAGGCTCTTAAGGCGTTGCAACGTTTTCCATTAGTCCTGCCTGGGAGTACATGGGAAGGATAACCCACTCAGAGATGTCCTCGGCTCCAGCAGCAAGAAGAACCCTTCACTGTAAATGAACCAATGCTCCTTTCTGGATGTCTCTCCTATTTGGAAGGGGAATCCATAGCAGTAACCCATGCAGATACTCAACATACAACCTTCTCTGAAGGTAGATAACACTGGTGTGGTGAATGCTCCTATTGCACCTTATGTAGAAATGTGTCAAACAATCTTCCCATGCCGTGGTAGAAATGAGTTGTCCAAGCGTTGCCTCCTTCCAGAAATGCAAACTGTATCCTCTGTAGTGTGTACTGTATACCATTTGGGAATTACTGATAGAAGCTTTTCTAAATGACTGCTACAAATGATAAACAAAACGTGCCTCAAAGACTACTTAAATTTAAGTGTATGCTTCAAGCGAAATAAATGGAGTAGAGAAACCCTTAAGCGGTTCTACACCCCCAGTTCATTCTCTTTCAACTCTTTTTAGAAGTGCTCTGGCAGTTGAAACACTGAGACATGGTATCACTGCCACTATCTCAGTTGTTTGAAGCAAGTCACTGAGAATGTCTGTATGCAATATAAAAGAATCCCACTACTTATAAAAGAGACAAAGTTATAACAGCATGGGCAGGCCAAGTGTGACACATACAAGACAAAGGGCTATAATTAAAGTGAAAAAAATTATCTAAAAGAAAATCAGTTGACATGGCATTAAATGAAACTTCTTTATAAAAAGACAAAGAAAAATAAGACATCTTAGGCATTTTCCTTCCACTTAGTTCCCTTGCTGCATTTTCAAAGGCCAAGTGGGAATGTATGTTCTCTCAAAACATCGGAGAGGCAGGCAGAAATGGGAAGCTGCCCCATACTGAAACCTCTCTAGTCAGAGAAGCACTTTTAAATTTCCACTCCCCTTTTAATCATCAAAAGCCATTGCAGAGAGAGGAAAACCCCTTTTTTTTTTTGCCTTGGATCAATCCCTGTTGTCAGGCCAGGTTTGTACTGGCCAGAGATGCTCAGTTAAAGGGGAAGCTACATTAAGCAGCATTGAATTAAACAGTGGCTATTAGAACTGCTTCACACCCAATGTAACCCTGCTAGAATATTGGATATCCCTTTCAAGTGTTTATAGATCACTCATACTTTTAAACATCAAATAGCATAAAGGTAAAGAGCATTTGTAGATATCTGCTGTTGCATGACTCTTATTTCCAAAGGGTGTGACACATTTCTAGCCAGCTAGAAAATTAGATTTTCAAGCCTTAGAAATAAGGAGTCAGTCTGGTTAAGCAGCTGTGTTTCTGCCTCAGAAGTCTTGACAGATACTAAATGTCTAGTTAAAGAGCAACAGCTGTGTTAGAAGTATCCTTAAGGAGCTACATACTACAAAGAAGAAATAATAGCATTTAAACAATTGTAGAAGCTATCAGATCAAGGAAGCTATCGAAGCTCTACTACTGTGGTTGTTAGGGCAATAAATTGATTTGAAATTCTTCAAGTTCACAGAACTTAAATCTTACTCTTTATTTAATAATAATAATTTTTAAAGGACTTCTTGGAGCTCAAGGGAGGTTTAGACAAGATGGCGCCAGGTTTTGCCATCCAGAAATAGATAAGAAATTTAATATCACCCAAGACAGTCTGAAGTACACATTTGAGACACAACTAAATTCTTGCTCACCTTAAATCATGGTAACTATTCATTCAATTGGTAATGACTGAAAGTTATGTTGTATTTACTGGACAAACACCTAGGATATCTTTAGACCAAAGGCTAACCTGTGTTTCAGAACAGGAACAGCACAAAGGGAGATGAGACAGGCTTCTACAAATGTGTTTTATTAATGAATAGTCTTGCTGGTTCACAGAAACCACAATGGGATCCGTGATAAAGTATTGAATTTAATTGTAAATGTAAACAGTCAAAGCTACTGTAATGTTCTTGCCCTTATGAATTGTTCTTCACAAGTAGATCTATTGAAATGGACAGGCTGGAGGTGGATGTAACAATAGATGCTCTTGCCTTTTTTCTCTTCTGTGCCAGGGATACTGGTTGGGCTAGTCCTTCAATTATTTTGAATTTAGTATGAAATTGTTTAGAAGTTAGAAGTATTTTTTTTTCACACAGTGCATAATCAACTTGTGGAATTCTCTGCCACAAGAAGTGATGACAGCCAACAACCTGAATAGCTTTAAGAGGCACTTGGATAACTTCATGGAGGAGAGGTCTATCAACAGCTACTAGTTGGAGAGCTATAGGCCACCTTCAGCCTCAGGCAGGATGCCTCTGAGTCCCAGTTGCAGGGGAGTAACAGCAGGAGAGAGGGCATACCCTCAACTCTTGCTGTAGGCTTCCAGTGGCATCTGGTGAGCCACTGTGTGAAGCAGGATGCTGGACTAGATGGGCCTTGGGCCTGATCCAGCAGGGCTGTTCTTATGGAATAGAGCTGTGTTATCTCTCCAGTTTCTCATATTCATGGTAATTAAACTGGTCACAAGACTGGCTACCAAGCCAGCAGTCTGACCTTATTGGATCCGGAGCTTTCCTAAGTTTTATGAATGGAGGAACAGCCTGGCTTAGGACAGAGTCCTTGCGAATTTATGGATACCTGAGATTCCTAAAATACACAATCTCCACCCCCCTCATTGTTATGCATGCTTTATATTTGTCAGACTGGAGCTTATAAAAGAGTAGGCACCATATGCTAATAGCAACTATGGCGGGTGGGAAACAAAAACACCCTACCCCAAATCAAGTATTCAGTCCCAAATTTAATTTCATGCCAGGGATAATCCTTGACCAGCAGGAAGCCTGTTTCAATGAATATCTGTGTGTTTAGACATAGGCACCCATCTTTCATAAGCTTCCTCAAACAGTCGATGTGGTTGTTACAAGAATGGCATGGAATATCTGGCAGGATGACTTTGAAAAACAAGATATGATACACACACATGCATATTGTTTACCAGGATAAAAGTTAGCTAACATGAGAAAAAACATAGTCACAAGGGTCTTAGTGTATAGACTTGAGCTGGGAACATGACTAGCAATACATTTAATATCCATCCATTATTACTTATGTCAGAAGTGCAACCATCTGGATACTGAGACCTTTATTTTTATTTCAAATGCAGTGCTCAGCAGAAGTCTATATAAAGAAATACATCCCACACAAACATTCACCTGTGTACCACACATATATCTGTCCCATGCCACATAGAATTTCTGAGGAGTAAGATGGTTCTTTTTTCCTGCAGGGGCAACCTATGCTTTTACTATTTATTTATGTGGGGGGGAAATCACAATCATATAGAACTGGGACATTACAGTGCAACAAGCATTTTAAAATAAGAGAGATCCCATCAGCAGTAAAATGAGAGGTGGCTCTTCATGGTCGATCTATAAAAAGCCTTTTTTGTTTGTTTTGCATTTGGAGGAAGGGTTTGGCCAGCTTTAAGATTAATTAGAAGCAGCATATCTCACATGAAAGCAGTCCACTTGAATGCTCCAAATGACAACTTGAAGAAAAAACATCAGAAGCACATCTTGAAAAAGCAGTGAGCATGCTGATAGCACATGTAGAAAAAAAACACCCCATAGCCATGTTATGAATGTTTCAACCAGTGGCTGTGCCGCACAGCTTTGGAGACACAGAGCAGCCTTGCCTACTGAAGCTGCATGGATAGGCTCTTGGCTGGTGGGGAAGCAGCAAGCCTGCACCCCTCTTGGATTCCCAGCTAGCTGTGCAGTATGTCAGCTACTGCGTTTAGAGAGCTATTGAGAGGCAACTCTATATAAAGCAAACTCACATAGTGCAGCCTAATGTAAGTTCTGCTAATAAACAGCCAGAAAAGGAGCTGCTATGAGGTATTAACTGCAGACAGGCAGCAAGGTAAATAAAGGGGAAGCTGCAGCAAGCACACACACACACACACACACACCCCTTATACTGTATTGGGCCTGCTACTGATATAGGTCATGAAGTGAGGTTCATTATTTATTTATTATTTATTTATTAGATTTATATACCGCCCTTCCAATACGGCTCAGGGCAGTTCACATACTTCCATGGCAGCCACCCCTGCCTGCCCAGGGACTACATAAACTCTGCTTTTGATGTAAGCAAGGACCTCCCCATAAGTTATTTGCAGGGTGAGATTAGGACATGTTTAAAGTAATTACCTTAAAAGCAAATTACCAAAAATGATGCAAGAATTTGGGATTCTACATTTCACACTTCCTGACCAATTTGAGCCCCAAGGGGTTCAAAATCCAAAATGGATAGATGTATGGGAGTATTATGGAAACAAGCATGGGATAATTCTTGTTTTTCAGACTTCACTAAAGGGAAAAAAGAGTTCCTAGAGCCCAGAGGCTCTTTCAGCTGCATGTTATAAAACAATTTTCCCCCATTTAGCCTATCAGAAACTATGCAACAATCTGACATGAATACTATTGGAGTACAATTTTTAGAGCCAAACATCAAACACCCTTTTCTACCAGTGGCAACACCTACAATAAATTACAGTTTTATATATACTCCATTTTTTACTCCATGTAAGTAGCTGGAGAATCAATGCACAATAGTTCAAAATAATTTAAGAATATCCTTTTGTGGGAAAATCATATTTTCCTTATTTGGCACCATTAAATTGGTATACAGAATCTAATGAAAACATAATTAACATGTCCTACTGTCTAACAGGGTAAGCATCAATGCTTTCAATTCCTGTAGAATAAGTTATCCGGAGAAAGACTATCCTTATAGTTTATATTTACATTTTAGCTCATGTTTTAGGAAGTACTTTCCAGACACAAGATATTTCAATTTCTCAGGTTCAAAATCACATTAGAGGTAAAATCACTCCCACTGGGAGGAGAGAAAGTGGACAGGTTTGCTGCTGGAGGGAGACACGAGTGTGCAAGCCAGTGCAGCAGTGGTGGTAAGAGACAGACTGGCCTGCAAAGGGGGATGCCTGCAGTGCTGGCCTCAGGACAGAGTGCACCAGAGGTGAGGCCAGCAAGAGGCAAGAGGAGCAGTGCTAGTGCTGGGCTCCAGCCCAGGAGGCAGGGCAGCAAGTTGAGTGGCTGGAAGTGGAGGCAGCAAAGGGAAACTGTAAAAGATCAGGGGTGGCAGCAGGGAGGCCGGACAACAGCGGTGGAGGGCAGCAGGGAGTACACTAGCTGCCCATGGCTCACTTGCCACCTGAGGCCATCATCTCCTGAGAGCCAGCGTGGTGTAGTGGTTAAAAGTGCTGGACTAGGACCGGGGAGACCCGAGTTCAAATCCCCATTCAGCCATGAGACTTGCTGGGTGACTCTGGGCCAGTCACTTCTCTCTCAGCCTAACCTACTTCACAGGGTTGTTGTGAGGAAAAATGTAAGTATGTAGTACACCGCTCTGGGCTCCTTGGAGGAAGAGCGGGATAGAAATATAAATAAATAAATAATGTGACCTCATGGGTGGAGCCGCCCTTGCATGTATGTTATACACATTTTGCACTATTTATCTTGCATCTTTTCCAAGATGCTCCCACAAATTAACTCAATACAGTATGGGTTTCTTTCAGTCATTTTGAACTTTCTGGGGCCCAAATGGGGCAAAGTAATACTTCAAAAGCCAATGTTTGGGTCATTCCTCTAAAATGTTTCCTAAATGGAGAGTTATTGCCTACACACAAAACTTGCAGAGATTATGTAGTCATTGGGGGGGGGGGACTACAAAACTCATTTTCTAAGTAGCTTTTTCCAATTCATCGCATGGCCTACTAGGCTGAAATGATAGGAATAATATCCCATTGTAAATGTAGACCCGACACCAGAAGAATTATCAGCAAGTATTTATTTTGCTTGATAAATGTTAGAGTCTCCAATGAGCCATACATTGTACACAAAAGAAATTGGAATCCTGTAACAATGGCACAGCAGCAAGTAAGGAACAGATTGTTGAGAGGCAGCTGAATGTCTAGCAGCCCACAGAAGATTGATAGAAAGATCACTTCAAGCCAGCAAAAGCTGGGCTATCAAGTAGACATGGGAGAACAGAGAGACAAATTTGTTGCCAAAAGAATGCCTCTCACAGAAAGGACTCCCATACTGGAGACAGCTGCCAATCTCATTGGAGAACTGATGTCACACAGGTGTGGGAAACACCACCTCTTGGTAGCGCCATACAGTGGCTTCAGAAAACTTCATCTGGCTTCCTGCAGCAAGGGCTGTGGAGGAAACAAATCATGAGTCGTCGTCAGAGCTTGGCTCCAATGTTTTACTACCTTAGTAGCCAGTACTCTCTGGGTGCTCGTTCCATATAGCCTAGGTTGGCCATTCTTTTCCTCTTGCAGGGAACATTTCAGACCAGGCCTGTAGGACTTGGCTTCTGTGTGCCCTCACATCCACACAAACTCGGAGTTGTTCCTTTGGTCGGGGCTGAAATCCATGCCCCAGGGTTATCCTTGCACTTGTGCTATGGTTTCCCCACAAACTGCCTCTTTCTTTGGTACTCCTTCAAAACATGCAACTCCCAGAGGACAAGAAGAGGAGAGTGAACTGTCAGGAACTTGTCACACCAATTAATAAGGAACTTGTTCTGACTGAGAGATCCAGTAATTACACTTCTATGAAATTTATCTTCTGTCGCTGAACTTGTTCAGTGGCCAGCATGATGTGCAATGCAACACTGCCATTGCCCATCATCAGCCAGCACACCTGCACACATGGCAGGTGGCCACAGCAGCATTGCACACGTGGGTAGCTGCACAACTATTTAAAATAGTACACTTGCTGCACAGTGCTGCTAATTCCATTAAAACTGTGCACCTGCCATTGTAAGCAATGGAAGGAGCTCGGCACCAACTGCGGGTGCACAGTTTTAAATAGCTGCGCACTTGCACAACACAACACACTGTGAAAGGGCCTACCTGCATGTCATGTGCACAGCAGTGCTGGCTGACAGGCAATTCTGGCCTTGCATTGCACATCATGTCAGCCAGTGTCTCTGTTCACAGCAAAGCCAGAGTTTTCCAAGCTATAGCCAGCAACAAGAAGCACCCCAGTGTTTCAATACCCAGCCTGCCAACATACCAACTCCAGCTTGTGAAATGCTACGTAGCTCTTTTTAGTTCACTTCAGCTGTGAATTCTGGACATCTCTAATTGACTTGTCCTTAGCAAGTCATTGCTGCCATTTATTACATCTTTGAGTTCTCCAAGACTCTGAAGTACTACATCACCCACTTAGCCTAGCATCTACCCCCAATTCTATACCATTTTGCTTGGGTATCTCTATGACACTGCCCTTTTTACTTTAGTATTTTCATTACAACCTTGATACAACATTTCAAGCTACAAATAACTAGGAAGTAAATCTCTATTAGCTAGTGATGGCTAGCATCGCCCATCCCTTGTGGCAATGATAATAATGATAAACTCACGCCAGCAGTTCGGCATGCTTAGCATATGAAAGTGATGATCGGTTGCTACAATTATCACATGGCTAGTTTTATTATGCATGTATCCACTCTTTCAGTGCTATAAGAATAAAGGTCTACCTAGTCCAGCAATAGTGACCAGCCAAATACATCTGTAAGCTCACAGGCAGGGCATGATGGAGACAGTCATCCAATTTCTGCCCCAGCATTAGGCATTCAGAGAGATATTTCATCAATGATTCCAGTTTTAAGATGTTTAGATCTCAGATAGTTTACCGGCATTAAGACATATGGTGAAAAACAAAAGTCACAACAAAGCTGGATTCTTTTTTTCTGAAGACGGACAAAGTGCCTGGTTTGTTTGGCATATATTTGCCATAACATCTTTTACAAGCAAACATTTTTAAAAGAACAATAAGGAATCAAAGCAAAAAGGAATAAATGTATCCAGCTAAAACTAGCTAGGCTGAATCCCTAGTTTAGCCAGATTCCACAACCAACCAGTTCCTTTTAGTTTATATGTGTTCCTTACCTTGTCTTTCTGTTCCACCAATTCCTTGTCAACTTTCTCTATCCCACTTCTTCCAGTTTCTTCCCCTTTCATCTCCTGTCTCTCTGGTCTGGCTCTCTCTGGCTTATATTATTTAAATTTTGACTCCCTCTCTCTGGTTCTGGCCAACTGGAAGAGCAGTTTTAAGGTTCATTTCTGCCTGGCATCCTTAGTTTCCATTTTGCCTAAAGCCTGGGTTTCTATTTCCTGGGCTGACTTTTTAACATCTTCAGCTAAAATTTACCAATTTAATATGCAGGGTTCTTATCTAACCATTTTATAATGTTTTGTATATTACGTTCTCTAACCATTTTATAATATCTTACATACTACATAATAATTATTAACCATAAAATGCTTGACTCATTTCCATTACTTCACAGAGACAAAGAAAGTGTTTGTTTCTTACAAATTTCCAAAGTGCCACTTATCTCTTTCTTTCTTCCATCTCCAGAACACTCTTTGGTCTCCCCTTGTCTTCCTTTGACTCTCTCTCTCTTCATTGTGTGCATGTGGTAGACCAATTCACTGAAAGATTTTCATATGAAAGAACCCCCCCCCCCACCGCCCAAGTTCCCTTGCTCAAACTGGTCTATACCACCATGCAAACTCTCCAGACACAAACTACAGACTAGCATAATTCCTCACCTCTCGGGTGTCTTCTAAATTCACTTCTGGACGTTTCCATGCTGGTGTGGCGAGAGCCCACACCACCAACAGCCCAAAGACTAAGATTAGCACCCCCAAGATGTTGGCAAGCCAGGCCTCTGCAGGAAGGTTAGAATATGGGTTTGATTCATTTTTTCTGAAAGGACAGAGAAGAAACAAATTCATTTGAGGAGTAGCCAGTAGCAGCTCACACACTTCCTTGGATGCCCATAAATGAGTCAATACCTGGATAGTACCAACAATCACACAGTCCTTTTCGATGAAGCTATTCACATGTAAAACTGGGTTAAGGAAGCCCAGCCCGGTTTTGCATGTACGCATCTACCACCGGGATCGGGCCCGATCCTGGCAGTGCTGCGGTGACAAAACCACCTACAGAGCCACCCCCCAAAACAAGGTTCGGAGAGCAAGTGCTCTCCTATCCCCATTTTACTGAGTGTCTGCCAGCCCCAGCAGCTGGGGCTGGCAGACTGCGGCACTCCCGGCCGGCTTCGGGGAGAGGGGGTACCCATCATGCACTGTGCGGGGCATTATGGGACCTCCGGGGGCAGGGCCACGTGGGGTGATGCATCCGGCACCCGACCCTCAGAGCTACCGGCAGCAGCCAGTAATTGCCCAAAGGAAAGGACTGGGTCATCTGCGAGGAGGTCAGCTTTTTAAGGCTTCCTCCCCACTAGCCCTCTTGTCCTTTCTCATTGCTCATGAGAAAGGGCTCTATATCTCATAAGTTTCGATCCATCAGCCATTTAGTCATCCCCAAACATCCAAATGTGCAATTTTGATGAGCACACATCAGACACTCACCATATGGACATCACACTACAAGTCTTCACACACCAGCTGCATATTCCTGGCTGCCGCTAATAGGTTGTTGAAATATAATGCACAATGACAGGAAGTAGTTCTAGACATATGGTTGGGCCAGGGGGAATCACTTTCCATGAAGAAGCCATTATCAGTGGCATTCTTGTGTTTAATCTCCATCTGAGGTGCTCAGCTATCTTTAAAGACTTTCCCCTTCTGCACTGCTGAAAACACATATTGCTTCAGAATCCATGACTGGTACCTGCCTGGACCAGGCTGAGCATCAATTTTCCTTTAATCTCACCTTTCTGTAGTGAAACTGATAAACCATTTAAGCTTCCATTCCCTTGTCTAATTTTTCCACCAATTATTTATAACTCTAGGACCACAAAATATTTCCAATGCTTCCCCCTCAGCAAACATTTTCTCCTCATGAAAATGAGGTCTTTTTCGCACCAACAGCTTGCTCCCACAGATCCAGACTTCGCTACTCACAATTCAAAGAATAGCTTCTCATTGATGCCAGAGATGCAGGCTGCCACAACCAAAGAAAGGATGGATGAACCAAAGAAGACATGGATGGGTTTGTAGAGGGCTCGCATCCAGAGGGGGGCCCAAGGCAACAGGAAACAAGCAAACCCCATTAACCACTGAATGGGAGAAACAGAAACTGGGAAATCAGTTACAAAGGTGAAGCCACACATAGTATATGAAGAATTAAAAAGACAAACAGACAAGTGATATGCGCACCAGAGCTAATAGTGTGGCAACCAGGCTTGCAGAAGTATTTATTTTTAAGCTTACAGTTTAGAAAACAGCAACAGATGAGGAGTTTAGGCCAAATAACTCAATACATTAAATGTATCACTGATGGGCTAAGCACCGAAAGTAAACTGGAACTCTCCCCCGACATTTAGAGAGAGAGAGAGAGAGAGAAGTAACCATGAGGGAGGGGATGATGTACTGTATCTTGGGACCTTGTTTTCTCCCTGTGACTATTCCTTTCCTGAAGTCACACACACCCCACCAAGAAGCTGAAGCAATAATTACTTGCAGCAAATAGCTGCTTCAGGGAGGGGGAGTTGTCAGAAGGAAAACAATGCAAGCAGGAAGTGTTCAGACCCCTCTGTGTGCCAGAGTCCAAATCGGTTTAATCACAGCTTCTCTTACGTCAAAGGAGCGCTCCTGGTATTAAAGCTTATCAATTAAGAGCGGCGTTTGGTCATCCAATATTATTTCTGTTTGTACACCACTTTGAGTGTCAGGTCTTTGGCAGAAAATAGGGCATAACTTGGCAAAGAGGCACCTTTTAATGTGATTCTCTTCTATTTAGCAGGGGGAGAGTAAATGGCCCTATCCACCCCCAGCACAGTACCTCCAGTGACTGTTGCTGGTGTCTCTCTGATGTTTCTTTTTAGAGTGTGAGCCCTTTGGGGACAGGGATCCATCTTATTTGTTTGTTTTTTCTCTGTGTAAACCACCTTGAGCCATTTCTGGAAGGGTGGTATAGAAATTGAATTAATAAAATATATTATTATTATTAATATAATGTTTTAAATACAATAAAATGCTTGTACCAGACTTTAAAACAGGCTATTGGCAGCAGCAACTAAGATACAATTCAGAACAATATTTTAAAATACAAGAACTTGGGGTCAGTCAGGTGGCAGGTTTAAGGCAAACAAAGTACCTCTTTACACAATGTACAGTTAACGTGTAGAATGCACTGCAACAAAATCCTGATAAGCAACTAGCATAACTGGCTTTTAAACAGTTTTTAAACAGGAATTCAAGGAGGATTGGCCCACTAATATTCATTTGCCCAGTAGCAGGTATGCAATCTCCATTTTCAGAGAGACAGATAACGTATTTCTGATTACTGGGGGCCAGGGGAAAAAGGGCTATAGAGATCACCTTCTTGCCTTGCTTTTGGGCTTTCCTGGCCATTTGGGTGGCCACCACTGAACAGAGAAAGCTAGGCTATCTAGCCGTGACCCAGCATGGCTAGTATTATGCTTTTACTTACCTGGCAAGAGAAGAGCAGCACAGCAGTTAGCCCGACCCAACTGTGCAGTGAGTACATGTTGGCAATATTCTTCTTGTTATGGAATTCAAACACAGCCACCAATCCCAGTACAACTAGGATAAATGCTGTCAAGGTCAGTGCTGCATGCAGCAACTTCCATGGGAGCTTGGACCCCTCCCAGGTGAGGGGTACACGATACACCAGTGCTGCTGCAGGGGGTGGGGAAATAAGTCATCAGCACCAAAACAGCTCAAGCATCCCACTTCCCACACTACCACATTACCTCCTTCTAGATCCCAGTCTTGAAGGGAAAGTGCTGGAGGAAGTGGACCTCCTCTTCACTTACCTGTGCCATATGAGACCAACATGCCTGTCACCATGAGAACTGGGTGCCAGTTGAACATCTTTGAAGAACCATCCCAGGCAAAGCCACCAAGCCAATGCTGGCTCCAGAAGCTTGTGAGACCCACACATAGAACTCCAAGAGTTCCCAGCAGAATTGCAAATGGCAGGAACGGAACACTAGGCATCTTGCAAATAGCAGGGAGCACACCTGAGAAAAACAGAACATCAGCTAACTAACAAAAACAAAAACAACCTGAAGGTTTTAGGCGATATCATTCATCCCCTGTATCTGCTGTAAGATTTTCACCTGCTTTCAGTCCTTCCTGCCCAGTTCTGCCTTCTTCCACTTAGCTGTGCATGCTTTGCCTTCTAGATGGCTGTCAACAGCAATTTGGAAACCAGCTTCAGATGCATAGTATCACAAGCCAAAGGGGGAGGAGTCCCACAGGCTGGATGAGAGCAACTGCTTTGGAGCGCAATGTTAAAGTAGTAGTGCAAACATTATAGCTCAGAATACTTCAGGATCTCCTTGGGCTGACAGAATATGATCTATTTCCAACTGCAAAGCTGTACTCTCAAAAACCAGATCAATAACTACTAGCATATTATCTTATACGTTACAGGGCATCCACACTTCATAGAGTTTTTCCTGCTGGAGTTTTCATAGTCTACATCCATTTTCCACTGGAAAGAAGCAACACAACTTCCTTCAGAAAGCCAGTTTCTTTGTAATTGGCATTGCTTCCAATCTTCCAAAATCCAAATCATACAGAACAGCCACAGAGTTTTTAGCCAACTATTTCAGTTAGTAGCTATATTATTGAAGACTTTTTTCAGGGACACAAAAAAGTTTCAGCTCTACAACAATCCATGAAGAAAACTGCAAGGAAAAGTCAGGCAGGAAGCAACTTCAGTTAAATTAAATCTAGAGAGGCTACGTTTGTGTTCTAGCTTACACAACAACACAGAACTAGACCAGAACTAGACCCACAGAACTGCTGTTCTGTTTTCCAAAGCTCTCCGATGAGCCAAGGCAAGCATTATGCAAGTGACACTGGCATTAGACTAGCTCCTACTGGATCCAGCTTGATCTTCTAAGAGCCATAGCGGCATTTAAGCCAAAAATAAGTCAGTGTAACCGAGTGAGCAAGGGAAACAGACAGCTGCACACACGGCTTTCATTCAGATTCTTTTACAAACTGTCCCTTACAGCCAAAGTACATAGCCAGCGTAGTGAGAATGGTTAGAGTGCTGGACTAGGACCGGAGAGACCAGATTTCAAATCCCCATTCAGCCATGATACACGGAGAGCCAGCGTGGTGTAGTGGTTAGAGTGCTGGACTAGGACCGGGGAGAACCAAGTTCAAATCCCCATTCAGCCATGATACTAGCTGGGTGACTCTGGGCCAGTCACTTCTCTCTCAGCCTAATCTACTTCACAGGGTTGTTGTGAGGAGAAACCTAAGTATGTAGTACACCACTCTGGGCTCCTTGGAGGAAGAGCGGGATATAAATGTAAAAATTAAAATTAAAAATATCACAAACCCACACACCCAATAGTTCTGCACATATGTTGCACCTGAAACTACTGCTTCCTGTAGAAAGGCGGTCAGCATGAGATCATTTCCACTTCTGCTTTTAACCTAGAATTGAGAAGATTACTACAGAGACGACTACAAGCCTGACAATCAATAGCTGAAATGACACTCTTTATAAGCCAAAGGGCTGCTGGAATTCAATGCTGCCCCTTCTCTACATACAGCCAGTTCCTCTCAATTGTGTACAATCTTCTCAATTCTAGCTTGAAAGCAGACGTTGGGATGATCAGACACAGACAGCATGGCAGGTATTGCAGGATTGTTTCTCCAACCCAAGAGGAGTGTCTAAAATTTGAGACCAGCACTTTCCTCAAGAACTGGAAAGTGATATGATAATTTGCATGCCTCTTTACACAGACCACTGACTATACACCCACCTTTGCTAAAATGAAAATGTGTTTGTGCAAAGGTTTAACCAGAGTGAAAGCTGCTTCTCAGCAGCTGTGTCCTGTGTGATTTTTGTGGCTGGGCAGCTCACGTAAGTTATGTACCCAGGCTCTGTTGCAGCCTGATTAGTTGGACCAACTTGTCAGGTGCATCTACAGATATGGTGAATCACAAATCACATGAAGCCAATTATGGCAGGGCGGGCTCCAGGGGGGTGACAAAGTCAGGCATTCATGAGATTCCCCAAGACCAACAAAGGACCCCCTGCTCAAAGTAACATCTTTCTATGCGTGGTGCATACAAGTTCAGAAGCAGCAAGAGAGAATGCTTGGTTTGCACATCATTCTTCCAGGTTACAGGGGCCTTTTGAGGACTCCCAAAATCCTGAAGCCAACCAACACTGAATTTGAAAACTAATTCTAAGGAGGCTAGTCACAGACTATAATGGTTAGTTGAGCAGAGTGAAAAAACTATTAAAGGCTGTACTCTCTCCCACTTCCATATTCATGCACCAGGCTTTCACTCTCCCCTTGCCACCACTATATGAGAGCACCATGCACACCCAACCAACCAGCAATCACCTTATACTGTAGACATCATATAGTTTAAAAATCTGCAGCCTCTTCCTCATGCTGGAAATCAGGAACTGGACATGGAGGACATGCACCCTTAAAAACGGACCATGGATGCATTATTGATCTTGGCTTAAAGTAGGCCTGCTCAACTTAGGTCCCCCAGCTGCTTTTGAACTACAATTCCATAATCCCCAGCCACAGTGGCCAATAGCCAGGGATTATGAATGTTGTAGGCCAACATCTGCTGGAGGGCCAAGTTGAGCAGCCCTGACCTAAAGGAACTAACTGTTCACTGCTGGATTTTGTACCCTCTGTTTGACCGCATCCACAGCAAAGCCACTAGATTGTACACAGGATGCCCTTTAAAAGGCAGAAATTGCCATGCTCAGATCTGGTTAGGTCTTGAATTACCAGTGTCAAACACAAGTACCAACTTAATCTTTTAAACTATTGCATCTCACTGTAAAAGAACACACAACAACAATCATATGCTCTCCCTCCCTCCTCCCAATTCCCAAAAAAAGGGAATTTGAAAAAGGCAAATTTCCAAATGATGCATCAGGACACACCAATTGATCATAGAAACTATGCAAGTGGATCACAAGACTGTCGACTACAGAAATGCAAGGCACAAGGCAGTTTTAAGGTCTCAGGAAGGGACACAAATGGACTTGAACAAAATTCAGCTGGAAATTCCCCTTAGGAAGGAAAGTTTATAACTAGAAGTAAGTGCAGGGTGGACATAAAATATTGAGGCTACAAAGGACACTGAAGTTGCTGGCTACTGCCCCAATGTTTTAGTAATATCAAGTCACACTGGAAACAAAGTAAGTACAATGTACTGTATTCCAATACATTACAATATAAGGAGTGTGGCTGGGGTGCACGTGTACTGCTTTCAGTATATACTTGCACTCTTGCTCAAGAATGCCAGCACTTCCTTATATGCCCACAGCAACACAGGTGGATCGGAAACACCCACATAATGCTGCACAACCTGTGGGCTGAGGGTTGCCAACTAGGGACTTTTATAGAGGACAGGCGACTATTTGGGGGACCAAACAACTTCTTTGCATTTGTTGTGATGTCCAAAGTTCAGGGGTGGGGGAACTGGGACATTTGGTTAACTCAGAACACTTTGCTCTCATGAGCAGCATCTCTTCCTCTGTCTCCTGTAGGCATCCTGCTGATGATCCATCCAATGAGGAAGCCACAGGAGAGGTTTTGCTTCAGTGGCAGGTTGCAGAGCCACGTGATGCAAGAGCACAGATAGGTGGGCCCAGCAGGTGCAGCTTGCTTCTTCTAGGGATGTGCATGGAACCGTGGTGGGGCGGTTCAAAGGCGGCAGGGGTGCCACTTTAAGAGCAGGGGAGGGTGCACTTACCCCTCCCGCCACTTTCCCTCCGCCAGCGTCCTTTGTTAAGCAGGCTAATCGGGGTGGCAGCATACCTCCCTGCCGCCCGTTGGCTGGATATGGCCAGAAGTCCCTGACGCTCCTACACACGTACACGCACGTTGCCTGCGCATGCAGGTGCGTCGGGGACTTCCAGCCATATCTGGCCAATGGGGTGGCAGGGAGGTACGCTGCTGCCCCGACCAGCTTTCTTAACAAAGGAGGCCGGTGGGGGCGGGAGGGGTAAATGCACCCTCCCCCACTCTTAAAGCGGCACCCCCACCACCTTCGAACTGGCATAACTGCTGGTTCTTTGAACTGGTTCAGAGGCCTATAAAGGGCCTCCGAACCAGTTCCATTCACATCCCTGGCTTCTTCATGTGGTGGCAGTGAGAAGTTACCAGTTAGCTACTTCTGCTGAGTAAAAAGGCACCTTTTAGTGGTGAATCTCTTCTATTTATCATGAGAGCAACTGGCCCTGTTCAACCCCACAGTACAACATCCCTTCAGTGGCTGATGCTCATGTTACCTTGCATTTCTTTTTAGAATGTGAGCCCTTTGGGGACATGGGAGCATCTTATTATTTATCTTTCTTTGACAACCACTGTGAAACCTTCTTCTGAAAAGCGGTATATAATGTTTGTAGTCCTAGAAAATAGCCAATGCACACACCATTGTGCCCACTTGCAAAGAGGCTAGCTCGGTAGCTAGCTGGCTGGCTGCCCTGCCTCAAGCCAAGAAGTGAAGTTACTGGCCTGGCTAGAAAGAGCAGGCTGGGTGACTAGTGGGAAAGGAGGACAGAGGACTGTGTGGTTGTGGTAAACCCAAGCAGGAGATTAATTTACGGTGAAGAAGCAGAGGCCTTGAGAACTCAGCACCTAGACTGAGCAGACATACAGCTCACCTGGTCATCAGCTTCACAGTCGTGAGTTATATTTATCTCAAATTACCAAATTTTAAAATCAAAATATGCATATACAATACCAATACACACATGCAAGTTTTATGCAAAGTGGAGGTTTTTGTGTGAGACGCAACCTCTATTTCCACTTTGTTGGTGATGGATATCTGTGTTTTTCACCTTCTGGACCTGGCAACCCTATGTGGACTACTGGATTGACCAACTACATAACCAGCCCAGTGGACTGTAAATATAACAAGCCATCTGATACTAAACAGTAAAATTACAGGGGAAAGCTGAAAGTGGCAATTATATTAAGACCCATAAACATTTATGCAGAATGGGGCCCATATTATAATCAAGCCCTTTCAAGAACTGCAGTAACAGAAGGTTACCACTTTCTGCAACCTTTACTCCCAAGGAGACAGACTCACAAAGGTAGAAAGCACCCCCAGGGGTGGATTTAATATATAAGTTTTCCTTTTGGCATTAACTCATTATAAGATTTAGCTTGGAGCAAATTACTCAGCTCTTTGGCTTCAGATTTAATTGCTACTTGTTTGAGTTGACATAATTATAAAGTCAGTGCAAGTACAAAGTTTGGGCCAGAGACAATGGGTCTTTCTATCTAGACTGTGATATAGTTAATCTTTCCCACTAAATTCTTGTAAGCAATGTTGCTGGAGGCAGGTTCAGAAGACATACACCCCTCCTGGATATTTTGGACATGGTTATCAATCCAGTTGATGGGGGGGGGGGAAGAGTATATTTTAAATATTTCTTTTAATATTCCAACATGAACATGCAGTGCAAAAGAAAGAAAAGGTGTGGATGGCCATAGGGGAACATACAGGTGTGTTTACCTATATAATGGTAACGTATAAGGTTGGCTCCAGTGTTCCCTCTAACAGGGATTTCCAGATGATGTCAACTACAACTCCCAGAATCCCCAGGTGCAATGGTTTTTGCTTGGGGATTGTGGGAGTTGTAGTCAACATCTGGGAATCCATGTTAGAGGGAACACTGGTTAGCACCCAAGGGTATATTCCTCCTGCACCCTCCCTCACTTCCATACCTGAGTGCACTTTTCTTCCAGTAGTTCTTACCTTGCATGGTCCATTCCCCCGCCCCCCAGGACCAGTTGATCAATATCACAATCTTTCACATGTGTGTGTAGCTGTTCTTGTGCAACAGCACTTATTTTGCCTTTAGAAAAAGCTGCCTCTCTATTGTGATTGTTGCTCTTCTTGATACAATGTTGCAAAGAACTAGGTGTCCCTCTAGCTACATCAATGGAGTGTGTGTTTGCAACATTGTTTACTTATCTCTCTCATTATTTCCCATTCTAGCCTGTGGCTAAAGCATTGGGGAAAGAGGCAAGGACACCTGAGTCTAGCTGGAAAGTGTGCAGAAGACACTGTTGCTCCTGAGGGCAAGACTACAAAAAATGGGTTAGAATGACAAGGAAGCAGATTTAGGCTAGACATTTGGAGAGATTTCCTAGCAGTAAGAGCTATTTGACAGTGGAACGGTCTGTCTCATGCAGTAGTGAAACCTCCTTCATTGCAGGTTTTTGAACAGAGGCTGAGCAGCAATTAGTCAGTGATGCTGTAGGAGATTCCTGCCGTGAGCAAGGGGTTGGGTTAGAAGACTTCCAAGGTCAGTCACTTCCAACTCTAATGTTCTGTGATTCTAATATTACCAACAAGTAATTAGAAGAGGACAATTGGGCAGGAGGAAAGGGGTGGTGGTAATGGATGAGCAGGATTTTCAGGAAGTAATTCAGCAACTAAGCACAGAGAACAAGGGGATACTTGGTTTCTTTTAATCCAAGCTCCACAGTTGTTTTGAGAGAAGTATGGGGTGAGGGCAGAATGCTGCAGAAGTTCTGTAAGCCCAAAATGCACTATTGCTGAACACCAAAATGTGCACCTTAAGGTGCAGATAGTAACAAGAAAGGATAATAACCTGCAACATCCACCTTGGTGCAAACAGAAAATAGAAGGATGAAGCAGCAAAAAACTGCTAGGTGCAGATGCCCAAGAATGACTCCCATAAGCTGTTCTCGAGCAAGCTCTTTCTGGAAATACCCAATGCTGATCTGGAGCACAGGGGACAGTCTCCCAGTGGTTGGGGTGTGGTTTAGGGTGGTCCAACACTTACTGCAGGGTATAGAGACTTGCAAGCTTCAGTTCCTTACTCAGCCTACCATGCATCTGTGTTGAGTTAAAAACAACAACCAGGAACTACTGCCTCAAAGTGAAAAATGAAACACAAAGTCCTGTGACGTTCACTACACTGTCATAAAAAGAAAGGTGCTAACATTTAACGATTAACTAAATTACTGCGGCATGAGCTTTCATAGGCAACAGAGAATGCTATTGCTTTGTTATATATATATATATAACGAGTGCTTTCTGGCCGCTTCAGGGCAGAAAAGGGGTCTCCTCTCCAAGCATACAAACCACCCGCGGATCACTCAAATGCACAGGAATTCGAGCGATGCTGGCCCCAAGATAGAACAAGAGATGTTTTTTTTAAGAGAAGAATTCCCTGTGGCGGAGTTCATGGGGAATATCCTAAAAACCTTCATTGTGCGAAGCGTCCGCTCACAGTAAAACAGACTCAGCTACAACATGATTGAAGAGATAAAATATCATCATTGCTCTTCTTCGCTCCTGCTAGCTAGCCACTTAGCTACCACCATATCCAACAACCACAGAAATGAGAAAAGACCCCATATATGCAACTTCTCACACCTCGCTTCCGCCTGCGACGCGTGGAGTGCCGGGAAAAGTAGTTCCACTTCCACAGTTTTACAGACCCTTCAGCGGCGTTGTCTCCACTCATCAGACTGAGCGCTAAAGCCCCTTCCATTCGCTGTTCATGGCCCCGCCTAATCTTTACATCCGGCTTGTCCAACGACGGATCTCTGGGAAACGTAGCTACTAGCTGTTAGTGAAAGACCTGTTTATATTAGTCCTCACCAAGGATGAGAGAGGCGAATAGGTTCAAGTTCTCTGCCAATACAAGGACACTTTGAAAGTACTTCGGCCTCTCTTACAGCCTCTTCTGCCTGTAACAGTTAAGCCTGTGGTGTTTCTGGTTAATCCATTCATTGAGCCAGGCCAGCTTTTGAATTGTCCTTTAGCTACTTTTATTCCAGTTATGGAGTAGAGGCGGGCTAACAAACCTGCAGCAAGAGTACTGAAGGCAGACTGCACTTGTCTCTCTGTAAATAATATCTATTTCATTAAACCATTAATATTCCTGATTCAACTCCACTGTCTTGTGCTTGCACACCGCAGCAATTTCCTCTGGGTCCTACAAAGCCATATGTATCTAGACACTTGAGTACATCCATTACTTTCTCCTCATATAGCACAGATGTCAATTCTAAATGCGTACACACAAGATCACATTCTAATACTGTTGCCAACTTTTTTTTTTAAGCTGGGTTCGCTTTTGTGCATCTTAACAGCTTCGCGATCAATCGAGCTAATGAAGCTTTCGCATGTACGCAGTTGCATTCATGGGAAATGTGCCTGCTGAATCCCTGCTTGCAACACAGCCGTTGAAGGCACAGAAGTCTTACTAGAAAAAAGTTGGCAACCTACATTCTAATAACTCGCCCCACTTGCTTCACGCTATTCACAACCCTACGCAGATTAAAAACCTCTAGAAACCGAGCAGGGTATGATGACGCCACAGAATTATTTCGCTACGATCATGCTGCTATTCATACCTGCTCGGTGGGGGGTGCGAGGGAAGGGGAAGCCCAGTTGAAATAAATAAGATAAGATTAAGTTTAATGTGTCTCGGATCAACATGTTTTATCTTTTTTCTCTCCAGCAGACTAACACAACTACTTGCATTTTAAAATTGTTATAACAATCTAGCTCTAGACAGTAGATACCAATCGATTTGTACAGGATAGGGTAGAATGCCGCTCCCAGTGGCTGGAAGCGCCTATTCAGGGGGCGAGAGAGAGAGAGATGGAGTCGGGAGAGAAGAGTAATGCTTTCCTTAACATCATAGAGAGGAAAAACCAGAGTAGCCGCTGAGGGTAAAGGAACAAGAAAAAAAGAATGAGGCCTGGGGGAAGTCATGATCCACTGTTATGCTCCCACTCTCTATGGTCATGACTGCACGAGCGGGTGCGCGACCTTCCGGTTTTACTGACTCTGGCGCTCTCTTGAATGGTTGCGCTGTCTCCATGGAGACGGAAGATGGCGGCGATCGGTGAGTGGGCGCAGCGAGCTGGGGAGCGAGTAGCAGCGGTGACGGGGAGGGCTGTTTCTCCCTCTCTCCCTCCCTTCCTCTCCCCTCGCGCTTTGGCTGACATTCTTGTTGCCGCGCAGGGGCTGAGTCCATGTCTTGGATGACTTCCCGTCTTACCTAACGAGGGAAGTATCATGAAGTGAGCGTATATGACAGCAGTCCTGGGAAGCGGGGGCAGAAAGACAGGAGGAGAAGGAAGGGGATCCCTGGTAGGTGGGTTGGCTATGTGGATCTCAAATCCTAGACAGACACAGCCTCAAAGCCCAGATCACCTGTTGGACAAAGGTCATGATTTTTTGTTCCCTTGTGTCTTAGAATCGTATCTGTGATCATTCAGCCTATTCCATTCTTCTCCGTGGCTTTGCCTTTCCCAACGTGGAAACAGAAGAGTCGCGGAGTGTGTTTTTCTACTTTAACAATAGTATGCGCACTGAAAAGCACAAGAAAAACGTTAGGTAGTAATCGTCGCACTAATAATGAATCCAGCCCCATTGCCCTAAGTGAGCAAGAGGAGCTGTCTTCTGTTGTTCTTACTTTTGCTCACTAGCACTAGGCTGTGTGTGAGACAGTGAGTTTGTAGTACACCTGGCAGTGGATAATTAGCTATGTCTTCATTATTATTGTAAACGTTATTCATCTTACTTTAAATCCCTAAACTAATAGCATATCTTGCATGGCTGGGTGTGCTTGTTGTTATCTCTTCCACCCGTGTTTGGTGCTGCCGGTTTGGTTCCCGGGGTGTTTGGTGCTGTCATTGATCTTCTCCTTAAAACTCTCTGTGTGGTCTTGTTTCATAAACTTGTGCCCATTCACATCTTTCTCTTTTGTCTGTGACCTATTGCAACCCTGTAGTCAGGGTTACAGGATGATAGTGAGTCACATGGTACTGTTTGTGTGTGTATTTGCTTTGAGAAGCTACAGAGAGTATAGGTGAAAATTCACAGAATCCATACAAGTGTGAGGGAGGTACACAGTCTTTGTACAAGATCCTGAGCTTGGAAGAAAGCTCTTTCCTTAATTTGAAATGAGTCTAGTCTTGACTTCCAGACTTACTAGTCTGGGAGAGACTACTTGTGCTTTTTCTATGCTTCATAGTTTGAATCTATGAAGCTAGGTACATACTCGCACTAGCTAATAATAATATGCACTGGGCTGGGCAGGGCAGTGGACTGTCTGTAGCCTTAAGAAGGAGGAAAGGTCTATCAACAGCTACTAGTCTGAGGGCTATAGGTCACCTCCAGCCTCAGAGGCAGGATGCCTCTGAATACCAGATGCAGAGGAGTAACAACAGGAGAGAGGGCATGCCTTCAACTGCTGCCTGTAGGCTCCCAGCGGCATCTGGTGGGCCACTGTGTGAAGCAGGATGCTGGACTAAACGGGTCTTGGGCCTGATCCAGCAGGGCTGTTCTTATGTAAGAAGGAACTCACCTGCTGATTCCATTGAATGACTTTTTTTCCCCATGTGTGTTTTTAGGTTTGAGAGCTCAGCCTTAGGAAGCCAAGAGTGATTGCACTGGAGGGAAAAGTTTGTACCCATCTTTGCTATGAGTATCAGCTGGTACTGTTGTCTGGGATGCAGACATTGAGATCTCACAATTCCAGCGAAGGAAGATGCTCCAGACCAGCAACTATAGCCTCGTGCTTTCCTTGCAGTTCTTACTGCTGTCCTATGACCTCTTTGTCAACTCCTTTTCAGAGCTTCTACGCATGGCCCCTGTCATCCAGCTTGTGCTCTTCATGTGAGTATGGGTGAACAGATAATGCTTGTGATTGTCTAGCTTTACTTTTAGAACTTATTTACTATTTTCTCTAAAAACATACTTGGAAGTGGGAAAAGCAGAGCCTCCACCTCTTAAAGCAGTTGGAGGAGCCAGCCAGATGCTTGGTTTCTTTTCAAGTCCATAGTCAGAGCAAAGGATTAAAGAAGATGTGACTTGAAATAGAGATCTTTACAACAAGATTCTAAGGATGTTTATTCAGAAGTCAGTTTAACTGGCACCCATGGGCCTTATTTCTTAGAATCCGACCCTAAGACTGCAATGCTGTATACAGTTTCATAGGAGCAAGTCCCTGTGAACTCATTAGAATTTACTTCTGAGCAGCCGTGTGTAGGATTGCAATGTTCGTTCTCCTTCAACTGTGTGAAAGAGGAAAGAGCTACAGACAGGTTGGATGATATGAAGTGATGAGCTAGAAAGGGTTTATCTTTTTCTGACATTTAATTGTGTAGGTGCTCTTATCCAGGGATGTAGTTCCATTCCTTAGCATTTGAGGAGTTCCCCCCTCATTTTATTGAACTTCCTCCACAAAGTATTACCTCGCCACCTCCCCACAAAGTGTTTTTGTCTTTCCCATGTTAAAAAGAATGTTTCTGTTCCCCCCAAAAACCTTGTTTTCTCCCCCACAAAGTGTCTTTCCTCTCCCTGCAAAAATTTGAGTGAGGAGTTGCTTCTCAAGCGTTCCCTTTGTCTGCACCCCTGCTTTTATTTGCTTTTATCTAATATCTCAGTGGTTAATAGGTTGTGCTGGGTTTAAGGCTTGAGAGGATGTTGCAATATAGTCAATTGATTCTCTTTTTTCCTGTATTTTTTACCTCTTAGCAGAATAACCATTGCATAAAGCTCTATGCAACGGTGGTGAAAGAGAATGTTAGACTTGGGTTCAAATCCCCACAGCCAAGAAGCCATCTGGCTGACTTTAGATCTGTCACTGTCTTTCTATCCTACTTCACAAGGTTGTTGTGAAGAGGGGGAGAAGGGAGAAAAATCCTCATATGTTACCCTGAGCTCCTCAGAGGAAGGGTGGGTTTAAAAATGTAAGAGTTGTAAAAAGATCCATGTTCATTCTTATTCACATTATGATCATTGGTAAGTTTCAGGTAAAGGTTGCCAAAGGCAAGCAGGTAGCTCAGAGTATATTTATTTCTATGGCACCACCCTTGAATTTTCTGTATAATTAGTAGCAGAATAATATCCCAGTGGGAGGATAGGCAGAGAGGAATTCTGCAGCTATGTTGATGTACTTGCATCTCTCTGAATGGCAAGTGACCATCCACAGAATGTGTTGGCTCTCCATTAATCTCCACCTCATTAAAATGTCTTTCTTCCTGCAGTATTCAGGATATTGCCATCCTCTTCAATGTTATCATCATCTTCCTCATGTTCTTCAATACCTTCGTCTTCCAGGCTGGCCTGGTTAATCTTCTGTTCCACAAATTTAAGGGGACCATCATCCTGTCGGCAGCATACCTTGGTTTAAGCATAACCTTCCACATTTGGGTTATGGTAAGGCGAAATAGTATTCAGGTTGCGTTTAACTCATAAGTAGATCTGTTTAAATCTGGGATCAAGTAGACCCAAATCTGAACAATTAGGGAAGCAAATAAAACACATGTGCAAGCCTGATTTTTATTTGCACTTTATTTTTTTGGAACTTGGCATTGTGGTTTTGTTTAATTTGTAGATTTGAGGGGGTGAGTATTAAACAAAAATGTGCCGAAGTAAGAGCCAAGCAAGTGTGAAGGTGGATAGAGAAACCCAACTGGAGGCCACAAAGAAGGGGCAGGTGTAGAATTGTAGTCTTTAGAACATTGCAATTTCTTGCTGACATGAGGGAAATGACTCAAAGTAATCCCTTTGAAATTAAAAGGACAAGTTAGACATTGCCTTTTTCTAACATATTTTCAAGCAAGCTGACCTTAGACTTGTTCCGGTGGACTTAGTTTAGAATGTGGTCTAGCAATGTTATCTCTCTCACTTGCCTCAGCAATTTCATTTCAGCAACTTCTGCTCATCTTAATGGATTTTCTTCAGTTAAATGTGCCTGAGAACAGTACAAAATGATTGACTGTGCAATGATTTTACACACTTGTTCGTTAAATAATCACTGTGTAGATCTCACCAATGTTGAGTTCATAGATTCACATTATAGTAGAGCACACAAAGCATTCTCAGTTAATGTCCTGCATTACTGTCACAGTAATGGGTGAAATTGTGTTTATACATGTGATTCGTATGTCTCCTTTCCTGTAGGTTGGAGTGGTTGTTAATCTTGCTTTACTTTTTGCTGATCTGGAAGCTTTGCAGGCTGCAGCTGTATTCCCTTCCCCTCGCAATTTCCTGACTTTTGTTGTTGCTTCATGAACTCTAACCAACTAATTTCATGATCATGCTTTGCAATACTGTGGTCTTTTCAACTTAATGCATGCACATGGTTTTACTTTGGTCAAAACGCTCTTAAGAACTCCCTCTGTATATTTTGACTCTGGCTGACTTCTGAACTGCATCTGCAATTTTTCAACAAAAGACCCATGTTGTAATGCATGATCATTGTAATGCATGATCGTCCCACACTGTTTCCATTTGCACGTTGTTATTACAGGGACGAATGGGATGTTAGGATATGACTGTTCCATGGGGTGTGGCTTGATCACCATTTATGTTGGTTTTGTCCTAGTGAAGTCCAGCTGAAATGTTATATGCTTGCTGCTTCTGTCTAGCAATCTAAAAAGGTAGTATCTCCCTTCATTAAACAACATTGATAGTTAGCTGTTTCATTCTCTGTGTAAGTACATTTCTAACCTGCACCATCATTCACATTACATTGAATTCTGCCCCCGTATTAAGCAAATCAGTTAGAGATCACTGGAATCTTCCAGGATGAACAGTGAATCTTCTGGTTGTATTTGCTGTGTTCTGCAAATATCTCCTGAATTTGTCTTTTTTTCTTAGTAGCAATAGCACTTCCATTTATATACCGCTCTATAGCCGGAGCTCTCTAAGCGGTTTACAATGATTTAGCATATTGCCCCCAACATTCTGGGTACTCATGGGTAGTCTTGTTGCTAGGCCTGTGTCCACAATATCTACATTTCTTGAATTCCAAAAGCTGTTAAATCATTTTTTCTTGGCACCATAACTCAGGTTAGGGAATACAGTTGGAAGACATGACAAAAATATGTAGAAGTTGTATTTCTTGAGTGTTGCCAGACTTTTGGATTATTAAAATTCTGCATTCCCAGTTCTTTCACCACAATGATACCCTTTTAAAAGGTAATTTTAATTTTAAAATGATGAGGTTCTGTGGTTCAGGGCATGCCTGCAGACATGCAAGAATCTAGCCTCCTATCATCTAGGCGACTACTCTTGCTGTTTTGTTGTTACCCAAGTGCCTTACTGAATAATTCATATATTTGATATCATTCACAGCTATACAACAAATTTTGTATACTGAGACAACCACTATGTGACCATGTGTCTGATACCAGAGATGGTGCAACATTAATATGATGGTTGAGTACTGGCATTTTTTGTGGAAGGATCATAAATTGCAACATTCATGGGCATAGTTACCCTCAACTTTTTCGGACAAAGTATTTACATTCCAAATTGTATCAGTATGAATTTACTGCTGCAAAGGCAACCCATTCCTAACATAGAGCCAGAGCAGTGCAGCATTTCCCTAAAGCATCCTGTGGAAACATTCAGTTTTTTCCTTAGAGGGACAAGTGTTTTAATAGAGCCTAATAGGAGCCTCACAACTTTTCCTCATCTCCATCTCAAAGAGGCTTCTCATAACTTTAACAGTGTCTTATATTTAGGGAAATGGAGCAAATAATCTGTGAAACAATTTGTGAATGACTAGTTAAAGATCCAAACCCAGGAGTTCCAATATCCCCTCAGCTCATAATTGGGGTTTCTGAATTTCATCTTTGGTGGGGTTAGATGAGGCAGTCTAGGTTGGAACAGTGCTGGGGTCCAACTGCTTCCTTAGACCTAACTTGATCAGACAGGAGGATTTAAGAGGATTTTCTGGGATCTGTTGTCAGGAGCTAGAACAAGTCTTGGTGTTCTGTATAAATCTGCTGATCCGATTAACCTTTCTGTGCTCCCTGAGCTGCTCCCTAATAATCACACTCATCCCATGTGGTGTCTGGATGCTTAGACCTGAGGATAGATTTGGAGAGAGGAATCTTTTTGACTGGGAGAATGAGTTTTAGAAGTTCTCGAACAAGATAAGCAATGCCTTCCCCCTGCCAAATTAGCTTATGAGTTTTTCTGAGTTAAAGAGGTTGTTCACATGACCTTTGAAAGTGCTGGGGACAGGGAAAGGCAGGATAGCACCTACCTTCCCCCCAGATGATACGGCATGGTCCTGGGCCGTGCAGCTTGTGTGCCTACATGACCAGCGCTTTTGCAAGCTGTGCAGCATTCTGGAGGCTGGAAAATGTGTTCCAGCTTCCAGATATCCTACAATGCACTGCATGATGAGGGCGGTGCATTTAGGGATCCTGCCGTGAGTCAGGTGCTCTAGGCACCCGGCTCTATGTCTGCTTGGGTTGCATGTGTCCGTTGCATTCACACAACCCTGTACCTAGGTAAAAGGGCATGCTTGTGTCCTTTTACCCAGGTAAACAGGTAAAAATTCTGGGCTATCCGGGAGGGCAGTGCCAGGATCGGCCTTGATTCTGGCACTGCACACAAGCAGCCATACCCAGGTAGGACTGTGCAAGCTTAGGTAGGGCTGCTCGTGTGAACAGCTTCCAAGTGTCTCAAGTCATCTTAAGAAAAGAATCATGTAAAATGTGTTGCCTAATTTTAAAATGAAAAACCACAAATAGTTTCATGCAGGAGTCCACAAATTTAGGCTTAGCTCACTAGCCACCCATTATTTGTGGTCGCTACTGATCCCCTCTCTTCCCTCAGATCCTTTCCTGGCACAAAGGCAGAGAGGGCTTAGGAGAGAAGTGAGTCTTCTGTCATTGCACTGGGATATAGAGATGGTACAGTCACCTTAAGTGGCGCAGTGGGGAAATGCTTGACTAACAAGCAGAAGGTTGTCGGTTTGAATCCCCGCTGGTATATTTCCCAGAGACCTATATCGGGCAGCAGTGACCTAGGAAGATGCTGAAAGGCATCATCTCAGACTGTGTGGGAGGAGGCAATGGTAAACCCCTCCTGTATTCTATCAAAAGAAAACCACAGGGCTCTGTGGGAGCCAGGAGTCAAAATTGACTTGATGGCACCCTTTACCTTTATAGAGATGGTAAGAAACAATGGGAGCCCTCTCTTGCTCAGAAAGGATTCCTTCTGTTTCTTACCTTCTCAAAAATGGCAGTAGCAATGAGACTTCTTGGGAAGAGATATTTGTGGTCCTGGATGTCCTACGCACCAAAGAGCTGGGGGCATTTGCTATTGGCAAACTGGCAAGTGGGTTTGTAGGTCCCTGGTCCCAAGTTATCCATAAAAAATAATTCTTTTATAATTACAGAAGTGAAGGGGCTCCAATTTACTATATATAAGTTGTGGAACTTGCATAAAATTGTGGAACCTGGTTTTTGAGTATGTAGTAGGAAGATGGTACTGCAGTCAGTTGGCCACAGTGCTCCTTGTTAGTTGACATACCCTCCCTAGTTGATTCTGAAAACACTGGAGGCTGGTATTACTGCATACATGACGACAGGCAGCTTCTGACGCACTGAATGTTAAGAATGGCTAGCTGTTTGGTACGTGTTTATTTAAATATTACTTTTGTATCTTGCTCTTCCTCCAAGATTCTCCCCCTGCCTGATTTTATCCTCACAACTGCCCTGTGAGATAGGTTAGGTTGAGAGAGAGTGATTGGCCTGAAGGCACCCAATGAGTTTTGTGGCAGATGGAGATATAAATCTGGAACTCCTTGACTCTGGTCTGATTCTCTGACCACTATACCATAGTGGTTCTCACAAAGTTTAAACTTTCCAAAAACTGAGTGTTTAAAGTTGTGCTTTTCATGACTGGTGTTTGATTGGTCACTTCAGTGTACAGTAGTATGCATCTGCAGTGCAATGCTCATTGGAGTCAAGTGAGGGAGGGATGGCACCTGTTATCATCTACACCCACTTGTTCCTCTCCAGATGTTTTCCACTGTCCATAAGGTCCCATCATTGACTAGTGTCATGCCCTCAATCTCAGATAGCGAGGAGGAAGGGGAAGCTGACAGCCTTTTAGCCGATGCAGGGGTGCCTGAGGGGCAGAGCCCAACTGTCAGTTCCCAAGAAACGGCTGAGGAAGGTCTGGCTGATGTTTCAGAGTAGGCACAGCAGTCAGAGCAGGCACAGCAATCTGAAGCAGCAGAGACAGTGACGGACAGACTAGAAGATGAGCTGTGCAGGCAACCGCCACTGACTTCACAGCAACGGCGTGTCACAAGGCGGAGAGCACAGCTGGAAACTATCAAGAGGAGTAAACGCCTCTTGCAGAGGGCTGATAAACCTTGAATCCCTGCCAGCTGAGAGTTATCAGCTTGGACTATAAAGCACATCAGCAGCTTTCTGTTAGCTGCTGGAAGACAACATTTGTCAACCCTTGTGTTGACAGCTTTCAGCCCGAGCCTGATATAAAGAACTATTCCGAGCCGTGTTTCGTTTCTGTAGCCTAGTTTGTATTGTGGACTATCTTCCTGGACTACTCTTCTGGGTGGCCAGATTGCTGACAACTACCATACACAGAAGATTTAATCATCCCCCAAGTCAATCTGTAGCGTATTCTTTATTCCAGTGTGCAGATGATCCAGCCTTACGTTAAGACTAGATTCTGGAGCAGATGACTTTCAGTTCCTTTGCAAGTGTGATGATTCTGTGATGGTTGCTTTTAAGTTGATCTGTATCTGGATTCTTTCTGAATAATGTCCAGCTGGGGAGAGCTGTTGGAATCTGTTTGTAAAATCAGTGACAGTGTTGCATAAGCTCAAATGTATTGCTGTGGTGTAGGAGGCTTGCAATACTGCTCCAGTGTCAAAATCCTAAGTGTATGCTTGCCTTGAAACACTCTTGCTTCCTCCCATAGTCTATACAGGTACCACAGAGATTTAGACAGCTGATTGAAGAAGCCTTTGACCACAAAGCAGTGTACCATCCCATTAAAATGGGATCAAGTGTGCTTAATTCTCTACTGGATTTGTTGATTTTCTTGTTTTCTGGGAAGTTATTCTAGAATGGTACCTTTTAGAGGTACCACCTCCCAATTACAGAAATATTTATTTTGAACAAGAAACTTTGTTTCTGGAGGAGAGGAGCTCTTAATAGTCAAATGAGGCATTAAAACAGCCCCAGAAGAACAGCTGCTATGGTTTTCTGTTGTTCCTGACTCCACTGTTGTATACATTTCTTTTCCACAGAATCTCCGCTGGAAAAATTCCAACTACTTTGTATGGACAGATGGGTTGCAGACCCTCTTTGTGTTCCAGAGACTGGGTGAGAGTTAGGCCATATTTCTTCATCTGTGTCACTATTCCTGAGCAGAATGAAAGAAATTCATTCAGTGAGGGTAGCTCAATTAGTGTTTTCCCATAAAGAGTAGATTTATTTTATTTTAATGTTTATTTCCTGCTCTTCCTCCATGGAGCCCAGAGCAGTGTACACGGTAATGTTTATCCTCACAACCACCCTATGAGGTAGATTAGGCTGTGAGATGTGTGACTGGCCCAAAGTCGCCCAGTGAGTTTCATGACTGAAACCAGCTGAGGAAAGGTTACCTCTGGAAGGTTAGCCGGGAGCAGAGACTGCTTTGTTTGCAGACTGCATAAGCACTGTCCTAGAAGCTGGAAGTCTGCTCTTTCCCCTAGAGATAATAGTGACATTTGCTGAAAATGAATGAAGCAATAAGGTAAATACAGATGGGGACCTTTCTGGCTCTTACATATCTCTTGTTGATTGCAGTGGCTGTTCTCTACTACTATTTCTATAAGAGGACGGCTGTGCATCTCGGAGACCCCCGTTTCTACCAGGACTCTCTTTGGCTACGAAAAGAGTTTGCTCTAGTCCGCAGTTGATAGTTGCTTCCTGGTCATCTGAAGCAGTGGTCAGTCTGCTGTGATGTCAGAGAGGTCTTATCAATATATTTGCAGCATGCTTTCTCCGCACAACTTGTCTCTTAGAGTCTGGTTTTAAATTTTGTACGGTCAGATGACTTCATCCCATTCCTAAACTCTATGTACAACAAGCTACTTGTCAATGAACCCACGCTTCTGTGGATTCTCTGTTTGCTGCTATATTCTTCTTGGCTTCAAAGCACTCCACATTCCTCCTTTCAGATCAGTGAACTGCACTTTCTAGATTTGGCTGCAGCCTTGCTGAGGAACAATCTGAAGTGCCAAATAGGTTTGGCTGAGAACTCTCAACAGTTTTCTCCTTGGGATGTTCTCTTTCCTCTGAGAAAAAGATCTCCTGGCTTCATTGGTACCAATGGCTCATTGTCGGCATGAGCATGACTAGCTGTACAAGGACTATGCTCTAGCTATGCAGTATTCAACCTGAGCACACATACTCTCATTGACTTGATAGATTCTCCTTTTGTACTTGTGTTTTTATAAATTATAAGAAAATAAATCAGGTTTTTTTCCTAAATCCATTGTGTGTTGGGCTTTGCATTTCTCTTTTTCTTCTAGGTAGTAAGGGATGTCCTTTCCAGTCCAAAGCTTAATTTATTGCCAGTCCAGTGCCTTCTGTGTGTGTCCATGTCCTAAACATGCAGTTAAAAGTAACCATATAATTTAATAACATTCCATCATTTTCTAAAACAGGAAAATAAATGCATTATTTCATTTAGTTGGGCTTGAGGGCGGTTTATCTTAAAGCAAAGTTCATTACAATGAGGAATTGACAAACTTTTCAAAGATGTTTTTTCTTAAAATGCAACACACAGGAATTCTTGGACTCTAAAATGTGAGAAAGAAGCTTTCTTGATGTGAGATAGTTTAGGTGGTCAAATGCATTGAATGAGGAATGCCAAGCTCTCTATCAACAATGTAATCTATTAAATTGTTATGCTAAGGGCTTTTGATAGGTGACCATGGGTTGCTTTTCAAGAAAGAAGATGGGTGTGAGTCCTATGCCAAGGATCTGGCTGGCTGAAAACAAAGAAAACCCAGCACTGAACCTCTCCTTTCTGAAGCAGGTGACTGTTTAGGAGCTCCTTGTAGCTTCTGTATATAAAACCCCTTTTGTTGAATCTGAGTGGAAAAAGCAGCTTGCCTGTTGAAGCTCTCTTAACTGAGTCAGGGGGAAACGCCACAGTGGACTCTAGCCAGAGGCGTATCTAGGGAAAATAGCGCCTAGGGCAAGCACTGAAATTGCGCCCCCTGTCCAAACATCTGACACCCATCTTTCAGATAGCTTTACTATAAAATCAGCTCAAAAATGCAAGTCAAGCTCGTTAATCTTTTAATATTTCAAAAACTATTTAGCAGTGGATGTAGCCAGACCAAAAAATGCTGGAAAACTACAAATTTCAGTATGCTGCGGCTCATGAAATACCCAAATACTATGTGGAGGTGTACTTGGGAAACTAAACAGAAGTGCCTGTCTAATTTTCTACTATGCATTGTAGGCATCACTATTACATAAGTTTAAAAAAATAAATGGAGAATTTGACTTTCCCCAGATACTCTGAAAATAATTAAAGGATATGCAGAGTAAACTGTGTCACTGCTTGGAATATATTCTAGTATTTCAGAAAGACAGTTAAAATGAGAGAAAGAGAGTAAGAAACTCCCAATGGGCCTTAATACTAAGGATTTCACACTGATTCAAAGACTCCTCATTAATAGCCATGTTATTAAGACATTGCATTTAACTCACTTATCACAAGAAGCAAAGTAAGAGCAAATGAATACAATCCTAGCTCATAAGCTTCAGCTCAGTATTCACAAGCTCTGATTCTCTGTACATAGTGTCATTCTGAATATGTGTACAGTGACTTATATTATATTAGATTTTTTTTTAAAAAAAAATTACTTGTAGCCCCTTCAGGGGGCTTCCTAAAAGCTGTAGGGGGTCTGCAAAGGTTCACCATCCCCCCACTGGCCTCTAGGGCCTCGCAGGGACCATTTGAACATGTGCGGTGGCCATTAAAAAATTTTTTTTTTTTTTTAAAAATGGCCGCTGAAAACAAAATGGCCTCCATGCATGCTCAAATGGCCTCTGCAAGGCCTGGCATGGCCTAGGGCCTCACAGAGGCCATTTGAGCATGCACAGTAGCCATTTTGTTTTGGGCAGCCATTTTAATTTTTTTTAAAAATGGCGCCCCCCCCTTAAGTGGCGCCCAGGGCACGTACCCTACCTGCCCTACCCTAGATATGCCCCTGACTCTAGCAACCAATAATAGCAGGGCCATAGATTGAGAGACAGGAAGGGAGGGCACAAGATGGAAAAGCCAAAGCCACCACATAGAAAAGAGGTACTGCTTGCTGAGGAAAGCAGAGGTCGAAAGCAAGGATGTCACCTGCCACAGCAGCAATTGAGAAACATAAGGCATATCCAGGCAAATAGAAATGGGTGCCTTTTCTCAGCATCCAGGTGGACAAAAAGGAAAAGTCTTTTTTCATCTCTGAGGGAAACGCAAATAAAGTTGCGCATGCACACACACCCATCCCCTGGTTTATTTCAGGCATTCTTGACTTGCATGGAGTAAGAAAAGATTAAGACAATGGGTTACCAAAAAGATGGGAAGCTTTGCTGATATAAAGAAGGGATGTGCACGGAACCGATGGGGAAGATACCATTTTAAGGGAGGGGGGTGCTGTTTTCCCCTCCCGCCGCGTTTCCCTCTCCCGCCGCGTTTCCCTCTCCCGCCGCTGCACTTTAAAAGGGTCCGGTGGGGCAGCAGTATACCTCCCTGCTGCCTCGTCAGATCAGAAGTACCCAACGTGCAATGCTACCACCCTGCCAGACCCTTTTAAAGTGCAGTGCCAGTGGGGGAAACGTGTGGGGGGGGTAAGAGCACCCACCCACCCTTAAAAGGTATTCCCTCCTGCCTCCAAACCAGCTGAACCACAGGTTGATTGGAGGTCTGTAAAAGGGTCTCTGAACAGTTTCGTGAACATCCCTAATATAATGAACTAGGTGTGACCTGTCATTGGCTGGATAAAGCCATTTTGCGTAGATTAGTTACATACAAGTTCAATAAATTAAAGATTTCATATAATGTTGTATTAATGTGCTGGGGGAAAGGAAATAATTGGTTTGGGGTGGTATAGAAATGTGATTGGTTTGGGGCGGTATAGAGATGCATAAAATAAAAAAATAAAATAAAATAATAAAGTAAAATAACAGTTTGAAATTTGTAGGATTTCAACTTCAAAATAATTTTATTACCTAATTACCATACATGTTAAATTTGAATCTGAGAAAGATCTGCTTCACTCGGGCATGATGTCTTTGGATTATTTAACTGATTATGAGTGTGAGAAATGACAGTTAAATTCTGAGGATTATGTTCAGAATTTCTGCTACAAAATACAAAAATAAAATTTAACCCTTCTACACTGGAAATTACATATCCCAGTGTAAAAATTAGCTCATTCAGCTAATTCCAGTGGCAGGATTGTGCATGCAGAATTTGCTCTCTGTAGGTAGCTGGAAGGTGATTTTTTTCACACAAACATACCCACACACAAACTCTTCAAGATATATAATGGATACCGCCTTTCCCTTTTGCTTCTGTTCTCTGTCTTATAAAGGGCATGTGTGTCTTAGCAATGGGGTTGGAGCCGTGTAACTGGTGGTTTTTTAAAAAAACCAAGCTCTTACATAAAACCCTTTTTCTAATGCACCAAATGGAAACTTTGCCACTAGGGGGCCTTGTGAACAAGAGAGGTGCTGACTGTTATTGGTTTTAGTGCGAAATCTACCTTAAACTGATATTTTGAAGCCAAAATATATAGAAAAACTCAGTGAGTGGGGCAAGATAGCAACTCCTGGCAAGTTTTGTGTGGTTACTGTCCTCTAAACATGCCCCCCAAACACTGCTCCACATTTCCAAGAGGTATGCGAACACCACCCCGTTTACTAACTTGAACTTAGCATTGGGTTGCTTCAGACAATACCAGCACATGTGAAGTAAGAGAGGGTGCACTGAGAGCATGCCCATTGGCATGCCTTCCACAGAGTAAGCCCTGGTGTCAGGGGTGTAGCTATAATTGAGCAGGTGGGTTCAAAGCACCTGCCCCCCCCAGCTCCTACCCTTGCCTATTGTCTTATCTCCCTCACTCTGAGGGGCCACCAGGGAGAGGGGCAAACACGGTCCCCCTCTCCCCTAGCTATGCCCCTGCCTGGTGTGCATCCCTTGATTGCATGTAGGGACCATTCATCTGAATGGCCCATAGAGGTCATTCAGATAAGCAGCCCACACACATGATTAAGGGACATACTGGCAGGGTACTGCTTGGATATCTGTGATGGGATGTCCCAATGGGCGCACTCTTGGTGCACTGTGCTCCCCTCTTTCTTTAGGTGTTCTGTGGACATTATTGTTTGAACCAGCCCACTGTTATTCAAAAATAATTTAAAGATGCAGTGTCTGATGTCCTAGCGAAATGCTTGAGGAAGGATGTTGCATTGGCACCGTGGTTCCCAACCTGGGGACCTCCAGATGTTGCTGAACAATAAATTGTAGCTTGGGCTGATGGGAATTGCAGTTCAGCAACATCTAGAGGCCCCCAGGTTGGGAACCTCTGTGACTAGCACAAAGCTGTTGTGCCAGCCACTTGTGTGAAGTCTGGAGCTTGCATCCCAGAGCATGCTTGCACAACAGTATGTAACTGTGGCATGGCTCATTGGATTTAAAGGGAACTATTAAGCAACTGCAGAAATCCCTGGGTTGGTTTTTTTGTGAAACTATGAGATCTTTTTGCACTAGCACAACTTTGCTTGTTAAGCAAGTGCTTCATTAGGATGTCAGCCAGTGCTTCCTGCTGAGAGGATAGATGACTCTTTTTGTCAAATGGATTTAAACACACTGTGCCTCTGAGCAAATTGCTAAGCTTTAAAGAACAGATGAGGGCAATTATTTATGCTATGCATAGACACCAGTGTGGCAGTGAGGGTAAAATGCTAGACTAGAACTGGGGAGACCTGGTTTATCTTTACTCAGCCTGTCAGTACATCTCTGCCTATCCTACCTCACAGGTTTGTTGTGAGAATACCACTGAGGTTTTGTTCCTAGAGTTAATTGTGCAAGTTTATTTCAGCATGTTTGCAAATAATGCTTCTTGTAACACTCAGTTTGCAGCACCTTAATAACTGTCAGAGTTATAAACATGAGCATTTACTTATTTTTGTTTTTTATTACATTTTTTATTCCAGCTTCCAAGGAGCTTCAGGCCCACATTTTTAATGCCTCCCCCCTCCATTTTATCCTCACAACAATCCTGTATATAGCACAAATTATTTTCCCTTTTTTGTTTGGATCATAGCAATTTTGCCCAGAGGTACTATGCATTTAAATCCTTTTGATTTAAAAAAAAAAAATCAGCAATGGTAGTATGTGATTGGGATGGATTTCCCATTGAAACGGGTGGGAATCAGGGCCTCTTTTTTCCAGGAAGACCTCCTGTTGGAGATGCCTCAATTTAGGTACACATAATGGTATGTATTTGAATGTTACTTTCTGGTGGTTTGTGCACCTGGCATTTTCTTATGGTGGTAGATTTTTATTTTCTAAATATAAGAAAAGAGCCATGATTGTCTCTAACTTAGAGACCCTGGTGCAGCCTGAGATCAGTGCCTAAAACACTACTAGAGAGCTCCAGATCTGGCCCAGAGTCACCATCAATCTCAGTTGAAAGTAAGCCCGCAGATGTTAGTGGCTTGATATGGTGAAATACACTAGGGAATGAAAACCTTCAGCTAGAGTTGGCAATCCAAAGCACCCCATGGCGTCAATCCACATGTCTGCTTACCCTGCTTAAAGCTGAAGACTTTGAATTGCAGACTTACACCGTGTCCAACAACTATCGCCATCCCCCCTCATTTTTTTTAGCCTACATTCCAGTATGCTTATGACATCACCTGCCATTCTGTGTGTGTCTCTCCCCCCCCACCATCAATTTTGCAACACCTGGACCAATATGAACCAAATTGGGTACAGTTGTAGGGACACCTCAGTGGTGTTGTGATGATGTCATACACCCCCAATTCAAGATAGCAGACATGTGAACATTTGAGATCCAAGTGGGCTAACTGATTAGAACCAAATGTGCTAAACCAAATTTGCTACAGCTGTAGGGACCCATAGGGATGCCCCAATGGCACAATTTGTGATGATGTCATTCACCACGATTCAAGATGGTGGCCGTGTGAACTTTTGAGGAGTATGTGCCTCAAATTGGTTGAGGACAATTTGAACCAAATTTGGTACAGTTGTAGTGAGTGACAGACAGGGACATCTCAATGGTGTAGTGTGTAATAATCCACCCTGATTCAAGACGGCGGACACATGCACGTTTGAGGCACAAGAGAGCTAACTTAAGGACCTCGATTTGAACCAAATTTAGTCCAGTTGTAGAGACAGTGAAAAGAAAGTAGAGGAAGAATTCTGAAACATTCGAAAGTTTGCTTAAGATTTTGCGTCATTTGGGTTGGTCCTCGTAACAAATTCTCAGTGCAAATCACTGAGCACAGAAAATGCTCGGGACAGAGCAGCGGCTGCATTCCGCGGCCCATTTCGTGGTAGTGCCGGAAGTTTAGGCTACGTGAGATTCGCAGCTAGAATACAAAAGTCTTCCTAGGCTAGGCTCCTAGGCTTTGCCCTCTTCGCTTCCGGGTCGTGAGCTTTGCCGGAAGTGAGTGCTCTGCATAGCGGTTTCCATGGAGATGGAAGATGGCACCTCGGAGTAAGTGGGGGGCTTGGAACGTTGCAGGCCGCGGGGGGCTCCCGTCATTGCGAGGTCATGTGATCGAACTGAACGCCCTGGGTTGGGGTCCGCCGGTGCCTGCCACCAGGCTCCGGACTCCCGCCTTTCTTCTCTCTAGGACACCCCGAGAGGGAGCAGGCGCTCGAGATGGCACGGTGGAGTCAACGTGGCAGCGCTAAACGCCTCGTGCGGGTCGCCTGGCGCTGAAATCCGCCCCCCCCCCGCGCCCATTTCCATCCACTTAATGGGATCGCCGGGCTCTTTTGCAGGGAGCGGGGTACACTCGGAATAGCTTCATGCGGACAATCCTCGACCTGAAATCACAGTCAGCGTGTCAGATAGCTGGGGGGTTTAATCTGGGATTCTTCGTGTTGGGATTTTAATCTCCGCTACTGAGAATGATCCTAATTTGAGAAATTATCGCTGCTCACAGTTCGTATGGAATCCAGTTATGTGATCTTGTGTGTGTGGTCTATATCTGATGAAGGGGGTTAGCCTACATGCCTCCTCGAGTGTAAGGAAAGCAAAACAGAGAAAGGAGATTTGCCTGGCAACCTTCCTAAGGCATGAGTAAAGTTGCGCCTCCTGATGACTGACCACAGAGCCCTGCGGTTGTCTTTGGTAGAATACAGGAGCGGTTTACCATTGCCATCTCTCGTGCAGTATGAGATGATGCCTCTTTCAGCATCTTCCTATATCGCTGCTGCCCAGTATAGGTCTTTCCCATAGTCTGGGAAATAAATCAGTGAGGATTTGAACTGGCAACCTCTTGCTCGCTAGGCAAGTTACTTCCCCACTGTATGAGAGTTGGAGTCTTATTTGCACAAGTGTGTAAGCAAGAGAGGCATGTGTTTTCAGCACTATCCAATCACATACACATCTAGGTTGAAAAAGCAATAGGAGGTGCATATGCTTCCATCAAGAACCATTAACGACAAGCGACCCTTCTTTTATAAATTTTCCTGTTAGAACTCAGAATTGAACGGATACTGCCCTTCTGCTGCTTGAATACTCTGTGTATGATACAATGACTTTTAAAAAATTAATATAGCATCGCAGAAAGGTTTGCTTTGTCCCATTTTGAGAGAAGATGAGAAATGCTTGCATTACGAGAAGCCTGGCCCTTTTAAAATGCCCTCCTTAGGTACTATTTTTAGAAAGCTACAGAAAAGTCATGATTTGAATAAAATGGGGGAGGGGGGTTTCCAGTGTGGAGCATGAAGATTCCATTAGGGCTCCCTACCTCTTCCCCCGCCCCCCAATTTGAGCACTAAATAAGAGTGGAACAAAGAAAGAATGCCCCATATATATTGACGTGATGATTCTTTTTTATTTAGCGGGGGGAGAGTAACTGGCCCTATCCACCCCCAGCACAGTACCTCCAGTGACTGTTGCTGGTGTCTATCTGATGTTTCTTTTAGACTGTGAGCTCTTTGGAGACAGGGATCCATCTTATTTATTTCTCTCTGTAAACCGCTCTGAGCCATTTTTGGAAGAGTGGTATAGAAATTGAATAAATAATCTCTCTCTCTCTCTCTCCATATATATATATATATATATAGTCAAGTTTATGTATCTATATCTGTAGCTCTGGTTGCATCCCACAGATCGCCACCTCTCATCTACTCCTTTGGAGATTCTGCTGTTCCTGAACGGCTGGTATTATGCTACATATTTCTTGTTGGAGATTTTCATATTTGTCTATAAGGGTGAGTTTTTCTTAGCTACAGTTTCAGGCTGGTAGGTGGGTGGGTGTGGCATTTTTGGGTGCAACCTCTCTGCAGCATCCCCCCCCTTGTAATTTACCTTGTGACTCTCACCTGAGGAAAGTGACAAGTAGAATAGGGGGAAATGCATATGTTCTTATTCATTCCATCCTTCTGTTGACTGCTTCAGGGCTAAAGGGCTTTCCAAAATCATCCTTGTCCCACTGTTTAAGTTTGTTTGATGCATTCATTGTTATTGCTATGGAACACTCTCCTTTTCCAAAGAAGACAGTGTGGGGATGATGCATCTGGGTTTGCTTTTCTCTTGATATATATGGCTATTTATGTACCACCTAGGACTGCTGTTGCCATATCCCTCTGCCAATCTGGCTTTGGACCTGGTTATGCTTTTCCTCTACCTTGGTATTGAAGTCACCAGGATATTCTTTGGTGAGTATCTAAGCATAAACGATGCCCCTGGTACGTGATTCATCTGTCACATCTTTGACAACTTTTAAATTGACAAGCCACCTCTCACATAGCAGCAATAACATCATTAATATACTGCTTTTCAAGAAATAGTTCCAAAGCACTTTACATAGAGAAATAACAAATTCATAAATAAGATGGCTCCCTGTCCCCAAAGGGCTCACAATCTAAAAAGATACATAAGATAGACACCAGCAACAGTCACTGGGGGTACTGTGCTGGGGGTGGATAGGGCTAGTTACTCTCCCCCTGCTAAATAAAGAGGATTGCCATGTTTACTAGGTAATTGTTAGATAAATTCTGCTTCCACCACAGCAATGTATTGGTGGGTATCTGAGTATGGCTGTTGATCAGACTATAAATATGATTGCTGCTGACAGCCACTTTATCCAGGCCTTGCTGTTCTTAAGGATGCAAATGAATTGGTGATGTGGAACTGATCTAATCTGGCTGCCCCTCATGACTGGGGAGCAAGTTCGAACACCACTGTGAAAAACTAAAACCCCATTCCCTGTTCCTAAGAGGCACAACACTTCCCATCCTGCCCTCAGACCCCCAAAGTGTATGGCTTTTGTGCTGAAGGGGACTAAGTGGCTTGCTTATTGCTGTGTGCATGTGGCAGGGACAAAAGGAAATCTCTGTCAGCGGAAAGTACCACTCTCCATCAGCCTGGCACTGACCTTTCCAGCAGCAGTGATGGCAGCCTATTACCTGCTACTGCAGACCTATGCTCTGCGCCTGGAAGCCATCCTCAATGCTATCCTACTGCTCTTCTATGCTGTTGAGCTGTTGCTGGGTATTCTCACCCTGGCCGCCTTCTCCAGGTACTTGCCTTGTCTATCTTGTTGATATTTAAGAAGATAATTTCTTTGTGTGCATTGGCTTTTAAAAACTTTTAAAATGGCAACCATGGCTGGCTTCCTTTCCCCATAGAGTTGAGAAGCATGAGAAATAGGAGCGCTTCCCCCACTCAGTAGCTGGGAGAGGTGACAGGATCAAACCAATGGAGGGATGAGACCATTAGTATGGGGAAACAAGGTGGGGGGAACAACTGAAGTAATGTAGCCAGTTTTACAAAACTGCAACAGCAAGAGGGGGAAGAAAAAATACTGATGGCAGGAGGAGGAATGAATGAAGACTTTGAACTCCTGAGTACTTTTCTTAGCTTTGTTATAACCATATAGGGCTGCAGTTTTCTCCTTGGTTTGTAAAGTGTCTGCCAGCCACGAGGTGACTTGTTATATCTGTGCCTGTCAGATTCTTCTGAAGCAGAGGACCAGTGGCCTAAGAGCATCCTAGTCCTGCCTGCTTTGGGGGAAGACACAGAGCTGTTTCAAACTGCTAGTGCTAACCATCTGATCTCACCCTTTTTATTTTCTGCAGTTTGGACTCCTACTGAACTGCAAATTGACCAAGCTTGTACTGCATGGAACAGTATATTCTTAACCCAGAAAGAGGCTGCATGAACCTTCCGTTGCTATGGCTGGCTGTAGCTGAGCCCAGATGAGGCTTGGGATCCAGTTTCTTGGGGAAGCTGGAAGGAGACAGAACCACATTCCAGCAGGAGGCTATCAGCAGGAGTTTCAGCCTCACCCTTACAGTCCTGGAGAATGGTTTGAACTTTGACTCCTGCAAGCCAAGAGATGGTGGGCCAGTGGATTCCTCCCAACCAGTTGATTTTGTCAGTGAGTGCTGTGTACTTTAAATTTTTTGATGTGGGACTTGGTGTCTCCAGCATGTATGCAGTGACTCTTATAGGGCCATCCCTAACCAGCCCTTCCTAACTACATGTGGCCTCCTGTACGATACCCCTGAGGGTGATGAGGAACAGGGGCAGTAGGTTTCACACCCCTTTCCCAACTCAGTGTTACTGTGTATGGTGGTGATTTGTGGCACTTGGTTTTCTACTTCATCCTTGAAATAAATATTTATTTTTCAACTATTTCTTGCCCTGGGAAATTTATCTTGCCCAGGTATGCTAGAGAACTGTAGCACTTTCAGAAAGCTGAACGACTGAGCCTGCCCCTATATGGTATCTTTTAAAGGTACACCTGTTAGCGTACTGAGCCTTTTCTAGTGACAAACAGTTCTTAAGCAAGTTCACAGGAAAGGATATCGGTTAGGCTAAGTCCTAGCAGTTTGGCATCATTCCATATTTCCCAGAGATCAGAGCCCACACAGCAGGCGTTTATTGGTGGGCATAATAGGGTGAGAAGCCCTCAGTAATGGAACAGTGTTGCATTAGATGAGTCTGAAGCTCCAGCCCAGAAACGGCCTCCTTGTTCAGCCACAATAAACTTGTTGTTGGAAGCTTTGAGGATGAGGCAGCTGGAGGATGCAAACTGGATGGTGAAATTGCTGGGGTGGTCACTGGCTGCCATGATTTGTCCGTCTTTATCCAGGGCCCAGTAGTTATTGCCTGAAGATAGAATGGCAGGGTTAGCGGAAGAAAGTGTGAAGACAAAGGCATGGTCAACTACAGTCCTGGGTTTCCCCAACTTTTACAGCAACCAGTTGATGAAAGGAACTGCACATTACTAGGATGTGCTGCTTATGGCACATGGTACTACCAAGTACAACTTGAGAAGAAAAGATGCATGACAAGAAATCACACCTCAACGGTATTACTATTCATCCTTAACTGGGCCTAGGAGACTGCTGTCTACATGCCATGGAACTGGACAATTGTGGGAAAATGAGGTTAACTGCAAATTAGCTTCATGGAAGATGTCGGTGGGAATGTCTGATTTTCTCATACAGGAAAACCTCCGTATTCGCCTGGGTTCCGTACCCAGCTAGTGAAGTGAATATCAAAACGGCAAACACTGAGTAATTGGGACAATGGCATTGCGACGATTAGGTTCCTAAGGGGGAAACAGCCAAAAAAACCCAGAAAAAAGCATGGTAAAGTGCTCTACTGTGCTCTGTGGGTCTCCAGCAGTCCTGCAGTGCCCCCAAGAGTTGAAAATCACCTCCCCCCACCCACACACACACCCTGGGGGGGGGGGGAATGAGCCACAAAATGGCAGCTGGAAATGACCTCTGAGGTCATTTCCGGCCACCCCCAACTCACAGATATGCAGGTTTAACCCTCCCCCGCCAGATTTTTTTCAACTGCATATAACAAGGTTGGGCGTCCATTAGCTGACCGCAGATATGCGAAACCATCCACAAATATATAGGCTCTCCTGTACAGCTATAACTGATGTGGGTTTATTTATTTATTTTTAAGCATCTTCTGCTACATCACACCAATACTCCATGAATTCCCTCCCTTTGCTGGGATTTCCCCTCAGTCCTTTCCCCAAGCTTGGGAACATACTGACCAATTTGGAAGTTGTAGTAGCCTTCTTCTGTGAGTGACAGACTGCTGGCAACATAGCTGACACAGTTTGCTTCCAGATGTTTCACACTATTGCCCAGTCCCACGTAGCCAGCATCACTGTGCAGGACCAGCAGTGGCCGGTTCACCAGCACCAGCAGAAAGTCTTCACTCTTACCTATAGGTGTAAAAGAAACCACTTGTGTTCACCCAGGTCTACACCAGCGACTCCTCTGAGGGCAGAGCAGATCTGGCCCAGCTTCCCAGAAGAGCTCAGAAGTGTCTCATCAGCCCTCCCTTTTTGCTCAAAAGCATTTCTCCAGGGAAAAGTAGCTTCAGTGTTGGAGGTCAGAAGTTTGGGAAATGGTAATAATCACCCCACAATGAGCCAGAATGAGCATCTGAATGGGAGGGGGCATTGGCATAACATACTCCCAGTGACCTAGAGCTAAAATGGTTTCTTATAATCTTCCAGACACTATTCCAAGTCCTGGTTTTGACCTAGAAAACCTTTGTAGACTTAGATTTAACATACCTTTGAAACTGCCTCTTCCCTCACAGTTTCTCATGACTTCCAAGATCAGCTGCATTTGTTCTCTCAAGCCCACTGTTCATGCAACAGAAAGGTGGACTAGAGAGGTGGTTTTGGTAGCTACAATTGTGGAGTTCCTTCCTATAACCACTCACCAGATCATGTAACTTAAGTAATGTTAAGACTATTTGGTGTGGTGGCTTTCAGTGTCCAGGGATATGCCTGTAGAATGACAGAACTTTAGTCTCTTGTGTTTCAGTTGTACTCAGTGAGATGTGTATATTATCAACCATGTTAGCTTCTCCAAAGTCTGAAGTAGGGGAAGGGAGCCACGGCTAGATATTAAATAATGCGTATCCCATCCTGTGAGGGCAGGGTTCTGTGACTATTGGTTAAAAACAAAAAGGAACCTGCTTCTTGAACCATAGAGGTCTCTGAGAAGCTATGACGTGGACTTGTTTCTCATGCTACATCTTTAAACCCAAGACCAGCTTGGTGTAGACGTGCAGAAATCTTCCCTACCTGGCTATTGAGAGAGAAGGGACTAACATAGGAAGTGAACCTGGGTTTTCTCTTAGCTGAATTAAAGCCAGCAAACATGAGAGAAGGCCCTGAAAACCCATTCCACTCTCCCAAATACTACAATATCTCCCCCAACTTGAACCATGGTTGCTTGTCCCCATTGGTGCCCTGTAAGAGAAGGTCTCTACCAACTTGTACCTGCCACTTTGGGAATGGCCAGGAGCTGTCCATTAGGCCGCATGGACACATATTTGTCACCTATGCGCAGCGACACCTTCTGCTCCTGATACTGGAGGTCAAACCAGACATTCTTGTCCTGCTTGCTGCCGCTGACAATACAGTCGTTGGGACCCTGCAACGTGAAATGTGTTAGCTGGAAAGGCCTCTTTTTGTACTTCTGCCTCATCCTATGTGGCAGAACACACCTGCTGGGGCCCCATACTGACTGCTCCTTTCAAGCTGCATTCCTATGCACCATGACACAGTTGGAGTCAGACCATAAATTTGCAGTGGTTTGAACTTAATATGATAGTCTCAGCATTTCCCATTTCTTTGGTCCAGCTGCCATCACCAATCAAATAGGTTTCTCAGGACTACCAAAACCTGCAAAACTGTTTGATCAGACGTAATAGTTAGACAAGTGTGCACTCCATGCACAATAACTGTTCTATCATAACCACCCTAAATTCTCTTTAAAAGCCTGCCTCCCAAGTTAAGCAGCCTTTAGTAGCTGGCAGCGTCCAAGGGGGTTATTTAGGCTGTTGTGATTCTGAATAATTCACCTACACTTTATGTACAGGAGCACACTATCCACTATCCTGCCCCCCACAGAATGAATTGTGTATAACCATGTTCCCTGCTATGCTCCTTAAAGGGGAAACAATCATTTTCCCTGTAGCAGACAGAAGCACTCTCAGAAAGCTGGGGAGGGCCTCACTATAATATCAGCATGGATATAAGTTGTCCAGGAGAAAGTATCCAAATGCCTGCTCTCTTCTTGCTATTGCTGCTTTCTCAGGGTGGATTCAGGTGAACATCTATGGGAACAAGGGTTGCTGGACTTAAAAGATAGAACATTCACACACTCCTTGCTCACATTTTAAATGAAATGTACTGGTAAGCTGTGATCTAGTCATTTATCGTGTCAAAGCATCTACATGAACAGCCTTGATGTAAACATAACAGTTCTGGAAACATCATCATGTCTGTTCTCACTGGTGGCATATTCAGAAGCACAGGAGTGTTTTGTTTATTTAATCAATCAATCAATCAATCAATCAATCAATCAAGTGAACATGGCTTTAGTTCCACACCAAGCAGAGAGAATCCAAGTGATGCCCGCCCTTCCCTTCTAATGGGCAGAAAACACTGCACGTGGTTAGGAGACAATAGCTGGTCCTGCCTATGCTTTTCCTCTCAGCGTGCAGACACACTCACCAAGGACATGTATGTCCCACAGTAGCCACGGAAGCAGACCTTCTTTGTGGTGTCATCAAACAGCAGCTGGAAGATCTCTGTGTTCCCTACAGCCATGGCATTGGCATAGAGGTCAGCACCTGTAATAGACAAAGCAGCAGAAGGCTCAGGCTGGCCCAGAAAATAACAAACACACCCCAGCTCAGAATGGCTGCACATATTCTTGCTGGTTGAAGGCTGCTGCCAGGCTTGTGCCTATCAAGCTACAAAGGTGATGCACAGAGAAGGGGCCAAGGTTTTGTGGCACCAACGTCATTGGAAAGATCCAAATAAGCCTACTATTGAGGCACTAGAGCCAGTGTGGCTTAAGTGCACAGAACAGCCTAGATTCCATATTGCTGTTCAGATCTGGTTTCACTGGGCAAGCCACTATTTCTCAGCATCAGTTTTCCTGGATGGCAGTTTCCAGCATGCACTGGGGCAAGCATGGTGCAGCAATCATTCAACAATGGATGAAGCAGTATAGGGGTTTGGATGTGGGAAATCTCCACAGGCTGTGTTAAAAGCAAGGTATTTTACAGTGTGTGTGTGTGTGTGTGTACACATGTATATACACACACACTATAGGCTGAAGCCAAAGAACTGGCTTTTTGGATCACATCAATATGTGAAAGTAACCCCATCCGCTCTTCCTGCTCTGCATTGCCCCTTTTATTGATTGATTGATTGATTTGATTTGTATACCACCCTTCCAAAATGGCTCAGGATTGGCAGGTCCCCACAGAAAGCCACAACTGCAATGGTTCCACCTGGTAACTCTGTACTCCCTTTGGCTTCCTAGCCCCCGGCCTTCCAAATCTCCCTTTCCTGTTGATTTCCTTTCTAACAACAAAACGCAGCCCCTGTCCTCAGCCTTACATGTAGCTTAGTTCAAATCCTACTTTCTCTTTGGCTCCATCTTTCTTGAACATCATGCTTATACCACCCATTGTCTCCTTAGAGCTTTGCTCTTCAGCTCACTGCCTCTCTGTTCCCACTTCCATTAGCCATCTTGATTTTTGGCCAGCCTCCCAAGAATTTCTGTCTCCCTCCTCTTCCTCCTGCTCAACGTAAGTGCTGTGAATTTTCTTCCGATGACCCCTGTTCCTCATTAGCCTCTTCTCTCTCTCATTAGCCCCTGTCCTATGCCCTTTCCCTCAAGCTTCTTTTGCCTCCCCTTCGACTTCACTGCCTACTCTCTACCCTCTCTTGCTTAACTGCAACCAAATTGAACTTTCCTTTCCATCACAGATTCTTGCCATAAACATTCCTTGTTTGTTGAACAGGTAGAATATTCATGAACATTCTGTCCCATCACACCAGATCAGTGAATCAGTGTCAGGGGCTTTGCCGCCACGTGAGCAATCCAATATAGATCATGCTCCTTTCCCCCATCTTACCTGGCCTGCAGCAGATGAACTTGCTAGTAGATGAGGAGCGAATTGAGACCTGGGCAGGGCTGGATTCCATGCTGAAGAGTTCATCCCGTCCAGGTTTGTCCATCTTTATAGCTCTCATGCCACCTTCACGCCCAGTCAAGTACTTTCCTTCCTCATCCCGGAAGGCCACCAAGCCACCGTTCACCTCCAGGGAGTAGAGAGTTTGTGGGGTGATCTCTGGCACCAGTGAGCCATTGGAAGCCAGGAGTTTGCCACCCCCATTCCTTAAGCCATATTTCTTCACTGGTGATAAAGGCAGGAGAGACAATGTGAGAGTGTTAACTAGGTTTGGTGTTTACACCAGGACACTAGTCTCCAAATGAATGCCTACAGAGCAGCATCAAGGGGTCAATGTTCATTTCACTGCAGGTTTAGAGCTGAGACCCCAGCTGCCCCGCATTACCACACATTCAGATACCTTCCAAGACCCTAGCTGCATCCGTCTATAACCTATTCCGTTGTGTTTCTCTCGCTTTTAACATTTTATAGCCTTCCTAGATTTGTCTTATGGATCCTCAGTCTTTTACTGAAATTGGAAACTTGGAAGTTCATTGGATAATAGTTTTGAAATTAAGATCAAATTTTGGACCACTTTGGTGCCCAGCCATCAACTTTCATGTAGATCTTATTTTTCTGCCACTTATCTTGGGAGTTACATGGGCAGACTCTAGATGCAGTTTGACACCATGGCCCTGACCTAGATATAATTCGACACACCATGGCCCATGCAGCCAGAGACAGTGTTTGGAGAGGTTTGGCGTTCCCATTTGCACTGAATGTGGAAGGCAACATACACCCCTTTCCACACTACACATGTAACACAAATGTATAGGCTGTTTCACATCTGAACATGCAGTGGAAGGTAGAGGTGCACGCTAATCTGTACATGCAGTTCCCAGTTTGGCAAGGGAATCTGCACAGAAGCCACTTCTGCACATATATTCCCTCTTTCGCTGCATTGGGACACATGTGCTGCTAGCATCTAACTCAAGTCTTATCCAAAAGTTTTGCATACTGTAGTAAGCAGAACTTTTCTAAGGTTATGCAAGCAGATTCATATTGTTAAGGAAATCAAACATGGTGCCATCCACAGTGACTCTCTGGGCAAACAGAATTTCAATTCACCTGGTATGTGTTGGGGGCCGAAAAATGGCCTTCTGTCAGCAGAGTTTGCCTCGGGCTGCGGACCTATTGAGGAGACGCAAATGACTCAAGCTGAACTTTTTCACACATTCAACACAGAGGACTATTTTAGAAAGTGCATGGGCTTGGTACCTGCTCAGACAGAAGCCCTAGTCACACATTATGTTCAACATTTGTATGAGTGTACAGTGTATACCAGTACAGTGATTCACACGTTGTGTTGGACACAGATACAGCAGTACACTTCCTATCCATACCATACATTTGAGGGGCCTGCACCCAGGTTCCCTTTTAAAATGAACACAGGTACAGTTATTCACACAAACACATGTACAGGTGTGCAAACATCTATACAGTTGCACAACACAATGTCTCAATAGGGCTAGAGATATGCAGGGTTTTTTGCCTTCTCAGACCACAGGGCTTGACAGTTCCTAGATGCCAGCTTGCCATGGCATCTGGAAATTTAAGTGTGGCACCTGAGCAAGGTAATGGATGGACATAACCAGAAGAAGACACGGAAGGCGGAGGCAGATTGTTCCCTCCTCCTCCTGGTCACTGCAGTCCATCAATGATGGATGCGAGGAGTGCGGGGGAGGGAGCACGCAAGGCAGGGAATCCACCCTCCCCGCAATGGACTGGAGGATGTTGCTAAGGGCAAGCAGTTGAGTCCGTCACCTCAAGGAACAGAGGACAATCAGTGCATCAGCTCCAACCCATCCCAGTAGAAGGCAGTCTGCGTCTTAAAGCCAAATTTGTAGAAGCCTGTCCTATCAGTGCGCCCTTTGTTGAACACTTGGAAATCTTTGTGCACAATTGTGTGCATGCACAGCTCACTGTGGATGGGGTATTACTACCAAGAGTGGCAACGGAAGATGACATTTCTTCCTCCTTCCCCACCCCATTAAGCTCCTACTATCACACATAAACAATCACCATTATTACAAAGTAGCAGTTCTCCATAGAGGCGAGAAAAGGCTCTACCTGCTCTAGGTTCTTCTCCCTCTCTGGAACTGCACCCCCCCTGCCCCGCCCCACATTCCAGGTGTCCCACTCTCTCCCCAGTGGTTTGCTGCATGGTTTGTCAAATTTGTACACTGCCCCAAGCTTTCATCTCTGGGTGGTTAACAATAACGTTAAGAATGAAAAGAACGAAGGGCTTCTCTACTGTCATTTATTTCAAGGCAAGGGGAGCCACTTTCTTCTTAGTACTGCCCTGATCCTGAAATGGTAATCAGTGCACAAGTGTAATGGGCAGGAAAACAAGAGAAGAGCTCTGCAACAGAGAACGAGACTGTCTGCTTATTATTTCTTTTATCAAAACAAATAGGGGAAGAGATGCCGGCATTCTAGTGCCAGAGGGGGAGAGTGCATATCCTTGATGGGAGGGAAGAAAGGATTCTTGTACATTCGGCCTGTCTTGAAATGGCAAGACATCATTGTAGGAAATGATGCAGTCTAGCAGTAGATGTTTCTTTTCAAAGAACTACATGAGCACCCACATACTAATGGGGAGTTGAAGTGTTTATCTGTTATGTTACCAAACCAAACCCTTTAAGACAGTTCCCAAGTGGCGTGGCTGCTGTGTATGTGTGTGTTTGGGTGGGGGCTGGAGTTTTCTCCTAATAATGGTCAAGGATACATTTTGGACAATCATACATAACTTCTGTCATAGTAATGCTGGTTGCGCTTCTGTGGAGTGTTGGTTTTAGCAGATATTAACCATTCCCTTGAAAAAATAGGTGACCAGAGAGGAACAGAAACCACATGTATGGGTTGGATTGGGAACAACAGCTCCTTCACAGCTCTGAAACGGCATCATCTCCCACAAGCACTAACAGGCCTTCCTGCAAAGTATATTATGTACTCCAGCCTGGGTGTAAGCAAGTTCCACAAGTCCTTTTTTAGTTATAATAGTCCAGCATCCCGCCATCTGCATAGTCAATGGAGGCAACAGCCTTGCTGCAGGAATATAGCACTGGCACCATTTGTCTCCCCCACTGCCATCTTAAACCAAACCAAACAACACCCCCACCCCCTGCCACCAAAGCATTGAGATATGCATATTCCAGCACAGGGGAAGGAGGGAATATTGTGGCCTCCAACAATCACACAAAGCTCAACAGAAGAGTCACAAAATCGTAAGGCATTGCTGTAGGGGAAAGTGAAGAATGGTGAGACGCCTTTGCTGTTTGTTTGTTTTTAAAGAAGTTAGTCTAGAAGTGCGCTCCTATGTTAGGGTTATGTAGCAGGGCCACACACAGCTTTCTATGACACACTGCAGTATTGCACACAGCAAATACAAGAGCAGCAAATGCACTAGAACAGTGCATTTTCCTCCCAATAGGAAATATAACAGGTCGGGGCTTTTGAAAATGCCATTTCCTTTGCAACTGAACCGCAGCCTTGAAGAAAGGTCGCAGCTATGTGGGGGGGAAAGATGCTTATTTAACACGCAACTTGTTTGTGCAGCAGGGCCTTAAGTTGAAAAACACTGGTCAGCAGCCACTGCGGCTGGGGATGATGGGAACTGTAGTCCAACATCTGGGGACCCAAGGTTGGAAACTCTTGGACTGGAGAAACAAATACATTAACAGTACTGATGAGTATGGTGATGAGGACTGATTCAGCTAACGTTGGTTACCACTCACTCAAGCCCCATAGCTTTGAAGGGGATCTTTCATCACAACTAACTTTAATTGGATTAGGGCATTTACATTTTTTACCTTCTAGGCTTCACGGATGCTTTTCATTTTAAATGCTGTCTTTTATCTTAGTGTTCAAGTTTGCACACTGCTTCTGGGAAGAGATTGCCCAGCCTGCTTGCTTTCAAGATCCAATTTTAGAGCAGCTGGCTGGCTAAAAGATCCCAAGTGGGAAAGGAAACAACAGGTTGCTTACCTGTAACTTTAGTTCTTCTAATGGTGCTCTGTGCTCTTACACGGAGGCACACTGCTTGGTGCCTGCACAGAGACCATGCTGGGAAGTTTGCAAGCTTCTCTTGAGAGGGAGGTTTGGGGCACTAGCCCTGCCCCCTCTGGTGATATGCACTTGGGTCAGCTTTCCCTCAGTCCCTGAGTCTGCTGATGTGAAGAACTACAGAGGGAAGGATGTATAAGAGCACATATGGCCACCTGAAGACCTAAAGTTACAGATACGCAACCTGTTCTTCGACGTGGTCTCTGTGCTTGACACAAATGGGCGCATAGCAAGCTATATCCCAAACGCTTCTTACCCGGAGAAAGATGATTATGCAAAGAGCAACTGTAGGACTGTCATGCCGAAGGAAGCCTCTCGGCAGGCCACAGAGTCCAGGAGTGCAGCAACGACCAAGTTGCAGCTTGACAGATGACTTCCAGGGGAGCAGTGGAATGAGGATACCACCTTTGGGAGGAAGGCAGTATCCAGTTGGATAACCACCTTGCCCTTATGGAATATGAGGTAAGAGAGGCAGACTTGAAAAGCTCATAGTTTGCTGACCCTGCAAACAAATGCAATAGCAATTTAAGAAGGCCACCTTGTACAGGAGCTTGAAGTGAGTGGTCGCTAGGGGTTCAAAGGATGGACCCATGAGGGAGGGAGGGAGGAGAGCACTGGTGATAGGTCCCACACAGGGGCCATGATGGGGTCGAGGGGGTGAAGGTGGGTCAGACCTTTCAGGAATCTCTTAACTGTATGGTTTTGAAACCAGGAGGGTTTCTACACAAGGGCGTGAGCCACTATAGTTGCTAGATGAACCCTGAGAGAGGACAACTGCTTGAGGTATGAGTATGTATTCCCTTTGAGGTAAGGCTTGCCAAGTTAGTGTCACTTTGCCAGGAACTGGAGAAAACGTCGCTGTTTGTGATCATAGGATTTTACCATTGCAGGTTTCCTGGCCACTGAAAGGACTTGCCAGAGTTTCTGTGGGAAGGAGTCTGCATCCTCTACACTGTGAGGTGAATGTTGTGAACATCGGGATGAATGAGTTTCCTTGAGGCTTGGGTAAGTAGGTGAGTATCCATCGGTAGATGCAGGTAAAGCCTGCCCGACATGTAAAGGAGATGGGTGAACCACGGTCTTTGTGGCCACCAGGGAGTTATGAGTATGCAGTCGAGTTGCTTCTGTTGTAATTTGAGGAGGACGTATGAGGGTAGTGGTGGGTAGGCAAAGAGACCCATCCAGGTGAGGGAGAATGCATCTCCGAGTGAATGTCTGTCTCATCCTGCTCTGGAGCAGAAGAGCCTGCACTGGTGATCGTGAAGTGTGGCAAACAGATCTACTTGTGGCATGCCCCAGAGGTGAAAAAGGAGGCCAGGTATTTAGGTGTTTAGTTGCCACTCATCTGAGGATGTCAGTGACCTATTGAGGGCAACTACTGCCATGTTGGTGGTGCCTTGGATGTGCACAGCTCTGGGGGTAATGCGATGGATTATGAACCAGTCCCACATGTTTATCTATATAAACAGGCAAAAGCAGCACAAGCTCCACACCTTTTATTCCTCGCTATGGACATGTGAGGCTAGTGCATAATCCATCACAATACCCCCAGAGCAGTGCACATTTGCTGTGGTGTTGTCAGTTTGTATGGTGACCGCTGAATTGCACAGAATGGGTAAAAAATCTCCTTAGGGCCTTGAAGATTCCCAACAACTCCAGGTAATTGATGTGGCGGTGGGATCTGGTGACTGTCTAGAGACCACGAAGGTGGAAGTGTCCTTGTGAGCTCCTCAATCTGTCTGATGAGTCCATGGTCACAACACAACTTGGCTGTCAAGGTTGGGATGGAGTACCCCCCAACATGTGAGGAGTATGCATCCACCAGAAGACAGATTGCCAGACTAATCAAGTCATGCAAAGATGGAGGCATTGAGAGTCCCTCTGGGGGTCAAAGTTGTGAAGGAACCAATGCTGGAGAGTGCAAGATCATAGACAGGCATATGGAATGACATGCATCATAGACACCATGTAGCCCAGTAGTTGCTGAATAGTCTTCGCGGTGTGAGAGTGTATTGAGACCAACTTCTTGGCTAAAGGCCCAAGGGTATGGAGTCTGTGTGGCATGAATACTCTGGCTTTGATGGAGCAGAAGAAGAGACCAATAAACTCTATGGATGTGGAGGGAGTAAGGTGGGCTTTCCCATAGCTGATCTGAAGACCCAGGTGGTTGAGAACGTCTACTGTAGCTGTGATGGTGGCTTCTGTGGTGTGTGGGGATCAGCCCCAAATCAGTCACTCATTCAGGAATGGGAAGATGGATTCGAGTTAGGCAACTGCTGGAGCTGTGCCCTTAGTAAATACTCTGGAGGCAGAGGCTAGGCTGAAAGGTAAAGACTTGAACTGATAGGTTTCCATACTGATTTTGAAATGGAAGTATTTTTGATGATAAGCCCCAATGGTGAGGTGATAATATGCATCTTTCAAGCCCAGAGAGGTGAACCAAGCCCCTTTTTGGATGAGAGGGACTGTGATCATCTGAAAGCATCTGTATGTGATGCAACGGTTCAGTCCTCTGAGGTCTAAGTTGGGTTGAAGATGCGCCCCGCCCCCCATCATTCTTGGGTATGGTGAAATATGGGGAATAGAAACCACTGCTTGTTGTATTGAACACCTGTTCTATGGCATCTGTCTCCAAAAGGGAGGCAACTTCATCCCTCAGGATGGGAGTGGGAGCAGTGATGACTGGATGGGATGAGGTGTGTGCATGAGAATTCCAATGCATAGCCTACCCATATGATGGTGAGGACCCAGGAATCTGTTGTGATGGATTCCAATTCCTGAAGGTATGGTGACAGGTGCATCCCTGCAGGCTACACATGTGCATAGTCATTGCTTTTTAGGGAAGGACGATCGCGTTTTGTATCTTTGAGGTCCGCTGGATAGTGTAAGGTTGCCGCTTGCCATACTGGGGCAAATTTTGGTTCCGGAAGGAACGATCAGATGTAGAGAATTGGGTCATATGTCATGATGGTTGGAGTTGGGTCCACCGAGTGGGCCTGTTGGGGTAGGAGGTGGATGCCTGGAAGCTCGTGAGGTCTGCCATGTTACAGAGTTTCTGCAAGGTGTCATCTGTCACTGGCAGCTGCTTCTCTATGGTTGCAGGCAGGCAGAAGTTTCTCTCAGCCCTATCTTGGAGATGCCAGGGAGGGAACTTGGGACATGCTCTTCCCAGAGCAGCCCCATCCCGCTAAGGGGAATTTCTTACAGTGCTCACATGTAGTCTCCCATTCAAATGCAACTAGGGCAGATCCTGCTTAGCCAAGGGGACAATTCATGCTTGCTACCACAAGACCAGCTCTTATTTAGCTAGATGAGCCACCTCCTTTGAGAACACTTTGGACAGCTATTTCTTGTCCAGTGAGAGATGGTCCAGAAATGGAGCAAGCTTTTCTCATAGAAAATGGTTGTATTCGGCATTGTACACCTGTTAATTAGCTGTTGTACACCTGTTTTGTACACTGTTAATTAGCAATGTACACCTGTTAATTGAGGTGGAGTGCTGAGACCAAGTATAAATGTCTCCCAAAGGTGTCTAACTTGTGACCCTTGCAGTCTGCAAGTGTTGAGGGTGAACTCATCCTGTTCTTTGATACAGACGTTTCTACCAGCACCAAATTAGGAGTAGATTGCTTTTGGAGGGATTTGCCTGTTACCTCCTCCATGTCGATGCCATAAAGGTTTTCTAGTCTCCTGGTCAGTTGGAGTAAAGATGATGGCTTTTGCCAACAGGTTTTTGCAGTGTCCATCAACATGGGAAGGGAGATAGGCACTCAAGTATCTGCATCAATTATGCCAAAGAGTGAATCTAACTCCCCTTGATTTTGTAGGGAGAATTGAACCCCAAGGAGGCTGCCATACAAGAAATATAGTCAGCATCTAGTTTATAGTCTTCCAAAGGGGAACCTGGCTTTGAGTCCACTAGGAGATCCATGGGAGAAGAGTCTAAGGATGTTCAAAGAGCCTAAGGGACTCTGCCTCTTTGTCCTCCAGCTCTGGATCCTGGTCTTTGTTGGATTATGGTTTACACTGGTCTGGTTGAGTGTCTCCTGGTGGAGGCTGGTGTAATTTTGGAGCGTCCAGCGGTTGCAATACCTGTGATCTTGGCTTAGATGGCTGTGGTGCCTGTGATCCTGGAACTGGAGGTGTCAGGCTCGACCTTGGCTTAGCAGGGTGCCTTTGTGGTAGAGGTTTGTCCCCGGGAGGGTCATGTGCAGGTCTTTTGGGAGTCTGAGGTGAGGACGGTCTGTCCTGGTGTCGGTGAGGTGATCTGGAGCAAGAGGTCCTATAGTGATCATCCCAGTAGGCTGGATAATGTTTTCTGTCTCTTTTGGCATAGACATCCCTGTAGAGGTCCAAGAAGTTGTCTCAAAACCAACATGTAGCCTTGTCACTGAGTAACCCGTATGGGTCAGTGTCAGTCTCATGTATACTTAGGTTCAGGTTCATGGTGGTATGAACCTGAAGTGTGATAGTAGTCATACGTTGGATGTTTGTCCGAGTTGTGGTAATACCTGTCACAGTACAAGACTTGTTCAGGGATAGTTTCCAGGTGGTAGGGTCCTGATAATAGGAATGATGCTTGTGTCTGGTATAAGGGTCGAGATCTGAAAGGTAATCTTCAAGTTCTGAGTGTGCATCCCCACAGTCGGAGTTTGAATTTACCGTTGTCCGGTTCTGAGGGAGGATATAAAGGCTCTTAGGGAGTTATATGTTCCTGTTCGGGGTCAAAAGTGGGTTTCAGCTGGGTGTCCCAGTTCGAATGTTGGTGCTGGATGGAGTGTATGGAATCGGGTGGTTGAGGTCCTGATGGGTAGGCCTTTATCTGGGGTATGAAGAATGAGCCGCGTGGAAGCTCCTGGGAAGGAGGAGGTTGTGAGGACTTTAACAGTTCTGTTGAAAGTTAACTGTTTTTCTTCTTCTTTGGTTTGGGTGGGGCTGAGGGAGCATCTTCTCGGGCCCGGTTTTTTGTAAATGTCAGCTGGGGTTGTGCGTGGGTGTTGGTATCAACTGGGCAAGGCAGTTTCTTCTTTTTCTTAAGAGTGGAGTCGACAGGTGTCAGGACCAAAGTGTCTGTCAACTTTTTGCACTTTAACACCGTAGTGGTGGTCGATATCATGTCAGGCCCCAGCAAAGGGGTCAAAGGAGTAATAGACTCAACAGTCAGGGTGTGGGTTGGAGGTGGGGCTACCAGCAGGGCCATCGACATCATGGGCGAACCCGATGTTGTTGTATGGGGATAGCCAAGACACTCCTCTGTGGTACTTTGCATCGTGGTGAGGGTGGACGCCGCCTGAAATGAATGTAAAGTCTATTCCCACAGCCAGGAGTCTAACCTGGAGGCTCTATTCTAGCATGCTTGCTTGGGGAAATTGAGGCCGTGCACACATGTGTTGGTGATGTGGGCCTCACATAAGAACCTAAGAAATGCCCTGCTGGATCAGGCCCAGGGCCTATCTAGTCCAGCATCCTGTTTCACACAGTGGCCCACCCGTTGCCCCTGGGGATCCCACAGGCAAGTGATGAGGGCATGCCCTCTCTCCTGCTGCTGTTCCCCTGCAACTGGTAATGAGAAGCATTGTGCCTCTGAGGCTGGAGGCGGCCCACAGACACCAGACTAGTAGCCATAGATAGCTGAGGCATTTATAGCTGAGGCAAAAGAGGCAGCGGGTGTGGCCGTCAGTGGAAGAGAGTTTGGCCCCATACCTTGTGCACTTTTTGGAAGTGACCTTGCTGGCTATATACACCATGGGAGTGGCGAGTTCCCGAGCTCCACAACCGATCCGGGGGTGGGGAAGAGTGGCATGGGTTGAAAATGAAAACAAAAAATGAGAGGTGGGGAACAAGAGAAATAAAACAAGGATAAAGTAAAATAAGCAGTAAAAAAAAAAGCAGTATAAAAGAAGACAGAGCATTTTAAAGAAGCTCAGACAAAGTCGATCTGTTGGAGGACAAAGAAAGACCGAAGAGGGACAGCCAGCGCAGGGACATATCACCAGAGGGGGCGGGGCTTCCACCCAAAACCTCCATCTCGAGAGAAGCTTGGAAACTTCATGACATGGCCTCTGTGCAGGAACAAAGCCCAATCGTGTAAAGCACAGAGACCCCTTCAAAGATCAGGCTGGTTCTTAAGTTACATCCTCCTACCTGCTGCACAACTCCCAGGTTTTTGAGAGTCACCTGACTGTCCACACTTCTTAATTGTAAGTAACTTTTGTTACGACAGTAGCGTGATCCTTTACCTCCAGGTTGAAATGCTATATAAGGGAAGAGTAAAGTAGGAAAATGCTTCCACTCACCTACGAAATCATAGTAGAGCGTGATGACTGATTCAGCTCCCCAGGGCATATCACGATCACAGCGCAGCATCCCGGCTTTGTCATCACAGCGCAAATAACGCTTCCTGTTGGGGCTGTAGATGGCAACATTGGGGTGCACTGCCAGGTGCAGGGTCCATTTTTCAGTTTCAGTGGCCACCTGGGCAAAGCAAGTGACATTCTCCTCTGCCCCACCCAAGAAGCGCTTGGACTGCTCATTCTGAAGGGTCACCTGTTGGGAAGGAGGGGTGCCCAGTCAGTTGCTTCAACCAAGGCAGGAAGAACTGAAATGATCTCATCGAAAATGAAAGCACCAGAACAGCTCAGGTAACAATTACCTTTAGATAAGTACTATTTGGTTCCAACCACGTGGCTATGAAGTTGTAATAGTCACATCTTTCACATTAAGCCACCCCCATCACAGTGTTCCCAAGCTCTACAGAAAGAGAGGGTGGCTAGGACACACATCTATCAAATGGAAGCAATTGACTTGTTGCAGGAACAACTACCACGTATTTGTTAGTTGCCCCATAACAAGTTGTTCTCTGGGCAGCTCACAGCACAGCATTAAAACATCAAATAAAAACACACAACACATTAACACAGAACACATTATCACATCTGGGGCAACAGACCAAAATGGGGGGAAGGATACAAAATACAATACAAAGCAATTTAAAAACTTTAAAAATCAGTTTTAAAAATCAGTTTTAAAAATCAAAGTTTAAAAGGCCTCCCAAGTGAACAAAAAGATCTTTATCTGCTGTCTAATTGATGAAGCCAGGTGAACCGGGGGTGCAACCACCAAAAAGGCCCTCTCCCTAGAAGCCACCTGCTTCACTTCATTTGGCAAGGGCACTCCTAAGAAGGGCCTTTTAAACTTTGCAGGGCCTCCTAAGAAGATCTTAAGATCTGGGTTGAGACATATGGGGCAAGGCACTCTCTCAGGTAAGCCGGTCCTAAGCCATGTAAGGCTTTAAAGGTAAAAACCAGCACGTTGAACTGGGCCCGGAAGCAGACTGGGAGCCAGTGCAGCTGATGAAGCACTGACGTAATATGTTCAAAACGCCCAGTCCCAATTAATAATCTTGCAGCCCTATTTTGTACCAGCTGCAGTTTCCAGACGATTTTCAAAGGCAGTCCCATGTACAATGCATTGCAGTAATCTAAGTGAGAGGTTACCAGAACATGAGTAACTGTGGCCAAGCTATCTCTGTCCAGGTACATTTGCAGTTGGTGTATCAGCCAAAGCTGATAAAAGGCGTTTTGAGCCACAGAGGCCACTTGAGCCTCTAGCAACAGTGTTGGAGCAGTGTCCTCCCAGCTCCAGGCGGTCTTGGAGGAAACTGATAATCTCTAGACCCATTTCAAACTGGCTTTCGGGCGGGCGATGGGGTGGAGACTGCCTTGGTCGGCCTGACGGATGATCTTCAATTGGGAATTGACAGAGGAAGTGTGACTCTGTTGGTCCTTTTGGATCTCTCGGTGGCTTTCAATACTATTGACCATAGTAACCCTCTGCAAAGTCTGAGGGGACTGGGGGTGGGAGGCACTGCTTTGCAGTGGTTCTGCTCCTACCTCACGGGCAGATTCCTGATGGTGTCTTTTGGAGACTGTTCTTCAAAATCTGAACTTTCTTATGGTGTGCCTCAGGGCTCCATATTGTCTCTGATGTTGTTTAACATCTACATGAAACCGCTGGGAGAGATCATCAAGAGATTTGGCGTAGGGTGTTATCAGTATGCTGATGACACCCAAATCTATTTCTCCATGTCAACATCATAACCATAACCTTCCTAAATGCCTACCTGGAGGCAGTAATGGGTTGGATGAGGGACAACAGGCTGAATCCAGTTAAGACGGAGGTACTAATTGTGCAGGGTCAAAACTTGGGAGATGATTTTGATCTGCCAATTCTGGATGGGGTCATACTCCCCCAGAAGGAACAGGTGCACAGTCTGGGGGTGCTTCTGGATCTGAACCTCTCCCTGGTGTCCAGGTTGAGGTGGTGGCCAGAAGTGCTGCTTATCGGCTTTGGCTGATACACCAGCTGCATCTGTTTCTTGAGATGAATGACCTCAAAACAGCAGTAAATATGCTGCTAACCTCTAGGCTGGATTACTGTAATGTGCTCTATGTGGGGCTGCCTTTGTATGTAGTCCGGAAGCTGCAGTTGGTACAGAATGCAACAGCCAGGTTGGTCTCTGGGTCATCTATGAGAGACCATATTCCTCCTGTGTTGAAAGAACTACACTGGCTGCAGATACGTTTCTGGGCAAAAGACAAGGTGCTAGTTATTACCTATAAAGTCCTAAACAGCTTAGGCCCTGGGTATTTAAGAGAACGTCTTCTTCGCCATGAGCCCCACTGCCTGCTAAGATCATCTAGATAGGTTTGTCTGCAGGTGCCGCCAACTCATCTGGCAGTTACTTGGGAGCAGGCCTTCTCCGTTGCAGCCCCAGGACTTTGGAATGCGCTCGCTGTTGAGATAGGGGCCTCCCCATCCCTGGCAACTTTTTTAAAGGCCCTGAAGATGCATTTATTCACCCTGGCTTTTAATTAGATCTATGGTTCTAAAAAGAAAAAGAAAGAAAGAAAGAAAGAAAGAATGAAAGAAAGAAAGAAAGAAAGAATTTTAAATGTTATTAAATTTTTGATGTTTAAAATATTTTTAATTGTTAAGTGATGATGTTTTAAATTATTTTAATTGTAAACCACCCAGAGACGCAGGTTTTGGGTGGTATAGAAATGTAATAAATAAATAAAGTAATAAAAATAAAATGGGCACCTCAGAATGCAAAGCTGGTCTTGATGCATATAGCAATGACATTATTTGTCCCCCACCCCTAATGGCACAGCAGGGAAATGCTTGACTAACAAGCAGAAGGTTGCCGGTTTGAATCCCCACTGGTACTATTATTGAGCAGCTGTGATATAGGAAGATGCTGAAAGGCATAATCTCAGACTGCAATGGTAAGCCCCTCCTGCATTCTACCGAAAGAAAACCACAGGGCTCTGTGGGCGCCAGAAGTTGAAATCGACTTGATGGCACACTTTCCTTTTTTTAAAAGTAAAAATTGAGGCATCTCTCACTCAGAGCCAGCTGTCCCATGTCCCATGTGGGTACAACTCCCCACAAGTCCACAGTAGTTGATCTCCAGTCCTATGTGGCTGTCTTCACAGGGAAAACACAGTGTCGCAAAGGGAAGAGGTATCTGCCTAATCCTGGGACATTATACTCTCCTAGATGCACATTACACTATCATACTGTGAGAACACAGGAGTCTGCCACTTGGTCAGAACCATGAAGTCCAGATATGGTAGCTAATACAGTAGGTGAGCCAAGACCCTTCTCTTCCCTCAGCTACAATAGTTCCCAAGCTCAGTGAGATCCTTCACTCACTTCTGCCTCTGCTCAAGCACAAATAGGAGTAGCCTGTTCTACCCAGAGACTTGCCATTTCCCCTGAAGAGAGTCTGCCTTTGAGGAAGCTTTTATGGCTCTTATCTTCTCCTCCCCTCCCCCACCCACCCTCTTGATGCAGAACTGCACCATGAATATACCCCAAACTATCAGGCTATGGTTATATAACTGGGAACAACGAGCGTGCATGCGTCTGCATGGCTGCACCTTGCCATCTGGATACTGATGTAGCAGGAAGAAGGTCTGAGGTCCTGGTTTATCCTGATCACAGGTAACTTTGCCGTTCGTGTCAGCTGCCAAATAGCGCTTGAGGGCACTGATCAGGTGAAGTTTCTGGCCAGCCCCTTCTCCTGGGCCGGCCGCCCCAGCTCCATGTGGGGTCACAAACTGCAGTATCCACACCTGGCGGGGCTTCAGCTGCTTGCCTGTGGCTGCCACCTGGAAACGGAAAGGTTCAGCTGTCAAGTACCGGTTGGCTGCATTGACAAGACCAAACTCTACTGAGACGGTCATGGCAGGAATAATTAAGGGACATTAAATGCATTAACTCTTCAGACTTGCTAGCTCGGCCCACCTGAGATTAATCCTGACTCGTGAGATCACAATGGGCGCCTAGCAACCAGGCTGTCTCACCTTCTCAGCACTATCCTACCCATAGAAGACAGTTCAGCATCCAGGCTGCATGCTCAAAGTACTTGTCTCACTCATACCACATAACCCACCAGTCATAGGCATGTTCTTTTGTGACAAATCCTTAGAGGCCAAACAGAGCGCCATCCACACAGAGCATGTACTCTACAGAGCATTTCCTTGAAGGAAAGTCTTGAGAGGTGGATTTGGACTGAAGTTGCTTTGCAAGAGGTCTCTTCCCCAACATCTGAAAATCTTCCATCACAAACTTTGACCACTCTACATCATTAAAGCTTTTGCCTAGGTACAAAGAGAATGTTTAGTAAAAAGGACAATATGTCTGTGATAAACATACACCCACCCACTGCAGAAAGAAATTGAACACCATCATTTCCTGTTCACTTTAGGTCAAATACACCCCAATAAGGCCATAAAACAGCTTGGTGGGTGGTATTAAGCATAACACCATTACAAGGAAAACTTCATTGAGAACATTCCTTTTTAACTATAACTAGAGAGTTTAATGGTATTTGGGGACAATAATGTCCTTAAAATATGAAATGCTACATGTGCAGAATATGAGATCTAATTTATCCCACTGTTTAAACACAATTATCTGTTCAATTATATTTAAAAATATAAAACTAAACTTTGTGCCATTAACATACACAACATTACACCATTTACCTATAACAGTGCAATTCCGTTACAAGAACCAATCTACAGAACTTGCTAGACCCATGTGCCACCAGCCTTCTATAATGTGTTTGCTCTTCAGAAGCTACAAACAGCCAACTATAGCCAGCAATCCAACTAACCTTTATAAAGCAGCTTGCAAGGACCTCTCTTAGTCCTTCATAACGTTTATGGGGCCTAAAGTGCTAAGATGAACATATTCTCACCCATTAGCAACTCAGTCTGTATTTGTATTGTTCAGGGCTTGTAAGTCACTAAGATGCCTGAAGTCAAACTTCAACACCACATTGTACAAATACTGTATTTACCCAGATAGAAGACAATGCTGAATTCAAGATGCCTGCCTTTAAAAATACAGGTTAAACCTGTATTGAACCAAAAGGAAGAGAACTCTCAAATTTAAGAGGACTCCCCAATTTCTAACATCAAAGAACTTGGGAAATAAACTAGCCTTGGATTCAGGTATATACAATAGCTTTCTGTGTGTGAGAAAAGGAGCTATTAACAATTATAGCTATACAAAAAAAGACATCTACTGAGAGTTTGGGGGCCGCCGCTCAGTGGCTGAGCATCTACTTTGCATGCAGGTCCCAGGTTCAAATCCCTGGCATCTCCAGGTAGGGCTGAGTACAACCGGTTGCTTACCTGTAACTTTGGTTCTTCTAGTGGTCATCTGTCCTTTTACACCAAAGGGTTATGCACCTGCACAGTGACCTCGTTGGAACTTAACAAGCTCAATTCTCCTGATTTAGGTGGGAACCCCGCCCCTAGCAGCTATATGCTGTTGTGCCACTCCTCATCCCCTCAGTCTCAGAGTCTGCCTTCAGTAGACCCAGCAGGGAGGATGGGAGGGCGTGAAAAAGGACAGATGACCACTAGAAGAACCAAAGTTACAGGTAAGCAACCTGTAGTTCTTCGATGCGGTCTCTGTCTTCTACACCAATGGGTGCACAATATGCTAGCACCCAAGGGGTGGAGGCGGGAACCAACAGAAACAATGATGCAATCTGCCAGAAGTATTTTTTTCAAAGAAACAAAGTACATCAACTGAAAACAGACTACAGGACAGTCCTGCCAAACTTAGCATCACTCCGTGCCCTGGCATCAATGGCATAATGGCAAATAAAGGAATGTGGTGAAGCCCAAGTAGCTGCCTGAAAGATAACTGTCCAAAGGGACTGCACAATCAAAGGCAACAGAGGCCGCCATGGGCCTAACAAAATGCACCTTAACAGTCGCAGGAAATTGTTTATGTGCCAAATTGTAGCAAAGTTCAATGGTAGAAACGATCCATCTAGACAGGATTGAGCAGAAACTTGCAAGCCCTTATGGGGCCCATCATACAGAACAAACAGAGAAGGAATCTTTCACCATTCTGCCGACCTCTGGACATAGGACAATGCTCTCCTAACATCCAAACGATGCAACCTGCGCTCTACATTAGAGAAAGGGTTTTGAAAAAATATGGGCAAGGTGAGTGGCAGGGAACGATGAAAGGTAGAAACTACCTTTGGAAGGAATTGGACATCCGGTCAGAGCACAACCTTATCTTTATGAATCTGTAAGGCACAGTAAGTCAACCTTCAGGCCCACAGTTCACTCACCCTCCAAGCGGAGGTGATCGCCACCAAGAAGGCAACCTCCCACATCAGTAGACGAGGGTCAATTGAAGCCAAAGGCTCAAAGGGAGGTCGTAGCAATCCAGCTAGAACCACTGACAAGTCCCAAGCCAGTGACATAACAGGGTCATCTGGGAAAACATGGGATAAACCCTTCAGGAAATTTTTAACCAGTGGGTCCTTGAACCAGGAAACCCGGGTGGCAGGTTAATGAGCCACAATGGCTGCCAAATGTACTCAGAGAGGAGAGCTTCAAACCAGACAGAGGTAACTGGTAGGTACAAACATTTTGAACATTAAGATTAAGAACATCGAATCCATTTTGAGTAGCAAAGGAACAGAAATGAGTCCACTTATGTCCATAGGACTTCCTCGTTGATGGCTTTCTAGCTGTAAGCAGAATATCTCTGAGTCTCACCGGGAAGTCGGTCGGATCTTCCAGGCTGTCAGGTGCAGGGACCGGACATCCAGATGGAGCACCCGACCTCTCTCCTGTGACAGCAGGCAAGGTAGAGCAGGGAGGTGCACCCAAGTCACTGCCAGCTGCCTCAGAGCCACAAACCAAGGCCTCCTGGGCTACCAGGGGGCTATCAGGATGGCCCTGGCATGGTCTTCCCTCAGTTTGTGCAGAACCTTTGGTATGAGGCGAAATGGAGGGAACAGGTAAAGGAAGGGGCCTGTCCATGACAGGATGAAAGTATCGTCCCAAGAGCCCCCGCCTTCCCCTCCTCTGGAGCAATAGAGGGCACGCTGGGCATTGTCATCTAGAACCAGGGCACCCCACATTGTCAATATATCCCGGAGTACACCCCTGTCCAAGAACCACTCATGGGAGACCGTTTTCAGCCTGCTCAGCATGTCTGCCTGGACATTCAGGGTCCCCTGGATGTAGACTGCATCAAGTGTCACCGCATGTGCCACACACCAATGTCACAGGTCGAGCGAAAGAAACAGGAGGCTCCTCGAGGTTGTGCCTCCCTGCTGGTTAATATACGCTTTTGCCACTGTATTGTCTGTTTGGATTGTCACCGAACAACCCAAAATTACGGGTAAGAAGCCCTTTAGGGCATGGAATATGACCAACAGTTCCAGGTAATTGATGTGCTGACCTTTGTCTGTCGATGTCCAATGGCCGCTCAGGCGATAATCACCCAAATGAGCATCCCAACCTAACTCCAACACATCGGTCGTAATCACCCAGTGCAGAGGGGAAGACTTGGAAGGGAGTGCCGAGTTTCAAATGACAAGTCTTGACCCACCAAGCCGTGGCTTTCCACACCATTTGAGGAGGCATGCACTCCAACTGAGCTGAGTCCCGAAGGGGGTCAAACACATCCAGGAACCACCTTTCAATGATGCACATGTGGAAGCACGTATATGGTGGCAGCCATATGGCCTAACAGGTGCTGCACCAAGTGCATGGTCTGCGGCCCTCTGGCCAAGAAAGCGGAGGCCAGCCGTAGAAGTGTCTCTATGCGGGCCTCTGGGAAGAAGACTTTCTCCAAGTTGGTGTTGAAGACCAGCCCTATAAACTGTATCCTGCAGACAGGATCCAGCTGGGACTTCTCGAAGTTGATTTGCAAGCCCAGGTTCTGCAGAGTATTTATGACTTCGTCGAGAGATCCCAAAGCAGCCTGCCTAGAACCCGCCAAGATGAGCCAATTGTCCAGTTAGGGTAGGATCTGTATCCCTTGCTCTTGTGCCACCACCGGGGCCAGGCATTTTGTAAAGACCCTCAGGGCTGTCAGACCAAACGGCAAGGCCTTGAATTGATAAGTGATTCCCCTTATCTTGAAACTCAGGAAGCGGCAATGTTGAGGGCGTATTGAGATATGGTAATACGCGTCTCTCAGGCCCAGGGAGACCATCCACATGTTCTTTTCTGATAGAGCCAGAATAGTCTGTACCGACAACATTATTTATTCAACTATTTATTCAATTTCTATACTGCCCTTCCAAAAATGGCTCAGGGTGGTTTACACAGAGAAATAAACAAATAAGATGGAACCCTGTCCCAAAGGGCTCACAGTCTAAAAGGAAACTTAAGATATACAGGTGAAACTCAAAAAATTAGAATATCGTGCAAAAGTCCATTAATTTCAGTAATGCAAATTAAAAGGTGAAACTGATATATGAGACAGACGTATTACATGCAAAGCGAGATAAGTCAAGCCTTAATTTGTTATAATTGTGATAATCATGGTGTACAGCTCATGAAAACCCTAAATCCACAATCTCAGAAAATTAGATTACTACATGGAACCAAGAAGACAAGGATTGAAGAATAGAACAATATCGGACCTCTGAAAAGTATACAGTGTACTGTGCTTGATTGGCCAGCAAACTCGCCTGACCTGACCCCATAGAGAATCTATGGGGCATTGCCAAGAGAAGGATGAGAGACATGAGACCAAACAATGCAGAATTGCTGAAGGCCGCTAATGAAGCATCCTGGTCTTCCATAATACCTCATCAGTACCACAGGCTGATAGCATCCATGCCAAACCACATTGAGGCAGTAATTGCTGCAAAAGGGGCCCAAACCAAGTACTGAATACATATGCATGCTTATACTTTTCAGAGGTCCGATATTGTTCTATTTTTCAATCCTTGTCTTCTTGGTTCCATGTAATATTCTAATTTTCTGAGATTGTGGATTTGGGGTTTTCATGAGCTGTACGCCATGATCATCACAATTATAACAAATTAAGGCTTGACTTATCTCGCTTTGCATGTAATGCGTCTGTCTCATATATCAGTTTCACCTTTTAATTTGCATTACTGAAATTAATGGACTTTTGCACGATATTCTAATTTTCCGAGTTTCACCTGTATACCAGCAACAGTTACTGGAGATATTGTGCTGGAGGTGGATAGGGCCAGTTACTCTTCCCCTGCTAAATAAAGAGAATCACCACATTAAAAGGTGCCTCTTTGCCAAATTAGCAGGGGTCTGGAATACGCTTGTAAACAAGGTGGTTGTTTAGGACTCTGAGGTCCAGTAAAGGGCGCTGACTGCTGTCTGGTTTCGGAACGATAAAGTAATGGGAATAAAAGCCGTGGCTCTTCCCATTGGTGACCTTTCAATCGCATCTTTCGAGAGGAGAGCGGAGACCTCCTGGTCCAACGCCAGAGTCGACGGAGTAGTCACGACCCCAGACAATGGTAGTGTCTGGTGAAACTCAGGAGCGTAGCCCATACGTATGACTGTGAGGACCCACTGATCCATAATCACCTTGTCCCAATTCGCTGCAAAGGGAGCCAGGTGAGTCCGAAAGGCCCAATGGTCATTGCTTTTTCTGAAAAGTATTCGGACGCTGCTTCTGAAAGGCAGGTTTACTAGGTTGGAACCTGGACTTGTCTTGAGGCTGGAACTTGTTAACATGAAAGGAACACTCCAACGAGGATTGTTGCTGTGATGGAGCTTTCAACTTTTGGTAAGGGGACCACCTGGATGGCCTCTGAGGCTTAGGGACAGAGGAAGAGTAGGACATAGACTTTGCCATACTCCTCAGCTTCTGCACCTTCTGTAAGGTGTCATCAATCAGTTAGGCGAAGAGGCTAGATCCCTCCAAGGGAAGATCTTCAATCCTAGTGTGGGCCTTGTAGGTTGGCCCGGATGAATGCAGCCAGGCATGCCTCCTGAGAGCCAAGGACGTGGCCATCACCTTTGCTGCACACTCCACTGAGTGTCTAGCCAAGTAGAGCTCTTGCTTTGCCACCTGCACCGCCTCACAGAGGAAGGCCTTGGCCGGATCACGTTTATCCTGTGGCAGGAAGTCCAAAAAGGGGGCCACTTTTCCCCACAAAAAGTGGTTGTACCTGGTGTTATAAGCCTGGTAGTTGGCAACCCACTAATGGAGAGCTGATGCCGAGTAGAGTCTCGTCCCAAAAGAGTCCAACTTCCTGCCCCCCTTATTGCCCAGCACAGAATGACTGCGACCTTCAGACTTCTGCAGGGATGTCTCCACCACAATGGAGTTAGGGGTGGGAGGGTTTTTCAAGAAAGTTGTATCCTCCTGCATCTGCACCCTATAGAAGTTCTCCAAAGGCCTGTTGGGTTGCTAAAGAGTTGCTGGCTTTTTCCAGTGTCACTGCATGATTCGCAACAGGGCAATGTTAAGTGGCAGAGAGACCGGCACCTTAGCCTCCACATCAGTAAAGCCGAATAAAGGGCCCATTTCTCCTCTCTGTTGTGTATCAAGGCTCACACCTAGGGCAGAGGCCATGCAGGTCACATAGGCTGAGTATTGTTTCAGGTCCTCTGATGGAGACATGGACTTATAGTTCGATTGATTGTCTAGAGGGGACAACCCCAGGGAAACAGCGCCCAAGCCCGGAGAGCCAGGTTCACTCTCATTTTCTGACTCTGGAGGTGCCAAGGAGACTGGGCCAATGCCAGAGGGATAGCTGGGGAATCCATCTGGCTTTCCAATGTTGCCAGTACTGGACCAACTGCCTCCGCTGACAGTACTGGGGTTGGTTTTGGTGCCAAAGATCAAACCAGAACTTCAGAGGGTGATCTGCGCCCCTCAGCACAGTCCCGAAAGCCTCTTTGAGGAAAGCAAGAGCGAGGCCTCCTTTCCAAATGTGAAGGGGACTCATGCCAACCACAAATAGTCCTGGCTCCTTCATAAGTGGAGTCCTTTCGATATCGAGATCCATACCAGGGCTTCCCATAGTCAGAACGATAATCTCAGGGATACTGTCTATAAACGATGGTGTCAAGGCGCCAATCTCCATAAGAGAAGGGTTCGTTCTCTACATAGAGGGAACATTGTGCAGGGACACGGTATTGATCTGCGTACGAAGGCCCACGTCGAGCCCAGTCTCTTCCATACCTGTTTTCGGAGGAGCGTTCCTCTGAGTTCCAATGTGTTTTCCGATCCCCAAGGGGCTCCACATGGCGCATGGGAGACAAATGATGAGGCAGCCACGACGCATTTGCAGCGGGCTTGTCCGGTGAATAGGGTCTGTCGTCCGACGTAGCATAGTCTCGCTCGGTCGCTACCAACAGTTCCCAACCCGTGGGGTACAGTCAGGCGTCCGACTGGGAGACACCGAGGCTGCTGGGGAACTAGGTCGATGAGGGTCCGAAGAGCTTGGTATTGGAGGAGCTGGTACCACGGCCGGGCTACCTTGTGACGCTTGGTCCACAACTGTTGCGCCATGCCCAAAGAAGCCAATTTTGATTTCTTAACCAGCAGGGCCTCTGAAGAAGGGACTGGTGGGGGCTTCTTCTTGGGAATAGGCGGAAGATGTTGACCCGCCAGCAGATGCGGAACCAGCTTCGGCTTCTTCTTCTTTGGTAGCGGTACCGAACGGACCAGGGGGCGGGTCCCGGTACCATAGGCACAGGGCATTTAGGCAAGTTGTCTAGCAGCACAGAAGGGGCCGAGACCACTGCTAGGTCCAAGACAGGCATCGACAACACTGGTACTGAGGCCTGGAGTTCTTGCACCATAGGAGCGGAGTCCGGTCGCTCTGATTGCATCAAATAAGCCATTTTAAATGATTGTTCAATGATAAGGCCTCCGACGAACAGAGGGCTAAATCCCCACAGGGTAGCGCGCAAGCGAGAAGCCCTATTTTTTCGAGACTGCTTTGTAAACCTTTGACAATGAATACAGGTCTCAACAATGTGAGATTCCCCTAGGAAGAGAAGACACTCAGTTTGAGTATGAGGGGGAGGGATCTTAGATCCACAGCGACCATATTTCTTCATTCTTTGTGCCTGGCATAGAACACCATGGGCTGGCCGGCCACCAAGCCCCATCCCATCCGGGATCGGAGTCATGGAGATGGGGGGGGGGGGGTAGGGGGTGACCATGAATATAAAAACACCAAGAAAAAAGCACTACTGTGAGAGATAAAGCAATAATAGTGTGAAAACAGGGCAAAATATGAGAAAAAACAAGATTATTCAAGCATTTACCCAGAATGTTGGGGGCAATATGCTAAAATCATTGTAAACCGCTTAGAGAGCTCCGGCTATAGAGCGGTATATAAATGTAAGTGCTAAGTGCTATTTAGTCCTGCTCGTTGCCAAGCTGAAGATTCCATGCCTATTGAAGCATGGACGACAAAGACTGAGCGGATGTGGAGCGGTGCAGCCACCTATAGCAGCTGTGGGTGGGGTTCCTGCCTAAATCAGGAGAATTGAGTTTGTTAGATTCCAATGAGGTCTCCGCGCAGGTGCATAGCCCATTGGTGTAAAAGACAGAGACCACGCTGAAGAACGATTTTGGCCTAAAACCTCAGAGAGCTGATGCCAGTCAGTGTGTAGACAATACTGAGAAAAATAGACCAATGCTCCGAGTCTTTGGCTCAGCATAAGGTAGCTTCCGATATTCCTGACAAGTCTGAACACTTGCTGAGATCAGATTGCTGTTTGCAAAAATTTGTGAATATAATAGGGGTTAAAATGACTTCCTAAAGCAGTACTCAAAATGAACTTTGCAAACAACCTAAGATTGAAAAATCCAGTTTTGCTGGATTTTTTATTATTTATAAACAACAATATTTATACTCTGCCCCTCCAATGCACTACTGCTCGGGGCAGCTCACAACAATAAGATAGACACAGCTACAATAAAAGTAATAAAATTATTATTATTATTTTTAAAAAGAGAGAGATTAAAACCCACAATTATTAGGTTCAAATTAAAACTGAAAATTATCAAAAGCTAAAGAACCTACCAGATATAACAAAACAATAATGGAGCATTAAAAAGCCTCCTTAAAAAGGTGCGTTTTGAGATTTTTTTTAAAACACTGAAGGAGGGAGCATGGTGAAGCTCTTCAGGGAGGGTGTTCCAAAGCTGAGGGGCCATAACCAAAAAGGCCCTGTCTCTAGTCCCTGCCAACCAGATCTGTTAGTGGCAGGGTCATGAGCAGGGCCTGGGATGATGAGGGGAGGGCCCTGGCAGATTCATATGGGCAAATGCGGTCCAACAGGTACCCCTGGATACCAGGGAAGGTTCAAATGGGGGCGGGGGAGTTAAGTATCAGTAGACAAAGTTTAATTAAAATAATTACACATTTTGGGAGTTACTTTGACCCCATTACTCTATGTGCATGTTTTTAAGTTAAGTTTTAAAGTCTGACTCAGTATATGGCAGTTTCCTATGTTCCTAAGTTTTCCATTCATGCTAATATGTGTAGAGTTGGCTCCAAAATATGTACAAGTAAACACATCAGTTTTTCAGTAGATTTAGGTGGGCAGGCCCTGGAACACCTCATGGATAACTCAGTTTGCCATGGTTGAAGAATACAGGGAACATGGAGTTCTAAAAGACTTACATTGAAGTTTTATGTTTTTTCATCACTATTGAGGTACCTCTTCACTCAACATCTAGCCAAGTGTTAACATGGGATATCCACCACTGCTGGTTCCATACCCGCCATCTGATCAAGTGCAATCTTGTCAATAAAAGCTTTTGCCACAAAGCCTTTTAAGGTGTCACAAGTCTATTTTCATCGCAATCTAGAAGCTCCCAGAACATATAAGCATGCACTGAAAAGTGACTCTCGCTACTCTTGGACCACTAGGACTGAATACGGCAGAATGATTAAAAGGTAACTAATCAAAATGATCTTTAATATGAACCTTTTAGAAAGGTGGGGAGAGAGAAGCAGTGTCAAGTAACCAAAACAGGGGTTAAGTCAAATATTTCTTCTACTTCTTATTCTTAACACCTATTTAGCATCCTTAAAACATTTCCTCACTGAAGTGGGAGATGACAGGAGCAGCAGCAACCTTATACTGCTTCAGTATGTTGATCTCAAGAGGCCAAAAGAGGACAGAGCACCTGCCATGATCCAATACCAGCACAGCATTTCCTCCAGTAGCTGTTGCAGGTGTCTACCTTATATTTCCTTTTAGATTGTGAGCCCTTTGGGGACAGGGAAATTTACACGTCTTACCCATACATCCATGTAAACTGCTTTGAGCACTTTTGTTGAAAAGCAATAAATATGAATATTAGTAATGGGAGTAGAGACGGACATTCAGTATCTATTCTTGGATAAGCTTTGGAAACAGTACATTGTCCACAATTATTTTATCACATCAGAGTCACATGTTCAGCATATTGTTTACAGCCTCTTACGGAATAAGTGATACAACAAAAACAAGGAGTTTGTTAGAAATGACTGTGATATAAACCGCTTTTATGATCTGAGGATACAAAAAAAATGGACAAGAAAAAAATCACTTGATGGCAACGTTTCCACATCCAAAAATAAAGGCCCTCAGCCAGAACTAGAAGTGAACTGAATCACCCATTGGCTCATTCCTGCTTTAGTGTACATTTGCTAGCATCCTTGCATCTGACATCCTACTCCAACTTCTCCCTTCAACTATCATCACTCTCAATGTCTTTTCCACCTCTGCTTAACCGAATACTCAACTCATCTTATGAAATCTGCTATTTCCATCCCTTTATACGTTTCCACAATGGACATTATCTGTGCATTAAAGGAGCTCCTTACACGGAATCACAGCAAAGACCAGACACTCAGTACTACCTACACTGACAAAAGGGTCTCTCAGATTTCTTGGACTTGCTAACAAAGATCCTTTAAGCTGAGATGACTCTGGTTCAACCCAAGAATGTATACACGACAAAGCATGTCTTACAATGGTTGCCACAGCCCTTCTCACTATTGTGATCACAGAATTTGATTTTCATAAATGTCGCAATTGTGGTTTTTCAGCGTAATGCAATTCAGAAAACTCATGCCCAAATCCCTCTCCAAACCTATATTTTGGAGATAATTTTCTAATAAATGTATTTAATGTCATGTATTAAAAATTTTTGACTAAAGGCAATATTCTCAGGGAAGCAACTTCTATGTCAGATTTCAGAAAGTCTGAAGTGCAGCTTGCTAAATATAATGACAAAATAGAAGAATAAGCGTTTAAAAAGGCATTTTAATTTGTGTACATAAAGTGGTTGTGAACTAGTTAAGCATTACACAAAGCCATGGATGTACAAGGGCTACCACCCAACCAAAACTTAGCATCTGTGTTAGACAAACACCTCCCTTATCCATACTTCATTACCATTTCTGGGCCACATCACCCCCACCCCCACCCCCAGACAATCTTTAGTGGAGATTCTATAAAACAGCTCACCCCCACTTAAAATAGTTACAAAAGGAAAAAAGAAACCATACAATGCAGTATAAAAGATTGACAATATCATCAAGTTTATTACACAATTTCCAACCTATCAGAAAAAGACAAACAAATCAAATCACGAAGAACAGGGGTGGTTGAGTCGAGGGGAACCAAGACTATATTTTCATTGTCAGTTTCTTATTTTCACTTCCATTATTTCAAAACAAACTAAAAATTTTGCATTATGTAAAAAGCAACTTTTCCAATCAAATGTTTTTGATACTTTACAGTTTAAGCAGTTTTTGATACTTTACAGTTTAGGTCACTCAATTTTTCTTTATGCAACTTTTTTTTTTCATTTAAAAAAACTTTTAGAGCTGAGCACCTCTCTGATCAACAGTACAAAAGGAGGTACCGCATCTTATGGTGACATCCTTTGCCAGACACCATCCATCCTCTCTGGGCCCCACAACTGTTCTGTGAGACCAGATAGTATCTTTCTATGAGAGGGACTTCACCATGCAACTGGACAGTCACACTAAGTGTTCGCGAGTGCAACTGATGCTTAAGGCTAAGCATCCATTAAAGCGATCCAGGTGCTGAAGAATACATTTCCCAGGGTACAGGGTGTTCTTGATTTTAAGTAACTTGGGTTACTTAAGAGTTGCTCAGAGTTGGATGGAGCACTGAAAGCTGAAAATGTACTCCTCAAAGGGTTACGTCTTAAAGATGACAATGTAATCAATAACTCTGCAGCCATTCCTATCCCATGCTACTCCTTACATAGATTTTGATACCAATAGCCTGACAGCATTACCAGCTAAAAGACCTAGTGGCTCCAGGGACCCTAGTTATGCTTATAAAACAGAGCTAAACATGGTGGTGTGAACAAGCAGAAGCCTCCCACTGCCTCCAATAGTTTCCCTAGACTGGCATGCCAGAGATCAGTGAGGTATGGTGCAGTCTGAAACACACTCATGAGTGAACAATTCCAAAGGGAGTTCCACTTAGAATAAGGTTGGGGGCAAGGAAAGTTCTGGACTTAAATCAACATGTACATCACATGGAACTTAAAAATGCTCAGGGTGCACTGCAATCAGTAACTTCTAGCTAGCCCCAGCTCAACTTTGCCCCCATTTCATGCTACGCAGTAAGGTCTCTGCCCACAACACTTCCTCTACAACAAGGAAGGTGTCAATCTAGGAGGGGCTGGCCCCGGAAGCAAAGGTTTATGTAAGAAGTTACAACTGGAGCAGCTACTGCATGAAACGAAGCAGGGAATTAGTCAGCAGTATGAATCACTGTGGAGAGAGTACCTGCAGTAGCCAGAGCCAGATCTATTTCTTAAAGGAGACTCCACATTGTGGGCAGGTTGGACAACACAGGCCCCTCTAGAAGCAGCTAGGCAGAACGGAGATGAGAGCTTTCAGGAACCAAGTGGGGTGGGGGAAAGAAGAGGGGTACTTGGAAGCAGCAGCCAGCCGGCCCTCCAACCCAGGAAAAAACAAAAACAAAACTATTTGCTAAGCTGTGTACAATGGTGCTAGAGGGCCAAGACTGAAGCTGCTTTGGACAAAGAATCAGACTTGAGGAGGACTGGATGCTTTGATGCCTGAGAAGACAACGCAGTGTGGCCTGTGGGCATGAGCTCCAGTGAGACAATGGTCACCTTATGCTGTGCTGAAGCACCAGTTCTTCCTACAGGAGACAATCTGGATGGGTTCCACCCCAGGTGCTCTGAGAGAAGCCATGGGAAGGAAAGAGGTGGTAGACCTCTGTGGAAAGCACCATTCTCTTTGGGTCCAAGAATCCATGGATTGAAGTGGCCCCCTGGTCACAGTGGCTCAGACAACCCCTCCGCAAATTCCAAGTCATTCAGTGTTTCTCCATCAAGCAGCAGCAGCAGCAGCACACCCACAGGCAGAACTCAGGTCCCAATGCCACAGTGTGCCAGATGGAGTTCTGCAGGCAAAGTCTTTCCAAGGGGTCCAGAAAGGGTAGTAGGAAATGGGAAGGAGGGGGTGGAGAAGCCTCCATCCTTTAGTCTTGATTAAGGAGAGGAGATACAAGTCCATAAAAACACTGAATGCCTCCCACGTTCCTGCAAAGACAAAACAAAATCAAAAGTATTATCCATAATTTCTACAGCACTTTTTATGAAAAGGATTGTTAATTTTTACACATTAATTCTGGACCACAACCCAACGAGGAAATTGATGTTATTTCACATACAAGGGAAAACAAAGGCTTGCCTGAGGTTCAGGGCTGAGCTGGGCTGAAATAAACCACACTTAACACCTAGTTGGCTAGTGTCAGATTCACAAATTCAGAGCAGAAAACGTTTCAGGTCAGAAAATGTCTTCTACCAAATACTTTTCTGATGCCTCCTGATGATGCAAGATTTCTCACTTGCGTGCACATGCACGCACACACACAAGCAACTCAACCTGCTTGTCAGGAGGCTCTACTATTATATATAGTAGTCACATTGTATTATGCTTCTTGCAAACCAGATCTGGGAATCAGGAGTGATCCATGTTGGTCACATTTGTCCTTTAAACAGAGCTAAACCAGCACAAATGTTAAAATAGTTCAAAAGATAATTGGGATGAAGGGTTAGGGGTGCGCTTGGACCATTTGGTGTTATTTGGTCCGGATTCAAACCAAACCATTGGTATGAGAACTGGTTTGGTTGAACTGACTGGCTGGGCTGGTTGGCTTGATGAACTAGCTCAAACCGCTTTGAACTGGCCCAATTCATGATTGACCTTGTTCTACACATCCATAACATTGATGCTACAACTGTGCTCAGCAAAGAACTTCAATAGGTCAAAAACAGACACTCAGAAAATGAATGCTTCGATGGTTGCAGTGATTCAATTTCAAAGGCACGCACTTTACCTAGAAAGAATTAAGGCAGCTTTTTGCACACATTTGTTCCTTGTCAAAAACTGATGCAATCAGAAGTTCTGGTTCTGTCAGTATGGCTCTGTCTCAATAAACTGACATGGATTACTAGATGCAATGGAGGGCAGAGCTTAATTATCAGATATGAATCATTTCTTCATGTTCCGGGAACATGGGCTCTTAGCCACACAGGCTAATCCGAGTCCTAGTTAAGAACTTGGGATAGTCCTACAGGGCTGCCAGGGCAACAGAAGGGGTGGTGCTGGTGTGGGTGAATATATACAGAGCAGCTATTACAAGGCTGAGTTAGATGTAACTCATGGATACCAAGGTGGTGAAAAACCACCTACAAGAGCCACATCCCCAGGTATTGTATTTGAAACATACAAATTCCCAGGAGGCCCAGCTTTTCATTGAGAATTTTTACATTCTACAGCTATAACAAACCATGTACGCTGGGCAGAATCATGCTTTTATTCTATGAAATGGTTTCTGTAACATTTACAGTTGTGTTAGTTTTGATAGGAGAAGAGAGAAAATGTGCAGAGAATGTCAAAAAAGAAAAGAGATGCACAAGAGTCTAGCAAACGAAGATTGCCACTCTACCACCACTGCAAGCTTCTTCCAGACCCCTTCTGGTTCTGAACATATGCTAGGACTCCGTTAACTATGAAAACAAGAAACTTAATGCCTACAAACAAGAAAGGATGAAAGTTGTGGCTCCAGTCTGAATGTATCGCTTGCTCTTTATTCAAACTTCACATTGACATTCACAGCATCTGATTCCAAAAGAATAAGTTCCCTGGTCACAGTACAAAGAATATGGAAAGAAATTATGGAGAGGTTGCACCCAAACAGAGATAAACTATGACTGGAGCCCAAGTCAGCAAAAGGTATAATGTAAATTCACAGTACAGTTAGCTACAGAATGTTTTGTAGAATATAAGGAGTGGACCTCAGCACCCAACTTGCATCTACCAAAAAAACCTGTTCTCAACCTGAGTAGAGAACAGTGTGTGTTTTTGGAATGTAGGTGGGAAAGGAAAAAGCAAGTCAGGGAAAAGGAAGTACCCTGAAAAAATCTCTCACTTCTCTCAGTGATGCCGGTCTCTTTCTCTGTCCCTGTCTCTGTGTCTCTCATGCTCCCGGCTTCTCTCCTGGAAATAGTCCTCATGCCGATCTTCATTATGGACCACATCTCGGTGCCTCCTGCTGCTTTCACGGGATCGACTGGGTGACCTATCCCGAGACCGGTGTCTTTTTCTGGAAGATAAAATCAGACATTTATGTTTCTAACAAAAAGCAATACAATCTACTTGCTTCTTCCTCTGCAAAGGAATATATTCCTATCTGGCTGTACACAACCCAGGATGGAATCAGAGGACCTTTGCGACTGGATCATTGTCAGCAACATACATCCACTAGGTTCCCTGATAATTTTGCCTACTAATACTCTACCTGGAGGAACTGCTGCTGCTGCTGGTGCCCATGCTGTAAGACTTGGCTTCAATGCCATGAAGACAATCCTTAAGGGAAGAGATAAGGACTCTACACCGCTCATCATTCGCTACACGCGACTGTTTGATCACAGCAATGGCTGTAAGCAGGGTCTCAATGGCATCACTATAATCCCCTGTGATAAAAGAGAACAGATGCCAAGTGGTAAGATTCAGGGCCAAGAATTAGGAATGGGAGGAAGTGGCAGCAGCCAGCAGTGGTTACCTGCACTGGCACCAGACACAGCTTTGGAAATGGCACTGCTGGAAATTGCTCGATTCCGGTTCATGATCTCTTCAAATTCAGCTTCGCTGACAGGTGGTGGCAGTGGGCCCAAATCTCGGCTGTAGTATACAAATACACATCCATCAGAGGCAAGGACAACCAGAACAGTGACAGAGCTCCTTATCCACAAATTGATTACAGCACTTTCAAAAGAGCAGGCTCAAGCTGCCAGACTTTCCCTGCCATGCCCCAACTAGACAGGTCAACGGAGCTATGCAGTGCATTTTCTAGCTCCATCAACAATTCCTTTAATGTACAATCCTTAGTACAACTAGCAAGCCAATAAAAGCCCCTTTGAGAATTCAGTTTTCAGTCTCACAAACCAAGAAGTCTAGATACAATTCTTTGTACTACCCCATTTCCAGTTCTTCTAAAACTCCCAAGGATGAACTTGTTCTCACCTGCTGTGGTTATATGGTGCGGAGGCCTTACTGTAGGCATCTGGTGGAGGGCCCATTGCTGCATTTGGTGGGGGAAAGAAGGCTGGGTTGAGGTGTAGAGCAGGTGGCACTGCCCCTGGAGGTGGCACAGTGAGGTGAGGGGGAAGTCGAGGGGGAGGGGGCATTAGATGTTGGTAGTGAATCCCAGGTGGGGGAGGCGGAACCCCAAAACTTGAGGAAAGTGGTGGAGGTGGCGGTATTGGTGGAGGTGGCAGCCCCATGAGAGGGAGTGCAGAAGGAGGGCGGTTGAAGAAAGGCAAAACAGAAGGAGGCTTCTCAATGCGAGGTGGTGGAACGGCATTCTCAGTTGGAGTGGCTCGGCCATCTACCGAGTCTGAAGAGTCCCTTGAGTGAGCCCTCGGAGGCACCCCTGTCAGACATCACACAGAAGAGGAAAAGCACTGAACACTGTGGTGGCTGGGTAGGCATAGGAGAGCCGACCAGTTTTCTGACACAATATCCCCCACTTTCCAACAAGTGTACGTCAACAGTCTTCCTTTATTTTATATCCCCTCGAAGGTCAATCCCACTTTGCCCAAGGAACAAAATTCCCAACTCTTACAGTGTGCACAAATGGTGAATTTTATTGGAATATGCGACAGGGCCTGATTTTCACAAATCTCAATGTATCAAGAACAATCCGGTAACTTTCCTGGCACAACCGGAAGGGTACATTATCAATCTCTGCCAAAACATTTGTATGCTACATTGGCAAAGGTAGTTGCAATATGAATTCAGTGTGGGAACTACAGATTTTTTTTTGAGAGATGTGAGGAATGCTTCAATAATTTTCAGCATCAATTATGATACACAGAATAGACTCTGAACAGACTACAGCTCATTAATGTCCTTAGTATTACAGTGCAATCCTATGTCCACTTCTTTGAGAGCAAATCCCACTGAACTCAGTGGAACACCTAAGGAGTTCCACTAAAAAAGACCAGGCTGTTAGAGGAAATCTATTGAGTGCATTTTACAGTGTGGAATACATATTTTACTAGTATGCATTTGAATTAATAGTAATTAGCATTTATAAACTGCTTTAGAGTGTTCAAAGCATTTCATACATTATCTTAGCAAACCCAAAAATTCTGCAAGATAGGCCAGTATTATCCCTCAACTGTAAAAGGGGGCTGAGACTGAGAAACAGCAGCTTACCTAAGGCCAACTAGTGATCAAGTTCATAGCTGAGATTTGAACTGGGACTTTCTGGTTTATAGCTCAATCTTAGAGACACTAGATAGAATAAGGTAAAAATATTCCTCTATAACTGAAACTTAGGAGAGATGAACTTGTATTGTTAAACTGACATTCACAAGTCCAACTGCATATTGACTTTTACAGATACATCATCAAGGAAGTACCATTTCAGACCATCATGCCCCATTCTTGCAAGGTTAAATGACAAGTCACAAAGTAAAGTTGTGGGTACAACTAAAAAGGTCCCAACAGATCATAAGATCAAACCTCATCAGATATAAATATTCTGAACTCTCTCGGTTAAACAGCCAAGCCAGGAAGATGCAAGAGAAAACTGAAAAACCAGAGATGCAGCATGGCTGACAAATAGCAGAAAAATTAATCAAATCATGCTGAATGTTAGGGGAATAATGAGTAAGTGACTGCTGGATAAAGTTACAACTAAAATAAGTGTCTTTTAAGAAAAGAGGTAAAACCAGCATATACTAATTTTAAAAGGGTTTCAGACAGATGGTTTGTCAAGTCTAGGTGGAAAATGAGATATAAAAATCACGCTCTTTCTAGTTCTATAATTCTAAACTATATGCCTGCAAAAAACATTGTCTAGTGCACCATTAAGCAAACTTTCAACACTGCCTTTTAGGAAGTAATAGATTCTGAATAGAAGTGATCTAAAGTGAAAACCAACAGGACATAAGGGCCTGATAGAAGCTCTGGGCCCAGTCCAGCAGAAGTTAGCTACAATTAAATCCCATTAAAACTAATGGAAGACATTAAATCCCACTGCTTTCAATGGACCGGTCTTGATGAACACCAGCAGGGAGGCGAGGCAGGGAAGGTGCCTTTATTGTCAATCTTCTTTATTGTAAAAAAAAGTTCTTTCAACAACTAAGACGAAAACCTATGGCCACAAAATGCTAAACCTTTAAACAAATGATCTTCCTACTGATAGAATTTTCTTCAATGTTAAAATGTATCTGAAATTATGGTAGATGTTGTGCAAGAATGGCTTTCTCTAACGGAATCACTAGCATGACATAGTTTTACCCTTATTTTCTTACTGTAAGTATTCCAAGAGGAATCCTGAACATGGTAATTCTAACTTCAGTTACCTAGACACCTCAAGCCCAATAATTCTGGAGATGCTAAATTTCTCCCCGAAGATCATTACCTAAAACCTACTGCTTAAGGATAACAGTAACATACACAAAGATACAATGCTACATAAAAAACAATAAATATAAGCAGGTTTGTTTTGAATATAGATATACTGATGTTTATAGCTGTCACTGAACTAGTTTATGTACCGCTGTAGAAATTAACTATTACTTCAAGAAAACCAAAGTATTACCCATACTTTAAGTTCTCGTTTTCACAAGAGTAAAGAAAAAATGTTGACACCTAGATAAGTCTTTATTGCTTATCCAAATGATTAACCGAATCTGTCTCTTTCTGCCTAAAATAATATCTAGAGAACTGGGGTCTATTTAACTGGTCAGTCAACCATCTGAAATTGCTTACGGTATATTTGGCCTGTATGCTACAGTATACCTTATATTGTTAGATAGACCCCATTAAAGCCAATGCTCAATGGCAACAGATTATACCATGGATACGTAGAGATCCAGTAAGTACACTAGCATCTCTTAACAATTACAGTATTAAAATATGGGAGAAAATAAGAGCATGCAATACAGAACTCAAGACCTTGAGCCTAAAGGGCATTTTATACTACCTACAGTTGCTCCTTGGGCCAGTTGCTTGATAATGATGAAAACATTCTGGTTTGGAAACATTTCACCTTCCCACTGAGGAGTTACGGACCCCACAGAAATAATAAAACCATGCTGACCAAAGTACTGTACTTAGAGTCAACTTTATTCAACACAAACCAAAATGGCAATAATATGGAAGGGCATTACAGGAAGTATTTACAAAGATTTACATTATCTTAATAAAGCCAATATATATAATTTTTTAAAAAAGAAACAGGTTAAAAAGCTGTGTCTCATCTTAATTTGACTTGGTGGGAATTTTAATATACAATAAACTATAGAATGTAATGAGAGACTTGATACAAATTTTTATTAAGAATTTTATGTTAAAAGATGTAAAACAAAATGGAAAGAAATCAAAAAAATTCCTGAAGAAAATGCTAAGACAGACTTCAGATCATACTTTGTAATCTTGCCCCAATGCAGCATAATTCTGGAAAAGAACTGAACTACATATGCAAATATAGCTGGGAAACTTATTTTAAAAGAAAACACATGATCACACAACCCCAATGACAACAACATGGTCACAGAGATCTGTTAAACCACCATCGCATAAAACTGGTGACAGCAAGTCCGCAACATTCTAAAAAATTTAAATAGTAACATTCATGTTTCAAAATAAGTATGTCTCTGAATTATATTACTAATTCACGTTGTGGTCACTAAGATGAAGCCACTTTTAGTTTTCCTCTAAAATAAATAGGAGAGGAGTACAATAAAGGAGACTCAGACCTTTATACTTTTGTTTTTTCTTTATCATACTGATTTTTCTGTTTTATTGTAAGCCACCTTGAGGGTAGGGAGAGGCAGAGTATAAATAAAATAACTAAAACCAACAAATTTGTATTTCTCAGGCCCTTTGGGTGAGGAATCACAAAGTAGTGGAAGTCATTTACGAAGGCCTTGTCAAAAATGGTGACGTGTCATGGTTACTGTCAGGCGTTGCCATTCACCAGCGCGACCTCCTAGTGAAGACAAGATAAGCCCCTTTAAGCAGTTTTTCACGGGGAAAAGCTTTGATCAGGGCTAACAGCCGCTCTGCTTTGTCTCATGATTCAGCAATACTGACTGATGGTATTCCTATCACAGATAAATGGACAAGCATCATGACACCCCTGTTGAGATAAAGGATACAGGAGGACCATTCTTCCCAGCACCCAAATATAGCTACTTTCTAAGGCAGAACATGGAGGTTGCTAGAGCATACTGCTGCTAGTCGTAGAAGCTATGAAGTCAAATATTTTATAGTTAATTTGACTATTAGAGGAGTATAGAGCTGGTAGGAGTTAGTTACCTAGATCAGACCTGATCAGGGCAATGGGAATAAAGTCACTTGCTTTATTTCGCTATAGGGCATTATAGCGAAGTGCTACTTCTGCCCTACTAAATGACCACTAGGTCTACAATGGCCTTAGGCAGTCAGAATTTCACTGTATATATAATCAGGAAGATGGTGCTTCCAACAGTATAGTTCTCAGAGGCATAACCTTAACAGAAACTGATCAACAGGACCATCTAATGCCATTGTACAAGGATCAAAGTGAGGCCTCAGCTAGAGTATTGCATCCCATGCTGGGAACTTTTACCTCTCGGATGTACATGTTCTGGAGAAGATCCCAAGAGGAGTTATTAATAAATATGGAAAATTTTAACTGCAAAACTGACTGAAGAGGTTAAGGCCATTCAGTCTGGCAAGAAGGAAGAACAAGAGTCTATGAGGGAGCTTTACATCATATGATAACCTAAAAGGCGATCATAAACTAGTCAGGCTTGACTCAGCAGCAATAAGAAAAATATGTACACTCCTGAATATTCACACACACCCAACTACAAGAATTTGTTTCTGGCTGGTAAAGCTCTGCTCAGGATAAGCAAAGACTTAAAAGCTACTCTTTGCCTCATGCCTATCACCCCGCCCACAACCCCCACCCCCACTGAAACTTACGTTTTCGAGCCTGTGCCTCAAACTGTACAAGGTTCTGCCGGGTGGCCAACTTCACCTCCACCTTATCTCCATTGAGAATCTTCCCTGGTAGCAGTTCCAGAAGTTTGTGGACAGAATTCTCAGAGGCAACCACCACTTCTGCATACCTATACAGAGAGCCACAGGATAAACTGAAGACGGTCAGGAACCTCCGATAAGGAACACTATCTAAACAGTCTCTCAGGTAAGATCTAGCAAAGCAGCATGTATTTTAAAGCACAACTTTAAACACTTGTTCTCCAAACACAAGGTTGTCACTAAACACACAGTGAATTATTGTCAGGGATTGCTCTGCAGAACTGGACACGGATCATCTCCTTTAGTTCACTTGCATCTACATTTACTTTGTAGGTGATGGCATCCAGCTTTAAGACTAGACAACCAAAGAGACTTTTTACAGTAACTTTAAACATTTGGTTAGGAAAAACTGAAAAGAGTTACATGTGCAAGTGTGTGCGCACACCACTCTACCCCTCTTGCCTTTACAACAGCCATCCCTCAAAATTGGTCATTTTGTGCTGAGGCTTTGCAGTGCTCACCCTTTAGACTGGCCATTGGCTCTGTTCTCAGCAAACTTGAGCTCCACTACATCATAAACACCCACAGAGCGGATGATTCGAGTCAGCTGTTGATCAGTTGTCCACTGAATATGAACAGGCAGAAAGTACAATATTAAAACCTGAAGTCACTTATAGGATTCCAACTGCTTTATATTAGGAAAGCTATTAATAAGGGCTCTTCTTTCTGATACTCCCATTGTTGGACATAATGGGAATGTATGTCCCATATATTCCCATTATGTCAAGTGAAGGAACTTCTAATCCAATCCTCCATCCCCAGATGCCAAGAAGTAGCAAAGAACACAACAGGTCTTCAGGACTCAAAGGCACAACTTCTAAACCATCCCTAACTAAACGTAAAAGGTCACTGTCCAAATAAATACTAACTAGAGGAGCAGAAAAACCTTAATGTCCCTTCACCCTGGCAATTCTGATTACGTACAGATTTTCTCAATAATAATAATAATAATAATAATAATAATAATAATAATTCAATTTCTATACTGCCCTTCCAAAAATGGCTCAGGGCGGTTTACAAAGAGAAATAACAAATAAGATGGCTCCCTGTCCCCAAAGGGCTCACATTCTAAAAAGAAACATAAGACACACACCAGCAACAGTCACTGGAAGTACTGTGCTGGGGGTGGATAGGGCCAGTTACTCTCCCCCTGCTAAATAAAGAGAATCGCCACGGTAAAAGGTGCCTCTTCGCCCAGTTAGCAGGGGAGAGAACTTACCTGAGCAGGATGGGAATCGACAGAACTCAAACCATAATACAGAAGGGTTCAACTTTTTAAAAAAGCACTTGAAAACCCACCTCTTCACCCAAGCTTTTAAAAATTTTAAGTTTTAATCTGTTTTTGATTTTTAGATTGCCTAAACTGTTTTCTATTTATGTTGACACCAGCTTGATGGCACAATCAATCAAATTGTTTTAAGATGTGTGTATGTTCTAACTTGTTTTATGGTATTAACCACCCAGAGATAAAAGTTTGGGGCTGTGTAAAAATCTGACAAACAAACAAACAGCAGGCTTCAGCAAGATGTTTTTCACTATCAGAAAGTTAGGTGGAAAAAACTCCCTATACTGCAGGATTGTAAAGGCTGTTCTGCACTACCAAGTTGTTTTTAAGTAGAATAAACACACTGATATGGAAAGCCACACTAGTAAAAATAAAGTGTAGTTAGAGCTTTTCCACATGATCAAAGAGCTCTGCAAGTTGCAAGTTTGTTGGGCCCTTCATTTCCTGCTTTGAGCAAGAAGCACTCACCCAAGAGAAGCTGCCCACATAAACTGCAGCTCTCTTATTACGCAGTCCACTGTAGGTGTACAGGATAGCAGGTGATTTGCTGTTCGGCTTGGGAGACTGCTCTTGGCGGCTTTCAGGTGGTGGTTCAGAGCTGCTAGTGCAACTTTCAGATGGCTGTGAGCTGGCAGCTAGTACGTCGTCATACAGATCCATCTGATCAGCATTACTAAATTCAGAGTCCTAGGGAACACAAGACATCACTGATCACATGCGGAACCAATACAGATCAATACACCAGCAGTAACAGGCTATTTCTGTTTTCCTGTAGCTCTAACTAGTTTACCTACATCAAACGTCCATTCAAAACATCTCAAAACAAAGCAGAACTGGATTATCAAAATGTACAGTGGTCCCTCGACTTACGAAGTACTCAACATCCGAAGATTTTGACATACGAACGACAAAAAATACCGGAAGTCGTTGCCGGTTTAGATGCAGCTTCCTCGACCTATGAATTTTTAGATGCGGTTTCCTCGACCTACGAATGTTTCCGGACCTCCGTGGATGCGCTTTTCGACTTACGAAAATTCCGACCTACGAACGTGCGTTCGGAACGGATTATCTTCGTAAGTCGAGGGACCACTGTACTTGTTTTTCTGCTGTCACTGCGGAAGGTTCCCCTCTCTCAATTCTTCAAGAAGGGATGAGTATTACACAATGCCTCTTACTCACAGTCTATACAGTACGTGACTATTGTCATGGTACCCCAGCACCATCTCCTAGGGTAGGATAAACATCTTTCTTTAATGTTTATATATCATTTTTTAAAAATATCAAATTCAACTATGAGTTTTCAAATAACCTGATTAAAAATAAAATCACAACTTGATATACTTGCATTAAGTTCAGTTTTAATCTGAACATGAACTCTCAAGAACTTCTGAAATGCTGCTTTCCTTCGTAAAGAGAACTACAGGTGGACCTCGGTATCCGCGGGGGTTCCGTTCTCCACTACTACCGCAAATACCAAAACCACGAATACCGAGACATTAAGTCAATTGGATCGCGGGGGTTAGGTTCCCAGAGGGCCAAAAATCATGGAAAAACGGGCAAAAGTTTTTAAAGGGTGAAATAAAGTGCCCTACTGTGCTCTGCAAGCTTCCAGCTATCCAGCAATGCCACCCAGAAGTCCAAATCATGCCATTATTCTGTGATTTTTCACAAAGTTTTTTCTTACTAAATGAGCCACAAAATGGCTCCTTTACAAAATGGCAGCTGGAAGTGACCTCCAAGGTCATTTTTGGCTGTCTCCAAACCACAGATATGTGGAATTAACCATTTGTTTTCTGCATATACCTAGGTCAGATGTTGGATATGTGAAACCAGATCCACAGATGAGGTTTGACTGCATTGGGAAAACATTTTACCGTGTCATACAGTAACAGTTCATGTATTTGTATCACACTGACATTGGGGGCCTGGCAGGGATAGCAAGTCAGCACAACAGGCGTGACTCCACTGATTTGAGTGATCTTTTTTACTATTTTAGTCTAATAACTACCTGATCTGTGTAATCAGTTCAGAGTTAAAATAATACTTATAATTAGAGTACTATCAACCAATGAAAGAACTTGAACACTTTTGAAGAGTTCTCTTTACTGGGTGAAAAGGGAAAGATGTGGCAAATATAAACTGCAACAATGAAAACCTGGTGGTCAGAATGCAGCAACATTAAGTCATTGAGTTTCTCTCAACTAAAGTCTTCCATAGATGGAAGGAAATTCCATTTGTGCAAGGGAGGAACTACTTTTACTGCAGCCCTGCATGCCACACACCACCCTGCTTTAGAGGGCGCCCCAATCCTCAGATCAGATTTTTGGGAGGTACAGAGAGCAAAGGGAAAGGGAAAATTACAAAAATCACTGCCTCCTTGAACAAGTGGAAGTGTGTTCCATTTGCAGGACACAACCCAATATCTTTCTATGGCTGTAGCAACCAATTAGCATGCACTTTTATTGAAGAACTAAATCCCACCCACCCTCGCCCATTAAATCATGATGCAAACCACCTTGGTTTCAATCACTCGATCCTGCTCCCCACGCCTATTTTTCACACAGCATCAGAAAGGGATAATTCAATGAGGGTCATTCACAAAAAATTTTCATGGTTTACTCTTAGCAAGGGATCTCTCACCCAACATAGACAACCAGACATAACGAATTAAATAAATGCAATGACAAAGGGTCACACAACTTTGGATAAAAGCCCAAGCTTCTTGCCATGCTTCCTTTACAAATTCCTAAAAATCAAACTTCAAAATCCAAATTTTAAGTTATTCGAGTAACAGATGATTCTGCCCATGTTCTAAGAAACCAAATTCAGCAAGATTTGTTTGCTTATTGGACAGGGTGTGTTTGCTTATTGGGCAGGGTGAGAAGGGTGGAGCAACTCAACACTGTTTTGTACTATTACTGTTGAACTAGCAGAGGTAGGCAACCTCTGACACTCCAGCTGTTGCTGAACTACAACTTGCATCATTCCCAGCCACAAAAAAACCCGGGCTCAAGTTCAAACAGCTGGAGTGCTGAAGGTAGCCTACCCCTGAACTAATATTGAGGGATATGGATGAGTTGGCAAGTTTAAACTTCGGAATCTCTTAACAATGTCAGGTTTTAAGTGTCAAGACGTAGTACCAAACTCCAGTGGAAACAAGTCTCTGCATTTTTCTTCATGAAAAACCACCAGAACAGAATTATACTGAATGTTGATGGGTTCAACATTCTCTAATGTTCTCTAAGAAACTGGTGATGGATTTCTTCAGTGGTTCAAGCTACAATCATGTGTCATATGAAGAAGAGTTCACTATAAAAAAAATTGGTAACAGATGCATATTCATTTTTAATTCCAATTACTCAAGGAAGGTTATCAAGACACTAAATAATGACATGATCTATACTCAAGTCAATATTGCAGATATGTCACAAAAACTGTATAGGAGATCCAGAAGATGAGAAGTCTGTTGCTTGAAATTAAGTCCAAAACCATGTTCAGACATATGGGTTTTCTGGAAAATTTTGAATTGTGAAGTTTTTTGGATTCTCCCCCCCACTCCGAAAATTCTCCCACATATCACTTGCATACAATGTGTTGAATTTTTTCTCAGAAGAATTTACTATGCAAATTTTCCAGATGCCCTAAACAGATTGTGATCTGATTTGGCATGTTCTATAACCTACATATTTAATAAGAAAACCCCTGCATTGTAAGGCAAACTGTGATATCATCTACAAGTACACAATAAGGAAGTTGTGGTGGTTTCCTGCTGGCTCTTCTGGGAAGAGGAGAGAATAGGTATTAGTTACTGCTGGCAAAACCTCCAAGGATAACACTGAACGTGTTTGGCTATTCATTGCACATAAATGCCTTCAACTATCATCTTGACTCAATTTGCTGTCTTTCAGACATTTTTTGAGCCATTCAACAGATGACACCTGACACCCACATCTCTAAAACAAACATGTTCTCCTAAACACAACAGAGCCTCAAGAAACAAGCAGATAGGGCATCTTATCTTTATAAAACTGCTTATTGTTGACCATTTCCCAACAACTAGAGATTTTCTTCCTAAAGACTAAAGGTTTCCAAGCACATGGTCCTACACGGAGCTTCTCTCAAGAAATACAGGACATTATTTTGATATCACGCTGCAGATAACCACACTCTGCATGGCTTCGAGTCCAAACGTAATTCTGCTGGTTAGGCTCAACTAGTTAACCAAAGATGTAACACCCAGCCTCTTCCTTGTTAGTAGTATAGGATGAAACTTTGGGCTAAATGTTGTTGGCTTTATTCTGCAATACTTTCAAGTGACCTAGTAGTAACTGCAAAGAGAATTTCCCCAGATTTTAAAACAATTTTTAGAGTAAAATGTAGCCTAATAACTGGGGAATATCCAACACAAATGTTTCATTTTGTTTTACAGCGTTCTTTTACAGGCAAATTCAAGCTTCCACAATTTCACTTGCCATAGCAAAAGTTGGGATCATTCTGCACATGCAACAAATCCATCTTCCTCTCAGTCTTGGAGCTGGATAGAATTGCCCAGCCAATTGCATGATGATCCTCATCTCCTCTATTATTCTAGGGTTGTGAGGAAGACTGAAGGTCTCAGGGAGCCTTGGTCATGCAGAGCCTAACTGACAACCATTTCTCACACTCCTATTCTATAGCAGGAAAGGAAGGCAGGGGCAGACATTCTTGGATGCTGCTCAGCTGACACCAAGCAGCAGCTTAACCAGCATATACTGTACCTCCCTTCCCTGCGCTCCACCAGGGAAGATTGACAGAAGAGGGGGGTCCTTGGCTGCTACTCAATCGCAGTGCCTCAGACAAATGGCAGCCCAGTAGGTATGCTCCATGCTCCTTTCCTGCTTTGGAGCAGGAAGGGGAAATCAGGATGTGCGTGTCTCCACTGGCCACTACTCAGCAAAACTAGCAGTGGGGGACCATAATTTTCGCTTTGTGGGCAAGGCCAGTAAAAAATTGCTGCATACATAAAAGAAGTGCTGTTTCTCACTTTGGATTCTTTTCAAATTTGAAATATATTTGTCTATTTTTATAAGCTGTATAAAACTTGATTTGGTAGCAAAACCAACTTGCTTCAGGAGATATATCCATAGTGTTCCTCTCAAACAGTAGTGCAAAGGAAATTTGGAATGCTCAGACCACACAATTTTCATGGATCTTTGATTCTGTAGTGGAAATCTTTTACTGCAATTTGAATCCTTGCACTGTTAGTCAATGATGCCCTCCTTGTAACTCCCCAATGGATTATCAAACTCTGGCACCGCTGATTCCACAGACATCTTGCATGGAGGCAGGAATACAGCTGCTACAACAGTGTTTCGCTGCAATGACAAACTTAAGGTATAGATGTGCAAAGCCTTGTGCTGCTCAGAGGAACATGAAATCAACGGGGGAACTGTTTGTTGGCATTTTTCCTGTCCTCCCCCTCCCACTAGGTGCAGCACCACACAATATACAAGTTTATATTGGAGCCATCATACTAGCAAGTATACCAGTTCATAGGAAAAACAAACACTCCACAACCAGATGTATCAACATGGCTAACACATCCACCCAAAGTTACACAGAAATAGAACTCTGAAAAGATAGCAAAGTGCAGCAAGCCCAGGGGAAATCCCAGCACACACCAAGTGTTTTTGTTTAAAGGGTGGAATATAGCTCAAGCCCATGTAGCCTGTAGCAGCATCCATCACATCAGGAGACCACCACTCCACAGAAAAATTCAAATCCTCAAACAAAGGATAGACACAGCAGCAAGAGTCAGGGATGGGGATCGGAGCTGGTGATCACCATACTGCTAAACAAGCACATGGCAACAGAAGGTGCCACAGAGCCAAGAACAAGACTCTGCACACAAAAGCCCCGTGAAAACATACAGATGTAATCTGTATATACAGTATACACATTACATAACTAAGATCAGGAATCCATATACAGGATAGGCTTGATGTCAATTCAACAAACCACGGCTTATTGGGTCAGGCTGAATGGGTGCCACTTCTTCCTCATGACTTATTAATCTACCACTCTGGCTTATCATCCGAACATGGAAGCCATGGCTTCAGTGTAGTTTACAAATCAAGACATGAAACCAGGATTAGATCTTGGCTTCACACTGTGGCTTGTAAGCAGCAGACATGCTGAACTGTGCTCTAACAAACTAGAATTCCTTAATCACATCATCTGCACCTGAACTAAAAGTCTCATTCAGACATTAAAAAGAAATACAGGTGGCCCTTGTTATCCATGGACTCCATATCCATGGTTTTGCATATCTTCAATTGAGTCTTAGAGACCCAGTTTCATTATCCGTGGGTAGACAAATTGGCGAAATTTGCCTATTCACAGGCTGGAAATTACTTCTGATGTCATTTCCGGCCATTTCCCAGCAGACAGCCATTTTGTGGCTCTTGAAAAACTTTTGTGTGTGTGTAAATATCAATTTTAAGGATTGAGGGGGCATTGCTGTAGAATAAGGTACTGTCCTCTTCTCTTATTTCTGTCCCTTTTTAGGTCACCAATTCCCATTGACTCAAAGTTGGTTTATTCACAGCTTCTGTATTTGTGCCTATAGGCAGGAACAGAACCCCCACGAATAAAGAGGGTCTCCTCTACTGCATATGGGAACAGTGTCTAAAACAAGGCTGAACTCCATGCTGACCCCATCACTCACCTCCTCAGCCCACTGTTCACGCTTACAGCTGAAGAGGAGAATGCTGCTTTCATGATGGCAGGAGTTGGCTTGGGTGAGCAATGGGGCAGGCACAGGACTGCTGGCCCATTTGATAAATAAATTTGAGACGTATCAACATATAGCATCCCTTTTCCTTAACATTGGCACTTTTTTGTCTCATGTTCCCAATCCAAAATCCATGCTTTTTAAAAGATCTGAACTGGGCTACAGTCAGCATCCAGTGCACACAAATATCTCATCTGCAGTGCAAGGACAAGTGATGACTAGTACTCAGTTTTGGCACTCTTGAAAAGAGTCCTGCTACTGCACAGGTAGAGCATGAAACCAGCACAAAGATCTGCTGCATACCTGCCAACATCACTGTGGCAATGCAACATTGCACTTGTACATTACTCAGTGACGTTGCAACCAGTGATGCATGTTTTCTGGAAAATTATGCATCAAAAAAATGTTCCAATGTCCTAAATGTGATCCAATTTATATTTAATAAATAAAACTAAAAAAGCATGTTAATTGTATGTGCCGCATAAATGTTTTCCTTAGCTAAAATATTTGTGGAGCAATATTTGATTAGGAAAATTCAATAAACACACTTACTGTGCTTTTTTCTGTTTAAACAACTTGTGTGGGGATTATTTTTATTGAAATACTTTTCAGAAGTTCAAAGACAATATGCAATAGTGCAGTGTTCTGTATTGTAAGGCCCAGGGACCAGTGGCAGTCCCCAACAACCCTAAATGCAGCTCCCTGACTAATTGTTTATTGGGCTTGTGTGAAGCTTGGCCAAAGCTGAATACTCTGCACAGTCCGCTTGGCACCATGCAGAGGCGACCATTCTCATGTGTAGTACTGCACTTTGCCCAGTGCCCCGGGGTCCCTTTAAGGGAAACCAAGCCCTCTTGAGTGTCTGCATCATTTTATTTATCACATTGATCATCTTGGAAGGCATGCACAGAATGCTGTGAAATGTAGCCCTTTCCAGTGCTTTTTTCCTAGAGCTCTTAAGAAAAGGCTTCATCTCTCTTAAAGGGCCCTTCTAGCACTGAGAACTGCACAGTACCATGCAGAAGTCAGAACAGGAAATGGCTCTCACATTGAATGCTTTGTCAGTAGCCCCTGCTTGAAAAACAGTGGATATCACTTCAGTTGTGTTTTCTATATCCAACCTCCCCAGCTTCTGTGTGTTTGCTTGACATGAAAACAAAACTAATCATGGTTTTAGTTTCTTTCTCTTACAGTCCGAGACCAAATAAGTATTTTAGCTTTCCTTTTGAGTTGATTAGCTAATCAAATGAACTCATAACAGTTTGTTTAGATTGTTAGTTTTACTTTACCCCATCTACAAATCAATATAGCGCACATGCATGTGTGTCCACACACACTTACTTTTTAGGGATAATCACCTGAAAAAAGTTCCACAATTTTGAAACTGCCAGGTTTTCCTGACATTGCATTGCTATTTATTCATTTTGAATTGTTTTATAAAATTAAATTTGTATTTTTAGAAATTTATTTTTTTGTGGAAACACAGTAGTGGGAAATTTTCCACTGCATTGATCATAAATGAGTGGGATTCAAATGTGATTCAAACAGCAGCAAGGTGACATAAAACACACATATCAAGATGTGAGAGAAGAATATACCACTCTGACCCTACAATGGAAGCAGAGAGAAATACAAATAGCAGTAATGGAAAACCAGAAATAAAGAAGACTACTATAGGGAAGAAGGGGAAATTATGGCTAACAAATGGACAAAAGGACACAAAGAATCAGGGAGCATTTAAAATACTACAGCACTGGTAAGAGCAACACATGCACAGAAAGGGGCAGGCTTGCATTTTTCGATTATCCACAAGCAGTTTCATGTCCCTGTAGACAACGCCCCCCCCCCACCTCAACAACAAAAGTACTCTCCATTATTATCTGGAGGGCTCATCTGGGCAAACACACTACTCCATCTAAGCTCCCATCATGTGTCATGGTGAGAAATGGGACACACAGGCAGTCATAAGACCACACACTCACCTTTGCACTATTCTTCCTTGTATCAGCAGGGAGCATGCAGCAAGTCAAGTGGTAGCTGAAGACAGAACTCAAGGCAACATGCACCAATGGAGAAGTATAGCTCCCAAACACTATTTCCCTCCCACAACAGGTGCCCAAACACTAGCAGGGGAGCAAGCCAGGTGAGCACACATTAAAGAGGCTGGAGTCTGTGGCTGGGAGAAAGGACACACAAGTACTATAATGTAGAATCACACAAATTCTATAGGTGTTCTTGTTCAGGATTAAAGACTTCCACAAATCAGATAACTACATTGGCTTTAGAAGAACAAGCAACCTTCCTCTCAGGAAAGTAACTGTGGGAATAGAAAAGACTTGTATGCACAATAATATTTTCCCATAAAATAGTTCTGTAAGGTACTTTGATATCAAATTAGGTTTTTTTAACAGAGGAAACACAGGCTGACAAATTTGCACTCACACATACCCTATGTGTTCCAACTGCAAACAAGGGGCACCACTATTAACAAATACCCCCTCCTTGCACAGGCAAACAGGAATCCATCCAATTCTCCCAGAGAAGAGATATGGCCAATACCTGGAACCATGAAGAGAGCAAAGCAATATTAATGCAGCAGGCTCACATAGCACCAGAAGGCCCAGTGTGATACTGCACCAACTCAACTAGCACTCACATGTCCAAAAATTACTGAAGCAGCTGTGTATGTCTGCTGTAGTTATCAAAATGCATCCATAGAATACACATCTGATGTGTATTCCAGTGGGAAGTGGGTATCAATTTTAGGTACCCAACTCCAGTAATCCAGAAAAGGTTGGTTTCAAACACATCCCCAAAGAGGCAAATATCCAGATATTAACCTCATCCAAGTAGTACATCCATTGCCAAGTAGAAATGCTGGTTGTATCCCTGATACAACCAGCTTGGAGGCCATCATGGGTCTGTAATAGACAGGCAGACACCAGGAACCCTGGGAAAATCTATACTATACTAGCAATTCTCAATGGGTAGACAGGAAAAAATTCTAGATAAAGTGGGTAGAAAGCAATGGGCTAGCAAAATGAGAGGCTGTTAAGGTCATATTGATATTGACTTGTCTTAATCTACAAATTATAGCTCAGTACTGATTATTCTCAACTGGCAACAGCACTCCAGTGTTAGGCCAAGGTCCTTCTAGACCCCACTACTTGGGATAATATAATTAGAAATGTTGGAGATTGAATCTGGGAACTAGGCATGCAAAGCATGCACTTTACCACTGAGTGAGGTCCCTGTTTATAATCCCTCACCAAACACTACAAGAATTATTATGCATGCACTGGCTGCTTGCTCCCACATCCCTGTGGTTATTGAGCAGTTCTTCTGCACATGAACTTGGTTTGTTCCACTGTCTCCACCAAGTTCAATTCATTATCTTTTATGTTTGAAACAAATCAAACTGATTTGCTTTGAAGCAGATAAAATGAAGCAAACTGATTTAGTTTGGAAATAAGGGAACGGACACATATCGGGAACAGGAATTGAACTCTAGTCTTAACATTTGTAACACAATACACTTTCCCACAAATGAAACACAGACCACAATGTCTGAATTACTCTCCCTTAAACATACAGTGGTCCCTCTACTTACGAAATTAATCTGTTCCGAATGCACATTTGTAAGTCGAAAAGTTCGTAAGTCGAAAAGCGGTTTCCCATAGGAATGCATTGGGAACGGATTAATGCGTTCCGGAGCCTAGAAAAAAGACCCAGACCCCCAGTAAGGCTTGCAAACTGCACAGGAACATTTCTTTTCAAGAATAAACAGGCAGTAAACAGGCAGGCAAGTCAAGGAAACCACATGTAAAATTCGTAAGTCGAGGAAACCCCATCTAAAAATTTGTAAGTCGAAAAAACCGCATCTAAAACCAGATCTAAAACTGCCGTTTGTAACTCGAAAAATACTTATGTCGAGTAGTTCGTAAGTCGAGGGACCACTGTACAGCTATTTCAATCATTTAGATAACCCAACGTGACAGTATTTAATTGTATCAAAAATATTATAAACAGGTATTAAAGTAAAGGGGAAGGATTGTCTCTACTTGCACCAGGAATTTGAATTCATTTCTCTGCTTCACAGCACTCTTTTCTACAGCCCTAAGGCATCAAAGTTCAGGGCTGCTGCTCCTCATCCCTACAACCCTTCACTGGTCCTGTTCTGGGAGAAAACACCACAAAGGCTGCAAGCAATATAGGCACAGTGTTCTAGCATCTTCACTGTGTTTTCCCTGTGCAAGTGCTAGAACTGGGTACAGTTACATGACTGAGGGCAAGTCACTATCTCTTTAATATCTTAACTTTTGTCACTGTGTTGGTGTGGTACCACTGGTGGAGTATTGACAGGTACTGACTAGCTTCTATCTGTATATACAGGGTCTAGTATGGCAGCCATTTTGACCTGACCAGAGAACCAGACTACATATTCCTTATAGAATTAGAATCTTATTTTTCCAATAGTATTCTATTCTTCCAATAGAAGCTAAATTATTACTTTATGGGGAGAGTCTCTCTTATACTGCTTCCGCACAAAACTTATCAGCGTTTCTTCCAGCGAGCATTCTTCACCTGATTTGTTGATAAAGATTAAGTTTTATGTCATTCATTTTCTTGCCCATTGAAACTATTCACACCAATTAACAAATATGAAAAGTTTATTACAAGTTCTCCAATTTAACACCATTCATTTTTTACTTAAACACTCTTTCCCATCCGAAGCATAGGCATCTCTTTTTGTGGAAACAAACTCATTATACTTGCGGGGAAAATATCTCACGGTTTGTGCTCCGCTGCCCAACTTAAATGGTCTCTTTGCCTGAGGTCCGGACTTGGACGGAGTTCTCTTCTTTGCCTGCCTGCCTGCGCACTAAAACACCATCCTTTGTATTGCTCGCGGGTGCAGCGGCCCATCCTCCTTCCCTCCCGCCTGGCGGGTCCGCACCCGTTCTCACCTGATTAAACTCTTCGTCGGCGTAGATGTCTATGAGGTCCACTCCTTCCGACATATTTTCAGGAGCGCCACTGAGAGAATGGGGGAGAAAGAGTCGCACTGCAGAATAGGAATAGCAAGATGGGGTGGGGGTGGGGAGACGAAGAGAGAGGCGGATTAGGGTGACCACCGGAGAGCCGCCTGGCGCTACCGTGTCCTCAGGCCCATTCCCGCGCCGCCCGCCTGGACGCCAGGAAACCCGCCGAGACTGAGGCGGGCCTCCATCCGCAGCGCAGCCCCGCCCCTTTCTCCTTGCATGAATCTGAAGGCGGAACTTCAGGAGCAAGGCGGGAGGAGACGCTGAGGGCGCAACGCGGCTGCGGGGACGTACGTGTGTGGGGGGGGCGGGGGGGGTGTCCGCCGCCTCACGCCCCCCCCACCCCGCGCTAGCGGCCATGGCTGTGCTCGCTCGCGCCCGCCGCCTCCCCCCGCGCGTTGCTCGTGAAGAGCGCTGTCCCTGCCCCACTGGTAACTGTCGCCGGAGCACGAACCCTCCACAACACACCGCGCTCCCCCACATAGCGCTACTTAGCCCCCGTTATACCGCGCAAGGCCCAGAATCCGAAGCAGGCCTAAAGCGCGCGCGAACCTCTCTCTCACCGCCACAGCAAGCGCCTCCTCTCCTCGCCCCGCCCCTTCCTCCCTTACGTAACACGCCTCTTCCGGCCTACGACTACCGGCGCGCGCAAAAACAATTTTAAAAAAATAAACATTAAACACACACACACACATCCCTCGGATAATTTTATGATGAAAAAGGGGGGGAAACCAAGCTCCCCGTAGAGGAGGGGCTTCTGGTGGAAGAGATTGAATAGCTCCAGCGCGCATGCGCAACGGAGAGGCCGAGCCGTACTGTGGCTGGGTGAAGGAGCGAGAGGCGACAACCATAGAGACCAGCATCGAAGAGTGAGGACGGGATAGAACGGTCGCTGGTTGGCTGGGATGGCGGCGCTGATGGGTCGCGTAAGTAGAGCGGGAGGTGGGGGTTGGGGGGGAGGGATTATGGGCTTCTCTGGTCGTTACTGTCGCTGATGACTGTTGACCGTTCATTGTGGGCTTTTTGGGATCTCCCTTTCCTTCTGTCTTGTAGCGTTTCTTGTCTTTCCGCGGCTATGCTGTCCACCTGCCAAGGCGCGGCTACCGGGGAGATTCCCCGTCCGACTCTGGTCGGGACCTGTTGGAGATCCCGCTGCCGCCCTGGCAGGCCCGGCCCCACGAGCCCCTGGAGAAGAAGCGCGCCCGGCTGCTGTACGAGAGCCGCAAGAGGGGCATGCTGGAGAACTGTCTCCTGCTCAGGTGAGCGAGCAGCTTCTCTTCCTCCTTCCCGGTCCCAGTAAATCACCCGACCCGAACCGTCTCTGTTGTTTTCGTTGGTGATTTAGAACTACGTAGCAGATGAGGCCGGTCATTGACCGGGCAAAGTCAATTTGCGTTTTTTAAAAGGTTATTTACAACTTCCCCCCATCATATTCTGGTGTAAAATCCCTGCTAACCCCTGCTAACTTGGCAAAGAGGCACCTTTTAATGTGGTGATTCTCTTTATTTAGTAGGGAGAGAGTAACTAGCCCTATCCACCACCAGCACAGTACCTCCAGTGACTGATGCTGGTGTCTATTTTATGTTTCTTTTTAGATTGTGAGCCCTTCGGGGACAGGGATCCATCTTATTTGTTTATTTGTTTGTTATTTCTCTGTGTAAACCGCCCTGAGCCATTTTTGGAAGGGCAGTATAGAAATTGAATTATTATTATTATTATGGTACATTTCCCAGACTCGTCAACCGCTGCTAACTTGGCAAAGAGGCACCTTTTAATGTGGTGATTCTCTTTATTTAGCAGGGGGAGACTAACTGGCCCTATCCACCCCCAGCACAGTACTTCCAGTGACTGTTGCTGGTGTGTGTCTTATGTTTCTTTTTAAAATGTGAGCCCTTTGGGGACAGGGAGCCATCTTATTTGTTTATTTCTCCATGTAAACTGCCCTGAGCCATTTTTGGAAGGGCGGTATAGAAATCGAATAAATAAATAATAAATAAAAAGTATTACACTGTTACTTTAAGTGGAAGGATTGTTTATGCAAAATTTGTATCTGTAACTGATTGGGAATTATGAGCATTTTCAAATTAACATGCTTGCAAAAGATAAGTAAAATAATAGTTTGAAATTTGTAGGATTTCAATTTCAAACACTTTTCATTTTGGTAAACCTGAATCTGAGAGAGATTTTCTACTTCTCTTGGGCATGATGCCATTTTTGAATTATTGATCTGATTGCTGAGTATTAAAAATCTTTTGAGAACAATAATAGTTAAAATCAGATGATTATATTAAATTCAGAATTTCTTCTTTAACAATACAGTAAATAAATAAATAAATAAATAAAACCTTTCCCCCAGCATATTCTGGTGTGAAAAGTAGTTCATTCAGCTAATTTCAGTGGCAGGATTATATATGCAAATTGTGGTATCTGTAGGAAGTATGACTTTCTTTTGCACAAACATCCATAAAAAACGCTACATAGCAAAAGAACTGAGAAGATTATTCCCTATTCTAAAGAAGCTCATGATGAAGAGACACCAGCAAACAGCCACTAGGAAAGAGAGAGAGCCACCCTCAAAAAGGTGCCTCATTGTCCACTTCGTAGGGAGTCATATTTACTCTGAAGAAAGGCATACTGTCTTAAACTAGGATTTGCTTCCTAGCAAGTATACTTAAGATTGTGGCCACAATGTTATCATGTTTCAGCTCTCCACATAACTACTCCTTTGAATCTCATTCTTCTTTGCCCCAGTGCCTTGCATGGATACTTCCATGAACTTATTAATGGCATCAAAGCCAGTGGCTACCATGACTACTATATTGGGGAGGGGAGACAAATTCTATGGATTAATTATGTGTTCTGTAAAGTAGTACTTCCTTTTGTGTGTTCTGAATTTACTGCTAGTCAGTTTTAGGGATGTGCACGGAGGCGCGGTCCGGCACTGGGGGGGAGTCTAGCTTTAAGGGCGGGGGGCTAGTACTTACCCCTCCCCGCCACTCTTCCCTTTCCGGCGCTGCACTTAAAAGCAAAGTTTTGGGGGCAGCAGCATTCCTCCCTGCTGCCCCTGGCCCCGTCGTTGCCCAGCAAAAGCGGAAATTGCTGGCATGCATGCGCCCGTTGCGGCGGGCACCCACCGCACACGTCACATGTTGTGTGCGCACACGACGTGTGTGGTGCGTGACGGCCGCACACGTGCCGCAACAGGCGCATACGTGCCGGCAACTTCCACTTTTGCCCGGCAACGACGGGGTCAGGGGCAGCAGGGAGGAACGCTACCGCCCCCAAAACTTTGCTTTTAAGTGCAGCGCCGGAGGGGGAAGAGCAGCGGGGAGGGGTAAGTACTACCCCCCGCCCTTAAAGCTAGACACCCCCCCCCCCGGACCGGCCAGGTTCTGAACCAGTTCGGAGACCTCTAACATGGCCTCTAGACTGGTTCATGCACAGCACTAGTCAATTTCACTGAGTGACCTGGAGCTCTAGTAATATGACAAAGAGAAAATTGTCTCTTGATCATTTTTCTCCAGACACTATTCATTATTATTTTAGAAAATCAACTGATTTTTTTTTAAGATACAGTCTTCTCTTTTGTTGCACTCACCTGCACTTGTGACGTCTCACTTCATCCCCCACCCAAAGAACAGCATCAAGAATCATTGTGGTGAAATTCTGCTGTTGTTCTGATAGAAAGAAGGGAGGTTGTCCATTCCAGTATACCTTTGTGGATTCGTTTCCTGGGATATTGGAGAACTTAGACATTGGTTTGTCTTTAACTGAGCCTTTTTTGTTTAATTTGATTTTTGTTTCCTGCCTTTTTGGGTAGGTATAGGGCCCTTTCTGTTTCTTTCTGGGTGTTTTGGCATGAACTAACATTTCATCTTATTGTTTCCTTCAGTTTCTTTGCTAAAGAAAATCTGAACCGAATGAATGAGAAACAGTTGAACCTTTATGATCGCTTGATTAATGAACCCAGCAATGATTGGGATATCTATTACTGGGCAACAGGTAACATAAATTAGCATCTTTTATTGTCACTAGTTTTTATGCTCTTTATGACATTTTATGTCTCTGGAAGGATTACTTTGTACGTGCAGTAGGGCAGTACACATCTTTTGGTCTCCCTTTCTCAACAGTAAAATGTGTTGCAGGGTTTTTTTTGAGAAAGGCTGGAAAAAATCTAAATTGTCTCATTGTTAAAGTGCCTAGAAGACAAAAGACTGGCAATTTGAAACCCCCCCCCCCCAGTTTTGAGTCAGCTGAGACTAAAACTTTATACATCCACTTAAGAATATGGTATATTTTTGGTTTGTGTGTGTGTGTGTGTGTGTGTGTGTGTATATATATGTGTGTGTGTGTGTGTGTGTGTGTGTGTGTGTGTGTGTGTGTGTAGATACAGATATAGTAAAACAGAGAATATTTCTGTATGGGGTGGTAAAAAATGTGTTTAAAATAAATTTCCAGTCCTGGCTGTCAAGACAATCAGGACCATAACTGTAATGTATAATATACTTTAACAGTTCAGTCCTATGCAGTGTTCCCTCTAAGGCATGCACTTGTGCACACTTTCACACATTTTTAAATGTCCGCTCAGTTAATTTTAGTTCCCGCTCAGGTTTAATCGAGAAGTTTCCACTTTGAATGCATGTGTGCACACACTGCCTTGATACTGCCTCCCAGATCAAAACTCATTTTGCACACAGATGGAAAAAATGAGAGACAACACTGGTCCTATGTATGTTTACATAGAAGAAGGTCCCATTCAGTTCAGTAGAATTTACTCCCAAAAAAGCATGCATATGATTACAGCTGAAGACTCCAGTCTTCTATATCTTCTTGCAAGTAAGTCCCTTTGGATTGGACTGCTACATAAATTGTTGTTATGACAACCTACAGTTGAAGTTGGCCAAGCAAGGCATTCCTCTTTATTCCCATTGCTGTAGGAACAACTAGAATGGTGCCACTTGTGAAATGGGGAAATGCAGTTTTTATATGAATTAACAAAGTGAGGGGAAAGGCTATTAGATCTGTAAATTATCTCCAGGCAATGTATGGAGCTGGTAATTCTGTATTTTGTTTTCTCTTCAAAGAAGCCAAGGTTGCTCCAGAAATCTTTGAGAATGAAGTCATGGAGATGCTTAGGGAATTTACCAAAAACAAGAACAAAGAGAAGAGACTGCAACAGCCAAATCTGGACTATCTCTTTGAAGAACAACGCTGATCTTTTGTGACCTTCTCCAGAAGCCCTATTGTGGACAGTATTTGAAACTTAGAACCATGTGGTGAACTGGGGCCTCCCTAAAATGTTTCATGCTGAGTATTGATTTTGGGAATTTCTTCTTGTTCTTCATGATGTGTTTCTCTGTAATAAAATTGCAAGGCTTTTTTCCTGATGACAAACTAAAATGTTTAAAATGTAGAGATACTGTTTTTGACTCGCAATTCACTTCAGCAAATGCCATCTATATATAACTGCAGGGTGGCTGTATATAATCAGAGGGTACTGTGGAATGTTTTGGGGTTTTTAGAAATACTTCTGGTTATTATTTATTTATTCATTATTAATTTAATTTGTTTGATCCTACAGTACCTGTATAGTCTTATACCATGTGAAGAGGATTATTTCTCTCCCCAAAGTGTACAATCTAATGAGAATAATGTATTTATAGATATGTGTACTAGTCTTTGTACTATACATCTGTTTCCATATATGAGATCCTGGATGGACACCATCCTTTCTGTAACCTAACACAGGCCTTGACAAATTTTCTTTGGATCTAGGAGCTAGCCTAGAAATTCAGTAGCCAGATAATAGAAAGTTGACAAAATTACCAGATCTAGTGATCAGGGGCTGAGGTAGAAGGGTGTGCTCATTCCCTCAGTAAAGGGCATGTAAAAAGTAAAAGCCCGGGGAGAAAACTTGGGCTTCCTGGCAGGGCAGTACCAGGATCAGACCCGATCTCCGTGCTCCACATCAGCAGCCCTACCGGGTGGGTAGGGCTGTGCAAGCCCAGGTAGGACTGCTTGTGTGAACAGCCCCGCAGTTTGCTCTTAATGTTGCACAGCTCCAGCATATCTGATACATTAAATTTACATTCCTTAGTTGGAGCAACATACCAATTACAGAGAACTTATTTATGAAGTTTACAGAAACTTGGAGAGAACAATTGCAACAAAGAGTTTTTTCTAGGGTTGATGTAGCTGTTGACTACATCTTGTAAGAGGTAAATGTCAGAACAAATCTCTTCTATGGTCAGCACTGGCGCTGTGTTATCTAACCAGATAGGGGGGTTGGTCATTGCATCATGCCATCATATATATCTTGGCATGTTAATTAGATATGTAGCCTTCACTTTTGAATTTATTCGATGATAAATAACTGAACTAGTAATTTTGCAGATGTAAAAGAATTCACATACTTGTGCTGTAGCAGAAAGTTGCACTGAGATTTTATTCAATAAACTAGTATTTGTAAGCCCGTTTTAATAACGGGCTCTAGTGGGGGGGGGTGCTGCTCTTGGCCTCACCTTGGGCTGCCAGCGGGCCCAGTCCCCCGCTGCGGCCCCTGCCAAGCGGGGCCAGTCTTCTCCCTTTCTCTTGCCCTTTTTTTCCCTCTCTCTCTTTCACTCCTTCCTTTCTTCTCTCTCCCTCTCAGGAGGCGGAGGAACAGCAGCAGCAGCGGGGCTGGCTGGGTAAGGCGAGGGGCCGGGCTTGGCTCGGCTCGGCTCAGCAGGGCAAGCGGCACTCGTGGGAAAGCAAAGCAAGGCAGGAGGCCACAGTGGGTTCCCTTTGTGTGGCCGCGGAGCTGCTGGCAGGGTCCCTTCCCTTCTTTGCTTCTTCCTCCCCAGAAGAGGCTAGTTGTGTCGTTCCCTTCACACCCCTGAGCCGCCCACCGACCTCCTCCGCCTCCGTCTCTGCTCCCGCGGGCCCGTCTTTTTACTTTTTTTTTTCTCCCCGCCGGGGTTTTTTTTTTTTTGGTTCCCCGCTGCTCTCCCAGTTCCCCTGCTGCCGCCTCAGCCCTCCCGGTTCCCCCGCTTCTGCCTCTGTCCTCCTGGTCCCCCTGCTTTCGCTCAACATGGCTGCCTGTGTCTGGGCGGCCGTATCTTTCTTGGCCGTTCTGGGCATGCGCTCTGCGGATGCCCAGGACGGCTGAGAAAGACACGGGCCGGAAAAGGACACGGGATCACACTCAAGGCTTTTATTATAGAGGATGTCAGTAACACCATTACAAACACAGGTGCTCTCAGCAGTTGAGTGTGTTTTTGTTCTTTTCTACAGTACCCTTGTGGTTCTAACAGAGGGAGGGGACCCCAGGAAAATGTGATGTGTAAAACTTTAACAATTGGAAAGCAAATTAAAAGGACCTAGATGATGTTTCTCTTGATGGGCTGATGTCTGTCCATAAAATAACTCATCTTTGGCTGTAACTGAAAATTGCAGTGTTCACACAGTTTGTGGCTGCCTTGTGTATTGCTCATATTAACTAACCCGTTTTTAACATTTAATTGTGCAAAGAGAAAAAAACAATGATTGGCTATCTATGCCCATTCCCATTATGCTCTTAAAATGGTACATTCAGTCATCAGCTGGGAATTTAGGATTTCAAAATGTTTGTTTGGAAGTGGGCTTGAGATACATTTGTCTTTTTCTTCTGCCCACCACTGACTGGTTAGGAAACAATAGAAATAACACTTTCATCAGGTGCTCCCAATAGAAGGTGTTCGTTGTGAAGCTGTATTTTAAACATCCTATCAAGCTTTGGAATGATGGTAGAGTGTTCAGCTTTTTTCAGGTGGAATGTGACAATTGAAATAGTGTTCTGTGGATTTTTTTTTAACTATACAGACTTTGTGCATGCATGTGTACATACATGTTTTTGTTCACACTTAGGCTATACATTCCACTACAGCCACCTAGTCTTTCTGAGGCATTACCTTGAAATTACCACATGGTGTCATTATAAGCTAATAGGTGCTGATGGAGGTCAATGTTTCCTCCCATAATATCTGATGCTGGGGAAGAAACTATGGGAGCCATGGGTTTTTAGCCTACTTTCCTTCAGGAAAGTAGGCTTATGAGAACACCCAGTGTCTGTCTGTCTGTGTGTTGGCGGCGGGTTGCGGGCATTCTGTGTGTTTCCCTGTCAACTCTGCAATGCCTGGACCAATTTGAACCAAATTTGGTGCTTATGTAGGGACACATAGGGACACCTCAACAGTGTAGTTTGTGATGATGTCATCCACCCTAATTCAAGATGGCGAATGTAAACGTTTGAGGCACAAGTGGGCTAACTTGTGAACTGCCTAACTGATTTGATCCAAATTTGCTATAGCAGTAGCAAATGGGGATACTTCAATGGTGTAGTTTATAATGATGTCATCAACCCCAATTCAAGATGGCAGATGCATGCACATTTGAGGTGCAAGTGGGCTAGCTTGTGGACCACCTAACTGATTTGAACCAAATTTGGTACATTTGTAGGGACACATAGGAACACCTCAGTGGTGTAGTTTGTGATGATGTCATCCACCCCAATTCAAGATGGCAGGTGTGTGAAGTGCAAGTAGGAACTGATCTGGACCAAATTTAATACAGCTGTAGGGACACCTCAACAGCGTAGTTTGCGATTATGTCATCCATCCCAATTCAAGATGACGGGCACGTGAATGTTTGAGGGAGAAGTTGGTAATTATCAATTTATAGTGAAAGAAAAGTAGATTAATTTCTTGTTTAACTGGTGGAATAATGAGGGAGGAATAATACCAAGTATCATAATAAGACGTGGTGCCTCAAGCCCACTACACCCTTGTTTTCAGCAAGGGTGTAGCGGAAAATAATGGGCAACTTTAAAAAGGAAGAGAACCTGTTTATAAATCCTAGTTACTAACAGGAGCAAAACAGAAAAAGAAGTGAGGAGAACAAAACAACTTTAGAATTATAAAATGAATTAAGTATTTAGACCTAATTGTAGTTTTACAGTTTCCGGCAAATATACAGCTTAAGTTTTCCCCCCTGCTAGTGCAGACATTGCTGTTAGTTAGATAATGCAAAAGGTCCAACTCTTGGGCCTTTCAGAATATCATCTGTTCATCCTCTCAAACATGATTTTCTTTCAGAATCTCCTCAGCCTCCCTAGAGCAGGGTTGGCCAATTTTGGCCCTCCAGCTGTGGAACTATAACTTCCAACTTACCTGGGCCACAATAAATGGTGGCCGAGGATGATAGGAGTTGTATTCAGCAAAAGCTGGAGGGCCAGGTTTGCCCACCTTTGCCCTAGAGCAACTCCACTGGGCCATATAAGGATTGCATTCCTCACAGGGAGGCTGCACACCACAGAGTTCCATAAATTTGATCAAAAATTACATATACTTTGCAAAGCATTGCTGCATCTTTAAATTATTAAGGCATGCTAAGGGATCCATGTATCTGCTCTAAAGTTCAGATTGTATAGATTTTTGTGCAAAGTAAAGTTGGAATCTAATAAAAATAATGGCTGACATGCTGCAGAACCTTACAAGGGCAGAGCAAGAGCTCCATCCTTGCAAGATGTGACAACTAAATCTGTGCAAGGTTTGGCAGAGAGGAAAATTATTTTTGTTTTTCTCTTCTACCCACAAAAGCCTCCTTTGCATCCAGGAATATGCCTATGAGGGGTGTATGGCCCTCGCAGACTTATTCTTGGACATGAAAAAGAGGGCAGGGGAGAGAATTGAAAATTGCTTCCCCCTCCAGCCCAGCACTGCAAAGTAAGCCTCATGCACAGTTAGTTATGTTGCTCCTTGTGAGGACAGAGCTTTTGCTATGCCCTCGTAAAATTGTACAGCATGTCAGCCAATGCACCTTAAATAGTCATGGTTTACATATTTTAGTCTAGTTAGTAGTAGTGATAAACCACTACGTGGAGCACCGAATCACACCTACACCCCAGTGTTTGACTCCTGACCAGCCTCACTCCTGAGATCTCACATGTCCATGTTTCAAGATGTTTTCTACAGGTATACAAGCTAATACATTTTTGGGGAAGGGGTGGCGGTTATACATTCTCAGGAGTTCTGTGCCAAATAGAAAGTTCTACACTTCACAGCTGTAACTTCAGGCATGTGGAAAGCGAGGCACACAGCGCTGTGCATGTTTCTTTCTGTGCATTCACTGCTGCTTTCTGGGTTGTTTTTTTCAAGGAGCATGGGAATAACAAATGCTGAAAAGCTTACTTTGCTTTTTTCATGCAGTATGTGAATGTGAAATTAGTTGAGGCACTCACTTAAGAGTCCTCATTTTCCCAGTGTGCACAACTGTATCGGTGCTTCAGATCACTGTGCTTTGAACCATTCACAAGGAAGCCCATAATGTGGTTCTTCTCTGGTTCAGCGCAGATCCATCTTGACTTGTCCTGACTTCTGGTGCTGCCACAGCTGCTATCTAAAAGCAATGTTCGCTTGGAGTCCATTCAGTTTCAATGTAACAATGGGAACAGACATCAAGAACACTGCACCCCAAACACTGAAAGCTATTTGGGGGATCTAAATAAATAGCACCTGGCCAGGAATCACTTTGTATATTTGGTATGTATGCCAAGGGACTCTGCACTGTCTATAAATGTGAGTTTATCTTCTAATTGCTGGAAGTTGGCATGTTGTCTGAGCTGGTTGCTATGTGCCGGTTGCTAGGATACATGCTGTTGGACTTCAGGTCTACACATTCTTCCCTCAAGTTCCTATTTAAGTGGCTGCCTCCGTCCTTTTGGGTGTTGCCAGCCTTCTACTTGCTACAGTCTACCTGCAGCCAGTGCCTTGGTTGGGACAGGTAAGGAAATGCCATCTGTGCAGCAGGGTGAAATGGGATTGGTGCAGCAGGCAGCTGTGCTAGTGCAGAGGATCTATTCATGGGCTGTGCTTATATTTAGGTTTGAGTGAGGGAGGAGCCTACTGCTTCCCAGACCTATCTGCAATGTTCCTGGGCCCTTATACTCTCCGAATGAATTAGCTTGGATTGGGTCACAGAACTGGTCTTTCTAGCTCAGTCCTGCCTGCTCTGACGGGCTACGGCTTCTCCAAAGTCTCAAGCAGAGGTCTGTCGCCCAGCAGTCCTGATCTCTTTAACTGGGGCTGCCTGGGACAGAACTGGCGGCTTCATGCATGCAAAGCATCTATTATGCTCTTCCACAGAGCCATGACCCCATTCCCTATCTTTTAATGAATGAGGGCTGAGGGCACTGGCTGGCAGCTGTTTATACAGGATCTATAAACTGCATGTGGGCATTTGTTTTCAGGCCTGATTCAGGTGTTGTCAATCCTGTCTAAGGCAGGGCTATTAGACTTGCTTGGCTCCCAGATGTGTGTCTTGCACTGTCCTATGCACATCTACTCAGAAGTGAGCCCCATTGCCTCCAGTGGGCATATTGCCAAGTAAGTGTGCATAGAATTGCTGTCTTAATGTAACACCAATTGCTACAGTAACAGAAATATCTAGGGTTGTCTTTGTACTCTACTATCAGCAGTGCAATCCTGGTGATAAAAAAAGGCATCTGTCCATATAGACATGTGATTTTAGAAGGCAAATGTTTTGGGTCAGAAAGGGTCCTTTGTAAATGAGGTCCTTTATAATGAAACTTCTGTCCTGCTCTTCCATCAATAAAGGTAGTTAGAGCAGCTCCCACCATTATGCAAAACAATTTAAATATCAACTATTTAAAAATAGAACAAAACAGTGTAAGGGCAGTATATTTCATCAAAGCAAGAGGTGGCATTTAAAACTTAGCTCTCAGCAGCCTACATTTAGAGGCCTGGCAGAAGAAAAATGTATTTGCTGTCTTTCCAAAAGCAGCAGTTGCGTGGATCTTGCAAATCTATAGGAGCTATTTCCCCACAAGCTCAAAGCTATAGTAAGCTAAATTCATATTTCATATGGGTCCCCATCAGTGTTCCCTCTAATAGGGATTCCCAGATGTTGATGACTACAACTCCCAGAATTCCCAAGCAAAAGCCATTGCAGTTGGAGGTTCTGGGAGTTGTAGTCAACAACATCTGGTTAGGTTAACCCTAACCCTGTTAGAAGGAACACTGGTCCCCATACCTGAATAGCTGAATCTTAACCAGACCAATTTTGTTAGTGCCTTGGTTGCACTTTGGAGTTGAAAAGCTATGGCACCTTGTTTACTCAACAATGTTGTAGCCAAAGTTGCTTATCTGGAATTATGCAAATTCTTAGTCTATAGATGAGACTATTAATTATAAATTAGTGCAGGAACACAGAAGAAATTATATCTTTCTCCCGGAAAATATTGGAAGTCACCTGATGATTTAACATGATTTTAAAAGTTTCAGATAAATGTTCTTTGTCTTTGTTGGAGAGGAATACCTTCATTCAAGCATATGAACTCTGTATGACAAGGACGTACTCCTGAATGTAACCCTCTCCAGAAAGAGAAAGAGAGAGAGAGGAGACTGCTGAGAGTTTTTAATGGAACTGAATGTTATGAGCCACTTTGGAAGAAAAGTGGGAAATAAATTTAATTAACTGATTGAGGTGTTAAAGACCTGATTCTGCTGTACTGTCTCAGTAGAACTGCAGGCAGTCGGTTTATATTAGCAGCCCTTTCTTATTCTGAGCTTGCTATGACATCATAGGGCTGTGTGACTTCACTCTGTTACTATGGAGACATGCACCTAATTGCAGAAGAACAGTTGCCCCAGGTCAAACTGATCCCCCCCCCGCCCCCGAAGCTGAGTAGCATTTCTCCCATCTAGAATGTTTAGTGGCCGGTCATCTGCAATCTCTATTTCTCCAGAGAAAGCTTACGTCAGGAAATCCATCTCTGTATCCCCAGAGAAGATGGGGCGTCTCCCTTTGGGGGTTGTTTCTCCCTATGTGAAAACAAGCTCTGGTGGAAGTATGGACCCCATGATGTTCTATGCCACCAGCTATGGCACAGCCTATGGTAAGGACCTTATCAATAAAGGGGAGGGATTAATTCTTACCTGTGGCTACTGTGGTCATAACTGAACCACGGAAAGGGGTCAGACACCAAAGGAGATAGTATGAATGACTCAGTCCTAAATATGTTAATTAAGAAGTAAGTCTTATGGAGTCTATCAGATTTCTTAGTAAGTATGCTTATGGTTGTAGGCTGTAGCCTACTGAGTTTGCTCTCCATGCATCTCAAGGCCTGTTTTCACAACCTAGGAATGCATCTTTTCTCACCACCATAGATGTGCAAAAGTTGTGTCCTTCATACTGTTCTTTATCTTAAGGCAAGTGTTCTGAATCTTGGGTCCCCAGATGTTGTTGGGCTACAACAATAACTTTTTGTTGGACTACGACAATAGACTACACAATAGCCTTTGTGACTAGCCAAAAAAACCTGGGGACCCATGTTTGGGACCCCAAAACACCTGGGGACCCAAACACCTCTCTTAAGGTGTCTCCTGACTGTCCTTTCCTGTGACAGGCTACTATCCCTTGTTATAGTCCATGTCTGCACAGTTGTGTGTTTCTGCTTTGGCTGAAATGGAAGGACAAAACAAGAAAATATCCCTGTTTAAAAAAACAACAAAAAACAATACATTGTGTGGGTCAAGCTCAGTCTGATTCCACTTCTACTATTTCTTGTTTCAATAGTAGCCAACGTCCAGGCTAATGTTCTATGTGCCAAATAATGATTCAGATGTGTAATGGGGGAGGGATGATTTCTGTCAATGTCCCTTCCCTCTGCAGCCCTCTGTACCACTCAGAGGCGTATCTAGGGTAGCAGGCAGGGCACATGCCCCGGGTGCCACTTGAAGGGGTGTGTGTGCCATTTTTTAAAATTTAAAAAATTTTTAAATGGCCACCGAAAACAAAATGGCCACTGCAAATGCTCGAATGGTCTCTGTGAGTCCCTAGGCCATGCCAGGCCTCGCAGAGGCCATGTGAGCATGCACGGTGGCCATTTTGTTTTCAGTGGCCATTTTTTTTAAAAAAAATTATTTTTTTAAAAAAATGGCCACCACACATGCTCAAATGGTCCCTGCAAGGCCCTAGAGGCCAGTGGGGGGAGGGGGAACATTTGCAGACCCCACACAAACATGGCCTTTAGTAAGCCCCCTGAAGGGGCTACAGGTTAAAAAAAATTGGAAAAAAATATATAATATAAGTCACTGTACACATATTCAGATTGGCACTATGTACAGAGAACCAGGGCTTGTGAATGCTGAGCTGAAGCTTATGAGCTAGGATTCTTGTATTCATTTGCTCTTACTTTGCTTCTTGTGATAAGCGAGTTAAATGTGATGTCTTAATAATATGGCTATTAATGGTGAGTTTGTCTTTGAGTCAGTGTGAAATCCTTAGTATTAAGGCCCACTGGGAGTTTCTTGCTCTCTTTCTCTCATTTTAACTGTCTTTCTGAAATACTAGAATATATTCCAAGCAGTGACACAGTTTACTCTGCATATCCTTTATTTATTTTCAGAGTATCTTGGGAAAGTCAAATTCTCCATTTGTTTTTAAAACTTATGTAATAGTGATGCTACAATGCATAGTAGAGAATTAGACAGGCGCTTCTGTTTAGTTTTCCAAGTACACATCCATATAGTATTTGGGTATTTCATGATCCCCAGCATACTGAAATTTGTAGTTTCCCAGCATTTTCAGGTCTGGCTATGTCCGCTGCTAAATAGTTTTTGAAATATTAAAAGATTAACGAGCTTGACTTGTATTTTTCAGCTGATATTATGGTCAAGTTATCTGAAAGATGGGTGTCATATGTTTGGACAGGGGGCGCAATTTCAGTGCTTGCCCTAGGCGCTATTTTCCCTAGATACGCCTCTGGTACCACTCCAAAATATGTCTCTGATGGGCCTGAGGACCCTCAGGAATAAATTCATCAGATAGAGAGGATTAGGTGAAAATTGCCACTCTTTTGTTTTGTGTGCACACCATTAATCTGGATGTTAGCTACTGACAGCAGTGTAGACATATGTGTGTTGGATGAAAAGGCAATATATATCCCGTAGGTCAGATTCATGTCCAACATGCACTAAGAAACCCTTAGTGCAACCAGGAATTAAGAAGCATGCTTGCAAATTATTCAAAGCTTAGGGGTTTTCATAGATAATCCTCCTCCTCCTCCTCCAAACCTTATAATGGCTTTCTAGGCCTCACTTCTAGGCCAGCTTGTGTGTATTTTCATGGGTTTTCACTCCTTCTCTCCCATAACTGTCGCCAGGCTGTTCCACCTCACTGCATCAGAGGGACTGCTAGGCCCCTTCATCAGCTTTATTTCTTTGCTCTGTTTATAAGCTGCTTTTCTATCAATCTGTAATTGCAGATATGCATATGGCAAATATTTATATACTGCTTTTCAACAAACATTCCCAAAGTGGTTTACTTAGACAAATAAATAAATTAGGATGGATTGCCACCCATAGGCGTAAAGTCACACAGAGTATATAAGCATCCTCCTAATGGTCCAGTTCAGATGAGCACAGCCTCCACTGCCCTAACAGGAAACAATAGTTCATCAAATTAAAACACACTTAAAACCATCACAGTAAATTTACAACCAAAAAAGCACAGCTTTGGCTGGGACCAACTCCATCTGGGTCCTTCCTTCCTCGAAGTGGTTGGCATCCTGACTAACAAAGCGCTTGCAGCACTAGGGGATGCTGCAGATGCAGGAGCACAAGGGGTACCCTTGCACAGCCCCCGCCCCGTGATTGCCCTGCGCGAGTGCAGTTGTGTAAGAGTCTTTAGACTCTAGAGTGCTCCCTATGCTCTGGAAGAACTTTGCAAGGTGAGAAACACATTGCTGAGGGTCAGGGACTTGTTTCCGATCTTGCAGAGCCCTTTAGGAGCACAAGGAACCCTCTGGAGTCTAAAGGCTCTTGTGCAACTGCACTTGTGTAGTGGGGCAGCGGGAGTTGTGCAAGGGCTCCTGTTGCGCACCCCTCCCAGCCCCTAGAAATAGGAGTACTTTGTTAGGATGTGGGCCAGGGTCTCTATTTACAGTGCTTCCACCTGACTGCTTCAGAGGGTGAGATGAGAAAACAAGCCCCTTCCCATCAACTTGATGTAGGGGCAGCGGTGTAGCAACGGTGGCAGTCTGTGTCCAAATTGTGTGCAGGCTGCCACCACCACTGCTGCCACCACTGTCCACTGCTGCTGGCTTCTGCTCATCCTTTGCCACCAGGTTGCCTGTGCTCCCCCCCCCCCCCGCCCCCAGCCAGCTTGTTTCCCTTTGCTGGCTACATTGTGGTATAATGACGTCACTGCCCGGTGCCTGTTATCCTACATGAATGGCAAGCCGTGTTCCCTCTAATCTTTTTCATCTGTGTGTGGAATGAGTTTTGTTCTGAGCAGAAGTATCAAGACAGTGTGTGCGCATGTGCATTCAGAACGAGGCCTTCCTGATTCAACTTGAGTGGGAACTAAAATTCTGAGCGGACATCAAAAAACTTGTGAGCACACACGTGTGTTCATGCCTTAGAGCACAAGCCACTTAGTGCGCATGCTACCGAGGGCAAGGTGAGTGGGGAGTCCCCGCAGCAAATGGTGAGGCCTTTGCAGCTTCTTTCAGCAGTCCCTGCCCACGCTGGGAGCCCCCAACAGCTCATGTGCAGAGCACATGGTCACTAAGTGGTGGATCTGCCCCTGGGCTGGAGCCATCTGACATTTGACTCCCCACCCCACCCCACCCCACCCACCCCACAGAACCATTTTCTGCAGTGGCCATTCCATATGGTCACTGTGTAATCATGTGCCATTCCGTAAGAAGTAGTCCCTGAATCTGCTGATCTTATTTTTGTTTCTCCTCCTCATCTCTTTTCCCTTTTGTTGATTGACTGCAAGCCGTTATTTATATACTACTTTATGTAGTAAACTTCCTTGAGTGCAGTAGCAAAAAGGTGGTATATGAATGTAGTTAGTGAACAAATATATTGGCAATACAAATCTGCCATTGCCTCCCTTTTGTTTGTCAGGTCAGACGGGATTTCGTCCCCGGCATGGCTTCCACTCTGGGGCTGGGTACAAATCCAATTACCGGCCAGTTGTCCAATACAACCCAAGCCTGGACAAATTAGATAATCCACCTGTGGGGTAGGTATGCCACACACTGAGGGAACTGGTTGAGATGGTTCACAGTGGGGAATGACCTTATATGCTGCATACCACTCACACATCAATCATCACAGCTTCACACCTTGGTCACCTCTTGGGCAGCAGCATCCTTCCAGTTGCTGTAACCTCACCCATACTCCTATAAAGCGCAATAACAAAATCCATGTCAAGGAGACTGAAAATGGCACCCAAGGGCGGCCCTTCTGTAAGGCAGAGTGAGGTGGTTGCCTCAGGTGTAGGGGTGGGGAGCTGTGTGGTCTCTAATTGTTTTCCATCTGTGTGCGGAATGAGTTTTCTTCTTGGTGGCAACAAGGCAGTGCGTGCGTGCGCATATATATTCAGAGTGGGACCTTCCTTATTCAATCTGAGCAGGATCTAAAAATAATTGGTGTGTGTGTGTGTGTGTGTGTGTGTGTGTGTGTGTGTGTGTGTGTACACGTACGTGCACACGCCTTAGAGGGAACACTGGTGAGAAGGGGCACTGGGTAGCAAGTGCTGGGCTCCAGCCACCACCGATGCCACCCCACCATCCATTTCCACTGCCATTCCCTTCCACCGCCATCCACTGCCACCTTCCACAGGCGCCACCGCCCTTCCTTGCCCTGTGAGGGCATGCTGTTCACTGATGTTGGGGCATCCGATTGCTCTTCACCTCTGGCAGCAAAATGTATTGGACTTCCCCAATGGCACTTCACCATGATATTAGATGGGAGGAGGAGTCAAGGACAGGACATGTTTTATGTTGCCTGTGCTTATGTGTGCCTCTTAGGGATCTTTATGGCTCAGTTCTCTATAACATTTTGTTTGCTAGCTGTATATTCCCATCAGGATAACAGGGGGCAAGCCCTGCATGGACACTGGATGCTAGGGAACAACAATGAGAAAGGGCAGTTGCCCTCTTTCCTCTACTTGTGGGATTCTTAGATGCAGGGCTGTCCTTAGCCCTGGTGGGGGCCCCGGGGCCAATCAGCCAGTGTGGGGCCCCCTTCCAGTTAATTCTAATGAGGGTTAAAAGAGCGGGGCCCGGGGCAGTCGCACTGCTTGCCATGCCCTAAAGACAGCCCTGTCTAGAAGTACCTGGTTGGCCACCTCATGAAGCAGGATGCTGGACTAGATGGGCCTTTAGCCTGATCCAGCAGGGCTTTTCCTTACGTTTGTATAAGCAAATCCTGTTATAACTCAGGCTTCTGACTAAAGACTTTGTCTTCTTAGCAAGCTTCTATCTTCTCATTCACTCCAGCCATGTGTCTGTCCAATCAACCATGGAAAGTCCAAACACGTTTACAGTCACCACCTCCAATAAGTTCATATGTAGATCTCTCCTGTCTGTCCCCTCTCTTGAAACAGGCAGCTCCTTCAGGACAACTATGAATCAACACATACTAAGCACTTTCAGCCGCTTCAGCTCCCTGATGGAAAATATCCTCTTCCCTGGAGCGTGTATCAGCCAGGGAGCGGGTATGTCCGGGAAAAACCCCTCACTTTCCCCACCACTAAAACAGTAAGTTTCAGCAGCAAGTCATCTCAAATCTAGGCTATGTCTCTGCCTGCTAGACAGTTGTTCCCAAACATCCTGTAATGTCCAAAGTTGTCATCCCTTGCCCATTAACAATAGAGTGAGCTCTTCTGCTGCATTGTGTATTTGGCTCAAGTACTGGAAAGCCTTTAATATAAAATTGTGGGGTGGTGATGGAATGTTTTGCAGAACTGATTTCTGAGCCTTCTGGGCATTTGGGAGCCATACTATTATTGGGCTTCTCTCTGTACAGTTATGAGCTCTAGTAGAGTCTATTGGCATGCTGGCCTAAGTACATGGAAGCAAAAAAATTGGTATTGATTTGATCTGTCCATCACATCTTTGCTGGGGTTACTGGGGAGAGTGCATGAGGATCTGAGATGTGTGCTTTATGCTCATTAATGAATTGTGCTCATCAGTAGCTAGAGAGAGATGCTGCTGATGTATGTGTGTCTGTCAATATGGCCTGGATGGTATTTCAAGCAAAACAGAAGATGGCTTTTAGAAAGAGGTTGTAGCCTAAAAGAATTCTTTTAAAACCCAAACATTTGGTCAAGAATAACTTTGCTGTGTGAGGCATACCATGGCTTGTATTGCATTCCCCAAGCTGGGGGAAGGCAATGGGGCTGAGCTCTGGGATTGTCAAACCCAAGGCATCTATAATGATGAAATTGCTGCAAAATCATGAGTATTAAAAGCAAAAGTGTGGTTCTTTTGATTTGCCTTTAGAAAAACACTGTAATCATGTTTTTAAAGGTGTTCACTGTATCGGGAAAGATTTACACTTTTTAAAAAATATTCAAAACACACACTGAAATTCTTATTATTTTGTCTCGAGTGTTTAAGAAAAAAGAAAAATGGGCATGAATAAATGAAACCTTGTGCACCCCATTGGCCTCACTGGTTTCTTTATATCTTAGCCAGAGCTTAATGTGGTCGTTGGAACAGACTTGCCTTGGGAAATGGGGAGCAACAATGAAGAGATGCCTCTAAACATGTGCAACCACCAACACTGAGTGACCACAAACTTCACAGCTAGATCCCTTGCACACAGGGTTGACTTTCAGGCAGCCTTGAATCTCAGTACCTCTTATCTGTTTGTTTGTTTAAAATAAATTAAATTATGTATTAGGAGATGAAGGCGTCTGGACTCAACACAGCTTGCCAGCTTGCAGTGCTGCTGCTTTAATTAAATGAAGGGTATAATCCAGGGGCGGCCCTTTCATGAGGCAAGGTGAGGCAGCTGCTGCAGGTGCAGGTGCAAGGAGGGGTGCAGGGGTGGCAAGTGAGAGGCCCTTGCCACCATGGTTGCCACCCAGCTGACCACCATCACCACCATTCCTCAGGCCCCTAGGAACACTCCTGCCTGTAACCATTGCTTGGCTTGTTGACATTGTCTGAGAGTGTTCACATGGTGCTGCTGCATGGCCTGAGAATGCAGAGCACCCTCCTGCAAATGCAGTGGGTATCATATTGTACTTTGCCCCAGGCAGAAAAATGTCTTGAACCACCCATGGTATAGTCACATAGCGAGGTTCTGTCCTTTTTTTTTGAAGTGAATTTTGTAGTCATCTTATGGCAGATCTTGTGAGCAGATTCAGTACACGGTGGGCAATGCACCCTGCTCATGACAGGCAAGGAGGCTATTCACATGACTGTAGAAAATTGGGCTAGCCTCCACTAGCCCGATTTCCTACAGTCGACTGAACCACTGGGCTCGGCTGCGGGCCCGGTGGTTCTTGAGCGGGTAACCCACTCAAGTAGCCTGCCCCTTAAACCGGGTTTGCGGAGTGAGCATTCCGTAAACCCAGTTTTTGGGGTTGTGAGTAGCTGTGGCGTAGCTCCACGCCCCAGCTACTCACAAGTAGACCCCCAGCGGGAGGCTGAAAAGCAGCCTTCCGGCCCGGGGGTCTCCCCAGTATGCCCTGCGCGCTCACGCAGGGCATACTGAAGCTTCCAGGGGCCGCGTGGCCCCCAAACTCCCCAGCCCCCACCGGCTCCATCATGGAACCGGCAGTTGTGTGGGCGGCCGATCCAGCCGCCCAGGGCTCCCACCCTTTTCGTCTGCGGGGAGAGTGGGCTTAGCCTGCTCTCCCCACAAAACTGGCAAAAGCAGTTCTCACTGATCGTGAGACCCGCCTCAAGGTTTTACTGAAAATTTCCACATGAAAGTGGTGGTAATAGAACTAAATGGGTCCTTTGCTGAAGAAAGGGTGACCCATTGTTGAAAGAATCCATGCATCCCCAATGAACTGCCCCTCCTCGTTGTGTCAAGGTCATGGCCTGAACAACAGACTTTGGAGGAAGCTACTCCCATCCACTGCTAAAGAAGGGGATGGATATAAGATATTATCTTAGCATTTCTGGTCTGCTGCTTTTCATTCCCTCCCACTACAGCTTCCAGCTCACGAACACTTTGAATATGCCTGCTTATCCTTCAAAATAGTAAGCTGGGTTTGATTTTGCAGGTCAAGAAAGTCCATTTTGACACAAGGGACCAGGGACCACAAGCTGTGACAGGGCTGGAACCCAAACATACCCCTATCCTCCACAAGCTGGTTGGAAGAGGCTCTGTTGACACAGAAAATGCCAGACACGTGAGTCTGTTGCTGGGATCTGCTCAGTGGCCACCACATGAACAGAGAAAGCATCCATCTCTGGGTATAGTAAAAGAAATTATCTGGCTAGAGGAGGATCATCTCTGGTCCCACCCAAGAGGTCATGATCATAGATAAGAATGATGTATGGGGTGTCATAGTGGGTAAGGTTAGTTATCGCAGTGGCATTTATCTTTTCAGACATGAGCTTCACATTCAGCTTTTCTTCATCGGATTTGTTCTTCATTCTTTTATTTCTCCATTTCTCTCGGACTATCTGCCATTTCCCTCTGCATGCACTCTAGCCTGCGCTTCTGCACCAGCAGCTGATGACCAAGTGCTCAGTAGAAGCCCCTTTAAATCCCCTCCTTCTGCATGGCTTCCCCCACTTTCTACTCCTGCTTCAGTTTCAACTAGCTTCTGCTGAGTACTTGTTCTGCACCTGCTTATTTCCTGATTATCAACCACACAAAAAATTAAAATAGTGACAGTACCACTGGTGCAGCTCACCTTAGGTTAGATCACACCCTACTAGCTAAAGATCAATGAGTGTGCATGTCAGGTGCAGTTTAATTTAGAAGCTGTCTCCAGTACAAGTGGTGCTGTCTGAGCTTTCCTGTACTATATACCTGCTGGGGAGATGCTACCATGGCCTTCAGGAAGTATCTCAAGGGAGGAAAAGGTTGATTTCCCTGTATCTCTGCAAAAATAAGTATACCTCAAAGCAGGAAGCATTAAGTAATGACCAAGCCTATTCTTCACTCCTGATCTAAATGTGGTTTCACATATGCCTATCTCATCTTTTGATGACTTGCAGTTAAAAGTGTGAATAGCCTCCACTGAACAGTATTATGTTTGAATTGATGGGAGGTGGTATACAAACGCCTTCTGCAGTGTTGGATCTGAAATGATTATTTCACACATGCAAGTATGATCTCATTGTAAGGTGAGATACATCATGTAAAGTGATATATACATACGTGGAAAAAATGAAACAGAAATGGGGTGGAATCATTCCCCATGTCTCCTCTGCTTCCCCTAGAAGAACGAGCCTTCCTTTAAGTGCAAAAGTGGATAGGATGTGAGATGGCAAGGGGGAAAGCCTACTGGCAGGGCAAACGACTTCCAGATTGCTTGGTCTTTCTCTCTGTTGTATTTATAGGGACCCCAGTATATGTCCACGGAGTATAGCTCCAAGTTCCGCTTCAACATTCCGGGACAACCAGGTATGGCTCTTCTTCATAGCTGCCACAGATGCTCATCCTTGGCTATGATTCTTCCTCACCAGTCATAAACAGGGTGCTGTGTATGCTTCTGCATACCACTTCAGGCAGCCAGAACCTTGGATTTTCGAATGCTACAGCAGCGATATAGGAAGATGCTGAAAGGCATCATCTCAGACTGCACGGGAGGAGGCAATGGTAAACCCCTCCTGTGTTCTACTAAAGACAACCACAGGGCTCGGTGGTCGCCAGGAGTCAACACCTATTCGACAGCACACTTTACCTTTACAAAGTACTGATGGAATAAAAAACAATGGGTAGCATCTGGACTAGTGTAGTCCTTGTGTGAAGCTGGTGTAAAGACAGCAAAGGGAGTTGCATGAAGAATGGCATCTCTGTTGCAGAACACTTCTTGCACTAGCAGCAGATGTTGCACTACCTCTAGTGCCACATGATGGGGCACACCAGCTCATTATTGCACAACATGCTGAATTACCTCCCATACAGTCTCGTATGTGTCACAGAGGAGGTCTTCCACTAGAGCAGGGGTTCTCAACCTTGGGTCCCCAGATGTTGATGGACTTCAACTCCCATAATCCCCAGCCAAAGGCCATTGGGGCTGGGGATTATGGGAGTTGAAGTCCATCAACATCTGGGGACCCAAGGTTGAGAACCCCTGCACTAGAGGCTGTGTGGCATTGCAGAGTGCTGCAGAGTGCTAAGAGCCACTCGTACCCTTGCATTAACACTAGTCTGGATGTTGCTCCATGCTTCTATTCTGCTTCTTTAGCCAGGTTTTTCAGGCATGACTCTGGTGTGACTCATGCCTATGTCTAAACACAAACCTAGCCAGAATAAGCAATACAAACAGGTCACTGCTTGATGGCCCAGTGAACTGTGAAGTTTCTGGGGAGTCTTGCAGCTTATGGTTCTGTTTAGAAGCCAGTCCGGTCTATTATGCATTCAAATGGAATATGTTTGATTTTGTATCCAGGCACATGACTTTGAGTTTGCCAATGCCTCAGACAATACAAGGTAACATGACAGTCAGATTCTAAACAAGCTGGTCACAAGCCAGGGCAGCAGTAAGTGTGCTCAAGACTGGATTGGATTACGGCTGCTCTGTATCCAGGGGTTCTCAAACTTGGGTCCCCAGATGTTGTTGGACTTCCTCCCATCATCCCCAGTCACAATGTCTGAAGACTGGGGATGATGGGAGTTGTAATTTAACAATGACTGGGCACCCGTCTGGGAACGCCTGGAGTTGGCCATCTTTAAAATATTACTGCCTTCATGAAAGTAGTCTCCTGAGATATATTTTGTTCTCCATTCTTATACTGTTTTTATGTAATGCTGCAGTAGGCATTTTTTCTTCCTCTGAATCTCAGATCCCTGTTCTTTGAGTTTAAAACTCTTCTAAATCTATATTTAGGAAGTTAAAGGAATAATCTGGACTTGACCCAGAGCATGAGTAACTCCCAAGTAGGTTTGTAAAAATAAAAATAAAAATGTTTATATCAATATTGTCACCCACAAGCATTCAAAAATAATGAAATAGTGTCAGAAATATTGAGATTAAAATTTAGGTTGGAGTTTTTGTTTTGTTTCCCTTTGTTTCCCATTGGGATCCTTTTGGTTTGCATCTTTTTATTTCTAGGCCTGTGGGGATTCTGGTATTTAAGTTTCCCTCTACAATTTGGGAGGTTAGAAATGTTTTTAAATGAAAAGAGAGTTTTTCACATAACTAGGAGTGGAGCTTGAAGAATGGAGAGGAGAGCTGGTCATGAAGAGGAGAGCTGGTCTTGTGGTAGCAAGCATGACTTGTCCCATTAGCTAAGCAGTGGCTGACCTGGTTCCATGTGAATGGGAGACTTGATGTATGAGCACTGTCAGATATTCCCCTTAGGGGATGGAGCTGCTCTGGGAAGAGCATCTAAGTTCCAAGTTCCCTCCCTGGCATCTCCAAGATAGGGCTGAGAGAGATTCCTGCCTGCAACCTCAGAGAAGCTGCTGCCAGTCTGTGAAGACAATACTGAGCTAGATGGATCTATGGTCCATCTTCTGACTCAGTATATGGCAGCTTCCTATGTTCCTATGAATCTAACGCAGTTCAGCTTTTTGTGTGTGTGCAACATCTTAAGGACTGTTACAAACTGAAAAATCTCTACTTGGTTGGATTGCTTGGGACACCTTGATACATAACCCATTACATGTTATAGATAAGGGTGCACAAACATGTCTGAAAATCAACTCACATGTAAGTCAAGTGGAACAGGTTGTGTCCTAACTAGGGTGAATGCAATGATGCTTGTGAAAGTGATCTTCTCTGCTCTGTTCCTTACTGCATCTGTGGGTGTCAGGTAGGCAGCAAACCATTTGGGAGAGCTGAGGCACTCTTGGGAAACTGAGGCACTCTTGGCACAAGATGTGGTGCAGGGGGCTGCAGTGGGAGGTGGGAATCTCTGGAAACCAGGTGCAGGTACTTTCTGGAAGTCAAATTTATATAAGTGCTGGAGCTTTTAAGACTTCTGATACTGTGCTATGATTGACTGCTAAGTTAGCTGGAGTCCTATCCCCCAATATGACTGGGGAGGTCAGGGGCTCTCCACTCACTCCAGTGACAGCCCTTTTACTTCCATGAATCAGAGGATTCTGACTAAGTTACGTTTCTGTTCCCCCGCCCGCATCTTTGCCAAACTCTCCATTTTTAGCTGGCAGTTTCCCCTTGCAATACACTGGCAGTAGCCTCCCACCGGTAATATGGTATCATTATGCTGGCATAGAGTCATCATATATTTCTCTCCCAGCACCAGGAGATTACATAGTGATCCTATAACACACTGCTACTCAGAAGACATAATTCAATAATAGAATTGCTCTGAAAGGATGTAAGGACAATTTTGCTAGATATGTTTCTGCAGACCAGAGTTCATTCTGTTCATGCTTGAAGCTTGAATAATGTTGGCAGTTAAGCTATTAGCTTAACAATTTTGTCTTCTCTTACTAGGAACATAGGAAACTGCCATATACCGAGTCAGACCATTGGTCTATCTAGCTCAGTATTGTTTTCACAGACGGACCACGGCTTCTCTAAGGTTTGCAGGCAGGAATCTTTCTCAGCCCTATCTTGGAGAAGCCAGGGAGGAACTTGAAACCTTCTGCTCTTCCCAGAGTGGCTCCATCCCCTAAAGGGAGTATTTTACAGTGCTCACACATGGGTGCTTTCCAGATTACACGCTGCAACAGTTTTGCAGCATGTCTGCTAAGTGTGCTTACATACTGTCTGTGTTCCAAAATCACTGTCCGTAAGTCCATATTTCTGATCAGGGCTGTCCCTAGGGGGCTAGGGGTGAATGGGCATGTGCGGGGCCCCCTTAACATTTCAATCTAATATGCATAATCTGTAAAACACAGACACAAAGACCCACTATTTAACATGGTTGCATTCCAAACTTGAATTCCAAAACTGAATTCTCTTGTAATAAAAATCTCATTTGAAGGAAGACACTTGGATTCTCAACACTTAACTCAAAGTTTGATGGCAGCTACTGTGTAGGTTATAGTTAATCCATTATATATGTTGGATAATATATATAATACTTCCTAATGACCTACAGACTTCAATATAAAATATACACATAAATTTGGCCACATTGCTGCTTACCCCCATTTCCAGCTCAATGAATATATTAACAAGCAGTGGTCCCAGTACAGATCCCGGGGGTGGGGTGGGGGTAATTCTTAGTTCTCTGTATTGTGCTTTTAAAAAAAATTCCTACCCTTTGTGTGCTGTCCTTCAGCCAGTTAAAAATGCATAAATGAACCTGTCCCCTTATTTCATGACTGCTAACCTTAACTTTACATCTGGGTGGCACCCAAGCACCTGAGTGGGCGATCAGAAGAAACAAATGAACCTTGCAACAAAATGTTGCATCTCCCCAACTTTAATGCAATTTAAATGATGCTACAAGGTGTTAAAGGCTCAGGCAGGCTAATCTCCAATCCTCACTAACCTTTATTCTGTTGATGCCACCCCCCCCGCCGCCGCCCCCAGGCAACTGACACCTCCGCCTTTGGTGGCATGGAGTGCCTCCATCCAGCCTATACCTCCTCCAAGCAGCAGCCGCTTGCTGGCCTCTGGTGGTGGGAAAAGAAGGCAGTCGATGGTGAGGGCTGGGGGAAGAGTGTGTGCTCAGAGTGCACGAGTGGCTCGCGTGGGGCCTGGAGGGTGGCAGCTGACACCGCTTGCTGCCTGGGCTTGTTGCTGCCTCCGCTCTGTTCTGCTCCCCACCCCCACCACACACAGGGGCTCTTCCAGTGCCGGGAGAGTCAAGGCAGGCATGGAGGTGACTTTGCCGCTTGCTCACTGCTTCTGCCACCCGCCGCTCCCCACCCCCAACTACACACATGGCAGCTCCGGCCGTGAGCCTAGGAGTGCCTGAGGCCATGGACATGTCACCAGCATCACTGATGTCAATGACGTGCACCAGCACTCCACACCTCCCCCCACCCAAGCAGGCATTATGGTGGCTGCCAGGAGCCGAGGCACCATGAAGCTGAGGAGCAAGCGACTGCTCGCTGCTCACCGCTTGCGCCGTCACCTTGGAGCCACTGCTGCTGCCAGCGCGGGGCCTGGGGCGATCATCTGTATCGCAGGAAAGTAGCAGTATTTCTCAGTTGTAGGGGGGTTGCAACGATGTTTCCATGGTGTAAGTGGCCTGGTGTGGATGGTTCATTCAGCGTGGTGTGGGGGATCTGCCCATATTGCCCCTCCCCACTCGCTGCTCTCTGGAGCGCTCCCGCCTCCTGTCTCCCCAGGGCTCAGGGGGAGGGTCAGGTGGTGGCTCTTTTGAGCTTGCTGCAAGAGAAGGCGGTAGTTGTGGCTCTTTGCAAGGGGGCTATTTTGCAAGTGGGAGGAGCCATAACAGCCAATCCAAGAGGCTCTGCCTGGGGTTGCTTTGCTCACCTCTTTTTGGAGGCAAAGCAAGGGGGACAGCTGCCTCGACCCCCCCCATCACCCTCTTATTCCAAATCCACCTGATCCCCAACTCCCCTGATATTTATCTATGGGCCCTCTCCACCATTTTTCTTGTTGTTGTTGCTGGATCACTTGCTCAAGGGTGCAATGCTGCAAATTAAATTTTTGTTTTCAAACAGTGCTTTCCCCTCCTGACTGCTTTCTACTCCTTGCCTGTGCAAGGCAGCCCACATTTTTTTTAAAAGGTTGTCACATCATCCCCCCTCCCCCTCCGCAACCCTATTGGTCCAAAATGGAGCAGGAGGAGGGGGCAGATAATGTGGTTCAAGGATAATATGGACACCCCCTCACCTGGAAACCACATTGCAGTGGACAGCAATATGAACAGCCACCAGCCAACCACGAAGCATTGAACAAACCTTTACTCACAGTTTGAAACTGTTGCACCATTCTGTCTCACCTTGCAACATTTTCTTCCAGTGCAAAGCTCGTAATCTGGAAAACACCATGTAGAGGCTGTTCTTATGCACAGCCTAACCCAGGCTAGGGAAACCCAGCATGGGTTAGGCTGAACATAAGAGCTGCTGGGACTGGGCCTGATCCTGGTGTGGCAGTGCCACCTAGCTTGGTTTTTTAGCCCAGATGTTAGCTGAAGTTAAGGGAGCGAGTGCTCCCTTAATCTGGGCTGCCTGCTCATGTGCGAGCACGGAGTGTTCCCAGCCTAGCCTCACACAGAGATGGGCACCTAGAGTGCCTGTCTCTTGGGGGAATCCCCCAATGCATTGCACATGTCATGTGGTGCATTGTGGCATTCCCGGAGGCTGGAACATGTCATCCCAACCTCCAGAGCTCTGTGCTGCACCATGCAGAGCTGCTCGTATGGGAGCATGGTCCATGCTCCTAAAACAAGAACTCGCTTGTCTGCAGGGAGTAAAACAAGCCTTCCTCCCCTGCCCCACCTGCCCAGTCATGTGATGACCTTGT